>NC_073254.2:110705000-113205000 GCF_029289425.2 Pan paniscus
AGACACCACTGGCAGGCAAACTACTGGCAGGGTCTAGGGTTTGGGGTGAGGTCGGTTTAGTGGTGGCTCCGATAACAGTAGGGTTGGGGGTGTGGAAGAACTTTCTAGTATAAGTAAACCTGCAGCTATTCTCTGAAGTCTCAGGCCATTTCCTTCTATCCCATCCCTTGCACCAAGCCCCCTACTGTTCTTTGCTTCACTGGCTCAAGGGATGGTCATCCTGCTTTCTTTTTCCACATCTGCCTCCTGTGGTTTTTGTCTGGGGTTTTCTCCATCTTGTGGAATAGAGTCCAGATTCACTGCCTTTGCTGTATCACCGATCTGACCCTGAGGAAAACACAGCATTTTTGATTTTTAAAAAGGATTGTTTTTGTTAGAAATAATGGGAGTGAAGGGAAGAAATATACGTGAAAGAGTACCCCCATTTTCTCTTTCTTTTATACACTTGAACTTGCATGTAAACACTAATACAATATATATTGATGAGATGTGTTTCTCAGGGTATGTAAAGGACTGAAATCAGAGGTACTGAAGTTTCAGACCTTACTTCTCTAGACATTTGTCACAGGAGTTGGAGGAGAGGTCTGGGGTGAACAAGGCCTCTGAAGATGGGGAAGATCTGGACAGGGATGTGAGTGTTGCCAGCAATGTAGGGCCTTGGACTGGGTGGTGTAGGGTCAGGGAAGAGGGAGGCAGTTGTGGAAACTTCACCTTTCACTCAGCTTTCCTCACTTGCTGCTGCTTTTGAATACAGGCTCCCCTCTCTCTGGGGGGGCAGGTAAGAAATGGGGCACATACACAGGATTGTTTCTAAGTGCTAATGATTTTTTCTGAGCTATCAATGACCTCTCACTATTGACCTGTGGCATATTTCTGTGATGCTGTTGTCTGGGTTAGTAAACTGGGCTGTGGGATAGAAAGAAGATCCAAGGAGGGGGGAAAGATTCAATATGTGAATCTATATTCTTTTAGTTTTGTCATATTGCTTCTAAGCTTATTGCAAAGACTGTAACTGACAACTACAACTCATTTTCAAACTTAAATTATATCTGTGTAATTTAGGTAGAAAGCCCTTGGGCAGGTATGGCACCTTTTTTCTGTGCTTGACAGGGTACCGAGCATACCGAAGGCATTTAGCAAATAATGATAATAATTTAAAGCAATGGGAGAATTGGGTGTACAGGGAGATAAGAAACTGGAAGACTGGGACCCACTAATAATGAATAATGTCTCGGGAGGTGGTCCCACTGTTTTTGGATTTCAAATCCCCTTGTTCAATTTCTTGCTGGAGCAAATTCTACACAAAAAAGAATAATCTTTAATTTGACACTTAGTCACTTCAGTGTCCTGTGCTGAGCTGGTTAAGATTGCATATTCTTATGAAAATATATGCATTCATAATCAGTCAGATAATGTAGCTCCCCAGGGCTTCTAAATGCAAAAGCGAGAGATCATATATTTAGATACGTGGCTTCAAAGTCACAGGATCATCTGAGAAGTTCACATTCCTCATTTTTTACTTTTTCTTCATGGAATTGAAAGGAAAACAACATCACAAAAACTTCTAATTAAATACATAATAAAACAAGGCCCAGCATTCACAAGTTAAGGCTTCACTAGAAGTGAATTCTTGTCCTTTTGTGTGATAGGTTGAATTGAAACACATTTTAATAAAATAACAGGATAAATGGAGTATGCCTTTGATTTTAAGGCTTAATTACCAATTATTTTTCAGCCTCTTATGCTCACACCCTGGAAAGTTGGGGTCTTCCTTTATTTGTTTGGGTTAACATACTCGGAGACCATGGAATAGACTAGCCCATAAAAAGGTTAGAAAGAAGGTACAATGTTTCTCATATGCCCATCATTTCTTTCAGTGTGTTCTTTTTTCCCATGTCTGGTACACCCCTTACCACCTGCCTTGGGTTTGGTTTAAACTTTCTTCTCTTCTCCATATCAAAGCTTATGAATCTTTGCTTTTCTGAACTGACCCCATTCCATTTAGATTCTACTTTCTTAATATTTTTGAAACCTTCCTCTTCCCTATTCCTCTTTGCCATGGTCTTATTTTGAGTCTGCACCACCTTTTGTCTGAATTACTGAATTAGCTTCTTGAGTGGTGTGTCCAGTCCATCCTTCACCCTGCTGTTAGAGTTTTCTTTCTAAAACACAGGTCTGCTTTTATCTCTCCTCTGCTTAAATATTTTGACATCCTGCCTTCATCAGCTGTAGGGTAAAAATCATACTCCTTAGCACAGCATAAAAAGTGCTTCCTCATCTGGTCCCTGGCTATCTTCCCAGCTTCATAAATTGCCTCTTGGCCACGCATCTTTATACATGGGTCTTTATGGGCTATTTGTGGGCTGCTTTGCTCCATCCATACCTTTGAACATGTCATAGACTGCCTTTTTCCCTTTGTTTCTCTGAAAGATGCCTACCTTTCCTTCAAAGCTCACCTTGAAATTATCTTACTGTCCTCGAGAGGACAAGTGTCTACTTCTCATCACCACACTTTCTTTTAAGAGAATGTGTCCTTAGACCTGGTGTACATTAAGCCAGATTCTCTTTCTAAGGAATTGATATGGAGATACAGAGCAAGTAAATTTGTTGGCTATGGGTGTTGGATGAATAAGGTCTCATGGTCTTAAAGGTCTCATAGTCACACGTGCAAGCCAAGAGAACTGATCTGTGGAAAAGAGTAGGAAAATGAAGCAGATTGCAAGAAAAAACATATATGAGAGATATTTGGGGGCCTAAGAAAGAGAGAATGAGTAGGATACCATTTTGGTTCCTGTTGGCTTATCAATTCCTGTTTGAGTTCCTCTTGAGACTGCAATTTCTTATTAGATACTCTTAACTCTTTATGCTACTATCTCCTTTATTTAACTGGCCAAAGTGAATTTTTTTTAAATCAGACAATTCCTTATTAAGACTCATTTATTACATGCAATTAAATGATTTGTATGTAGTACTCTATCTTCCTTAACAGACAGTAAACCACTTGAGGGTAGAGACATTTTATAAAATTTATCTTGAGATTCCCAGCAATTAGTCTAGCTGTGGTTGGTTGACAATATATGTTTGGATGAATGAAAACGAATCCTATTTTTTTAATGTCCTAACAAGGAGCTTATGAAATTGCAAGGTTGGTTTTACTATCATAGTGGATGACAAAGTGTTAGGACTTCCAGTAACATACCTGTATGTTAATAAGGGCTGTCTAGAATAAATCCTTTGAGGTACAGGAAAAGCCATAAAAGTAGGGATTTGTCAGTATTGAATTTCATGGGGAGGCATTTTGGGAGTCTTTCAACATCTCTGAAATGATTATATATCTTTGTTTAAGGACAGCAGGGTGTAGGGGCAGCAACAGAAGGAACTGTCTGAGGGACAGAAGGACTCCTCTGCAGGAGCTGATTGAGTGAAAACCATGACTGGGACCTCACTGCCCAGAACTGCATTTACTTCATTCCAAATAGTTTTAGATAAGCACTGATTATCCAGGAAAACCAGAAATAGTCTTGGTAAAACCAATCAAATGCTGAGTTATTTGAGATAATATCACTGTGGGAAACTTTACTCCGAATCAGTGTATTGCTTTTAAAATATTGGTGTCTCTAATAATCCACTCTTACATACTTTCTATTTTGGTATTACTGATTGAATGCCAAGAGACATCAAATGAACCCTTTTTTTTCTATGACATAAATTAAAGGGGATATTGTTATATTATAGCTGAGACCTCACTATAGGAAAAGCAAATGAGATGGATCATTGAAATGAGCTTGAGATGAGTGTTTGCTTCCCCCAGATTTTACCTTCCAAGATATTTGGGTCATTAGAATTCTTGATCTCCCCTTTTTAATCACAAGCTGTACACTTGTACTTTCTTCCCCCCCACCCCCAACTTTCTGGTATTACTAAGCCTCCCTCTTCTCTTCCTGGTTACACCAAACCAGGGCCATGAAACTGTCATTTCTCAAGCTGCTATCCTCACTGGCTGACATTCCTGTTGGGGCAGTTGCCTTTGAGAACATTGGACTTTGAGGGACCAAAGCCTGTTTGAGGCAAAGCTTCTTCTAGACAAACCTTGAAACAGGAATGCATTCCTTGTTAATACTATTTTTGGTAAATGGGCTAAGCGTTAGAGGCTAGCTTTGTTTAAGAACTTAATCAATTCTACTTGTGGTTTGAGGTGATGTTCCTTTTATGTTAAATGTAATTATAATAGGGCAGAGGTGCAGTGTGGGCATGTTGTTGTATAAACATATACATTTATGAATGCTTAACAGATTCTGGGCTTATTGTAAGGTTTATTTCTCCCTTGTGAAAATGTTGCTCAGCTCTAGTAAAATGTATATGCACTATCCTCCAGAGAATCTGTGAACATGGATGGAGGTTAAACAGCTGGACAGAATGCCAATGTTTTAAAATATAGCTGGGAATCAGAGCTGGAGAGCAAAAAGACCTCCTTAGCTTTAAAGGTAGCCAATTAATTTGCAAACACTATTGATAACAGTTGCTTTATTCAGAGGCTTATTATATAAAACACCATGCTGTCTTGAAACTGAAGAGGTTGCCTTGCAATCGTCTCCATAATCCATAATTGAAAGAATCATAAATGTAACAATTATTTCCCACAATGATTGCTTTCACAATTTCTTGTTCTCTGCAGGATCCTTGTTTTTTGTTTTTTTTTTCTTTCAGCTCATTGCAACAATCACACAATTATAGTGTGATTCATATTTAAGATTAAATTTTGCATGTCTACTGAAGTATATAAAATCTCTATTTTCATAATTATGAACTATATTTATATATCAATCAACTTTTAAAGTAAGTAGTATTAATTGCAATATATGCTCTGTAAGTGTTATTTATTTAGCTTAAATTTTACAAGCCTAATCAATGACATAAAGCAGAGTGATTAAAAGTAATTTTAAGATGGACATAAATAGTACAATATTTGAATTGGGAAACTTAATCTGTATGATGGAAAAGAGATAAGAAATAAAAACAATTCTCATGTGGTGTATTTAATTTAACCTTAAAAATTATGTCATCCTCCAGAAGCTATTTCTGGCTTTAAGTGCTTTGAAATGTTTAGTAATGAACTAAATGAAGCTTTTTTGGGAACCCTGATTTAACAGAGTATAGGTTGAGTTTTAGGAGAGGGAAAAAGCTCTCTCTCTTCTTGCTTACTCCCTACTCCACCTCAAATCTAATGAAGAGAAGAGAGAGTGAAAGCAAGTAGGGAAGAGGAGAGGAAGAACTAAAGGAGAGTGAGGGAACAGTTCCAGAGACGTTCTTATGCATTTTGAACATGCAAAATAAAATCAGCACTCCGCATACATGTAAGTTTGCTCTTTATTTATTTTAAAAATTTAAAAAGCCATCAAATTATGTCATCTTCACTGAAGCTAATGGCCCTTTATCAGATTTTAAAATTTATTTATAAAACACCCAAATATTTCTTTCCATATATATAACATATATTTTCACAAAACTCTCATGTTTTACATGATCTCAGAGGCCATCTAATTCATTCTTCTAATTGTACAGGAGAACAACTGAGTACTCTATATTATAATTAGGGTGATTACATATGTTATTGTCCAAATCTGGACACTTCTGAGAATAAAAGAGGTTGCTATTAATAATTAGCCCAGAACAACAGGTATAAATTGGAAAACTAGAATTTATGAGCACCTTGATTATAAAAAATAGAAACTAAGATTGCCAGATGATCGAGTCATTAAAATTAATTTAATTGCCTTTTTAGTGTTCTGCCATTATGACTGAGATGAAAAGTGAAATTGGCCACTCTAATAACAGCAAACATTTTTGACCACTTATTACATGCCAGACATTATTCTGTACATTTTATTTTAGAAACAGGATTAATCCTTATGATGACTCTGTGAAGTTGCTATAGTTGTCCCTATTTTATAGAAGAGGAAACTGATACCTGGGGAGGTTAAGTTAATTGCCTCTGGTCAGAAAGCTAGTAAGTAAAAGATCTGGGATTAAAACCCAGGTATTTTGGCCACAGAATCCATGTCTTAACAGCCACCTTATTCTGCCTCTCATGCCTCTAGCACTGATGATTCTAGAGGGAGGTCTCCAATCGCAGTAATGTTTGAAGGGCTGAGCAGACCTCAGGGGTTTGCAGTTCTAGGGGCCAGGGTAGGAGGTCATGAAGTAAATAATTAGAGACCAGGATAAAACATCTGGTATCTGAGATCAGAAATTAGAGAATTAGGCTACTGTTATGGATGACCTTCAGTGTGTTTCTCACATGTGGGTGTGACATATGGTGTTAAGCAAGCAGAAGTAATAACCATGCAGTGAGCCAGGTGAGCAGGCAGAGGCAAAGAAAAGGAGCATCTGATTGAAGTGAGGAGTAGAGGTAGGGAATGCAGGCTCCTGACCATCAATTCGATCTATGCCTGGACTATACACACAACCTAGGCTTCAGTTTTTCTTGATAGAAGGGAAAGACTTCCTCTTGCTTCCAGGGAATAAAAGTATGAAAGAGAGCTGGGGAGAACAAGGACAAGGGGAGGTTTTCTAGTGAATGCACCAAGGTTTCTTGGCCTACCTGCCAATCCTGGCTACCTCCAAACAGCTGGTGATCTTAACAGAGGTTCCACCTGGCTGTTACTGTGCTGAGAAATCACAGAGGAACCATTGGACTGATTATTCCTTTATTCCCAAATCTCTTCATAGTGAGACATTATGAGATTCAAGAACTAGATTCAATATGTTGCCTGTTCTAAATCTGCATAATGTGAGTTGTGTTGATTTTTTAGGTATTTTCATCTTTATCACCAAAACATCTCTAGTTCCAATCATTTACCATGATATAGATTTTAGTGCAAACATACATTTACTACATAACTTTTAAACTCATTGATATATTGTACCTAAGTTCTCCATAAAGAATATGAGAACATACTCATTCACCTCTTTTACTGATAACTCACTCACCTGATCCCAGTTGTATTCTATTCATTAAACTGGCATAGTCAATCATGATTATGTTGGTCAATCTTATTGAGGACCCAATTATTGAATAGTGGTACCATGCGGAGCTGATATAAAGAAAATAATTCCTGTCTCTAAAGTATAGAGGTAGGAACATATACCAGAAAACAAAACAAAACAAAAGCTAAACAACTTAATCAAAATCAATGTAAACAAGGGCAAATTATAGTGGGATTACTTACATTAATTCTCAGTGATTATAGTTGAAAAGTACTTTCACAAGATATTTTATCCTATGACAATTTGTTTAAATATTATGAATTTTTTGCAAAATGATTAAATACAATGATGAAATTGAAAATAACAATTATAGTATTTTAAAAAGCTAAGGTCTGACAAGATGGCTGAATAGGAACAGCTCCAGTCTGCAGCTCCCAGTGAAATCAATGCAGAAGGCAGGTGATTTCTGCATTTGCAACTGAGGTACCCAGCTCATCTCATTGGGACTGGTTAGACAGTGGGTGCAGCCCACGGAGGGCGAGCCATGGGAGGGTGGGATGTCACCTCATCTGGGAAGCACAAGGGGATGGGAACTCCCTCCTCTAGCTGAGGGAAGCCAAGAGGGACTGTGCAGTGAGGAATGGTACATTCCGGCCCAGATACTACACTTTTCCCCTTGTCTTTGCAACCTGCAGACCAGGAGATTTCCTCAGGTGCCTACACCACCAGGGCCCTGGGTTTCAAGCACAAAACTGGGCAGCTGTTTGGGCAGACACCGAGCTAGCTGCAGGAGTTTTTTCATACCCCAGTGGCACCTGGAATGCCAGCGAGACAGAACTGTTCACTTCCCTGGAAAGGGAGCTGAAGCCAGGGAGCCAAGTGGTCTAGCTCATTGGATCCCACCCCAATGGAGCCCAGCAAGCTAAGATCTACTGGCTTGAAATTCTTGCTGCCAGCACAGCAGTCTGAAGTCGACCTGGGATGCTTGAGCTTGGTTGTGGGAGGGGCATCCGCCATTACTGAGGCTTGAGTAGGCGATTTTCTCCTCACAGTATAAACAAAGCTGCCAGGAATTCAGACTGGGTGGAGCCCACCACAGCTTGGCAAAGCCACTGTAGCCAGACTGCCCCTCTAGGTGCCTCCTCTCTGGGTAGGGCATTTCTGAAAGAAAGGCAACAGCCCCAGTGAGGGGCTTATAGATAAAACTCCCATCTCCCTGAGACAGAGCACCTCGGCGAAGGGGTGGCTGTGAGTGCAGCTTCAGCGACTTAAACATTTCTGCTTGCCAGCTCTGAAGATAGCAGTGTATCTCCCAGCACAGCACTCGAGCTCTGCTAAAGGACAGACTGCCTTCTGAAGTGGATCCCTGACTACCAGGCCTCCTGACTAGGAGACACCTCCCAGCAGGGGTCAACAGATACTTCATACAGGAGAGCTCTGGCTGCATCTGGTGGGTGCCCCTCTGGGACGAAGCTTCCAGAGGATGGAACAGGCAGCAATCTTTGCTGTTCTGCAGCCTCTGCTGGTGATACCCAGGCAAACAGGGTCTGGAATGGACCTCCAACAAACTCCAGCAGACCAGCAGCAAAGGGGTCTGACTGTTAAAAGGAAAAGTAACAAACAGAAAGGAATAGCATCAACATCAACAAAAAGGATGTTCACACAAAAACTCCATCTGAAGGTCACCAACATCAAAGACCAAAGGTAGATAAATCCATGAAGATGAGGAAAAACCAGCGCAAAAAGGCTGAAAATTCCAAAAACCAGAATGCCTCTTCTCCTCCAAAGGATCACAACTCCTTGCCAGCAAGGAAACAAAACTGGATGGGGAATGAATTTGACAAAAGGACAGAAGTAGGCTTCAGAAGATGGGTAATAACAAACTCCTCCGAGCTAAAAGAGTATGTTCTAACCCAATTCAAGGAAGCTAAGAACCTTGAAAAAAGGTTAGATGAATTGCTAACTAGAATAACCAGTTTAGAGAAGAACACAAATGACCTGATGGAGCTGAAAAACACAGCATGAGAACCTTGTGAAGCATATGCAAGTATCAATAGCCAAACTGATCAAATGGAATGAAGGATATCAGAGATTGAAGATCAACTTAATGAAATAAAGCATGAAGACAAGATTAGAGAAAAAAGAATGAAAAAGAATGAATAAAGACTGCAAGAAATATGGGGCTATGTGAAAAGACCAAACCTACGTTTGATTGGTGTACCTGAAAGTGACGGGGAGAAGGGAACCAAGTTGGAAAACACTCTTCAGGATATTATCCAGGAGACCTTCCCCAACCTAGCAAGAAAGGACAACATTCAAGTTCAGGAAATACAGAGAGTACCACAAAGATACTCCTCAAGAAGAGCAACCCCAAGATACATAATTGTCAGATTCACCAAGGTTGAAATGAGGGAAATAATGTTAAGGGCAGCCAGAGAGAAAGGTCTGGTTACCCACAAAGGAAGCCCATCAGACTAACAGCGGATCTGTCTGCAGAAACCCTACAAGCCAGAAGAGAGTGGGGGCCAATATTCAACATTCTTAAAGAAAAGAATTTTCAACCCAGAATTTCATATCGAGCAAAACTAAGCTTCAGAAGCGAAGGAGAAATAAAATCCTTTACACACAAGTAAATGCTGAGAGATTTTTGTCACCACCAGGCCTGCCCTACAAGAGTTCCTGAAGGAAGCAATAAGTATGGAAAGGAAAAAACCAGTACCAGCCACTGCAAAAACATACCAAATTGTAAAGACCATTAGCATTATGAAGAAACTGCATCAACTAACAGGCAAAATAACCAGCTAGCATCGTAATGACAGGCTCAAATTGACACATAACATTATTCACCTTAAATGTAAATGGGCTAAATGCCCCAATTAAAACATACAGACTGGCAAATTGGATAGAGTCAAGACCCATTGGTGTGCTGCATTGAGGAGACTCATCTCACCTGCAAAGACACACATAGGCTCAAAATAAAGGGATGGAAGAATATTTACCAAGCAAAGGGAAAGCAAAAAAAGCAGGGGTTGCAATCCTAGTCTCTGATAAAACAGACTTTAAACCAACAAAGATCAAAAGAGACAAAGAAGGCCATTACATAATGGTAAAGGGATCAATGCAACAAGAAGAGCTAACTATCCTAAATATGTATGCACCCAATACAGGAGCACCCAGATTCATAAAGCAAGTTCTTAGAGACTTACAAAGAGACTTAGACTCCTACACAATAATAGTGGGAGACTTTAACACCCCACCATCAATATTAGACGGATCAACAAGACAGAAAATTAAGAATGATATTCAGGACTTGAACTCAGCTCTGGACAAAGCAGACCTAATAGACATCTACAGAACTCTCCACCTGAAATCAACAGAATATATATTCTTCTCAGTACCACATTGCACTTATTCTAAAGTTGACCACATAATTGGAAGTAAAACACTCCTTAGCAAATGCAAAATAATGGAAATAAGGACAAACAGTCTCTCAGATCACAGTGCAATCAAATTAAAACTCAGGATTAAGAAGCTCACTCAAAACTGCACAACTACATGGAAACTGAACAACCTGCTCCTGAATGACTACTGGGTAAATAATGAATTTATGGCAGAAATAAATAAGTTATTTGAAACCAGTGAGAACAAAGACACAGTGTACCAGAATCTTTGGGAAACAGCTAAAACAGTGTTTAAAGGGAAATTTATAGCACGAAGTGCCCTCAGGAGAAAGTAGCAAAGATCTAAAATCGACCCCCTAACATCACAATTATAAGAACTAGAGAAATGAGAGCAGACAAATTCAAAAGCTAGCACAAGACAAGAAATAACTAAGATCAGAGCAGAACTGAAGGAGAGAGAGACACAAAAAATCCTTAAAAAAATCAATGAATCCAGGAGCTGTTTTTTTGAAAAGATTAACAAAATAGATAGACTGCTAGCCAGACTAATAAAGAAGAAAAAAGAATCAAATAGACACAATAAAAAATGATAAAGGGGATATCACTACTGATCCCACAGAAATACATGCTACCGTCAGAGAATACTATAAATACCTCCATGAAAATAAACTAGAAAATCTAGAAGTAATGGATAAATTCCTGGACACATACACTCTCCCAAGACTAAACCAGGAAGAAGTCGAATCCCTGAATAGACCAATAAGAAGTTCTGAAATTGAGGCAGTAATTAATAGCCTACCAACCAATAAAAGCCCAGGACCAGACAGATTCACAGCTGAATTCTACCAGAGGTACAAAGAGGAGATGGTACCATTCCTTCTGAAACTATTCCAGACAAAAGAAAAAGAGGGACTCCTCCCTAACTCATTTTATGAGGCCAGCATCATCCTGATACCAAAACCTGGCAGAGACACAACCAAAAAATAAAATTTCAGGCCAATATCCCTGATGAATATAGACACAAAACTCCTCAATAAAATACTGGCAAGCCGAATCCAGCAGCACATCAAAAAGCTTATCCACCACAATCAAGTCGGCTTCATCCCTGGCATGCAAGGCTGTTTCAACATATGTAAATCAATAAACATAATCCATCACGTAAACAGAACCAATGACAAAAACCACATGATTATCTCAATAGATGCAGAAAAGGCCTTCAATAAAATTCAACATCCCTTCATTTTAAAAACTCTCAATAAACTAGATATTGATGGAATGTATCTCAAAATAAGAGCTATTTATGACAAACCCACAGCCAATATCATACTGAATGAGCAAAAACTGGAAGCATTCCCTTTGAAAACCGGTACAAGATAAGGATGCCCTCTCTAACCACTCCTATTCAACATAGTATTGGAAGTTCTGGCCAGGGCAATCAGGAAAGAGAAATAAATAAAGGGTATTCAAATAGGAAGAGAGGAAGTCAAATTGTCTCTGTTTGTACATGACATGATTGTATAATTAGAAATTCCCATCATCTCAGCCCGCAATTTCCTTAAGCTGATATTCAACTTCAGCATATCTCAGGATACGAAATCAATGTGAAAAATCACAAGCATTACTATACACCAATAATAGACAAACAGAGAGCCAAATCATGAGTGAACTCCCATTCACAATTGCTACAAAGAGTATAAAATACCTAGGAATACAACTTACAAGGAATGTCAAGGACCTCTTCAAGGACAAGTACAAACCACTGCTCAAGGAAATAAGAGAGGACATAAACAAATGGAAAAACATTCCATGCTCATGGATAGGAAGAATCAATATTGTGAAAATAGCCATACTGCTCAAAGTAATTTATAGATTAAATGCTATACCTGTCAAGCCACCACTGGCTTTCTTCACAGAACTAGAAAAAACTACTTTATACACCATGGAATACTATGCAGCCATAAAAAAAGATGAGTTCATGTCCTTTGCAGGGACATGGATGAAATGGGAAATCATCATTCTCAGTAAACTATCGCAAGAACAAAAAACCAAACACCGCATATTCTCACTCATAGGTGGGAATTGAACAATGAGAACACATGGACACAGGAAGGGGAACATCACACTCTGGGGACTGTTGTGGGGTAGGGGAAGGGGAAGGGGAGGGATAGCATTGGGAGATATGCCTAATGCTAGATGACGAGTTAGTGGGTGCGGCGCACCAGCATGGCACATGTATACATATGTAACTAACCTGCACATTGTGCACATGTACCCTAAAACTTAAAGTATAATAATAATAAATAAAAAAAGAAAATAAAAAATTAAACTATAGACATTGTGATTATTATTGAATGTTAAAATAAAATGGAGATGTAGTACAAGACACCTTAAACAAAAAAAAAAGAAAAAACTACTTTAAATTTCATATGGAACCAAAAAAGAGACCGTATAGCCAAGACAATCCTAAGCAAGAAGAACGAAGCTGGAGGCATCCCGCTACCTGACTTCGAACTATACTAGAAGGCTACAGTAACCAAAACAGCATGGTACTGGTACCAAAACAGATATATAGACCAATGGAACAGAACAGAGATCTCAGAAACAATGCCACACATCTACAACCATCTGATCCTTGACAAACCTGACAAAAAGAAGCAATAGGGAAAGGATTCCCTATTTAATAAATGGTGTTGGGAAAACTAGCCTGCCATGTGCAGAAAACTGAAACTGGACCCCTTCCTTATACCTTATACAAAAATTAACTCAAGATGGATTAAAGACTTAAATGTAAGACCTAAAACCATAAAAACCCTAGAAGAAAACCTAGGCAATACCATTTAGGACATAGGCATGGGCAAAGACTTCATGTCTAAAACACCAAAAGCAATGGCAACAAAAGCCAAAATTGACAAATGGGATCTAATTAAACTAAAGAGCTTCTGCACAGTAAAAGAAACTATCATCAGAGTGAACAGGCAACCCACAGAACGGGGTTGTACCCTATCCATCTGACAAAGGGCTAATATCCAGAATCTACAAGGAACTTAAATAAATTTACAAGGAAAAAACAAGCAACCCCATCAAAAAGTGGGCAAAGGATATGAACAGACACTTCTCAAAAGAAGACATTTATGCGGACAACATACATATGAAAAAAAGCTCATCATTACTCGTCATTAGAGAAATGCAAATCAAAACCACGATGAGATACCATCTCACGCCAGTTAGAATGGCGATCATTAAAAAGTCAGAAACAACATATGCTGGAGGTAATGTGGAGAAATAGGAATGCATTTACACTGTTGGTGGGAGTGTAAATTAGTTCAACCATTGTGGAAGACAGTGTGGTGATTCCTCAAGGATCTTGAAGCAGAAATACCATTTGACCCAGCAATCCTATTACTGAGTGTATACCCAAAGGATTATAAATCATTCTAATATAAAGACACATGCACACATATGTTTATTGCAGTATTCACAATATTATTCACAATAGCAAAGACTTGGAACCAACCCAAATGCCCATCAATGATAGACTGGATAAAGAAAATATGGCATATATACACCATGGAATGCTATGCCGTCATAAAAAAGAATGAGTTCATGTTCTTGGCATGGACATGGATAAAGCTGGAAACCATAATTCTCAGTAAACTAACACAGGAACAGGAAACCAAAGACTGCATCTCGAACAATGAGAACACATGGACACAGGGAGGAGAACATCACCCACCAGGGCCTCTTGGGGGATGGGGGGCTAGGGGAGGGATAGCATTGGGAGAAATACATAATGTAGATGATGGGTTGATGGGCGCAGCAAACCACCATGGTACTTGCATACCTATGTAACAAACCTACACGTTCTACACATGTATCCCAGAACTTAAAGTATAATAAAAAAATACAAAAACCTAAACAACATCTTGTAATTTTAGATTATACATACAAAATGTGTATATATATTTTCAATGTGTATTATTTTAAAAACTGGAGGTTTTAAATTAGAAGGGAGCTCCCAGTTTATCTGATTCAATTTTCCTCTTCAGAGGGTGAACAATTAAGGATTAGAATCTTTCATAAGTTGCTCAGGGTCACTTGGTAGCACAAACAGAACTAGAATCCAGGTTTCCTGTTCCTCAGCCTGCAGCCCTTTCTTTGTTTTTGTTTTAACTTAAAATATTAATATCATGCATGCGATATAGATTGTACATCTGTATATCTTTATCTTCCACCAATGAGTGCTGGAAGATAAAGGCAGAAATTTAATTCAGGTAAGTGTAATTTTTTTTCTCTAACAAAATAAAACATTCTTGTGATGCACATAAAGCACCAGCAAAATCAGCAAATCACATCAATAATTCTAAATTCGAATATGACTTCCATCACTAACTCAGTGCAGTCTTTGATAGTTCAGTTTACCTCAATGACATGTACCCCATATATACAACAGAAAAAATAATGTCTTTACTTTCTGAGACAGGAAAAAAAGGCAGGGTTTTTTTTTAACTATTACCAATTGGAAGGGACTTGAAAATTCCATGTTAAGTACATATTGTAACGTTTTGATAAGAAGCAAATTATCTCAACTGCTAACAATAATGGTTAAACAAGGCAGAAGGTCTATTAGCATGATATTTTGTTTCTGTCTTTGATTTCAACTCTACCCTTCTAGACAGAATTAAATATGTTTTCTCTACTTATATTTTTCTGTCTTGACCAAATTATTGTTAGAAATAAATTCTGTTATAAAACTACAATACCTTTCCTGAACTTAATCAGCCAAGATAAACCATTTAAGTAATTTCTTCCTAAATCCCTGTCTTATCTGGATTGACAATTGACGTTGCTCACATTAAGTGGGTAATTACTTAATATGCATTATTTTCTGATATTACAGTATGACAAAAAATAAGAGAGCATGAACACTGAGGGTAAATTGTGAACAAAAATGCACAGCCATTTAACATTTTTGTGTGTACACATGTTTACTCTTTTGAAGGTTGTGAGGACAAACCTTCATTTCAGGTTAGAGAAATAAAAATGAAGAAAGAACAAAAAAATATGTTTTTGTAGTACGATTTCTTAAATGCTTATTAGGATAGTAAAATAGGCATAGCCCCAATCTGTATTTCGTTATCGGTATATGAAAGCCTTAATACTTGATCCTTGTTTATAGGAACTAGCATTTGAATTTATTGATGAAAGTTAGTTTGCTGCATCTCGTTTGCACGGTCTGTTGCATAGAACAAATAAAATAAAATGCTTATTCTTCTTGTTATTTATTAAAAGACATACATTTTGATCTTGAAGGCATAGTTTTGAGTTAAAGAAGTATCTTTTAAGTAGGAATGTTTGTTGCAATTAATAAGTTGGAACTTATTTTATGGTTCTGATTATATTTTTATTTTTACCATTAGAGGGTACATTAGTTCAAGAGAAATTAATGAAAAAGCACAGCAATAAGACGGAGATAGGCTTTGAAGTGGGGGGCAGAAAAAATTTATATATTTAACTATGCTTATTTTCATTCATTTCATTGTCATTTGTAGTATAATTTATCCAGAAAATTTTTTCAATCTGAAAAAGAATTCAAGTATATATAGTTTCATATAAGAAATAACTCTTCGCTTTTTACTGCTAGCTACTACTCCTTGGAGAATGAGGTTGACCTAGTTGCATTTGACAAGGTTGACTGCTATGTGACCAAAGAAGACCTAATAAATCATGGCATTTGAAGAACATCCTGAGTTCACACGTACATATGATCAAGTTATTATGAAATAAGTATGAAGTAAGCAAATGCCAGTCCCTGGTCTTGTAGTTAATAATAATAATAAAAGGCACCTAAGTATGAATGAATGCAGCTCAGCAACTAGGCTTCGCTGCAAATATTTATAACCTTTAAAATTTGGTACAAATTACAGAGAGAACAATAGATGGCCCTGGAGTGAACACAAGGCTTTATTTCACTGGAAAGTCTTGACTGAGTTCATAAACTGCCAGAGGACAGGCAGCTCAAGTGGCTTATGAATGACTGTCCAGTCTCAGAATGAGCTCATTTGTTTTCAATCTACAGCAAACTGTTATTATTTCTAATCAGTCTTTTGCTCTAAAGGCTGTAGGTTTTTAATCTGTAAAGGCTAAAATAGACACTAGCTAGTATTAAGTAATACTACTTTCATGATGTCAAGTTAAAAGATCACTTTAAATAATTAACTCATCACTTTATTTAGTAAAATTTATTGAGCACCTACTAAGTTTCAAGTTCTGAGCTGGGTGCTAGGGAATAAAGACAGATAATATATTGTCCCCAGCTCAATAACATAATTTTTTATTGTCCTGTTATTTATAGAGAAATAAATCAGTAAATAACTGTAGTACCTAACTTTATATATTAGCGCAAAAATAGGAAAGATTTATCAAACTTATTACAAAAAATACTTCGCATTTTTTTAAGGGAGGTGAGTAGTTAGGCAAAATCATTAGTATATACTATCTTCAGTTTAAGACTGCAGAACTGCTCTGTTAATATTTTTCTCTGAGAGTCAATTATGCAATAAATTGTAATTAGTAGCATAAAACAAGGTAATAATGTAATTAAAACCAAAATATTTACTTGCTATAGAAGATACTTTTATGCATCTTAATTCTGCTCCTTGCAAGCTAATAATACTCTATAGGAATTTCTGTGTGGCTTTTACATCTGGTGGTTTTGGAATTAGCATGTACAAAGAGAGCTCAGAATTATGCTTTAATTATGATTTGAATGATGATTTGAGACTGAGCATGAGTTGTCAACAGAATTGTGAGCTGAGGGAAAAAGAGATAAGGACCGTTAGTGGGATAAAAAGTATATTTGCAGTCACTTACTTTAAAGAGTCTTTTGTTTTAAAAGAAGTAATTAATGTTAGGAATTAATTGGTTCAGATTCTTGATTTTAAAGTTATCACTTGGTTGCTAAGATGAAGCCTTTTCAAAATTACTACACGATATGCAATGACAGGAACATTTCAGTTGAAGGTAGAAAACGTAATTGAAAAGCTAGCTTTTGAGTGCCTGCTTATCACCCTAATTGATAGACGAGACCGAGGAACTAAATGCTGTAGTTCAATACAAAATGCATTTAGCTGGATTTCACATTACTATGTGTAGTTTTTCTAAGAGCTAAACATTATTGCTGATATTCTGATACATCCTTGGGCTTTAGGTGGAACCTGGTCAGTGTGCATTAACTATTATAAAACAATCATGAAGTCAAAATTCCATGCAACAAATGGATCCAGGTTTAGTATCTAAAAATCTTTGAAGATTTGGATAACAAAATTATGGCATTCATAAAATTCATAAAATGCAGCCATAAAGAATAATGTTTCAAATGTATGTTTGTTGACCTAGAAAGCACATTGCAAAAAAGATGATACAGTGAGTCCCACTATTGTAAGAAAAATATGACATGTATAAGAATGTGAAAAATCAAACAGGACATACCCCAAATGTTAACAGTGGTCATCTTAAGCAGTGGGATTAGGGAGGTGTTCATTTTCTTTAGGCTTATATGTATCTTCCTAATTTTTCTGTAACAAATATACTCAATTATATAATAAAAAGGATGTATTAGTATCCAGTCTGCCCAACATGTAGCAGGAAATTTTTCATATGACTTTAGAATATTTAGTGATATTGCTGATATTTAGTTAGTCCTAACATATATTTATAACTCCTATTTGTTTATGTGTTCTCTGATTTTATATTTATATATTTTCTTGTAACATTCATTAAAAATTTGGCAAAATAAAACACAGATAATACCTACTTTGTCTTAAACAAATGAGAGGATACAATGAATTCGGAAACAGTAAAAAAAAAAAAAAAAAAAAAAGGACAATTGAAAAATAAAGTTGAATTTTAGCTTTGCAAATATAGAAGTGAAAATTTAAGATAATATGTATAGGATGTGACCTGGGCATAGAAGAAGGCTGAGATGAAAGAAGTCCACATTAGACCACCTTTTGAATCTGTACATGGGCAGGAGGAAGATAGAACTATTGGGAGTGACCTTCACAATAGTCAGGACAGGAGTTGTGACAATCCTTTGAGAAAGATGGTGAGTCAGCTAACACCCTGGTGGTCTATTTCTACACGGTGTATCCCTTTTAGTGAGGAGAAATCTTGGCCCAACTGATCTGCTCAAGGAGAGTTTATTTTCTTATTTCTATTTAAAAGAATAGTTTTTGGCAGATGGATTCTCAGGGCATTTTGTATGTTTGGTTCAACTGTTCACACTGATGTGATGCCTGAGACGTCACATCAGTGTGAACAGTTGAACCAAACATACAAAAATCAAATGAGATGGGTGAATCTGGATGAAGTTCAGCAGGATTTTCCATTGATAGGGGGAGCAAAAATGACTCCTAAACTACTTACTTGAAAAAAGCCATGCACACATATAGATAAACATCGAATAGCTCTTTGGGGCATCTCTATTCTGGGTCAGATGGGATTAAGCTATAAGAGAAGAAGATTGCCTTGCTAGTTAGTATTCATAGTTAAGCATGAGGTAAACGTTTATTACATTGTTGAAAGTAAATGTTATAAAATGAGGGCTTAAGGGAGGAAGTTATGTTTCTGGGGACACAGTATTAAGCTTCTTTCCCCCTTTTCTGATTAAACAAGAAACTCTAGTGGGTGTTTTATTTTTTTCTGCTTTATAGGTTTTCTTTATTCTGACATATGGAAAACAGCTTTTAACTACTAGTGAATAATCGATTTTTCATTACAATTTTATTAACAGTAAGTAATTAATCAGTTTCACAATTTTATTTAGAATGTTGGTTTAAATATCTGGCTGTAATTTTTTTCAGTCCAGATGAAAATCTGTAAACCAACCATGTTTCAAATTGGCCCCTTAACCAATGAACTGATTTTCTTGAGAGAGAAAGCTTAGAAATTTTCTAATTAGTGCTAAGACCTGATTTTCTATGGCTCACTGCTTCATGTATTCTACTTCTTCAAATTATGCTGTAGGAAATGTCTTTAGAGCTTGGTGTTTTCTATTGATCTTTACAATTGTTCTCACTAATTTAGAAGCTAACTGTGCAGTGATTTTTCAAGAATGCGCTGGAGCCTTGAGTCAGCACATACTCCTGTCCACCAAGCCAGGGGGCAAAGATTCTTGTGGCCCCTCATCCTAAGGCTCCATGCATGAGAGTAGCATGCATGAACTCCAACTGCCAGTTCATTTCCTCCACGGAACTCTCCTATTAGCCTGCAGTTCGTGCCTTAAATGCCTCTTCCTCTTAAAGAGCTGAGAGGGGATTTCTGTAGCATGAGCTTACCTGAGAAACTAGAGATCATTAATTAGAAAGGTGCTTCTGGGCAACAGGAAAATTTTCACTGGAAAGGTTTCAAATGTAAGAAAGTAATTAATTTCTCTGCGGAAGAGGATCATGATTTTCTCTTCTGGTGCCCTTCACTATTGCAACTGAATGGTTTATGCCACAACAGAGGGAATTTGACTCCTCTCTCATTAACCCTCATAGTTTGGCTCCCTGTGTTCCATCTCCTTTTCTCTTCCATTTTGGCCTTCTAGGGGATTGGGAGACAATATTTTATTTTTTGTGAGGAAAAGTTAAGGAATATGTTTGAAGGAGTATGTGCAATATGTAGTTCTTTTTTGTTGTTTTTGTTTTTCTTTTTTTGAGATGGAGTCTCACTCTGTTGCCCAGGCTGGAGTGCAATGGCTTGATCTTGGCTCACTGCAACCTCCGTCTCCTGGGTTCAAGTGATTCTCCTGCCTCAGCCTCCCGAGTAGCTGGGATTATAGGCGTGCATCATCACTCTGGGCTAATTTTTGTATTTTTAGTAGAGATGGGGTTTCATCATGTTGGCTAGGGTGGTCTTGAACTCCTGATCTCAGGTGATCCACCCACCTTGGCCTCCCTAAGTGCTGGGATTACAGGCGTGGGCCACCAAGCCTCGCCAAGCATATTCTTATATGTTTCCTGCTTTCCCTGTTTTTATACAAAGGTAGCATACTATATATACATTTTTTGTGCTGACATAAAAATTACTCCGTATCAGTTCATACGTATTCTCTTCATTCTTTTCACTGTTATATCATATTTCACTGTGTGTTTGTGCCATAGTTAATTCATTCAATCTCTTACATTAGGGCTTTTAGGTACTTTCCAATATTTTTTAGTTGCAAATAATGTGGCAATAAATAACCTCATATTGTTAGAGGTGTAACTTCCAGGTAAAATCCTAGAAATGGGATTGTTGGATTAAAAGGCAAATAATGTATGCAGTTTTGTTAGATATTGTCAAAGCCCTCTCTATAAGGGTTATATCATTTTGCATTCCTGTTGGTGTTGTATGAGAGTGATTTTCTTCCCAAACCTCATCAACAGAGTATATTGTCAAGCTTCTAAATTTTTGCCAATTGGAAGGGTGAAACATGGTATCCCAGTAAAATTTTAATTTTTATCATCTACTATGAGTAAAGTTGAACATTTTTTTCATATGGTTAGAGTCATTGTTAAGTCTTTCTTTTTTGGTGAGTTCACTGTTCATGACTTTTGTTCACCTTTCTATAGGATTTTTGTTCATTATTTCTTTTTATATCAGAAATACTAATTCTTTCTCTGCATTATATCTCACAGATTTTTCTCCCAATTTGGCATTTGTCTTTTGATTTTGCTTGTGGTGTTTTATGTCAAGAAAATATCTTTATTTTTATGTAGTTAAATATATCAATTTTTTTGAATTGTGTCCAGATTTTGAGTCATGGTTATTAAGTCTTTCCTTACAGCCAGGTTATAGAAGTTAATGTGTTTTCTTCTAGTATTTATGTTGTTTCATTTTGTTTTGTTGTATGTGTCAAGAATGAATTAAATTTTATCTTTTATCAATGGCTATTAATTGTTCCAAAGCAATTTATTAAAACATTCAATTTATCTTTACCCCAGTAATTTGAGAAACCACCATTATAAAATATTTTATCAAATACTTTATCACATTTCTTTAAAAAAAATGTTCATATATAATTGAGTTTGTTCCTTGACTTTTTATTCTAGTCCGTTGGTCTGCCTGTCTATTCAGTCACCAGTACTACACTGTTCCATAGTACATTATAACATCTAGTAGGGCTCATACCCTCTTACAGCTTTTTTCTTTCAATACTTTCCAAGTGTTCTTGCATGTTTACTTTTTCTTTATTTATAAAGCCCAGTCATTTTAGAAGGACTATTTTATTCAGCTTTTCCATGTATACAGTTGGATATTCTTTTTTGGGGGCATTGGAGGGGCTTGAGATAGGGTCTTGTTCTGTTGCCTAGGGTAGAGTGCTGTGGCATGACCATAAATCACTGCAGCCTCAAACTCCTGGGTTCAAGTGATCCTCGTGGTTCAGCCTCCCAAGTAGCTGGGACTACAGGCATGCACAACCACACCCAGCTAATATTTAAAAATTTTTTTAGAGATAGAGTTGCCTTGCTATGTTGCCCAGGTCTCAAACCGCTAGCCTCAAGTGACCCTTTGTCCTCGGCCTCCTGAAGTGTTGGGTTTACAAGTAGGGGTCACTATTCCTAACTGTGACATTTAAGTTATCTCTTATTTCTAGAAAGTTTTTCTTGATTATATTTACAAATTTTGGTTCTGTTTTATTGTTTTGTGTTTCTTCTTCAGGCACTCCTATTACATGTATGTTGGACCCCCTTCCTCTCTATTTTCTCTTTTAAGCATTTTTCTCTTTTACTCCTTTTAAAAAAAATCTTATTTTCATTCTCTTGGTTGTCATTCTTCCCTTTTGACATCTCTAATTAAATATTTATGTAAATGTATTCTCTTTTGGGCATCATGTAATTTATTCTTCTTTTCTGAGATGGTTTGCCTTTTACTTCAACTTCTTTCTGTGTTTAATCACTGTTTAACCACCTCCTATGCATATTTTCCCTGCAAGTTTCATTTTATTAAAAAAGGCTTCTAGTTTTTGAATTTTTACATTTAGTTTCTAAAAAAATTTCAAAATGCTCATTTAATGCTATTTAATTCAGCTGGGAGTATTGTATTATACTCTTCTATCTCATGGCTTTTCTTTTTGAGAGGAGGGGAAGAATTTTCATCAGCTGAAATGCATTTTCTCTTTTCCTTGTACAGTAGCTTTGTGTGGAGTTAGCCTTAACTTTTCTATTCTGAGGCATATTTTGGATAGGGTTCCGAATTCAAAAGTGCCTTTCCTGAGGTATAGTAATGTGCAATCTCTTTAATCAATGATGTTGGTAGTGGAGGTATTGGTGTTTACTTTTTCTCTTTTTTTCTGCAGAGTTTTTAATATCTTCTTCTTCCTTATTTATTTTTCTTCAAGAAATAAGGGGCCATGCTTCTCAGAGGCACCATCTTTTCTCTATTTATGTGATTCTCCCATAGAAGTGTGCTTCTTGGATATTTTCATGCTCTATCCTACTTACCTCTAAGCCCCTTCCCTGCAGCTGGTGCTATGAATTACCAAGTCTTGTTTTTCAGTATTTTATGACTTGGTTTTGGACTTTCTCTTTCTAATTTTGTCTGTGCTTAGCTTCAGTCCTCTGTTCTCCCCTCCTCTTTTTCACTGAGTCTCTTATGCTTCCCCTTGTTCACTCTTCAAATTCATAAGCTTGCAATGGTTGGGGAGCTTTGTTGAAATATGGTGTTTATTTCTTTACTTATGGTAATTTTAAGTTCATGGCATTCTCTGTCTCTGAGCAATGTAGATGGGCCATGTGCAGTTTTGTTTATATTCCTTGTTAATTTTACTTATTTTGTTTAAAAGAGCATTTGTGGAGAGATTTGGATTCAGGCGAATGTCATTATTTCCAGACCTGGAAATCTTCATCTGAAAAGATACTTTTAAATTAACTATTTCAAAGAGTGAATATGTCAAGTAGTTCAATATGTTCTGCTCCTTGTCCCTTTCCAGGGAAAAGGTTTTCTTATTAATTATGGGAAAACTAAAATCCCACTAAGATTCTCCCACTAAAAGCTTGAGCTTTATTTAGTAGAAGCTTTATTTAGTAGAGGATGTGGAAAGTTCTGGAACTGGACATTGTTTCTTCTTCTCTTGGATCTCTTTGAAAACTTTCTTCTGAAAGTGCTCTCTTTTCTTTATCATGCTCAGCAGATGAGGTTTGGGGGTGACTTGTACCAATGCTGGTACTCCTGGATGGCCAATTAGAAAAGAAAACCCAGGCTAGGTGTTTTATGTCAATTCTAGTTTAGTGTCAGAGAAAATCAAAATTTATGCATTTTGCTTTCTTCTCTTTCCATAGAAATGGTAAGGTCTATGGTGTCAATCTCAGGGTGTGGGCTTAAGAGAAAGTGAGTGTGAACCTGAATGCATGGACTTTAGTTGGATGGAAAGATAAGTTTTTGAGGCTCATATGTGGTCCATCACAACTCTATAGAGAAAAGTATTGAGAAAAAATTGACACCATTTTCTTGCCCCCACCCCATGTAGACACTTGCCTCCCATCTCCACTCAACTTTTATACAATTTTCTCTATTCTCATAAGATAATGATTGTTTCATCCTGTTCAATACCAATTGTTTCCATCTGGGCCCTGAGATAGCTGCTGCTGCATCCGCCAGTTTCTTCCGTTCTGTCTCCTGAATCTTCAACATTCATTCTATATCAACCACTTGCCCTTTAATGGTTTCTTCTTGCCCTACAAACCTGCTTAAATTTTTATCATCCTTAAAACTCTTTAAAATAAATTCTTCCCTTATGTTACCCTATAGCTACCATCTAATCTATCTGTTCCCCTTCTTATTTAAAATTCTCACAAGAATGGTCCATATTTGCTGCATTTAATTCCTCTTCTCCCATTTATTTCTCTCCTCTACGTTCTTCTACCTGTGTCCTAGGATTCATCAAAATGCCTCCTTTTAATGTCACCCATAACTTCCAAGTTCCAATTCTAACAACAGTGTTCAATTCTATCACTAGAATTCTGTGGTCTCTGGCTTCTATGACATTGCACAAACCAGTCCTTACAGTTTTTTGACTGGGCCTTCCTGGTTTTTCTCTGTGAACTTTCTTTAGGGGAGTGACCAGAGGGACATTCTATATGATCACTGCATTCTTAATAACCCACACTAATCTTTTGCCTCACTCAGTGCCTGAAAGGGAGCAGAAGCTCAACATTATTAAAAACACTGCATACGTAAAATAAAATCTATCTTCAAGCTGTTACCTTCAATGTTTGACCATTACTGTAATTAGGCCTAGCTAGGGCTATGGGCCTCAATTACTCTCTAGTCTCATAGTTCACTCAGCAGTCATTTAAAATGAGGAGATTTCACAGACAAATCTAGATTTTAAACTCTCTTGCTTAATACAAAGCTCCAGCAATATTGGGCCGGCATTTCTTCAAAGCAGCTTGTCACAAAATTGAGTAACTACTGCTCTCTTATTGATAGGCATGTGCTCTCAAGCTTAATTTGATTCATTAATTTACCTTTCCTGCCTGGAGCATTATAATTTGGTGCCCTTATTTAAATCTGTTATCTATACCCAAACTTCACTCTATTATCCTTGATATCTCAAGGAAGTAATGATGACTCTGGGTAGGTGTCTGATTAGAAATAAATGGACTTGGTGTACTGAACACATTTACTCCTAATAGTTAGAGCTTCCATATATGTTGATTGGTTGACTTAGCATGCATGTGACTTATAAAGGACATTAGGAAATTTTAGTCCAGAAAAGGAACTAGAAAGTCAAGTCCCAGTGATCTGTGTCTTAAAGACAGGACCATTACAAACATAAAATAACACTATGTTAGTCAGTGCAGGTATATCATATTAAAAACAAACAAACAAAGCACAAAACATAAAAATTTGAACGTATGAAGCAAAGACATTATAGCTTGATAATTTTTGTTACACATGTTTCAGTTCTTTTTATAAAAGGAACTAGTGCTATGAACTTTTGAGTAGTAATTACCAAGCCCATCTAAGGTATAATTTTACTTACAAATAACTGTTGGAATTTTTAAATTGAATTCAATACTAACACCCATTATTTTAAATACTAAGCATTTAAATGAAACATATAAGTATTTCAGAAAAATCTATTGAATTATTTTGTTTTAATACAGCAACTATGCTTATTCCATCTTCTGCTTTTTAATTTGGGCTCATATATCTTTATATAGTTGTGATCAATGAGTTCTATAACATTGCTTTCTACTTTTTCATTTAGCATTGTTTTATATAAGCATTTATCTGCCTATATTTCATTTAAACTACTTATTGGCATCATAATATTCTCTCAAAACAATATGTTGCTGTGCCTTATTTTGGAGGCTTATATTGTCTTATAATATGGTGTAGTAATAGTAATACAAATGTCTTTTGATAATTAAAAGAAGTTTCCTTGATTTTCTCCCATTCCTTCTTAAAAAATTTTTTCTTCTGCAATCATAGCCACTGTAACCCTGAATACTTGGGCTCAAGGGATCCTTCTGCCTCAGCCTTCTAAGTAGCTGGGACTACAGGCATGTGCCATTATGCTAGGCTAATTCTTTTATTTTTATTCTTTTATTTTTATTTTTGTAGAGATGGGGGTCTCGATATGTTGCTTGGGGTGTTCTTCATATCTGGCCTCAAGCTATCTTCTTGCCTTGGCCTCCCAAAGTGCTAGGATTATAGGCAGGAACCACCACACCCAGCCAAATTTTGTCATTTATTGTCTTTTTTTATGGCTTCTTTAGCTGTCCTTGGACCTTAACTGTCATCCAGGTCTCTGAATCAACCCACTTGGAAATGTTACATTTCTGGTCTCATTCAAGTGTTGCTTTTATTCAGAGAATTCTCACAATGCATAAATGCAGGCCCTTATGAAGTACATACTGTGGATCAGGATCTCTTTCAGGAGATACGGTGGTGAACTGAGTATGGTTTCTGTCCTCACAGACTATCCAGTCTAGAAGAGGCATTCAAGACATTATAGACATTCAAGTACTTTTGCAATACAATGATATGGGTTTTGTACAAAGAAGACACAAAGAAGAGGTTGGTTAATTCTACTGAGTGAGGGATGATCAGGAAAGTTTAAGTAGAGATGGTCATATTTGGTTTCAGTATTGAAATATAGACAGTTGTTCACTAGCTAGAAGGAATGTAGCGTATAATAGGGGAGATGTGGAGAGAAGGGATTTCAAGTAGAGAGAGTTACCCAATCAAAGATACTGAGATGCAAACAAGATAGACTATTCAGACAATTCCATATATTCTTCTTGGCTGGAACTCTTGAGAAGGAAATAAGGGTATGATTATGGGGGAGAGGGGCTTAAGCTCTATATAGACTATGAAAACAGTAATTAAAGAATTACAAGTACAGGTATAACATGATAATGTGATTTGCATTTCAGAAGATCATTATAATAGTTACATGGAAGAAAGCTAAAATGGGATCCAGGCCAGAGACAGTGGAGCCAGATAAAAGACTATTGTCATAAATATTAAGGAGGAAAAATCAACTAGGATTTGGTCACTGATTGGCGGCAGTCAATGAAGTAAAAGAAAGAGGTAAAGATGAGTTCCAGGTTTCTGACTTCAGTGATAACAAATATTTGTCCAGTGAAAATGAAAGGCATGGATCATGATTCTAACCAAGATAGGAAATAAAGATAATGAATTTAGTTTTGGCCAATCTAAATTGGAGGTCCAGTGTCAGATGAGTGGTTTGATATATGCTGATACTGGAATTCTGGAGAGAGTTCTGGGCAGAAATTATAGAACTGTGCTGTCAGCCTTGAGCATGTCCTTATTTCCAATTGTTGTAGGACGTGTCTACCTAGATATTCTACCATCACCTGAAATCCAACTTAATCTAATTCTAACTCATCAGTTTTTCACCCAAGATAATTTTCTTAACTTTCTCACAATTAACTGTGGCACTAAGACACCCACCTCTAGTCTCTAAGCAGTAGAGGTAAGCTTAGACTTTTCCTCTTCATTGTTATTGGTAAACTTGCCTATTATCATGTTCTGTAATGTCTTTCTTCAAAATTTCTCCAGTGAAAATTTCTAAGTGTCCAGAAATTTAGGCTTCAGTCCTGATTCTGTTGCTAACTGGGAAGTTGATCAACTTGTACAAACCATATAATCATTCTAAGTCCTAGCTTCTATCTCTGAAAAAAGAAGGACTTTGAATTAGTCAGCGGATTCCCTTCCAGATATTGAGTCATATATGTTCCTTCATTATTCTGAAGGGATTCTTTGTGATTCGTGTGTCTCCAAATGGATGTCCCGGCTTTTGGTGTCATTCCCACTCAATCTTATGCTTATAATTACCACCTGAAGCTTCCTTAAATGCACATCTTTCAAGAACTAACTTAATGGCTTCCTTTTGCCTATCAAGTCTGCCTTGTTTGTCAGGTTACCAAGATTCTACAAAATGATTTCTACCTAGCCAAATGAATCCATCATAACTTTTTAACATCATCCCTGATATATAGTCAGTAGACTTCTGACTGATTTCTCCTCAGAATTTAATCATGATCTTTACCCCCCTTGAAAATCTAGTACCCTTCCCTCTGAATCCTAAGTCATGTTTCAAATACCAACTCAAGTCCTGTCTTCCAGGGTGTTTATCCTGAACCACTCCAAACATCAGTGTTCTTGCCTCTGTTTCCAAGAGCATTTGTATTCTGTGGCATGATTTACCACTTAAATTTACCTATAGGCTTGGTTTTGAATGATTTCTATGTGGGGACCACCTTCTGTGTCTGCCACAGCCTACCAGAGTGTGAAGCCCAACACACCATAAGTACAGGTTGGTTTACTGGCTTTCAGGAACACACATGTTACAATAAGGGACAGGCCATAACCGCAATGTTTGAAAAACCAAAACAAAATGACAAAGCCAGACTTCTGTCGGAGGGATGACTTGTAAGATGATAAAAAAAAATTATACACCAGAACAGACATGGGAAATTGAAGAACCGAATTGGTCTATTAAATATAAAATTAACTCTTGAATTCTTTTTGGTTTATTTACATGCAATTGACAAATTGAGTACTTGGGGTTCAAATATCTTCATTACAAATTGTACATCTAAGAACAGAATCATCTATGTTACCACAATATCAGATCAGTTTTAAGAATGCCACTTTTAATTACTGGAGAAATTAAGTGCAATTTCAAACTTTATATTGTTTTACAGGTCAAAGTATAAAAATAGATTCCATGAATTTGTGAAGAAGGCAGCCACAAAGTAAACCATAACATACTTGGTTAGGTCCTTGGGTAAAATTTGGCTGAGTTTTGAAATGTGAATGCGTCTTTGGACTTCACAATTGATTTCTGTTACATTAGGATTCAAAAGAAAAGAGAACTTATTTGCTACACTTTATCTTTTCTCCATATCTGTCATCAAACACTTATCTGTTTTTGCAATTATTATTTAGGGTTTTTGTATTTTGTCAGGCACCTTGAAGTAATTTTAATTATTATGACAAACATGTAGCATAAATACTCTATGATTCTATATGAATTTCTATATGACTTTCTCTGATATCTTTGAGTTTGTGGTTATCGCCTACTTAAAAGAAAGTTTAGGCCATGTCACTGCCTTCAAAAAGTTTAAAGTCTTCTACATTAACAATGCACCACAGAGCAAAGACAGGCCAGCCTACATTCAGAATTTAAATTTAAACTCTCATGGGCCTAAGACAGGATACTAAAGAGAATCATGATTCATATTCTATGTTCTCTAAGGTGGAACAAGTGTCTAGACTCCCGAGAGCTGGATGTCAGCAGGCTTTAACACAGTGATTCTCAGTGTAGCAAAAGTGGTAGAAAGCTGCCTCAAGGACTGAAAAACTGAGGGGGAAAAAGCTGTCTCCTAAAACACAGGAGACCCAGTGAAGATGAAGTATGGCAGAGACCTTGTGGTTTCCATCTGTTCAAGAAAAACTTGAGTAAACATTTTAGTTGGTTTTCTTTCCCTGCCCCATCTTGGTGTTTGTATACCATTCTCTGCATCTGCATTCTATATTCCTATTAACTGACAGAAATCTTCTTTTCTGTGATTTGAATGTGATTCTACAGCCCACTTGTCATATATGATAATAACACCATCATTGATTAATGTTTTACAGTTGGCAAAGCACTTTTACAGATGTTATTGCATGTGACCCTTATGGTAAGCCTATGATGTAGGTAGGAAAGACATTATTTTACTCACAAATAATTTTAAGCTCAGAGTACTTGATTTATTGTGTCCAAGATCATAGAGCTTATAGAATTATGTTGGAACTGAAACCTAAAATCTTTCTATTATTCTTTAAGTTCTATTACCAACTTGCTAATGATGACATTTGTGGGTGACTTTGATTGACGGAAAAATAGCAATAAAGATGTGAAAGGACTCCCATTCATGGAAGAATAGGAATGAGGACTGAGAGTCCCCCTGTGGTCCTTTTCTGATTTAATCATAGAATTGTAGGATTTGATAATTAATAAACCAATGGGTGGGTATGATTTTTTAATATACAAAGCCCTACACTTACCTGAGCTCTTGATTTAGGAGACCCTGGAGAAAAATATATATTGTTTCCAAATAGTTTCAGAGAGGGGGCTCTAGTTTCTCTCAATATAACCCTTTCTGGTCTTAAGTTCCTTTATCACCAAATACTCATTTCTATCTAACCCAAATCCTGACTGCTGTCATTTGAGCCCAAATCCTTTTGTTCAGTAGGAGCTAGTGTAAACTTTTTATTTATAGCTTTGGAAAGGTGCAGGAAATATATTTGAATGATTTCTGACTGCTGACAAGCCCTAACAACCGATAGTCCTAGGCACTGAACTGAATGTCTCTTGGCAGGGACGGCTATTTTGAGGGGAAAAGACAGAAACTGGCAAGAAAAGTTTTTTCATGCAGGTGTGATTTTATGATGGAATGTTATGACAGAAACCAACCAAGTGTCCTTTGTATGGTTTACGATGTCATCAGCTCCTAGGCTGAGATTTCTTTCTCATTATTCATGTTTATTTGGCTTAGAGCAAATTAAAAATCAGACAAGGAAATTGTAATATAATTTTGATTTTGCATTGTAATCTGACTCCTGAGCAACTTGAGATAAGTTTGCTTCTTTTATTTGTGCTATTGAATTATGTTCTTAAAAATGTTTTTGCTTCACGAAGGTGGAAATTGTTCTTTGTCTGTATGGCTTGTGCAATTTTGAGCACTCTATCACCACTTGATATTAACAGCAAACAAGAAATGCTCTGCATATTACAGTTATTTTTCTAGCTTCAAAGAGTTTAAAGGTAGGATTTAAAAAAATCAGTTTACTCTGAAGAAAAAATTGCAGCTGGAATTCTCTCATTGTGGCACACACTGATGCATTTCTTTGATTTTTTTTTTTTTTTTTTTTTTGATACAGTATCTCACTTGTTGCCCAGGCTGGAGTGCTGTGGTGCAATCTGGGCTCACTGCAACCTCCGCCTCCCAGGTTCAAGCAATTCTCCTGTCTCAGCATCCCCGGTAGCTAGGACTACAGGCATCTGCCACCACGACCAGCTAATTTTTGTATTTTTTAGTAGAGATGGGGTTTCATCTTGTTGGTCAGGCTGATCTTGAACTTCTGACCTCAGGTGATCCACCCCCGCTCGGCCTCCCAAAGTGTTGAGATTACAGGCGTGAGCCACCGCACCCGGCCAATATTGTTTTTTTCAATCTTACAGTAAATGGGGTAAAATTCATGGAAACAGTTTTTTTTTCCTTCCCTCCTGAAGTTCCAGTTTGTTATGCCATGGTAAATGCCAGAAACAGGTATCCCTTTAAGAGCAATTGTAGTCTTCACACTTTTCTTATGAGTGGTTACCTTGCCATTGTAACTTGTGACCCTGCCCCCAACCAAATCTGAATGGACTTGTTGTGAGCATCTGGCCAAAAGGCAGCATCTATAGGCAGATTAGTCTATATCTTTTGATGTTTACCTCTCAATTCCTCTACCCTAATGTTTTATAAGCAGCATGCGTGCACATATGTACACATACACGATTACTTTTCCTACATCTCCAGGTCCTCCTTATTATCTATTTGTAACCCTATGCCATCCACTTACTAGCCAGTGCCTGACTTTCTACTTTTCTTTGCAAATTTGCTTCCTATGGCATTGTGCACTCCTTCTCCCTTTTCTCAGCCCCTCCTTTCACCCATCACAAGCATTTCCAAATTAAAAAAAAAAAATTAGAAATTGGTATCTATGAATGTCATTTCAAAGTTTAATAGCAGTTGTGAGTGGATAGCATCTCTGCTTGGCATATGAGCATTAGATATGACTCAACCTTGAGTCATGGACGTATAAAGCATGTATTCAAATCAATTTTCTTTTTGTCAGTATCTCTTGCAGTTATGGATTGAATTGTATCCTCTCCAAATTCATATGTGGAAGTGCTAACTCCCAATGTAACTATATTTGGGATGGTGACTTCAAGGAGGTGATGAAGGTTAAATGAGGTAATAAGGGTGGGGCCCTAATCTAAAAGGACTGGTGTCATAAGAAGAAGAGACATCAGGAGCACGCATGCACAGAGGAAAGGCTATGTGAGGACACAGTGGGAGGACATCACCTGCAAGCCAGGAAGAGAGGACTCGCCAGAAACCTACCCTGCTGGCATATTGGACTTTCATATTCCAGATCTGTGATAAAATAAATTTTATTTATTTAAGCCACTAGTCTGTGGTATTTGTATGGCAGTCTTAGCAGACTAATACACTTAGATAAGGCTTGAGTTTCAAAACATGATTTTAGTGGAATTAGACTTGAACAACTCAAAATGATATACGTAATTCTGCTCAGCATCATTGTTGATACATAATTGATTCAATCCTGTTATTATGACACCTGGGGGCTGTAAGTTAAACACTGATTTTAGTGGGAATGTGATTAGACCTTTGGCCCATTGTTCATATGTGCTAGGTAATTAAGTTAAAAATACTTGTTCAAGGCCGGGCGCGGTGGCTCACGCCTGTAATCCCAGCACTTTGGGAGGCCAAAGTGGGCGGATCACAAGGTCAGGAGATCGAGACCATCCTGGCTAACACGATGAAATCCCGTCTCTACTAAAAATACAAAAAAATTAGCTGGGCATGGTGGCAGGCACCTGTAGTCCCAGCTACTTGGGAGGCTGAGGCAGGAGAATGGCGTGAACCCGGGAGGCAGAGCTTGCAGTGAGCCGAGATGGCACCACTGGACTCCAGCCTGGGTGACAGGGCGAGACTCCGTCTCAAAAAAAAAAAAAAAAAAAAAAGACTTGTTCAAAATCTCATGTAGGACACACTTTGGGGTCTGCATTTGTCCTGACCACTCTGTCCTGAGATGTAGAGCATTTCAATCTCTGACTTAGGAATAATATTGATTTTGATCAGAAACTGTAAATATTCATGACCTAGTACCCTTACTTAAGAAGATATATGATATAACATGATCTGTCTAGCTTGGGGCTTCAAGGTAGTTGTTGATGATTGCTCTATTAGTGATTGGTTTTTTTAAACTTGAGTCTGTAACCTCATTAATTTAGCTGGTATATAGAGAGCACATATTGAAAATCAAGTTCAGCTTTAAAAATGATAAAATAAAAAATTTGAAAATATAAATTGTAAGTTACATTTCACATACACAACACAAATCAGAGGCTCAGACATGTAATGTAGGTTTAAGTTTGATTCTAGTACTTGTAACACGAGATAACTTTTGGCGATGATTCATGCACCTGTGCACAGCCTTGTAAGATATGCCTATGCCTTCTCTGAAGCTCTCTGCAGGGGACTGTATCAGCCAGGGTTCAGCCAGCAAGCAGAGGCCCTATGAGTATCATGGAAATAAGAGATTTCTTATAGGAATTAGATATGACACAAATGTGGGAGGAACTGGGGAAGTAAGGTCCAGAGGAGGAGTTGGAGGATCAGAGAAGGAGTCACTAGCCAGTATGTCTGAAGTACTGGCCATGATGGATAAGGGCGAGCTGGCAGGGAAATCTATGTTGCCTAATCTGAGAAGCAAGCACATGCAGCTGCCTCAGTAGGACCAGGGAGAAGTGTGTGACTACTTTCCAAGAGTCAAGGCTGTTGCTTTACCTCTGTCTTCCAAATCTCACACAAGTTCCTCTTTTGGCCAACTTTAACCTGGAAGCTTCGGGGTTCTCAGCTTAACCAAGTTGACATAGTACAGCACAGCCTAGCACAAGACTATCAGTTTCTACAGGGTTCTGTAGACAGAGATGATGCTTGTGGTGTAGAACCTGCATCATTCTAGGGCTACCATTTGAGGGCCATTGAAAGGTATGCCTGCTAACAAATATCCCCTGCCCTGTGGTACACTTGCTAACAAATATCTTCTGAACTGTCTTCACTGGTGCCCACAGTTCTCACCATGAGTCTCTATTTTGGGTTAGGGTATTATGCTCATAAAAATTCCCAGTAAAAATGAAAAATCTTACTGAGAGAGTTAATACATGAAACCTATTACTTCATGATATATTAAAATACTTGATCACCACCCAGGCATGGTGGCTCATGCCTGTAATCCCAGCACTTTGGGAGGCTGAGGCAGGTGGATCACCTGAGGTCAGGAGTTTGAGACCAGCCTGGCCAACATGGTGAAACCCTGTCTCTACTAAAAATACAAAAATTAGCCGGCGTGGTGGCACACACCTGTAATCCCAGCTGAGGAGGCCTACTCAGGAGACTGAGATAGGAGGATAGTTTGAATCTGGGTGGTGGAGGCTTTAGTGAGCTGAGCTCGTGCCACTCTACTCCAACCTGGGTGACAGAGTGAGACCCAGTCTCAAACAAACAAACAAACAAATAAACAAACAAACAACAAACTTGATCGCCTTGCTGGTCCAACATCTGAGAAGCTTTGGGTAGAGGAAATGGCAAAAGTTCTAGTGTTATTTCAGAGGATAAGGGTGGTGGAAGCCCCTAAACATATAGGAAGTAAATAAATGGAGAAGAAAGGATGTAAAAGTGGAATATGCCCACTTAACCTTACTTCCTACTAATAATTTGCTTAGAAGTCACCTCTCCACTATACTGCTCAAGGATAAAATTACAAATAGTATTTGTGAGATGTTAATATTCATATTTAGGTCCATGAAGTTAACTCTGGAATCATTTTCAGTTTGAAAAGGTATGTGTTTGTGCAATGATTTGTTCTTTGGTCTCTGGAAAAATCAACTTATTTTCAGGTTGTCCAGTTTTCACAGATATTATTTTAATTTAGTTTTGCCTGATTCTGTCATAAATCTTGGAATCAAACTTTAGGACCGGCGTGTTTATTAGGTTTCCCTTCCTTTCCCTCCCTGTCCTTTATTTTCTTTTCTGATGTGATTCTTTAAACAAAATGCAGTGGTGATTCCTGTCTCTGACCTCTGGCAAACTGTGGTCTCCTGCAAATTGGCTTAAGTGCTCTCCCTTCAGTGGGCAAGATAACAGAGACAGAGGCACCTGGAGACAGCTACTCATGTTCTGGTGACTGTGAGATGTGATGTACAAGAGCAAAATTAGGCAAACATGATAGATTGACATTGAGGACACTTGGGATGAACAACTTCTTCTAGTTTAAACATGAGACAGCAAGATAAATGAGTAAGGAAAATTGACAGTCACTTATACTTGCAGGCATCAGCAACCATCTCAGCTAGGCTGCTGACAAAAGGTCGCAGCTCACCTGCCATGGAGACAGCCAACAGTGAGGCTACAAATAATTTGTTTTAAAACATTGTTTAGATACTTCATACTGTTTGGTGACAGAGGAGTGTCTGATTTCCTCTCCCTCATCCTCTCCCACCCCTTGACTCTTTAGCTCACTTGCGAGCATGCACGTGCCCTCTCTTTCTAAAATCATGCAGAAGCAATAAATCAGCCAGTTTAGGAAGACCCAGCCAGCCCAACACAGATCGATTTCACAGGGAAGTCGATGGGCTGCTAATAGAATTACAACTACCTGTCAAAACAGGAAAAACATATCTGTGACAGCGACAAAGGGCAAATCAATTTAAGAAGAGGTTTTTTCTTCCAGAAACATAGATGTGGAGTACATGGATGTTTCTGAGAGTCTGTAATTGTGAATAGAAACTATATACTTGGACCGTTACGGCTAAGGTTATGTCAATGATTCTGGGAGAGCATACTGACTCCTTTTGCTTTTTATTCTAGGGGTTTGCCTGGTAACTGTAACAATTTGCTCTGTAATAGAATATAGCAGAGAGCAGCTGCCTGAAAACACATTTTATTAACTATGTTACCCAAATAAGTTGGCCTGGTCCATTAAATAAGTTATATTTCCACAAACTTTCTATTTTCATATGTTTGTGGAAATTTAGACAAGGAGCTGTGCATTCCCAAGGATATCAGTCTGGCAAATCTTTATCTTGTAAGTCAACTTGATCATTTTCAGAGACCCTATAAAACTGCGGTAATGTGTCTTTTACTAGCAGCAACTTCTGTGTTCAGGCTTAGTTTCTTGCAAAGGGAATCTTAATCCTGAGTACAACTGCCAAGTTAAACCCATTGTGACTTAATGTGGGGCTCTTTTAGGTCAATGACTAAATTTTTAAATATTTAATATGCATGAATTTAGCCCAGAACCATGGATTTTCTGCAAAACAAACAAAAAGTGATTCTATGTGACAACAGAATCTGACTTGTCATTGTAATCAGGAAATGCACTGGGCTGCATAGTCACGAAAGCTCAGTAACCAAATGTAGCCCTAGTAAGCATGTTGCTGCTCCCTTACTAGAGCAGAGCTGCTGTGTGACAATATAGACAGGTTAAGAAACATGGTTGTGGAATCAGGTATGTCTGTGTTCTGGTCTGCTACCTGCCACTTTGCTGCATGACTCGGGTAAGGTGCTTAACCCCTCCAAGCCTGTTTCCCGTTTCCCATTCTGTACCGTGGGGCTAGTAATAGTGCTAACCTCATACAGTTGTTACCGTATATATCCATGGCCCGACTATGCAGAAGGAGGAAACTGTGACATCACTCATTCCTGTAATCTTCCTTCTACTTATGACTAGACCAAGCAGAGAATGATCCAACTGGCTTTTTTTGTTTTTGTTTTTGCTCTAGGAAATCAGGTGATGGCTTCTCGCGCTGTGTTTAAGTTAACAGATGTATAAGAAGAACTATGTCCTCTCTCCTCCCCTTTATATGCATACCCTTCCCTTGACATGTATCTCAAGGATTTTACATGTTCTTCTATTGTCATTTCCACCTCTACCTTTAGAGAACTGTCTCACCCTTTGGCCTTCACAGCCTGGGAAACTAGGGAAGGGGGGACAGCGAACTGCATGGTATTAACTCTCGTACCTTGTGTTTGCTGGGTGGTGGCTTTTTGCCTGGCATTGAGGGCCAATGATTCACCCTCCTGGCTCAACCTGACCTTGCTGACTATAGCTGTCATGTGTATAAACTTATTTCCTTCCCCATCCCACAGTGGGGTGAAAAATAAATGCAAGAACAAGATTTTAATTACCTTCTAAGTGTGTTAGATATAGTAAATGACATTTAAAAAATTCTCCTCTTCCAGACTGTACGCTGATCAGAGTTGCATTCCACAAGGACTTAGTAATAAGACTATGGTTGGCCCAACTGTTTCAGAATGATGCCTGGAAAGATGGGTGATAACCTAGTGTGATCCTCCAATCTCAGCTTACAATGGTATACTCTCACTTGGGTCCAAACTGTGTTTGCATTTTGATTTTTTAATTTGTATTTATTTATTTTTATTTTTATTTTTTATTTTGAGGCAGAGTTTTACTCTTGTTGCCCAGGCTGGAGTGCAATGGCACAATCTCGGCTCACCACAACCTCCGCCTCCTGGGTTCAAGCGATTCTCCTGCCTCAGCCTCCTGAGTAGCTGGGACTACTGGCATGTACCACCATGGCCCAGCTAATTTTGTATTTTTAGTAGAGACGGGGTTTCTCCATGTTGGTCAGGCTGGTCTCGAACTCCCGACCTCTGGTGATCCACCTGCCTCGGCCTCCCAAAGTGCTGGGATTATAAGCGTGAGCCACCGTGCCTGGCCCACTGTTCGCATTTTGTACTGCACTTTCATGAAATTTGTTCTGGAGCTGTCTCAGTTTTAGAGCTATTGTATTAGCATCATTGCGTGATATGAAAAAATATTGACTGTAGCCTACCTTCTTGTTCTACCTCACTTTTTTGTCGTGATAAAGACCTTATAAGGCTGGGCACAGTGGCTCATGACTGTAATCCCAGCACTTTGGGAGGCTGAAGCGGGTGGATCACCTGAGGTCAGGAGTTTGAGACCAGTCTGGCCAACATGGCAAAACCCTGTCTCTACTAAAAATACAAAAATTAGCTGGGTGTGGTGGCGGGTGCCTATAATTTCAGCTGCTCAGGAGGCTGGGGCAGGAGAATTGCTTGAACCCAGGGAGCGGGTGGGGTGGGGGGCAGAGGTTGCATTGAGCCGAGATCACACCACTTCACTCCAGCTTGGGCGAAAGAGCAAAACTCCGTCTCAAAACAAACAAAACAAATAACCTCATGAGAAGGTACTGTAATGCATCTATGTGTATAAAGACAAAAATGCAAGTTTGTCTTGTTATTAATAAAACAAGGTATAATTAGTCTGGATGTACAATTAGGATAATTATGTGGATTCCATCGTTAGGACATGTTTGTATTGTTACCCTGGGTCTACATCTTCATCATCATAGTGGACCTGTTTAATTCTCGGAGGGATGAGATACAAGGATAGCCTGTGGGCTCATTGTAGGATATTTTAAGTATGATAGAGACAGAGGAAGAGTGTTGAGTGATTTCAGATCTCTGTTAGCCCCTGCATTGAAGCTCTTTGTGTAAGCCTACACACCCTGCCTCAAATTCCTCTTGCTCTAAAAAGGGGAGAATCTAAAGATGGTGCTTGAAAGGGTTGCCAAAATCTTAGCTTTGTGGTGGAGACGACTTCCACCAATCTCATCACATGAAACCAGAACCAAAGGTGTTTCTAAACGAAGGTTCAGAAGAACAAATACATCTGGACTGATATCTGGGCAAGGCATCAGGCCTTCCACCTGGTTTCTGAGAAGAAAGTGCTCGTGGCTCAAGCCAGGTGACAAGCGTTCACTTCCCACCTCCGTGTCTTGTAGTCTGTTTGATGTTTGGCTTGTAACTTAAACCAACCACCTCTGCCTTAAGTTTACAGTACACCAAGTGGAGGGGAAAAGTTGCTGTGTTGCAAATGATAGAAGGCATTTTTTTAAGTTTAAAAATGTATGTAATGATTCTTAGTTTTTAGAACTACAGGCAAGAACACGAGGAGGCTCCGTGGTTCTGCAGCTGGTGCAGTAATTTCCTTCTCTGCAGGTTCTCTTCTCTTCTTCCTCCATGCCAGGGGCCTGTTGTGGCTATCTGCTCTAGCGCAGAGCTAAGATCATCTAAGGAATACTGGTTAATTGCTGAGCAGCTAATCAGAATTGTAGGGTCAGCGATAACAGGCAACAACATACTCATGTTCGAAAACAGCAGGATGTGACAAAAGCAATTTATCTTGATAAATGCACTTCAGAAATCTATTGAGCTTATTTTGTCTCCCTTGGGCTCTGTCTGTCCATCTTCATCTGCCCCTTTCAGTTTCCGCGTCGGTCCCTTCTTTGATTTTGTTTCTTGGTATCCCGTGTTGCTGTCTGGTGCTCCTGGTTGCTTTTCCTTTGTAGTAGCTGTCATGCAGAGAGGACTATGAGGATTCTTTCCCTTTGGGTCCCCTTTTCCTTTTTTTCTCCTCTCATCTTATTTTCTTTGCTTTTCGTTCCTCATCTTCTTCTTCCGTCCCTTAACACCAACATTTGTTTTTCTTTCCCCACTGTTAAAACTGAAGTACTGTGGGTGCTATTCACCACAATTCCATGGCTTGTGTTTCAGCTGCTTCCCTAAGACCCCTGGCTCCTCCAACAAGGACTAAGGCAATTGTTTCTGTGTAAATCTAATTTTGAAAGGGGAGGAAGAATGCCTCACCTGAGCTCACATGTGGCACCCTTGTGGTCCCCTGTTGGGCTCTCCTTGAGCTCTAGAGCTTGTTGTGGAGTTCCCTGAGAATAGAACTCCACTTCTGCTGCTGCCCATGCCATCAGTGGCCACCCTGCACCAGGTGCCAGCTCTGGAGACTGAGTGGCTGCTGTGCCTGGGTGGTGCACGGTCCCTGTGGCTGCCGCTGTGTTGGGTCCTCCTCAGAAGTGGGGAGGATGTCCCATGCCCCGCCTTGGGCCACACGTTTTATTCAAGGACTGGAGCAATTTTCTGAGTGCATCTAATAGGGTCCCACAAGGAAAGAGATAGCACAAGCGAAAGGGGTTGCTGGGGAGAATTTGAAGGAGGCATTATTTTCAGTGGTGTTATTAATTAGTGGTTCACAAAACATTTTTGTTGCCTTATAAGTAATGATTACATAATAACTATAATCACACATATATATCCAACATATGTTGTATATACCAATGAGATCACTGAAAAATATTTGAGGCTTTCTTTGTGACTTAAAATCAAATCTCAAATCCTTTATATGTTGTACAAGATCCCCGGCCCCTCCCTCCCTATCCAGGCTGATCTTCATTCTTTCCCTCCACCTCTAAACTTTGCCTTCCTTGTGTTTTGCAAAGCTGGACCAACCGTTTTCCTCTTCAGGACCTTTGCACATGTTGGCCTCTGCCTGGAGCAAGCTTCCCCCCGGGCCCTGCTTGCCTTCACCTGGCGGACTCACTTCTCACGTTGCAGTGTCATTTTCATAGACTATTTCGACACACTTTCATAACACCACCTACATTTTCTTCACAGAACCCTTGACAAATGACAAATAAAACAAGGTAACAGACAATCCTCGCATGAATCGATGATGATTGTGATCCATCTAACTCTGACCTTGTAAGCTTTGGTGGGAGGTGGGGGTGGGTGGGTTTATTGATATAATTTGTGTGATTATTTACTATCCATCCCCCCAACAACATGACTGTGGGGATCATGCTTGTTTTTGTATAGTGGTGTTTTCCCAGGCCTAACACAGAATGAACTAAGTACTCACGATACACTGGTTGCTTTACTTATGTTTGTGTGGGTCACTTCATTTTTTACCATAATTCCATCAGGCAGGGGTTGGCAAACTGCTGTCCACAGGCCAAATGTGACCCATCAACTGTTTTTGTCAGCAAAGTTTTATTAGAACACGGCCGTGTCAATTTGTTTATGCATTGTCTATGCCAGCTTTTGTGCTCCAAAGGCAGAGGTGAGTAGTTACAATAGGGACAATTTTGTCTGCAAATCTGAAAATATTTGCTCCTGTTACAAGGTAATGCGGAATCTCCATTTTCTGGATGAGAAAACTGAGGATCAAAAGTTTCAGTAACTTCCTCATACCTAGATTTCAAGTGGCATAACTCAGATTCAGAATCGCCACATCTTCTTTTATCATTTTTCTCCACAAACCAGACCTTTTTGCTGATATATATTTTTAGGAGACTAAATTTCCACAGGGGAGATGACATTTGGTCTAGGTCTTAAAGGAAAAGTGGGAATTCAGCAATGGACAAGAGAGTACAAAATATTCTAGGCTGAGATGCAGAGGTATAAGAGAGCTTGGTGTGTTTATGAGATAGCTTGTCAGACTGATCAAAACATGGCAGTGTTTTGTGGTCGTGGGGGAAGTGTGGGAAAATTGACAGAAAAGGAGGCAGTTAGAGTAGGAGGAACCTGCCAGACCAGGAAGCCTGAACTTGAGCTTCCAAGCCTGTGGCCTCTGCTTTGCTTGCACATTTTCTCTGTTTGTCAAAGTTTGAGCTTTTGTTCCAATATCTTTATTTTTCATAAATCATCTATATGTATCACTATATTAATACTATATTGCATACAGTATAAAACATAAAAACAGATATTTTAAAAAGATAAGCTCAAGGTAAAATGAATATTCAAAATAATTTTTATTTTAGTTATTAATGCTTCAAAATATATTTTGGCTGCATTTTAATAACAATAATGTTTCATGGGAAGAATGTTAATGCATGTGCTTAATTATATTTGAAAATTTTGGCTTAACACTTAGTGATGCAGCTGTTTGAACATATCATTTCAAGATTAATTTTTTAAAATACGTGGTTTCAAATGGGATCACTGCTGGAAAATAGCTCAAAGATACACGGATTCAAGTGGAAGAAGTACATTGTTGGTTTCACTTACAAATTATGATAATTATTTTTCAAATCCATCCACCAATTAAGCAAAAGTTTTTGTCTCAACTCATCCAGTATGTTTGCATCTTCCCTGCTGTCAATTGCTTATCAATATGCAAATAAATTTGTTCTCATATTTTACACAATGTGTTCACAAGCCATTGAAACTGTTCAAACTGTTCACCTGAACATTTTTAAGCAGATTGGAAAACTGTAAGTTTAAGTACCTATATTAGGCAGTTCTTGAAGGTGGTGCATACCATTTCCAGCAACAAACATCATATAACAACAAAAACATTGTTTTTGAAATGCTCTCTTTGAAGCACAGGTTTCTCCCTTAAAGAGGTTACTCTAACCCCTTACTGTCACCTGTAGCAAGAAGGAACAAATTTTGTGATTTTTTTTTGTGCGTGTGAAAATAAAGGTATCCCAGTGGTATGTATGATTATCACATTGATGATTTTACCTCCTCTTGATGCTGACTGCGAGCACAAACTGGAAACAAGAGATATGTTTGTCTTACCATTTTCTTGCTATTTGTCGGTATCATTACCATTTTCTTTAATCCATAGCTTGTTTGAAAAGTCTTTTTAAGTCATTTGCCCATTTTGTGATGGTTGGTTTAGTTAAAACTATTATCTCTAAATCCAGAGTACTGACATATGTAAACTGTTCTAACGTGCTCAAGCAAATGAATGACTAAGAGATCTAAATTAATGTGTATATTAAACATTAAAAATCTTTACCTACTGTCTTATTTTTTAGGTAAATACAAATAGAAGTTGTAACATTTTATTCCTACCCCTCAATGACTCATCTTGCTAATCCCCTGGGCACCCACATCTTATTTCAGAGACCACGGCTTTGAGTACTAGAAAACAAACACAAGTGATTTAATGGGAGGACAGGTGAAATTATGAAGTTTAATTTGTCTTTGGGATTGTATTTGGGGCTTTGAGTATTCCTTTGAGTATTTCCTTTAATACGCTTTAAGTATTCCTCTAAAGTTTTTCTTGTGTGTATATTCAAATAAATTAGTTGGTTTTACACCATATTATCCCAACCTCTTCAGAATAGGCAGCCACTCTGAGCCTCATGGAGACCTGGCTAGCCTTGTTAGTATCTCCATGCCCTCTGAAATTCTTTGATAGCTCCACAGCCTCTGCCCTTTAGGTTGGACAATAAGGTGCTTTGGGTACAAGGAGAGGACTGAGGTGACTTACCTCAGTGTAGAAAGACAAATAGTTGTGTTCTGTAACAGACCAAGCAAACGTTTTTTGTGACCCTATTAAAACTGAAGATTTAAGAGAAAAAATTATTAGCTCTGACTGCATATTTAAAAAAAAGAGGAAGAAGAATACAAAAAATGAAAAATAACTCTAGGTTAAGAGTTGCTTGAGAAGTTATGCCCCTTTTAAGCCTTAATGAAAAATTCTTGTTTTTTTTCTTAATATAAGAAGACAAAGATAAAGGACTAGCCACTGACCTTGAAACAAGGAGAGAAAAAAACAGAGTTGGTCCCTGAGAAATAGAAGTTGTCAAAACAAAACCTGCCTAGGCGAAATTTAATAGTCATTTGGATAAAAACGCTGTGCTAGTTTATTTTTCAGAGCATGTAACCCAGTACACGAGGGACTTCATCCCTCGTTAAGCCTGTAGAATTACTTTTGAGAGGAGAATTTTCACTATCTGTTTGGGAAACAATTATGTAAAAGGTTTGTTGCTGCATTTCGTAATTTTTCCCATTACTATAATTGTATGAGTTTTGAAGACACAAGCCAATTAGAAATTATAAAGACTACTCTGTGTAGCTGCAGGTGGCTTACAGGATGGCATCCACATCTAGAACCACACCTTCCAAATTATTGAGTGGTTGGAAAATACATTTTTTGACTTGGGAAGAGGAGTGTATATTATATGGAATGTTAAATTGGAATCCTAGCTAAGGTACACCATATTATCAAGGTATGATGGATATCAGACACTGGAAGGAGTTGTGAGACAGGGCATCTGTTTGCAGTTTCAAAGTAGGTGATTAAAACCCAGTTTCACCAAATCAACAAGAAAAAAAATTAAAAAGTGGTCAAAGGACATAGACACTTCTCAAAAGAAGACATATGAGCAGCCAACAAACATGAAAAAGATGTTCAACATCACTAATCATCAGAGAAATGAAAATTAGAACCACAATTAGATACTGCCTCACACTAGTCAGAATGGCTATTGTTAAAAAGTCAAAAAATAACAGATGTTGGCAGGGATGTGGAGAAAAGGGAACAATTATACACTGTTGGTGGAAATGTAAATCAGTTAAACCCCTATGGAAAACAGTATGGAGGTTTCCCAAAGAACTACAAATAGAACTACTGTTCTACCCAGGAATCTGCCCAAAGGAAAATATTAATAAATCATTCTACCAAAAGGACACCTGCCCTCATATGTTTATCACAGCACTGCTCACAGTAGCAAAGTCATGGAATCAACCTAAGTGCCCATCAATGGTAGACTGGGTAAAGAAAATGTGGTACATATACCCCATGGAATACTACACAGCCATAAAAAAGAAATAATTATGTCCTTTGCAGCAACATGGATGCAGCCATTATGGTAATGCAGGCCATTATCCTAAGTGAATTAATGCAGAAACAGAAAATCAAATACTGCATGTTTTCACTTTTAAGTGGGAGCTAAACAATGGGTACATATAGACATAAAAATGGCAACAATAGACACTGCGAACTCCAAAACAGGGGAGGAAGAGAAAGGGGGAACATGTTGAAAAACTACCTATTGGGTATTAGGTTCACAATTTGGGCGATGGGTCCAACAGAAGCCTAAACCCCAGTGTTACACAATAAGCCCATGTAACAAACCTGCACATGTATCCCCTAAATCTAAAATAATTTTTAAAAACACTTGGTTTTATGACTCTTCAATTCTGTAGTCACTTTGAGTATAGAAAATAGTTAAAAGTCTAGATATCTGTGGACAAGGAACTTGTTGGCAAAGGATTTCTTTGAAGAAAGGTGCTGGGTGAATTGTGAGTTGGGCCCCCTCCGTTATCAAGGAAGATGGGTAGATGGTGCCTACCTCTTGCATTGGTCTTCAACAAGACCCTCTGGAGTCTTGAAATGTGCCCTCGGCAATTAGCCAGGCATCATGGACAGTGTCTGCCTTTTTCTCCGGGGAATCCAGAATATGAGGGGTGTGTCTACGGCCATACCACTCTGAATGTGCCCCATCTGGTCAGCATATAATGTGCTGGGATAGCTTATATCCCTGAATTTATTTAGATAAAGGATTTGTGGGGATTTCCTATGATTGATGTGAACAATGAATGAAAGAGTTGATGTGGCCATCTCAGGTCCTGTTCAATAATGTTGATTCTCTAATTGCAGAGGGCAATGGCACCTCAGCAGACAAAGCGAGCTGGAGGTCACCGACAGCATCCCAGCAGATGCAGAAAATGCCAGGTGACCAGCCAGATTGGAGCTGCATTGCCCGAGTCTATGAAGTGGCTGCAGAGGATTGCAATACTTGCGAATCCCCAAAGAGCTTTCAAATGTGCCCCCAAAATAAGATGTTTAAATACCTGACAGGCCTAGAGAGCATGAAGTCAACTTGCAATGCTACTGATCAAATGAGAATGTTCCTTTGTCCCTTTCCTCTCCTGCCTTCCCCAGTGTAACCATGACAGGACAATAAGATGGGGGACAAGGTTTTGGAAGTATAAGACAGGGATAGGAGTAGAGAACATGGGGCAAGGTGATTTAAACCCTGTGTTTGTGGCCTAAAGTGACCAGGGCATTTTGTAATCTAACCATGAACCAAAAACTTACGAGACTTCCCAAGGTTACATCTGGGGAGTGGAAGAACTTTTCTCTACTGAATGAATTTTATAAATACAGTGGGAGGCAGAAGTAAAGATACTTGCGAATTATATCTCAGGAGTTCTGCTTATTCAGCACCCTGGTCACAGAGCCACCCCTTTGCTCTGGGACCCCAGAACAAAGAGGCAGTAGGACACTGGAAGAACAGTGTCCTCAGTGATCCAGGGACTCAAAGACAGGCCAATGTGTGATGTTTTAGCCCCTCCTCTGGCTGCAGTGGCAGGGCTGGGGTCAGAGGGAGGATGTTATTGTGGAGATTGCTGTTTCTTTTGATGTGCAAGGAGGGGTACTATGGGCTGAATGTGTGTCCTCCCAAGTTCATATGTTGAAATCCTAATACCAAGGTGGTGGTATTAGGGAGGTGGGGCCTCTGAGAGGTGATTAGGTTCTGAGGGTAAAGCCCTCATGAACGGGATTAGTGATTTCATAAAAGAGGCTCCAGAGAGCTGTTTTGCCCCTTCCACCATGTTAGGACCAGTGAGAAAGCACCATCTGTGAACCAGAAAGTGGGCCTTCATCAGACCCTGAATCTGCCAGTGCCTTGATTACGGACCTCCCAACCTCAAGAACTGTAAGAAGTACACTTCTGTTGTTTATAAACTATCTGGCTTATGGTATTTTGTTATAGCAGCCCAAATGGACTAAGACAACGGACGTTCAGCAGGATCTGTTGGTCTCTTCTTCAATGAATTATTAAACGACTGGTAGGTGTTGTGCGTCTGAGGACTGGAATGCAATGCAAGGTGTATGTCTTCCCACCATATATATATATTTATAATGCAAAGGTAACCTCTCTCAGTATTTCTGCGTGTGTGTGTGTGTGTGTTTGCACAAGGAAGTGAGGAAACAAAGTAACAAGTACCAAAGGATAAAGGCATGAGTTTATAACTCAGGGAAAAATCACAGAATCTTACCAGTTCAGGGTGACAAAACTAGTGACACTCAGTACCATGCAGGGATTCAGATTACAGATTTTGGAGTCAGGCTGTCTGAGTTTGAATCCTGGGACTTTGGATAAGTATGCACTTCTGTTTCCTCACCTACAAAACAGGTAAACTACTTATCTCATGGGATTATTATAGAAATTAAAGAAGATAATCTCTGTAGAGTGCCTGCTGTAGTTGTTGGTACTTGATAAATGTGCTGTAATTGTCAGCTAAGATTGCTATTGTTTCGTAATACGTAGAGTGAATTCCCATTATTCCTGGTATTTATATTCCACAAAGTTGCCACAAACACTGAGTTAGCAAATACTGAACCATTGATCCTAGGGGAAATACAGGGTTAGGCTCTTGCAAGCCTATGGTCACATTTTTGTCAACAAATGAATACATAACGTTGTTTTATGTGTGTTTCTATTTAAAGACACCTTATTTAATATATAGTGTTGATTCATTAACATTGAACTCTCAGCTAAGAGCACTAGAGCGGATGACTTCATGAAGATTATCTAAGACACACATTTTCTCTTTAAGGCACATTCTTGTGATTAGGAACGCCAGACAGTGCTTTGGCACTACACTTGGAGGCCATTTTAAACAGAAAAATCTCTAAGAAAAAGCACAAAAGTGCAAAAATCATGGTATTCAATAAACTGCATAAAGGATACTTGTTTACAGTATGCGAGCTGAAACCAAAGGGCAGAATATCATTTGTTTGACCTCAGCTAGGAAGGTGCATGTTGGCTGATTTGAAAATTACAGGCAGCTCTGCACCTGCCTGTAAATAATTGTGAAAGCCCCAGAGTATTGATTTGTGGTACAAAAAAATTTCAGTGAATAGGCAAATTTGCAACTATAGAATCCGTGAATAATGATGATTGACTATATCTGGGGGCTGTGGTTTGAATGTGTCCCCTGAAGTTCATGTGTTGGAAACTTAATTCCCAACTGATAAGTGGGACTTTTTGTTTTGTGTTGTTTTTGTTTTTTTTGAGATGGAGTCTCACTCTGTCACCCAGGCCGGAGTGCAGTGGCCTGACCTTGGCTCACTGCAGCCTCTTCCTCCCTGGTTCAAGTGATTCTCCTGCCTCAGCCTCCCAAGTAGCTGGGACTACAGGTGCACACCACCATGCCTGGCTAAAAACCCCATCTCTACTAAAAATAGAGAAGTGGGACCTTTAAGAGGCATTTAGGTCATGAGGGCTCTGCCCTCATGAATGGATTAATGTCATTATCCTGGGAGTAGATTTGTTATTGTGAGAGTGGGCTTGTTATAAGAGTGAGTTTGGCCCCCTCTTGCTGTCTCTGACATGCTCTCCTGCCCATGTGATTACTTCTGGCTTTCACTGTGGGATGATACAGCATGAAGGCCCTCACCAGGTGCTGGTGCATGCTCTTGGACTTCCCAGCCTCCAGAACCATGAGACAAATAAATTTCTGTTTATGAAAAATTGCCCAGTCTGTGGTATTCAGCTATAGCATCATAAAATGGACTGAGACACTGGGTTATCAGCAATTGGTACTCCAAGCTCTGGTTAACTCTTTCCAGCAAAGGGAAAATGACATGTCGAGGCAGCTCATTCTGTCCTTGACCAGCTCTAACTTTTACAAAGCTTGCTAAATTCCACCCCATAGGACCTCGCAGAAGCACTTTAACAATTTCTTTCAAATGACATTCCTGTACTGGAACACAGCTATTGTGTCTCCTTAGACTGAAGTGTAGGTTAAGCATTCCCATTTCCTGTAACAATTTGCCATATGATAATAGTTTGATTGCCCTCATTGTCCTTATTGCCCTCCTTGGAAGATATTTCAGTGTTTCAATATCTTTTTTAGAGAGTGAAGCCCAGGACTAAAGCTGAGTATGTGAGTGCCAGGTGAGGTCTGATCAGGGTCTCAGAAAAAAGTGATAATTACCCCTTTCATCCTAAATGCTATATTTTGCTAAATATTTTTAGAGTTTATGTGGCAGGGACAATTGGTGCTCACACAGTAAATGCACATTTTTTAACGTTTCCTTGTCTTAAGCATCCAGATGGAGTCATATGACTAATTCTTGCCGATGGGTGACAGGTGGAAATAATACAAGCCTCCTGCAGGTCTGATGCGTAAGAACATCCCAAGGAATTCTCCATGGCCACCTAGGGAGTCATGGGCTCCAGATGACATAGCAACAAGGTAGAAGAATGCCTGGGTCCTGAGTCACCACATGGTGGAGAGCTGTGTGGAAGAGCTGTCCAACCTGCCACAAGACTTTGCATTGACTGTAAAATAAAATTTATTTTAAAAACTGATTTTTGGCAGCATACAGTGTTAATTATGATAATGAATATAATATGTAATAGCTTTTTTAGTGGCCATATTATGCTGTTGTGACTCACACTGAGTTTGCTATAAACAAAAAATCCACTGTTCTTTTTAACATAGGCAGCTACTCAAATAGGTACTCCTTTCATGAACTTGCTGATATTTTTGGATATAAGCCCAATATAATACATTATCCTTATTAGGTTTTAATTTTTAGATCTAGCAAATCCCTTTCTAGCTTCTCAATAGCTTCTTAGATTGTGAATTTCTCAAGCAGCCATCCTGTCAAATTTTGTGTCTTCCACAAATGCGTGAGCTTTTTAAACTCCTCACTGATAAACATTTGATTATCCAATATCCTGGACCTTGGTATTCAGGCAAAGAAGATACAAATACTGTGTCTAGGCCAATTACACACTATTTTCCCATGTGAATTATTGGTCAATTCTAGCACTGTTCCTTCTTCTTCTTCTTCTTCTTTTAATATTTTGTGTTCAATGTAACTGCTTATTTTATTGGTATCTCTTTTTCTCTGCTTTATTTTTAGTCTTACATTTTCAGTCTCTGGACACATATTCTTCTCTGTCCTTGAAAAGTACCTGTCAATAGCTAAAGGTATGCAATTCTGGAATCTGATGCTGGAGTCCAGGGATACAACCCCCCCCTTTGACAATGTCTACAAAGCAAAGTATTCCTCTAAAATCCTGTCACTTCTAAAAAAGTTTAAATATGTTGTTTTGTCTTCAAGCTATTTGTTTTCCTGGTGCAGTGGAAAAACACTGCCCTCAAAATTAGAACACTTTGGTTTGAGTCCTGGTTTTTCCAATTATAAGCTTAATGATCTCGGAAAAGTGCCTTAACTTCTGTGAAACTCAGGTTTGTTTGTTGGTTGCTTTTTAAAATCTGTGAATAGAGATAATTATTTTCATCTTGGATACTCCCAAGATTGTGTGAGGATTGAATGAGTGAATGGTGCCCAAATGTTTAGGACTGGATAAGTGTTCCTTTGTTGATTTCTGCACCAAGGATACTTCCTGTATCTTTCTGTTGGGTCCTTCATATCATCATGGAGTGTATGGTGGTCAGCAGGTTTGATGGATCTTGGCAGGTACTCAGGTATTACTTTTTATATCTGTCTTGGGAAGGGAGGAGAACCCCTTACTGACTATATTAAATCTATGCACAATGACTTCCTTCCTTTCTTCCTTCCCTTCCTTCCCTTCCTTTCTCTCTTTCTCCCTTTCTCTTTCTTTCTTTCTTTTTCTTTTTCTTTCTTCCTTCCTTCCCTTCCTTCCTTCCTTCCTTCCTTCCTTCTTTCTTTCTTTCTTTCTTTCTTTCTTTCTTTCTTTCTTTCTTTCTTTCTTTCTTTCTTTCTTTCTTTTCTTTTTCTTTCTTTTTCCTTTTTTTTTTTCAGCAGAGTCCTACTCTGTTGCCCAGGCTGGAGAGCAGTGGTGCAATCTTGGCTCACTACAACCTCCACCTCCTGGGTTCAGCCTATTCTCCTGCCTCAGCCTCCCAAGTAGCTGGGATTACAGGCATGAGCCACTGTGACTGGCTAATTTTTGTATTTTTAGCAGAGACAGGGCTTCACCTTTGTTCGCCACGCTGGTCTTGAACTCCTGACCTCAGGTGATCTGCCTGCCTCCCAAAGTGCTGTCTGCACAGTGATTTTCATTCCTCAAGGGTAGGTAAGGGCACTAGCTCTGGAGCTGCAGGTACCGGAGTTATTCTCGATGGGTTCAGCAACGGAGTTCTCCACTGTCCACTCTAGATGCTCCATAAGCAAAGTGTTTTAGGGTCACAGAGGTCTGGGAAGTGAAAAATCAGTCTTGAAGATTCACAATACAACATTAACATATTAAAGGCTCTGAGAAATCCTGCACTGAAAAACACTCATTTGGTTTCATTTAATTTAGAAGTTCTTAAAATTATTTGACCTTGGAACCCTTTCTTCCATGGGAGTAATATTAGTGTCACAGTGAACTAGTTTCCAATGGAAGGCTCTTCTAGAAATGTTGGCCCAGGATAGTCAACAGTGAAATGTCCTTCAGTGGATAATAATATGGCAGATTATTTTTATTCTGATCTTTTCATAACCTGGTCCTGTCCCAGCAAGGTTTTGGAGAGAAATAACAAGCCACTAGTATGTGTATTGGATTGCTAGATATCCTCAGATGCACTGAGAGAAGTAGTCCCCTGTGCCCGGCCAGCTCTCCAGGATGTTCCTGTGTATATTCCCAAACCTTGAGGTCATCCTTTAGGTGGTGTGACAGCAAATAGCTATTGGGAGCTGTGTGACTTTTGTCTGTGCCATTGAGAACAGGTTCTAAGGAAATTGAGGAAAGGACACAAGGAGGACACTGGAGGACCTCTTCCTAGCCACTACTGTGTTCTATGCTTCTTTACAGACATAGACACAGTACATGGCATAAACATAATATGTGGAATAACAGCAATCAGCTCAAGGAAATGTGAGGTTGAGGCAAACTCACTTTTTTCTGCAGTCTTCATATTTTCCACTATTGTCTACTCCTCAAAACTCTTCTGTAACCCCTGATCAACTTTACCATTAATGATACTACTGATCCCTTGAACTTTGGGTTCTCATTTTCTGACAACAGCTGCCTTATCTGCTACTAGTTTATTGCTCTCAATACACTCACATAAATTCAATCATGACGATCACAGCTATTGCTTCCTGAGTACTTGACATGAATCAACGCATTTAATCCTTACATCAGTGTGATCCAGGAACATTTCAGAGAAGTTAAATTATTTTTGAGAGGGCATATAGCTAGTTAAAAGTAAAGCTGGACTTTGAAACCAGATATATTCTTCCCCAAAGCCCATCCTATATCAGTGGGTCTCTATTGCTTCTTGAGGATACACTGGGGACCTCCATTTCAGACAGCCTGTGAGCTACAGCAATCCTATACGCTCCAGCAATTTTTATTTCCTCACTTCCTTTACTTAATGCTGCATTGAGCTAATTCTGCCCTGATGATCCCTTCAAGGGCTTTTTCTTCTACTGCAGCTAATCTCTAGGCACTGCTAGAGGAGAAACTGAGTCACACAGATCTAGATGATGGCAGATATAAGCTTAGTTCAGGCTATTATAACAAATGATCATAGACTGGGTATCTTAAACAAGAAAATTTTACTTCTCACGGTTCTGGATGCTGGAAAGTCCATGATCAAAGAGCCAGCAGATCTAGTGTCTGGTGAAGGTCTGCTTCCTGGTTTGCAAATGACTGTCTTTTCATCTTTTTTGTGTATCCTTACATGGCAGAGAACAGAAAGAGACAGAGGAAGAGAGAGAGACAGAGAGCTCACGCACTCAGGTCTCTTCTTATAAGGTCACTAATTTCATTCATTCATTTGGGCACTATACCTCATGTCTTAACTACTTCCCAAAGGCCCCACCTCCTAATACTATAACACTGGGGGTTAGGATCTTAACACATGAATCTTGGGGGACACAAACATTCAGTTCATAGCATCTGCTCCCCAGCTTTACTCTGACCCTACTATGCTTGTCAGCCACTTTCATCTCTTATTGACCTAAAGCATACTTCATGAGAGTCACCCTTCTCTTTCCTTAAGCTCCAAAATCTTCCATTGCCATCACATATATTTCATACAGAAGACTGAGGAGGAAAGAGAATAATACAGTGAAGGAAAGGCAAAGTATTCAATGTGGAGATCAACTCCAAGATCTTTATTACCTCTGTCTTTATTTTAATGAATTGCTCACCCCTCTTTCCCTGTCATTCCGCCTTTCAGACTCAAAGGCAGCAGGATCTTAGCTCTGGTTATAGCCTCCTTTGGACTCTGGGACATCACTTCTTACCATGTTTGTCTCTTTTCTGCCAAATCTTTCTCTTCTCTGACATCTTAACAATTAGTCATTTGGGTTCTGTTGTTATGTTTTATATTTATATTACCCCAGTGCATTGGGTTTCTCAAAGATTACTAATAAATTCTTTCTTTCTGGATCTAATGACTTTCTTCAGTTCCTATCAACTTTGACTCCTTCAGACACTTGATAATGCTGACTACTCATTTAAAAAAAAATCTCTCATTGCTTTCATAGCAATGTGCTGTTTTTTTTTTCCCTGCTCTTTTTTCTGTCTTTTGCTACCTCCTATTCTACTCTTACTCTCATTCTTATTCCTGTTTCCCAGAGCCAAAGCTGTATTCTTTGCTCTCCATTTCCCACACAGCTCTTGATGTCAGCAATCACTTATGATGAATGACTTTCAAATCTGCATTTATAATCCTACTTTTACCCTTGAACCAATTGTGCATCTCCAATTGGTTACAGCTGAACCCTAATTGGAAGGAAAATTAAAGGCTCTTACTTCTAAAATGGGTTCCTTTTTATAGCCCCTTTATTTTTGTTAGTCATCCCAGCCATATTACAATTTTCAAATAACTTTGAAGTTATGTTTTACATTATCCATCTCTTTCATACAATCTGCATTAGCTTTGTCCTTTTATTTCAAAATGCTTTTCATATTTTCTCATCTTCTGTATGCCTTTCCCTCCACCCCCCAGCACCATCCTGGTTAAAACTGAAGCCTGCAAAATTTGCTTTGGGGAGCCTCCTTCAAATAGCTGTGGACTCTGAGCACCCTTAATGATATCTGTTTACGATTCCCTCAAGTTTACAATTCTGGCAGTCTATCTTCCTTCCTCTAGTCAAAATTCTCTTTCTCAAAAAACAAAAACACAAAAACTCTTAAAATTCATCATCCCTGAGGTAGGATTATCTGTTAACAGTTTGTCACATTGCCCAATCCTATTAGCTTAACTCAAGGTTCTTTAAATTGAAGTGGAATCAAAGCTTTGAATGAAACAATGAGGCTCTAAATCTGAGTTTCAATCACTATAAATAAGAGCCTCTGAAAATAAGCAGCTTGTATGATTACCTACTTTGCTTGTATAAAAGCCTGGTGCCACTATCCCTGCTGAAGTCCTAATCTTGTCAGCTCTATGTCTTACTTCTTTGAATCCAGGGCCTCCTTCTTCCAATCAATCCAGCTACTAGCTTCCTACAAATATCATCAATTCTCTTCATAAAAGCATAGTAAGCAGAAATGCTTTTCTAGTATTGGAGTCATTTTTGGTAACCTTATAAATAAAAATATTTAGCCCAGAAAACTAAATTTTATCAAACATTTGCAATTTAATAAAATGCTTTAATGAGGAGTTTGGCTAAAATTTAATTCTAGTTGAGGTTATAGTTGGATTTAATGTAATGAACCCAGTGGGTGGGTGTGAGGGTGGGAGGGGCCTGGCTCTCATTCCTTCCAACACTGCCTACTGTACTAAGTTACATCTGTCTGCTTGTTTTTGACATTTCCTGCAGACTATTTCCTGTCACTACTGTTCTAGTGTTAGTCTGGATTACTAAATATTCTCTTGGTCAGCAGGTGGGCCTTTTCCTCTCCTCACTCAATCCTTCATTCTTTCTCTTCTCTGTGCTCAGATTTTGTTATGCTTTTTACCCTTCATTGAATCATATTTAGTTCTCAAGGACAAATATAAATGTTACTTTCTCTATAAAAGCATTCTTTCACTTTATTCAAAACCAATTTCTCTCATTTGAATTTCTATTGTAATTATGGTCACAGCCACTTAAGTCAGCATATAATTGTTCTCTGAATTTTTCATTGCTTTTTATTTTGCCTCCCTAACTTGTGGGTCAGAATGACATGTCTTTTTCCTTTAACTTGTATACATTATAAACATTAGATAAATATTTGTGGATGGGCAGGTTGTTCTTCCATGTGTATGTAAGTTGACCTCAGTTGGCAACTATTTGAATGTATTGCTGAAGTTATTACTTTGACTTAGTTAAGAATGGCTTTATTTTTTCCACCTGAAGAGGTTAAAAAAATGCCCATTGTATTCACTTTCATGCACGTCTGTGTGAAGAGACCACCAAACAGGCTTTGTGTGAGCAATAAAGCTGTTTATTTCACCTGGGTGCCGGCGGGCTGAGTCCGAAAAGAGAGTCAGCGAAGGGAGATAAGGGTGGGGCCGTTTTATAGGATTTGGGTAGGTAAAGGAAAATTACAGTCAAAGGGGGTTTGTTCTCTGGCGGGCAGGAGTGGGGGTCGCAAGGTGCTCAGTGGGGGAGATTTTTGAGCCAGGATGAGCCAGGAAAAAGACTTTCACAAGGTAATGTCATCACTTAAGGCAAGGACCGGCCATTTACACTTCTTTTGTGGTGGAATGTCATCAGTTCAGGTGGGGCAGGGCATATTCACTTCTTTTGTGATTCTTCAGTTACTTCAGGCCATCTGGGCGTATATGTGCAAGTCACAGGGGATGCGATGGCTTGGCTTGGGTTCAGAGGCCTGACATTCCTGCCTTCTTATATTAATAAGAAAAATAAAATAGTGTTGAAGTGTTGGGGCGGTGAAAATTTTTGGGGGTGGTATGGAGAGAGAATGGGCGATGTTTCTCAGGGCTGCTTCAAGTGGGATTAGGGGCGGTGTGGGAACCTAGAGTGGGAGAGATTAAACTGAAGGAAGATCTTGTGGTAAGGGGTGATATTGTGGGGATGTTAGAAGAAACATTTGTCGTATAGAATGATTGGTGATAGCCTGGATATGGTTTTGTATGAATTGAAAAACTAAATGGAATAAGAGAAGGAGAAAAACAGGTATAAAAGGTCTAAGAATTGGGAGGACCTAGGACATCTGATTAGAGAGTGCCTAAGGAGATTCAGCATAGTCCTGCCAGCAAAGATTATTTATTTACTTCAAGAGTTTAGAGTGGCATTTTGGGGATAGCACCAGGAGATATCAGCTGTGATGGCTTGAAGAAACAGTGTAAACCGGCACTGTAAATAAGAGCAGGGCACGTATGAGTAGTTGAGAACGGTGAATAGGAGTATGACTAGACAAAAGATAGTAGGGATGACAAGTTTTTTTGGGGCACAGTCTAAGTTGGTCTGGTGTCGAATGAGACTGGGGCCCAATAAAAAGGAGCGTCTATACAGGAGCTTAAATGGGCTGTACCTTGTAACATTCTGAGGACAGGCCTGAGTTCTGAGAAGCGAAAGTGGTAAAAGTATTTATTGTCCAGTCCTTTTTAAGTTGGTGGCTGAGCTTGGTGAGGTGTGTTTTTAAAAGACCTGTAGTCCGTTCTACTTTTCTTGAAGACAGAGGACCGTAAGGGATATAAAGGTTTCACTGAATACTAAGAGCCTGAAAAACTGCTTGGCTGATTTGACTAATAAAGGCTGGTCTGTTATCAGACTGTATAGAGGTGGGAAGGCTAAACTGAGGAATTATGTCTGACAGAAGGGAAGAAATGACTGCGGTGGCCTTCTCAGACCCTGTAGGAAAGGCCTTTACTTATTCAGTGAAAGTGTCTATTTAGACTAAGAGGTATTTTAGTTTCCTGACTTGGGCATGTTGAGTAAAGCTAATTTGCCAGTCCTGGGTGGGGGCAAATCCTTGAGCTTGATGTGTAGGGAAGGGAGGGGGGCCTGAATAATCCCTGAGGAGTAGTAGAATAGCAGATGGAACACTGAGAAGTTATTTCCTTGAGGATAGATTTCCAGGATGGAAAGGAAATGAGAGGTTCTGAGAGGTGGGCTAGCGGCTTATACTATAGCACAGCCTGCCTTTGCTGGTGTGTGGCGATTAGGCCTGGTGGAACTGCCGTCAATAAATCAAGCGTGATCAGGGTGAGAAACAGGAAAGAAGGAAATATGGGGAAATGGGGTGAATATTAGCTGGATCAGAGAGATACAGTCATGGGGGTCAGGTGTGGTATCAGGAATAATGTGAGAGGCCAGATTGAAGTCCGGGCCAGGTACAATGGTAATTGTGGGACTTAAAGAGTGACTACAGCTGAAGGAGCCGGGGAGCAGAAAGTATATGCATCAGGTATGAGGAAGAAAATAGATTTTGGAAGTTATGAGAAACGTAGAGAGTGAGTTGAGTATAGTTTGTGATTTTTAGGGCCTCTAACAGTATTAAAGCAGCGGCAGCCGCTGCACGCAGACATGAGGGCTAGGCTAAAACAGTAAGGTCAAGTTGTTTGGACGGAAAGGCTACAGGGTGCGGTCCTGGCTCTTGTGTAAGAATTCTGACCGCACTAACCATGCCTAGGAAGGAAAGGAGTTGTTGTTTTGTAGAAGGTGCTGGGGTTTGAGAGATCAGTCGGACACGATTGGCAGGGAGAGCACGTGTGTTTTTATGAGAATTATGCCGAGATAGGTAACAGATGAGGAAGAAATTTGGGCTTGATTGAAGTAATGGGGGTTGTCTGTGAAGCTTTGCAGCAGTACAGCCTAGGTAATTTGCTGAGCTTGATGGGTGTCAGGGTCAGTCCAAGTGAAAGCGAAGAGAGGCTGGGATTAAGGGTGCAAAGAAATAGTAAAGAAAGCATGTTTGAGATCTAGAACAGAATAATGCGTTATAGAGGCAGGTATTGAGGATAGGAGAGTATATGGGTTTGGCATCACGGGGTGGATAGGCAAAACGATTTGGTTGATAAGGCGCAGATCCTGAACTAACTTGTAAGGCTTGTCTGGTTTTAGGACAGGTAAAATGGGGGAATTGTAAGGAGAGTTTATAGGCTTTAAAAGGCCATGTTGTAGCAGGCGAGTGATAACAGGCTTTAATCTTTTTAAAGCATGCTGCGGGATGGGATATTGGCGTTGAGTGGGGTAAGGGTGATTAGGTTTTAATGAGATGATAAGGGGTGCATGATCAGTCGCCAAGGAGGGAGTAGAGGTATCTTATACTTGTGGGTTAAGGTGGGGGGATACAAGAGGAGGACGCAAAGGAGGCTTTGGATTGGGAAGAAGGGCGGCAATGAGATACAGCTGTAGTCCAGGAATAGTCAGGGAAGCAGATAATTTAGTTAAAGTGGCTCAGCCTAATAAGGGAACTGGGCAGGTGGGGACAACTAAAAAGGAGTGCTTAAAAGAGTATTGTCTAAGTTGGCACCAGAGTTGGGGAGTTTTAAGAGGTTTAGAAGCCTGGCCGTCAATACCCACAACAGTTATGGAGGCAAGGGAAACAGGCCCTTGACAAGAAGGTAATGTAGAGTGGGTAGCCTCCATATTGATTAAGAAGGGGACGGGCTTACCTTCCACTGTGAGAGTTACCTGAAGCTCGGCGTCCGTGATGGTCTAGGGGGCTTCCGAGGCGATCGGGCAGTGTCAGTCTTCAGCCGCTAAGCCGAGAAGATCTGGGAAGGAGTCAGTCAGAGAGCCTTGGGCCAGAGTTCCAGGGGATCTGGGAGTGGCTGCCAGGTGAGTTGAACAGTCCGATTTTCAGTGGGGTCCCACACAGATGGGACGTGGCTTAGGAGGAATCCCGGGCTGCAGGCATTCCTTGGCCCAGTGGCCAGATTTCCGGCAAGTGTAGCAAGCTCCTGGGGGAGGAGGTTCTGGAGGAAGGCCTGGCTGCTGCAGTTCAGGCATTTGGAAGTTCTTGTGTGCTGGAGATGTGGCTGCGGTTTGTCTCACAGTGGAGGCAAGGAATTGCAACTTTTTTCTGTTATTGTACACCTTGAAGGTGAGGTTAATTAAGTCCTGTTGTGGGGTTTGAGGGCCAGATTCCAATTTTTGGAGTTTTATTTAATGTCGGGAGCAGATTGGGTAATAAAATGTATATTGAGAATAAGACGGCCTTTACACCTTTTAGGGTCTAGGGCTGTAAAGCGTCTCAGGGTTGCTGCCAAACGAGCCATGAACTGGGCTGGGTTTTTATATTTGATGAAAAAGAGCCTAAACGCTTCTGATTTGGGGTAAAGAAAAAGGAGCATTAACCTTGACTATGCCTTTGGCTCCAGCCACCTTTTTAAGAGTAAATTGCTGAGCAGGTGGGGGAGGGCTAGTCAGGGAACGAAACTGTAAGCCGGACCAGGTGTGATGAGGAGAGGTGATAAAAGGATTATAGGGTGGAGGAGCAGAGGCTGAGGAAGAATTGGGACCTAGATCGGCCTGGAGAGGAGCAGCCTGGGGAGGAAGGGAGAGGTCAGATGGGTCTGTAGAAAACGAAGATTAGAAAGACTCGGCGACGCTTGGGGTCGGTACTGAGGGGACAGGCAGGAGGGAAAGAAGGAAGATTTGGGATGAGTTGCACTGGGCACAGAGACTAGGAAGGGACTGATGTGTAAAAGAATGCCTGGACGTCAGGCACCTCAGACCATTTGCCTATTTTACAAGAATTATTTAGATCTTGCAGGATGGAAAAATTCAAAGTGCCATTTTCTGGCTATTTGGAATTACTGTTGAGTTTGTATTGGGGTCAAGCGGCATTGCAGAAGAAAATAAGGCATTTAGGTTTTAGGTTAGGTGTGAGTTGAAGAGGTTTTAAGTTTTTGAGAACACAGGCTAAGGGAGAAGAAGGAGGAATGGAGGGTGGAAGGTTGCCCATAGTGAAGGAGGCAAACCCAGAGAAAAGAGAGCATAGAGACACGGAGCGAAGGGGTTCGGGGGTTCTTACCCTCCTGAAAAGCGGGAAGGGGGGTCGGGGCACGGAAATAAGGGATTGGGGCACAGAGATAAGAGGTTGGGGTGCGGAAATAAGGGATTGGGGGTTCTTGCCCCTTAGAAAAGCGGGACTTGTCACTAAGGGTGAAGGAGAAGGGGTTGAGGGGTACTTGCCCCTCCCCTAGAAAAGCGGGACTTGCTGCTAAGGGTGAAGGAGAAGGGGTTGAGGGGCACTTGCCCCTGCCCCAGGAAAGCAGAGAAGGGGTAGAGACAAGGAGAGAAGGGGTTGGGGTACCGGCACCAAATTTCATGCGCGTCCGTGTGAAGAGACCACTAAACAGGCTTTGTGTGAGCAACATGGCTGTTTATTTCACCTGGGTGCAGGCGGGCTGAGTCCGAAAAGAGAGTCAGGGAAGGGAGATAAGGGTGGGGCCATTTTATAGGATTTGGGTAGGTAAAGGAAAATTACAGTCAAAGGGAGTTTGTTCTCTGGCGGGCAGGAGTGGGGGTCGCAAGGTGCTCAGTGGGGGAGATTTTTGAGCCAGGATGAGCCAGGAAAAGGACTTTCACAAGGTAATGTCATAACTTAAGGCAAGGACTGGCCACTTACACTTCTTTTGTGGTGGAATGTCATCAGTTCAGGTGGGGCAGGGCATATTCACTTCTTTTGTGATTCTTCAGTTACTTCAGGCCATCTGGGCGTATATGTGCAAGTCACAGGGGATGCGATGGCTTGGCTTGGGCTCAGAGGCCTGACATTCACAATATTTGTGTGAATTCCCTTAATGTTACTACAAATACTTAGTTTACAATAAAAGTTTTGAAATTCAGTTCTAATGATAGGGTAGGGTTTAAAGAAGTTTGATAATGAAAGTATTTAAAAATGTAAATGAATGTATGAATATGCCTCAGACTGAGTTACACAACCTTTCCAAAATGAACTGCAAAAATAAGGATTAAAATAATTTATCAGTCTCTTACTGTTAAATAATAGTGAAATGAAAGCATTTAGACAAGGGTTATAGGCATCACGTTGTTAATTACAGTGGTTGTATTTGCTTTTGTTCCAGTGCATTGTAATTAATGAAGATCTACAGCTCTGTGCTTTGTCTTGGAAAACATACACTGTTTTCTTAGGCATCAATACAGCTACGATATCCTTCCCTTATTTCTTAAGAATAACTCTTTTTTAGCACAGGGGAGTCCACTGTTGCAGCAGCAACATGAAAATCGCAGCAAGATTTGAGCTTCGACAGATCAGGGAGCAATCGACTCTATTCATGTGTGCCTAACCTTTTCTCCACACCCGACAAATGTAGGCTATAATGACATATGAGACATTGTTTAGACCAACTCAGTAATGATAGGTATAATCTTGGTCTTTTTAAAAATTTCAAGCCCAAAGCATGAGTTTAGAGTACAAGGGAGGAAAAGTTAGCAATGGTTTAAATTAAAATGTGTATTCTAGATCTCAACCTAGATGGTTTAGCCTCTGTGATTACATGAGTTTGCCAGTCTGAATTAGAGAATATGACACATGTTTGGGGAGGGAGAAGGAGGATGGGTAACCTTAGAGATATTAATCAATGATTTGTAAGCAGTAAATCTGAAGAGCCAACTACAAAAGGGAGATGAGGGTGATATTTCTGTCTCCTGTTAGAAGTATTACATAAATGCAGAATTAGTGATAAGAAAAATAATTTCAATTTTTTATCCTCTGTCTTGTTCTGTTTGCTAAGATCCTTCTCCAAAGGGGCACTGGCTCTAAAAGAAAAAAGTGATGATTGGACTTGTCATGTGGCCCACCGGAAGCCTGACGGTTATCTCCTAACAGCCTTCATGGACATTTGAAGGCTCTGCACTGCTGTTATTTTGAAATAATCAGTGTGCACACGAATGAACATACAAATTGTGCCGCTTGATTCTTCTTCCCTTCTCTGCAGGGGCCAACAGGGCACCCTGTGGAGATGTAGATGGGAGAAAATTCCTTCTTTATCTCCCTCCCAAATTCCCTGTTGGAGCTGGGCTTACAGCCTAGTAGGTGTTGGGAAGCACTGACTCATAGCCAGTGCCTTTTTGTGAGGCCACTGGCTTGGATGTGACTCTCTGTACCTCTTAGACTGACACCTGGTCGGTGCTTGACACCTCTGAGAATTCTCAGGGATGCAAATGATGGGCCAGAGAGAGGCAGTGAGATGGGCAACTCCTTTAGTGCTGAGGAGCTGATGGAGTCCTCTATGTCTTATAAGGCAGAGACGATTTCACGCTCTTGCATAAATCCACAGAGCGTTACAAGTTATGAGTTTCTAAGAGTTCCATTTCCTCTCTGGGTGTTAAAAAACTGGGCTGATTTTTGATATTTTGAAAAGGAGTTTTAGAATTTTGTTGTAAGTGCCACTTATGGTTTTTAAAAAAAGCACTTCCCTGTTTATAGAGGAAAACACTTCATACATAATATGAAGCAGAAAATCTCTCAAATCTGGAAAAAGTTAATTGACTTTAGATAGTCTTATCAAAATACGAACTGATATCATAGGACTCCAGCAGATTTATCCACTACAGATCTTTTACTTTAATTTATTGGTTACTTCACAGAATTGCCAACTGCATTACAGTCCCGTGTGTAGTGGGAAAAGCACCATCATGTAACTCTTGAGCAGATGTGTTACAAGAGTCTTTTCATTTCCTTTCTTAAACTCAAAGAATAATGACACTGCAATATCATGTGGTGAAAAGAGCAATAATTTGATAAACATTGTCTTTCCATTAGATTAGAGCAATTAATCTGATTCTAATTTGGCTGAAACATTATCATACTGGAGTCCCCAGAGCCCTGTGAATAATCTCTAAACACATTGGCACACTCAGTAGACAAACATTATCTTCACTCGCACTGTTCTTCCATATGGTCTCCTCCCATGGTGATGGAGGGCACCCTGCTGTTTCAATCAAATAAATGTCAATTATCTGAGATAGATTTTTAGTTCTCGAGCCCGGACTTGCAGTGCAGCCAGAGTGACTGGGTAGAATGGTCTGAAACTCTTTTCTGCACATGTCACTTGCATTTTATAAGGAATTCACACATTGCCACATCATCCAGCATTCTAAGAACTTCATAAATAAAATGGTTGATTTCAGAAGCTGTGCGTGTGTGTATGTGTGTGTGTGTGTGTGAGAGAGAGAGAGAAAAACTCTTGACCTTCATTTAGCTTTACTTTGCTCATTCTGAGTAGAGAGTTTTTTTTTAAACTCAAGGAGGGATACATTTTATTCTCCATGATCTGAAATAGGGCTACTATCTATGTATATTCATGTCCTGTTTAGGCACTTCTCCCTTTGTAGTAGCCCTCCCTGTACCTGGATGGAAATCCGGACATAAAGATCTCAGAAACAAAGACCCTCACCTGACTGTCTGATTTCTTTTGCAGGCCTTTTGCTAGACGTATTTGTTCTGAGCGTGGTGGCCTCTGGGGGTGAGAGCTGTAGGATTTTTTCCACCGGCCTTTGCAGGGGTTGCTGATGAGATCAGCAGCAACTCTGGACTCCAGAAAACAGTAGAGGGAAGGAGGAGGAGAACACACCACCTTTCCCAAGGCAGAGAGGAAGGCCTGGCGAGGGCACTTCTGGTGTCAAAGAGGTGAATCGAGTCTCTTAGAAAGAGGGCTGTACATATGAAGCCGACATCGTGAAACCAAGCAAAAGTAGATGAGGTGAAATGGAATGACATGATGAGAAGGCTGTCACTTCTATGTTTCTTTGCACTGCTTTCTATCTTGAGGGTGTCAGTTATCAGGTGTTGGTTTTGTTATCAGACAGGTCCTTGTCTCAAAAGCTTGTAAATTTGCCCGGAGCCCTGAGGGCCTCTGATGACTATATGTCTAGACGAAAAGCACTGGGTCACCCTCCTTGCTGCTGCTACTGTGACAAGCTGGCACAAAGAGAAAGGCAGTCCATGGGGATCTGGACTAATTCACTGTGGCAATCCAGCAAACGTTGTCAGAAAGGATTTCAGCTTCCCTGTTGGCTGTGATCCTGAATCAAGGAGGAAAGCCACTGAGTGCTCAGAGTGAAAAAATACAGTAGCCGCAAACTCCTCTGCCTCTGACATGGTTTAATCAGAAACTGTCACTCACTGACATCAAATGTCAAGCCCTGGGTCACCCCCTGCATTTAGAGGGCAGGAAGTCCCTGACTCCAGAGGTGGGCCCAGTGCACCTGCTCTGCAAGGCAGGAGGTGTGGAGGGTGGATATTTTAGCAACAGCTGGAGCATTTGCTGAAAAGAGAGAACATTATGCCAGGTTGACATGTAGAAAGAGGTTCATGAAGAGAAGACTGAGATGAATTAGAGCAATAGGTGCATGGTTAAATATCTAGTCTCTGGAGGGAGGTGGCTTGGGTTCAAAGCCTGATATCACTTATTGTGTGATTGTGGGCAAGTCACTTATCCTGCAGAATTCTCAGTTTTCTTATCTACAAAATGGGGATTGATGATAGCCCCTGTCCCATGTGTTTGTTGCAGATACTAAATAAAATAGTGAATGTAAAGTACACAGAATTGTGCTGGCACATAGTATGTGCTCAATAAGTTTTTGCAGCTGTTCTTAGAGAGAAAGGGTTAGAAGGCTGGGTTTTGAATTGGGTGGCTCCACCACTTACCAGCTTTGTATCTCTCAGTAGGTCACTAAATCAGCCTAAGCCTTCATGTTCTATGTGTCTTACCAATGTCACATGGTTCTTTTGAGGTTCGAGTGAAAGATATGTGGTGCTGTAATGAGGACATAGTAAAGTATAATGTCCTTGGCAAAAATCGCGATAGGCTTCCATTGTGTACACCAGGCAAAGTGCCCTCCTCAGTGCTGTGATATAGAGCAGTTGGATTAAATACATTAAACTCACATTACATGGGGGAAAGGGCTCTGAGTCTGTGTTGATTTACTAGAGTTGCCATAACAAATACCACAGGCTTAAACAGTAGCAATTGATTCCTCACAGTTCTGGAGGCTTGAAGTGCAAGATCAAGGGGTCAGCAGGGTTGTTCTTCTGAGGACTTCTCTTAGCTTGTAGATATCTTCACATGGTCTTCCCTGTCTGTGTGCTTGTGTCTTCCTAATGTCTTCTTATAAGGATACCAGTCCTATTGAATTACAGTCCACCTTAGTGATCTCATTTTATCTTACTTACCTGTTTAAAGACCTTATCTCCAAATACAGAAGAGAGTAAATTTATATCTTGGGGAGAATTTGTGGGAATTATGCCAAAATGTATTTCTGTAAACTTAAATTTTCTTAGAAGTTTTTTTTTAATTCCAAAAGTTTTCATGGACTGGGTGTGGTGGCTCATGCCTATAATCCCAGCACTTTGGGAGGCCAAGTCAGGCAGATCACTTGAGACCAGGAGTTAGAGACCAGCCTGCACTTAAAAAAAAAAAAAAAATCATGGATGTTACATTGTTCTTTGTGCTATGTCCATATTTGTTTTCAGGTAAAATAACTTTTAAAATTTCTTGGCAGTTAAATTACTTAAATTCTATGTTAGGTAATGCTAGCTGCTTGATTTGATTTGGCTGTGTCCCCACCCAAATCTCATCTTGAATTGTAGCTTCCATAATTCCCATGAGTCATGGGAGGGACCTAGTGGTAAGTAATCAAATCATAGGGTGGGTCTTTCCCATGCTGTTCTTGTGATAGTGAATACGTCTCAAGAGAACCGATGGTTTTGTAAAGGGGAGGTCACCTGCACACACTCCCTTGCCTGCTGCCTTGTAAGCTGTGACTTAACTCCTCGTTTGCCTTCCACAATGATCGTGAGGCCTCCCCAGCCATGTGGAACTGTGAGCCCATAAAACCTCTTTCCTTTATAAATTATCCAGTCTCAGGTATGTCTTTATAAGCAGCATGAGGATAAACTATACACTACTATAATAAATAAGCCCTCAAAATTCAGTGGTTTGACACACAAAAGTATTTCCTTTCTTCATCAACTCTGAATCCAATGTAGGTATATCTGCAGTGAAGTGCTTTTAGTCAGAGGTGATTCAGGAATCATGAACTCAGGCTCCTATCTTCTGGCCTTACCATCTATCTGTATTAGTTATAAATTATAATATATGTAGCCTATTATGTTATATTAGGCTGCTATAGCAAAGTATCAGACTGGCTAGCTTACAACAGAAGTGTATGGTTTCACAGTTCTAGAGACCAGAAGTCCAAGATCAAAGTCTCAACAGGATCACTTCTTTCTGAAGGCTGGAAGGGAAGTATCTGTTCCAGGCCTCTCTCCTTGGCTTGTAGATTGTCATCTACTTCCTGTGTCTCTTCACATCATCTTCCTTCTATTCCTGTCTGTGTCCGAATTTCCCTTTTTATGAGAACATCAGTCATACTGTATTAGTGGCTCAATCTACTCCAGTATGACCTCATTTTAACTAATTATGTCTGTAACAGTGATACTTTCAAATAAGGTCACATTCTGAGATATTGGGGGTTAGGACTTCAACATATGAATTTTCAGGGGGTTACAACTCAGCCCATAGAGTCCAACACCAGGATTACATTATAATGGGTATCCTCTCAGTTTATCAGATTTGAATAGAAAGAAAGGTAGTAGAAAGGGTACTGAACTTGATATCATGGCTTCTGTTGGTCTAGTCAGCATTCACACAAATTAGGTGAGTGACCTTAAGGAAATCCTTTCTCTTTTAGAGTCTCAATGTCTCTTTTCCAGTGTTCATGCTAGCATTAACATCTTATAATGGTTTAAATAATATGTATCCATCTGTCACTCTCTCTCCATCCTATCATCCATTCATCCCATCTTCCACCCATCCTTCCATCTGTCTTCTCATTCAATCAACAAACACTTATTGAGTATTTATAATGTCCCCAGTATCAAGTCGATTTCTGGGAATACAATGATGGATGAGACACATTCTCTTCCTTCAAGGCATTTATCAATCTGCTGGGGAGACAGACGAGTAAAATGTAGATGGACTCTATTCTCTCTTCTACATTATAGTCCTTTAAATATTTGAGGAAGGCTAACATTTCCTACTTTTTCTCTCTTGGTTCCTTGTTTCTAAAGTAAGTATACTTTAATTTCCTTAATGATTCCTCACATAACACAGTTTCCTCACTCTTTTAGATTAATGTTCTGTGGTATTATCTAGGTTGCTGTCCTTAACAATTCAGAAATAAATACAAGCTGTGTAGCTATACTGCTACTTGATTAGGAAGCAGACAATAGTCAGACTATGCTGGGTCTCACACTGAGTTAATCTGGAGTAAGATTGGATGTGGCAAATTACAGAGCCCTCTCAGATTACATTTTTCTCATTTTCTTCAGTGGCCTCGCTCAGGCACATTTACTGAGCCCTTGTTTATCATGGAGCACTTTACTGGACAAAGTTAGCAGACAGTTTTCAGTCAAATGCAGAAGTCATAATATTGACACAAGGGCCACAATATTAAAAACAAAAACTAAAACAAAGAAAAGGTTGGGTGGAATGTATCATGCTTATAATCCTAGTGCTTTGGGAGACTGAGCTAGGAGGAGCACTGGAGGCCAAGAGTTCAAGACTAGCCTGGGCAACATAGCAAGAGCCTGTCTCTGCAAAATATTAAAAAAATTTAGCTGAGCATGGTGGCATGTGCCTGTAGCCCCAGCTAAACTGAGAGGCAGAGGTAGGAGGATTGCTTGAGCCCAGGAGTTCAAGGATGCTGTTCGCTGTGATCATGCCACTACATTCCCGTCTGGGTGACAAAGTGAGATCCTATCTCTAAAAATAAACAAACAAATAAACAAAAACCAAACCAAAACAAAAACCCACTAATCACATGTCAGGCACTTAGTGAATTTTGTCTTATTTAATCACTGTAACAACTCTATTAAATATTCACCATTTCATCATTGGAGTTACTGGATCTTGGAGGTTAAACTACTTGCCCATAGTCACATTGTTAGTAGGAGGAGCCTGGACTTATCTCCAGATTTCTTTGATCTTAAAAACTTGGTTCATAACCCCTATGCTTAAGCATCTCTCTCAGAGCCCTCTGTTCAATTAAGGATTAGGAGATTGCTTGGTGGATTTTCTGTTGGGCTGCTCTCACATTAGTTCCCAGGCAAGGAGAAGGCAGCTGGCAGATTTAGGCCAGGCCTCTTGGGAATTATACCTTGATGGAGACATTATGGTCTTGGGTTTAGGTCTTAGCTTTTCCCTTTCAAGATCTCACTTCTATTATTTTGTCACAGTGAACAGACTTTGAGGGATAGTTTCTCTCTAACAAAATACAAAAGAGAATGATTTATAAACCACAGTCCCAATTTACCATGGGAAATAGAACTTATTTTTAAAATCAGGAGCATTTTTTCAACCAGGCATTCCCTTTTTCTGGGGTCAGTCACTCAGAAGGACAAATAATAATTCAGAAGGTTGCTTGGCAAGCATAGAATTTACAACAAAAAGATTAGGTATTGCCCAAGGGAAGTCTCCTCAGGCTAACATAACTTGGAGTTAATCCTTCTCTGCCCTGCAGTTGTTTCTGCCTAAATTACTGGAATCCATCTTCCAGAATCACAACATAATTTTCCTTGGTCACTCCTACACTCAGACACACAGACAGTCTAACCTCCCAATTCTCTTTAGGCAATCTTTCTCTTTTGGAAGTATCTATTATCAAAAACATCTCTTGTCACATTACTTCATTTTATAATGTTCTAAATTATTATTTATCTTTATTAGTTTACATTGTAGGTTGTTTGCTCTTTAATGAGGCTTGGGTTGGACTTTGTATTGAACATGGGGCTTTGAGTCATCCATTTTGCAGCAGCTAGGAGGTTCGGGGCATTGATTTCAGCTAAAAGGATGAGCTCTAATTAGTCTATGAAAATCCCAGTAAAGCCTTACTCCCAAGCCAGCACCAGTACCAGTTTTAGGATGTGAGGCCTAAGCTCCCATAGCATATCCTTGGCTGGAGGGCTTGGTCAAAGAATTTGTGCTATGACAGTCTGGATAAATGGGATATGAAGGTAAACTTGGCAGAAGGGCTATTCTGGAAAAAGTTTCCCTACTTTTAAGTGGGAGCCATGGAAAGAGTATGGGTGTAAGGCCAGAATGGCTAAAGCTACTTTTCTGACAATCTGAAGGCAAAGCCTCATGGCAGAAGGAAGAACACAGAGCAATGCATGGAAATGGGGCCAGAGTCATTGCATTAAGTCAAGGCCAGAGCCCAGCCTGCCTCTAGACTTTCACTCCTGTAAATTCCCTTTTTGTGGGAGCCAGTTTAATTTAGGTTTTTTGATACAAGCAGCTGAATGTATCAATTGAAGGATGACTTTCTCATATCCATTTTATATTCACAAACCATCAGGAAAAGTTCTGCAGATGACCAAAGCTATTCATTATATGTGATTTTTTTAATACTCTCAGTTTGGTGAGTGAGATCTTTTAAACAGCCATTTGATAATGAGATCCAATTAACCATTTGTGCAATTACAATAGTTATCATTAATCCAGCTCTAGCTCATAGCAATATCAGCATAGCCATTTCTTTGAGCTCAAGGTGGGAACTGGCTCGTAAGAGTCAAATGCATTGTTCCTTAGAGCCATCAATTCTCCAGCTCCAAAAGTCTGCCCTAGACTCACCCTGGCACTAAGAGCATCTTTGTTCAGCACTGATATCACAGACATTGTCAGAAGACTTTACTGCCTCTGGATCCCCAGCTGAATCAAATGTAGTGACCTGTTGTTTAGGATCTGAACAGAACCACATATGCTGTCAAATTGCTGGTTCCTAATGAAGGTGAGGCTATGGGAGAATGTACCAATGTACTGCTTCCTTCACACAAACAATCTTCCTATGGAAAAAAAGAAGTCAGTTGAACTAAACAATGTGCTTCATGACCTAATTCACTTACTTTCTGAAGCAAGCTCTTTATCCTGTTATGTGGGTTAGTAATAAATAGCTTGACAGCTAGTCCGTGGACCTAACTTTGAATAGTCATTCTCTCATTCATTTATCAAACACTTACTGCACTAATATATGTAAGTAACCTAAGAATTATCTTGGGAGTTATCTAAGAAATCTTCTGCCTTTCTCTTCATGTTCAGCCTGGCATCACACCTTCCTCTGTATTCCTGCTGTCATTAGCTTGATGCAGGCTTCCATTGCTTTCTGAAACACTGCCATTGTCCTGCCAGTCTTGCCTTCTCCGGGCTACAACATGCTATTAAAAAATATATTGCTCAAGGTGCTTTCTAGCTTCTGTGTCAATGAAAGCTACTATGGTGGACTTTTTGCTGAATGTAATACAAATGGATGTTGGCGCCTCATACTGCAAATGTTCTTGGTTAATGAGCCTTCCATCACACTATCCTGAGATAAGCGTGTACTGCAACTTGTGTAGTTTCCTCTGTAGTCTCTTTTTAATGCCATCTGTGTACTGGAGAACTAGACCTGTGGCAAAGAGACAAAGAAAGAAGATCTTGTTGGATGTTATAATACAAGCTGTGTGATAGTTAGGCATCTCTAGCCATAAAAGGGTGGGTGGATGTTCTTTGAAATCGTGAAGGGCATCATAGTTATCATTGCAACCTGAGAGAACCAGCCAACAACTGTATATAATGAATGATAGTGGAGAGAAGATACAGTCAGAAGAATATAATAATTTCAGATGATTTGATAAGAAAGGAAGTGCAACTGTACTTGGGGATTTGGGTATCTTATCTCTCTGGGAATGATGCTTTATTGACTCCTAAGTGGTAATTATAATTAAACCCAATTTTTACCAGTGCATTCCTGTGCTTAACAGGGTTTTTTTTTTTTGGTGGATACTTAATATTATAATCTCTCTGTCCCTTAGTTTTTGAAGAACTGAAGATTCAGTTTATTAATATTTTAATAAATCTCACTAGAATGGATCATATTCTTCTTTGCTTTATGTCAATGCTGTGAAGCATATTTAAATTTTTTATGATAATTTTTGATTTATAATTAAGAACATTAAATATATTACTCTGTAATGTGGTGATATCTTTGGTAGGTAATTAAGTTATGTGATACTGTTTTACCTCCATATAAACCTCATGTCTTTATTTGGAGGTAAAACAATTACCTAGAACATTTTAGATAAAAAAAGATTAATGAAGGGAGTCTCTACCAAGTACTTTAATGCCTTATAAAGCTACAGTAATCAACAGTGTTTTGTGGTATAGAAACACAATATATAGCCAAGATATTTATGCCAATATAGATAAGTATTCAGCTTATAGTAAATGTGGAATTTCAAGTTAGTCAGGAAATAATAGATTATTAAAATGAAGGCAGGACAATTATTTAATCATTAAGACCAAAAATAATGTTTAGTCAACTTTGTATGATTAATCTCAGATATATTAAGAAAGTACTAGAAAATGTAGTAGAAATAGATATTTATATAATACTGGGATGGGGAAGGATGTTTTTAAAGTGAGAACTTAAAGTCTTAAAGATAAAGACATAATTTATGTACATATCAGTTTTAAGACTTCTTTATTTTAAACACACTCAAACACAAAACGAAAAAAATGTCTCACCAATTAGGATGGCTAATAAACAGAAAATAGAAAATGAACAAGTATTGGTAAGGATAAGAAAACACTCGTGTGCTACTGGTAGGAACGTAGAATGGTACAACCACTGTCTAAAATAGTATGTTGGTTTCTAAAATATTAAAAATAGAACTATCATATGATCCAGCAGCTCCACTTCTGGGTATAGATCCCCAAAAATGGACAGATGAGACTTGAAGAAATATTTGTGCACCTGTGTTCATAGCAGTATTATTCACAATAGCTTAGGGATGAAAGCAACCCAAATGTCCCTTGACATGAATGGATAAACAAACTGTGGTATATATGTACAATGGAATATCATTCACCCTTAAAAGGGAAGGAAATTCTGACACATGCTACAACATGGGTGAACAGTGAGGACACTATGTTAGGTGAAGTAAACCAATTGCAAAAGAGCAAATACTGTGTGATTCTGTTTATATCCCTAGAGACAGAATGTAGAATGGTGATTGCTAGAAGCTGAGGGGAGAGGAAAATGCATAGCTATTGTTTAATGGGTACATAGTTTCAGTTCTGCAGGATGAAAAGAGTTCTGGAGATGGATGATGGTGATAGTCGCATAACAATGTACGTTATGTCATTTAACTGTACGCTTAAAAGTGGTTAAGATGGTAAATTTTATGTTATGCGTATTTGTAAAAATATTTAAAAAAATAATTTAAAAAATAATAAACAAAAGAGGAATGGTGGTGCTTAGAGTCAAGAGCATGCTCTAGCGTCAGGCACAGCTGGGTTTTATCTGGCTTAATGGGTGTAGGCAAATGTGTTAAACTGTGTGCCAAACTTTCTCATCTCAGGGTTATTTTGAAGACTCAGTGAGATAATTTCTGTAAAGTGCTTTTTATAGTGCATGGAACACAATAACTGTTCAATAAATGCTGCATACTGATCTGTTAAAAGGCAAATGATAAACATATATTATTGACTATTTATTATTTTTATTTTTAGAGGTCAATATATTATTGACTCTTCATATAGACAATATGTTAAGAACTCTAACAAACCAAAGAGAAATGATAAAAACTCTAGAGTTTATGGAAAAATAGTATGTTAAATTTTATCGACAAAGAATATGTTAGTATTTTTTATTTCAAGGAATGAGGCCTTTTCTGGGCTAGCTTAAGTAAATGGGGACTTTTTGAAGAATAAATTTTAAGAGAGATCGAGTCTCAGAGATGCAAGAATAGGAAATCGACACAAGATTGGATATAGGTCTAAAGTAGTTCTAAGGATCCTGACAGTAGAATCTACATTTCAGCGCTCTGTTGTTAACGTAGTTTATCTCCTCTTGTTTAGTCTCTGTCACATTTCCTCTCATCTAATACATCATTGACTCACTCCTTTATACCTTACCTACATCACAGCTCTTGCTTATTCCTGATTTGTGCTTCTTTATGTCTTTGATTTCTGCATGACTTTGCTTTGCTGCTGACCATTCATGGATCTAATTCACAGTATCTTCTCAGCTTTAGTTCCCACTGCTAACAGTCTGATTTTTCTCCATTTGTTTGAATCAAATTATTCGAAGTAGAATTGGATTGGAACATTCCTTGTTTTTAGCAAGAATCTTATTGGACCTTTCTTTGTTTCTGGCAAAGCTTTTTAGATCAGGTTATCTTGAAGCTCACTGCTCAGCCACTTTCAGCTACATTTATGTCACGTGACCAGTCCTATTCCAATCAGCTGTGGTCTGGGTGATAAATTTCTATGGTGTAAAACATGATGATCTAAGGCTGCCTCTACAGAAGGAGCTATTTTGTGTTTCATGAATCACTTGTAATGACCAGATTGTTGAATTTTTCTAGTTGAAGACTTGACAACACCATTTTTTGTCTGCTTTTAATAGTTCATCCCTATCTGTTTCTATCACCTTGTTCACAAGCTGCTAATCTGTTATCCAACCTTCAGTCTATGAATCAGAGCAGGAAGAACAGAAGTGTAATGGGAACATAAAATTACCACATAAGATAATCACATCAGTAAGCTTGATTTACCTTCATCTGTAGAAGCGAGTAAGTCAACAGGCCCTAGTTTAAGGGTACTTTTTAAATTCTCTAATAAAGCACATGATCTTGGCTTAGAGGCTTTTTGGATTACTTGGGTTGGTCTGGATTCTGAGAAAGTGAGGTGGCTAATGTCTAACTATCAGATTAAGCGTAAGTTTCCCATACATCAGAGCAGATGTGACAACTTTATTGACAGTATGTCCATATTGTTTTATGTTCTTGTGTTACTTTTTCCCCCCAGTAAGGCCTTTGCATGAAATGCTTTCCTTTCAGTAAAAAAATAAGCCAAATTTTCTTGTTATCTTCTGGACAAGGGAGGGGGTGCTTTTTTCGAGGAAAACAATTAACAGTAATATAAAACTTTACAGTGTCAAAGTAAGATGATCTTTTTATGCAAATACTAACTTGAAGTTTTTAACCATCTGTTCTTAATTGAGCTTGGAGAAGATTATTTTCATAATCTAAAAGACATACTGTGAATGCTTAGGCACATGCTGAATAGCCCAAGAAAGTAGGGATCAGCATCACGTATGTTTAAACAAATTAGTCAAAGGAAAAAATTTTACTTGTGTTTCTGCATGAAAGTTGGAACCTAATTGAAAAGCAGGAGATATTTTCAATTTCATTGGTTGAAACAGCCAAAGATAAACCATGGTGATTCTGTCTGGGGACCCACATATATGCATATCATGTAGGAAGACATAATTGCTTCCATAGCAATAAACTCTTTCTATTTCTTCTTATTTGTTATGAGTTAGACTTTGTCATTCTTCAGGACCCCCAGAGATTTCGAAGAAAGACTATACGAAGATAGATAAAGCATATCCTCTATCCCATCTCTGTTTGTGGAAGTCAATATATTTTTAATGTAAAAAATTGATTGTAGTTTGGTGAAGAAGACATCACAGCTTGCAAAGGAAAAGACTTCATGAGAACTCACAGAATGAGTTTGAATCTTGGAGTGCTGGCCCAAGGTAGGTAAGACATTGGGACAATAATTAGTCAACATTTTTGGAGCACACATCAAATGCAGAACATGGAAAAGGCTGTAGTACTAGTTCCTGTTTTGGGACAGGTGACTTATGCATGGTCTGACAGATTTAGGAACTGAGAGAAGAAATATCAGTAGGATTGTTGATCTGACTGCAGTAAAGCAGCATAAATGACCCTCTGTCCAAGTGGGAATTTGTTCTGCTGCTTTTCCTCTCTTTCTAACTCAGCAAAATAACATGAAAACCATGGAACCAAAAAGGATCTTGAAGACCTAATTCCTACATTGTAGGAATTTAAAAATGGAGACTCATAGAGGTTAACTAGTTTCCTTAGGTAACCTAGCTAGTGAGCAGATGTTTCAGGATGGGAAACCAGACCTACAGTATGGATGCCATTTTAATATACCATACAGTTCTTATACCCTGTTGTGTTTGTGAAGATAGCAATTCATTTTACACTGCAGTATGAAAATAACTTTTTCAAAGTTTGTTACTATTTCTTAAGGCTTTAATGGTTGGTTGTTTTATCTGCATTTTATTGAGCAACCTTGATGATTCTTTTCATACATGGACAGATAACTTATGATGGAACATTCTTCCCGTATGTTTTGTGGTGATTAGAGGTTATAAACAGATACATTTTGGTACCAGAAGCTTGCTTTGTGTCAGGTGAGAGGAAGAAACGTGGTTGTGTATTCACTGTGTGTTGGTAATTATCCAAGACTGTGAGCTAAAACATCTGGATTATGGTCCCAACTCTGAATTAATTAGCTCTGCATTCTGGATCTTAATTTCTTCATCTGACCAAAGAAAGTTTTAGTTAAATAATCTCTAAATTCCTCACAAGATGAAATGTCATAATATTCTAGATCAGGGAAAAGTTAGAGAAACTTTAGTCTGTACTTGTTAAAGGGCTGTAATGGGCTGAATATGCTTAAAAGACTAAGTTTACTTTGCCACAATTCACTAAGCAATTGCCCAACTCTTTATTTAACACTGGCTTTTGGGTTTTCCTACTTATGAAGTCATTGTCTAACTTGAACTGTCATGCAGTGAGAACTGAATACATCCACCTTTATATAGGTATTACAACCACACTGAACTCCTGATTCCACTTATAAAAGCACCAGGACTCCCCCTGCCTTTGCGTGTGTTGCTTTCGCTGCCTCACATCCCTTCTTTCCTGTCTTGCCCTGGCAAACTCCTACTTATCATTTAAGGTCCAACTCAAATATCACCTCCTCTATAATCCTCCCATAACCATCTCAGTTGTCAGTCAAACCAATATTTATGGATCATCTACTATGTGCAAAGCCTCCTGTCAGTAGCTGAGGATGATCACAGTTCCAGCTTTCATTAAATAATAATTACAAGAGGCTGGGCATGGTGGCTCACGCCTGTAATCCCAGCACTTTGGGAGGCTGAGGTGGGCAGATCACTTTAGGTCAGGAGTTCGAGACAAGCCTGGCCAACATGGTGAAACCCCGTCTCTACTAAAAATACAAAAATTAGCTGGGCGTGGTGGCGGGTGCCTGTAATCCCAGCTGTCTGCAGGCTGAGGCAGCAGAATCACTTGAATCTGGGAGGTGGAGGCTGCAGTGAGCCAAGATCGCGCCACTGCACTCCAGTATAGATAGAGTGAGACTCTGTCTCAAAATAATAATAATAATAATAATAATAATTACAAGAATGTAAAGTTATATGAGAGAAAAGTACTTAATGTCTTGGCGGGTCTAGTGGAGGAGATTAAACACAGAATTAGTGGCTATCTTCTCTGGGTTCCCATGACACTTTACTGTACATCTCTACCATGACAGTAATTAGGTTGTGTTCTTACCAGTATTATGGGTTTATGTATCTATTTCCTCCTCTACACTTGTGTGATCCAATATGGCAGCCATTAACCACATGTGGCTATTTAAATTTAAACTAATTAAAATAAAATTAAAATCCACTTCCTCAATCATACCAGCCACATTTCAAATGCTCAATAGCCATATGCTTCTAGTGGCTACCATATTGGATAGCACAGGTAGAGAGTATTTCCGTTATCACAGAAAGTTCTGTTGGACAGTGCTGCCCTAGATGGTGAATTCCTCAGTGTCAAATATTGTGTTTCATTCATCTTTGTATCCCTAGTACCTGGAACAGTGATTTATTATTCAACAAACATTCATATATATGCTTATTAAGTGCCAAGTACAATTCTAGATTCTGGTGATAAAGTGATGAACAAAAAATAGTGCTTGCCTTCATAGAGCTTACAGTTTAGTGGTGTTGAGGGGAATTGGATATTCAACAAACCAAGTAAATATACAATATGTCAGGTGGCAATGAGTACTATGCAGAAAAGTAAAGCAGGTTAAGTTAGACAGGGAGTGACAGGAGAAGGGGTAAGTGGTGCTGGGTTGATCTTTTAGGTAAAGTGGAAAGGGAGGCCTCACTGAGGGAATCAGTTGCCAAGAAGGAGCAGCAAGCATAATGTCCCTGAGGCAAAAATGTGTGGCTTGTCTTAGGAATGAGGAGGCCAGGGTTCCTAGAGTTCAGTGATTAAAGCAGAGGGTCAGAGAAATGAGGGCAGTGGGACAGTAGGGATGGAGCAGGGCCTTTGGCTTTTACTCTGAGATGAGAAAAATTGAGGAGTATTGAGCAGAGATGGAAAGAGGTCAGGCTTACATTTTAAATACTATCAGTGTGATTGCTGTGTTGAAAACAGCCTGCAGGGGGCAAAGCCAGAGACCAAATAAGGTCTCTCAGGTGAGAGGGAAATAGTGGCTTGGATGGATAGGCAAGATGGTAAGAAGTGGACACGTTTTGAATGTAGAGCAGGCAGGACATGTGGATGTGTTAGAATGTGAAGTGTCAGGGAAAGAAAAGTGTGAAGGATGGCTCTGTAGATTTTGACATGAGCAAGTAGAAGAATGGGCTTTGCATCAACTGAGATGAAGAAGACTCTGGACCTTGCAGATTGGGAGGAATATCAGGACTTCGGTGTGGGACATATTAAGTTGAAGTGTCTGTTGAGCGTCTCCGTGGCTATGCTGACCATGAGTTGGATATTTGTGTTTGTGGTTCAGGGGCAAGGTGTGGCTGGAGGTATGTATACATGCTTGCTGACTGACTGACTGATTGGATGAATGAATGAGACATTATTATCTTAAAATAGCAATTCTGACTGTGAAGCTGCAGGACATAGTCCTGGGGAGCAATTTGCCTACAGACAAAAGAAAAATCACAGAGAAGGCCTGACAATGTGAGCAGGCAGTGGATGCATATCCAAACAAATAAAACCAATTAAATCACCCTTAAAATTATTTTGAACATAGATTTTAGGGTTTAAAGTATAAAATTTCCTCCTATTCAAATGGTAGGGGAGGGTATATCAGTTTCCTATGGTTGCTATGAACAAATTGCCACAAATTTAGTGGCTCACAACAAAGCCAGTGTATTATCTTGCAGTTCTGGAGGTCAGAGCCTGCAGTGGGTCTCACAGGGCTAAAATCCAGGTGCAGAAGAGGCTGCGATGCTTCCTGGAGGCTCTGGCAGAGAATCTTTCTCTCAGCCTCACTCAGACTCTGACTCTCCTCTCTTTCTTTCACTTCTAAGAACCATTGTGATAAATAACATGGGATCCATCGGCAAATCCAGAATAATCTCCCCATTTCAGGGTTGTTGATTAGCAACCTTAAGTTTGTCTGGAAACTAAATTCCCCCTTACCACTTAATGCAATATATTCCCAAGTTTCAAGAATTAGGATGTGGCTACTTCTAGAGGAGGTGATGTCTTGAATTTGTTCATTCTTTTCATGTCGAAAGATCAATACACAATAATAAAGTGATTGAAAGGACGTTTAGAGTATACACAAGCCCCAATTAGACATCCTCTCAATTGCTTTTACTATTGTATATAAATCTTTTGACACTAAAAGCCAAAAAAGGACTGGAGATTACTAAGCAAAAGAATAATTGGAGAGAAGTCCACTTTTAAACAAAGTTGTGTACATGATCTGCTTTTAATTGAAATATTTTAAGTTTCAAAATATTTATGGCATGTGTAAAAATAAACTCAGACCTAAGCATATTAAGGATGTGTGTTTGTGAGTGTGTGTATGTGTGTGGTTGCATAATTATTCCATATAAAAATGTTTATTGGTTATAAATCTTATATAAGATCATATAAAAGGAATACTGGGGTTTACTCAATGCTACTGTTAGGATTTATTTATTGATTTTTATGTATGCCTTATATTTACAAGGACCACATTTTATGAACCTATAATCTGTAAAATGCAAATGCCCTTATGGATCACAGGATAGAACATTTGAAGTTGAGATATCTTGAGATAACTGTTATATTTAATTGACCTGAATTGTCATATCTTATTCTGAAATGTCTGTCCCAGCTCTTCTCACCACCATTCTCACGGCCACCTGTTCAGACCACAAGAACAGCTTCCTAATTGACTGTATAACTGAGGTGAATCTGGGAGGTAGGAGGGTGCAGTGGTTAAAAGAATGGGTTCTGGCCGAGCACGGTGCCTCACGCCTGTCATCCCAGCACTTTGGGAAGCTGAGGCAAGTGGATCACTTGAAGTCAGGAGTTCAAGACCAGCCTGGCCAACATGGTGAAAACCCATCTGTACTAAAACTATAAAAATTAGCCAGGCTTGGTAGTGTGTGCCTATAATCCCAGCTACTACTAGGGAGGCTGAAGCATGAAAATTGCTTGAACTCGGGAGGTAGAGATTGCAGTGAGCTGAGATAGCGCCACTGCCCTCCAGCCTCAGTACAGTGTGAGACTCCTTCTCAAAAAAAAAAAAAAAAAAAAAAGACAGGGGTTCTGGAATTTCTGGAATCAAATTATTGAAGTCCAATCTTATTTTGTCCATTTATTAGATGGATGGCTGTAGACAAATTACTTCACCTCTGTAAACTTCAGTTTTCTGTCCTGTGAAATGGGAGTAGTACTGAGCTTATACAGTCTATAAAATTCAGTATGAAATTTCTACTGAATTAAGGAGTAAATGAACTTGTGTTCAAGGAGTAGAAAGGCCAGTGTCTGGAACATGGTAAGTGAGCAGCAGAGTTAAGATCTGAAAGACTGGCAGGACAAGATCATGCAGGACTCTGAAGGCCTTGGTATAGGGTCAGACTGGAGGCAAAAAGTGCATTGTCTGAATTAAGGCTATGGATATGAAAAAGTGATGTTGGGTCTAGTAGTATAAAGAAATAGCATTTACAAGACTTGTGATATTTTTTGGATGTTGGGGAAGGCAAGACAGAAGCCTGAATGACTGTGTTTCTGACTTGGAGGTCTGGGGACTGGGGACATCATTCTCTGAGATAGGGAATACAGGAAGACAAGCAGGTTTGGGGGAACAGACAATGAGTGCAGTTTGGGATAGAAATGTAAAGTGTCTGTGAGATGTTCAATTGTAGATTTGTATATAAAGATGATGTGTAGATATGAATCTTAACAGAGGGTTTGGGCTAGAAGTATAGGTTTGAGAGTCATCAACATGTAATAGCTTATTGACAGAAGACAAGTCTGGAAAGAGTTTTGACATGGAGGGAGGTAGGCATTCACCTTATGACAAAATAGAAGATTAATCTGGCATTTCCATCTCCCTAGCTCCCCTTCTTATTGCCCTGCTCCAAACACACAGAACATGGTTATAGGAAATCCACCCAAAAGATTAAGTGCAGAAACACAGCTAGGATGCTGTCCAAGGTTCTGGGAGGAATAGAAAAAGATTTCCGTGAAAACTAAAGTCACAAGGCTGTGCCACATATAGATTTGAGGTTGATATTTATTCTGTTTGTATTGTGTGAGAATCCTAAGCCAATAAATGAAAAAAAAAATAGAGATGGGGTTTTGCCATGTTGCCCAGGCTGATCTTGAACTCCTGAGCTTAAGTGATCCACTTGCTGCAGCCTCCCAGCTAAGCCAATACATTTATATAAGAATTTAGTGGTGACCAGAGAAAGTGCTGAAGATCTGGAAGAAAAATAAATGTAAAATTTCCCTAGAAAGATATGTAACCCTAAGGAAACGTTCACAGAAATACGAATCCTTCGTGAGAAGATGAATTCAGCATAAAAATTTACAAACCATAGGAGGAAATGATTTACCACAAGAGAAAAGTCATTTGTGACAGTTATCAACTTTCTGATTCTCAGATCCAAATCTGCCCTTTGTTGCCCTGATTCTTGTTAATGGAGCTTGGCTCCTTGCCAGCTGATGCAATCTTAGGCTTTGTTAATACAGGGTGCTGGTGGGCCCTTCAGGTCACAGTGGAGGAGGGGGCTTCTCTTCCCGGTTCTTGTGTCTTTTTTCTTCCTCCTAAGGCCCAGCTCTCAGTGGTGTGTGGGAGTCCCAGTGGAGCTCACCCTCCACTGAAATTCTCTGGTACCCCAGTGGGCAATTTTTTGCTTGCCAGCTCTGACCTGCTCACACATCAGCAGGCAGCTTTCAGTAGACCAGCTCCAACCCACAGTACCTCTGGAAATGTTGCTGGCACCTCAGTGGTAGCTTTCTGTGGAACACTTCTGACCCATGTAATCCTAGAAAACTCAACCATCCAGTGGGCTGTAACCACACCCTCTCCAACACAGTCTCAATATTGGCTGTAGTAGGGGTGCGGCCATTTCCAAATTTGCTTCTGCTTTGTATACCCTCCCTGAGCCCCAGAGGTAATAGCTGTTTTCTACATTTGCTACTCTTATGTTCTTTAGCATCCTGTTTTACTCCCCGCCTTTTTGTGTGTTAATTATCTTTTAGAAGTTAATAATTCTTGATATTAAATTGTCCCTGTTCGAATTACTGATGTGGTCTCTGTCTCCTGAGTGGACCCTGACTGATATATCAGCAGCCATAATAAGCAGAACAATTAGCACCCTCAGAACATGAGGTAAACCATCCCAAAATGATTAGAAAATAAGTATGCTTAAAATGAATAAAATATTTTAAAAAGAAATAAAGACCATAAATAAATAGTAGGGTTCTATGAAAAGAAATAGGCATATTGAAAAAGAATTAAATTAAATGTTTAAAAAATACAAAAGGTAGTCATTGGGTGGGTGCAATGGCTTCATGTCTGTAATCCCAGCACTTCGGGAAGTGAAGCAGGGAGGATCTCTTGAGCCTGGGAGGTCGAGGCTGCAGTGAACCTTGATCATGCCACTGAAGTCCAGCCTGGGTGACGGAGTGAGACCCTGTCTCAAAAAAAGTAGTCGTTAATTAAAAAATCAAGTGGGTAGGTCAAACATTAAAATTAGTGACTTCAAAGATAGCCCTGAGGAAACTGCCCAGGATACAACAAAGAGATAAGAAACAAAAAATTAAAAAGAAAGAAAGTGCAATAGAATAAGGAGAAACAGCATACATCTTACAGGAATTCCCTACATTTCTCTCTCTTTACCATCTATATCTATATATAAACACGTTTCCAGAAAGAGAAAATAGAAAGAATGGGAGAGGAGGCAATATTTGAATACTGCCTAGCTGAGAATTTTTCAGAACTGAAGAAATATCAGTAGGGTTTACTCTAGGATTATAGGAATAATATAACTTTATAAAATTTAATGTAACTTACCATATTGACATATTAAAGAAAGAAAAAATAACTCTTCTTAGCATACATAATAGGTTCAACAGCCATTCACATTAACAAACCTTAGAAAATGATACATAGAAAGGGACTTCCTTTAAAAAAAAGGGTGTCTACCTAAAACAATGTAAACCTCACATTTATTGGTGAAACATTGGAAGCATTCTCTTAAGGTCAGAAATAATTTAAAGATGCCTGCTGTCACCACTTCTATTCAGCATTGTACTGGAGGTCCACAGCAGCTCAATAAGACATGGAAATAAATAAGAGTTGTGGGGAATGGAAAAATAAGAAACCAAATTGTCACAATCACAGATGATATGATTATCTACATATGAAATTCAAGAGAATGTCCTTGCCAACTATTAACAGTAGAAGTAACCAGACAGTTCATCAAGGTTGTTGTCTAAGAAACTATATACAAAAATTAGTAGTATTTGTATATACCAGATAAAATTTTTTTGAAGATGTAATTTAAAAATATCATTTTTCATAGCCGTTAAACTACAGAGTATGTGAAATAATTAGATTGGTGCAAAAGTAATGGCAAAAACCTCAATTACTTTTGCACCAACTTAATAATATATACATGATTTTATAAAAAATTATGAAATTTTATTGAATGATATAAGAATACCTAAATAAATGGAGAGTTATACCATATATATAGATAGGAATACTCAGTATTTTGAATTTCCAATTCTTCCCAAAAAATAATCTGTAAAAAGCCAGTTCAATCTAAATCTTAAATTTTCTCAGAAATTGACAAGTTGTTTCTAAAATGTATATGGATGAATAAAATGCCAAGAATAGCCAAAGGAAAACATTTGAAGAAAGTTAAATGTAATGAACTTACTCTATCATTTATCAAGGGTTATTATAAAAGTATAATAATTAAAATGTGCTGTATCAGTAGAGGGAGGTACATGTACACCAACTTAACAAAACAGGGAGCCCGGACACCATGTATATGAGAGAGGCGATTTTCAAATTAGTGGAGAAATATAAAATAAAGAGCATATTTATTTTAGATAAGACAATTAATTTGTCATATGGAAAAAAATTGTAAATCTACCTTATACTATACATAAAAATAAATCCTAAATGGATTGAAAATGCAAGAATGAGTTGAAAAATATGAAAAAATTAAGAAAAATAGCTTTATAATCTTTTTTTTTTTTTTTTTTTTTGAAAAAGGGTCTCACTCTATTGACCAGGTTGGAGTGCAGTAGTGAGATCTCAGCTCACTGCAACCTCCACCTCCCGAGTTCAAGCAATTCTCCTGCCTCAGCCTCCCAAGTAGCTGGGATTACAGGCGCCTGCCACCACACCCAGCTAATTTTAGTATTTTTAGTAGAGATGGGGCTTCGCGCTGTTGGCCAGGCTGGTCTAGAACTCCTGACCTCAAGTGATTCACCCCTCCTCGGCCTCCCAAAGTGTTGGGATTACGGGCGTGAGCCACCGTGCCTGGCCAGAATAGCTTTGTGATCTTGAAGGGTAGGGAAAGAGTTATTGCACAGGACTCAAAAATCACAGACTTTAAAAAGATTGATAACTTTAATCATTTGAAATAGAAAAGGTCTATATCAATAAAAGACCATAAAACGATAAGATAAGGCACAGACTAAGAGAAGATATTTGTAGTCCAAGCAACCAGTAAAGGATTAGTAAACAAAATACGTATTAAATAGAAGCCTAAAAAACAATAAAAAGGAAACATTTCAATAGAGAAAGAACAAAGGACATGATGAGTCAATTAAGAAGAAATCTTTTAAAACATAAAGTGTTGCACAACCTCATTGATCATTAGGGGAGATTAAGATTAAAACAAAATGGGACAGCATTCCATGACCAGCAGATTGGCAAAACTTAAAAACTCTGATCATATAAAGTCTTGGCAATACCATGGGAACATAGAAACTTTCAGAAACGGCTACTATTAGGTACTTCCACTTTGGAGAGTAATTTAACAATATCCATGGAATTAAAGATGTGTATAACTTACAAGGCAGCAAATCTATTTTTAAGCTATATATCCTTGTTGAATTCTTAAACGAGGAGGTGTTCTTAAATACGGTAGTGCAGCATTGTTGTGTTAGCAAAACCTGAACAAACATAATTGTTCAAGAATAGAGAAACGGAGAAACTAAAGATAATTTAATGGAATACTAAATATCATTAATCATGAATAAGTTAGATCTACCTGTACCAAAATGGATATATTGCAAATTACAATGTTGAGTGGAAAAACACAAGTCATCAAAGTATATGGTATGGTAAAATTTAGGTGAAACATGAAAATACATAAAAACAATACTACATGTTTATAGATATATACATATACAGTCAAAAATGAAACATATGGACAGGAAGGGTACATAGTGTTGTGGTGGCTTTTATAGGGAGGGAAGAAACAGTATTTCCAATATTTTATTTATCTGTATTTGCTAGATTTTATTTTACAAATATCTGAGGCAAATACTGTCAAATAACAACACATGTTAAATTAGAGGAAAGGGGGCATTGTGGTGTGTTACATTATTATCTATACTTTTCTAAATGTTTGAAATAGTTCATAGTTAAAATTGAAGTATTTATTTACATGAAGGAAATAGCCAAAAATGTAAAGATCTTTTACCTAATCCTTGTTGTGACTCACAGCATAAATTGGAGACCGTGACTGATTTTAGATGAAGTCTTTTGTCTTAAAACTAAGAGAGGATAACTGGCTAATAAAGAAGGTATTCCTAACCTTGGTTTCATTAGTGCAGTTCTCTAACCAACTAAACTAACTGTCCACAGGTGACAAAACCTATAAAGAAATAAAAAGCATTGTTTGCTTGATGAGTTTGGATATAATCACACAATTAAGGTAAAGAATAACTGTATTGTTTGTGGAACCTAGAGCAAGATGCTGTTAACATTGCTAATCAATTTGACATGAAAAATTTTACATATTATAAAACGTTTGTCCTATTAAAATCTTGATATCAAATTCAATTGATTTCTAAGACGCAGTTTTTGTTGAGAGAAAAGTAACAAACAATGGTTTGTTTTAATTTAGTTTTTATAAAACAATAATTTACATGGAGTTAGGAGAAAGATAGCTTTGAATGGAATTTGTGTACTTTGAAAAGAGGGAAGAAACCTTTCCCCTGCATTTACAGATATTCAGAGTTCAGAAATCCCATTTCACCCATAAGGGCTAAGTTTCTAAAATCCTCATGGTATAAGAGTTTCTTAAACTTTTATTAATTTTTTGGTGAGAGAACGTAAGGACCTAGAAGAAAAATAAGATAGGAAGAGCAAGATTTAGAGAGCAAATGTGTCAAAGCCACAGAGCCAATGTTGTGATCCCTGATCATCTGATTGAGGCTGGTACAGAAGTGTCCCAGCAATTCCCATGTATTAGAACTGGAATCATCACAATTGCCTAAAATGTTCAGAGAAGGAAATTCCATTGTACTTAGATTTCATGTAAAAGGAACTCATGGTTGGGGAGGGAGAACTCTAAACATATCTGACTGCATTAAACCATAGAATTATAGAATCCTATGTTATTAAGGCTGGAGGAAACCTTAGAAGTTTCCAGTTTAACCTTTTCATTTTTCATCTATGGCAGGGATATTTAAAGCTGTGTCTAAAGGCACAATTGGCTCAACTCTTTTCTAATTTATCTTGACAGTCGTAACAGTCAAACCAATTGTGTGTAGGAAGAGACATAGAGACAATTTCAAGTGGGGGTATTAACCTCTTGGTACATTATTTTAAATATAAGTCATAAAAAAGCCAAAGTTTAGAAGCCTAGCTTTTGTCTTATGTCATCCCGCGTATTTTAAATGCACCATAGTTGAAATGTAAATGCCAAATTGTCTAGGTATCACATACTGCCAAATATGCCTTAAATAGACAAGGACTATGCTATTTATAACCCATGGAATACCATGAAAAGCCTCATTTTCCTAAGTGTAGAGTGTGGAAGCTAGTATGAAAAAGAGTATTTCACTTGATTTATGAGCTTTAAAATATTAAAAAAAAAATAAGGCATCCTCAACCAAAACCTAGCTTCCAACATTTGATGAGTATTTAACTGACTGCATGACCTGTCTCTGCACAAACTGTCTCATTATGGTTGGACTGCTTTTTCAAAGAGTTCAGAAATATTTTCTTCCAGGTAGGAGTGAGTAGTTGGCCAGGTGGGGAAATTTACTAAGATGGATTTTTTAAAGTCCATGCAGTTTTTCTGGAGAAAATTGGGAGAAACTTCTGGAGGCTGTATATATAGGCAAAATAGGGCTTGCAGGAAGCAGAAATGCTTTCAGTCTTCTAGGCCACGTGTGTACTTTCTCGTGGCAGACAGCAAGATGAAATTGAACGTGCAAGGTTTTTATTAGAGGAAATACTTGTGAAAGGAAACAGAGAGGGAGCCAGGTATAGCTGGGAGAACTGTCAGACCCATGAGGCAAGTCTGGCTATAAGTGAAAGAGGGAGAGAGGTTGAGTGGAAGTGTCCTAGACTGCCCAGTAATCTAAGGAAATTTGACAAAACCTCTGAGGAGTCCTTGAGATCAAGGTGGACGATACAGAAGCCCCGTGTCTCCAAGGAACTCCCTGCTATACCTCGTCCTTGCCAGGCAGCTGCCTGTGAAGAGTGGAGCCTTGGGACAAAGGCTGAGAAGGATTTCATAAAACAGCAGGGGGCCCCTGGGTCAGTTTCACTTCCTGTTACAGGATGTCTGCAGTGAGCATCCTCATAGCTGCTACTTCCATCCATAGGCAAAATGATGAAATAGACAGCTTCATCTGCATTCTCTTTACCTTCATCTCTCCACCACATCCCTTTTCCTTTGTTGGGTGGTTCTTCTCTACTCTTCTTAGGCATTCAGTCATAGCCTTTGAAATATCTTTTACTCTTGAAAAACGATTTGCTCCTCGAAAAGATCTGATATTCACAGTAGGGCAAAATTCCATGTTCTTCAAATATTTTGCTTTTGTATCCCCTGAAAGAATTTTTTAAAATGGTGTACACATTCACAAATCTTTAGTTTTGGGTGACTTATTTTTAATATTTTTAAAGCTTATAAATCAAGTGAAACACTCTCTTTCATCCTAGCTTCCACACTTTACACTTAGGAAAATGCGATTTTTCATGGTGTTTTGTAGGGTATAAATAACATAGTTCTATGTCTATTTAAGGCACATTTGGCAGTATGTGCTACCTAGACAATTTGGCATTTAAATTTCAACTATGGTGCATGTAAAATATGCAGGATAACATAGTTTTTTAAAAAAATGATATACACATTCACAGATTTTCATGTAGACATCTACAAATTTTCTGCCAGAATGCATGTGTATCATGACAGTAAAACTCTTTTCTGAGATTCAATTGAGAGGCAAGTTTTCATTGCTCACTATATTATACCAGAGATGTAGGAAGGCTACAACTATTGAGGGAGGATGCAGATAACGGGGCTGCAGGGGACCAAGGTCTAAGATAAGATGGGGGTATCCCCATCTTCCATTGTCCCGCTTACCCCACATTTCTCATGAGAGATCTACTGAGGATGGTGACTTAGAGGGGACCTAAGGCAGGTGCTACGTAGCTAGCCCCTACTCAGCTGTTGGGACACATATGACACAATAAAGTTTTGTTGGATATTAATTGACACAGAATGTAATCAATTGCTCTGGTATCTCAAAAAGTTTATTTTCTGCAGATTGGCTGCATCTTATCAAACAGGCTCATTTTTTCTCCCAGACAGACTGCTGCACTTTGCACTAGGCTGACATTGTTTGTCTGTCCTCTACTGTGACACAGGAAAAAGTGAATTATTTCTGATGTGCTCAAAGCATTCCTGATTTTCTCAAGGTGAGAGTCCACATACAACTTCCTGGTTGAATACTGATGGGAAAGTATATTCCTGATGATGGTGGCAATCTGAAATTTGCAGTCAATTGTAGACTTAAAATAATGAGAAACTCTAGGTAGAGAAGATGCACAGTTTCTCCTCAGACACCCTTATTCAAATCTTCATTCACACTGTTTCTTGCTGCTCTTCTATATTGGCTGTGGTTTATATAGAATGCAATTCAGTCATTTTGCTTTCATCTGTGGCTTAAGGACATCTTGGCATTTTCTTCTATTTTTGACCAATATAACGTATTGCTATTAATAAATTTAAATAGTATGCTTTTGTTTGGGAAATGATCTGATTTTTCAATAGAGTAGGATTTAGTGCCGCTAATATACTTTAAAATAACATTTTAAAATTGCCTTTCCCCCCATTTAGACATTTAGTTGCTTTTCCAACATACGTTATTTTAAGGATGAGATTTCCATTTAACACCACGATTTAGATTAAATTATTTTCTTAAAATCACATTGCTCCCATAGTATACTTAGGTTTCTAATTCCCATATGCTCCACTATTGCTGAAAAAAGTTCATCTATATGATGTGACTGAAGAGGCAGCCTTCGTTCACAACACAGCACAATCTGTTAAAGTGGTAAATATTACCCATTGCTATTATTAGAGCTGAAATGGAATTTTCTCTTGCTGCATTTTCAAGATGTGACATAATGAGATAGCAAGCATGGAAAAGTCAGAAATAGTGGAAGCTAACGGTTGTCATCAGTACCAGGAACGCTTGAATTCAGTCTGCCTTGCCTGGCTCCTGACTCGTTCACACAACGCCCCCAGGCCATCTCATTCTCTGTTTGAATTATAGGGTGCTATTTGAGCTTTGCAGATACTGGGGTAAGGAAGCGTGAAGCAAGGTTTCCAATTCTATATTGGTTTTCAGACTGAACGAGAACAGAAAAATTCTTGCTTGATGTTTCAATTCTCTTCAGCCTCCTAAAGACACACCTTCCCAGCTCTGAGAACTAGCTGAGTAGTTCTTCACCCTACATAGAGACGCCCCTGACTTCTCCCTCCTTGACTACAAACCAGAATTAAAAATTAGAGAAAAAAAGTGAAAAAAACGCAACTGTTCTTGTTGCAGAAGTACTATTGAAATTAGCACAGTGTACAATTTCTGGCAGAAATGAGAGAAGAATGGGGGATAGAGTGTGTGTGTGTGTGTGTGTGTGTGTGTGTGTGTGTAGACCTCAATAGACCTCAAGAATGTAACTGAGGAAGGAACAGGAGTCACTAGAGAAAAACCTAAAAAACCCTATATATATATATATATATATTTATCATATATATTCATATATATATCATATATATTCATATATATATTTATCATATATATGAATATATATTTATCATATATATTCATATATTATCATATATTCATATATATCATATATGTTCATATATATATTTATCATATATATTCATATATATTTATCATATATATTCAGATATATATATTTATCATATATATTCAGATATATATTTATCATATATATTCAGATATATATTTATCATATATATTCAGATATATATTTATCATATACATATTCAGATATATATTTATCATATATTCATATATATATTTATCATGTATTCATTTATATATTTATCATATATATTCATATATATTTATCATATATATTCATATATATTTATCATATATATTCACATATATATTTATCATATATATTCGTATATATATTTATCATATATATTCGTATATATATTTATCATATATATATTCATATATATTTATCATATATATTCATATATATTTATATAAATTCATATATATATAACAAAAATGTTATTTGAAAAAGCTTTATAGTTAAAAATCAGATTCACTTTGAGCCTATTTGTTAAAGGAAAACTTTTACATCTTTAACTGGGCTGTTAATATCGTCATTTACTAGTCGATGCCTTCATTGAATGCATCAGTGAAATTCAACTCAGTTTTCCCTGCTCTCAAGTTGTGCGTTAATCACTGATACTCCATGGCCTGGCTTTTCTGATTGCTTAAATAGTTTCCTACTCTTTTACGTTATTATTAGAACAGAGTATATTCAGCTTTCCGAAGTTAATAGAGTAGCATGGCTTGATTTGTTTTAATAAACAATGGATAAAATTGCTGGTTTCACTGGAGTGGTCTGATTTGCAACTCCCAGTGGAAATCTTCCCTTTGAGTCTTGTGCTTTGGAATTAGAAGAGATGCAGGCTTCTTGTCTTCCTTCTAAGTCATATGTGGATAGTAGAAAGAGGACTGGATGGAGTCTCAGGAGCCATGTCTCTTTAATACCAGCTTTGCCAGTAACAAGCCTTCCAACCTCAGGTGAAGTGCTTAGCTTCTTTGGGGCCTAGTTCCTCATGTGTAAAATTATGGGGAATGGACTTTATGATTTTTCTTTATAATTTAGGCATGTCTAAAGCTCTACAAGATTTGAACAAGAAACACCAGTGGGGTTCTGTATATTTGGTATTGTTTAGTGAATGAATCACAGGGACACCAAAGGTTCTTTATGTTAACAGATGGAAAATTTTAATGGAAAGAGGAATGACTGAATCAGAATTTTCTTATGAAGATGTCTGCAGCATGCTAGCTAAAAATGAGGGACTGAGCCACACATGACAGTAATCTTTTCGAGTGGTCTCTGTCCTTCTTATTGACTGACTGATTTTTAGTTTATGGGTGTGGCCTCTGGAGCAGCCATTGGTTAAGAGACTTGACTCCTTTCTAGATCCAGTGCTTATGGTTACATATTTCCAGCATTTTTCCAGAGCTTGGTGCAATGACTGACTCCAATATTTTATATATGGCTAAGAGAACGCACCTGCAAGAGTATACAATATCTAGAATGCTTATATTGTTTCTATGTAAATGATTCCCTGTCTTAAACCTACCTCACTGCACAAAATTGTTATGACCAAGAATGTTTATATCATGGGCTTGATATAGGCATAGCCTAAAATTTCAAGGATGAAAAATTGATGTGATAGATTATTGTCATTTCTGGTATGCTTACTGCATGCCAGCTACTGTGCATTATCTATGCATTACCATTTATAGGAATGATCTCATTTTAATGTTATAAACAATTTTATAAAAAAGGAGTGTTTTTGTGCCCATTTTTCCGTAATGTAACTGAGGCCCAGAGAGATTGATTTCTCCAGACTCATCATTACTAGAAAGTGTTAGACCTAGAGTTCAAATCCATGTCAGTTTCACCAGAAAGCTTTACTTTTACCAACACTACTCAGTTCTGTCTCATTGGGTCATCTGTTTTCTGCCCAGATATCAACTGCCTCACCTTCATCCTCAAACATCCTCCATCTCCATGGTATTATGGTAATGCCATGACTGCAAAGATGCGTTCTTTAACACAGGTATACTTTGAAGGACATGTGTTCCTGCCTTATTAATTGAATATTCTGAAACTTTCCTTCCAGTGTGCAGCCACTGGAAAATACCTGGGAAATCACATTTTCCTACATGCATGGAGAGACTGCTATTTCCTAAATTTAAGGGGTTTTCTCCAAATTTAACTGAATGTCTTTCTTCCCATTGAAAACAAAAGTGCCTCTCAGCCAACAAATGAGCAGAATATTTTCCCAACAGGTCCTTTAATTTGCAGATGCTTGAAAATGAATGAAGATCAAAAGCTTTTTCATAGACCACTTTCCCCTCTGGGAGACATTTAAGCATGTTAAGAATAAGCATCATTTTTAAAAATTAAGAAAACAAGTTGGATTTTAAATATATTTCAAAAAATAGCTTTGCACAAATATTATGCCATTTTGTGCTATTCAGTTTTTTTAGGCACCTGAGGAATCGTCTTTTTCTACATCTAACCCATGTTGTTAGTACATATAGGCTTTTGTAGTACAGAACATCCTGATTTAACCAGAAAGATCATTACCATGAAACACATTTGTGTATTGCAGAAAGCTCCACAAAAAGGTATCTGTGTCCTTGCAGATAAGGATGTTACCATTTAGATTAACTGAAAGAAAAACAAGCCTGACAATGGATGTTGCCTTTAAAAAAATAAATAATCTGATTTTCAAATAACAACTTAAAGCCACTGTGGGAATTGCTGTCATTCTGTCAAATAGAGATGGCCTAGTTTTCTGTGGATCATCTTTAATGGCAAGGGGCAAATGTGTGTTTCAGATTCCCAGTTGAGCTGTTTCTTCTGGAAGCGTCGGAACTGTTTGACCATCTCTTTTTGTTAGGATGTGGGTTCATATCTTCTCTCTTGTTTATTGGAGTTGCTGAGACCCAACGAGGACCAGCCCCAGACAAAACTATGATGGAGATGAGGCTTGATTAAGGTTTCCCCTAATCTTCCTTTTAGTATCTTCCTCCAGGAGGCGTGTGTGCACCCCACTTCTGACCAGGAGAGACTGGTTTATTGCCTGTCACTCTGGCTCTGACCCCAGGACACTCTGCTTACCCACCACCACTCTCATCTCCACTCCCCACACATGTTCTGGAACATCCCTTTCACCTTGTCTTTCATTAGTGCTTACCCGACCAAGTTCCATTTTCCCAGGGTGACTGAGGCTAATGTGATAAACTAATGACTGATATTGGGTGAGCAAAACATTAGCATTTAAATAGGGACCTTCTGAAGGAGACACACTTAACAGGGACGAGGTCTTCAGAGGGAGCAATTTCAGACATGATGACAGGACCAGGTCAAAGATAATTTTGTCAGATGGGGCCTTGGGGTTATGCACAGGGTCAGCCCTAGTTTCTAGCCTTTGTCTCAGTCAGGATTTCAGACATTTATGGCAGGATCCCAACAGCTTTCACAGGACTTTTGACATAAGTACTTTGACCCAAGAGCATTTCCTCCTGCTCCTTGACAGGCTCCACCTTTCCTCCTTCACAGGAGTAGACTGTTCTTGAAACAACTGAAAAGAAAACCTCTTTAGCAATTGGGAAGAAACGTGATTAACCATGTGGCAGCAAATGGACATTTTCAAAAGAGGTCCTAAATCCAGAGCCCCTGCTTTGCTCAGCTCCAGAGCACCCATTCACATAGTATTACAGTGACTGCTGCTTCCTGGAGACCTGTGCACAGAAGGCGCTGCTGAGATCTGGATTTGCGCTTGGGGCTCCTGAAAAAATGTGGCCTCCATTCAGCCTTGCAGGCCAATGTAAGAGTTTCTACTCTCATTTTTCTGTAGGTACAGCATAAGTATCCTGATTTAGGGCTCAATGCTAACCATCATCCTTTCACCCCCTGAAATGCTGAGAAAATAAGATGTTGTTACATCAAGCAAAGACTATGATGGGGGCTTCAGGACCATTTAGTGAGTCTGCCTGAAGAGTTTTGTATGAAGGCATTACTGACTTAAGGCTGTTGGCTTTATTATCTTCATAATATAGTAAATGTCCCCTCCTTGGTTCTTTGGATAAAGGTGATGGGAGCGACATCTGTTCCAAAGCTGGTTCACTGAATGGCGATTTTGATGACTTAATGCCTTTTCAGACTTGTGCTGCCACCGCTGTTCTTTGGTTTTGATTTTAAAGCAGCTGAATAGAATCTCTAAGCCTTCCATTATGCCTGCCTTTAAAAAAGTTCTGAAGAAATAATTTAGAACATACCAAGGACAAATGCTTGAGTTATAGAAACTTTTATTACTATTATTATTACAAAGCGACCCAAAGATCTTTTAATTTCTTTGATTGTTTAAAGTAGCTGTGTGGAAACATAACATCTTAGATGTGGAGAGAGCTTATAATTGAGCACAAATCTGAGTGCGGGGACAATGGCAGTTGGTTGCTGGGATTCCCAGGGACTCCGGAAAGTGAAAGGGGTCAGGAAAAGTTTATCGGAATTTGATAGCAGCCTCTCTACAAACATCCAGATAAAACTACAGCCAATTACTATGTATGGCTTATTACACTCCCCTCCCCCAAGTTCCCAAATTCTGTGCAGATTTAAATCTTTCATCCAGAATAAAGATTTGTAGCATAATGACCTGATTTAGCTACAAAGAAGAAATAAATCTGACAGTTGGGACCAGAAGAGGTATTAATCTCCAAAGTTCACGTAAGCCTTTGTTTCCTCCTTTCAGTTTTTAAGCAACAGGGGCAAAAAAAAAAAAAAAAAAAAAAAAAAAGTGAGGGACTGTTTGCATTTCAGCTCGAGTTACATTGCTTGGGAGAAAACAGACCAAAAAGTGGGGAGCGGTGTTAGAATTGAAAGAAAGATTTTCCATTCTTTAAAGACATCGCAACCAAGGGAAAGCAGAGAGATGGAGTCAACCTTGGCCATCTCATGGGCTGCCCTGGGCTTAAGAGAGAAGCAGGTGGACAGGGAAAGGCATTCAGCAGGAGGGGCACCTGGGGCACCTGGATATTGTTTCTGATCACCCAGGCATAATTTAGTGGGACATTTCACGATGTGGAGTCAGGTGCTGAATGGATAATTATTCTACTTTTCAGTTTCAGGTTTGACCCCTGGCACACACTGACCCCAGGTGAAGACAGAGCAGACTCTGTAGTCTGCCAAAGGATGAGCTCTGATCTAAGCTCTCTGAAGCAGTCCTGGCCTCTGGATAAATGACCTCTTCAATTAGGCTTCTTTATGTTTCATCTAGATGAAGAGATTTTGGCTCATTTCCCCACTTCTGCCTTTGCTCAATGTGAAAACACATTATAAAATATAATCATTTGAGGGTGATTCTAACAGTTCTAACTGACTGGCTGTTCTGGAAGATAAAAATAATACGGTTTTAAAGGAACCTTAACTTTTGAAAGTGAAGTGAGTACCACATGCTGCAAAGGAGAATATTGATTTAATGGCCACACATAATCCTGTAAATTTAGTCATGAAACAGACACTAATTTTAAAGAATAGTGGTACTATTAAAATATACCTCTGCACAGCTGTAGGACAAACAGATTTGATTCCCCTAAGGGGAAACAGAGGTCCAAGTGGTCTTTGCCAGTCTGTGAACTTTCAGTGTGTGTCAGTGACAGTTTGAGTACTGCGGGCTACAGGACTTGCATTCCTAAGCAAGTTCTCTAGGCTTCCACAGAAATAAGCGATAAAAATTGCCCTTCTGTGTTTTGAGTTAACTTCCTTTAGATCTCATTGAGCCAAGAGCCAAATCCACCATGAGTAAATGTGTTGAGCATTGTCAGAGAGCTGTACTAATGGACAAAGGCTGACTTTAAAGGTCATAAAGTATTTCTCTCACATGGGTGATGAATAGCAGTTTGGAATTTCCTTGGCTCTGTTATACTGTGTGCTGAGGTGGTGGTAACGTTTATCAGGGAAACCTGTCTTGGCTTATTGGACTAAATGAGAGGCTAAGAAGGGAATGCTGTCCTATGTCAGGGCGTTATAGGTAAGTCATGAAATTTTCTCTAATGAGATTTACAAAGGATGGTCTTTAACACCAGAAGGTATAGCTACTAGTTATAACCAGTATTCAAAATGAGCTGGGCTTGAACCTAGTGAAAGTGTCATAGTTTCATCAAAGACCTGTATGACCAGAATAGAAAATTTTACCTATAGGGCTACCAGATGTCCATAGAAAGGTAAATAGAACTTTGGTTGGACAGGGTTAGGATTTAAAATCACACTGGTACACTGTAGAAGTAGAATAAAGGAGAGTGAAGTCTGGTAAAGACGATGCTAGACAAGATTATAGTACTAAACATAGAAAACAATTTTGTACAGTGATCAGATAGGAAATAATGGCTAGTATACATTCCAGCAGAAAACATAATTTGTGGACTTGTTAAATTATTTTCTGTTCTGTTGTTCCATCATTTCATAATTCAGCCTGCTGTCTGTCAATTCTTCTTTCAGTGGAAATAAAGCCAGTGGAGAAACCAGACTTTAAGGAGTTTGCTTATTTTCTCACCTCTACCTTAGAAGCAAAAGTGGTTTTAGGTAGGGCCAAATACTGAAAAATGACAGCTCACAGTGTAAGGTGGATGAGGCTGAGGCTATCAGGCTGGGGCCTTTTAGCGTAGGGGCAACCAGCCTGCATATCCAATACTCATGAGATTACCACTATATAAAAGTATAGAGCAATAATAATTTTTACAACGCTGACACAAAGTGTCATCAAAATGCCAAATGAAGTTCAGTAAAAGTTTAGGCTCTTTTATAAGTAAATATATTGGTGTGGAACTTCCTATTATCTAATGGGGCTGGATAAATGTACTGACTTTGCAATCTATTATTATTGTTTTTTTTTTCAGAGATAGTACTAAAGTAAAATTCTTCAGTATTGCATTTGCACAAATAATCATACAGTTTGAAGTAGTTAGGACTAAAGTGATAGGTTTCCAAGAATATAATTTTGAAAGCAAAAGTAGTTAGATTCATTCAGATATTTTAACTGTTTCCTGCCTGTATTCACTTCTATCTTTACACAGCAGATTTCTTATAAAAATTTAAAGCATGCACAGAAAATGGGAGAAAAGTATCTTTCTGTAAATTGTAGTGTGGTGGAGGTACTTACATATTGAATCCAAAAACAGGTAAAAATGATTCTCCCTAGCTGATTAAGTGATTTTCAACTTATGTCGTTGTCTTCAAATATAACAGTTTACCATGGCTTCTGAGGCTAGGATAAATAATCATGGAACCTCATTTTAAAACACGGATTGCAAGCAAAACAGAAAGAAAAATAATCCACACTAGCATAACTGTTTTAAAGATCCTGGCATATATGATTTGCTTTTGAAAACAGTTCCTCACTGCAGGGAAAACCGATCGGTCATACACATCCATGAATAAGCTGCAGAAGCGTGGTACCACATTGAATATTGCAAATTTCAGTGACTAGTCATGGTTGTAGATGCAAATAGTTCTTAGCAACTCTGGTGATATCTATGCAAACACAGTTTGTTAGATTCGAATGAAACGTGTTGGTGACATGGGTCAAAGAAAACGGGGTGTGCATTTAACAAAAGAGAGCCTCCTCTAGGCTATTGCAGAGGGAAAACCCTGCTTTTCCTTGGCCTCATTGTAAACTTGTCTTTGACAAAATAACCAAAAGAACATAAAACTCAGCTAAATCAAAGCAAAAGAAATAAAACCTCAAACTGTCCCTATGTTAGGCTGTTTTCTTTGTCCATCTTCATCGTGCAGACTCCAGTTATCAGAATTAAAGCCTTCACTTTGTTCTGACCAAAGACTTCTTGGAATTGTGCACTGAGTCACAAATGTAAGCCAGTTCCATCTGCTCTCTTTCATCCACTTGAAAAATTACTAAGGAATATTATCTAAATATTGAATGATCTTTTTCTAGGCTAGTGCAGAATGCATTTTCAAAACGGTAGGTTGTGAAATACTGCTAATGGGGTCCTTATAAAATAAACACTAGAGTAATAGAGCTAGTTGTTTTTGCATTATGTTCTCTTCAGGAACCAGTTCTTTATGAGTATTCAACAAATATTAAATAATTATGGTTATAGCTAAGGAAGCACAGCCAAAGGCTAAGTGGTGTTTTCAAGGTTGTAAAATGTGTTAGCAAGGAAACCTGGGACTGAAATGAAGAGTTCTTCGCTTCTTCCTGGGGCTTGGATCACTATGCCCCTCTATTTCCTTAATCGCGTAAAACCATTGGGTTCCTTACTAACTCCTAATCCAGTGCTCAGTTAGGCAAAATTTGGAAACCTTCAGGCAATGACCTGTTTTTCAATGGAAAAACGTATTTACTTCCAGCTGGAACACATTGAGACAAGCCATTTGTCTTATAGCCTCATTCTTGCCAAAAGACTGGAAAATAACTTATTAGTGAGTCTAACATCTCAAGAGCCACAACAACAGCTGCACTGAATATAGAACACACAGAATGACTGGACACTGTGCAACTGGGTTGGCGGAAACCAATGCAACAGTAATTCCAGGACTTGCTTTGATTTTTTTCAACAGAGTGCAAATTAGAGGGAAACTTTCATGCCTACACGATCAGATTGACTTAGCCTGTCTGTTCATCTGTAAATTGTCTTTGTAGCATTTGTATATGTGCTGTTTAAGATCATTGTCAAATTAATAATTGAGGTTTGTGATTGAATCATATTTTTAGAACCTCTTCCCAACTCAATATTCTCAATTAAACCAAATAGACTACTGGGGAGATAAACTCTGTTAAAAATATATGTGTATAGTTATAAAACTCAAATACTTTATGAGATCAAAGGCAACCAGCTTCAAATATGCACTCCCATCACACTGTTGAACATTTTGTGATTTAATGAATTAAATAACCTAGAAATTACATCATTTACCAAATATATGAATTTAACGGGTACAGTTTCCATACAGTGATATTTGCCTTTCAGCCAGTTGGCAGTAGCATTTATGGAAAATCTTCTGGGTCTTGGGCATGTTTAAAAAATTAAGAGGGAAAAATTCCAATTCTTTACTATTTCATTTCTTTAAAAATCTTGTTTCTGCTAGTTTAATGTAAAAATTTAAAAGTTGAAGGTTGGTGTTGTCACCTAAATGTTGACCACTTAAGTGGTTCTGAGATATTAGACAGTTCAAACTTTGATAGTTTAGAATAGGAAAATCAATTATCTTTTAATTAAAATTAAATTTATTTCACAATTGGTCCCATTATGGCAATGGGTGTACACTCTCTCAATAGTGACACAATTGCTAAATAGCAGTGCTTCAGTGGTATATATACAGTTTGAATGTTGATCAGACATTTACAAATATTTACTGAAATAATTTATATTTGTGTGGCATATAAGCCCTAGTCCTAGAAGTATAACAGAAATAATTATAATCAAAAAAGGATATTAAAATTCCAAAATAATTTCTAATGACCTACTAATGTAATTTTTGATTTTAATTATTATTGAAAACCAAAGATGGTAACTAAAGTAATAATAATATAACAAAATAAATGAATGCTCTTATTTACCATACATTGTATTTTAAGCACTTTTTCTTATTGAATTCCACAGTAACCCAATGAGACCACTTAAATGATTTTATAGGTGAAGAAACTGGGTCTCAGAGAGATTAAGGTCATATAGCTAGAAATTTGCAGAGCCAGTCTTTTAGCACAGCCCAGTATGACTCTAAAACCTTTTAATGCTCTCCTGCATTAAGTGTTCAAAGATGTTACAGAGCCGTATTTGAGTCTGGAACAGTATACGTATATCAGAATGAGAGCCTTCTCTCTTCTTAGTAAGTACAAGTGTACTTAACAGAATTGGAGTAGATGTTATTTGCCCATTCATTTGCCTGAAAGATAGGTAGAAGAAAGAGAAAGTACAAAAAGAATGTGTGCGTGAGCCTATATGTAGTTTTTTTCTAAAAAATATACAGAGTCTGAAGGGACGGTGCACATATTTTGCAAATTTGTTTTACAAGTCATGTAGTGTGAAATTCTAGCACCATTTTCATTGAAAAAAATAATTTACTGCTGTATGTGTATATCTTACAGAAACAGCTTGTAATTTAAAGCCATCTACAAGAAGGATTGTGATTTTAAATGTGATCAAATAAATCTTGGGATACTCTGCACAACATTGAGAGGATCTTGCAGAAGAAATGCAAAACCATATATAGCAACTCTCAATAATTATTTTACCAGTCAGCTTGGAGCATAACCTGGAAATTGAAACATTCTTTTTAAGCTTGTATATTAAAGTAAAAATGCCTGAAAAATTATTTGGTATGATAGGAGAATGCAGGGATAGCAAATTCTATATCCAACTCCAGTTCATTGATAGTTGCTATCTGGAATAGCATGGGGTTGAGAAGGGTTATGAGGCTATGTCTGAGCTCAGAAAAAAAAAAAAGCTGTGATTTTTTAGTAATATCTACCACAGATGAGACATGTGGGCATGGTCACACATGTGCCATGCATTGTTTTGCCTGAGTAGTGTTTTTTCCCCATGAATTTTATTATGGAATCTTTAGATATGAGATCATCAAAAACAAAGACAGTATCTAATTCATTTTATAGGATAACCAACTGTCCTAGTTTGCCAGGTACTAAAAAGGGGTTTTCCAGGATGTGGAAATTTCAATGCTAAAACTGATAGAATCCTGGAGAGTTGGTCACTGTATTTTTTTTTAAACTTTTAACTTTGAAATAAGTATAGACTTGTCATAGGAAGTTGCAAAAAATAGTACAGAGTCCCATGTATCCTTCCCTCAGCTCCCTTCAGTGGTGACATCCGACATAGCTACAGCGCAATACCTATTTTTGTATCTCCCATCAGCGTCAAACTCCTACACACTCATTCAGCCAGTGTATTGAATGAATGAATGAATGAATGAATGCTGTCAGTTGAGACGTACCTTATTATAGTTTTACCCTGTTGCCCTAAAGAAACAGGGTTGTTTCCAAAGCTTAAAAACTATGCAAAGAAGCACTTCATTTAAACACAGGAAAAGTGGGAAGAGTATAAAATCCTCTTTAAATTGGCCTGTAGACAAAGGAAGTTGGTATCATAAGATGAACACGGAACTGTGATTTTTAACAGAGAGATCTAGCACCATGGTTCAAATCTCAGTTTAATAATGCAAAACTATGAGTTTTCTTCAATTTCTAGGCAGTTGTAAAGATAAATTCTAGTAGTTTTGAAAGCATGCTTAGTATGCTTTAGCTTATTATTTAATATAGAGTTATAAACATAGAGAAGCTGGCAGCTGTGAGTGAGCTGGTGAATCATCGAGATTCAGTGTGGGATAGACAAGCAGAGCAGAATTTTCTTATCTTGGTAGGAGACAACTAAGCTGAAAGTGATCTGGGATGCTTTTTAGGCGGTGCAGACATAGGTTTGTTTTCGTCTTTAGAAAATGCTCGGTTTGGAAATTATCCATGTAGCAATAGCATGAGTCAATGATTTGAACTTACGGGGAAAATCAGAGTTTTATCTCTTCTAAGCCATTATGATGTGTGCGCACGCGCGCGCGCACACACACGGTATCTAGTAGACCTAGATACTACAGGCAAAGCTGACTTAAAATTTAGAGCATCTTAAAAAAATGTGATCTAAGAAAAGACCGCTTTTCTCCTTTTTTTATTGGTATTTAATTTGGAGCTCTTGTATCTAACTACCAAGTTCATCCTGATTCTAACTCAAAACCAATCTCCAGTAACGTAGATTTTGAGACTTATTCTATCTTGTCTTTGACCTCATATTCACCTTTTGCCTCCAGCACTATTCATCCTCACCTTTCCTTTTTTTCTGTAATTTGTTTTCCTGCTTTTTTTTCTTTCGTCACCTCCCCGTAGCTGCAGCAAGGAGGAGTGTACATAATTTTATTATAAGCCTTTCTCTTCAATGTGTGATTAAACCTTTCTTTGAAGTCTGTAAAATTGGACACCAAATGACCTCTAAGAAATTAAAGGGTACTGTATTTCATTATACCGATGCCCAAAAGATACTCTTTTAAACTGATTAGGGGAAATTTTGCCTTCCATTAAAAGACTGAAATCAAAGTTGTCTGTGTGTTCCTGACAAATAGGTTAACATAAAGTCTTTTTTCTTAGAATTCTACTGATGTCCTATCTTTCTATACCATATGCTTGGAGCAGGGCAAGGGTGGAGGAAGACAAAAGAGGGGGCATCAAACCTCACCACTCCTATCAAACAGGTCACTGGTCCTACCTGCTGGGCATCTTGCTTCCGAAAAGAAAGAAGCCACCGCACCTCACCCCACCTGGGACAAATCTTCAGTGAGGAAGCAAAGCTGCACTGTGTGTTTGCTCACATTGTGTCTACACACGTACTGTGTGATTGAAGTTAATTAAAAGCAAAGACAAATAGAGGAAGACACACGCTTTGATGCCAAACAAGTGTTTTTGGCAAATGTTTCCCCTTCTGTGATTCCATTCTTTGTTCTGGATGGTTGAGCTGCAGAAGTTCAGGCAGCTGCGATTTTTAGCCCAGTATTTTCTTCACCTCCCAGGACCCTGCTGGCATAACTGTCCTTAGTGATTGATGGGGCTCCACGCCCTCCATCTAGGGGGTGGCCCACCTGCAGGAAGGCTCCTGGATCAGGGGCACACACAAGTGGCTTGTCCTACCTCTACATTCCTGGGAGAGCTGGGGCTCCCAACTTCCTTTGTGTGAAGTGAAAGAATAGAACTGATTTACAGGGTAAATAAAATATCAGAGGAAATAGAGGTTAGCTGTTACTTATGGCTAAGAGAGATTTATGAGATTACATAGTAACTGAAACTACACTTTAAGCTATAGTCATTATGGTCTACATAGTTCTATACCTCATTAGAGAAAAAAAAATGTGAAGAATGGAGAACACTAAGTCCTTCTGTTTTTAAAAATGTTTCTGGTTGGTGCAGATGTGATCCATAATCAAAAGAACACTCTACATTTTTATAGCATCTTTCCACAGCAGGTTTCACTAGAGACTATAAATCCTACTCTAACGGAGCTGAGTGGAAAATCCTTCTATTTTATGCTTGGAGAAACTGAGGCTCAGAGGCAGCCAGGGCTTTAAGGTGTATGCAAGAAGCAAATGGCTGAAGCAAGAGCACCTGGAAATTTTATTTCTAGCCTGTTTTTGCCTCTCAAAAAAAGTCGGTGAATAACAAAAAAGGGAAAGGGGAAAAAAAACCAGTATTGGATTCATTGATATGCTAGGCAATATCAATGAATATTCAATTCCAATATTCAATTCCATTTCAAAAGCGTTTTCCCCCTACAGCAGTGATGGATTCCACAAGTCTTGGAGTAAGTTAAGGGACTGAAGAGTGCTTGTGGGTACAGTGAGCTATTTTGAGTGTGCTTTTTGAAAACTGAAATTACTGGAGCAAAATCTATAAAGGCTCAATCATATACTTGTTATACAAGGGGAAGGATTCATGTAAATCCAGAGGTATGTGGCTCAAGAAGTGGACAAAGTTATAGGGAGTCTTGTCTCTGTGCCAACACTGTCTTGAATGCTCAGCCTTCTTACTCAAAGTGTGGTTCTCAGACCAGCAGCATCAGCATCACCTGGGTGCTTGTTGGAAATGCAGAGTCCCAGACTCCATCTCAGATTTACTGAATCAGAATCTATCTTTGAACTAGCTTCTGAGGATTTGCATGCATGTTAAAATTTGAGGATCATTGTGCTAACTGACACCAAAGAGGGGATCTGACCTGAGTGTCATGGTTAAGATCCCTTGTGGGGAGGAGGGTTTTGTTGATAAGGCTGTGGACTGATGCAGTAAAACAGGCAGCTTAGGCCCTTCTCAGGGTGATGCCACCTGTATTTAGACAGAATTTTCCTCTGGCAGAGAAATCCTTGGTTTGGCTTCTAACACTGGCATTTTTAAGTTATGTCAACTTCTTTGCCTCTGTTCCGTTTAACATAGAAATGAAGTTAATAACAATTTTCTTAGGCACGCTACTTCTGGCTCTGAGGAGAATGAATGTTTTAAGTAATAATTGGAAAATACATGAATAATAGGAAGTTTTTTAAAAAGTACACTATGATAAGCCAAAATATTCTCTGGTTCCTGACACTGAGCCCATTAAAATTACAAATGTTAATTTATAAGAAAGATTTTGTTTCAGAAGCCATTAAAAAATTTGGTTCTTAGCATACTTAACTCCTACCTCCTCACCTCCAGAACAGAATTACTCACATTTAAAATTAGTAACTGAAAATTCTGTCCTAACCCTACATCTGGCACTTCACTTCATCTGATTACACTCAATTTCAGAGACAGGAATGTACACATTGAGCCTGGTCTCATTTTACACAATATTTTATAAGTCTTCTTTATCTGGAAATAAAAGAACAATTTAGTCCTTGGGCAATGTTAATTATAAACCAGACTGAGGCACCATGCCTGTCTTTGTAGGATGGGGAAACACATAAAATTTCTTTGGAGGTTGGATTCTTTTAATGAGATAAGTACAGGGCAATGTTTCTATTTGTAAGTAAGTTGTTTAAGGAGAAATAAAGCCTTTGAATTCTGCCAAGGAGCCCCAGGCTAGAACACAGAGAAACATGGAATTGTGTTCTGTGCTGTCTGGCCCCCAAAATGCAGTTTCTTTAATGAAGAAGGTCCCAAGTTTTTATCCGAGTGACCACGATGAATACCTATAATAAAATCCATGAAGGGTTTCAGTGGTACTACTTCTCATTAGCTAAAAGGAACTTCCAAGTGATGGGTTGAGCGGGAGCCTATAGAGTGATGTGGCTGTTGCTGGAGCTTGATGGTACCTCTGCAAGTTGTTCAAGCACATATGGGAACAATACTTGGCAAATACAAGCACTCATTAAGCATCACCCCCTCCTTAAAAAGTACATTTTAGGGGGTGATATGAGGAGTGGGGAAGGAGCAGAAACTTTCTATTAGGATAAAGTCCCTAATCTAAATTTAAATGACCTGCTCTGATTCATCTTGGACTTTTGATATGAAAAGAGCCAACAATATCTGTAAACTTCTTTCTCTTCAATGGTAGAGTTAGCATATTCATGCGTACTAAGTTGGTCTTACATAGACATCATATAATCATCTAATCAATTTAACTTTATCACTATTTTCATTTCCATGAAGAAGAATGGTTGTCAATTATGTAAAGAGAACTGACAAAACTTAATAAAGAGAATTATTGATCAAGATGAGATTTTTGTTTGACTATGGCCAGTCATTGTTTCCTTAGGCTTTTTTGGAAAAGGTGACAATGCCAAAAACACTTTTATTTACTGTGTAACAATTGCTACCATTTACCGAGTACTTAGTATACACCAGGCACTGTACTAAGTACTTTATATGCATGCAATCCTCATGGTAACCTTATGGCATTGGTCCCATTACAGTATTATCCCCATTTTAGAGATGAGGAAAACTGGGTCTTAAAGATATGTAACTTTTCTGAGGTTAAACAACTTGTAAGTGGCAGAGCCAGATAGAATTCAAACCCAGGTTTGTCAGGAACCAGAGACCATGTTCCAAATGCCTGTGCTAGTCTGTATACCACAGAACAAAGACTTTGAAGTTTTCAGTTGAAACATGTCATGTAAAAGAAGAATGATTACACTTTCCATTATAATCAAATTGTTACTCACCATGCTCCATCTATGAGTTAAAGTGTTTCTGGTCATCTAGTGGGTTTCCCAGCACTACAGATCTACTTATGTTCCCTTGTGCTTTCTAACTTTTTCCCCCCGTATACTATAGTAAAGTAAACCTCTCCTGGGGCTCTTAAGTTTATCTTCTCTTATTCTTTCTACTCTGACCTCCCTTAATTTTCCCACGTCAAACTAGACATTAAATGAGAGGATGGATGTGAAAGTATTTTGGAAAGTTAGAAGCAAATCAGACAGAAAGTATTATGATTTTGTCTGAAACAGCTTTCTACATCTGCTCAATGAAACCACCCCCTCTCTTTCCAATCATGACACTAAGCAAAATTCTTTCTGGAATTTCCAGAAGGCAGAAAGGCTATGAATCAGGCACATGAGCTGTCAAGTCAGTCAAAAGTGTCAAAGCAGGTTATGCGTGTAAGTACACCTTAAACCCAATGGAGGGCAGCTTCCAGGCACAGGTCACAGGGAAATTTTGGAGGGTAGTACGTATTGTATTGCTTGAAAGTTGTTCCATGACCAAGAGGTTAAATGCCTTCTTTTGCCAAGAAAAATGAATAGACTGAGTATGACAGCATATAGACTGGCCAAAATGAGGTGAATGAGGAAGTCAAGAAGTGATACAAAAAAGAGAAAAAAGGTCAAGAACTCAGTTTCAGGAGGAAGCAATATGCAGTTTAGTCTGTTTTTTTATTTTTTATTTTTTTATTTTTAGAAAAGTTGGTTGCTAAAACTAAGGCTTTCTCTTAGTTTGTATAACTGATACCACAACTAGTTTGGAAATAATATGAGAGTTACAAATGGGTGAAGATTAACTAAATGCTCACAGTGAGTGGCTGTGAAATCTTAAATTGCAATTTCTGATTTATCTTTTTAAAATGTTATGCCCACATGGGCACTTTGCAAGTCGTACCAAGTGATTCACTATTCATTCCATTCACTAGCCATTTCATCTACATGTTCTCAGATTTCTACTGTGGCTCCTAGTCAGAACCCTGCTATTATTCATGGAGCTTAAAATTTGATTCTATTCACATGATGATTTATGGACTGTACAGCAACAAAAGTATTTAATGACTGTTCACAGCACCAGTGCCTCCAGGAGGTTCTCTCTCCCCTCCTCTAGAAATGCTCTCTGGTCCTCTGCTCTGCCTTTCATTTCAGCTGGTGGAGGTCTTGGCCAGGAAAGTATTCCAAATGGCAATGAATACACAACAGAGCAATTCATTTTTAAAATCTCTATTTAATTTGTAATGAACTTGTTTTAAAAATAGTTTACAGAAGCCTTTTACACCAAAAAAACTAGTTACAAGGAGAGAAGAAATGAAATTGACTTATTGTTTTATAGATGTAGGTCTTCTCCCTGGCTAGAATGTGAAGCATGTGTGATGGTCTCTCGTATTCACCCATCTCATCTTCCTGCATCCCTTCCTGTTTCTTGACGCCTCAACTTTCCTGGATCCTTGTGGTGGATGTAGGAGAACTTTACCTAGGCATATGCAGGATACTGTCTTTGCCTTAGTTTTCTCTGAGTGCGTTGTAATGATTAGATCAATCACAATCTATCAAACAGATAACTTAATTTACATGAACCATGCTGAATAACATAATGCTTACCTTGTTAAGGATGCCTAAGTTAAGAGAAGGCTGGGAACAATAATGCTTGTACACAGGAATGAATCTGTAAATGAGATGACCAGTAGAAGTGTTTGCTTAATGGAATCATGAATAAAAGTTTTACTCCAAAGTTTTTCTCTAGGTTGGGAGTACCCATCAAGAGTCTCAAGAAAGGGATGTTGAACAATAACTGCTTTAGATGCACTAATGCTCTGGGAACACATTTTTTTTTGAGAAGAGATGCTGATCCAGAAATAACTGACAATGAAAGGTCTGGGAATTGTGTGATGGTATTAGCTAGGTTTCCTAGAAAACAGAATATTTGAGGCAAAATTGCTCATGCTTTATTGGGGAGTGGTGCAATACCAAAGCAGCAAGAGTGAGGAGGGAAGTGAAGGGAGGCACAGAAGCAGGCGGTACATTACTGAGATTTGTGAGAGACACAGTGTAGTCAATGCTGTGACTCTGAAGGGGCCTTAGGGAGCCAGTAACCCTGGGACCAAAGAAGGGTGAGGAATTGACTTGTTGACCCTTTCTGTCTTCTGTGCTTGTTGGTTCAGATTTACTCCAGACGGCATTCACTCCCCTGATTTCTTGGTTGTGTTACCTGTGAGGCTGAGATTGGTGACTAGACTAGACTCACTCTTTAGCAAGAGGCTGAGGCCCTGGAATGGGGGGTGGGAGAGAGGTCACGATTGGCCCAGCAAATCTGTGGGTCCCGTTGGTGATCTCAGCCAGTAGCTGTTGATGTTGACTGTCACAGACAGAAATGGTGTTTAGGTCAAGAAAAGAACAAAGCCACAGAGGCAATCCCAAATAATATAAAAATCACCAAAAATTAGAGAAAAGAGGAGCATTAATATAAGTTGGGTAGTCATGGACAGCATTTTCAGGGGAGGTGGACTAGGTGCTGGATTCCCAGCAGAGAGGAGAGGAGAGGGTCAGGAACAGAGATACTGCTCCTCTGAAATTCCAGGAGAGATAGTGACATACACTGTGACTCGCTACCAAAGCTCTTCAGGACAGGCTTGTGACCTTTCCGGTTGTATAACCCCAGGCACCCAGTGTATGGCCCAGGCTAGCTCTAGGCACTCAATAAGCAGTCATTGAATTGGAGATCAAATGCTTTAATTTGAATCCACTTTATCTCTTTGCTGACAAATAAGTTTTGCCTTGGCAAATGATCTTAAGGGTTTTGTGTGTGGATGCCAGGGCTATGTAGAGAATGGAACCTTCCTTAGGACACAGATGATGCCCACATTGCTCTGGAGACAGTGTAGCATAAGAGTTAGAATCAGATACATTTGGGTTTGAAACATGGCTCTGTCACTTCTTTACAGTGTGATCTGGGGCAAGTTAATTAATGTCTCAAAGCCATACTTTTTCTCAGCTGCAAAATGTATATACCAAGAGTAATTTATGTGTGGGATTGTTGTTACAAGAGTGGGTGGTTTATATTGAACAGGCAATTACTAATAGTTATTATTACCATTGCTATTTATGCTCTTCATCCTGTGACTTATAAAGGGTACATTAAACACTGTCTGACAAAGAATTTAAGTTTATCTTATGTCAATATTTACACACTTCTTTATAGGAAAGCGAAACAGTAAAAAGCATTAGGTTGGTAGATCCTGCACAATTATTTTTAAGACTGTTTCAAGTTTCAGTGCTGTGTAAAATAAGAAAATCTAATGAAATGAGTTAAGTGGTTTCTTTTTTAGAAGGTAACTATACTACATGTATGACTTATTCAAATTATATTGAAAGGAGACACATGGCTTTAATGTCTCGTCCTATGAATGTGAACATAATTTGAATGGAAACTTCCTATTTTCCACTTTCCCTGTTATTACTGTTGTCTGTTAACAAACAGAAACATACTGTCCATAAATAATTACTGTTTTAATCATGTCCTTGGTGGATTGTGTAGTCATCTATTTGGTAGACAGATTATAGCCATTCCAAACCAAACTGGATGTGCCAGCCTCTATACAATTGTTAGAATATTGTTAGAAACTCAGACCCAACCAACATCCACGTGAAGCAGAAAAAGCTGTCCACAGTTACTCTTCAAGTAAATTATTATTTTTCGTTTAATTAGGATTTGTGTCCTTATCAGAAATGTAACCACAAGGAAATACTTTCTAGCTCAGGCTTCTTACTACAAAGTAGAAATCTCATGAAAGCAAAATTTGAGAGGAGGAAAAGCAAACTAAAAGAAACATAGCAACTTAAATTTATTAGGGGATTTATAATCAAGGCATTAGCTCTTAAGTCAACAAACTCTTAGTTCTGGAGATGAAATTGTAATGTTCACAAATGTGCTCCATGAAGTAATGCAGTTTAGTGGGTTCAAATACTGGCTTAACCATGTATGGAAACTGGGACTAGTTAAGAAACTTGTGAACTAAAATAATAATGATAATAATAAATGGAAACTCTCATAATAATCACTTTACATTTTGTTCTGTGGTTTTCAATTAATAAATTAATGAATGAACAAAAAGTACAGAGTGAAGTCTGTGCCAGACGATAGGAATGTAAAAAATATAAACTATTATGTTCTTACCTGAAGTGAATATTGTCATAACACAAACCACCTCATCTAAGAAACTCTTGCTCTCATTGTGTTTATTTACTGAGACGGACTGTATATATTTTATCAGGCACAGAGTTCATTATTAATTGCATTTTGATTGAGGGGCCATGGAAAGATTTAGATAATCCCTCACCCTGACACTCATTTATTATCTTAAATATTGCCTGGGGACTTTCATCTGATGTAAATTTCTAGGAAAAATGTAGCATTAAGAGAAAACTTTTTTCAGACTATTGAACCCAGTACATAGCCAAAGAAGTTAATGTAAAAACATTACACAACTGGGACTTTCTTTTCTGTTGATTAGCAATTTGAACTTTGCAGAGAGGTAAAAGAAAAGTGATCAGTTTAAGGCTTCAACTCTGGGGATTTAGTAGCAGAGGAAAATTCTCAGCCCCATTATGTTGCTGACCTTCTGAAATTAAGAAATAAAGAAGTTATGGGATTAGAAATATGTAGCCAAGATTGCATTATAATAGCCTGATAAATAACTGCAAAAAGTTTATTAGCCCACTTATTAAAAAAATGACTTCTTTCTACCATGTGTATTACATTGGTGATAAAAATGAACAAAATCAGCATACACTTTTACTCCCTTAAATAAATTGTTTCTCACCTTGGGAAAAAAGGTGAGTGGTTATTTCTCCTGCTGTCTTACAATGTAGTCATTTTAGGTTTTCCATGCTTTTGGAATTCTAATCACCACAAATTTTATACAGACACAACTCTATAATTAAAAGAAAAAATTATCTATTGGTCATTATCTATTTAGTTGAAAATAGATTCATTTTGTCCCAGGAAAGATATACTTCATATTTGTCAGCTTTCTACTTGTGTACACAAATTCTTTCAGAGCTGAAGCTCTCCAGTCGTTGACTTGTTGAAGATGGGGAAATGAGTCAGTAGCCATTAGGGTTTGTTAACTGGAGCAGAGAGAAGGACCATTCTCACCTAGTCTTACCTGGTAATTGGAAAATATATCAGAATCTCTTGAGGTTTTTTTAAACTTACTCCAATGCAGCAGACTTTCTAAATGCCTGTCCTCATCCTGGCAGGTGATGGTGGTGGTGATGGTATTCTTCTGCCTTTTAGAAATCGCATTCTAATAATCGATCCGAGCACGTCACATCATATCTCTCTCTTGTTTTGGAGTGGAAAGTTTTTGAAAATTCCTCATCCTAATGGAATTTCATAAAAATCATTGAATGTTTGCTTGGGAAACATGTAGACAGAGCTTCTGATGCCTGGAAAATAAACAAACAAAAATCCTCAATTCAGTAAAACAAAATATTCTTCAAGTTAATACATTTCTTCCTTGAAAACTTGGAGAGTAAGGATTTGAGATCAGATTATCAGAAGTCTTTTTCTATCAAGCAGGCTGATATTTCCAGGGTTAGTTTTGGAGACATAAATGTGTCCTGGAAAGGGTTTTTGACTTTGCATTTTCTGGACTAGTGTCCTAAAGAACACTACTCCTGCAAGACATACTGGGGAAGAAAAGGGAGAAGGCTGGATGGGTCCCATGACCGCATTAATTGGGAACTCCTGAATCACCATCTAGAAGGTTCTCAGGGGTCTTGCCATCACAACATCCATCACACACAAAATCCAAATGAGAATGCACATTTGCTCTCATGCTTAGTTAACCCTTTGAGCCAATCCTGGCTATTCAAAATATGAGGAGAGGGGAAGGGATATTTGAATCACTATTGTTGATTTGGTGGCAAGCAACCAAAATTGTTAACAACGCTGTAGAAATTTCAATGATTCCAAACATGTTGTATATACACGTTGGATCTAACCTTATGTCTCTCCATAACAAATGAATATGTTGAAGGACATTAGAAGAGTATGCAGTAAACTTTTTTAAGTAATAAAATTAATTTAAAAATGAAGCTATTTTACTTTTTGATGTTTTACTACTTTCCTGTGTGAATTGCTTTTGGCAGCTCAGAGACAACTTTAAAAACCTAAACACCATAAAGCAGTCCTTGCACTTCCACATGTAACTCAATTGAGGGCAAGATTTGAAAATCCATGGCTCCGTGATTGGAAGCCTGTGATCTTGCGCCTCGATCAAAACTTGGTTTTCCAAGGCCTTCTGTGATCAGCTGACAATGACAAATAGAGCAAAGAGCAAACAACTTGGGCCCAAAGCAGAGGGTGTAGTGATAGCATTCTTATAAATGCTGTGGCTGCTTAGCCACTGGATCCTACTTGCTTGCCTGTCTCCATTGCAGCTGTTAACCTATGCACCCTCTCTGTTGGAACTGAGGCCTTAAGGATATACCAGGCACTACAGACAGTAATTATCTGAGGTAAAAATCATCTCCTTTCATAATATTTAAAAAGTAACGTGCACTTTCTGATTATAAAATAAGCACAACTATATTGTCCAAAGCACTTCATGGGCATAACTTAATCTTTATGGGGGAAGGACTATTATTTTAACCACCTTAGATATGAAAAACTGCAATTAGAGATTACATAGCTAGAGGAAGAGGCAGTACTAAATCTGGCCATCTGGCTCCAGAAACCATACTGTTAACCTCTGTGAAAAGACTGCCTCCTGTACTGTTGAAATAGATGAGTCGAGATGTGTGGGAGCTTAAAATAAACTCAGATTCAAATAGCCATTGGAAGTAGTAGAAGAGACGTCAAAATGCAGTGTATGATTAATTGTCAAATAAATTGTATAGGCCATATATTATCGCAGTATAAAAAGAGTAGGAATTAGTTCAGACTGAAGATTCATTGTCAGGCTATGCTTCCTTGAGGGTAATTCGGGAGGAGAGTGTGGTTTCAGCTTCGGCTTGAAGCAGGGGCAATATTTGTGACATCAGAGAGCATGATGTTTTGGGGAGGAAGTGGATCTTGGTCAGTTACTTAAAACTGGGTGGGTTAGTCCAGGATAGAGGGTGCTAGGCCTAGAATGAGACCTCTCTACTAGAGTGGGACAGAAATTAGGGAGCTGACTTTGGGTGTAGGTGCTGACACACTGTTTAATCTGACAACTACAGAGCTGCTTTTGTCACAAAAACAAAGAAAAGTGGGTATCTGTGTGAAATGATGGCTCTGTTAATTTGCTTCACTATGGTAACCTTTTTTACTATCTATATGTATCCCATAGCATCATGTTGTGTACCTTAAATATACACAGTAAGTTTTATTTAAAGAAAAGAGAAAGTCAATGAGATAGCTGAGGAGGGCAGATGGAGTATAATATGAAACATGGAGCCATAGTAACCAAGAGAGGAGAATTTTGCATGAGAAATGGGTAAGTAGTAAAAAATTTCAAATGTTGCAGAGAAGTCAATGAGAATAAGAACTAAAATATGACCATTGAGTTAAAAGATGGTCATTAATTATATTTAACAATTAGTTTTAGCCTAATGATTACTGTATAGAAACTACAATTTTGGTGGGATGAAAAACTAATATATAGTAATAGCCATCTTCTTGGAAGTGTAGTTCAGATATGGCTGAACAATGTATGCACATAGGTCTTAGGCATTATTTGTCAGATGTTTGGGAAAACTTACCCTTTTCCCGCTTCATCCCATAAGTTGCCTGGTGGCATGGTTTGGCTGTGTCCTCACCCAAATCTCATCTTGAATTGTAATCCCCATAATCCCCACATGTCAAGGGAGGGACATGGTGGGAGGTTATTGGATCATGGGGACGGTTTCCTCCATGCTGTTCTTGTGATCCTGAGTGAGTTCTCAAGAGATCTGATTGTTTTTTAAGTGTTTGACAGCTCCTTCTTCACACACTCACTCTCTCTCCTGACACCTTGTGAAGAAGCTGCCTGCTTCCCCTTCTGCCATGATTGTTAAGTTTCGTGAGGCTTCCCAGCCCTATGTAACTGTGAGTCAATTAAATCTCCTTTGTTTATAAATTATCCTGCCTTAGGTAGTATTTTTATAGCAGTGTGAGACTAATATACCTGAGTAGTGAGTCTTCTGTGTATGTTGATATTCTCTGCCTTCTCCAGCACATACTTCCATTTCCTCTGGTGCACCCAAGTAGAAATATTTCATCTCAGTTATTGTAGGGCAGGGTTTGTCAATCTTGGCACTATTGACATTTTTGGTTAGGTAATTCTTTTTGTAGGGGGCTGGCCTGTAATTGTAGAATGTTTAGCAGTATCCTAGCTTCTACCCGTTAGATGCCAATAGCATCTCCCCCAATGGTGACAATAGAAAAGTCTTCAGATGTTGGTAAGGGTCTCCTGAGGAGCAAAATAACCCCCAGCTGAGACCCCAGCAGTCAGGGATATCTGTGATTTTGACCTTCCAGGATTTAGTTGCTGTACTGTCATTCTGGCAACAGCATTTCAATATTCCTTGGGGAAACAACTTCCTCTCACACTCTCTACCCACTTGCTTCAGATGGAGTTGACTATGCCCCGGGCACTACTGAACATAGGACATAGTCTGGCCATTTCTGTACCTAAGCTGTTGATTTAGGGATGGGCATATGACCAAAATCAAACCAATTGGCTTGGATTAATCCTAAATCCAGTCCTTGTGATTGAACGGCCAAAATGTGGGTTCTTTTCCACTAGATTTGACTTTAGGAGGATGTAAACCTGGAGTGTTGGCCACCACTTTGATACATCTAAATCCATTGTGTCTTCAAGCTAGTCAAGTCTGAACCTTTTAGTTATGCGAGCCACTAAAACATTTTTGTTTGCTTGATGTTGCTTAAGCTATATTTTCTCTCACTTGCATCAGAAAAACTTCTAATTGATACATAGTTTTAGAATTTGGGGTTACAAAAAATGATTTCATAATGTAAAATAAGCAGGCTGATTTAGAGTTGAGTGGAAGAAAGTGAAGACCCTTCCATCACACTTTAATAAATTCACACTTGTAAATATTATCTTGGGTTGTGAAATGGAAAGCTGTGTTATGCGATAGTGAAGCAGATGATTAAAGTGCCACTTTTGGTATTTTGTTGCTTGGGCCATGTGCTTATTGAGGCTGGGACATTAATTAAGGAGCTTGGTAGCAAACCGACGAAATACTGGATCTTATGGACTATATTTTGAAGCCTCAGTAATGTCCTACTGAAAAAAAGGCAAGTTCAGGTAGATGCAGTCCTGTCTGAAGGCAGAGACAGAAGAAAATGTGTTTTTGCCAAGAGAGATATTTTCTGCATGCAGCCCAGAATCCAAGACCATTTAGGGGTCTGGTTTTACAGGTTTTGAAAATCCTAATTCTCTGCTTTGAGTTCAGGATATTTACACAAAGTCAGGATGGTGTGTTCAGGCAGGAGGTGGGAAACATAATAGGAGGTCAGACTGGGGCCTGGGGAAAGTATGTTTTCACAAGCTCCTTCAGGCAAGTTCTGTTATGCTTCCCTGCCTGAAAAACAGGCCGATTTCCCCCACAGTAGCTGGGAGGCAGCCTAGGGAGCAGGCGAATTAGACCCTCGTGACTAATGCTCCCATGCAGAAGCCAAGATGAATTGGGCCCAGAGAGGATGAGCTGAGCACCTAGACCTGTTGCTAAAGGACAACACTCCCAGATTGGGTTCCAGACGTAAAAACTTTGGCCTAACTAGATCTATGGAAATTGAATATTAAGTCATTGAATTGAGTGAAAATCAAATGATGAAAACCCTACTAAGTATGCCAGTGAAATGCCAAGTCTGGCAAACTGGCTCAACATTGCTTACCTCAAACCCCCAAATGTTTAGTGGGTGCCAAAGGTCAGGTACTGTGCTGCTAGTGGTCACATGGTTTTGAATGAAACAGATGCCCTTTCACTCCCTACATGAAAAGCTGAAATTCCAATGAAGAAAGAAGCCAGACAATATACAAATGAACAAATAATTATGAATAGATGAAGTTTGATTGTGTTAGTGCTATGAGGAGAGGGGGAGAGAGAGAGAGCGCGAGAGAGCGAGCGAGTGAACACTGTAATAGAGATCTACTGGGAAGGAGATGGTAATATAAAAATTTGGAAACTCTCCCTTTTCTTCTATAAAGTATTAACAGGCTATTTTGGCCCTTCTACTAAAAGCATTGAAGTAGTAAATTACCTTTGGCTTTGACACTGTACTTATCTTTCTGAGAGGTCGAGATCTTTAACATTCCTTAATTACATTTCTAGTGCAAAGGTAGGCAGTAGCGGATGGACTTAATCATCAAGATATTTGAGCAGATTTGTTGAAGGCCATCTTCGCTGTGCAGACAGTAACCTGAAATGCAGACTGGATGGCACATTACCAACCACCTAATGAATCTGCTCCCTCCCAGTTGGGATCTCGGGTGCATTTACTCATCTTCAACCAGTGTAATTAAAGATGAAAAGTATAACACTGATGTATCCTTCTCTGGGGAGGGAGTTGTTTTAATTGTAGACCCATCAGTGGAAAATGAACTATGCTGGAGAAAGATCAGGCTTAATTACACACCTGTTGGTGGTATCAAGCGAAGCTGTTGCTTTGTGCTTTAATAGGGAAACTATCTAGAAAAACCCTGTGATGTGGCAAAGCTCAAAATATCACCTCATTAGAGCTTACAATTTCTGCCTTTTTCAATCATTGAATCATCAAATTTAAGGTGAAAAGGCATTGAGGTTGTTCAGTCTAATTCACATACTTCACAGATGAGAAAACTAAAGCCTGCAAGTATTGGCTTGTCCGAATTCACACAAATAATTTGAGAGGTGTTTATTAGGCTTCTTTGCTGGCTGCCCGTGTCTTCTAAATACTATCTGGTTAGATTTGAAAGTAGACAGTAGAGGTCCTCCATTCAGGACTTCAGAAAAAGTTTAAAAATTAAACCCAGACATGTTTCATTTTCAGACAGCTTTTCTCAAAATGAGAGGTGCAGACCATCAGTCAGAGAGAAATGGCTATGATCCTAGATCCTTTAGGAAGCTGCCCACCTACTGCAGCTATAATCAGTTCTAAATTTTTGAAGGATATGATATAAAGGACAGAGAACTCTCTGGGAAAAATCATATTTTAAAATTTCATCTCAGGATTTAACTCCAAATTCCTATTTGATTTTTTTTCTTGGTGACAGTTTTGAAGTGTTTGATCCTCAAAGTCTCCCTCTACCAGTTTGCTTAATCTTACTACATGGAAGTCTGAGTGGGCTGCTTCATGCCTCATTTTTCCTGGGCCACCTCTTGGGATCTGCCTGTATGCCTTGGTTTTTTAAAGGCAAATTCTTCTAAAGCATGCAGTGCATTTAGGCCTGACAGAGTTAGAAAACTGTAAGATGCAAGACAAAAGGTGTGCATCTTTCCATGAGCATGTGTATGTGAGGGAGGGGGAGGGACGAAGGGAAAAACAAAGGGAGAGACAGAAACGGATTCATTTATTAATTCAACGACTTCATTGAGAGCTTATTGTGTTCCAGGCACTTTGATGGGTTCTAGGTATAAAGATATAAACCAAACAGATGATTGCTGTCCTCGTGGGATTTACAGTTGTTGGAAGAACTAGATCACGCTGTTGACACTGTTGATATTTTGGGCTAGATAATTCCTTGTTTTGGAGCTTTCCTGAGCATTTTAGGATATTTAGCAGGATTTCTAGCCTCTACCCACTAGATGCCAGTAGCACATCCTCAACTTTGACAATCAGAAATGTCTCCAGATGTTGCCAAATGTCCTCTGGATAGTAAAATTGTCCCCAGTTGAGAACCACTGAGTTAGAGAATATCAAATGATCACACATAATTAAATAATTATAATGGTATCTAATTCCTTTTTGTTATATTTTCTGGTTGGTTACGTTGGAAAATAGTACAGAAGAGAAATACTGTTTTTTTTATACAAGCTTGTTACTGAAATATAATAGTCATATATGAAAGTGCATGAATCACAAATGTACAGTTTGAAGAGTTTTTTTTCAAAGTTTACACGTTCACGTTATCAGCACCCAGCATCCAGATGAATAAACAAAACATGACCAGTTCCCTCGAAGTCCCTCTGATGCCCCACTGCAGTCTCTATTATAATCTCCAACACCACACTACGTGCTCTTCATGAGAGGCTTCTGCTCATTTTATCTTTTACGAGAGTCATTCACAATGTTGCAAGTGGAGCAGTTTGCTTTTTCCCATTGTAGTATAATATCCCATTTATCTTTTCTACCTTTGGTGGACATTTGGGTTGTTTCCAGTTTGGGGCATGATCAATATAATGTTGCTCTTAATACTATTTTTTCCAAAAACCCCCACCTTTATTCAGGTATAATTTACACACCATAAAATGCACCATTTTAAAGTATACAATTCAGTGATTTTTAGTGTATTCACAGAATTGTGCACCTATTACCACTGCCTAAATTTTGAAACATTTTCCTCGTACTAAAAGGAATCCTATCCCCATTAGCAGTTACTTTTCATTCCTCACCTGCCCTCATGTCAGCCCCTGCCAACCATCATCTACTTTCTGTTTCCATGGATTTGCCTATTCTAGATATTTTATATCAATGGAATAATGTAATATGTAATCTTTTCTCAGTGACATCTTTCACTTAACATGTTTTCGAGTCTCACTCAAGTTATAGTATGTATCAGGACTTCCTTCTATTATGGCCAAATAATATTCCACTGTGTGGTAATACCACATTTTGTTTTTCCATTAATCAGTTGATGAATATTTGGGTTGTGTCTTTTTGGGTCTTACGCCAGGTGCAGTGGCTCACGCCTGTAATCCCAGCACTTTGGGAGGCCAAGGTGGGTGGATCACCTGAAGTCAGGAGTTCAAGACCAACCTAGCCAACATGGTGAAACCCTGTCTCTACTAAAAATACAAAAATTAGCCAGGTGTGATGGTGGGTGCCCGTAATCCCAGCTACTCAGGAGGCTGAGGCAGGAGAATTGCTTGAACCTAGGAGGCAGAGGTTGCAGTGAGCCGAGATTGCACTGCTGCACTCCAGCCTGGGCGACAGAGCAAGACTCTATCTCGATAATAATAATAATACCACTGATGTGAATATTCATGTACAAGTTTTTGTGTGAGCATATGCTTTTATTTCTTTTGGGTATATACTTAGAAGTAGAATTGCTGCATTGTATAATTCTATGTTTAATATTTTGAGAAATTGCCAAACTGTTTTCCAGAGCAACTGCACAATTTTGCAATCTTGCTGCAATGAATGAAGTTTCCAGTTTCTCCATACCCTCACTGACATTTGTTATTATCTGTTTGTGTCATTTTAGCCCATCCTAGTGGGTATGGGTGTGAAGTGGTATCACATTATTGTTTTGATTTGCATTTCCTTAATGACGAATGATGCTGAGGGTACTTTGAGGGTATTTTATTATTATTATTATACTTTAAGTTCTGGAGTACATGTGCAGAACATGCAGGTTTATTACGTAGGTATACACATGCCATGGTGGTTTGCTGCACCCATCAACCTGTCATCTACATTAAGTATTTCTCCTAATGCTATCCCTCCCCTAGACCCCCACCCACCGACAGGCCCGAGTGTGTGATGTGCCCCGCTGAGGGTATTTTCATGTGCCAACCCTACATCTTCAGAAAAACATCCACTCAAATTATTTGCCCATTTTTCATTGGGTTATTTGCCTTTTTTGGGGAGATATATCACTGCTTTTTAAAAAAATAGACAATAATTGCACATATTCATAGGGTACATAGTGATGTTTCGATACATATAATGTACAGTGATCTGGTCAAGGTGATTAGCATATCCATCTTCTCAGACATTTATCATTTCCTTGTGTTGGGAACTTTCAATATCTTCTTTCTAGCTATGTGAAACGATGTGGTACATTATTGTTAACTATAGTCATTCTGCAGTGATATAGAACACTAGAACTTACTCCTCCATATTTGCTATTTTTTGTTTGTTGACATAGAATAGTTGTTTATAATTCTTGGATATAATTTCAAAATATTTTCTCCCATTCTTTTTTTTTAAATTATTATACTTTAACTTCTGGGATACATGTGCAGAACGTGCAGGTTTGTTATATAGGTATACATGTGCCATGGTGGTTTGCTGCACCCATCAACCCATCATCTACGTTAGGTGTTTCTCCTAATGCTATCCCTCCCCTAGCCCCCAACCCCTTGACAGGCCCCAGTGTATGATGTTCCCCTCCCTGTGTCCATGTGTTCTCACTGTTCAACTCCCACTTATGAGTGAGAACATGCAGACTTTGGTTTTCTGTTCCTGTGTTAGTTTCTGAGAATGATGGTTTCCAGTTTCATTCATGTCCCTGAAAAGGACATGAACTCATTCTTTTTTTATGGCTGCATAGTATTCCATGGTGTAAATGTGCCACATTTTCTTTATCCAGTCTATCATTGATGGTCATTTGGGTTGGTTCGAAGTCTTTGCTATTGTGAACAGTGCTGCAATAAACATATATGTGCATGTGTCTTTATAGTAGCGTGATTTATAATCCTTTGGGTATATAACCAGGAATGGGATTTGCTGGGTCAAATGGTATTTGTGGTTCTAGATCCTTGAGGAATCACCACAATGTCTTCCACAATGGTTGAACTAATTTACACACCCACCAATAGTGTAAAACCGTTCCTATTTCTCCACGTCCTCTCCAGCATCTGTTGTTTCCTTACTTTTAATGATCTCCATTCTAACTAACATGAGATGGTATCTCATTGTGGTTTTGATTTGTATTTCTCTAATGCCCAGTGATGATGAGCTTTTTTTCATATGTTGTTGGCTGGCTGCATAAATATCTTCTTTTGAGAAGTGTCTGTTCATGTCCTTTGCTCACTTTTTAATGGGGCTGTTTGTTTTTTTCATGTAAATTTGTTTAAGTTCCTTGTAGATTCTGGATATTAGCCCTTTGTCAGATGGATAGATTGCAAAATTTTTCTCCCATTCTTTAGGTTGCCTGTTCACTCTGATGATAGTTTCTTTTGCCATGCAGAAGGTCTTCAGTTTAATTAGATCCCTTTTGTCAATTTTGGCTTTTGTTGTCATTGTGTTTGGTGTTTTAGTCATGAAGTTCTTGCCCATGCCTATGTCCTGAATGGTATTGCCTAGGTTTTCTTCTAGAGCTTTTATGGTTTTAGGTCTTATGTTTAAGTCTTTAATCCATCTTGAGTTAATTTTTGTATAAGATGTAAGGAAGGGGTCCAGTTTCAGTTTTTAGCATATGACTAGCCAGTTTTCCCAACACCATTTATTAAATCAGGAATCCTTGCTCCATTTCTTGTTTTTGTCAGGTTTGTCAAAGATCAGATGGTTGTAGATTTCTAAGGCCTCTGTTCTGTTCCATTGGTCTATATATCTGTTTTGGTACCAGTACCATGCTGTTTTGGTTACTGTAGCCTTGTAGTATAGTTCAAAGTCAGGTCACATGATGCCTCCAGCTTTGTTCTTTTTGCTTAGGATTGTCTTGGCTATACGGGCTCTTTTTTGGTTCCATATGAAATTCAAAGCAGTTTTTTCTAATTCTGTGAAGAAAGTCAATGGTAGCTTGATGGGGATAGCACTGAATCTATAAATTACTTTGGGCAGTATGGCCATTTTCATGATATTGATTCTTCCTAACCATGAGCATGGAATGTTTTTCCATTTGTTTGTGTCCTCTCTTATTTCCTTGAGCAGTGGTTTGTAGTTCTCCTTGAAGAGGTCCTTCACATTCCTTGTAAGTTGTATTCCTAGGCATTTTATTCTCTTTGTAGCAATTGTGAATGGGAGTCCACTCATGATTTGGCTTTCTGTTTGTCTATTATTGGTGTATAGGAATGCTTGTGATTTTTGCACATTGATTTTGTATCCTGAGACTTTGCTGAAGTTGCTTATCAGCTTAAGGAGATTTTGTGCTGAGATGATGGTGTTTTCTAAATATACAATCATGTCATCTGCAAACAGAGACAATTTGACTTCCTCTTTTCCTATTTGAATACCCTTTATTTTTTTCTCTTGCCTGATTGCCCTGGCTGGAACTTCCAATACTATGTTGAATAGGAGTGGTTAGACACGGCATCCTTGCCTTGTGCCAGTTTTCAAAGGGAATGCTTCTAGCTTTTGCCCATTCGGTATGATTTTGGCTGTGGTTTGTCATAAATAGCTCTTATTATTTTGAGATATGTTCCATCAGTACCTAGTTTGTTGAGAGTTTTTAGCAAGAAGTGATGTTGAATTTTATCAAGGTCTTTTCTTTATCTATTGAGATAACCATGTGCTTTTTGTTATTGGTTCTGTTTATGTGATGGATTATGTTTATTATGTTTATTGATTTACATATGTTGAACCAGCCTTGCATGCCAGGGATGAAGCCGACTTGATCGTGGTGGATAAGCTTTTTGATGTGCTGCTGGATTCAGTTTGCCAGTATTTTGTTGAGGATTTTCACATTAATATTCATCAGGGATATCAGCCTGAAATTTTTTTTTGTTGTGTCTCTGCCAGGTTTTGGTATCAGGATGATGCTGGCCTCATAAAATGAGTTAGGGAGGAGTCTCACTTTTTCTATTGTTTGGAATAGTTTCAGAAGGAATGGTATCAACTCCTCTTTGTACCTTTGGTAGAATTCAGCTGTGAATCCATCTGGTCCTGGGCTTTTTTTGGTTGGTAGGCTATTAATTACTGCCTCAATTTCAGAACTTGTTATTGGTCTATTCAGGGATTTGACTTCTTCCTGGTTCAGCTTTGGGAGGGTGTATGTGTCCAGGAATTCATCCATTTCTTCTAGATTTTCTAGTTTATTTGCATACACGTGTTCTTAGTACCATCAGAGGTGTTTATAGTACCATCAGTAGTTTGTATTTCTGTGGTATCAGTGGTGATACCCCTTTATCATTTTTTATTGTGTCTATTTGATTCTTCTCTCTTTTCTTCTTTATTAGTCTGGCTAGCGGTCTATTTTGTTATTCTTTTCAAAAAACCAGCTCCTGGATTCATTGATTTTTTGAAACGTTTTTTGTTTCTCTATCTCTATCTTAGTTATTTCTTGTCTTCTGCTAGGTTTTGAATTTGTTTGCTCTTGCTTCTCTAGTTCTTTTCATTGTGATGTTAGGGTGTCGATTTTAGATCTTTTCTGCTTTCTCCTGTGGGCATTTAGTGCTATAAATTTCCCTCTAAACTCTGCTTTAGCTGTGTCCCAGAGATTCTGGTACATTGTGTCTTTGTTCTCATTGATTTCAAATAACTTATTTATTTCTGCCCTAATTTTGTTATTTACCCAGTAGTCATTCAGGAGCAGGTTGTTAAGGTTCCACATAGTTGTGCAGTTTTGAGTGAGTTTCTTAATTCTGAGTTCTAATTTGATTGCACTGTGGTCTGAGGGACTGTTCATTATGATTTCCATTCTTTTGCATTTGCTGAGGAGTGTTTTACTTCCAATTGTGTGGTCAATTTTAGAATAAGTGTGATGTGGTGCTGAGAAGAATGTATATAATGTTGATTTGGGGTTAAGAGTTTTGTAGATGTCTATTAGGTCTACTTGGTCCAGAGCTGAGTTCAAGTCCTGAATATCCTTGTTAATTTTCTGTCTCATGGATCTGTCTATTATTGACAGTGGGGTGTTAAAGTCTCCACTATGGTTGCGTGGCAGTCTAAGTATCTTTGTAGGCTTCTAAGAACTTGCTTCAGGAATCTGGGTGCTCCTATATTGGGTGTATATTTATTTAGGACAGTTAGCTCTTCTTGTTGTATTGATATCTTTACCGTTATGTAATGCCCTTCTTTGTCTCTTCTGATCTTTGTTGGGTTAAAGTCTGTTTTATCAGATAGTAGGATTGCAACCCCTGCTTTTTTTTTTGCTTTCCATTTGCTTGGTAAATTTTCCTCCATCCCTTTATTTTGAGCCTATGCGTGTCTTTGCATGTGAGATGGGTGTCCTGAATACAGCATATCGATGGGTCTCCACTCTTTACCTAATTTGCCAGTCTGTGTCTTTTAATTGGGGCATTTAGCCCATTTACATTTAAGGCTAACATTGTTATGTGTGAATTTGATCATGTCATTATGATGCTAGCTAGTTATTCTGCTCATTAGTTGATGCAGTTTCTTCATAGTGTCGATGGTCTTTACAATTTTGTATGTTTTTGCAGTAGCTGGTACCAGTTTTCCTTTCCATATTTAGTGCTTCCTTCAAGAGCAACTAAACAAGGCAAGGCAGGCCTAGTGGTGACAAAATCTCTCAGCATATGCTTGTCTATAAAGGATTTATTTCTCTTTCGCTTATGAAGCTTAGTTTGGCTGGATATGAAATTCTGGGCTGAAAATTCTTTTCTTTAAGAATGTTGAATATTGGCCCGCACTCGCTTCTGGCTTGTTGGGTTTCTGTAGAGAGATCTGCTGTTAGTCTGATGGACTTCCCTTTGTGGGCAACTCGACCTTTCTCTCTGGCTGCCCTTAACATTATTTCCTGCATTTCAACCTTGGTAAATCTGACAGTCACATGTCTTGGGGTTGCTCTTCTCAAGGAGTATCTATTTTGTGTCCTCTGTATTTCTCTAATTTGAATGTTGGCCTATCTTGCTAGGTTGGGGAAATTCTCCTGGATAATATCCTGAAGAGTGTTTTCTAACTTGGTTCCATTCTCCCCATCACTTTCAGGTACACCAATCAAACTCAGTTTTGGTCTTTTCACATAGTCCCATATTTCTTGGAGGCGTTGTTCATTCCTTTTCATTCTTTTTTCTCTAATCTTGTCTTCATGCTTTATTTCATTAAGTTGGTCTTCAGTCTCTCTGATAGATATCCTTTCTTCCACTTGATCAGTTCAGCTGCTGATACTTGTGTAGGCTTCATGAAGTTCTCACGCTGTGTTTTTCAGCTCCATCAGGTCATTAAAGTTCTTCTCTAAACTGGTTATTCCAGTTAGCAATTCGTTTACCTTTTTTCAAGGTTCTTAGCTTCCTTGCATTAGGTTAGAATATGCCCCTTTAGCTTGGAGGAGTTTGTTATTACCCACCTTCTGAAGTCTACTTCTGTCAATTTGTCAAACTCTTTCTCCATCCAGTTTTGTTCCCTTGTGGGAGAAGAGTTGTGATCCTTTGAAGGAGAAGAGGTATTCTGTTTTATGGAATTTTCAGCCTTTTTGAGCTGGTTTTTCCTCATCTTCGTGGATTTATCCAACTTTGGTCTTTGACACTGCTGACCTTCAGGTGGGGTTTTTGTGTGGACGTCCTTTTTGTTGATGTTGATACTATTCCTTTCTGTTTGTTAGTTTCCCTTCTAAGAGTCAGGCCCCTCTGTTGCAGGTCTGCTGGAGTTTGCTGGAGGTCCACTCCAGACCCTGTTTGCCTGAGTATCACCAACGGAGGATGCAGAACAGCAAAGATTGCTGGCTGTTCCATCCTCTGGAAGCTTTGTCCCAGAGGGGCAGCCACCAGACGCCAGTCAGAGCTCTCCTGTATGAGGTGTCTGTCGACCCCTGCTGGGAAATGTCTCCCAGTCAGGAGGCACGGCGGGGGCAGGGGCCCACTTGAGGAGGCAGTCTGTCCCTTAGCAGAGCTCGAGTGTTGTGGTGGGAGATTTCCTCTCTTCAGAGCCGGCAGGCAGGAATGTTTAAGTCTGCTGAAGCTGCACCCACAGCGACTCCTTCCCCCAGGTGCTCTGTCCCAGGGAGATGGGAATTATATCTGTAAGTCCCTGACTGGGGGGCTGCTACCTTTCTTTCAGAGATGCCCTATCCAGAGAGGAGGAATCTAGAGAGGCAGTCTGGCTACAGAGGCTTTGCCCAGCTGTGGTGGGCCCTGCCCAGTCTGAACTTCCTAGTGGCTTTGTTTACACAGTGAGGGGAAAGCTGCCTACTCAAGCCCCTCCCCGCAACAAGCTCGAGCATCCCAGGTTGACTTCAGACTGCTGTGCTGGCAGCGAGAATTTCAAGCCAGTGGATCTTAGCTTGCTGGGTCTATGGGGGTGGGATTCACTGAGCTAGACCACTCGGCTCTCTGGCTTCAGCCCCCTTTCCAGGGGAGTGAATGATTCTGTCTCACTGGCATTCCAGGTGCCACTGGGGTATGGAAAAAAAAAAAAAAAAAAACAAACTCCTGAAACTAGCTAGATGTCTGCCCAAATGGCTGCCTGGGTTTGTGCTTGAAACCCGGGGCCCTGGTGGTGTTGTCACCTGAGGGAATCTCCTGGTCTGTGGGTTGTGAAGCGCATGGGCAAAGCCTAGTATCTGGGCCGGAATGCACCATCATGACACAGTCCCTCAGGGCTTCCCTTGGCTAGGGGAGGGAGTTCCCCAACCCCTTGCACTTCCCAGGTGAGGTAACGCCCCACCCTGCTTTGGCTCGCCCTCTATGGGCTGCACCCACTGTCTAACCAGTCCTAATGAGATGAGCTGGGCACCTTAGTTGGAAATGCAGAAATCACCTGCCTTCTGTGTTGATCTTGCTGGTAGTTGCAGACCAGAGCTGTTCCTATTCAGCCATTTTGCCAGCCACTGACCTATTTTCTCCCATTCTTTGTGCTGCCTTTTAACTTTCTTGATATCCTTTGAAGCACAAAATTTTAAAATCTTGATGAAGCCCAATTTGTCTATTTTTCTTTTGTCATCTGAGTTTTTAGTGTCATATCTAAGAAACCCATTTCCTAATACAAGGGCACAAAAATTTACCTCTGTGTTTTCTCCTAAGAATTTTATAGTTTTAGCCTTTACATTTAGGTCTATGACTGATTTTCAGTTAATTTCTATGATGGTGTGAAGTAAGAGCTCAACTTCATCCATTTGCATGTGGAAATATAGTTGTTCCAGTATGATTGGTTAAAAAGACTATTCTTTACCTGATGAATTGTGTTGAGCCCTTTGCTGAAATTAATTGTCTATAAATGTAAGGTTTTTTGTCCATATTTTCAATTTGCCTAGTACAACCTTGTCTTGATTTCTGTAGCTTTGTAGTAAGTTTTGAAATCCAGACATGTGAGTCCTCCAGCTTTGTTCTTTTTCAAAATTCATTTGGTTCCTCTGTGTTGCTTGAATTTCTATACAAATTTTCGGATTACTGTGTCAATGTTTATTTTTAAAAAAGCGGCTTGGATTTTGATAGGTATTGCATTGAATCTATAGATCACTTTGGGTAGTATTGCTTTCTTAACAATGTTGAGTCCTGCAGTCCATGAACATGAAGCATCTTGTCCTTTTTTTAGCTCTTATTTAAATTTTTCAACAATGTTTTGTAGGTTTCAGCTTGCAAGTCTTGCAGTTCTTTTATTAAATTTATAACTGTTTCATTCCACTTGAAGCTATTGTAAATATATTGCTTTCTTAATTTCATTTTTGTATTGCTCATCACTAGTGTATAGAAATAGAATTGATTTTTGTGTATTTACCTTGTATGCTTCAACCTTGCAGAACTTGTTCATTAGTTATAACAGTATTTGTGCGTGTCTGTGTATTATTTAGAATTTTTTACATATAAGATTATATCATGTACAAATAGAGGTAGTTTTACATCTTTCTTTCCAATCTGGATATCTTTTATTTCTTATTCTTGCCTAATTACCCTTGCTAGAATATCCAGTACAATGGTAAATAGAAGTGGGGAGAGCAGACACCTTGGTTTTATTCCTAACTTTAGGGAAAAGCTTTCAGTTTTTCACGTTTAAGTATGCTAGCTGTGGAGGTTTTTGTAGACGTTGTTTATCAGGTTAAGAAAGTTCTATTCTATTCATTGTTTGTTTACTCTTTTTGTCATGAAAAGTTGTTGGGCTTTTGTCAAATGCTTTTCCTATGTCTCTTGAGATTATCATGTACTTTTGGTTCTTTATTCTCTTCATAGGTACATTACATTGATTGATTTTTGGATGTTAAACTAAGCTTGATTGCTGGGATAAATCCCACTGTGTCTTGATGTGTGATCCTTTTTCTTCTTTTCTGGATTTGGCTTTTTAGTATGTTGATGATTTTTGCATATATATTCAGAAGGGATATTGGTCTCTAATTTTCTTTTCTTGTGGTCCCTTTGGTTTTGGTATCAGAATATACTGGCTTTATAACATTGGGAAATGTTCCATCTCTTCTATTTTATGGAATAATTTTGGAAGAATTTTTATTAATTTTTTAAACATTTAGTAGAATTTACCATTGAAGCCATCTGGGCCTGGGATTTTCTTCTTGTTAAGTTTAAAAATTACTAATTCAATATCTTTACTTGTTACAGGCCTATTCATATTTTCTATTTCTCCTTAAGTCAGTTTTGGTGGTTTGTGTCTTTCTAGGAATTTGTCCATTTCATCAAGTGCATCTAATATGTTGGACAGTTGTTTATAGTATTCTCTTACAATCCTTTTTTCATTTCTGTAAAATTGATAGTGCTGTCCCCTCTTTCATTCCAGATATTAGTAATTCAAGTCTCTTTTTTTTCTTGGTAAGTATTATGGACTGAATTTTATCTTCTCCAAAATTTATATGTTGAATCCCTAACTTCCATGTGATCATATTTGGAGATAGGGCCTTTAAGGAAGTAACTAAGGTTAAATGAGATCATAGTGGTGATATCCTAATCCATTAAGACTGATGTCCTTGTAAGAAGAGGAAGACACACTAGGAACACATAGAGAAAAGGCCACCTGAGGACACAGCAAGAAGGCAGTCCTCTGTAAGCCAAGGAAAGAGAACTCACCAGAAACTAACACTGCTGGCACCTTGATGTTGGAATTATAGCCTCCAGAACTGTGAGAAAATAAATTTCTGTTGTTTAAGCCACCCAGACTAGGGCATTCTGTTATGGAAGCCCTAGTGGACTGATACAGTCAGTCTAGCTAAAGATTTGTCTGTATTATTGATCTTTTAAAAGATTCAACTTTTGGTTTCACTGATTTTTCTCCATTGCCTTTACATCCCCTATTTCAATTATTTTCGCTCTGTTATTTTCTTCTTTCTGATTGCTTTGGGTTTAGTTTGCTTTGTTTTTTTTCCAGCTTCTTAAGGTAGAAGATTATGTTATTGATTTGCGATATTTCTTCTTTTTAAAATATAGACCTTTAGAGCTTTTAATTTTCCGCTAAGCCCATATTTGACTGCACTAATAATTTTAGTGTGTTGTGCTTTTATTTTCATTAATTTCAAAGTATTTTCTAATTTGCCTTGTGATTTCTCCTTTGATCCAATGGTTAAGAGTTTGGCCGGGCGCGGTGGCTCACACCTGTAATCCCAGCACTTTGGGAGGCCGAGGTGGGCGGATCACAAGATCAAGAGATCGAGACCATCCTGGCTAATGCGGTGAAACCCTGTCTCTACTAAAAATACAAAAAATTAGCCAGGTGTAGTGGTGGGCGTCTGTAGTCCCAGCTACTGGGGAGGCTGAAGCAGGAGAATGGCGTGAACCCGGGAGGCGGAGCTTGCAGTGAGATGAAATTGCGCCACTGCACTCCAGCCTGGGCGACAGAGCGAGACACCGTCTCAAAAAAAAAAAAAACAAAAAAAAACAAAAACAGTTTGTTATCTAATTTACACGCATTTATAAATTTTCAACATTCCTTATCTTAATGATTTCAATTTTCATTTTACTGTGTCAGAGAACATACCTTGTATGATTTTGATTCTTTAAAAAAATCTGGGATTGTTTTATGGCCTAACATATGAGATATCCTGGAGAATGTATGCTTGAGAAGAATGCATATTCTGCTGCTGTTAGGTAGAGTGTTTTACAAGATGTCTGTTAGGGATAATTGTTCAAGTATTCTATTTCCTTGTTGATCTCTGCCTACTTGTTTTATTCTTTATGGAAAGTGGGGATATTAAAATTTCCAACTGTTCACTTTGAATTGCCTATTTTTCTCTTCAATTCTGTCACTGTTTGCTTCATACATTTTGAGGCTCAGTTATTAAGTACATATAGGTTTATAATTATTATATTTTCCTCATGGGCTGGTGTTTTTATTATTATAAAATGCCTTTTGTCTTTAGAAAATATTTTTGTCTTAAAGCATATTTAGTTGAATATTAGTATAACCACTTTAGTAATTCTCTTTTGGTTACTCTTTGTAGGATATATATTTTCCATGTCTTTTCTGTTGACCTATATGTGCCTTTGATACTAAAATGTGTATCTTGTAGAAAGCATATATTTGGATCATACTTTTTTCTTTTTTTCCATCCAGTCTGCTAATCTCTGCCTTTTGATTAAAGTGTTTAATCAGTTACATTTAATGTAATTACTGGTAAGGTAGCATTTACATTTGACCTCTTGCTGTTTGTTATCTGTAAGTCTGATGTCTTTTTTTATTTTACTGCCTTCTTTGGTGTTAAATTGATATTTCCCATGTACTATTTAATTCCCTTTTTGTTTCTTTTACTGTATTTTTTGAGTTATTTTGTTAGTAGTTACATTGGAGATTTTAACATCAATTAAAATTTTATTTGCTAATTAGTATCCACTTAATTTCAGTACAAAACTTTGTTTCAATATAGCTTCATTCCCACCTTCTAGTTGTGTGATTCTTGTTACACAAATTACATCTTTATACATTATAAACCCACCTACAAAATTTTATAATTATTGCATTATACAGTTGTCTTTTGAAACATATGAGAGAAGAAAAGAGTTACAAACACAAATACATTTATGCTGTCTCTTATATTTACCCATGTAATTACCTTTACTGGTGACCTTTTTTTCTTTTTGTGGATTTGAGTTACTATATTATATTCTTTGATTTTAGCCTGAAGAACTCCTTTTCGTATTTCTTTTAGGGCAGGACAGGTCATGATGAATTTTCTTAGTTTGTTTTCTGATTAAATCTTTTGGATATTCTTTTAATGCATTACTTTCATAAAAAATGTAATATATGTGTAGGTATAAAAAACCCTACATTACAATAATTCAGATGCTAAATACACGGTGTTGGGAAGGAGGAAAAGTAATAACATTGAATTTACATAGTTTTTTTATTTTTCAAAAATGGAGTTAGCTTTATAATTTTGTCCAGTCTCAAAACACATGCTTATTGTAAAATATTTTAGGGTATATATATATGAATAAAAAACCCCTGTTCTTTTCAGAATGTTGTGTAAACTCACGTCTTTTTAATGAGATTAAAAATGTAGATGTATTGATTATGACATTTCCCAAGCTCTGTGCAGCAAATATGCCTTTATTTCTTTTATCACAAAGTTTATTTTTATTCCAGGTCCATTCTTCCCAATGATGAAACCTAAGGAGTTACTTCTAGATAGATTCAGCTTTTTGAAGTGAGTTTTTAGTCAATTCACCCGCTCGCTTCTCCTCAGTGTAACATTTTAGTTTCGGGTGATGTGTTGTTATGCTGTGTTTAGGCAATAGTGGGAAGGGGCATATGGCCAACATCCTATGGCATCTGCTGAGGTGTAACTCATCCGTTTTATCTTTAATTGCTGGTCTCTGCATTGCTGCATCTGCTGATATGCTGGAGTCTGCCCGGGCCATGAGTTATGTCCATATAGCTCACTTTATGTTTCCTTACTCCTAATTAGAAGGCTCTACCTGTCCTGGTTTGTACCCCTTTTGGATATACAAGAGAAATTTGGGTTCTTTCAAGTATCGTCAGGCTCTGCAACTACTGTCATTACCAGTTATTATGGATTGCGTGAATTCTAAGCTCAGCTTACTTCAGTAAGTTCCAAATGCATGATCTGGCAAATCAATAGCCTTGGCTTTCAAGCCTTTTCCTCTGTTGGGGATGCACACAGTCTATTCTGAAGTTCAAAGCCAAGAGTTTTTCCTCTCTTTTTTTTCTCTTTGGTGTCCTCCAATCAATGAATGACCTCTGAGACAGTGAATGATATTAAAATGATGGCTATCAAGGGAAAAGGACAAAAAGGAAATGCAGGAAAAGTCCTACAGGCAAAATATATCCAAATTCAATCCCATCACATGGATCTACTTCTTTTTATTTTCCAAAATGGAAAGTTTATAATTTTATTTTGCTACATTAAGATTATACATAATAATACTGAAAATGTAACCTTTCCAATGAAATATAAGTTGCCTTGTAGCCATGCCCAAGACCACTGATAACATTCTGTCTATTTACCCTGTCTACATCTCATGTGACCATTTGTGCTGATATGTCTCTACTTTATATGGGTGGGACATACTATATTTGCCATCTTGTGACCTACTCCTTTTTATTAATACAAAGAATTTTTATTAAATATTGAGAAGATATAAAATGATATGTATAAAACATGTAGGGATGTAAAGAACAATAATACAACTAATTCTCATATGCTAACCACCCAATTATAGAAATGGAAACCCTCCCTTACCTGTGAGTTCCTGTGTCCCCTTCTAATCTCTTTTTCTTACCCTCCCCAGAGGAAATTATTCTAAATTTTGTATTTTTCCCCCATGGCTTTAATTACAGTTTTTCATATTAGCATGTCTCTAACCAATTAGTTAGCCAATAATTAACCAATAAACTTAATTGTGAATTTTTCTGAAATTTCTACAAATGGAATTGTACTTTATACACTTTCATCTTACTTGGATTATCCACCCAACAATTTAACCTAGATTCCTCTATGTTGCAGTGTACAGTATGGTTTATTTGTTTCTTGTGGTATGTAGTATTTCATTGTGGAATATACCATAATTTATTTTGCTGCTGATGGACATTTGAGCTATTTCTGGTAATTTGCTCTCACAAAAGCTGCTGCTACCAGCCTTCTTGTGCCTATCTTGTAGTGTAACTCCAGGTCCTTTAGGCTAGACAGATTCTGAAGACAAAAATTCCTGGGTTATAAGTCATGGGCAATCAACATTTGGCTGTCACTTGTTTATTTTTGCCATTTAGGTGAATGTAAATGATAGCTTATTTTGGCTTTAATTTACGTTTTTTCTGAATACTCAATGAAGTGGCGCATTGTTTTCAATGTCTATTGACAATTCATATTTTACAATCTTTGAGATAAAATGTTTCATTTCATGCCTGCTCAAATATTTTCCTGCTGGTTTGTTTTTTCTTATTGACTTGTAGAAGTTTTTAAAATCTTGTTTTGGTATGAATTCCTTATTGGTTATTATGTGGGTTGCAAACATCTTATCCCAGCTTATGTTTATGTATATTAAGACACATTTGGGCAACTAGACTACTTTCAGGGTTTTGCTATTATAACACACCAATGAATATTTTGTAGCATTTTGTAGAATTTAAAAAACTTGTATTGAGTGGGCTAAATCCCAAGAGTTCAATTACTAGGTCAAAAGGTATGAATATCTTCATGAATTCTAAATAAATATTGCCTAATTGCTTTCCAAAAAGGTTGTAACAATTTGCAATGCCAGAAACAGTCAAAGATGTAACAGTTTCACTCTAATCAACCTTAGCTTTTTGTCATTAAATATTTTTGGCTAGTCTAATGTGCAAAATGTTTCTCAACATTGCTTTAATTTGCATTTCTTGATTACTAGCATGGATGAACATTTTTCACAGTGTTTGTTTACTAATAGTATTTTCACTGATGTAAATTGTGTAGTTTTACCTTCAAGGTCTTTATTTTATGTTAAGCTAAGAATAGTAAATACAGCTCTCACAAACCAGAAGTAGAAAGCGATTTTCAGTTTTCAAAATGATTATGGAAGATTTTCCAAGTCGGAGTGCCTTACATACAGCTATTTATGGTGATTTTAACAAAGATTTTTTTTTTTAAAAGTCATCTATATTTCTGGTGGTGGAAATACAGACAAAAGAGTTGATCCTTGCTTTTAAGGGATTTATTATTTTAGGTTAAAGTAGAGAAATATGACAGAGTGGTGCTTCAGTGTTTTGGGAGCACAGAGGAGGGCTCCCTAAGTCAGAAGAAAGTTCTAAAAGGCTTTCCAAAAGTAGTGCCCCTTAAGTTACATCAGGGAAAAGAGTGAGTGCTAAGTGGCTGGAGGGGATGCTGCAGACCAAGCAGAGTGCAGGTGCAAGAGAACAGAGGTGTGGAAGTGCATGGTCCTCCCTTGTGATGGACTGGAGCTGGCACTGGAGCAATAGGCTGGAGACCCTCCATCCGTGCTAAGGAGTTTCAAATCTATTCAGAAAGTGCTGGAGAGCCTCCAGAGACTTTTAAGCCAATTTAGAAAACTTCTCACAATGGCAGAATAGGATAGAGGTTAGGTGGGTGTTGGGGAGAAGAGTATAGATACATTTAGAAGTTATCTAGGGATAGCTTCTAAAAAGGTAGAGTGTAGTGGTGGGAATAAAGAAGAGGTGATGGATTTGGTAGTATGGAAATAGCTTTAAGAAAACCCAAGACTTAAATCAGATGTGTCATGAGATGAGAAGAGAAGAAGAGGAAAGACTACTACACCAGCAGGGACGGGGTGATAGTCTTAGGGGTGGCCCCAGAGACAAGGGCAGAGGCCCTGTGGGTAGATTCATTGTAGGGAGAGTGGCATCAGGGGACAAATGGGCCTTTTCTCTTCTCACCTGCAGCTCCATTCCTTGCCATGAAGAGCCTCTCCTGCAAGCATGTGGACACCCCATATAATTGTGTCCTAGTCCCTCCACAACAAATAGCAGCGTCTGAGGCCTGAAGGTGTGCAGAGTAGCTCCATCTGCCCTTGGGAGGACAGAGCCCTGGGAAGAGCCTCATGCAGGCCTTAAATCAGGCTTGGAGTTGTTGGGGTAGGGATCTCCAGACTCTTGAGTGCTTAGAGTTATATAGGAAGAGAGAGATTGGGCTGCAAGTAGCCATATACTCTGGGACTCAGAGACTCCATGCTCTGTGGGGTTGGTCTGGTCAGAGGAGGGCACGAGAGGAGCTCCCTTTGGCTGGACTGAGGGTAGTATATGTGAAAGGTCTTGCCTGGGCAGGTGGACTTCTAGGAAGAGACGTGGCTTTGAGACTGGAGGCCAAGCTTGTGTTACATGAATCCTGTGGGCAACTTTGGTGGATGCCGTGCCCCAGCTGAGCTCTTATGTGGCTGGAATAATCTCATAGCAATAGGGAAGCTAAGAGACTCTTTGAACTTGGTGATGATCACAGTTTTTTGGAGACACCCACAGGGGATGACATTTATCCACTTTTGCCCAATGCTGGCTTCAGGTTGGCTGCCTGAGGAAATAACTGTGACAGAAAATTACTATTTATGTTAATGAAAATCTCCTTTTCAAAATATTAATACTTCTTTTGGTTCTAAATGGTCACAAATGGCTTTTCTATACTTGTTGAGTATGTTTCTCATTCTTTGCAATGGCAAGCCATTTACAAATGAGCAAGATTAAAATATTCAACAACACATAAAATATTTATTGAGTAACTACTATATGTGGTTGAGGAGATAGTGGTGAAGAAGACAGAAAAAAATGGCCTTTCTGGGGCTTAGATTCTAGTAAGGACAGAAAATAAAAATGTCAACAGTGACTATATAAAAAAAAGAGATAAATGCTATAGGAAAAATAAAACTGGCAATACATTAGAGAGTGACAATGGAGGGAGGAGAAGACTTTTCTAAGGACTGAACTTTTACCGTGCATCTCAGCTTTTAGTTCTTGGAGATACTGAAAATGTCTACTTTTAGCTATATGGGCCATTTCTGCCTTCAAGTCATGCATGACTTTCTGACCTTGTTCAATTTTTCTTCTGCTCTAAAAGCTCCATGTATTATTCTTTATAGCACTGACCATGTTTTCATTCCACATTTATTGGGGTAATTATTTGATTCATGTCCTTCTCCCCCAGAGTTCTGTGGGAACAGGGACAGGGTTAGTCGTTCCTCTCTACTCCATCCAGGCACCAGCAATGAACTTACTGGTTGCAGATGTGCAACCATTATATGTATTTTTCTGTAGTGAACAAATGATATACAGTTTTTAAATGCTTAACAAGTCTGGAACTCTGTACTTTTCTGATACGTTTCAAGGTTAGAGTGTGCTTGACAAAGAGGGCACATGGCAAATATCTCACTGTATGGAAATGAGTTTTTCCAGATGACCTTAATATATTGATCTTGATGAATAGTATGTGGTCTTGTTTGATTTTGCAAACTGGATCATACCTATCTAGCAACAGTGGTAAAAATACAGGTAAAAGAGGAGGGAAGTCCTTTTTGAAATGAAAACTGTTTCTGAGTTGACAGAATAATCTCCCCATGACAGGAGAGGAAAAGAAGAAAAGTGGAGGATAGAAAGACTAAAATTTAAGCAGAATTTAGACAGAATTAGGAATAAACATGGGATTACTATGTCAAGACAGATTTATACATTATTTTCATAATGTTTTTTGTTGGAACTGGGGAAAAGGAGGAAACTAAAATAAACAGTTTGAAAAAAGTGTAAATTCTACAACTACCTTTGCCAAATTACTGGGTATTATTATAAATCAAAGGCCAGTCACAGTAGCTCATACTTATAGTCCCAGCATTTTGAGAGGCTGAGGCGGGAGGATTGCTTGAGACCAGGAGGTCAAGACAAGCCTTGGGCAACATAGCACGGCCCCGTCTCTAATATTAAAAAAAAAGGTCAAAGACTGCCTTATGAATCTTTTCTTTTCAGGGGCTACGAAAACTAGATTGGAAAGAGAAATAGGGGACTATTGGGCTTGAACCAGAAAAAATGGATGAATGAGACAAAAAGGGAAGCACAAGTGGAGAGGTTTACTGCTTAGGATAAAGATCAAGCCTTGGCAAAATCCTCCTTATCCAAACAAGAAAGTCCAAGACTCTAATAGATATTTGCCAACTTTTCTTGTGTACTCTGTGCCGTTGCAACTGTAATAACAAATGGGTCAGTAAGGATGGATTACGTAGAAAGATACGATCACCTGAGGCTTCTTCCTTCCAGGCCTGGAAGACTCTCAGTGATAGGAATACCCCACTTTCCAAGGCAGCTCACGTTACCTCTAGACATTTCTATTGGAAAGTTCTTGCTCACATTGAGCTGAAGTCTCTCTCTTCTTACAGCTTCTATCTATTGTTCACAGTTCTAACCTTTGGTGCCTTCAAAATAAATCTAATTCGTGTTCCACACAAAATCCTTCAAATATTTGTAAGACAACATCATGTCTGTTTCTCCTGTTATCCCTATTTCTTTCTCCACAGGCTACTTTGCTCCACTCTGCAAATGTGTGGTCTCATTTATCATGTCCTTCTTTCTCTATGATGCTCCCGATTTCAGGATATAGTGGGTGCTAAATATATTTATGCTAAATAAATATTATATACAAAATAAATATATGGTAAATAATTTTTGATGCCAAATATTATACTGCCTTTAAGGAAAACAATACACTTGATAGCTATATCATCCTGTAAATACCTATGGAGCTCACTCCTAGATAAATCCTTGTCTTTTTCAAATTATTGTGCTGCTGAGCAGTGTCCCTTCCATTCTATCTTTATGCAGTTACTCATTTAGAACAGTTGTTGTCCTATGGCTCCAGCCTGGTGAATATTTTAGATTCTAATTCTGTCTCCAAACTATTTATTATTCTTCACAGTTTTATGCAATAGAAAAGACTGTTAGGCATGCTTCTTTACCTCGCTCCAAATCACTGGTAAATCCTGATCAGGAAAGCCTCAATATCAAAGCCTGTACTTACTATTCGAAGGAACTGGCTCACAGGTTGTCATCAATCTGTTAATTGGTGCCTCTTTGGTATGGTTGTTGAATTCATTACCAATCTATCTTATCATGCTGTCATCAGGCACAGTAGCTTTCAACTTTCACTGAATATTAGAGTTAACTGAACAACTTTTAGAAATCCTGGAGTCTAGTCCCCGTGCTGGGCCAATTAAGTCAGAATCTCTGGTGTGGGATCCAGGCATTAATACTCTTTAAAGTGCCTCAGGTGATTTTAATGGGCAGCCAAGGTTGGAAACAACTGATATAGCCCAATACTCTCCAAACTTCTTTGATCAAAATAATTATCGGGTATATTTTATAAGGTCAAATTCCTAGTGTCTGAGTCACTAGGATCCTTAGTCACTAGGATTCCTTAGTCACTGAATCAGACAGAATATCCTGGGAAGCTTCAGAAACTTAGGAACACTGATAACTCATACATAAGACATTTTCTTCCAAAAGAATGTGATCAGAGGAGTAGTCAAATCTCTGTTGAAATCTAGATTTACTATTTCAACCACATTTCTCTGTAAAAGAACAAAATAAGTCAGTATAACTCATATACATATAGTAAATTACATTTTGTGGTAAAATATTATTTATGGTAGCCTCTTAGATGAAGTCATATCTATCTATCTATCTATCTATCTATCTATCTATCTATCTATCTATCTATCTATCATCTATCTATCTATAAATATTTGTGAATATTTGAAGGCATGTATTTATTCAACAGAAATGTGTTGAGTAGCTCTTCTGAGACAGGCTTGATGGCAGACAGGGGGATAGTATTGTGAGAATAACATAGCCATGATATTGTCTTCATTTGTTCAGTCTGGGTTGGTGTGGAGGAGACACAGGTATAAAATAAGTACCCTAAATAAATACAAATTGTAGCAAGTAGAATGTAGGAAAGAAGATATTGAGGTAAGGAATGATGGAGGTGTAGCAATGAGGGAATTGATTTGAAAGGGAGGGCTTCTCCAAGGAAGTGACATGAACTGACTCAAGAAGCCTGAAAAGACAGTCCTAAGAGGCATGGAGGGGCAAGCACTTCCAGGCAGGAGAGCAGCATGTGTATGAAAGGCTCTGGAGCAAGGAAGAGCTCGGTCTACTTGAAGGACAGAAGGAAAACCAAGCAGTGAGTGGGCAGAAAATGAAGGATGAGAGAATGTAGAGACAGGTTACACATTATGGTAATGGGTTTAGATCTTACCCTAAGTGAAATGGGAAGCCATGGAATGTTTTTAAGTTGGTGGGTGGGTGGATGATGTGCTTGTGCAGTGAAATGATTGAACGAGGTCTGAGGGAAAATGGAAGGGAGACCAATGGGAATTTTTTGTGCTAATCCAAGAAAGAAATGATAATGGCCTGGGTTGGGATGGTGGAAGTGAAGAGAGTGGGAAGTGAGCAGATGGGTTTTGGAGATAAAATGAAAAGCACATGGATATAGTGTACAAGGGAAAGGGAGGGATCAAGGATGAATACTTTCTTTAAAAGATTATTGGCCTGATAAATCTTGTTTACATGTGTCATGCATATGAATAACATTTTAATTGGATGGGAACTTCTTGGGATAAATACACTGTAATTAAGGAATCAGTTAATAAATGCCTGCTGTCTACACATCCTGGGCCAGCTGCTATGGAATATACTCATCTGATTAACAGAGATTTGGGTTCCGAGAAGGAGCCAGAGCAATAGGGTTCTAAGCCCAGCTCTGCCATAACTTATTTCATTGCCAGTTTTTGACTAGCGACATAATTAATGTACAACTGATGACTAATATTGATAATTCCTTTATCTAAATAGTACAATAAAATAATTAAGTTTGAATAAACATCATAGTTATATGATTTGTCCATCCATTGCATGACCTTGGGTTTACATTCCTTTTCTATAATCTGAGGGCTTTGGACCAGACAATCTCTCAGCTGTCTCCTAGCTATGACATTCTGTATTTCTGTCACCAGTCTATGGACACAAGACACTCTTGTCACATAAAGTACAGTTAGGGACATTCTAAAATAGATGCCCAATGAACAGGTCATGTGGGGATTTCTTGGAAACTTCTAATAAAGGAGAGGCTAGTCTGGAGTGGGTTGGTCAAGTCAACATTTGCTTGGGGAAGAGTGAGCGGATTAGTTTGGCAGAACGAGAAGTTACAGTCACTTAGGCAACAATGGCAGTTGAGCTTGTCACTATGTGTTCAGATGGGGTTGTGAAGAGTTTTGGGTGCTGTGTTAAAATGTTTCAGACTTTATCCTATGGAGAGATATGTGCAATAAAATCAGAATTTATGGCTTCACCTTTCTCAATCAATTTAATGTGTACACAGCGTAGTGGGATCTGGGAGTGAAGTGGAGCAGTGCCAAGATCAGTGGTCCCCACGAGAGTGCTTGTCTTAGAACCCGGGGACTGCCATTTGTTCCCTCTTTACCCTTGAAGTAGGAGCAGTCTTTGGGATATGATCTAGTAGACGTAGATTTGTAGAATTATCTGGGGTATATCTTATAAGGTCAAATAAGCCTGTCTGGCTCTTCACGTTGCCACTTCCTTGTTCTGAGATTTTGGGCAGACTCTTTACTGCTCTGCACCTTCGTTTTAGGATATCTTAAATGGGACCAATAACACCTTCTTTCTGAGGTCATTTTGGGAATTAAGTATTCAACTTCTAAAGCTTTGTGAACACTAAAGTTTGCGTGATAAGCATGTGTGCACAGCTCACACTCTGCCTGCTGACTAATGTCAACAGTGTTATCTGAGGCTGTCTTTCAGCAGACATCGTTCCATTTCACTGAGCCTTACAGGCTTACAATACAAACTTGAACAGTCAGGATGTTTCACTGCAAATCTTTACAGAAGTGCTCTTCGACTGATAGTCATTGTGGAGGAAAAGAAGCAAATGCTGAACTAGGAGGCAACTTGGGGTTTTAATATGTTCCTTAAGTTTGCATCCTCCCACCTTCCCTGGATGAAAACCACTGGTGATGTGATTTAATTCTTTTGGCTGGCGAGTTGCATTGCGTCGGTGGGCTGGGGAAGCAAGACGGTTGAAAGCCACTGCTGTGGAGAATAAATAGTGGTGTCCTAGAAACTTCCCCAGCAAGATTCAGAAGGTAACCTAAGACCCATGGCTTCATGGTGGTTTTCTGCTATTTTGGAAACAGTGAGCTCATCGCTTAGAGTCACTGTGGATTAAGAAATACTCAGATGGCCTAGGTTACAACTATCAAAAGTCAAATAGATTGTTTCAGTTGAGGGACTGGGATAGGTCTTGGCCCCTGCCTTTGAATTCTTCCATCTACTGTTTCATTCTAACTCTTTGAGCTACTGCACTCAAGTCTTAGCCTCTGGTCTTTCATCATGGTTTTGGTCAGATACAGTGACAGTTTGTCGTGATTACAGATTTATTCTTAAAAGACAACCTATTGACCTTTTTATGAATAGCAGCTTTAAAAAGAAGACTAGAAAAAGTCTCTAATCCAAGCATATATGCTTGGTCTTAGGTTTAAATTTGGAAGTGATGCAATGAGTAAGGCTAACTCTATTCTCCATGTGTTTTTAGTTATTATCCTGTTTAGTACAGTGTAATTTATATAAACTTAATCAAATTTATTATCTTTGACAAAAAGGCAAATGCTTGGAATATTAAGATGTTCTTTTAAAGATGAAGAACATAATTAATTTTTTTCAAACTCGTCTAAAAATGCTTAGCGGTCAGTTCTGTCATCTAGATTTATTTAAACATATGTAAATTTGGCATTTTAAGCAGCAATTAATAAAGTTGCTGTAATTTGAATCTTGGATTTTCTCTCTTCCTCTCTGGCTTTTTGAAAAGGTACTAGCATTTAAATTACTATTCCAGTTTTCAAAGATTTTGGTTAGTGCTTTCTGGGACAAGAAAATAAGTTGTATAGAAACAGTTTCACTATGGATTTTTAAAGGTACATGAGTTCATTAAAAATAGCATTTACTTGCACTGCTTTGAAAGTGTAAATGTGTTAGTCTAACCATTATGGAAATCAGTCTTTTTCTAATTGGAAATGAAATTTTGATTTTTAATTAGTCAACTCTAACTTTTTTTTCTCTTAGTGCTCCTTGAACTTCTATATTCATTCCTTTTTTTTTGTATTTGTTTTTCCTGCGGCATTTATTTATAGCACAGCAAATAAGTTCTACTCCTTGAGCAATCATTGAACAACTACCTAACTCAGTGATTTTGGACAAGTCTCTATGAACCTTTTTGGGTCTTATTTTCCTCATCTTTAAAATAAAGGCATTAGAACCCACAATGCCTAAGGTTGTGCCTAGCCTTGAAATTGCTATTCAAAGCTCTTTCTCCTTTAAACACACATTTACCCTTTTTGGTGTATTTGTCTATTAAATATCCTGTTTATTTATTTAGACATTTTATCTCATCTGTTTTCTAAGCTCTGTGGCAGTAAATGCCTGATTTTTCTTTTCTTTTTCTTTTTTCTTTTTTTTTTTTAGACAGAGTCACCCAGGCTGGAGTGCAGTGATGCAATCTTGGCTCACTGCAACCTCTGCCTTTCCGGTTCAAGTGATCCTCCTGCTTTAGCCTCCCAAGTAGCTGGAATTACAGGTGCACACCACCATGCCTGGCTAATTTTGGGATTTTTTTTTAGTAGGGATGGGGTTTCACCATGTTGGCCAGGCTGGTCTCAACCTCCTGACCTCAAGTGATCTGCCCACATCAGCCTCCCAAAGTGCTGGGATTATAGGTGTGAGCCACCACGCACAGCCTGATGCCTGATATTTTAAAATTTATTTTTGAATTGCTGTTAACACTTAGAAGAGAATCTCACATAATAAAATAAATATATTTTCTCTCAAAGCAGCTCATGTCAATATAAAAATTATAAAACTACTTAAGCTTTCACTTTTGTGGTACAGTAAGTTTTTAAAAATGAAATATCTGAATTTATTAACTTTTTAGATCCATACATTAATGTAACAAGATATACTTTAAAAAAGTTAATGAAAATAAAAATGTGTGGATGTCATCATTTATGCTCACCAAGATTGTAGAATTCTCTCCTTTGGGCATAAGCTCCATTGACTATGTTGAGGTTAGGTATGGCTGTGTGACATGTTTTAATAATGAAGTGCCACTCTTGGGTGGACATATCAAAGATCTGGTGTGTGATTCTATACACTCTTTTCCCCAGCCATGGTGAGCTTGAAATCTAAGTTGAGATGAAGTCATAAAATGGTAGGGCCTTTGTCAGTGTGCATCCTCTGGTGACAAAATTAGCAGAGTTCTTCCCCTGCCCTCTGCTTAACAGGATCCCTATAGATACAGTTAGACAGGTAGCACAAGACAGAAATGTCTTTGTTCTTTTTTAAGTTACTGATTTGTTTTTGTTACCATAGCACAACATAAATCTATTCTAGCCATTTTGAGTTGTATATCTAACGAAAATAATTTTATACTTCATTAAAGTTGTAACAAAGATATTCTGTAAATTGAAATGTTTCCTATTTTATTATGAACCTCCAATATGCTTTTTGGAAAGCTTAAGGCAAACACTTGATTAAAATTTAGCTCAACTTTCACACACTATTTTCACAGAGTGAAAAGTAATACAGCTTTTGATCCAGCCATAAAGTAAATTATTAAAGAAACATTTTTAGAAGTGTGTTGTAATAGAGATAATGGAAAATCTCTGGTGGTGTGAATGCTTGTTGGATATGTTTTGATTCAAACTCTGCTTTCCCAGGTAACAACCAGGCTCAGCCACTTCCAAAGTTCATTATCATATTTATTTACCACCAGTTGTTTTCAAGTCAATTAATTTTTAAAATAGAAAATAGGTTTTAGCATGTAAAAGAAAACTGCATTTGAGCTTTCTTTAGTTTTAATTTCAGATTTTTAACATTTCTTCCAAAGACATATCATAGAGACTAAAAACCTTAAGAAAAACTGTCTAAAATCTTTTTGCATGCCAACTTCTGCTTCATGTAGAAACACTATAAGACACAAGGTTACCAGTATAGACTCCAGACCTGATTGTCTGGGTTCAAACCCCAACTTTACCAACAACAAACTTTATGATCTTAGTCAAGTTACTTATTCTCTTTGTTCCTTACTTTTCTTATCTGGTAAATGGGGATGCTAATCCTAAATTATAGCCCTTATATGAATATTATCATGTGTAAAATACTTAATAGTATCTGCCATGTAGTGACACTTAGTAACTGTTACCACTCCTGGTGTACATCCAAAGAGATTTCCTTTTATATGTAAAACTGTTTCTTTTAGGAGGATTCTGTTATTATTGGAGAAGTTCATCAACAATCTTTTCTTAATTTTATTGTATGCTATTTGGCTTCTTTTTTAGAATAGTGTTTGTTCTTCCACCCTTTTTTCCTTTGTCACATTTTCCTTTGTCATGCTTGTACTTAATCATGCATGCATGTTGTAGATCATATTTTCAATTTATTCTAATTGATATCCAGTGGCCTATGATGTTAGTTACCTCTAAACTACTATTACTATGACTAATTCCCTTAATAGTACTACTCATCCATAATACTGAAACATATTTCTAAAATCGTAAAATATATTTCCAATCCAAAGTATGTAGCATAGATGAAACATTAGTCAAGATAAAAAGCTAGGTCAACAAACATTTATTAATGTGCTCAACACAAGGTGAATGCTGTTGGTAATAAAATAGATATAAAGACAGGGCTCGTGCCCACCAAGAATGTACAATGTAGTTGTAGAATTGTGAATTATAAACATGAAACAAACAGAGACCCATACTAATAGGTTAGCAAGCCATACTCATTCTTACATAAGTGATACAGAAATGTTAAAGGGAAGCACTGTGGTAGACTGAAGAATTCTTGAAAGATTTAAGAAGCTGCAACATAGACATTCCAGACAATCTATTCAAATTTAGCTTAACTCATCACACTGCTTCTATAGCATGAAGAAGCTATAGAAACTTAAGGTACACCTGCATGGCACAGCATGGATTTGTAATTCTTTAGGGGTCTTCAGTGTTGGTATATATAGAACTGAAAGGAATTGGCGGAACAAACGGGACATTGTTTGGCAGTGCTAATATCCTGAGGGAATGGATTGCAGAGTAGAGGAAATTGGGGAGTGAGGTCTGAGTAGAGGGGCAAGATCCCATTAGAGAACTTGTCAGGGGTTGGATAGTCACTATGGGGTTGGGATTGAAGACTCTGACATTCAGACGTAAGTTCTTGGGTGAGCATATCGTGGGATTAGCTGATCTTTAGCTTTTGAAATCTGTGCAGTTTTTCAGGGTGTTATCTGTGGCTCCCGGATGACAAAAGGAAAAGTTTCCATTCTGAATCATATTGATATTATGATTTGAAGTATAGTAATTGTGGTTACGTCCCTAAAATGACATGCTCATGTAGAAATATCAGGGCCCATTTACATATGCTTAAAAAAGATGTATTAATATTTGAGAAATAAATAACTATAGTTTTCTATTAGTAACTGTCGAATTTTGGCTCCTTCTTGGTTGGTGGCTGCTGTGGGCACCGGCAAGGCAAGAGGACTTGTGTTTTGAAAACATTAATCTGACGATGTTTGCAATAAGCAGTACAAGTGGGAGAGGGAGGAGTGTCAAGAAGAGGTATCCAGGTAGGTGATGAGGAAAGGAAGGGGTGGGGCAGTGGGGTGGCTGTGTCATCGAGTAGGTGTGGCAAATCAAAGACACTTGCAATGGGGAATCTGCAAAGCTGTTTTGTCAAACATCCCTATTCGTCTGCTTATTTTGAAGGAAAAAAAACCTCTTTACTCCCCTTAAGATAAGATTTGAAAAGGAGAGTGGCAATTGCGTAAGATATATAACAAGCTTAACTGGAGAAAGAAAAAGACAGAAAGCAAAAGGAGAATAAGAAAAAGTAAAAGACAACGAACTTAACCTTCCCTGTTCTTCGAGTGGGAAGTCTCCTAGAGAGAAAGTGTCCATCTGAGCAAGAGGCAGCTTAAGAGCCAGCCCTGGGATGACTCCCACCACCTTCTCTGACTCTCCCACATCCCAATTGTGCAAAATTCATTAGACTTTTTAAAAGAGGATCTCTATAGACTCACTATGCAGCAAATTGTGAGTGGTTGTGAAATTTCTTCTCTGAACCTGGGGAAGGATCAACATAAAGAAGAAGATTTTGGAAAATAATTCACAAAATAAAAATGACTTTGCACATTGTTAAGACATTTATAAGACAGCCCCTTTTTAAAAGTTCTTGCCATCTAAAAGGAGTAACTCACATATAATTTGATGACCAGGATGATAGTCATACATACATTTATCCATTCAAATATCTCGAAGAAAGTCACCAGCTGATAGTTTCTCCTGATCTTTATTTCCCACTAACCTCACAGTAGTATTTGTACATGTAACAAACAAGAAAAAGCTGCCTTCTTTCTTAGTTTACTACATACCTTGGCCTTTGGCATGTAGGCAAATGGCAAATTTCAAGGCTGAGTTAGCCCCATCAGTATGGGTTCTGATTTTTGCCACACTCTACATGAGAAAGTGCTAAGTGGAGGGAGGTTGATGGGAAGCTGGGTGATTTGTAACTTTTTAAATAGGCTCATTAAGCACAACATCAACTCAAGTCTGCACACTTTGTTCCCGTGTGGCATGGCTGCTAATTATTCCCTGCTGACTGAATCAGTTATAAGAGCAGTACAGCAAGGCAAAAGTTGGGAAGTTCTTAGAAAAATCTACTGATGAATATCAATTCATACCTGTTTACAGTTCACAGTTCACTTTCTTGTTAGCCATTTCTAAGCTTGGAACATTACATTCGTGGATCAAAACAGGTGTCAATGGAGAAGTGTCCTCAGGTGAAAGGGCATTGCACTCCAGGGAATGAGGTCAGATACAGTTTGATTATAATCAAGGAGGGTCCCAAAATAATAAATTCTACTTTGTGGTATATTCAGTTTAGTTCGCTTTTCCCCTTCAGGCATTATTTACTCAGGTATTACTTCACTTTCTTTTCGAATATAGGTTCCTCACTGGCTACTTCCTTAGGACAATCATAGCTAGGGTTTGAGCTAAAAGAAAATCATCTTATCCACTTGTAGACATAGGGAGAGGAAATCTTTATGGTGAAGTTATTTATCCAATCAGTATTCCTTGACACTTCCCCGAATTGGTGCTTAAAATGAATGAATGAATGAGAAAAATCTTATTTGAGTTGATTGAGTTAGTTAGTGCTAACAATGATAAGATTGCCATTTATTTAGCCTACACTTTATACTGGGCACTGTGGTAGAATTTATCATGCATGCTCTCTTAATCCCTACAATGACCCTTTTCAGTAGGCATTATTATTATTATATCTCAGTTTACAGATAAAGACATGAAAGATTATAGAGGTCATATAGGTATTAAATGGTGGTGATGGGATTAGAACTCTTGTCCTGCTGAGGCCAAACATGAACTTCTTCTGTAGAATGATGTCAGTTTGAAAAAAGAACTCTTTCAACAAGTAGCCTATTGGAGAAGAGATTTCTCCAGGGCTTAAAACTGTCCCTTTCAGTCAAATCTAGCCCAGCTCTGAAAAGTCTAGAATTTAGACATAGCAGGAAAAAGTAATTGAGAAAAAAAAAGTGGCTTGTTGGTTTACCCCAGAGGATGGGAGGTATCAATGTCCCACCCCACCTTCAGAGGGCAGCTCTGTGTGACCTAGGTTAGCCTTGTATCTGAGGAACTTAAATTAAAAGGCTTTTGTTTTTTAAAGTCTGAGCTCAGTGAAGAAGGAGTTGGATTAATAGGGAGGTAACTCCTATGATTGAAGGAGCAGAAAATTTGCCCAATTCTAGAAAAGTTGGAATGTGCATTATTTGTGTGTGTTCGGCAGGTAGAGGAAGGGGGAGGAGAAGAATGAGGAGTGAGAAACCTCTGCTCTGATTTGCTGCGGCCCCCTGGAGGGGCAGGACTGTGAGCATCTCAGTGGCCGTCATGATGAACTGAAATCCAGGGTCCCTTCTGCAATTTTCCAGCACTGTACTACTCCAGCTGTGAGTGTACGCCAACATGACTGAGACTGGGTTTTCTGCCCCATGTTTTCGATTTGATTGTTAATCTAGATTTAATTTGATTTAGAAAAATAAATGGGATATTTTTTACATCTAATGTATCAGAACACAACTGTACCTATAACTCTAAAGGGCGCATTCTCAACAGGGTGATATCCCCCAAGGGGTTATAAATTAGTTCTTAGTGGGTGAAAGAACTCTTTCTTTTTTTATGCATGAAGCACAGGTATAGATATACAGTTGACCCTGGAACAACTTGAATTTTAGGGGTGGTGACCTCCTGCATAGCGAAAAATCTGAGTATAATTTTTGAGTCCCCCAAAGCTTAACTACTAATAGCCTACTATTGACTGGAAGCCTTACTCATACCATAAAGAGTCTATTAACATATACTTTTAAATGTTACATGTAATTACAGATTGTATTCTTACAATAAAGTAAGCTAGAAAAAAGAAAATGTTATTAAGAAAATCATAAGGAAAATATACATACTATTCATTAAGTAAAAATGGATCATTATAACAGTCTTTATGTTGAAGGCTGAGGAGGAGGAGGAGGAAGAAGAGGAGGGGCCTGGTGTTCTTGTGTCAGGGGTGGCAGAGACAGAAGAAAATCTGCAATTAAGTGGACCCACACAGTTCAAACTAGCATTGTTCAAGGATCAACTGTAGCATAGAAACAGCTATGCCATGTATTTGTGGTATAAAACAGGGGAGAAGAGATTAGGAAAAAAATGTTTTAAAAGCCTCCTTAGAGATGTGATAATAAAAAAAAGGTTAAGAAATATTGCTCTAAAGTTTCAGATTCTTGGAGAAATAGTCAAAGTTACAAAGATCAGAGAGGAAGCTATCAAGCATCATTTAGGAATGAAAATAGATGTGCAATGATTGCAGGAACAGAAGGAAATGGGGAAAAGGACAAATACACACAAGCATCATAAGAGAATTTTTTTCTGTTCAGACAGGCAAAAATTCACATAAATAAAACAATTAAGTTAGGTTTATTCCTGTAACCTAGAAGATATTATTACAAGCTCTTTAAAATGCCCCAGCAAATGTCAGGAAACAGAAGTTCCCCAATTACTCTCTCACATGCTTATTGTCAGGCATGAAATCTTCTAAGCATCTTTAGGTGTCTCTTCTTCCTCATAGTCACATTTAGTACAGTCCTATGCTCTGTTTGCTCCCTCTGTAAGTAATTACTGTCAGAATCTCTAGAAAGTAACTAGATAAGGATGAAATCTTTTTGTTCTTTTTGGCCCAGGCTTGACTGAAGTTCTCTAGAGCAATGATTCTCACATTTCACCTGCATCAGAATCACCTAGAGGCCTTCCTAAAGCTCAGGTTGCTTGCTGGGCCCTGTCCCCCAGAATTTCTGATTCAGGAGGCTTTCAAGGAGGCCCAATAATGTGCACTTCTAATGCTGATGGTGCTGGTTGGGATCCACAATTTGAGAACCACTGTCCTATATCAATGAATTGCCTATCTGGTGGGTCATCAGAATCACTGGCAGCTCTAAAAAATTGTATTCTTGGGCAACCTCTTGAGAATCTGAGGTCAGTGGGTCTAGAGAGACATTCAGGTTTGGTACATTTTCATAGTCCTCTAGATAATTCTAATAACCATTTGAGTGTGAGAATCCCTCTTTCATGTGGCTCTTTCATCAAAACTATCCTCTGGCACTGGGGACTGATTGCCCTTTGGTTTTTCATTTGTAAAATTACTTTCCTTGGCAATGGATTGCTCCCAGTAGGTGATGCAATTTTGTAGTTTTATTTATTAGCATCCTTCTTCTTATAAAGTGGATGTTGATTGCATTCTCCAGATCTCAAGGAAAAGAGCATATTTCTCTCTTTGGGGGTTGGCTTATGAAATTGTACTGTCCAGAGACGGAATATTAATTAGACTGTTTATGAGGTAAAATATAAAAGGCAAAACCTGGATTCTGGGTTCAGCTATTCAAATGGATCAAACAATGGGCCTCAGAGAAATGTGTAATGGTTTACTTATCATTTTGGACTTGTTTTCGTACAAATTTTGTCTTTGAGTTGGGACAGGAGAATTCAAAGCACTGGCAAAGTTCTATTAGGAAATTGGTTGGCAATGAATGGAATGACAATATTGTGTTTGAAGAAAGTATAACTTTTTAAATCTAATGTGATTTTCTTGAACTTATTTTGAAAGTGACTTCCAAGACTAGATTAGGTGATTAAAGATGAGATCTCATGACTGGGCACGATGGCTCACGCCTGTTATCCCAGCACTTTGGGAGGTCGAGGTGGGTGGATCACCTGAGGTCAGGAGTTTGAGACCAGCCTGGCCAACATGATGAAAACCCATCTCTACAAAAAATGCAAAAAAATTAGCTGGATGTGGTGGTGCATGCCTGTATTCCCAGCTACTCGGGAGGCTGCGGCAGGAGAATTGCTTGAATTCAGGAGGTGGAGGTTACAGTGAGCTGAGATTGCACCACTGCGGTCCAGCCTGGGCAACAAGAGTGAAAACTCTGTCTCAAAAAAAAAAAAAAAAAAAAAAAAAAAAGCTGAGATCTCTTTACTCAGAGGAAGGGGCAAGATTAGTCAATGAGTCAGTCAATTAATTGCTCTATCTGCCTGTCTATCTATTTAATCTTTATCTCTTACCACTGAAAATTTGCGGTAGCCCTCCAGTTGAACTTAAAAAAATATTTCTAGCAAATTTTCTGATCTGTCTGAATTCAGGATATTTTAGCAAACCTAATCTGCAGAGAAACACCGTGATTTTCTGTGCAAGGACAAGGGAATTATGAGAGATTATGTTCGAGTAGGATGGTAATAGTGGGTCAGCTAAGCCTTTCTCCCTAGAAACTTGAGGATTGGAGTGTACTTATGACTCAGGGACACACACTAATGATTCTGGAATTAGTTGCAGTTCTTCAAGGTACTAGCCCAGCAGATGGAAAGAATGTTTATCAGAAAATCACGGATATATATTCAGTTATTATATTTTAGACGTTTGGAATATGTGCTGTCAACTGCTTAAGTTTCATTTCCGGAGTCAAAGACTTCAGCAACTTCCTTTACTTTAACGGACAGACAACTCCACTGCAAAGTTTGAAGCATGAGAAGCTCTGTGAACACTCTTTCGCATTGTAGTAAGTTTTTTTATTGTTTTGTAGACTACTGTTCATAAAGTTTTATTATATTTAATTGCTTAGAGTTTTTTTCTACATCATCCTGTCTGTTCACTCTCCCCAATAATTAGGAAGGAGAAATGCCTGTTCATAAATATCTATTGACTTAGCCTAGCTACTAAGGTACAACCCCTTTAACCTTCGCCAAAGTGACACCTTAGAAACAATGATACATGAAACTTCACTCACATATACAAGATATCCACTTCTTTCATGCCATTGAGAAATATTTATTTCATGATTAAAAGCAGTGACTCAAAAATGAACTGGATTTCCCTTTATTTTCTACATTCTAAGATGCCTGATGGTCTCACTGCTGAGCTGTAACAGCTCTATTAGTCCCTTTCTCTGGGGTTCTGAGTGTGAGTGTGGTCTCCCTCACTTTAAACCCTGTAGGAAAAGGGGGCCAAAAGATGTGGAGATAGAAGATATGGAGGAATAAACAGAAATGCACTGACTGAAAAACAGCTGACTTGCAGGAGAGAAACTGGGGACAGATGAGATTGGGAAAGGAAGACACTTTCCATCAGAGAAAATTGAAATGGTAAAGGCTTTTCCCTCTGCTTTAGAATGAGCGCAACCTTTTGAAGAAATGGATGGGTGGAGAGAGGGAAGAATTCTGATTCTGAAACAGCTTCAACAGCAAAATATAACATTGAAAAGTTTATAAATCAGGTTGAACCCAATCTCATCAATGTTAAATGAATGTGTTTTCTTAGGGAGTTGCCTAGAAACATGGGGACTTTGAGTGGAAGTTAATGTAAGCTTAGTCATATGTTTTCATGTCTATTGATGTTAATATTGTCCCTCTTAATGCAGAGAATGTCAGAGACCTCAGACAAGTATTATTTGATTACACTCTTATCCTGGTGCTTTGTCACCAGTGAGTGTTCAGTAAACACTCCTGGTTGGTATTTTCATCAAAAGTGGTTATTTCAAAGAGATGTATAATAGAAATGGTCATTGGTTTCAAACAGAGAACCATTTTGCAGTAATTATCTCTTCATATTAAATATGTGATAGACATCAGAGATACAAATTTCCTGTGCTTATTAACTACAAAGGATCTTTGAGAATAAGCCTCAGTCTTCAATTTCTGAAGTGTCTTTTTTAGTGGGAAAAAGAGAACATATGCAAATCACTATCCTGAGAGACTGAAAAAATGGCTAACATGACTCACTGTTTAAATGCGACAGGATCTTAGATCTCTTATCTTTTGGTGGCAGACAAGGGGTAGGGGATTGAAGAAAAGCGTGGAAAATGAACCCTTAATTTTCTTGATGAGGTTATACCAATAATAACAGTAGACTTTATAATAGAAGTCAGAAATGTTGACCTAAGTGGACACAAGGAAGGCCAGTGTTTTTTTCATACTCCCCTTGGGTTCCCCAGTATTATTTCTTCCACACTGTGGCATATATTTCCTGTTCAGACAGCTCCCTTTGGAGTTAATGAAACCTCATTTAACTGTACCATAAGTCATATATGTTTCCCAAACATGAGAAGGCATGACTGAACGGATAGCTAAATAGCTAAGCAGAGTAACAGGATATCTTGGAATTGAATTACAATTGTAAATATTGGTTGGTATGATCAAAACTCCCAAAAAACAGCAATTAATTTGAGATAATTACTACTTAGAAACTACATAATTGCATGTTTCCTTCTAGAGTCACCTTGCCTTTGTGCAGAGCATTTAATTGGTCATGCAGTTAACCTGAAAGGGAAGGGCACTTATGGTAGAATTAAGAACTGTAGCAGTATGACATTCTAAATGGTAATATGTGAGGCCACTGAGCTGTTTAATCAAGTTAGTTATTATATCCTTGGAATTAAATCCAGTAGAGAGAAAAAAGTTTTAGTTTTGGCATTAGTTATATGTGAGCCTCTCTTCTCAGAATATAGAAGCGCTGTATGTGTGCAGATCTGAGGATCATTATTGGAGGTAAAATAGTTTTCCATTCACCTTGGAATTGCAGAGAAACCAAACTGAGGGTTTACATACAAAGCTTGCCCAACAGGAACGTCCATGGTCCTTGATAGCATAGTGGTCAAGGTAGGGGCTTTCGCACCAAATCCTTTGGGTTTGACAGTTTATTCTGCCACTTATTTGCAGAACAAACTACATATTTTTTTGACTTTCATTTCATTACCTGTAAAATGAGAATAATAAAGTGCCTACTTGGAAAGGATATGGTGACTTTTATAAGCTAATATATGTAAAATGATTAGCATGGCACCTAATATTTGGTGAATGTTTAATAAATGTTTATTTTTATTATATCTAGTTTGTAATGGCAATTTCTTCTCCAAGACATATGCTGTAAGATATAAAAGGACTCCCAAATTTTGCAATTGTGATGTCTCATTCTCCACTCAGAAAGATTTAGTCTAAGTTAGGCAAATACACATTATTATGACCCGTAACTAGAATGACATACATTTTCAAGGCAATTCTATCTTTTTAATTTTTGGTAATTTAAAAATATAACCAGTGTACCTATTAAGTCCACCCTAAAAATATGCATCAAAAGACTCTATTTAAAAAGTCCTGGGTGAACTTTTTTCTTTTTTCATCAGAATTGTTCAAAGTCTTTTCAAGGACTCCTTCTTCATCAAATTCTATGTGTTAAGTTCCCATCTGTGTGGTTCAGATTTAAATTTCTCTCCTTTTATAAAAGGCAACATGCTGTACCCCTTAAACTACATATTTTATTGGACATTCCATCCACACTTAATGGTAGTTTCTTCTTTAAATAATTTTTGGGTTTCTCATGTCTGTATTTTATTTGTGGAACCAACAGGTTTTAGGATACCTCCTGACTGGCCAATGTTATAGTCTTTATTGCCTTATGATAAAGTTCTTAGTAATCACAGGACTGTGAACATGTCCTTGAATAGCTAGTCTGAACAAAGTTAAATGCCATGAATTTGATACAGTTACTGATGTCTACACAAATTCTGTGTCTTAACATTGCACCAAGAATCTAAAGCACACCTTAAATTTATACAATTTTATTTGTCAATTATACCTCAATAAACGTGTTTTTAAAAAACCATCTAGGTAGGTATGTATGGTCTTCTGCAGATTAAAGAAAAATTCATGAGGGCATAAAGAAGGCTGTATTCTGTCCCTGCCTTTATTATTTGTTTACAGGTTATTTACAAACTATTAGAATTTTGAATGATACAGAAACATAGTCTTCAATCATAAAGAAGTTTCTTTTTTATTACATGGTATGGTTTATCTGTCACGCAACAAGAGAGGCCTGAATATGTGACTGGTCCTATTAACTCAGTGTTTCTAAAGTAATAACATCAGTTCCACTATCATGTTTCCTAGAATCTAAGAGGCCATTAATTGTAAATTTCACCAATGATTTAAAATAAAGGTTTGAAAAATAATGATTGTATTCTATGTTCCCAACCAACAAAATATCTCATTTCAGAAATGTCAACATGTGAGAAATAGTACAAGTGTATTTTACAATAACAATGAACAGAAGGGGAATAAGGAGGACTTTTTTTTTTTTTTTTTTTTTGCTGAGATAGAGTCTTGCTCTGTTGCCCAGGCTGGAATGCAGTGGTGCGATCTAGGCTTACTGCAACCTCTGCCTCCCAGGTTCGAGCAACTCTCATGCCTCAGCTTCCTAAGTAGCTGGGATTACAGGACTGTGCGACCATGCCTGGCTAATTTTTCTATTTTTAGTAGACATAGGGTTTCACCATGTTGGCCAGGCTGGTCTTGAACTCCTGGCCTCAAGTGATCCACTCACCTCGGCCTCCCAAAGTGCTGGGATTACAGGTGTGAGCCATTGTGCCCGGTCAGGAAATGAGGAGTTCTTAAAGGACCCTGGGAATGTTGCTAGTGGGCCCATGTCCAGATATCTTCTCGGCACTGGCAAGAGCAGTGCCTGAGTGGGTCCTTGTCTACAGAAATCATCACTAAGGATGAAATCTCTTAAAAGGGTGATCCAGATACAAACATTATATTAAATATTCAATTTCTATATAGAGTTGGAGGACATAGACTGTTTCCTAGGGAAACTGAAGGGAGGTATACCAATGTTGTATATTAATCTAGATCACAAACATCTTACACTCAAGTTTAAGTAAAAATCCAAATTAACAGCCACAAACAGTGGACCAAAATAGAGTAAACTCTGAAAAAACATTATTCATTATTATTTTTGAGTCTTAAGAGGGAAATATCAGTAAAGAAGAAAGTTATGAAAATATGTAAGTGGACTTTATTTTGTAGGAAGATAAAATATTTAGAAGGACATGTAAAAGGTTGGAAAATGTTGGGTAAATTTATAAGAAAGAAAATCTACCATACTGGAGAAGAGACATAGATAAGGTTTAGTACATGAAAATTAAACATAAGACAATGATTTTAGAAGAGCACCAACCATTCAGTAAGACAAGATTTCAAAGAGAAACATTCATATTCTGGGGATCACAAGAATAAGACAACTTGGAATCAGCCAAATAAATCAAAATCCACCGGAGACTGTTCTGTATAGCCATGAACACCCTTTTCCCATCAGTGAACATCATAACGAGAGAAACAATGTGGAAATGAAGTAAACGGTCATCCTGGGTGAAATTACATATGGCCAAGTTAGCTCTACCTTCACGGAAGGTTTGACAGTTGTTCTGGGAAAAAGGATGGGATCCCACATCATCACATTTTGGAGACCTTAGAGCTTATTCTCCCAAACACTTCTGTGCATTTCTTGGTTTATAAGGATTTGTGTCAGGTTATTGCCTCAGTGGATTTTCTTGCCGTGAGTAGCCATACAGGGCTTGCTGAGTGGGGAGATGTTGGTCAAAGGGTGCAAACTGTCAGTTACAGGATGAATAAGTTCTGGAGATCTATTATACAGCATGGTGACTGCAGTTAAAAAGGCTTTTTGAATCCACTAAAATAACTAGCATAGGTGTAAGACAGGGGAGACAATTTCAATCTTTTGCTCCCTTCTCTACCCTCATGCTCTGCAAAATTATTTTCACCAAGTTACGGTTTGGCATTCTTCCCTCTGGTTACTATGCAAAGGGAAAAAAATCTTGTAAAACTCATTAATGCATATATGATAGGGATACAAACAAAAACATTGTCCTCTATATTCCTTATTGGATTAAGGCCTGCGAAAAACTTCTCTGTGAACTTCTTTGAATTCTTCTTTTTATATGACAAAAAAATTCATATGTTTGATTTTGTTGTTTCATTCTTTAGAAGTTGCCCCAATGCTTGGAGGCAAAATTTTAGCTCAATTTTATTTTAGACAAAGTCTTTCTCTCTTGCCCAGGCTGGAATGCAGTGGAATGATCTCTGCTGACTGCAACCTCTGCTTCCTGGGTTCAAGTGATCCTCCTGCCTCAACCTCTCAAGTAGCTGGGATTACAGGTGCCCACCACCATGCCCGGCTAATTTTTGTATTTTTAGTAGAGACGGGATTTCACCATGTTGGCCAGGCTGGTCTTGAACTCCTGACCTCGAGTGATCCATGCACCTTGGCCTTCCAAAGTGCTAGGATTACAGGCATGAGCCACTGAGCCTGGCCTAGCTCAATTTTAGTAATAGCATACAACATACATGCAAATCTGACTTTTCTTTCGGTCTTGATGTTCTATCCTAATTTATATGTTTCCGGGTCTTGATATGATTTCCTTTATTTACATTTTAGTATAAGTAATCTTGTGAGCTGTTTCAAAGAATTTGTGTAAAAACTTGTTATAAAGCATTTATAAGAAATGTTAATACATTTTGCTTTTGCCTTTTTTTTTTTTTTTTTTTTTTGGTTGGGGGTGGTTAGTGTGGTCTGATTTGGTGAATTGTCAGTGTGTCAGTTATTGGGTTGAAAAATCCCAAACTGTCTGTTTCTCCTACTATACTCTCATAACAAGAAGGCTTCTGTGCCCAGATGTGGGGGGGTGGATCCATACACCAAACAGGTGATCAGTCCCACAGTGGACATCAGCTGAGTGTCCTCTAATTCAGTTCTGACACTATCTACCTCATGGTAGCGTCAGTTTCCACAGGTTGAAAGCTCAGTCCCACAAGGTTGCTCTTTACTTTAGACACCAGTCACAAGTCCAGGCTTCTAGAACTTCTAACTGACTTGCTATAAATTGGGGTTTCCATGACCGTCTTCTTGGGTTCGCTTAATTTGCTAGAGCAGCTCACACAGCTCAGGGAAACGCTTGTATTGACTGGTTTATTGTAAAGGATATTTAAAAGAATACAAATGAACAGCCAGATGAAAAGATACATAGGGTGGAGTATGGAAGAGTCCTGAGTGCAGGAGCTTCTGGCCATGTGGAGTGGGGTGCACTACCCTTCCAGCACATGGATGTGTTCTTATTCACCTTTATGGAAGCCCTCTGAACCTAGTCCTTTTTTGGAGGGGTTTTTATGGAAGTTTCTTATGTGGATGAGATTGATTAAATCATTGGACAGTGATGATCAATTTAACATGCAGCCCCTCTCCTTTCCCTGGAGGTTAGGGAATGAGGCTGAAATTCCCAAACCCCATAATCCTGATCTTTCAGGCGACCAGTTCCCCTGAAGCTACAGAGGGGCTGTCAGTCACCAGCCATCTCATTAGCATACAAAAGACCCTCTTATCACTCCAGAGATTCCAAGTATTTTAGGGACTGTGTGTCAGGAAATGAGGATGAGGACCAGATATATATTTTACAGTATCACGGTTATAAAAAATGCTCGTGTGTCAAAAAAATAGGAAATGGGATTTGTTTGAAAGACAAAAACACTTGTGAGAAATAATGTCTGTTTGATGGGCTGAGTAAAATTTTGGCAATGTAGGGTATTTTATATGTATTTATGAGATTATGTAGTCAATTACTTTAGTTACTTCTTCCTTTTAACTTTAAGTGTTTTCACTGGCTATGCAGCATGTTATTCCTTGTTAATATAACCACCTCTGTGAATTAATCTCTCTTCTTATATGATAGACATTTTCTAGCTAAGATCTCCAGGGAAAAGTTTGAGGGATCACAAGAGTGGATGAATCATGAGGAAGGGGATCTACATATTTCTGACCAGCTCAGAGGAAGGTAATACTGCATTGCAATAAATATGAAGGTCCTGTGTAAGAAAAACAAAAGCCATAAATACATATTACACAATTCTCAGTTAAATGTTTTATGGGATCTTTTGGGATTAAATAGAACTCCTGGAGCTGACAAAGATTCCTTGGTTGGTTTAATTTTGGTCAAGCTTCCACATCTTCTTCTATGCCCATTTGTGCAATTCTTTGTAAAATCCAGTTTTAGCAAAGAATCCTGCTAAGTCAGTGTAACAAGATCCCTCATCCTTGATATCTGATCATCCTTGACATCTGACCAGGTTCCTCATCCTCCACCATTCCCCAGGTGATGTCTGATCACCTTGACCTGTCTTTAGCAAGAGTCTTGTGAGGTTGGTTTTTACCAGATTCCCCCTTACCCAGGAGGCTTCCACTGGTAATTTTCCATCCAGTGATCCACACACTGCTTCTTGCCTATAAATTCCCACTTGTCAATGCTGTAATCTGAGTTGAGCTCAGTCTCCCTCCCCAACTGCAAGACCCTGTTGCAGTGGTCTCCATGCCTATTGTGATGGTCCTGAATAAAGTTTTCCTTACTGTGCTTTACCAAGGATGATTGAATGATTTTTTTCTTTAACAGAGCCCTATGGTTTTATTTAAAGAGTAGCCAAGTGGCTCACCCAACATCTCAGAGTGCGCTGGTGGCAGGACTGAGACCACAATCAGACCTCCTGCAGCTCAGTCCCATGTCCTTGCCCTTTTCACCTCCAAATCAAACATGGCAGAGACTGCACTTCTAAGCTCGAGAGTGAAAATTGTTCTATTTATGTAGGGCTGTGCAAATGTTCTTAGAAATTTGGAAAATAAGATTGAATTTGAATTCTGTGTCTATGTGGATAATTTTAAGTTTCATATGATTCATCCTTATGATGCACTTTTTAAAGGGATATGTATTCTATGTAGACCTCTGACTGGTGAAATATTCCATTGTTTTAAGTTAGAAAATACCATTCCTAGTCATCAACATAGAGTTGAGAATATAGGCTTTTTTCTTTAACAGAGCCTTATGCTTTTGTTTAGTGCCCTGACAGACTAAAGCTGAATCCTGATTTCTCCACTTAGTAGTTATGTTACCTTGGCCAAGTTCCTTAACCTCTTTTTATGTCAGTTCCCTCATGTGTATAATGGAGATCATATTAGAAACTGATTCCTTTTTCATGTGGTTAAGTGAGTTAATGCATAAGCACTCTGAATAGTGCCTGGCATGAAATAAGTAGTCAGTAAATGTCAACTTTTATTTCTCTATTTTTAATGTTTAGATAACTATATGCACAGATTCACCCATGCTTTGCTATGTTTGAATAACAAAACAAGATATAGAAGAGAATAGAAGTTGAGCTAAAATATGTGCAAGAACATACAAAGGACATCAAATTTGAGGAACTGTTCAATTCATAAAAGTCTATTGTAGCATTCTACCAACTGGTCATCCTGACTGTGTTTAAATTTCAAAAGATGAGGAATTCACTTTTTCTTGAAATAGTCCATTCCATTTGGACAATTTTATTAAGAAGTTATTCATATATTGAACTGAAATCTTTATCTGGTTTCTATTGGTTGTAGTTCTTTTTAAAAAAAATTTTTTTTGGAGTGGAAAAAAGCAAATTTAACTCTCCTTTAATTGACATCCTCTAAATATTGAAGAGTGCTTTCACATGGCGATCTATCCCTTCCGTTTTTCAAAAAGACACATGAATAGATGAGACACATGATTTCAGGCATACTCCCACGTCTCCACTCTCTCTCCTGGTGCTTTTTTCAAAGTGATCTCATTGCCTATAATAGGTTTAATCAATCATTCAACTGATATATATAATTTTTGCCCTGACTGCATTTCAGAATCTAAAGTCTCCTGAATATTTTCTAGATGACGGTTGATGGAAAGAGAAATTAATCCTGTAGGAAACTTTTATTTTCAGAGAAAACCTCTTCAGGATGCCCAGGACCTTTTAAGAATGGTGAACCATAACCTAAAATATACGACACTTCCTAGACATTAGAAATACAGTCAATTTTTGGCTTCAATGGCAAAGATGAAATAATTTTAATACCCTGCTCTCCTATTCCATTGGTTGTGAGCTTGAAAACTTCATGCCTCTTGGAGTCCTCTAAAATTGGAATTGTTGTTATTTTGATTTCTCTTACCATCAGGTGGCTAAATATGTGCATCCCCTATAGCCTGGTGGAGGCAATGGACCATAACATTGGCAGGTTTGGGTCATACTTTCAGTGTAAGGATGGATATTAACACTTAACTCACATGTGTTTTAATGTATGGATTATTCAAAGTAAAGTGTATGAACTGCTTAGTGTAATGCCTGATGCAAAGTAATTGCTTAGTAAATAAAAAGTAATAGAGCTGATGGACTTCTGTTTTAAAAGGAAACTATTGTATACCACTTTTTGTAATGTTCTAGACATTACATTATGTATTGTGTTCTTCTGGATGTTTTGTTTTCATAAATGTATGTGTGTGTATATATGTATATAATTGATATAGTATGAATAGATATACATAATGACCTCATATATGTGTATTCTTTCACATGTGAAATTATATTATATTCTGTTCTGCAATTTGCTTTATTCACTTCATATTACATGGACCTATTTCTGTAGACTAAAAATGGACATTCTTCATCTTTTTAGTAGTGGCACAGTGCTCCATTGTGTGGATGTACTGTGTTTTATTTAATAATCTTTTAATGACAGACATGTAGAATGTATCCATTTACTGGGTAATGTAAGCAATGCAACAATAAACATCCTTGGACAGATATTTTTGCACACTTATATACCTTAGGGACACATTTTAAGAGTGGAATTGCTGTGCCAAAGGATAAACGTATTCAAATTTAAATAGGTACTGACAAATTTCCACTCTCCTAGTTTGTTTTCTCCTGCTGTAACAGAATACTACAGGCTGAGTAATTTATAAAGAATAGAAAATTAATTGGCTCATGGTTTTGGAGACTGAGAAGTCCAAGAGCATCTGTTGAAGATCTCATGGTGGAAGGTGGAAGGCAGAAGTGAGTATGGGAGACAGAGAGACTGCAAGAGTGAACAGAGCTCCCTTTTATGACAATTGCTCTTATGAGAACTCACTCCCTGTGATAAGGCCTTTAATCCATTTAAGAGGGCTCTGCCCTCAGAACCTAATTACTTCTTAAAGGCCCCATGTCTTAACTGTTACATTGGCAATTAAGTTTCCAAAATGTGAGCTTTTGGGGGACACATTCAAGCCATAGCAGCCACTCAAAAATTTGTAGTAGAGTTCACTTTCACTTTCTGTGAATTAATACATTCTGTTTCACAGAATATTAATTCTTAATAAATTCTGTTTCACAGAATATTAATTCCTAATAAATTAAGAATCAATTTATTCTTTCATTCAGTAAGTTTCTGTTATTCCTACTCTCACTAGCACTGTGTATTATAATTATTTTTCTTAAATTTGTCAATTTGGTTAGTGAAAAATAATAGCCTCCTGTTGTTTTAATTTGCATTCTAAAACTATGAATCAAATGGAGCATCTTAAAACATGTTTATTGGCTACTGGTGTTTCTTTTTCTGTGAATCTGGCAGTTGAATTCGTTGTCCATTGTTCTATTGGATTGCCTGTCTTTTTCTTATTGATTTTAAAGTCAATAACGTATTTAGGTCTCTGTTGCAAAATTTGTTTCCTTGTTTGTTGTTTAGAGGGAGCCCAGGCATTTAATGATGATTTGATTATTTGAGGCAGCTTTCTTCTGTGGAAAGAGTGCTAGACTATCGGGTGAGAATACTTGAGTCCTAGCTCCGGCTCCCTCTCTTGCTTGTTCCATGATTTTGGTTTTCCCAACTGGAAAATGGGAGTACTAACAGCTGACCGTGAAAGTGCTGCAAACACTAGATGTGATAATGTCCATGAAAGCATTTGATAGACTCTAAACAGTTTTGCAGATCACATATTGTTATTTTTATGATATCCATGAAATAATCCATCTGAGAAAAGGAAAATTTGCTTGTGTTTAAGCCTTCAACTCCAGTTCTTTGCCTCTTAGATTTAAAGCCAACCTCTTTCCACACAGCAAATTTAAAAGCATCGGCTTCAGATTAAAAAAAAGTTGTGTTAAGTCCTCTTTACTCTGTACTGGTCAGGTCTCATCTGGAAAAACTGAGCTCATTTCTGGGGACTGTGGAGACTGTGCTTTAATTTGATTGTTCTGGAGAGCACTGGGAGAGAAGGTGCCAAAAAGGATAGGGCCTGGAAATCATGTTATAAAGATTAGGAAGGCTTATCTCGGGAAAAAAAAGTCAAATTACAAAGATTTACTATATTTCTTCAATATTTGAAAGGTGGTTTCCTGGGAAAGGGAGTAGACTGATTTTCATTGTCTTATGGAGAAGAACTACTTATTATCATCAATTTAGGATTCACATAAAGAAGATATTTCTAGCCATTCTGTTTGACAGTGGGACAAGGTATTTCAAAACAGTGATTTACTCATTACTAGATGTGTTCTAGCAGAAGGAGAAAGCCAGGGACGTTGCCAAAGAGACTTCTGTGTCAGGAGACAGTGATTTCTGAGGCCCATCTGCGTGGTTTGGCCGTGTAGGTGTCTTTTTCTCTCACTTGTATTCATTCTCCTTACAATTTTTCAGGACATAAAAATTCCAAGTTAGATGTTTGAACAGTATAAAAATGAGTAAGATTTGATCACGGAACTTAGATTATTAGAGAAGACCAATTTTGGAAGGGTAGACAGACAACTGACCTTGGAACCAGAAGATTCCAGAAGCTGAAGAGATATTTCCAGGTCATCCTTTTCCATAGTCACCATTACACTGAAGACAACTTTGCTGGTTTTCTTTCCTTCCCTCTTTTCTTCTGTCTTACTCTCATTTCTTTTCCTTTTTATCTGGATCATTCTGAATGTTTTTCTTTTTTTTTGACATTTATTTATTAATAAAATCAAAACATTTATGAACCACCACTTAACTCAAGGGATAGAACACTGAAAATAACTTACATCTGCCTACATGTTCTTTCTCTATTCCAAGCCCTGGTCTCCCCACCAGACATAATTACTGAGCTGAATTTTGTATTTATCTTTCTCTTGTTTTAGTTTTTAAAATAGTTTTTATCATACATATAGTCTAAATAATATATATTTGTTTTACTTGTTCCAGGATTTTATAAAATGCTCATGTGACAATGAAGCCTTCTAGTTTTGCCTTATCAACATCATGCTACTAAAATTCATCTATGTTATTGAGTATAGCTGCAGTTCATTTATTTTTCACTACTGTATACTATTTCATTGTGTGAATGTGCTGTAATTTATCTTTTCATTCTCTGGTTGAAAATTATTTAATTTTATCTTTAGCATTTTACTATCATGAACAAATGTTGTTCTACACACTTGCTGATACTCATGTGTAAGGATTTCTTTAAGATTGATACTATAGGGAGGCTGAGGCAGGAGACTGGCGTGAACCCAGGAGGCAGAGCTTGCAATGAGCTGAGATAGCGCCACTGCAATCCAGCCTGGGCAAAAGAGCGAGACTCCGTCTCAAAAAAAAAAAAAAAAAAAAAAGAAAAAGAAAAGATTGATACTATAAGTGGAAAAACTAAGTCATTGAGTGTGTAAATGTTGCATCACAAGGTAATGCCAAATTGTTTCATAGGGTGTTCATATCTTTGATTATATTCAAAGTAGCTTCTCCCTATGAGAACTTGTCTTGCTAGAATATATTTTCTTAAATTACTTTATTTAAATGCCCAAAATCCATAATGACATTCTGATCAAAAGACTCTCCACAGGGCATTCAGAATCCTCCAATGACTGGTAGCCCTATACCCATTCAAAGTCATCTCTTATTGTTCCCCTTTAGGATCACTTCACTCCAACCAGGCTTGTGACCTCACAGTCTCACCCTCTTTCCCTGCTTTCCTGTCTCATCTTACCTTCTACCTCTTCCTTATCACTTTCAATCTACTTAGAGCAGAGAGTTTGAGAACACAGACTCTGGGGATGGACTGCTGGAGTTTGAGTCTCATTTACTACCACTAACTGAGAGAACTCATTCATTTCTGGGTCTCAGTTTCTCCACGTGGGAAATGCAAATAATGACAGAACTTACCCTAGAGGTTTGTTGTGAGGATTAAATGAATTAATATACATAAAATTCTTAGAACCATAAACATTATATAAGTATGTGATGTGATATGTTATTATTATTCTAGTACAGGTTCTTATCTTGTTCTATAAGTATTTTATGACTAATGTAATTTTACTTTGATTTCATAAATAATGCATCATTAATATCTTATCTGAGGGCAGAAACCATATTGGTACAACTTTCCAAATATTTAGTACAAATTGGGTTTGTTGATGAATAAAATGAAATAAAATTGTGTATGGGAGTCAGTCCTACGTTTTCATAGTCTTGATACTGGCTATGAAAGAGTGGCTACCTCACACATAAAACTCCACTTGGCTGCTAATTTCCATGCCATGACACCAACTTATGACACAGACCTTAGCACTAAGCCTAAATAGTTAACCTTGGAACCTAGATCATAAAGGTATAACTTGGGACATAGGGTGGAAAAGAATCTCTAAAATACAGATGCCTGGTTTTTGTGGGTTTTCTCAATTCTGCATAGGGGTCCATCTTCTCCAGACTGGCTTGGATTGCAAGAAGCTGCATCTTCCTACAGAACTATTCTGATAAAAATGTGAAACAACACGGGGTCCCAGATCAGACCTGAATGAGGTACCAAAGGTGATTTTTGCACCACTGATGCTCACTCTCCAGCACCATACTGCAACCAGATGCCCCATTCACTTGACGGGGTGTGCTGCCAACAGGACTGGCATTTTTGCTATTGACCAACATTAGCTGGCATGGTTACAAGAGTCTGGACAGCCAGTTAATCCTTAAAGATATGTCTTCTTTGATTGTGTGCTATAACATTATTCTTGCAAGTACTATTTTCTAAAGGACTTCTGAAGCAATAGAAAAAGCCGTAAATTGCTTTCCATTGCTAGGAAAAGTCATGTGTCTGTTTAAGTATACAAGCATCTTCAGAGGGCTATTTGTGATTGCAACATTTTCAGACTCAATAGAGTCACATAATAAAGCAAACCCTTTCTAAGCATTTGAGTGTCCTTTCTCTGCTGTTTGAAGCACACAGATGAAGATAAAGATACACTGGGGAGGAAAACATATTTCTCCCAGAGAAGAAGAACAGGGTATGTGAAGTGTTAAAAAACTCAGAAAAGGGATAATGATTAGAATTTCAGGTATTCTTGAGCTATTGGATCAATTCAAAATGCATGAGTGTTTCAAATTTTAGAGAATACTATAAATGAAAAAAAAGTGGCCATGCAAGTTTAAATTTAAATATTGCTGACTTGGAGTTTTAACAAAGCAATTCACATTGCCGTGAATTGGAGATGGCAAAGATCCGCATTGCCACCAAATCCATTGATCTGTTGAGTTCTTAAATTCAGTTCAGTTTTTTTTAATTTCTAATTTTAAAATATTAAGAAAATTATTATATTTCTCCTGGATTGACATGTAATATAAGAAAAGGGAATTTCAGTATGTGTATACTTTAAAAACGTGAGGAGAAAGAGAAAACACTTTGAAAACATAGGTAATAGCCATAAATAAATATTTTGAAAGTGTCACTAGCCTCCTTCTCCATAATTAGTGTGCTAAGATGGCACAAACTAGGGAAAGGGAGGAGAAAATTACTTTTCACGAGGGAAAGGTTAGTTGGAATTTTCAGTTTTTATTAGAAAGGAAAAAGACTTTAAACCTAAGAAATGTGATGTCACCCTTCATCTTCTTTTGTGACTTTTTGGCCCACTTAAAAATTAAAATAATGCATAGCTTCCTCAAGTCAGTAAGAGGATTCTCAAATAACATGCTTAGAATGAAGAGATCAGGACAACAAGTCTTTAATCTGAACAAGTAATTTATAGGATTATGAAAAATCCAGGTTCTTGACTATCCCCACTACAGAGTGAGACATAATTAAATTACGAGAGGAAAAAAGAACCATGAATCTGCTACCCCCTATAATCACTCATTAGATTTCAATGATTATTGAAAGCAGGTTAATGCAAAACTCAGCTATTCGTCTTTGATATACCTGAAAATTCTTTGGGCATTTCATCTAAATCACTTTGAAACACCCAGAAGCTTGGTAAGAGAATGCAAACAGACTTTTTTTTTTTTTTTGAGATGAAGTCTTGCTCTTTCACCCAGGCTGCAACCTCCACCTCCCGGGTTCAAGCGATTCTCCTCCCTCAGCCTCCTGAGTAGCAGGGATTACAGGGGCCCACCATCAAGCCCGGATAATTTTTGTATTTTTAGTAGAGACAGGGTTTCACCATGTTGGCCAGGCTGGTCTTGAACTCCTGACCTCAGGTGATCCACCCACCTCAGCCTCCCAAAGTGCTGCGATTACAGGTGTGAGCCACCACTCCCAGCCAGACCCATTTTTTTATAAATCAGGTAGTGCTACCCATTCTTTAAAAGGCACACCACATTAGTATAGGCCAAAGTCTCTTTCGTTTCATTATATAACAATGACAGCAACTCAATTTAAGTGTATAATGACCCAAACCAGCCATCCTAGCAGCAAAAAAACTTAATAGCAATCTTATCTGGAATGTTGACAGGGAGCACTTCCCAAGAAACCATTACAGCCTCTTCAGTTTACAAAACAATTGGCTTTAATCTTTAATACTGTTAAGCAGTAGGGGGCAGATAGGCACATTAGCATAGCTTTACTTTTTATAAATAGCATTTAATGCACCATATTCAGATACTGTTGGGCTAAGCATCTTATGTCAAACAGTTTTAGATTTGAGCAAATACTACAAAGATTTTTTTTTTTTTTCTTGAAAGGCAAGGCACAATGCTTGCATTCCCATGATAGGACTTAGGAGAGTTTGTATATCAATGAAATTTGAAGGCAAAAACCTTGAACATATTTCCTTAGGGAAATGTAAGATTCCTTGACATAAATTTAAGTTACAATGAGAAAAAAACCATTAAGAAGAAATTTTCTCAGTTCAACATAGAAGCATTAGCTTCATTAAGTTCATGTACTCTGCTTGGAGCACGAAGTAATGCTATAGTCTCACCACTATAGCTCTTCATCCATTTAAAAAATTTCTTTATTATTGCATGACAAGAACCCAGATGTGAATTTCAGATATTCTCTTTCTTAAAGAAGCAAATATATTTTTTATCTTCGTAGTATGTCTTTGGATAACATGGAAGAAAGGGCTTAATATCATTGCTAAAATTGAAGGGCTGAGCTTGGATGATTTTCCAATGACTTACTGGGATCCTCACACTCAGTGCATGCCAGGTAGTCCTGCAAGGCATACCATATACACACTGCACACCTTCCTGGAGCATCTCATTTCCTTAATGATAAGAAATGTGTTTTGTATTCAAATAGGCACAAATGCATTATGAATATACTGAACAACTTCCCTGCATTTTAAGATAAACAAAACATAGGACTTTAAAGAAATTTCACATTTATGCTGGACTGCTTTGGCAGAGGTGGGCCTCCAGGTTCCCAGGGTAAGTACACTCGGCTTTCAATTAAGGATATTTTGAAAGGAAGATTTGAAGACTGACTTAAACAATGGGGAGCAAGATCTACAGTCCTGCTGTAGTAGAAACCGTGTGGTTAAATGACAACTTAAGCAAAAATATTCAAATATAGTTTTGCCTCAAAATTCATTCTGATAAAACTTTTCCTCTAGTTGCAAACAGAATTGGGAAAAATACAGGTCTTGCATTCTCAGCCTTCTATTTAAAACGCAATAAAGCTATTTTGGAATTAGACATTATTTATTTGGAGAGAGTAGATTTATCACCTTGCTTCACACTTTCTACTTCTGATCTCTCTTGGTTTGCCTCTTAGCTTTTGGGGGAGTATTTCTTTTTGATAATCATCGTTATCTACTTATCTCAGTAATAAAGACTCTTGCACTGTTTTAACATGTTAGATGGTTAGACTATTTTGACCCAAATTGCTACTTAACTAAAGCGTGTATATAAATATCATTCTAGCAGAAATGTAGCATAGGTAAGAGTCTTCTATCTTCTAATATGTACGTCTGCATCAATGAACACACTTTCTATAAGATAACTTCAACTATACTTATGATCTTCTCTACCTTAATGTAATATCATCAATCTCTTAGTCAAGACGCAGAAAAAAATTTTTGGATAAAACAGCACTGTGAGACATTAAAATAGAAAAGGAATTGCTGGACAAGATGCAGAGCCTTTTTAAAATAAGTTATTTGAAAACATCTAGCAAAGACAATGTGTTTTAGTGTTAAAGCAGACTCTAGCCACAATTACAATAACTCCCCACAGTTTTCTTTAGTCTCTGTTTTCTGAGTAGCTTTTTTTGATCTTCACAACAATCCTGTGAGATAGGCAAAACTTTTGCTTCCATTTCACAGAGGAGAAACCAAGATTCATAAAGGTTAGATAATCTGTCCAAGGTCATAGACCTAAAAAGTGATATAGTGGTCATTGTTCCCTACACCACTGATTCCATGTTCAGAGATATTTTCCCAAATGCTATGCTGCAAGCTTTCATCCCAATTAAGTCATTTATAAATGTGACTTTGTATTTATAAGAATGACCTCTGTAAGAAACATAAGAAACAGACTGTGGAACTCAGACCTACTCTATTTGGGTGGTCAGAAACATACAAAACAATTATTGCTCAAAATGAGTTCTGTGGAACTCAGAGCAGGGGAAAAATGAAAACATAAATGTGGGGAATACTATCTACTAAGTTCTCTCTGGAAGATTCACATTGTAAATGGCATAGTTACAACCCTGAGAAATACTGCAAAAATAAATGTATTTGTTTATCGCTTCCCAAACTTAATTGGGCTTGGAACTTTCTTTTTATCCCACTTATTAACAATTCCCATATTAATGCTGAATTCCGGCTTATTTTAGAAATTTCCCTTGTAGTGAAGAGTGAAATTTAAAAAATAAACCTGGTTTGAAATTCCCGTTGCCAAATTGGGTAGTAAATGCCTGGAATATGAATCTTATTCTCCTTTAACTTTGAAGGTTCCTGTAAAGAAAGAAGAGGATCTTTGAGTTTCTTTTTTACTTCTGCTTCCATCCTTTGGCTGTTCCAGAGCTGTTAACCGCCATGCTGTGATGGTTTGAAATAAACCAGCCTTGCTATGAAAAACTTTGATAGATTCAACATCTCTTTATTTTCCTCCCTGTAGTGATCATTGTGGCACAAAATGATTTTTGAGGTTATGGGATAAGAAAAAAAGTTCTATGAAAGCAGGTCTTATTGATCCTATTGCAGGAGGTCTTATCACCGAGGATGGAAGATGCGGTTACTGAACTGCTTTTTACCAGCCTATGGAAGAGTCGATGCATTAAGTTGAAAAGAATGGGCTTAGATCATAAATCTGTTCTTTGGGGAAATTACAGATTCAAGCTCTTTGAAGATATTTATTCCTTCAAAGTTCTTAATTTGTGTTTATTCATTTCCCCTAGTTGATTTCAGGCACAAAGATAAGAAGAAAAACTTAATTCTGTATTGTGGCCATGCCTGGTCTGTGATTAGTATGAAAACGCTTTCTAAGTTTTCCAAGATTGCCTTTTAAAATAATCATATTTTGTTGCTGCCTTCGTTGGAATGCCTCTGTGTGTCTGATACTAGGCTTAATCTTGTTATTTTGTGAATATTATTTTGAAAATGAAATTCTCAAAGAAAAAAGGCTGAAAGGAAATTCACCAGAATATTAACAATGGTGGTTTTCTTGGAAAGTGGGATCGTGGGTGATTATATTAATTTTTTTCTTATATTTTATGTGTTTGTGACATTTTCTACAATATTATTAGCATATCATATAGTATTACTATGAAAATCAGAAAAAGGTACTAAACTATTTGACATTTAAAATTAGGGTCCTATTTCTCTTTAAACTTCAGACATGATTTAAAGGTTTTTTGCTTTTCCTTTCAGCCCCACCTTTAAAAGTGAGGGAGGTAAAGTAAATGTATAATATTTCCAACAGTAATGCATTGCTAAAATCAAATTATTGCATAATGATGATTAAACATCTAGGTCTGCCTCCAATAAAGAAATGAGGAATGACCTAATTACTGTAGTTTGCCTGTAAAAACCTATTCATTTATCACTTCACTGAACATTATGACCAGAGTTTTACAGAAAGAGCGGGTTTCAATTTATAATTTTCCTCCCTCATAAACTGAAATTTCTGTTGAGCAGACATGAAAGATTTAGGCAACATTCACCGAGGAAAGCCCTCCAGTCTTCTCATAGGGTGCCTGGGAAGACTAACACCAATTTACATGCCTCTGGTCTAAAGAGCTATTGCTCTGAAAAATCTGAGGGCAGGCATCTCTCAGTCTTCTCCCCTTTGCATTTCTGACCTGAATTGTTTCCACATAAATTTACTTTCTTATTGGTTTTGACATAAGTAAGACCAGAAAGACTTTACAGGAAAGATTTGGGTAGTTATCAAGATGTATTTCCAGCCCCTGAGAGAAACTGGAAATAAGTTTATATGAAGAAGTAAGATTTTTTTAAAGAAACTTGAGAAAATATTGTATATATATATATAACACATCCCTGAGATCATTCCCTAAAAGCCATACTTCAGTGCTAAATTTAGCTAGTCTAGTTGGACATGATTTAATGATGTTTTCTTAAGTTCTCTGTGTCTGACTATTCATAAAGCAAATAAGTCTTGATGACAAGAAAAGCTCAATAAAATCAATATTGAATTGTCTGGAAATTAGCGATATGGTTTATGGACTCTGTATTAGTCTGTCCTCGCGCTGCTATGAAGAAATACCAGAGACTGGGTAATTTATAAAGGAAAGAAGTTTAATTGATTCCCAGGTCCATATTGCTGGGGAAGCCTCAGGAAACTTACAATCATAGCAGAAGGCAAAGGGGAAGTAGGCACCTTCTTCACAGAGTGGCAGGACAAAGTGAGTACAAGCAGGCGAAATGCTAGATGTTTATAAAACCATCAGATCTCCTGAGACTCACTATCACTAGAACAGCACAGGGGAAACCGCCTCCCATGATCCAACTACTTCCACCTGGTCCTACCCTTGACACGTGGGGATTATGGGGGTTACAATTCAAGATGAGATTTTGGGTGGGACACAGCCAAACTATATCAGACTCTCCAGATCCCTAGTTTCTCTTTTGTTTCTTTTGTACTACCTGAGCTATTGCATGAAGTGTCATGAGAGAATGCAATTATAAGGTTGATATCACTTGCCAAACCAATGCAAAGCATAAGGTATCTCTCTGGGTACGCATTTTAAGGGAAAAGAGAAGAATACACAAGGCAAAAAACATCTTACTAATGGCTTGGCAGTATTTAAATATTTGATTATCTGGTTGTCCTATTTCCACCAGCCTTCCTCTCCAATCTTATTTCTCAAAGTTCACATGCAGCCCAGGCCCCCGTTTTTGTGATTTTTTGATTAGGCACATGCATTAGTCAGGGTCCTCCAGATAAAAGAAACCAATAGTATGTGTGTAGACAGAGATTTCATTTAAAGAATTGCCTCATGAGACTATGGAGACCAGCAAGTCCAAGATCTGTAGGGTGGGACAGCAAGCAAAGATCCGGGGCAGAATCAGTGTTGCAGATGAAGTCTGAAGGCAGTCTGTGGCAGATTTCTTCTTGCTTGGGGGAGGTCAGTCTTTTCTATTTAGGCCTTCAACTGATTGGATGAGGCCTACCCACATTACGGAGGGTGATTGGCTTTACTTGAAATCTACCATAAATGTTAATTTCATCCCAAAACTCTCCCAGAAACATCCAGAATAATGTTTGACCAAATATCTGGGCACCACGGTTTACGTAAGTTGACACATAAAATTGACCAACACAGCGTATGTAGTTTTCTAAGTCTCCCCAGGTGATTCAGACACCACCTTCTCCTCACTGAAGTAAAATCACTCTACTTCTGTTTCTCCTCCTGGTTGAAAACAATCGCTCTAGCTATGCCAAATTATTTTGAATACTCTGAATATTGACCTCCTTATGAAACCATGTCTGACTCTGCTGCTTCCTCATTTTAATGTTCTTCCTACCGCTTCTCTGCTTGGCTTCCTCTTAGACTCTATTCATCTTTTAAGAATTAGCTTAAGGCTGGGTGCGGTGGCTCGCGCCTGTAATCCCAGCACTTTGGGAGACTGAGGCAGATGGATCATTTGTGGCCAGGAGTTCGAGACCAGGTTGGCCAACATGCCAAAATACTGTCTCTACTAAAAAAATACAAAAATTAGCTGGGTGTGGTGATGCACGCCTGTAATCCCAGCTACTCAGGAGGCTGAGGCATGAGAATTGCTTGAACCTGGGAAGCAGAGGTTGCAGTGAGCCAAGCTGCAGCCTGGGTGACAGAGCAAGACTCTGTCTCAAAAAAAAAAAAAAAAACATAAACATAAACGTAAAATAAAAAAAAGAATGTGTTTAAGCACTGTAACCTTTTACAGATTTTACCACCTTCCTCTGTGTTCCTATATATATTTAAGTGTCTTTATTTCAGCACATGGGATAGGTTGTGTTGTGACTATTTATTACACATTCATCTTAGTCTGTTTTCTACTGATATACAGAATACCACAGACTAGGGAATTTATAAAGAAAATAAGTTTATTTGGCTTATAGTTCTGGAAACTGGGAAGCCTAAGAGCATGGTACCAGACTCTGGTGAGGGTCTTATTGCTGCATTGTCTCATGGTGGAAAATAGAAGTGCAAGCAAGTACATGAGGCAGAGATAAAATGGGGGCCAAACTTACCCTTTTCTCAGGAGCCCACTCTCTTGATAAGTAACCCAATCCATTCATGACCTAATCACCTCTTAAAAGTCCCACCTCAATACTGTTAGAATGGCAAATAAATTTCAACATGATTTGGGGAGGTAGCATTGAAACCTAGCAATGTCTGTTTATTTCATTAAAATGTGAATGCCTTGGTATTAGATGGCGACTTATTCATCTTTCTATCCCATCATCTAACAGAATCGAAGAAGGCCTATTTTCACAATGAATATTGGCTGAATGATTATTTGCTGGGTGAATTGAGATCTGAAGTCTATACCTAAAAATTCTAGCAGCTGTGGTTGGACAGAAAAGAGTTTGAAAAGGATCATGGAAATGGTCTATATACTTTTAAGGGAGGACTGGTTCATATGGGACATTCTAGGCAGCAGAAGGAAGCTTATTGGGCAGAAGTTGGGAATAGTAAGAGAAGGAGTGTGTTATCTGATAAAAAATAGCTATTATTTTGAATTGTTTCATAGGTCAGCCTTAACATGTCCTATATCCTTTTCTTACGCATTCACCTATGAGATAATGAATAATATAACAGTATAAAATGAGACCACTGCTTCTATCAAATTTTATGTTTGCTTAGTGCCATCTCATATATAATGATGAAATTGCAAGACATTCAGTATTTTCCTGGTCCATTAAAATCTGTGTTTATATATTAAGCTGCTATGAACAACGCAGATGACCTGATGGGAGACCCCCCACCCTTGCTGGCCTCACATAGCTTGATACTTTTGGACCCTATGGCAAGGAAAATGAGTTTGGAAGCTATTGAGCTAGAGCTATGGTTTTTAAAATGGACTAAAACATTGTCTAAGTCAGGGGAATAATATGCATTCTTATAGGCCAATGGGGAAATGTGTGCAGAGGGTAGAAGGTGGGGGGGCATGATTACAGTTATTTATATACCGGTTGCATCTCAGATATTTTGGATTTAAACTCTCCAAAGACCCAAATCACCACATCAAGTTTCTTTAAACTTTTTTTCATGTGCATAATTGAGTGCTCAGCTGGATGCTGCACTCTACAAGCCTGATTTCCTTCCTAATTGCACAAGTGGCTGAGCTCTTACAATGCCATATTTCTGTTCATTTGCATTTACACAATATACTTCACTGTGTGCTTCAAATGCACCATTTGAATGTTGAGTCCTGTCTTTATCTTTAGGGTTCTTATACTGGCTCGGCCCACAAACAGAGCAAGTCTGGGGAGAGCTGCTATAATCTCGATATGAGACTGCCTTCTTACAATCGGCCAATATTCAGCTGGCTTCTGAGGTGATGTTCAGCAGTAATTCAAATGGAAGAACATAGCAATAAGTAGAGGGAAAGAACACCCAAGGTGATCATTTAGGAATCGTTTTCAGGTCAGAATAAAAGAACATGGGATTTGTTTTATTTTATTCCAAACACCATATAATCAAAAGGGTCTCAGGCTCCCTAGGAGTTCACTACATGGGGTTGCTTTATAAAACTGTCGAACAAAGCTAGAAAGAATTCTTGCCTTATATTCCTTTCCTAACTCACATACTTGTTTTCAAATAAAATGAAGGAGTCTCTCTCGTCAAATAGTATAATTTCACTAAATGCTATACCTTCAGTTTCTACAAAAGACCTGTTGATCAAATATAGAGCACACTTGTGGTAGCAAAATATATTTGTAATATGATCTCTCATATTTACTGCATTATGAATTTTGAACATATTTTCCTTTCAGATTAACTAAATAGGGAAAGGCTCCTGGGTTGTCCTGAATGGTAGAATAATCGGAATCAGAGATGGAGGAGTCCTGATGGGGTCATCCTATGCTGGCTTGTGCTAAATATTCTTTAATGGTAAGGTTTCTCAACTTCAACACTGTTGACATTTCAGCCAGGTCTTCTTTGTCGTGAGCGGCTGCTCCGTGCATTGTGGGATGTTTAGCAGCATCCCCGGCCTCTACCCACTAGACACCAGCAGCATTTCTCCATGATGACACCCAAAAATGTCACCAGACATTGCCAAATCTTCCCTGGGAGGCAAAATTTCCCCGTTCGAGAACCACTTCTCTATAGGAACAATTTTGGTGACTGTGACCAGCCTATTTGGGCAATGTTTTTACTCAGGAAGTATAACATCGAATGAGATCTAATAGATAAAATGTTGAGGTTGGCTTGCACTGTGGAGACTGAACATTTATTAAAGACTCCAGATCACAGCCACAGTGACCTGGAATTTCAGAATTAATATAGGGATTTTCTTGCCATGCTATGCCCATTGCATCAGTCAGGGTTCTCCAGAGAAGAAGAACCAATAGTGTCAATGGTAATGGCAAAAATCGCAATTACTTTTGCACCAACATAATATATCTCTCTCTCTCCTCTCTCTGTCATGAGAAATGATTTATACATCAGGAGTTGAGGGCACCCCTGGCACCCCTCTCAAACGAGAGAGGAGAAAGAGAGAGAGACAGAGAGAGAGAGAGAGAGAGAGAGAGAGAGAAAGAATTTATTCTGGAAATCGGCTCACATGACTATGGAGGCTGAGAAGCACCACGATATGCTGTCTGTAAACTAGAGACAGAGGAAATCTGGTGGTGTAATTCATTCCCAGTCTGAAGGCCTGAGAACCAGGGGTGAGGGATAGGGTAGGGTGAAGGTGAGGAAGGAGGACTGGTATAAGTCTCAGAGTCTGAAGGCCTGAGAACCTGAAGCTCCAATGTCCAAGGCAGGATAAGATGGATGGCCCAGCTCAAGAGGAGAGAGAATTTGCCCTTCCTTCACATTTTTGTTCTATTTGGGCCCTCAACAAATTGAATGACACCTGCCCACATTGGTGAGGGTGATCTTCTTCACTCAGTCTACTGATTCAAATGCAACACCTCACAGACACACTTGGAAATAATATTTTGCCAGCTATTTGGGCATCCCTTAGCACAGTCAAGAGGACATATAAACTCAACCACTACACCTAGTCTATGGTCTCAGACTTTCTCAGCTCTCTCAGTGCAGCCCAGATAGAAGCATAGACACCTATCCCGTCGTTTTTTTGGAGAACACCTATAGGTTCCATAAATCAAGTCCTTGTAATCTGAATACATTTTTACCATTATTTTGAAATATTCAACTAATCAATAGGGCATCAGCAGTGATACTGCCCTGTAATATTTCAAATTATAATAGAAATCTTGTACTTTTTGGATGATTCACAAGTTGGATTTATAAATCTAAACTCACTTGAAGTTAAAAACTCAGGGTTTAATTTATGGAGCCTGCCCATATATTTTAGCAGCCTGCTTTTGATTTATAAGTCTCTCCTCTTTTTAATGGTAGTTGTAGCCAACTGGTTTTTAGTGTTTTATAAGTCCAAAAATTAATTTCCATATCCTTAAATGGGTTTACAAATCCTAATATAGATTTACAAGTCCTGAAACAGATTTTAAAATCGTGCCAATAAATCCTAAATAAAGACTTGATTTACAAACCTGGATTTTGCACCTGGCTTTCCAGGAAGTGATTTATAAATCAGGAGTTGAGAGCACCCCTGGCAGAGTGAGTCCACTTTCTCTCTGGGAAGTCCTGCTCTCTGCATCGAATTGCGCTGGCTTGATTTACAAGGCAGCAGCCTCGAGCTGGCCAAGGCTCCTCCGGCTCTGACATGCCTGTGCTGGTGAGGAAAAAGGGCCACATCCCACAGGCTGGCTAAAACGGTCACTAATCAGACTGAAGACAGCAAACCATTCATCTTCTTTGTCAGAGAGGGAAGGTGGTGACCAGATAGTGAAGACTTCCAGTTCTGCCTGAGTAAAGCAGCTGAGATACATGCAAGGCATTCGGCGCGACTCTAGTCAGCATTAACACTTGCATTACACTGCACAGCCCAGGGCCAAGGTCAGGGTAGAGAGTGTGTCTCATTCCTCAGATAGAACTGAGGATGGGCATCTGTACTTTGTTCCCTTCCTGCCATTATGCTGCTGAAGATGTTTGGCCTACAGAAGAATGTACACCAGACTGGTGACAGTGTTTTTTCTGGGGGAATGGGATAGGAGGAGAAGGGTAAATCATTTCTACTTCCTTAATTCCTGGGCTGTTTGAATGACTTTCACAGTGACCATGTAGTACTTTCATAACTGCAAAAAATATACCAGCAAGTATCAGGAATATGGGGAAACAAGGGGTTTTATTATTTGCTCTTTCCTAAGTACCTATAGCAGCCTGCCATCACACAGGACTCCCTCATTAGCTAGCATTCTGTTATACTCTGCATTGGTGCCCCCTGGTATTTCTAAAGTAGTTTAGAGTCCACAGAATCCTTCCATAGAATGCTTTCTTATTTACTCATCCAGTTTCCTGTGAACCAGGCAAGACAACAGTCATGTTCCAGACACGTCAGCTGAAACTCCCAGAGGATGAGTGGCTTGCTTTACCCAAAAGGATATTTAACTAGGCTGAACAATCTTTGGGCCAGCATTGGATTTCTCATTCCATAACACAGGCTTTCATGCCACACATAGGCCTCCTCACTCTCCAGGTCTGAAACACATTGTGGCTCCTATGGCCCAGCTGCTCTCTGGGCCGTGTGTTATGACTGTGTTATGGCTCCATCGGTGAGCCAGCTGAAGCGCTGTCAGTGATAGTCTTCTTTGAAAGACTATTGCTTTCTCTTTTTCTCACTCTCTGTCGGTCTCTCACACTTGCTCTGGCATGTACCGATCTTCTGAGCCAAGTTGTGCCCTTCAGTGATCCCGCTCAATTCCCTCAAAATGGCTCAGACACCAGTTGTTTTGTTTTGTTTTTGTAAAACCTTCCTGACTACTATACTTTCCAGTGCCTTTTCAAATCATTGTAGCAGTTACTGTTTGTTTACCTGCCAGTTAATTACCTACCTCCTCTCCTGATGTCTTTCATTTTTGGTGAAGTTCTCCACAGTTAAAATCAGGAACTCTGAGTTTGTATTCTGGCTCCATGACTTGCTGAAATGAAGCCTGATGAGCCTCAATTTGTTCAAATGAGAATCTATTTTAACTTTCCTACCTACTGAACATTGTGGTTATAATGAAATAAAATAGGAGAAAATGTTTTGCAAATCTTAAATGCTATATGACTGTAAGGTGCTAATATAGCCCCACTATTGAGGATGTGAGAAGTTTAAATGTGGCTGGGGCAATGATGATTAAAAAGTAATTACAATAGTGATTTAGACCATAAATGCAACTTCGTTTACATATATATGAATGTGAATTATGTAAATTTGAAGTGCTATAATATAAAATATTAATGTCTTATTTTATATACAAATTTTGAGATAGAAGCCTTCCAAATTAAAAAATACTTGCCAAAATTATACCATTTCAAAGCTGTTGGGCTGAGTAAACTATAAACTATGCATTGACTATTGTTGCTTGGCAGTGCCACTTTAGCTGGTAAAGAAAAGAGGCACTCATTCTTTGTCAGAAAAATGTGAACCAGGACCTTGTACCATGTGTCAAAATGTACTATTTAAAATTCATTGTATTATAATGAAACAATATGAAGAGCCAAAAGAAATATCATTCAAACTTTTATCAAGTAGTGGTGTTAGCATTCGGGCTATGAATCCTCTTTTTTTTTTTTTTTTTGCCTGCCTTCCAAAGTAGTAACCTTGCAACATAATTGAGATGTGATAAAATACCATTTTTACTGCTCAATTATTTGGCAGAAAGAACTCCGGGAAATATTAGAGATAATCCTGAGTAAACAAAGAAGGAATAGTAAAGCAGTCCTCCTTTCAAATTCTTTAAAGTCATCATATATCCAGCTGAGGATAATGGGAAAAAATGGGTAAGACTGTGGAGATGTGGCTGTATGATGAACTCCCTATAATGTGCCCCCAGACTATCATGAGTGTAGTGGTATTCACTCAGAGAATGAAATATCCTATTTAAATTTATTCCTTTGAGAAAATTAGTCTTGAATTTTGCAAGGTTTGAAATACCTCTTTAGGAAAACCTCCCTTGCATACAATCTGATTTGCCTGCAATCAATGTGGTGAAGACGTACTTCCTATTTAACATTCACAACTGGGTAGTGGAACACAATGTAGGGAAGACTGTGACTTTTAAATTGTCATCTCTAATTTCTAAAACCTTCCTCTTTTTACGTCTAGATTATCAACTTCTTGAAAGTAGGAAGGAGTCCATTTCATATTCTTTGACTTTCCTCAATATCTAGTAAAGAACAGGTACTCTCTCAATAGATATTTTGGAGTAATTCATTAAAAATACACACCTGTGTTATTCAGATTCTGTGTAGAGCCTAATAAGAATTTCACCCCATGAATAATTTTAAAAGATTATATTAATAAATGGGGTGCTTTGTTCACAATAAGCCCACTGATTTGTACCTTGGCTTAGAGCTAAGATGTGATTTGAGGGCCTGCTGATTACAAAATGATTGTTTAAATCTTTGCTTGTTGTAATAAGCCCTTTACTGAGCACTACAGCATGCTAAATAGGAGCTCTCCAGTCTAAACAAATAAATCAGATAATCCTAACATTATATAAGAATCTACAGACTTAATGAAAATCTTAACAGGGAAGATGTACAATGAAAAATATTTATGAGCATCACTTAATTTAGTGAACAGAAAAAAGAGTTACAGATCTGCAGTCTGCCTATACAGGCAACAAACCCTATTCCCGGCCCCTTTCGTGATGCCTGTGTTAGGACCAACAAACACATACTATGTATTAATTGAAGGTGAGTATAAAGCTTCTAAAAATCTTGAGGATTTAAAAATAACCAGCCAAACTAATTAAAAGGATATGCATCTTTTCTTCATGAGAATAAAGTCCAAAGAATTGTGAACTTGGGTGAAACATATTTACATCTGCAATTTTACTAAACTTTAACTAAAATTTCACATTTTTATCTATTATGAATGTAGGCCAAGCCCCACCCCCTCCCAAAACAAAAAACAAAACCCACCGCAGCAAGGAGCAGTATTTGTGACGTTGGCTCAATATTTTTGAATATCATATTATTGTTGATGCCGCCATCTTGATGTACCATGTATTCTCACCTTTGCTTTGAAATTATGTTTGTTAATAGACAAATCCACTATGTCCTGTTATTTAATATATTAACAAGCACATAGATTACTATACCTTAAGTTACACAAGTATCTTTATGATATATATCTTGTGATATACATGGCTTCCTTAGTGATCTCATTTATTTTGGGTTATGCTCTTAGGAACATTTCTGGGAACGAACACAGAAGACTCCCAAGACTCCCAAAGGGATTTATGGCTCAGAAAAGGTTAAGAAACCCTGATCTAATGGCAGCTAAAAACATAGATTGTCTGTATTTGGGAATTAACTGGTCATAAACTTTGAAGACTAGGAGTCTCACTCACAGTTGACAAAGAAAGAATCCCTTTACTGACCAAGTCTATTGTGATTATAAATGGAGACTGGAAAGGCAACATTTTGTTACAACTATGTGCCAAAACAGTCTGCATGAGAAAAGGGGTCATAATCCTTTGCTCTTTCCTTTATTCCCCCATACATTGGTTAAAAAGTACTTTTAACAATATGTTTTTGCACCTTCTCAGCGATGGGTAAATGATTTATAAAAAGTCACATAAAGTGGAGACATGACCTTACTTCTTTGTGCTTATGTAGGGACATGAGATTTGTTATGTAGTGATATAATATACAGTGATTGTGCACTACAAAAGAATAATGACAGTGACAATTATTCCCAAAGCCGCTTTTGTTCATTGAAATGAGTGATATTTGTTACTTAAAAAATATTTCCTAATTATGTATGGCTATTTCCTTGCCAAGTGCTGACCAGGCCTGGCCTTCCTTTTCCAAGCTGACAGAAGGTTTCAGGTTGAAAGGGATTTGGACTTGAAACTGAATTTCTAATCTGACCAACTCCCCAAATGGGGCTCCTGTTTTTGGCAAAAATGCTCTTTGCATATTTCCAGAAAATCATCAGTTATTCAGAGGGACCTTTCAAATGCCAACAGCTTAAATAAGAAAATGTGCCATGGCAGAAGGAAGCAAGAATGAGGAGCATCAGGCTAAGTGGATCCTGCTGAAAGTAAATTTCCCTCATCAGGGCTTTAGTCCCCAGGAAAGGTCTCCATCCAGTTACTCCCTAGAGCAGCTGAGTCAAGAGGCCTTCTGAGCACTGTGGAGATTTTAACCCATCTGCCCTGAGGGGGTTGGCCTATGATACTGATTCTTCTTGTGTCTCACATTCTATTCCTTGAGAAGCAGGAATGAACACCACTTGACTCTTTATTGAAATTGTGTGCTTCCAATGGCACATTTCATGCTTTGATGCTTATTGAATTCTTCCAAATTCAAAAATTTTAGGAAAAAGCTGAATATGAAAAATCAACTTCCCCCAATTTCATTTCATAATATGTTGAATGCCTACTATGTGCTTGGCATTATGATAGCTTGCTCTAAGAAAATACAATCTAAGATAACAAATTTGACAAAGACACAATGATTGTAAGCATTTGAGTTAAGGAGTTCATGCTTTACCCAAAGTACAGTAAGTTCCTCATTGTCTAGAAAGCTTGGAATCCCTACATTCCCAGATATTACCACAGTCAACTTTTTTTTTTTTTTGGCTTTTTCATTTGTAAAAGGAGAGACAATAGTATCTGTCTCACAGTTCATTGTTATTAAGTGTGGGTCCAATGAGATTATGTATGACAGGGGGACAAGGCTGTGTAGGCTTGTGCAGACTGGGCTAATTCACAAAAGGAGCGACTCACTCCTACTCAATAGCCTTGTTATGTATGCAACTCAAATGATAAATTACACCATGTCATGGACATTTAGGTCACCCCTGGTTGAGTCTCAAGTAATAAATTGATAGCACAATTAATGTATATGGAAATTCGGGAAAAGTTAACACAGGGATGTCTTCAATGAAGAAGTGGATTTTGCCGTGGGTCTTGAAAAGTCAGTAGGTTTCTAAAGGCAGAGAGGATAGAAATTAGAAATGGTTGCTGGAAGAGGAAATAGTATAGAGAAAAACTAAGAGTTGGGTGAATATAACACGTGTGCAGGAAACAGTGAGTAGCCTAGTTTGTGCGCACCATGATATTTGCACCAGACTAGTGAGGAGATGGATCTGAGAGGGTAGACTGGGCCATACTGTGGATGTTCTTCACATAGTTGGCAGTCAGGAAAAAACAAGAACATATTCTAACTGGGACAGAGCTGTGCTTTGGAAAATTAATCTGGTAGCAGCATGTAGAATGCATCAGAGGGTTCAAACATGCAAGGAGAGATAGAGACTGAAGTAGTCCCGCTAGGAAATGGCCTAGCAATTTAACAGCTAGTTTAGGACTTGGCTCTGTATGGCCAAGGAAGTTATGATGACATGATGCTGAACTGTGGTGGTGGGCATGCGAGGCATTCAAGAGATTTTGCAGACGCACAACTTACACAGCTTTGCACTAGCTTTATCGAAACAGGGGAGATATAAAGACGATTTGGAGGTTTGAGGCCCAGGTGACATAGGAAAAGAGAAATAACATAAATGAAAAAGTTGGGAGAAGCTGGTCTGTGGGGTAAGCAAGATGGAGTAGTTCATGATATGAGTTTGTAGTATGCTGAATTTAAGTTGTGAGTGAGGCTTCCAAGTGGGGGTGACAAGCAGGCTGTTAGGAATTTGGGTATGGGCCGAGAAGAGAGCTAAAGATTCAAGTATACACTTAAGCATCATCTCAAAGCAGGTAATATTTGAAGCAATGAAAATGAGTAGGATTCCTGAAAAGAGAAAGGGAATAAGAAAGCTGAAGTTAGAACACTGGCAAATATCCACTGCGGGTGAAGGGATGTGGCTGAAGGCTTTGTGGGATCAGGAGTAGGAAAAACCTACCAGAGTCAGGAAGGTAACTTAATTGGGAGGTGAGCTTGGGGTCAGAACATCTTCACCTACTTATTAAAAGGTGGGAATTGTGGGGGCACTAGGGAGGGTGGGTCTGTTTTAAGGGGTCCACTGGGACACAGTTTTAATGAGGGGGCCCAGTGTTGCAGATCTTTTGAGTTTTCAAGAGAAGTCATTAATCTAGATTGTGATGGGAATCAAGGAATTGTAACACATTAAGTCAGACTTTAAAAACCACTGTGCAGAACACATAGAACATATCTGTGTCCCTGACCTAGACCAGGGGCCATGGGTCTCTCCTTCTGAAGTAGACAGAGATGGAATGTTCAGAGAAGTAGGAGGAAAGACGAAGTGAGGATGCTGCATTAAGCCTGACAAGTAGGAGGTAGTTGGTGATTTTCCAGAGAGCAATTTCACTGGCAAGGTGAAGGTAGAGGTCAAGTGAAGAGAGAGAGAGAGAGAGAGAGAGAGAGAGAGAGACATATCCAAGGAGGGGAGAATTCTGAGAAGTTTTCTTGGGTTGATAATCTTACGTTGCCTTTACGGCAGATGGGAAGTCTTTACTAGCTAGGACCACTAATTAAGAACATTTCATGAGGAAAATAAAAAAGACTTTCCAAATTACTACATTATTATGAGTGAATTAGGAGAGCAATTTGATCACTTGGAAAGTGCTCCTCTTTCAATAAATGTAAAATATGGATTCTTGCTGAGATTTCTAAGCTGCTTCATCTAAATTATATGCTAAAGTAGAGAAACAGATGTTAAATATGATTAAAACCAATTACAAGTTCCGCAGTACAATACTGTGTTTTACTTACATTAGTCTCCCTGCTAGCTTAGGTGCCATCCGCTTTGCCTTTATTTCCTGTTCATAACTCCAGCGTAAGCAATGTGGGGGATTTATGCAGTTTAGACCAGAACCTGACAGGGAGGTACAGATTCAAATGGAAGTGCCTCAGCAAATCTAAACAACTAGCAGAAGGCTCACTGGGGAGGGATGTAGGGGGTGTCCTGGTTTTGCATATAAAACAGATTGTTAAGTTTGTGGCCTGACATATCAATGCTTGTATCAAAACTGAATTTTGACTTAATACTGGGGTGAGCTTTTTCCAGATTTTTGTTTGTTTTAAATTTTTCAAATGGGTTGTTGCTATCTTGAGCATATGACTGTCTGATGCCTGTGCTTTGTCATTCAGGGACTGAGAGCAGAAACACAAATACCTCAAGAAAAAGGAGATTTGTTCATTATTAAAATTTTGGTGGACTGGGACGGGAAGTGATCAGAAATGAGGCAACTCTGGGGAATTGGTATTCTTAGGGTCTTGTGGTCACATTTGCAGCTCTCTGCTGAGGCAGCATGTATGCTCCTTTCCTGAAGGATTCCTGTATAGATTCACAGGACAGCCTCCTTAGAACTTCAGCCTTGTGACTATTCTGATGCCCTCTTACTTCATGGATTTCAGTTCTCACAGTGGACGACTTCAGTCTCCTAGGATCCTCTCCTTAAATTTCTTGAGGGTAAATCTCTTGGTTTCTGCTAATCTTTCAGGCCAGACTATTGGCCAACCTCTGGAGTGGCTGCCCTTGTGTCAGGGACCATCCATGGCCAATCAGCTTTGGTGGGGCTTTGGGAGTCATCTGATAACAAAATGTGTCTGTTCCTTGAGCAAGGACTGTAGACCTGGAAGATTGCCGTGGATGGGACTGTAAGCAGCACACTTCTACTAGAAGTTACCTTGCTAGTCTCAGTGTCTAACACATAAGAGGTCCTCAATAAATAAATATCTGTTGAATAAATGACTGACAATAAATGGAGTGGCTTTGTCTTATGATTAGAAGCGTGTATGTTTGTATGTGTGAGATAAATATTCTCACGTTTGAGACTAAAGTAGGAGTGTCCAATCTTTTGACTTTTCTGGACCACACTGGAAGAAGAATAATTGTCTTGACTCACATATAAAATACATTATTACTGATGAGATTTAAAAAATTACAAAAAAAATCTCATAATGTTTCGTTAAAGTTTATGAATATGTGTTGGGCCACATTCAAAGCTGTCTTGGGCTGAATGTGGCTCACAGGTCATGGTTTGGACAAGCTTGGACTAAAGCAAGTCCACCTACATGTTTTTTAATTATTGTAATTGGAAAACTAAATGAGGTAGAACTCTTGTGCTCAAGCAGCATCTGATAGAAAAATAACTATATTTCTTTTTAGGGGTTTAATGGTAAAACATATCTTAAATTCTTCTTAGTCTCTAATCAGACATGGGTTGTATGCTTCAATATCTCACCCTCTCATTCTTTCTTCTCTTTGTGTAAAATAGGGTCAACAGAGAAATCCAAGTTGATTTAAATATATATCTTTCTTATGAAATGAGTCAATGAATAGTTTAAAACTCTTGATTTCCTGGGACTCAAGTCTCATAGGAAACTGATTACCATAACTCATTTTCAGAGTCAACTGTCTCAATTCTAATTAGAATTAGAAGTTTCTGAGGAATCCTGGGTACTTGTAATTCATACGTAACATTAGTTATTCTTGAGTTGTTCATTGGCTTGTCTTTGGGCAGTTTCTTTCAGCAGCCTCTCCTCATTTCTGCATGGATGGAGACTTCACCCTCCTGTTTTCTCACCATCCTCCATTTTCTTTCCATTCCACTATATCGTTTGTTCTGAAGTGATTGATGTGGTCACAGTGATAGTGTCCTGGTTTCTTTTATTTTTCTGAAGTCTTAAGTAATCTACATTATTAAGCTTACATTGTTTTATAGCAATGCAAGATATAGAGTGTGTGTTATGCTGTTCTTGCATTGCTATAAAGAAATACCTCAGACTGGATAATTTATAAAGAAAAGTGGTTTCGTTGGCTCATGGTTCTGCAGGCTGTACAAGCATGGTTCCAGCATCTGGTGGGCTTCTGGGGAGGCCTCAGGGAGTTGTTAGTCATGGAAGAAGGTAAAATAGGAGCAGGCACGTCATGCGGTGAGAGAGGGAACAAGAGGGAAAGGAGCAGGAGTTGCTACATACTTTTAAAACAGCTAGATCTCCTGAGAACTCACACACTATCCGAGGACAGCACCAACAGGATGGTGCTAAAGCATTCATAAGAAATCTGCCCCCATGATTCAATCACCCCCGAACAGGCCCCACCTCCAACGCTGGGGATTACAATTCAACATGAGATTTACGGGGGCAAATATTCAAACTATATCACAGTGCTACTGTTGTGTACAGTTCTTTGGAATGGATTGCGTTCTGAAATAGTGCAAAAATACTGTCATCACTTTTCTTAATACCATTAGGTCCTTTTCCCTTCAGTGGCAGTTTGTGAATACTGAGATCCCACAATGCAAAATGCCATCCTACATCTTGAAGCTATGCTTAGTGGGATTCAGTGATTCCTATTTATAGATTAAGTCCCTAGTGGTGATCTATGTAGTATAAATTGCATGCTGATCTTTTGATGCCAATGCAGAGGGAAGCGTTCAGCATAAAAACGCAAGTAGAGGAGAGGCTGCAGGAAACCAAGAGGTGATAGCAGAACTGGAAGAGTGGCAGGCCTTGGGTCAGGCCCTGACTTCTGGATCTTGAGTTTTGAATGGAATGTTTAGTAAATTAATGACAAATTGATAAATACTTAAAACTACAAAAACAAGTGGTTGTAAGAAGCCATGCAACAAACTAGCCAGACAGCAGAGATTGTATTCACCCTAACAGGGTTTAAGTCTTGTCAAGCTGAAGATGTGGCAGTCAGGCACCAATGGGCATTGAAGGCTAGGGGCTGAAATTAGAAGTGAGGCTGACAATCCATGAGTGAGCGTGCGAACAAGTCAGCGGAGTGTGTCTTGGCAATAGTTTCTCTCCATGGCAGTCACCCCATCCTTTTTAGAAGCTGGGACCCAGGAAATCTGTTCTGCCTCAGGAGGTGCTTTAAGGCTTCTACGTTTCAGTCTAGTCGTTCTCCATTGGGGGTGATTTTGCTCTCCAGGGGACATTTGGCAATGTTTGAAGATATATTTGCTTGTCACAACTGGCAGATGTTACTGGCATCTAGTGAGTGAAGACCAGGAATGCTGCCAAACATTGTATAGTACATAGGACAACCCCCTGCAACAAAGAATCATCTGATCCAGCATGTCAAGAGTCTCGAGGTTGTGAAAGCTAAAGGAAGAAGGCATTCTTAAGGATGTATCTCCTACATGTTGGCTTCACATTACATGTTGGTCCATGCTGATGGCTATCTCTTCCCAACCTTCCCTACCACTGCACTTGCATCATCTTTTCTTCTTCCCCATTCATACTTTGGCTGACTTTTGAAAACTGCCCCTGAAAGGGATCATTGTGGAGTTTCTAAATGTTTCGAAAGTGTTCTTATCAATAATTCAATTCTATTCAGTTCAACAAACATTTGTTGAGTTTTTGCTCATAACTATTTTGCTATATTCCCTGTGTAAGGGAATACAGAGGTGAATAAGCCTGGGTCCTTGTCCCATAAGAGATCATAATTTAGTGTGAGAGCCAGACATATACATAATTAATGATAATCAAGACAGACTAGAGTAGCGCTATAATTGAAGGGTAACCTAGCTGTCAGCTCGGGTCTTCCTGGCTCTACAGATTTAGGCAGCAATGCCTCATATACTGCGTGGGTATATGTGAGCCTTCTAAAATTTTTGTGAATTCACAGGGCAGTGTTCAGAATCAGAACACAGGTAGAGGAGAGGCTGCAGGAAGCCAGGAGGTGATAGCAGAACTGGAAGAGTGGCAGGCCTTGGGTCAGTCCCTGACTTCTGGATCTTGAGTTTTGAATGGAATGTTTAGTAAATTAAGAGTTTTACAGTCCATCTTCTGCATTAATGCCTTCTTTCTCTACCCATTTTCTCCGGAACACAGAAATTCATTCCTATATTGGTTTCTGAGTATAAATCTACCCACTTAAAGATTTCTTTGAATTTTTACAGGATGCACCAATAATTCTAGATTATTCATGAAGGGGTCTCCTTGAATGTTACTTAATATGCCCTTTCAGAGTCCTCTGTCCCCTCCTTGTCTTTCACTCTTATACTTGCCTCCCTACTCTTCTGCAGAACAATTTGTTCCCTTTATTGTCTCATTCCTAAAAGTTCTCTCCACACTCAGAACGTTTGTGATCTCACCTTTTACTCTAGTCATTTTTAGGATATACTTTTCCCCAAGAAATACAATTCTCTTCCTAAGAGAATTTCTGGCACCAGAAATAACATTTTGTTCCACATCTGTGCAAAAACACAATCACATTACGTAAGCAGAAGAAATACACTGGGAGATGGGGTCAGGAAAAGCTGTCTAGGGGACGTGAGCCTGGAAGTATCAGCAGGAATTAAGAGACAGAAGAAGGGAGTGTGCAAATATTCCAGGCAAAACAAACAGCATCAGCAAAGGCACAGAGGGTGAAGTGCTTTCTGTCTGGGAAACCGGTATGGAAAAGGTACAAGGAATATTCTTGCTGAAGAATTTAGACTTTGATCTGTATTCAGCAGGAAGTCATTAAAGCATCTTAAGCATGTATGGGAGAGTGGAGGGGATGGGGATGTCACAACCAGGTTCATATTTTAGAAAGATCATTGTGGATACCGTGTGGCAGAGGGATCATGGCAAGGAGGAATGGTGACCTATCAGGAGACAGTCACAGTTGTCCAAGCAAGAAATTACATGAGAATGTGAAAGGGGAATGGATAATATTTAATTTTTCTTTGTAATTTTTTTTCGCTTCATGTGCATGCCTTTTCTCTTCTATGATAGGGAAGAAAAGAATATAATTCAGTGTCCTTAGATCTAACTTTGAGTCCTAGATTTGTGAATTCTTCAGTTGCTACATCCATAGGGCTGCTGTTTTGAGCTATCTCAAATGGCCATTTGGGCTGAGCTATCATTATCTAGATGACCATTCATTAACAGATCATTAACATCATTAAGTAGAGAGACCTCCTCTTAGTGGGTCAGGCAAACAATGTGGAGGTTTTCTGAAATACTTCCTTTAAGTGCATCTCCTGTTCACTGCCAGTCTTTCTTTCTGGTTTATAAGGTTATTTTTGCTTTCTTGAGATATCTGGGGTTAAGTCACTTTGGTTTTCCGTCAAGTGTTTAAGGTTTGACAAAGCAAAAACCCTGGATGTGCCAGCCCCTGACTGTCTCCTTCAATTTTCCCTTCAGAAAGTGGCAGCAAGTTTTTCTTTTTAGAAAGTACTAACTTCTGGAAACTCGAACATGCCGTATGTATTTGCTTGACCAGGGAAAGGATCTTTTTTGAAAATCTTTGGAACCTTCTCCTTAAAGATTTGCCTGGTAGTTTCACCTTCTAAATATCTGCACCTTGCCCTTACTTCTATGCATGGTAACTCTACCAACTTTGTTCCTGCATTCTTCCTCCAGCAGTTGCCATTCCAGGCTCCTGGTGACTTTGGGTTTCTGTAGTTTCTTCAAAGAAGTCCTAGAGCATTTCCTGGAAGAACTGAAACATTCTCACTTTCCCCAAGAACTTTCCCCATCTCTGTCATCCTGGTTTGGAGTGAGTCTTTACTCTCCAGGAAGAGAAAATCCAGTGAATTTGTGCATTATTTTTTTGTTCCAATCTTGGTTGGATCAGAATATCCTTAAAGAAACTAAAATGAAGAAAATACTGCTTGGAATCAAGAATCATTTGCTGCCTAATAGCAGTGCAAACCTGGGAAAGTTACAATGTGTCTCCAAATTTTAAAGTCTTTGTCTTTTAAGCTAATATAACACATTGCAGCCTTATTGTGAGAGTTAAATGAGATTACGCATGTGAGAACACTTTCTGAACTTTAAAATTGTATATAAATTTTGGTGTAGTAATTTTTCTACACTTGTTGCATGTCATATGCTTCTTCATTAATAGTGGACAAAAATCTCAGTAAATGATATAATGAATCTAATAGTCCTAGTTTATGAGGTGGATGAGGGTGAGAAAAAGGGCTGCAAGAAAAGAGACAGCACTAACTTTTTGAGGATGTAATTATTTTATAGTTAACAACAGGTAAGAAAGAAAGCCTCTTTACATTTTGGTCATGAGCCTAATACTTAAATTTATGCCACTAACCTGAGCCTCTCTTTCAGTCCAATATGTAACAAAAGAACTGAGAAGCCACAAGTCAGGTGATCTCTTATGGAATTTTGGGGTTAAAAGTGTTGAATTATGATCAAACATTGTGAGATACTATTTCTTAGATATTTTAATGATAAGGTCTCAAGAGACACATATCTCAAGTTTAAGTATATCCTGAAATTTTCCTGTTTGGAGTTCGCCCACCTCAATTAAAACTGCATCTCTAGTCCTTCATATGGGATGGTTAACCCAGAGACAATGACACCTCATTTGCAATGATTTCCTCTAGAGTTAGAAAAGAGCAAACATTAGCATTTGGAAACAAAGAAATAATTCTGTGTATTTTGGATGATTCACAATCATTTGGACAAGTAGTTTCCTCTATAGTCCAAAGCTTTCTCCAAAAACGCTCCAGTGGTTGTTGCAATATCTCATGCCACTAAGTTGATTTCATTTTTTTTTCTCCTGGACATTTTTCACCTTTGTTTTAGCTACTTTTAGACTGTATACTTGGAAAGTATGTTTTGAGGTAACTCTATCTTGGAGAAATCATGCGTCTCTCAACTGAAATCCATTATATGGCTGGCAAAAAGTTATTTGTAAATGGGAAAATTTGCTGAAATCAGATGGTCAAGTAATTGGAAAAAAAGATGAGATAAAGCCCCAGGAGAGCATGTTAGAAATTGGAAATGTGTGGGTAGAGACTTGGGCATTTGCCTTCTCTTCAACTGGATTTATAATTTCAGAGGAGTCAGGGAGGAGATGAAGAGAAAGAAAGAATTATCAGTTGCCAAGAGATAATTTAAGAAGCTTAAAAAAAAAAGAACCTTGGCCGACAAAGATTAAACTAACTAAATGAATCAGTAAATTTTTATTGAAATTTTCTGTCTTTGGATGATTTCTCCAAATGTTTAGAGGCTTTCTTATTTAAAGGCTTAGCGATAGCACTTTCTCAGCTGTTTTATTGATGTTGAAGAACTCAATTCTACCAAGGTGACTTATAAAAGCACCCTAATGCCTTTGGCTTTCACTCTGTACTCCTGAGAAACTGTTCTAATTTTGCCAAATGAATTGGGGAGGTGAGTCTCTATGAAACTTATTCCAGGTTTGCTTTGCTGCAAATTATGTTCCTTCTTGTTATGAACGTTTGAAGATAAAAATACTATTCCACTGCCATCTGTTAAGTATATTCTGTACAACTCAAGAATATATTAGAACAATACCTTACATATTGAATTTATCTTCCAGAGATGGGGTGGCCTCATCAGTCTCCGGTGTCACAGCACAGCCAGGACGCCCAAGAATAATGAACCCACCCTTATCTTGTGCACATGAATTCAATTTCCTTTCTATTGTAATGTCATATTTGATTCACTTACTTCTTATTTTTATTTTTAAAGGTTGCCTACAGCCCCAAGCCTCTTTCTCTGTCACCACTAATATAAAACATTTCTCAGAATTGTCCAGTTCTGGGTCTGTTTGCCCTACTAGGCTTTGTGAATACCTCAAACACCTAAGTAGAGTCCATAGAATAAAAATATTTTCAGCCTATTAATGTCAGGCAACTAGGATGACGTCTGAAGTTCAACTGGTAAATTTATCATCACAGAAGTTGTCTATTTGATTTAGTTTTTAAATTTATCTTCCATATGCTCAGGAAACACATATGATCCTACTATATGTGGGCAGCATCCTGTACACTGAACCTTAATGAGAGATAGGTCACAACACAGCCCGAATTTGAACCCAATTAGAGTAGCAAAAGATTCAGTGAGAATAAATCTCCTGTCTTTGCTGGCTTCCTCTTTAGAGAAACAAGACAATATTTCCACATTATATTTACCTAATGGATGAGGCTCAGTCTATTAGATGAGATATAAAATAAATTAAATTCTGTGGCAGGTGAACACCCCAAGGATACTGTGGTTTGTAACACTATGTTAATATTCTCCAAGACCACTGCATGAGCTTAGCAGAGCTATCTTCAAAATTAGCTTTACAGGCCACCTGCAGACTTCTCTTTTGCTTTCCTAATCAAAACTGCAATCCTAGGTAATTTAGCAAAATATTAAGTAAATAATTGCTTCAGAATATTTTAGGTTTAGGGACATAAATCTTATTCTTTTTACATGCCTGCTGATGCTAAGAAGCAGGGAGGTTCCAACCTTGCAATTTCAGTTTTGGGTGAGCTCTATTACTTTCCATTCTGAAAAATTAAATTCCTTTTGCAGACGGTTGTAACACAATCCTTAGCTAAATTATAGTGGGAAGAGGATCTGACTTCAGGGGTCTGTACAGTACATACTCAGGATCAAGATGAAAAGGAGTGAAACAAGCTCTAGAGTTTTGGAGTGTATCCATGTGTACTTATGAATGTGAACTCCTTTTTTTTGGAAATGGTTTTTGTTATGCGCTTCCAAATCGATGCCTTCTGAAACTGAGCACCAACTGGGATAATAAGGATCTTGTGGTGGGTGAGCCTTATAACTGCAGTTGTGGATGGAGGGGGCTTCCTAATTAGACCCTGGCAACTTAAATCTGGCAGTCTCTGTAACAAAAAGTGGTTGTGATAATAATGGCAGCAACAGGGTATGCTGTGTGTGAATTGAGAAGCATTTGCATTTTGAAATAAGCAATCTGCTTTTGGATGTAGCCGTTCCATAATGTCAAGGTTTGGTTTAGATTCTGCTTTGGTTCTGTTGGTGGCTTCCTTTATCCTTCTTTTACCTCCTTCCCTATTTTCTATAGGATGATGGGATTTTCTTCATTCCCTCCCACTTGCACTCACTGCCCCTTCCTCATTGGAAAGTTGTTTATTGCCTTTTAAATTCCTTAATGGCACTGTAACTTTTAACACCTTTTTGACTTAGTAATGTCAAGTGTTAGTCCATGTTCTGCCCTCCTCCCAAATGACATAAAGACCTTCAGACTCTGTGGCTCTCATCGCTTCTCCATTAGCTTGCATGTAGTTGTCATCTGATATCTTAGTTTTATATAGTTTTTAAAAACTCAAAATTAGTCATTATTATTATCTTATCAAGCCAGTTATCTTATTTATTTTCAATTTCTTTTTATTTTATTTTTTATTTTACTTTAAGTTCTGGGATACATGTGCAGAATGTGCATTGGTATACATGTGCCATGGTGGTTTGCTGCATCTGTCAACCTGTCACCTAGGTTTTAAGCCCCGCATGCCAATGTGTATTTAAATTTACCCCACACTTCTAGTTCTTTGCTCACCATTCCTCTTTGCATTTCCTTCCTTTCTTTACACTCTTTCATTCTAAGTCTAATTCACTCAGTGGGGCTGACATGTATCTCTTAAAACATGTTTCCATAGGGATCTGTTAATGGTAATTATACTCCGTTTTGTAATCTGAAAGCATCTATTTTATCCTCATTCTTCAAGGATAGTTTGGCTGGGCATATAATAGGAAATTGACAGTTATTTTCTTTTGGTACTTTGTATTATTTTCTTTCTTTATTGGTTTTTATCACTGTTAATTAGAAAGTCCTCAATGAGATACTGTTGCTTTCTGGATTCTCTGTTTTAAATAAACTATCTTTGTCTATTTTGTACTTCAGTTTCTCCACCATGTGCCTAGGCAGAATTCATTTTTGTTCATCCTGTTTAGGACTCCTGAAAGTGTAGACCAGAAAAAAGAGTTGCCTACAGCCTTAGACAAGAGTTTTTGTGCTGCCTTTCCTAGATTTCCATCATTCATAGGTTACCTTCACAATGTTTGCCTTTTCTGCTGACTACTTGTACCATTATTTGTTTAAATCTTTTTTAAAACTGACTTTAAAAAAATGTAAATTAGTTTAAATCAGTATAGAAGAAAAAGCCTATGAAATCATGGGCTTGATATGTCAATTATAATTTTTCTAATGAAAATATAACTATTATTTTATTTAAATAAATATATGTCCACTACAATGAAAGAGTCCACCTGTGTCTCACCTAAAATACCTTATACCCCAGCATTTCAATCCTATGAATGAGACTGCCATTGTAATGTGTCATCATTTGAGTTCTTCCTCACACTTACAAGGGGATTTTATTCTTTGTCTGAAATGGTTTCTGGAAGGTTCTGCCTTTGGTTAGGGAATTATCTGATTCTGGGTAGCTTGCTCCAACATGAAAAAAGAGGATGGTGGTCTATGCATTTGGCCATACTGGCCAAAGGAAGTGGCTGGAAGTGGTGAAAGCCAAGGCTGAGAATTGAGAGTGGCTTGATTCTAGAGGTTTTTTTGTTCACCACCCCACAAAAAATATTTTATCCTTGATGGACACATAAATTTGTGTTTAAACACACATGTTGTGGTCAGTACTCTTTCATCAAGGAAACTGATTAATAAAGCAAAACTTTTCTTAAATTTGCACTTCATAAGTTAACAAAAGGCAACAACACACGATACCAACTTACCACTGCTTGAGTGAGCCAAGGGTGGAAGAAATTTATGGGCAGATTTAAAATGTTTTGCTTGATCAGAATATTCACATAATATGCTAATTGAGGAAAAGATAATTCCTCGGTCAAATTCCCACTCCAACTGGGATATTATCACTGTTTGAAACACTGAAGAGACTATGATATGCTAATAGCTTTAAATTGGTTCACATTCAAATTTCTAGGTGTTTGGGGAAGCTAAACATGCTTTACAGTGATTGGCCTCTTCTGTAAATGTGGCCTTAGGTACCACTTCTTGTGTTGAACAGCCACTTTTACATCCAGGAGTGATAGGTTCCAGGCCTAGTTATCTCAGTCTTCCTTAAGCAGACATGACTATTTGCCATCTCACTGGGGGACCTTCCCTAGTGAGCAACCTGGCTGCTTAGCTGGTTTTAATTTGGTCTTTTGTGGAAAGTTTTATTTAAAAATAATTATTAAAAAATCCATTAATGCTCAAGAAAGTGAAACTTGGGCCAGGATAAAAAGAATGCAAAAATGTCAGCAAATCATGCATACTTAGAAACTACAGTGAAGGAATAGATTCAACCATGTCTGACCCTGCTATAATGAGCTGTGTTTGGTTTTGGGTAGAAAATACACTTGCATATCGATTAAAGAATAGCAAACAAGCTGGGCGCGGTGGTTCAAGCCTATAATCCCAGCACTTTGGGAGGCCGAGGCAGGCGGATCACTTGGGGCCAGGAGTTCCAGACTGCCTGGCCAATGTGACAAAACCCCGTCGCTACTAAAAATACAAAAATTAGCTGGGAGTGGTGATGCATGCCTGTAATTTCAGCTACTCGGGAGGATGAGGCTTGGGAATGTTTTGAACCCAGGAGGCGGAAGTTGTAATGAGTCGAGATAGCGCCCCTGCACTCCAACCTGAGCGAAAGAGAGACGCCGTCTCAAATAAATAAATAAATAAAAATAAAAAAGCAAACAGATTCAGAATAGGTTTTACCTCATTTTTTAGAAAACCCATGAACCCAATGGTAATTTAAGGGGATACAAATTAATACAGAAGAAAGATTCTTTGAGAAACAACAGTGCCTGCTGCCAAACAAGGAACATAGGAAAAAAAAAAGAAGTCAAAAATTAAGGAGAAATAGTAATGCCCAAAAGTCAGAACTTCGATGTCTCATGTTAAAAAAGAGAGAAGACAGTGAAGAATCCCTTGCCTTCTACCCTCCTGGGGGCTTCTCCCCTACCTGGGGATACAGAGCTGAAGAACTGTAAGTGTTTGCCTCCACTTGAGAAGATAATGGAACCATAGGGGGTTGCATTTTGAGATGGTGTTAAGACACAGGGCAGACAAAATGGAATAGACAGGCCCTAAAGTTTTTATGGAGCAGCCCTGTAATATCCTCAGTGTCAGCAGACTCAGACCCTAGATATCTGCCGGCATTCTATTGACAAAAATTGTGTGCCGCTATCAACTAGTAAGTAGATTTTGCTTAGGGTGTCGAACTAACCGTCTGTTGCTAAGTTGGGTAAGTAACTCTTTCAGGTTGTTGAGGGAGGGGTGTATATTTGCTAGGATTGCCATAACAAGGGACTGCAAATAGGGTGGCTTAAACAACAGAAATTTTATTTCCTTGCAGTTCTGGAGGTTACAAATCCAAGATCAAGATTTTGACAGAGTTGGTTTTATTCTGAGGCTTCTCTTCTTGGCTTATAAATGGCTATCTTTTCCCTTTGTCTTCAAATGAACTTCCCTCTGTGTATGTATGTGTCTTCACCTCCTCTTCTTATAAGAACACTAGTTACGTTGGATTAGGGCCTACCCTGAAAACACCATTTTACCATAATTACCTTTTGAAATGCCGAGGGGAAAACAGCCCATAACAGGGTGATTTGGACAAATATCCCTGAATGTCTTAGCAGAAGTAGTTGGTACTCTTTAAGAATCTTTGACTGTCTATAAATATTATTTAAGCCAAATCCAGTTTATGTGATTTTTCTAAAATTAATAATTGAATAGTAAGATATTAGAATTACTTAGAAGAAGAATACTGTAGGGTTTTGAAATACTCATATTCTTAGCATCCTCAAAATAGAATTCAGGAATCTTAACTGAATATCAAGTGCTGGTGAGTATTCAACAATGATAGTCTTAGTTAATAATAGTAAAACAATTCTGAACAACAACAGCAACAACAACAAAAAAACCTCCAACAATGTGGGATCTTTGTGATCTAAAACAAAATTCATCATTTTCCTGTGTCTACAAAATAAAACATTGTGTTGAAATATTAATAGTATAAGCCAGTGCTGAGGAACTTGAGTATTTCTTATTGTACAAATATAACTACCTGAAGAAATATTTCCTCACAATTCTTTCAACCCCTAAACCATGTGTCTGATGCATTGAAAAAGGGTTCTCTTTCTTAGTTGGCCAATTATAGATGATAGATAAATGATAAATACAGTCACAGACTGAAATCCAAAAATTTAAGAAGCTTTGAAAGATAAATTTCAAATGAGAGATTGAAAGTGGTATCAATACGTACATCTTGTTTTTATTTTTTAACATGCTATCTTTCCTTGATTTCTTTGAGGGCAAAGTTTGGGGCCAAAACTCAAGGTAGGGTTGGATGTGTTTGCCTCTGGCATGGCCTCTGGGGCACTTTAATCTATCTCTATGTACTCTTGAGCTTCTTTATGCAAAGTTCTCTGTTAGAGGCTTGTTTCACGCCTGGGGACACAAACAGAAGCTAAAGGGGGAAAATATATATTGTTAATTAGACTATACTCTGCAAAATCTAAAAGAGAAAAGAACACTATTTCATAAAGGCCAGTGTTCGCATGCTTTCTGAGGACTAGAAAGTTTGAGTTAGTAGAGAATGAGGATCACTAAGGTTGAGATATTGCTCTCATTTTATCTTTTGTAAGAAAATGGGAAGTAAAACCAAACCAAACCAAAATATATAGTTAATATTGAAGACATGATTTCATTATTTTCAAGAAAATGCAATATTCTAGACCAAGTTTAATCTCAACAAAAATTGCTAACATTAAAAACTATAAAAGTAAGAAATTTGTTGGAATCCTTTGAATACATATATAATTTTAAATTTCATAATAAAGTATTAGGACCCCCCTCCTCCCCACTACATATTGACTTTATTTTGTTTGTTTCCGATTAAACTGATTTTACAAATAGAAATATTTAAAAATGTCTCCTAAGTAATAATAATTATAGTTTGTTATGGCAACCCATGCCAATGCTAGACATCAAATAAAAATCTGCCTTTAAAATGATATGCGTATATCTCCCAAATACCTCATTTCTTGTTTTTATGAGTGTCATGGAGAAATACATCTGTGGTGAAGTTATTCACAAATCTAATAGCAATGCTATTGTTTCTGATTTTTATAGACTGCTTCTGTTGCGATATTACAATGCATTACAAAAGTAGACTCATCTGTTTGCACAATACTAGCCGTTCCTTATATTCTTGCTTTACAAATGGAGAGAGAGAAGCAAGGAGTTTTGGCATGATTTTAAACAAATGTCCCCAGTATTTGGAAAGACTGTCAAGGAGAAGGGATTCTCTCCTGACCCCTGGGTTGCTATTGTAGCACCCATACCAGGCTTTTTCCCATGGAAGAAAATGAAATATCTCACACAACATGTTTACAGTACAATATGTAAGGTACAATGGCAAAACACAGTTATGTCAATACCATTTATGAAGAACAAATTAAAAAAATACCTCCTTCATAAAATCAATAGCAAGGCAGAGAAAATCAAGATGAATGGGCAAAGGAGAGTAGGTAACCCAGATAACAAATGAGTGGAATCTGAGCGCACACCTGCTTGAGTGAGCAAAGGTAAACAATTACTGGCTGAATGTGTGTTTTCACCGAGTAAGTTGGGTCAACAGAGTCAGATAAGAGGAAGAGAGGATAAATTGTTGAGGCATAAAATAAAAATGTTTATCTGAGTGTTTATCACCCCTTGATCTAACGTGGAATTCATAGATGGAGCCCAGTGCACGGCAGGCTCGGCTCTGGGTTTATACATTGCCCTGGAATCATTCAGCAAACCATAAAACGTGCTTTCTCACTTTTCTGCTTGGATGATTTCAGAGCTGCTCTCCAGAGACCAATTTCTCTAATGGCGAGATCTAATTCAATTGTGTGCTCACTCAATTTAGAGGGAAGGCCGTGGAAGGAACAGCGCCACAGACAGTGCATCTGGGGTTGGAGGGATGGAGATTCTGTCCTGGGAGTGAGGAGAGTGAATGTGTTGCTTCTCAGTGAATGCGTTGGTTGTGCACCTCTCCTCATCTTTCTTACTCTTCTAATTCAGGTGAAACCCCAGTGTGCAAGGATTACATACATCTTGCCCAATATAAAAATGATAGTAATAGTTTCTTTTTCCTGAATTCTCCTTTTAATCTCTGTTATTTAGCACTTCAGGGAATGGGTTATGTTAGTTCACTAAGTTTTTTCAACTTGCTATAGTTAGTTACCATACACTTGATTGAATGAGGTGTACTCCTTTAAAATTTGCCATTAAGACCCCCAGATATCACATTCTGTTCATTTTGTCATTAGAAAGTCCTACACTATAAACTCCTACAGGCCAGGGCTAAGCTAATGCTGCTCATTTTGTATTGTTCATATTTTGTGTTGTGCTCATGATATTTTGGCAACTCATGAATACCTCCTGGTGATAATGCACTTATGCTACTCCCACAATTTTCTACAAAGAACTGACTCAGCAAAGGGTCTATGCTTTGAGTGACTTGTGCGTAGTGATGATAGATGTGCTACTCAATCAAATGTCCTCTTCTCACCATTTCTCCAGGAAATAATGATTTCCTTTGTGTGCTAGACATGAAGGCAAGGTGAACAGACTACCTTGTACATTAGGCTGTATTCATCAATGAAACCTTCCAGCTTTCATACTTACACTTTGTAGGCTTATATTTAAAAGGCTGGTGCTCCAGGGGCTTTTCACTTTCTCCTAAGTATCTGGTTTCCAATGAGAACAATAGAACCACAGAATTTTGGAAACTAAAGGGAGCTTAGAGACTCTTTAACACTCTGACTTTACAGATGGTGGAAATGAGGCTTAGAGAGGTTGAAGTCACAAAGTTAGTTAATGGCAAGGCCAGGGCTTAAACTCGACTCTGTCTCTTTCATTTAATTATAATGTGGGCCTTCTCTATGGCAGGCACTTGTAATTGTTGTGGATGCAGAAGTGAATGAGACAGATACAGACCTTGGGAAATGAAATTTAGTAGGCTTTATCTCCTTTCCAGTAGACTAATGGGCTGGATCAGCAGGATGTTGATTTTTTTTTACTTTAACTTTTATTTTAAGTTCTGGGGTACATGCACAGGATGTGCAGGTTTGTTACATAGGTAAACGTGTGCCATGGTGGTTTGCTGCACAGATCATCCCATCACCTAGATATTAAGCCCAGCATCCATTAGCTATTCTGCCTGATGCTCTCCCTCCCCAACCCCAACTTCCTACAGGCCTCAGTGTATGTTATTCCCTGCCATGTGTCCATGTGTTCTCATAATTCAGCTTTCACTTATAAATGAGAACATGCAGTGTTTGGTTTTCTGTTCTTGCATTAGTTTGCTGAGGATAATGGTTCCCAGCTTCATACATGTCCTGCAAAGGACATGATCTCAGTCCTTTTATGGCTGCAATCCATGGGCATATGACCACATTTTCTTTATCCAGTCTATCATTGATGGGCACGTAGGTGGATTCCATGTCTTTACTATTGTGAATAGTGCTGCAATGAACATATGCATGCATGTATCTTCATAATGGAATGACTTATGTTCCTTGGGGTATAAACCCAGTAATGGGATTGCTGGGTCAAATGGTATTTCTACCTCTAGGTCTTTGAGGAATCACATGCTGTCTTCCACAATAGTTGAACTAATTTACACTCCCACCAGCAGTGTAAAGGTGTTCACTTTTCTCCACAATCTAACATCTGTTGTTTTTTTGACTTTTTAGTAATAGCCATTCCGACTGGCATGAGATGGTGTCTCATTGTGGTTTTGATTTGCATTTCTCTAATGATCAGTGATATTGAGCTTTTTTATGTATATTTGTTGGCTGCATGTATGTCTTCTTTTGGGAAGAACCTGTTCATGTTCTTTGCCCAGTTTTTTATGGGTTGTCTGATTTTTTTCTTGTAAATTTGTTTAAGTTCCTTGTAGACTCTGGATATTAGACCTTTGTCAGATGGGTAGATTGCAAAACCTTTCTCCCATTCTGTAGGTTGTCTGCTCACTCTAATGATAGTTTCTTTTGCTGTGCAGAAGCTCTTTAGTTTAATTAGATACCATTTGTCAATTTTTGCTTCCATTGCAATTGCTTTTGGTGTTCTCATTATGAAATCTATGCCTGTGCCTATGTCCTGAATGGTATTGCCTAGATTTTCTTCTAGGGTTTTTATAGTTTCGGGTTTTACTTTTAAGCCTTTAATCCATCTTGAGTTAATTTTTGTATATGGTATAAGGAAGGCATCTAGTTTCAATTTTCTGCATATGGCTGGCCAGTTCTCCCAACACCATTTATTAAACAGGGAATCTTTTCTCCATTGCTTGTTTTTGTCAGATTTGTCAAAGATTAGATGGTTGTAGGTGTGTGATCTTATTCCTGAGTTCTGTATTCTGTTCCATTTGTCTATGTGTTCTTGTACCACCAGTACTATACTGTTTTGATTACCGTAGCCTTGTAGTATAGTTTGAAGTCAGGTAGCATGATGCCTCCAGCTTTGTTCTTTTTGCTTAGGATTGCCTTGGCTATTTGGGCCCTTTTTTGGTTCCAAATGAATTTTAGAATAGTTTTTTCTAATTGTGTGAAGAATGTCAATGGTAGTTTAATGGGAATAGAATTCAATCTATAAATTACTTTGGGAAGTACAGCTGTTTTCACGATATTGATTCTTCCTATCCATGGTCATAGAATATTTTTCCATTTGTTTGTATCATCTCTGATTTCTTTGAGCAGTGATTCATAGTTCTCCTTGAAGAGGTTCTTTATTTCCCTTGTTAGCTATAATTCTAGGTATTTTATTCTTTTTGTGAATGGGAGTTCATTCATGATTTCGCTGTCTGCTTGCCTGTTGTTGGTGTATAGGAATGCTTGTGATTTTTGCACATTGATTTTTGTATCCTGAGACTTTGCTGAAGTTGCTTATTAGCTTAAGAAGCTTTTGGGCTGAGACAATGGGTTTTTTTAGATATAGGATCATGTCGTCTGCAAACAAAGATAATTTGACTTCCTCATTTCCTATTTGAATACTCTTTATTTCTTTCTCTTGCCTAACTGCCCTGGCCAGAACTTCCAAAACTATGTTGAATAGGAGTGGTGAGAGAGGGCATCCCTGTGCCGATTTTCAAGGGGAATGCTTCCAGCTTCTGCTTATTCGGTATGATATTGGCTGTAGGTTTGTCATACATGGCTCTTATTATTTTGATGTATGTTCCATCAATACCTAGTTTATTGAGAATTTTTAACATGAAGGTATGCTGAATTTTATTGAAGGTCTTTTCTGCATCTATTGAGATAATCATGTGGTTTTTTCTTTAGTTCTGTTTATGTGATGAATCATATTTTTTGATTTGCGTATGTTGAACCAACCTTGCAGACGTTGACTTCTTGATGAAGTACATCTGTGATTTAAAGCAATGTTTCAAACATGTAAATTTCTAGGTAACTGTTTTGAATCCTAGTCTGTTCATACACTTTTAACATTATAGTTTTCAAGGAAAGTTATCTTAAACTAGCTTCACTGACTACCCCTCTTCCTATCCTCCTAGTTTGTTTGAAGTTCTTTTGTATTAGAAGTTACTGTTGCAATAGTTTCCTTTGTGCTGGTGGTTTCTTCTGTTTGCACTCTACTCTGGTGCTAGTAGTCCAAAAAGGAACCCCCAAGAAGGAAACTATCAGAGATCATGAATAAGAAGGCAGACCTTCTCCAGCACTCCCCAGACTGCTCATTTTAATGATTCTTCCCCTGAAGATTTCTCCCTAGAGCCAATTTCTCAAGAGAGTCCTCAGGAGTAATTTATTCTTCTCCTATTTATGTCTTCTTTTCTTTCTATCTTAGCAGATGCCAGAACAAAGACCTATGTCCTATGGTTGCTTGTGTAAAGTCATGTAGTTGCCTCTTTTCTTAGCAATAATTAATTTTTTATTTTCTTAATCTTTTTATCTTTGATGAAAACTTATTTTTACATGAAGCTTTGTAGTACACAGTACTTTTTATATGGTGTCTCATTAAGCCTCAAAACAAATATGTGAGGTAGACAGAATTTTCCTTATCATCTCCATTTTCCATTGTAAAACCAGAGGCTCAGAAAATTTGGAAATTAATACAGTTGTACTGGTGGTGCCCACCTGAGGGCTGAAGGGCAGTGTTCTGAGAAGTCATCTTGACTAGTTCCATTAAGCCATGCTGCCATCATGCTGGACTTTAAAACAATTTTTCTTAATTATTCACAAATAATATGGAAGTATTCCTGAGCAACAGCTTTTTTGTGAGATCTTAGAATATGTCTTAAAAACACATTTGAATAGAAAATAACAAAATTTAAATAGCAACATAAAGCTGTGTCCCCTTATCAATACATGAATTTATGTGTAGAATTTGTTAAACAATTGGTATAAGTGATGGCATTTGACCCCGTGCAAGGAGTCTTCTCTTGGAATGGCAGACTTTCCCTTTGAGTCTCAGCACAGAGGTTAAGATTGGAGGCTCTGGAACCAGACTGGTTTCAAATTTTGATTCTGCTGCTTCCTACCTATGTAACCATAGGCAAGTTACCTCTGGGTGCCTCTGTTTCATAATCTATAAAATGGGCATAATAGTAGTCCCTAGCTCATAGGCTTGTTGTGAGGATTGAAAAGCATGTACACACACACTCACCCCTGTCACAGTATAGAAGAGTAGAACAGTGTCTGGCACTTAGGGAGCCCAGTTGAAGTGTTGTCATTCCTAAGATAGTGTGTCAGGAAAGTGACCTGGACCTGGAGTGGTGTGAGAGTGACTTCAACGGTCTGCAGGAGAACCGAATTCCAGTTTCCCCTCTGAGCTTGGTTCAGGGAGGCAGATTTTTTTCTTTGTTTACAAGTTTGAGTAGTTTATTAATCTGACAAAATTACATTTTAATAATTAACATAATCAATAAATGTAACATAAAAAATTATAAAAACTAGATATATGTAATCATATACATATAGCTATTCTGCAATACAAAGTTATGAAATAGCAATTCTCTGTATTAAGTACCTAACACACACTTTGAACAAATGATGTTTTATCAATATTTTAAGTTTTTAAACACTATTTTTTAATTTTTATGGATACATAATAATTATACACATTTACGGGGTACACATAATATTTTAATACAAACATACAGTGTGTAATGATCAAATGTGGGTGATTGGGATATCTATCACCTCAAGCATTTATCATTTCTTTGTATTGGGAACATTCCAAATATACTCTTCTAATTATTTTGAATTAAATAATAAATTATTGTTAGCTATAGTCATCCTATTGTGCTACTGAAAACTAGATTTTATTTCTTCTAACTCTACTTTTGTACTGATTAACTAACTCCTTGTTATTCCCCACCCCCAATACCCTTCTAAGCTCATGGTAATCACCATTCTGTTCACTACCTCCATAAGATCAATTTTTAGCTCCCATATATAAGTGAGGACATGTGACATTTGTCTTTCTGTGCCTAGCTTATTTCATATAACATAATGACCTTCAGTTTCAGCCAGATTGTTGCAAATAATAGGATTTCATTATTTTTTATGGCTGAATAATATTCCACTGTGTGTATATACTACATTTAAAAAATCTGCTTAAAATGTGGTGGCTTCCTTATCGTGGCTCCTGAGAATAGTGCTACAATAAATATGGGGGTGCAGATACTGCTTCACTGTGCTAATTTCCTTTGTTTTGGATATATACCCAGCAGTGGGATTACTAGACCATATGGTAATTCTATTTTTAGTTTTTTGAGGAACTTCCATATAGTTTTCCATAGTGGCTGTACCAATTTACATTCCCACTGATAATGTATGAGTGTTCCAGGGAATGGGATGACAGATTTAGCCTTCTAGGTGGAGGCTTGGAGTGAATGACACTGGGCCCCTGGGCCCCTCTGCTTAGCTGAGTTTTTATTACCAGGCAAATGAACAGAATATAAACTTTTTTTTTTTTTTTTTTTAAAAAAAAAAGGCCATGTGAAAGCTCCCAATCATGGGAACTGGGCCACACAGTATCCAACTTGGTCTCCAAAACCCTAGGAATGCATGCTGCCAGGAAGGATTGAAGACATCACAGAGAGAGCAGTGTTTTCCCAGTAGCAGTTGCCATTGAGAGTTATGTCATTCCAGCTGTCAGAGGAGGAGTCTTGGGAAATCACTAACTTTGCATTCTGGGCCTGATAGTCTGGGATAGTGATCTGAGCCAAAATGGCCTGGACTGGTGCTGGGGGTGAGCCTTGTTGGGGAAAAGGCTAAAGCTACCTAAGAGTTTGCTCTTATAAATCAGGGTTGCCCGATGAACCAGGGTCAAGCTGAGGCTGACTTTGGTGGGAAGTTTCCCTGCTTGTCTTCCCTTTTAAATGCAGGATCTTTAAAGGCAATGACTGGGCATGTGCACAGTTATTTTCTACTACTTACCCAGGGTCTGTCATAATTTATAGTTGATTGATAAACAATTGTTGAATGAGTTGGAAAAACAAGGAAGAAGGGGAGTTGAAGTAAGTGACTTAGGCAGAGACTAAACAGCAATTAGGCCTGAAGCCTGATACTTAGTCAGCTGAGGTGCGCAAGATCAGCACTTTCTAAATTACGGGATGCTAGATAGACTTCTGGTGATGCCTGGGTGCAATGGCGCATAAGGAAATAAAAATGGATTCCAATTTCTGTAGGAAAAACTCATAAAGACATCTTTCAGGAACTGAGTCAATGAACATAGTTTTAAAAATGTATACCAGTGTTGCTTATAAACTGATATCAATAGGGAGTGTTATTTTCTAGAAAAGGAAACTGAAGCCAAAAAATAAAATAAAATAAAATAAATGGCCCAAGGCCCTGCAGTAGTATAAGGCAGTATAAAGGGCAGGAACCAACCTGTTTTTATTGTGTGGTTTGTCTTTCTGTTTAAAAATTATAAAATCCAAACAGCACAGGAAGCTCAATTTAATTCTAGCGAAGAGAACTAAAATGGTTTAGTTCATGACTGTTGCAATCTCTTTAGGATGAGGAGGGAGATTCGGAGCTTCGAGTGGAGCAGGGAAGCAGAACAGATGTGAGAAGCCATCTTCTAAATGACTGCGGATTTCAAAACCAGTATTGGAAGCTTCAGCCTGTGGCCTAATCCTTTCAAAAAGAAAGTAGTTATGGTCTCACTTAGCAGTGAATCCTCAAGCAGGCAGCCCGAGGTGGAGTATGTTTGAAACAAGGCATGACTTTAATTCAAGCAGAATTAGTCTGTGTCTATGAAAAACCAGCCTCATGCTGTCGTCCCAGGACAATTGGTCTTTCTGTTTCCTCTTGGTTTCCGATTCCTTAGTCCAAGCCATTTCAGTTATCTCCATCTGCAGCCTGCAAATGGTTTCTGAAGAGCCTGGATAGCGACACAGTCTAGGTTTATAAAGAGCTATGTCATTGCATTGTATTGGCACATGAATTCTAATCATTTCACTCAGGTTGGGCCGGCCTGATGGAGGGGTTAGACATCTGTGCTGGAGTTTCAAGCACCTGCATCGTCTGAAGCTGCTAACATAATAAACCTTTGCTCTCAATGGAAAATTTTTAAAGTCAACTTTCATACTGATTTTAAAATATCAAAAGTAATATGAAAACTATAAAGGTAACATTGGAATTCTAATTTAATGCTAAGAAAAATGTTTGAGTAAAGGTGCCATAAACCTTAGGCTCTTGGGGATGATAGCAGTGGAGGGTAGGAGGCAAAAAGCCTGTATTTTAGCTTTCAGAAAAGATCAGTGAAGAGAAATTTCTTTTTCTTTTCTTCCTTTTTTTAAAGCCAGGATATATTTTGTCAATTTAGTACTCGCACTGTATAAGTAAGTATTTTACTGGTTGGCACCCTGGGCTTCTCTCTCTCACGTGCTTGTATCTGTTCATTTTTTTTTCTCTTTCCTGGTTGTCTCTGAGCATCTTAAAGCCACTCTTTTTTTCTCGTTAACTTCCCTCTCTAGGATAGTGCCTGGCACCAAGTAGATTCTCAATAAATATGTGTTGAATTAAAAAAATGAATTCATAGTATGTGGAATGATCAAAAGATAATAACAAGATAATTATTTAATTCATGCTTTTGTCTTTGGTTAAGAGTTCTAGGTTGTATTTTGATTAATATTTAGCATTGTGTGTACCACAGTATTCAGAGTAAAAATGATAGACTCTGGAGCCAAATTGTCTGAATTTGACTCTAAGCTCTACACTTACTGTCTGTGCATCCTCAGACAAATTACTTAACCTCTCTTTGCTTCAGTACTTTCCTTTGTAAAATGAAGAAATTAGTAGAATATACCTCATAAAGTTGTTATGAGAAGAAAGTTATTTAATACATGTGGCACTTACAACAATTCATGATACATAGTAAGTACTGTGTGTTAGTCATTGTTTTATTACTCATGCCCTGGGAGTGATCCTTTGAGAGCAAGGTGAATAAAAGGATTCTACCTTATTACTAAAAACTTAAATGAGGTTTCCAGTCCCTTAGTATTCTTTTAATAAGTGTTCAGAGTAACATATGGTTTACTCTCAGTCCTTTCTTGGGATTTATTTTTAGTAGCTGAGAAAGCTGATATTTTAAATGATCATGGCTCTTGATGTTCATTGACTTGGCCAAGACTAGCTTTCTAAGTAAATACAATATGAGGACCCCTTGGTGAGAGAGGGGCTGTAAAACCACTCTTCCAACAAAAAAAAGTGTGATATGAGGTGAAGGGGATAAGCACTCATTATAAATCTATAATACAAAAATAATATATTCTACCAAATAGTCTTTGTCTTCAAAGTTTGATTCTCAGTAGGGAATACTTCTGATTTATATAACTTAAGATAGGCCAATGGAAAATCTGATGAATTGAAGAACAAATGTCCAAACCAATTGAAAAAATGCAACTCTCTAGATCATAACATTTCTAGGATGTGAAGTTATGTAAAAGCAGTATGGTGGCCCACTGCAGGATGCTTGATAAAATTTCATGATGTGTTTAAATCTCTGCAATCTGAGAGGACCCACTACTATATTTTACCCTCAAATTTGATCTTAAGTTACATTATCCTTTTGCTATTTTCCCTTCCTGTTTGATTTACTTATTTGTGTGTGAAGCTTCTCGAAACCTTAACCATCTGGGATTATAGTAAGTGGCACTAGTAACCAAGTTTAGCAACAATAAACAGGGAATAGTTCATTATAGGGCAGGAATAAGGAAATAGAAAGTGCTAGTAGTTAAATAGGAGTTTTTGTATCTACTGAAACGAGTTCTGTTTTTCAAGTTACCTTTTATGGCATATTAGGTGTGCTTTCTTGTGTTGAAAATCTTGGCATCTCTTTCACATTAAATATTTCAAGATCATTTAGTTATTTATCCTTCAAATACAATGAGTAAAACTATCCCAAAAGGAGGAAAATAGCAAATTGCTGAAATTACAACTGTTTTTACTTTTCTCTAATGGAAGTAGCTTTAAAATCCATGGGGGAAAAATCCAATTTGAAGGAAAGCAGTATTAGAAAGCATGCAATTATGTATAGTGAACATTTCCTCAATGATGGGAAATTCAAAATACATGAAGAAAAGCCTCCGTGACCATTTTCTCAATAAGGTGAGTTGATATTGTACACTGCTATTGGGGACTCCTGTCATCAAGGAGGCAAAGTAGAAATGGATTTATTTTCCCATTCTGGACCAGGGTAAGGGCACAATATCATTGCTGGAGATGGGACGATGTGCTGAAAACCACATAGGGATTAAAAATATGCAATTTGAATTTCCATTCTGACTCTGCTCCTGAGAATAATATTAATGATGATAATAGCAACTATTAATAATATTTAATTTAATAGTACAATTGTTGCACACATTAAGTGAGATAATTTTCTCAAGTTATCAAGTTCTGGGGTGCAATGTGAATCAAGCCATTTAACTAAGTTTTACTATTAAGGTAAAATAGAGAATAAACTTTACTTCTTTTCTCCCTCATGGATAGAGACCCTTAAATATTTTATACTAAATATAGAATATAGAATATATTTGCATTAATATAGAAGAATAATTTTGTGAGTTCCTAATGGGCACTTAGTGTCCTTTTCTACTTCCCACATGCTGTGTGACTTTTCATAGGAAAGTTGCGTTTGGGCAGGTATAAAACTATTAAACAAGGAGAATATGAAAATGACTCCTGGTTCTTTACTTTGCAAATGGAAAGATGGATAAAGTACTGTGAAACATACTTAAACCCACCCAGGATGAGTATGTCAAACTCTGGAAATATGGGACAGAATTCCTACAGCCTTGGTATAGGCAACCAAGATGAAGCATTCATTTACTCACATCTGACCTCTCTGAGAATAAATTTTGTATGACTTATGGGGATGAAACGCTTAAAGAAATTAGATGAGGAAAAATAAATCAGGCACAAACCTTTGAAACACTGGATGGAGAGTTGAGAGGTAATTAAGTATACTTTTTTCTCTCCATTTTTTGAATCTACTATTAAGGTTTTATGGAATTAATTTTCCAGGACTTGGCTATAGGGTTTATAGGCTCCTTTTCTCAATTCTTATATTATACAGCCTGATATCTGTGAACTTTAGATATTATGTATTTTTGCAAATGTCTTACCCACAGCTAGATCTTGTGCTCAATAGCTTGGCAATGTCAGGCACAGTATCTTTGGCAAGGTTTATTCAATAACCATGTATAATTCTTTTTAGACTTCTTTTTTAGAAGTTATCATGAAATGTTAAAACATAGAAAAGCTCTAAATACTAATATAATGAATAGCTGTGTATCCACCACTGAGCTTATGAAATAAATAGTACCAATAACTTGAAACTCCCTGTGTCCTTCTCATCTCATTCCCTTCCCACACCCACCAGAGGGAATTTAGTAATTGTCATTTCCTTTTCATTTTACTCTTTTAGTAAAGACAGTAACATAGAGAATAAATAGAATATAATGTTGAATACAATTTTTCATGTTTTACTATTTTATGCATATGGAATAATCTATTCCATTGAAACTTACCATTTTTTTTTTGCTTGGCATTATGTTTGTGAAATTCTTCCATGAGAATATGTATGGCTCTAGTTGGTTCATTTTTACTGCTTTGTAGTCTTTCATTGTGTGGATATACTGTAAGTAATTTACCCATTCTTCTCTTGATGGATGTTCAGATCGTTTCTTGCTTTTGACTTTGCCAATACTGTTACTATGAGTGTTGTTGAACATGCCTTTTTGTGTACATGTGCAAGAATTTCTCTGCAATACATGGCTAGGAGAGGAATTGTGTACTCCTTGGATTCACAATTCAGCTTTACTAGATACTGCTGAAATACTTTCAAAGTAGTGAATACTAATTTACATTCCCAATAACAGCAAATCAATGTTCTTGTTGTTCCAATGCTTTCCAACATTTGTGACTTTAAGACTTTAATGTTTTTTAATCTGATGAGTAAGAAATGGTATCTTCTATGACTTTAATCTTCACACCCCTTTTTACTAATGGGACTGACCATCTACTCATATGTTTATTGGCCATTTGGTTTCATATTCTCTGAATTTATGTTCATATGTTTTGCCCATTACTAACAGATTTAATTATCATTTTTTCTATCATTTAAAAAATTATTGTAGTAAAATATATGAAATATAAAATTTGCCATTTTAACCATTTGTAGTTGTACAACTCAGTGGCATTAAGTATATTCACAGTGTTGTGCACCCATTCCCACTATCTACTTCAGAACTTCTTCATCACCCCAACAGAAACTCTATATCCGTTAAGCAATAATTCTTCTCTACTTCTTACCTCTCCCCACAGCCTCTAGTCACTTCTAATCTGCTTTCTGTCTCCATGAACTTGCCTATTATATATATATACATATAAATAAGTTCATACAGTATTTTTCCTTTAGCATTTGGCTTATTTCACTTAGCATAATGTCTTCAAGTTCATTCATGTTGTAGTATGCATCAGAACTTCATTTCTTTTTTATGGCTGAATAATATTCCATTGCATATATATACCACATTTTGTTGATCCTTTTATTGGCATATTTAGGGTGTCCACATTTTGGCTGTTCTGAAAAATACTGCAGTGAACAGTAACACACAAGTGTCTGAGTTCCTGTTTTCAAATCTTTTGAATGTATATTTAGGAGTGGAATTGCTGGGTCATATGGTAATTCTATGTTTAAATTTTGGAGGAGCTGCCAAACTACTTTCCACAGAACCTGTACCATTTTGCATTTCCATCGTAAACCTACAAGGTTACTATTTCTCCATACCCTTACCAAACTTATTATTTTCTTTATTAACAAAATTGTAGCCATTCTAGTAGGTATGAAGTGGTATCTCCTTGTGATTTTGATGTGCATTTCCCTAATGACTAATGATATTGAGCATCTTTTCATGTGCTATTTGTATATCTTCTTTGAAGAAATGTCTATTCAACTCATTTGTCCATTTTTTAACATAGATTGTCTTTTTGTTGTTGAGTCTTAGAAGTTCTTTATGTATTTGTGTGCTAACCCCTCATCAGACATATGATTTGCAAAAATTTTCTACTGTAGGTTGTCTTTTCACTTTTTTGAACATTTTCTTTGATGCACAAAATTCTTAATTTTGATGAAGTCTAATTTGTTTGTTGCTTCAGTTAAACAATTTTTGTTTCTAATTGATTTTTAGTAATTCTCCATATGCTGGGCATGAATTCTACATTGATTTTATTCATTGCAAATATCTTTCTCAAGTATGTGACTTCTCATTTACCCTTTTAAATAATTGTCTTTTGATGAGCAAAAGTATATATTTTAATTTTGTCATATTTATCCATATTTTAATTTGTGATTTATATTTTTAATCTTTCCTTTAAGAGGTTCATCTTGTTCAAAGGTCAAAAAGACATTGATATGGTTTGGCTATGTTCCCATACAAATCTCGTTTTGAATTTTAGTTCATATAATCCCCATGGGTCGTGGGAGGGAACAGGTGAAGGTAATTGAATAATGGGAGTGGTTTCCCCCATCCTGTTCTCATGTTAGTGAGTAAGTTCTCATGAGATCTGATGTTTTTATAAGGGGCTTCCCCCTTTGGTCAGCTCTTATTCTTCTTCTCCCTATTGCCATGTGAAGAAAAACTTGTTCACTTCCCCTTCCACCATGATTGCAAGTTTCCTGAGGCTTCCCCAGCCATGCTGAACTGTGAGTCAATTAAACCTCTTTCCTTTATAAATTACCCAGTCCTGGGTATCTCCTTAGTGCAAGAATGGACTACTACAGTAAATTGGCATTGCAGAGAGTGGGGCACTCCTATAAAGATACTCAAAATGTGTAAGTGACGTTGGAACTGAGTAACTGAGGCAGAGGTTGGAACCCTGTGGTGGGCTCAGAAGAAGACAGGGAAATGTGGGAAAGTTTGTAACTTCCTAGAGACTTGTTGAATGGCTTTGACCTAAATGCTGATAGTGATATAGACAATGACATCCAGGCTGAAGTGGTCTCAGATGGAGATGAGGAACTTATTGGGAACTGGAGTAAAGGTCACTCTTGCTATGCAAAGAGACTGCCATTATTTTGTCCCTGCCCTAGAGATCTGTGGAACTTTGAACTTGAGAGAGATGATTTAGGGTATCTGGTGGAAGAAATTTCTAAGCAGTAAAGCATTCAAAAGGAAGCAGAGCATAAAAGTTTGGAAAATTTGCAGGCTGGTGATGGGATAAAAAAGAAAAAACAAATTTTCTGGGGAGAAATTCAAGCCTGCTGTAGAAATTTGCATAAGTAACAAGTCGCTGAATGTTAATCACTAAGACAATGGGTGATTGTTCATTGGCATTGGGTGAATGTCCAAGGGCATTGTCAAGAGACCTTCCCAGTAATCCCACCCATCATAGGCCCAGAGGCCTAGGAGGAAAAAATCGTTTTATGGGCTGGACCCAGGGTCCCCTCCTGTGTGCACCCTGGGGACTTGGTGCCCTGCGTCTTAGCTGTTCCAGCCGTGGCTAAAAGGGGTCAAAGTACAGCTTGAGTTGTGACTTGAGAAGGTGCAAGCCCCAAGCCTTGGCAGCTTCCATGAGGTGTTGAGCCTGTGGATGCACAGAAGTCAATAACTGAGGTTTGGGAATCTCCACCTAGATTTCAGAGGATGTACGGAAATGACTTGATGTCCAGGCAGAAGTTTGCTGCAGGATCAGAACCTTCATGGGGAACCTCTGCTAGGGAAGTGTGGAAGGGAAATGTGAAGTTGGAGCCCTCACACAGAGTCTCCACTGGGGCACTTAACACCAGAGTGTGAAAGCAGCTGGGAGGGGGCCTGTACCCTCCAAAGCCACAGAGGTGGAGCTGTCCAAGGTCATGGAAGCCCACCTCTTGCATCATTGTGACCTGGATGTGAGACATGGAGTCAAAGGAGATCATTTTGGAACTTTAAGGTTTAATGACTGCCCTATGAATTTTAGACTTGCATGGGGCCTGTAGTCTCTTCATTTTGGCCAATTTCTCCAATTTGGAATGGGTGTATTTACCCAATGCCTGTACCCCCATTCTATCTAGGAAGTAACTAAATTGCTTCTGATTTTACAGGCTTATAGGTGGAAGGGACTTGCCTTGTCTCAGATGAGAGACTTGGACTTTTAAGTTAATGCTGGAATGAGTTAAGACTTTGGAGGACTGTTGGAGGGGCATGACTGTGTTTTGAAATGTGAGGACATGAGATTTGGGAGGGGTCAGGGGTGGAATGATATGGTTTGGTTGTATCTCCACCCAAATCTCATCTTGAACTGTAGTTCCCATAATCCCCATGTTTCATGGGAGGGACCTTGTCAGGGGTAACTGAATCATGGGGCAGTTACTCTCATATTGTTCTCATGATAGTGAGTGAACTCTCATGAGATCTGATGGTTTTATAAGGGGTTTCCCCCTTTGCTCAGTTCTCATTCTTCTTCTCCCTGCCGCCCTGTGAAGAAGGACATGTTTGTTTCCCTTTCTGCCATGATTGCAAGTTTCCTGAGGCCTCCCCAGCCATGCTGAACTGTGAGTCAATTAAACCTCTTTTTCTTATAAATTACCTACTCTTGGGTATGTTCTTACAACAATGTGAGAATGGACTAATACAGGTATTACTCTATATTTTGCTTTCTAAATGTTTCAAAGTTTTGCTTTCTAATTTAGACCTTTAATTCAGTTCCCCTCTTGATGTGTGTGGCAACATTAGGAACATCTCTTGACATCCTTGTTGAATTTCAGGTGTCACTGCAAGTGCCCTACCAGCAACATTTTACTTCCATCTCCTGCTTCTATCTGGTTCTTTCAGGTTGTCCTTATTGACTTCTGCTTTTTCTAGAAGGAGATTCATGGATTGCCTTTCTATATCTCCTTCAGTCCAGTCCTGTTAGTATTTGACAGCATTGTGATAAAACTTCTTGCTTGTGCCTGTTAAAAATACAGCCTTTTCCACATTGTGTTTTCTGTACAATTTTATTAGGAATCTGGAAGACAGAAAATTAGGCATCTGTATTGGTGCCATCCCAAAGACTCTGCAGAGCCTTTTCTAATTGCCTTGGCCAATTGTGGTGTTGCTTGGAAGGGGAGACCAGGCACCACTGTGGTCCTTCCTGATCTTGACATTTCAGAAATAGAATATCCCTTATTAGAAGCATGGCATATACAACTTGTTTTATAAGATGAACTTTTTTTCCCTTCTAGTCAGATGTCAGCTGGATCCTTGTATTTTCATAAATTACACAGTTTATTTGACAAAGGCTAATCAATACTGTTTCAGAATCCTAATTTCTATCTATACCTGCATCTTGTATTGAAAGATGAAAATAACTGATATCACTGAACATTTTAAGCAGGGAGAGAAATGATCACTACTCATTTTCCCTGTGGATGGCAGAGAATCACGTGAACAGAGGAATGGGAAAGAACATTGATTTTGGAGTTTGAAACATCTAGCTTTTTGAAAATGGTATAAGTAAACATCAGTTGCAATGACTGCAGCTGAAAGAATCATGACTGCCTGTCATTTTCTTTAATAAGCTTCAAAACATCCATGATTGGGAAGTCATGGGAAAAGTTAAAGGGATTCATCTGGGACTTTGGAGATCTGGATTATCACTCTGACTCTCCTTAGTAGGTGAGTATGTTCTCTACATATTATCTCTGGGTCATTCTCTACCTTGTTTGCATTGCTGTTACTACAAGATTTTATTTTTTAAATTGTTTTTAAATCTTGAGACAGGGTCTCACTATGTTACCCAGGCTAGAGTGCAGTGGCACGATCTTGGCTCACTGCAACCTCTGCCTCCCAGGTTCAAGTGATTCTTGTGCCTCAGCCACCCAAATAGCTGGGATTACAGATGCCTGGCTAATTTCTGCATTGTTAGTAGAGACCGGGTTTCATCATGTTGGCCAGGCTGGTCTCAAACTCGTAACCTGAAGTGATCTGCCCACCTTAGCCTCCCGAAGTGCCGCAATTACGAGTGTGAGCTACAGTACTTGGCCATAGCAAGGTTTTTGAGAAGATCACGTAAGGCAATGCATGGGAAAGTGTCTCATGAACCATAAGGCACAGGCCATAAGATGGGTATTGTAATGTCCAGCTGATGAGATGAGAGCAACTGCTCCTGGCTGAGTTAGAAATTACCTGAAAGTCACAACTAATTAAAGTATTATTTTTAAATTTTCAAACTTTCTTCATATTATTTTTCAGGACTCTACGTATCTAGCCATATGTACAAAAAATCCCTAAAACACGTAGCTGACGTTTTAGATGAAAGGTGAAATGAGCAGTTTACTCTATGGACACACGAAGAGAAAATGGACTATAGAGACCCTGCAGCAGTCCTGGGAGTGAGGGCAAGCACAGAACCTTGCAAGAAGGAAAATGGAGGAGGACCCGTCCGGGGATGGATATCATGCCACTGTGTTTCCCAACCTTTCTGTTTCCAGCCAGTCTTTTAGAGGAGGTCCTGCCCTGTGTAACTTATTATGGATTTGAGGTTACAAAAATATGATCATTCTTGGCAAAGTATCCCAGATGCTGGGAGAACAACTGCAGAATAAGCTACTCTGTAGAATGATTTGATTCAAAGTATGTCCAATTTCTACCCAGTTGAAGGCTCCTGAAATGTTTGTAGCATCTGTGGGCTCTGAGCTACTCCAGTCCAGGGTTTCAGATGCTGGCAGGCATTTCCCTTTATTAAATCAGTCTTAAAGGTTTGCCATATGCACTTCAATCAAACCTTTCCCCCACACATGCTCCCATAAAATTGCTGCTCTACAGCAAATCTTTTCAACCACACTCATGTAAATGTGGCTTTTTCTATGAATAGAAGAGAAAGAATACGTTTAAAATCTGGTTCAATAGCAACTTTATATACCCCACTGAGCTTTATGCCATGCCATGGGATACTGCTGCTTAATTCTCAGGAGGTTGTCAGTTGATATCTGGTCAGGCCATATATATAGTCAGATCCCATTATGCCATAGGGTTGGGGCTCAGGGATAAAATTCATTTTGTAGATTTCCTACTCTAAGTTTCATTTCTCCAAACTTTATAGCTTTCAAAGTATTGGGTTTTTTTTTTACACCCAGGTAATGTAGGCAGAGCAGACGTTATTATCTGTATTTTATAGATACAAAAACTAAGGCTTAGTTATGTCTTGGAGATGTTAAATATAGTTCACTCTACTACATTCAGTAGGACTTTTTTACTATATTATTTTATGTAACTTATTTTCTGGTTCTGTAATGTATTGTAGCTTAATCTTTGAACCATGTCTGGCCAAAATCATAGGAGTCAGACCTGTATCCTTTTTAACTCTTTGAAATTATAGTGATATATATATATATATATATACACACCCATATATATATACACACACACATATATATACATATATATGTATATATATATCACTACATATATCCAAATATATATACATATATTTGGAAATACAATAAGCTGATATATTTCTCATTCCCCTTCAATCATAATGTCCTACAAAAGGCAAGGCAGACACCTCTTAGAACAAATCAGTCCACAAGGTAGAGGAGGGGGATATGACCTTCAGGATTTCCTCACCGAGTAGGAAGCAGAAGAGAAAGTCCTGTAGTACTGGGAGGGGAAAGAGAATATCTTAGTTCCTTAGGAGTAGGTTGGAGAGGCAGCTGACCTGTTGGAACAGCGGTAGGTTGAGCTTGATGCTAATAGTGGCAGGAGGTGATTTGGCCACGGTTAGGGATGCATTGAGGCAGATGGACCTGACATTGCTCTGTCTCCAAAGCCAGTGGGTGGGATGCAGAGTATCCCAAAGTTCCCGTGGGGCCTCTTGGAGAAATATCCAGTTGTAGAATGGGTCAGCAGGTCTGGGTCAGGATCAGGAGGTACACTCAACTATAATAGGCAACCTTGACTACAGACTTCAGCAGCTGCTCCAGCACATTGCTGCCACAGGTGGTCTCAACCCAGGACTTTGGGGCCCAAAGCTGAGAGGACACTCTGCTGATTAAGCCCCACCTCCCAGCCCCATTACACTGAGGACTGGTAAGCTACTTTTTATATCCACATGACATCTTCTCTTCAAAAAAGTACAGGTGTCATAAAGAAAACTTGAGAGACGAGTATTTTTCCAAATGAGACTTTAAAAACTTCTTTTAAACCAGTGTGGACAGAGAAACCTTTAATTCATTAGTTTAAAATTCCTTCTTTAATCGCCTCCATCACCACCTTCCCTATTCCCCCAATTCCCAGGGAGATGGGGGTGCTCATCAGTTTAGTTCAGCTTTAGGGATACAAAGAAAGTTACTGTTTTTGGTATAACTGAATTTTAGGAGATGAATTGTGTGAGTTGTTCACCTTGTTATAATAGGAGAGAAAAATATTTCATAGGTAGTGGAGCTGAAGGCTATGTTAAAAGTTAGCATATATGACAACCTTGGAAACGATAGGAAACCATAGGTATTTCTCCTTTCTTGTATTTTCTTTCAGTCTTGCTTGCCTAAAGATCTACTATATTATGGTTGTCCGTGAAAATGCTTTCCTCCAGGAGGGCTGTCCTGGAGCCCACAAAGTGTGCCTCCAAGGGTTCCTTGGCTTCTCGATTTAATTACCATAAGACCTTTTGCAGCTGCCCCATGGTGTTTCCAGGCTTTCCAGAAGCTGTGCTGTAAATCTTCCACCCACTGACACCTTTTGTATATCTCTCAGCCAGAATAATTGGGAAGAAAATTATGTTCATGTTATTTCAGTTGGAGAAAGTGCTAATAATTCAGGGATCTGTGCAGTGGGACATAGAAATCCATTACTTTTAGGGTTAGCTCTATATTCCATTGACCTTGGGCAAGTCCCTGGGCTACTGTGAAATGGATGGGCTAGGTGATTTTAAATGTCCTCATTTATGATTTGTTTGATTTGCTTATTCGTTTAACACACATGTATTGAATGCCTACTGTGTGCAATCCTAGGTGCTAGGATGTGTTCAGTCAGATGGGCATGGTCATTGACTTCATGGTGCTTTTATATGGATAGATAAATTCAGAAACTCTACAATAGATTATAAAATGACATTCCCACATAAAACCATGAGACAAACCCTTATTCCTTTATAATAGAATTAGCTTTTCACAGCAATACTTTCACTTCAAACTTTCCTGCGCATTCTGAACCAACTCTTTCACAAGTTCAGTGTTTGGTGCTCAAAAAAGGCATTGGAGGCTGCATAGAGGCCTCAGCACAGATACAGCTGGCAGAAGGACTGTCTTTAGGGATTAGGGAAAAATAGTGAAAGTGATCAAGAGATGAGCACCTATTATACACTAAGTATAGCACTATGGGTTTTACATGTGTTATCTCAGTTTGGGAGGTTCAATCCCATTGCTCTTGGTCCTGAACTCCCAAGTAAACTGTAGATGGTTTTCCATTAGAGCTTTCTGTCTTCTTTGCCATGCCATCTGTTCCTATTTAGTAAAATACAGCACAAGAGGCCACCACATGGACTAAATGAAAGAGAAAGGGTAAGGGGAAGAGAGCTTCTTGGTGAAGAAAGGGTGCATATGAGGGATAAACAGATGGGAAGAGTAATACCAGTGAGCTCACCTCTTAATTTCATAAGAAAAGGCCATTTTATAGCCATCTCTATTATTTTGAAGTAATGAAACATTTTCCAAAGTGAGAAATCATGTCATCTGTTGTGCTTCAGTAGGCTTAATCTAAAGAGAAGCAAAGTATTTCATATGTTTTTATGAGAAACTTTGAAAGAAAAAACAATGACTAACCATCTGGTATATTTTTAAATCTGCTCTGGAATGTATATTTTACATATTTTCTGGATTGTCATATTTTACTGCCAAGCATGCTTGCAAATACCCCTATTTCAGAGCCGCATGTTCAGATGGTTGCTGGAAGAGTACAAAAAAAAAAAAAAAAAAGAAACCAACAAAACCCCTACACCCCCATGACAGTATTCTGCCCATCCTTTATTCAGAATGCTTAGCCAAAAAGAATCTCAAACTGGGGCATATACACCTAAAATATTCACAAATAACTCGCGTGTGGGAAAACCTCCCTCAATGAACCTCAAATAGTTCATTTTCTGAGAGCATACTCTTTACCTTCTGTGGAGGGGTCAACATTCATACACAATGGTTTAGATAGGATAAAAATATAAGAAAAAACTTTATTTTCTTTATTTGATGCTCCTTTTTGAGCTCCTGAAAATGGTTGAAAAAGCTTACATTTATAAAGACATCTTGGTTTTATACTTTGGGTAAATATTCAGTTGATTTAAAATTCAAACTCTATCACTGTTGTTTCTCCCCTTTCAAAGGGTCTACTGTCCTTTCCAAAGAGGGCATCAGGTAAAAGAGAAGGTGGACCTTATGCCCGTGGGGTGGAAGCTTTGGCCTGCTTGGTGTCTTCTGCGAGGTCCCAGGATAGCCCTTTTGACTTCCCTAGTCACTGACATCTGCTGAGTGTGGCTTGTCTTGTCTGGCCTGTTTGTATGCTGTGTGGTAGCTGCTGCTGCTACTTGAAATTTTTCCACCACCTGCAATCAGGACTGGCAACATAATTTGTGAGACCCAGTGCAAAATGAAAATGTGAGACCCTTTGTTCAAAAATTAACAATTTCCAGATGACTACAGTAGGGCATTAAATCAAGCACAGGGCTCTTCTGAGCACAGGGTTCTTTTACAATTCTCTGTTATACTCACTCTCCAGAGTGACTCCACTATAACTGGCCTGGCAAGGAGACCGCTCTAAGTCTTTAGGAGATCAGGGAGGGAGAGAAGCTGAGTGATATAGAACCTCCTGGGTTCAAGTGATTCTCCTGTCTCAGCCTCCTGAGTAGCTAAGGTTACAGGCACCTGCCACCACACCTGGCTAAGTTTTGTATTTTTAGTAGAGATGGGGTTTCACCGTATTGGCCACCTCAAGTGAGGTGAGCAAGAGCATGGAGTACATTGTGGGGAGCATGAAACTGCACCAATCAGATCTGTGACTGTGGGGAGTATGACTGGGAGAAGGGAGTGTTTTGGGAATCCATTCTCTACCACCACAATGGGCCACCACATTCATGGAAAGACCACACCCCTCACAGGCTTCTTCTAGCCAGAGGCCAGCAGGGATATGAAGACAGGCCCATGCCTAGGAAATCTCAGACTCCTCAGATGGCTCAAGGTCTCCCCATCTGCTTGGATAAACTTTCCTGGAACTGGTCTCCCCTCTGAAATTATTCTTTCATTTTCAGAAAACTCCCCATATTGGTGATGGTCATTATTTTCTGTATCTAGCCACTCACCTTAATCAGTGTGTTCCCAGCTTCTTTGCTCACCATTGTTTGTTGAACTCCACTCTTATGAGTTGTTTCCTTCTTTCTGAAATACATTCTTATCCTTTCATCAAGGTTGTACAGGTTGTAAACTCACACTTTGCACATCTGACAATACCTTCATTTTGTGCTCACACTTGATTTATATTCCAGATAGATACAGAATTCTATTTTTGAGGCACCCAAGGACATATCACTGGTGGCTGTGGCAACTTTATCATTGGTTTCACCACCAGTCTTTCCTGGGTAATCTGTGTTTTGAGTTTGGTGACTTTCAAATTGTTTTCTTTGTCTCTGATGTTCTGCATTTCGGATTTGATGTCTCTCTCTATTCCTCAATGTTCTCTCTTCCATAAAAGAAAAGTTTTGCTTCAGGACTGTCAGAGGCAGTCAAACCAGAGCGACTCCATTTTGAGTGAGGGCTAGGAAAATGAGGCGGAGACTTGCTGGGCTGCGTTCTCAGAAAGCTAGGCATTCTTCGCCTCTAGATGTTCACAGTTAAGGGAACAAATTAATAATGTTTACTAAACAGACCCAGACTTGGGAGTGTCCAGATATCAAGATATCTGGAGAACAAAGGCATTCCTAATTTTGCTTTAAAGATAATGTTGATGCTTGCAAAATACAGTAATTAAGAAAATGAATCCTTGATCACAAACTCTGTTGCAGAGCACATCTCCCCATCTACACAAGAGTTGTACCTAGGATGGGGGCTTTACTCCTCTTACTTTCGGGAACGTCCCACTCTGCCTATGGAGTAGCTGCACTCTGACCACTTGACTTTCTTAATAAACTTGCTTTCGCTTTGCAAAAAAAAAAAAAAAAAAAAAAAAAAAAAAGAAAATGCGTAACATTTCACATTTTCAAAGCAGGGGGAAAAAGCCTCTTCCTTTCTTTCCCTTCTCTGTCTTGACCTGTTTTTAAATTTGCGATTTAATGTTGTGCTCCTTTGGGCACAGGGATACACTTGCTGGATGATTGCAGACCCTTTCAGGTGTTAGGGGGTGTCCTAGTCTGCAACTCCGAGTGCATGAGCCTGACTTCAGCCCTCCCTGCACCTGTGCCTAGACCTCCGCTGCAGGCAGACAGAGGGCTACAGTGGTTGTTAGGGGGGGCCTGGGGGCTTTCAACTGAGAATCCTCCCTGGGGAAGTGAAGGGGCACCGCCATTTGGGAGATAAGTATCTAAGACCTCTGTGCAGGCCTTGTTGTCTCCTCAGCCTTCATTTACAAAATACCTATTCAAAGATAAGATTATTAAGAATTTTAAGATGATGATCCTCGGCCTGCACTGTTGGTATGTGATTATTTCCTTATATTGTAGGGATAATGTGTAGATACAGCACAAATATATGCAATGGCTAATCAATGGTCATTGAGTCACTTCAGAGAATTGGTATTTTTAGTTTTTATTTTTTTAAAACAATTAAGAGGGCAGTAAAGAGGTGAGTAAATATGTGGGGAAAAAGATATGGAAGATCATACAGCAGTGTGAAAGTTTGAAAGTAGTTTCCTCCGAATAGAAGCATTCTCTCTTTGCCTTCTTTATAATGGTTCTAAAATAAACATTAATTTTATAACAAGAAAAAATAAGTTATATAATTTTTTATTAAAAAGCTCTGGAAACGTTTTTCTCTACTACTGTTCAGATAAAGGAAGGCTCTGAAAGATGTGTGTTCCTAGCAGAAATGATCAGCCCGGCTCTGCCCCAATCTGACAAAGATCACCATCATTGTGTTTCTAGAAGAAACCCAATTTGGCCATTTTTTAAAAATAAAAATATATTTGGATTTGGTTGCTGTGATTGTTAATTTTATGTCTCAACTTGACTGGGCCATGGGATGCCCAGATATCTGGTTAAGCATCATTTCTTAGCGTTCGAATTGGTGAATTGAATAAAGCAGATGGCTCTCGTCAATGTGTGTGGGTGTCATCTAATCTGTTGAGGGTCTGAATGGAACAGAAAGCTGAAAGGAGACTCAATTTGCCATCTGCCTGACTGCTTGAGCTGAGACATCAATCTTCCCCTGCCCTCAGCATTCTTGGTTCTCAGGCCTTCACACCTTGCCTGGAATCTATAACATCAGTTCTCTGGCTTTCAGGCCTTAAAACTACACCCCTGGCTGTCCTGGGTCTCCAGCTTGCTGATGGCAGATGTTGGAACTTATTAGCCTCCATAATCACATGAGCTAATACCTGTCTGAAAAAATATATATATTTAAAAGACATAAGGTATGAGCTAATACCCTATTTATAATCTCTCTATGTCTATATATCTATATCTATCTCTCTCTAGAGAAAGCCATATCTGTCTGTATATGTATCTCTATATATCTATCCATATCTATCTATATCATTTTTTTGAGACAGAGTCTCCCTCTGTCACCCAGGCTGGAGTGCAGTGGCATGAGCTTGGCTCACTGCAACCTCCACCTCCTGGGTTCAAGCGATTCTCCTGTCTCAGCCTCCTGAGTAGCTGAGGTTACAGGCACCTGCCACCACACCTGGCTAAGTTTTGTATTTTTAGTAGAGATGGGGTTTCACCATATTGGCCAGGCTGGTCTTGAACTCCTGATTTCAAGTGGTCTGCCTGTCTTGGCCTCCCAACATGCTGAGATTACAGGTGTGGGCCACTATGCCTGGCCGATATCTATATCTTCTGTTGGTTCTGTTTCTTTGGAGAATCCTGACTAATAGAGCACTAGAACAATAATTTATTTTTGTTTCTATGTTTAAAAATGAGGTGAGAAAATGGTAGACTATTATTTTATGTTAGGAAAAATATCTTGAGATAAAATGAGAGGGCAGGGGGGATTTGAGCAGAGCAAGAACATATCTTACTCCTTGGAAGGTAGAGGACTCATATTTTTATGTCAAAGTCTTTATGTTTTAGGAATTCAGCTTCAGAAATGTCAAAATAAATGGGTGGCAGCTCTAAACAAGGTTCTAGACTCTGGAATTCTTATAAAGCTTTAGTATTAATGATACACTACCTTCATAAAAATATGTTGAAGAGTGTCTTTATATTTTTTGTACTCTGGAAGTGTGCGTAAGATTGGAATCATCTGATCCTTAGATGGTTAGTTGAACTGTCCCATAAAAACATTTGAATCTGTTGGTTATTTGTGGATAGACTCTAAACTATTAATTTAATTTAAAAAATAATTATAGTTGTATTCAGTGTTTCTACATAATCTCAGATAATTTTTGATGAGCTATATTTTTCTAGGGATTTGTTTTGTGTAAACTTTCAATATCACTGACATAGTTTTAAAATCTGTTTTGAATCTAGGTATGTTTTAATTTTCATTCCTGGTATTTACTTGTGTCTAATTTTTTCTTGCTCAGAATTGACAGAGCTTTATTTTAATAATTATTCTTTCATAGAACCACCTTTTCTCCTTTTATTTAATAGATTTCTGCACTCAGTTTTATTATTTTTCTGAAACTATGTCCTTTGGACTTACCCTGTTGCCTTTTTAAGCTGTTAAAGGTTATGCATTTCTTTCCAACTACAGTCATCACAAATTTTGAAATGGAGTATGTTCATAATCATTCAGCTCTAAGCATTTCTAATTTCCACTGTTATTTAATTTTGGGGACTAAATGCATGAGACTTTTGAAAGTTATTGCTTGTTATTGATTTTTTTAAAAGTCAGGTTTATTGAAGCATAATTTACATACAGTAAAATTTACCCATTTTTAGTGTTTAGTTTGATGAGTTTTGACAAATATATACAGTCATGAATCCACTACCAAAATCAAATATAAAATATTTCCATCACACTACAAAATTCCCTTATGTCCTTCTGTGATCAATCTCCTACTCCATCTCCTAGCCTCTGACAACAACTGATCTGATTTCTTTCCCTCAGGTTTTGCCTTGTTATTGATTTTAATTTAGTTGCACAGTGGACAGGGAACATGGACTTTATAATAATGATTCTTTTGATATTTAATGAGATTTGCTTTTGGCCCATTATGTGGCTAATTATCATAAAGTATCTTTAGTTTTCAATTGCTTTATGCAGAGTTCTGTATATGTTAGTTAATCGAACTTGTTTAGAGTGTTTTTCAATCTTCTATTTTCTTACTCATTTTCTACCTGATTTATCAATTTCTGAAAGAAGTATTAATATATGAAAACCTCCCCTATTGTGGTAAATTTGCCCATTTCTTCTTGCAGTATTGTCAGCTTTTTGCCTTATGTACGTTGATGTTAGGTTCTTAGAAGTTTAATGTTAATAACTTTTCCTGGCCTTTTATTTTAAATGTTTCTGGGTCCTTACGTTTTATTTGTTTTGTGTACAAAGCCTAGAGCTGTTTAGTTTTTAACCCAATTTTACAATTTCTGCCATTTAACTAAACAGTTTAGACCCTTTACATTTATTGTGTTTACTTATACTTTTGATTTATCTCCCTCACTTGACTTCTTGCTTTAAATTTTATATTTTTTCTCTTTCTGCCTACTTTTGAATTATTTGAGATTTTGTTTGTTCATTTGTTTTATTCCATACCCTCACCTGCTTTGGGAGCTATATACACTATTGTTAATCTTTGTGTGATCACTCATAACATTTTAATATGCCTAGTTAATTTAACAAAATCTAAATTTAATATCACTACCTTCTTCTTGAACAGTGAAATAACTTCAGAATTCTTTGAACATGATTTTACCGCTCCTACTATCTGTATTGCTGTTATCCAGTATCTAAGTTCTACCCCATTTTTATGTCCTCCAAGTTAATTGTTTTATACAGTCTGCTTAGATCTGTTCACATATTTGCTAGATTCTTCATTCCCCACTTCTTCTAGCCTCTCAAACTTTGCCCCAACACCATGTTTCTTCTTCCTGAAGTATATCCTTTATAAATTCTTTTAATGGTGTTCAGTTGCTAGTCAACTCTCTTAATTTGCTCTTGTTCTTTTTATCTGTATGCACAATTCTTGGCAGACAGTTATTTTCACTGGATGCTTGATGCTATTACATCTCTACCTTTTGTCTTCCGTTGTTGCCATTAACTCTTAAGATTCTATATCTACAAAATTAGTTTTGGAGCATCCTCAGTTATAATTTCTACAAATATGGTCTAATATACATTCTTATTATTCTCTTCTAGAAATCCAATTTGACATATCTCAGAGTAACTCATTTTATGTTTCATGTTTCTTATTTTTCATGATTTCCATCTCTTTGTGTTGCATTTGGGGCAATTTCCTTAGGCTTGTCTTCCAAGTAATGCCCACCCTTTAATTGTGTAGGTCTCCAAAGATCCAGACTTTATCTAGAGGTCTTAGTTCCTAACTTGAAAGCCCAGTGCTTAGGTTTTGTTACCCTAGAGGTTGTTGTTAAAAGCAAGTGATTACGTTAGGAATAAGAGCAAATGGCTAAAGAAGCCAAACCTCACATTAGGTTATTATGCTGGTTTTCCTTTTTTTTTTTTTTTCAGTTTGTGACCATTTCTTTTTTATTTTTATGATCTCAGCTATACATTTTGAAAGTTGATGGTTATATCTCATCCAATATGTCTAGGTGTTTCATGCAGAAAGGATTTTTTTTTTTTTTTGGCATATCTATGTACCATATTGCTAGAATTGGAAGTCTAGAGTGCATTCTTTACCTGGGTTTCCTTTTTATGTGGTCAGATTTTAGTAAATATGTACCTTGGCTTCCCATATTTTTGTGATGTGCAAGAATACAAAGCATTCTACAACCCTGCTGTCTTATAATCATTATTTTACTCATTTATCCACAAGTCTTTGGGTCTATATATTTTTTGTTAATTTCTTAATTTAAATTTCTTTTTAATGACACCCTCTACTAACTAGCTCAAAGTCAGATGTGGGCTTTCTTAGATGCCAAATAGCTGGAGGCAGAGTCAGAAGAATGTATGCATGGGCATTATCACATCAGCTGGGGATCTATTTTTATGGTTAGTATTGAGCTTGATATTAGAAGTAGGAAAGTTATGATGTCTGTAAGTATTACCTTAAATGGAAATGAATAGATGGGTGTTTCTGCATAGGGACGTAAGCCTCCAAGTATAAAAGAACTATGTTACAATGCAAAATTAAGCTTTATGGAACTGACAAGTCCCTACCTTGCTTGGAAAGTATCACTAGTAGCTATACACCACTTTTCGAGGTTAGGGAGGGGCCTTGGGAAACTGTGAGGAGACAGTGTGGTTGCTACCTCTCTGTGCGATCCCCTTGTTTCAGGTAAGTTTCTATATCTTTTTTCATTAAAGTGTTTGTAGTCCCCTTCTGCCAAGCCAAGCTCACCTCAAATGGCACATTACCCTCATTTCATATTATAGGCTCCATTTCTCATGATGCTGCCCATTTACAATACAGATTTATACTTGTTGAACTATGCATCTGTTTAGAAAAGACTTCAACTGGATTGTAAACTCTTTGAGGACAACATTTTTTTCTTTCATAACTTGTATCTTTTGTAACTTGCATTACACTGCTATGGCAGGTGCACAATACAGCAGGTCCTTCAAATAACGTTGTTTCATTCAGTGTCGTTTTATTATAATATCGATGAGAAAAAATTTTGATTTCCAGCTGTGGCCTATGTCTGCATGGGTTTTTCGCCAGACACTCTGGTTTCCTCCCACATCCCAAAGATGTGAACATTAGGTGAATTGGTGTATCTAAGTTGTTCCAGTCTGAGGAAGTGTGGGTGTATGCGTGAGTGTGTCCCATGATGGGATGGCATCCTGGCCAGGTTGGGTTCCTGCCTTGCACCTTGAGCTGCGGGACAGGCTCCAGCCACCTGTGACCCTGAATTGGAATAACTGGTTAAATAATTGTCTTACTTGTTTTTTATGAATCTTTTTTACATGTACTTGACTCTTGTTTATATCAATTAACCTATGGTAAAATTAGTTTCTTTATATGTAATTTTGCTTAAAGTAACAGTTTCAAAAAACCTGTTATACATACTTTTTGAGTAAGTGAATGAATACCTACCTTTTTTGGTACATCTTCAGTGATTTATCATAGAAATTCATATCTAGAGACTGTTTTAAAAGTGAATTTTATATCCCTAAATGAAACTGTCTTAGCCTTAATGGCCTATCATTTCAAAGAGTTTTAGTACTTAGCAACCATTTAATGTATGGATTATTGACCTATTCACTCATATCGCAGATGCTTTGAGCTGTCCAAGTCTGCCAACAGAAATCTGTTTTACAGACTTCAAGATAAATGACTTAGTAGTCTTTCATGATTGCAGTTATGGATGGCTGTGCCCTTAATTGATAGCTTAGCAGATTAACAGCTCGCTGGATGGATTATTTCACTCTTCCATGCATTCTGGAGCATAATGTGTCTCTAAAGTAGTTCAAGCCAAATCAAATAAACATTTGCTGAATGTCCACCATGGGCAAAACACTGTCTAGGTACTAGGGTGGGGGTGGAGTGGAGATGGGAATCAACTTTAAAACACACAGCTACCACCACAGCAAAACACATGCAATAAAAATACCAAAATCAATTGCAGGCATCTACAATTAATGCTTTTTATGAAGATAGGCCAATTCTATATCAATGGAGCACCAATAAAAAATAGTATCAACATTGTTACTCTTAAGAATTCCTAAAACTGGTATGCAGTGAGTGTTTGTATAGGCACATTTGATTGTGCTATGGGTGTTTTATTGAATATTATTGTTTATGAAACAGGAAATTAAAAGAAACATTAATAGCATTTGCATAGTTAAGAGATGTGTAAACAGCAAGAGTAGCAGTGGAAATTATGGCCATGGTTAAAACAAACAAACAAATGAGTGCCAACTATTGCCCTATGTATGTTTTCTCCCTAGCTAGTAATGCCAAGTCTAAATAAAGATTTCTTGGAAAAGAAGAGGACTCCTGTCTGCTCATGAGAGGGTGTGAATAATGGTTAAGAATAAGGGCATTACCACCAAACAGATCTTATTTTAAATCTCCAGTTTTTCAGTTACTAGCAATATGAAAGTGGGCAAGTTATTGAACCTCTCTACAGTTTTATCGTTTATCAAATGGGTATAATACCTATTTTGCCATGGAGTTACTTTACCAGGTAGATATAAGGGTCTGGTCCATAGCTTGCACACTCAAAGTGTTCAATAAATAGTAACACTTGTTCTTCTAATTATTAATTTAGTTCCAAACTTGTGTGTCTACCATAAATGTAAAAATCTAACAGTGTCATTTACTGTTAAAGAGAAAGTATCTAAAGTAAGACTATATTACTGAAAGTCGGTGTGAACTTTGAAGACAAAGTGAACTTGGGGTGCAGCTAGGAAGTTGGATTGAGAAAGAAAAGACTGTATGTATGGTGAGTTGGTGAAAACAGGAGAGAGAAAACTGGTTGCAGAAACTCAGTATCAGTAATTGTAGAAAGGAGTATTGCTATGGTTTCCCTATTGAGCATAGAAGACTGCTCATTAAATCCAGTTTAAATGAGAGAAAAACACTACCAGAAATCATATAGGAGTTTGGTCTTTTCAGCCTGCTATTTCCTATAGAAATAATTACAATTGCATTTTAATATCTGAAAAACATTTCAGAGCAGAAAGGGTGATGTAATTGCACTGAGAAGGACAATAGATGTAAAATTTCTGAAAAAATTAGTAAATATTGTGCAAGTATATCATATGACTATTGTCCTTCCTTGCATCTCTGTGCGTAATCTTTTCTTTTTTTAAATTTTATGTCCCAATCAAGACTTAGTTTTCTTAACTCTTTGGCTTTCCTGAATGTTACTGCAATTTACTGCAAGGTCAAAGGGCACAGAAATTCAGGTGGTGCAGAAAGTGAAGTGAGAAAAGACTTTATTTTCTCATTAATGTACTTTACTTAAATCAAATAAAAATGCTTGATAAATACAAATAAATCTTGGAGCAAGAGTAGACAGAACGATAAAGACAAGTTTTCTTCATGCCTGCTAAAGTGTCTTTTTTTTTTTTTTTTTTGAGACGGTCTTGCTCTGTTGCCCGGGCTGGAGTGCAATGGCGTGATCTCGGCTTACTGCAACCTCCACCTCCCAGGTTCAAGCGATTCATCCTCCCGAGTAGCTGGGATTACAGGCACATGCCACCATGCCTGGCTAATTTTTGTATTTTTTTAGTAGAGGCAGGGTTTCATGGTGTTGGCCAGGCTGGTCTCGAACTCCTGACCTCAGGTGATCCACCTGCCTCGGCCTCCCGAAGTGCTGGGATTACAGGTGTGAGCCACCGCGCCTGGCTAAGGTGTCTTTTGAGTGTAACAGAGGAACTTCCTCGTGGGCTGCAGGCTTCAGTGCCCACAAAAGCCAGAGCTGCTCAGCCCAGGTTGGCTCTAAGATTTCAAATCCAGTTCATCAGCTTACATTTCCCATTTGGCAGGGTAGTCTTGTGATTCATTGCCAGTAGGCTCCCTGTGGAGGGATGGTTAATGAGGATTGAAGTTTCCTTTAAATTTTCTTTTCAAAAATCTTTTCTTTCCATGAAGATGAAAGTAAAGAGTTTCCAGACAAGCTTAGCTGGAGTGCATTACACTTCTCTGAAGTTTGAGAATGGCAAAGAAAATGTGAGTAGGAATGTGGGGACTGTGTCTGATTTGACTGGGTGGGACTGCCCAAATGTTACTGCTGAGATGTTTCTTGGGCAGGTACCAATTTGCCTCAGGCATTTAGAGGGCTTACTTCTTCAGGTGGATTGGCCCATTATCTCCTCAGGGCACAAGCCTACCTTCCATCAGAGCTAATGTGAAGGGCATACTCAGTGAATCATGAGCATGCAGACATCAGGGAAAGGGAAAGAGAGAGAGAGAGAGAGAGAGAGAGAGAAGACTATGGCTGTCCAAAGGAGTCAGCTGGGAGTGGGAGGAGGCTCTTCTGGCATTGCAGCAGACATATTCTTGCCAGGAAGGATGTATTTCTTGAAATTTCTATTCCTGTCTGTAGAAACAGATTTGGGAAAACTTCAGAGCTATGGCATGCCAAATGTAGAGCATGCAAGTTTTCACCTGGCCCACAGGTATCAGCAGGTTGAGACAGATTCTCAAATTGCCAGTAAGGCAGGAAGCAAAGAATAAGAACAGGGAAGATGTTACAGAATAGCTAGTCCCAGCCAAGCGAAGGAGTGAGAAAGACATGATGCATTGTGGGCACAGGCGTGGCTTGCTGCAGCAGACAGCTTCTGACCTTCTTGATGTAGTGATGACTCCTCTCCAGCCCTGCAGAGCATGGGGATTCCAAGTTTGTTGCTAAGTAACAATTTGTCCTAGTTGGAATTAATAAAAGCAGTTTATGTAGATGCTGGTCTTTTGAAAAGGTTAGAAGGGTGAAAATGTGGATGAATAAGGAGGATCTGCAGCCAAATTTGAGATTACAACGACTTGGGCTTCATTATACCTTAGCTGATAACCCTGATTGTATTTTCCAGGGATTTTTGCTTCAATCTTGATTTCACTGGGTCAATTAATTAATAAATTTAGCCAACATTGATTGAGCTAGTTCAATTTCCTGTACCTGAAACACAGTCTTCAGACTATGAGAGTAATTATGGCCAATGTCATCTTATCATGGCACCCATTAAATAACAGGTGAATGCTTTTAAAGCAAGATCCCAGCCACCTACATCAGAATCATCATCTGATGTAGGGGCATTTGCCAAATTTTATCATCCTAGGTCCCACACCAGATCTGCTATATTAGAATTTAATGCGCACACATGTACACACACACTCAGGGGACCCTTATAATAGTAGTATTTGAGAAGCACTGCTTTTGAATTTTAAACTTTAGGTGGGCAATATTTGCAGAGGCAATTTTTCTCCCATACATACCTTTGTGCCAATTAAAGTGACGTGCAAACACCTGGTAGTGATGAGCCTTCATTCACATGGCCTCTGAAGAGGCTGGAACTAGAAAGCTTGTCCTTTCCCAGAATCCAGACTGGAATGGCACATTTTTACTATTAACAATTTAAAATAGTAAGTTCTTCCAAATACTAAACCTATCAATTATATATCAGTACATTAAATAATCACTTTGAAAATTCTTTAAAAAAATCCTTTTCATCTATACTTAATTGTTGTTATTTGCAGTTTAATGTAACCAGTCTTCCATTTATATTGATTTTTAAAAATTTGAATGGCTTTTCTATTTTTCTTGGAATTATGTTGTAGAGCCATACCATAATAGCACATGCTATGCGTAAAGCATGAGACAGAGTGCTTATCATATGGTAATGCTCAGAAAATGAGTCCTGGTTTTTTCCTCTCCTCCTCTTCTCCTTTTTTCCCCTCTAGATGGCTCCAGGAATTCATAACAGCTATGTGGCAACCACCTTTCTGAATCATGACTTCCTATTTAAGCCACAGGTCCTCTATTCATCCTATTTATAACATTGGAAATAATTAAAGGTACCATTTGGTTCTTAATTAAAAGTATCTTCTTTGCTTGACTTAGCCCTTCATGTAAACTTGGAGATGTATACTTCTTACTGCATCATTGCTGTCAACATGGCCAATGGAGAAAGAGAAGATAAATGTGGGAAATCTCTCTACAGAGAGTGTACGGACTCCCTTTCTCTTTTGTTCCCAAATGGGGAAAAAGTAATATCCACATTTGCTCTTTGAGAAAATGAATGAAGCTATATCCTCTCATCAGTGTAATTGCAATTTTGAACAGAGTTTAACTAGACTAAGGACACCTTAATTTATCTCTTAGGCTGACTTCATTGCTGCCCCAGATTAAATATCTCTGCCCTTGGATCAATTACCCAGAATTTTCTAATACAGCAGCTCTATTGACAAGGTTTGGGAGAGAGCATTATCCATTACCCTTCACCTCTATGTATATAATCATACATAATAATCACACAGGAGCCCCTCATGAGGCACAGAGGAGCCATTCTTCTTTGCTGGGGCAATCCTTCCTTAGCTTAGCAATGATAGTACATTTTACTCTCTTCACTGCTATTATACGAACACTCATGAAAGTTACCATTTATTTTTAGAGATCATTTTGAAGTGTTCCTGAATTACAACCTTAAATCCAGAATATAGGTCATTGGTAGAATGCTGTCTATGTAGCTATGTCTATATAGCTGTATTAACATCTTTATCTATATTATAAATAGTTTTAGACCCATATCTTGTGCTTCTTTTAGATCTTCTTAATTTTTTGGAGCAGAGTTTCTGAGATCACAGATCTTGAAGCATATCCATCTCTATCACATACAGTCTTTGCTTTTCTTGATCTCTAATTTATGTATGGGAAAATACTATTAAACTAGATGTGGCAGGGCAAACTAATTTCCTTTTTCTTTCATTGCAAATGTGACTTCTGGGTTACCTGAGTACTACTAGTTTCTTTTCTTCAGTTTAAGTTGTGCTGGGATTTTAAATAAAAAAAGTCAATTTAATTTCCAGTGCTATTTGTGTTGAAAACAAAACAAATCCAGAAAAGTTGGGAATCTCTGAGGTCTTTATATTGTTTGAATCTGAAGTTACAGTTTGTGGCAAGTGTGGCTTTCAAAATTAATTTAGGGCCAGGCATGGTGGCTTACACCTGTAACTGCAGAACATTGGGAGGCCAAGGAGTTCAAGAGTAGCCTGGGCAACACAGCAAGATGTGGTGGCTCATGCCTGTAATTCCAGCACTTTGGGAGGCCAAAGTGGGTGGATCACGAGGTCAAGAGATCGAGACCATCCTGGCCAACACGCTGAAACCCCGTCTCCACTAAAAATACAAAAATTAGCTGGGCGTAGTGGCATGTGCCTGTAGTCCCAGCTACTCAGGAGGCTGAGGCAGGAGAATCGCTTGAACCGGGGAGGTGGAGGTTGCAGTGAGCCGAGATTGCGCCACTGCACTCCAGTCTGGTGACAGAGCAAGACTCCATCTCAAAAAAAAAAAAAAAAAAAAAAAAAAAAAAATTAGCCAGCATGTTGGCGTGTGCCTGTAGTCTCAGCTGCTCTGGAGGCTGTGTTGGGAGGATCACTTGAGCCCAGGAGGTTGAGGCTGCAGTGAGCTATGGTTGCATCACTGCACTCCAGCCTGGCTAACAGAGTGAAACGCTTTGTCTAAATAAATAAATACATAAATAAATAAAATTAATTTAGAAACAAAGTTAACATTAATGAAGAAATTTAAGAAACATAGTGAAAGAGACCCAGAACATTGAAAGAATTCTGATGCTGATGTCAATTTTGTATTAATCTTGGGGTTCTAGATTTTTATGAGAAACTGACTATGGTGCAAAATCACAAAGCTCATGAGTTGGGTGTAGGGCTGGTAGAGGGTGATGCTTACAGAACATGTCTAAATGGCAGAGATTTCCTGAATTTCATTTGCATTAAGATGGTTATTTCTAAAAACTGCTACCCTTGAGGTCAATAATGAGTTTGTAGAAACCTTCTGAGAGGACTAAATCTATTTGTCATTTATGCTTGGTACAAAGTGCTTATATCAGAGTAATACTTGAGTGATATCAGCCCCAGGGAGTGGGATTCTTGGTCTAGGCGTGGATGGAGTGAGTCCAGGGAAGATACATCAATCAGAAGAAGGATGGAGAAGGAGGAGCAAGCAAATACTATTTGAATGGAAAATTTAAAATAACAATTGTTTATTCAAAAGTAAATTGAGTAAATAGTAATGGATACACAAGTCTGTAATAGGTGCTTTCCACTAATGAATTTGATTGTTTATTACTCCTTTTCTTCTGCTGTTGGCAATCATGAGAGTATTTCCTTATGATAATCCTGAATCTTCAAAAAATATATTCAAAATCCTCTTGGCTTTAGCTCAATCCACAATTTCTGTTTGTTTCTCCCCTGACTCTTGTTCTAAACTAAATTTTGTGTGTGTGTGTGTGTGTGTGTGTGTGTGTGTGTGTGTGTGTGTGTGTGTTTACTGAAATCTGAAACTCATGAAGTGACTACATTATTTAAGCTCATTATCTCCCAACTGCTTGGTTCAGTGTTGGGCATGTAGCTGGTTAGTTCTTAAAATTGTTAAATCGTTTTGTTTTGAAAGACAAAATAAAAAGTCTTGTTGGAATACTGCCCATCTTTCAATGCACTGCTGGGATGTCTTGACCTCTCTCTTCAGTGAGAACTTGGAGGTTTGTTATTCTGTATATATGGAATTCTATACATGCCTCTCTCACACTGACAGACTAGCTCCCCTCTTACCCTGTGTCTCCACCACAGCCTGGTCAGTCCTGCTCAATGAGTGGAAATGAGTGAAAGATTAAATAAAGATTAGAAGCCAAGAAAAGAGCTCGTGAGTAACTCATCTAGCTCTTCTGGTGCCCTCCCTTTATTGCGGATATTTGGGGATGCTTCTCCTCAAGGGGACTGCCAGCATCTGACTGTGGTTCAGTGTTTCTTAGCATTTTATGTAGGTTTAATCCAGATGTTAAGACTATTCTCTAGAGTTTTTTGGTGTTGGGCTTATTTCATCTAACCCTGGGAGGAGGACTCATTTGGTAATAAATAACCTTGCTAGAGGAGAGCTGGGAGTTGTATCTAGAGTATGTTGTATCCATTCCAGGCCAAACTGTTTTCCTAAAGTAGGGGAAATGTTGTATGGGGGATAAAGAGTCATCTCAAGTGTTCTCACCTCTAGTAGGAAAAATTCAATTTCCCTGAAAGATAAGTCACCACTTTTCCCTTCCTGAAACTTTAATCTCTCTATCACAGTGGAAACAGAGCTGAGGATCAAAGATGCAATACAAATTACTGGGTCACGTTTTGAACCCTACTTGTGTGGTCATCAGAATGTGTAGGAGCAGGAGGTAGCTGGCGGCAGATGGAGAGCTGTGGGAGTGTCGGGGTAACAGCAGGGAAGGCTGGTGAAATTATCTGAACACAAAATGGTGATTTTGATACTGTGTTCTGCCACCAAGCACAAGGTTATTAGCTGTAAAAAATCGATTTTCTTCGATAGTGTCTTTATGTCCCCTACCTTTTCTCTGAAATTTAGGTGATGACCAAAGTAACTTCAGACACTATATTGCATAGCACATTATGCGTTTGTTGCATTTAGCTGCTCTGGACATTATAAGATCAATAGAATACAATGTTGAAACCAAATTTCAAAATGGATACTGTATTTTTCCTATCTCCCTTGTAATTTCAATCAGATAAGGTTTTTGTTTCTTGTCCAAAGCTGTTTGGTGAGCATTAAGTTTCTTGCAAAAGGCTAAATATAATATGTGGATATGCTTCAATCTAATCACCACATATTTATTTAGCTCCTAATATGTAGTCATACAAGTCGATGTGAAAGAAACACAGCTTGTATTAGACACAGCTCTGGCACCTTTCCTCTCTCATGAAATTTACTCTTGTGTGTTACAATGTTTTTACTTCTTTTTCAATTTATGAGCTTATCTTTGATAAAAGTAATATATTACCAACCCAATTGGAAACAAGAAAAAGTATATTGTCCACAAGTCTCCATGCTAACACAAGACTACGAGCATTGCTTCCTTCCAATCTTTTTTCTGGACTTGTGGATTTTCCTCTTTAGTTGTTACAGTGTACATATATACTGATAGCTTCTTTACATTTTACATTTTATTATAAACATTGTTCATTTTACTACAACATCTTCAACATCTTAATTGTGACGAGTCATAATACCTTGAAGAATAGATGAGGAACATTTGTTTAAAGAGTCCCTTGTTTTATAGCCTTAGTGGCAGCATGGGACAATGAAGAGAACATGAACTTTGCCCAGAAATTGGCCTTAAATGCAGGCTCAACCACTTTTTTGCTCCATGGTCAAAGGAAGGTTATTTCTCCTCTCTGAGCCTCAGTTTTCATGTCTGTAAAATCTGTCATGTATTTAGTCAATACGTGATCTGGAAATGGTAGCTCTTATCGATAAGGCTCTTTCCAGTTTTTGCCCTTATAAATAATGTAATGTGGGACACCTTTGCATGCATAATGCTTACAGATTTTCTGTTATTTTCTTTGGCTAGAACTCCAGAGTGCAACTTCTGGGTGGTTCTGATTAAAGGCTCTTGACTTGCTGTATCATGTTGCTTTCCAAAAGAATTTAGTAATTTAAATCATACCATCAAGGTATGAAAGAACCTAGTCTTATTTTATATTTTTCAGGTAAACTTGACAGTCGTCTTTCTAAGCTCCTGAAAATGCAAATAGGATTTGATTGTAATATTCAACCTTCTCAGTCAGAAATATCATGTGCTTGCTCACTTATTATAATATTTTCTATTTTCATAAATATTTACATTTTTTCATATAACCCATCTTTCTCATTGAGAACATTCGTGAATTTTATATGTCTTATTTCTACTGGGAATATTCATGAATCATAATAATTATAGATAATATAATTATAATATATATAGATAATATAATTATTATCTATAGAAAAGATGATTATATGATATATATTTTCTGTATTTTTTACTTTCTTTACTATTCTTATCTATTGTGTCTGCTTCCACATTATTCTTTTACCAGCCAGAGTTTCTAAATCAATATAAGTAATAATAGAGATAACAGGCATCCATGTTTTATTTGAATGTAAAAAGAATTCCTCTAGGACAACATTTTCACAACTGTGTTCTGAGGGGACCAGTGCTTTGAGTAAAAAAAACATTGCATTCCATTGAGATTTGGAATTCACACCACTGTCTTAATGTTTCCAAGAAGTCCTGCCATCAGATATATATTTAACTTTGTTCAACTCAGCATTTTCCACACATATTTGAACAAGGGATCCCTACATTCTTTTTAAAAAAAAAACTGCACATATTAACATTTTGGAGGACAGTGCTCTGGGGAACTCTCATTTGGAAAAAAATACTATATATCCCCATAAAATACAATGCTGGGACTACTATGGATAATATTTTATTAGTAGTGCCAAGGAAGTAGCCATTTATCTCTCTTTTAAAGATGTTATTAAAAGGAGTGAGTACTAAGTGTTTTTTAAGCATCTATTGAACAATTTAGTTTGTGTTATTTTGTCTATTAATATGACATGATATAACAGAAAGTTCCCAATATTGAACCCTCTTTGAAATCCTGGCATAAAACCTACTTGAGATTGGTGGATTATTTTTAAAAAATACCTTGAATTGCCTTTACTAAACTTTACAGTACTTGAGATTTTTGCATCTATATTCATAAGTGAAATTGGCATATGATTTTCATTTTTGCACCAACTTTGTTAGGTTTTGGTATTGGGTCTTTATATTTGCTCCATTAGATGACGGAGCATTTTCCTATGTTTTATTCAATACAGTAACTGTTTGTATCCAACAGCAGAATTCTTTGTTCCTTGAAGGTCTGGAATAATTCCCTGGTTAATAGGCTGAGGCTTTTAGAGGGGATGTTCTTTAATAACTCTATTCATAATTTCCTCAGTATTGCTCTTGTAAAGTTTTCTTTCTGTTGTTAAATCAATTTTGGTAATTTATGTTTTTTTTTCCAGAAAATTGTCTATTTTGGTGAGATTACCAAATTCATTTTCTTATAATTATCCGTAGCATACTTTATACTTCGTAAATATTTTCTGCAACTGTCTTTCTATATTTTCCTTTCTTCTAGTTGCACTGTTTCTGCCTCTCTTTTATAAGAGCTACTGCTTGAACTTATTAACTCCACAATTTTTCTCCTAACTTTTGATTTTATTATTATGACATTTCCATTTTCTGAAGTCATTTGTTTTTCCTAAATATTGATTTCCTAAAATATTAATTTGATTTGTCCTTTCTCTTTTGCTTTTTAAGCAATAAATACCTTTGGCCATAAATTTGCCTATGAGTAGATCTATGAATTTCAGAAAGTTTAATATATATTTTCATTTTTCATCTTTGTTGTATCTAAATAACCTTTTGTTGCCCTACTAGCTAGACTGTTGAAGATCTTGAGAAAACTCTTCTAAATTAACCTAAGACTGTGGCTCTGTTATGCATTACTATTTCTTTCTAATTTTATCTGCTAGATCTAATAGTCTGAGATGACTGTTGAGAAGCAAGATATGCTGAAATCACTGAACCCCTTGTAAAATTTTAGCATCTTATTTGCTCAGAGAGAAGAGAATAGATGTGACCTTCAAAGAGTCTATTTAAAGCCACTTTACATTTATTTAGCAAATATTAATGCAATTAGTACGTGCTAAGCATCACTTTAAGCATTTTATGAATATTAATCCAATTAATCTTTTAAAAACCTTGGGAGATAGGTATTATTTCCCCCTTTACAGTTGGGGAAACCAGGGCAGAGAGGCTAGTGAGAGCCAGGACTTGAACCCCACGGGTCTGGCTTCAGAGTCTGGTCTGACACATTGTGTTGAGCTGCTTTTCTGTTTTTAAATCCTGCTTGCTTATTCCTTTGATGCAAATGTCTCCATAAGTAAGTTGGAGGAAAACCTCTCCCTTTATACCCCAATTAAGATTTTACACAAGGTTATGACTGTGTATAACTATAGATTTTGATACCTGCCCCAGGAAAGTAATAAATGGGGTCTTATTTCACTATTGGCTGGAATTGCCTCCTGATCATCTCCCTGTGAGTCTTGGCCATAGGCTACAGGAAAAACCTATTTGGGTCCATCTTCGTCTCCAGTCTTAACAGCTGCAGAACCCAGAATGTTCAGATTATCAAAATCTCCCATCACTGGGGCATAGGAAAGATGAGTGACATCAAGACAGTACTTGGCATCACATTAGGTGGAAAATAAAAGGAGAAGAAACACTGCTGTCTGTTTTTTGATATTCTGTAGTTTCTGCCTTACACTGATCAAAAGACACAAAGCAAATTGTGGTCCAGGAGAGCAGGTGGCCCCAGGTTTTGAGGTCTGAGTCCAGCAAACAACTAAGTGGCTTAGGAGAAACACTGGACCCAGTGCTCCTGGTCTTAGATCACTGTGTAGAGTATCCCCGTGAACAGTTACCTATATTGCAGCAGCTGCAATGTAGAGGGTCTGCTTTTGCAATTGTAAAAAACAGAGTTTTGGGGTTTATGTTTAAAGGGCTATTTGCTTTCTTTGATCCCAGGGCCACAAAGTACGCAAAGAATATCTGTCTATCTTTACATTATTCTTCAGTTACAGCTGCTCTTAAAGAAATAGTTTATTTCAATATGGTGCTCCTCAGTAACTCCCCAAAATAAATTTTATATATACCTTATAGCATATATTTTACTTCAGACTGTGCCAAATATAGCCTTCAAATTCTGTAATAAATACATAGAAAATTATTTTTGTTTATATAGATTGATTTCCTCATTGACCTAATTGTTTTTAAGAGGGTAGTTCTAAATTATTTTTTAATGAGTGGGGTTTTAGGTTGAATATATTACTTACGATTTTAATGTGTTGTGCCAAAGAGTGTATTCTATTTTTTTCTTTGCGTTCTTTACATGTAGCTTTTGTGTTTAGTGTCAGTGTTGGATTTAGGAAACATGTATGGCTTTTTTTTTTTCTATGAATGGGGCGGTGATACTAACACACACCAACCACACCCAATGGCCATGTATAACATAACTGGTCTGCTCACTGTTTCATATTTAGCTAGTAAATTTCTGCATCAATTACTAAGCTGATATGAGCATACAGCCAAGATTCAGGGCACATAGTCTTATCTTTTCCCAAAATAGTTTCAGTTTTTAATAGGTGATTTGTTTCATTTCAGGATGTATCTAACATCAACATCACCTAGTTACACATCAGCTGTAACAAATTAGGTCATATTTCATCATATAAGCATCATGTACTGACGTAGATCATGTCACAGTTTTTGCGACCTTTTTGTTATCTTCTTAATTATCTTCAGTCATTCAGAACCATTGACCTATTTCCCTTGCATCCTTCGGTTCTTCATACCAGAGTATTCTATTATGATAGACTAGAATGGGCAAATGATTGTCCTGATTCTTCCGGCTAAGGATGAGTCCAAATGTGGTCCCAGAAAACCTTGTACCATTACCCTAGAACCCCAGAACAGAGGTTCTGAAACATCACCAGGCAGTAGAATCCACTGGAGGGCTTTTTAGAACACTGATTTTTAGGCTCCACCCTCAGAGTTTCTGATCCTGCAGATATGGGTGGGACCCAAGAATTTGTATTTTAACAAGTTCCCAGGAGTTTCTAACTCTGCTGGTTCCAGGCTGCACTTTGAGAACCACTGCTCTAGAATCTTGTAAGAAATTTGCAGAACCCTTGCTACTATACAAAGGGGCATTGTCAAACCTGACAAGTCCCAAATGGTCTCAATCCACTGATCTTGATTGTAAGTCTAAAAAATAAAAAAATGTATTTTTCTCCCATAACAAGTACTGCTCAGAATCTATCTTCTCTGCTTTCTGGCTGATTCAGTCTTAATCTGGAAGGTTTTCATTCCCAGAGACTTGGAAGCAAGATCATGTATAGCTGGTGTTTTGGCATGCTTTATCTCTGTGGCAGTCAACATTTGGAATACATAGACTCTTGCTCTCTTAAGCACCTGAAAAGAACGTTTCTGTACTTTTGGTTTTCTTGCTTACCAGAGTGAGATAGACAAGAGGAATGCAGAAATGGTACCACAAAGACAAATGCTCCTAGAAGCCAAACAGAACAGGTAAGCACATTAGGGCTGTCCTGATTTTTGCAGAATTCCTTTGAAACTCTATTCCATCTGGGTGTGCACATTTTTTGATGCTCAGATTATGTAATTTTGTTTTGTTTTCTGTTTTGCTGTTCTAGGCAAGGAAGAGGAATTCAGACTCTTTTAGGGGGTCTTCTTGCTTCACTACATACAAATCACCAATTGCTGGAACTTCACGGAGAATTAGAAAGGTTTCTTCATCCCAGTCAATTCTGTGTCATCAATAAATATGGTTACATCGATAAATAAGGTTAACCTGAAAGTCCAACTAACATTTTCTTTAAATATATTTTGGAGTGGATCTTGAAATCTCCTTAGGTAGACTGTTACAGTGTTGATTCATCTTTACTTTGTGGAGCTCTTTACCTTAGGTTGTACAAATCCTTCAAATTTAAGTCCATATTTTTCTGGTTCCATTTTCCACAGAGATGGAGATCCGGTTAGGTGTCTTGTCTCCTTGTGGTAATACAAGCACCAATTAAATCACAGTTTTAAAAGGCAGAACAATTTGAGATTCTTATTTCTTTTGTGCATCTAGTTTCTAATCTTGTTAATGCCTTTTTTCCTTTGTGACCTTCTTAAATATTTGTAAGCTTTTTTTAAAAAAATTCTTTTTTAATAACATGTTTGACTGCTTACTTGTTATGTGTCAGGCAGTGTTCTAAGCACTTCACATGTCCTTACATGCTTTACCAAATTAGTAGATGTGCATTATTGAAGCCTCATGGGTTTCTAAAAAATTAATCATTTTGCATAAAGATTCTGACATTTCTCTCAAGCGAACAGAAATAATTTTTTCTGGTCATTATTTCTTGTTTTCCTACCTTGTAGGGGCTCTCTGGAAATTGATTTTCGATTTGCACCAGTTGTTTTAATATTCTAGTGTTTTCCAATTCTGTCAGTATTAGTAGCTTCGATGAATTTACCCTGACATTTTACCCTGACATTCAGGGAAGCTCAATATGCTAATTAAAAGATGCTGATCAGGAGATGTTAAATTTCTGTTAGGATCCAGTTAAATATAACACAAAGATTTCTGACAGAGAAGAAATGGATGATAACAAATATAGAAGCAGGTGGCAGAAACTGTTTAAAAGATCACTAGATGTCATTCTGGAAGATAAGGCAAAATAAGAATATGTGCTAAAACAGAACAGTTTAACCCTTGATAATTATTGGAAAACTTCGTGCCTAACACAGGGCTGTGTTCATTCATCTGGCCATTCAAGGAATAACTATGCTCATGCATGTGGTCCCTGTATTGAAGCTCAGGCACAGTGATTGAGATGTCGTTCTTGTTCTTGAGGGACAAGCTGACAAAGAGCAGAAGGATGTAGGCAGCACTCACCTCATCCCTGCATTTCATAAGTTGTGAGAATGGCAAGTCTTGCACACTCTTAATAGGCCAGTTAGGGGCATTTTGCTTGGGATGTTGTAATTGAGAAAAAAAGAGGAGTGTGCTTAGAGGAAGGTAATTTTTCCTATGGGGGTCCGTGATGACAGCGGGTGTGAAGAATCCTAGTGACTGTGGGAAAGAGTGACTGCTGCTGTGAACCAGGACATGCAGAAAGTTCTGCCAATGCCTCAGGAGGCTAAGAAAGGCCCCTCTCCCAGTCTGGAGCAGGTCTGAATTGGAGAGCCAAGAGGGTGCACAGTGCTAAGGGAGGGGACAGAATCTAGTCCTGGGGGGTTCTTGGGTCCCTGTGATCTGAAGTGATCTGAAGTGGAGGAGGTGATGCTCACTGCGGGCAGAGGCTCCACATGCAAAGTTCAGGGTTCCTTGCTGCTTTCGTTTAATAAAACCTCTCTCTACAACCTTTTCTTAATGGTCTCACTGGGATGATTCTGAAGAGAGAATTTATCAGGTCAGGCAGCAACCTTAACCTCTCCAAATCCAGCAACGTCAGTTCTTCTGCGACAGGAAACTTGGGCAATAAGGACCATGAAAATATCCAGTAAATTACCACAATGCTTTCAGTGCTGATACTGTTAAATTTTGAGTAGGAATTTCACAAATTGACCTTTACTGCACTATATAAAATCATATAACATAACATAGTATAAATATAACATCCCTGTGAAGTTCTTGTCAATAAATGATAACCACAAGATTAAAAGGTGGAAAACCCTTATTTTCTCAGGGATATCAAAGTACGTATAAGATTTAGGCATCTTATTTAGTCTCAGGTGTAAGACAATTCTGGTCTGTCTCTCCCTTTCTCTCTGCAATTGTTTTTCTGAGCACACTTGACTGAATGCCCTTGATAACTTAGCAGTAGCCACCTATCATGTGCCTCTTATGATGTGTTGGACATTTTGCATGTATTATTACAGCCAATACTCACAGAAACTCTGCCAAGGTAGGTATTATTATGTCTCATTTACACATTGAAAGTTGAAATCATTTGGAGAGATTTGTTCCAGAGGCAGAGTGGAGGTTCAAGCCCAGGCCTGACAGGCGCCAGAGCTGCAGTCCTCTCTCCACAGATACAGCCACCTCCTAAGAAGGGCTTCCTGCACATGTTTACAACACACCCCATCAGGGTCATTATAAGCTTTCTTTGGCAACTAATAAGATTTCAGATATACTTCTAAAAATCAAAAGAGCAATTTTATCAGCAAATACAGCACTTACAAGGGGAAGCAATATTATTAAAAAATAATATTTTCCAAGTATTGTGATTTAAATAGCCATTACTCCAGTGTGGCAGTATTTAAGATAGTGTTAGCAGGAATCAGTAATGCCAAAAATTAAATATGACATTTACTTTGAAACCAGAGTTTATACAGTACGGTTCCCTTGTCCAAACAGATCAGAACGACACGTCTTTATGTTCTGTCTAAAGATAGCTGTCCTGCTATCACTACACATTTGTCTGGAGTGGGTGGTCTGGGAGATGTAACCGTGTCCCTGCTCGGTAGGCTCAGCAGTTCACAGTGTCTGTTACTTCCAAATGCTGCTCGGCTTTTGGCTGTTGGGTTCATCCTCCTACGTTGAGTCAAAGGGGTCAGATAAGTCATTTGGAATGTCTTGTTCCAAATCACTGCTGCTGTTACTAAGCAAAAGCAAAAACAGTGCAGCCGCAGCCATGTGGGAACTGGCCTCGAGGCTTGAGCAGTGGTGGATGAGACAGATGGGCTAATGCCAAGGACGGTTGCCCTACTGGTCACTTTCTTAGAGACTGGAAATAAATGCCATGGTCCCCTGTGCTCCAACTCATCTCTGTGTTGGTGACCTAGACCAAGGGCCATCTGAGCCTAGTGCGAGCATGCTCACATCTTTATGAGCCTATCCTTGCCTGTGTGTTTTTGTGGACCAGTGTCTGTGCCTTTGCACCATGAGCTAATACTCCTGAGATATATTTATCTCAGGAGTCAAGTCAGTTTTTCAGCTGCGCCAATGATTTGGTAGGGGTAAACCTTGAAGCAGGACAATTCTTTTTTTTTTTTTTTTAAATGAAGTAAAACAGCATGTTAAGTAAGGGCTAATAGAACTAGTGTCTGAAGATGTTTTGTCTTGTAATATATGTGCATCACACAAGGTGGCAGAATAAGCATAAGGCGATCCTCCAAATGCCAGGCGGGGATGCTGCATTGTTTGCAAGGCAGGAGCTAGTCACTAGCCCCTACCTTCGCTGCTGCAGCTGCAGCTGCTGCTTCTCTGTGAGTGTGCTCACGTCTGTGTTTGAGGGGAATATGCCATGTAGTTTAATAATTTGCTGGCACCCCATCCTTTGCTTTCCATGAGAAACTGTGTTAGTTGATTAGACCACCCTGGTTTATGAAAATGCATACCTACTCCTGGCTCTGGTTTATATGCTTTCTCTTTGATTGAAAATGCAAGCTCATTCTCCATCAGCATTCTAGTTCAACTCAAGGGCATTGTAAAAGCACAGCCACAGACAGTTTTATAACATAATATCAAATTTTAACTTTTTTCTTCTCCATATAGGGTGTAAATATGAAGTTAAATATTTATTATTTGTCAAGCATATTAACACTGTTTGTTTCTCTCCATAAGGAGAATTAAAATTTCCTGGATTTATTTTTAAATTTAATTGAATAGTTAATACTTAATTTTAATCATTATTAATTTAATTTTTAATGTAGTCATTTTTATGGCTGAATTAAATATTTTACCAGACTCAAGCTTGTGAACAAGGCCATTAGCAATTGACTACATAGGACTGTCAGGCCAAGCATCAGAAATACTACAGTAGAAATTTATCTGTACTATTAACCTATTCAGTACAAAGAAATGGGACATCTTTCAAAGTCATGAGGAAAACATTTGATCTCTCAAATAAAAAAAATGGAAGCTACGCATAGGCCCCATTTCTCATATAAAATTCACGTGTCTTGGCTTCAGAAGTTTTAACTGACAACAACTTATTTTCCCAAGTTCTATATGGAAAATATCAGGGTCAGCTATGGGAGGGGGTAAAATGCTCATCCTCCATAAAGTAGGTCAGACAATTTGCCAAGCTAGATCACCAGGGAGATAGCTGACTATGGCTGGTCATCTTTGGTCAGTTCTTTCATCTTCTCTTCCCTATGATCACTGTTTTTCAAGGGCTTTCAATACTTCTGTCAAGTTCTGCTGGTTCCTGCATCTGTGTCTCTCCTCTCACTTAGCTTAAATTGTAGTCCTTATTTCTAGGCTTCTTGCAGTTGGCTGCATCTCATCATTTCCTCCTCCACCTAACACCTACCAGCACTGTGCTGGAGTTAGCTCAGACTGGCTTGGGAAAGCCAATTTTGCATATCTTTTCCCAAGTTCTCAGTCAGTGACGTCAGGTTGAAAGCTTAAATTGGCCACGGTGGGAGTATTTACACCACAAAAATCAGCCAACACCATGAAAAGTCAGGGCTCTTCCCTCCCATCCTCCAAGCCAGTGTACCTGCCCACCACTATGTAATACCATGGATTCCAATGAAGAACCCCAACTCCAAGTTGATTCTGTCATTTCACACCCCTGAATATGTGGTTAATGGCACACCACATGAAGTTAATCTTCCATGTGTTAACCTCCATAACTGGACAAAAATATATTTATTCACAGAACTGATGGTATTCTTGTTCACATTTAGGAAAGACAGATGACTGCATTATGCAGCTGGTGTGCCATTTAAACCATTGTGCACACAGCAGCTGGGCAGAGATTTAAATGGAAAATGTCTCCACCTATAGACCATGCCAAAAATGAACTGCAAATGGTCCAAACACCACAGTAAGTTTCGTGAAATGTCTGACACTTCTTCAATATACTGGCTACTCCTAGAGAGCTTGGCATTGTTGCCCAGTGCAGAGAATTGCAAAGTCACTTGATTTTTGAGGGAATTTACAATCTGCTTTATCTTGTGGGTTTTTGTTCCTCTAAAAAGAGATGTCCCAACTTTCTGCACTACATTGGAATATTTTCTCCTAGAATTCAAATAATCTGTCAAGGTCAAGTATTCAAAGTGTTCAAAAATTCATAAAAATTCAGAACATTCTTTAATCTGGAATTCAAAGCTCTCTCCAATATTTTTCCAGCCTACTTCCCAATCTGTTGTTCTCTGTGATTTCTGACCACTCCATCTTTGCTCACACTGTATCTTCCGCCTGAAGTGGTTTTTTTTTTTAATCTTCTCTATTTTATTAAAACTTTATCCTGTTTTAAGGCGGATGTGAAAATCCACCCCTCTATAACGTTTTCCTGATTTCCCCACTTGGAAATACATATGTTCTTCACAGGACACTTACAACAGTTTCTATACCTGTTAGGTTGCTTACTAATTTTTATATTTGCACATGTGTTTTATCTTCCTTACTAGATTTGGAAACGTAAACCGTGTGTGCTGGTTATTAAGCTATTGACTCTCTGCTCAATTTGCCCTTTTTCACTCTGCATATGAAGCTGGGGCTGATACTATGCAAACCATACGTCTGGTTTGCTGGCTGCTTCCTGTCAGGGGCACCAGGTGGAGAAACTGGAAGGAAGAGGTGGGAGGGAGACGGAAATTGTTTCTTCCTGTTTGCTTCATGGTCCTGAAAAGGATATTCCAAGGATGGCACATCACTCAGTCAGTAGCAGTTGGTTCCAGCCTGCAGCTTCTCTCCAAATGCCAGAACCCACCTCATAGTGTCCCTCAGAGGCACCAGCATCATCCATGTTTCTCAGGCATCTGGACCCCAGCTCCTTGAGGCCTGTCCTGTGAGCTTTGCTAAGTAGAAGCCCCTGCTCAGATATTAGAGCCCAGCTCTGAGTGGGCCCTCCTCTAGCTTCTAGGTCCTTCCCTATGTTTCCTCAGCCCAAGAATGCACCGCGTCTTGCAATTATGAAGTCTATGTTGCCCCAACCTTCCTTCTAAAAGGTCGTTTCGGTTCTCTAACACCCACATTATCAATTCTCTATAATAAATACCCTGTTGAAATATCCAGTGTGGTTTGTCTGTTCCTGACTGAACCCTGAATGCTACACAATGACCGATCCATCTGTTTTTCTCCTTTGTCCAACCCCTAACCCAGTTCCTACCAGTGTGGTTTGCACACAGTAATTCCTTAATAAATATTTGTTGAACGGATGAATGAATATCTATTAAGATAAAAGATCCTGCTATATTTCATTATTCTGTCTTTTCTTCTCCATTTTCATGATTACTATGTTCAAATAAGAAGCCTCAGTTATCATTCATGGGCAATTTTGGTGGGTCAGGAAGCATTTCCTTGGGGTTTATGGGATGGTTTAAAATGCATGACTTGCCACTATACTTCACAAGCAGTAGAAAACAACATATGCATTATGCAGGGCTCCTTTGTGTTGATCACTCTTCTGCAGACTTTAGAGAAGTTTTTATACTGAGAAAGATGCTACTCTCCTCATGTGTACTGGTAACAGAAATGGACATGATTTATGATATGCACATCAAGAGGGTGACTCTATTAGCCACTCTTTTACTCCCTCTTGAAACTGAATAAGGATATTTTTTGAGGATATGATTTAAGGCCAGATTGTGTAGAAAACAGCTGCTCTACAAGCATGTGAATAATTGCTGCTTTAACCAGAGTAAACTTTGCAGAAGGCTGAAGGCATTATCCATTACATTAGAAGAAGATAAAAAGAGCGCCAAGGGGAATGTAGAAACTGACCAACTGGGTAATCAGCAAGGATGTGATTATTCTAGACTGGAATATATGAAATGCTCAAGTCCAGATATGTGATGCACACATAGAAATCTATTAAAATTGTATACATCTCAGTTCCTACTTCCCTCCCTCCCAGGGCTTACATCAGCTTAAACAACTGATATCATTAAAGTGCCTTTGAGAAAACTCCTTGAATACAGGTGGGAAACTGGCAGTTATGGCAATGATAGTAGCTGGAATATTTTTACTCTGTGTTTTACTGATTTTGACCATCATTAGCATACAGACAAAGCCAGAATCTAGTGAACAAATGAAGCATCACTAAACCACTCGGGAGATAAGCCACACCCTGTGCTCACTGTTTTCACGTAGCCTATGTCATTTGGGAATCATGCGAACATCATTCCTCACCAAAAATGTGACTTTGCTTAATATATTGTTTGCTAAATATAAATAACCTAGAGGTAGGTAAGTTGCAGATCAGCAGTGTTGAGAAACTTTTTCTAAATCCTTCTAATCTAATCTTCAACACCTATATTACAGTATTTGGACTTGGATAATTTTCTGTAACTAACAGAACACCAGGAAACTTTCAAAAACATATAGTTTTTGGCTCTCTAAAAAAAAGGATAAAGAAAACACATTCTGAAGAGGATCACTGAAGTGGTTTGGAGCATGGATGGGCACCCTGGGAGTGAGTTGGTATTATGTCTGCATGTACTTTGGGGTAGCATGATGTTGTGTAACAACCACAGGCTTTGAGTTGGTAGAACTGAGTTTAAGTCTCATCTACTCTGCTAGCAAACCTCAGTTCTCACTTTTATAAAATGGGGATAGCAATATCTCCCCAACAGATTACAGGGAGGATCAAGTGCTCTTACCTTTGTGAAAGCTCTTGGGACAGTGCCAAGCTTGTAGTAGATTCACAATTAATGCTGGTTGAGTTTGAAAGGACCAGGTGTAGAAGTTGGCATAGGAAGTCACAATGGAATATGCTAGTGGTCAGCACAGGTGCTGAAATCCCTGGCTGGCCTCACAGGGTGAGTGGAACACTGTCCCACCACAAGGAAAGCTATGGTAATTCTTCTGTGCCTCTGGAACATGTGATCAGGTGTGAAAATCAGTGGGCTCAGAATAGGGTGCAGAGAAGGTGGATGGGGGTGTGGCCTCAGGGCAAATGAAGCACTGGAGGCTTGTGAGTCCTTGCATCATTTCTTGGCCATGAAAGCCCCTCATGTACAAACTCAGACCCTCTGCTGTCCCACCACTCCAGCATCCCAGTATCTTTATCCTCTTCCTCTTAGGCCCACTTTGTCAAAACATCATACCTCTGATCTGAGCATGCTTCACTCTACACCTGTAAACTCCATGTCTGTGCAGTTTGAGTTCTAAGTTTTACAGCTGTTTTGTCCTCCCAGACTGTACACTATTTCATCTCACTGCTAAACATTTTCTTGCCTTAGGTAGTCTATGTCCCTCCTTCATATGTGTTACTCCTAATTAGCTGTGATATTGGAAATCAGCTCCCCACTCTTCAGAATTATGGGAAAAATAAACATAAATGATTGATGATAAAACCCCAGGTGGCTTTCCTATGAGTCAAGTGCCTCAGCTTTAGTGTCTGGAGTTAGTGGCATATTTTGGCTGCTTTGAGACCTCTTTACTTTCTTCTTAGTTCGAAGCTGTATTCTGAAAAGGTGACATTGCTTATTGTAAAGTTCTAGTTGAAATATTATTGTATTGTCCTTAATCCTCTTCTGGGAATAGGGGACAATATTACTGATTCACTGGGCACCTGCCATTAAGTGGAGAGAGGCAGCATTATGTGCTGCCTCGTTTTGAAGGGCTCCTGGTGTTGATAAGAGCATTCAGAAGAGCTCGATGCAGACACTAACTTATCTGGCCTCCTTCGCAATTGCTTGTGGATGAATGGGCAAGTCAAGTCCTTGTAAAGAAAGGTCAGGATGAAGGTTAACAAATATATTTTTGAGGTTTGAGACATGAATAAGCGGAAACTGTCAGAGGTTGAAAGGGAAAAGAAAAGGGAAAAAGGGAATTCAGGACCATTTTCAGACAAGAGAGGAGAAAGAAAGCAGACAAAGAAACATATGGGGGAGGAAGTAGAGAAAGAATTAATGAATACTGGCACAGTGACCCTACACTGCAGTGGGATTAGTAGGTCTAGGCGAGCATCCCTTGACTAAGACTGATCGCTGAGTACAGGCACAAAATATAAGGGCCAGCTCCAGGAAAGTCCATGGAGAGAAGCACAGTGTGATTAAGATGCAGTCCCTACTAAACTCTGACCTGGGAGAGTGAAGAGAAAGTGAAAGGTGAGTCACTAGGAAATAGTATGAGCGATATTGTGATGAGAAGAGAAAGTTAGGGAGTCAGAAGGTGGAACAGTAGTTTGAAATAAACTGTGCAGCTTAGCATGCTGGGGCAGAGGTAAGCGGTGGCAAAGAGGGATAGAGCATGAGGACCCTTGGTGTCATCTGGTGAGGTCAAGGAAACCAGACATTGAGGGCATGGAATGAAGGACTCTAGATATTTCTGTGCTAGCAAAAGATACACAAAGGAGAGCTGCATTTTGGGCTGGAAGGGCCTGTAGGGGAATGTGGGTAATGTGCATGGTAAATCTTACACAGTAATATTAGCCAGTGGCATTGCAAATTGATCTTGCCTCTTTGCCAAGTACTGTACTAAGACTTGGGCTACCACCATCTCTGGTCTGAGCCACTGTCGTTCCTTGCCTGGATTACTTAATAGCTTCTTAATTGGATTTCCCACTTTCACCCTTGCCCTCTAAGGTCTGTTTTCAATAGGGCAAGCCAGAATGATATGTTTTAAACTGTAAGATCTTATTTCTTTTCTGCATAAAACCTTGTGATGATCTCGTCTTCACCCAAAGTAAAAAACAAAGTTCTGACAAGGATTTACAAGGCTATACATGATCTGTGCCCTCCCCAGCACTGTTCCTCTGTCATTCTGCTTCCTATGATTCTTCCACTTGTTTAGTCTGTGCCAGTTAAATGCGCCCCTTGCTATTCCTCAAATATTCCAGGTGTACCACCTCCCAAGGACCTTGGCTGGTCGTTTCCTCTGCCTGGAGTGTTCTTTCTCCCAGATACCCACATGGCTAACTCTGTCACCTCCTTTGCTCCAATGTCGTCTTCTCAGTAAGTCCTGTATTGACCACCTTATTTAAAATTGTCACTCACATATTCCCCTTCTGCATGTCCTCCCCACTTCATTCCAATCTTTTCCTGATTTTTCTTTATTGCCATAGCCCTTATCACTTTCCAACATACTATGTAATCCAATTATTTGCTTTGTTGTTCATTGTTTGTCTCCTCCATTAGGAGCTTCCACTGTGAGCTCCACAGGGAAGGAATTAATAAATTGCTCATCAGTGTACCCCAAGCGACTAGACCACACCTAGTCACCTAGAAATCACTCGGTTTTGGACTGACTGACTTCATGGAAAATAAGAATGAACTAAATGTGGGTAGTGGAGAAAGGCAGGGGAAGGAGATTGTTCACATTTGAGCAAAGTTAAGTACAATGGGAATGGAGGGCGGCATGGAAGGATAAGACTAGAAAGTAGGTGATAAGGATTTTGGTCCAGGGGAAATGAGAAGCCATGTAATTATTCTAAGTGGTGGTGATGACATAGTTTGATTTGCATTTGGAAAAAGAAACCAGTAGCTGAGGAGGGACAACCATTGAAATTGCTGGTCACAGGAGGCCAAGAAAGAGATGGTAGCTTAGACCAGGAAGATGTTGATATAGGAGAAAGTGGTGGATGGATTATAGAAATATTTGCACATGCCAGAATAGAGTAGTGAGCAAAGTTTGTGGGGGACAACAAAACAAAAAATGAAAAGCAGGAAATGGCAAGCCTGGCTTCCATGCTGGATGGATAGTAGCGTCATTCATTGCAATGAGGAACCCTGGGAAAGGATCAGGTTTTGGAGGAGAGATCATGAGTTCAATTGGCGACAGGTTGAATGTGAGATGCTATTGTGGATTGAATTGTGTCCTCTCAACTCCAGTTCATTTGTTGAAGTCCTAATCCCCAGGATCTCATTTGGAAATAGGGTTGTTGCAGACGTAATTAGTTAAGATGAAGTCATATTGGAGTAGGGTGGTCCCTTAATCCAATATGACTCTTTTTTTTTTTTTTTTGACAGAATTTCGCTCTGTCACCAGGCTGCAGTGCAGTGGCATGATCTCGGCTCACTGCAACCTCCGCCTCCTGGGTTCAAGCAATTCTCCTGCCTCAGTCTCCCGAGTAGCTGGCACTACAGGTGTGTGCCACCATGCTCGGCTAATTTTTGTATTTTTAGTAGAGATGGGATTTCACCATGTTGGCCAGAATGGTCTCGATCGCTTGACCTCGTGATCCGCCCACCTCGGCCTCCCAAAGTGCTAGGATTGACTGGTGTTCTATAAAAAGGGGAAATTTGGACACAGAGACAGACACACATAGAGGAAAGATGATGTGAAGAGGCAAAGGGAGAAGATGGCTATTTACCAGTCAAGGAGACAGGCTGGGAACAAATCCTTCCCTCACAGTGGAAGGAACCAATTCTGTCGACGCTTTAGTTTCGAACTTCTAGTCTTCACAACTGTGATACCATATATTTCTAATATTTATGCTGCCCAGTTTGTGGTACTTTGTTACATCAGCCCTATCAGACTAATGCAGATGCCTTTCAGACACTAGAGTGGGGAGATGAAACAAGTAACTAAACATGCATGTCTGCAGCTCAGAGAAGCCCTTAGTCCTGGAGCTACACCTTTGGAAGTCATCTTATAGAAGGTAATTGAGCTAGCTTGCTGTCCTGGGGGTGAATAGCAGGATGACTGAGAGCTAGTCACCTTCTGCAAGTGTCCAAACCACCCCAACATGGAAACTCACTCACCCTTGCCATCTGAGATGGAGGGAATATAGTCTACCCAACCTTCTAGTCCCACTCTCTACTTCCTTACTTGTTTTGCCACCTCTCGCTCCTATCTCCAAATTCCTGCCAGCGGCCTGCATTATCAGGCCTTCAGCCTGTTCAGAGTTTAGAAGCTCCAACATATTTAGGGAGTTTGTCATCACCAGTCCCTGACTTAGTGGATGTGGAAGGGCAGATTAGAGATCCCCTCATCTTGAAAGGAGAAGAGCATGTTTGAAATAATCTTCCATGACCTGATATGGGGAGGAAGACAGATAGTTGTTCCTTCACAACTCTACTACTCTTGTGCCCCATAAAAGACCTGCACCCCTTGTAACCCTCATCATATCAGTGCTGGGAGTTGTTGCTGGAGTGTCCAATCTGATAACAGAAGGCTTCTGTCTATTAGTCCCAAGAAAGGTTGGGGAGAGGCGTTTTTCTAATCTCAGAACAGGGATGGTGGAGGTGAGGAGGGAAAGAGGTCCCAGGGATAGGGGTTGGGTTATTTCGCGCATTTTATCCTCAGTAGTAGGCTCTACTTGTTGAGAAATCTGGGAAAACAGAAAGCTTTCTTATCTCACACCTAATGAAACCTCCCTGACAGAGAGGGAGAAGGTAGTAGAGCCAAACAGGCTAGGCCTCAAAAGTGCAGGAGAATTTCTTTCTCCTTCTTCTTCCCTTCTTTCCCTCTCCTCCTTCTTTTTTATTTTTATTTTTTTATTTTATATATATACATATATATATATAATATATATTTATTTATTTTTAAATTTTTTTTTGACAGAGTCTCACTTCGTTGCCCAGGCTGGAGTGCAGTGGTGCAATCTGGGCTCACTGCCACCTCCACCTCCCAGGTTCAAGTGATCCTCCTGCCTCAGCCTTCCGAGGAGCTGGGATTACAGGCACCCACCACCATGCACAGCTAAATTTTTGTATTTTTAGTAGAGACAGGGTTTCACCATGTTGGCCAAGATGGTCTCAAACTCCTGACCTCAGGTGATCTGCCCACCTCGGCCTCCTAAAGGGCTGGGATTACAGGTGTGAGCCACCACGCCTCCCTTCTTTCCTTCCTTCCTTCCTTCCTTCCTTCCTTCCTTTTTTTCTTTCTTTCTTCTTTTGGGTTGAGGCACAATGGTCAGAAAGTGGAGTGAAGTGGACAAAAGAACATTCTGATCTTGGAGTAGATAAGGTGTGACATAAAAAACACCCAGTCTTCTGAGACTGTAAGGGAACAGTGTTCTCAGAGAAAGTCCTGGTTTTAATTAAAACCATGTCTTAATTAAAGAGAGGTCAGGGCGATGCTGGGGAAAGCTGAAGATATAGAGGAATTGACTGGTTACAAAACAGCAGTGCCAGGGTCCATGGCGGACAGGTTGAGGACGGTGGAGAGGCCAGGCAGTGGTGCAGGGGCCGGTGTTCAGGAGGTTTAGATGGTTGAAGGATGATGGTGCTGTTCAGAATAGATGGCCAGAGCAGATTATGATTACAGCACCGATGGAAAAAAATTAATAGGGCTGATGGATTAGGTTCTGCAGAGAGGCAATAAAGGACCATTAGCCAGATGACTCTGTGGGCATAAATGATGGCAAGCATCAAAACTGAACTCTTTGTGCTGTGAGCATTGGGTTATGGCTGAAAAAGTTGCCAAATTGAATTTATAAGTGTAAAATGTTCATCCTACAAGACCCTGTAATTCTATTCCTATGAATGTTTGCTAAGAAAATAATTGAGCAGATAAAAAATGTTACGTGTGAAGGAGGATCTTCATGACAGTGTTATAGTCATCACAATTTAAAAATACATTTATTTTTGAAACTCTTTTTATTCCCTTTACTCTTGAGACAACACACTGCTGCCTCAAAAATCTCTGCTTACCTCTTTGTTGCTTCTTACTTTTGTGAAGAAGAGAATGGCTGGCTATTTACAAAACCCATTTTACTTTCTTCCCAGACACACAGCTAGATGATATTTTTCAGCTTCCCTTGGAATTAAGTGGCCTTGAAAATGGAGCTCTGGTCAACAGAATGTGGGCAGGAGTGATGTATGCTTCCCCCAGTTCTGGCCCCAAAAACTTCTCACCTGACTCTCTATCTTCGTTCTTTCCCCATTTAGTAAAGCCACAAGAAGGAAGGAATTGAGGTTCTTAAGTGTCCATGTGGAAGGCTGTCTACTAACCAGGAACATCTGTACTAGAGTTATATGAATGGGAAGTAAACTTCTATTAGTTAAGCTTCTGAGATTTGGGGGTTTATCTGTTGGAATACTTAGCATTGCTCTAATGAATATACCTTGTTTGTGGTTTCTTAATCTTCCTGCCCCATACTCTTGGTGTTCTCTGAGTCTCAGACCACAACATATTTTCACTTTGTATATTCCCTCTGAGTGATCCTATTCATTCCCATGGCTTTATCTCCCATCTTTATGCTGATGACTCATGTCTACTTCTCCCAGTGAAACATCTCTCTGCATTCCAGAGCCTGTATTCAGTACTGTAGCAGGCATCTTCACCTGCTTACTGAGTCCTGAGACTCGAAGTATATAATATTTATTACATTATGTTTCTTCAACCTGATTTCTCTTGTAGATTCTTAATCTCTGTGAATAGTGCCACCATCCAACCTATTGCGCAGGCAAGAAATCTAGAAGTCACTCCAGGTTCCAGCCCTCAGCTCCACCTCCCACACCCAAAGTCATATTAAATTACATGTTTAGATATCTCGGATCTCCTCCTTTCTATCTAGTATCACTGTTCCAAGGCAAAGATAACAAGGATGAGGAAAAGGAGAGATTCAGACCACATATATATAAAGTTATATGTCATGTTGCATAGCACGAAAAGGAATTGAACTGTGTGTCCATCACTAGAAGAGGAGGATAAACATATGGAAAATCTCTGTCCTTTCACATCTAATCTGGTACTTAACTAGACTCTCACTCCATTCTCTCACCCTACATACCCAATTATTCCACCTTAACCTTGGAGAGGAAGAAATCACATTGATCAATGCCTAGATGTGGATCTCGGTCTCAGGGAAGGTCAACAAGGGTAACCTGAGAGATGAATAATGTGGTGAATAGAATATATATTTTTTGATGAGCCTATGGAGGTCTGAAGAAATATTTTATGGAGCTTTGGGTTAGACTAGATCTACTTCCATCCAATACAGATATGAAAAAGATCTTGCAGGGGGAGGGTTGTTAAAATGATGTCTTGGCCCATGAAGTCCAAGGCTGCAGATAATGGAGGCATGTTCACGACCTGGTAGCAGTGGTGAGCTGAAGCATGATTGCCATACCCTAGACCCTACCTTACATGAGCTGCTGCTGATAACAAGATCACAGTCTAACAATCTAGTTCCTTTGTCTCTTTCTTATAATCTATAGTTCTTGAACAAAATAAATAGGAAAAAGCATTTGTTAAACTTATTGAAGGTGTCTCTATTCACAAACTGAAGTGGCAGAATCATGACTTGATTAAAAAACCAAAAAACAAAAAAGAACTATTGACAAAGTACCCTAGTCCTGTGCTAATATCCCAGCCACATTTTAACTTGTTGAGATTGTTCATTGTTCTCCCCAGGCAGTGAAGAAAGTTTTCTCCTTCTGGGCATTTTATGATTGGCGTCAGCAGTATATTTTTCTGGGGAATTGATTTATCTCTCTCTCTTTCTCACTTACTTTTTCTTTGTGAGCAGCTCTCTGTGATTATAATTATGCAACTAGGAGGTCAGAGGGCTATCACTGGGCAGTGCCTGCTGAGCCAGATTGCAGCACCAGCCCTATTTGAGATTTGCCACATGATGGCCAGGGTAGCCTGTCTGCTGAAATAGCAAGGTTTACTTCAGAGCCTTTTCTCAAATTTTCAGGGGCTATTTAATCTACTTTGTACCAACTGTTTATGGCTTTCTGGTCTGAAGAGCAGACTCAATAGTATTTTAGCATTCTAAATCCCAAATAAAACCCGAGAAACGCTGTTATACATAGACAAAAACCATTTCAGCTCAGAGAGGAATAAATACAAGTTTTTGCTTCTCCAAACATTGTCTGGATTAACATTTCCTTTAATTATGGTTTAAAATATGCTAGACTTTCTATTCCTTGTCTTAGACTTTCCTTCCTCGCAAAAGTTCAATTTTATATGTCTTCTTTTTGTTCCTATAAGACAAAACATCTATCCATCCCTTCTTCCCTCCAGTTTCCAGTTTTTTCATGGATGGAACTTTCAACAAACCTAAAAGTTGACTGGAAGACTCTGACATCTCGTTACTCCGTGCTTCAGTGGCTGTTAAATTGATAGTTTCAGAGTGGATATCAAACTATCTACTCTATCAGTGTTTTTTAAAAAAGGGAAAAAGATTACAGTCTGTCAAAATCAATGTGACACTTCTCTGACATGTGTGTCTTGATCGCTTTTTTCCTCAGCATATCCATTCCTTCTGACTATCTCCATTTCTCCATGGCTATCTGAGTCAGACAGAGCTTGTCATCTCATAAAAATTGCTCCACCTTTTGCTTAGGTTTCTCTTAATTTTCTGTTTTTCTGTATTTATCCTTCTGTATTTATCACTACAGACCATACTTCAAACCAACATGGGTTGGAATTTTACAAGGCAGACGGCGTCTTGGTTTTTCTCCTCAGTAGAATTTCTATTTGTGGCACATGCATTTCCTTCTTCGCTGAATTCCCAGCAACAGTTCTCAGTAAGGGCAGCTGCTGCTCTGAGCCTCTTTGGATTTTTCTTTCATTCTCTCTTCACATATCGAACTCATTCTGTCTTGAAAGGTTCTCAGTCTCCACTGGCCGGGGGAAGGTGGAACATATCACAAGTTGGCAGAGTTGCAGTGCACTGTGCTTTGAACTTGTAAAATTCTTTTCAAAAGTCAAAATCTTTAAAGGAAAGAAAAGAAGCTTCTGGTACATTTAGACAATGTGAGAACAGGAATGACCCGAGTTTAAAGATAAGGGTTAATGCTGTGATGTCAGTTCTTGGGCATAACTTCTCGGGAAACTTTAGCTTCACTAAAGCTCTCCGATTTTAAATGTCTTTCAAAGCAACCTTTTGGTGTCTGAAAATATAAGAAAATAGTAAGAACAGGATTTATGACTCTTTCAGTAATTTATCCTAAAGCATACAAACATGATATTTTGTTGTACTCCCAGAAGCCTCTCTTCATAGATAAAATTCAGCATTATGCACTTCTACCATTACCACTGCCCTTCCAATCTGACCAAACATTTGGAAAAATAAAATGTAATGAAGGTATTCACTGTCTTCCCTTTCAATTAATCTGGGCCTGTTAAGATGCACAGATTGTTAGCACATGAAGCAATTACTTCACACATATTCCTTGTCCAGCCCTGATCATAAGATCACATTCTGACTGCTTGTGATTTAGCTCAATAACCAGGGGATGTAAATGTCATTCTGCCCAAGATTCACAGAATGGCTGGTCAGAAATGCCCTCTTCACCTTAATATGATCATCTGAAAAATAGGTATACAAATAACATCATACAAATAACATGTATGCTGAGTTGGTTCTAGACATTCGCATGAAGCAGAGTTTTTTTTAACCCCATCACTCCTGAGCACCTATGTTTTGCCCCTTGTGTGCTCATGGAACCTCATTCCTCCATCACCCACCCCTCCCCTCATCCATCTTCTTTGTCAATATGCTTATTCAGTTCTAATGTGGAGAAAATATCTTATTCAATCAATTGACACTGGGGTTGAATTTTTTAACTTCAGGTTTACGAACCCCTAAAACCATAGGTGAAATTCTGTGTTTGAGGAACTATGTGCCTTATTCTATAGAAAGTATCAGTAGCTTTCAATGAGTCTCAAAAGATTCTAGGATCCCCGAATGGTTGAGAACCGTTGCAAAAATATTTTCCTTTAGAAGGACTTGCTAATTTAAAGTCATGCACGTTTAACAGTGATATTTCAGGAAGTTCAAGGAAGATAGTCTGAGACACAAGGGGGTTGGGGGAGACTCCAGGACTTCTTTTAGCTACTCCATAATTCTGGATGTTCACTGTTCTTCAGAATCTTTAGCTTGCTTTGTTTAGAAAATTTTACTTTTAGCAATTTTGTTTGGTGCATGCCATGAGAAAATGCAGCTAGTTCTTACATGCTAAGTCCCTCAAGGACTCAGTGGTGTACACTGTGGATTTGGGGACATTGCTGTTCTACTACAAACTTTAAGTTATTTAGGAAGTAGAGGGTTGAAGAGAAGGAAAACATCAATTTTTATTCCATGTATTTGTTCACTTGAGGAAAAGGCATTTTTTTCTGAATTACTTGAATTGCTGAAAATTAGTATCTATTTTTCAAATAAATAAAAGAAAAAACAAAAATTTGCCATATTTTTTGGATTTTAAAGCTAGTAAGACAATAAAAACGACAGATTCAACCCTTTAAAACTTTTCCCTTCAAAAGTCTGGTGTAGAGGATGCATATAAAGTCCAGAGGCTGAGGCATTTGATGCCCCAGGTGTAGGGAGATTTCATGATTGTATGATTTTTTTTTCAAAATGGCTTCTTGCATGGCTACCGTTAAGATAGACTTGCTTGAAAAACATTTTTCTGAAAGCATATCTTGGTCTCATCCTTAATCATTTGAAGAAGAACCCTGGACTGGATCTTTGTGAAGCTGGAAGGAATCACGATTGCCTCAGGAAGAGGAAGTAGTCAGGTCTGACTTTTAATAAAGAAGGACTGCTTGCCAATACCTAATTCCTCTCTACTTGTTTCAAACCTGCGAGGGTAGTTTGTTAAGGAGTTTGTCCTGAGGCAAATTAATCTGAAGTAAAAATGAATTGGGGGAGGATTGAATTTTGAGTCAAAGATAGGAAATAAATTTTCCCCTGAGTTAATTAGCACACATTCTAGGAAAAGTAAACTGTATCAAGAATATTGCCCCTCAGTCATCAGCTTCTAACTCCTGTCTGGTGACATGAATGCTTCCCCAAATAATGACTGCTTGTCGGAGAGACGGCCTTCCCTACTTGGCTTTCATGCTTACTCTTAGTTTATAGACAGGTCTCACAAAAGCTTTTGCTGTGATTTATTATTTTTTAAAATGCTTGTCTCTTCATAAATGACCAAAAAAAGGGGGATTCAGGAGAAATGGAGAATTCTGTCATATGCTTTATAGACATTCCAGGCAAGCCTGGAACAACAGCCCATTTAAATAACCACTGTATGGATCCATCACGCTGAGCTGAGACATGCCTCAGCAACCTCTTCGTTTCAAAACCAAGCTGTCGGATAAAGAACAGGGAAAAGAGGGGTCTGTAGTCAGCTCATACCTGGGAACTTCTTTGAAAGGAGGATGCTGGAAAGAGAGTTGAACGGAGCAGGCTGTGACAGAGGAGTTGAATTTGATCTCTGCTGCTACTCAGAAGCATATGGTTTCCACCCACAGGAAAAATCTGCTTTTCTTCTGGCTGCCACACTAATGCAGGCATGAAGGGAAAAGACTTTGCTATCAAATGCATCTCCAGGGTTGGCATCTGTGATTAAAGTTTTCTGTTTGCCCTGCATCCCTCCTCCAGGTGGTTTTAAAAAAAATTGCTAAAAGTTGTCCCTATTTTTGCTTAGATAGTGGGAATGTAGGTGTTTGTTGTTAGCGGTTTATAACATACCTATTGGTGGAGTCAATCCTAACTTCCTTTAGCCTCTTATCCTGTTATTAGGCTAGTGAAATAATTAAAGGACAGGCCCAGAACTTGGAGCTTCATAGAGCAGTTTCTTTTGGCTGTTACTAGTTGAAAAACATCTGTTTAGGTTGACCGTGAATAAGGCAATTCTTGGCTTCCAAGGTTATTTACTGTGAGGTAGAGATCTTATACTAGGGACTAGATGTAAACACTGCCTTCTCCATTTTATTTGGGGGATGTGGAGGCTGTGTTACTAATACACAAATATAAGAAGACACAAAATGACTCTTAGCAGTAGTTGATTGTGGATTTTGTAGCATGGCAATGGAAGAAAATATGGAGGGCTTCAGGGCAATAGAAGGAAACCTCTCAGTAGGTGCTCAGAGTAGAATTCTCTCCTTCCTTTCCAAAAGCCAGGAAGGCTTAAGACCCCCTTCTACAGCACAGACACAAGAGAGGAGTTGGCATTTGTAGCAGGCACATTTCCTATTGAACTTTTAGGGCAAGGATCATGAATGCTGACTTCCTAGCATGTGCGTGAATCCCTTCATTAACATAATGCAAATATTTAATGTTCTGTTTATTTATTTTTAAGAGACAGGGTCTCGCTCTGTCTTACAGGCTGTAATGCAGTGGTACAGTCATAGCTCACTGCAGCCTCGAACTCCTAGGCTCAAGCAATCCTCCCTCCTCAGCCTCCCGAGTAGCTAGGATTACAGGCATGCCCAGCTAATTATTTTACTTATCGAGACAAGGTCTCGATATGTTGCCCAGCCTAATCTTGAACTTCTGGCCTCAAGCAATCCTCCTGCCTCAGCTTCTTAAAATGTTGGGATTACAGGTGTGAGCCACCATACCCAGCCATAGCTAATCTTTTAGAAATGCAGTTGATTTAGTCAGATCTTGACTCAATTGCCCAGAGAAGTGAGAGACCAAGAATTGTTTGCTGCCATCTGCATCAATACAAGGAAGAGACCAGTCCCCTGAATAACATGGGAAACCTATGAGCTCTGGATGCAGAAAAGCATGTGTAAGTGGTACAGTATGGGATCCGCAAAGGACTGCAGGCAGCTCTCATCTGGGAACTGCAAAGCCTACTGGAAAGTAAGGTGAACACTTTTCCTCTCCTGTGAATTTACTTGACTAGGGAATTCACAATGCACCTCAGAGAAAGGCAGGAAGATTGCCCCAGATTTACATTATAGTTAGATTTGCAAGGTACTTTCAATCTGTTTGTAAATTTAGTAACTCTATGTGGTTCTGTCCAGACTTTTATTAACTTTCTTAGTTGCCTCTTTAAGTTTCCAAGTTAATAATTTAGTTATTAAAGAGAAGCATCTGCAATTAGTTGCACTAATTCCCAAACTGATGTTCAAATTAAAAAATTTGTAGATTAGACCAGGTAAGTCATACCTTATACAGATGGGAGCTAGAACGAGTCCTGAATTTATGATCATGTGGCATGAAGTGAAGAATCAGCACTTATTTTATTTACTGAAATATTGCAGAGAGTCAAATTCTAAATATATCTTCCGTCACTGTCGGCAACAGCCTTCTAACACTTTTGTCTGTCTCAAATCTTGCCACATTGTGACCACAGTGATCTTGCCAATCTCTTTGCATGGCTCCTGCTGTCATTTCCAGCCACATCTCCCTCAGGTCTCTAACCCTGGCACTCTACGGTCCATCAATCCTGAAGTGCTTGGAGTTTTCCCAACATGCTCTCTTGTGCTTTGTTTCTTTGCGGATGCTTGTCTCTCTGCCTAGAATTCTCCCCTTTTTTCCTGGTGGTCACTTGGCAAGCACCTACTTGATCTAAAAGACAAAGCTCAAGCATTTCCCTCTCTCTGTGGACTTTCCAGGCACATGTGGCTGCTCCGTATACATTTGCTGAATGAACAAGTAAATGAGTGCATAAAACAATGAGAGTAAACAAATGAATGTCTGGCTGTTGCTGCTCTTCTTAACTTAGAAAGATTCCACAGAATTCCCAAAGATAGTGCTGCCAGTGTAAATGTTATGATAAATTTGTAATTTTTGAGTCAAATGCTGTAAGGGTTGGGGGGAAATGTGGCACTTACTGGGGCCAACTTTGACAAACTGCTTTTCTCATTCTGCCTCAGAATGACTTTAAGATTGATTTCTTCATCCTCTCCAATATCACTATCAGCATCTAACATCTAACCTTTAGAAAATCAAAAATGATGAAAACTAAATAATTCAACGTGAAGAGAGCTCGCCAGAAGACAAATGGACTATGTGCAATATGTTTGGTTGTGCGGATGTAATCTATCTCAATAATTAAGTATCTGTGTTCGTGAATAGGCTCTAAAACCTCTGAAGACCAGACCTTCAAAGATAAAATCAAAGGTACTGGTCTTATTTACTAGGTGAAGAATATATCCCCTTGCCATTTCTTTTTTCTTCTCTTAAAGATGTCCAGTTAGTGAAACTTTAGCATTTTTAACTACAGGGGTGCATGTATTATTAAGTAGGGAAACTCCAGTATACTGAAGAAATACGGTGGAGGGAGGGAGAAGGTGAGCTCTCTGTGATGAGGGAAAATGCACTAAGACACAGAATGTGAAGTGTGAGCTGATTTTGGGTCCTCGTTCTCTCCCTCTCACCCTTTACTTTGGCGTGGATGCCCCTAGGATAGGACACAGTGGTTTGTTTGCAAGGATGTTCCATAAAGTCAAATTGAGATCTCCACTCCTCACAAGCTCACATGATATTTCATTAGGGATTATCTTCCTTAATATAGCATGCTCCCTGGGTGGGAATGGGAGCAAGGTGTGGCCCCCAGAATTCAGGATGTTTGCTACAAACTAATTTTAACATCATCTAAGTAAAGCATACATCTAAATAAAGCATCTAAATAAATGGGTGAATAAACGTTGTCTCTGTTCAGGGGTCTCAGAATATATGCATTATACTACCCTGTTAGGTCCTATACTACTCTGAAAGTCCATGACCTTCTCTGGTCCTGTGGGATGCTGTGAGCTCATCATCCTCTGCTCAGAGTGAGTAAGACAGGGAACAGGAAGGCATCCTTGCTGGGCAGAGCCAAGCCAGGCTGCTCCTGAGGGGCCATCCTTAGCAGACCTTGAAAGAACAACCCAGTGCAGCCTCTAGCCTCTGGGCCTGGGCGAGGGATAGTGCTCTCTTCAGGGAAGGGTAGACAGTCTATGGATAACTATTCCATTCCCACTTGGCTCTTGGCCACTCATACAAGCTCCCAGTGTAGGGCTGTTGCTAAGGTGTCTGTTGATTTTGCCTGCATGGCTCTTCAGATCTTGCCCTTTCCCCCAGAAACTCAAGTCTCTCTTTCTTTTTTCCTTCTCCCCTCCAGCCCAGCTGGAAGAATCTAGTTTTGATGCATGGTATTATATGTCTTTTTAAGCAAAAATAATTATTTTATTTTATTTTTCCATAGGTTATTGGAGTACAGGTGGTATTTGGTTACATGAGTAAGTTCTTTAGTGGCGATTTGTGAGATTTTCATGCACCCATCACCCATGAATACACTGCATCATATTTGTAGTCTTTTATCCCTTGCCCCTCTCCCACTCTTCCCCCTAAATCCCCAAAGTCCATTGTATCATTCTTATGCCTTTGCGTCCTCACAGCTTAGCTCCCACATATCAGAGAGAACATATGATGTTTGGTTTTCCATTCCTGAGTTACATCACTTAGAATAATAGTCTCCAATCTTATCCAGGTCACTGCAAATGCTGTTAACTCATTCCTTTTTATGGCTGCGCAGTATTCCATTGTATATATGTACCACAGTTTCTTTATCCAATTGTTGATTGATGGGCATTTGTGTTGGTTCCACGATTTTGCAATTGTGAATTGTGGTGCTATAAACATGTGTGTGCAAGTATCTTTTTCAAATAATCACTTCTTTTCCTCTGGGTAGATACCCAGTAGTGGGGTTGCTGGATCAAATGGTACTTCTACTTTTAGTTCTTTAAGGAATCTCCACACTGTTGTCCATAGTGGTTGTACTAGTTCACAGTCCCACCAGCAGTGTAGAAGTGTTCCCTGTCCACCGCATCCATGCCAACATCTCCTGTTTTTTTTTTTTTTTTTTTTTTTGAGACAGAGTCTTGCTCTGTTGCCCAGGCTGGAGTGCAGTGGTGCGATCTCGGCTCACTGCAAGCTCCACCTCCCAGGTTCATGCCATTCTCCTGCCTCAGCCTCCCGAGTAACTGGGACTACAGGTGCCCGCCACCAGGCCTGGCTAATTTTTTATATTTTTAGTAGAGATGGGGTTTCACCGTGTTAGCCAGGATGGTCTCGATCTCCTGACCTCGTGATCCACCTGCCTCGGCCTCCCAAAGTTCTAGGATTACAGGTGTGAGCCACTGTGCCCGGCCACACATTATGGTTTTGATTTGCATTTCCCTGATCATTAGTGATGCTGAGCATTTTTTCATATGTTTGTTGGCCATTTGTATGTCTTCTTTTGAAAATTGTGTATCATGTCTTCAGCCCACTTTTTGATGGGATTGTTTGTTTTTTTTCTCACTGATTTGTTTGAGTTTGTTGTAAATTCTGGATATTAGTCCTTTGTCAGATGAATAGATTGTGAAGATTATCTCCCACTCTGTGGGTTGTCTGTTTACTCTGCTGACTGTTCATTTTGCTGTGGAAAATCTATTTAGTTTAATTAGGTACTAGTTATTTATCTTTGTTTTTATTGCATTTTCTTTTGGGTTCTTGGTCATGAAATCCTTGCCTAAGCCAATGTCTAGAAAAGTTTTTTCAATGTTATCTTCTAGAATTTTCATAGTTTCAGGTCTTAGTTTTAAGTCCTTAATGGATCTTGAGTTGATTTTTGTATAAGATGAGAGATGAGGATCCAGTTTCATTCTCCTGTATGTGGCTAGCCAATTATCCCAGCACCATTTATTGAAAAGAGTGTCATTTCCTCACTTTATGTTTTTGTTTGTTTGTCGAAGATCAATTGGCTGTATTTGGAGTTATTTCTGGGTTCTCTATTCTATTCCATTGGTCTATGTGTTTGTTTGTTTGTTTGTTTTCCAGTAGTATGCTGTTTTGGTGAATATGGACTTATAGTATAGTTTGAAATCAGGTAGTGTGATGCCTCCTGATTTGTTCTTTTTGCTTAGTCTTGCTTTGGCTAAGCATGCTCTTTTTTGGTTCCATATGAATTTTAGAATTGTTTTTTCTAATTCTGTGAAGAATGATGGCGATATTCTCATGGGGGTTGCAGTGAATTTGTACATTGCTTTTGGCAGTATGGCCATTTTCACAATATTGATTCTTCCCATCCATGAGCATGGGATGTGTTTCCATTTGTTTTTGTCATCTGTAATTTATTTCAGCAGTGTTTTGTAGTTCACCTTGTAGAGGTATTTTGCCTCCTTGGTTAGGGATATTCCTAAGAATTTTATATTTTTGCAGCTATTGTAAAAGGGGTTGAGTTCTTTATTTGATTCTCTGCTTGTTCACTCCTGGTGTATAGAAGAGCTACTGATTTGTGTACATATCTTGTATCTGGTAATTTTGCTAACTTCTTTTATCAGTTCTAGGAGCTTTCTGGAGGAGTCCTTAGGGTTTTCAAGGTAAACAATCATTTTGTCGGTGAACAGTGACAGTTTGACTTCCTCTTTACCAATTTGGATGCCATTTTTTTTCTTTCTCTTGTTTCATTGCTCTGGCTAGGACTTCCAGTACTATGTTGAAGAGGAGTGGTGAGAGTAAGAATCCTTGTTTTGTTCCAGTTGTCAGCAAGAATGCTTTCAATTTTTCCCCATTCAGTGTTACATTCTCTGTGGGTTTGTAATAGATGGCTTTTATCACATTAAGGTATGCCTCTTGTATGCCAGTTTTGCTGAATGTTTTAATCATAAAGGAATGCTGGATTTTGTCAAATGATTTTTCTGCTTCTATTGAGATGATCATGTGATTTTTGTTTTTAATTCTGTTTATGTGTGTATCACATTTATTACTTGCATTTGTTAAATCATCCCTGCATCCCTGGTATGAAACCCACTTGATCATGGCATATTATCTTTTTGATATGTTGTTGGATTCAGTTAGCTAGTATTTTGTTAAGGATTTTAGCATCAATGTTCATCAAGGATATCACTCTGTAGTTTTACTTTTTTGTTATGTCCTTTCCTGATTTTGATATTAGGGTGATGCTGGTTTATAGAATGAATTAGGGAGGGCTCCTTTTTTCTCTATCTTGTGGAATAGTGTCAAAAGGATTGGTACCAATTCTTCTTTGAATGTCTGGTAGAATTTTGCTGTGAATCCATCTGGTCCTGGACTTTTTTTTGTTGGTAATTTTAAAATTACCGTTTCAATCTCACTGCTTGTTATTGGTTTGTTAAGATATCTAATTCTTCCTGATTTAGGCTAGGAGGGTTGTATTTTTCCAGGAATTTATCCATCTCTTCTAGGTGGTTTAGTTTATGTGGGTAAAGGTGTTCATAGTAGCCTTGAATGATCTTTTATATTTCTGTGGTGTCAGTTGTAATATCTCCTGTTTCATTTCTTAGTAAGGTTATTCAGATTTTCTCTCTTCTTTTCTTGGTTAACCTCGCTAATGGCCTATCAATTTTATTTATCTTTTCAAAGAACCAGCTTTTTGTTTCATTTATCTTTTGTATTTTGTTTGTTTTAATTTCATTTAGTTCTGCTCTGATCTTAGTTATTTCCTTTCTTCAGTTGGGTTTGGTTTTGTTTCTCTAGTTCCTTGAGGTGTAACCTTAGATTGTCTGTTTGTGCTCTTTCAGACTTTTTGATGTAGGCATTTAGGGCTATGAATTTTCCTCTTAGCACTGCCTTTGCTGTATTCCAGAGGTTTTGATAGGTTTTGTCATTGTTGTCATTCAGTTTGAATAATGTTTTAATTTCCACCTTGATTTCATTTTTGACCCAATGCTCATTCAGGAGCTGGTTATTTAATTTCCATGTGTTTGTATGGTTTCAAAGGTTCCTTTTGGAGTTGATTTCCAGTTTTCTTCCACTGTGATCTGAGAGAATGCTTGATATAATTTCAATTTTCTTAAATTTATTGAGGCTTATTTTATGGCCTATCATATGCTCTATCTTAGAGAAAGTTCCACGTGCTGTTGAATAGAATGTGTATTCTGGGGTTGCTGGACGAAATATTCTCTATATATATAGGTTAAGTCCATTTGTTCCAAGGTATAGTTTAAAACCATTGCTTCTTTGTTGACTTTCTGTCTTGATGACTTGTCTAGTGCTCTTAGTGGAGTATTGAAGTTCCCCACTGTTATTGTGTTGCTGTCTATCTCATTTCTGAGGTCTTTTAGTAATTGCTTTATAAATTTGGGCGCTCCAGCGTTAGGTGCATATACATTTAGGATTGTGATATTTTCCCGTTGGACAAGGCCTTTTACCATTATATATAACTGCTGGTGCTTTAAAGTTTGTTTTGTTTGATATAACAATAGCTACCCCTGCTCACTTTTGTTGTCCATTTGCATGAAATGCCTTTTTCCACCCCTTTACTTTAAGTTTATGTGAGTCCTTATGTGTTAGGTGGGTCTCCTGAACACAGCAGATGGTTGGTGAGTTCTTATCCATTCTGCAGTTCTGTGTCTTTTAAGTGGAGCATTTAGGCCATTTGCATTCAATCTTAGTATTGAAATGTGAGGTACCATTGCTTTCATCATGTTCTTTGTTGCCTGTGTACTTTGGTTTTATTTTTGTGTTTTTGTTTTTCAATTTGTATTTCTGTTTTGTAGGTCCTGTGTGAGTTATGATTTAAAGAGGTTCTGTTTTGATTTGTTTCCAGGATTTATTTCAAGACTTAGAGCTCCTTTTAGCAGTTCTCATAGTGGTGGTTTGGTAATGGTGAATTATCTCAGTATTTGTTTGTCTGAAAATGATTGTATCTTTCCTTCATATATAATGCTTAGTTTTGCTGGATACGAAATTCTTAGCTAATTGTTTTGTTTGAGAAGGCTGAAGATAGGGCCCTGATCTCTTCTAGCTTACAGGGTTTCTGCTGATAAATCTGCTGTTAATCTGATAGGTTTTCCTGAATAGGTTACCTGGTGCTTCTGATTCACAGCTCTTAAGATTCTTTCCTTTGACTTAACTTTGGATAACCTGATGACAATGTGCCTAGGTGAAGATCTTTTTGCGATGAATTTCCCAGGTGTTCTTTGTGCTTCTTGTATTTGGCTGTCTAGGTCTCTGGCAAGGCTAGGGAAGTTTTCCTTGATTATTCCCCCAAATATGTTTTCCAGGCTTTCAGAATTCTCCTCTTCCTCAGGTATACCAATTATTCTTAGGTTTGATCATTTAACATAATCTCAGATATCTTGGAGGCTTTGTTCATATTTTCTTATTCTTTTTTCTTTGTCTTTATTGGTTTGAGTTAATTCAAAGATCTTGTCTTCGAGCTCTGAATTTCTTTCTTCTACTTGTTTAATTCTATTGCTGAGACTTTCCAGAGCATTTCACATTTCTAAAAGTGTGTCCAAAGTTTCCTGAATTTTTTATTGTTTTTGCTTTAAGCTATATATTTCCATAAATATTTCTCCCTTCACTTCTTGTTTTTTTTTTTAATTTTTTTCTTTATTTCCTTGCATTGGGCTTTGCCTTTCTCTGGCCCCTCCCTGATTAGCTTAATGACTAACCTCCTGAGTTCTTTTTCAGGTAAATCAGGGATTTCTTCTTGGTTTGGGTCCATTGCTGGTGAACTAGTGTGATTTTTGAGGGTGTTGAACAGACGTATTTTGACATATTACCAGGGTTGGTTTTCTGGTTCCTTTTCATTTGGGTAGGCTCTGTCAGAGGGAAGGTTTAGGGCTGAAGGCTGTTGTTTAGATTCTTTTGTCCTGCAGGATGTTTCCTTGACAGAATACTCTCCCCCATTTCCTATGGATGTGGCTTCCTGTGTGCTGAATTGCGGTGATTGTTGCCTCTTTCCTGGGTCTAGCCACCCAGTGAGTCTACCTGGCTCCAGACTGGTACTGGGATGTGAACCGCCTATGGGTCTTTCAGCCATGGATACCGGTTCCTGTTCTGGTGGTGGCAGAGGGTGCAATGGACTCTGTGAGGGTTCTTAGCTTTGGTGGTTTAATGCTCTATTTTTGTGCTGGTTGGCCTCCTGCCAGGAGGTGGTGCTTTCCAGAAAGCATCAGCTAAGTGTGGAGAGGGACTGGCAGTGGGTGGGGCCCTAGAACTCCCAAGATTATATGCCCTTTATCTTCCACTACCAGGGTGGATAGGGAAGGACCCTCAGGTGGGGATGGGGCGAGGCATGTCTGAGCTCAGACTCTCTTTGAGTGGGTCTTGCTGCGGCTGCTGTGGGGGATGGGGGTGAGATTCCTAGGTCATTGGAGTTGTGTACCTAGGAGGATTATGGCTGCCTCTGCTGAGTCATGCAGGTTGTCAGGGAAGTGGGGGAAAGCCGGCAGTCACAGGCCTCACCCAGCTCCCATGCAAACTGAAGGGCTGGTCTCACTCCCACTGTGCCCCCCGCCAACAGCCCACTGTGCCCCCCACCAACAGCCCCGAGCCTGGACAGCCCCGAGTCTGTTTCCAGGCAGAGGGTGAGGTGGCTTGAAAACTTGCCCGAGGCTACCCACCTCCCAGCTGCAAGAGAAAAAGGCTTTAGTTCTTCCCTCCCTGTGAAGTCTGCATGCCTGATTCATGCCCTGCCCTGAGTTCTGGCCAAGATGTTTCTCACCCCATTCAAATTGTTACAAAGTTCAGCTAGAGAATTCCTTTTCCCTGTGGAGTTTTACCCCCTGCTCCTCTGGCCACCCTCCCATTGGATCTCTATGGTGTCAAGCAGGAATGGGCAGCTTGGAGATCCAGCGAGCTCCCAGCGCCTTTCTGCTGCTTCCTCTACCCCTGTATTTCGCTCAGATCTCTAACTTGACTCAGAAACTTCTCCCACAAACAGACCTTCAGCTTCTCCAGTCAGGGTGTGTGTTCAGGAGAGGACGGTCTCCCTTTCCCACATCCACAGTTGGGGCACTCACAGTTTTGGGGGGGTCTCCCGGGTCCTGCAGGAGCAGTTTACTTCCTTCAGAGGGTCTGTGGATCCTTTTGGGATTGCTGGTTTGTTCTTGCAGTTGATCTGGAGCTAAAAATTCACAGTGCAAGCCTCTGCATGCTGCTCTGTCTGGAGCTGAAATCTAGTCCTGCCTCCCGTCCGTCATAATCCCCTGAATCCAATTGCTCCATCGTATTATCTCTTAATAGGTATAGGTTTCTGGAAACCAAATCATAAAGAATCCTTTATTTTTGACCATAGCCCTTTCTTGAGGTGAGGATATAGAGTTGAATAGCTGTTTAGATAGGCAAATTGGTGGGAGAGAAAATAATCTATTAATATTCCACAATGTTATCCCACCTTACATAATTTTGAATATAATTCTGATATAAATATACATCAGAATAGGCAAGTATCTATAATAGATAATATTATAGAGTCAACAATAAGTAGTTTGGCTTAAATTCTGTTTTGGATGATTCACATCTATGTCTTTAACTCATTGAGAGATAGCTGTGTTCAAAAGTCTGATTTTTATTTTTTATATAGTTCAGCCATTTAAGGGGAGATATGGCCTTATAATTTCCAATATTACATTCCGTAATGCAGAAAATGTCTCTTGTAATTTCTAAGGCGATTTTAATTGGTAGACCTAAACAGACCTAGTTTTGAAGAAGCTGGGCATTTGAATCTCAGAGATTTATGGGTCTGAGAAACCCTGACATTCTTTAGTCACTCTGAAGATGTGTGTTGAGTAAGAGAGAGAGAGATTTTCTATATGATGAGATTTTTCTACGTATTTTCTACAGAGGGAAAACATACTGTTGCTTAGAAGAGAAAAATCCATGAATACATTTAACAAATGTGCATTCCTCACCTGTGAAATAAATCATGCTATTTAGTAAACTACCACCAAATATATCTCAATATGTTAAAATATGAAAACAAATGACTATTCATAAAAATTGAAAGGAAAATATTTTGAACAAAAGATCTATAAAGAAAAGATTTCACTTAACTTTAATAAATGGGATTTGGAAGATGAGTTATGTTCTTATGCACTTTCTTGCATTTATAAAATAATAGGCTTATGAATCTTCTTTTGCCTGACAGGGTCAAGTAGCATACGGATTTTCTTTCCTCTTTATTTCCACTATTGAGGTGCAACAATCAAGATTCACTCAAATTGTGCTGGTGGCTCTGATGGAGAGGGTTATATCTCCTGTGCAGTGGGACCATGAGAACCATAAAATGTTTAACAGCAGTATTCCAGAATTTGTCCCCAATGAGTCTTCAAGATATTTTCCCTAGGAGGCTTAAATGTACTATAGGTTTGAGGTTATTATTATTTTTTCATGAGGCCAGGTATTTGATTTTGAACTATGCCATTTACACTCTTGTTGCTCTTTTAGAAAGTGGTCATTTTAGTCACATAATAAAACCATTGCCACAGAATGTTGCTATCTAAAACAGACACAACACATAACAGTTCCTTTGTTTTAAACTGCATTGGAAAAAAAAGAATTTCTCTCCAGAAAAGATTAACCCGGTGGTTATACAAAACCAGAATAGGGAATGTAATATGGGAATTATAATGATTCAGAAGAGAGTGACAACATGGCAGTTTATTGAGAAATCCAACCATATCATTAATTGCTGCATACAATTGCTACATAAGGGAGATGAAGTTTATTATTATTATTATTATTATTGACAAATAACCTTTTAATGATTAAGACTCAGTTTCTTTTTCTAGCCGTATTTCATTGCATACCTGGAAAGCAGATACAGCATCAAAAGCAATTCTGCTGACCATGCAGGGAATGCATAATGTTGCAATACTATAGTATTGATTTTTTTTAAGATCCCATGCATATCCTTGTAGTAGTTTTATTTTAGATAGAAAAGATGCAAATACTCAGTTCTTCAGCATGTAAACACTCTTCCCACCATCTCTTTGGTGGCCTTTGTTCTCTTGTTGGGATCAAATCAATTTCTGTCACTTTCAAATATTTTGTGGAGCTCATCATTTTCTCTTCTTGTGGACTAGTTCGGAAGCTGTTCTGTTTCTTACCAGCTTCAGGCCTTGCTACAGTTGTCTGTTTGCATTACTGTGAAAGAAGAATTAGTCTCATCTTTTCTTATAAGGAAACCCATGTCATTAGTATATAACACTCGCACCTTGGGGTCTGTACTATATTTTACTATTCTCTAAAGTCTCTCTCTGAGAACAACGGCTTGATAAGTGTTTTCTTAATTTGTAACTCATTGTCCCTCAATTCTGGCTGTAGTCTTATGTGAATGGCTCAGGGAAGTTTCTCCTTAGTGTATCTAACTTGCAACTTTGATTTACACTTGATTCTAAGTAGGGTGCTATCTGCATTTTTTTTTTTTTTTGCCATGTAGGCTTAGACCTTGAGATTATGTTTTTCTTCAAAATTTGGGTTTTTCTGCTCCTACCGATTTTAAGATTGCAGTAGAGAATACACGTCAATGACAGGGGGTGGAAAGAAAGTATAATGGCTATGAAGTAAGAGTTCTATTTTGAGCCAGTAGTGTCTTAAAAAATTATGAAGCATGTGATGTCATTTTTAAATTGAGGAAATCTTCAAACATATTTATGTGATATAACTCATTCAATAAGTATGCTATTCTTCACACTAAACTATCTCGCTATTGTTTGCATTACTGTGAAAGAAGAATTAGTCTCATATTTTCTTATAAGGAAACCCATGTCATTAGAACTATATAGGACATTAAGTCTTAGCTATAATAAATATTTCACTATACTGGATCTGATATCTCAATATATGAATCCTCCAGCAGTGTGTTCTCTCAGAAATTGTAGTGCATTTTGAAGTTCTCATTTTCTTCTTTTCAATTTCACTTAAGTGCATAAAATCTATCTAATTAATCATCCAACATCATCTCTTTTGCTGTCAAATGAACATGATAAATGATAATAATTGCCAATGGTCTTATAATAATTTTCAGCTTTGAGTGAATTTAACAGGTTTGAAAATGTATCTGCCTATCCAGACTTGCTTCATTTGTTTAATTTCTTAGGAGTGAATGACCGGGAGTGGTTATTTAGCAGGCTGATAAATCTGGGCACCTGCTTACAAGTGTCAAGTAATAGGTTCTAGGTACCATACAATTTGTGTGAAAGTTCATTACACTAAAAAGTAAGAACTGCTGCAAGTAAGAACTGAATTCTTCAATAATACCTACTTAAAGTAAATTAGTTATAGAATTAGTTTTAAAATAGATTATTTGGTGCCTCGGGCTTTAATTAAATGAAATGAAGGGCCCTGTTCAACCGCAGTGAAATAAAAATGTGAGCAGTGATATGGGAGTGTGTAGGAAGGGAGATATGGCCTCCATCACAGCTGGAGCATCTGGACTTGCAAATCACGTTTCATGGTGGTCATATCGCTGTATATGTGAGGTACTCTAAAAAAGATCTGTGAATTTTAATAATACTGCCTATAAATACTTGAACTTAAGATGTGTTAGAACTTCCAATTAAAATTTTTGAATGAAGTGGAAAACTAAGGTTGGAAGTTTGTATCTGCCACATGCATCTAATAGCGAGCCCACAGGCTTCTTATCACACATGTTTCGGGGACATTTCTAGTTTTGAGCATTGTGAATGCATATACTCCACTTTTCTTTCATCAATTTCTTTCTCACTGTTCATCTTTCACAGTGCTTTCCACTATTTTGAGGGGTTGTGTTCCACTAATTTTCATGTTTTAATGCCTTTTTCTTAATTTGTTATAGATCTGGAAAGTGATGAAACTGTGTGAGAATTAATGGGAGAGTTATTCTTAGAGACATGTAGAGCTTTAGGCCAGGGGCTTTGAAGCTTTTAGCTGTTGCCCCAGAAACTACCAAGGAATCTGATGTCATGAGAATGAACCGGCTTGAGCTACAAAATTAACCTACTTGATTTTAAGCTTCTTCAGGGTGGGATCACTTCTTATTCTGACTAGATGTTTATAATATATTTAAACCCTGATGTGATGCCACAGCACTGGTGCAGAATGAATGGGTTAGTTCTTGCTTCCATTATTTATGTTTGCCGTTTCCTCTTTTGTAGTGGGTTATTAATAAGCCAATAACTGACTGCAAGGTGTTTGAAGCCAGATATTTGACTCCTTTGTCTATATTGGTTAAATAATATCAAACTGAAGGTATTTAAACACCCCTGAGAAACAGAATCTTTTCCTTTCACTATCTAGTTATTGGAAGATACCCTCATTTTTATATGGCTTAACTCTTGAACCCCTAGTACAAACAGAGGTGTGAGTGGAAATACATTCTGAGTTAGAGATGGAGTCATCTGGTTTCCTAAACGCGGTCAAAGGAGAAGTGGGGCCACCAGCTGCTGCAGCCTGAAGCAGAGTTGCCCAGAGAGTCCAGCCTCGACCAGCCAAACCTCAGCCAATGCATAGATGTATGAGTGATAGTAAATGATCATTGTTTAAAAGCACGAAGAGCTGATTGGTTTGATATGCAGCAACAGCTAACCAGTGAAGTTAGCTATTATTATTACTATTCTACTTATAGGGGAAAAAAAGTATTATTAGGGGAAAGAACAAAGGACTATTAAATAGGCTCCTTGAGCCAGGTGGTTGTGAATGTTGCTAAGCCCCCATCCCCGGTTTCCATGCAGTCAAAGCCCCGGGACTTCTAATGCTCTGGCAGCTGATGAGGCAGCTCCCCAGGCTGCCTCCTCTTTCCAGCATTCCTGCAATCAACTATCATCCCTGTGGGTGTCACTTTCTAGGGAGTTCAAGGATCTTGGCTAATACAGAGCCAAATAGTAAAGGGAGGAAAAATACTTAAAGGGTGTTATGCATCCACTTTCTTTTTTAGTATTTCCTCTAAATTACGATCCTGCTGCAGTGGATGCTTTTGGCCCGAGAGTCAAGGCATTACATTCTTGAAACTTTTTCAGCACTTAGTTGGGTTTCTTTGTGTTGCTGCGTCTCTAACTACAGTGACCTAATAATACTTACCAGCACCCAACTTCCTTTCAGGGAGTCGGAGGGGATTAATGAGACAGTGTTTGCAAAGCACTCCGAGGCTCGCTGAGGGAAAAGGCACGTTAGTCATATAAATGTGGATATCTGGAGTTGGCACTCATTTGTCCCTGTGTATCTATTTCACATAGTTTGGTATCTTTGAGGCAATAATTTGGAAGGCACAACCTCATGCCCTTCTCTTAGTAAAGGACAGCATTTTGCTTGGAGCCGAGATATTTTTTCCACCCTTTTGGCCTTGCTGAGCTTTTTAACGATCACTTCCATGCTGCTTGTCTCTAATCTGCTGAGAGATGCTGTCGGTACAAACTGTACTGTGAGACTGTGAGAAAATTACACCCCAACCCACATGGAAGCCCTGCTTTTGGTTCCAGCATGTCTGTTGGGACCGCTGTTAAGAATATGTGTCTAAAGAAGGAGCTCATTCTAATTCTTGGTGCACAGGTGAGTTAATAAGTGTGTGCATTGAGACCAAGAGCTGATGTATCAAAGATGTGGCTCTCTATCACCTCAGGGGTGTTCTTAATAGTGGTGCCAGTTTTTTTTTCCCCTTTCATTTTCGTCAAAATGTATCAAGGGCTGTCATTGCTTCTCAAAGAAAGCACTTATTAATATGTATAAGGTAAGACTGTTCCTTTCTAAGAATTAACTTTACTCACAATCATTACATCCAACCATAATGCATAAGAAGAAAAAAGGTAACACACACACACACACACACACAAAACATAAACAGTAAAAGAGCACCTCAGCTCTGAACTTTCCTGATGCAGAAAATGTCATATATTAATGCAAAATAAAATGAAGTCCCTTGCTTTTTATTTTCCTTTCTGAGGTGGTAGCATTTTCTAGATAATGATATTTTGTGTTTCTGAGTCCAAACGTGCTTCATTTTCCATGATATTTTGAGTGCATACCAACAGCTAAATAATGGTATGTGAACACCATTAGAGCCCCATTTTAATCTATTTTAAACAGGTGACTCCAATTTGTCTTAAGCTATGACTTCTGTTTTATTTGTACCTGTTTTAACAGCTAGATGGTCAGCAATTCAAAACACCTGCTTTTCAGGCAGCTCTATGAACTTACTATTTTTCATGAGTATTATGTTTTAAATTCCCTTTTGTTAAAGCAGTTAATCTTGGAACATTTAGTTGGTTCTTAATATGGTTTGGCTGTATTCCTACCCAAAATCTCGTCTTGAATTGTAATCTGAATTGTAATCTGAATAGTGCTGGGGTGGCATCAGGTGGGAGGTAATTTAATCATGGGCGTGGTTACCCTCATGCTGTTCTCGTGATAGTGAGTGAGTTGTCAAGAGAGCTGATGGTTTTATAAGGGACTTTTCCCCCACTTCACTCTGCACTTCTTGCTGCCATCATGTGAAGAAGGATGTGTTTGCTTCCCCTTCTGCCATGATTGTAAGCTTCTTGAGGCCTCCCCAGCCATGCTGAACTGTGAGTCAATTAAGCCTCTTTCCTTTATAAATTACTCCATCTCAGGTATGTCCTTATAACAGCATAAGAATGGACCAATACTGTCATTTATTGAGAATTTACTGCCCGGAGGTACCTTGAGGAGTCACAGAAAAATTGACAATCTGGTTTTCATTCTGAGTAACAATTATAGTAAACAATCCTTGAGAGTCTGCTATGTGATGAACGAAGAAGGTATAAAAAAGCTAAGCCACTTTTCTAAGTGTCTCTCTCACCCTAGGGCCTTGGTTTACAACCAGCTGGGAAGACTAATGATTTCTTTCTTTGAGGTTAGTGTTAGTTTGCTAGGGTTGCCATAACAAGGTGCCACAGATGGGGTGGCTTAATCCACAGAATTTAATTTTCCCACGACTCAGGAGGCTGGATGTCAGGAGGGCTGGTTTCTTCTGAGGCCTCTCTCCTTGGCTTGCCGATGGCTGCTTTCTCACTGTGTCTTCACGTGGTTATTTCTCTGAACCTATGTCCAAATTTCCTTTTCTTATAAGGACAGCAGTTATATTGGATGAGGGCTCACTCTAATGACTTAATTGCTTCCTTAAGACCCTGTCTCCAAATGCAGTCACATTCTGAGGCATTCGAGGTTAGGACTTTGACATAGGAATTTTGGGGAGACACAATTCAGCTCATAAAAGGGCTCACCAAAGATAAGTTTGGCTCACCGAAGATGAGTTTTTACAGATTCTTGTCTGCTCTTCCCTTATCTCAGCCAAGGCACAAGGGACTCTTTAAGACTGGGAGGAGTGAGGAGGCCTCTCTGTCTGTTGGGGAAGTCTGAACTTTGAAAACTCAGTGGCCAGAACGAGACTTGGAGGATGCTTCCCTTACACCCCGATATCCCTCCAAGGAGGCCTTGTGGCATGCGTGAGGGAAAGGACTTGTGGAGGACTGCTGAGTGGCTGCTTCCTCTTCTGTGCAACAAGCAAGTATCAGATGGCCTTGCTACTCGAGGGAGGAAAGGGGGAACATTGTAAATGTGCAAGGCAGGACAGGACAGGAGGAGAACCACCAGACAAATGAAATGCAAAACCAGTAAACCAGTTAATAATTCAAAAGCACCATGCTCTAGGGCCAGGCCTTTCCCTATAGCATCATCTCACTTATGCCTCGTCAACTGTTCAGTGGTCAGCTGTGGCTTCCAAGTCTATGTGCAGTAAAGGCCCATTTCAAATGGCATTTGTAACATTAACAGAGGAGGAGGCTTCAGCCTCCATTTAGTTTCCTTTTTTGCTATCCTTGTTTGTGCATAAAATAAAACAAAGCATAACAACATAAACATCAAAACCATAAGGAACCTCACATTTAATTTGTTTTCTTGCTTTCATTGCCCATTGGAGTCTCGGGGATTTCTTTGTTGGGTTGCTAATGAGCTGGTGGAGAGAGGGTGGGACTGGGCTTTGGATGGTCTAGTTTCCGATGCCATTGCTGTCACTAAGAAGCTGAGTAATCTCAGAAAACTCATGTTTTCCTTGCTTCATTGTTTGAACCTGAGAAATGAGACTTGTAATCCTTACCCCACAGACATGAGAATTGCCTCTGAATATTATGGTGAGGATTAAAGGAGGCAACAAACGGGAAGATATTATTAAACCTTAACATCAGAGTGCAGTTCAAGTGAAAGTTCTCTTAAAACATTTTGCATCAAGTCCACAGAAGCTTTGTCTGCTTCCTAGTCTAGCTCCACAACCGTCACTCAGGATTAAGGGTAGAGCACAGAAGTGAAGTTAGCATAAAGCCAGGTGAGTTCATGGGATCGAGATTAAGATAAGCGTCTGTGCTGTCACACTGCCAGGGTTTCCTGTGGCCAGGTCATCTGCATGGGATGCGAGGAGACTTGCTGTAGGCAGTGACATTTCCCTCTGTATTTCTGGACCATACATCAGAGCAATACATTTCTATAATTTCTATCTATACATGCAAATTGAGTTATTTTCCTCATCTGTTGTTGTTTCTTGGAGGACGAATTTTCACTTTAATTTCTTTATTTCTTTCTGCTCTTATTCAAGGCTGGTGGAGTAGGGGGTAGGTTACAGGTGTTTGTCATCTTTCCAGTCTCTCCTCTTTCTTGGTTAGTGGGCAGATCTTTCCCCCTCTATCCGCTTTTCTGTGTCAGCTGCTATCGGGTCCATACTTCCAGAGGAGGTGTTAATACAACCCTCCCAATTTTATCAGTTTGCTAAATAGTCATTCAGGAAAAGCCTTGGCAGTCTCCTTGGCAGGGAAGCCTTCACTGACATTGAGTGGATCTCAGAACTGAGTCTCTGTTTGGTGGTGCCAAGTACCCAGCTGTGTGTGGAGACCTCTCTGTTCTCTTTCTTTCTGCCTTAGTGAGTTGTTACTCTGACCCTAGGCCTCTCCCCAAATCATTCAGAGTGGAGTAGATTGGGGATTCTAGTCTTTTCTGGAGCACCAGTAAAAGCTGTGCCTTGTAAGGATTTTGCCTTATTTCAGGAGCATCTGGGGGCACCAGGGAAACTGCAGAATGTAGGGAAGCCTCTGCGCTGCTCCAGCTCTGCCCTGGTTTTCCAGAATGTAATGGATGGTCAAGAGAGAAAATTAAAAGCTAATGAATGCCTCACTGACCTAGGATGGGCCAAGTCCCTGACCTTCCAAGGGTTTTCCTCTTTGAAATTTCCTCTTTTAGAAATTTCCAAATTGAACAAAAACCCTGGCACTCTGGTCTGATCTTGCTTCTTCTTCAGGAACCTAAAATAGTGTGTTAGGAATTTCTGAGGGTCGAGGGATGATGTGACAATTGCTCTTTTCTGTTAGTCAAACTCGTATTGAAGTGGTATGTGGTGAAACGGGCAGCACTTTAGATTATCCAACATTGCAGTTATCAAATTGCCTCTGTGATCCCTGCAGTCTGGTGGCGTGCATGTGTCCCTCTCCTCCCTCAAATTATTTCAAGGCTTGAGGTGAAACATGAGAAGCACAATCATCTATTATTTTCTCAACATCAAAATAATGATGTCAAATGATTACTTGGGCTAGAGTTTCCCAGTATCTAAAGAGCCATAAATTTGTCCATTTGAGGAACCGAGGCCACCAGAGAGCATGTCTGGTGGTTTGTAAATTCAACATTCCTATGATGATCAGTAATTCATTTATGACTTCCCCCCTTGGGCACACTGCAGTAGAGAAACGATTACTCAACGGGTGAGATATTTAATATTCTTCGTGCTCAAGTGTCAATGGCACAGCATTGTCTGTGGCTTACTTTTCCAGAACTTCTTCATTTAGTTGAAAGGGAAAGCTACCCCCCTACTACTGAGTACTCAGTGGGATAGCTCTCCATGCCTGGGCCCTCGTCCTTGAATCAGTTGGAGAGAAATATTTCCTCTGATGGAAAGGCTTTGAAATAAATGGTAAAGGGACCCAAAGAGTAAGATTTTCCTTTCATGCTTTTTGGAAACTTTTTTTTTTGGTATTTATTTCAAAGACTTAAGTGTACTTTGGGGGGGCCCTAATCATCCTAAGCCCTGGGAATTTACTTCTCTGCAGCTGCTCCCCCTCCCCAAGCAGCCCTGCATGGAGCAAAATAATTGTCTGTTTCTGCAAGCAGCCTCCTGTGCAGATGGAGCCTGATTAGCATCCGCACTTGCAGCAGTCCACTGCTCTAACCACATTTGGAAATCCAGCCACTGAGAGAAATGTGGGCTTGACATTCATTAACATTCTTTGGCTCCCTGGGAAATACACATAATAGGGTAAAATTGCCATTAAGGAGAGCAACACTTGAGGGAAATATCTACTCAATAAAGACGGAGATTCTTCTCATCAACAGCTGAGGAAAAATCCAGTTGCCATAAAGGGTAAAAGAGACATCCTCTTAATATGAATGAAGATGACCAGAGTTCAGCAGGTTTGTAGTTCTAATGAGTCCGATCTTCCTGCACTGGATGGCAACTGGCTTATTGGTATGCAGATGTTTCTCAGGCATATTTTGGTCTCAGCAGACCCTAGAAAGAGCTTAATGATTTCTGTCCCCAGGGTTGTCTGTATTAACCTTAAGAAAAGGCACATATGGAAGGAAAACTCTTAGCACTGACATGGAACCCTTAAGTTAAAATGTTTTCTTTTTCCCCCTGAGTTGGAGGAATAATATTCTTCGGTATTCTCTTTTCTTGGAACTAGGGGTTCTTAGTGGAATACAAAGTAACCTATGCCATAGATAATTCTATCATTAGACCTAGGATTCACTTTTACATCCCTGGGGTAATTGGATCTGATTCTTTGGTCTTCATAGTCCTTTGAATTTGAATGATACTCTAGCAACCCTGTAGGATTGTGTATTGTATGTGTTGGAACTGATAAAAGGGATTGTTATTAACATTTGGGAAGACTGTCCAAAGAGCTGCACTAACGGTGTTTTAAACAAACCTACATTTCTAGACATTTAAAAATTCTCTTTGAAGAGACTTGAAATGATCTCTGAGTTCATTCTTTACTATTGACATGGACTCAGGTGTAGGTTCATGACATAAAACCTTAAGGCCCATTTTTATTTTGTCCTCTCTTGACCAATGAAATGCTCCATTTGGTAGTTCTTGCAACTACTGTCCTTGACAATCAGCAGGGAGGAACAAGGCTCCTTGCTGAGTCTGTGTCTTGCATAAAATTATTGATGTATTGAAGAAGTTATCTAAAACAGCAGGTTTCTTAATGTCAAGTTGAGCAGTTTTAAATTCCTGCCTGGAATGTAACACCAATTTGGGCACCTACTATTTTGATTGTTTTATCTCCAAATGGCCTTAATTTGATGTTAGGCATCTGTACTGCATTTCAATTTTGTTGGAAGCAGCATCCTGTGCTCCTTATTAATAACAAGAATACCTGTGCTTGCATAGCAATTTATAATTTGTGATACATTTTTACATATATTTTCTAACTTAATCCTCACAATGTGCCTATGTGAAGGGTGGTTTTACCCTCATTTTTTTTAGATGAGGAAACTGAGGCTCAGGGAATATATTGATGTATTCACAATGATTTATTTAGCAAAAACAGAAGTTGAACTTGAAGGTACAAGCCCTTTGTAGAATATGAGCTCCCACTTTTTGTTGCAGTTCTTTTGCTATAAACATTAATTTGTTTATGCAAAATCTGAGATATTGCTTTAAATATCCGCAGCTAGATTTGGCTGCAGTGAGCAGAGTTTTGTATGTCTGCTGAACATTAAAATATACTGAGGCAGTAAGAAGCTTTTTTTTTTTCTAGATAATTATCACAAGGAAGATTTTCTTAGTGGGCTCTAATGCTAATGCTCTTCTGAGACTGGGGTGCCTCAGTACTCAAATGCTCACACTGCATCATTCTCCCTGGAGATCTGGTGCTGTTAAGAATGTGTTTCCTTCTCTTCAGGTCCAATGACATGCCTTGCTTCTGTAGTGAAAAATAATAATCATCAAAATATTGCAGTGCTATTTCAACTGAATATCACTTTTTAACATCAGCCTACAAACAAAACATTGAATATTAAATTATAGTTACAGAACAGAATGTGAATGCTATAAACCCGGCGAAGTGAAAGTAATGGTCAAGTTGACAGAAGTTAAGAGGTAGGAATACATGGTAGGCAGGAGATGTGATGTAGGGTGGGGCTCTAATCTCTTCATCCAATGTAATGGATGGTCAAGAGAGAAAATTAAAAGCTAATGAAATAACATATGAAGGCTTAGAGATCTTATTTAAAGTTATAAAGTTAAGCAGTAGAAAAACTAAAAATAATAGTGCTAATAACACCTGTTGGGGAGGGAAAGGGAGAAAATATAATTAAGGTAATTTTCTCAGCTTTTGTATCACTGAGTCAAAAAGTTAATATCTATAATTGAGAAATCATGAAAGAGACATTGGACATATTTATGACCACCAATGACTAAACTGTGACTCCAAAGGGTAGCGGAATTCAGAATGGGGAGTAGGACAGAAAACTTTCCTCTTTAAAATATTCTGTATAATTTGATTTTTAAATAATGGATATTAGTGCTTTTAAATTTTAATCAATGGGACTTTGCTATTTCATTTCTGCCATAGACTGGTTGGTATATCATGAAAACCCCATGACTGTCTGAGCTGACAGATGGACAAGGCAGGCCAGACTTTGAATAGACTGGGGATTTGTGACTGAACCCTATGTGGACTGACTGGCTGAGCCAGCAGACTCAGCAGAGACCCCAGTCATTAGATGTTGCCTGAGCCATGCGGTAGTAACAATATGACACATCCACAGCCTGCACCAGGTGTCAGTAGAACACCTGTTAGTTGTGATTTCGCCAATAACTGGTTGTGTTACTGGGCAAGTTTGAGGCCTCAGTCTCCTCCTCAATGAAAAGTAGAGGTTCACTTCTAGACTTCCTATAACATTGACTTTCTGTTTTTCTATTATTCTCCTTGTCTTATTTTTATTTGTAAGATGTGTATAGTTATAAATCTTTTGAACCTAGAATCACAACCCTGGCTACATGATCTAAGAGGCTACTTCAGAATAATATCTTCTCTCTAGGAACGATCTTTGTGTTACCCAACAGCTGTCAATCATGGTTATGTCCTGAGTACTGTTAATCTGACTTAAGAATGTGTTAGTTTATCGCTAATAGATTTCTTAATTAAATTACTGAAATGGTTCAAAAGAGTTCAAGCTTTTGGGAATAGAATTTAAAGCACATTCTCTTCCATCAATTTTTACAATTTGAGCTACTTATTACTGATTTAAGGTGTTTTCTGAATGTGTTGTTAAATTTCCTTAAAGCAAGCAGGAAGTTAAAACTTTACAGAGAGCTCAGTTTCATTGCTTGATCATATGTGGCAAAGTAGCTTTGCTTTACCCTGTATTTGAATTGATCCAGTCACATTTTCCTCTTTTTTCCTGTCATCAGTTGATATTTTCAGTAATAAATTTAATACACAAGAAGGTGAAAAATGAGTTAACATTTTTCCATGTTGTTTCTTTGCTTCTAGGTAATCAAGTAATCAAGTCTTAGATCAATTCTTTGAGAGTTTGCACTAAGATGAGGAAAGCCAAGCCCAGTGAGAACGATGTGATGTATATCAGGAGACTTATTTTCCCCTAAGTTTATTGGGTCTTTTGAAGTTTTATTAGGTTTGCAAGGTTGCTTACTGCAGTGACTTGGGAGATACAAGCTGGCCAGAGTACCTTTCCAGATAATAAAAGACTGCATTGCTTGGGTTTTTGACTGCAACTTGGGTTGCTGAAAACTGTCCTGCTCATTCACTGAGTGACGCTGGTTTCATTCCAGCAATTCTAGTTGAATGGGCATTGGTGTGTACGTCATTTAACAGCTCTTTTCTTGGTATTTTGTCTCCCTTGATACTTAGCTTCCCAGAGAGCCAACTCCTAGTAGATCTTCAGACTGAAATGTCAGCTGGGGCCAGAGTATGAGAGGCCTACTGGAAAGCCCTAAACCATTCAGAACATGGGGCTGAAGAGGACAGAGGTCAGGTCAGAGGAGGCGGGCCAAGGTTGAAAAATGGTTCTACAGGGAACAGGAGTGGAAAATGGATTAAGGTGAAGGAGGGGGTAAGAACCAGTACAAATAACTGTGTGCTAAGCCATTTATATACAGTAACACTCACAGTAACACTCTAAGTTAGATATTAAAAGTGCTACACCTAGATCTGGGGAGAGTAATTTGCCCAAGATCACGCAGTTAAGTGTTGAAGTCAATATTTGAACTCAGTTCTGTCTGAATCCAAAGCTCTTACTCAATTCTATTTTATCATTCTGCCTCCCATTGGAGACAGGCAACTGGGTGTTTAATAAAACACTCCTGTGTACTGAGATGCAGGTTGCAAATATGAGCTGGTTTTTTTCCCAAAGACATGTAATCTCACTCATGCTTACATAGCTGCCTGTACAACTTGCAGCATCAAGCCTCCATTTGCAAGCAAGAAACATGGTCTGGGTTGGAATGCCTGGATGGGACTGTGAAGCAGGCTGAGAAGGGATAACTTCAATTCCCTTCTACCCCATTACAAAGCTTATCTTTATAGCACAAGAAATACTTGCTTCTCTGGAGACTAAGGATGCTTTGTTCCTATTTTCTTCTTCATTTTAAAAATGAAATGAAAATATCCCATTAAAGGGAAGTTCTTTATTTCTAACTGTTGAATGCCATGGTACTTAATTTCAGCTTGTTAAATTTAGGGTCTTGAAACAAAATCCCACACATAAATGTTCTCTGGGCCCATGGCATTTCCATTTGATTGTGAATTGGATTAATTTTTATGTATCTTAAGCTCTTGCCTCTCATTCCTTTTTGTTTTGAGATACTTAAACAAATGTTGACGGTTATGGTTGTCTTAATAAGCTGCCTCAGTTATGTAAATGATTTATGTTAGTTATGTTATTGCTAGTTGAAGATAGCTTTAAGTTTTCTGGCATATTTTTGGGACTTACTAGTAAAGCATTACTGATACCTTTTAACATTCTTTTGCTTCTTCAGGCATCAAGTTGACCTTTTTTCTAGCTCCCTTTAGCCCTACACTTCCTTTTTGAATCTACTGTTTGCTTGACATGAAAAATGAACTTACAAAATTATAGACCCAGTGGCCTTTTCTTAGTCCTCATTCTTCTTGGCCGCTCTGCTGCAGTTGACACTACTGCCTCCTCCTTTTTCTTGAAATGTCTTTCTCCTTTGGCTTCCATGACACTCTATTTCCTGGTTCTTTCTCTCCCCTCTGACTTTACTTTCTGCTCTTCATCCTCTCTACAATCTTTACTACAGACTAGTGCTTTATAGTGCTGAAAGTGATGATAATTGTGTGGCACGTGGGGGTTCCCAGATGAGGCTGCCTGATTCTGAAGGTGATGGGAATGTGGTCTGAGGATAGCAATCTCTTGGCACACCTGTAACCCAATGGGGCACATCCATGTGCTTCTGCATACTGATTGGGAGTTTTGTTCTATGCATTGCAGAGAGCTGAGTTACCTCCAGATCATAGTAAATACGGGATAAGAAAATCAAGGTACAGGCAAATAGTGGGAAAAACCATGAGGAAGCACTAGAGATCATAACGGCAGAAAGTCCATAAAGTTTAAAGAGAAGTCAGGGAAAAAGCATTCAGTAGATGCAAGAAACAGCAAGGATTCACACACAGGAGTTCTAACAAGGGCTTAGGGACATCTGTGACAGTGGTCAGAGATCAGAAACAGAAATTAATAACCCAAACTTTCATTTGAACTTGGCTGGAGCCCAGAGGGATATCAAGATATGGCTGAACACCAGAAATCAGAGCACAGGTGACTGTTCCTTAAGAATGGCCCATCCACAGGTGTCTGTGATGACTGTGCTGAGCTGTGAGAGCAGGCATGGTAGACAATGGAGTGAAGAGCTTAGAATGCAGGTGAGATTCATTCCAAGTAAACCAAACTCAAGATGACTGGCTGCAGCTAGGCCAGGAAGCTTCTTTGTCATCACATTACCTCTTGGGGACTATTATTTACTTCCAAGTCTAAAGTGATGGTTTTCTGCCCTGTCTTTTTATCCAAATTTTGGTTGGCTAGAAACTGAACTAGAGATCTTGTCACCTCAAGTTCCAAGAGCCAAATACCTTTCATGTCTGAACGCTAGTTCCACTTTCTACTTCTTGGTCTCTTCATCAATCTCCTAGGCTCAAAGTCTTGTAGACGTCATTGACTTGTGTCTCTTTGGTCCCCCATCATCACTCAGTCATTTTCTGGAGAATGTCTCACATTGATCCTTTTCTTTTCCCTAGTTCAGACCCATCTCTCTTATGTCCAAGTCTCTTCACACCTTCTTCCTCTCTGGTCTCACTGTCTCTAGTTCCATTTCTCTCTGAAGTATCTAACACTGACTAGTGTTTGGGAAACTCAGATTTCATTATCTCATTCCTTTGACCAAAAGTGGATTCAGGGATTGCCCGTGTCTCCTTTTTAAGTAAAAACATCTTTGGGCAGGGCGCAGTGGCTCACGTCTGTAATCCCAGCACTTTGGGAGGCTGAGGTGGGCAGATCATCTGAGGTCAGGAGTTCGAGACCAGCCTGGCCAACATGGTGAAACCCCGTCTCCACTAAAAAAAAAAATACAAAAATTAGCCAGGTTTGGTGGTGCGCACCTGTAATACCAGCTACTCAGGAGATTGAGGGAGGAGAATCACTTGAATCTTGGAGGCAGGTGTTTCAGTGAGCCGAGAACACACCACTGCACTCCAGCCTGGGAAACAAGACTGAAACTCTGTCTCAAAAAAAAAAAAAAAAAAACCACACAAACAAAAAAACAAATAACAACAAAACATCTTTGAGTATTTTAGGCCTTGCTAATCCAGCCTTATATAACCTACTCAGCCACGGTGTAGTTCAGTCTTTTCACGGGCTTGTGGGTGCATGCACTCACTATCTCAGATCTCACTTGCTTTTTTACTCACCAACTCATTGACCCACCAGAAGAATGGCCCCTCAAAGGAGTCTACATCCTAATCCTCAGAACCTGTGAGTATGAATGTTACATGGCAGGTGGGAATTAAGGTTACTAATCAGTTGATCTTGAGATGATGAGATTATCCTGGATGATCCAGGTGGACCTGACATAATCACAAGGGTCCTTAAAAGTGGAAGAGGGAGGCTGAAGAGAGTCGGAGATGTGATCACAGAAACAGGGTCAGAAGAATGAGACGTGAGAAGGATTTGCTCTGTGGAAGAGAGTCACCAGCCAAGGAGTTCAGGCAGCCTCTAGAAGCTGGGTGAGAAACAGACGCACCTTAGAGCTACAGAAAAGAATGAAGCCCTGCCAACACCTTGATTTTCAGCTTGTGGATTGATTTTAGACTTCTGGATCACAGAACTGTAAAATAATGTTTGTGTTGTTTTAAGCCACAGAATTTATGATAATTTGTTACAGGAGTGGTAGGAAGTCAATACACCAGTCACCTCCAAAATAGTTACAGAGCACTCCTTAGGAACTAGGTGCCCCACTGCCCTCACGGTTGGAGGAATTCACAGTGGGAGACAAGGAGGGAGAGACTCCTATTGACCTAATTCCTGTTCAATTTGATTAATTAATCCACTCACTTAACAAATATTGAGTGCCTATTATGTGCCAGGCACTGTTCTAGGCACAGCAAACAGGTAAAATCCTCACTGTCCTGGAAGTTACAAACTAACTGGAAGACACACACTAAACATAAAAAGCATACAAATGTCAGTGGTAGATAAATGTTATGAGGAAAAGTAAAAGAGGTTTTCAAGACTAAGATGGAAGGAAGTAGCTACTTTTGGATAGGGTGGTAAAGAAAGGCCTCTCTGAAGAAGTAATATTTCAAAAATGTGGAAGAATAGCTCTAATTGCAAACACATTAAATTTCTGATATTAATATGTGCTTTATAAATTTTCACCATTTAAAAGTGATATGGTTAGGGTTTGTGTCCCCATCCAAATCTCATCTTGAATTGTAACCCCCATAATCCCCACGTATCAAAGGAGAGACCACGTGGAGGTAATTGAATCATGGGGGGTGGTTTTCCCCATACTGTTCTTCTGATAGTGAGTTCTCACAAGATCTGATGGTTTTATAAGGAGCTCTTCACCCTTCACTCTGCACTTCTCCTTCCTGTGAAGATGGTGCCTTGCTTCCCCTTCACCTTCCACCATGATTGTAAGTTTCCTGAGGCCTCTCCAGCCATGCTGAACTGGGAGTCAATTAAACCTCTTTCCTTTATAAATTAGTCAGTCTCAGGCAGTTCTTTACAGCAGTGTGAAAATGGACTGATACAATGAGCTTTGTCACTTCAGATGAGCTGATAATCTTAGTTTGGGGCATGTTGGATGAAGGATCCTAGTTTTTTCCATCTCCTGCTATGACCAGAGACATTTCTGGAGTTTCATTTAGAGTACTGTCATTTAATCTTACTACTTCTAGCCAAAAGTGTTCCCTGTGCGGCTTTCTCTTCAATATCTTTGTTAGTGTCTTTAACAGATTATGAGAAGACCTTCATTTTTAACCCCATTCTTCCTACATTGACCAGAGTAGATGGGCAACTAAGGAATTATCCTGCATTAACTTAATTCCATTTCTTGTTTTTACCCATTGTTAGAAGGGCCGTGAGCACATGATTTTTTTTTGTACTCAGTCATGGCTAATAATTAATCTATCGTGAATTTCTTAAAGTTGGTCTTCTGGACAAACATGTTATAATGAAGTATATTGTGTAATGGACACAGATACCTTTTATTAAAATTGGTTTTTATAGTCAAAAGACCTTTCAAAGAAGGAGAAGGGTTGGCTTCAGAATTATCTATGCTGTATTGACTTTATGGCACCCTGAAGTACTCTTCAAATGCAAATGTGGGTGTTTATTAAGCAGAAACAGTTTCAAAACTATTGTGTTCTGCCATGTTAATGCAGGTAGAAATGTGAAAGCTTCCTGCTTTTATTTTTTTAATATTACTTTTTTGGGGACGATATTGGCTGAAGAATCTATATGCAAGAAAATGCAAGAAAATCACTTAAGGAAATGTATCCATGTTTAAAAGTAGGGATTATCTTTGCGCCCCTGGGTAGGCTGGTATAGGAGTACATTACACTCCCCCTATTCTCTCATACACACCCAGGGTGCAGGCATGTATTTTACAACTAAGCATCTATTTCAATAGCTGTGAAGATACTGTGCAATAGGTAGAACAGCCAACCAGCCGATCATGTGTGTAATCAACTATCTCTTCCCAATGCACATAGCAAATATTTATAGAGCTAGAGGAACTTCAACTCTAATTATCCCTGCTTTTTATTTTCATTCTTACTGCTTCACATGGATACAACAATGTTTTAACTAGAACAAGGCAAACCACTTGGTCATTGGTTTCATATTTACTTTTAACCTGTCTCAGCATGCATACAGTTAAATAGCTATAATCCCTGACATTTGCTAGTTTACAACTAAAGCAATGCTGAGGTAAACAGAAAGTATTAGGGGCATACATGAGTGGCTTGAAAATTCATTTTTTTTCTCTTGCTGCTTTTAGGATCCTATATCTTTGACCTTTGGGAGTTTGATTATAAGATGCTTTGAGGTAGTCTTCTTTGGGTTAAATATGCTTGGTATTCTATAACTTTCTTGTACTTGAATGTTAATATCTTTCACTAGGTTTGGGACATTCTCTCCTATTATCCCTCTGAATAAACTTTCTACCCTATCCCTTTCTCCACCTCCCCTTTAAGTCCAATAACTCTTATATTTGTCTTTTTTACAGGCTATTTTCTGGATCTTTTTGGCGTGCTTCATTGTTTTTTTATTCTTTTTTCTTTTGTTTCTTCTCACTGTGTATTTTCAAATAGCCTGTCTTCAAGCTCACTAATTCTTTCATCTGCTTGATCAATTTTGCTCTTAACTCTGATGCATTCTTCAGTATGTCACTTGCATTTTTCAACTCCAGAATTTCTGCTTGATTCTTTTTAATTATTTCAATCTCCTTATTAAATTTATCTGATAGAATTTTGAATTCCTTCTCTGTGTTATCTTGAATTTCTTTCAAGTTTCCTCAAAACAGCAATTTTGAATTCTCTGAAAGGTCACATGTCTCTTTCTTCAGGATTGGTATTTGGTGCTTTATTTAGTTTGGTGAAGTCATGTTTTCCTGGATAATCTTGATGCTTGTAGATGTTCATCAGTGTCTGGGCACTGAAGAGTCAGGTTTTTATTGTAGTTGTCACATTCTGGGCTTATGAGTGTGCTTCTTGAGAAGGCTTCCAGGTATCCAAAGGGACATGGGCCCCAATCCCAATGTCACTGTGGTTTTTGTGGACTCGTAAAGGTACCACCTTGGTGGTCTTGTATAAGATCCAGAAGAATTCACTGGATTACCACGCAGAGGCTCTTGTTCTTTTCCCTTACATTTTCCCAAATGAAGTCTCTCTCTCTGCGCTGAGCCACCTGAAATAGGGGGTATGGTGATGTAAGCACTCCTGGGGCCACCACCACTGGGGCTGTGCTGGGTCAGACCCGAAGCCAGCACAGCACTGGATCTTACCCAGGACCTGCTGTACCTATACTTGGCTTCCACCTATGTTCACTCAAAGCCTTAGTGCTCTAATCAGCAGGTGGCAAAGCCAGTCAGGTTTGTATCCTCTCCTTCAGGTCAGTGAGTTCCCCTAGGCCCTGGATAGGTCCAGAGATGCTGTCTGGGAGCCAGGGATTGGAATATAAAAACTTTAGAAATTTGCCTAATGTTCTATTCTGCGGCTAAGCTGGCACTCAAACCACAATATAAAGTCCTTCTTGCTCTTCCTTTCTCTTTCTCTTTCCACAGGCAAGGGAGCCTCTCTCTATGGGCACCACCAACAACAACCCATGGAGGGGTTCTGCCAGGCCACTAGCAATGTTCACTTAAAGCCCAACCTCTTCAGTCAGCTTGTGGTAAATACTGCCAGGCTTGGGACTCAGCTTTCACAGCAGTGGGCTTTCCTGTGGCCCAGTGCAGGTCCAGAAATGCTGTCCAAGAGCCTAGGCCTATACTCAGGGGTCCCAAGAGCCTGATTGTTGCTCTACCCCATTGTGGCCAAGCTGGTCTCTAAGTTGCAAGAAAAGTCCCCTTTAGTTTTCCCTCTGCTTTTCTCAAACAGAATGAGTCTTTCACCATAGACACCACAGCTGGGAATGTTCTGGGTCACACCTGTATTCAGCATGTCTCAGAGCCCAAGGCCCGCGGTGTACTCCCTGGGTACTGCTGCTGATTATTCCAGGTCCAAGGGCTCTTTAGTCAACAGGTAATGAATTCTGCCAAGACTGGGTCCTTCTCTTCAAGGCAGCAAGTTCCCTTCTGGCCCAGGGTGTGTTTAGAAGGGTCTGGGATGGGGACCTCATGACTCTCACTGGTGCTCTATCCTGCTGTGGCTGAGCTGGTGTCCAAGATGCAAGACAAAATCTTCTTTACTCTTTGTTTCCCTCCTCGTAAGCAGAAGGAAGGAGTCACCTTCACTGCTGCAAGCTGCACTGCCTGGGGTTGGAGGAGGGATGGCATAAGCACTCCTTCAGCCCTCAAGCTGGTGTCTCCCTAGGTCATGTGCCACCGTAGTCCTGTGGCTCTGAGCCTGACCCAGCACTAGGAGTTGCCTAGGAATTGCAATCTCTGTGTCCTAGACTGCCTTTCTGTTTACCTAGGACCCCAGAGCACTTTGGCCTGCGGTTGCCAGGCTTGCTGAGAAACTCGAGTTCCCACTGATGGGATGGGTGATTCACCTCTAGCTAGGACTGGTCCAGATGTTCCTTCCATGCATGGGAACCAGCTGAGCCCAGCACAGATTTACTCTCCACTATGATAGGGCAGCACTGAGTCCAATATAAAGTCCCTCAGTTGCTGTGCTCTTTTTCCCCCAGGTGCATAGACTGGCGGCTGCCATGGGATAAGGAAGCAGTGGCATTGGAATTCAAGACTGTTTCTCTGACCTTCCTGAATGACTCAGCAATATGAAGTTAAAATCAGATACTATGGTTGCTCATCTGATTTTTGTTTCTTGTGATGGTGCTTTTCTGTGTGCAGATGTTGTTAAAATTTGATGTTCCTGTCGGGGTTAAAAATGTGTAGGCTTCTATTCTGCCACCTTGCTCCATCCAAGTTTGAATATTTAGTACTCAGATTTATATCTTAATGAAGACAAAATACCCACTCATTTAGGAGGATATGAATGATGAGTCAGCTGGAGCTGCATAGGTCCTTCATGTCCTAGAGTGCATGGTTCATGATCCATCAGCACTGCTACTAAAATGGTCATGTCATGTTTGGGCATGCCAGATTGTTCTGACTTGGCAGTATCAGAGTGCTGTTGTAGACATTAATTTTGGGGCACTGCAGAAGTAGATCTGGCTGTTGCTTTGAATCTGGTAAAAACAAAACAAAACAAAACGTTTTTGCTTGACAGTGCCTAACAATGCCATGGTAAGAATTTCACTTCTTCTTTTATAAAAGACATGGTACTATATAAAGTAATGCTCACTTGCACTTATAGAGCAAGAGCTATATAAAATTACATATGGGACAAGCTTCTAGCTACAGCAATTATAGAACTTGTTAGTCAATGATTGTTAGGGAATACTACATAGAACAGTATATACTATTTGGAAAGTGTTACTTATATAACTTCTGGAAAATGAACTCCTTTGGAGGCATACCCTCCCATTCCCTCCTTTGTCCTTTTATATCTCTATGTTGTATCTGTTTATTAGATTATTGCTTTATAATAAAAATCTGTAATATGAAATATATTTTTATGTGAGGAAATAGGAAAATGAGACTAAGAAAACTAAGATGAAACCAGAAACTAGGGAGGTATACAAAGTAAGTGCAATGAGTCCTCTTTCTTTGCTACAGAAGGGCCTCAGTGTTAACTTTGAACATCATAACAACCAAAGCAAAAAAAGGTTTTCATACCTTCATATTTATTATTTGACTATATATTAGATTTGTAAGTCCCCGTTGTGTTCTCCTTAAAAGCAGGTGACTCAAGCAGCCAACTAGAACTTCCTAGTCTGCTTTCTGCTTAGGTGATTTGCTGCATATCTGGCCTCACCATCCTGTCTTCTCCAGATGATACCCTAGTTTATCTTTTAGCCTTGTCTCCAAAATTTATTTCAGATTCCAGGTGAATAAAATTGTTTGCCTTTCCACACTGTCACATCTGCCATATCTTTTCTTTCGTTTTCTTTTCCTATTTTTTTTTTTTTTTTGGACGGTGTCTCTCTCTGTTGCCCAGGCTGCAGTGCAGGGGTGCGATCATAGCTTACTGCAGCCTTGACTTCCCAGGCTTAAGTGATTCTCCTGTCTCAGTCTTCCAAGTAGGTAAGACTACAGGCATGCACTAATTTTTATTTTTTAATTTTTTTATAGAGATGGATTCTTGCTTTGTTGCCCAGGCTGGTCTTGAACTCCCTAGGCTCAAGCAATCCTCCTGCCTCAGCCTCCCAAACTGCTGGGATTATGGACATGAACTACATGTCTGCCTTCTCTCAAGCTGTGTCTCCTGCCAGTGGTGTTTTTTGTCCCCATCCTCCAAGAGTTAGCCCAAATGCACTTCCTTCATAAAACCTTCCAGAATCCCCACAGCCAGAAATGATTTTTTCCAACTTCTCACTCCCATTACTCCTTTGTTTTCTTCTTAGGGCATTTAGCTCCTTATACTTTCTATCATTCATTTTTGGATAGGTCTTATTTCCTCTACTTGATTATAAAATACTGCATGGGCAGTGCTCTGCACCAACTAATTCAATACTTTACATATAGTTAGTGCTCAATACATGCTTGTTTGTATGAATGAATTTTAACAGGTAAGATTTGAGATTCTCTATAAACTGCATAGGTTTGGCTTTCTTCCCAACTTGAAGTGAGCTATTTTTTTAGAGTTGCATTTGATTTTAAAAACAGAATTAGGGGACTATAAAAATAGACTGCAATGAGTTATTCCAGCAGTCTCACTGTTTTTTAAGAGTGGTAACGTTCCTTTTATGATGTTTTTCATTTACAGCATGGCCTTAGAGCCAGCTCTTTTTCAAAACACAATCCCATTATTACGGCTGCCTTTTGCCTCAAACAACTTCCCATAACATTAGAGGTATAATATTGCAAGAATAGTATCTGACAGAGAGGTTTCTAGTTTGTAGTTGGGGGGATACAGGATGTCAAATTGCTCATCATTTCTGGATCTGAAGGGAAGTAGTTTAAAGATTTTATTTTACCTATGTGGTTCCAGCCAACCATGTCATGGAAAACATATTTCCCTATATAGGACAAGGAAATGGCTCAAATAATTCTCACACATTGCTGAAATCCGAACATGAAATAGGATTGATTTCGTTTCCTTTTATTTTTGGGATGATTCTAACAGAAAAAGAGCATGCAGGAAGAAATAAAAGGTTCATATTCATATTGAGAGTTTGTTGTTGTTGAACTTTTAAAAAGAAATATGGGTATGAGCCCTTGAAGATTTCTAGGTCTGGATGCTGTGGGGCTTAGGGATGGATACAGGAGAAGCTGGAGAGATGCGTAGGTGGAAATATCAAATGCAGTAAGGACTGGAGCTCAAACCTGGAAGAAAAGGCAAAGACTGTGTTTAGGGCCCTCCGACCTCCATCTGCTGAGGAACCTCTGCCTTGTAGGCCCCCTTGGCATCATCGTTTCCATTTAGACTGATTTATTCTCTACCTAGTTGTCTTGGGGTCAGCTTCTCTTTGTCTTCCAGGACAGGACAACCCCTTATCTGATAAATGACATTGGGATAATTGGATGTTGTGAGAAAGCTAAATAGAACCCCAAGAACTCTTCTTTGCTTCCTAGGCAAATGTGTGTGCGTGCGTGTGTGCGTGTGTGTGTGTGTGCATGCGCACATGTGTTTTATGCTGCTGTTGAAGTAGCAGCAGGATTAGATGGAAACAGCAGAGCTTGAGATTTAATCATACATTGATTTATGCTCTTATTCTGCCCTCACTTTATGTATGGCTCTGGGCATATTAATGATCTTCTCAGACCCCTGTTGCCCTTTGCCCCATCTGTAAGACTGGAAAGGTGTTTTGAGGATTCAATGAGATAGCAGGAAAGGACTGAGGACCATACCTGCCCTGTTCTGGGGCTCACTAAACACTGCTTCCTCCACTTGCCTCTGATTTTTCATACAGAAGCCTGCTGTCTCCTTCCCACTTTCTCTTGTTGAGAGGTCCGGCCTCTGGGAAGAAATGGCACCGCCTTTCTTAGATGTCAGTAGGGGTACTGTTAATCTCTTAAGTCATATTGTACAAATAGCCAACTCTTCTCCACTTGTATATGGCTCTCTAAAGATAAGATTTCTGCACGTGGAAGGTGAAAAAAAATCACCAGATACTTGGACTTATTGTTGGAAAACAATGTTTATGACGATGAAGCTGTATAAAAGTAAGTATATTTTGTATGTACAAAATATAAATTAAATGGACACTTCTTTATCATTAGCTTTCAATCTGCTATATATATCCTTATAATGATAATATTGGGAATGATGCAGACACCTGAGAAGAAAACAGAGGTATGTAAAATAAATGACTAAATGATAAATGAGCCTTATCTATCATTTGTAAAAGATGGACAGCAATTTGGCAATTGTAGTGATTGTAGCAGCACTTAGCTTCTGTCGTATAATGTTTACTCAGAGAAAAGTCATGAAATCTTATCTCCTGTGCATATAAAGAGACTTAAAATAATAAGCTTTAGGTTCTGGGATAGCCTCAGCCACTTCCTTCTTATGGGAGGTGGACAAAGCACTTCATCCTTGTGGGTCTGTACTTCTTCATTTTCTGAATTTTTTCAGCTTCTGGGTTCAGATAGTGAGAATTTAGTTCAAATGTGAAGAGCTACCATAATAAAACAAATTTGAACTGTTGTATAATACTCAGGCTAGTTTCCCCAATTTAATTATAACCAGTTTTATGTCCCCCGGCCCATGCGACTGCTACCTATTGTGGGCACCTCGAGTCACCCTTGTGGCTCCCTCTGCCTATATTCCTTATCTACCCTGCACCAGTGTTCTGTGAGACCACTCCTGGACCAGGTCTGCTGGGCCTTTCAAAGGAATGTGAATCTAATTATAACTCTTCTCCAAAGGGATGGGACCTGGGACATGCCTGATGTCCCACAGGAGTGAGAACCCAGATCTTAGACACACCAAGGACATGTTTACCCTGAGTAGGAGAAAAGAACTTCTATGTTTTATAGTAAGTCACCCTCCCGGGGGTGATCTAAGGACTCATGGCTCTTTCATGTGTTAATACAACAACAAACAAAACAGAGAAAATTATTCAGAAACTTAACTAATTCAGATAGTTAGGGCTTCTGTTCAGTTATCAAATGTAAGGTACTAATTCATGTCTTATAGCACACAATTCCAATCAGCGTTTTCATTTGGTTTTTAAAATTTGCATTTTTGAAGTTTGGGTAGAAGTTTTCTCTAATGGAGTAGTTGAGTAGAAGGACACATTCTTCCCCTCTCTAACATACATAAATGCTTTTAAAGTATACTGAAATAATAATTTTGATTTTGAAATTTATCTTGAAACATATAGTGGGATATCCATGGACGGGGAAATGTGAAGTTAGAGTAGTGGGCAGGAGCTGAAGCTCAAGCAGCTCACACCATATTGGATCTCTGTAAAGAATGGAACTAGGCATGTCTGAGGGAGTGCAGTACTAGAGCAAACGCAAAACACCATGATAGGTCAAGGATGAGACTGCCAAAGAAAGGAAAAGCTTTCTTTCTGCTCTCTGGACAAGGGACTTCTCATTTTCATTTTGTATCCTGCCTGCAAATTACATAGTCTGCAATGTGCTAGTGTTTGGGAATATTAGAATTTGTGGATCTAGCAACAAATTGACCTTTCTATGGGACAGTATTTTATAATTTCCATGTGTATTTTAAGATGAAGTTTTGGTAGCCATTTGAGATCACCTTATGGGGCCAAGTGCCTTTGCAATAATTTAGTTCATCTGAATATATCAAAGCCTGATGAAATTTGGACATATTTTACAAAACCCTGCTATTTCAGAGATGTGTGTAGCTCAGACATAGGGATCAAAGTGACTTGTTCAAAGCTAGCAATAAGGGGCTGTTCTTGTTCCTACTCTTAGTTCAAGCAGGACTCATGCACTATTTTATGTTTCAAGACAAAAATAAAATCAGTACTAGGAAACTTAACCACCCCACTGAGCACATTTATCATGTGTTTCTCATACTCCTCACCCTCCTCCTCACCATCCCCCTGATGAGGTGTTCAAGGATTAATGAACTAGTGTTGGGAAATTATTTATACTTTCTTGTATAAAAGTACCATAAAGAACAATGTATATAGTTTCCACTTAGAGTCAGCAAACTAAGCTTTTAGGAACATAAAGCATATCTAATACATAGTTATTTACTTCTTAAGGGAGAGTTCAGAGAAGAACTAATTTATTGAGCTAAATATCTTTGGTCGTATTTTCCATACTTGTTTTATATCCCAAAGTACTGTATCAAAATATAGCTTCCTTCACCTTAGACCTCTGTGGGGAGAGATGTATGTGAATTATAGCACATTTCGCAGCCAGAAATGGGGAACAGTGCATGTGGCCTCATTCTTGACCTCATCTCAGAGCCCATTATAGACATTTCTTGAGACTGTTCATTCTAGAAATAAAAAGGGTGAGACTGAACTTTGATTCCAGAGGATGAGTGTATTCCTGAAGTTTTTCTTTCTTTCTCTTTTCTTTTTTGGTGGTTGATTTTTCAGATTCATACTAAAAAGAATATTTTTTGTTTATTAGATCCCTTTTACTTATTAATACTCAACTTTGGTGTGTTAGTAGCATTGTTGATTTAGTAGTAAGCAGTTATATTCTGGGGTACTGTGATACTTAAAAGGATTTTAAACATTGCTTGTTTAAAATAATCCCCTCCCTTTAGGGAGGTTGGCACAATAAACTATCTGTCCATTATACTTCAGGGTAAATGGTCTACTACATTTTTTTCAAAGAATATGTTTAATGGAGAGGTGGGAGTGTTTCCTAGAATAATACTAGATATGACTATACTAAAGGAAGAGAAAATAACAAAGGGGGAATAGAAACAAGTAAGACAAATAAAAATCCAGGTCACAGCTCTTTAAGGTAGAAGTTGCCCATTCCACAGCGTTGCCTAAACTTTCAAGATTATTGGAAATTTCCGTTGCTCCTTGATATAGTTAGGATCTGTGGCCCCACCCAAATCTCATCTTGAATTGTAATCCCCATAATCCCCACGTGTCAAGGTAGATCAGGTGGATGTGATTGGATCATGGGGGGAATTGTAATCCCCATAATCCCCATATGTCAAGAGAACAGGTGGAGGTGATTGGATCATGGGGGTGGTTTCCCCCATGCTGTTCTTGTGATAGTGAGTTCTCATGAGATCTGATGGTTTTATAAGAGGCTCTTCTTCCTTCACTCTGCCACTCTTCACCTTCCTGCTGCCTTGTGAAGAAGGTGCCTTGCTATCCCTTCACCTTCTGCCATGATTGTAAATTTTCTGAGGCCTCCCTGGCCATGCTGAACTGTCAGTCAATTAAAATGCTTTCTTTATAAATTACCCAGTCTCAGGCAGTTCTTTATAGCAGTATTAAAATGAACTAATAATGTAAATTGATACCACAGAGAGTGGGTTGCTGCTATAAAGATATCCAAAGATGTGGAAATGACTTTGGAACTAGGTAACAGACAGAGGTTGGAACAGTTTGGAGGGAAAGCTCAGAAGAAAACAGGAGATGTGGGAAGGTTTGGAGTTTCCTAGAGACTTGTTGAATGGCTTTGGCCAAATGCTGATAATGATATGGACAATGAAGTCCAGGCAGAAGTGGTCTCAGATGGAGATGAGGAACTTCTTGGGAACTGGAGCAAAGGTTGCTCTTGCTATGCTTTAGCAAAGAGACTAGGAGCCTTTTGTCCTGCCCTGGAGACCTGTGGAACTTTGAACTTGAGAGAGATGATCTGAAATTGGAACTTATATTTAAAAGAGAAGCAGAACATAAAAGCTTGGCAAATTTGCAGCCTGAGCATGCAATAGAAAAGAAGAGCCCATTTTCTGGGGAGAAATTCAAGCCGGCTACAGAAATTAGCATAAGTAACAAGGCGCCAAATGGTAATCACCAAGACAATGGGGAAAATGCCTCCAGGGCATGTCAGTGGCCATTATGGCAGCCCCTCCCATCAAAAGCTGGGAGGCCTAGGAGGAAAAAATAGTTTATTGGGCTGGGCCCAGGGCCTTACTGCTTTGTGCAGCCTCAGGACTTGGTGCCCTGTGACCCACCTGTGGCTAGAAGGGGCCAATGTACAGCTCAGGCCGTTGCTTCAGAGGGTGCAAGCCCCATGCCTTGGCAGCTTACACATGGTGTTGGGCCTGTGGGTGCACAGAAGTCAAGAACTGAGGTTTGGGAACCTTTGCCTCGATTTCAGAGGTTGTATGGAAATGCCTGGATGTCCAGGCAGAAGCTTGCAGCAGGCATGGAGCCCTTGTGGAGAACCTCTGTTAGAGCAGTGCAGAAGGGAAAGGTGGGGTTGAAGCCCCTGACAGAATCCCCACTGAGGCACCACCTAGTGGAGCTGTGAGAAGAGGGTCATTGTCCTCCATACCACAGAATGGTAGATCCACTGACAGCTTGTACTGTGCACCTGGAAAAGCTGCAGACACTCAATATCAGCCCATGAAAGCGGCCAGGAGGAGGGCTGTACCCTGCAAAGCCACAGGGTTGGAGCTTCCCAAGGCCATGGGAACTCATCTCTTGTGTCAGTGTGACCTGGATGTGAGACATGGAGTCAAAGGAGATTATTTTGGAACTTTAAGGTTTAATGACTGCCTTATTGAACTTTGGACTTGCGTGGGCCTGTAGCCCTTCATTTTGGCCAATTTATCCCGTTTGGAATGGGTATTTACCCAATGCCTGTACCCCCATTGTATCTAGGAAGTAACTAACTTGCTTTTGATTTTATAAGCTCATAAGCAGAAGGGACTTGCCTTATCTCAGATGAGACTTTGGACTTGGACTTTTGGGTTAATGCTGCAATTAAGACTTTGGGGACCTGTTGGGAAGGCATGATTGTGTTTTGAAATGTGAAAAGTACATGAGATTTGGGAGGGGTCAGGGTGGAATGATATCGTTAGGTTTTGTGTCCTCTCCTAAATTTTATCTTGAAATGTAGTCCCCATAATCCCAATAATCCCCACGTATCAAGGGAGAGACCAGGTGGAGGTGACTGGATCATGGAGGTGGCCTCCCCCATGCTGTATTCATGATAATGAGTGAGTTCTCATGAGATATGATGGTTTTATAAGGGGCTCTTCCCCCTTCACTCTGCTACTCTTCTCCTTCCTGCTGCCTTGTAAAGAAGGTGTCTTGCTTCCCCTTCCCCTTCCAACATGATTGTAAGTCTCCTGAGGCCTCCCAGTCATGCTGAATTGTGAGTCAATTAAACCTCTTTCCTTTATAAATTACCCAGTCTCAGGCAGTTCTTTGTAGCAGTGTGAAAACAGACTAATACACTCCTATCTGTTTTTAAAAGCTTGTTTCAAAGTGATTTTCAGGGTGAGATTTAAGGCAGAAGTGGTTGACTCATGGGCATCTGTCTACAGAGTGCAAAGAGCCACTTACTAAGTTAACAGCAGAAATGGTAAAAGCAGAGTCTCTCCCTATATTACCATGAATAACCACCATTGTATGTTTCTCCTATCATATTGTAGATATCGATTGTTGTATGTAACTTCTGTAATTCATCAAGCAACTTCAACCTCTAACAGAAACATGGGAACTAAGGTGCCACAAGTCCACCAGCATAAGCATTTTCCTGTCATCTGAAAGAATGATGCCTTACTAATGGTGCTGAGAGTCCATGTGGGAAAGAGACTCAGGAGGCCCATTACAAAATTTTCCCCGCTTCAAAAGAATATTGTTTTGCTGTAATGCCATAACATGATTTATTTTAGAATGTTTTTCTTTAAACCGTGAGCCTTTATCAGCTTGAGAGAAATGTGTTAGGCACAACCTCCCTGGAAGTACTAAAAACATCTGTGATCCAAGTCTATAGTAGTTGGGGGATTAAACTTGTGATCAGATTTCTTAGATGATGGTTTCTTTTCCTGCTGTTACAATTTCCGTTGACTTTGGCTTTCTTGTGTACTAGGAAAAGTAAATTGGAATGGAGTAGACAATTAAGAACTGGATGTCTAAATCCTCGTTCACATACTTGTAAATTTCTCACAAATTACAATATGCTTCCTTATAAATATTTTTCTCATAAAGATTTCTTTAGAAATCTAACCACAAACTTTTCTTTATTAATAATTTACCTCAGGTTTGCCATCTAGAAGACTGGGCTAAAGGACACCCAAAGGTCCTTTCAGGCCTAACCTTTCTGACTCAAGTATTCTATGATCACACAGGACTTCCTGGATTGTTAACCTGCAACTCTGTTTAAATGTTGACAGAAAATCTGTTAGAAAATGCTTCCAATTTTAGAGAAGAAAACTCCATTTCATGGGGGGAAAAAACACTAGAAACATCCAGACTTATTTCTGCGTGCTTACTTTGTTTTCTTTTGCCCAGCAGAAAGGTAAATTGAAATTAGATTGTGCTTTTCTATAAAACTGTAATTTATAACAGGCTTAAAAGTTTCAAAAATATAATCATTTTTCCAATGTTTCTGTGTTAGATTTGATAACTCTCATTGACTAAGTTGCAATTTACCTCCCTAATATCTACCCTGGAATTCTTGGCCACAGATATCTTGGGGAAGGGATAAAGAAAAAATTATATAGGCCTTCCATGGGCCAGTATTTTCAAACTTCTTGGCCAATAAATTCCATGAACTCCATCTTCCTTATTGAGTATAACAATGGCCACAGACTATAGAAATGAAATAAAGGCCAAAAAAATTTTTCGGTAAATAGCCTAAGAAATATACCAGAAACCACATGTATTCACATAGTATTCTCTAGGCAGAAACATAAAGCGAGCACAATATATTTGTGAGGGAAAGAACAACAAGGACTTAAGATGGAAACCATGAATCATAAGAACATTGTATAAGAAATCAGTGGCATAAAACATATAGAAGTAAGATGTCAAAACATTTTTACAGGAAGACCCTCAGACAATACAAATAAAATACTCCAAAAACATAAATCAGAATTAGTATTTGGAATAAAGAAATGCCTCAAAATGTATTTTTTCCAATTTAATCAGTAACACAGAAACAATTCACCAATTATCATGTAATGGGCACATTGCATGGCTGTGTCTCTTATACTCAAAGCAGTCTTACTTTCTGGTGGTTCAGAGTGGTGGTCACAGCTTTCCTACCATGATTTATGACACAGTAAAATGGGGAAGTTACTGGACTCTTTCATGAATGGCTATGAATTTATGAGAGATTAAATTTATCTCTTCCCGATTAAGTTAACAGGGAAAGATAAAATGTATTTTGAAAGTGGTAGTATATTATATATAATATACCACTTTAAAGCATAGCAGCTTTTCAGTATTCATATTTCAGAAACCTTGAATGATAAACAGGGAAGGTGTTATTTTTCTAATCTAACTTCTGGGAAAATATAAGCCGATGCTTTCTGAAAGTGCTAAAAGTCAGAAAACTAATTAGAAGAATATCAATACTGAAATTTATTTTCAGATCTAAGTATGCTCCTTATCCCATTATCAAATTCTAAAAGGAAAAAACATCCTAGCAGTTTCTCTTTTTTTTATCGCATAGACAGAAAGGTTTAAGGGTAGTTGGCTAAAATCTAACTATGTCTGTATGTGAGGAAAACAAAGTAAGCAAAGAAATATTAGAAAATAAATGATAAGCAAAAGCATTGTAAGGGACTGCCATTAAAAGAGGATTGAAATCAATATGAGCTTGCAATGAATTTAGAGCAAAAACATTAAATAACATGAAAAAGGTATTCTATAAAGTTAGTTCACAGTGAAGATTTATGTACTAAGTAACATAGCATGAAAATTTATAAAACACAAATGACAAGAAATTCAAAGAGTAATATACAGGAACATTCATAGTAGGAAATATTAACTCGCTGCTCTTGCTTCATAACTGATGAAGTAGACAAAAAGTCTGGGTAAGAAGACCTAAGTATCATAATGAATAGGATAGGATAGGTCTAATTAATAGATACTAAACACTAAATTTACAAGAGGAAAAAAAAATCTTTTTTTAAATGTTCAGGGAATAGCAACAGAAATGTAAAGTTTTAGGTGACAATACATTTTAAAAACTAGTAATAACATATAACTGCTTCTGGCAGTATGGCAGACAAGACATTCTATAAAGACTTGCATTAACATAAAACACTCAGATACTGACTAAATGACAACAAATATAATTTAAGATGTATTGCTAAGCTTACAAGAGAGTTAATATCTGTGAACACTGGAAATATTGAAGAAAAGCTAAAACTATACAGATAGTTTAACACTGATGCAGAAGATGTTGCTGTCTTACGGGGCAAAAGCCAATACTGAGAAACCAGAATTTCAAAAATTAGTAGTCACCTAGAATGAGAAGAGACTAAGTCTTGGGCCCAGACAAATGGATAGGGGTTGTTGAGACTACTTGAGACACATATAGAAGGCTAGGACACATGAGGGACCTATAGGTCTATGAAAGAATGGGCAATACAGTGTTTGCAAATCTGTGAAGGGACTTGATCAAGAAACATATTCTGACTAAGAATGCAAGTTGGGGCTTTGAATTTATGCTACCTTAAAGACAAGAGCAACTATACTTGGGGAAATTTAATAGCATGGCTGCAGTGTGGTAGTATCCCAACCTACCAAGAAGAAGCAAATGTGAATCTTCCTAGATGAAAAATATTCCTAGTTCAGGCCTTTTAGGAATCACCTACATTAAATTTAGCCAAATGTAAACTTACAATTAAAAACAGTCAAATATATAAGAACATAATCTGATAAGAACAGATTCAATAGAAAAACATAAATTTTGTTTTAAAAAGACTATATTTGAATAGAAACATATAATAAAAATTATTTATGAAATATTTTTAAAATATAAAGGATGATTTTTCAATAAAAGACCCAGAAGTGAGTTGCCAAAAAAGAAAATAGAATAGAAACAAGTAAATATTTAAAGAGATAATGTCTAATATGTATAAATCCATCAATGTAAGAAGTGGGATAAATAAAAAGAAATACATACCCAGAGACCATAGTGTAAATGTAGAATAGCAAAGGCAAAGAGGCGACATTAAACAGAAATGGAGAGAAAAGAGACATTCCCTATAAAGCAATAGTAAATTAAAGCAAACATTTAATAGCAAAAGGGGATCTATAATAACATAAAATGTATAAAATGCTGAGAGATAACTATGAATAACCTAGAAAACAAGAGTTTGCTAAAACAGCAATAATAAATAATAAAAATCAGAAATAATACCACTAACAAGGGAAGTATAAAGAATTAGACAAAGTAGCATGTAATCTAGGTGTGGGGTTTCAAACAAGTTAGAACACTCTAAAATCCCAGTAATTTTTGGAAGAAGGGTAGAGATATACATTAACTGTAGATTTTGTTATTCTAAATATCATGGTAAAATGAAAGAATAGAAATGGTAGCTATAAATTTCAAATTAGCAAAGAGAAAAAACAGAATAAGAAAAAGTTTAAAAGCAGACAATCCCAAAGAAGAAAGAAGCAGTATAAAAGCATGATAAATGAAGAAAAAACACTATATGATAGAAAGAAATCCAGATATATAAATGTATTGGGTTAAGCTCACCGATAAATGAGATTGTCAAGTAGTATATATTAAAAAATCAAACTATATACTCTTTATGAAAGATGCTACTAAAATCTAAGGTTACAGAAAAGCTGAATATAAAAGAAACAATATAAACCAAGTACATATTAACAAAATAAGGGCTAAGTTATCTAAACTACAATTAGAAAAGTTAGACATAAAGACCAAAACCATATACAGCAATAAAGAGGATGACCACACAATAATAAATGGTTCAGTTTCCCAGAGGGATTGAAAACTTTAAACTTACATGCACGTAATAAAAGAACCTCTAAATACATAAAGCAAATTTTGTCAAATCAAGTCTTTCCAAAAGATCTCTCTATAACCAATTGGTAAAAAAGTTTTAGTAAGGATATAAGACATTGAACAACTCAATAAGATTGATTTAATGAGCCTGCAATTATATTTGTTTTTCTCAAGCAAACACAGATCTTTTATAAAAGATATACAGTATGCAATAAAGTGAATGTCAACACATTTTGAAGTACTGGTATCACATATATTACATTATCTAATCAAAATGCAATCAACTTAAAAATCAGTAACAAAGAGATACTCCCAAACAGCTCTATACTTAGAAAAAATAATAAACTACTCATCTAAAAAAGTTATGATCCAAACAAAACATGAATATTAACAATACTTTCAACTGAATGTTAATTGAAAACACTTCATCACTTGCTAGATAGAGATACAACTGTGTTTCAAGGGATATTTATAATTTTAAATGCTTATGTTAGTTAAAAAAACAGTTAATGAACTAAGTTGCTAATATTAGAAGTTATAAAATTAATTCCCAAATAAACATAGAGAAAGTAGAATGAAAAAATTGATAAAAATAGGGAAACAACTGAAATGGGAAACAAAGATACAATAAAGTGAAACAATAATGTCAAAATTTGTTCTTGGAAAGATTAATAAAGTATACAAATTTCTGGAAAGATTGATCAACATTTAAAAAAAAGAGAAGACACAATTTTTTATAGAATGAAACAGGAAACCAGCTACCACAGAGATAAGAAGAAAATAGTATAATACTGCAAACATGATTTTATTATTTTCAATAAATTTTAAAACAGACTATAGAGGAAAATTCTGGGAAAATATGAATTATGTATTAAAAACTGACAAGACAGAAAAGTAAGCTTTATATAGTCCTATTATCATTGAAATTCAAATTAGCATTTTAACCAATTTCTCCCAAGAAAACAATAGGCCTAGATTATTTTGTAGATGAATTCTACGAGAGGCCCTAGTGAATGCTTCATGCTTTAAGTCTCTGTAAGCTATACTCTAAGAGTAAAGACAAACTCGGGAAGCCTGAAATCTAGTCTTGAAATCACTCTTTCCTGGATTAGGTCAAGGTGATCTGCTCCAACCCTAACTGCCAACTGGAAGAAATGTGAACTTTCCCTAGAAGATGAAAATATCATTCAGAGTTTCTCCAATTTTGCATTTATAATGTCTAACATTCAATAAATGCTGATCAGGCATATCAGGACACAAAACCAAATGAGGGAAAGCCAGGACAAAACTCAGAGAATAGAATCATACCTAGATGTGGTCCAGATATTAGGGTTATCAGAAACAAAGTTTAAAATATGTTTTAAAAAGTAGGTAACAAGGCAATTTTATTATCTGTTACTAGTGACTGTTTCCTCCTTTCTAATTTTGATATCTTTTTATTTCTTTTTCTTACATTGCTGGCTAAGATCCATAAGACAATGTTGAATAGAAATGATGAAAGTGGCAATTCTTGTCTTTCTTATGTAAAGAGAATGTTCTTAATATTTGATAATTAAGTATGATTTTGCTATAGGCTTTTGACAGATAATCTTTATCAGATTGTCCTTCTAATCCTGGCTTAGTAAGATTTTCTCATATGAAGAAGTATTGAATTGTATTTTACTTATTTGTGTTTTTGCCTCAATTGAGATGCTAATGTGGTTTTTCATCTTTACATTAAGGAATTTTTTTAATGTTAAGTAATTTTCAATGGTTAGTGATGTTGAACATCTTTTCATGTGTTTATTCATTATCCATATATTCTCTTTGGTGAAGCATCTATGTAAGTCTTATGACCATTAAAAAAAGATTTTTAAATTAAATTTTTTTTTTTACTATTGAGTTTGAGAGTTCTTTATTGAGTTTGAGAATTCTTTATATGTTATGGATGTAAATCATTTATCAGATATGCGATTTGCAAATATTTTCTCTTAATCTCTAATTTGCATTTTTGTTCCCTTAGCAGTGTCTTTGGTAGGGCAAAAGTTCAATATATTAAATTTTTCTTTTATGGATTATGCTTTTGGTACTACATACAAGACCTCCTTGCCTAGCTCCAAGTCAAGAAGATTTTCTCCTATGTTTTCTTCTAAACATTTTACAATCTAACATTCTGCATTTAGGTCTATAATCCACTTGGAACTAATTTTTGTGTAAAATGTAAGGTTTGGGTCAAAGTTGTGGTTTTTTGCATATGAATGTCCAAACATTCCAACAACATTATTTGTTGAAAAGATGACAGTACTCTTGATCACATCACAATATATTTTAATTATCTTTTTCCCTGCATACTCCATACATTGGAGTATGTATTTCTCCTGGCCTGAGTCTACAAATCATCTTTGTGTGTGGGAGTCTATCTTAGAAACTTGAACAGTTAGTACTCAATAAATATTGGTTGGATTAATAATAATGAAACAATGAATTCAGATTTTCCTGTGTGTGGTAGAAATGTTCAGAAATACATGTAATGAAGATGTCTTTTTGTTGTGTGCTTTCTTCCATTCCCTTCTTAAAGAATGTGTAGGCGTATGTATCCTGTGACTTTGTCCATAAATGATTGGACTAGAGGTAGAAGCATAAACCAAAGTGGGCCAACTAGTTTTTTCATCCCCAAAGTTTGAATTGTGATGTGGACAGAGCAATTCATATTTTTCTGGGTTCTGGCTCTGCAATATTATGTAGACTCAGTGGCTGAAGCCACCCTATTGAGGTGGCAGTGATGTCCCATATAGAAGTGAAGGAGAGAATGGAATGATCCTTTGAGAAGCAAAAGTGGAGACAGGGACAAAAGGTAGATGTTTGAATTTATTATAGTTTTTCCCAATCTGGGCTGGGATTTTTGAGAATTCCTATTTTCAAAGCTAGCTTTCCTGGGGATTTAATTCATTGCAATGAAACTGTCTAGCCAAAGCAAGCAGTAAGAATAATGCAACAAATGACATTTAATTTAAACAATAATCTAAAAGGTAAGCTGACTCTACAGAAATTACAATACAACATTTGTATGTAACATATGAATGTAACTTTTTATTAAGAATAGTATAAAGACATGGGTAACACATACAGCCATCCTGCTTAGTTTAAATAACTAAAGTGTCATTGGGACTAAAAGAATAGTACTCTGAAATGGTCACTGCTCTTCTAAGGATTAGTTTATTCAATGATTCAGTGTCAAGACTGGATGCTGATATTAAAAACATAGATGACATAGTCCTACCTTATTAAGCTCAGAGCTTAGTAGGGGAAATGGAAATTAACAAATAATTATAATGTTAGACTCTTATATGAGTAAACAAGAAACAAAAGCAAACCACATCAGTCTACAATAAAGTCTGGAAGTGTTATGTACATTCATAACATCAGAAGCTCCTGATATTTAGTGATGTCAGGGAAGACTTCAAGGGGATTTGAGACATGAGGACAGAGGTATTTGTGTGGGTAGAGAAGAAAATGGAGACATGGAAGGTGGAAAAGCTTCCTTTACGTGTAACAATGTTGATAGAAATGTAAATATTGTTCAGCTTTTTTTGAAGGGCTTGGGCATGCATTCAAAGTCACACACACCGTTCCCATGCATTATTTGCTTGCAATGGGAATAGACAATGTGAGTAGAGGGTGCTAAGTTTTGTCTAGAAGGTGCTCTCAGAGTTCAGCTTTCATTTTTAGGAAACATAAGAACAAAGGAAAGATGTTACTGCCAGAGCTTGAGGAAGGAGCTGTTTCATGGTATGTTGACAGTAATTTAATCATGAAAGGTTATCTTCTAGACTAGCACTCAAATTTCCTTAGTCTTTCCTGATGATCAAGGGCATTCTTTGTTAAGTCTAATGTGCTGGCCCTCAAAGTTGCCTAGTATGCAAGGAAGCTGTCAATCATATACTTTAAAAAATGAACAGCAGAAGGGTTCTAAAGGGAAATCAAATTATGGTCCATTTGGAAATGTCACAATCAAGTGGTACTAGCAAAACTGAAGAGGTTCATTGACCATTCAAATTGATATATAAAGAATTACGTGTTTTTGCTGCTAATCAAAGATAAAGCTGCCTATGTGGAGCCTGAGACCACTCAGGCTTTAGCTAATGTTAGTGTTTACATGACATGTTGGAAAAAAAACTGGGCAATTACAAAGGCCCAGTCTAACTAGATCCTAACAGGCAAAATGCCCTCTGATCCAAATGTTAATAGCTTTGACCTTCATTGGTTTTTAATCTCATTCTGTCTAGCAGAGTAAATGAACCCTAGATTACACTGTACGGAAGAGTCTTTTCTGTTTTTCATTCAGTTTATTTTTATGTTTTTTCTGTTATTGTGGGGAAATTGAAAGTCTGTCTTTTTTCAGTTGGGTGTATCACTGAGTGTATGCACAGAGAGGCTGCTGATTGACGGTGCTTCGACAAAGGCAGATTCAGTTTGCGGCTGATAAGGAGCAAAGTCATCCATGCCGTGTTTACAAAGTAGGCAAGGAGAGTAAAAAATTAGTGATAAAAGAGCTAATCTCATTGTTTTGCTGGATGAGAGAATGGCACTTTTGTGCTTGCTTTAAGAGGTGCTGGCGTGTTGCCCCTCCTTCCCCCTATATGCTTTGGCAGCAAAACAATTTCCAGATTCCCCAAAGTGTTATAGATTATAAAGGACACAGTAATGCTGGAAGGGTTTCCTGCTGTTGAGAAGGGTGCAAGCTGCACTGGAGATTGGCTGTTTATTCTATGTACTCATGACCCATACTGCATAAGCTACTGATTTTCTCCCTTTGGTGTTTCTAAAGCAAAAGATAAATATTTGGGATGTCAGATTAATTCATCAGTGTTTAATTTTCCAACATATTTAAATACTTAGTTGTGCTAAGAATAAAGTTTGACACTCCTTTATGACAGGTCACAACTGGGTATAGGTTCTGGCTGTGGTAACTGGGCCTCTTTGAGTAACAGGCCAAGCAGCTGAAGGAATAGATCAGAGGAGAGGGCTGCACTTTTGTTCTTAGGGCATCAGTGTTTTCTTAGTTCATGACTACTTTGTTATAAGCCCTATAAGCATGGAAGAAATAGTAGTGTATAGTGGCTCTTGGCACAAACACAGTTTAAAAATTATTGTGTCTGCATCTAAAGTGTTCTTGTTATATAACTTCATCCTCTACTCAGTTTTTCTAAAGGAAAGGTAAGAGATGATGGATCAGCCAGAGGGATATCCCAGGTTTTACCATGTCTCATACTGCTGATATCTGCATTTAGTGGTGACCAACAAAAACGTATAATGGTGGCAGCCACGTGTTTATTCCAGGTGATCTGAATCATTGACTCTTTCATTCATTTATTCAACACCATGTTCATGCAAACCTTCGATGGGCCAGGTGCTGGAGCTACTGATGGGAACAAAACATGGATCACAACCTAAGGGAGTTTCTAATCTTGTAGGGAAGATAGCAAAGTAGACAAATCATTACTGTACAGTATACTGCATTTTATGCTAGAGATGCTTACAGGGCACAGGAGAAGTGCTCCTCAGGAAGGCAAGGAAGGCTCCCAATAGATGATAGTTAATGGTATCTTGAAGAGTGTGTAGGAATGAGTCAGGAAATATACAACTCAGAATAACCAGAGCACTTCTTCTCAAGCTGTCAGACAAACTTGTGTTACAGGAGTATGTAAGGCCACAGAATAGATGTGACCTTATTTACCCCCCAAAATTTACTTTTTATTGGTTTGACAAATATTTATTGACGACCTAATCTGTGCTAGGCACTCTAACAGACATCAGGGATAGTTAATAAATTAGACAATCTTAAAACTCATGGATTTTCAATTCTTGGGAAATATATCTCAAAATATTTGAATATGTTAATGAAAAGAATGTAAAAATTTATGCAACCAAGCATGAATATTTCATATAAATTTTATGCTTGCAAGAGCAGTTTTGGCAATGCCCTTAGACCCCAAGATAATGTGTTTATTTTATTCTAGAGTTGGGGTACTGTGTTGAAAGACTGGGGAGTGCTTGTAAGGTATATGTGAGGAACTGAGCGTGGGACATGGGATTGGGGAAGTAGGTAAGCACTAAACCAATAAGTTTGCATTTTCTATTAAAATAAATGATGCACTATAAGAGGATTTGAAGCAGGAAAGGCACGATCAGTTCAGGGTTTTAGAAGGATCACTCTGGTGGCAAGTACTCATAGGTTTGTCTGAGATAATGCTTTAAAAATATAGTCCCTATCACTGTTTTGCATTTTTCTCTGCCTGTATTGAATCATTTGAATGGTTTTCATTAATGTCCAAATAGCTAAAGCTAAGGACCTGAACTACCTGCAAACACACAGTGCACGGACAAGGAGATTTACTTTTGTGGAATTTATCTTAAAGTTGAAGTTGCCAAAAGCATAAATTGAATCTAAAAGTTGGGACCACCTTTATTCATACTCTGAATTGATTTAGCTTTCTCTTTAAAATACCTCAAATATTTTACATATACTAGGTAATCTGTTTTTCAGAGAGAGAGAGAGTGGTTGCAAGTAGCCAAAACCCATTCAAACTAGCTCAAGCTGCAAGGAAAAATATATTGAATTATTAGAAGGGCAAACAACGTAACCAGAACTTAGGAGACCTATAGCCAGAATATAGAAGGAGAATAAGTCTAAGACCAAGGGAGCTACTGTTTTTCTGGGTCTCTCTGATGCATGTTGGATACTAGCTTAATTCTTTGTTATTTCTGCGGCAAGTTCTTTTTCTTATTCATCTGATTTTTTAAAATGAGCACATGTATAAAATGTCCACACCAAGCTGTGTCCTTTTAGTTTAAGAATCACCAGAGACTACATAATTTTAGTTTTTACAGAGAGAGAACTGGACTGGCTAGTTTGAGTATGGTGACTACTCCTGGTAAAGTCAGCTGTGATTGGGAAGAGGTCCTGCAGCTCAACCGCCATTCACTGGGGCTGTGTAAACAGACTCTGAATTCTCAGGGGTGTAGAGAAGTTCTATTAGGAGAGGGGTTGGGGCAGACTACAGTGATTAGATGAGGTAGTGACTAATCTCTAGCAACTTCCACAAAGAAAGCTTGGCAAGTCCCCGATATCCATGGGTATGTTTTTCGTAGGAGAATGACCATTCCTTTTCTAGATTTCTGTGTTCATTTTGATATTTCATAAATAGGTTGCTGTATTAGTCCTAATTCTTCACGTTGCAGTGCTAGAAATTGAACTCATATTGCTAAAATATAATGTATTGCCTGATACACGTGAAATGTTTAGATAATATGTGAGTTCGCCTAATGTTTGGATAATATGTGGGTTTCACAGCTAGGTCTAGCTACCCTGATCATCTAAGCAGGAATCCATTTCTGTCCTTCTGTAGGTGCTGCTTTCTTTCCTGAAGTCTTCATTCTCAGATAGCATCTGTACTAATCTGGTAGTACAGATGACTACCACAAGCTCCTGACTTGCATCCTGCTTTGAATGTTGATGGATATCGGAAGTATGGTTGCTTTTGCTACCAAAACAATTTAGGTTCCAAAATTAAAATAGTAAATTAGAATAAAAATCAATGTTCTATTCCCATTTTTTAGCTACTGAGTTGAATTTAGGTGGGGGAAGTATTTTTGACTTGAACTTTCTACAAATTTACTGTATGTATGTGAACATTAATAGGATAGCAGTGTACTAAATATGAATATTGGGATTGAAGACTGCAGAATGCAAGACACTGTGGCATCTTACAATAGTTACAAAGGCATTAGCACAAGGCAGATTTATTTGTTTATTTATGTCCCCTATAAACCACAGCTAAACTGTTTTTTATTGATTTTTTTTTTAAATTTGCCTTGACCTCTTTTTTCTAAATTCCAAAATATTAAGATTCTTATTCAGCAGATTTGAGAAGTTTTTAAATGTAATAAAGTGGTTTTGATTGTAGTGAGGAAAACCAGCCCAAGAGCATATAGCTGCTGTGAGGATTTACTACCTGGGAAGGTAAAAGAAAACAAAAGGGTCCATATTCATGGGGGTCCTTTATTTTACATATGCGTATCTGTGTCCATGGACCAGAATTTGTATTCTCCACTTGTATTTTAGAAGACTGCCTAGTGTTATGAGAGATAGATTGAAGGTTATTGATATTATAACTGAGGGGCAGTTTAAAAGTTGAGTTAGAATTGATAGTTGTTGCATTTAGAAGTTTATCACTTCTAAGCCAGACCTAGCTATAGGAGTAGAAGATGAGTATAGATATCATGGAGATAAATTTTTGTAAAAACAAATTTTCCTTTCAAGTTTTGGCCAATGCTTTTGCTGCATATTGTTGCTTTTCATATTTTTATTGTTAGCAACATGATAAAACTATGTCAGTAAGTGGGTTAGCTAATATAGGTAGGGTATCCTTTATCTGAAATGCTTGGGATCAGAAGCATTTCAGATTTCTGATGTTTTTTCAGATTTTGGAATATTTACATTATACTTACTGGTTCAGCTTTCTTAATCCAGAAATCCAAAATCGGAAGCTTTGAGCATCATGTCAGCACTCAGAAAGTTTCAGATTGGGAAACATTTTGGATTTTGCTATGAGGATTTAGGGGTTCTCAACCTGTAATTTCTTAAAAGTGGTTTTAAGAAACATTTGAATAGGAAGATTCAGATTAGTATAATTTTGTTGAAGGAAATAAGAGGATTAGAAGTAGTGAGAATAGGAATTATTTATGTCTGATAGAAAGCAGGGCAGTGGAGCAGAATTTAAGTAGAGATGTCCAGGGCAACTGATGCCAGGGGTGTGTAAACTAACATGAAGCTAGGGTTTTGAAAGGAAAGAGGAGACTCAGTTTTGATGCTGATTTACTGCTCATGCCATGTTAAGGTTCTTCTCATGGCTATGGCGTTAGGAATATGGACCTTTTGTTTTCTTTTACTTTTCCAGGTGGTGAATCATCACAGCAGCTACATGCTATTGGGCTGGTTTTCTTTAGTACAATCAAAACCTCTTTATTACAAATGTAAGGATAACCTAATGCAAACTACATAAAGAACAGGTATATTCAGTTTTAGGATGCAAAACCTAGTCCTGTTTCATGTTGGAGACTGTTCTCACAGATATGTCTGGAACTGTCTTTCTGTTCCAAATTTCTTAGTTTACTGCATAATTTTATTTACCCTGGAATCAGGTTACTTTTCTATTTATCTGTCCTGCTTCTCTGAGCCAAAGAGCTTAAATCTTTCCTAATTTTACAATTTCAAAGTTTTAAGTCTTCTAGGAAATGAAGATATTTTATTCATTCTATAAATGTATGTTAGATGAATGAGGTCACAATTAGCCAAGTTATATATTATATATATATTTTAATAGATAGATAAATATGAAATATATATTATGTAATATATATTACGTATAAGGTGCAATACACAAACCATCACAATAGTACACATTCAGACTTATGATAAAGTAACATGTGAAGAGAAATGTGTGGATGGAAATTGCTAAACAATGTTTGGGTTGCTCTACTACTTCTCTTTTCTTTGTTTCTCTTTTCTTTAGTGTGCTTTCTCTTCTCTCTCTTTTTGGTGTTTAATAAAGGAGAAAGGAAGAGGTATAAAATGTTGGGAAAATATCAGAAGTTGGAGTAGGAATGAAGCACCACAAGGAAGCTAACCTAAGTAAATTGTCCCTTTGTCATCCAATGTTCATAAAAAAAGTACAAATTATTTTTAGATTTCTAAGTTCCTTGTTTTGGAATTCAAGTTAGTACCCACAGTTTAAAGATACCGATAACTCATACCGTCTTGGAGGCAATTGCTTTAAGTTGATTTACTTTGATCAATGGAAGAGGCATTAAGTTGGTTTACCTTTGTCCCAGATGGGAGCAGTAGGATCTATAATGGAACAAAAACATTTTCTAAGATGAAAACTTGTGGGATGATGAGTTTCCCATTTCTTTTGTTGCCTGCCCAGAATTCAGGTGAGAACTCAGGGTTTTGTAATTCAAGCATTGATTAGGAAGTGTGTAAACTAGGGTTCATTTGTTAAAAGCAAAATTAAATATCTTAGGCAACTTATGCAAGAAGGGAATGTATTGAAAGGATTGTTAAAGCTTGGAGTTGCTAATAGAGTCTAGTAGACCTATGGTGGAAAAAAGAAAAATCCAGGCAACTCCAAAAGGTCTAGTTGGCAAAACCACTCCACAATACAGGCAAGACACCATCAATGGAAAGAACAAATTCCTACTTTATTTAATAAATGTTTATTGGGTACTCATAAGATCTGGGCAGGGGGATACTACAAGGAATGAACAAGAGCCCTGGTCTTGTGCTCTTATATTTTAGTGAGTAAATAGACACAAAACTAATAAATAGATAAGTATGTAATACTCCAAGAAGTGATAAGTGCTAAGAAGAGTTCTGAAAGGAAATATAGTAACAGAACAGAATACTGAGGAAGGTACTAGAAACCCTGTGGGGAGAGTTTGGCAGAAAGAAGGAAAAGGAGCTGCAAAATGTGTTTAAGGAGCAATAAGGAGACGGTGTGGCCAGACAGAGAGTATGAAGGGCAAAGTGATGGGAAAATAAGAGTGTCAATTGCTCCTCTGACCTCGGTCTCTCCGCTTAAGGGTTAAAATCTCTGGAGAAAGAATCTGTTAGCTGACCTTAAAACTTGTGCTCACTCCTTAGCGGAATAAGGAAGAGAAGAGGCATAAGATAGTTGAAGAATTTTATAGAGACCTTTTTAGCATCATGGGAGGGGGATCAGGGCAATTGGATTCACCATCCTTCTTAAAGGAGGAGGGGAAAGTTTTCAAAGAAGAAAATTTAGGGTATAGTTAGGAAGGGGGATTAATGTTGAATGTTGAATTACAAATGTCCCCATGACCAGTTAGCATAAGTGACCTTTATGCTCCTTTTCAACACTATGGTGGATTGAGTGGTGCAGGTGAAAGATGGAAGCAAGAGGGGAAAGAATAAAAAGCTGACAAAGTGAGATGTCCCCCACAATCGGTCAGCACCCCTCACCCCTGCTCTGGCTTCTACCTTCTGCTCCCCATTACCATGTGGGTAATACACAGGTTGGTCACAAGGAACAGAGGCAAGACCTGTAGGGGGTGAATTATTACAAGGGATAGATATAATGGGAAATAATGAGGCACAGGCAACTGGCTGCTCACAGCTGAACAGCTAGGAGATCTGACATGCTCTGGGACAGCAGTAGCCACTCTAGGAGGCAGCACCTTGGAGTGGGTTTGTCCATCACTTCCTCATTCTCAAGTCACCTTCTTTCAGCCTCTTCTACTGAATCTGCTTCTATGCTATTCCTAACTCCCCCTCTTGTTTTGGCTCTTTGAGAGCTTCTGCATGCTGCGTTTTCTCCACAAACCGTTTCACATCAGCTCTGCTCCACATCTGATCTGTGGGTGACTTACATTCAAACTCCCTGAGAGAAGAGCGGATAGGATTGATCGGTTGTCCTTATTTATTGCAGTCTTGTTATTGTGTGAATTTCTTCTCGCACAAGGTGATGCCACAGGCTGATGGCCAATGCATGTCAGACTGCTTTAGATTCAGATACTAACCCTTGATTTAGGCATCTAGGAAAAGCAGTGGGGTCTCAGAAACCAAGGATCATGCCTAAGGAAGTGTTTATGGATGCTTTATTCAGAAGGAGTTGGTGAGTGTGGCAGGTGCTCAGGGTTTCTTAAGACTTTTTTTCTAGTGCTAAAAAAATGCCAACATCAATATATAGAATGCCTGCTGTGTGACAGGCATTTAAAACACATTATTTCTGGCTCTGAGAACAACCTTACCATGTAGGTATTATTATTCCTTTTTTTACTTCAAAAATCACACAGCTGGTAAATGAATGAGCTAGAATTTAAATTCAAAGTGTCCATTTTCTTTGATGACATTATTAAAAGTTCTTTAAGTATATAGACCTCTGAGTATGAGAAGGCCTTTTTGTAAAGAAACAGCAACAGCACAGAAAGTTCATATACTATAAAAAGCTAAAAAAAATTTTGATGGACCATAAGGCATGCACGCATTCATTTGTCAATTAATTAATCCATAAATGACTTTAAATGGGTACTGTGAACAAGGGACTAAAAAAATGAGTAAAAATAATCTTACCAGATACAAATCCAAATGGTTTCATATGAAATAGTACTAACTGTACTGTTTTGCATCAGAATGTCTGAATACTAACTATGAAAATCTGGCTAATACTTTTTTGCAAGACAGACAATTGCTTAACAATGAAGAAAGAACAGAGAAAGAAATCTTATGGAAAAAATGTTAATGTAAAATACTCATGTAAATTTTGAGATTGACAATTTTATATAACTTTTTCCTGGAGCTCATGAAAAACTATTGTCCCAAAACATTTCCTCAATGGTAACAGGATCCTATTCTGTAAAGCCCAGCAAATATAAGGTAAAGAAATCAAGCTTTCTTTCAAAATAATGCCATTTGCCATGGAAAGAACTGTCAATGAGAACAAATATTTTTAATATGCCAAAAACGTAGATGCTTTGTCTTTTTTCTCATTTTTTTGATCAAAAGCTAGAAAAGAAGATATTAAGAAGAGAGAGCATATTGTATATGAATCCTAATTAAATAGGTATAAATTCACAGGGATCCAACCAAAATGTGTCACTTTAGCTGATAGGTGAACACCAATTGTACTCTCCTTGGTTAGTGAAGAGAAACTATGGAAATAGAAGCCTGGGGCTGGTGCCCCTGAATGAGCCCCGGTGTTGTAATAAGTTTTCAAAATCTTAAAAATCCTTAGCAGATTTCACTTTTTAAAATGGTCAAGGAAATTACCACATCTACATGTAGCGTAAATGACCAATTGTGGATATAAATTGAAGCAGTTCGGAGAAAGGGATTGTTCACAGATCTGTTGCTGCTTCTGTGAGAGAGCTTATCATTACATTCCGACACAGCTTTAAAATACCTCAAAGTGCCCCCACCATAGCCTGCCTGCCCCATGTCCCTTGACTCTTTTCTCTACAACTGAAAACCACCTTTTCTCTTAGCCTGTGGCTGGCTGGAAGGCTACGGAATATGAGTTTAATCACAGATTACCATTTTCTACTTTTTCTGTTTTAAGCCAGTTATATTGCTGCTGTCTTAACAGAAATAGTCAAGACTATAAATATATCTACCAGATATCAATTTAAACACATAATGAAAAGTGAATCAACAATAAATTCACATCTGAAAGTCTTGGGTTTCACCTTTCCCTGATGGGACGAGGTAACATTTACTGAAAACAAAAATAATAATCGCAATTGAAAAAAAAATTCTATTAGGAATAGAAGCTCTAAGAGGAAAAAGATTATATCGTGAGGAACATTGTACGTTTCTTTTAGCTCATGAATTTAACATGAAAAATGTCTATTGGCTTTGTTTTTCGGGCTGTAGACTTTTTAAATCTTTAGGAATGCTGCCGCCCACTTGTAGGGGCTGCTGTTCAGTTAACGAGAGGATACTGTGAATATGAGAGGAAGGAGAAAGATTCCGTAAATCATAAGGAAAACAATCCATGGCACTTTGGTTTGTGCTATCTCGAGGCCATGATAGATAAAGAAATGAGAGACCTGGCTGGTTTTCGTTCAGGAAGTTGCTGGAAGGTGATTGAAACTTTGATTAGCCTGAGCCATGGACAGAGAAAAGAGCTTTGTTCTTCTCTTCCTATCTCCAGCTTAGGTAGAAAATACTCACTCTGTGTTGGAAGATTATGAAGAAAGTCTAGACTATAGTAACCTTTCAAATAGTGACATGAAGTTAGGATTAAGATGCTGGAGGCTTCTTTTTAAGACATGGGTGGAAGTTCAGCAGGAGGGCACATGAGAAATGCAGCTGGTGCCTAATCGCCACGTTTGAGGCCTTCAGCTAACGCTTCGCTAGAGGAACTAGGATTTTCTGATTAACTTTGTAGAAGAAGTGTCGGAAATGCTTTTCAACACGTAGGTTATGACATTAACCTCAGCATAAAAAACCCCTGTATGTCTTCTGGGTCAGAAATCAGAGGGGCTTAGCATTCTCCAAATCCCCAGTGATGACGACTAAGGTGGATTCAAAATTAAGACAGATAATTTTCTAAAACAAGGTGCTCTCATTCTGTTTCCCCAAAGTTCCAGCAATTGACATTGTGTGTGCTGTGACTGGTTTTTGAAACCAGATAACTATGTGCAATAGAGAAAAAACACCTCAGCTGCGAATATAATTTGCTGTCTTCTACTTTTTATTTAAGTTGATGAGGAAATACTTGAAAAAAAAACCCCACCCACTTCACCTTGTCTTTATCTCTATTTTTATTGTTTCTGGAGATAAATTCTGAGGGTAATTTTGATAAACATCCTGGAGGCCTTGGCCGTTCTAATTATGTCATCGAACTATAGGGATTTCCTTGGCCTGAGAACCACCCAACCCAAGTTGCGAAGTTCTGAATACCTCTACAAGGCCAAAAGCTCTACAGCAGAGATGCAGCATAATTAGCTCTTCTGTTATACTCTTGAACAAAATGTCAGTTCAGAAACCTGAAGTGTGTGCTAATGACAAGGGCCCAACTGTCCCATAAAACTAGGAAAGTGGTGTTTGTTGTCGATTTCAAGAACTGGAAATCAAAATCTTAATGACACAGGAAATGCTCTTCAAAGGCCAAGAAGTCTTAGTGAAAGATAAGAGGATCAATCAGTCTTAAATGCGAGTTTACTAAGAGTGAGAGGCGGGATGCTGCCAGCATGGATATGTATTTTGAAAGGAATGAATAAAACTCAGCAATAGCATTAATTTTACTTTGAAGTATATAATGAAACCCCTCAAGTACGGAGACTTCAACACCCCTTTCCCAAAATGACCAAAATTTCCATTTTCGAGCGTTTATCTTTCTGCCTTTTTCCGTTCCCTGTCTTAACAGAATTTTAAAAGAGCAGCTAATAAATGAAGTATACTTCAGTTTCATGTAATGGATTGGATCAGAAGGGAACGGATAAGATGATATTGGAAAAGCAGGTGGGGGTCGAAAAGCTGCCAAAGTGCTAAGCTGTATGGGTTCAATTGATTTCTGGCGTGCAGAACCCAGTCCCCGGATCATTCCAGCAAATGAGAGGAAAGCACTCCCTGTTCTGTTACAATTGCCAGTTCTTCTCTAGGGACTGGTTACCAGCAGGGCCAGAGGTGATGAGGGGGAGATAAGGCCAATTAAGAATTCAGACTGGGGAAGCAGGAAACAGAAGCCACAGGGTGAATTCCAAAGGGGAAGATGGGAAATGAGACTATGGGTCACTGTAAGCATTCAAGGTAGAATACAAATATGAGTTTTAAACCCGCTTTAGAGAAACTCATTTTAGTGGGAGTCAGGATCAAAGGAGGCTGAAGCTTTGCAATGTGGTTTCCAAAGGCAAGGCACCGGGGCAGAATAACTGAGTAGAAACTTACCATTAAAACCTAGCCCACTGCTTATCATCCTTTCTGTGTTCTTGGCACACTTTGGGATATTAGAAATTTTAGTGGTGTACTTGAAGGAATTGAAAAGCTCAAAACAAAACTAAGCAATTCAGCAATAATTTCAACCCAATCACCGCTATGGTGTGACTATAATGGCACCGTGTTCATAATAGCACCCCAGGGATTGGGAGCTAGACGGGCCTGCCGTAAAGGGTAGACAGATGGAGCTCTGGGTACTGGCTCAGTGACACTAGGCCCCTTACTTAATGACTCTCGTCATCAGATTCTGCATCTATAAAATGAGGAAGAAGAGTGGACCCCTTCAGAGGGGTGAGATGGAGAGGTCACTGCCCCTGGCCCTTGTGAGTGCTCATCCTGACGCTGGCCTCTTGGACCCCCACTCCCACCTGTCACTGTCCCCTCTTCACTGCCCTGAGAACACTCCCGCAGTGCTCCAGAGGCCAAGTTCTTGCCTGGCCAGTCAATATGAAATCGTTCTTGGGCAAAGGTGCACTGTCTTTTACCTTACTCACAGCAAGCTATAGTTTTGCTCTTACTAAATCACAGGACCCACTCAGCAAAAAATTCTTTCTGACATCCATGGTAATAAAAGTATATGCTGGTAATAAAAGTATATGCACTTGAGTAGCAAGGACCAATTTCATACACTGAACAAAATTTGGGAGCATAACTGAAAGGATTCACACCATACCAGGGGTCCCTGAGCTGGCTGTTCAAAAATGATATTTGCAGGAAAAAGATGAAAGCTTAGTTTTCTCCCTAAATGAAGGCTTCCCTTCTACCCTAAATAGTGGGCTGATAAATGACTTAACTGTTCTGTCTTCAAGCTGGCTGCTGCCAGGCATTGTAGAGTCTATCTCATTTTTCCCTTCTTGAAAGCAACCCTTTGAGGCAGGTGATGTTACTGTTTTTCAAAGTCATTTTATAGGTAAGAAAACTAAGGATTAGAACCATTAAGTGACTTCAAATCCAAGTCTTTATGACATCAAAGCTTCTGCTGTAACTGGGTGGTTCTCAATCGTTAGTGAACATCAGAATCACCTGGAGGAACTTGTTAAAACCAACTGTTGGGCTCCATCTCCAAAATTTCCCTTTCAGTAGGTCTGACTTGGGGGTCTGAGAATTTGCATTTCTGTTTCCCTGAATGCTAAAGTTTCTGGTACTGGGACTACAGTTGAGAAACATTACTATGTATGTCCTGAAACCCTTGTTGATTCCCTCCAAAAACCAAAAGAAAATGCACATGTATATTCCTAAAATGAAAACATAACACTTTTATGGGAAATCAGAAAAAAAATCTTCATCAGAAAAACTTTGATAACCCTAGTCCTAAATTAGATAGTCACAATACACGCTATATAAAATGACTTCTTCAGCTTCAGAAGGTTTTTTGTGGTGAGCTCTGTATTTCCCATGATGCCTAAGGCATATAACTTTGGTACTGCTTTGCCTAACTTTATGATTTATTGTTGTCATTTGGAATAAAATACTTCTATGCTTAGTACAACAAAGCAAGAAATGCCTGCCTAGAAATTGTTGTGGTTTTACAGTGGTAACACCATTGGTATGATGTTTATTTGTTTGTTTCTGAGGTTTTGAAAATTGCTTTAGAAAGCCTGGGGGCAGAAAGCTTCACTTAATTAAAATATTTTAAATCAAACCACAGGAACTTCAGTTCATAGAGCCTCAGGGTACAGCCAGCAATTGTAAGAAACTCAAATGGAATAGGGTGGATAAATATAATAATATGGGGTATAACTTTCTGTTATTATTTCTGTTAACTGTGTTAAAGTAATTAGGCAACAGAAATAGTAAACTGAAAATCTTTAGTTAACTATTGGAATACTGAGGCTATTTATAAATTGCTACACAACTGGTTTAGTGTTTCCCAGAGTGGCCTTGTAGTATTGGGAATAATGTTCCCAGGATGCTCAGTGAAGACAGGATTCCCTTTGAAGATAACTTTGGGAAATATAACACCACTCTCTCAGAAATAGACATTGCCCACTTGCTTAGGAAAGGCTCTTAGAAGTCCTGCATAAAGCAACCCACTTAACTTTGTCTAAACTATCATTTCTGTTTTTCAAGACGTTTTGATCACACAGCTTCTGATTCCCCTCTCACCCCAAGTAAAACCATTTTATAACCTATGGAACGGAAAAAGAAATTCCAGAAAACACATATGTTTATTTTTCAACCAATTATATGTATATATTGTGAAGCCTTCCTCCCCTCACCCCCTGCCCCTGATTTCCTACTCCTTCCCAAGTGTTGACTATTTCTCTTTGCTGAAATAAGAACTTGAACATATACTACTTGCACACATTTGATGGCTGAAACAAGGCGCCAGGGATACTTGGGTTGCTTTCTGAGTTTATCAGTAGGTAGGATTCAGTAAAACCATAGAAGTTTGTTTTAAATGAAGAAAACATCAGTCAGAATTGTGTAGAGTCCAAAAATAAATTTAATTTCATTACTTCCAATGGATAACTTTATTTCTAGAATGCTGCCTAGGAAAGAACCTTGGGCAAGCCTATTCTGATTACTAGAAAGGGATCATTTATAATTACAATAGCATTTGTTTGTCTGCTGAATGTACCTAAATTGCCTGAAAACTACTTACTTGCTCAATCAGTTAAACATTTTTCTCTTTGGAAATATTAATTTGCTTAGCAAATTCACTTTTCCTAGGTACAGGGAAGTAATCTTCAGCCACTTTTCCCCTAGCTAGAGGAAAGGTAAACTTTAACCTAACCATTTTTCTAATTATCACACGTTTTGAATTAATGGGGTCCAAATTAATTAAGGTTTTATTATAGTTTCATCCTTAGGAGACAAGGTTTCATTTCCCTCTTTTGAGATATTTTCCATCTGAATCAAAAGAAGATTAACCTCACTACTCTCATTGCTTGAAGCCAATGGGTTTCAACTTCTTTTTTCCCTCCTCAATGTACCTGAGGGTTACGGAACACTCCCTCTGTAAGGAAAAGATGAGGTGTGTGGGGGGCTATAATTAGGAAAATCTCCCCAGGTGATTCTGATAAGCTCCCTGCCCCTTCTTAAGAATCCTGGCATTAAGGCTTTGATTAAAAACTTGTAACCCTCAGGCAAGAGTGGAATTGGGGCGGGAAGGGCAGTGGAGGCCCTGACAGGACTCCAGCTAAGCAAGTTGGCAGGGGGTTTTGTCACAACTGGTCAGCTAAGGCATGAAGAAGCACAAAGATAACAGGTCAGCCAACAAGCATAAGGCAGAAGATTGCCATAAGCATTTTTAGCATGATTAGCTGTCTCCACCATATGTACTGAACACTAGCTGTTGATAACCCATGAGCAGCTAGGAGGAAGGAGGCTGAAGACCTCAGAACAAAACCTGCCTTTGGGGCAAGCAGGGACAGAGACTGACATTTAATCTGCTTGATGCTGGATCTGTGAATGAGATGGAAAAGTAAACTGCATCCAAGTACTTTCCCACTTTCTCCAATCTAGTCCACAGTAACCTGAGGTCTATGATACAGAAACATCCTGCTAGATATGGGTTCATAAATGATATAGGTGTGTACAAACCTTAGAAGAGGCTAAAATGTGATGTTTAGAGGAATTTATCTGTATAATGGAATATTAAGAGAGTCATCAGTTAATATTAGGAGAATCACCATAGTCCTTGTTTTCAGTTCCTATTATAATCTGTCTCTTGAGGGTTTAGACAGAACAGCTGGTAATGATAAACAAATACTCAAAACATTTCTTTTGACTTCCAAGCAAAATATTAAATGAGTAAGGTATATATTTCCTTTGATATTGATGTACTGAATCTTACAGGCTATTAACTAAAGCCCTTTGGGAAATACTTTACCTAATGCTGTTATAGTTTTGTCTGTTCTTATTGTTTTATTCTGTTTAAATAAACTTGGATGTTTATTTAATTATATCTATATTAATTATATCTATATTAAGTTCCTCCTAACTAGTTGTCCACATTTGATACCATTGTAGCTATCTTCTAATACACTAACTTGAGGGTAGATCTGTTTAAAGGTGAAGACTGCTATAAAAGGGAATCTTCTCTGTTGTTTTGAGAATATCTGAATGCTTAATAACTGTTATGTTCCCTTGTCACGCTGAATTGAGTTTGGGCAACCAGGATTGGGCTAGTTGCAGCTCTATGAACACGAGCAAATCATTTTAGCTCTTTGGGTTTCAGTTTCCTTATCTGTTGAATATGGTTTCTTCCTGAGGCTGCTGTATGTGATTTTATAGGTCAGTGATACTGAATTAAGTTTCAGGTTTTGGACACTAGATGGTGATGTTGTGTTGCAATTTGAAGAAGTCTTCCTCATCTTAGCCAAGGTCGACACTCAGGCTTCATATTTGCTCAGCTTTTAATAAATACGGTGTATGATTAATGAAACTCTATCCATGAAACGTACGTAATTGATCATGGAAATAACACAAATGGAAGAAGAAACCAAAAATAACTCTAGCTCCTTTTTTCATCCTACTTATATGTTAGGCAATTTATAAATCTATTGAGGCTTTAATGGCAGGCCTAGGCTCCTGATGCCCACTTCCTGTTTCTCACTTCTCTCATTCATCCTTTTGGATTCCTAAAACTACTCACCTCAGAAGTGCTTATGAGACTTTAGGCTGCCTGTTGAGATATCAGAACTATACAAATGAATGCAATTTTTGTTCAGAAAAACCTCCCTATAAGTACATTTCCTCATCCTAAGTCAAACAGCCTGAGAACAGTTCTCTCAGAAGCCTCTTCATGGATGATTTCCTGCTTGTTTACAAATCAGCAGTAGAAGGAGAATGGGTTTACTAAAGTGGTGGCTGCCTTTCTCACTCTTCCTGGGAGTGAATTCTTTTGAGCTCAAAACACAGAAGGACATAAGAGTTCCTAGAACTCCCTTTTTTTGGGTCCTCTGTTTCCTGACTCTGAGTCTGCAGATTTTCCTGATGGTTTTAGGCTGGAGGATGGCCATCACATAGCCACTCTACTATGGTTCTCTCATAGCTACTCACAGAGCCACTCTGCTGCAGGATAACTTGCTCATGAAAGGAAATGCCAGATTAAACCCCTTGCCACCCTGGGCCTGGGTCCTCCAAACATGGAATAGGTATGTGGGGGAAGGAATGAGTTCATTTTGAGCAATTTAACACGTATTTTAATATAATTATACCCCATTAAAAAACAGTAGCTTTTCCCCACAGTGGCATACTCCTTTACTGACAGGAATGAGTAATTGGAAATGGGGAAGGCCTTTCACTGGCGATTCTGTGTGCTGTCTCAGCAAGATAGCTGTACCAGACGGGGCTGGGGCAGCGATATCACTCTGGTAGGTACCGCTCCCTCAGGCACGGTTGTCCCGATTTATGAAACTGGCAGTTGTCCTGGTTCTTATGATAGGTTGGGTCATCGTATTACATGACCTAATCCTGAATCTCAACCAGAGTGAGTAAATCTCTGCTATCTTTTGGCTAGATGACACAATCAATTGTCACTTTACTTTTCTTTGACTTACATACTCGAACACATAGAACTATAATTCACTTGAGGCTTACAAAAAGAAAAATGGTTTTAAATTTGAAATGTTTCACTCCCAGCAGATAAAGCTGAAGGAAAATTAACTTGACTCTCATAGTCCAGTAATTTAAGGCTAAGAGAAAAAAGGTCCCTTTATACAGTCCAGAAACATCTACCTTATGGAACATTTTAATTCCTTCGTCTAAGGAACCTAAGGCAGAGATAGGCTCCCGGAGGACCTGAGACTCAGAATTTACAAATTAAATTCTTTCCCATTCATTCAGCAATAGAAGAAATACAACTAAAGAATGCAAAGAAACAAAAAACTTTGAGACAAATGCAAAGGGAACTTGGAGTTAACTTTATATAGCCAGAAGAATGGATTCATAGGGGTAGCACAGAGACCATTTTTTAATGAATTGAGCCTGTACTTGAGTGATAGCAAGGAGATAAATATAATGTGGAACTTGGCATGAATGAATAGAAATCCTCACAGCTACTAAAACCATGTCTCTTTTAGCTTCATTGTGTAGTTACAACAGAGCAGTTTAAAAGACCAGAATAAATGTGACCTGAACATTTGTCTGTCTTAGGTTTTATGAGTACAATTTGAACTAAACTGTGCCAAATCAGTAAAGAAAACTATGAAAATAAATACGTAATAGCCTAGCATCGTATTTAAAATGTAATATAGCTCCCTAACCAAATAGACCCCAGATTTAAAATACATTTCAAATATTATTTAGGGTATTTTGGGATCATTTTTTTTCCCAGGTACAGCAGATAATGGCAAATTCAGTAGGACTTGGTAAGAGAATTTCATCAGAAGCAATAAACAGGCAGAGTGAAAACTGATTATATTCTGATTTATGTAGTTCATTCATGTTCTGGGCTGTTTGTTCTGGCAAATGTACATTCCCTGATTCAAAAATTTCTATAAAGGTGATTTGGTTCAAAAAAAAGGTTTTATGTCTAGGGACCATACAGATTTTAATCATCTTCTTTGTGCTCTGTTCTGTGTCTTCTTTGTGAGGCTTTTCTACCCTTCAGCACTATTGTTTCTCAAGGATGATTTTTATCAAGAAAAACATGCAGAGAGTAGAAGAAGATTTAAATCTTAGTAGAGGTTTATTTTAGTTTATTATTATTTTTTAATTTAAGCTGGCTTGGTGAAATTAAAACAACAACAACAACAACTCTTCCCAAAGCAAATGTAGTATTTGAGAATAACATAGGAATGGGTCCCTAACACATGAGCAATTATTATGGTGAGGAGTGAGATTCTGTTCACTCACTGCAAGAAGGGGATGCTTTCATAATGTCTCTATGTGGTGGAGGAGAGGGCTGGAGTGAAAGCTGGGATCAGGTGTCACGGGGACATCAGTCACTCCTTCAGCAAATAGGATTCTGAGTTGTTGCTGCTCAATCTAGGGCTCAATACAGCAGTGAATAAGTGAACCACTTAGGGGAAGCCAAACACTGAATGACTGATTATGTGAAGAATGAATGTTGTGGTGATATGTAGCATACTTTATTTTATTTTTAACTTTTTCAGTTTTTGTAGAGATGGGGTCTCACTTTGTTGCCCAGGCTGGTCTCAAACTCCTGGGCTCAAACAATCTTCCCACCTCAGCCTCCCAAAATGCTGGGATTACAGTGTGAACCACTGTGCCCGACCAGTGTAGCATACTTTAGAATACACACAATAGGAGAAAGAAAAGGACAGAGTTAGCCCAGTGAGGAGCCAGATGGGCAGGAGATAAGTGTTTTTGGCTAAGGAAACAAAGCCTGTGGAGACAGAAACCAAGAGGAAGAGTGGCATGTGATTGGGCTGGTGAGGCCAGTCCAGTACTTACAGTCCATATTGAAAATGTTGGTCTCTAGTCTAAGAATAATGGGAAACCTTAGAAGTGTTTCACAAGACCATTGCTCTAGCCACTGACCTATGGAGTCACTTAAAAGTATTTTAAATAGAGGGGTGTCATCATCAGTTTTGCCTCTTTAATAATATTCTGATTATACTGTTTTATAGTCAAACATGAAATTTTTCTGCTATTTCTAAATTCCAGGAGGAAAGTCTCATTATAATTCTTATATAATGGCACAAATTCATTCAAGTTGGGAACTGACTTTATTACCTAATCTGGAGAAGGCCGTTAGTCTTTTACATGGCGATAGAAATTTGTATTATGGTAACTAACATTGTAAAAAGATAGTCAATTTATAAAGAACTGCTTGTTAAAAGAAGCTTTATTCTTCAAATTCTATAAAAGAAGCTTTTAAAAAGTAACCTTTCTAGTGTTTTAATATTTATTCTGGAAAGTTTAAATGTATTTTTGATAGGATAATAATGTACTCATTTGACCACCTCTTCTAATTTCCAACACTATAATTTTTCTCATAGGCTTTGTTTAATCTTAAAAATCCAATAAGCAATATAAAAACAGATATAAAGACTCATTACACTATATGGACCCACCGGAAAGTCAATAAGCAATCAACTTACTGAGCCCTCCGAGATATGATATTTTTAAATGCAGTAATGTGAATGGTGAAAATTTATTGGAGGTTAGATCAGTTTAATTCTGGTTTGTATGGATATTGTACAGAATAGATACTGCCATTGTTGTCATCTTTTCACTTCAGTCTGTAAAGTAAGAATTCCATCATCTGCCAGAATTACCAAAATCAGGATGTTTCTCCTTATGTATAAATGTGTGTGCACGTGTACATATATGAGCATATGTATACTAACACATGCAGTTGTGCAAGAAATGTCATATTATCTTTCTGTATTATTCTGTATTTTTCTGTATTATTTTTCTGTTATCCTGAGTGCCCACCACACCAGGGTGGCAGGGAATTTAGTCTCCTTCGTTACTACGTCTCCCTTCCTGGGAAGATTGATACAAAAGCCCGGAATTTTATTATGTTGGTGCAAAAGTCGCGCAGTTTTTGCCATTAAAGCAATGGCAAAAACAGCAATTACTTTTGCACCAACCTAATATATGCAGTAGTATGTTCACAGACTGCCCTTTTGTTTTCAGGTCACAGTGGTCACACTGATGTCATTATGGTTCTCAAAAAATGGTGGTTCTTCTTGTTCCAGGCCAAGTTGGTTTCAGAAATACTTGCTGAGCCTGAGAATTCCAAACCAGCTTCACTTGGGGCACCACAAAGCAATTGCTTTCTGTGGTCCTGAGATGTTCCTGGGATACACTGTGGAGAAAGACACAGGCCCTGCTATTCTCCACTTTCTACCTGACCTTGAAAAGTCTTTGAGAAAGTCCTTTATGAATTTAAGCATTTGAAACCAAAGCCAGGGAGTGGCCCAGGGATGTTTTTAGTCAACTTTTGCTTTCAGCCCTAAAACACAGGACACAACTCTGACTGGGAAAAGGACAAACGCAGTAAGAATTAACTTACAAATGTCAAAGATTACCCAACCTACATGTGCTCATTTTTGCAAGGGAGATGCATATAATAATAATTAAAGAATGATGAAAATTATAGCAGGTAGGAAAACCCAGCACCTGCATGCTTTCCATAGGCCAGCCCACAATGACACTGAGAGATTAACAGGTGTTATCTCATTTTCTCCTCATGGCCCCGAAAGGCAGGCACTATTGTCCTTACCTTAAGGATAAGGAGATTGTAGATTTTGAAAGGTTAAGTAGCTTGTTCAAGGTCCTACAAGTCCTCTGTAGGGGGCTGGAATTGGTCAGTGTCTGGGGCTCCGCTCTCAACCCTATGCTCAGCTTTTGCGTCTCATAGGAATCGCTCTTAAAGCTTTTCACTAAGATAGACGTCCATCTGTCTGCTCCAAAGCAACAGGAGAAAACTTGAGGAGCATGCTCTTTTTTTTTTTTTTTTCTTTTTTACCACCAAAGTTCTTTTGGTGCAAACTTCCAGTAGATTGCACATCTCCTGAGGGTCTGTTAAAGGTGGTCAGAATCCAACAATGAATTCAGAATAAAATTGATTTAAAGACTTGTTTACATAGCTGATATTGAAACATGGGCTCTAAGGTAGATATATTTTCCAACATGAAACCAAATGTACTATTCTTGCTTTTATCTTCATGTCTACATGTTTTCCCAGTCTAGATCAGGTTTTTAGCTTTGTGAGGACTTATGTAAGACATTTAACGTCAGTTTTAACATTAGATGACTTAGTTATAAATTTGTTTTGTAGATAAAAACACTATGCATAATTTTGTAATTTTTCTCTTTAGGCTAATGAATGAAAAAACAAGCTGTAGCCTAAATCTACCAATGTCAATAAAAACTAATTTACTATCCTTCTGCTTTGCCACCTCAAGTACTTTTCAAAGCTTTCAAATTATACTGAATTTAATATACATACATATAAATGTACATGCATGTATATATACATATATATTCACATATATATATATAAATGGGTATATGTGTTTGCTTTCCTTGGCATGTTTCAATATATACATGATATTATAATATCATTATTAATTTCAATGATACATTATCTAATAGCTATGACTATTTATGACCCACACTATTCTAATGGGTATTAAGCACATTTTGATGAAATATACCGTATACCCTGAAAGTGGTCTTTTGTCCTGTTGTGGGATAGGCATCTATGACAGGCTGGAATTAGCTTGGGATTTTTGTTAGGCACTTTACCTGTAGGCCAGCAAAAATCCTGACCAACTGCCAGAAGGGGCTTTCATTCACTCTCTCATTCTGGTGTTGATGGCAGCTGCCGGCCAAATGGAGCCGTCACTGCCATCACGCTGGCTGCAGCAGGGAAGGCGTGGACAGTGGCAGCAGGGGTGGCTGCAGGAGCAGCAATGGCGGTGGTTGGTCCCCTGTGCCCCACATCCCCGATGCAGCTGACTGAGCCGCCCCTACCCTCGCACGGTGGGGTGGGATTTGCTCCCAGGCCTGGACCCTCTGCTGCTTCGGACCCTGGCCCCACGTTGCTGCTCTCCCCGGCTGCTGCTGCGGGGAGGGTGCAGCGAGGAGGCAGAGCTGGGCCCAGGGTGGTGCTGCGCTCCATGGAGCCAGCGGGAGCCGGGGACAAGCGAGAGCCATCCCCTAGGAGCCCACCGCCCCAGGAAGCCGCCGCAATGAGGCCAGGCGGAGCCGCCTATCAGCGCGGGAGCAGCGAGGTAGGGCATGGAGGGGCGGGCAGAGAGGGCCTAAGAGAGAACCTGGAGCTCCTGCCCCAGGCTGGAGGAGGTGTAGCCAGGGCTGCCCGCATGCTCCACTGAGCGGATGGGAGTTCTGCCTTCCCAGGCACAGGACCCAGGCGTCTCTGCCGTCTGCACCCATGAGTGCCTGGGAAGGCCCCCCTTTCCCATGCAGGCTGGGGAGTGTCTTCTCCCGCCGCCTGGCCTCTCCCTAGTCCTGGTGCCCTGTCCAATCTCAGAGTGGGATTGGGGCTGAGCCCAGTCACTGCCACAGCCTGGCTGGGTGTGCACAGACTTGGTGCAGTGCTGACACACCAGCGCCATGCTGCCTTGGCCCCTCCAGGTTTTGGGCATGGACGAGTATGGGAGGAACCCAAAGGCGGTGTAAGTGTGGCTACCTGCTGGCCCGCAGGTTCCCCTTGGCGTGAGCAGCCTGGGCACCATGGACAGTGGCAGGAGGCAGACAGGCTTCTGGGCAAAGGGAGTGGGTCCCTGGTGAGGCCCCACCTTCATGCCAGAGAGGGCCTGAAGGCTGGATGCTGGGGTGCCAATCCTACAGACCGAAGTGGGAACTTGTGGTGCCTTTTCCTGGCCAGCCCATGGCTGCCCACGGACAAATCTGTGCACTTCCTTTCCTCTGAGGCCCATAAAACCCTGGACTCAGCCAGACTCAGAGGAAGGAGAGCTGAGGACACTACGGGACAACCAGCTGTAGAGAGCAACTACCCTCTCTGCTGGGAGCTGAACACTTGTCGGGACGCCCTGGCTACAGAGAGGAGCTGCCCACTGCGGGTCTCCTCTGAGCTGTTCTACTGTTCAATAAAGCTCTTCTTCATCTTGCTCACCCTCTACTTGTCTGCATACTTCATTCTTCCTAGTAGCAGGACAAGAACTTGGCACCTGCTGAATGGCAAGACTAAAAGAGCTATAATACAAACAGGGCTGAAACATGCCCCTTGCTCTCCATGTTACAGGCAAAGAGGAGAGAAGAGCTGTGGCTCTTTGGGAGCTCTCAGAGCCAGGGCTGTAATGCCCTCTTTGAGGCCCTGCAGTTCCTGGCATCTCCAAGCTTCTAAGCACCACTGTATTCCCTGCTGCCAGCCTGCTGCCAGCCAGGGAAGCTGGTTGCAGTGTGCCTGGTTCAGCCACAGCCTTGCAGAGAGCTGGTGCCTGTGATGGTACATGGAGCTGCCCAACCCGCGGCAGTAGCTCGTGCATCTGACAATGCGCAGAGGCCAGAACTCACACTGGCTCGTATACCCCTCGCCACTCCACGCCTGGCTCACCCTTGGCAGGTGTGGATCCAGGTCAGTAGCATGAGCCTAGCACAGCCTGCTAGGCTGAGTGGGTGGAATGAGCCCAGCAGGCCTGAGCAAAAGTCGGGCAAAGGTGCCACCGGCCGCAGGTTTCTGGCCAGAAAAGTGACACTCCAGGGATCCTGTAACAGTGTGAGGGAGTCACCAGGGGAACACTTACTTCCCTCAATTGTGTTGTTGAAATGAGAGAGCAATAGGATGGGGAAGATTCCAACCATTGGACAACAACCTAAACATTCTTCTATTACAGCGTCAGCTCTGATTGCCTCAGATTTTTGAGGAAATACCTTTTGCCTCATTAAACTGAGGATGGTTTGTATACAAGTTATTCCATATAGACTAAATCCCAAGTCTATACAGAGAAATCAGCTATGTTTGCGAAGCAGCTCTGCAGGCAGTGAGGTAGCTCCTTACCTCTATAAGAATGTGGTTGCGCAGGATCAACTCCTGCAGAAACGAATGTGATGTTCTTGATGATGTTTAGCTCCTTGCTGTTGATCCAATGATCCCTTTTAATAAGCAACGATGGTATTAGGTTGGTGCAAAAGTAATTGTGTCTTTTGTCATTGAAAGTAACAGCAAAGGCTGGGCGCGGTGGCTCACGCCTGTAATCCCAGCACTTTGGGAGGCCGAGGCGGGCGGATCACGAGGTCAGGAGATTGAGACCATCCTGGCTAACACGGTGAAACCTCGTCTCTACTAAAAATACAAAAAATTAGCCAGGCTTCGTGGTGGGCGCCTGTAGTCCCAGTTACTCGGGAGGCTGAGGCAGGAGAAAATGGCGTGAACCCGGGAGGCGGAGCTTGCAGTGAGCCGAGATTGTACCACTGCACTCCAGCCTGGGCGACAGAGTGAGACTCCGTCTCAAAAAAAAAAAAAAAAAAAAAAAAAAAAAAAAGAGAGAAAGTAACGGCAAAAACTGCAATTACTTTTGCACCAACCTAATACCTAAAACGGTGTGATGTTTGTCTAGCCTAATTGTGAAAATGACCCTTTTTCGTGCTATTGACTTATAGCCCTCAAATGTCCTTGACATTTACATGCATTCCTATGGCTCTTAAACAGACTTTGTGTTTAGAAAATGTAAAGTATTTCTGCTGCTTCTGATAAAACTTTTCACAAGTCTTCTAAGCAGAAAGTCCTTCCAGTTTGGTGATCCACAGGAGGAATTTGCTTGAATTATTTCCTCCCCTGTTTCTTTTCCTAATAATCTGTAATACAAGTTCTAACATGAAATTTAAATTCTTTTATAATTTCATTATCTAGAAAGTGATTTTGCAGTCTGCTGAGGATCCGATGTTGAAGTACAGCACAGTGTACAAAATAATTCTTGTTTTAATACATTGCTATGGCTCTCAAAGGAGCCTCCGCTCGGCTCAGTTCATCGTTAGTTTCGATATTACTCAGGTTTCCAGGTCTTTAATACAAAATGAAAATTAAACAATATTCATTTTGCCAGGGCAGTTCATAGAGAAATTGGTTTTAAAAACCTTATATTTTCCAATTAGAAAGGCTCTTGTAACCATGTCTAGTTTTCCTAGTTGTTTAGAACCCAAACACTAGAAGCCAGAAAACCTTCAGAGAATGGACTCAGAGCCCCCAAGCCCCCATTGCAATACACACCATTACTACTGATGGGCACTAGTTAAAACCTTATGAAACCACTAAGCATATTGCAGGAAACCAAATTCAAACAATATACACCCCCAGTGAGTTCTTCAGGAGATCCAAAGAAACATTTTTAGCTTGTACATAAATTAAAAAATGAGTATTTTTAACTAGTAGTAATTATGGTATTTTGGCTTATTTACATTAGGCCATTTTTGTATTCAAATATCATAAAGCCACATGGCATGGTGAAAAGGCATGAACTTCGCAGCTTCAAAAATGTTGGACTGAATTCTGTTCTGTACCTTAGAGGAACAAATTGAATTAGCCACTTTAGGCCTCAGTTTACTCATTTGTAAATAAGAGATAATTGTACTACCTCATAGGGTTGTTATGAGTATGAGATAAAACATAATTGAACACCTAGCATGTAACTTGGCATAGAGCAGGCTCCTATTAGATTTTCCTTTCTTTTCCTTTTACCTATCAATTATTTAAAAATGGAACTGGGTAGAAAAGCATGAAAGTAGAGCCTCCTGAATTTTGCTGCTGAAAGTCAGGCTCAGATATGTGGATCAGACTTTATAAAATCTCACCAAGCCCCCAGCATTGATATTTCTATAGCATTAACAAAAGAGAAAAATGAGATTTTTTTTCTTTCTCTGGCCTATTATTTTTTGATTCTTTTTTTGTTCACTCACTTACAGTGTATTTAAGTGGAAATCACTTCAAGCCCTTGGACCACCCTCCGAAAGCTTTGCTAAATCTCACATTTTTTGGTTTCACTCCAGATACAGTACTGTGTCCCCTACCTTTGAAGTCTTTGAAGTGTCCACATTGTAGGCTGAACCTGTAGTGAAGCCCAAACTGGTGGTTTTGACTGCACAAACCCATGTAAAGCTGGGACAGGTGGATTTGAAGCCTGATATGAGAAGGGGTGGTGTTCGCTTCCCTTTCTTGACCCCCACCTCTCTCCACTCTTAGTCTCTTCAAACACTCCTGCTATAGTCACAGACATATCAAAGACCACTGTACTATGGCTGCAGTGACACTGAGGCTGGAAGTGACTGCTTTACCCGACCATATCTGTTCACTGCCTTAGGGAGTGAACTGAAGCGAGAAGTACATCATCAGGTGTTTTATCGCAGCTGATGACCTCATGTTTCTTTACCTGGGAGAGATTTGAATCAGAAGTAAAGGATGGCATAAGACATTTGGAATGTGGACTATATATTGCAAATTATTATAAAATGTTATTATTATAAATTATATAATAAATATAAATGTGATTTATATTTTTATAGTTCTGCAATGTATAACTATATCTTTTAATTTTATATCATTTTTCAGTTTTTAAAATAAATATGAATGGTATCATACTATACAATTTTGTTTTTAGTTCAGAAGTAGTAGGTTAGTGAAGTTAAGAGCTAGACTGCATTGGAATACTTCTTTGCCACTAACTAGCTGTATGACCAGGTAAATAATTTTCTCTTTCTGTGCCTCAGTTCCCTCCTCTATTAATGAGATTATAATAATACCAATCTCTCAGGCTTGCTACTATTATGACTTGTGCTTAATATTAAATATTAATATGAATACAGTTAAATATTATATAAATTAATACATATAAGTCACTTAGAATGACACAAGGCTTTGTGTTACAAATACATTGTAAGCACTATGTATTTGCTGTTATTGTTAAAATTATGTTTAACTGCTATATCATATATTATTGTCTAAATTTGCCATAATATATTTATCTATTCTCCTATTGATGAGTATTTACTTCTTTCAATGAGAAGTATAAAAAGAAAATGAACATTTTTGCGTGCAGTGCCTGAATATGATATGCAAAAATATCTGAAGAAGAACACTCAGAAGAGGAATTCCTGGCTTACAGGGTATGAACACCAACAGATTTACTTGTTACTGCCAAATGGCTCTCCAAACAGTCAGGCTAATTCACGCTCCTAATGTCAGTGCATGAGAATTTCCATTGCTGTACATCCTTGCCAACTGTAACATTTTTACCAATCTGGTGGGTGTGAAATGGGAATGAATGGCATCTCATTGTTTACATTTTATTATCAATTGGGCTGAGAGCCTTTTTCAAGTGTTTATTGGCCATTTGCGATTCCTCCTCAGTTTCCATCCATCCCTTGCCCATTTTTTATTGAGTTTTCTTTTCCTTATTGATTTGAAGGAGTTCTTTAAATATTTTTAGATACTAATTATCTATTCATTTTATTGATGTAACAGACTGTTCCAAGTCTGTGACTTGTCTTTTAACTTTGATTATACTATCTTTTTGTGAAAAAATTTAAATCTTATAATTAGTTCAATGCATCAGTTGTTTCCTTTATAGGTTGAGCTTTTCTGCAACTTGTCTAGAAAATTCTGCCCTCACCCAAGTTGGTAAAGGCATATGCCTACATTTTTTAATGAAAATTATAAGAGTTCTGGTTTTTATGCATAGATCTTTAGTTCAGGTGGAATTTGTTATTTATGTTATGAAGTATGTTTCTATTTTTTCCACATTGATAACCAATTATCTCAACAAAAGTTTTGAGTGCTCTATTTTAATTTTTTCATAGATTTATAATGCCCATTCTGTCATGTAAAAGGTAGCCATACATGCAAAGTGTTCTTTCTGGGCTTCCTATTCTGTTTGATTCATCAACGTGTTTAACTTGCATCAATAGCGTATTTCAAAATAGCTTTAAAATACATTTAATATCTGTTACGGTTTTTTTCACTTTGTTTCTTTTAAAAATAAACTATTTTTGACATTTTGCTCTTTTGTGTCAAGTTCCATGAAAAACTCTGTTGGCATTGTAAGCTGAATACACTGGTGATACAGATGAATTTGGAGAAACTGATATCTTTACATATGCCTTCTAATCCACTAGCATGACATAGTGCTCTATTTAGGTCACATTTGATGTGCTTCACTTATATTTTCCTCATATTTTATATTTTTATCCATAAAAATGTTGAGTCTTATTTCTTAGGTGTATTTTGAAGAAGCTAAAGATTTTGCTTGCTATTTTAAATGGAAGGTTGTATTTTTTTCATTTATAATTTTTAATTTGTATATATGGGTATATAGAAGTACTCTATTCTTTTAAAGCCCTAATCATAAGTTTGTAAGTCTCCTTCAATTTTCTGCATAGGCAAGCAGTTTTATTTCTTCATTCAGCCTTTATGTTTTCTATTTTTCTTGTCTTATTGCATCATCTATAATATATAGTGCAAAGTTGAATGGAAACTATAATAGAAGGCTTTTGTGTCTTTTATCTGATGTCAGTATTATGCAGTCACAGGCTGCTGATTGCTGCAGGTTTATTTTATTTTTTTAAGCTCAGAAATTTTTATTCTGGTAAAAAACACATAACACATCTTTCTTAACCATCTTTAAGTATACTGGAGCTGTGGGTTTTGATTGATGCCTTTGGTGAGGTCGAGAAAATTTCCTAGAACAGCACTATACTTTCTAACAATTTTATTTTAAATCATGAGTCTTGAATTTTGTTGAACTTGTTTTTGCATATGCTGAGCTAATCATTTAGTTTTTTCTATTTTAATTTGTCAGCATAATATTTTCCATTAATGGCTCATTTTTTATACAAACTATCTTTGCATTCCTGGGATAAATGAAACACGGGCATGGATGAAGAGGTAGGGGATGGGATATGTAAAGGTCTCAGAGAAGAGCAGTCCAAGAAGAGAGGTCAGCAAGTATGAAGCTATTGAGTTAGCAGGATGTTTGGTCTACTTGGAAGATGGCTGAGTAGCATGGTCCGATGAGAGTACTATTCCATCTAGGACATCCCTGGTGACAAATTATCCAGGCTAGGAATTCAGTGCTTATCAGGGCAGTGTGCTCCTTAAACATCTCCCTTTATCTTCTACCCTAATTCTTCTATTGATTCAGACCACATATGGTACCCTTTTTTGCTCTTTGGAAGCAGAACTAAACTTTGTGCTCTCTCTAATTCATAAAGCTACGTCTCTGTGGGCTGAATTTCTCCTATGACAGAAGTCTATAATTCACTTCTGGACCTTTTTGGCCAGCATTTGAACCTGACCTATATAGTGGTGAGTGAACAGAAAGTATGCCTGAGCCACACTGGACTACTTCCTGGATCTGTGCTGCTAAATACTATCTTTTATAAGTGGTTGGAAGAACACTGGAAACATCTCCAAAATGTGCTAAGTTGATCCTGATTATTGTGAGACACAGGAGGAAAAGATATCATTCTATTTCAAGTGAGTCAAATTAATAGAGATATTATATTTTTCTGGACTTTGTTCAAAAGTAAGATGTCCTGGAAGTCTAAGCATAGTAAACACACTCCTTGTATACTTTGGATCTAAGATTTAGTGCTAAAACTGGAAGGCAAAGAATTGGAAATACTGAGTGGGACACATGTAATACATTTTAAAAAGGCTGGAGGGGGAGAACACTAGAACTCTGTCCCACCTATGTGTGGGGCCAAAGGCAGAACAATCTCTATATGCCTTTTGGGGCAGATAAACCCATCCATCAAGCTGCATCTGGTGCACAGACTGAGGCCTTGACACCTATGTGCTGAAGGATTTATTGGCCTTGTTCAGGGACTCGTAAACCTACTTCTTGGTTTTTCTCTGGCTCCTTATCCATGCTGTACTTTGAGTCACTAAGCCTATTGGTTATGCTGGTTGGTGTTTCAGTCCTCTCCTTTGTGAAGAAAGAGTACTACACTTTTTATGCCTTTGAGTATCTCAGAGGTTTAGGCAACTCCTTAGCAAAGAAATCTTCATACTTGCCAACAGATGACACAATGACAAAGCAAGGGGATTATATTTTTCTCTCTTACCTTTGTGTTATCTCTCCGTTTTTACACTTTGCACTAGCACATAGTTTGGCCTGCTAGTTTGATGGCATTTTTTTTCTTTTCTTTTAGGTTCTTCTTTGGAATTGGTGGCTGGCTGCTTGCTTATGAGTGTAGACATGTGACCCAAACACTCCTCCATCACTGCTCTGTGGCCTCAGGTAGCTAACAGCTCAGATACACCCACCTTTGTCATTTGACACCTTAGTTTTGCTCTGCCCTGAGACTACCAAGCATAGGTTTACGTGGGAAGGTGAGGTAAAGTATTTTTGTTTCAAAAGAACTATTTGCCTGAAAAAGCACTTATCTTGAGATTTCTTTAAATGTTAAACTCTCCAAATATCTCTCTAATTAATTCTATTTGTGAAAATTCTATTTAGATATTCAGTAGATGTGGTATGGTATGAATTATCATGTGTCTATTGCAAATTACAGTACTAGATGTAAAACATATTTGAAATGAATTGTTATCATTTTGAAACTGTTCAAATTGATGTAGTATTTTAAAATGATAAGCTGTCCTGTTCTGCATTGAAAATCCCTTGAAAGGTGTGTGGGGAATGTGCTATTGGAGGCAGAAAAATGTCTGGTATTAAAACAATAGTAACAATAGATACATATTTGAACTTTAATGATTCCAAGTATTTTTCTTATAATGTTTCTTATAATTCTCATATTAACCCTTTGAGGTATGTGGTATTTTTACCCCGTAGAGAATCAGGATAGTCTAGTGAATAAAAGCTTGTGTCTTGGATCCAGACTGGGTTTTAAATCTAGGCTCTGTTACTTAACTAAATGTGTGAGCTTGGGCAAGTGTTTAACCTCTCTGTGTCTTGTATTTCTTATCGGTGAAATGGGCACTTATCTTTATCGATGATTAAATACATTAAAATATCTAAAACTCTCAGAACAGTTCCTGGCACGTAATACTCAATAAATGTTAGTGCTGATTATCTCTTACAGAGAGGTAAACATTTTTACAGATGTGTAAACTGAGGAACTGAGGCACAGAGTGGTTAAGATGACTTATCTGAGATTAACATATTAAGTATAAGAGCTAGAATCTAACCCTGGAAGAGTGACCCAACACAGATGTCTTTTCACCGGTACTCATACAAGAAACTATTCCTTGTGGCAGGAGGAGCCAGCCAATATATTTTATTAAATATATTAATTCTGTAAATGTGCAGGTGGTATTACCCATTATTATTCTCTGAATGTACTAGAAATTGCAAAAATAAATTCTGGCTAAAGTTTATCTTCGGGTAGAGTTAGCTTTATTTGTAAATGCCAAATAATCTTGTAACTTGTTTCTGTCCTTTTCTGGAGGAGAGAGCATCACTGCTTTGACAAGATCAATTAAACTAAACAACATATATGGACTTAAGGGTAACAAGGACTCCAAAGACCAAATGTGTAACTTGGAGTCTCTGCTCTCTACCAGGATTTTAAAGCCCCTGTCTTCCTCTTCTTCACTGCCTGGACTCTCTTGTATCAATATCTCTAAGGCTCTCTGTCCTTAATTTTTCTCTGTCTCATTATTTAATAACCTAAACCTATATCATACTACAAATACTAAGGAAGACAAAGAGTGCTTGTTCATAAAAGTTGTGATTATAAATCACCAAATAGTGAATATGTTGGACTAAGGAAATTAAATTAAAATAATACTGATGGACTAAGGAAAAAAGAAAGAAATTTAATAGGAGATAAATATCTTAAGTTAGTTTCACGGAGTATTTGGCTAGATTTGGCTTGATGGTAGTTCATATAAAAATACCTTATCATTTTGGGTAATACAAGTTCAAAATGAATCAACAGGCACACTTTTGCTCGAAGAATTTGTATACTTTTGGACTATGTGAACAGATGTAGGTTTCCCAAGTCAAGCAATGTCAGACATCAGTTGTGCCAGCCACGCTTAATGCATCTGGTGTTGCATTTTAGAAGGGGCTTTGAGAACCTGGAGATTTCAGGCACTGATCATTAGGAGGTCACAAAAGTCATGATTTAAGAGTCTGAAGGATGGTTATTTTGGGAAAAAACAAATATAGCATGTACTTCTGTTGGTGTGTTTCTACAATGTCCCAGTTCACGATTGGAAGGAGGCCCCTGACAGGATCAGCAAGCAATGAACGTATCTCCTAGGAGAGGCAGCAGCTTTCTGCTGTTGTATGCAGTTTATTTAGTGTGATGGCTGTGGGCCCACAGAATCAGTCAAAATCAGGGGAAAAATGAAATAATCACAGGAGAACCTTGGTTTCAAATGAAGCAGAAGAAATGTTGGGATTACCAAGAAATATTTTTGTTGAGTGAAAGGATGTTCTGAATTTCTAAACACAATAATCATTTTAATTAATTTAATTATAAGTACATTTTTATATCACATCACTTGGGATGATTTTCAAATTGCCTTATAATTAAGTAAAGTGACTCAGTTCTTTCAAAGATAAGTTACTTTGGGAACTGCTGAAAATATGGTCGTTGACTAGACACAATATAGGTGAGCAAGAAACAATTCTAGAAGCAATTCAGGGTGAGTATGTATGTGCATGTGTTTATAAATCATAGAGTTGGTTAGTGCTATCTTTTTTTAACAAATAAAAATTGATAGCATCACTTTAATGGGTGTGTTAATTTTCTATTTTACAAATGCATTGAAATTTTAAAAAACAAAGCTCTAAATTGAGGCATTTAGGTTTGTCAACCTTTTCCTATTATAAATAATATTTTTTCAGCATACGTCTGCACACATTCTTATACACATGTGTAATTATTTCCCTAGTTCAGGTTCTCAGAATTAGAATTGCTGGCTTAATGGAATACATCATTTAAGGTATGTTTCCAGATTAGTTTACCTCAACCCATATTTCTACTAGCATTTAGCAAGAGTACCGTTTCCCCCAGAGTATCAACAGACTTTTAAAATTTTTCCAGTGGATAAGTGTAACATGTTATTTCCTTATTGTTCTAATTAATATTTACTTGTGAGAATCAATTATTTTGTTAGGTCAATTGATTATTTCTATTTATTTTGGTGAATTACTTTTTCTTTTTATAAGAATGTTGTTCTTTTAGTTTTGTTTAAAGAACACTGTAGCAGAAAACATTGGTACTTCACCCACACGCCCTCAGATTTCTTTCCCATTTTTTCAGACACTGGCTTTGATTATGTTCTTTCTCCCAACAAGAAGTATATTTATCTCTCTGCACAGAGGCTTCCAGAAGTAGATTTGCTGTGTGCCTAAGGGGTGGGCAGTGGTGTCCTCAAACAAGGACTGACTGGCAAGCACATAGCTATAAACACCAAAACTCCCTCAGCCCATGAGGGAGGAGACAAATTTGAAGTGTGACTTGCACTGTGTCAGAAGTCTCCTGCATGAATGACCCTAGGTTACCCTCTGCACGTATTTGCTTGATATTTCAGCCTTGCCTGGCTTCCTTTCCTTTCTTGTCCTTCTGCCTCAATCCTTGACAATTTTCCTAATCACTTTTACACAAATCCTTGTCTCAGGATCTGATTCTGTGAAACAAAACTTAAGGCTAGGTGTGGTGGCTCACACCTGTAATTCTAGCACTTTGAGAGGCCGAGGCAGGTGGATCACCCTGAGGTCAGGAGTTTAAGAGCAGCCTGGCCAACATGGTGAAACCTCATCTCTACTAAAAAGACAAAAAAATTAGCCAAGTGTAGTGGTGGGTGCCTGTAATCCCAGTTACTCTGGAGGCTGAGGTGGGAGATTCACTTGAACCTGGGATGGGGAGGTTGCAGTGAGCCGAGATCATGCCACTGCACTCCAGCCCGGGCAACAAGAGTGAAACTCCATCTTAAAAAACAAAACAAAACAAAACAAAACAAAACACCCTAAAATCTTAGGACAAACATTTTCTTCATTAAGAGTATTTTCTCTGTTGTAATGATTAGAAATATTTGCCACACTTATTTTTTCAAACTTTTAAGTTCAGGGTACAAGTGCAATTTCGTTACATAGGTAAACTTGTGTCATGGGGGTTTGTTGTGCGGATTACTTCATCACCCAGGTATTAAGCCTAGTACCCATTATTTATTTTCCTGATGCTCTCCCTCCTCCCACCCTCCACCCTTCAAAAGGCCCCAGTGTGTGTTGCTCCCCTCTATGTCCAGATGTTCTCATCATTTAGCTCCCACTTGTAAGTGAGAACATGCGGTATTTGTTTTTCTGGGTTAGCTTGCTAAGGATAGGACATGGATGGAGATGGAGGCCATTATCCTTAATCTCATTTTCTTTTGGAAGTGTTTTACCACATATGCTGTATTGTTTTGTCATATACTGAGGCAAATTAGGTTTTTTTTTCTTTTATGCATTCTACTTTTGCATATTTCTTAACAATTTCTTTATATAGAATTATATATAATAATATTTATTTCTCTTTTTATATAAATAGTTCACCTTTATTTAGTTTTCTATTTAAATTCATAGATTTACTCTGCTTATGGTTTGTTGAGGTTCTTAAAGAGTTTAGAGTTCTCATCAAATTTGAGAAATTTTCAATATTATTATTTTAAAAAATAGTTTTCTGCCTCCCTCTGTGACTTCAAGTATATATTTTAGACTGCTTTGTATTGTCCCATAGAACCCTGATGCTGAGTTCAGTTTTTTAAGTCTTTTTTTTCCCGATTCATAGCTTCATTTTGAAGAGTTTCCATTGCTATGCTTTCAAATTCATTGATGTTTTTTATTGTAGTATCTAATCTGCTAATTATATGCAGTGTATTTTTTATGTCACATACTATATTTTCCCTCTTTAGAAGTTCCATTTGTGTTTTGTAATATCTTCTATTTATCTCCTCATGATATTCATGTTTTCCTCTATCTTCTCTAATGTTTAAAGTGTACATATAGTAGTTTCGACATCCTTGTCTACTAGTGTTATCTTCACTGTGATTTCTGTGTCTGTGTCCATTGATTGACTTTTTTTTCTGGTTTGGATCATATTTTCCTGCTTCTTGGCATGTCGGGTAACATGCAGAGTGTTATCATTCTTTGAATGCCAGACATCATGAGTTTTGATTGGATGGCATACATTGTGAGTCATATACTATTGGTTGTTGGATTTTATTACATGTTTTTAAATAATGATGTGTTCGTTTTGGTGTGCAGGTAAGTTTTATAGACTCAATTAGATCTTTTTGAGACTCTCCTTTAAGCATTGACAGGGCAAGTCCAGAGCAGCTTTAGTGTACTGCTAATTTAGCCCATTGCTGAGGTAATACTCTCTGAATATTCCACCCAATGACACATGTCTTATCCCTCTAGTAGTTGACAGCAAAACGATTCCCAACCCTGTGAAAGCTCTAGGTATTAACTACTCCTTTCTGGTGGTTTCTTCCCTATCCTCAGGTAGCTTTCCTCCTACATCTACAAAGCAGAGCTCAGCCAGTCTTAGAGTAACCCTCATGCATACTGGCAGCATTCAGTCTGTGGACAGCCTCCTCCTCTCTGCTACTTTGCCCTACACGTTTTAACTGCCTTGGTCTTTCCAAACTGTAATCTCTGTCTCCTCAACTAAGTGGGGCAACTGAAATCTGTTGGAGTTCCTCCTCTCTGCTCTGTGGCCTGAAAATTCTTTAGGCAGGAAGCCTGTGCAATGACAGGGCTCACCTTATTTGTTTCCCTTCTCTCAGGTGTCATGGTCTTGTGTTCCTTCTAGATTAGTGTATGAAACCATTGTTTCATAGGTGTCGTCCAGTTTTCTAGTTGTTTAATGTGGCAAGATGAGTGTGGTCCCTAATTCTCCTTTGTTGCTGGAATCAGAAATCTTTGGTTGATGTCATTTGATATCCTTTTCTTCCTTAGTTCTTCATCACCATTTTGACTGCAAACTGGGCAGATAAATGAAAGGTCAGTAGTTAGTGAGGAGTCAGTCCAAGACAGCAAAGAAGAGAGGTGGAAAGAAAAGATAGTTTTAAACAAGGGTGGCAGAGGGACTTCCCTAAGCATAACTGTTCTTGGAATTATCTTTGTGCCTCTTTACATTTCTGTGTCCCGTTAGCCTACCAGCTGTGCTTATTAAAGATCTCCAGGTAATAGCCATCAACCTTGGGAGAAATAGGAACTTCCATATCCCTCAGGACTTCTTTAAGTGATATTTGAATCTCACAAATAGCCACTTGTGCCATTCTCTCAGCATTCAGCTAACGAGAATTTTTTGTTCTACTCCAAACACTTCATTTTCTGCCTCTCTTCACAGGTAAGAGAAGTTACACATCGAAGAACTGGGTAATCATTCAGTTCCACATCACTGAACTACCTCAGAGGAAACTTAAAATGCTGCAAAATCATGATTACTTATCCAAAGAGTATACTTATCCAAAGGGTTTTACACTTACATTTTTAGTGTCTGGATGAATCTGTTGATATAATCATTACTTTAATCTCTTTCCTTGACTCAGTAAGAAACCAACTGGCATGTTATATATTACATATATAGCTACCTTGTATGGAAATTTTAAAGAATAATAGTGTGGCTTTTAGGATTGACTTACTAGAGAAAATAAATAAACATAAGATAATATTTTCATCTAAATTTAAAAAATATTTTCCTGCGAAGTAAGTCATATATACAGAAAAATATATAAACCATAAATACATAGTTTAATAAGTCATAGAAAGAGAACTTGTAAGTTTCCATGACCTAGGTCAAGAAATATAATGCTGCCAAGACCTGAAATGTCTCCTACGCATTCCTTCATTGTGATAACTCCCTCCCTCCTCTAAAGGAAATGGCTACTCTGAATTGTGTGATAATCATTTCTGTGTTTTTCTTTGTATTTTACCACCTATGTATGCATGCCTATACAATATAGTCTATTTTTATGTATTTTTGAACTTTATTAAATTAAATCATAGTCTGAATTCTATGGTGTCTTCCTCTTTTACTCAATATCACATTTGTAAGATCCATTGATATTGTATATAGCCACAGTTTATTCACAAGGGTAGTTCCTAATACTGCATTCTGGAAAGCCATAGTCATTAATCCACTCTACTGCTAGTATATATTTAGGTATTTTCAATTTGGGTCTCCTAAGAACAATGTTTAAATGGGTGTTTGGGGGCGTATGTCCAAAATGTTTTCTCTAGGGTAGATACCTAGGAATCAGTGGGCATATAGTATTATCTCATTGCAGTTGTTTGAATGTGTAATTCCCAGGCTACCAGTGAGGTCAATCTCCTTTTATATGTTTATTGGCCATTTGGTGCTTTTGTTTTTTGGACATGCTTTTTTGATTATTTTGCTCAATTTTAAATTGTATATGTGTGTGTGTATGTATATAAATTGTATATTTAAAATATACATATTTGTATGTATTGTAAATGTTTTCTTCCACTCTGTGATTTGCCTTTTTGCTCTCTTTGTGATGCTTTTGATAAGCAGAAGTTCTTAGTTTACTAGAGTTAAATTTACCAATCTTGTACATTATTATCAGGGCTTTTGTGATTTACTTAGGGAATTTTCCCTACTCTGAAGTTGTACAGATATTCTCCTCTATTATCACACCAAAGCTTAGTACCTTGCCTTTAAGTCTTAGATATTTATTCCACCTGGAACTAATTTGTGTGTATGGTTTGAAATGATGATTTAATTTAATTTTTGTCCATATGGACATCAAATTGTCCCAATAATATCTGTTTATTTTTATTTTGAGTCACGGTCTCACTCTGTTGCCCAGATCTTGGCTCACTGCAACCTCTGCCTCCCAGGTTCAAGCAAATCTCATGCCTCGGCCTCCTAAGTAGCTGGGATTACTGGTGTGCGCCACCATGCCTGGTTAATGAATTCTGAATTCTGCCTGAATTTTGTATTTTTAGTAGAGATGGGATTTGGCCGTGTTGTCCAGGCTGGTCTCAAACTTCTGGCCTCAAGTGACCTGCCCGCCTCAGCCTCCCAAAGTGCTGGGATTATAGACAGGAGCCACAGAGCCCTGCCAATATCTGTTTAAAACAAAGTCTGACCTATTCTCACTGATTGGCATTAACACTTCTGTTCTCAAGGAAATGTCCATATATATATATGTGTAGTCTCTTTCTGAGCTTTCTTTCATTGAATTAAAAAAATTTTTATTTTTAAATTTTTGTGGGTACATAGTAGGTGCATATATTTATGAGGTATATGAGATATTTTCATATAGGCATGCAATAAATAATAATCACATCATGGAAAATGAGATACCTATTCCCTCAAGCATTTATCCTCTGTGTTATGAACAATCCAATAATAGCCAATTAAATTCAACACTATAGAAAATAGATAATATATCATGACCAAGTTGGGTTTACTCAGGAAATTCATGGTTGATGTAACATTTTAAAATAATTTAACATTTAAAATATATATTGGGTGTCATATATATAGTATATATAGTATCATATTTATATATGTGTGAATATATATACTATAGTGTATATATACAGTATATATACTATAGTGTATATATACTATAGTGTATATACATACTGTATATACATACTGTATATATGTATATGTAGTATACATACAGTATATATAATATGTATATAGTGTATATATATACAGTATATATACTATATATACGATATACTATATACTATATATACTATATACTATACACTATACATACTATATACTATATATACTATATACTACATACTATATATACTATATACTATATATGCTACATATAGTATATAGTATACACTATGTACACTATATATACACTATACATACTATATATAGTATACACTATATACACTATATATAGTAACTATATATAGTATACACTATATACACTATATATAGTAACTATATATACACTATGGTATACTATATATAGTATATATAGTATTTATAGTATATAGTATTTATAGTGTATACATAGTATACATATAGTGTATATATACTATATATACTATATATACACTATACTATACATACTATATACTATATATAGTATATATAGAGTATATATAGTATACACTATATATAGTATACTATATACACTATATACAGTATACTATATATACACTATATACTGTATATATATACACTATATATACACATATACACACTATATATGTGTATATATACACTATATACACTATGTATACACTATATATACTATATATACATATATACACTATATACACACATATATACACTATATATACACTATGTATACACTATATATACACATATATACACTATATATACATATATACACTATATACACATATATACACTATATATGTACACTATATATAGTATACACTATACATATATAGTATACTATGTATACACTATATATAGTGTATACATAGTATACTATATATACACTATATATAGTGTATATATAGTATACCATATAGAGTGTATATATAATTATATATAGTGTATATATATAGTGTATATAGTGTACACTATAGTAAATATACTACATATAGTGTATATATAGTGTATATAGTATATATAGTGTACACTATATATACAGTATATATATAGTGTATACTACATATAGTGTACACTATATATAGTATATATATAGTGTACACTATATATAGTGAATATATATAGACTATATATACTGTATATATAGTGTATACTATATACACTATATATATACAGTATATATACATACAGTATATATACACAGTATGCACACAGTATATATACACAGTATACACAGAGTATATATACACGGTATACATACCGTATATATACACGGTATACATACATATATAGTATATATGTATATATGTATATATATGTATATGTATATATGTAGGTGTATATATGTATATATGTATGCATGTATATATGTATATATGCATGTATGTATATATGTATATATGTATGTATATATTTATGTGTATGTATGTATATGTATCTGTATATGTATATATGTATATGTATAGTATATATACATTATACAGTATATAGACTGTATATAGTACATAGTATATAGTAAATAGTATATATAGTATATAGTATATATAGTGTATAGTATACATATTATAGAGTATACATACTGTATATATACACACTATATACATATTGTATATATACATGATATACATACTGTATATATACACTATATACATACTGTATATATACTATGTATACATATATGTATATATACTATATATACATATTTACTATATATACAGTATATATACTGTATATGTATATACACTATATATAGTATATACATACTATATATAGTATATATACACACATATATAAATATGATACTATATATACTATATATGGTGTATATATACTGTATATATACTGTATATATATACCATATATCTACCATATATATACAGTATATATACTATATACACAGTATATATATACTGTATATATACTATATACAGTATATATACAGTATATATACTATATTGTGTATATAGTATATATATACTCTATATAGTGTGTGTGTATATATATCGTATATATACTATAGTATATAGTATATATAGTATATATACTATATAGTATGTATATATAGTATATACATAGTTTGTATATATACATATATAATATATGTATATATGTGTATATGTAGTGTATATATACTCTATATATACACTATATATGTATACTATATATGTAAAAGTACTATATTTATATATATAAATACCCATTAACCATCCACACTCTCCCAACTCCTACTACCCTTCTCAATCTCTGGTAACCATCCTTCTCCTTTCTGTCTCCATGAGTTCAATTGTTTTCATTTTTAGCACCCACAAATAAATGAGAACATGGGAAGTTTGTCTTTCTATGCCTGACTTATTTCAGTTAACATAATGACCTCCAGTTCCATACATGTTTTTTCCAAATGACCGGATAACAATCTTTTTTTATGGCTGCATAATTCCGCCATGTGTATACTTACAACATTTTCTTTATCCAGTGATCTATTGATGGACATTTAGGTTGCTTCCAAATCTTGGCTATTGTGAACAGTGCTGTAGCAAACATGGAGGTACTGGGCTTTTTATCTTGTTTCATTTGCCTGTTTTTCCATCTTAGCACCATTATTACACTGCCTTAATTACTAAAGTTCTATAATCAGTCTTTATATATGATTTGGATCAGTTTCCAAATTTGTGTTTCTTATTTAATGTTGTCTTGATTCTTGGCTCTTTTCAGCATATAAAGTTTCAGAGCCATTTTTCCTTTTTTGTAAGGCAAAATTTCTAGAATTTTGATTGGGTTACACTGAATCTAAAGATAAATTTTAAGAAAGTTGACATTTTTATAATATTGATTTTTTTCAACCCCCATAGGTAATCTATTTCCCAATACATTTAGGTATCCTTTAATATTTCTTAATAAAGTTGTATCTTTTTCCCCTCAGAGATTTTTATATTTGTGTAACATTGCTGCCTAGTCACTTAATATTGTTATCTAATTATAAATCATTAAAGCATTTTTATTTCTTCAAATTATTTTTCTTCTTCTATTGTGATGATTTTTATATAAGTTTTTTTTTCTTTTACTCTGTTAGTGTGGTAAATTGCTTTGATTTTAAAGTGTTACATCAACCGTGAATTTCCTGAGTAAACCTAACTTGGTCATGATATAGTTAGTATCTGTTTTCTATAGTGCTGAATTTAATTGACTACTATTGTGTTTAGGAATTTTGGATCAAACTTCATGAGTGAGATTGACCTGTACTTTTCTTTTTTATATTGTTCATGTTTGCTTTGTTATCAGGGTAATGTTGGCCTCATTCAATGACTTGTAAAGTTCTTCCGTTTTTCCCCCTATTTTCTCGATGAGATCTGGTAAGATTGGAACAATTGATTTTTGAGTATTTGGTAAAAATTGTCAGAGAAGCCATCTTGGCTTGGAGTTTTATTTGTGGAAATATTTTTGAGGACTGATTCAATTGCTTTCAGATATATATATATAATATATATATATATTTTTCCTTAAGTCCGTTTCAGTGTATTGGTCAGCTCAGGCTACCATAATAAAATACCACAAACCAGGTAGCTGAAATAAAGAAGTGTATTTCTCACAGCTCTAGAGGCTGGAAAGTTCCAAGATCAGGGTGCTGACAAGGTAGGTTTCACTCTTCTTTTGGCTTGTAGGTGGCTGCCATCTTTCCATGTGCTCACATGCCCTCTTTGTGCACATTCTGAGATAGGTACACATATATTAAAAATTGTTATATCTTCATGGTAATAATTTTTTACTGTATGAAGTGGCTTTAACTCTAATAAAACTTTTCGTCTTGGTGTGTATTTTTTCTAGTATTAGTATAGATATGACAGCGTTTTCAGTGGTATTAGCATTCTGTAACAGTTCCCATCTTTTTACTTTCCAAGTTTCTAAGGTTTTGTTTTGCTCTTTTTAAAATATTTCTTGTAAGGAGCATATAGTTATATTGTGGGATTCTTTTTGCATTCTGAAACCATGGTTTTCACCTGGGTACTTATCATATTTATCTGTTGGAGTTTAAATCCAGCTTTTTATTTTATGCTCTCCATTTGTCTCACTGTTGATTGGGTTTTTTTTTTTTGTTTTTGCATTTTTGAACTGATTTTTAAAATTTTTACATTTCTTCCTATAATAGTTTGAAATTTATGCCCTATTTTTCTTCTTCCATGTGATTACTTTAGAAATTAAAAGATGACAGATAACCCACTCTGTTATTACGGCTTTCATTGTTGCTACAGAACAAGTCAGCAGTCAAATAATTACATGTTGGAAGGTGATCTTTTTTCTCTGGTTGCTTTCAAGACTTTTTATTTGTCTTCAGCCTTTTATAGTTTCACTGTGAGGTGTATATGTATGAATACTTTTAAAATTTGTCTTGCTTGGAATTTCTTGGTTTTCCTGAATTTATAGTCTCATCTTTTTTTGTTAGTTAGAAATATTCTAAGACAGTATTTTTTCAAATATTAGCTCTGTTACATTCCCTTTTGGTTTTCAGGGACTTCTGAGATACTGTGTCCAGGAGGGAAGAGCATCCTGATTATGAGATAAGTAGCACAATCATTGCTAACTAGTAGTAAGGCTAATATTTATTGAGATTAGATTGTGTCATATAGTCCTCGAAAGTATTTTACATGCAGGTATTTGTTATCTATTCTGTATAACAAACTACCCCAAAATAGCAGTTTGAAATAACAAGTGTGTATATCATTTCACACAATTTCTGAGAGTTAAAAGTTCAGGAGTGGCTTGGCTTGATGGTTGTGGCTCAGAGTCTCCACAGGGTTGCAGCCAAGCTGTTGGCCAGGAATACTGTCATCTGAAGGCTTGACAGGGGCTGGAACTCTTTCCATGCTCACTCAACTCATGAGGTTGCTGGAAGGCGTCCTCAGTTTCTTGTTAGCTATTGTGGCATGAGACTTACGCCATATGCAGTCTGTGCTCGTCACCTCTTCAAGATTTTGCAGACAATAAGAAGGTACTTCATTTAGCGTTAATTGCCCTGGGATTAGGGCCAAAGTCAGGAAAAATTATAAAATGGACAAAGGTTATGTATCACTTCCTTAAGTCTAGTTTGTGGTTGTTGAGTTTCTAATATTCATCTTTATTAATTTTATCAGCAACGCACACATGAAACATTATGGATCAGAGACAGATTTCTTATGAATTACCTCACAGTAAATAATAAGTGCATTGGTCTTCTTGCCTCAGGCCTTATCCCTGGGACACAATGATGAAAACCAAGTCAAATACCCTATGTGAGTAGCCAGACACTCTATAGGTAAGAAATGAGGCAAAAGGATTTTTCTGTGCTTATAAAAGGTAGAGAGGCAGCTGCCCCTCCGCTCCTAAATGGGTTTCCTTGGAAGTGTAAAGGTCTTGAGTCCTAACTCAAACCCTTTGGTGTGGAAATAAAATGTGTCCAGGAGCCAGATAGGTCCAGGTGTCTTCAACCTAGAGATGTCTCTAAGTTCTGGTCTTCGTCTCCTTTGATGTGTAAATATGTAGAAAGGTCATGTTCCCTGTTTTCAGTGCTAACTTAGGTGCCTGTCCTGGGATTAACTGTTTGGCTTTTCCAGAGGTAAGAAAAATTTTATTATTCTTTGAATCAGTACAATTAGGGAAACACATGGCTACAGAGCTAATTTTTATATATGTGAAAATGTTTCTATGATAATTAAAAGAAAACAATTTCCATCTTTAGAGCTTATATGTTTTAATGGTTCAGTAAGAAATTGAGCAAGAAATCCAGAGAAGTTTTATTTCCTCCTCACTGGCCCAAGGAATGCCTTTTATGCCACCTTGGGCAAAAACATGAACTTTTCAATTGGCGTTCCTACCTCTTTTCCATGGGTTCTTGGACTTATTCCTGGAGGGGAACTACTCTCCTCTAGTAATAAAAGACAATAAGATATCATTTTCCTAAAACTATTGAAAACAATGAAATGCTTCTAGTCACATCAATGGAAAACATACCCACTTTTATTTTTTTTCTGGTCAAATAAACTTTTGATTTTCTTGAATCTAAGCTGGTCATTTTGCTTACAGATTCCTTTCTAGAAGGCCAGCTGATAATTACTTATACTCATAGAATGATCAAATTTCTTTGCATTGGTCAACTATTGCTGAAGTAATGCTGCATGACAAAAAAGCCCCCTAAACTTAGTGGCTTATAAAAGGAGGTGGTTGTTTTCTTTTCTTTTTTTTTTTTTGGCTTCATATTTGGCTGGGTTTGGCCGAAATCAGCTGTACTTTGTTCCAGACTGAGGTTGGGTTCAGGTTTTCTCCACATAACTACTTGCTTTGGGAAGAGTGGCTACTTGTGGTATGTTCTTCTCACAGTGGGTGGCAGAGAAACAAGAGGCTGGCAGACAAATGTAATGTTTCTTAAAGCTTAACTGTAGAACAGGCACACTGTCACTTTCACCCACATTCACTGGCCAAAGCCAGTCATCTTATCAATTCCAGTATCAATGAGGTGGTAAAATGTTTTCTCTGCCCATAGTGGAAGACAAGTACTCATGGCCAAGGGCATGGAAGTCTGATTCTCTTAATGGAGGGAAGAAAATTTGGGAAAAATAATCCAATCTGTCCTACAAGGTTTTGATGTTTAGGACAACTTAGAAGTCTTCTAGTTCAACTCACTAGTAGATGTTTGAAAGTGGAATTTGTTATCTAGGAGGGATGTGGCAGAAAAACAAATATGACAGAGATGGATAGCTATCCACGAAAAATGTATGTTCTCCCTTCCCCAGAGTGATTATTTTGCTGGAAAGCAGATATTGGATGGTGAATAAATTTTCCAGTCCCTTTTGCATTCAGGTATGGACACATGACTAGTTTTCACCAATGCGATGTGGGCATAAATAAGCCTCATTTCCATTTTGAAGTCCAAGAATATCTTTTCCATCCTATTATGTTAGCCAGAAACAGAGGACACTGAGATCCCAGAAGATGAATCCACGATATCCATAGCAGCCTTGGCTCCTCAGTTACCCTCTAGAGAAAAGCCACTTGCCACGCAGAAACATCCACACTGAACTGATAATGAATGATGAATATGTTGAGCCCATGAAATTTTGGTATTTATTAATTACAAAAGCTCATGTTACCTTCACTATTCTAAATAATTCAACAAGAAAAGTATTTTAAATCATGTGGCAGCTACATGAGGTAACAGGAAAACAGTAACTATTTAGATTTGAAATAAGTTTATAGCTTCCAATTCCTGTTCTGCCAATAAGGAACTGCTTGACACTAAGAACATTTTTAAAAACAAAAGGGTTTGGAGTTAGTTAATCTTTAAGGTCACTTTAAGGTCACTTTCAGCTTTGAGATTTTAGATTTTATTTTATTTATTTATTTATTTTTTTTGAGACAGAGTCTCGCTCTGTCACCCAGGCTGGAGTGCAGTGGCGTGATCTCGGCCCATTGCAACCACCACCTTCACCTCCTGGTTTCAAGTGATTCTCCCACCTCAGCCTCCCAAGTAGCTGGAATTACAGGCACGCACCAAAATGCCCAGCTAATTTTTGTTTCTTTTAGTAGAGACAGGGTTTTGCCATGTTGGCCAGGTTTTCAGGAGCCCTTTCCACAGTCTTCAGAGTATGTGGAGCAGAAACAACGTTCTCCTGTATGTTATGGGACTCTAACAGACAGAAAATAGGCAGGCACTTTTCTGGGAGAGTGTGAACAAGAGAGACTTGTTTTTCATTCCCAAACAAGGCCCTACAGTGATTTGAAGCTCAGCATCAGAGATGGATTCGAATCATCTTTAAGTGGCCTTGGGTAAGTCATTTAAACTCTTTGAGCCTTTGTTCCTATCCATATAATAGAGATATGATAGTGACTTTGCAGCATGGTTGTGAGGATTAAATGAGCTATTACACATAAATTCCATGGTGCAGTGATTGGCACATAATATTCATACAATAAATGTTCATTACTTTTATTGCAGTTATTCCTGTCTAGATTTGGTTAGAAGTACAGGATCTCCCTGGATACAGGCTAGTCATGGGACTAGAGAACTGAATGATTAAAGCCCAGGAAAGATTGAAGAAAGTGTCTTTGTGGAGGGCCTAGAGTCATGATAATAAAACCCAAATGACATAGATCTCTCACTGCAAATCCACTGGGCTTAGAAATGACAGGAGAGGGTACTTACACTGTCAGCATCTTAATACATCAGAGAACTTTAAACAGATTTTCTAGGCTATGTTGTCCAAGCATACACAATGCTAAGTAACTGCACAGGGAGGCCGTGCATTTGAGTGATCATCAGAGAGTTGTCTGCCTTGCTTTTGACATCCACTAAAGAAAGCAAGGAAACCAACGGAACTTTATAATTTAAATAATAATAAAGGGATAAGTATTTGGAATAAGGGTAAGGGTAGCAATTCAGATCTGCTGTTTCTAATGACCATAGTATTTTGAAAGAAGAAAGCAGCTCCTGCCTGTTCTTCAAGACAGCCTCATTGTGTGACTTTGGGCCACATAGTGTGAGTCACTTATTGAGGGCAGATGGGAGCCACAGGCCACTTTGTGCCAGGGAGGCTCTTAAACATGAGAAGGACTGAGTTTTGCTTGGAGATCAATTAGACAAAGTTAAAAATTCTCTTGAGGGAACATATGGGATCTCTGAACCATATCCAAATAGCCAAACCTCCCTAGCAGTAAAGATACTCAGTTCGATCTTTGCCATCTTCTTTGTCTCACTTTGATCTTTTCTCTCCCTAATAGTGTCAGTTGTTACCTTAGGTTATCATTTCTGATACAATTTTGAAATTTGTTTTGCATGCATAAACCACTTCTTTATGTAGACTGCAAAATTTGCGTGTGTGTGTTGGGGGGCAGTGATTATTTCATTTCTTGTAATTTTAGGGATCTTCAAATGTGACCATCAAAAAGTTAAATACCAGGAATTTATTTAAAAAAAAAAAAAACACTAATTAAAACAAGTTTCCAACCACCTGTGTAGAGCACATTCTGCATTTTTCGTTTGGTAAAACTGGGTTATTTTTGAGCTTTTAAAGCAATACTGAAGTTCTCTTAAGGATGCAAATTCAGAATTTACATTTCTATTTTGTCCTAAGGCAGCGGCACAAGATTCCCTGAGTTGCCCACCAGGTATAATATGGTGGAATTGTGGGAGTTGAGAAAAAGACAAGTTAACTTGGAATGTTCTTGACTCTCTGAGTTCAACTCTGAATAGCAAGTGCTGGAGTGAACATTTTTCAAATTGCCAGTGATAAGTATTTTTAAAAGCCTATTTTTTTTAATTATGCCAGTTTAAAAGATGCAATTGGAACATAAGGCACATGCTTTAGTGAAGTCTGGTAGATAACTTGGTATGTGAAATATTTTTGTAAAAGTAGAAGAAAATGGTAGGAACGGTCGTGTTCAAAAGACTCTAATTCTACTGTCTTGGTGATTTATTTTCTCTAATGTACACTTCCTTTGAAAAGGAGGCTTGGTTTAGAAGGAAGAGGAAGATTCATTCTCATAATATGAGAGTTCTCTGAAAACCTCTTTTCCTATTGACCCAGGATCCTTATTTTACTTTCCCTTTCAGTGCTGAATTATCTTTAACTACTATGACATTAAAAGAGACATATTAAGAGTCACCTTGATTAAAGAGGAATGATTGGGTCAAATTTTGCCTCTAGGTTCCTGAGCATATTTTTAGGAACCGATTTGCTACCAGATTTGTATCTTCTGTTGACTCCTTAGGTGACACAATTTATAATGCCCATAAATGGAAGACTAGGGGCACTTCGACTAGTTAACAGGCTCACAGTCATTTCATTGCAAAGACAGTCCTTGATAGAACAATGAGGAAAGTAATTATGATCTGCAAAGACGACAGATAATTACTATACTGATGAGCACCAAGGCACAGGACCCTTCCAGGGTCACAGAGAGCACAGATGGAGTGCTGGGAGCCTTTAAGATTTGCCTCCTAAGAGTAAAATGTACCCTTGGTTGAGTAACACCTATTAACCCTGTGTGTTTTATGATTCTATCTGAAGTTTGAAGATAGAGATACTAACAGTGGATGAGAAATTGGATTTGATGTTGGAAAGAGTCATTTGAAGGGAGTATCAGGGACACTGAGAAACAACTTTGTGTTGGCAAAATAAACACATGAATAGAGGGCTGGCTTTGTGCTTCCAAAAGTTTCTAGCTATTGATCAGTGCAATAGCTGTAAATTTCTTGGCTGATTACAATCAGCAAGGTTTTTCCCAAAGGACAATAATGGCCTCAATTGAAAAGGCTATAAGCAAGTTAGTTTGGACATTTAGACATGGCTCTTAGCTATACAAATAATGAATTTATGTCTTGCAAAAACTGAACTGAGTGAAGCATTGTCCTTCCTTTGGCTACTTTTCTCTGTGCCCAATCCCAACCACAATCATTTAGCTTGAAATTTGGTTATCTAATTCCTTTTACTATCTTACAAAACAAATTAATTTTATAGTTTCTTTCATTGCACTTCAGTCAAGCTTGTCTTGAAGTAAGGACAGTGTTATTTAAGATTTCCTTATGTCATGTGAGACTAATTGGTCTAATTCATTATGTAAAAACTATATGGGCTATGAGACAAATGAGGTAATGCATTTTGAACACTAGTGTAATTGCTAATGAGATCTAATGTGAGTAAACTGCCTGTAACTTAAGTGTTTCAGGATGATGGATATGTTACAGTTTACTAGGGGAAGAGCTGAAATAAGTTATAGCATCAGTTAGCAATGCACTTACAGATAAAAATAGAGAGCAAGGGATAATATAATTTTAATTAAGTATTTCACTTTAAGGTTAATTTTTTTGATGTGTTGTGTTTTTCCAACAAGTTGGATTTCAATAAAATGTTAGCTCATGACCAACTGCTGCTTTTAATGGCTTTTGGACCAATGTTGTTGCACATTTATTTTGAGTAGGGTGTTTCCAAAGGGACAGCTGTTACCACAGAGCCAAGGTCCACAGAAACTTATGGTGTTTATCAGTCATAATTGGAAAGATTTACATTCCCTTGTGCAGTGACAAACCTTGGATAGCAATTTACAAATAGTGTGTAGTCTATGTACTTGAAGAGATAGAGAAGCAGATACAGGAGTTTCTGGGGCTATGGTTTTGCCTTCAGTTTTCTATTTGATGACACAGATGTATATGGATTAACAACAGACACTTGGGTGAGGATAAGGATGTTTTTCCCAAATGTGAAAAAGGATGTCCAGCCAAGTGGTAAAGGCATAAAGTCCATGAGAGTTTAGCAATCTCTAGTGATGGTCAGGAAAACAGCATTTACAAGTCCTACAATGGTATTACCAGGTCTCATCTGGTGACTTGAATATAACAGTAGGACTCAGAGATATAATGTTCTGAGACCAGGTGGGCCAACCATTGGTGGGTATCCAGTCCCAAACTTTGGAATATTTGGTGTTAATGAAATGTTTCTGGGTTTTAACTCAGGAAACTGGCAAGAGCTGGGAGGAATTCAAGCCATAGAAAAAGACTGGAAAATAGATTTATCAGAGCAGAATCTTAGAACAAAGATAAAAGCTAAGAAATTATCCTATGAACTATGGGACTTGGCTTTGAAACTCAAACATATAGGTCCTGTTATTCAAATGAGTTCTTATGATGAAGGAGAAAGCATATCAACCAACATTTGGGAATCAGTGTGGGAAGCCAAAGGTTAACATCCAGATTAGATCTATAGTATGGATAATTAAAGAGCAAAACCACTAAAATGTAGATTCTATGGGAAGAAGATATCTTGTCTGCCTCTTCATTGTTGCCTCTCCAGTGCCTAGAAAATAGCCTGGTACATAGTGAGTGCTCATTGTATATTTTCAAAGGAGTAAGTAGAGGGTATAGAGTTCTCCATGCATCTAAAAGTGGTTTTGATAGAGCAACTTAGTTATAGCTTACCTTAGTCAAGGCTGACTCAGGGTGAGAGAGAATCCTGTGTTTCCAATAGGGAAACCAAAGGGTGCAGTGGGAGGTTAGAGAAGGAAAGTGCAGGGTGGAAAAGATTGAGAGAGAGAGAGAGACTGGTTGACCCAGCCAATGATAGAGCTTCTTTATGCGGCATCTCAACTGCTCAACCACTAGGGTCATTGTCATTACTTGAGAACTAATATTGAGGTCATTTCAATTCTTTAGGATTTTGACACTAAATTAGATTAGATTCCAATCTAAGTCCTATATAAGCGCACTTTCCAAGCCCAGCAAGAATTAGGTGTAATCTGAAACAATTGGTTATAAACCGGCCCCTATGTACTTACTTCACTTGTCTTGCGTCTTTCTGGGACCAGCCATTAAGGCACTGAGGTGGGAGAGGGAGCTGTTGGTTGTATATCTTTTTCAACCTCTTCTATTAATCAAATGACTTAAGGGATAGGGGAAGATGTATTTTTCAAGGCATGTGACACAGGTTCATAAAACGTGTAACAATATAAAATATAAACTAGTTGCCTTGTAAATTCTTGGTGGTAATTATAAAGAGAAAAAAATGATGTGTCATCCTTAGATAATTTGTAAGTCCTGTGCCTAGATACATGAATAGCAAGATAATTGAACATTTTCTTAACAACTTACAATAATGAATGAACAAGAAATAGGTAGTTTTACTTGGAGTAATGAAAACCAACTAGAGAAAGTTACCAGAAATATAGTAAAATGGAATACAATAAAAATTATGCCAATAAAAAACTTCCATGGTGAAACATGGAAGCAGTAGGACATGTGATATTATGTCCCATAATTTAATTATAGGTATTTCTTGCTGCCTGATGTCTCCTTGTGTAAAATTCAGGACAGATTTTTGGCTTACTTAATACTTCTCTCTATCTGAAACCAGTATCCAAACTATAGCAATTTATGCTCAAGAACCAAATAGATTTGCATAGAGAGGGATATGTGTATGTAATAAACAATTTTAACTGATATAAGTAATATTACCCAGGACATTTTCCTCAGTCTAGAGGACACAACAATTAATAAAAATAAAAGCTACAGTTATTCCCTGGCTTAGCACCCATATGCTGGATGCTTGAAAACACAGCCCTTCTAATTTCTATGCTTGGTCTTGGAGATTTCTTTCAATCTGATATAGGCCTCTGCTCCTGCTTCCCTGTGGGTTACTGACCATCCTGGGATTGTCTCAGTGACCACTGTAGCCACATACTGTGGTCACTACTTACTATTTTTCCTATTCTTGTCATCCTCATCTGTTGTGGGGACAGACATTATTCAGGAGCTGGGATGATGCTTTGGGGACAGCTCATCCTCATCTCTACCCCTAGTCATAACTATAACCTCTTTTACAAATTTTTGTCTCCTTATTTGTGTCAGAAACTGCTAATTGCCCTCCAGTATCCATTTGACCTTGGCAGGAGGCCATCTAACAAGAAACCACATATCCTAGCCTTTTGCATTTCAGTGTGGCTATGTGACACATGAAATGGGAATTTGGACAATGAAATTGTGTGATTACCTAGGTGACAAAATTATCTGTACACTGAACTCCCATGACATGCAATTTGCTATGGAATAAACCTGCACATGTACCCCTTGAACCTAAAATGAAAGTTGGAAAGAAAAAAAAAATTAAAGTGAGAGAAATCTGTTCTATTTCTGTATTATGCCCTTAAGCAAAGGAACTGTTTTTCCTCCATTTCACTTTTTTCTTCCTTTTGCCCGAGAAGTGGTGACAACTGGAGCTGCCATCTCACATCCAAAGATGGAAGGCATGTGTTAAGGATGGTAAGGTTCCCCCATTTACCGTGAAATGTTCGTCTCTGGCTTATTGCATGAGAGTCTAATTTAATCTGTTGTATTTAAGGACTCTGTCATAGCAGTTTAGCCTGACTTATGCAAGAAGCTCTTTCCAGGAGTTAGGTGTCTGCACCACATGCTAGACCTGATCAGCTCTTCCTGGACCTGTGGCCTTGAGTCATGTTAATATTTTTAGAACTTTTGATTTCTTTAATCCTGGGCAAGCCTGTGGGCCAGTGCACTTCTTTCTCTTGGAGTTCATGGTGCCAACACTGCTCCTCTATGAAGCTAGTTTCCATTTCATCTCTGACCTTAGAACCTGATGGCAGGCTTGCCAACATGCTTTTAGCTTCTTGGTGGGATTTTGCTGTTGAGAGCTCATCAGCGACTCCTCCACTGTAGGATCCTGCACTTGTGTTTTCTGTCTGGAATGCTTTATCTCCAGATCTTTGCATCATTTACTTCTTAGCTTGACTATTACAAGCCTCACACCTCAACCCACACTGCACTCTTTCCTTCATTACCCTCTTATATTTCCTTTATAGCATTTCCTACCATCTAAATGATTGATTAGTTTACATGCTGAATGACTGAATCTCCTAAAAGACATTAAGATTATAAGTTATAGCATCCTCAAGTAGATAGAAGTCAAGCTAAATATACAAAATGATAGTCTAGCATGATAGAAGTTTTAGTAAAATTTCAAACTGAATCTGGAAAGTTTCCTCTCCAAAATTTTTCTGTATGTATTGTAGCTTATACCTACTAATGTGTAGAGCTTTAAGACATGACACAGAGTGACTTAGGTCTGGAAAGTTTTAGAAATTAAAAAAACTAACAATTCCTGGAAAAATAGTATGTGGGTATCCGTTTAATGATAAAACATTTAATTATAATTTCAACATCAATTAATTTATTTATCAGCATAAATAAATTCACCAAATTATGTTAGACAAATACTTAAAAAAATCCTATTTGCCCAAATATGTGCACTCATTCTATTTAAACTGATTATGGTATCTTTCCTTCTAGCCTGTTATGTTTCTGTCTGATTTCATCAGGATTTAAGCCATCTAGGTCCCAGGGGTCTAATCAATGTATACCTCTTGTACTTCTGCTACTTTTTCTACTGGCACTTCTACTTGTAGAAAGGGTTGATGTGGAAGTTCTGGTGTTTGCATGTTTTGGTGCCGATAATTTGCTGACTTTCAGTTATTAACTATGATAATGTCTTCTTGGTCCTTTAAGTTTCTTCCCTCAGCTTTGCCTTTTCTTTCTGGTAAACATCTATAGTGAGTTGAAAAGTTGAAAATGTCCCCTAATGTGCATGTTTGCCTGGAACGTCAGAAGCAGGATATTTGCATATGTAACTAACAAGGATTGAGATGAGAGCCTAAAAAAAATAAGGCTACGTAGAGATGGAGCAGAGATTGGTGTGCAGTGCCTGCAAAACAAGGAACAGCAAGGATTGCTGCCAGCCACCAGGAGCTGGGGATGAGACAGTAATCCTCCCCACAGCCTCCAGAAGGAAGCAACTCGGCCGACACCTTGATTTCGAATTTCTGGCCTCCAGAACTGTGAGAGAAGAAATTTCTGTTGTTTTAAACCACCAGGTTTGTGGTAATTTGTTATGACAGCCCTAGGAAACGAACACTGAATGTCTCTGGCTTATGAGGCTGTAGTCTGAGTGACCCCTCTGAGCTGTGCCTTGGGTAGAGGAGGCCAGTGTTTTGACTCAGCCACAGTCGGTTCTCATTTCATGTTCCCAAGGCTGTCTCAGATACAGACTATAAACTAGTTACCTTTTAAAAGTGCCATATTCCTTAAAGCTATAATCAACAGTAGGATCAATTATAGTCCAAATTCAGGCCTCTGCTATCTAATCCTTCATTCATAGTTTTGTGAAAATACACCAGACATACCTAAGCTTTCATTATTTCTAGTAATAATGAATATAAAAGAGTTAAAAACAGAAATCAAAACCTGATTTTGAACATACGACTTTTTAAAGGCAATTTTTAAAAAATGCAAGGCCAGCTGTGTCCGTTGTAGCTCCAGGAACCCTAATGTACTACTAGAAAGAATGTGGGTTCCATAACCTGTTATTTTCTCTATTTAATTTCTGTTGAAGAATTTCACTGTGTCCTTTGGGTATCTCCATTTCATTCATTAATGAGTCCTGGGGATATGAAATGAATGATGGGACTAAACTGTCCGGCAGGAGAGAAATACTTTGAATTTTTTTCCCTGTGTGATATTGCTACTTTCATCTTAATTCTCCTGCTTCAGGCCCCTGTCATATTAGCCCTATATTTTCAACAAAGGACTAAATAAAAGCCTAATGTTAATTTATTTTGGTTTCCTACTTAGGGTTAACTCATTCCCATTTTCATTTTTAGGTTTTAGGCTCTTATTCTAAGTTTGTTGGCAGGTTAAAATGAATTACTTTAAATTATGATGATTTGGGTTTTTAGGCCTTTTGGGTGAATTATTAATATGAAAGATAGAGGAAAAGAAAGCCTATCATTTAGTTTTATTTTTGTTAACTCCCTATGAAGTATTTCTTGAGTAAATGTTAGGATGCAATAGAAAAGGCAAAGACATTTGCATTTAATAGTCCATGTTTGAGCTTTTGGAAATATCTGCATAACATCATTTTTTTGTTGCTTTTCTTTTGTAGGCACGGATTGCTGTTCCACTGTTAGGCTAGCCTCATAATTCACTTAAATGAATGGTTTTGTATTCTATTTTACTTGGAGAAGAAAGAGAAGCCAATTTTAGACACTGGTTCATTGACTATGCATTTTCACATCCCTATGATATACTTGTTCATTCATATAACATATGCTTACTGGTCACTTTGTGGTGTTAGAGGCCCAAATGTAAACACCTCAAACTAAACTTAAACCTCTTTTACCTGTTTCCCCAACCCATCCATCAGTTTTATATCCCTAATCAAGACTGATGGTATTGTTACCCACCAGGCTTATACACACACACACACACACACACATACACACACACACACACACACATATACCTTCAACTAACCCTCAAATCCCTTTAGCCCCACATTTCCATAGCCAGTGAGTCATCAGACCCTGTCAACTCCACCTTTTAAATATTTAAATATCACTCAGATTTTGCCTCTTTCCTCAACTCTATTGTGCGCCTCTTAATTGTGGCCCCATTATTTCTTGCATGCTTTATTTTATTAACAACCCGTATCTAACGCTATCACCACCTTCCTAGCCTAGACACTTCCTAGTATCTCATATAATTAGAAGGGCATTTATGTGCTATTAACTCACTGGACTTTTGAGATGAAAGGGTTTTCTAGATTCAAAAATATCCCCCTATGGGTTTGGCTTTTACACACTATGTTTGTCTGGACAAACCACAGCATATAGAATTTTATATATCTGTAGGCACAGATGACTATTTCACTGATAGTTGAGCCTCATACTTCACTTAAATGAATGGTTATGCATTCTGTTTTCACTGAGAAAACTTCCAACATGGACGAATTGACTGAATTTTCCTATTACAGTGCTAGGAGAGCAACTTGGAGGGGAAAAGAGAGGGGGAGGTGCTGGGATGTGTATGTCTAGGCTCATACTTAATTGTTACAACTCTTGAAATGAAGAAATTATAGAACAACTCAGATAGGGTTGACGAATCAAGGAAAGCTGGAACTAGAGCCCTCACTTCCTGTATATTCCTGGGGCAACTGCAAGTCTCTTGGAGGAGAGCTCTGTCAGGCTCTAGGCTGCTACCAGCAGGATGATGGAATAAGGTATCAAGACACATGGAGCAGAATAGTAGCCTCCCAGTTACCCATGGCCAGAATGTTCTCTGCCCACTGTGGGAGACAATTGGGAAACAGCTCATGGACTCATGACAAAGGGCATGGTTGTGTGATTCTTCTATGGGCATGATTTGGTATGATTCAGTCAAAAGCATGATAACCCAAAAGACCAGGAGGGAGCACCCACACTTGAGTGCACATCCACACAGCTCTCGATGAAGTTGGCAAGGACTAAGAAGGAAGGGAGCTGACTAGATATCTGTTTTCTTTCTCCTTGATAATGCATGAACTCTACTGTCCTGCTACCAAACATAAACTCAGAACAGAAAATACAGAAAAGAGACCCTGAAAAGGAGGAATTAGCCCTAACAGTTTAAACTTTGCATTGATTTAAATGTGTAGCATTGTTTTTAAGCCAGAAGAAACCAATGATCTTTTCTAAAAAATTTAGATCTCCTTTAATTTCTTTCAACGATGTTTTGCAGTTTTCAGTGAATAAGTCTTGTGCTTCTTTGGTTAAATTTATTAAGTATTTTATTTTTTTGATGCTATTGATGGTATTTTTTTCCTCAATTCTATTTTTGGGTTATCCATTGCTGGTCTACAGGAATCCTACTGATTTTTTGTATATTGACATTGCATCCTGCAACTTTGCTCAACTGGTTTATTAGCTGTAATAAGATTTTTTGTAGATTCTTTAGGGTTTTCTATATATAAGATTATATCATCTGCAAATTGAGAGTTTTACTTCTTCCTTTACAATCTTCATGTCTTCTATTTCTTTTTCTTGCTTAATTGTCCTGGCTAGAACCTCTAGTACAACGTACCACAGAGGTAGCCAGAATGGATATCTTGCTTTCTACCTGATCTCATGGGGAGAGCGCCCAGTCTTTCACCATGGAGTAGAAAGTTACTTGTGAATGTTTTGCGAACTCTCTTTATCAGGTTGGGGATGCTGCCTTCTATTCCTAGTTATTAAGTATTTTTATCATGAAAAGGCTTTGGATTTTTTGTTCATTTTTAAATCTTTTTCTCTGTTGTTCCTGTTGAATAATTTTATTGCTTTATTTTATTTATTTATTTATTTATTTTAGAGATACTGTCTCACTCTGTCACCTAGGCTGGAGTTCAGTGGTGCAATCATAGTTCACTGCAGCCTTGAACTCCTGGGCTCAAGTGATCCTCCTGCTTCAGCCTCCAGAGTAGGTGGGACTATAGACAAGTGCCACCATGCCAGGCTAATTTTTTTATTTTTTGTGAAGATGGGGTCTTGCCGCGTTGCCCAGGCTGGTCTTGAACCCCTGGCCTCAAGTGTCCTCCCACCTCAGCCTCCCAAAGTCTTGGGATTACAGGCATAAGCCACCATACCTGGCCCATTGCTGTATCTTCAAGTTCACTCATATGTTCCTGTGTCATTTCCATTCTGCTGTTGAGCCCATACAGTGAGTTTTTAAATTTTCGATTACTGTATTTTAAAGTTCTGAGTTTTTCATGTGGTTCTTTATAGGTTGTTTCTTTGCTGACACCTTCTATCTTTCCTTTCATCTCAATAGTGTTCACCCCTTCTTTTTGGATTATTTTTGTAATACTTGCTTTAAAGCTTTCATGAGCTAATTTCAACATCGAGGTCATCTTGGCATTGGTAGTTGTTGAATGTCCTTTCCACTAGTTGAAGTTTTCCCTGCTTTTCAGGGGCCATGTCATTTTGGATCATATACTGGACATTTAGAATTTTATGCTATGAGATTCTGGGTCTTGTTTAAATCCTATGGAGAATGTTGATATTTGTTTCTGTAGGAAATTGATCCAGTTGAAACTAGCTCACAGGTTTCTACCAGCTTTCTCTGAGTTTTGGTTTTGATGTCAGTTCCATTTTTGAAGTCTTTGCAGCAGCATTGAGATTTGCCCTGTGTGCACCACCCAGTGGCCAGTCTGGGGCCTGAGATGGGCCTGTCCCTTGGCGGCATTTTCAATGTCTTTGGTGTGCTGGTTAGGATCATGTCATGCACATTCAACCTGATGAGACCGGGAGCTCAGAAACACTTTATTGGGTTGGTTTCCCTAGTTCTTCTCCCTCTCTCTTATGGAGTCTGTAGTACTTTCCAGTTCTTAGGACATCACCTATTCCATCTTCTGGCCAAAAGCCTGGGCATGAGGCAATCTGTTTGCTGCCCATTTCCTGGGACTACACCTGAGTCTAGAGCCAAGGGATAGGAAGACAGGAAAAGGAAACGCCAGAGTTTGTTCCAACCTCTCGGGACTTCAGATCCTTCCCAAGGAAGGCTCCCTTCCTTGGTGTCTGAGGCACCTGTGGGCTCCCCTGTCGCTGCTGGCAGTGCCATCGTCTGAGCAAATGCCAGATAAGACCAGCAGACCCCAACACTGGCTGGAGTGCAGGTTCCGCCCTTGGTGCAGCCTCCTGCCTGGTGTCTTTGCTGCTCAGCTGGGACACCCACCCGCGAGAGCAGTTCTCTCTCCTGCCTGGAAGCTCTTCCTGACCCACAGTCTCCACCTTGGCCACTGCAGCTGCCTCCTTCTTCTGAGACAGGCCCAAGCCCAGCTCCACAGTGGGGGCGTCACTGGCTGACTCTTTTCCGAGACAGATCTTCCTTGCACACCCGTTTCCCTCCTTTTCATCCTTCCCCATCTCACCTCCCTCCTTCTTCTCTCTCTTCTTTCCCTTTTCCCTACCCCTTCTCCAGCACCCCATGAGCACTCCCTCCCTCCCTCCCCTCGTCCCTCCTGCATGCCCTCTTTCTACCCTTGCTCCATGTCCAAAGGGCGCTCACTCAGGCCCTGACCACATCACACACACACAGTTTTCCTTTGTGCCCAGTTTTCCTTTGTGTCTATCTGCAGTCTTTAAGAAAAGAACCTTTGGAAAACCTAGGCTCAGAGAGGACAAGTAAGCTACCCAATGCTGTATGGCCTGTTCCTGGCAGAGCTGGATCTATAAGCCATGTCTCTCAGACTCTGGGTCCCTTTCTTTTTCCACCACAGATTTCCAGATGTTCCAGCTGCCTTTTTGTGCCTCCTGCTGTCTTTCTTTCCCACAGGCCAAGCCTTAGGTGAGGGTGAACCTGAGGCCTCCTACAGCCAATCCCGCCATCCTCACTGGGCCTGCATGTTTCCCAGGTTCCTGCTTTTCCAGATCACCTTGCAGTCCTCATATTCCACCCTGCCTGAGAGTCCAGTGTTTTTCAGCTGTCTGCATCCTACAGGACAGCCCCTACCAGGCCCCAATCCTTCCACTGCCCCTCCCAAGCTTAGCATCTGTGTCAGTGTCCCATGGCTGCTGTAACAAAGTGCCACAGACGCGGGGCTTAAACAACAGACATTGATTCTTTCCCAGTCCTGGAGGCCAGGAGTCTGCAATCAAGGGGTCAGCAGGGTCATATCCCCTCTGGAATCTCTCCAGGAGGCTCTTTCCTGCCCCTTCCTGCTTCCGCCTTCTGCTCCAGGCACTCCCGGTCCTGTGACCATGTCCCTCTGATCCCTGCCTCCCTCTTCACACAGCCTCCTCCAACCAGTGATCTTTAACTGGCACAATTTTATTCTTTACATTTGTCATCAGCTAGTATGAAGATTTATAGGAAATAAAGGGATTTATAGGAAATAAAGAAAGCTGCATTTCCCCTCCCCTCAGATCTGAGTGGTTCTGAATAAATATAGAGCCAACTACAATCAATGCACTTGTTGTGTGCACATCCCTAAAAGATCCCTCCTGACTAGAGTATAAAACTCACAGTCTTTTGCTGCCGGCCTGGCCACAAACAAGCTCTCTATTCTCTTATCTCACCACTGCCCTTCTAATTTCTGCATTCCAAGTGCTCTAAATTTCTCTCTAAATCTGGAAACCAAAAGTTGATTCACTCCTCTGTGACACTGTGTGCCATCTCTGGATCTGGAGTGTCCTTTTCCTGGGCTGTACATGGCAACCAGCTACTCATTCGCTGACAGAAAGAAAACAGCATTTTCTTCCCAACTCTGTCACTGCACATATATTTTATTCTGGCTCTGGTTTTACATATCTGTCTGCTATCACATGAGCTTGGCCTGCTTCTGAGTGCAAAGTGAGGAGGCAAAGCATCACTAGCAATGTTCGTTGAATGAATTAACTGATGGCACTCATAAAATCTTATGACAGAATTGTCCTGTGTTTATAGTATATTTCCTTTTAAATACCCCCTTCACCTTAATGTCTGTCAGATAATTGCTTTAAGTTCACTTTGTTATTCACAAGAACTACATAGCTATGGTTAGTGGAATTTTAGTTCAAACAAAAGCATTTAAATGTATGATGCTAATGGCCATTAATATTCTCTTTTTAACACGCTTCTCAGTTTAAAACAAGGATTTTCAAATACATCATTATCATTCAATAAAATTCCTATTTCTTAGAACTTTCCGCTTTGACCCTGAATAAAGACAAAAGACTCAAACCTTGTTTTGGGAAGGGTTTATACATGGCATCTTAGAATATAACTTTTATGCTTAAATGAAATAAACCAAGAATAGTTTAAGGAGGAAAAAAAGCAAGGTGAATAGTTTAGCAAAATTTGGCCTTTCAATATGTTCCACAGCATTGCCCTAAAGTATAAAGGGAAAATTATTCCCAGGAAACTTGGCATTAAGTACTTAACTTTAAAAATTGCTAGCTTTATATGAACCAGAACATAACAGTGTTTATAATATCTTTAGAGACTACTTTCAATCGGCATAGATTAGCTAGAATGAGGTAGTGCCATACATTTTGTGTAAATATATGATTTTTTTCCCCAGATGAGCTCAAAATGTTAAAAGGAAATTTAATCTGTAGTATTCCAAAGGACACTATATTTACAGACAGAAAACCTGAGTTTTAAACCCATGTTTGCCATTTGCTACCTGTATGACCTTGAGAATCTTAACTTCTCCAGGAATGAAGAAGTGTGATAGAGGCTCTCCAAGGTCATGTGTTGAGTTGTGATTTGGTGGTGTCTAAATCGAAACCTACAAGTAACAGATTAAAGGAGGGGAGTCATAGCAAACTGAAGAAATGGAAAATGGAATAAATACAATTAAAAGGCATAGATTTCAAAAGCCAGGAAATCAGCAAACCATTGAAGTTTGTGGGAAAATACTACACCTTTAGGCATATTTTCAATAAAACTAATACCATCTTAGCTTCTTCTCTTCAAATTTTATAACATATTTTCAGACTAGGGCAATATTTTTAGATTTTTAAAATTTAGGTCAATTCTAAAACATATATATGTGTGTGTCCACACGTGTGTGCACACACACAGACATACACACACAGTCCAGTTCACGTTCCAATTATCATGAGTTCTATGTTGAAAATTCCAAGGTCATAGTGTCATACCATTTCTTTTATTCTTCTTCTTTCTTATTTTGTTTCTTTTTTTTGCTTTACAGTCTAATGCAAGGGAACCCAAAGTGGAATATATGTCACTTTGTGGAGGCAAAATAGTGCATTGTAGTGAAAAAAGAAAACATTTGAACTTCCGGTAATATTTATTTTTATATCATTGTTTTCTAATTTATATTAAAAGTTTTATAAGGGTCATAATGCTATAGAATAGTACACCTATAATGATTTCAATAAATGATATACAGAAATCATAAACACATGATTGAAGGTTTTATACTGATAGGGCTTTGTGGAGAAGCTAAAGGGAGAAGTGCCCGTCATCCAAGATTTCTTTCCTCTGAGATGTATCTATCAATTTCTCTATCTAGACACATATCCAGTTCATATATTTATGTTTTATTATAAAAGTTAAATATTTTCAATAAGAAAATTTGGAGAGTACAAAAATATGTAAGGGGAGAGGTAAATGACATAATCCCTAGGTTTCACCCCCAAGGCGCATACACAGTCACTGTTCTCTCAAGATCTTAATTGGTAAAAGGCTATTATAATTGTACATGCCCAGTATAAGTACCAAAAAGATGAAAAACTTCTAAAAATATGATTTTTTTCTTTGGAGAACTGAATTAATTCTCATAACATACTTTTTAAGTCTCTATTAGAATGTACTATCAGAAAGTGAGGGTTGTCGTTATTTAAGCCTTTTGTTTAACTAAATTGGCATCTTAGTTTAGAATACATCTTAAGGGTATTATTTAAGATATGTACATAAATTTGTAGCTAGAAGAAGTGACTTTCTTTTCTAATCCTTCAAAAATCAGCAGAACCAAGTTGACCAATCATCAAAGCAATTATTCTTATATAGTTAAAATCACCGCTACAGCATTAAGTAGAACTTTCCACAGTTCTTTCTCTATACAATCTCTGAGCCTGGTTCCCAGAGGAGCAGGGCTTTTGGTCATTTTTGTTGTGATTTTGGATGTCATGGACATTAGGCATCATGCTCTCCAAATATAATAAAGATATTTGGTGGGAGAGAGCAGTTTCTCAGAATGACTTTTACTTGTATTTTTCCCACCTGGAAAAGGGGACTTGGTTCTCATTCTCCTTTATTCATGCATATATTTAATGCAATAAATATTTAAGTGATTCAAATATACAAAACACTCTGCCAGATATAATCTGGATATCCTGGACAACCTTTTCTGTCTGCATTTTACTTTCAAAATGTCTTGACTCACTATTTTCCATGGACTTTGCTATGTATCTTATTAGCATCCTATCAGCATGAAATTTATCCATGTGCACTCTCTTGGGAATAGACGTATTTTAAAGTTTTAGTTGCTATAATATTTTGAAACTTTTTAGTTTGATTTGTAAGATACATATTATAGAAGTTATTTGTTTTTCCTGAGTTAACTTTGGCTTCAAAGAGAATGAGGTGAGCATGAGAACAAAAGTGCAATCCTCAACCAGAACTTGACAAGGCCAAGATTGAAACTGAGATTCTATGCAATGACTTTCATGGTTAATGTCTTGTAAAATATAAAAGTCAACGATTACTTCCCAAACAAATGTGCAGAACTTTGAAAAGAAAACAAATGATTAAATCCAGTAAGTACCTAAGTCTTTTTGATAACTTTTCCTCTAAACATTATCAATTATTGCTTAAATCAGTAATTCTTACGTACTATTATTCCACACAACGAACCATAAATGTTCTTCTACTTAATTAAATAAGTGATCTTCCTAACTTTTCTGAAAGCATTATTTTAATGGATATCATTTTCTAAATGTATATTTCTCTTCGTTTCCTAATGTTTCCTCATCTTTAAAATGTGGATAACAATAAGAGCTGTCTCCTATTCTTGTTGAAAGGATTAAATGAGTCAAGATATGCAAAGTGCAAAGTGCTGTGAATAGTGCCTGATGTGTGCGCTCCAAATATTACATTTTTTTCTTTAACTACTGATAACTAATTACTTTCACTTACCTTATTGTCCTGGGAGACAATAAAATTTGCAAATCAGTATCAAATGAATACAAATGAAATTAGGAAACAACCATGCTTCTTTGTTAAGCATTTTGTTTCTTCACTTGGACAACCATGCCTGTGATATTAATTCTATATTACCCAAATTATAAATTGAGGAATAAAATTTCCCCAATTGCATATAATTACATTAAATGAACAGACGATTTTCTGCCATAAGCAAGTACTCTAAACCTGAACATATTTCAGAAACATCATTTAAATTTTTCCTTGAATTTTCTTCTGTTGGAAGCCTCTTTATATTTGAACGTACACATCCCAGGATCATTAGAAAATCCTAGCTAAGATTGGGGGCCAAAAGTTTTTCCGGAAGCTTGTCCTCTACCTTGAAGTTGCCTACCTTTTCTTCTCACCACATACCAGAGTGCAGGGGGTGGCCTTCCAGTCATATCTTTCTCCTCTGCCTCAGTTTCCCTGTCTTTGGATCCATTAATAGAGGAAAAGAAAGGCAGATCTCACTGATGGAGTGGAATGATACTTTCCCAGCAGTGAGAACTTTGTCTGCCCTGTCCTTGGTCGGAAAAGTTACTTTCAGCTTCCTTTTTTACTTTCACACTGAGAAGGCTTCACTTCAGATTCTTCTCTTTCTTTGTTAAACAGCCCCACACCTTCATTTGGTCCTTACAAACTCCCAGGCCATATGCTGCTAAAGGAAACAAATCATTTTCACAAGAATAATTTTTAAAAACTTTAAAATAACTTAAATAACCTAATTTAACTGGTTTCAAGTTCAGTGTTTTTTTGTTTTTGTTTTGAGGGGAGTTTAACTCCACTGCTGACAATTATATTGGGATCATGTGGTTTGACAAGCACTGCATCTCTTTCTCTTTTCAGGCTATCCCATTTTCTGGCTTCTCACATTCAGAAATATTTGGCTATTACCAAACACTCAGATTTTCTAGACTCTCAGCTTAGATTTCAATAAAAATTGCAGGAATTTTTTTTTTAAAGAGTGAGGAAGAACAGCTAAAGAGAGTCTGAATAGTTTAAAATTAGGCCCTGGTCATATTGGTCACTGTTTATTTTCATGGTTATGAGATGCTTGTCTTATTCAATGTGGTAAAAATCCAATACCTTTAGGCAGTTGGCCCAAGTTTGATTTTTAGGCATTTTGATTTGTTAATTGAATTCTATGTAACCTTTACAGGATTCCCAACTCCATTATCATGTTATTACTTTTGTAATGTGTTTTGAGCACTGCCAATGTGTTCAGAATTGAAAAGCACATTAAACTGGGCCTATTCCCACAATGGTCTAGACATTTTAGCTGAACTTTTTATTTTTCCACCTCTGCACATTTTGAAAATGCTGCTGTATATCATTTTTCCCAAAACAGATAGAAGTTCCTTTCAAAGTAAGTGTTATTTGAGCGTTTTCATTTGCCAGTGTTGCTAGACTCTGAATGACACTCTTTGGTGGTCCTTAGGTAGCCTAAGGTGGCAGCCATCATCCCATTGTCATGCCTTTCAAAATGTTTGGGCATATTACAAGAAATGATCTTTGAAGTGTCCTTATTTTCTCTAATATCTATTTAAGAAAAACAGCCATTTTTTTCTTTCAAACTCCTAAATTTTCTTGTTGATTGAAGTCCATTTTTAGTAAAGGAGGTGTCCACTTGAATGCATTATGACTTTCTCAAGATTAAGAGGCCAGAAACCAGAATAAATGCCTTTGTCTTTCAAGTGTTTCCTTCATTTAACTTTGCTAATCATCGAAGATGACGCTCCAGTTGTTCATTTCCCAGGGAAACATCCAAGAGTCACTTTAAAGTGATTATCTTTTTATCTTCGGGCTCACTGAATCATTGAATCCTTATGCTTCTTCCAGGCCTGAAAGACTATTATCCCTGAGATTTTGACTATATAATAATAGATTCAAGATATCCAAAGTTTAGTTATAATTTGCATGTCATTCACTTAACTAAGAGGCACCGAATTTTACACTGACTTTCAGTTTCCATTTTGTCATACTAGGCTTGTCAAATTTGGGAAAACTATTACTTAAGTTTCACATAGAACCATTTAGGTTGATTTGAAAAACTGGTCTACTCAAACTGATTACGGCACATATTTATTCCTTAATTTTCACTCCCATGGCTCAAACCTATTGCCAGTTATCAATACATTTGGAAACAGTTTGTTAGTCTACTAAATTGCAGAAGTGAGAAAAATGATAAAAATAGAATATTTTAAGTCACTATTTGGTAACTTAAAAACTTGACTGGTGACGTTTATTTGACCTGTTCAAAGATCAAAGTAAAGGAATAGCTCTGTCGTTGTTTTTACATTGACAACAACCAACCACTGACACATGCTTGACCTTTATTAAATGATTAGTTGAAATAAGCAAAAAGGACTTTCCAGTTATGAATTGGTGCCTTTGGGATAAATGAAAGAGTAATGCTTATGATTAATGAAGATGATCCTGACAATTATGGCTCACTATTTGTTCACATTCCAACGTTAAAACTAAACTTAAAATCTTAATGCTGTCTTTACATAAAAAACTGTAACTATTTTTCATCACCGTTGCATATTTTTAAATGAAGGAAGCTTTATTTTAGCTGCTGAAATTTAAAGGAAAATAGAAGCATGGTTTAGTAAAAGAATCATTTGCTGACAAATAAATTTTAGTCAGTATGTAATATTGCTAAAAATTGATAAAATTGGGGTTGGGGAGGGAAATTAGCTTAGTATTCAAAAGTGTTATTTAATTCATGATTAGAACCACTCATATGTGACCAATTTGCTTTTGATCATTTCATTTAGTGGCAGAAGCAAAATTTTAACATTCCTAAAAATCTTGCCAAATAATTTGAAGAAGCGTAAATGACAAAAATTAATGTAAAAATTAAAAGCCAGAATAATTAATAGAAATTCAAAAAGTTCATGAAGACTGCAAAGCTATCCCAAGATTTTCCTGAAATTATCTAGTCTCTTCAGACCTGTTCCACCAATGGTATGTTTTAATAAATAGACAACAATGCTTAAAGGTATACACGAATTTGCCTTTCATCATTGCTATGATGCATAAACATTATTATTTTCTCTACTCTTCCTGAAACACACCTATAAATTATATCTACTTATGAGCATGGAATTCCAACCTCAAAGTATGTACATCTCAGGAATTTCTAAGAATTCTGCTTTATCAGACTTTGGAGTTGGGTGGAAACAGATCAGGATGACAGTGTTTTGTTAACAAGAGGTTCAAACCAACTGAATATTCCCATGTATCGAAAAATGACCAGGAAGGGAGTGATCCAGCAGTCCTATAGAATAGGGAAACAGAGTCTTGTAGGGAGGTAGAAGGTAAACTTGGCTGGAGTGTGAAGTTTTAGTCCCTTTTCGTATTAGTTTCTTAGGGTTAGTGTAACAAAGTACCATAAACTGGGTGGCTAAAGAACAAAAATTTATTCTGTCACAGCTCTGGAGGCTAGAAGCCCAAGATCAAGGTTTTGGCAGGTTGGTTCCTTCTGAGGTCCATGAAAGAATCTGTTCCTTGTCTCTCCCCCAGCTTCTGGTGGCTTCTGGAAATTGTTGGCATTTTTGGCTTGTAGAAGCAGTACCTTGCCCTCTGCTTTCACCTTCAGGTGACATTCTCTCTGTTTGTGAGTCTGTCTCTATGCTAGTCATGTTAGATTAAAGCCCACTCTAAGGATCTCATTTTAACTTGATTACCTCTTTAAAGATTATATCTCCAAATAATGTCACAGTCCAAAGTATTGAGGGTTCACCATTTAACCCATTACAGAGTTGAAGTTACCTGGGCAAGGAGACTATGCTGGTGGTGCTTAAGCAATCCTAGGCAGGAACGAGATTTGAAACAGGCTAGAGAGAAAACATAATTCCTTACTCTTAGGTTCATTCATCCAATATATGTCCCATCCAATGGGATGTCCCATCTAATATATGTTGCACTGTGTCCCAAGCACTATGCAAGTGCTAGGATACAGTAGTGAACAAACCAGACTTTCTCGACTATGCTCAGTTTACCTTTATAACCCAATGGCCAGGTCTCTGATGTTCAGAGACAGTTGAATTATAGTCATGGTCAGAAGTCATAAACATAATTGCCTTCAGGTGCCAGGCATGGAATATAGTAACTGAAGCTCATCAGATGTAACAAAAGGCACAACAAAAACTCAGTGGTAACTGGCAGCTGAAACTCAGCTTTAGTGTGAGGGAGCACAGCAAATGGACTGGGCTGTGGCCACTGTGGTATGCCCATCCTGCTTAATGGGGATATCCCTCCTGATTGCAGATGCATGGGCTATGGTAGACTTCTGCATATGCTTCCCTTTTTCAAAATAAATTGAAAATCTGTATTTTATATAAAGTCTCCTGATTTTTAAATGTGGGCATCTTACATATTAAGTAGCCATCTAAGACATATCTGCTGGTGCATGTGGCCTTGCTCTGTTGCTTTATACCTTCAGCTTAGAGAAAGGAACACATCATCTGGAGTCTGATGGCACAATAGCTGTAATCACCAATCATATCAGGAGGGGAACTTGAGGGTCTCCCTTTTAACACTTTGCCAAAAGTAAATGGAGTGGAGTGTGTTCCAGGTAGTCTGGAGAAGACCGTAGGACAAGGGTTGTTCTGCCAACCACATCAAAGGAAGATGAAAAATGGAAGATAAATCAGGCTGTCAAAAGGAAAGCAGATTGTATTTCACAGGGGGCAGAATCACTGCAGTCAGGGACCAGCATTCCTACAGATAGACCCTGGTCTGTAACCAGCATCCAATCATGTTAAATAACTGAGATATTTGCCCATGTTTATGTGTTAGACTTGCCCTAACTATGTCAATAAACTTCTCACATACCATCTGAACACTAAACTTGTGTTTTTTCTTTTAATCTCTCCTCTTCGTCAAAGTATGTACATTTACAAACTTTGCTTGATTTTTCTTTTTCAATATGCAAACAATTAGATTTTTTTCTGAAGTGTTAATAAATAAATAATGGAAAATATCTAGTTGTTATCTTTACTTTTGCTAAAAGCTTATTTAACAGGAATTCAGAATGCCTCCATTATATAAATATGTTGGTTATAAAAGGATTCTAAGTTGAGATCATTTTACATGGGGAGGCAAGGATCCAGCCATTCAAGCTTCCTTCTTGTGCACATTTTTGGAAGGAACATAAACCTTTGGATGTAGGGTGGTGAAAAATTCTGAGAAAAGGGCTGGCAATTGCAATGGCCAATATTCTACCCTATGGTGGCAGAGTCTGGAGAAGAACAGATATATAGGTTGATGAGATAGGCAACTTTGTTGAAAAGTAGCCTTTTCCCAGAATAATTCTGTAGGAGGCCATATGGCATGAGTCAGCGTAACTAAGTCTTCTCAGTATCGCTTTATCCTTTTTTATATTACCTGTGCCACTGAACTAATGTCTCATTAGGCCTGTGTAAAAAATACCACTACCTTTCTCAAGTTTAACTTCTGATTTAAATGAAAGTACATTATCTGAACAGTTGAATCAAAGAGTAAACAACTAAATCCCCTTTCAGTATAATCTGTATTTCATGGTGTTTTAACAGGTTAACAGCTTCCTGTGAAGATTGCTTCATTTAGGTGTTTTCCCCAGAATTTGGACATGATTTTGTCTGAACTAAATGGCAATGAGAATTTTGCTGAAAGCTGCACTTAATTTACATCTTTATATCAGTTATTTTCCTTCACAAATATAAATATGAATGATATACATTTCTGAGCAATAAAATAGTGAAGAAAATAACATTATGTGGTGATTGTACAGCAGTAGCAGATTAGCTACTATAGAAGATTAAAACACACATGCACATGCAACAAAAACTAGGAGATAACTCTGACTTTGAGGATTTCAAGATATGTTTATATCCAGATATAACTTCAAGAACTTCTAGAAACAAGCAAAAGATAACATACAATCAATTCAAGGTATATCGAAGGCTTGAACTGCTTTCTGGATTTCCAGGCTGTGATAGAAATCATGGTCTGTGCTAATCATAGAAGTGTCATAGAAGAAATGGAACTTTAGCTGTGCCTTAAGTTCCTACAAAATTTAGATTGCAGGATAACGATTACAGAAGGTTGGGGTTCTTAATGCTAAAGTTGGGAGAGTTTGCAGGGTAGTAGGGAGGGGACCTCAAGTAGAAGGTGCTTCATTCTGAGTCACAATGAGTCATAGTAATAAATGACATGAAACAGTTATGTCAGGCCATTTGCTGTCCTAGGACCTATTCAGGATACCATGTTTTATTGAGTCATCATGTTACCTGAGTCTCTTTCAAATTCGTAGCAGTTTCTCAGTCTTTCCTTGTTTTTCATGACCTTGACATTTTAAAGAGTCATAACCAGTTTTAATTTCTCCTTGAAGAGTCTTATAACAAATATTTTTATTTATAATGTACCAGGAAAAAACCCATAATCATTTTGTAAGCATTGTTCATTAAAAATTGCTACCAAATTTCGCTATTTGAGCAGAGAGAAATAGTATTTTCTAGTGTATGGCTTAATGCCTTCAACAATGTAATGTGAAAATTTTTACCTTTATGCCATCTCAGTATCCCTCCATTTCTAGAGGAATATGTGCTGTCTCAGTCAGCTTGGGCGGCTATAAGAAAATAACGTAGACTGGGTGGCTTAAACAACAGAAATCTATTTTATCATAGTTTTAGAGGCTGGAAGTACAAGATCAAGGTGCCAGCATTATTAGCAGAAATGATGTCCCAATTATTAAAACAACCCTGGATGGCCCAGTGGATACTCTATTTGCCATAGCAATTTACATGGGCATCACAACTCACTGCAGTGGGCATGGGATGCTGCCTTTTGGACCTCTGCCAATGATGCCTCTGAAATCCACATGTTGTTTCCAAGACTCTACCATCTGCACATGAATTGATTCTTAACACCCTTTTCTTCACTGTCCTCTGAATCACAGTCTCGCACAGGTGCAGTTAATTATCAGGGCCTAGGTCATATGCCTGAACCTAGCTGAAAAGGATGCTGAGAAAGCAAGTTTCTGACATTGATGCAGTGGGACCCAAATAGTGAGAGATGCCTGCAAACATAGGAAGGGTATTCCAAATGCACCAAGTGATCAGAGATCTTGTAGAAATGGCAATTTTACATCCCATCATACGCAATAACCACACCTTACTGATTTATTCCTCTTAATAATGGTCACCTCCGCTGACTCCAACTCCCTGTTCCAATAAATAACTTAGCAATGGACAATCTCTTTCTCTGGGATATGTCTGGGCTATAAGTACTTACCATATATAATACCTCATTTTATTCCTATTCCAATAAATAACTTGACAATGGGCATTCTCTTTCTCTGGGATACATCTGGGCTATAGTACTTAACATATATAATACCTCATTTTATTAAACACTGTCAAGCTTCTCTTGAGCATGTCCGTACCAGCGATAAGTGTGAATATCAGTTTTTCCAAATGTTTGCCAAATATTTGTATTATGTGAAATGTTTTCTGATTGATGTTTTAATTGTATATCTCTGATTATCCGTGAGGTTGGGTGTCTCTTCATATACATTTTAGATATTTGGGTTTCTACTTCTTTTATGTTTTATTTATATCGGCTTTTTTTTTTTTTTTTTGAGAAGTCTTGCTCTGTCACCCGGCTGGAGTGCAGTGGCGTGATCTCAGCTCACTGCAACCTCTGCCTCCCAGGTTCCAGCAATTCTCCTGCCTCAGCCTCCCAAGTAGCTGAGACTACAGGCAGGTGCCACCACACCCAGCTAGTTTTTGTATTTTTAGTAGAGACGGGGTTTCACCATGTTGGCCAGGAGGGTCTCGATCTCTTGACCTCGTGATCTGTCCGCCTCGGCCTCCCAAAGTGCTGGGATTACTGGCGTGAGCCACCGCGCCCAGCCTGCTTTTTTATCTATTGATCTATTGGATTTTCTGTCTTTCTTTTGTTAATTTATAAGTCCTTTTATAGTAGTTTAGATATTAATCCTTTGTGTTTCAAAGACTTTGCAAGCATTTTCTCCTAGCATATCACATTTTGTAACTTTGAGTTATTTTGTTAAGAAAATTTTAATTTTGATACTTGATTTTTTTTTAACCTAATGCTTTGTCATCTTGGGGTCTTGTTTAAGGTTACAAAGCAAGTCTCCTACTTTTTTGCCTTTAAAATTTTTATCTTTAGAGTTTTACCTTTCACATTTGTTCATTTAACCCATCGGCCCTTCCACTATACATGGATTGAGATAGGAGTTTGGCCTTATTTTTCTCTATATTGAGTCAGTTTTCTCGATGCCATCTACTAAGCTATCTCCCTCTGATTTGTGGTGCTTTTATTTTCGGTATTTAAATGAGTCTTTTTTTTTGCTTTCTAGTCTGTTCATTTTCTTCTGGTGTATAAACTTTAGTATAATATTGTTATTATTTTAAAAATTATTTCTAGGGCTCTGCAGAATTTCTTGATCTTTCGTTAGGTACATTCTTTGTCTTTTTTGTTGTTTTCCAGAATGGACTTCCCTACTGATGCATCTTTCATTTTTTATATAAATTTAAATAATTTGTTAGTTTTCTTAGAAATTTCCTATGCAATTTAATTATAATTATGTTTATAGATTAATTCAGGTAGCATTGTCATCCTTTCACAAACGTAATATTTCCTCCATTTTTTTCTGAGTCTGAGTTTTAAAAGTTTCTTTTTAAAGGTCATGGGCATTTTTAAATAAATAATGGCTAGATGTTTGATAGTTTTATTTATATTGTGAATAAAATCTCATTTTCTATTTGATTTTTAGATGGGTGGATAGTAATCCACACAGGTAATTTAAAGAGCTAAAAAGAGCTCAACTAAAAAATTCTTGACACCCAGACCATTCACCCAAACCCTCTCATGCTCTTATAAATCAAAATTTTCTGTCTTTCTAGCATTTTGTTGCTATTTTAAAATATTGTACTCTCAGAACTATCCACATCTCCTTTGATTCTGTACATCTCTGAGTCTGGGTTCAGGGAAAGGCGCCAGTTGCCTGTGTTTGTTCACTGTCTTATCAAGGACCCTTCATTTTATTTTCCTCATTTATTTTTGGAGGAAAGGTGATGAGGGTCAGTGGTTACTGACTATTGTATTTGGACCTGCTTGCCCATCCCTCAGTTTTTCTTCTCAGGTTATGTTTTGACAATATAATTACTGGAAGATCATTTATAACGCTTTTCCTTATTAAATATTCATATTCCTGTGTTGTTCAGTATGTATATCCCAAAGTACCCCAAAGAAATTCTTTTCTCAGATTTTAGATTGATTTTGTGTTTCATGACAATGATTTCAGGGTTCATAGACTGAATGATAATTTCAGCTGTTTCAAACTCACAAATCAGTATTACTAAGGTGTATCTAAAGAACTGAAACACTTTTATTGCAAATCTAAGTGATAATATGGGCCTCAGGATTGCCCTGGAATATGTATGAGAACCAACCACTTAGGAACAAATATTCTGCTGATAACAGCCAGCCAGCCAAACGCAGCCCCTGATAAAGATAAATAACCTGTACTCAGGGAAATTTTTTGCATCATTAAACATGGTGAGCATATTAGCTAGCAGGGGGTGGAGTCAAGTCCCCAAAGAGATAAATCTAAATTATGTGCGCTGCAGTGATCATAACAGTAATGCACCATCTTGGCTAACTAGCTGACATCAATGGGGAAGGGAATTTCAGATTTAAATGAACCAAACTAAAAAGCATTTCAGTGCACATACAGATTAATTGGAGCATATTCATGAACTTTTCAGCCCTATTATGCCTCTTTTTTTTTTGACTGGTGCCAAGTACAAAGAGCTTAGAATTTTCCTGTCAAATCTTGCATCTTTGTTTCTTCTTTTCATTTTCTTATGCGGCTTGATTAATTACTCCCCAATTTGCTCTCCATTAATCTCCCTCCTACACAGTTGTATCAGTACTTGCCAAAATCTCTTTTCTTTATATGTGACTAAGATGGATAATATAAGTTTAGTGACACTTCTGTTAAATGAGTCAATGAAGTAGTCATTTGTTAATACTATGCTTTTGAAATGCAGAAAATTCCAAATTCAAAGTTAAGAAGTATTGTTAATTGTGTCAGAAAAAGCATCTTGTTGATAATATGACCAATTTGGAAAGTCTGAGAAAGACTTATGATGACCAAACTAGATTTTGTTGTTCTCTGTTATTTGTGTTAGACAGTCTTTTGAGATAAGGGACCTAGCTATATTCAGAGGGTCACAATATCTGATTTTGTTTCATTCAGTTTTCTTTGTATTGCAAAAAGTTGTAGTACTATATTGATAAACAGAGAAAGAAAACACCATTGGTTTGTGGAGACACAGTAGTCAATATTTGAAAATATGTTTTTCTACATTTTGAATAGATAATAAAGTCAGCTCCTGCTAGACTGTAAGATATACATGACAATGTCTGTTTTGTTTGTTTTGTCTGTTTTATTTATAGTCAATGTTCCAATATACAGCACAATCATGGAATAGTTAGGTACGCAATAAATATTTGTTGAATAGATGAACAATTTTCAAAAATGATTTTTTTGTCTAGAAGGAATAATTTATGTAAATTGGAGATAGTGAGTGGCATAGCAGTAACAGTTGACTTATGATTTTAACCAGAGAGAAAACTACTTGCAACAGACACCACCAAACCATTTCTCACTGATTGCCTTTTCACATATTTAGGACTATGCCACTCAGGTTCATGTTTAAGGTTTATTTATTAAAAGCAAATTGCCCAAATAGCCAATGACAGAAAGATCTCTAGAGATAATCAAGGTTTAAATTGCATTTTAACCACTTACTGTAGAATGACTTCAGTGGATTCTTTAACCTCTTTCTGTCTCATTTGACTGTTATTCAAATGGGTGGCAGGATACTTAGCAGCTGGCAGTGTTCTGAGAGTTATGTGAAACACCTAGCACACTACACAGAAGGTATGTGCTACTCCTCATTTCCCCTTCCTCCTGCTTCCTTGCTCTCCCAACCACAAGACATTTTCTCTTTCTTTCTTTCTTTCTTTCTTCCTTGCTTTCTTCTTCTTCTTTTTTTTTTTTTTTTTTTTTTTTTTTTGACGGAGTCCTCTGTGGCCCAGGTGCTGTGGTACAATCTCTGCTCACTGCAACCTCCACTCCACCTCCTGGGTTCAAGCTATTCTCCTGTCTCAGCCTCCCGAGTATCTGGGATTACAGGCACACACCACCATACCTGGCTAATTGTTTTGTACTTGTACTAGAGACAGGTTTTCGCCATGTTGGCAAGGCTGGTCTCGAACTCCTGACCTCAGGTGATCCACCTGCCTCGGCCTCCCAAGGTGCTGGGATTACAGGCGTAAGCCACCGTGTCCAGCCTGCAAGACATTTTCTAAATAATAACTTTTTATTTAAAACACTAAGGATCCCATAGATAAATAATATTTTTTATATTTAATTGTTCTTCTTTTTAAAGATGCCAGAAACATGACCATGTATAAGAATGCTAAAGCATAAACCAGGAGCCTGAGATGTTGGAAATAAATAAGATTTAAAGCATACCTTTTCTATCTCATCTTTGTTTTTTTAAAAAAACAAAGATTATTAAAAACAAACAAACAAACAAACAAGTGGCAACTTAACCTAATCTTTTCTCCTCATTACTGAGTAGGTGGCTTCTTTCCAACTCATCTGAAATCTGTTACAAATCAATTCATGATCCTAGTGCCTCAGCCTTGGGTAATTTCTTTTATACATTTCTGATCTGGTGTAATTTTTGCATGTCTCAACAACAGAAATGCATTAATGAAAGGTGTTTATGCTCTCCTGCTCCCTTGTGTATGTCTACAAAACGGGGAATACTAACAGCACTCATGCCTTTTCCTCTTGACTTTCTTCTAATAAAATATTTCCTACTCACTGCCCTGGTGCTCTCACTTTCCCTGAGTGCAGGCACACACTCATATGAGCAGGAAACTAACCAAGTTGCCTGTTTTCATAGCAACACTCTCCCCTTTCTGACAGAATATTTTTCTACCAAATTCTCCCTTCGGGTAATCAAATCAAATATTTTAAAACACATTTATACCTATCTAGGCTGTTAAATAGAAAGTTAAATAAGTTTATCATTAAAAGCAGAAGGGACCAGTTAGAGAAAAGGGAATAAAAAGTTAGCAAATGAAATTAATGTGACAGTTACCTTGCTCTGTTTACATGTACTCTGAATAAAATGTCTAGTTTGGCTCTTTATCCAAATGCAATTGGTAAAGAAGTTAGATTCATTTGGATAGTTTTTATTTTTCTTTAACTTTGGTTTCAGGTGACTTAGCCCAGTATAATACAACTAGAGATTCAGCACTGGGAATGATTATTGGGCATGCAAAATTCATGAGGTGTGGGAATTAGATCTATCTCAGTTTAGTATAAGCTATTTAGGGCTACCTATTTAATACCCAGTACAAGAATCACAGGAGAGAGGTACCCATCTCTTGGGTTCTCAGTTTAGAACCAAGTTCTAATTATTCCCACTTTCCAACCTCTTTATTGCCCACAGCTGTTCTTTTCCTAGTGGTACCTTGTTGAAAAAGTAGACCTCAGTGTCCATTGATGGTGATCCTGAGTCTTCTCTGCCTTTTCACTCATCCCTTGGGGTCCCTGACAGTAAATACCTTTCCAGGGCTCAATTTGGAACTTATCTTTGCTCAGGCACAAGAACAATATAGTGGTGATGGAAAGAGAAAGAGATGCGTTCTTCATCTCTCTGTAGCAAAGCTGTAAGAAAGGCATGTAAAAAGCTTTTCCTTTTGTCTATGGAGACATATTGTGTCTTACATGGTTTGGCTCTGTGTCCCCACCCAAATCTCATCTCAAATTGAAATCCCCACATGTGGTGGGAGGAACGTGGTGGGAGCTGATTGGATCATGGAGGCGGTTCCCCCATGCTGTTACTGTGATACTGAATGAGTTCTCATATGATCTGATAGTTTAAAAGATTGTGGAAGTTCCTCCTCCTGGCTCTCTCTCTTGTGAAGAAGGTACTAGCTTCTTCTTTGCCTTCCACTATGATGGTAAGTTTCCTGAGGCCTCCCCAGCCCTGTGGAACTATGAGTCAATTAAACCTTTTTCCTTTATAAATTTCTCAGTCTCAGGCAGTTCTTTATAGCGAGTGTGAAAACAGACTAATACAGTCTCCTTATGCATACCATTTTATATCTCAGTTTAAAATAATGACATGAAAACCAGATTTCTTGCATCTTTGCTATAAGAACCTCTGACAGAACTACCAAGTGCGTTACATTCTTACGGGATAACTCTTTGTAAATAGAAATGAATCAACTATGTCTATCATTAGTTTGATTGCTTTTTGATAATTTATTCATCATAAATTTTTCTTCATCTTTACCCTGTCCATAATTTAGACCTTTGTTGTCATTATGCTCATTTTTCATTGATTCCAGTAGGAGCTCGAAAAAATATTTTTATATCAAACTACTTTTTTTTTCTTTAAGAAAAGAAAGAGTACAGAACCTTAGAAACTTTCAGATATTTGTGTGGTTTATACATTGCATAACTCTGGGGCAAAGTTGGTGTAGTCAGCCAAGTATGGGTTTAAATCTTGCCACAGAGAGAGACAAAATAATATAATTATAATTGGTTTGCTTGAATCAGGTTTCAGACATTGTCCAAACATTGCATTTTGTTTTGGTTGTCTCATAAAATTCTTTTAATGTCTAATCTTTAGCAGGCAGTTCCATCTGCCTTTCTGTTTTTAAAAAGTTACCAACGAAGATAATGTATGTACTATGGTTTAATATATAGTGCAGGGAAAGCACTCAATATGGTAGCTACTATTGTTATCCTTATTATGACATCTCAGAATATCAACTACACTTGCTTGAAATATGTTGTAGTTCATGGATTTGAGGATTGGTGTCTTTTGACAATTTTGGAAAAATTTCAGTCATTATCTCTTCAAATATTACTTGCTTCCATTCTTCTATGGATTCCCTCTGAAATTCTGATGAATGAATATTAGACATACTCATTTATCCTTCATTTTATTCTTAAACCATATTTCATGTTTTCTAACTCAGTGCTTCATTGAGTAACTTTTATCTGTTTTAGCTTCCAGTTCACTAATTGTTCATTTCAGTCTAATTTACTGTCATATCCTATTCTAATAAATTTGTAATTTCAAAGATATTTTAAATTTCTAGATGTTTTATTTAATTATTCTTTTTTTCTGGTAATTTTTGATAATTGCTATTTTAATATTTGTTTTCAATTCTTTTATTTCTTTAAATACATTAAAAATACTTATTTTGTAGTCTATATTTGATAATTCTTATATTTATATGTCTTTTTGTGCCTGGTTTTGTGGATTGCTGTTTCTACTGACCTCGCTCATGGTACCTTGTTTAATCAAGTATTTACCTTTTTTTTTATTGAGAGTTTCTGTTTATTGGAACTTTATCTGTGAGAATTACCTGAAGACTGCATTTCTACTGAGGATAGAAATGCAGGGTATTTCTGAGAGTATTTCTGCTTGTCAGTTGCCGCTTCCAAAACATGTCTGCTTTAAAATATTAACTTGTGTTTTATTTATTTAAATCTTATAGATAGAATCAATATGGGCATTAAAATCCATGTGAAAACTGGTTCATGATCATAATTTCTCATGGGAGGGTTTTTTTCCTTCTACTCATAGCCAAAGCAAAGATAGATCATTTTCTTTGTTCTCTTTCTTCACTGGTTAGATTTCATATTTATTCCTCCTTTCCTTGGTGTTCAGCTTTATTTAGGGGGGAGGTCGTCTTACTCTTGTCCTCCAAAGATCCTTTAGTACTGATATCCTAGAGCAGTGGTTTTCAGTCCTGGGGTGGGAAAGGGGGACCCCTAGGGAACATTTGGCAAAGACCGGAGACATTTTTGTTTATTACAACTGGGGGAAAGTAGAAGGTACTGCTGGTATCTAGTAGGTAGAGGCCAGAGGTGCTAAATATCCTACAAAGTAGGGGACAGTCCCAACAAAGAATTATCTAGTGCCCAGGCTGAGAAACCTCATTCTAGGTCAACAGGCTTGGTAAGTGCCCTCAGGGAAGCCAGTTGCTTTAGCTTAAGTCCCTTGAACTCTACTGCTTAGTCTTGGGGATTTCCTTACTTTCTAGAAAGTTTACTCATGTACTTAAGTGAACCTCAAAATTATTTTATTCACTTTAAAAAATATGTAGTATTTAGATGATCTTGCCTGTTGTTTTGCTTGAGCTAGTTCTCTCCTCATGCTTTATGGAGAGTGTTCCCTTGTCTGGCTGCATGATACTTTGATTAGTCTCTAGTTATGGACTTTAAGGTAGTTTTTAATCATTTGTCACTACAAACAATGCTCCAATGAATGGCACTTTGCGTATATGAGAATATATCTGTAGAATAAGCACCTAGAAATGTAAATGCTGGGCATTTGCATTTAAATATTTTATAAATGTTGCCATATTTTCCATATAGGATTTATCGGTCTAACCTTCCACTAGCTTCATGAGAGTAACTTTTTCTTACACAGGTTTAAATTCAAACTGATGGGTTTGAAAAATGAAACCCAAGATGCACAAACAGAAAGAATGAACCTTCAGATAGATAGCCATCTGTCAAATTCAACAGTTATCAGGATTTTGCCATATTTGTTTCAGTGATCCCCCTCGTCTTATTTTTTTCCTTTTTTCTCTTTTCATTGCTGAAGTATTTTGAAGATCCAGACATTATTTCATTTCACCCCATATTTCAACATGAATCTCTGAAACCTGTGGACATTTATTGTATAACCACAATGCAATACTTGTATAGCTCTATATCATCTAAAAAAAGTCGTAAGGAAATTTCCTCAGATGTGAGGAAAAAATTGTTCTTTTAAAACTGGTTTGTTTGAAATAGGATCATCATAAGATTCACCCATTATGTTTGGTTTTTATGTCTCTTAACTCTTTCAAATTAGAACAGTGTCCTTTCCTTTTGACCACCTGCCATTGTCTAGTAGCAACTGGATTAATTGTCGTATGCAGAATGTCCACATTTGGTTTGTCTGTTTGCTTCCTTGTGGTATAATTTAACTTGTTCATCTATCCTTTGTGGAGAAAAATTGACACTTGATATTTGATTAGATTCAGGCTCAACATTTGGCAAGGACAAGTGATGTAACAGACATTACAATATGCATCAAAGCAAGAGACACATAACATCTGCTTTTGTCACTTTGTGTCTCAATTAGCCTGTTGATCAGTGGATTCAAGCAGTCAAAGGCTGATCTCTCTTGTAAAATTCCCATTTACCTTTTATAAAATGACTTTACCCATGTGATCACTGGTTGAATTCATTATTTTATGAGGATTTGTAGAATGGTGATTTAAAAAAACTTCTACCTTTTCTTCCACACCTTTTTTTTTTTTTTTTTTTTGAGACGGAGTCTCGCCCTGTCACCCAGGCTGGAGTGCAGTGGCGTGATCTCGGCTCGCTGCAAGCTCTGCCGCCCGGGTTCACGCCATTCTCCTGCCTCAGTCTCCCGAGTAACTGGGACTACAGGTGCCCACCACCACGCCCGGTAATTTTTTGTATTTTTAGTAGAGACGGGGTTTCACCATGTTAGCCAGGATGGTCTCGATCTCCTGACCTCGTGATCCTCCCACCTCAGCCTCCCAAAGTGCTGGGATTACAGGCGTAAGCCACTGCGCCCGGCCTCCACATTTCTTCATTAGAATTCTTCGTAAAGGATTGCCTTCCCCCGCCAATTAGGGCTAACTAATTTTCTTGAAGTATACCTCATCCAGGAAAGGCAGAATAAATTATTTCCTTTTAACTGCCTGTTTTCAGAATAAGGATTTAGAGCCCTAGTTATTTTCAGTGGTGTCCAATTAGTTTTGTTTAAATTTTAGTTTCTCCCTCTTCTCTTTTTGAGGGTGCTATCAATATGAACCCTTGTCTGTTTTGTGTTCTTCCATCATTTGCATTCATTACTCTTTTTTTTTTTTTGAATCGGAGTCTCGCTCTGTCGCCCAGGCTGGAGTGCAGTGGCACAATCCTGGCTCGCTGCAAGCTCCGCCTCCCGGGTACACGCCATTCTCCTGCCTCAGCCTCCCGAGTAGCTGGGACTACAGGCGCCGGCCTCTACGCCCGGCTAATTTGTGTGTGTGTGTGTGTGTGTGTGTGTGTGTGTGTGTGTGTGTATTTTTAGTAGAGACGGCGTTTCACCGCCTTAGCCAGGATGGTCTCGATCTCCTGACCTCGTGATCCGCCCGCCTCTGCCTCCCAAAGTGCTGGGATTACAGGCGTGAGCCACCGCGCCCGGCCCATTACTCTTTTTTAAGCTCAAATTGTCACATATTGGCCAATCCCGTCCCCTTCATGTTTCCTCCTGTGTCCCTCTGACATGGCCCATTTAGTCCTTGATAGTTTCATTGCTTTCTGGCACAACAAGATTTCTCAGGTACATCTTGTATATTTCTGCCCCCAGACCTTGAGTCAGCTATTACTCATTGGAATTGTTATTTTTATTTCTCTTCTTGAGAAAGTCATCGTCTTTTCATAGATTCAAAGGATATTTGTATTTTCTTTTCTCTAAAGTCAGTGTTTTTCATTTTTCCCTAAAGGGTTTTTTTTTCTAGTTAATTTATATGATTTCTTTGTTATGGTAAAAAATAGCCAATGTCTCTGATATAAACTCGAAATATTAGCCACATTTGCTATTTGCCATTTGACCATTTAAGGCATTTTTATGCCATATATTTTTTAATGTAGTAAAGTTTATTAATTTTTTTCTTTTATGACACTTAGTTTTAATTCATATTTAACAAATCTTTTCCCAATCTTAGATTATAAGAAATACTTTTTCCAAACATTTTGGGGCTTCATTTTTTAATCTTTTAATAATCTTTGATCATCTAGAATTTATCTTTGTGTAAGATGTGAGATATGGATCCAATTTATTTGTTCCCATATGGCTGAAAAGTTATCTCCATACCATTTATTGAATAATCCATCTTTTTCTCACTATTTGAAATATCAAGTTTATCACTGAAATTTGCTATGGAATTTTTATTCGAATCCACTGTTCTGTCTTTCCATTAATATAGCAGTACCATATTACTTTATAATATATTTTATTATCTAACAGGTAATGTTGTTTTACAAATTTTCATGGATAATTTTATACAATGATTTTTTCATTTCAGTTTATTGTTTCCAAAGGAAATATATTGGCATTTTAGTTGAGATCATGTTAAATTTGTAGATTAACCAGAGAAGAATGGATATCTTTGTGATGTTGACATCTTATTTAAGACATGATGTGACTTTCAACTCTCCAATTATTTAAGCTTTTTCTGTCACTTAATAGTATTTAAACATTTTTTTCCATATACAGCATATAGAACTTTTCCCTTTTTTTGGTGTCAGTTATGGTATGGGCTCAGCTGTTATTGCAAACAAACAAACAAACAACACACACAAAGCAGAACAAACAAGGTAAGTTTATTTTCATTATTCTAGATTTTTCAGAGACTCAGGTTGCTTTTCTCTTCTTGCTTTACTGTTCTATAGGGTGTACTTACTCTTTTGGTAAAAGTCAGTTTAATACCATCACATCTATCTTGGGTCTTGTTGGAAAGGGAAAAAGAGTGGTCTAGGATCTTCAAGGAGATGATCAGGACATTTCCCATATTACCTTTGCTTACCTTTATTGGCTCCCAAAATAAGCATATAGCACACCTAGCTGAAAGAAAGGCTTGCACGTGGAGTATCTGGGTATTCAGGTGAGCAAACATGCTTATGGTTGAAACTCAGAGAGTTCTATTATTTAAAGTAGAAGCAAAGAATAAGTACTGGGGTTGGGGGAAAAATAATAATTTTGTAAATTTTATCTTTTTAGCTGCTAATGAAAATAGACTTTTTTTTCCCATTATAGCTTTTGAGTGATTGTTGTTTGTAACATGAAGGTTATATTCTACCAATTATTATTGTTTTTTGTCAAGTCATCCCCTCATTGAATTATTTTGTTTCATGATAGAGTTCATTTTCTTAAAATATCCAGATTAAAAACATCATCTGTAAAGAATTATAATTTTATATGCTTTATAAATCATATCCCTCTGATGTAATTATATTAACTAACTGCTTTGGCTAGTAACTCCAGAATGATATTAAATAATAGTGGTGATAAAAGATAACTTAATTGTGTTTCTGACTTTAATGGAACAGCTTTCAATATTTTCCTATAAATATGATGTTTGCTTTTAGGTCAAATGTGGTATGCATATTATCATATTAAGATATGCATAATATTAGAAAAAAGATAGCTTTTCTATTTTATTAAGTTTTTATTTTATCAAGATTGACTGTTGAATTTTACTTGATGAGTTTAGGCTTCCATAAAGATAATAGTATAAATTTTCACTTTAAATCTGTTAGTATGAAAATTAATATTAACACTGAACTTCCTTCGTATACTTAATGATATGCTGTCATGGAAAATTATTTTTTATCTATTATTATATTATTTGTTAACATTTTATTTAGTATTTTTGCAGCCATACTCAGAGTGAGATTGATTTTAAATATCTTTGACTCTTTTGTTCTAAAAATATTTTCGAAGTTTTTATTATGTTAATATGTCTTAGATCTTTTAAAATAGTATTAGAGTTATCTGTTTCTCTGATCTTTCCTGTTTAGGCTCAGTATACTGAGGAGGTTTTGAGCTTTAGTAATGTTTTCAACTTGTAATGAACTATCACAATTTCTCTCTCTTCTGTGATATTTTGCTAATTTATAATCTCCAGAAAATGATCCATTTTAACCTAGTTTTTAAAATTATTTACAAAAAGCAAGCACATTGGTATTTTAAGATTCTTTTGATTTCTTGTATCTGGGGTTATTTTTGTATAATTATTTTCTATTTTGCATATTTGTGCTTTTTCAGTTTTTGTTTTGAGTGATATTTAGTGATGTATCAATTAACTCTCTGCGTATGCATATGTGTGTGTGTTTATAGCCATTTCTTGTGTTTATTTATTAGTTCTATCATTTTTCTGAGTCACTATGTTCTGAGTATTTCTCTTGAATATAGCATGTAATTGAGATTTGCTTTGTAGTCTGATCTGAAAATCTATTTTAATAGGTAAGTTTATCTCATTTGTATTTTTATATGAAACATATGTTTTGCTGTAGGTATGTTGTCATATTTTATGCAATACTTACTAAATAATGACAGAACTCATTTCTGTTCATTTCTTTCCTTTTCAGTTTTCATGCTTATAACTTCAAATAAACTTAAGCTCTATTATTTGATTTATCAACTAAAATGTCTTGACCTCCTCCAGCTCTAAAAGTTCTGCTTTCCCCTTGTCCTTCCCAGCATATATGACATTTTTATTCTCTTACTTAAGCATCATCCTCACATTTGCTTTAATCTTAGTTCTTACTCTGAAATGGACTCTGTGTCACTGCCAGGCATTTTCAAAAAGTTTTTCCATTCATTACTTTGTTGGCTGAATTTTTTTAATTTAATTTATTTTAAATGAATGTGTGTAAATGCTTATGTCTTTTCATTTACTTGAAAAATTATTTGCCTAGAAATATAATTATGAATCACTTTTTTTCTTTGAATACTTTGCAGGAATTACCCATTCTCTTTCAGTATTTTTAGGGAGAAATCTAGTATGAGTCAGATTTTTTTTTTAAGTTTTATAGGTAACATTATTATTATTATTATTCTGTCTGACATCTTTTTTTGTCTCACAGAAATCAGTCACTCTATTAAGAAATGCCTTTGGATTGATTTTTCTGTATGAGTTTTTCCTTTTGTTTTCCTGGGACATAGCGTGTTTATATTTCATAGATTCAAATCCTTTCTGTTTCTGAAAAGTTTCTTGAATTATATCCTTAAATACTTATACTGCTCTGTTACTTTGGTTTTCTTTTATATGTATAATTTCAATTTTTATTTTAGATTTAGAGAGTACATGTGCAGGTTTGTTACATGTTTATATCTTGTGATGCTGAGATTTGCATACAATTGAGCTCCTTACCCAGGTGGTGAGTATAATACCCAATAATAGGTAGTTTTTCAGCCATTGCAAACTTTCTCACTCCCTGCTTAGTAGTCCCCAGTGACTACTGTTGCCATCTTTATGTCCACAATAACACAATGTTTAGCTTGCATTTGTAAGTGAGAAGATGTGGTATTTGGTTTTCTGTTCCTGCGTTAACTTTACTTAGGATAATGACCTCCAGCTGCAGCCATATTGCCTTAAAGGACATGATTTTATTTTTTTTATGGCTGTGTAGTATTTCATGGTGTATATGTACCATATTTTCTTTATCCATTCCTCTATTGATGGGCACCTGGGTTGGTCCCATGTCTTTGCTATTGTGAATGGTGCTGCAGTGAACATATGAATGCATGTGTCTTTTATGTAGAAAGATTTATTTTCATTTGGATATATATCTAGTAATGGGATAGCTGGGTCTAATGATAGCTCCACTTTTAGTTTTTTAAGAAATCTCCAAACTGCTTTCCACAGAGGATGAACTAATATACATTATCACCAACAGTATATAAGTGTTCCCTTTTCTCTGCAGCCTCGCCAGCATCTATTGTTTTTTGACTTTTTAGTAATAGCCATTTTGACTGGAGTGAGATAGTATCTTATTGTGATATCTTATTGTGGATTTGATTTGCATTTCCCTGATGATTAGTGATGTTGAGCATTTTTCTTATGTTTGTGGACTATTTGTACATCTCCTTTTGAGAAGTATCTTGTTTATGTCCTTGATCAGTTTATAATGAAGTTATTTGTTTTTACTTGTTGAACTGTTTAGGTTTCTTATAGATTCTGGATATTAGACCTTTGTTAGATGCATAGTTTACAAATATTTTCTCCCATTCTGTAGATTGTCTGTTTATTCTGTTCATATTTTTTTCGATAAGTAGAAGCTCTTTAGTTTAATTAGATCCCACTTGTCCATTTTTGGTTTTGTTGCAATTGCTTTTGAGGACTTAGTCATAAATTATTTTCCAAGGCTGATGTCCAGAACAGTGTTTCCTAGTTTTTTTTTTTTTTTTCTAGGATTCTTATAATTCAAAGTCTTACATTTCGGTATTTAATCCATCTTGGGTTAATTTTTGTATATGGTGAGAGGTAGGGGTTCAGTTTCATTCTTCTGCATTTGGTTAGCCAGTTATCACAGCATCATTTATTGAATAGAGTATCTTTTCCCCATTTTTAATTTTTGTTGACTTTGTTGAAGATCAGTTGGTTGTAGATGTGTGGCTTTATTTCTGGGCTCTCTGTTCTGTTTCATTTATCCATGTGTCTGTTTTTATTTCCAGTACCATGCAGTTTGGGTACTGTGGACTTATAGTATAGTTTGAAGTTGGGTAATGTGATGCCTCTTGCTTTGTTCTTTTTGCTTAGGATTGCTTTGGCTATTCAGTCTCTTTCTTTTGGTTCCATATGTATTTTAGAATAGTTTTTTTCTAATTCTGTGAAAAATGACATTGGTAGTTTGATAGGAATAGTGTTGAATCTGTAAATTGCTTTGGACGGTATGGCCATTTTAATGATATTGATTTATCCAATCCATGAGGATGGGATGCTTTTCCATTTGTTTGTGTCATCTACAATTTCTTTCAGCAGTGTTTTTTAGTTCTCCTTGCAGAGGTCTTTCACTTCCTTAGTTAGATGTATTTCTGGATATTTTATTTGTGTGTGTGTGTGTGTGTGTGTGTGTGTCTATTGTAAATAGGATTGCCTTCTTGATTTCAGCTTGAACTTTATTGGTGTATAGATATGCTACTGATTATTGTACTAAAACTTTACTAAAGTTGTTTATCAATTCCAGGAGCCTTTTGGCAGAGCCTTCAGGGTTTTCTAGGTATAGAATTGTATTATCAGTGAAGAGAGACAGTTTGACTTATTTTCCTGTTTGGGTGCCTTTTACTTCTTTCTCTTGCCTGATTGCTCTGGCTAGGACTTCCTGGTTCTCTTATTTACAAACACTTATTTTGTATTTTGGTGCTCTCTTTGCCAATCTTTAATATAATAATTTTCATTCCAGATTCCCTTTAATTCTTTGTTTATTTTCACTTCACTTATTATATTTGCTATCTCAAATTTGTCTTTTTATTATTCTTACTATGATTTCACCAATTCTGAGTCCCCTTGTATTGCTTCCACTCAGACATTCATTATTATGATTGTCCACATCATTGCTTCACACCCACCCATACAGACATACTCACTACAAGTTTTCTTGAGCACAGGTTTTCTTCTGTGTACTCTTTTATTAAGCAAATTATTTCATTGGATTTTGAAAATTCAAGGTCAAATTTGTTATTTGCTTATTACTGAGTGTTGCGTGTGTGTGAGCATTTTGCATCTGCCGTTTCTATTTTCAGCATTCCATAATTTTGTCCTTGTGGTATTGTGTAGCTTCTTTGCTCATTCCTTTTATACTATTTCTCATTCTTGACTACAGTTTTTCCTTAACCTTCTACTGCAGGATATTCATGGTAGAGAGTGGCCAGGGCTAGCTGGAATTCTTCCTATAGGGTGCGTGTGTGTGTGTGTTTGTGTGTGTGAGAGAGAGAGAGAGAGAGAGAAAAAGAGATTTTATATGCACTCCAAGGCTGTTCATATTGCCAAATCTTTCCTCTTTTACCACCGCCAACCCCTGTCCCTCAGACACACCCCTAGAGGCTGAACCACCCCCTCTTGTTCTACTTTCTCTAGAGTTTGTGCCAAGTGGGATCAAGTGAAGTACTGCCTCTAGTCTCCACTGTCTATTCCCACTGTTGCAAATATGTTATTTTTGTTTATTTTCTTTGTATTGTTTTAAACTTCAGTATCTGCCACTCTCAGATTTGTCCTTGGCAAGTTTTCTCTGATTTCTATAGCTTCCCTTCCCACATGATTTTTTGAACTTCAGTGCTTTGCTAGGGTTTTCTTCTATTTTGTGATTCAGAGTTTCAGGCATGTCAGATTCACTGGGGATGGTGTTTGCATTGTTCTCTCTTCTTCCTCGTACTGCTTTAAAATGAGTTCCCACAGAAGAATGGAAAGAAATTTAACTTCATGTGCTTATTTTTATGTTATAAGTCCTACTTCAAAATTTTCCTTATTTTCTCATTAATATTTTTCAGGTATGTTGATATGTTCTTTTGTTCTCCCTTAGGTAGACATAGGGAATCCTTGATACTATTGTTCCCTTTACTTTTTCTTCTTCCTGCTAGATAATTATACTTCTCTTGGCCTTTTCTCATAGTGACAAATTAACAATTCTGTTGGTTTTGATTTTACTGTAGAAGCACTTATAACAGTCTATGGCACATATTTAGTGTTCAATAAACGTTAGCTTAATCTGAATCTCATTAGTTTCTTGTTCTTATTCCTAAAGAAGAAAATAACCTACAACCTAAATTAAAATTTAAAATTACTTTATAATGATAAACTATGTTTTCTGAGATTATGCAATGAGTTCTAATGATAGAAAGAAACGTGATGGGTATTTCTTTGTATCTGAAATATTATGCATCCAGTGAGAGAGAATGTGAACTACTAAAATGTACTTAAAATGAAAAATAAATCTAGAGTTCCGTGTAATGAATTATGAATAATTTTAATTTTGGAGTCACTTGTTTATTTTTAAAAATATATTGCACTGTTATTAGGTACTTCCTAAAACCTGAATAAGAATCATGTGGCCCTATTATTTTTCCCTAAAGACCAAACACAGTTTAGATAGGATATTTTTCTGCTTTATGCTTTGGTCTGAAGCAGTGGGCAATAAAACACATGGTAGCAATGAGACCACATCACATAGATTATATTGGACACGTATGATTGTAATTGTCATATCTTATTAGAGTATTCTAATTGAACTAAATTTTTAAAACTGGTCTTTTCTGCTAGTTACTGCATTTATGTTTTCCTCATATGGCTTATTTTTTCTAACTTTGTTCTTGAATAACTTTTCTTTATTTTTTTTTCTTCGACTAACATTTTAGATGTTAAATTCCCAGTTGGCAGGAGCCATATCTATGTTTTATCTAGCCTGATGCTGTGATTAATAAATGTTTTTGTGATTAGGATAATCTGTTACCTTCTGCCCTTTATCTCTGTTCCTTTTTCTTCCCCCACTCTCTTTTTACACCTGTATGTAGTCTTTGCTGGACTTCTGTGCTGTTCATTTTTGCTGTTCTATCCAGGTCTGCTGGTGGCTATGGGATCTTTTTAAACTGATAATTCTATTTTCAGTAGAAAAAAATCAGTTAACAATTCATTTGATGCAATTTCAAACAACTCTCTTTGGCTGCCTGGAGTAATCTGGAGAAGTATGAAAGTTCTAGTATCATTCAAATCTCTTAATTTGGACAGTCACCATGATCATATTATTCTGAGGGCAAATCGAACTGCTTTCCTCCTGGTGTCCTTTGTAAAGACAGGAGCCTTGGAGCTATCTTGGAGCTCCCTCATTTATAATTTAAGTCCTGGAACGTACTATCCACATTCATGGTACTATACAAATAAAAAATAAAGAATGCCACTAGACAGCACAAATAATCAACTGTTACCAACTGTGAAACTCTAAAGGGGTGAGGAGGAGGATGGGAAGCAAAATCTAATAAAAGTTACGTATAAACTGTTCCATGAAAGTCATTTTTTATTACAAAAGCAATAACACCTTTCCATCAACTTTGTACAACAATTTTAATAACTTTTAGTGAATGTTAGTAAATCATATTGACCCTTAAGGTCCCTGGATGGCTAGAAATAAACATGCACAGATTAACCATGTTGTTGCTCTTCAGCTCTGTTGTGCAAACAATTATGAACAAGGTCAGACCAGGGCACCATTGTTATTGTTTGCCAACCAATTTATTCCTAAGACCTTTGACCTCATTTTAATGTGTGAATTCAAAAGAATACTCCATGCAGTATTGCAAGCTGAAGCCACACAAAATTGGGAAGTTGGCATGTTTTTCTGCCAACAGGGGGTTGGAAATTCTGTTAGAAACTCATTTAATGCAGTTGAATGTTCATGCATCATTTAAAAACTCTGATTCACCCAAAATGCTTTTATTTGTCATGTAAATGTAATATGTCAGGTCTGCTATGAAACTACATGGAAAAGCTAAAATTGGACCTGGTAAGTGAAGTTTTCTTTCTTTGTAAATTTATAGCAACCTCAACTAATTTTCCAATTGCTTTATACCTTGGTCTTTTAAATTCTTTTTTATTTTTTTAATAATGTGCCTTTTGTCAGATTTCAAATACCGTTGACAGCTTTTTTTCTAAATATTACTTACTTTGAAGGTTTAATGTTTTAATTTAAGAGCTCATAGTTTTAAATGAAAACAAAATATTTTGGAACTAGTTGGACTGAATAAAAATAAGCAAATTCACATGGTAGTTCATTTGAGTTATGGGTATGTTGTTCAGGAAGCAGAAAATGACCTGAAAGGTGAATACAAAGAAGAGAGAATGAATCATAGGAAAAATTTTAATCTAATGTGCTTTAAAGCCAATTATATTTTTAATACCATCTATCCTCATTGGGCCTTCAAGAGGCATACACATATTGCTAGAGCTGTCATTAGGATTTCTGGAATGACTTTAAATCTTTCTGTGGCAAATATTTCCAATCATTTGTAAACTTAATTATCAAGTTAGCAAGCACCCAGATTTGATTAACATGTTTGCAAACATGATTATGCACCAGAAACAGCATCTATACTTCTTCCCTCTGATACCCCTTTAATCTCTTCACAGTGCAACGCTTGTCTGTGCTCAAATTAAGAATCTGTATTAGAAGCCACAGATGCAATATCTGTATATTACAGTAAGAGACAAGACAAGGTTTGTTCTCAATTCCCCTTGCTGTTATTTTCTTCCTTTGTAAATTACTGAAGGCAACACATTCTCTCAACTTATATTTTATGTAAGTCTCAAATGGTGTCATAAATAGTGTATGCACAGACATATATTCCTGGATTAGACAAAAAAATGATACTGCTACTAAAGTTTGGTTTAATGAATTTCTAAAGCTCCCTGTTAATTCTATTTCATGGTAGCTTTGCATTTTATGGAATTTGAAAGCACAAGCTGTAATTGCTAATATCCAAATTAATTTAAGTAAACTAGAGAGTTCGGTGCTGCTCTTTGCCTTGTGGTTGATTCATATGAAGTCAGTATCATCTATATTTTCTGTGCTTCCCTAGTATACCCTTACTGACACATTCATATTAATCAATTTAAAATACTAGATTTCTAGTCTAGTCATTTATTGTTACACAATTGCTATTAATAATATGATCCTCAATCCATTTTATTATTTCCATGGTTTTCTAAACATGAAAATACCCCTGAGTATTGTGCCACATATCTTAACCAACCTTATTGCATTTAATAATTTTTAGTCCCAAACAGGGGAGACTAGATTTATTTTTCCCTCCAGGTAGCTCCCTGAGACTGTGTCTGAACCCAACTTGCTACCTGGCATGGTTGATGTGCCTCCATGGACTCTCTTGGAGGTGGCAAATGCAGATACTTATCATTGGTATGCTCTCCATTAAGAGGACAGCTTAGATCAAAAAGAGGTTTCAGGGGAACTATTAACAGTGCTGTTTCCTTCTGTCACTGGTCCCTAGCATTTTGAAAGGAACTTAAAACAAAGATAGATACTTTAATTTTTCCCCCCAAAAGCCTTGAGATCACTGATGTTAAGAGTAGGGAGGAGTAGGTGATAAGAGTAAATCTCCAAGTGTATGTGTCTTTAGGGAAGGGATTTTGAGGTGATTGCTGACAGTGCTCTGAAGGATTACCCAGGGTAAGGTATGATGTAGTGTGTTGCTGAGGATACTAGAAACTCATGTGTATGCCTGTTTTTCTAAGAGACCTGAATAGAGCAATCCAGGTCTTCTTCACCCTGAAAATAAAGCAAATAGTCTGCTCCTCCACTGAATAATTTTAGTCTTCAATTTATTTAGGCTCATTTTAATTTGGCAAATATTTATTAGCAGATGAAGTTTAGGAACATCCCATCAAAGTAAAAAAAAAACAAAACAAAGCGAAGCTTATGATTTTATGAAACAAAAGTCTTTAAGAAAGTCACAGTGAAAAACAGAACCTGAAAAATTGTGTAGAGAATTTCTAACATGAAGTTGCCTCTGAGTTTTACTTCCCCAAGAGATAATCTCATAACTTATTGGGGGATAGCTGGCCCTCTCCCCGCTCAGAAAGACAAAACAAACCCAAAACAGCTGAGTCTGAGGAAAGACAAAGGCCAAAGGTTAGAATTTCCAGCAGGATTTTACTTAGAGAGGGGACATGAAAGTGATTTTGCTATGATATTTTTGTTATCAGTTAAAAACTTTGCCCTTTATTTTGAATTTGTCCTTGGATACCACCTCCTGGATCATCCTCCTTGGCTTCATTTATCACAGCTAGCAAGTAAGTCTTTTCTTATCTTGGCCTATTGCCACAGCCTAGCTTGAATTTAGAAGCCTAGGTACTTTGCTTGGAGAGGCATTGGATATCATTCTTTGAAACTCTATTTTTCATTATCAGGTAGTCCAAATGGTCAGGCAGATGCCTTCTATAAGAATTCAAAATACCAAAAAGTACAAGGTACCACTTCTGAGAATCTCCTAAGTTTTGACTACCCAGAGGCAGCTAGCCCAAGGCAGATGTTAATCTCAAGAGAACAACAGTTTCCTCATCTCTAAAAGGGGAATAATAACTCAACGTATCTCATAGTGCTATTGTAGTGTAGAATGAGGCATGGAATGCTGAGGCAATTGCCACTCTCACATGGGTGAGAAAACCTTTCAGATCCTTAGGTTACATTCCCTCAGCCCACCACCCACAGACTGATACCCAAACAGAGCACATCAACCAAGTAGATAGGGACATTGTTGGTAGCATGATTTGTCCCTTTATCTTGCTATAGGATTATTTGTATATAAAATACGCTACAACTTTGCAGCTAGGATATCATATTTCACAGTTTCTACTTCTCATATGTTCTTCTGGCTTACTGATGCTCTAATATCATCAGCACCCAGGAAGTTTTGGGCCACCCAGATTGACTCTGAGGCCACTGTCTTAGTCCATTTTGTGCTCCTGTAACAGAATACCAGTGACTGGGTAATTTAAAGCAATTTATTTCTCACAGTTCTGGAGGCGGCTGGAAAGTCCAAGGTCAAGGGGCTAGTACCTAGTGAGGGCCTCCTTGATGGATCATCCCATAATGGAAGGCAGAGGGTGAGAGCACACAAGATAGAGAGAGAGAGAAAGAGAGAAGAACCTGGTTTTATAACAAATCCACCATCCTGAGAACGTTATTATTATCTCCATGATAATGACATTATCAGGAGAGAATCATGGAGATAATAATGACATTATTCCATCTCTTAAAGAGCACACCTTTCAACATTGTCACATTAGGGTTACATTTCCAACACTTAAACTTTGGATGGCACATTTAAACCACAGCAGCCACTTTCTGGATCATCAAGAGTTATATAGGAATTGTGTTCACTTGCATAAATCCTAGAAAAAGGCATATAAATAGAAAGGATTTTTGGCTCTCCTTTTATGACTCTGTGCCTAAGGAAACCTAAGGATTATATCATGGAATTCATTGAGGGCATAAATGTATGTATCCTGTGGCTTTCCGATTCTAGTGGCCCCCTTTAAGCTTTTTCATCGATGCTTCCACTGCACTAAACTCCATAAAGTTCATTTCATTTCCACTTAGGCAAGATTACTCTGAACAGGAAATACAAATATTTTTAATTTCAATTTTTATTTTTATTTTTTGAGACAGAGTCTCTCTCTGTCGCCCAAGTTGGAGTGCAGTGGTATGATCTCCGCTCACTGCAACCTCCACCTCCCGGGTTTGAGCAATTCTCCTGTTTCAGCCTCCCGAATAGCTGGGACTACAGACGCAAGCCACTATGCCCGGCTAATTTTTGTATTTTTAGTAGAGATGGGGTTTCACCATGTTGGTCAGGCTGGTCTTGAACTCCTGACCTCAGGTGATCCGCCCACCTCGGCCTCCCAAAGTGCTGGGATTATAGGCGTGAGGCACCGTGCCCAGCCCCCTACAAATATTTATTTAGAGAAGTTCTGGCTCCTACCAGCACTGAAGCCAACATCAGTAATGAGTCCCCCAGTAAACAAAACAAAACAAAATACATTCTGCATCCAAAATGAGTTAGGATTATCCATTAACCACACAAAGAAATCAAGGACTGTTAGGCCCCAAGAATGGACCTGAGCAAAGCAATGATGCTCTATGTCTAAGTATGTTTCTCACCTTTTTAGATGTATTATTTGGAGGAATGGTGAACAAATCAGACTATTGTAATTTATGTTGCAGTAAAAAATAACCCCAAATTTCAGTGATTTACATCTGTAAATTGCTCATGCTATGTGTCCATTGTAGGATGGCTGCAACTATCTGGAACTCTGTTGGTCTCATGGCAGAGATGACAGATGAACTGTGGTAGACTACACCCATGATCTCAAAGCTTCTATCTGAAAATGACACATGTCATTTTTGTTCATATTTTATTTGCCACAGATATAGTCCCAAGGCCACCTCAGACACCAAAGCATAATCCTTCTCCAGGGATGGGCAGCTAATATTTTGAAAATTAACATAACCGACTGATAATTAGGTAGTTATTTGCTTTAGGGTTTTTGCTTAGAAGCTGACTTTAATCGTGCATTCCATTTTCATGTACTATGCCCCAAAAGACAAGTTTGAATGCATTGTAACCCTCATTTTGGAACAAATACCCTGTATTAGTCTGCGTGGGCTGCTGTAACAAAATACCATAGACTGGGTGACTTAAACAACAAAACTTTATTTCATCTCCACTTAGCCAACAGTTCCCGAGGCTTGAAGGCTGAGATCAGGGTGCCAGCATGGTTGGTTTCTGGTAAGGGCTCTCCCCTTAGGTGGAAGATGACCACTTTCTCACTGTGTGCTCACATGACCTCTGCTTTGTGTGAACAAAGAGAAAGAGCAGACTCTGTTGTCTCTTCCTATAAGGGCACTGATCCCATTATGAAAGCCTCATTTCAGGACCTCATCTAACCTTAGTTACCCCACAAAGGTCCCATCTCCAAATACTGGGGGTTAGAATTTCAGCATTTTAATTTTGGGAAGACACAATTTAGTTCATAGCATACCCACTCCCACCTCTTGCAATCAACTTGACCTCTGAAGCAGCAACATTAATGTTTTATTTCTTCTCTCAGTGGGCATGAGCCATTGGGATTTACTACTCAGGCTCCCATTGTTTCCAGGGCATTCCTGACCATAAGGACATCTATCCATTCTCAGCTTGATGTTGGCTGTTTCTTCTTTGGGGTGAAGAGTAGTTTACTCCTTCCCCAAAGCTGAGCCCCTCACACCAATATACCTCAGTGATATAGTTGGATAAAAATATTTTCTAATTCACCCTAGAAAATTTCCTTTTCCTCAGCCTCCTTTCATGTGCCCTGCAGTTATCACTGATTGCTTTCCCTGCTTTTTTCTGTTGTCTCTATGTCACAGAACCCTTGTTAATTCCACCAGGTGGGAATTAACTCAATTATTTTCATGGATGGCTGCCATATTTCTCTTGTTTCCTACTGACTCTGTTATCTTTATTCATTCCTTTTCTTTTATGTCTAGACAAGAAAGTCATTTACAGTTATTTATGGTCTTCAATTTTCCTGCTGGTCTTCTGTTATTCTTTTCCTATTACACATTCAGATGATTTTACTCCTCTGTTCAGAGCTCATAAGAGGCAGCATCACAAAGCCCTTGGGATAAAATCAAAACTCCTCACCATTCCCACAAAGTCCTGCAGGACCTGGCTCCTGCCTTCCTCTCTGACTGCACTTCATATTATTCCCTCCCTTTGCTCACTCTGCTTGAGCTGCACAGGCCTTCTCTCTGTGCCTTGAACAAACCAAGCTCTCTGTGCTTCTGGCTGTTTTCCTTATTGTTCTGTCTTCTCCTAGCTTTTTCCATGGCTGGCTGATTCCATCCTCTGCTCCTCATTGAGACTTCCCTGGCCTCCTAAGAAAGGCCTCTTTCAGTTACAGGCTCTCACAACACCCTGATCACATTCTTTATAACAATAATAACTACTTATAATTTCTTTATTTGTTTTTACATGTATTGATTTCCATCATCAGAATATACAGTAAGGGCAAGAGTTTTGCCTTTGGCATTGCTGTGTGCCAGAACTTTGTATACTGCCTGACACTATGGTGTGTTTCCTAAAAGAATGATTAAACCATCAGAGCACGTTACATTAAATAAAATAAAAATTTGTTTTTTTCTAACTTCTATCCAGAAGGCCTATTTTGATCCTCTGGGATCTTACAGAATATATCCAATCTGCCTTCCATATACCACATGACACTTTATTAAATATTACAAGATTTTTGGGTCCTGTGTGCATTCTTTTCTATAGACTTAACATCTTCAGTTCCCTTAGCTATTTTTCAGGTAAAATGTGTTTTATGATCTTTCAACACCCTGTTGACTCTGTCTTTGATTTATGTTAATACTTATTAAATTATTCCTTTTGACATTTGGGACATCACCACAGCTAGACCACCCATTTCAGCATCCTCGGAAGGACATAAGAATAATGTAGATACTGAGAAATGGCTTCAGTAAAGTGGGACCAGGTCTCCCCAGCCATAATCATGGGCTCTTTCCTGGAAATGATTAGTCCTATTCCTGCTTAGCCATTGGCTTCTTTGTCATGTTCAATGGGCTAAGGAAGAAAAATGTGAAGGCACATAGGAAGAAGAATGCCCCTCTCCCTGCTCTAGGGCCAAACAACTGAGATCACCCTTTTTAAGCCTTCTCTCAATGGAGGTGGGGGAAGTTTTCAATCTGCTTGTTCAGCACTAAGACATTATTTAGTCTGAAATTACTAGCAGGTACAGTCACTGTACTTTAAAAAGCACAAACTTGGGTTTTTCCCTTGCTCTCTTGAACTTTTTCTTCCTTCCATGTAGTTTATTTCTCTGCATCTCTGAGACCTGGGTTACTTTTCTCTCTTTCTCCACGTGGCTGCATTAGTTGACTCAGATACATTCTTGGGGCCCAGTGAGCTTTCACTTTCTCTTAAGTGAAAGCATAGATAGTCCCATGTGGATCCCATTTCTCCTTATCCTTCATCTGACATCTGCATTTGACTTGAGGACACTTAATGGCCATCAGTATGTTCCTTAAAGATAGCCCATTAGTTCAATCTGCTAAAATCTTTTTTCTTGTTAATCCTGATGATTTTATCCAACATATTAAATGATATTCCAGTTATACATAATTTTCAAATGTTACCAGCGGAGTATCAATGTCTTTAATAAAACTTTTGTTCAACAGATAGAATTGAGTGCAGAACTTTCCATTATGCCATTAGACTCAGTGTACCAACATTCCTAACACCTATCTCTATGTTTAATGCTTTGTTAATTCAGATCTGCCATGTGAAGAGCATTCCTCATGTATATTTATCTTTAGCCAAAGACCAGAGTCTCCATGTTGAATGAACCTTTCACTGTGAACCTACTCATCTCAGTATTGATTCATCTTCTTACAAATCCATAATGTATAGATTGCATCAAATACATTATGCAACAATCCCTTAGTCATTTGGAATCAATCAGAGAGACTCTGAGTATATCTTTAAAGTGCTTTCTGATAATGAAATCTATATAATCTTTTCTTGAATTTTAGGTTAGAAAACTCTGAAGCAAATTTGAAGTTTAGGCCCAATGCCTGTGCACTATTTTGTGGGTAGTTTATTTGAGTCCTCCTATTATTCTTGGTTCTATATTTTATTCTTGATGGAATTGATATAGAAAGGGGGCAGGGAAGTGCTGGGAAGGGAAGGGCATGGTCCCTGGCTACGGCTCTACCCCTGAGCCTGTGCCCATGGACCTGTTTGAGGACAGGCACTCCTGCCTTTGCGCCCAAATGTTGTATTTCCGAAGAGCACCCTGCCCTGCCACGCAGCTATGCTGTGCCTATAAAAACCCCGAGACCCTAGCAGGCAGACACAAGCAGCTGGACGTGGAGAGGAACACATAGGCGGACAAAGACACAATTGGCTAGACATCAAGAAGATGTCGAGGGTTGCACGCTGGCAGAAGAGCGCACAACAGACGCCAGCAGGCCATCTACCAGTGGAAAAAGGCAGAGTTTGGCTGGGGCAGTCAGAGGAAAGCCCAGGCCATCAAGCTGCTGGACTCCAGAGAAAAACCATCTCCCTTCTGACTTCCCCATCTTCTGAGAGCTACTCCAGTCAATAAAACCTTGTACTCATTCTCCAAGCCCATGTGTGATCTGGTTCTTCTCGTACACCAAGACAAGAACCCCAGGACACAGAAAGCCCTCTATCTTTGCCGTACGGCAGGGGTTTAATTGAGCTGACACACGCAGCCTATGGACAGCTAAACTAAAAGAGACCCTGTAACACACACCCACTGGGGTTTCAGCTATAAACATTCACCCCTAGACACCGCTGTGGGGTCGGAGCCCCACAGCCTGCACATCTGTATGCTCCCCTAGAGGTTTGAGCAGCGGGGCACTGAAGAAGCGAGCCACTCCCCTTGTCACATTCCCTGCGAGGGGACAAGGGAACCTTTCCCATTTCACAATGATGTTGTCAATGGCCTCCAATCTGTTTTGGATAGAAGAAGGAATAAATTAAAAATGTGTCTGTGGGTGTGTACTTACAAATATTATTAGTTACTAATTCTGGAAATTTTAAACTGAAATATGGTTCTATCAGCTCTTCATCTAAAGTTAATCCAAAAGCACTCTCTAGGAATATTTGACTATACCAAATAAGAAAGCACCCTCTGAAATTGCTTTATCATCTCATTCTTTTAAAGAAATAACATTTTCATGAATAAATTTAGAAGAAAATAGATATAGGTATATACTTTGAACTGTGGTACCAATACACTGACTATCAAATCATCAGCATCCATATTCTTTATCTGTATGAACAGATTGTTAGTGATTTATCATTTCCTAGTCTCATTCTTACAGTGGTGATTTTTTTGGGGGATATGAAGGAAAAGGTTGAATGGGAGTATCTCAGTTTACTGAGCCTTAAGGCATGAGTCCATAAGGAATGAGTCCTTAAATAGTTCTTAATATGATCTTCTTTCTTATGTGCTGAACAACCAGCAAATATTTATGAATACGTATTATGTGCTACATATGATTTTAGGCACTGGAGACAGGCAGGTAAGACAGAGTTGTGGATAAATCATATTTAGCTTTGATTGTCCCTTATATAGAGAAATGGATAAACCTCAGCTGATGGCAGCTGATACTTCCTTGCCATTTGAGTTCCCAGTACCATATCATGCAGAAGTTAAATAACTCCAAATGTTTCTAGAAATTTCCCTAGGGAGTGTATATTTTCATGATTACTACTACTGCCTGTATTCATGCAAGCTTTTAATGCTTCCCTTTCACCTAGATATAAAATTCAGTCTCTTCCACAGTTTCAACCTTTCCACTGTCTTCCTCATGTTGAACACATACATACACACATATGTGTGCACACACGTAACACATCCATGCTGAGAGGAGATATTTCTGAATGTGTATTTATTTATTTGTGGGGAACCAGATGAGAATTCCATTGTAATGATATAAACAACCTCAAATTGAGCATTTCTTCCTGTTGACCACCTCAGAACTTCGTAGCTGAAAACAATGATTTGTAGTTCTTTCTCATAGTTCCGTGGGTTGACTGTGATCATCTGAGAGGTGATCACACTTGAGGTCTTTCAATGTGGTTGAAATTACATGTCAGCTAAGGTGCAGTCATTTGAAGTCTGCACTGAGATGGACAGCAAATATAGCTCACTCACATGGCAAGCAGTCGATGCTGGCTGTTGGCTAAGAGTTTAGCTGGGGTTTTCAACTGAAGCACCTGCAAATGGTTCTCAAGTGGCCTGGTATTCTGTTATGGCAGTCCAAGCAGACTAATAAAAGGAGTGAATTCCTTCACCTGCTAAATGATTGGCTCGAGTTAACTTCTTCAAAATTCATATAAATTGTACTCCATCTCATCTATAAAAATAAGATACATTTTTATCTCAGATGGGCTGGCCAGTTATTTTATTAGACCTTGTTTAGAAATACATGCTACCTTTTCCCTCAGTAGCCTAAAGTGCAGGGCTGGGGTTTCTCAAATTAATCCTTTGTGTGAAGAATGACTTAAGTTTAGACAGTTAGGTATGTTAATCACTGATGTTCCCGGTTTCATCTTATTGATGAAAGTGTCAGAATAGCTTGAGGATGTTTTCAGCAGTATCAAATCATCATTAACTACTAATACAACAAGTAGAAGTCATCTATGTAGGCAGATTTAGACACTCAATATTTTAATGTTATATTTCTATTTTACACACACACACACACACACGCACACACACATATGCACACACACAGTCAGCCATCCGTCTCTGTAGGTTCCCCATTTGTAGATTCAACCAAATATGGACTGAAAATATTAATAAAAAATTGTGTCTATACTGAAAATGTATAGGTTTTTTTTCTTATCATCATTCCCTAAACAATACAGCATAACATCTATTTACATAGCATTTACATCACATTAGGTATTATAAGTATTCTAAAAAATGATATAAAGTATATGGGAGGATGTGCGTAGGTTATATGCAAATACTATGCCATTTTATATCAGACACTTGAGCATCTGTGGAGTTTGGTATCCTTGGGAGATCCTGAATCCATGGATACCCAGAGATGACTCTCTCTCTCTCCAAAGTAGAAATATGAATGTAAATTAGAAATATATATATTAGAAATATATATGTATATTTCTAAGTATGTCTCTAAATACTGCTGCTAAAATCATAACAAGAGGAAAGGATCTCATGAGATGTGATTCCAAATCATATCAAACAGGCATCTTAATGCTACTCTTTTAAAATCTTTATTAAAACAACTTGATAAACAACTCAGAGACCTGGTTCTGTTTACTGTAAGCTATATAACCGTCACTTTGAAGCACAAAACAGATACAATTCATGTAATGTTTTAGAGTCAAGCTGGAACTGTGGTTTTAGAATTTCCACCATATTTTGATGGTATATGAATAAAAGGAAATTGGAGCTGTAAAGGATATTGAACTGCATAGTTATCCCAAAGAGATTCCTTAAGATTGGCATTCTCCCTTAGGCAGAGGGCTTACTTTATTTTTAATGTTAGCTTGTGTTAGTCAACAGATAACTTACTTAGGTATTTAGAGATGTATTTTGCAGGTAAAATATTTGCGTTGACTCAGTGGCTTGTTTCATACTCAGACTATGAGGTAATAAGCAAAGACCCACTGATACTTCTTCACTTTATTGAAGGGAGGAGACAGTTGTATTAAAACCTTTTCAGGCTCAGGTTCTAGCGTTCTACACTGTATGATGTAGAAAGGTAAGGTCACAATGAATCAATAGTAAAGAAATATGAGAAAATTAAAAAATATATATATATGTATATATTCTGCATAAAAGCACATGCCCTTTGGCCTGATGTGGATGATGGTCATGTTGTACTTGTAATTAGGGAGAAAAACAGTTTATAAAACACTGTGCATATTATGACCTTATTTCAGTTAAAACATAGTAGTACATATAATTGTGTAAAAATATATTGAATTATTAACTCAAGGGAGATCTATAATTTCACTTTGCCTATGCCTGACTAAGGATTGCGTGTTTGTGTGTGTGTGTGTGTGTGTGTGTGTGTGTGTGTGTGTGTGTGTGGTGGATTTATATGGAAATCTGTATACCAAAATAAGTTCGCCTGGAGTGGCAGGATTTTAGGTGATTTGTGTGTATACATTGTTTTATTTCTCAAACTTTGAACAGTGAGCAAGTATTGCTTTTCTAATATGATAAAATTATTTTTTAAAAAGTAAGCCATCTATGTTTTAAGTTTGTCTCTTAAACTTCCACTATAGTTAATTCGTCTCTATTTTCATTTTTATCAAGGATTATCTTTCTCTATATAGTTAGATTACCAAAAGCAAAATGGCTAGACTCCATTTTATCAGACTTTTACAAAAATGCCTTCATTGAGTTACGATAAAATGGTGTGCCGTCTGTTGATGTGAGAATTGTCCTCTTGCCCATTATATTTATGCCTTTGGTAAAAAAAAATGTAATTTTTGATATTATCCATTGTATGAATGTGTATTTATACAAGGATTGTTACCATAAATTCCTACATGAGAACAGTTGCAAAAGCAGATTTCTACAGATGAAAGTTTTATTCTTTTTGTTATTAGGGTAATAAAAACAATGTAATACAACAGGCTTCTCTTTTACCTTATCTACTAATAAACTTAGTGTTGAATCAATTGTCCAAGAATTGTAATATTCTCCAATTTAATTACTGAAAGTTCTGCTACTTTTGGGTATATTCAACTTATTTGAAATACAAATGTTAGGTTGTATTGTGTTTAAATATGTGAGTTATTTTATACACTTTCAGACATAGTTGTGAAAAGCTTATAAAATTGCTAATTAAGGAAAATGATGTGCAGAACCACTACCTATACACTTCATTCATTCTTTTATTTATTCATGTGTCAGAATATCATTATACAGGAATGCATCAATAAGCAAAACAGAAAAAGATTTTTACCCTCATGGAGACAAAAAGGGAGCTCAGATAATAAGCATGCTGAATAAATAAATTACATATTATGTTAGAATATGAAATATGTTATGAAAAAGAAAAGTATGGTATGAGGTATTAACATTATTAAAAATGCTTTATGCCACAATAGTAATAGGTAAAATACCCTTAGTTTCAAGAATCTCAGTTAACATTGCATATGCTTTTACTGGAATATTGTTTATAAAATGTGTTAATTTGTCATTTTGGAACATGGTATTATTAAGCAACTATCTGCAAAGCAATGTATCAGTTGTTGGAGAAATTTTGGTAATATGATGGATGTGGTCTCTGCTCTCATGGAATTCTAATGTGTGGTGAAGGCAGATGTAGCTGTAGGACATTATGAGAAAGAAGATGGGATGGGAAAGTGCAAGTTGTATGCACGCGTGGAGGTAGGGCCGTTGACCTTGTTTGTGGGAACAGGAAAGGCTTCCCTTGATGAAACAATTATAAGATGAAAGTTGGAGTGTTTGCTGGCCAGGAAAATAGTGGAGATCTCATCCCTGGAAGATGGAATCTGTATCTAAACCCATAGAGGTGAAAGAGAGTAGGACAGACATTCAGAGAAATAAGAGGCTGTCATTGTGGCTGGAGCAGGGATTCTGGGGCCAGAGGGGGTGAGGGCGGAAGGACGACTTCCCAGGAGAGAGCTAGGCAGGTGCCAGGCTAGGAAGGAGCTTTAATTTACACTGAAGGGTTTGAGTTTATGCTAAAGGCAATGGAAAATGAATGAAGGATTTAGAGCACAAAGGCTTTTGGAACAACTGATGGACACTCACTTGAAACAATTCCATCTTTCTCAGCACTGTCCCTTTCCAATCAGCTCTGTGGACTAGTTCTCTCTCTGTCATTAGAGGCAATCTCAGCCAGTTTCCATAAATTCTCCACTCACTCTTAAATACTAAAAAGATGGGGTCTTTTAGTAATATTGAACTTCTTTTTCGAGTCTATACTTCCCTCTGATTAGCACTTTTCATGCTGTGTTCCTGGTCAAACCTCTTATCAGAAATGATTATGCTCTTTTTCAATTCTTCAGCTCCTTCTTAGAATTCTACCTGATGAAATCTGACATCTGCATCCACTTTCACACTGAAACTTCCCATTCCATGGTCATCCATGACATGACTGTTTAAACTTGGCTGGCTGGTATTCAGTATTTATGCGACTGATCAGTAAGTTGTGATGTTTTCACCAATGCCTCCTTATTGAAATAATCTCTTCACTTGGCTTCCGTGACACCACATTTTCCTAGTTTTTTTTCCATTGCATTTTAGGCCATTTCTTGTGAGTTTGATTTGCAAATTAGTATTCTCTTCTATTAAACATCAGTTAAATTATTGGTGTTACTCGGGGCTATTTCCTGGGCCCATGTCCTTCTCACTCCTCGCATTCTCCCTGAGCAAATGCATCCACTTCCCTAGCTTCACTTACCGACTATATGCCAATAACCCCAACATCTGTATCTCAGACAAGCATTGTCTCTTCAGTTCCAGAATGTTTGAAATAGCTATAACGGAGAATTGGAAAGAGTGCCAACCAGAGAAATATAGCATCGTATCTGGAGAGTGTTGATATTGGTGACTGTTACTTAATGTTGGCAACAATCTGGCTAGTCTAATAGACACTGAATTTTCTGTATTTTTTCCAGGCGGGTGGACAGAAAGACAATAGGAAAAGGAAATTGATGACATGGTCAACAACATTTGCGGGGTGGTAGGACTAACCTGCATAGGAAAATAAAACCTATAGGAAATTGATTAAAAAATAGAGAGTAAAGATTGGCATGTGGTTTGGAGATCCTAAAGAACAGTTTATTTGTAGTAATGTATAAGAATGCTGGAAGGTTACAACGTGGTGGTGGCAGAGTGAGACGTCTGAATTTATTTCAGAAGTAGAGGAGTCAGAGTCTCTAATACTGGCATAAAGTGGATGGCTGCATATGAGTGCAAGAGAATGTCTCTGGAGATAGAGATGACAAAGAACCAAGAAGCCACATTACTGAATGAGCCATCATGTGCATATTGCATCCTATTTGTAGGATAATACTGGATCCTGGGCTGGAGACAGACTTGAGAGGATGAAGAATGACCCAGAGGTCTGGAGATGACATGGATGAATTTGTGGCATTACTGATACACAGCAGCAAATGTGTTGTGTTAGGCAATATACAGCCAAGAGATTTTTCAATTTACACATATTCCATCTTTTTTCTGTATTTTGTTGTGGTTGGTAAGAGGATAAAGTCAGAGGAGTGTGATATTTTTCTGACCATCTTACAATTGTTGTCATATAATTAAGTACTGCAATTTCAAGGGTCTTTGCACAATGCACAAGAAAGTGTAAATAGCTTACTGGAACCTCTTTAGAATCAGTATTTTAAAAATATTGACAGTATAATATCATTCACCTGTGTTTATGCCTTCCCAGACTTGTGAAGTGATGATTAAATGTTTTCTGTTTCATACCTAAACCATGAGGGTTAAAAAGCTATGATGTTGAGGAAGAGAAAAACTTTTAGGATGCGCTGTAATAAGCCATTGAGATTTGTTTTTTTCAGAAATTTATTTAATAATGCTGCCTCAAAATATATGGGTAATTTTGACTTTTTTTTTTTTTTCTGGACAGAGAGTGAGGTAAGAACCTCTATTTTGAGCACTGGCAAAGGAGAAATCCAAGGTCGGTGTGGTTTTCTTATTGATAATGTGTTCCTAGGCACATTGGCAAAGAGCCAAGCTCATCTTGCATTCTGGCCATTTGAGTCTTCTGTTCGTGAGGGAGGGAGCAGTGTGCCCAGGAATCAGGGCAGTGTTTCCAGCTGGTGGTAATAGCGGGGATCACGTTACAATTTTAGGAAAATCTGATACACTGAGGGAACCACATTCCTGACAGCAAGTACTGTACTTTCAGTAGAGTACAGTGAGGTGTTTGGATGTCTCATTTTCCCGGTAAAGGTTTTATGTAAACTGAAATGTCTTTCTGTGTATCTATTCACCTAACACTGCCAAGAGAGAAAAGAGGATTGAAACATAAATCTCATCTTATTACCACACCTAAATTGTTCCCTCTGATTCTGTCTTGATGCCTGACTCTTGCCTTGTTCCCCTGGCATAATAAATTTCTTAACCTAGATTCTCGATAAAATCCTCCATAATTTACTTTTATCTTAGAAGTTGTCATAAAAATTCACTGACAATGCACAGCCCAAGGTGGTGTGGAATGAGCTACCTTGATCTGTTTGTATAGATAGAGATACACAACTGCTCTCAGATGGAAACATAGTGACTTTCCTCTTTGTTCCCATAAAAGAATATCTACCAATTCCAGTGAGGTTTCAGAGTGGGAAAATACGTGAAAGTCTTTTTACATATAGGAGTTGGGAAATTGAACTGGATGAAAATTTACTTATCTGTGAGTATGGTTGTTTATTTCATTTTGTGCACGTCTGATATTAATATTTAAACAACTAAGGAAATCATGTAGAAATGAGATCTTCACATATAAATCTGCTAAGATGGCACAGTTAGAATACTATTTTTAGAATAATAAGCCTAGTGGTTAAAGTGTCATGCACTGAAGATTAAGTACAGGAGGAAATTAATCGGGAGACAAGCACAGGGTTATGCGGAAGAAATCTCAGCCTCTCATTAGTGGAGTCAATCAAGAATTTTCAAGGCACAGTTTTTATCCCTGGCATAATCTTGGGGTCCCTATCTTAAACTTCAGGGAATTCTTCCACATTTGTTATATTTATATCCTTTCTTAATTAAAGTTCTCAAGTGTTGAAGGATACAAAATTAGAAAGCATCTTTGAGGTACTCAGCACCTATGGGATGTTTCTATATTTCAACTGAGCCTTTGTGCTTTCATTTTCAGGCACCCCTCAACTGAGAATATGTCAAATGAGATGTATCAGTAACTGTTGTTGACTTTACTAAGTACCTTGAAATGAGAAAAAAAAACAAAGTAGAAGAAGAAGAAAGAAAACAAAACAAACAAACAAACAAAAAACAAACAGCAACCAGACTAACAATTGTTTTTTCCTAGGGTATGTTAAGGCAGAAAAGTTTGAGGAAGAACTAAGGCAGGGGGAGCTGATGGATTTGGGTAGAGAAAAATACTTTCTATTTATTTTATTGCAGAATCTGAGGTAATATTTTTCTCCCTGACTCCCTTACTTTCAAAATGAAGTACCCAGCAAATACGTGGGGGGTTTCATTTGGAGTTCAAAGCTGATTAAACATTTTGGCCCTGAGAAAGAAGTGGGTAATTGTGAAGAAACTGCTGAATAAATCTGCTTAAGCCCCAGTGCTCTGTTTACATGGATGAATCTTTTCCGAACAAGTGCTTTCTTTTAGAAGTCATTGATGGAGCCCACAGTGTGAAAACTGAAAAATGAGGCAAAGAAATACATGTATCTTGCTTCGAGTCAGGCAGCAGGACAGAATGAGAACAGTGAGGGTGGAGAGGTGGCTGCCATGGATAGCAGGGGCCATTATAGGGTTCGCCAGAGATCTCAGGGATGCCTGCTGTCTCCTGCCTTCGGCTCCCAGGGGAGTTGGTCATGGTTCTCCTCCAGCTAACCCATCCCATGAAGCAGAAAACCATTTATTTTTCCGTTGCCAAAGAAGAAAACAAAGTGAGAAGAAAGAGCTAGTTAGGGGAATATCTGCAGGAAACATAACATCTTCCCCCAACTTAGTACAGCCTTGGATCAGACTTTCCTGATCTCCATTATCACCTCCTTACCTTATACCACATTAAGTTTCCTAACTGGTCTCCCTGCTTCTGGTGCCTCCACTTTAAGTATATTCTTCATCCCCCAACAAGAGACCCAGTTAAACCATTTTATTTCCTGAGGTAAAATCTTACAATAGTCCTTTTTGCCTGCAGGAAGGAGGAATCTTCTCAGAGAAGCTCCCAACTTGTCCCCCTGTTGATGGCTCCTCAACCTTGTTTCTCACTACACTTTCCCAACTTCCTGCTCCGTCACACGTCACACGAACACTGCAAAAGCCTGTGCATCTGTTCTCCATAGAATTCCCTTCCCTTCTCACTAATAACTGCTCTGTTTCCTTCAAACCACAAGGGCTAGCTGCTTCCTCCAGGAAGTCTTTCTTAATCCCTTTACTGCTACTCCCAGTAGGAGCCCAATGCCAGTCACCTGTGCTTCCCCAGGAGCTTGTCTGCTACAGATTACTATGGAAGAACTGGTTTCCCCACTGCATGGTGAAACCTGGAGGGCAGGCAGGGACTTTGTCTTTTTTTTTTTGTCTGAATACTTGCTTTATCTGGCACAGAGCAGGAACCCTGTGAGATAGTCAATGAAAATAGACTCACAGAGGCATGCTTTTGGTTTATGGCTGTAGCTGTTATTTTCCAAGCCTAGCATTATTTGCAATTCTTCCTTTTAGGCAGACACTCTTGATTCCCTTACTGAAAATTAATAGCTACTATTCCTAATGCCTTCAGGCGAAGTTTTCTCTGTACTATAATTTCTCAACATTTCATAACCAATTCCCCATTATTTGAAAATTCATAGCAATGTGTCTTTAGGTTTTCTTCTGTCTATAGTAAGACAGCTATAATATACTGTCAGGAAAATTATCTGGAACGTAGAAATAAGCAAAAGAGAATACTGGGTGTTCTTTCAGAACAGAATTGAACTTGATTTTTAAAAAAATTATTGGGTTATTTTAAAATCATATATTGGCAGAGGTTAACTTGTAGATTTTTGTCATGTAGAACCGATAACCCTAAAAGTTTTGGTTTATGGCTCTGTTAGACACTAACCAATTTCATATCTAGCTCAGAAATCTATTAAATTGTCTATGTGTACCTAGCTTCTTCAATGATCTTTGGACCAGTTTTATCATCTTGCTGGCTACCTCATTAATTAATGAGTTATATTCAACTCTTGACATGCATTCATTTTATGTTTGTCTGAAAGTTGTGATTATACCCTTTTGACAATTATTCCTTAACAATAAACAGTAGAAAAATACTAGTCTTTTGGGGAATCAAAAATTTAATTCTGAATCTACTCTTACTGGTTTTATTTTCTTCTCAGCCACACGAAAGAGCATTAGTTCTTTATCTGCAAAATGGGGATGCTTGGCATTGGACAAGAATTAAATATCACATAAAATAAACTTGCAAACTCTAAAATGAAACAAAAATAGTACATTGTTATTTTCTATGGAGTTGCTATTTAAGTATCTTGTAGACTTTTTGTGTATTTTTGACCCAGTGAGAATTACAGCGACAATCTCAAGAAATCAAACACAATTAGAAGAATAATTGAACACATTACTTTTTAAATCATCTGCTCAATTTTCTTAATTTTAACTTGTACAGATACAAGGGGACCAATGTCTATTTTTATGGGTATAGAAATATAGGAGTTATTTAAATAAACTAATCAGTGCAAATAAACTTTTCCTGGCTATTTGTTTTAAGCATGAAATATCTGTGAGGTGGGGCTTGATGTTTATTTAGCAGAAGACTCTCTAAGAGCCTCATTTGTTAGTAAGAATCAACTTAGTCCTTAGGACAACAGCTTCCACCTATACAGTAAGCCCTGGCGGCAACCTGGGAAGTGGAGATGTGGTTTTGTGTGTGTGTTTTTAAATGGATATGGTAAGATTTTGTCCGAAGAAGAGATTCTTAGTCTACATTAAACATTTGAAAAATAGTGACCTAGAGGATTTACATTTGGGTAAAGGAAGATTGACGGTAAACTCATTCATGACCATTGTAAAAGATGAGGCGGGATGACATAAATGTGATTTGGGGCGTAGACATTTTGTTTCTGTCTTTAAAAAAAATCTTAAATATGGATTATAAAATGAATAATTAAGGAAATAGACTTAAAGCATGTTCTGATATGAGATAAAATTCAGCAAGAAGTATAGTTTTAAAGATTTTAAAACAGCAAAAATATATTTGAAATGTGATTGTGTTAGTTTAAAAAATACATTACTAAGAATCTCAAATAAAAATGTCTAATTTGTACAATATATTCTTTCTTCAGTCTATTTTCTCTCACATTAAATATTTACCTTACAATGTTAAGTGGCTTAAATGAGTGTCCCTCTCTCTCTTTTTCTCTCCTTCCCTTCTCTTTCCCTCCCTCTCTCTCCTACTTAGCACATAGTAGGAGATCAGTAAATTAGTCACTCATATTGTTCTGACTCCTCCATGAATGTGAAAAACCATAAGAGTCCTTTAGCACTAAGAGAGAGGAAAATATGATATTTTAGTCTACCAGCATACTGAATTTGAGGCAATTTAGGTCTATCACAAATAAGTGCTTGGCTGAAGTTGTTATATCAGCTAACTAACTCTCTTAGGATTTTCCTTGAAAGATAAAATAGCTAAATAATAAACATTTATAAAGTACCACTGGTATGCCAGGAATTCTGCTAGATGTCAATTCAACTAAGAAGAACATATTATATAAGCTTTGAAGGGTCTTTTAGGAAGAGAGACACATAAACTCAAACCTCCACACTATACGGTGGTAGGTACTGTATGTAACAGAGGAATGTAGCTGCCTCCTGGGAGCACAGAGGAACAATTCATTCCACTTCGGGGTGGGATGAATGGCAATTTTAGTGTCATAGGTAGGCTGATGGAGAATAGCCTTTGAATTCTGCTTTCATTCATTGCTTGGAAAATTGTTTGTTGCACCTATTACTGTGTGCAGAACACTATGACTTTCTGCTCCACTGATTGTTTATTGAATGTTTAAGAGGACCCTCAGTGGGGAGGAGAACTTGGTGAAATGTTAGACTCTTGAAGTCACACGGGATAAGGTTTTGATCTATTATTTGGGAATATGGAATACATTTTGGGGGAAAATTTTGCCCTTGAAGACTAGAGAACATGGTGACACACAGGCTAAGGCCAAAAATCTCCCAGAGCCCTGTGAAGGGGGTTTTAAAGTGCTGCTAATTACCTCTGATTAAAACAGCATTTGCTACTCCTGTTATACTCCCCTAAAGCCTGAAAAATGGAAGCTCTTCTTTCTGCGAGAAAAGGACTGATAGATTTGATTTTTCTCCTCTATGTTAGTACTCTAAAGTCATAGGCATCAGATTATCTATTTGGAATCCAATTAGTGAATATTTAGGGCTCTGATCTTCCCCTAGTAATCCTAAAAACATGACTGTTCTATATAGCAAGGATTTAACATGGATTTTGTAGCTGGTGACAGTGCCGGAAACATCAGATTATCTGTGACAACAACAGAAGCTTTCCTCTTTCTCAGCTGGGATCTGCCACAACTGAAACTACCTGCTGTCCATATTTGACTTTCTAGAAGCTCTATATTAGGGCCTGCAGTGGGATGATTCCAAACCAATGAGCTAATACCCTGGTGTTGTGTCTTGAGGCTTTCTGGTTGATTTATATCAAAGGTGTGACTGGAAGCCTCCCACCTGGCAGTTTTTTACTTTGCCTGCTAAGTGTTTTCAGTCTTGCAGGAGTGCCTGAAATATATCTGATAATCCTTTATTTCACTGGGTAAAAAATGAATAAATAACCAAGGAAGTCACATCACTAAAACATTGCTTTAATTTTATAAGTAATTTTCAAGTTTCTATAGAGTATTTACTCTCCAAATGTGAAAAGGAAATACAGATAATTTAGAAACTCCTTTAAACCCAAATTAGAGAGGATATTTTTAGCAGTTAAAAGGAAGTCATCCTGTGATTCAAGTAATCAGGATGACTGGCAGGATAAACAGGAATGCCTTCTATCGATAACAGAGTTTGTATTTTCTTTACCCAAGTTATGTGCTTTAAAAATTGTCAGTTAAATTTTCTGAGGTCATACAATATTCTGATTTAAAATATTGTGGGACATTTCATGGATACTCCCACTGATGGATAGAGATGAGTGTATAAATAAAAGGACTGTGAAAGCAAGAAGGAGATTGTCAACTGAAACACGTAGGAGCCAGCTTCATTACTTTAGAGATTCATAACACAGAACAGTGTCCAAGAGACTCTGTGAAAAAGGAGACAAATGTATTTTATGTTTCTGACACCTATCTATTGAAATGACACACCAACAAAATTCACCTGGCTATTTTCATTCTTAAAAATAGAATTCCCAAATGGATTTGATGATATGTGTCCTTAAAGACAAGGTCGAAACCATTCACTTTTATTTCTAGTTATGAATTAGTATACCAGTATTTTCAATCAATTAATACTAGAATGATTTGATTCTGACATGCAAGCTGAGTAAAAAAATGAGTAAGGCAAAAGTCTCCATAGAGTTATATTTTTGCTATCTTATAAAGTCTAAGGGGGACAGAGAACTTATAACTCTGCTTTTAAGATAGGAAACAATGCTGATAACAAGAGAAGACTAAAAATAAATGAGAACTTGCTAATGCATTAAAAGGGGGAAAGATACTAAGACACTCCTCTAACAAAGCAATGGAAAAATATTCCAAAGGAGATAAATGAAGAACGTGAATAGGAAAAGATTTGTGCCTCTCTCATGAGTGGGTCTCTTTTGTTTGCAAATCATATTGCTTAAGAGAGGCTGGGAATGAAACCTCCACCTTACTTTTGAGGCTAAAAAGACTTTTTAATATTATGAACACATATTATGTAGAGCTTAGAAGGGTGGTAAAGGAAGAAAAAAAGCTGATTTCAATAAAAGGAAATGCTGAAAGAAGACATTTTTGTATAAATTATATACATTGTATAAATTACAGAAAAAGGGCATAAATTAGAGAAAATTTTCTGTCCACAATGTCTGTGGTGTCCACCCTGAAGCCTGAATAAACCCATCCTTGGGAGAAGGTGGGGTGAAGTGGCACAGGGGATCAAGTAGTGGTTGAGGCACCCAGCACCCCTATATGTGGATTCGGGTGTCCAACAGATCAGACCTCCCGTCTCCACACTGAGGCTGGACAGCTGTGGGGCTTCTGCTGGGCTGCTTCACATCTTAAGCCACATTGCCTACACCTGAGAAATGAACTCACAGTTCTTACCCCACAAGGCTTTTTGAAGATGAAATAATATAATGCTTGTAATGGCCTTACCACAGTGCCTAGTAAGCTCTCAATAAGTGGTAGATGTTATTACCATTGTATTTACTACTGCCCTGATCACAGAAAGGAAAGGGCCTACTCAATGAAATCTGATTCTTGTTATTGCCTTAGTTGCAAGTTTGACGTCAAGTCTCTGTAAATATTTGCCCCCCAGAAGATCTCTGGGATTCCACGGTTTGATTTGGTATCTGTGGTAGCTGTGGATACATGAGATGGCAGGAAGAAGAGCTTGTGGGGGACTGAAAAGTTCTTTGCTAACCCAAGGTTCTTATAAAGCCTTTGGTTATGACCAGTTTGTTTGACAAGAAGGCTTTTCACTTCTTCCTGACAAAGTGTATCTTTTCCCCACCTTTCCTCAGCTTTCTACACTGATTTAGCTGTTTCGTTGGAAAGACAGAGGCCTGTCTCAATAAAGACCAAGACCTGCCTGAGTCAGGATCTGACACTTCCTAGATGGGTTATCTTTAGCCAGTTACCACTTCTTTTAGAGCATCAGTTTCTCACATGTAACATGGAATATTAACTTCTATTTGCCCAGGTTGTTTGAAGACAAAATGCTATAATGTATGTAATGCGTGTGGCACAGAGGGAGTGCTCAACAAACGCCAGCTCCCTCTCTGTCCTTCTCCATGAAGAAACAAATTCCCCACAAATACAGGCCCCAGAAAATTCTCAGAGATTAGTGTCATTGTACAGGCTGTCCACACAGTGGCTTAGGAGGGAAAACCTTTCAGCTGCAGGTCATTGTTCTTTTTCTTCAAAAATTCATAATAGTTATTGGGCTTACCGGTAAATACCTTTTCTGATAACGAGACTGTGGTCGTAAGGATAACGGGTGCTTAAAACGCTGAAGAAATAATAGCAAATTGGGTTTGGGAATCTCTGTTTTATTATGATTGAATTGGAGAAAGACTCAGATTATTTTATTAAATGCTACCTTTAGAAGGATGGAAAAATATAAATCCTAAAAGCAATTTATAGTTTTCATGGTGTTGACCATTTTTTTGGTTTCTTTTTCTTTTATTCATTTATTTGTTTATTTATTTTTTAGTTCACTTCATAGTGACAGTGAGAAAATTTTGCAGGATCAATACTGTTACTCGATTTGCAGTTGACAGTTTGGATGTTTTTAACTGTATCTACTGCTTTGAAGGAATTCTTGACTTACTTCAGAATGAGCTTTTCCAGTAAATTCAACCTTTAGTGATCATCTTAGCCACAAATATTTCTTAGATGACTCCTCAAAGATAAAATGTATCTTGATCAGGCTACTCTACTTTAGTTGGTAGTCTATTTTTTTCTTTTTGAAATTATTTCAGTTTAAAAAATATGATTTTAAAAATTAGGTGGGCTGTTTTGTTCATGTTTTATTTTGTGTTTGTAATTTTAAGGAAATATGTTATGGTATATTTCTCCATCATTTTGTTGTTATTTCTTCAAATTAGATTTTTCTACCTTAGTAGCAAAGTATGACAACCTGCAATTCATATTAAAATAAATATTTTATGCACATGAATATATCTAAGAACAAAAAGATGTCCATGATTAACAGAGTCAGGTTCCAAAAGTTAACATTCTTTTTAAAGGCTTTGCTCATTATTGGCTTTCTTTTTTGGGCTTTAACTTTAGCATATTTGCATATAACAATCTACCAAAGGGAGCTTTGGGCTGAAAATCTGCATTTGCTCTTATATGCCATGAGCACCAATCAATCCCATCCAAGGATAACTTTCAGAAGCACAAATCTTTTGGAGGTAATCTTAGAGAGAACTGCAGTAATTGGCCAAAGTTTTTAGAGGATTACAGAATTTAATTGAAAAAGGAAAAGAAATATCAATTACTAAGGGTTTCTTATGTGTTGGGCAGTCTATTCTGCATTTTTGTATCCCTTAACTCTGTTAAATTATCCTGTACATTTAGATTTTTGGACCCAGTTTTACATCTTCAGGGTCAGCAAGATGAGATAAATCTCCGAGGTTCACAAAGTTAGTAAGTAGTGAATCTGGAACAGCAATCCAGACCTGTGTGACATTCTTTCCATATTGTCGGTGGAATATGAAAAATCTGCTTTTATGTTGTTCTTTATGCTGTTGCAATCCATGAAGGAGTTTTGGTATACTTGTACTACTGTAACACATTTTAGATGTTCTTGCACTTATGTATGCATGCATGTATTCACTAATTCATCCTCTCAACAAATAATTATTGAGTGCCTACTATATTTTAGGAACTGTTTCACAATCTGGGATTAACCAAGATTGTGAACAACACAGACAAAAATACTGATCACAGCACTTATGTTTTACATGAGTGTGTATACCAATGTTATGGGAAATAGTTTCTTTCTCCAATATGTGACTTTCCTTCTGAAAATCCCCAACTTGTAGGTGACACATAGCTGCTTAGAATAAAAGCTACAAGTTCCAGCATGCCTTGCCATTGAGTGTGGTCAAGAGATTAAATGGGAGTCTAATCTAGTGTGACTACTTTCAGGTAGTTTCTTTCAAAGAATGCTGTTGAGTCCCATTGCCACCTTTCTTCCCTCCTCCTTCCTGTTGCTTGGAATATGGATATATTGGCTAGGACTCCATCCTGGAAAAGGAAGACAAGGGCCATATGGATGGCAGAGTAGAAAGTTGGAAATAGCCTGGCTTGCAGATGACAGAGGAGCTTCTAAGCCAGTTCTGGAGTGCCTACATCTAGATTGTTTGGAAAAAGAGAAATCAAATTCTATCTTACATGGGTTGCTGTTACTATCAGCTAAACCTAATCCATAGTAAAAAAAGTATGTTTGAATTTGCAATGGATTTTATTGTTTTTCCTTACTCAGAATGCCTTTATATCTTCTGCCTTTTCCCAGCACTACTACACCTCAATCCCAACCCTTATACTCATGCTCAAAGTTTTCTCAGGAAAACATTATTTGAGCTCCTGAATCCAGCTGTGCCTGGATCTACCTTCAATGACTAACATATTTCCTTTTTTTTGCTTAAGCCAATTTCAATTTCCTAAGGAAAGAGTTTTGACTGAACAGTATGCATATGTTGATTTAATGCATGTATTTATTACTTGTTTATGTTACAAACATGTTATATATTGGCAAATATGTCATAAACATAGACCAATGATTAACATGTAAACATGCTGTATAGACATCTATCCCTAGTCCTCCCATTTTTCAGTTGAAAAATCTGAGCTGCAAAGGAGCTAAATTATTTACCTTAAGTCTCAATAAAAACTCATGACTACTTAAGTTCCAGTCAATTGCAAATTGCATCTATTTTGTTGATGTCATCTTATCCACTACACATCTGAATTTGCAATGGTATAATACAAGTTATATTTTTCACTTTTATTAGTTGTACTAGTATAGTTATGCTTGAGAGGAAAAAAATAAAACCCAATATCTGTGAAGATAAAAAGAATTCCAAAGAATCTCCCCTCCCCCATTCTTTAAAATTTTATTGAACAGTAGAGAAGTAGAAGGATGAAACATGTCATGGAGCTCAGTTTCTTCCCAGTGCAGAACTGATTCCTTGAAAATCCCTCCTAATATGCTATCCAGTCAGGGTTTGAAAGTCCCAAATGCTGAAGCTTTTATCAATTCCCTTGGAAGATTCTATCTCACATAGTAGTCTGGAGCATACCAAACAGTTCCTGAAACCCAAAGTAAGCTCCTTTATTGCTGTCACTTGTGAGATTTTACTGCCCAAACATAGTTCGCTTTTTTTCTTCATGAATGCCCTTACTGACGTTCGGTTCTTGTTCTTGTCTTTGAACATTCTATTAGTCGCATATCTGTACAGATTGACTCCATTCTCTCTTGGTAAATCCATTTGACTTATAACTGAATTCTGAACCCTTTCCAAAAAATTGTGACATATTTTATATACTTTTGTCACCTCTTGGAGGTAAAAAACCAGGGGCTTCTGTATGTAAGTACAAATTTGACATAGAGGATGGAGTATAACCCAATAAATTGTAGCCATTTATCTAATGTAGATATTGACATGTATATTTTTAATGTGATTTTTAAAAGTTGTGTTCAAACTTTGATAGACCTGAAATATCTTTTGCTTCTAATGTTCTGGTTAAATAAAACAATTTTTATATTCTCCTTGGAAAGGTCAAAAATTAACTTTCAAAATTTAATTAAGTTTCCAGTAGGTGCCCATTTTACTTAAAATAAAAGCAAAATTCTTTGCTATGAACTATGAGGCCTAATTTAACTCCACCCTGCCTGCCTTCTTCTTGCTTTCTAACCCAGTGGTCCAGCTACCCTAAGCTTAAATACACGACTAGTTTTTTTCTGCTTTTTGTCTCAGCCTCTCAGCTACCTCCTGCCCCACTTTATTCTCTGTTTTCATCCCCTTTACTTCTTACTTATCTCCATTTGCCATTACTGATATTATTTTCTGATTGCTCTGCTAGATTCTAAGCTACTTTGCATGGGGGCAGGGGTCACATGTTTCCATCACCATTTTTAAAAAAATTAACACTGTGCTATTACCTGTATATTATATGTTGTTTACCTAGTAGTATGTGTTCTAATATTTGGGAAACAAATATTAGACACATATATATGTCTAATACATATATACATATATATGTATATGTATATATGTATACATATGTGTATATATATGACTATATATGTGTCAATACATGAGTTTGGAGTAAAAAACATACATATTTTGAAAAAATGCATGTCATATATAATCAAATTCTATTATGACTGTTAGTTACTAGATGAATTCAGAGACTTATAAAATATTATTGTTGAAAAGAAACTAAGACGACATTTAGTTTAACATCTTATTTTCTAGATGAGGAGGCTGAGACCCAAAGAGAATAAATAACTTGTCATATAGATCATAAATGACAGATCTAAGACTAAAGGTCTTGTCTCCTGGGTGCTCTTGATGCCTCTGTATGTCACCTTCAGTTTGTTTTTGAATCCCTCAATATTTGTTATTGCATTTTACTTGTATCAAAATAACTTCTAGAATTAACAGGTAGCATTGGTCTTCTCCTCTACCCCCGCCCCCAGATTTTCCTTCTTATGCTTTACATTTAGAAGAAAAGATGACAATACAAATGCCCTTACCTTTATTTTTATTAAGTACTATTTGTTGATAACACATATTTTTTCCTCACAGTAGGGACCTGGTTGTATTTTTTTTTTTTTTTTTTGAAATTGACTTTGATGCTGAAAGAGTTCTGGTTTGTTAAATGCTGCCCCTAGACCTCTCTCTCCGTGCCTTCTACTCCTACTTTCCGTAACTTTACTATAGCGCCATTCATCAAACCAAAGAAGGAGATAAAACAAAAAAAGGGCCAGCGAAGCTTTGTGAAACTCTGAGTAAAATGAGCATTTTATGTTAAGCAAGTAAAAGAGGTGGGAACAGTGTGGGCTGTTTAATGTCTGCAAACTGCTTGTAAGGGATATGTAGCATTTAGTGTTGTAGACAACGTGTGATCAGTTAGTGTTTAAAAACTGCACAGGAAGGGGAACATCACACTCTGGGGACTGTTGTGGGGTGGGGGGAGCGGGGAGGGATAGCTTTAGGAGATATACCTAATGCTAAATGATGAGTTAATGGGTGCAGCACACCAGCATGGCACATGTATACATATGTAACTAACCTGCACATTGTGTGCATGTACCCTAAAACTTAAAGTATAATAATAATATTGAAAAAAAAAAGAAAAAAAAAACTGCTTTGAGCCCAGGAGAGTAACTTGTAAAAATAGTGATTAGATTTATTCTGTGAGGCGAAGAAAGGAGCATGCTAAGGGTGAATTGGAGGGAGTGTTGAGGGCTGTATCCTTAAGGACACAGTACCCTAACCCATTTGTTGATTTAAAAGTTATATAAAAATGTGTAAAATATTAAAGTGTCTAGAGATGTCTAATGGGTTTTAAGGTAACTTTTAATAAGGTACATTCTAGTTTTATTTAATCAGCAGTTAGGGAAACCACTCTGGCTGAACCATTAGAACATAGGCTAATAAAATACAACACAAAGCTTCTTGGTGGATGTAGCAATATTGTAAGGCTTGATGAAAATGAAAAGAGTCTAAATGAAGCAATAACAATTGGGAAGCAGGACATTTCCTGGGGATTAATGACAGGCTTGTTGGAGTTGATGGACCATGGCTATTCTGTGGGCCATTAACCTCAGTTGATCATTAATTCCCAAGAAATACCTAATGGTGAGGTCATTACTATAATTACCACCTTAAAGCGGGAAGAAGGATGGTAGACTCGAGAGTGGTGAAGTTAAAAGAATGGTGATTATTTCATATAAAGCGAGTACTTTATAGACCAAAGGGCTATAAGGTCTATTGAGTCATTTCTCAGTTTGTAAATGGGAACGAAGCATCAAGTGTCCCCCTTTTTAGAGAAGACTGAGTAAAGGAGTGGGACAAAGAAGCATGTTAGTAGCACAAATGGTAAAGGGTGAGATTTTTTGTTCAAACTGGCTTCTTGAAAAATGACTGATGGAACACTGAGAGCATTTCTGGTGATTCAAGTTATCCAACAATGGCAGAGTTCCGTAGTGTTTTGGGTTTGATGTACATACTGCCTTATTTGCATTGGTCTTTTTTTGACTTTAAATTTGATGGATTGAAGACAAGGTCTAGGAGTGAGGTTAAAGGCTTGGCTTTGCAGGGAATATGATTTTGGGCACTTGCCTTCTCTGGGTTTCAATTTCTTCATCTGTAAAGATGAAGGATAGATCTAGGTATCTCTAAAGACCAGTCCAGCTCTGAAGCTTATCTGATGTGTATTTAAGGAGTCAAAGATCCTCCTAAGATAAGACCTACAGAGCTCTGGAATAGTGAGGTAAAACACTGACTGGTAGAGGAAACCAAAAGCTTCTCCTAGAGGATAAGCAGCTTTATGTAGTTGGGATTGAAGCTTCCTAATTCAAATTATTGATGGTATTTATTTATTTTTGAGACTGACTCATTCTAGGTTGCAGGCTTCTAGCAAAACAAAAATTATTTAAATGGCAATTCCCTACTCTTTTAATTGAAAATTTAATTTTAAAAAGAATTCTACAGGCAGCTGATTCCCTATTCTCCCATTGTGAGATCCAGTGGTGCCAGAGGGTGGTTTTACTGCTGGTTAATATTTCAAAGCCAAAGACTTCTATGTATTAATGGAATTTGAATTAGAAGATTAAAGCTCAGACACAGGGGATGAAATAAGGCTACGTAGTTTACCATGCTGACTCACCTTCTCAACCCTTACATTCTGCTCATTTCATTCTCTCATCCACTAGAACTTTATGACATGTTCATTAATTCAATCATCTGTTCTTTCAACAGTTGTTAAGCACTTTCTGTGGGCCAGGAACTGTGTTATTGTGTTATGAAAATAAAGGTGAATAAGACATAGCTCTTGACCTCTAAGGAATCACAATTTCATACACATCAATATATTGAAAGAAAGGAAGAAAGAATATTAGTGGCTTTCATAAAAGAACTAGGTGCACAAAATAGGAAGTAGTCTACCCTTCCCAGAGATGTCAGGGAGCTCAGGCAAGGTATCACAGAAAGCCTTTGATCTTAAAGGACGAATGGGGATTATTATGCTGTGACCCAGGCGGGGAATGGCTTGCTCCACAGAAATACAAGAGTTGAGCACATGAAGGAGTGGCAAGTAATTAAATATGACTGGAACAGAGAGAAAGTGGAGATGAGACTAAAGGGGTCATAAGGTCAGGTCATGAAAGGCTTTTTGCATATTATCATAATGAGTTTGGAGTTTATCCTTTGGGTAAGGGTGGAGTAATTACAATAATCTCATGTTCCCATTTGGGAATAACTTCCCGTTCTTCTTTTTTGTTGCTATCATCTCAAAGTGTCTAGTTCAAACCAGATCCTGATATGGCATTTACTCTAATTAGGAAATTGGTTAGAAACTGGAAACAATAGGCAGTAAAATAGCACTATTTAAAATAGGCTTATAGTTTCAATTGTAAATATAAAAAAAACAGTATCAGAGCTGGAATATGCTAGGAATAAGTATAGTCTAATACTGGTGTTGTCTCGAATTTAAAACACAATTTAACTACCTTGGAAAATAGTAGGTGATACAGCCATGGCTAGCATATTTTAAAACTCACTGTTAGAGCAGAGTTTCCCTAATCAAAATTATTTCATAAAATAACAGACTTGTTTTGGTATTTTCAGGTATAACGTGCAATATAAATACCTTTAAATGTTGATCAGAAAGTTTGAAAAAGAGGTTTGGTGAATGGCTAAAATACTGACTGGGAGCCAGAAAGATCTTATTCTATTTCCTATTACTTTTGGAAAAATCTTCAGACTTTTCTGTGTCTGTTTCTTCATCAATAAAATGAGTGTTGAAATTTATAACCCTCAAAATCTCTTCTGGTTCTAAGATACTGTGATTCAATTGCAGCCTAATGTCCACAACAAAGCATAGGAATCAATAAATGTATTTATTCTCCCAGTGATTATATACTGCTAACCTTCATTGAAGATAGTTGTTCTTAACATGCTGCACAACACAAGTTCTACCAGATCCTAAATGAGTATTTTTATTTTTTTTCAGTGAGTGGATGGATGTGTCAGTACTGAGGCACCATTTCAAATACACTTTAAGAAGTAGCTGCAATTCTGTCTCCTTCTTGACCTTTGGCTGTACCCACTTGGCTAACTTCCAACTCCTGGTCGAACCAAACATTTGTTTTCTCTGCTTTTGCTTCTAGAATTAAAAAAAAAAAAAATCCCATTTCTTTGTTTATCGGCTTTATAATAATTTTTGTTATAAACTTGGTTGAGCCTTCAATATAACACCCCCAAACTTTTACTTATCTCTGGGTGTTCCCACAGAAATGATTCTACATTTCTAGGCCTCTTCTAAAGTTCCTAGCACAATTCAGCAAATTGTCTTGACTCGCTTTTTCACTGAGAAGATAGAAACTCTCATTATATGGACAGATCCCCTTCACAAATTCTTCTTTTCCTCCGACACATTTACCCTACATTTCTCTCCATCTTTCTTTTTAAAATGTTTTCGGCCGGGCGCAGTGGCTCACGCCTGTAATCCCAGCACTTTGGGAGGCCAAGGCGGGTGGATCACGAGGCAGGAGATCGAGACAATCCTGGCTAACATGGTGAAACCCCGTCTCTACTAAAAATACAAAAATTATCGGGGCGTGGTGGCGGGTGCCTGTAGTCCCAGCTTCTCGGGAGGCTGAGACAGGAGAATGGGGTGAACCCGGTAGGCGGAGCTTGCAGTGAGCCGAGGTGGCGCCGCTGCACTCCAGCCTGGGCGACAGAACGAGACTCTTATCTCAAAATACATACATCATACATACATACATACATACATACTGTTTTCTTTTATTTCTGAATGGAAGGCAAGTGTTTCCTCTTTTCTGTGGTGTCCTGATCCACTTTTACTCTTAGATCCATATCCACCTATCTACTTAGAACTTTGCTTCATCTCTTATTTTTTTTCTTTTGCCGTCTCGTGTGCCTCTCCGCTGCTCCTTCCTTTCCGCCCTCAAACATGCTCAGGTATTCACATCTCAGAAAATCCCTCCTGTGGCTGTACATCGCCTTCAAAGTCCTGGATTCTGTATTCCAAATTCCATTTCTTTTAACCCCTTATCAAGGTGTTTTTAACCCTATCTGCTTCTATAATTCCATTTATTTCTCAAGCTAATTTTAACTTGCTTTCATATCCCTCTTATCAGATGGTATCCCTGAAAATCACTGGTGCCTGAAAAATGCCAAATTACTTGCCTTTCTCCATCATATTTGGGATGACATTTCTGAGCCCTTTAATACTTTGAAAATCACTTCTTGAATATCTCTTTTCTTTTAGTGTCTTGGGAAAGGTCAAAAACTGGCTTCTGCTTGCCTAACCTTGGGATTCATTTCTGATCTACATTTCACCCTTAATTTGGAATGAGCCAAGGCTTTTCTCTCTTTTTAACAGCTTTATCGAGGCATAATAGATATGCCAAAAACTGTCCATGTTAAAAGGTAAGATTTGATAAGTTTGAAGATGAATGAACTTGTGAAACGATCACCACAATTAGATAATAAGCATAAGCATATCCAGCACCACCCAAAGTTTCCTCAGCTCCCTCCTCCTCCCCTTCCCTGCCCCATCTCCATCGCTAGGCAACCACTAATCTGCTTTGTGTCAGTATAGATTTCTTTGCATGTTCTGGAATTTTATATAAATTCGTACATGTAAAGAATGTACCCTTTTTTGTCTGGCTTCTTTGACTCAGCTTAATTATTTTGAGATTGATCCATATTGTTGTGTGTATCATTAGTTCATTCCTTTTTATTGCTGAGTAGTTTTCCATTGTATGGAATCCATCATTTACCTAATCACGATTTGTTTATACCTAGAAGTGAATATGTAGAAGTGACATGGCTGGGTCCTGTGGTAAGTGTATGTATAACTCTTTAAGAAACTGGCAAACCGTTTACCGAAGTGACTGCAGTTTTACATTCCCACCAGCAGTACATGAGAGTTGCAGTTGTTCTACATTCTTGTCAACACTTGATACCATCGATCATTTTAATTTTAGCCATTCTAAGAAGTGTGGAGTGGCATCTTACTGAGGCCTTGTTTTGCATTTCCCTAATGAACAATAATGTTAAGCATATTTTTGTGTACTTATCTATCATCCATATATCTTCTTTGGTAGTGTTATTTTTTTCCTTCAAATCTTTTGCCAGTTTGTTTTTAATTGAGCTGTTTGTTACTGAGTTTTGAGAGTTCCCACATGTTCTGGTTACAAGTATTTTGTCAGATATATGATTTGCAAATATTTTCTACCAGTCTGTGGCTTCTCTTTACATTCCCTTAACAAAAATTTTGGAGAAGCAAAAGTTTTTTTATTTTAATAAAGTTTATTACTTTAAAAAATGAATTTTTTGATATGATATTTTATCTAAGAAATATTAGCCTAACTCCACATCACAGGACTTTTCTTCTGTGCTTTCTTCTAGAAATTTTAAAGCTTTATATACTAAATTTAGGTCTATGATGTGATGTATAGATCAAATTTCATATTTTGCATATGGATATCTGATTGTTCTAGCACCAATTTTTGATCTCTACTGAATTGTCTTTTCTTCTTCATTGAAAATCAGTTGACCATGTGTATGGATCTATTTCTGTACTCTCTATTGTGTTCCGTTTATCTATTTGTCAGTCTTGACACCAATACTGCACTATCTTGATTACTATAGCTTTGTAATGTCTTAAAGTCGGGTAGTGCTGTTCACCAGCTATGTTCTTTTTTTCCCGAAGTTGGTTTGGCTATTCTAGGTTCTTTGAGTTTCTGTATGAATTCTAGACTTCTTTGTCAGTCATGGATATGGTGTAACTCTCTAAGTCACTTATAATTTCTCTTAGCAACATTTTGTAGTTTCATTGTATGTTGTACATTGCATATACCTTGTTAGGTTTACCTCTCAGTGTTTAAATATTATGTATGCTACTTATTTATAAATGGCATTGTTTTCTTAATATCATTTCCCATTTTTTACGGGTAGTATATCAAAAGACAATTGATTTTTATATGTTGGTCTCATATCTTGCAACCTGTTAAATTCACTTATTAGTTTATAACTGTTTAATATATTCCATAGAATTTTCCAGATAGATGTCATGTCATCTGTGAATAAAAGTTATTTTGTTCTTTCTTTCTGATCTGGATTACTTTAATTTGTTTTTATTGCCTATTATATTGGGTAGAACCTCCAGAACAAAGTTGAATAGAAACGTTACAGACTACATCACTGTCTTGTTCCTCATCTTAGGGGGAAAGTATTTAGTCTTTCACGATTATGGATGCTGTTAGCTATAGATTTTTCAAAGATCTACTTCATCAGGCTGAGGATGTTTCTTTCTATTCCCAATTTGACGAGATATTTTTGTTTAAAATCAGGAATAGATATTTCATTTTGGATCTTACAAAAAGTTTTTTTTTTAATTTAAATAGATGATCATATTGTTTTCCCTTCTTAGTTTGCCAACATCGTAAATAATATTTATCAATTTTTCAAATGAGAAACCTACCTGGCATTACTAGGATAAACTCCATTAACCAACTTTTCCTCACTCCCCCCATCACCATCCCTTCCCAGCCTCTGGTAAACACCATTCTACTCTTTACTTCCATGAGAACTACTTTTTTAGTTCCCACATATAAGTGATAACATGTAATATTTGTCTTTCTGTGACTGGCTTATTTCATATAAAATAATGACTTCCAGTTCAATCCATGTTGCTGCAAATAATGAGATTTCATTATTTTTTATGGCCAAATAATTTTCCATTGTGTATACATACCATGTTTTCTTTATTCATTCATTCATTGATGGACTCTTAGATTAATTCCAATCTTAGCTATTATGAATAATGCTTTAATTAACATGGGAGTGCAAATATTTTTTCTACATACTAGTTTCCTTTTTTTTTATTATATATTCAGCAATGGGATTCCTGAATTATATAGTAGCTCTATTTTTAGTTTTTTGAGGAACTTCCATACTGTTTCTCATAATGGCTGTATTACTTTACTTCCCAACCAATAGCATATGAGTGTTCTTCCTTCTCTGCATCCTCAACAGCAATTGTTATTTTTTTGTCTTTTTGATAGTAGCTGTTCTAACTGGTGTAAGGGAGGCACGTGTCTCCTAGCAGGTCTCAGCACAGACAGGGTACTTTCCCAACTGAAGGCTAGATATAAGACTGGATTCCTTGAGGCCAAGGCTGGAGCACCTGCTCCTTGGCTCAGAGAGATGTGTATTTCCCAGGAAGTCCTTGCACAGGTGAGATGGTTTCCCGATTACTGCAGGAGGGGCCAGAGCTGGGAATGGGCCCCCTTAAGATCTGTTGTGTGATGGAGGCTGGAGAGCCCAGTCTCATTTGTCCAAACAGGTACAAATCTCCCAGCAGAGCTTAGCACAGGTGGATTGCTTCCCCAACTGCAGTGAGGGGCTGGAATTGTTATTGGGCCTCCTCAGAATCTGTGGAATGAAGGTTAGCTAGCTCATAAGGGAAGCTCAGACTCTCTGGCTGTGATACACGGGCAAGTCTCCTGGGTCTTTGTATGAACAGCTCTGAGCTAGGACCTCAGCTGAAGAAGGCTAGAACAGTGCTTCAGGGCAACTTTCAGGTTAACTGCAGAGACTAATGTCAGCCAACAGACAAGCCTTTTCTCCAAGATAGTAGTGTGGGCAGTTCATTCTGGACCTCTTGGCAGATGATTTTTGCTGCAGTTTCAAGGTCAAACAGTGCTGTAGCCAAGCCCCAGCAGGGACTGGACCATTTCTGGGATTGAAAGCAGAAGCAAGTTTGGTCGGGCAGACCAGCCACCTGGGTTGTGGTCTGCATTCTCTAAACCAGGGGTCTCCAAACCCCAGGCTACAGATACGTGCTGGACCATCCGTGACCTAAGAACCAGGCTGCACAGCAAGAGGTGAGTGGTGGGCAGACAAGTGAAGCTTCATCTGTATTTATAGCATGTCCGCATGGCTCGCATTATCACCTCAGATCCGCCTCCTGTTAGATGGGCAGTGGCATTAGAGTCTCATAGAAGCGTGAACCCTATTGTGAACTGCACATGCCAGGGATCTAAGTTGCGCTCTGCTTATGGTAATCTAATTCCTGATGATGTGTAACTGTCTTCCATTATCCCCAGAAGGGATTGTCTGGCTGCAGGAAAACACTCTCAGGGATCCCACTGATTCTACACTATGGTGAGTTGGATACTTATTTAATTATATATTACAATGTAATAATAATAGAAATAAAGTGCACAATAAATATAATGCACCTGAAACTAGGCTGGAGTGCAGTGGCACAATCTCAGCTCACTCCAGCCTCTTTGACCTACCAGGTTCAAGTGATCCTCTTGCCTCGGCCCCCCAAAGCTGGGACTACAGACATGCCACTATGCCTGGCTAATTTTTGTAATTTTTGTAGAGACAGGATTTCACCGTGTTGCCTAGGTTGGTCTTAAACTCTTGAGCTCCAGTGATCCACCTGCCTTTGCCTCCCAAAGTGTTAGGATTATAGGTGTGAGCCACTGTGCCCAGCCTGATTCTTCCTTAACACAGCTATATTGTCTTTTATATCCCAAATCTTTTTTTTTCACTTTTTTTTTGGATTTCAACCTTCTTTTGGATCTAATTGAGTTTCTTTGCAATTTGTATTTTAAATTCTTTAAATATCATCTCAGATGTTTCAATCTGATTAGGATCCATTTCTAGGGAGCTAATGAGATCCTTTGGAGGTGACAAAACACTCTGGCTTTTTGTACTGACAGAGTTCTAGTGCTGATTCTTTCTAATCTGAGGGAGCTGTCTTCTTCTTCTTCTTCTTTTTTTTGGATTTTCTATCATTTGGATGCAGCTTTAATTTTTTTGTTCTTTTCTCCCTTGAGGGTATGACTATGGTGTATGTCGCGTATGTGTGTATGATTGATTGGCTCTTTTTTTTTTTGGTTGCTTTCATGGGGCCAAGGCTCTGTGTGGGTTCCTTGGTTGTGAATACTTTCTGTTCAATATCTTTCTCAGATGCTGCTTGTTATGAGGATGTATTTTCATTTGGTGATGCAGTTTAGGCTGCAGTCCCGTAGACGGCACTTAAGATTAAGAGCTGGCAGATAGTCTGGTGCCCATTGGATGCACCTGCCCTGATTAGGGTGGCAGGAAGAGATCGTGATGGGGTGCCTTGAAAGTCTCAGAGGAAGGGGCAGGGGTGGGGGTGCACCAGCTCTTCACCCTAGACTGGCAGTAATGCAGTTTGCTTCACTGTCACACTCCTGTCATGGGGTTCACAACCATCTGTTTTAAAGGCTTTGTCCTTTGGTTCCTGACCACAGTGTGGCTCTGTGCTATAGATCTGCCCGTCTGACAGTTATCACTAGAATGGGGGTCAGAGCAGAGCTTTGACCCACAGTCTAGAGCAGGTAACTTCATGGTTTATCCTCTATTGCTGGGGTACTGCCATGCTGTGTAGAGAGGGGGAGTTGAAACCCACCCTTCCCTGAAAGCCTGAGCAGGTACAGTCTTGATTTTAGTGGGGGTGGAGCCACCAGAAAGGCATGAAAAGTGATTTTGTTTAGTTTCTGCTCACTTCCAGTGGGGTTGGAGCTGCCAGAAAAGTGAGAAAAGTGCTTTATTTTAGCGCAAGCTCACTAGGCAGGGTGAGAAGATCCACTACTGTGTCTGCAACAGTGTACAGCAGATATTTAAAAATGACTCTTTCTCCACATCTGTTCCCAGATGTCAGTGGTGTCCCCTTCACTGTTTGGTGCTGTGTCTGTGTTTCCTTTATTTCAAGGGAGCCTTTGGTGGCCTGTGCTTCCCTTTGCTTAGGGGTGGCCTTTGCTGAAGATTAAATCTCCAGGGATCTACAACTCCCAGGGACGTACTGGTCTTCTGTGCTTGCCAAAGTCAGAGCAGATTGTAGGGTATGTTTGTGGGTGGTTTGGTGATGCCGTGGCTCAAGGATGGAGGATCTCTAGGCAGGACAATGACACCAAGGTTAAATTATTTAGATTTGTTGTGCGGAACAGAATGTAGTTTATCTTGACAAATGTTATACATTCACTTAAAAACAATATGTTGTGCTGTTTTCTGGGTGGCACATTCTATAACTTTCAATTATATCAAATTAGATGATAGTATTGTTCAATAATTTTATAACTTTAAGATTTTGTTTCTATTTGTTCCTCCTGTTATTTCATTAGGGGCAGAAATCTCAGCCTATATTTATGGATATATCTTTGCATTTCAGATTTTTGTCAAGTATTTTGAGCTCCATTATTAGGTGATTAATGTTAAGGATAGTTATTTTTTGAAGAATTTCTTTAGCATTGTAACATGACCTTCTTTGTCATATTCTTTGTAATATTCTTTTTTCTGTGTTGCCTGATAACAATATAACCACTCTTATTTTCCTTTGATTTTTTTCAAATTTTTCCCATTTATTTTACCTCAAAACGATTTATGTCTTTATATTTAACGTGGGTTTCTTATAGTCAGCATGTAAATTATCTTACTCTCTTATTCAATTTTATAATCTCTGCTTTTAAAATGGAGTATTTAGACCATTTACTTGTAGTGTAATTATTGACAAAGTCTTGTTTAAATGTACCATCATGCTCCTTGTTTTTTACTTATCTCTACTTATTTTTTATTCACTTTATTTTTTGGCTTTTTTGGATTATTTTTTATAATTTCATTTTGTGTCCTTTTTTGGTAATCATAACTCTTTGTTTTGACATTTAAGTGATTCTTTTAGGGTTTAGTATACATTTTGTGCTATTAATGTCATACATTTTACTTTATATATGTGATAAATCCCATAATACATTGTTATTGTTTTGCTTTAAGCAATTAATTGTCTTTTAAACAGATTTAAGTTATAAGAATAAACTCTTTATATTTACCCATGTACTTATCATTTTCATTGTTCTTTATTCCTTTGTGTAGGTCTAGGTTTCTGTGTGGTATCATTTTTCTTCTATTTGAAAGACTTCCTTTAGTATTTATTGTAATTTAGTTTTGCTGTTAATGAATTCTTTCATCTTTTGTATGTGTGAACAAATCCTTGTTTCACCTTTGTTTTTGAAAGCTTTTTTTAGGTTAGAGAACTCTAAGTTGTTTTTTCTTTTAGTACTTCAGAAGTGTTGCTCTATTGTCTTCCTGCTTTAATTGTTTAACAGGGAATCTTTTACTATCCATATTTTGGTCCTGTGTGTAATTTCTCTTTTTCTCCAAGTGCTTCTAAGATTTGTATTTTTATCACTGGCTTCATGTAATTGATTTATTATGTGCCATGGTATATATATATATGGTATATATATGTTTGTACTTGGGCTTTGTTAAGCTCTGTGTATATGTGAGTATACGGATTTTATCAAATTTGTAAAGTTTTAGCCATTATTTTTTCAAAATTTTTTTTGTCTTCCCTTTAAGGGACTCCAGTTGCTCATATATTTGGTCAAGTAAAATTGTCTCACATTTCACTAATGCTCTACTCTTTTTTTGCAAGTCTTTTCTTCTCTGTGTGTTTCATTTTTATAGTTTCTATTACTTTGTCTTTAAGTTCACTAATCTTTTTTTCTGAAATGTCATCTGCCATTATTCTCAGCCTGTGTATTTTACAAAGCAAACATTGTAATTTCTACTTCTGAACATATAAATGGGGTCTTTTTTATATCTTTTATTTAAAAAGTTCAACTTTTTCTCTACCTTTTGAATATATTGAATTCAGTTGTAATGACTGTTTTAATGCCATCTGTGTTATACTTGTGTTAATTTTTATTGGTTGACTTTTTTCTCTTTATTATAGGTTGTATTTTCCTTCTTTGCATACTTTATAATTTTTATGGGTGCCAGCCATTGTAAATTTTGCCCTGTTGATTGCTGAATATTGATGAATTTTAAAAATATTCTAGAGCTTTGTATTTGAATGTGGTTAAGTTACTTCAAACTAGTTTAATGTTTTAGGGTCTTGCTTTTAAGCTTTGTTAGGTAGAACAAAGCTATTATTTGTTCCCATTCTTGAGGTAATACCCATCTTAATTCTTTAACTGATGCCCATGAATTATAAAGATTTACATTTTGATTATTGGGGATAGGCATGATTCCTGGCCATGTGTTATTCCTGGGTGCTGTTAATTCTTATTCTTCTGAGTGGCCCTTTCCTGGCCTTGGGTAGTTTTCTCACACACAGGCACTCTTTGGTGCTTAACCAAATACTCAGTGGGGAACACCTGCAGTTCTGTGGAGTTCTCTTCCTGTGTATCTCTCTCCTCTTCAGTGTTCTGCTCTGCAAACACCAGGAATCTTGTCTTCCCTGGGCTCCCAACTCTGTCTCCTCAACTCAGGGAGTTCACTGGGCTCTGCCTGGATTCCCGTCTTTGCATCACAACCTGGAAACTACCTCTAGGAAATAAGCTGGGGCAATCATAGGTATGATTCAATTCATCTGTTTCAAACCCAACCCCTCATTTCCAATGTGTTCAAAACCATAATTTTACATATTTTGTTTGGTACTTTGGTTGTTTGTAATAAGAGTGTAAATTTGGTCCCTGTTATTACATCTTGGCTGAAAGCCTTGTTTCTCTCCTTATTGTTTTTTTAATGCTAAAAACTTATTTTTGTGTGTGTTGAGCACTCCTCATGTAATTAGGGTTACTGATGTTTAGTTAAGTCTGCAAGTCTGCCTTCCCTCCTAAATCATTACCTCTAAGGACACAAAACCTTTATTGTTTGCCTTCATATTTTCAAAGTTAATATAGCAGTGCTTAACACATAGAAATTTAATGCTTCTTGAACTAATAAAATTAAAATAGGGGTAAGCTTATGCTTCTGTGATGTGGTATATTAGTATATATACTAATATTTACATTTTATATCTATACTAATTATATATACAAAATATATATATAATTACATATATAATGTATAAATTATATGTTATATATAATATATAAAACATATATAATATGTAATTACATATATAATATATAGATATATAATTACATTAGTATATATACTAATATTTACATTACATTTATATATAATATAAAATACATTTTATATTATATATACATGGGTGTGTATATATATATGAATATATGTGTGTATGTGTATTTCTCTTACATTGCATTTATAGTTCTGTAATTTTTTTGTGTGTATAGCCAAGAAATGCTTAGTGAATTTTTTTTTTTGCAGCAAATAAAGGTTAATTAGGTTTTTTTTTTTTTTTTTTTTTTGAGACGGAGTCTTGCTCTGTCTCCCAGGTTGGAGTGCAGTGGCGCGATCTCGGCTCACTGCAAGCTCCGCCTCCCGGGTTCACGCCATTCTCCTGCCTCAGCCTCCCAAGTAGCTGGGACTACAGGCGCCCGCCAACATGCCCGGCTAATTTTTTGTATTTTTAGTAGAAACGGGGTTTCACCGTGTTAGCCAAGATGGTCTCGATCTCCTGACCTCGTGATCCGCCCGTCTCGGCCTCCCAAAGTGCTAGGATTACAGGCGTGAGGTTAATTAGGTTTTACTTTAGCAAAATGAACAATAAGATTGATGCTTAAAATGTAAACGTGTTACCCGTTCAGGCTTTACTCACTCCAAATATTAATAAGTATGTAAGTATGATTGTTGAATATTGACAAAGAAATACTAATTCCAATACCCAGAAAGGAAAAATCAATAATAAATGTTAAAGTTAAATGTCTCAGGTTTAATTTCTTATAATTTTATTTAAAAAATAAAATTGTATTTTTCAATTGCATTGCAAAACAAATGTGTAGAAATATATATCTGTGCCTGTCGCTGTCACATTGGAAAGTATTTTAGAACAGTTTTGTCTGCTCCTCCCAGCCTCATTCAGAGTTCCAAGGGAGTAAGGCCTGAGAGAGAGCAGATACTTCTCTAGTGAGCATGAAATTTGGTAACCTTAGGCCTGACCTTTAATCTGCTAAAGCAGAGAGACAGAGGCATTTCTCTGGGACACTGGAGAGGATATAACCATTAAAGTTAACAGTGAATGAACTCATTCCATTACTTTTAATAACATTATATCTGTGTTTGTGTGCTCAATGTAATGATAACTTAGTGAAGGAGAATTAATTCCACATATTATCTACATAAAGGATAATGAGGGAAATCAGTTTCCTCTAAGGAAGTTTCATTAAATTTGGGTATAAGCCAATCTACTTTAGATTGGTCCCTGGCTCTTGGATGACTTTCAAGCCTTGAGGCTCCTAGAGAACGAACAAGGCCATGTTTGAATGTCAGGGAAACAGATGCAGAAGGTTTCAGAGGACGCTTGTCACTGAAATTCCCTTTCCTTCTGGAAAAGCAAACTGCTAGTTTGTTGACCATCAGGTACAAAATATATTTTTTTTTCTATAAACCAACATTGTATCTGCTGAGATAGTTTTAATTCATGTGATTTGTGACTAAACTATTTGATTTGTGGGTCTGATGGCTCCTTGAGGTATTTCAAGTAATAAAAACAACAAACAAGCTAATAGTGAATTAGTAAATATTCAGTATCATTTTGTATTTTTCATGTTGTTTTTTTTAACACAGGAAATATTTTCTATTTTTTTTAACACAGGAAGGTTAAAGCAATGTCTTCCAAGTTAAATGCCTGTTTTGAAAATCAGTCCTTGTTAAATTAGTGTTACTAAATATTGACATATATAATGCTAGTGATTCTTGCAGTGAAATTTAGAACATACAATTTTCTTGTGGGTTTAGAATGTAATTAATTTTGCAAGTTTTTAACTGAGCAAACAGTTTGATGTCTCAAAGACAACAAGGCAAATTCACTAAAATATGCTTATTTTAAATTGAAAACCAAATTTTATCAGAGATAAACTGCACTTAAATTGCTTTATTCGAAAAATGTTAGTGATCCTTAAAATATTTCTATGTACATGTAGCAGTCTTATGTACTAATACATTAGTGACTCAAACTAGATGGGGAAGAGCAATTCTAAAATAATAAGCATGTTAAATTACAGAATTTAACTGTTGCAACGGACTGAATTTTGTGTCCCCCAGGAATTCATATGTTGAAATCCTAACCCCCAAGGTTATGTATTAGGAGGTGGAACTTATGGGCATAGGATTAGAGCTATTATGAAAGAGGGCCCAAAGGGCTGCTTTGTCCCTCCCATCATGTGAGGACACAGCTATAAGACACTGTCTATAAACCGGAAAGTTGGCCCTCACCAGACACTGAATCTGCTGGCGCCTTGATAGTGGATTTTCCAGCCACCAGAACTCTGACAAATAAATAACTGTTGTTTACCTGTCACCCACTTTACGATATTTTGTTAAGACAATGGTAATGCAGTTTATTGCTTATAAACTATTAATAATAATAACTATAAATCAATGTCAGTTACAGAGCTAGTGCCTAGAGGAATTACCTGTAAATTAAAATAATAAAATCAAAGAGTTGTGGAAACCACTGAAACAAATCAGTGTCGAAAGGATCTTGTTATTAGGTTGGACACTTTACTAAATGATACCAAAATAATTGAATGAACATTTAAATACTTCTTACCTTAAATTTTAAAAGAAGAAAAAAATTGTTGCTAATATATCCAAGGGTTTTGCAAAATTTTTAATCTCAAATGCTTATTTGTCATTTATATTTGGTTATCAAATTAATCTATATACTCTATTAAGACGAACATCCTTATCAAAGATAACCTTCAAATTTCACCTTGTCTGAATTTCTTCAAATTCCAGATTTGTAAAGCCCATATGAATAAAGTCTTGCTGTATTTTCAATTCCAGATTAAATAACACAGCAATGGAATGCAAGTTTTTGGGGGGACTTGAATTAGTCACAAAACAAGTATTTGAATTAATCCTGTATGTAGATTTTAAATTTGTAATTATTTCTGTGCTTAGTGACTTACAGATTTTTGGGATAATAGAGAATTTATTAATAGAATTTTAGGAAAATGAACAAATGTGGGGAATGACATGCTATGACTAGAAGAGGATTTTGGCCCAGTAAAAAAGAATTATTGATTGACGGCAAAAAGAGTGTATTACCTTTCACATTGCAATTGTATGGCAGAAGGCAGTCAAATGGGAACTAGAACAAGTATATCAACTATTTTTATATATACTTTATCTTTTAAGAATAATATAAAAATAAGGCCAGGCGTGGTGGCTCATGCCTGTAATCCCAGCACTTTGGGAGGCTGAGGCATGTGGATCACTTGAGGCCAGAGGTTCAAGACCAGCCTGGCCAACATGGCAAAAGCCTATCTGTAGTAAAAATACAAAAACTAGCTGGGTGTGGTGGCGTGTGCCTGTAATCCCAGCTGCTTGGGAGGCTGTTCCAGGAGAATAGCTTGAACCCAGGAGGCAGAGGTTGCAGTGACCTGAGATCACGCCACTGAACTCCAGCCTGGGTGACAGAGCAAGACTCCATCTCAAAAAAAAGAAGAATATAAAAATAGATACAGATATTTTAGGGCCAAAAATTTTAGTTTCATCGTATTAGACAAAAGTAACTATTATAGATTACCTAAAGGATGCAAAAAACATCTTTTCCATGTGCTATACAGTGTACAGTACTGTCCTTGATTTTTCTTAAAAATCATCTTAAGCACTATCATTATCAATAACTTCTAAGTGAGTAGAAGTAGGTCTTTTATTGCTAGAGAATTTACTGTGGGCTAACTCTGTCTAAATTATGGGGTTATAAGTCTATGAGTGCTTAGGAGGAAGCGGAAATTTATGTTTATCACCATGAACTCACAACATGTTTACCATCAGCACTGAGATATTATATACTTCTCCTGGGGAAGGCCCTGGGATGAGCCTTTGTAGGACAATGGTAATGATGATGATCACAATGAAAGTTATGGGCAGTTCCTACTCATTCAATAAACATTTATTGAATGTTTACTGAATGTAACCTACTATGTACCAGGCATACTATTTAAGTTCTGGCTATAAAGGTGGGAATTCCCATACTGTGCACATTCTAATGAGGAGGTACAGAAATCATGGGTGAGTAAGTATATCTATTGTATATCAGATAATGATAAAAGCTGTAGAGAAACAAGAAGGTGAATGGGAAATGCCGAGCGGTGATTTTTTACACAGGACAATTAGGAAAGGCCTCCCTTATCATGTGATGTATGAGATCTGCTTTGTTTACAAAGTGAGGAAGAAAGCCATGAGGAAATCTGGGAGAAGACATTTTCACACAGAAAAAAGAGCCAGCACAAAGCTACTGAGAATAGAAGGCTTGGCTTGTCAGAAGAACAGCAAGAGGGCCAGTGCAATCGGGAGGGTGAATGAAGGGAGATGAGGTCAGAAAATCCAGAAGAATGGGTGGGAGGGTCAGATTATAAGGCCTCATGGGTCACTGAGAAAACATTGGCTTTTTGAGCAGATTTATGACAAGGTCAGAATTAGCTTTTAGCAGCCTCACCTTGCCTCCTGTGTAGAGAACTGATCCTATTGAGGCTAACTGGAAGGCTTTCAATAACCTAGGATAGAGTTGATGAGAGGGTAATAGTGATCAAGAAGAAGAGAAGCAGAATTCTGAAGTAAAAGCCAGTAGGATTTGCTGATGGATTGGATATGTGGTGTGAGAGAAAGCAAAATGTCAAGGATAAATCCAAGGTCTTTTGGCCTGTGCAGCTGAGGGGATAGAGTTGCCGTGTAGTCATATAATGATAGGAAAGATGATAAGGAGTTTGGTTAATAGGCAGGCTAAGTTTAAAATACTTATTAAACATCTGCCAAAAGATGTCAAGGCAGATGAAAGAAATGAGGGAGGATCATCAGTATATCAATGTTCATTTAAAGATATCAGATGATATTACCTACGGAGTGAGTGAAGACAGCGAATTATGTCGATTGAGCCCTGGCCACTCTAACATATCAGAGTTTCTGGGGAGATAAGGGAGAGTCAGCCTTGGAGAGGGAACAGGAGTGGCCAGTGAGGGAGGACAGTCTTGAATGATGGTGACCCTGAAGCCAAGTGAATAAAACATCTCAAGAAAGGGCAAGTGATCAATAAAGTCCTGGCTTGTTGGAGCTCTGGCCACATCCTATATGAAGGGTTTCTATGTAGCTAAAGCAGTGTTCTGTATCCTCTTAGCAGCATCATGCAGTCAGGATTCCCTTAAAGAAATGGCTAGAGGAAGAATCAGTTAGGAATCCAGCCTTAAATACAGTCTCCAAGGAATGTAAGGTACAGACCTTGATGAACTCTTATCCTCTCTTCATGCAGTGGTATGCAGGACTCTATTTTGATCAATCCTCTCTTGAGTGCCTCTGATTTTGTTAATGAGAGCCAACTTCTACATCTATCATATGAATTAACAGAATCTTGTTATCAAGGGGGAAAATGGTTTCTGACATCTAGTATGCAAATTAGCAAAACATCTGTTGCAGATGAAGATATCGGCGGGTGGAGAAAATGCAGTAGTTACTCCCAGAGTGTGGCCCTTATGGTTAGAATGGGAACTGGCTATCCTTGGACTGTGCATTCTTAACAGCATTTTACCTGCTCATGCCTAGAATTAAAACTTAAAATGTTTGACATTGAACCTGTTATAATGCTGATAACCTGATGTACTTTAATGAAAATTATAGACATTATTCTATTAACCTGTCTCAATAGAGGAACAAGAAAGTTTCCATGGCTGTGAAGAGGAAATGCTGGGATTTAAACCTAGATATGGCTAAATTAAAGCCCATGGTTTCCATATGAGGCTATATGGTTCCATCCCTAATATAGAGTTCCTGAATTTCAGAACCTATGCTCAAAATAGGCAGGCAAGTTGTGGATATGACCTATTGATATGGTTTGGTTTGTGCCCCCACCCAAATCTCACCTTGAATTGTAATAATCTCCACATGTCGAGGGCAGGGTCAGGTGGAGATAATTGAATCATGGGGGCGGTTTCCACCATGCTGCTGTTCTCATATTGGTGAGTGAGTTCTCCCAAGATATGATGGTTTTATAAGGGGCCTTTCCCGCTCTGCTTGGCACTTTTCACTCCTGCTTCCATGTGAAGAAGAATGTGTTTGCTTCCCCTTCTGCCATGATTGTAAGTTTCCTGAGGCCTCACAGCCTGGTGGAACTGTGAGCCAATTCTTTCCTTTTTAAACTACCCAGTCTTGAGTATTTCTTCATACCAGCATGAGAATGGACGAATATAGTAAATTGGTACCGGGAGTGGGGTGCTGCTGTAATGATACCCAAAAATGTGGAAGCAACTTTGGAACTGGGTAACAGGCAGAGGTTGGAACAGTTTTGAAGGCTTAGAGGAAGACAGAAAAATGTGGGAAAGTTTGCAACTTCCTGGAGACTTGCTGAATGTCTTTGGCCAAAATGCTATCATGATATGGACACTTAAGTCCAGGCTGAGGTAGTCTCAGATGGAGATGAGGAACATGTTGGGAACTGGAGTAAATGTCACTCTTGCTATGCAAAATACTGGTGGCACTTTGGCCCTGCCCTAGAGATCTGTGGAAGTTTGAACTTGAGAGAAATGATTTAGGGTATCTGGTGGAAGAAATTTCTAAGTAATGAAGCACTCAAGAGGAAGTGGAGCATAAAAGTTTGGAAAATTTGCAACCCAACTATGCAATACAAAAGAAAACCCCATTTTCTGGGGAGAAATTCAAGCCTGCTGCAGAAATTTGCATAAGTAACAAGGAGCTGAATGTTAATCACCAAGACAATGGGGAAAATGTCTCCAGGGCATGTCAGAGACCTTTGTGGAAGCCCCTCACATCACAGGCCCGAGACCTAGAAGGGAAAAATGGTTTCCTGGGCCAGTTCCAGGGGACGCCTACTGTGTGCAGCCTAGAGACTACATCCCAGCTGCTCCAGCCATGACTAAAAGGGGCTAAGGTACAGTTCAGGATGTTGCTTTAGAGGGTGCAAGCTCCCACCCTTGGCAGCTTCCACATGGTGTTCGTCCTGCAGGTGCACAGAAGACAAGAATTGAGGTTTGGGAACCTCCATGTAGATTTCAGAGGATGTATGAAAACTCCTGGATGTCCAGGCAGTAGTCTACTGCAGGGATGGAGCCCTCATGGAGAACCTCTGCTAGGGCAGTGCCAAAGGGAAATGTGGGGTTGGAACCCTCACACTGAGTCCCCACTGGGGCACTGCCTAGTGGAGCTGTGATAAGTTGGCTATTGTCCTCCAGATTCCAAAATGGTAGATCCACCAATAGCTTGCACTATGCATCTGGGAAAGCCACAGACACTCAATGCCAACTGTGAAAGTAGCTGGGGCAAGGGGCTGTACCCTGCAAAGCCACAGGGATAGAGTTGCCCAAGAGTGAGCCCATCTCTTGCATCAATGGGAGCCCACCTCTTGCAATGTGACCTGCATGTATGAAAATGGAGTCAAAGGAGAACATTTTGATACTTTAAGGTTTAATGAATGCCCTATTAGATTTCACATTTTCACGGGTCCTGTAGCCCCTTTGTTTTGGCCAATTTCTCCCGTTTGGAATGGGTGCATTTACCCAATGCCTGTACCTTCACTGTATCTAGGAAGTCACTAACTTGCTTTTGATTTTACAGGCTCATAGGTGGAAGGGACCTGCCTTGTCTCAGATGAGACCTTGAACTTGGACTTTTGAGTTAAGGCTGGAATGAGTTAAGAATTTTGGGGACTGTTGGGAAGGCATGATTGTGTTTTGAAATGTGAGGACATGAGATTTAGAAGGGGCCACGGGCAAAATGGTGTGGTTTGGCTCTGTGTCCCCACCCGAGTCTCACCTTGAATTGTAATAATCTCCATGTGTCAAGGGCAGGACCAGGTGGAGATAACTGAATCATGGGGGTAGTTTCTGTCATGCTGCTGTTCTCAGGATAGTGAGTGAGTTCTCCTGAGATCTGATGGTGTTATAAGGGGCTTTTCTCCTTGCTTGCCACTTTTCTCTTGCTGCCACATGAAGAAGGATGTGCTTGCTTCCCCTTCTGCCATGATTGTAAGTTTCCTCAGGCCTGTCCAGCCCTGTGTAACTGTCAAGTCAATTAAACCTCTTTCCTTTATAAATTACCTGGTCTTGGGTATTTCTTCATACCAGCATGAGAACAGACTAATACACTAACCATCATACAAGGCATTATATGAAAACTCCTGTGTATTCAATATTTCTGCTGTTCAACTTTCTGGGTGGAATGTGCAATGAAGGCTTCAAGGAGGAGAAGGAACTTACATCAATTCTGAGAGATAAATAGAACTACAAAGTGTAGAAAGAGGAATTGCATTTCGAGATCAGGGAAGAGAGTTCTGCACAGTGTTATTACTGTAGGAAATGACATAGCATGAAGGCTAAAATTCTTCATTTACAATTCACTTCTCCACATTTTTGGTAAAATTTTGAATTATTTCTCATGGCATCAGGAAGAGACTTGATCTATCTGCTTCTTAACTGTCTTAATCAAGGTTTTCCAGAGAAATAAAACCAACAGGATACATTTAGAAGGAAGTTTATCATAAGGCATTGGCTCATGGAATTATGGTGGCTGAGAAGTCCCATGAGAAGTCTGCTGTCTGTAAGCTGGAGATCCAGTAAAGCTGATAATGTAGTTCAAAGTCCTGAGATCCTGAGATCCAGAGAGCTGATGGTGTAGATTCTAGACTACACTATCTGGAGTCTGAAGGCCTGAAAACCAGGAGAGCTGAGGGAAGGAGATGTCTCAACTCAAGCAGTCTGATAGACAGTAAATTTAAACTTCCTTGGCCTTTTGGTTCTATTGAGGCCCACAGTGGATTGGGTGATGCCCGCCCCCATTGGGGAGGGCAAATCCACTTTACTCCGTTTACTGATTCAAGTCATAAACTCTTTTGGAAACACCATCACAGACACATCCAGAAATAATGTTTAAGCAGATATCTGGGCATCCCATGATCCAGTCAATTTGACAGATAAAATTAAATATCACATTAATTACTGACTTCCTTCTATCAAGGAAACACAGTGTCTCTTTCATTGTTACCCATGAGAAATTGGCCAGAGCTCTGGGAATTGAATTGCTTCATTTATAACACTGGGATGTTCATACATTTCTCACAGGGATGTTCTGAGTATTAAATAAAATGGTGTATGTGACAGTGCTTTGTAAAATGTGAATGCCATATAGATATATCATAAAAGTCATTATTCAATGTCATCAAGTACAACAATGCTAGAGGAAAAGGCAGAAACAACAGTAAGTATTTCTTGCTTGTGGTCCCATGACCTAGTTTGGCTGGAGGATCTTTTGTATGTTAATTTAATAGCTTTGAAAACATTTGAGCCCTATCGTTCATGTCAGACATTTCTATCCATTTACGAAAGCATTGTTCTGTATCCAGCTCAGCCGCCAGCAGGCAGGGCAGAATGCAAAACAGTGATAGGACCCCAGAGCTGTTCTTGATTGACCCAATGTCTTCAAAAATAAAATAATCCAGGTCTATTAGGTTTCATTTCCTGCAAAACATGAAAGCTGATATGTTCTGGACTCTCTTGCTATTACAAGGAAACAGTCAAATTGAATAGTCTCTTTAGCCAACAACAGAACAATCCAGTAATTTCTGTTCCAGAAACCTGCCAGTTAGAGGTAAAAGTCTCCCTTCTCAGCAAAGGGTAGTCTCTTTCTGGTGGCTTTCCAGCATGGCACCAGGTGCTTGATCTCCAGCATTCTGCACAGGGAACTCCTCCTTGGTTTTTAGGGAGGTGGAGAGCAGCATGCTAGCATGCTCTTTATTCAGCTTATTGATCTTTTAAAGGTCTCTAGGGAAGTTCCTTTGGTAGCTCAAAAACTTAACGTTCAGTTTAATCGGTTAAGAGGGTCTCAAAGCCATGATTAATCTTTAAAGGGAATTCACATGGTAACTGGTCTCACATTCTCTAAAAACCACAAACTTCAGTGCACCAGAAGGTCAAAGTCCAAACAATATTTTATTTCTTCTTTTTCATTTTTCTTTGCTTTACGTATGTGGTATTAGCCTTTCGTATGTAATAACTAACTCATTTAGTTGGGATATTCTGTAAGAGACTAGTGGAATTTATTAGTGATGGATTGAATAATGGTAGACTAAAGTTATAATTATAGGTAGAGTGTACCCGAGGAGCTGGTAGACTTCAGGGTATACAAGTTCTTCTCTGTACACACCATACCCAACAAGCTACTCTGTGTCAGTTTAAGGATTTTCTCCATCAACCGTGGACATTCTTATCCCAGATTTTCTGCAAGTGCATTTTTCCCCTTTCTGCCTTTCTGTAAGGCATGACAACCTTGTGTGTTTACTAGATCACAAATAATTCATGTCCTAGTTGAGCCATGTCAATCTCAGCCTAAGTCCACTAGTCAATGCCAGATGGCCTTGGAAGGGATGTTAGAGGAAAGGGATATAAAGGAACTGGGTCACTTGGTAACCACATCCCATCTCCTCCTGTTGGTTACTGACAGCCTGTGGCTGCAACTTGCACTGAGATGCAATAGTGGAGTGCTTTTCAGCCTTTAATGTGCATGGAAACATCCAGGAATCTTGTTAATCTTCAAATTCTGCTTCAGTAGGTCTAGGGTGGGGCCTGAGATTTTGCATTTCTAACAAGATCTCTGGGGGTGCTGATGCTGCTGGGCCACAGGCCACACTTTGATTAGTGAGCAGTTAGAGGACTTATTGGTGTGGGAGGCTCTTAAACATTCCAATGAGACTCAGGCTGCAGTAATAGTACGGGGCCTAATATGTATAACAAAGAAATATTGTCTTTTAACAGCATACCCCTGGCCTATCCCCTGGGATCTAGCATAAAATGATTTCATTATATTTATCAAATACTCTCTGCAAAACATATTGCTATAAAAATCAGTTAAGCGTTTGTGACCAAATAGAAGAAATAAAGAGCTATAATTGTCTAAAGAGTGATACATGAGAAATTCACCAGAGCTATCTGGTGCACAGGATCTTATAGCCTCTTTCATCCATCAAAGGTTTTTCTCCACAGATGTCAGCCAGGAGGTTATCTGTATCGTAAACACTATGCAAAGCTTTCTGGATCCTTTCTCTGGGACAGGTTGCCTCCATTGACTATGTTATCAATCAGGGCATAAACCACAGCCTTAATGTTATCTGAGACTCAGAAGTTCACCCTGGCACACTAACTGCTGGGGAATTATGAGTCGTGGGATTGCTCTAACACAGAGAGTATTGTGCTGTGAAGATTATGGAATCTTATTAGAAAAGGCTCTGCCCCAGATTTGCAGCAGTTAAAATCAGAGTATTTCTTTAGATACCATAGGGAAGATGAAAAATGTTGGAACCTGTTTATATTGACTCATATGTACTCCCAGGATGCAGAGCCAGCAGCAGGAGCTGCAGTAGCCCTTACTTATTAGTACAAATTTCCCCTTTGAAGGGTTATTTACAAATATTTGTACATATTTCAAATCCCTCAATCTGGTTTGTGGCAAATGGTTGCTTAAATAACTTCTTAATTATTTTGTTCTAGTTTTTGCAGAAGGTCTGTTGCAGATATTTAGCACAAAGCTTAGATTGTTGAGGCCTTTACCTACCTCCTCAATAGATTTCAGGAAAATAAAATCAAGGGCTGCTAAATTGTTACTCTCTTTATGTAGTATGCACAAATAGAATGGATTGTGGACCTCAGTACAGGAAAGACATACTTGCACAACTGCATGGTAATAATTTTTATGTATGTTAAAATTATGTTCTTGCTATTTTGTCATAATATTCCAGAGTGAAGCTTTAGAAGAATGACATGCTTATAATAGTTGTAAACAGAGTCGCTTTGCAGATCTCAGGTAGCAAATTATCTCATGAACTTGTAGATAAAATGTAAGCAAAATTATTTGAAATTAATGGTAGATAAATGGAAACAAATTAAAGCGAATGTTATTTTGCAGTAAAATCAGGTAGAATCACTCGTTGAAGGAGACACGTGAGTCACCAAACTTGGACTTAAGCAAATTTTGATGAGCAAATGTATGCCAAGTCTTGGTTCCTGCACCTATGTTTGAGTAGCTGGAAAGACACACATCAAGTATGGAGGGATGCTGGCTTGTGGAATTTATGGACTAAGGGTGTATGAAATCCTGAATGATCCTGAACAATCATGTGGTCAATTTGTTCCTTGTAGCTATACTGAAGATGAGATGGTGTCATACCCTAATTGATCCTGTGGTGGCTGGTTTGAAGCAGCTGGGCTAGGTACCTAGAGACAACCTCAGTCCTGTGTCCCTACTTTTCTAATTATTCATGTAACCTGCTGTATTTTATTCTATATATTTACACATAAATGTGTATGTGTGTAAAATATATATGTATCTGTTTCATAAGCATAGGAAATACAGTAATTGCTAAGCTCTCCTCCTACAGCAGATTATATAAGAAAAAACCAATTGGGAAACATCATAATGCTGAGCTTCACTCACTCTCTCAGCCTTTTTTCACCTACCATTGTGTATCTTGGGTAAATATGACTCATCACAAAGAAACCTGAGTATTAGAATTTAGGAAAAAATCCAGTTTGAGTGATTGCAGTGTCAGAATTTTGATTCTTCTGATTATGATTATGTTGAGTGGTCCTTTCAAGAGATTAAAGGTGCTTTCTGGTAAATTAAGTTTTCAGGGCAAAATAAGGTGAGGTGACATATATATATGCATATATGTATGTGTGTTTATGTGTGTATATGTATACATTTGTGTGTGTGTGTTTATATATACATCTTCATCACACCACATGAACCCTTTGGAAACTATCCTGCTGAGGGTGAGAGCCTATGTGATGTAACTTCCTCAGTTTAGGAAGAAGGGAAATATCAAGGAAAGTAAAGAAAGATGAGACACCACTCCAAGATAACATTGTTTTACAATAAAATCCATAATCTCCACCCCATGAAGATCATGTTGTGGACACTGTTTTGGCAATGAAAATAATAGGTACATGTCAAAACACTTCAAATGGCCACCATCCGTAGACATCAGCTTTATACAAAACATCACATGGTCATTGAATGAACAATGTTCACCTACACTTCATTTTAAGGAAATGAAATGAAATCCTATAACCCCAGACCCATAGACAGAGAGTTCAGCCAGGCCCAGTAAAAGATACAATTTAGTCTAAGCAGACCATGTCCTCAGGCAGCCTACCACCTGCATAAGCTTAATAAAACAAAAAGCAAAAATAACAGAGCTTGGAGGTTAAATAACACAAATAGATCATTTCTAGAAAAAAGCAATTTGAGAAAGAGTGAGTTCATGCAAATTCCCCAAAGCCACACAATTGGTAAGTGGCAGAGCAAAGATGAGAATCCAGGCAGCCTGGCTTGAGTTTATGTCCTTGACTCTATGTAATATCTTCTCTCTACAGAAGCTGTGACCTCAGAGAGGTTGCTTTAACATTTGTTTTTAAACTCTATGGTTTCTTCTTTCCTTCATTTTACAAATATAATTGGCTGCCTCCACACTTCTTTCTGCTAGTTGAGTGGGAGGAGAGAGGCATGAATCAACCAATGATCCAATAAATTATTTAATTTCAATTATGAAAAGTACTAGGAGGCAAAAGAGGCTATGGAAATATATGATGGAAGTGAGTGATGGGGTCCAACCTAGGTCTAGGGTAAGGGCAGGAGTCCTTGAGGAAGTGGCATTTGAGCTGGGCATTAATTCCAGGCAGAGGGAACACCTGCATGAAGGCCTTGAGGCAGGAAGTAGCATGGCACCTGAGAGGGTCTGAAAAAGGACCAGAGCAGCAGGCATGGAGATTGATATGACATGAGCTGGGGAGACCAGGAGGAAATGTGGGCTCAGATAGGGCCTTCAGGTCAACTTTAGAGTTTGATGTTTATTCCTAAGTGCAATGGGCTGCTAATATTCATTGAAGTGTGTTTATCTCCATCCACATAATAAATACTATAAATATAAATAATATATAATATTTATATTATAAAATAATACATAATTTATAGTATTTATATAAATTTGTATATTATTTCTAGAAATAACATATATATAAATATATGTTACATATATTATATATTTGTATATAAATATTATTTCTAGAAATAATATATAAATAATAATAGTGTTTATTATGTGGATAATAATAGAGGAAAAAAGCTGAGGTTTCAGCATCTCTTTTTCCCCTAGAATTTAGATTGGAGTTTTCCAGATGATCTATGGTAGGAGTCAGCCTCCTTTCAAAGCAGGATGCTAAGCTGCCACTGCCTCCTATCCTGATTTACAGGGTAAGGGCCATCTCTTATAATGAGCAAGATGGGAGCCATTAGTTGTCCAAGATGTCAGAGATCAACTTCTGCACCTTTTGGCAGGGGACTCCCTGCTACCTATTGCCTGGGGACTGTAGTTTCCCTCTCCTCCCCCATCTCATCTTAAGTTATATGGAACAAAGATTACTTTCAGACTGACATTACTCTTTTATTTTTGATGGGTTTGGAGGATCAGTCAGCCAAAGCCTAAATAAAAGAAGTCTCCAATGCATAAACTTTCATTTCTAAAGCTTTTATATCAGAAGGTAGAGTGACCCTTGGATTTATCCCTTCGATTATCAAATAGGCTTGCTTTCCCTGGTGCCTGAATCTGTGCTCCAGGCATCATCATTTCTCCTAGAAGTGAGATGATAAATGGTGGTTCTGTTCCTGTGCAAGCCTACAATTGTATTAAATGGCCTCTGAGCCTGGAGAAAAGGGGACCATGCAGCTCAGAAGGGAGGAAATGAGGAGTAGAATCTCCTTCCCTCTCTTCTGGGTGTAATTTTGAAATTAGAGTGATAAAAGAAAATCCTGTTTGGGAGCAGGGAGAGCTGCAAGGATAAGCATAAATTCTATTAATGAAAGGTGGTCCCCAGCATAGGGCTTCCAAGTGAGCTGGTGGCCTCCTGAGCTGGGCATGGAAAGGCCGTGAGGGGCACTGCCTTTAGATACCATAGGGAAGATGAAAAATGTTGGAACCTGTTTATATTGACTCATATGTACTCCCAGGAAGCGCTACAGTTAGGCTCGCACTGCAGCTGCCCTTCGACACTGTTCAGAGTCCCCTTGTGAAACATGGAGGACTGGGTGACAGCTCTTTGTCTCCTGGCTTCCCAGAACTGATAGCATGCAGTGACCGGGGCCTCTTTCTCTCTCCCATCTCCTCTCGCTCTTTCACCTGTTTTTGCAAAGTTGTGTAGTAGAAGCAGCCTTTACCATTTTAGGAGCAAGCAGCCTGTGCAGTGGAAAATACAGCAAAAATCACCATGTGCAGCTCCAGCAGCAGCCCCAGCCCTGCTCAGTGAAACAGCCGGGCAGAGGTGGCAGCTGTGGGTGTGCTGGGAAGTCATGGGAAAATCCAGAGCAGAGCCAATGCAGGGCCACTGAGTGCTGCTGCAGGGGGCAGGAGAACCCCACTAATGATCCTCAGTCCTTAGAGTCAGGGAATAAAGCAAGGCATCTGAGCAGATATGAGCAATCCCAGAGATAAGAATCTAAGCTCCTTGGGAGCAGAGGCTGTGTCTTGTGTCTCCTTGAATTCCCAGAGTCTATGTTGGCCACACAGCAGAATGCATCCTTCATTGCTGAAAGGAAGAATCAGACACAGGAGACGGGAGGGAGCCACCAGAACTGTGGAGAGGTTGGAGGGCAGAACACTCAGACTTAGAGGCATGTGTTGAGGAGGAGATAGACTAAGAGACTGTTCTGTCCCATCTATGAAGCCCTGAAAGAGATCTCATTTACCTGGGCTGGTGGAGCTAGCCACTGAGAAACAACTACGTGGAATTATATTGGAAAGTTACAATTAATATTTCACTTTTCTCAAAAATATTTTATTTTGAAAGACCTGAATATCTTAAATGCTGGTTACCAGAGTTACCATGTTGATGTGAAATGGCCTGTTTTGGCACATCATTTTAAGGTGTGCACTGGGAGGGCAGGGTTGGTGATAAGCACACCATCCACCCTAGGCCAGGGTTTCCCATCGCATATCCCGCTGAACACCAGTCTTACTGGGTGCTCTACCGAAAAAAGAAAGAAAGGATCCTTGGCCAAATAATTTAGGGAATGGAGTGGACCAGATGTTTCTTTTGGAGAGCCTTCATTTAAATAGCATATGAAGGTCTGGACTTCAGTGAACAGACTTTATTTCGTTCATTGCAACGCCTCCTGAGCTTCAATGAACATAGAAGCCCATTGACATATAGCAAATATTTTCTACATGTTGGGCAATGTTGCTGCTGTGGCTAGTTAAAGCAGATTTCAGTTATATCTGTTTAGCGCCATTACAGAATCACAGGAAGTTGAAATTTTCCTTAGACCATTCTGAATGACCCCTGGAGCATAGTCCTGGGGCAATGGCTTCATTTCATCATGGATCTGGGTCCAGAGTCAGATAAAGCCAGTAAAAGAAAAACCTCTCAGCTGTTTACCTGTCACTAAATAAACAAAGGCAAATTGCTTTACTTTCTTGAGCTCCATTTTTCCCACCTGCCCTCTTGTACTTCTTTTCTCAGAAGGGTGTGTAGAGAATGAAAGGTATATCTTATCCCATGAAGCCTAACTGGGATTTGTTGTAGTTAAGCAGAATTAACATTTCTTATTTGCAAGCATAATCTTCTTTGCTATTCCTACCAGCAGGACTCAGAGAAGTCAGATTGTATTGTCTGCATTTACAGAGGTAGAAAGCAGTGCCTAGAGAGACTGAGGGGATAACAGAGTTCCTAGCTGGGTGTGTCCTTCTTGTGATACTCTAAAATGGGCTGTTGCACATACAGCTCACAAAATAGGGTCTTGACCAAGAGGAATACAGCTGAGCTCACTTCTAACAAAGTCTCTGCTTGTAGCTGGGGTTGCTAGCTTTGTAGTGATTTGTCAGGACTAGGTTCTGTTTTCATTACTGTGCTCTTGCACAAACAGAAGGCGATTTGAAATAAATGGGGACATTTATCCACTAGGTGGAGCTACATCCTTTGTTCTCTGATGGATGCTTTTCCCAGCACTAGAATGTATTTGGTTTGGGTGGGAACTCAGCAAAGAGTATACATCGTTTTTTTCTCTCACCTTGTTGTGGGAGCTACAGTACTTTGACTGAAGAATGAATGGCGAATGGGCATGTTTTCATGCTGGGAATAAGAGATATGATGTGTTAGAATGTCCTGTGAAATGTAGCAGATAGCTGAGCGAAATCAGACTGCCTCACTTTGAATTAGGTCCCACGACTTACTAAATGCATGGAAAATGGAAAGTTATTTAACCCACCCGTTATTTCACTTCTTATCTATTTTTTTATTTGTTAAATAGTTGCATTATAAGGTTTCTTGATGGAGTAAATGAAATCTGTGCAGAGTACTTAACCAATAATCTGGAACATTGTAATTCCTCAGTGTGTTAGTAATTGGTATTATCTGTGGTTTAAGTTTTCATGTGATTCAATGCCTAGTAAAAAACAACTTGATATTTTCATATGAAAATGTGAAATTCAACAGGATTTGTATTTCTGGGCTGCCTTGATTCTTTTGTTACCATTTGGGTTCCCGCATGCCCTCAACCTTCTTAATCCCTGCACGGCCTTCCTCTTCCCTAAAGCAGTGTTCTTCAAACTAATGTGTGTATCCAATCACTAGGAGGACTTGTTAAAACTCAGATTGCTGGGCTCCACCCCCAGGGCTTATGATTCTGTGGGGCTGTGGTGGGACTTGAGAATTCACATTTATAAAGAATGCCCAGGCGATGCTGATGCAGCTTGCATACCTGCTCTGCCTGCCTGTGGGCGGGCCTCATGTGGGCACAGTGGGCTGTGACTGGGAGGCAGGGCTGCGTAGGCTTCTTTGTAGTTAGCTGCTCCAGCCCAGGCTGGCTCCCTTTCCCGGCTGGCCTTGGTGTCTAAAATGCCTTCCTCTAGAGATGTGTTTATTTGAAAAAACAGATAAAGTCATTGTGAGGCTTGCAACTCCTCTTTATCATTTCTTCTTACCAACCCTGTCCCTCCCCTTACAGTTTTGATCTGACTCACACTGAAAACACACTAGGGTTCCCAGTGAATAGCTTAGAGGCCAAAAGCTATGCAAGAAATAGTAGGCAATTTGTCCACATTAAAAAAATGATCTTCAGCACAGTATATGACACATGGTAAACGTTCAACTATATTTGCTGAATGAATAAATGTGCTATGGAAGCTACATATGGGCTAATGATAGGAGACCTCACCAGCTAGAAAGCTTTCCATTTACCAGCTGTGTGACCATGGCAAAATTATTTTATGAACAAAACACAGCTTACAATGATTAGGTATTACTGTGATTTACAGCTACATATTGATTAATACTGCTTCAATTCTTTTAGGTTGAACCATGTAAAATCGCCTGTATTTGACCATTTTTGATTTACAAAAATGACAGCTTTATATGGTTCAGCCTGATAAAACTTCTGTACTTTAAATTAGGCACATGCTTAACTAAACTCTTTTTCCGATATGCTTTCAATTCCGGGGAAGTGGATTCCTTCTTCTCTTTTTCTCGCTGCACATCTAAATGTTGTGGGAATATTTTAAAAAATAAGCCTGATGTTGGCTCTGTAAAAATTCAGTTTTATTCCCAGTCCAAGACGATCCTTCATCACTATTTTCTCATTGGAAGAATGATTCCCCTTCATTTGGAAGCAACTGGCAGATGTTCCCTGCTGAGCTGGCTCTCGGTTTTGGTGGAATGCTGCGGTGTTGAAATGCCACATGTACAATTGACTTTTCTTACTCTTCCCACTCCCCGTTCTGGAAATTGCTTCCACTTCCACCCCCACCCCATTCATAGGGTACATTAATCTGTGTTTTAATCTTCTGCACAACCACCCATGCCCTCTTCCCATGTCTCTCTCCCTCTCCCCAACCCTCTCTCATTTAATTACAACTAACTTGAGCATCAGCAAGTGAGAGCAGCTTGCCACACGACTCTTAAGTTATTGCTTTAGTTATGCAAGAATCAATGTAAAGGTTTTAAACCCATCTGCTGTTGAGTCTTAGAACTTTTGGTGCCATGAAGTCAGTAAGATACAGTACTCTTCCAGTCCATAGTCATTCAATAAATAATTTTTGTGCACGGATTATATTAAGAAGCTCTGGCCACTTGTCCTTCATTGGAATATTTGTTAAATCATTTTAACAACTGACAGCATTTTTTTTTTAATATGGAAGGTAGAAAAAAACATGAGAATCCTGGTTACCAAAGGCTGTGGTGGGCGCACTGTCAGGAGGCACGGGGCTCAGAAGAAGGCCCCAGACAGGTACAAAGTGGACAAATTTCACCTATTGCACAACTTTGCCTCATTTGGTTATATATAACTACAATTGCTGAAGGAAGAATTAGGTATATAAACTTGGTATTTTAAACCAAATGCACGCTGCACAAATCTCTCTACAGAGTGAACAGATAGAGTATTCATTCTGGAGTCCTGGGGTTCACTGCTCAATCACAGTGTGGCTTTGGGCAAGTTACTTTGTTTCTTGGTGCCTCAGTTTCCTCATCTGTAAAATGGAGATAACAGTAATAACTTCACAGAGTTGTTGTGGGGATAAAATGAGTGAAAGTGTCTAAAGTGCTTAGAACAGTGTCTGGCAAATAGAACTATGTAAATATGAGCTATTTTTAGTTTCAGAGAATATCTCAGAAAATGCTAAATAATAAAAATATGTAAATAATCAAGAACTGCATTCTCCTGCAGGAGCTTTTGCAACCTTGATCTTTTAAAGGTCTTCTGCATTTTTTTCCCCAGGAACATGCAGTTTTAAATGGTTTTAAGATCATTATTTATTTTAAAAATCATTCAGTGCACTAATCCGGTGGGTTTATTATCAATATATCCTTTTTTTTTCTCCCTTGATATTTAAGCTAAAACTTCTCTCTTCTTAATTCCAGTCTATTTTTCCTCATTATCGTGCTTTCACTATGCTGGTGACTTTTTTTCTTTCTTCATGTTTACCTCGTCCTGATATTTACAGAAGTACAAGAGAGAATTTGTGAACTTGGACAAACTCTTCTGGAGAGAACTCTCCAGGGATCTTTTACAGACATCACAGTTCTCTTGGTTACATGAGGCAGCATGAACACAGTGCCATGGGTGCCTTTGGAAATTTATCATGAATAAAAACAGAGAAAACCCAAAAGCCACCCATTCCTGAATTAGGAAGAACAGAATTCTAGGCTTACTTTTGAATTTCCTCAAGGACTTTAAATTCCGAGGTCTAGTGATGAAACAATTCACACAGTCTTCAGCATTTGTGTTGTCATGTTTGGAATTGTGGGGGGTTGACTACAGTCATAGTTCACCAGGATTTCATAGCAGGATCGTGGGGTCTCAGCGACCCTACCCTCGTGTAGATTATTTGTGCATGTTGGAAATATATTTAGTGCTTTGATATTTTATGATTATTTTATTTACTTACTGTAACTGTCATGTTTGGGAAAAAACATATTATACTTAAAAGGTTTATTTATGTTTTTCTTGTATTTTACGCCATGCTTCAACTCTGAAGTCTTTTAAACCTCAAAAGTATATCCAGACTTCAATACTAAGTTTTATGAGACAAATTATTTTTATGTCTGCTGATTTTTCATAGTTTTTCCATGTATGATATTTACTTATTGGAATATTGATTTCAAGATGTCATATTCAGAGTCTAGTTAGGGTAATTTTAAGCATCCGGTAAGAAGTTATGTGTTGGTTACTTTTCTTAAAAACAAAAATTACCTATCTCATTTTAGATACCTTCCATAGAGGAGAAAAAAGTAGCACCAATTTTATTCTGTTACAAAATTTCTCACTTTAGTAATATGGATACTGGAGAAATGCAGAATCTGAGACACTATGCAAGAGTTGTACAACTAGATGCAAAAGCTACATGTTGACGTATTCAAGCGAAAGATCAGAATAAGCAAAGGAATGGAATTCTTTGGTGATTCAGTTTTTATTCTAGGTTTTATCCTTAATATGCATCTGAGGTGGTGAAGATATGACATCAAGATACTACAATTTGAAAGTATAAGTCCTCATTTTCTGCCCTATCTTATTTTTAAGTCGTGTGTGAGCATAGAGGTAGGTGAATAAAAAATTAGTGCAAAGAGGGCACAACTAAATATCATCTTGGTCCAGCCAAAATCCCTAAGTCAAAATTTACCAGACTCTCTGCTCTTGACCTTGAAGCCTTGTAATCTACTAGACTATTTAAAGAGAGAGTAAGAAGGGCACTGTGGGCCGGGCGCGGTGGCTCACGCCTGTAATCCCAGCACTTTGGGAGGCCGAGGCGGGCGGATCACGAGGTCAGGAGATCGAGATCATCCTGGCTAACACAGTGAAACCCCGTCTCTACTAAAAATACAAAAAAATTAACTGGGTGTGGTGGTGGGCGCCTGTAGTCCCAGCTACTGGGGAAGCTGAGGCCGGAGAATGGTGTAAATCTAGGAGGCCGAGCTTGCAGTGAGCAGAGATCGTGCCACTGCACTCCAGCCTGGGCGACAGAGCGAGACTCCATCTGAAAAAAAAAAAAAAAAAAGAAGGGCACTGTGATGAAACAAGGGGCTGGTGGTGATAGTGGTGATGGTGGTGGGGTAACGGGCCCAGGGCCTAAGGATATGATGCCCCCTGGGATTGCTGATGAGGTGGTGGCCTATGCCAGTATCCTCTGTGTGAGTGTAGTGACCAGCAGACTCTAGATGTGCTCCCTCAGTTATCCACAGCTGGCATGGGCATTTGGAAAGGAGACGGGTAAGTCACCTTCCTATTATCCTGTCCTCTATTTAAATGCTCCTAGTCAGAGCCTGAGTTCAAAGATGGTTCAATGAAGTGCTAGGTCAGCAGACATAGCCTAGCTAGTATGATGCTTGGGGTGTTCTGAGAGACCTGAAAATAAGGAAGAAGATGTTTGTTCTTGCCTAAGTACCTGCCAAATCTTCTGGCCTAAAAAATAGAATTAGGGCATGAGGCTCAGGTAGGCAGATGAGTAAAGGGGTATTGTAGCCTTGACCTATTGATATGATTTGTTGCCTTTTGTTAAAAAATTGAACTACTTGTAATCAAGATCTTAATACTACTATAACAAAAGTAGCCGCATTATTATTCCTGTGCAAGGAAAAACTGAAGCCCAGAGAGCTTCAGCAGGTTGCTCAATGTCACTAACAGCAGAGCGAACTAGATCAAACTTGGAAAGTCCTTTTACGTTGCTTTCTAATTTGTTTTTCCGGGCTGCATGCACCTTCTTTAGTCTGTGGGAGGAACCGTTGTGTGAATTTTCTATGAGACTGAAATAGACCTGATTGACTAAAATTTTTTTTTTTTTTCTAGGAGGAGATTTGCAACATTAGGACAAATGCTGAACATATCTGAATTCTAATTGTGAAGCACTAATGTTGTGCATTAGTGCTTAGCCTTGGGAAAGTCTTACTTTGGGTGCCAAATTAAACTAATCTACACTTACTAACTAACTAAACATTTTCTTAGCATGGCACAATGCTCAGATTTCTACCATAATATTGTACTTTACACTTTCCCTACTATTTTATAAATTGTGTAAGCAGTGAAATATTTCAAGCTTTGAACCATGATTCTTCATGGCCTCCTGGAGGACTGTGATGCAAAACCTCTAAAGATACTGATGTTAACTGTCAGGTGATATTACAAACTGTCCCAATGGATGGTATAACCTGCAGAGTAGAATGTCATTATTATGAGACACAGCCTGAAACATGACGATACAGTAACAATTTTTCCTGAGCATTCTTATATTACTATTACAGTAATCCCTCAATCCAGCTAGAAGCTTTGTGCAGTGTTCTTTAAACAAAAAGGTCACAGAAAAATTAAGCAAGCTATGTATAATATGAGAAGCCCTATATAAGCTGGTTTGGGAAGGCCAACCAAAGTCTATATTTATTTATCCATATTCTTGTCTACATTCACTGTTCCAATCTATTATCTTATTTATTCTCAGAATGAAGTATAGCTAGACTGCCTCTATTTGAATCTGAAGTCTCTGAGGTTCACCTATAAGCTTTAGGAGGTCACCCAGGTGAACTGGTAGATACTGACTTTCATTCTGAGCTGGTGCCTGGCCATTTGCGTGGAAAAGCCTGTCTTGATTATGAGTGGGGAAAGAGCAGAGCACATTTAAAGATGATGATTTACCTGGCTGAGCGTTAGTCACTCCATGCTGGATTTGTTACACAGGATGTTTCATTAGCTGCGGGAAGTATAGCATGTTTTCTGACAAATATCCCCTAGAAATCAGATTCCAAAGTCCCCTTTGTCCTTGGGTGGTTTAACACTCCACACATTCTCTGCCTCGCTTTGTTAGAGCCTGGACCCCTGCCATTCCTATGATAAAGGCAGTGGGGAATGTCTCACCTATCTTGGTAATTTGAGCTTTTGTCCCATTTTCCAGGCAAGATTTCAAACTTTTAATTACCCACTTAGTAAAACCCAGATGTCCCATTTCAAAGACCTATTCCCATTAGGGAATTTTCATTTCCAAGCAATAGTTGGATGAAATCCTAGAGTTTTACTGCATCCCATTTCCAGTACTTTAGCTTTGCTTTTTATTTTTTTATTTTTTTCTGAGTAAATAAGACCATAAACTTTTAATTCTGTAAACCTATTTTACATAGAATTGGTAGTATACCACAGTCCACTACATTGAAGCTTTCCATCTAAACCTTAACTGGTTCTTTTCAAAATATTTCTTAGCATGCATTTGGTTCATAAACCTTCTTGGAGTGCTAAGAGGATAAGTGACTTTCAATTTGAAAATACATTACAAAGTGTTCCATCTCTTATAGTTTAAGGAATACTCTGGCCAAGGTCTTACAACATTTACCTGACAGTGATTTTGATAAACGGATTCATCACTGGGTTGGAAAAGGGCCAGAATGAGATGGCTCTTGGACCAATTTACTGTGGCCATGTGTATTGGCAGAAGAGTGTGGGTCTGGTGTGACCTTGTTTACACAGGGTATTTCCACAGCTGTGCTAGCTGAAAGTCTCAACTTCAATTGCTTATCTCCATTGACCAAACTGGCTGGTCTAATCACCTGTTGATGGTGTTCCACATCAAATAGTCATTTTCCAATTTCAAGAGAGGATACTTAGGAATTTAAACTGGTTATATTGATGTGTAGGTAAAATAACAAAGTAGGGATTTAGCTCTGATAATCACATTGCAATTTAAGTCAAAGAGCAGATGATTAAAACTGCTATCTCAAGGTGGCCTTTATATGACCTGTGGATCAGGTACTATGCATGATAAGGGCAATTTCAGGAGAGGACGTAAATTGTGATTATTTCTGAGTAAAATATGATGTTTTCTTTACCTTTTATACTCTCCCAGGTGCTTCCACAGACATGCAGGATCACAATGACTTTATTTGCCACAATTAGAAAATGACCAAATGTAATGGCTGGTAGAACCACAGGCTTCTAAGGTCTGTGTGAATGGCATCCCAGGAAGCACAAATATGCAGAGGGCTGGAGTGATGATGCAGAGGCTTATGTGGCTCTAGAATATTTGCTCCTCACTTTCACTCCCTCATTTGTGACTTCTTCATCTACTTGTCTCCCCTCATTCAGCTCCAGCCACTTGGGCCTTCTTGCTGGTAACTGAACAGCAATGCCCTTAGGCCTCAGGGACCTTGTACTCGCTATTTCCCTGGCCAACCTATTTGACGTGGCAACTCTTCCCACCTCTCCTGTTCTGTTCTCTTACCTCATTTTTCATCATTTTTCGGTACATCACATACTGTGCCTGTAATCTGTCTTGCATGTTGTCTGGCACTTCCTCTACTCACCAGAGAATATGAGTGCAGTGATTTTAGTCTGTTCTTTTTCCCAATGCTATAGCCCTAGCTTCTAGACTTGTGCCTGGTACATAATAGTTGCTTCATAAATATTTTGTGAATAAATGAATGAAATGAAAGCTTCCAATAGGTGATTAAAGATGGCTCAGAGTTATTAGCACATTAAGGATGTCTTGACCTTCCATATACACTCTGTTTAAAAGAGCCAAAAAAACAAAAAAAACAAAAAAAACTGATGACTTTACTTATTTCATTGGTGAGGCATGTAATATGTTCCATGTGTGGCTAAGTAGGGCTCTGATTTGGAATGGAAGGTTCTATCTCTGTAGTTTGAAGCTAAGGGAAACTTACAGACACCTGCAAGTCCTTTTGTTATTTCTCAAATGACAAGAATTGCGATGGAGAGGCTTGAAACAAAAGTAACTTCAGTTGATGTGGCAGCTTAAGAGTCAACAGCCTAATGTCATGGCTTTTATGAAAAATAGGATGTAACATTAGAGAGGCAATAGCCAATTTCTCATTTATGTCACAGATCTAACCATCGTGATTCCTCTGATCCCAGGCTTTGCCTTCCTCCCTGCTACTGCACATGGATTTGTACAAACTCGCTTTACTGAATCCGTTTTCTCTCTCCTGGAATATTGCTTTTGTGAAAACAATGTCAGCCTTGCCATTCAGTCCGTTGATAATTTGTCATCGCTTGGCCAGATCTTGAGGGGATTCATGATTTGTCAAACAAATGTAGTTATTCAGAAAACATGTTTGCTTTCATGGTGTTTTATTTGCTGTATGTTTTCTGTTAAGTATATTTCAAATAATTGATAACATGTTTGGGAAATGATACATAACATTGTATAAATATCTGCATCTTAGTTGTGAATGTCCAGATATTTGCTCTACAGGAGTAACTTTTACTGATAACTTAACATCATATGCTTTGAAATTGTTAAGTGCATAGATATACAGAAAAATGCAAATAATGTTAATACCTTAATGTTAAAATATATCATTTTTGTAGGATATACTGGCTTCTGAAGCTCATGTCTCTCACTGCTTCTTTTATTCTGCTGTAGAAATTTAGCACTACTTGTATGATTAAGTGTTGTGATGATGGAAGCTAATAAAGGGCATTTTGTTTGATTCTTACTGGCAGATTCCCCTGCACATTGGCGGAGAGGATGAGGCATCTTTAGGTAGCACGTGCTCTGGTCTTAACGCGTTTGAGTTAGTAGTATTTCTTTAATTGTCTAATTTGTTTTATGTTACCAGGTGGTTTTGATTAATGATCCAAAAGAGGTGAATTTGTGTATAGAAGAGAGAAAGAATTATCACTGAGATGGTTGCATTTAGGTCAGTAGAAATACATAATCTTGTTACTGATGCAACATTTATTCTTTCCATATTGAGGGAGATGAAATAGCTAATTAAAATTCCAACACTTCCTTTCTCCTTTTCGATCTTTCTAAATACTTGTAAAAGTCTACAGAACCATGAAGGAAATGATTTTATTTCCAGACACTACGGAGATTCATCAAAAACAGCTTCAATGCTAGCAAGTACTGTGAGGTACAAACAATTGTCTTTGAGTCCAGCTGTTTTTCTCCAGCCTTTTCAGGAGTGGAAAGCAATTGGCTCTTTCCTGCCCTGCATCAGAAGTGAAGGAGCCTAAAATATGGTCCCCATCATTTCTGTTGTTTTAAAAAATATTTTTGTTTAAACAGTTTTTCTTTCTTTTACTTAGCACAAATATAGTGCTTACTATCTGTCAAGAAGCATTCTAAGTGCTTTACACATATGTACTCCTTTCCTTCTCCTTTCTCTTTTATGTCTTTTTGTCCCTTTTTCTTTGTTTCAAATGCCTTTACCTTACTGACTTATGAACAAAAATCTTTCTTTCAGTATTGGATAAATTCAAATAGTGCATAGATCTCTCATAGGATGTATTTATGCTTAAAACAATGAAGGGGATATCTGTGTAAAGAAAGTGGGAAGGTCTGTGGAGTTCCTGGATGGCAAACATAGTCACTTATCCATGCACCCACTTTATATTTTGGTCAGATTTGGCTTTTTCTTTTCCTAATGTCATCCCTCCATGTAGTTTTACTTGTGAATTGAAAGGCTTCACAGTGAAATAAAGTTGAAGAAATACTGCCTCTAGTAATCATCTTTCCAGGAAATTACAATGCATGCGTGTGGATTAAAAGATTCCACAATAAAGAAATCAGTTTTTAGTAAGGTGGGTCATCAAAAAACTAAAAATAGAATCACCATAGGATCCATCAAGTCCACTTCTGGGTATATATCCAAAAGAATTGGAGGCCAGGACTCGCACAAATATGTGTACACCCGTGTTCATAGCAACATTATTCACAATAGCTGAAAGGTAGAAGCAACCCACGTGTCCTTTGATGAATGAATGAATAAGCAAAGTGTGGCAGATACATATGGCCTTAAAAAGGAAGGAAATCCTGACACGTGCTACAACATGGATGATCCTTGAAAACATTCTGCTAAGTGAAATAAGCCAGTCATTATATTGTATAATTCCACCTGCATGAGGTACCTACAGTAGTAAAATTCACAGGGATGGAAAGTAAAATGATGTTTCCCAGGAGCCAGGGGAAGGAAGTGATGGGGAGTTATTGTTAAAGGGGTACAGAGTTTTGCTTTGGGGAGATGAAAATATTCTGGAGCTGGTTAGAGGGATGTTTGCACAACAGTGTGAAAGTGCTTAATGCCATTGAACTGGACACTTAAAATTGCTAAGATGGTACATTTTATGATGTGTATTCAACCACCATTTAAAAAAAAGAAAAAGGAGAAACCTTTTTGTAACCTAGCATTTTCTACTTTGTTTGACCATGAAACATGTTTTTAAGAAACAATTATTAACATTTGGAGGAATAGTTGGAACACAGTTATGAAAAACCTTGTGTGTACACCCAGCATTGCATTTAATTAATGTGAGCTGTAAAAATTTTACTTTCTTGCCTAAAACCTATGACTCACATGACAGTTGAAACTCCTTGCTTATATACAAGCCTACCTGATATTTGAGCATAACTGTATGATTAAGTCCTCAACTTAAACAGTGGCCCCAAATTAAGAAAAAATGTGGCAGTAAAAATCTATACAACTTGATGATGGGTGAAATGAGGAAAGAAAATAGTTGAAGATAATCCACAAGTTTTAATTGGAGTACCTGGTAGATGCAGCTGCCATCAAACCAAAGGAGTTAAGAAGAGCAAGGGGTAATGAGACTTGCTTTGGTCATGTTGATGAGCTTTTTTGGGTGCTGTTAGAGCTACAGGACAACAAATAATTATGACCAGGGCCACAGAAGACAAGGAACTTTGGGATCAAGGGCAAAAACTAAAGGGTTAACCTCGGAAAAATATGGATGGATTCTCTCATACTTAAATAAGAATATCAAAATTCCTTTTTCTAAGGTGATTCTACAGCTAATGAAATGAAATGGAAGTAGCAGAGAAAAATAATACATTGGTAAGAATTCCTGGACTGCATCCTCTTACTTTGAACAGTTTTCTTTGATTTTAGGCCTTTTTACTTTTCCATTTTGAGAAACTCTGTTTAAAGAATACACTTTAAGGACTTTAATTGCACCTATTATTATAAAGGCAGTCAGAGAAATTAGGACAGTGATTTTAAAATAATTCCTTCTGACTTTCCATACCCTCATAATGAAAGCTATACCAAAAAAATTCGTCTTCACATGTTGGTCGTAAAGAATGCAACAGTTTATATTCAGACAAGAGAACAAAAGGCATCTTTGATCTCTGGAGTAAATTATTCAAAATGCCATAGCCTTGCACCAAATGAGTTAAAATTGCCTAGTTTTGTTCACAGTTTAAGATATAATACTTGTTACAGGAAGACATTATCAAGTTTAAAGGAAAAAATGATATTCATGATGAGTCTGTTACTACATGGCAGACAACAATCGTGGAATTTGAATGTGTAAATGAGGATGGACGACAGGGCCTATGTCCCTTAGGTATAGTGCTTAGCACGATGCTGAGTACACAGTAGGTGCTCAAAAAATATTTGTTGAACAAATGGATCAATGATCGAATTGGTTTCTGAAGGTTAAGAACTGTTATCATCAAAGAGCTGAGCTGCAATGAAATGTGTATCCTGAGTGCACTTTAATATTTTCACTGATATCTAAGAGTTAGGGGAGGGATCCCGGGGTGGAAAGAGTGTTAGCACTCAGGAGAGAAAGGGATGGTTTAGTGTACTTCTACAAAGGTCAGTCATGGGGAGTATTAATTGTGAGGGAGACTAAAAAACATTTGGGCTGAATGTCAGGGGAAGTTTTTGAAGAGTAAAGTGTGTTAAACTACACAACACAGCCAGAGGTAAAGACCCAAGGGAATGGATGGAAGTTTCAATGGCTGAACAATTTACAAGGAGACTGAACCCAGTCCTAGAGAAGTGGGTGGGGACTTAGACAGTTTGGAGGGTATGCACTAGAAGAGCTTTCAGGTTTTTATGTTGTCTCTGTTGTGAACAACTATGTTGGAGTTTTCGAAAATGCAAAAAAAAAAAAAAAAAGCATGTGTGTGGAAGGGTCTTTGCAATTTGGAGAATATTACAGTGTATAACAACGCTAAAAGGAGCTTGTGTATTTCAAAAATGATGCTATCATCAGGTAAGATTCTAGAAGGACAAGCAAGAAGCAGATGATTCATTCTGTAGTGCTTTGAAATGGTGTATTTATCAACTATTCATATAATTAAATATAAATGCCTACAACAAAGGAATAGAGTCCAATTCTAATTAGAAAAAGTGAATTAGTGAATTCCTTTCAGGTCTATGATTCTCAGAAAATTAAATTTGAGGACAGTGATGCCACATAGCTTAAAAGTACTCAAAATCTCTAATGTCCCCTGGAGCTAAAAATCCTCTAAAATCAGCCTACATAATGAAGCCTTTGTTATAGCTCAAATTTGCTTATATTATATATAGAGAGTGCTTTGTGCTGCATATTTAGTAAGTTAATTTTAAAAGTTGAGCTATTCTCATCCAGGAAGTGAAATTGCAGGTCACTTCATAGAACCCAATAAGGAATTTTGTTACAGAATGAAAATACTTTTAGCTAAAGAAAGTTCAACTCAACTCCACTACAAATCTACTGCCTTCAACTTCCTGGTGCTATTATCTAAATTCACTTGTTATTTTAAGAAGGCCCACCGCAAAAGAAATAATATCTTTTCCAAATTATTACTTAAATAATTTAATGAAGGCATGTGATTGATTTCATGGGACAATAGTATTTGTGGGAATATATTTGTATGTCATCAGTTTTACAGATAGTTAAATATATAGATATAGATACACATTTAAGAGAGAAGGACAGGGAGACAGAGAGAGAGAAGCGGGAAGAAAGAACTGAGATAGCCATTTTGAATTAACTAGAGCCTTTCTGGTGACTCATGACCCAACAGTGGGTTTTTTTCCTTTGGTTAACGAATATATCATATGGGGAATCTTTTTAACATTTGACTTTGCTAAATAAATAAAATTAACATTTTTAATATTTTAAGTACATCATATAAAAACTGCCAGAAAGATTATTATCAATTATAGGCAAAGTTTTAGGTGGTCTGACTTGAAATAATTTTGGTCATCCATGAGATGATCAAAATTAATGTTATGGAATTTTTGTATTTCCAGGGTGAGTCATGATTGAGGAGTCAGAGAGAGGGACTCAGAAGAAGAAATTGTAGTGGTAAGAAGAGTCAGGAGGGCTAAGCCCTCTTGCAGTTCTGAAGGCCCACTGGACATTTCCCCATAGAGGTCTCAAAGGCAACTGAAAAATCAATCTTATCTTCTCTATCAAAGGCACTGCTCCTCTTCTAGTCCCTGTTATAGTTAATGCTAACCAAATCTACTAGGTGCCCAACTGAAAACTTTAAAGTGAAAGCAGATGGAGCTTGAGGGTCATGTGCCCTCACCACTGGCAGGGATCTTCCATGCCTCTCTGGGGGCCAGAGAGACAACGCTGGTTTCCAGAATGCCAGTGCGCAATCACTTCAGTTTGTAAGTGTTGACTTGAATGCAAACTACTTTGAATGAAAATGTAACTGGTGTTTACAAGAAGTATCTACAGGATGATAATAACCACTTTTTTTCCCCTTAAACCAAACTATACCTCATCTTGGGTAATTTATGAATTGCGATTATGAAAAGGTGATAATAAATAATATGGACTTTTACTAAATTTTTACTCAACTTTCTCACCTTTGCTTTATCATCTTCAGTTAGCAATAAAATTTTATGAGTTGAAAAATGACAGTATCTTTGACAATCCCTAATTTTTTGACCGACTTTGACCTTGTGTACCAAACAACTTTCTTGAGGATAAGAGTAACAGTAGATTCTCTGTTGAGTTTCCCCACAGGCCTGTCTATAGCAGAGCTGTGGCTCCTGCAATTTTATCATGCTCACTCCCAATTCCATCAACAGTGCCATCAATTATTATTTATGTCACGATACTAAGACAATCAGTGATTTCCAAGACTTTTCAAGCTTACCCATTTCAAAGATTAGGTGTCCTGGTTTTCTTTTCTGGGCAATGACTCTATATTTTAGATACTTTAGTTTAAGTGTTCAGAGATTGCCAGGTTCTCTTTTGACCTTATTTTGTTTATAATGAGATGAAGACACTTTGGCGTAAAGAACTCTGAGAAGGCTGACTGAATTAGGAACATAAATTAGAATAGTCCCATAATTGTATTATTATATTATATTACATATAATAATATTGAGTTCCATAATACTTCCATCATACATAATACTAATGATATTATCTTATTTATGTTTTCTTGTACCATGAATGTAGAAAGAAAAGCGTGTCCCGTGGGAGAGTTCTCTTTTTGGCTTTTTCCACAGAAAAAACAAAGAACATTCTAAGAGCTTCAATATCTAGTGAAATGCATTATCTTTTGTGAACAAAGAGGAAATTTGCCTTTAACTTAAATAATATTTTGGCATTAAAATAGAAGCCTGTAAGAGTGGCTTTCAGAAACCCTATCTTACCTAAGGTTATGAAATGATAATGGCATCTGCCCAACCTGTTTGATAACCTACTTTCTTACAACAGAACCAGTAGGCATGTCCCTAGGTAAGCCACCAGTTTCCAATCCTACCCACCATCCTTGACTAAAATTAATTTCATTGCTTAGAACAAGAGCAATGACAGAGATACAAGAATGAAAATACAACAAAAATGTGAAATAACAGTGACTTTTTATTTCCAAGTCATTGGGTTTGGTAATATATTTGGGAAGTTTGTGCATAACCTGACTCTTATCTAAAAATGGATTTCTTATATCTGCAGAACAAGTTTAAGGCCACTGTTCCCCAGTTCTACCCCCAGACATGCTAGCTCTGCCATTGTACTAGGGGCTGCCTGTGTTTCCTGGGGAACAGCCATGTGGTGTTCCTTTAAAGACAACATGAACCGTTAGAGAAAAATCAAGCTGAATTCACCAGCTCAGAGACATCTGACAGTCACAAAAGCTCTCTTCTTGCTTTCATGTTCCTGGGAAGCCCTGGCTTTCAGTACTCTATGGTAACCCATCTTACAGAGCTCACGAAAGCATGGTTTGGTGTGGGAATGATGCTGACAGGACCGCCCGCATGTTGGCTGTCACTCCAGGCCCGTCTTCACTCAAAGGCCATCTATTCTCCACTACCCATCTGCAATTAGTGCTCGTTGGCTCTGTGGAATTTATCTCTCCAGATTTTCTAGCTGTAATTATAGTTTCTCATTTACAATGGAACATTACACTCTTTTTGGAGCTACTTCATATACTTGGCAGCCGACTAAGGTGATCATATGTCCTGTTTCTCTTTCTTTCTGTCTTTCTTTTAAAACCGGGACAGGTCTTTGTTTTTGCTGAAGTTTGCTGTTTCTCCTTGTTACTGATGTGCAGCCTCCTTTGTGCTGACAGCCAAGAAAATTCTGGACCGCTGCCCTGTTTGCCTCCAGAGACTGATGCAAAATCTTCAAAGTAAAGTCAGTGGGTTTTTTTCAAAATAGAGTTTACTAGAAACAAGACATCTTCATGCTTATGAGGACCTTGCTCTCCACTGCAAAACTTTCAAAGACTGACAGGCTGGACTTGGCCTCTCTGAGGTTTGCAAACATACTTGAAACCACTTGAAAAAAAAATGGTTTCAGCAACGGCAACAATGAAGTTAAGACTCAGTTTTATTTTAGTTTAGTTTTTCATTTGGCATGACAAAAATGTTAAAAAATATTTTCAGTTGAATGTTCTTCAGGCAGACCCTGAAGACGACTTTTTGTCAGTTCTCAGTAAAAGTGTGATCATGAAATAATTGTTTAAGCAAAATTCCCTCAAGCCTATGTATTTTGCTGCTGTCATGGAACAGAGTGTCTAGTTGCATGGGATAGGCTTTGGCTGCATGAATTATTACGGCTCCTTCTCTTACACTCAGTGCTCACAAGGTGTGTTGTTGTCGTTTCCTGAAGGCTGCACACATGATCTCTGCCTTATTTACCTAAGAACTGATCTACCTAATCACTGAGACACAAACAAACATATCATCCACTCCTCTCCTCCAGACCATTTGAATACATTATCCATTTATTTGGTGTTTGGCTTAGGTCTAAATGAGTCATTTAATAACCCCTGTTCACAGCAAGTTAAGTTGCAACCAGCTGGCATCCACAACTCACAGGATTGTTAACCGTTCCAACCAGGATCAGAAACCGCACTCCAGCCGTCCTGAAGGGCATTATGCAGATTTGCTCCAGCTATCATGGCAGGAGTTTCAAGCAAATCTGTGCTTTAGGTAATAAAATGGCCACGAGAACTATAAGGGTTTCAGAAAATAGATGTCAGTGTCTATTCTAAGGTCTAGAAAGGCCATTGATAAAGCTGTTTGAAGCTGATTATCATCATAGACTGAGAGCCTCCATTCCCCTCCTGAGGCCTTTGGGCACTCCACAAGAAGCACGACTGCCTTAATCCACATAAAGGTCATTTTGTATGAAAGGTCAGTGGCACTCAAGAATGCAGGAGAGATGACAGAGTGGTCAGAAGAAAGACTAAATGCTTCCACATAAACTGCATTCTTTGTATTTTTAAGGACATAGGCAGTCTACTCTTTTTTCCAATGGCACCACTTTCTAACATATCTAATTAATTATTTATTATGCTTATTGTTTATGGTCTGTCTGCCCCTTCACCCTACCTCCCATTCCCCACCTGGAATTCCGAAACCCAATTCTCTGCCCTCATTAGCCCACCTGACATATGGGAGGCACTCAAAAAAATGATTGAATGACTATATGGAGTGTATTCTTATTTTTAAAAACTGAAAAAAATGAAGAAATGTATAAAAATATAAAGAAATATATAATAAAAAATATTAATTTCTCCTAACTTACTAAACAATTTCATTAACATTTTGAAAAGGCACATACACTATGAATCTATGCATAAATGTGTATATATCAAAACTGCTATTTATCAAAGCCCCTCCCTCATTTATTTTGAGAATCCCCAAAGGGATGCATGCTTCCATCTCTCAGCTTCAGTCAATCTGCATCAGTGGTTCTTAGCTGGGGTCGTTTGGCCCACCCTCCAATCCTCACCCACCCACCACCATCAGGACACTTGGCAATTTCTGGAGACATTTTTGGCTGCCACTACTGGGGTAGGCATGCTGCTGGCATCTAGTAGGTAGAGGCCAGGGATGTTGTTAAATTTCCAACATCGCACAGGACAGTCTCCATTGCTTCTACCATCAAAGAGTTATCCAACTCAAAATGTCAATGCTGCTGAGGCCAAGAGGCCAATCTGCATTCTTCCTTTCTTGTTCCAGCTCCCTCTGGTCCTGTTCCCAAGTCTGTGTGGCCTTGCCATGATGTCTCCTTCTGATACCTTTCTACTCATTACAGCAAGACCAGTGCCCTTGCTGAGGGTGCCATCTCCACATCCTCTCAGCGTTTGCAGTCCACAGATGGCTGGTGCCAAGTGGGCATCCATGCAAAAACAATAAGAAGTGCCTCCTCACCACCTCTGAGCTCTGCACATGGCCTCCATGACCCATAGGCAGCTGTGTTTGTGCCTAGAGACTCAAAGAGGTTGACTTCTGACCCATCATTCATCGTTCAGGGCTTCACTAAGTTTGTCATGAAAAACAGTTTTGGTTCTCATTTCTCTAAATGTTAGAGTTCAAAGTTGGTTCAAGGAGCCAGCTCAGAGACCATTAACTTGAGTGACATTTTTCTCCTAATAAGGCCCTTCCTAACTTGAAACTACAGGTCCCTCTCCAGCTCCCCTTTGTAAGAATGTGAATTGGAAGATTCTGGGAGAAAAGAGCAAAGGTGGGTAGAGAGCTTTCTGCAAAGCAGTGTTTCCCCCTGGCCTTTCAAAAATGTCCAATGTGTTTACTTTTGCTTAGGAGAATGAGAATCCATTTTTCTCATTAATGTTTTCTATTTTTTTAGATATAAAGGAAAGCTGTTAATTTTTATTTACTCAAATCCTCTTTCATATCTTGCAATAGCCTCATAAAATTTAATTTACTTAACTTTCTCCTTTTCTTAAATAAACATATTCCTGAGAGTTTTATGCCTTGGGTTGCTATTGTGAATGATGTTTTAAAAATTATATATTTAAATATTTTGCAACTGTAATATCTGTGTCTCTCTCTATAAATCTAAATAGCTATATATTGTGTATGCAATCACTTTTAAAATTATTTTATTAATGAGAAAACTTCTTCAATTAATTATCTTAGATTTTCTAGGTGAACGCTTGTATTACCTGAAAATAGTGATAATTTGTTTTTTCATTTTCAATACCGTGTTAGCCTATGAAACACCTTTGTACAAAAATAGGATTTAAAAGTGCTTTATCTAGGCAGATATCTCAATATGAGTGAGTGGCTTGAAGCCTTTATAAAAATTTGAACAGAGTGCTCCCTCTTCAGGGTTGATGCAGCCCCACCCCACACAGTACACAGTGTGTTGAGAAGAGCAGTGGCTGTATTTCAGCTCTCACTTGCCTCTTGCCTGGAGCCCTAGACCAGGAACAACCCACTAAGATGTAGGAGGTGGTCCCACCCAGACCACATAATTTGCTTCTTTTCTTTTCTATTTTATGATTTATTGCTTTGGTCAAAATTTATAGAAAAAGGTAAATTAGTAATGGTGATAGCAGTTAACTAGTTTTTTTTAACTATTATTGAGAATGCATTTAGGATTTCACTATTAACTATGCTGACTTGAGATAGATACTTGCAGATTTGAGATATTCAATAGTAATATGAGTTGGTTTCACCTGCATAAACAAATTAATGATTTTTCTATTTTGCAATAGTGACCAATTAGAAAATGGAAAATAGATCCCATTAATGACAGCAAAAAACATATTAACTAGAAATAAACTTAGGAAGAAATGTGCATTATATATATGAAGATCACAAAACTTTATTGTTGAACATTAAAACAAGCTTTAATTAGTGGAACAACATACTAATTTCTAGTTGAAAGGACTCAAACTTGCAAAGATAATCAATTCTCCATAAACTAATATGTAAGTTCAATGCATTACAAATACAAATCCCAGGAGGACTTTTATGTAAACTGATAAGCTGATTCTGAAGTTCATCTGGCAGAGTAAGTGCTTGAGTCTAATTCATAGCTAATACACTTCAAAACGGGGTACTTGCCCTACGAAGATTCAACATATGTAAACTATAGTAATTTTGAAAGTGTAGCACTGGTACAGGAAAGACAAATGCATCAGTCTTATTGAAGAGAGTCTAGAAATATATATGTGTGTTGGTGTTTGTAAAAATTCACATATATATATGTTAGCTTTCCAAATCAATGGGAAAATATGGACTACTGAATAAATGAACAGTATTAAAATAATTTTCTATCAATCTAAAATAAATTGGCATTTCCATCTCATATCACACACATAAAATACCAAATGGATTTAAGACCTAAGTGTAACAAATTAAGTTATGAAAGAATTGGAATAAAACATGAGAGATTTATGTATACATATTATTTAGGATATGCTAAGGTTTTCTCAAGAAGGATATGAAATCTAGAAGCAATCTAGAAGCAAGGTATGAAAAATAGAGCTTTAACTATTAAAAAATGTTAAAACTGGTAGTAGGAAGATAACCTAAAACATGAAGACAGTGCAGATTAAAGACAGAAATGAAAACACCGAGCTTGCATAGAAGGCAAAGAGTTGACATTTATATATATATAATATATCATATATAAAAATATATGATATATAATATATAATATATATGATATAATATATAATATATCATATATAATATATGATATAATATATATTTAATATATTATATATAATATCATATATAATATATGATATAATATATATTTAATATATTATATATCATATATATGATATATGATATATATTTTTTATATACATATATGAAGCTCTCCCACAAAGTAATTAAATTTAAAGCACATTGAGAAGGGCATTATATGAGTAATCTCTTAATCGTCAAAACAGATAAAGAATTGATGCCCAGAGAAGTCAAGTAACTTGCTCAAGGTCACATAGCTTCCAAGTAGTGGAGGCTGGATTTGAATGCAGGGAGTCTCTCTATAGCTGAAACAAACACCATGATTTCCTGCCTCCTCAAACTGATACTAACCAATATTGGGGAATTTGGGGAGCACTTTGGGAGGCCGAGGCGGGTGGATCACCTGAGGTCAGGAGTTTCAGACCAGGCTGGCCAACATGATGAAACCCCATCTCTACTAAAAATACAAAAATTAGCCAGGCATGGTGGCAGGCACTTGTAATCCTGGCTACTTGGGAGTCTGAGGCATGAGAATCTCTTGAACCCAGGAGACGGAAGTTGCAGTGAGCCGAGATTGTGCCACTGCACTCCAGCCTGGGCGACAAAGTAAGACTTAGTATCAAAAAAAAAAAAAAAAAGTTCTCGTATATTGCATGAGTCGAAATTGACGCAAACTTCTTGAAAGAAAGTTTGATAATCACTTTAAACATTTATTACCTAAATTATGTTTAACCTTTAAATCAATAATTCCCTTGTATTCACCAGTTTGTTAAATATGGAGTTATTTAATTACACACCAAAAACACTACAAATAAGGCCATGGCATAGAAACATACAAGGATGTTTATTAAATTTAATTTAACAAAGACTAATTATACAAATTGACTTTACTGGTAATGGCCCTCAAACTTTTAAGTAATAGCTAATATCATCACCACATAGATTTTTTTCAAAGCATATAAAAATAATGAAAATCTACCAAGTGCATTTTATAAAACCAGCATAACTCTTCAGCAACCAAATCTAACAAAAATGTTACAGAAAAATTATAGACCCATTTTGTATATGAAAATAGAGTTAAATATGCGGTTATTTAGTTACACACCAAGTATGTTACAAATCGTACCATGGCATACAAACATAAATACATCCTTCTGTGTTTCTATGCCATGGCACGATTTGTAATGTATTTGGTGTGTAATTTGATAATATTGCTTCTCTCTCTGAAACTGCATGTTTATAAAGGTTTATTTACATAAATGAATCATATTTTATACTACACATTAGCATATTTATTTGTTTCATTTAGAGTTCTGGAAGGATTCACACCAGTTGCTAGTGCTCATCTTTTGGAAAATGACAAATGGTGGGGGCAGGTATGGGGACTTCCATTTAAATTTTTTTTTTTTTTTTTTTGAGTCAGAATCTGGCTCTCTCACCCAGGCTGGAGTGCAGTGTCATGACTACGGCTCACTGTAGCCTCAACCGCCTGTGCTCAAGTGATCCTCCCACCTCGGCCTCCTTAGTAGCTGGGAAGTAGCTGGGACTACAGGAGTGTGCTACCATGCCCGGCTAATTTTTTGTGTTTTTTTTCTAGAGACGGGGGTTCTCACTATGTTGTCCAGGCTGGTTTGGAACTCCTAGGCTCAAGCGATCAGCTGGTCTTGGCCTCCCAGAGTGCTAGGATTATAGGAGTGAGGCACCACTCTACTTTTTAATATATAGATATCTGCATTGTTAAATTGTTATGGTGACCCTGTGGTAAATCCAAAATAATCAAGAGATACTTTTCTAGTCGGAGTTTTTAAAGAGGCTGCTTTTTATTGGTTATGAATGAATTTTGCATGTTATCTTTTGTTTTTTCCTCACGTAATGAGATTACAGAATTTTTCTTATTTGGCTGATTGATTGAAAATGTCATACTAATAGATGATTAATATGAATGGAGATTAAATGATCCTCACTTAAAGTCTTAAGAAGACTTAAAATCTTTTTTTTTTGTCCTTCCAAGAGCTCAATGTTCCATTAATATATGATTAAATGTTATGGTTTGTATTCATGTAAAAATTTCAGATTTATTTTCATATACAAGATGCGTCTATATCTTTTTTGTAATATTTTTGTTAGCTTTTGGTTGCTGAGGAGTTATGCTGGTTTTATAAAATGCACTTGGTAGGTTTTCATTCTTTTTATATGCTCTGCAAAAATTCATGTGGTGATGAAATTCGCTATTATTTAAAAGTCTGAAGGACATTACCAGTAAAGTCAATTTGTATAATTAGTCTTGGTTAAACTAATTTTTTTGTCTCTTCAAAGTTTTTCCTACTTTTTGAATTATTGGTCACATCTATTTTTCTAGAAATTTAAATTTAATCCAACTTTTAAACTTTTATTGCTCATAGTATACTTTTATGATTTATAATTCTCTCTATAGAGTGTAGCCCTTCAGTAATTTCATTTTTGTTTATTTGTATTTTTCTTTTATTGATTAGATTGTCTAGAGATTTGCTTATTTTCTTTTTTCTCCCTAAGAACCAGCTCTAAATTTTTTGAGAATTTAAATTTGAATATTTGCTTTAATTTACATTTTTGGGACATTTACTTTTGGCATTACTCATTAGTTTGTTTTCTTAAAGAAACCTTTAAAGGAAATATCATTGTGCTTTATTTTTCTTCCTTAGATTTGCTATATAGATGCAATGTTAATGATTTCATTTTGTTTATGCAAAACTGGTCATCCACAAAGTTAAAATTATGCCATTAGCTACTGTCCCCATTTCATGGAGAATGGCATTTTTAATGAATATGTAAATATGGTGATTACTTTTAGAATAAAATACATATATGTTTACAAATAAATAGCTTGCTTTTTTGTTGCTGCTCTTACAGAATCATAGAGGCATTAAATGGAACTGATTATGGAGTTGGTATATAAAATAAAATAGTTTACTTAGGAAAGAAAAGCATCTCAGTATCTTAATAAACATGGCCAGACTGAAGGAAGGAATTCTATATCTCTAACTAATACCTATACCTTGAGGAAGGCAAAAGATTTGTATTTACACAAAGGTAAAAAGAAAGTGGCAACCATCTACCACTAATACTTAACAATAAGGTTTAGTCTATGATATGCAGGGTTTAACAGTTAATCTATTTAGTAAGCACAGGTAGACCATGGTGCTTGAAGTATGAAATCTTAGAGCAGAAATAGACAGCATGGTAAATCCTACAAAGATAAAAAGAAATTGCCTACTTCCTAATTTCGAAGACAGTCCATCCACTTTGTTTCTTATTTGGTGAGAAAATGGTTGAAGGTCTCTACGACAGTAATTCAGCTAGCCCAGTATTTTTAATTCATCTATTTGTACAGTTAGATGGAGAGATTTGGAGCATGGAGATTGGAAAATGCTGCCCTTTTGGAAATAGCTTGAATTCCTGATAAGTGAAATGCCATGTGATGCCACAGGAAGGCAATGAATTAGCACAGGGCTGTGGAAAGGTTCTCAGTTTGGGAGTTGGTTGGAGCTCTGCTTAATCCTGCTCCCTGACCCTAGGAATGATCCCTGGGCAAGACAGTTAACCTGTCTTCATTTCACTATCTTCATTTGATAACGCAAACGATACTACTTACCTTTCAGAGTACTTGTGATGATTAAATATAAACTATGGGTAAAACATTTTTAGAAATCTCAATAAAACACTTTTAAAATGCTGTTGAATAAGTAGTAAATCTATTTTTAATATGATGATGTAACTATTATTAAAAATAAAATCCAGTGTCTTTTGTGGTTTCCAACTGAAGGCATCCCTGACATTCCTCAGTCATATCCTTGGCACGTTTCTGTCATTCAGCACTGTAATTACTTTCATGACAAAGGCAATTCAGTTCCACAAACATTTACCAGGTACCTGTTCTGCTTAAGACTAGAGAGAAGGTGATGGAGATACAAGAGCTAGAGGAATGAGGCTCCTCCCTTAACAAATGTAGATTCTATCCATCACATTCACAACCTGATTACTTGACCCAAACAGTTCTGATTAGCAAACACCATATGTCCAGCACTGTCCTCTAAGTTTAATTTGCCTGAGGCATTATTCCTCTGAGTACCATAGATTTTTACTGCTGTCTTACATTTAACTTGTCTTACTTTTGTGTGAAATCAGATGTGAGAACAGGAAGAACTGGGAAGAACTCTTGGCCCTTCAGTGGTCCAAAGTGGAAACAGTTATATTTTATTAAAAATGAAGGGGTTTAGCAAAGCATTTTAAAATAGAAATGGTGTGGGAGCTCAGCAGGTCATGAAAATGCCTTCAGAAGAATTTGCTGAAGGACTCTCTTCAGGGGTAAAGATCAAAGATCAGCCATTCACAGCATAAAAGCAGCAGTGTTTTTCATTTTAGCTTTTTCAGTATCATAAATAAACAGAGATATTGTGTGCGTAGATTGGTTGTGGCTCTCCAGATTTGACAGGGAAGGAAACACATAATTTCAACATGTGAAAGAAATGTGATGGGAATATAAGAAACTTTCAAATCTAGGAGTGTAGGGAGTGGGTTTCCATCTAGTATATATGTGAAATCTTCCAGGATTCTGTGAATTTAGTCTTTCTCTATTGTGATATGTTTGATTTAAAAGGAATTCAAGTTCACCTATTTGAAACAAAATTTGCCATCACTATCTGTTTTTTCTTCCTCTGTCAGAAAATATTAAGAGAATCAGCTTTTAAAATGAAGTTATAAAATCACAATTTTCATACATTCATTTGAATGCCCACACAATACAACATACAACGATAATCTAACATAAATATGTAAAGGCAATTTAGGTCAGAAAATATTGATTTTCTTTTGTAAATCAGTAAGGAAGAAAATACTAAATAAGGTGTATAAAAGCTTGGTACAGTTTCTGAGCTGTGCTATATAAAATGTCGTATTAAGTAAGGAAGTCTGGATTCAACTATTTTTAGAGCTCTATGGACACATATCTGCTTGGATAGTATGATAATAAATAAATAGTGTTGATAAATAGATAGGTGGAAAGTTCAGAAGATCTACCCACACTATTTTGTGCAAATATTGAGTTCACTAGTGCTGTGCAGGGTTTTCTCTGAAAACGCTATTTTGGAGATATTAATTGGTATTAAATGCTTCTAAAGGTTCTCATTGTTAAATGAGTTTTAATTGAGTTAAACAGCTTTGCTCAATGAATTTAATATACAGTAAACCTTGTGAATTTTCAGTAAGTAAATGTAATACCCATTATTTCCTAAATTTGTTAATTAAATTGCGGGTATATTCTTTTTAGATTGTTTTTTCCAGGACTATGCTATTTTGAGATAGAGTATTATTGACACAATTCTCAAATTACAGACTTACTGCATTTTCTTGCTTTTTTCTAAGTGTTTGCCCTTTTGAGCTTTTCCTAGATAAAATCACAGAGTGGAGTCATAGAGCATCTGCTAGCATTACTTCATGTGACTGATTAAATAAAATGTTAATGCGGTCTCACCCAGCAGGATTCAAAGCATAGTATTAACTCAGAGGGGATGCATGGAAATACTCTGTGCTAGTTATATCTGTTATCCCTGTCCTGGGGAATGGACTTTAAGAGACTATGTCAAATAGGAGTAAGTTCATGAAAAGTAACATGATGCTGAAGGGGCATTCAAAACTTTCTAATTTGGGAAATATGGAAGGAATTAGAGATGTTTAACCTGGATATGAGATAATTAATTAAAAACTACTATGGCCTTTAAATATTTGAGAGAATGGCATTTAGAAGAGTAATTACATGTGCCAAAATGGGTACAACTTGATCTAACATAGACGTAACCAGGTTACAGAGTTTTGGGCTCAGCATAAGGAGATACATTTCTGCAGTCAGAATTGTCCAAGAATAACTGTGCCCTTAGGAAGTGGTTGTGTTCAGCCTTAAACTCAGCAGAAATACTGTAAAGAGAAATGGGGGCAGTCTTAAAAAAATTACAGGATGAAATGACAAATCGGATCCTTTGAACCTAGAAACGTTGTGAATTCTACTATAAAATTTCATTTAAATGAGCATGTATGCAAAACATAAATTTTCCATGCCTTGATTCAAGATTGTTATTTCCAGCTGTATAGGAAAAAAATGATATTATTTTAACAGGTGTATTTGAAGTCCTTTAGGAACGTTCTGTAAGTATTTTTGTAAACAACGTGGAGTATAGAATCTCTAAGGAGAGAATGGTTCACTTCTTTGAAAAGTAGAAATGAACTAACAAATGACTTCTGGTTTGATAAGTGGCTTATTAGTGACAGGGTAGTAAAAGCCAGAACAGAATCCACACTATATAACCAGAGCAGTGGCACTTATAGACTTTAAAATTCTATTGTTTTTCTATACAAAATTCAGGTTCTGTCCTAATGATATGAGTAAATTCACCTTGAAATAATAATAAATGCCTCATGGTGACCCTGTGGGGTAAGAACTATTACAAATGACAAAGCTGGGGCTATAAGAAATGAAGTAGCTTGCCCAGTCAGTGTAGAGAACATTTCTGGTTCGGAAAATACCACTTTCTTCTGATTTGGGGCAAAAAGAAAATTTATATTTCCTGGCTTTGTTTGCAGTTAGATATGGACATGTGGCATGAAGTTCTATTCTAGTCTCTGGAAGTTTGAGTACTTATGTGGGACAGCATGGGAAATGATGGCCAATAATATCACTTTTTTTTCCTTTTACATAGGCTTTTAATCATGCAATTCTGCTATCATAGTCCTAGCTAATTGAACAAGGGCTGACCTGACCCAGGAGAAGCCATCTACAGATTGCCCAGTGGTCCATGAGGGATCTGCGTATAGATTTCTGTCCAATTATAGTGCCATAAGCTGGGATGGTGTCTCATCAACCCAATGGGATGCTCTTTCTCAGTGAGTATAGACATGAGACATATAGCGAAGTAATCAGCAAACACTAAAGCAACAGATGCTGAGGGACTCAGAGAAGCAAAACAGTCAGCAAAGCCCTGAAGTGGAAAAAGGAGAATTGACAGTGCTGTTGTGTGATTGTTAAAGAATAGTAGTTCTCCTTCCTTGTGTCCCCATGTAATTTATATTGAAACATCCTGCCCATTAACCACGTCCATTAGTTTTCTATAGTTATGTGCCAAATTGTCACAAACTTAGTGGTTTAAAACAATAAAAAAAATTTATTACCTGCCAGTTCTGGGGGTCAGAATGCTGAGATGGGTCTGCTTTGGCTAAATCAAGGTATCAGCAGGCTGTGTTCCTATCTGGAGCTCTGGGGGATTTCATTTTCTTGCCATTTTTAGCTTCTAGAAGCTGTCTTTATTCCTTGGCTCATGGCTAGCCTTCCATCTTCAAAGCTAGCAATGGTCAGTCAAGTCTTTCTCACAATGCCATCTCTCTGGTTCTACCTCTTCTACCTCTTCTATTTAAAGACCTTTGCAATTACGTTGGATCCACTCAGGTTTTCCAGGATAATCTTATTTTAAAGTCAGCTGACTAGTAACCTGAAATGCAACTGAAACTTGAATTATCTTTTGTCATATCAGATAATATATTTCCAGGTTCTGGGGATTAAGATTTGGACAGCTTTGAGGGCCGTTATTCATGTTTTTTTCACCAACTGTAATATAGGTGGATTTTTTGCAAACATTAAACTGCACATATTAAACTCAGGTTATTATTTCCTGGCAACCATCTACCACTACTACTAAACAATAAAGTTTAATCTATGATATGCAGGGGTTAATAATTTATTTAGCAAGCACAAGTAGACCATGGTGCTTTAAGTAAGAAATCTTAGAGCAGAAATAGACAACATGGTAAATCCTACAATATATGGCCACAATATGTCTCAAATTTCAGCATATTAGATGACAATTTTTTCAGTACTCAGAACCATAGAGCATTATAATAATCTGAGCATTATTCAGATCCCAGTGACAAATAAAGTATCAGAGGCAGAGTTTTAGTAAATTCTTTATAATACTGGTGTTTTAAAACATAAATATGAGTATTACATTGTACATTCAGGATTACACAATTTTTAAAGAGAGGATCATATTGAAGGTTCAGATATACTGACAAGTTCTCTAACTACAATTTCTCAAGTGAGACAATAATTCCCTTACATCACTTTCCTGAAAAGCATTCTCTTTCTCTGATAGCATCTATCAGGTAATGAGAATCTCACTACTCTCATGAGTCAATGGATTATTTTGATAGTTGTCTGGGGTGATTTATGCATAAACATGGCAAGTGAACATATGCATTTATCTCTGTCTCATTTCTCAAGGGACAAGGACTAAAACAAACAAACAAACGAACAAACAAAGATACCAGCCCACAAGGGCAAACAAATGGAGAAGAAACAGTAGACAAGAGAGAAAACACAATTTTGGAAGATGAAAAATAAATGGAGAAGTGACAACTGCTTCAGCAGAAGCTGAAACATAATTGCCTACAGAGTGGTGAGAATAAGAAGCAAGGTAAAGAACTCTGCAGATCTTCAAAAAAGCTGAGGACTTGCAGACCCCAAGTCGTCTGAAAAGTGCATGGGGCTACTTCAGGGCAGACAGATTGGCTGTAAGTTGTTCACAAAGCAGTTAGACTCTCTGATCCCCATCCCCTCATGTTGATTTTCTGGATTCAGTGACACCAGGTATAATGGAGTAACCCGCCAATGAGCCCAACCCAGATTCTAAAGTCAACATGCTCTACCTGTTAACACAGAACTTCCAGTCAGATTTTTAGTGTGTTGTTTGTGATTATGAACAGATAGCCAAGAACCACATTTGAGGAAGTCCTCCAACATAAAACTTGGAGACCAAAATGAATAGAAAAGAATCGAGCACAGAAAAAAGAAAGAAAACAGATAAAATAGAGAGTATAAAAAAACTTTAAAACTACTGTTAATCTCAAAGAAAAAACAATTCATCCACAAAACAAGAAGGACAATTAGAGAACAGTAAAAGATTCATGGAAACTATCAAAGAAAGAAAACATGAATATACTCTGGAGGAAAACGACATGTAGTCTGGATTGAAAGAGCCTACCAAATGCCCACCACAATGAATAAGAAATAAATAAATCAAAACCCACATCTAGAAATATCAGAACTTTAGAATATCAGGGCCAAAAAGAAGACCCTAGGAGCTCAAGTACGGTAGGGTGGGCATGAAATAGTGCATATACATAAAAATGAAAAAACAAAATGCCAGAAGAAACTGAAGTCCTCAGTCCTAAAACTGTAAGGAACTGAATGCTTCCAATAACCTGTGTGAGCTCAGAAGTCAATACTTCCCCAGTTGAGCCTCAGAGAAGACTGAAACCTTAGAAGACATTTTGATTACTGCTTTGATTGCAGACTCATGACCCACAGAAACTAAATTATTTTAAGCTGATACCTTTATGGTAATATTGTTACAAAGCAATAGATAACAAATATACCTGGCAATATTACTCAATTGTAAAGGTAGAATGAAAATATTTTCCGACATGTTAGACCTAAAGACTCTTGGCTGAAATTCAACTTTCCAGAGCTCTATGTCTGCCAAAAATAGATGGCATTCAAGAGAATCTAAGGCATGAAAGAGTAATGAATGACAAAAACAGACAAAAAATTGGGCTTGCATGTGGTAATTATGGTGGGAGTATTTTGTTGTGAGCAATATTGGACATCTGAAGAAGAAGAACCATACAATCTAGTTTTTGGTAACATCATACAATCCAGAGCACTGTACTTTGCAAATAGTACACAAATAAATAGGTGAGTGAGAAAGTTAGTGAAATAGAAGTATAAGAAACTCAAAGTACCCTGGTGCAAATAGCATGTGTGGTCAGATTTGTTCATATAACTAACACTATCATAAGTAATGGTATCTTCAGCTGCAAAGAAGGGCATGTGGGTATTTATATAAATTTCACTTGCCCCACTGCTACCCCAATTCCCAAAGGGACTAGGAATGCTTTTTTGTACAATATGAATTAGGTGATATATTCTCCTTCCCTTATATAGAGGTTTTAACACTAACTCCACTCTAATTACAGTTCTTTCCCTCCTTACGGCCTTCTCACTTACTGTGCCCTTGGTTTTTGAGCAGATATTTGCATGGTTTATGCCATCACATCACTCAGCTTTGCTTAAGTATCACACCTCGGGAAGCTTTTCCCTGTTGTGGTGCCTCAAGTACTAGTCCCTTGCCCTGATTTATTTTTCTTTAAAGTGCTTATCATTATTTATTAATTTTACACACCTCCCCCAAACAGATTGTAAGCTCTTTGAAAGATAGATGTTTTTATTCATTTTTCTATCCCAAGACCCATATAGGTGGCGAACAATTAATATTTAAGTGAATGAATTAAATTTCAAAGCCAAACTTTCACATTTCTTCAACTGAAGAATGAGATATAATAAGGCAATAATCTAAACTGGGTTTCATTCTATACTATTTAAAGATTTTCTAAATATGCACATTTTCTACAAAGAATTAAATGCAAGAAAGTTATAGACAGATCCAGTTCTAAGGAAATTCAAGGTAATTAGAATAGACTACATACTTTGTATTCTCTCCACAATTACAAATTTATATCATTGTAACAGCAAATACACTGGCCCAACTGTGTCTTCTTAATAGTCATGAAACATGAAGATAAAGGCAGGGGTAAAGATTGGTACTATGTTATTTGGTTTTTGAGATTCTGGGCATTATTGACTCTAAAAGCGATGTTTTCCTGAATGTATTGGAACTTTAGGCAGAATGGAAGAGAGCATTTACCCCTTTCTGACCATCACACTTAGCCGAAACAAAAGCATTGCACAGTTGAGAAAAAGAAAATCCCAAGGCCCCCAGCTGACAGAATGGACCATCATCCTGGCCAAGAGGACAACAGAGAAACCATGGAAACTGAGTTACTGGCCATGATGGGATGCAAGATCAAGCATGCCTTGCTATACCCCCTTCTTTGCTAAGTGCCATTAGGCTTTCTTCTCTAACAGAAACCAGACCTTTTGAAAGACTCTTTCCACTCCTGATATCAACCAACCACCTGAGGCTGCCCCTTCCTTTTGCAGTTTCCCACAAGTGACCAGCATTCCTTACGGATAAGAGACTACTGAGCATGCAGTGGTTCTGGCCAGTAGATGGAGGATGTGCACTGAGTGCCTTCATGTCCTCAGTCATGATGTCAGAGGGCTGAAAACTTCACCTTCAGTTCCATGGGGAAGATGAAGCATAATTGCATATAGGCATGTTTCTCCTTTCACAAATATTCATGACTCCTTCTATATATTAATATGCATACTCACCCACCCCATTCAGCATCAATTCCTGTTCCCTTTGCGCCCCTCTCAAAGTGTCTGTTTTCAGTTTTTGCCTGGAGTTAAGCTTCCCAACCTGTCAGAAAGGCTACCTGCAGGCTGCAACCTTTTATGAGAAATAAAACTCTCCAAATTTATGAACCTTCTCATTCTTCATTTGACACTGTGCTTTAGGGGAAGTAGATAGAATCTCTGAGGTAATTCCATCCCCCTGCTAGTTAATTCTTTTTAAGTTAGATCTCTACCTCATTGCCTGGCATTAATAAATGTTTAATAATATAAAGAAGAGATGAGAATTGAAGAACTAGCTTCTAAATGTGTTGAAAAGCCAGCAGATCATAGGGAGAAGAGGTGAGTTTGCAAGCTCTTCCCAGTGTTATACCTCACAAGATGCAGCCAAGCAAAGGAAGGCTGACTTTTCAGAAGCCATTGTTACTGCAGTGCAGATTCATGGTAGGCTTGAAGATAAGGCAAATGGTGTTGCTGCCTCTACTGGTAATAATAGGCTCCTAACTCAATTCTTTCAACTCACCTTTGTAGTTCTAGATTTTATAAAATGTAATTATACCCAAATCCCTTCTGGCTTTTAATAGAGAAAATGTTGAAGAAAACCATAATGATGACTATTGTGATTGTATTATATAATATTATACTCATGTCTCGGTGAATTCCTGCAGATATTTTACAAACTTAAAGTTAGATTTGACAAGGGTGATGAACCATCCAGTTTTCCCAAGACTTTCTGCTTCTATCACTGAAATTCTGCATCCCAAGAAGCCTCCCAGCTCCAGGCAAACCAGAACACTTGTGTCAGAGGCATTTGAACCAGAGCGACTCCATTTTGATTAGGGGCTGGGTGAAATAAGGCTAAAACCTACTAGGTTGCATCCCCAGGAGGTTAAGGCACTCTTAGTCACAGGATGAGATTGAAGGTCAGCACACAATAAAGACCTTGCCAATAAAACAGGTTGCAGTAAAGAAGCTGGCCAAAACCCACCAAAACCAAGGTAACAACAAAAGTGACCTCTGATCATCCTCTCTGCTCATTATATGCTAATTATAATGCAATAGCATGCTGAAAGACATTCCCACCAGTGTCATGACAGTTTACAAATGCCACGGCCATGTCTGGAAGTTACCCTATATCATCTAAAAAGGGGAAGAACCCTCAGTTCCAGGAATTGCCCATCCCTTTCCCAGAAAACTCATGAATAATCCACCCCTTGTTTAGCATATAATCAAGAAATAACCATAAAAATGGCCAACTAGAAGCTCAGGCTGCTGCTCTGCCTGTGCAGTAGCCATGCTTTTATTCCTTTACTTTCCTAATACTTTCCTTTGCTTTCACTTTACTCTATGGACTCTCCTTGAATTCTTTCTTGTGCAAAATCCAAGAACACTCTCTTGGGGTCAGGATCAGGACTCCTTTCCAGTAACAGTTGACTATGCTAAGGCATTCTCTTGGGCTGCAGTCCTGGCAGGACCATAATTAAGGCCATGATAGGTTGTTTGAAATTAAAAAGCCATTGTTTAACCTTCCAGAAGATCTTCATTTCCATTGCAATCACTGATACTTAACTATTGCTGTACCTCGACCATGAAGAGCAGATCATACACTGCTTTAACCCAAGGATAAACATTCAACACTTAGTGAACCTCTCATTCAGTAATTCTCCTCTTAGGATTTAAGGTAAAACAAAGATGTATATATAAAGCAAAAATTGTATTTATAATAGCAAAAATTGGGAATCAACTTAAATGTCCAAAATGGGGACTAATTTAGTGAAATACATTCATGGAATAGAAGAGTACATAGCCATTTCAAGCTATCTAGTGATGTGATAAAAGCCATCAAAAAGACTTTTAACGTGATGAAAGATATAAAATTGTGTATACTTAATAGAAAAAAACTGGAAGGAAATATACACAAAATGTTGATAGGTTATCTTTGGATGATATCAAGATACTTTTTCATTTATTTTTGTGCCATTGCACATGCTATTATTTTCTCTATAATCATTATAAGAAAATAATTGTTGAGAAAACCATTAATGCCTTGTTTAGAGGATTTTCAATTTTGATTGCCTAAAAGCTGTCTGGGAACTTTACTAACCTAGATTTTTTGACTCTACTTTCAAATATTCTAAATCAAGGTCTCAGTTGAAGCTCTTGCACCTGCAATTAAAAAAAATACACTGAAAGATTCTAATGCATGTGCCAAGAATCATTTGGAAAAATAATAACTGAGAGTGTGTCTATCTTCAATCTATTGTCTATTCTTTTGTCTAGCATGTTAGTCTAACATGCAGATAGAAGAGGTGGTCCTATAGTCAGTCTGATGTCAAGGCACCATCAATTGCCCAACCAAAGCTACCTCAACCACTGATTAATGATTGAAAGTTTACCATTAGATCTCCTTTCCTTTAGCCTGTGATTTACCACTGAGGGATTACATCTGAATCACTTTTGGAGCTCTGTGACTGTCTGCACACATGCATACAAGCATACACAACACACAAACATGCATGCATGTACACACACACACACACAGAGAGAGAGAGGGAGAGAGAGAGAGAGAGGGAGAGAGAGGAGAGGGAGAGAGAGAGGGAGAGAGAGAGAGAGATTCCACGTTGAACTTCTGAAATCAGCATCTTGAAGTAGGAGGCTGAACGTATGCATTGAAATGGCTCATTAGGTGTTTCTGATATTTACTCTCTTTAACAACTACTGTATCTCTGTAGCCTAAGATTCAAAATCTTGTTAAAACACGAATGCCCTTGAAGGATAAGACTTTGAAGCTGTTAGCAATTATAAGCATCTTAGTAAAATTGAATTTGTCAGTTTTTTTGTTAAAGTCAATTTTCATGAAGATAGAAGGAACACGAAGATCTGGGTGCATGAAGAGGAATGGAGAGTAATTTAAAAACAAACAAACCACAAAAGCAAAAACAAAAAAACTCCCAAAAGCCAGCCATACAAAGCAGCTACTGGAACTCCCAGAGACTAAGTGCCAACCTCATCATTTTGCATAGGCAAGCCCCTGGCACTGCAAGGGTGGTTTTACCAACTCCAAAAAATAATTAGGTGCAATTGGTGAGTAAAGTTTAAAAGTTAAATTGCTCACATCTTAACAATAGCTGAATAGTCCGTGCAGCAGAAAGTAGCCATTTCATTAGCGCTTTTTGCAAGATCAGTAAGTGGTTCATTATCAATTATGCAGCACTTATGCAGATTTGCTTTAGACTTACACCTCCAAGGCCACGCTTCCCACATTTCTTAATTTTCTCCTGTATTTAAATGGCTGGGCTTCAAATCTGTGCCTGGGATGTGCTCTCATTCCATCAAGGTGGGTCAGTTCAAAAGGAAAAGTGGGAATTTCTGCCACAAAAAATATTTTTTTAATAGAATGCATTTTAACTTCTTACCTGCTAGGTTCCAAAGCTAGCTCATTCTTTTGAAGAATAAAGTGAGAAATAGATAAGTTTTCTAATGCCGAGGTGGAGGTCACAGGAGCTTTTCATCAGAGAATAATGGTTGCCTCAGAACTGGCCTGGCATCCCCTTGAAGACTCAAGATATGCTGCAGAAGCTCTGTGTGTATGTCAGGGAACAGAAAATAGTTTGAGCAGCTGTAATTTGTGCTGGGACTGCCCTGTGTTCAGAAACTTAATCCATTTTCTCATCTTCAGTACACCAAAGGATGAAGAGGAACATTTTTCTTAAAGAGTATTTATAAAGGAGTCGCTTAAATATATAAAGACAAAGAAGAATGCTAATCGTTCCATAGAGTATGCTCCTTCTTAAAAGGAATTGTAATAGTGAGAATAGGAAAAGGTCAGTTGGAAAGATAGTGCATGATTAAGTAAAGAATTAATCAGGTCTATTCAAACTCTTCCCCTTCCACCTTCCTGGTGTAGGCTGCAAAGTGACTTGTGTTAATGTAGCTAGTTAACAAAGGCAAGAACAGCTGGGAAAGTCAGAGAATCATTAAATAGGGTTATTTGAAGAAGATATAACCCTCGCTTGAATAGATTTCGGTAACATATGTGTGTGCTTGACCCTGATGCCTAGGCATGTTGTCCAAAACATTACACTTGAGCTGCTCAAGTTGCAGGAGTACCCTGTTCTATCTTCTCTGAATTCCTGGAGTATTCATGCTGATGCATTTCACTCTTGGACTCTTGTTTCTAGGCTGGATCTACATCTAGACCATAAATATGGCATAACCTGAACATAGGCTCTAAACAGGCTTAGGAATGAATGAGCAGCTCTATCGAGCCTCTTTGGACAATCACTTCAGTGAGAACTTCATACAAATAAAACATTCTGGGAAGCCTACTATTTTGCTGATGGTCTGACAGTGATATAGAATGTTAGAGCTGGAAAACAACTTCTATGTAACTGGGACCCTTTTACAGTTGAGAAACCTGAGGCTTGAGAGGCTATGATAATAATGCTGGCATAAGAACAATATACAACCTAAAAGAATATACGGTGGATAGTTGCCTATGTTACCATTTACTCACAACTTCCTGAGTTGGGTAGGATAATTACTGCCATTTTAATAATTAACTCTGGCTCAGAGAGGTTAACTAAATTTTTGAAAGCAACAAGGAAATGCCCATGCCAGAAATTGAACACTGGTTGATTGAATCCAAAGGGTATGCTCTTCTTTATATGTAGGTGTTTCTCAAAGCTGGCTGATGTTCAGAAGCACCAGAGTATAAAGCTGGCTTTGAAGACACTGTCCTCTACCGCACTGCCCTGCAGGATCCTGCCTGAGGTCTGGAGGCACTGAGGGAGTCAGACTGGGTTTGCATAAAGACGTGCCAGCTACTGGCCTACTCGATTCCACCCACCCTTTTGTTTTATGCTGTGCATCCTAATTTATCTGACTTTTGAGCCAGAGCCAGTAGTCTACCTTCCATCTCTAGTGCTATTTGCAGTTAGTCTCACTCTGAACCGTAACCCCAGGCAAGCATTGATCTGCTTTCTGTCTATAGATGCCTTTTTTTGAAATTTCGTATAAATAGAATCATAGAATATTCTCTGGCCTCATTCACTTAGCATAATTTTTTGAGCTTAATTCATATTGTAGCATGTTTCAGTGGTGTGTCCCTTTTTGTTGCTGACTAGTAATCCATGGTGTATGTCCACTGCAGAGAAGAAAGTTTAAACTTTTCAGTTTAACATATAAAGCTTTTATAACTTGGCTGCTACCTAGATATCTACCTCCTTCTATTGATGCCCACCCCCTGACATTCCCTACCCTGACATTTTACTCTAGCAATATTAAGCCATTTGCAGGTTCCAAGCATACTATGTTCTCTTTTCCTATATGTGTTTTCTAATAATAATAATATAAGTGATATAATAAAGCTAAATCTGCTTTGAACACCCTTATGCTGCCTCTGTCCAACTCTAATCATATTCTGCTCCAGGTATCTTTGTTTGACTCATTTCTTTTTTTTTTTTAATGCAACTCAGAAGTCACCTGCTTTAAAAAGGCTTTTCTGACACATAGCCATCCTACCCTCAACTTTGGGCTGGCAAATAACTGGCAGATGCCCCAGTGATCCATAGTTTCCTCTTCATATCCCATGTATCATAAGCATTTGTTCATTGGTTTGCTACTCTAGACTTACCATATTGTAAGGTAACTGAAGGAGTGAATCATGTCTTTCTGTCGTTAGCAATATAGCACATGGTAAGAATTTAATATGCTTGAAAATACAAAATTTCCATTCACTGCTTGTACATCTTATGGCTAAACATTTTAAGTGCTCCTGAACTCAGTGGAACAAGAATCTCAGTACCATTGACAAATAAAAAAGGTTAACTGCAGAAAATTATTTCCAAATGCAGTTGTTCTGTGGAATAATGATAGTCTAGAGTTACCACCACCCATATCACAAATTACTTGTAGACCCTTCAGGAATCACTTTTTTTATGGTTCTTATTTTATTTTTAGTGAGTATTAAACTAAAAGGAACTTTAAGTATTATCTAATTCAATCATCGTGTTTCAGTGATGTGTATTATTGAGGTCCAAAAACTGAAATGACCTACTGAAATTCTCACATCTCATGGCTGAACTTGTACAGAAAACTGGCTTCTGTAGACTCTGATTTTTACCACAACATGCTGTATCCCCTTTCCAAAAGATGGTAACAATGGACATAGCTCAAAAGGTAAGAGAAGGTACTCTAAAGTCAGACTGACTGTGTTTGAATTTTAGCTTCCCAGTCTCACATTCTATGGGACCTTGTGCAAGACACTTTACCACCTGTGACCTCGGTTTCCTCATCTGTCAAACATGGATATTTAATTGCACCAATTGCACCTCCTGTCCCTGTGATTTAGCTATTGTCTTTTGGCCTCAAACCTTCCCTTCTACACCCTGCTTTGGGATGTTTGGACTAGGACATGTCTCTTTGCTGTCTGCCTTCCTGCTAGGATCTATCAGCAGGGGAAACTAGAGAGAGAGACTGAGAAACTGGAAGTAAAATGTGTATATATATATTTAAGTTTTTCCAAATTAGGCAGGAACAGTTTCATGGAAGCTCATCAGGTATACTATCACTTCAGCCAAACATTGTTCTATCCTTATAAGGCTTAATTTTAACTCCACAAGGTCCCTCCTATAAGCCTTTAATTTTAATTATTGCAAACAGTTTCAACTGCTTCCCTAGACTTAGGAGGGATAGCTTCTTTCTGTTGTTACCACCTCCTCTTCCATCTTTTCAGTTCTTCAATACCTAGTTAGCAAATTTTCTTACTAAATTCTTTCTGTTAAAATAAGCAAAGTAATTTCTATCTCCTGAGTAGACCCTGACCAATATGTCTTGCTTACAGGGTTGTTGTAAAGATTCAAATTATTGTCTATGTAAAGGGTTTAACAGTGTCTGGTATGTAGATAGGGTTCAATAAATGTTGAGTGTTGGTATTGCTAAATGCTGTTCCATTGTAAAAGAAGAATTGTGTATCTGTCATGAATTTCCTTTTATTTTTTGTCTTCCTCACAAACAATAATGGAAAGGCTAATCACACAGGACTCATGTTTTGTTTTGGATTTCTCTAGAATTCATGCATTCTTTTGGAATTCTTTTAATTTCTGTAGGAGGCACAAAAATCTTGGGCACTGGATCAACTTTATAGGGTTGCTTAGTTCCCCCAATAGCAACTCTCATTCCGCTATTTAACTACTGAAAACAGCAAAAACAACAAAGCAAGCAAACAAAATCACCTTCTAGAGGAAAGGTTTTGCCTGTGAGTTATCCACATTAATTTCCAAAACAGAGAACTGAACAAATAGGAAGAATTAACTGATTCTCTTTGAGGTTTGTTTCTCAAGAATTCAGTTTTAACTAGTACTATGGTTTTTATAGGTATGTTCCCTTCTTTTTAGGTTCTTTGGAGTTTGTAAATTGTCTCTTTTTAAAATTTCTATTTCCCACATTTTCTGTTAAGCATCCCAACATATTCTTTGCTTGTACGTAGGTGCTTCTCATTATTTCATATGCTTCTCGGGGTAAACAAGAACTCTAGATTTTATTTCTTCATCCAGTGACCCAAATGGACTGTTTCCCAAACCCTTTGCAGTAAAGCTGGTCAATTTTCTACTTATTCTTGGACCAACTTGAAGGGAGAAATATGGACAAATTTGTGATTACTGGTTTCCTGAGAAGTATTATAAATCATCCTTCATAATATGGAACCATAGGAAAATACACATTGGGCTTTGGCTTCCATTTCTAGGTGCATTTCTTATTTCTGAGAGTGATTGGTCTACTAAAATATCTAAGTTGGTTCTACCTTTACTGATTAGTCAATATATTAGCATTTTGGCTGGAGTTCATGAGGTAAAGCTGCTCTGTGTGTGTGTGTGTGTGTGCGAGAGAGAGAGAGAGAGATGGAGACATAGAGAGATGGGGAGAGAGAGTGAGGGGAGAAAGAAACAGAATGAGTGTGTGTGTGTGTGTGTGCACGCACGCACAAGCGCATGCATTTGGGAATGAAGTTAAGGCTGAGAAGGAGTTAATGGCTGACAACAGCAATAATTGCCCTGTGTTTAATTCAGGTAGCCTGTTTTGATTATACTTTTTAATTTATTATTTTAATTTTTTTGAGACAGGTCTTGGTCTGTCACCCAGGCTGGAGTGCAGTGACATGATCACAGCTCGAGCAAGCCTCTTGATTCAGCTTCCTGAATAGCTGGGACCACAGGCTTGCACCACCATGTCTGGCTAATTTTTAAATTATTTTTTTATAGAGATGGGGGCTTCCTATGTTCCCCAGGCTTGTCTCAAACTCCTGGGCCTAAGCAATCTTCCTGCCTCGCCCTCCCAAAGTGCAGGTATTATAGGCATGAGCCACCGTGCCCAGCCTGGTCATACTGTAGTAGCCAAAAGACTATAACAGGTGGCTGCTTCAGCAACATTAGTGAATATGCTGGTATCGTCCTTCGAAATATTACACTTAAACAGTCTCATTAAACTTTGTCCAGTCTTAACAGGTCCATCACAGTTAGGAATTTAATCACTTTCATTATCAAGGAAAATGGGTTTTTTTTTTCTGCTTCTGTTTCAAATTTAACTCCTGCAATTGAGCTAAATCTGAACTAAAAGAACGTTAATAAAGTAGAACAACTTGAACTAAATCAAACCAACCAAAAGGAAACATTCTCTTCACCATCAAGGTTTATATTCCATAAGGAATAGGAATATATTAATATAGATAGAAACTTCTAGTGAAATGTTCTTCTTTCTCCTTTGCTACAGAACAAAATTTAGCAACAATGGTCCTCATTATACTATTTATATAAAGGAAATATTTCATTGCCAGGAAAATTAGAGATAGTCAAAAGACAATTCTTATTATCTGACATGTCGTCTTCTCTCTCTTAATCTCCTTTGGGTGAAGTCCTTTCCATGAGATTTTCCCTTTTATTTCCTGCCTGTGAAAGGGTCTTGTTTAATTGCCTAGCCATGTGCTGTTTTGACTCTTTTTATAAGCTTGCCAATTTATTCCTCCTGTCTGTTAATATTTAATTATTCAACTACCTCAATTAAAACTCATTCCAGCTGCTGAAGAACTGCTGTTTGGCACTTACCTAGCTCTTTCCTTATGTGTATATTATGAATGATTAACCTCTGGGGCTTTCTGGATATATATTTTGTAATTTTCTAGTTTCCCAATACTAATTGGCAACAGTGGGGAAAAAATCTGTAGCTAAATCATTAATAAATAATGTTTCAGTGGTTGAAAAGAATCTGGAAAGAAGAAAGAGATCCAAAAAACTAAAACTCAAATGCTCTGGTAGCCAGTCAGGAAGAACAGACTTAATTGTTATACTAGAAGAACTTTAGGTGCCTCATTATTACATAACAGAAGAATGAGCTATGAGGTTGGGATTATTTAAAATATCAGGAACTTTAAGTTATCTTGCTTTTTGTCTTGACAATATGTGCATGTGCAATTGAAGTCTGGTGACACTCTGCCCTTGTCCTGGTTTACATACTCAGTCTCTAAGAAGTGTCATGGTGATGGCTGTCATCCATCCAAAAGCTTGATGATATTTTCTCTGGAGCCCATCTGTGAACCATTGTATCAGATGGGAGGGTCACAACTGAGTAACATGTTAAATTAGATTTGCATAAAACATTCCATCTTCTCCAGGTTGAGCTTGCAGCCTTTGCATGTTTTCATCTTATTTGTCTAGGCTTCAGCATTATTTCTATAGAATATCTTTTGGTCCCATTTGAGCAGGTGGGACATCTTCAGATCTTCTGCTGCTGCTCCACCCTGAGAGTTGAATGTTCATCACACGGACTGTACTAGTTCTTCAGAGCATTTCTGAGGTAGAGAGTTCTCTGCCTTTCACATCCTGCCCTGAGGATGACAGTGGGGAATCTGGTTTTCCAAATATCTGATATTAAAGAAGTCTGACCCTGGTTGACACTTAGCAGGAAACTAAAGGCATAAAGTACCATCAGACCATGTTCTTCCCTAGGGGCTGGTTGAGAAGTCTGTCTTCTGTTCTCAAGTCCTCCAATTTTTTTTCTCTAAATTAAGACTATTTTTTCTTAGACTAATTCTTGTTTCAAGAAACAAATTTTTTTCTTTAAAATGAAGACAAACTGTTAAGAATTGTAAATCGTGAGGCTGAAATAAAAGCTTCATTCTCCTAATTTAGTGGTTAAAAAATAAAAAACAGTGAGACTTAAATATTTCTCTAAATGGTATACAGATGAAAATCTACTTTAATGTATTTCTAAGACAGTCATTTATTCTGTTGTAGTGACATTTTCTAATGATGATCACATTTTCAGTATGCAAAACTTGGGGTAATGTGCTTTTCTTTGGTCATTTACTGCGTGAAAACAATTTTTACTTTGTAGGAGATAAAATGAAGTGATAAAATGAAGTGTCATGCACAGATGCTGGCATGCCTTTTTTTCTCATGGAAACTGAGTGCGGTGAGTGAATAGAAAGTCAGTTGTGGTTAGGAGTTGGAGAAGGCATTCTACAAGTGAGGAAGAATGAAGGATAGCTAAGCACAATGCTATCAAGTTGTTAAAAATTGAATTTTAAAGATTCCCGAGCCAGCTTACATCATTCCTTTTGGACTACAATATAAATATTACATAATTAGATACTCTTAAGGATTGCCATTTATAAAGGTGGAATCTGCAAAGGCTTTTGTTGCATTTCTAAAGGATGTGTTGAAAACTTATTCCCAAATAAAAATTACTAAGGACCTTTTCCTTACACATGGAAATATTTTTTTCCTACAATATATATTTTTTTATGTTAAAATAACATAAAATCAACATTTGTTTCAATGTTGGTGACAGGGACTTGGAATACCAGAATTTCACACTGATACACCTTTTTCAGTAAACGTGGGGTAGGTAATAAGGAAGTAAGTGTATCCTTTGCACTTTGAAGGACCAGAGGGCTAGGACGCCAACAGACTTGTAATGAATATATTTTCTTGTCTATTCCTGTAATCTATAAATTCTAAGTCACTTTTAAAATGTCAATTTTCTTCCTTTTCTCATCAAGATATCATTTATATTTGTTTTTCTTTTTCGTATAACCAGGAAGCCAACATTGATATGTATTAATTTGGATCATTCTGTTTTACAAGACAAGTGGTAACAATTTTTTTAAAAATCAAACTAGTTACCATACTTTCACTGTGTTTTAAAATAAGAATATTTATCTACCAGGTTTTCTGTCTTGTCTTTAACCAAGTTAACACTACTTGATAGCAGTTCTGCAGATGGTTCAGAAACATCTTTCCCCAGGATGCTTATGTCAAATTCATCACTTCGGTAATCATTCTTCATATTTTATGCTATGGTTTTTGTGAATTAGTCATTCTTCTACTGAATATCTCTTCTTAATTTTGAAGTCATTGAACAGTACTTTATGTATCCCAAGGCCACTGGATCTTTTATTTCTCCAAGATCATCTATGCATAATGTAGTATCTTATTCAGATGTCAGAAGTGTTTTGTTCATTAATACCAGCCATGCTTTAACAAGTGATTTACACAGTGGAGGGGCACTGATCCCTGGGAAATAGTATGAAGAGAACGTGCTTGTGTGTGAGTGAGGGAGTGAGGTGGGTTTTGTATTCTTAAAGAGCATAGTCAATATACCTACTCTATTTTCTTCATAATATAAACTATAAAAAATAATGCTGAATAAAATCTTAGCAGGTAGGGATATGCAAAAGATAGGGTAGAAAACACTCGAAGGGGTTTGGCCAAAAAAGAATAAGCAACGGCTTTGGGGGCAAGGAGTGGATCACTAACTGAAATGGAGGTAATAGCTTATACTAGCTGCATGTTGTTATTTTGTGACATTAAGTTGTTAGTTTCACAACTGTCATAAGTAGGATGCAATTATAAATATTGGTTTATAGGCATGTCATTGGGGAAACGGAAAGATGGTACAAATGAGTTAGGTTGTCATAGCTATTCTGTGACTATGGGAACAATTAATTCTCAATATGCAGATTTTTGGTTTCTCTTGACTGACATCATCTTCCTGGGTCATTTCAAACCGGCTACTGTGTATTCAGAGAATATACATCTGGGTTACTAAGAAGAACACAGTGTAAGATAAATCTTTATGAAGTCTGAGAAAAATCAGTTGATCACTCAAAAGTAAAAGAGGAGACATTGTTTAAATGTATGTTCTCAGATCACTTTTCCAAAATATTAGGGAGAAGAATCTGCAATCAAATTTTACTGGCTCTCTCTTTAATCCAAGAATGAACTGTTAATATTACAGTGCACTGCAACTTTTTTCCAAGAGTCCTCATTTTGGATTTTTCTACATCTTAGTCAACACTGATCAGGGATCACAGAGAGGGGTGATGAGAGTTGAAAATTAAATGGCTATTAGTAAGAAGCTATATTAAAAAAAAAGAAAAAATAAATATTTTTATGACAAAATTTGAATGGATTTAAAAGGTTACAATTCGTGAATTATCTTTGATATTTGCTTACCACCCTACATATTACTGTAAAACATGTCAGAAATTCACCATTGAGTTTCCTAAGAAGAAAAACCATGTTCTTTTCACTGAATAGTTTAAGATAGGATCTCAGACAAACCATCATATTTATTATAGTTACTATTTCTGAATATATAATCAGCCCTCCATACTCAAAGAGTTGTGCATCCATGAATAAAACCAATCTTAGACCAAAAGTATTCAAAAAGAAAAAAATATTGCATCTGTACTGAACATGTACAGATTTTTCTTTCTTGCCATGATTCCCCAAACACTACAGTATAATAACTATTTACAAAACATTTACATTGTACTAGGTATTATAAGTAATTAGAAATTATTTAAAGTATACAGGGGGATGCATAGAGGTTATAAGCAAATATTACACCATTTTATTTCAGGGATTTGCAAATCCTCAATTTTGGTATTCTGGGAAGTCCTGGAATCAATCTCCCATGGATACTGAGGATGACTGCATGTGATTTAAATCTAAATCTAAATGAAAGTCTACTTTACATATATTGCTATGCAGAAATACACATTAATATAGAAAAATATATAATACAAATATACTGAACATTTGTATATTTAAATAAATTTTATATATATATACATATATTTTCGGTATCTTGATCCAATTTGGCATTTTTCCAGAAATGTGTGTATTTCTAAATTGTTTGACTTCATGTTCGCCTGATTTTCCCAATGGAAATTTACCCTGATGTAATTTCAAAATACATTTATTTAAAATCATAGTAAAAATAGTTTAGCATAAACACATCCTTTGCATTCAGGTAAATTATTTGCTACCTTATTCTTTAGGGAGCTGTCTTTTTAAAAAATGTAAAAACTAACAAATAAACAACAATGATCATTTGGTCATATCAGCTTTATTAGTTATTCAAGTGAAAAATAATAGAAGGAATACCTTTTTAAATAAAAAGATTAGACATACAGACTTCCATAATCTACACATTCTGCTTTCCCACAATAGATTAACCAATTGCATGATGTTAAATATGACCACAAAAGGAAATATTTTTATTGTAGAGAATGATAAAGGAGAAGAAAGAAACCGACACCTTGGCTTTCAGATTTTGAAAAATATCTCTTCTATGACTTTTCAAGGACATTTTCTTTTACTCTAAATATCTTTGAGAAATAAAAATAAAACCAGTAATTACGTAGTCATGAAAGAAATCAGTTCCTTCCTTTAGAAGCAAATAAATGAAGCGACAGGTCATATCTCCCTGGTGGGGCTGCGTGTTAGGTGCCCCTAGTGTTCTCTGCTGCGTGAGGGCATTTAGCCTAGAAGAGCAGCTCCTATGGCAGTTTTATTTGAGAAACAGCTGATAATTCACTTGGGCTCTATGGCTTCCAGCTTCCTCTCAGAGCTGAGACTGTCTCACAACGACAATTGTGAACTCGTATTCTGAACCTGTAGGCTCATAGGAGCTCTCAGTTTTCAGACTTTGTACAAGGGGAAGGAGCTATAGGGTAAAGATGGAGCAGGAACTTCAGAATCTGTCTCTTCTTGGGATCACTTCTCAGTGAACATCATTCTTTTCAAATTAAATGAAGACTAATCAGTTAGACATTTATACTGGAGACTCAAGGCTAACAGGTTCCTTTTTAAAACAAGAATTGAGTTATCATGGAAGGCTCTGCCTGCCTCAATTCCTTCTGCATAAGGGCACTTCACTTCCAGCTCCTGCTGAAAGAGAATTATTTCAACAGTCATGTTTCCGATCACATGGCTTCATCCTCTCAGCCACAGCTGATGGAAAATGTGCTGTCATTCCACCCAAGCTGAGCCAACTCTTAGGATGATGAGCCACCTCTGATGCTACCTGACAGACACACATGCACAAACACACACACACAATAAATTAGTTCTAAGACACTCTCTTTTCAATTTAAGCCAGGGAATACCAAGACAAGGAACCCATTAGCAAGGGGGGCTGAGCCTAAACTGTCTTGTATAGAGATAGGCAGGTGGAGCAATGCTGAACATTTTAGTTTCCCATTGTAGCTGCAACAAATTACAGCAGTCTTAGTGGCTGACAACAACACACATTTATTCTTACACAGTTAGGAGGTCAGAAATCCAAAATGGGTTTCACTGAGCCAAAACCAAGGTGTCTGAACTCCCTCTAGAGGGTTGAGGAAAGAATCTATGTCTATACCTTTTTCAGATTCTGGAGCTGCATTCCTGGCATTCCTTGGTTCCTTCCTTCATCCTCAGATCTACTTCCAACCTTAGGGCATCTTTGTCTGTCTGATCTTCTGTTGCCCGCTTATGGGGATCCCATGATTATATTGGACCTACCTGGATAATCCAGATAAACTCCCCGTCTCAAGATCCTTAATCTAATCACATCAGCAAAATCTCTTTTGCCATGTAAGGTGACATTCATGGTTCTGGGGATTAGAACATGGGTATGTTGAGGGGCCATTATTTGGCCTACTATCCCAGGTAATGTGCACACCCAAGTTATAAGGGAGCCAAAATTATGAGTTAGAAAAATGTATGAGACACAAGAGACACGTGATGTAGTAAGGAAGGAGAGAGCAGCTGTGTCAAAGGAAAGGCAGGGCTGGCCAGAGTAAATGTTCATGGGCTTCTGTGGCTTTAGTCTCTACAACCATAAAAACAGTCTTCAGTTCTTGCTGGTCCTGAGACCTGAGGTCAGCTGTATCCACCTATGAATATCCTGAAAACAAACCCCTGCTGCTGGAGGTAACTTGAGGTTGTCTCTGATATTTGTAATCAAAAGGACCTGATGGGGGCTAGGCGTGGGGGCTCACGCCGGTAATGCCAGCACTCTGGGAGGCTGAGGCAGGCGGGTCACGAGGTCAGGAGATCGAGATCAGCCTGGCTAACGCGGTGAAACCCCGTCCCATCTCTACTAAAACTACAAAAAATTAGCCCGGCGTGGTGGCACGTGCCTGTAGTCCCAGCTACTCAGGAGGCTGAGGCAGGAGAATCTCTTGAGCCTGGCAGGCGGAGGTTGCCGTGAACCAAGATTGCGCCACTGCACTCCAGCCTGGGCAACAGAGTAAGACTCCGTCTCAAAAAAAAAAAAAAAAACCTGATGGGAAGAAAAGGAATATTTGTGATACTTTTCCTTAAAAACAGGTGGTAGGGAGGGAAATTGATATAGTTTGGATGTGTGTCCCTGTCCAAATCTCATATCAAAATGTAATCCCCAACGCTGGAGGTGGGGCTTGGTAGGAGGTGATTGAATCATGGGGTAGATTTCTAATGAATGTTTTAGCACCATCCTGTTGGTACTGTCCCTGTGATAATAAGTGACTTCTCTCATGACATCTGTTAATTTAAAACTGTGTAGCAGCCTCTCACTCTCTATTGCTTCTGCTTTCGCCATGTGACATGCCTGCTCCCCTTCACCTTCTGCCATGATTTAAGCTTCTGGAGGCCTCCCCAGAAGGAGATGCCACTATGCTTCCTGTATAACCTGCAGAACGGTGAGCAAATTAAATCTCTTTTCTTTGGAAATTACCCAGTTTCAGGTATTTCTTTATAGCAATAGGAGAACGGCCTAATACAGAATGTTTGCTAATTGTCTAGACACATTGTTGAATAATTGTTTTATTTGTTTTCTCAGAAAATGAATTTTTTTTCCTTTTGAATTTTAAATGGCAACAATTTTAATTTGATGAGAAGAGCCCTGGCTCTTCAAAATAAAACTTGCTATCACCTAGACTTTGGCCCTTAGTAGCTGCTAGATTTGGGGAAAGTTAACCGGCCTGAATGTATTTCTGGTTTTCCTTGAAGATATAATGGGGATTGTGGAAGAATTACATGTGGATGCACATGAAAGTCCCTTGAGACCATAAAGGGTTACTGCTCTTTGTCATGACTGACATAGAAGCCTGGCCCATGGATTTCTTGGAATTTTAGAGTATGGCAAGATCCTCCAGAAGGTTATACATATTTTTCATAAATAACAAGAAAGATGCCCTATTGGGGTACAGCAATTCTCCAAAAGAAATAAGGTTTGTAGACAGATGAAGTTGGAAATCAGAGTAGAAAAGAAAGTGAGAAAAAGCTATAAATGGCAAAGGCCGAATATGATTTATAGTATTCGATCATTTCTCAGAACACTGTATATGGGATAGGTATACACAGCCTTTGTTCAGGTTACAGGCTTACGGTTATTTGATTGGTAACTCAAATGATGGATATTGCCAGTTGTCTCCTGTGAGAGAGTTAGAGGTTACTTAAGCTATGATTTTTCATATCAAATAAAAAAAACCTAAACTTCTGATGGCTCTCATTTGCCTATATTTCAAACTTGAAAAGAGAATGAGAAACATTAAGGAAATGATATAAGTGTGCTTTGTCCAAACTGGGCAGGAGAGACGCACTTGGAAATGAATAGGACAATCCTGTTCTCTTCTGAAAGATGTGGAAAGCATTTTGTCTTTCTCTGTTTGAGAAAATAGGCGTCCAGCATTTTCTCTGTGAGCATGAAGACAGAGAGCTGTAGACATCAGCCAAAATGAGGCTTAGCACATAAAATCTGTGATGAAAATTCCAGAATTTACATAAAAACTCCTGACATAATCTTGGCACTAGGCAGAACGTCCAGCTGAGTGATGGCAGCAGGCTCGGCAGCTCTCAGGAAAGGTCTGATGAAAGCAGAGCCCACAGTGTTTTGATGCCTAGAGCAGTCGTATGAGCCCAAGGTTACTTCGTTGGAGAAAAATCTTCAGTGTGGATGCTAAGGAGCTCTCAGGGTGCAAACTGATTTAGAAAGTGGAGAGTGGTGAAACTCTCTGAGGTACTAATTTTGGAGCACTCATTGAAAAATCACTTCAATATTCTGTTCCTTTTAAGAAAAATTGTTGTTTTCACAAGAAGGTAGAAGATATGAAGTACCTTAGAGGTATTGTCCCTCCATTTTCACAGTGACCATTATGGACTAAATATTTGTGCTGTCTCCTCAAATTCATATATTGAAGCACTAATCCTCTCCCTTCCCCAGTGTGGCTGCATTTGAAGATGAGATCCCTAAGGAAGTAATTAAGGTCAATATGGTTTGGCTGTGTCCTCACCCAAATCTCGTCTTGAATAGTAGTTCCTATAATCCCCATGTGTCACAGGAGGGACCCAGTAATTGAATCATGGGGACGGTTACCCCCATGTTGGTGTTCTCGTGATAGTGACTGAATTCTCATGAGATCTGATGGTTTTAGAAGGGGCTTCTCCCTTCGCCTGGCACTCATTCTCTCTCCTGCCACCCTGTGAAGAGGTGCCTTCTGCCATGATTGTAAGTTTTCTGAGGCCTCCCCAGCCGTGCAGAACTGTGAGTCAATTAAACCTCTTTTCTTTATAAATTACACAGTCTTGGGTGTTTCTTCATAGTAGTGTAAGAACAGACTGATACAAAGGTTAAATGAGGTCATAAGGATGGGGCCCTAATTCATTAGGATGTAGCCTTATATGAGGTGGCACCAGGAAACTCTCTCTCTCTCTCTCTGCCGTGTAAGGATACAGCAAGAAGGCATCCATCTGCAACCTAAGGGGAGAGTCCTCGCCAGATACCAATCCTGATGGCCCCTTAATCTTGGATTTGCAGCCTGCAGAACTGTGAAAAAATGAATTTCTCTTGTCTAAGCCATCCAGTCTGTGGTATTTTGTTATAGCAGTCTGAGCAGATTAAGACAGTGAGTGACTCAATATACTGTCTAGATGGCGAGACATAAAAGTGTAAAGTAAACTGGTAGTTAACTTTGAGTTGGAAGTCTTAATCTATTCCACTTTTCTTGTGTGTATGATTTGTGCCTATTAATAGTTGAATCTAAACAGGTTTTATTGACTTAAAACGGATGAAAGTATTATGGTAAACATCAGAGGTTTGGCGAAATATAATAGATGTGGACTAGAATGTTTTGTTTGCTTATGACTTATTTATGCACAAAAATTTACATAGTTGTTTTCTGACCCATTTTTCTCTTCAAGGAAATAGGAATGAAAAAGTATTAATACCTGTGAAAGCTGCCAGATCTCCTTCAGCAAATTCATAGGGAATGTCTAAATGGGTACAAGAAAACTGAAAAATTTGAATTTATTTGGCATCTTTCAAGGAACAGAGACATCACAAAATGGCTTCAAGTTACCTAGGCAATGTTTGTGTATTGTATGTACAGAAGTAAGGAAGTGCTCAGAGCCTTATAACAAATAGACTCCTAGAGAACTGGAACATTACTGAGAATCTTTCAGCAAGACAGTCTTGCTATTCTTGTGCCTGGTGTCTTCCTCTGCCTCTCTGTTCTTTCTCTCTTGGTAAGCTCATGCATACTACCTTCTCTCTAAAAGTCCTTATGCTCTTATCTTCTTATTCTCTGTGCATCTGTGTCAATTTGCCTTTTATTCAAACTTCTCAAGAGAGGATCCAATTGAGTGGGCTTGTCCAGTATTTACATCTCTTGCTGGGTAATGCTTGTGCTGAGCCAGGTGATGATAGGCCACTGGTCTCTCTCATGTCAAACTTTGGGACACACTTTGATTCATGGTGGCCAGACTTGCGTGGTTATGTGACGTAATCCTGGGCATCTAACTGATGTGTACACACGTTTAAGATTTGTTGTTAAATGGACATGTATGTACAGATAAGGAGTGAAACATGGAGCTGTACAAACCAAGATCTGTCTTTCACATGTCAACACAAATCATGCTTATATCACCTTCTGTTTGAGGCTTTATGACTTTCAATATTTACTTTTGTTCGTGCTATTATGAAGAAATGTTTATCTCTTTCTATGTTTTCCATTTTGTCCACTGCCCTTTCATGTGATATCACTGATAGGCATGGCCGGTTTCACTCTACTGGAACAAGCAGATTGGAGAGAGCCTGGGGCAGGAGCCTGTGCTGAGTCAGAGACAGGCATGGAGAGGATGTGGGTACAAGTGGGAGGTGGGAACAAGCCAATTCCTGGCAAGCAGAGCAAAGTCTCTGTTGGTACTGCAATAGAAAGAAGTCAGTTATCCAATATCTAAATAGGGCTGCTTCTCTCATTGGCTGTGTAACCTTGGGCAGTGTACCTAACCACATCAAGTTAGGGTAAGTAGTTTGGATTGTATGCGAAGCATATTGAAAAGTCAAGGGAGGTTTTAAACAGAAGGGTAACATGACCTGGATTATGATTAGAAAGTTCACTCAGGCTTCCAGATGGGGAGCAGATTGAAGGAAGAGAAGGGCAAAGGCAGGGAGAACAACTAGAAAGCTAGTGCAGTGGTCCAGTAGAGAGATCATGTGGCTGGGGCCTCCGTGGGTGGATGGGTGTCGGTGTTGAAATCATCTAGAGGGTGACAAGAGTACAGATTCAGGATTTTCTTTTGGAGGTAGAGACAAAGAGACTTTCTCATTGATTAGAGCAAGAACAGACACAAAAAATTAACAACAAACTAACAACTTCTTAAAATCACAGGATGAGCTTAGATAATCCATGCTGTTGGAGAACTGTCTTTCCATTCACTTTCTCTTTCTCTACCTCCTTTTCCATCAGTGTCCCCATGCAGTTCTTAGTGGCTGAGGAGCTCTCCAGGAGGACATTGCGATCAGTTTATTTCTTAAGTCACTTCCTATAATCACTTCTTATATCTTACAGTCTCCTTGGGCCCTACAGAGTGACTAAAGTTTATTTTTTAAAGGTGTTTTCCAATAAATGTAAATTACTTCATAGACAATGTCCATAAAAAATACAACATTTGCATTTTAACATGGAATAATTCTTGTTGGAAAGGGCCAAGATAGTGGCCAAGTCAATATGATCATTATTTAAATCAGAGAGGATCCTTTAGTGTTCCCCAAATGACACCACTTAATTTAAACCTTCAACTTTTAGTTGAAGTAGGACTGTTCCATACTGTCACTGGATAGTTCTCCTCATGAATTCTGTACATCAGACTTTATGGTGGAGCTTTTAAAAATACATTCACCTGAAAACACACACACACATACACACACACACACACACACAGCCCTGAAAACACATATAAAGGCACACATATGCCTGCATCCCACTCCTGGATCGTAATCTCAGGGGTGAGTCCAGGCAGTGGTATTTTCTCAAGTTCTATAGCTCAGGAGTTGGCCTGTAAAGGGTCACATAGTAAATGTCTTAGACTTTGTGGGCCATGGGGTCTGTCCCTAGGGACTTGACTCTATGGGGGCAGCTCAAAATAGGTAAACAAGTGAGTGTGGCTGTGTCTTCCTAAAATGTTATTTACAAACCAGTCAGTGGATGAGATGTGGCCATAATTTGCTGAGAACTGCCCTAGGTGAGGGCTTCACGTAGTTCCCCAGCTCCAGGATGTCCCTGCTGGTTTGATTCTGGTTTTGAGGATTTGTGATTCGTATCAATCTTTGATTATCTGTTGCATCAACAATTTATCTTGAATATTTACTACGTGCCAGCACTTACAATATAAATACTGGCTCCTATCTTCAAGTAGTCACAGTTGCTAGAGAAGAAAAACAAAAATAAAGACAATTAACAATGCCAGGATAAGGATAAGCATCAATATCTATGGGGGGCAGGGGTGGAATTGAAGTGAATGCTGGTGGTAAAAGGAGGCTCCTCGAAGGAATTTACTTGAATTCTAACTGGTAAGCTTAGCACTAGCCCAAGGTCCCAGAATCAACTCCATCCTGAAGTAACAGTTTCCCTGGCAGTCCTGGCCTCTGGCTTCTATGCCTCAGTCCCAAGCTTTAGCCCTATTGCCTGCAGGCTCCTCCCTCCTCTTCGTATCAGTGGTTTTGGGTAATCCCAGGTTCCTCATCACTCTGATGCTCCTGACAATGCAACCTGCTGGACCTGCCTCTCTATGGCTCCAGGAATTATTCTGGTACTTGGTCTCTAAAGACTGGCACCAGCCTCGCTTATGTCAGGTTGCCTGGCTCTAAAGTGTTGCTTTCTCCCAAAAGACCTCCTCCCATATGCAGGCTCTTTCAACATCACTCAGTCAACATACTGTGTCTCCTTCTAGCCCATCTCCTGCCCTGTCTCTTATTAACATTTTGCCTGTCACACTCTTAATTTCTCTATTAGTCCTTTCTTTCTATCCAGCTTGTCTGTTTGTAAGAACTATTCTATATGCCCACTGCAAGCATAGTTTTGAAGCCATTGCTTGTCTCCAGAACTGCTCAGCAGGAAGCAGTGTACCTTCTAGAAGTTGTGGTGCTTGTGTGGATCTAAACCTCAGTTTATAATCTTGTGAAATACAATCCTTAGGAGATTATTTATGTACTTTCTAAAGTTGGCTATGAATTTTTTATGCTTTTACAACTGTAGTGGGCAGTTGTTCTGTCCCCTGTGATGTCCCTTGGTATCTATATGAAATTTAGCAACACCACTCACAGTAAGGCTTCATTAGCTCTGGGTTGAAGCGCATCCAGGAAACAGGCCCCTTGCTTACTCTTCTGGCCCGAAAGCCGTCATGATGCACAGGCATGGTGAGCCTGGGGATGTTTCCTCTAATGATATGCAGAAGTTGTCCGAGCTGAGTGAAACATGGCTTTGGTGCTGGCTAAAGCGTCCTTTCTGACCAAAGTGTCAGTTAATTTCCAGAAAGATTAAACTATCCCCACATACACAAATGTTCAAAATTCACAGGCCATCTGGGGTTCCTATATCTTCACATGAGAGACCCCAGATGGATTATAAATTCATCCCTGTGGGTAATAGAGTGCAGTTGCTCCTCAGTCTTCCTACTTTTCCCAGTGGCATCTGATACTATGGCCATGATGAGGTTAATTTATGTGGCTTGATACACTTTATCATCTGTCACTTGTACAGCTCTTGCTGTGCCATCTGGTGTCTCAGAGGCGGTTTCAGGAAGCAGCATGCATAACAAGGTATCTGTATTTGTGAATTCTTTCAAGCATTTATAGGTAATAGCTAAAAGATATTTTGAGAAGCCAGTGCCCATCTCTGCCGTGGATCACCACTAACATGGATAATCTGACATGAGTTTCAAACAAAGCCTGCTATACTTTGCAGGAAAACACATCTGAATTAGTCTGCAATCACCAATATTGATGGAATCTGTTTATTTCAAGACCCTGAAGATCTCTATCAGGCTGAGAATATCTTACTGGGCTCTTGTGTGAATCAGGAAAAGGCAGAGACAATGGCTTACTATCAAACATGATGGATGATGAGACAGAACAGCACATACTAGCACGAAAAATTGTTTAAATCAAAAATCCTGCAGCAAAATGCCTAAGTGCCCCTACTATAATGATTTCATATCCATGTCTCATTTTCAGCAATGTGTTAGGACCTCAAGAGAGCACAACAAAACATTAAATAGGTAAAACCATGAGAAACAGATAGAAAATACACTCGGAGGAAGTGGGGATGTTGAATCGACACAGCATGGACCATCATGTCTGTCAGTCAGCCTGTGATTTGCATTCCACTATGCCAGGAGCCAGGGACAGGGCTGAGGTGGGGGTGGGAGAAATTATGAATGTTAGGGCTCTTGCCCTCCAGACACCATAATTTATTTGGGGGTGTAAAATACAAAGATATATATTTTTAGTAAATACTCAGGTAGAAAGAGAATCAAATCAGTGAGTGTTTTAAAAGAGACAGTATAGCAGAGTATGGCAAATTTCTTGAAAGAAATTAGTGTTAAGCCAGGTTCTGAAGAAGTGAAGAATGACCTTTATAAAGGAAGCTGGAAAGTGTGCAGGATGATGCAAAGGTCAAGAGGCAAAGCCTGACTATTTTATGAAGGGTATGGCCATCCAGGAACTTAAGCAAAACATAGGGGTCCCTGGTGAGAGATGGAGTCAGTGGAACAAGAAGAGTTACTTAGTGCAGGTTGTAATATAATACACTGAGACTTTGAAATTTAATTTATTGGGCATCACAGAGCCATTGTACGTTTTCAAGAAGATGTTGAATGAAAGTAGAGTTTGAGGGGAAGATTACTGCAGCAGCAGTATGCATTGGAATGTCAAATATGAGTGCAAGAACAGCGATGACATAATCAAGAACTTTCCTAATGTTTACAGCTGAACCACAGTTAAATATAATAAACTGCAGTTAAAATATAATTATAAGATAGCTCTAGTGCATGGAATATTAAAGGTAACCCACCGTTTAAAAAACAATTTTCCTGTCAATAATGAATTTACAAATATCATCCCATGTCTTCCCACCTCTCAGCATTTCTCTCTATATTAGAGGACTAAGTAAACATGAGCCAATAGATGCTGCCCACACAGCCAAAGACGGTCTGGAGATCTGTACTCTGAGAACTGGAATAAAAATCACTGAGTTTAACTGAAAAGTCATTTGATTAAAAAGAACCCTTTGAAAACCATCTATTCTGTGTAGGATCATCTCTTGGTACTTTCTGATTATAAATTTCTAGAAAGGAAAATCTAGGTTTTATGTTTGAGAGACACCTCTCATCGGGAAAGCCTAGCTGAGCCAGTACTGTGTTTCTGACAGTGGTTAAGAACAAAGAATTTCATCCGAAGAGGAAGGGTTGCTCTTGCCATTGATGCCTAGAGATTGGAGAAGTAGCCTGGCCAGGCTTATGCACTATTTTAATCCACTCTGCTGTTCTCCTCCAGCACTGCACACTCAGAAATCTGTCATAGTCATTTTGATCTCGTGTCTATTCAGCCAAGGGCTGGCGGACAGTAGGGGCTCAATAAATGTTCATGAAATGAAATAAGCTATGTGTTTGTATTGTCCACTTTCTGAGAAAACAACCTTTTCTTTTCCCTGCTGAAATGTCTTTATTGAAATTTCTGGACTGTGGCCTGGCAATCTTGGAGTCATTGTTGAGGAGATCATCTTTGCCATCTGACAGTTCCCCTCTGCCAGTATATATTCTGCTGGTTGGACATGGAATTTTTTTTTTCTTTTGTTTTGTAGCTCTGGGTGGAGTAACACATGACTTTCTTGGGCAATGTCAGCCACTTATCCCTCTTTTATCTAGTCTAGGGGTCAGCAACTTTTTCTGCAAAAGGTCAGATGCAAACATTTTAGACTTTTTGGGCTGTATGGTTCTTCACAACTAACTCTGTTGTTATAGTGTGAAAGCAGCATAGACAAAGCATAAACAAATAGGTTTGGCTGTGTTCAATCAAACTTTATTTACAGAATAGGTAGTAGTCATATTTGGCCTCCAGGCTATAGTTTACTCACTCAATTTAGTCTATAAATTATAACGTCCTTAATATATTGTTTTGAGTATTGTAATGTTTCTACTTGCTGACATTTAGTCAGTATCTCCTGCCTTCTTTCTTTTTGGTACCAACCATCACTTTTGCATTTATTTTTGTGCCACTCATTACTTTTGCACCCATGATTAAACAGGGGGATTAGGCCTTGCCAAACTTTGTTGTTTATGCGCTGTGGGCACTCAATTCCTTTAACACACAACCCACTCTGTCCTGTGAAGTGAGTTTTTTTACAGTAGCAGGTGATTCTGGCAATAATACATCAAAATTCAATAAAGTTGGCAAATTCTTTCTTTGGAGCTGTCATTAACCTGTGAGTTATTTCAGCAGAATATTATTTGTGTTTCTATTCAGTTAGTAATTAAGTTTTTCTTGGATCTCTTGATGATGTGGAGTCTTTAAATATTTATTCACTCATATTTTTGACCTTCTTTGAAGAGCTAAGGGCCATAATGAGAAATTTACCTTCTCTCAGTTGCCTTTTCTTGACCTGGGCTCTATGCTTTACGCTTTCTGAAAGAAGGGAAAATTATATAGACATAGCGGGTATTAAACTGTCTTCTGTGAGGTACCAGGTTTCTTTGAATCATCTATGGGGATCCTTTAAGTGCTGATGTACTTACTTGCAGAAAATACATTCCTTACATCACCATCAAGATATCTGAGGGTGGCGGGCATAGATATATGTTTGCTATGGTTTCGGTGTCCCTTCCAAAACTCATGTTGAAATGTAATTGCCATTGTGATGGTAATAAAAGGTAGGGCCCATAAGAGATAATTAGGCCATGAGGGGTCTAATTAATGCCAATATTGCAAGAGTGGTTGTTATAGAAGTGAGTTTGGCTCTTCCTTGCTCTTGTGCTCTCTAGCCCATCCACTTTCTGCCATAGGATGATGCAGCATGAAGGCCTTTGCCAGTGCCAAGTTTTTGGACTTTCCAGCTTCCAGAAGCATGAGCCAAAAGTCTTCTATTGCTTATAAATTACCCAGTCTTAGATATTCTGTTACAGCAACACAAAACAAACCAAGACAGTACTGTGCAATGAAAACCTCACAGCTTGGAAGAAAATAGATAAAGGAATTTCTCCAGATTGTATCAGTCTTGAGGCATACAGTAATGACAAATGCCATCTTAGGACTCTTGTATTTGCAAGGTTTTATTTGGTTCTTTTATACTACTCTCGTTTGTAAATGTTGAGTTGTTGCAGAAACCCATGTACATTTTGTCACAGTCTCCTTTATGAATATTATTCCTGAACTACTTCTTTCTGCTTTTTCTAAGCTATCATGGTTGATCCCCCTCCATCAGAATTAGAATATCTATTTATAACATTGCCTAATTAATACATTAAAATAAGTCTTATTAAAATGCACAATACTATTGTCAAAGAAATAGTGTTTTATTACCTGAGATATATGAGACAGGTTGATTAAAGAATAAAGAAGTAAAATATGAGAAGAAATTGTCATCCCTCCTTTACAACAGGGAAAAAATAAACTTTTGCTTTTAATTGCTGAGATTCTCAGTGAGTGGTTTTCTTGTGCAAAACAAATGAACAACAACAACAACAACAAAATCCTTGGTGAATACAGAGCTATAAATCTATCAGAGATCCCTGGTCAGAGCTACACTCTGGGCAAGGGATTTAGGTCTGTGTATTCTGATCCCAAGTTAGTTACATGCATTTCCTGGTTTTATCTTTTAAAAACCCTTCACCATTACCATTTAAAACTTATTTATAAGCAATGAGCCCTGCATACATTTGCTATTGAAGAAATCAATAATTCTAAGTCCTAAGTCTTTCCAAATTTGGCAAGGTTGTCTTGCAGAGCTGGCAAATTCTGCCAATCCTGAGAAACTAGTATGAAATACTAGATTTGGAGATGGCTAAGGGCATTTCCCATTTCATTAACATTTAGAACACATTAAGGACTAGTAATAAATATAGCATAGCCATTGGACTTCTGCCCCAAGCTCAGGGGGGAGGGAGATTTTAGCGGGAGCTTCCTGCTACTGAAGTGTGATAAGGTAGGAGAGGGGTCATACAAACTCCAGATCTCAAAATAGGAACATTAAACCAGGAAGGAAGTAGGAAAAAAATTTTTTTTTTTTAGGTCTTACAGCTGATGGAGATGTTATCATCAAAAACGTAGAGCTGACTTGTGGGGTGGGAGCACAGGGAGAAATGTAGGAATCACCCTGCTGTTTCTCTTGGCCCTTGAGAGAATGTCAAAATAAACACACCGAGGTCTGTAGGCAGAGGCTGTCAGCAGTCTGGGCACTGTGTAGACCACATGTAAAGGGACTTGGTAGTACACAGCAAACCAGTCTTTGTTTCCATAATTGTTTCAAAGATAGAAGAGAGAAAAATTTCCTTTTTGCATCAGAGAACAAATGTAGACAGTGATAATTACAGAAGCAGATTATGTGGAGACCATGATGAGGGTTTGCATTTAGCCTAATCTCCTTTTCTTAGCTATACTTTGCCATATTTTAAATGTTATGGGGAAAAACGGGTAGGGCACATAAATTTAGTTGGTAGAAGAGAAAATGCCCTTGCACTTTGTATAAACATAACATCCATGGCATCAGGCCTACAAGTGTCATGTAATCTGTCTTTAAGGCAGAGTTCAGGCTATGTGAGTGAGGCCACCCTGTTAGATGGCTCAGTGTTCTGAGAGTTATATGCTGCCCAGGGAGGAAGAAGGCTCTTCTCGAGGCTTCTACTATAAAACATGATTGAAAATGACAGGCAATAAAAATTCAGATGACCTGAATTACATAGTTTGATTTGATTTGACTAAGCCCATATTCCACATACTCAGTTAGGATATACACATTTCAGAGAGGGAACTGCTTAGCTAATTAATGACAACTCACTCAACATGTATTTCCCATTTAAATACCTGTATTAAACCCTTACTTTATTACTATATTTCTTCCTGTTCTTCTTTGATTGACAATAGTTACCAGAAATTGGGCTAATCACTTTATATTTATTTAATGAAGTCCTTCAATGAGTTCAATTCCATTATTTTCATCTTATAGACTTGGTTAGGTTATGTATCCAAGAGTGTACATAGCTCATAAATGCAGGAGGTGACATCGGAACCCAGGTCAGTTTGACATCAAAACCCCTCCGTCTAATCTGCAGTAGTTCCTCTTCTAAAATGACACACTGTTTTCTTCAGCATATTTAGTTATGTTGAAGTTTTCATGTTGTAAGTGGTTTAGTCATTGAACAAAGGACGGGCTCTATACATATTCCTCGAAAGTACCCCTCCATCCTCAACGTGCCTCTAATAAAGAGAGGCCTCTACCAGCTGAGTTTAAATGTGAGCCCTGCTATTTAATTCCCCTCCTTCTGCCAATATATTTTTTCTACTTCTGCAAATTGAAGAAGTGAGTTTGACTAAATAGTGATTGAGGTTTTGGTGGAGTGAGTTTTGGAGAACTGATGAGAAGGTAGTAAAAAAGAGTGAACCGTGGTTACTTAAGTGTCTTAGGCAATGCCATTACTGTAGCCAGTGAAGCTGCCATTGCGGTTTCCTCCAAAGAACTGAGGTTTTTGACTCCCAGTACTCAAGAGTTTTGTGTCATAAACAAAATGACCTACTGATATATGAGAAGAGTCATATTTCTTTCCCTTGCCTGCTTCTTCTTCCTCCTTCTCTTCCTGGAAGTATGTGTGCAGAGGCTTGTGGTGCACTGAGGGAGAAGATGATGCAGAGCTCTTTGCTGCAGATAGAGAGGCCTTGGCTTATAGCCTCTCATTATGGACTGCGCTGAGTGTGCCCTTCTGGGACCTGGGCCTGCTACAATGTGAAGGCTGTCTGAATTAGTTTCACTGGTGTTCCCAACAACATCCTAGACCAAATGTGGAATGGCTCAGACTTGGAAAAGAATAGTGGAATTTAACAAACTATGAGTGGTTGTATAGGGTTGAAAACTTTAAGAAAGATTACCTGGGAAAAGAAAATGAAGGAATTGAAAGTGATCTTTATTCTGATAGGTAGGCAGTGAATGGGTCACTGGTTCAGGCACTGCAGTAATTCTGGACAGAACCTACTCAATGTGTGATTTATCATTGTCAGAAATAAAAATTGCCTTTGCATTTATCATTCTACCTCCAAATTCTATTATATCTGCTAAACTCACAATCTCTCTTTTGCTCTTCCCACTTCTATTCCTTATAAAAACTATAGTGGGCAAGCATTTTCCTCTATGCTGACCCCAATAAGTTGAAAATACACATGGAGGTTGGGATAGAAAAACACACAATTCCATAATGCTAGCGACATCTGTTTATCTCAACATCTTTGTGGTGACACTGCGCTCCCCAAGGACCTGCCTTTATTCACTCAGCTGTTGATTCTTTGCCAGGAGGACATTCCACCATATTAATCCTGCTGATGGCCTGTCTGTGTAGATAGATTTTTAAACCACTAATTTAAAAAACTACTTAATACCTCTATTGATAATTATTATGTAATTTCATATTTCTTAGCTCTTAGCAACATAGTTCACATTCTTTAAAACTGCTAAAATTAGAAAAATATTTCTAATAGTTGTTCAGTATATTTTCCAATATATCAAATTTTCCATTAATAATTTTATATATTAAAAAAGTACATGTGTACATCTATGCACGTTAAATTATAAATGTAATAATATTTAATAAAATGTTCATGGTTCGTGTTTAGACTCATGAAAAGCTCAGGTTAACTGCTATGGTTTATCAGTATACAGTAAGTGTTGGACATTGTGAAACATTCACTCCTAACTATGTCTGTTTGATGGATGTTGCTTATGTCTTAAGTATGGCTATATATTACCAGATGGAAGAAACCTATGTACCAAAAGCTGAAATCTTATACTTGACTCTAGCTTCTTTGAGTAGAAAACTTTGGGGAATAAAGAGTACTAATAGAAAATGCATTCTGAGTCTATGCTGTAGCTGTGAACAACAAAGAAAGTATTTTGAATGCAAACATATTTTCTTTCAACTGTGGTAAGGAATGTCACAGTTGGACTGAAGTCTTGTTAGCTATTGTGTCAAACTGGAATAATGTTTCTATCAGAACATGTCTCATTTTAAAAATTATGCATTGTTAACTGTAAATGTTGGCAGACCCATATTTCAAACTGGGCAACGAACTAGTTTTAAAACAAAAAGTTTAAAGATTCTTTAGATGCAGAATTTTATTAGCTTTGATTTCTATATCCAGTTAAAAAAAGGTTTCTGTGTGTTCTTTCAATGGCTTAGATTGCCTATATAATTAATATTTCTAGTTTTCAACTAATCAGGAAAAAATCACTTTGACATACATCTGGCTCAAAATGGTGGTGGACAGGCTAATAGGTGAGAAGTAAAGTCTGTGAGAAATGGTGGGAAATAAGGATCATTTATTTTGCCACCAGCTCTGTGTGTGGTGATTAGAAAAATAATAAGTTATCAAAGTTTACTCTTTGATCTAAGGAGCAAAAATTTGAGCCATGGATTGACTTGTACTTCAAATTTGCAAAAGACATGGATGAAAGGAAAAAAACCCTAGATTTATTAAGTATATACTAAGTACCAGGAGAAATTCTATAAGTCATGAGTATGTTCTGTTTCTTAATAAATTTAAGTAAATTACCATGTGGTTGACTTACACAGTATCATCAAGTACAGGCATTCATATTGAATATAATGAGTAATACCTGGTAGTAAACCTAATACAAGCACATATCTCAATGAATGTGATCTATATTCCTCTTATTAAAGCCTCTGTTATCTTTGTGTAAAATTTATTATTTATTCATTTTTAGTTTCCCTTCCACTTACGGGACAGATTTGTTTTTTCAAATTGTAGCTAACAACATGCCAATATGCCAATGTGAGTCTTTATTAAGGCAATGTCTTTATGGCCAAAGAACAAAAAATGCTTAAAATATTTTGAAACTAACATCATTTTAAAAATTCTGTATTCAGTGTTGCATGAACTAGTTAGCGGTCAGGAATTCCTGGAGGACATAGGTATAGTTTTCTCCCACTGCTTCTAAGTTATCAGCAGAAAACAGATGGGGAGGAATTTTCCTGAACCCCATTTCTGATCTGAAAAAAAATTTTATAGAGTGTTTAACTGGAACACGATCAGTTGATCCTGAATAGAGTAGCTGTAGTGGCTTTTACTGCTTCTTCAAAATTTCTTTGCTTGACTCTGTTAACGACAAAGCTGAGAATGTAGCTCCTTCCCCATTGTAGCAATGAGCAATCGATGATTGCACATTTTGTGTTGCCATGGCAATTGCTCAGTTAATGCTGCTTTCCCCTCCATCCCTCCCTCCCTGCCTCCCTAATTTCCTTCCTTCCTTCCTTCCTTCCTTCCTTCTTTCCTTCCTCCGTTCCTTCCTTCCTTCCTTCCTTCCTTCCTTCTTCTGTGCTTCCCTCCCTCCTTCCCTCTCTTTCTTTCTTTCTGAAAGCAGTGAATGGTGAGGAATATAGATTTGGGTACTAAAAGATTTAATTTCAATAGAAGTCCCAAGACTTATTATAATTGCTCTTAAAATTATATGGTGATGGTTTGAGCTGTTAACTCTGTCTTCTGTACCTATACAAAATATATGGATGTTTTATTTAGAAACATAAAATGTGAATTGATATTAAGAAATTTCCCCCCTTTTCTTCTCAACCAAAGGTATTCTATAGATTACTTTGAAATGAAAATGTTACCTGGGTGTGTGAGCTGAGAGTTTGGACTTTTCATCTGACAATGAATGACACCGTATTTGACCTTGAAGAGGGTACTGGACCTTACCATTGTCTATATGTAGAAGCAGGAATGATTCAGATACCTAATGATTATTAAAAATGCTTTGATGCCTCAAATGAAATAACTACATGCTTTAGAATTAAATATTTAAAATGGATATAATTTCATGATTTTTCATTATTTCATTGTGAAGAAAATGTGTTTCAGGAATTACAAAACTGTCTTAGAGTCAAATATAATAAAGCACAGCATTGTTAATAGGCTTACCTAGAAAATTAATAAAAATCCAAACCTAAATTCAGGTTCACTGGGTTTTCATTTTTTAAATCGATTTCTTTTCATGGCTTTTGATATTATTTCTCCTGTGATTCATCAAAGAGAATAATAAGAGGTATTATTATTGTTGTTTGTGAGGGTAAAACATATTGTGTCATTAGATCAATGTCCTCTCATCAAATTTGGTTATGTCCTGGTTCAGAAGTGCTTATGTAACTTAAGAAAATGTAAAATATATTTGATTCTTAGTTTCCTCATCTGTAGAGCTTTTGTGATTTATTAATAAAATAGGGCTTTTATGTTATATAATATCTACATCAGAAGACATTTTGTAAGAATTAGATTAAGATAAGTATAAAATGCTTCCCAACTCTAATGAGTTATACAATGTATGGCCTTATTTTTGAAGGCAGCATGTGGCCCAAGTAGAGAGGGCATTAAATATTAGGCTTACAAGTGTTGACTTAATTTGTTGTGTAATGGGAAAGACCTGAAAGATTTTAGAAAAGGCAGTACAAATGCCAAAGTAGAACTTGGGGAAGATTTAACCTTGCAGCAGTTTGTGTGACAGACCAAGAAACAAATAGAATGATGGTTGTGGTATAGGATAGTTAGAAGACTAGTACAATATTCAGGTGAGAGATAAAGAAGGATCTGAACCAGGTAATTAACTGGGTCTCTTTCTCTCACCCAGGCTGGAACGCAGTGGTGCAATCATTGCTCTCTGCAACATCAAACTCCTGGGCTCAAGCAATCCTTTCACCTTAGCCTCCTGAGTAGCTGGGACTACAGGGACGTGCCACCAAGCCGTGCTAAATTTTTTTTGTATGTTTTTATAGAGATGGGGTCTTGTTATGTTGTTAGGCTGGTCTTGAATTCCTGGGCTGAAGTGATCCTCCTGCCTCAGCCTCCCAGAGTACTTGAATTACAGATGTGAGCCACCGTACCCAGCCAAGTATAATTAAAAAAAAAAATCAGGCCGGGCGCGGTGGCTCACACCTGTAATCCCAGTACTTTGGGAGGCCGAGGCGGGCAGATCACGAGGTCAGGAGATGGAGACCATCCTGGCTAACACAGTGAAACCCTGTCTCTACTAAAAATACAAAAAATTAGCCGGGCGAGGTGGCGGGCGCCTGTAGTCCCAGCTACTCGGGAGGCTGAGGCAGGAGAATGGCATGAACTCCAGGGGGCAGAGCCTGCAGTGAGCCGAGATCATGCCACTGCACTCCAGCCTGGGTGACAGCGAGAGTCCGTCTCAAAAAAAAAAAAAAAAATCAGGTAGGTGCAAAAGACATAGCAATAGAATCTTTGGGATTTTAAGTTTAAGAATCTTTGAAATTTACACTTTAAGAATGAAGATGAGGCATTAAGTAAAGACAGAATGAAATATGGCTTAGAAGTTTAAATCTCAGGCATACATGACAAAATTAGAAAATTTAGGAGAGGAAACTGGTGCTTATAAAAGATGATAAATCAGCCTTAGAGTATGTTGACTTTGAGGAGTTGGGAGGGCACTCCACTGGTTGAGAGGGCACCCCATTTAATGACAAGAAACATTAAATGAAATCAGAGAAGTAGAAGATCAAGTGATTAGAGGATGAAGAATCATTTGCAAGGGAGTAATAGTAGTAGTCCTGAGAATGACGGTCTTAGATGAGAAAGATACTACAGAGACAGAGGGATAGGTATTATCGTATTAAGAGGTTGTGAGAAAGTGGGGCTCTTGAAAGGGGCTAGAAGGAAGGGTCAGATAAATTAAAGAATAAAAATATTAGCATTATGGATGCCAAAGAATGAGAGATTTGATATTTTCATGGAGATAGGCTGTTCAATTTTTAAAAATATTTTATTGGAGGCCAAGAAGGAAGGGAGGGTGACTATTAGAAATGCCAATTTTGAGGAGATGATCAGTGAGGAGTGGGAGGTTGGAGATTGTATCTGTTTTCTTCACTATGTCACCATCACCTACTAGGGGCCTCACATACATGAACTATATAGTAAATATTTTTATGAATGAATTCATGGTGAAAACCAGATTGCTAAAGTTCAATAAATGAGTTGGTGACAGGTAATTAAAATTAGAGAATGTAGGCTGCTTTTCTAAGATATTTGCAGTGGTACAAAAATTATATCATGGACATATGTCACTACTACTAATAGCTAAGATTTATTTGTAGCTTATTATTATTTCATTAGATCTCAGCAATCTTATGAGGGAGGTACTATTATTATCTCTATTTTAAAATTGACAAAACTCAAGCATAGAGAGATTAATAAATTTGCTGGAAGTCATATAGCTGGTCACAGAAGAAGCTAGGATATATCTGCTCATATCATCCATCTACTTAAAATTCTTCATTAGATTCCGCATTGAATCCTAGTGTCTACCACAATGTCTGTCACACTGAGGTGTTTGTTACCTTCCTGCTGATGAAGAGACTGAGACATAGAAATCAAGCTACATGCTCAAGACCTGACAGAGTTAATTTTAGTGGTGGAGATAGAGGTTGACTCAGGCACGTTGAGTCCAGAGCCCCTGTTTGTAACCACTATACCACACTGCCTCCAATTACTTTATGCCTGACATGTATGGCTATGTATGAGATTGAGTTTTGATAGAGTATTAAAAAACAGAATTAGAAATAGTAAATAAGGAGAAAAGTAAGTGATTAAAGCAGCAAAGAATGTGATGACAAATATTAAGTCTGGTAGGAGTGGCAGAGTGGGAGAAGTGTAGATAATTCAAATTCATGGAGAAACAGGGGTTCTGAGTGATGTTGAGATCTGAGACGTGTGCACTAGTGGATGGGTGATGATGGGTAGAACTGCAGGTTATGAATGTTGAACATTTTAACACTTATGACACGAGGGTGTTAAAAAGACTGAATGAGATGAGCTTTTGGAAACAAATTTAGACAAAGAAGAATTCTTTTTTCCAGGCACAGTGTCTCAGAATTATTGATAGGATCACATGTTACATACTAATGCTATTCACATGATGGGGATGATCGTCTGGGAGTTTATCTGTGGCAGGTGCTAAATCCCATGTTGGAGTCTTCCAGTTCTACAGTTGTGAGTCCAGAGAAGTTCTTCTAGATGTAAGTTCATAGGATTTGCTTAAAAAAAAATCTACAGAACCTAGTCCCACACCTTATATGTAGGAATCATTCAGTAAATATGTGCATAATGGAGATTGTGCTTGGTAAGGGGACTCCTCTTTCTTCTGAGAAAATGTTACAGCAGGTACCCTCCATTCTTTAATACTTTCTTAAAAGATGTTGATTAATAACTTTCCCAAAGGAAGTCATTTGAGGGACATGTATTCAGTTCATATCTAAGGGATTTTGTTTGGAATTTTAGTGATCAAGGTTGAGATCTCATGGGTAACAGAATACACTATGTATTCTGTTATTCTATTTAAATAGGACTCCCGTTGAACTTATTGCCACAGTGCACCACTACCTCAAAGCCTGAGATACAGAAACTTGAAATTCTTCCCACTGCTCTGATGTCTTTCAATGCTTACTTGATGAAACAACCAGTTAATGTATAAGTACAGCTACTGGATTGTGGACTTCAGAAAGAAATGTTCCAAGAATTAGTAGTAGTTATAACTGAAAAGACATAGCCTGACTCTAAGGAGAGAACTGCATTTGAGATTCATTAATCTTACAGGCTGGATTTTTTTCCCCTTCACCCACATGGACACACACACATATGCACACAGGTACACATATACCCTTTCCTCAATGAATCTTTTATCTAAAAACTTCACGTTTTTTCTAAGGCAGACTGCACATCAGGATACATGTAGGACCTCGTGTGATATAAAACATAATTCTTCTTCAACAGGAGACATTTCTTTAGACTCTGATTCATTACTCGTTCAGGAAGTTGGGAAAGAGGCAATGAAAGGCAAAAATGAGCCACATTTTAACATAACAGATAGTCAACTTCCATAGACTTTTGTGTCCTCCTTCAGAGATTTTTTCCCCTCTTCGAAACTTTTGCAGATAAAGTTTTTAACTATGCTGTATTAGCCTCAGTGATAACCCAGTGAGGGTCAGTCTATAACTGCCTCTTGGATTGCAAGAGAACAGAAGTTAGAGTCGAACTAATAGCATGCAGGGAGTTCAGTGCTTTTGCTGCTTTGAAGCCTGTCTGTCAATTTTTCTTAAAATACACACGTACATACACTGCCTTCGGTCCTTTCACTGACTGATTAATGTGGCTCTGTTCCTGCAGGCTAACACATACTGCACTCTCCTTGTTTCTAGCAGCCAAGCCCCTCTGGTGTTGCCCAAATTATACCTGGTTCTCTTCTACGAATTATTGTGATGATTAAAAACGTTTGATGATATACCATTTTTGGATTCCAGACCTCCTGTCAGATAATAGAGTCAGAAGAGTGGGGCTGCTACAGTTATTCCATATCAATACTCTGAGTTCAAATAAAGTGTCAGGATGACTAAGTACAAGGGATTTGTGGAATGCTTTAATGTTGCCTCATTTCAAATCACTTCATAAGCAGCCTGGAAATGAGCTCAATAAATTCTGTTGGAGGAAAAAAAAAAAAAAAGAGCCCTGTATTCACTACAGAAAAAGTAGGTTGCTATTTTATAATTAGGCCTCTGGGCTGGTGAGAAGGAGTCTTATTTCCTGTTTGAAAGCCACTTTGTAAGCTCTGTGATGTGGAGATGGCTAAATGAGTATGAAATATTATAATTAAGGACATCACAAGCTGTTTATCTTATCAACAGTGTTTTTCCTTAAAGGCTGCCTCATTGACCACTTGTGTATTATAACCACTGTTTTTTCATGATTTGCCAGTTGTAACCAACAGAGGTTTATCCGGCTCTAAGGGGGCGAAGAGGTGATATGGATAGCAGCCCAGCAACAGAAGTTACTGAGAGACCTACATTGCTTTTATTTTGCTTGGATCAGGCATTCTTTTCATTAACTGCAATAAGCTGTTTGTTTATGGAAAGAAGTGAGTTTGCAAAAATTTGACTGAACCTGGTGAGGGCGTGTTACATGCCGTCCAGGGCCAGGCTGTGAGTGCTGTCTTGGACATCTCGCCCAGAATTGTGTTTTTGTTTCAAGGCTAACACAGAAAACCAGTCTTACTTTGGGAAATGAGAACTGGTTTATTATTGATTGGATGGAAAGCAAATGGCCAGGTCTGTAGTCTCCACTGTAATTTAAAAGGCTCTATATTATGATAATCTTTTGACCTGCCAACTTTCTTGTTTTCGTTCAACAGTGGGAGAGTGGGTCTTGCTCTTCTGTACTACTCTGATTGACAATTCTCACCAGGTTCTACTGAAAAGATCTAGATCATAGCCATTTGTCTCATAAGCCATTTGGCTGAACTGAAAGATCAAATCATGTATTCACAACATTTTGCCTTTGTGTTGATTTCTAAAAGATCCTAGTTCTTAAAAAACACAGCAAAATCTAATGTGTTCTTTAGATGCAGTTGGTGTAGCTGGACATTCAGTATTTGTTGGTACTTGGCAAAATGATGGAGAGTGACAGGTTTTTATTCTAAATTCTATCCACAAACCTGCTTTGTGCTAGAATCTGAAAGCCCCTTCTATATTCATGATTTCTCTGCCATTTCTCCTCTAAAATCTTTTTATGTATATAACAAACAGCTTTATGAAATAATGATAAATTTCATCACATTAGAAGTGTTAAGGCCGGGCGCAGTGGCTCACACCTGTAATCCCAGCACTTTGAGAGGCTGAGGTGGGCGGGTCACCTGAAGTCAGGAGTTCAAGACCATCCTGACCAACATGGTAAAACCCTGTCTCTACTAAAAATACAAAACTTAGCCAGGCGTGGTGATGGGTGCCTGTAATCCCAACTACTCAGGAGGCTGAGGCAGGAGAATCGCATGAACCTGGGAGGCAGAGGTTGCAGTGAGCCGAGATTGTGCCATTGCACTCCAGCCTGGGTGACAGAGCGAGACTCTGTCTCAAAGAAAAAAAAAAAAGAAGCGTTAATATCTTCTGATAAGGTTTTATGGATACCCAGGGCCACTGCTTATGGTTTTGACCTTGTGTACTGCATAAACACATCAGGCCAAGAAGTGAGTGGAGAATAAAATCTAGTTTACACTCACTTCACGTAGCTCTGCACCTTGGGACAGGTTTGGATTTGCATGGGGGCATGGGTTACTTTTTCTAAATTCACTGCCCATAGAACATGCCTGTGCCTAATTTGCACAAAAGCACCACATAAGCTAGAGCTGGGCTCCATGTTACTTCCCCTAAAGTAAAAAGAAATAGATCTATAATAGCTTTTCCCTTATCACGGGGGTTTTTCTGAATACCAGGGCTCCTGAAATAACCTTATATAGACAGAAGCTGACTTTGCTTATATGCATAATTATTAAACAAACACATTGTTTGTAGAGAATGCCAACATGTAAGCTATTGAATGACGCCATATTCCAGAACACAGGTTGGCAAACGTTTTCTGTAATGAGCCAGACATTAAATATTTTAGGATTGCAGGCCATCCGGTGTCTGTCACAATTGCACCTCTGCTATTGTAGCACAGAAGAAGCCATAGAAAATCCAAAAATGAATGGGCGTGCCTTTGTTCCAATAGAACTTTATGTATGGATGCTGAAAGTTAAATTTCTTGCACTTTCCACATGTTACCATTTAAAAATGTAAAACCCATTCTTAGCTTGAGAGTCACACAAAAATAGGCTGCAGGCTAGATTTGGCCTCTGTTGCCAGTAGTTTGTTTGCTGATCCCTATTCTATATAACTTCCAAGTAAGGCTTTTTCTTTTTCTAGAGGCTGGAATGGGGTAGAAGAAGAATTCTCTGAACTCTTCTGTTCTTTGGAATGAGCATCTTAACCTCACTGACATACTTTGAGAACCTGTCAGATTATCAAAAGAGGAAATGACAAAGAGGTGACATTTTAAAAAGCCTAATTTATTTTAACTTTTATATCTATTTAGTTGTTTTTAGGAAGTAAAGCATAATATTTCAATATTATTGAAATGCAAGAGAGGATCACCATGAATTGAGATGTACCTGTTCAGAAATCATGCTTCCTGCCATCCAACTGCTAAGTCCTATTTGATGTCAGCATAACTCTTGTACTCATTCATTCACTTACTCGTTTATCAAATACTTGAGCTCCTGCTTTGTGGAGGACCCATGACTTGCTTAAAATGAGGGGAAGCACAAATCATAGGAGAAAGTGTGAACCCCTAGGAAGTTCCAGAAGCAAGAGGTGAAGTGCAACAGCTACAGAAGGCTGGGAAACAGCCACCAACACACAGCCTGGCTTGTGAGTTTGTCCTGTGAACAAATGTGGCACACACCCTAGGAGGAGAAGAGATGGAGCCCCAAGTGACAGCAGAATGTAAACAGCAACTCAAAGCTACCCCCAAAAGAATATCATTCAAGTGTTCACTCGGAGCTTTTACCTACAGAAACTGACATCTTAGCAGCTTAATATTCTACGATGAAGGACAGTTATACTTTATACGCATATCTGTCAGGAACATAAGCCTGAATTGTTTTCTCTTTTCTCCTGAGAGTTCCATATTTTTAACAAGTTCCTCTTTCCATCTATAGTTGATGCCCTGATTTTCTGCCATGCTCGATGCATTCTTTCATTATTTCCAGGACAGCTCCTCAGAAGTAACGCCCTATCACCACACCACCTCATCATTACCTTGCACATGGGTAGAATTCCCTGTCAGAGAAATGTGTAATCGCACCTTGGTTTTTCAATGGAAACCTTAATTGAATTGAAAAAGAGAAGAGTTAATGTGACTTATTATAGTTACCCCAAACCCTGACAACTTTCACAGAAATGAAATACATGGGGAAGAAAAAAATTATTCTGACTCCAAAGTGCCAAAACATCAAGATGAAACATAAAACATGAAAAATGCAGTCCACTGTCCAGATATTTTGTCTTTTAAATGGCATGCATGTTGTATTTGCTAATTTAGCTGCCTTAAAACATACATTAAAATCTACCTAGAATACGACAGTGACATAAATGTATTAATTGTATGTAACATTTGTGGAGGTCTTCATATTTTCTGATGCTTTTCACATGCCATATTTGACTAATAACCAGTGAGGTATGAACATCAATTCCATTTTACAGAAGCGGTAATTGAGGGCCAAGATGTGAAGGGACCTGCCTCAACTCAATTGGCAGGAAGTCCAGGCAGGGGATGAGATTTCAGTCCAAGTAAGTCACAGGTTCCTGTGATAATGTGGTTGTTATACCATATTATCTTTTTATTTGACAAAATTGCACTAAGACTGCCATTAGCTCCCTATGTGAGTGTGATCAAAGAAACTAAGCTATATAAGCTACAGCCTTTGATTTTTAATTGTTGTTATTTGTAGAATCTTTTGTTGAGAGTCTCAACTCATCCTATAAGCTCTCTGCTACCTCTGCCCCCAAAATGTTGAAACCTGGGCTAAGATTATTTTAGTTGTTACCTGATGCTTCCCTCACCCAAGAACTTAAATAATATGGCATATTTAAAGTATTTGAATATCAAAAGGTTCAGCAAAGCCAAGTGTCTCGTATAGTATTAGGCAGATCTACCCTGGGCATTGGGTGTAACAATTTATCATTATGGGCAGATGCATAATTAGTCTCATTTCTAATGACACAGAGATACAAATTTCATGTTTGATGTGATCCTGCCAAATAATTTAACATGGTGCAGTTAAAAAATGACATGGATCATATATTTGGTTAGTGGTCTGTGAGGGAAATGAGAGTAAATCTGATTTCAGCCCCGTCAAGATGGGGCATCCCCTGCATCCAGCAGCCTCATATGAGAATGTTTATTTAAAAGGGTGGGGGGGTGGGGTGTATATGTTTGTGAGACTGTGGTATGCTTAACTGCTTTCCACATCTAGAATAAATATTTACCTAGAGAAAAATCTTCAAGGCATTAAGGAAGACAACAGTTCTCTCTCTTAAGACAGAGAAACACATAAAATCACAGGCATTTGTGGGCTGTCAGAGTCCCATGTGATAAACACTGGCACTTTCATGCACATTTTTGCATCTCTGCTGGTACCCTCTGCACTAACATCCTGCAGGTCCTCTTCCCTCCCCTTTACAAACTTAGACAAACAATATGACCATCTTAACTTTAAAAAAGGGGGCAAACCAGGTCCAGGGAAGATGCAGTGTAGGGTTTTTTTTTTTTTTTTTCTCAATCTTTTCTTCTGTTCCCTAATCCTGGACCTCACTTTCTCCACTGAGAGGCCCAGGAGGTCACGGTTAGTAAAGATATGAAATTAAATGAATGACAGTCCTGTGTAAACGGAGATATTTTCCAAGGAAAGTTGCTGTTTTGCTTGTTGAGTCACTGATTAATTCAACAAACATGTGTCAAATGATTATCTATCAGCGGCTATGCTAATCACTGGTGTGCCAACTTCCACTGACCACCCCTAAATTGAATAAACAAATCATAGCCTAGTGGGACAATGGACACATAAGTGACACAATTAAGATACAGTATGATGAGGGAGGTGCTATGCATCATTAAACCAAAAGGGAGGAAAATTAACACAGACAAAAGAGAGTAAGCTGAGGTTTCTTGGAGGAGAGAAACACATAGACTCATAATGTGGGGCTTCTACCTGCCAGGGCTTCTGCTTGAAGCTCATCTTCCATCATCCTGGGGCTTACCAGTGGGGGACTCGCATTTGTCATTTCTCTTTTCTTGTTTTACCCTCAGCCGTGGTGCTGCATCCTCTCTGGCTTCTGCTCACTGAGGGGCAAAGCCCATGAGCTGTCACTGCTAAAGTCTGCAGGGGAAGCTGTGGTTGTAATTCATATGCTAGTGCTGTTGGACTGACTGAAGCCACCGTCTCTGGGCTAGACCTAGCACAGGTCTCAGCACTGAATAAAGGCTGCTGAAATGAATTGGATTGCTGGCCATCCCTTTTATCCCCTGCTTGAGCCTGCTGCACCATTAATTTTGAATGATGGCTTTCCCCACTGTTCCTGCTGCCATCTACGGCATATGCCACCAATCAGAGAAGATGTATGCTCTCACTTTCTCTCAGGGGAAATAGCTCTGAAAGTTTTTTGGTTAGCTGATCCCTCTCTTCAGAATGCAGGGGCATCTGGGCAGTGGATTCTTCTCCTGCTCTAGTCAGGAGAAAAATAAATAAAAGCCTCACTTCTGACCCCGAAGCATTGGCTTTGGACAAAATTTTTGTGGCTCGATTCTCCCTTTCCAAGAATAAAATCTTTTTCAAGACTATATCTAGTCTGTCATGCAAATAGAATTCAAATGGCTTAGCAAAGCCAGCCCTCCAGATCCCTGCAGACACATGGAATTCTCCAGAGAATCCACTTTAAAATCAAAGAAGTGTAAAAAGTAAAAGTAGGGGAAAAACTACAGAAAGGCAGGGCACAAAAAATGATTGCATGGAGAGCAGAGGACTTATTATCCCTACCTAATGTAATTCTCCTGCACCTCAACATTACAGATTCTCCGATTCAACTCCTAAAAGAATCTTTTCTTTGTCCAAAGGGAGTAGGTACTGGCTGAAATTTCTGAAGGAAACTCATTGGTTTTGGGTCTTTTCCCCACTTGGGTCACTATGAAAACTAACTGATGTGATGCTGCCTTTAAGTAGATGAACAAAAATAAGAGTTTGGGATTGGTCCCCTGCAGAGTGGTAAGAAAGAATAAGAATGGTTAGCTAAGGTGATTGTCCTACAGGAGGTTTAATATATTTCTTTTTTAACTAGGGAAAATCTGGTCCCAGATGAAACTCCAGAATACCATAACATTTAGAATATCCTAATATATAGCAATGATTTTTAAATTTGGTGATAGAAGATGACTTGTAATTAAATATCAGTGATTGCTTTTACATAAAATATTTGCATACTTTTTTCCTGATGGTTTCTTTTTGCAAATATCTAGAACCCTTGGCTTGAATGATGACTTTCATGTTAGAATTGATCTCTTTGGGGTTTCTCTGAATATAACTGGGCACATTTTAGATGTACAACACTTATTTGTTAAATTACATTGAATGACATTTGAAATTATATCGTTTACTTGGCTTAAACCCTTGGACTTTCAAGGAACAGATTACTGTAACTCAGCAATGTTTTAGCTACAAAATAAGAAGTGTGCAGCCTGAACACAGTTGCTGTCTTTTTATTATTTCTCATTTTGATACATTTCTTATGCTGTTGGCTATTTTATTAGTACCCTCTGTTGCAAAATATTTTTCTTTAGCATTGTATCTTCATAACCATCAAGGTGGCTTCCCCAGGGTTTTCTAATGCTCAGCATGCCCAGGAATTGTAATATGGTAAATATCATGTGGGCAAAGTGATTGCATTTAAAAAAAATCTGTCAGCGACTGCATTCTTTCCCTGTTATTTAGGCATATTGATAATATATAGACAGCCTCCTTTAGGAAATATGACATGATTTTTGATGTATCTTTTCTTATCGATTATAACTTAGAATTTTTTAAAAAGTCCTTTAAAAAATCCATATCTAAATTTGGAAGTCCGAGTTTTGTAATTTCAAACACATTGCTCCGTTTTTAGAAGTGCCTTGTTTGATTAAGCTCATTAGCTTGGGTATATGGGCAAAAGCCATTGCAACTAAATTAATTTTGTATAAAACAATTGTTGTTTCTTATCAGCTTCTCTTTCAATGTGTTCTCCTAAGTGAATATTTTACGCAGGAACAAATACAAACACAGTTTTTATCATCTTGTGACGTGTAAAGGATGATAGACTATATGTTTCCAATATAGCTTTTATTTATACAACCATTATTTACACAATGTGTGGTTATATTTATTATTTATTGTTTTCACCACCCCTTATTCCTCAAAAGCTTAGAAACAGCTTACAATAATATATACAAGGATATGTGATGCATATACTTTGGAAAATTCATTAAGAATCTGCCAAATTAATTCAATACTGATAAATGTTGTAAAGATAATAAATGCCTGTTATTATTTTGAGCTTTTAGGTCACTGTCCATCATATATATATATATATATATATATATATATATATATATATATATAGCACTGAATACGAAATCATAGTGGCAGACCTCTTGGCTTACAAATGGCTAATTGTATTCATTTCCTGATTATACTTGGGGGAGTCATTGCTGATTATCTTCTGCAAATCTTGCTTTGTGAGTTCTATTGACATTCAAACAGAATGGGCTATAGAGTCATTTGTGGTTATTACTCAATACCTTTTGTCTAATTTCCCTTCCCCATGTAGCCTATCACCCAGCAGGAGATCTTTCATGTCAAAGTACTTAATTACCTTGCCCGAATCAGTGAAGGTTAAAAACAATACAAAACAACCAAACAAAACAATACAAAAAACAAATATGGCATATTTATATAGCTTTTTTACCCTGATTCATAATTTGCTTTTACATGTTTGACTGGAGGCTAATTTCAGAGCTCAGTGGAAGTCAAAGAAGCTGTCTCGAAGGCACGGCAAATCTAAGATATTACCACCTGTCTTGTTCTTGGAGCCCTGCCCTGTTGGGAGGTCAGGAGACCATGAATTGGGAAAGAAAGATGCTGCATCTGCCACATGTTTTATAAAACAGTGGTGTGTGTGAAGGTACTCATGTTTATGTATATGTTAAAGAGAGCAAACATCTTATTTGTGTATGTATGGATATGTCCATTGTATGTAAGCTTGTATGCATACGTGAAAATAAATAAAATACAAATAAAATAATTCAATTAAATGCAATCTGTGTCCTCTGTGGGCAAATAATGAAGACTTACACCGTCTTATATTTTTACCCACTATATAATGCTGTGTCTTTGTAGATCTAGAGCAGATAAAGCCCACTGGATAGGTGTAAATCTTTATTCCCCAATACCAGAACATTTTTCCTCAAATGAATTCTATTATTTTTCCTTGCAGCTGTGAAGCTTTTCTGGATAAGGGTCAAGGATATCCTCATGACTAAATGGTAAGCTTTTTATTTAGAAATGAAGATTTACTCCCCTAGTCCTGCTCGTCACCAAACCAAATCGTTTTGTGTTTCTTTTCTTTGCAATATTGCACATAGCCAATTTCGTATAAATATTCCTGTGATAGGGATATTTCTCCCTTTCCTCTTCAAGGCTTTTACTTGTAGAATACATTGTTGGTTTGGATGCTGTTACTGCTTCTGACCTCCTCCCCTTGTTTTTAGAAGCACCATGTGACCCTAGAAAGGCAATGCTTTGAGTGTGTTTCTACTTCACCTGTGAGAAAATCTAATGTATTTCATCATTAGACTCCTGTGGAAATATACAATGAAAGTAGGGGATCTGGTTAGCGCCGGAGGCAAAGTACTACTAACTCATCCCAAAAGATTGCTTTTTGATTAAGGGGCTCTTGCTGTAAGGTGCTCAGCCTTTCTTGCAGCTGATATGAACTGCTATTCTTGGCTGTATAACCTAAGTTGAACATCTGATTTTTTATTTTAAAGAAACAGCAATTATATTAAGGAGTCCTCATTTGCGGTATAATTCTTGAAAATTTCAAGTAGAATTCAATAAGCTGACTGAACATTATGCCAAAGAGTTAGGCAGAAATTCGTAAGGGAGAGAAGGTGGTGGGGAAAGGTAGAGGGAAATTCTACCCTAAATGTTTCACAGGTAAATGGGACCGTGTCAAAGACAATTCAGACTAGAAATCTGCTCTGCTTTAAGAAAATGAATGGTGGTCCAATGAAAAGCTGAGCTTAAAAAACATAACTTTTTTCTTCTTTCTCCCATGCCCTGAAGAGTTAAAATAGCTTGTTCTTAGTTTTGTGAAGAGAGAGAGAAGGAAGGGAAAGGGAGTAGGGGTAAACCCAGGGCAACTATATAATTTATTGTCCAAACTAGGACGCTTTTGGAGTTAAAGGTACTCTAATAATAATTACACCAGATAAAAGGCATAAATCGGGACTCTCACAGGCAAACTGGGATATTTGGTGACCCCTGGGAAGTACAATTAATGGGGCTTTTTGTCCCTGGTCTTTTAGCCTTGCTGTGACCATGAGCTCACAGTGGAAGCATCATTTCTATTGATGGCTTTTTTTTCTTCAAGGTTTCTGATCATAAACTGTCTGTGGTATAGGCAATCTCAATTACACTTTGTGGTGGGATAGGTTTTCTGTTCTTGGCATTCTGTTATTAGATTAACAAGCATTTTATTGTTTCTTTTGTATATGGGCTTTTCATATTTGGCACAATTGGAATGTGAAAAAAGAAAAAGTATTTAATAGGACAGCTGAAAAAGAACATCAAAGCCCACTATTTGAGTTATCTTTAACTGTTAGCTATCTTTTGTTCTTCAGAGCCCATCAATCTATGAATTCTGTCTCTTTTCTTCATATAATGATACTGTTTTCTCATTTTCGCTGGGAAAGGAAGAAGGCAGAAAGAAACTTGTTGTGATTGTTTTCTAAAAATCCCAGTGATTTTTCTTTCACAGTAGGGCTTTTTCAAAAATGAAATGTATAATAATTTTAGTATATAATTTTGGCCTGACATGATAGCCTTTGACATTTCTTAAACAAAGTTTGAAACTAAAGAGATCAATTTGAAGCAAGGGTGATTGTGTACTAACATTAGGAAGATGTACTTTTTTTGGTTTTATTCATCAGCTTTAGGGCTTTTAGATGGTCGCTTTCAGTCACATTTTTTATGAAAAAACAAGACTCATGTAAATAACTGCAAGGCTCTTGTATCAGTTTGAACCCAGAGAGCGCGCCAACAAACAACACAATGTGATGTGGAGCAACACGCTGTTTTAATGAGCGCCTGGGTGCAGACGGGCTGAGGCCTAAAATGGCATCAGCACCAAACGAGGATGGGGCAGGGGTTTTATAGTCTCCTGTAAACAGGAAATGTCTCAGTCTGATGTAACTGCTACGCGGTACCCTGATGGCCTCTCTCTGGGTCTTCAGGGGGTACCTGTCTTTGGGCCAGCTCTCTTCCTGCTTCTGCTGTCTTGCTGACACACGCTGCTGGTGCAAGTGGTCTTGCGCCTTGGGACTGGACCTGAGAAAGGAGGAGTTATTCCTTCTCTTAAGTTTTCAGGCCCCGGGGAGAATCCTTCAATAACGAGAAAGTTCACTTGAGGAAAGAAAAGTGAAAATGAAGCTAAGTCATTGATTTAAAACATCATATGGTCAGATTTCTTGCAGACATTTTGGATATATTATGCTTGATGAGAGAGCAAACAAACCAACCAACAAACCCAAACAGTGATGTCACAACTTATTAAGACCTTATCAAATGCCAGACCCTGTGCTAAGGGTTTTATTTACACTGCCTCACTTAATTCTTACAGAAATCCTATTACGGATACAATTTCTTTATAAGAGATCTTAAGAAAATATCAAAACTCCCAGAAGGTAAGTCACTAGACCTAGTTCGCAGAGAAATGAGAAAATGAAATTCAGAATGAGAGTATATTAAACTGGTACAGCTATCTACTATTTATAAGTGAGAAGATTTAGGTAAAATTTTAAAAAGGTCAACGTATTTTTGAGAATAATTTTCTGTTTGAATTAATAAATACGGAATATATATTTTAAACACTAGATTTTCAGTAATTCAAAAAAAGCATTAAAAAATGAAAGGCAAGAGAAGTGTGTCATTAAAAATGTAACTTTTAGCTTTTCCCTTGGCACGAAACTCTTCCCCATCTCCCTTGCACAGAACATCTCCCTGAGAGAAGAAGAACAATATCCCAAGACTAGGTATAGCAGCTCTTAACACCTCTCAGTTTATTCTCTCCTCTAGAATGACAATTCACTATTCATCTTTCCCATCATCTGTCTTTTTCTCTAAAGATCCTGAATCACTTCCTCTTTTTTTTTTTTTCTTTTTTTTTGCGGAGTCTTGCTGTGTCGCCAGACTGGAGTGCAGTGGCATGATCTTGGCTCACTGCAAACTGCGCTTCCAGGGTTCAAGTGATTACTCCTGCCTCAGCCTCCCCAGTGGCTGGGATTACAGGTGTGTGCCACCACGCCCAGCTAAATTTTGTATCTTTAGTAGAGACGGGGTTTCACCATTTTGGCCAGGATGGTCTGGATCTCTTGACCTCGGGATCTGCCCGCCTTGGCCTCCCAAAGTGCTGGAATCACAGGCGTGAGCCACTGTAGCCGGCCAACTCCTCCTCTTTCTAAGACCCATCAACTTGGTAACTCCCACCAATAAATGAGTGTTGAATTAAACTGACTGAACTGAATCACATCTCTCCAAACACTGGTCTAGCAGCAACTGACTTCCCCATCTCCTGTATCTTATTTGTTCTGCTTGAGAGAAAAGAAAACTGTAAATCAAAAAGAAAATAAAATGTTTGGCAATTCCTAAATCCTGTTATAGAAAATAATCAAAAAGTATTGATGACATTTGGGGCCATGGCTTATAAAAGTGATGACTTAGCGTGGACTGCAAAAAAGTACCCGCTCTGGGCAGGCTAAGTATAAAACACAGCTTCCTGTGGCAAGATGAAACCCAGGGGTGTTTTGTCCTCTTCCTCTACCCTTCAGAGGGGGCAGTACAGTCCTCCTTTGGTATCCCTAGGGACTGATTTCAGTACCCTCTAGGATACCAAAATCTGCAACGTTGAAGACAGTGTGGTATTTGCATGTAACCTATGCACATCCTTCGGTATAGGTTAAATCATCTCTAGATTACCTATAATATCTAATACAGTGTAAATGCTATGCAAACAGTTGTTCTACTGCATTTTAATATTTGTATTATTTTTATTGTTGTATTTTAATTTTTTTCAGAATATTTTTGATTCATAACTGGTGGAATACATGGATACAGAACCCACAGATATGGAGGGCCACTGTACTGAGTCTTATATGCTTTAGTGGGTACTCTCAGGGCTCTGGTGATGGTGAGAACGTTTTTAGTTCTTGTATATTAAGTAAGGATGATGCAGAAGAAAACACTTCTATAGGAGACCAAAGAATGTTCATTTGTAAAGCCACTTTTCAATTTACTTATGTTTTGGAAAATCAGTAATGAATAGAATTAGCTATAAAATTGTTAACACGCATTAGCAATCACATTTGGCACCAGTCAGGTCTGTGTTCAAATGTTGAACTTATCACTATTAGCTGTGTGACTTTCGATGTGTTACTTAACTTCTGTAGCCTCATTTACTCATATGAAAATGGGACAGTAAATTTCTACCCCCAGGGTTGTAGGGAAAGATTAAAATCATGAAAGTAAGTTTCTGGCACAGAGAATACCTTCAATTTTTGCTCATTAGTATAGAAGGCAAATATGCTCGGCTTCTGAATTTTAACAATGCACTCATATTTAGCATATCAATAAGCACTATTAAGGAATAAATGAAAATTATAGTGTTATATTAAAAAAGTGGGCAAAAATGTGTTAAATTCTGGTTTAAGAGTAGTAGCCTGTGCAATTTTATAATATGTGTCATTTTTTGTTTTATAGAAATGTATAATGCTAGTACTAATATTTCTTAGTGATGGTTCATTGCCCCTCATCATGTTAAGAGTAGAGATATTTAGGTGGAAACTGTATTTCACGTATCAGAGTGTAATCTAGCATGTCAGTTACACTTGCTCTATAAAAGGAACCCTTTTAATAAATAACCATAAGGTAAATTGTGCTTTAAAATGTAAAGTTATTAGAACATTTGCTGGACAATCTGTTTTTTATTAATATAAGTTACATTTTATCTATTTGTGATGAGCACTTTATTTGGTCACATTTTTCTTACAGAAAAGTCTTATAATGACTTGTGGAGTTAATGACAAGGCCAAATTACACAGAGTTAAGAGATAGGTAATATTTCTAAAAAGACTGCCTTTATGAACCTGTAATAAATTGATTCCTGTCTTTCACTAATGACCTGAAAAACAACCAAAACCTGTGCCATTTCAAACAAAACTGAGTTAATTACAGTAATTCTTCTGTTTTACGCAGAGGAGATTTCCTTTTAGTTATCACATATCCATGATTACAATATGTGCAGATCCATTTTGATGTGTATAAAATATTGTTAGAAAGATTTGCTGGGTATTCATTTAAAACTAAGAAATGCACTAAAATAGTAAAATTTTTAAGGCAGATTATGAAGGATGTATTATATAAATGGGAAAATTCTCAGCCCTACTCCTTACTTAAATTAGCAATGCAATTCTTTTTATGAAAATAATGGGGTAAGTTTTACAGCATTGTCCTGTAAGCTTCTTCATATTATTTACTACTTGCATAGTGACCACAGTATTATTTTATAAATATTATTGTTTCGCATTTGATGCTAGATAATATGTGAGTTGAGCTTTAATAACAAAAACATTTCTCACCTTCCACATGTGCATTTCCTCACATTCATGGTTCCAGTGTAACTGAAGTATAAATGTAAGAATAAAAAAAATCAATAAATAAAAAAAGAATAAAAGACAATGTCAGGTTTTCAAGATATAGAAGACTTGCCTGGTCAACTGGGTTGGGGATGCACCTGAGGGTCTTTGTAACGTGGCTTGCCACTCAGGGAGGCTCCATCATGGGATTGTAGTGCTTTTTCAAGCTGTCTGATGAAAGACCTTTAACTTGCAATGTCTGGGTATTGCAATGCCTTCTTCTCGTCACGGTTGCTAAAAACACACAGCCTTTTGTCAGGCTACAGAATGTTTTAATTCCCAATGCAAATCTGGGTGACATGTTTGTTACGCTAGCGGATATACCTGACAGATCCTATTCTGAGTTTTCCAGGAAAAAACACAGGGCAGCACGTTGGCGGGCTATCAATCCTTTTATGTGAGCATGCCTTTTAGTAATCGGGGAAACTGTTTCAAACCAGAACTGATTTGATATAAAAATAATTTGCAAGTTGTGTTTGTATAATTCCTAAGGTAAGATCATCTTAACAGATCTAGTTGTTACTTATAAGGATGGTTTTATGGTTTGCATGAAGCAATAAATAATAGTAAAGGCAAATAAAAATAAAGCTTTCATCACACCTTTGTTAACCTTTAGAAATACATTCATTGAATTTTTAAGTTACTTACACGTATGTATACAAAATGTGTAAAGAATTATGGTACATGCATTCACCTAACTTATAAAACAGAACAATTACATACACATGTTTCTGAAACCATAAATCATAGGTGTTCATAAAAGTATGCTGAAGTGTATTTAGTATTCTGTGCAAAAATAGATATTAAGAAAGCTTTCCTTGAGATTTAAACTCCATCCTTTATTTATAATGGCATACATTGCCTTTAGCCACCAGAACACAGGTTCAAATTCAGGTCGCTTCTATGTGAGGAAACCTACCTGAAATGAATTGTTGGTCGCAGTATTTAATAATGTTATGGGCTTGACTGTGTATGCAGTGTCTCTAGGAAATAAAGTTTCTTGAGCCTAAAAGCAGATTTTAGATAAAAGTACGCTATGTTCCAAATTCCCCATTTCTGTTTTTAGATTAAAAGAAAGAAGGATGCCAGTTAAGCCAGCTTTGAAAAATTTTATTAATCGCACATAGTACCACTACAAAGATTTTAAAATGTTTCTCAACTACAAAGAGTTAATATTTGCAAGGTTTCAGCAGTATTCTTAATTCCTTTTCTATCTCATCCTTTACATCTTTCACTTGCTTTGTTTCATTCTCATATAAATATCTTCATTTTGAATTTATCTTCCCCAATTTCATATTTATTATCTGAGACTGTTCCATATATGTAAATGTACGCAGAGCTAGTAGTACAAGACTAGAGAGAAATAGGTTAGAATTGAGCATGTATCCTTTTAATCTTTTCATTGAACATGCAAGAAGCATATTTAGAGCACTTTAATCTTATTTGAATTAATTGTTGTGTTGGTTCAATTAATATGTTTGAATTTCCTTACTCAGGGGCAAAATTGTGATAAAGTATTTAAATTTCTATTTGCAGCCCTTACTGTGTGGCATGCAAAAAGCAGCTTATCTTGTTTCAATTTGCAGGCCACAGAATCTATTTTCCTTTTAATATAGGTACAAGAAAGACTAAGTACCTTGCCTTACTGCTATAAGAGAGAACATTCTGGGACCACAAACACATTGAAAGAAGATGTTGAATTAACTAGGGATGTTCTGCTTTATTTTAAATATTTTTACTGCTTGGTAAGATAGTAAGATATATCATATTACTCTTTGTTATTTGCTATTGTGAAGATTCGGCAAGTCAATGAAGAAATGCCTTTTGAATTTTTTTCTTTATTATTATAAAGTACCTGCTGGAAAGTTCAGGGATATCTAGGTTAATGTGTTTCTATTTCAGTACCGAAAAAACAAACGTGAGCTCTTGGAAGGGTCATGTTCACATCCCGGTTGACAATAATTTCATAGGAGCGAGCACCTGCTGAAAAGCTGTGGGTTCTGTGGTAGAGCAAGGGGAGTTGGGGGAGAGAGGCTTTAAACAAAAACTTTAACTGTAAAAGAAACAAGTTTTTCCTCTGGGAAATTACTCAGAGTGCAATACAAGCATATTTTTCTAATTAAATAGATTAGTTTATGCCTTTGGCACTTAAAAGAAAGTCCTTAGATCCACAGCCTCCTGAGTTACAAGTATTTCCCAGGTTAATTCTCTCGAAATTAAATCTGGCCCTGCTTCTTGCCATTTTGTTACTTTTTTTTTTTTTTCTATTCCCTTTTCTCTTTTCACCTATGGTTCATTTCCTTCTTTCTCTCTATGATCTGTCCACCTTTCTCTTTCCTATCCTCAACTCTTCTGTCTGTTGAAATGAGACCAGCTCCAACATTCCTCTCCATCTTCGTACCTTGAGTCAGAATGAATCACTGCATAGCCCCTATCTCCATAGGACTCATTTTAGCCTGCCTGCCTTGAATTGGTTGCCCACTTGTCCATCCCTCTGACTGACTGCACTGCGGGCAACTTGGAGGCAAAGGTGCCATTTGCCACCTCCAGCCTCCAATGTCAGACATACGGTTTTGCATAGAGGAGGCGCTCAGAGGAGGTCGAACTTAACGCTTGTGGTTAATGTTTATCAATGAATAAGTCCTCAAAATCCGTAAAGATCATTTTCCTTTTTCTTTTTAAATTCACAGCCTTCCTCTTTTACTTTTGCCTTTTTACATCTGTCTCCTCATCGCCTGTTCACTCACTGAGACACCCGTAAGTGCCACTACAGAGAGGAGGAGAGAGCTGTGTGTGTGGAGGGTGTCTCCACACTGCCTGTGTGCAGTGTGTGCTGCAGATGTACAGGATTCGCTGATCCCCAGAAGAGGACTGAAGAGATACCAGAGCTGAGTGAGAAATCGTATTGTACTAACAAGCAGTCATTGGGAAATCATTTCAAGACTTTGACAATAATTTCCCAGCAGTTGGTTGTCTAGAAAAGGGAAGGAAAAAAGGAGAGAAAGCAATAGTATTTTATACTGAATACTAAATAATTCCATATGACAATGCAAATCAATTTTGAATGCTAGAAGCTTAGAAATTAAAGCCCACTCAGCCATTAGGTTGTCTGTCTTGATCAAGAAGGCGTGGAGAGTCGCTGCCTCGGAAGGAAATGTAGAAAAGGAATTTGAAGGAGGGAGGCTTAAAAGAAGAGCATTTTTCAGTTTGTTCCAAATGAAAGCCACTGCAAGTCAGTTACACAGAGCTAATGTATCACTAAAATGGGATAAAGTAAACAAAATGTTAGATGATGCCCTGGCATTTAATACTGGGGAAATCATCTTATATAAAGATTAAAAGAAGGAGGCATTAAAATCCCAAATAGCATGACTTTATGAAATGGATCACTTAGAAATGTGGTTTGTGGTTTCATTTTGTATGACACATTGGCACATATACACAAAACAAATTGCTTTGCGTATTGTAACATGCATTTCCAAGATCTCCTGCTTTTGGTGAGTGCTTTACATAAGTGGTTTTTATGTTTGCACCTTTACTGATGGGAATTCATTTATAACCTACTGCAGTGGACTTTTTGACTGTCCTTTTTGATGAACTGCTTTTCAGTTCATATAATTTTTTTGAGGCTTCTGTGTCGTTAAAGACTTCTTCAAATGCTGCATAGTATAACAGAAAATTGCACTGAGGAAGAAGGCTGGAGTCAAGGTTAGATAAAGAAAAACAAAATATTTATATTTCTTTCTCCTATATTTTTTAAACCAATTGAAAATGGCCACTGGTTTATTTTGTAATATTGTGAAGTTTGAGTTCATAGGAAAATTTACTGAGAAAAGTAAATGGAAGTTTTCCACTTCTAAAAAAAAAATACAGTTTACTAAAAGATATACATTGGTTAGCAGTTGAGAGGTTGGCAAGATGTCAGGGCCAAAGTCAGATTCGTATTTCTTGCATTGTCTGTCAATCACTTTTTAGGAGTAATGTAGCCAAAAAGGAGTCATATCCCTGCATCTCAGTCTTACCACCAGGGGCATGAGAGCTGCTTGGAAAGAAATTAGAACCCTTCCCTGCTTCCCGATGGGCATCAGGGGCAAGGATCCCAGCTTTTGCTTAGGACCTCAACATTCTTTTCTCCCACTGCTGATTTCCTTTATACCTCTGCTTCGGCTCACTTCTGGGTGAGTTTGGTGGCCCTGTGCCAACCTTTCAGTAAATCTAAGGGACTCAGCTAAAGACAGGCATGGTGGCGCTGCCTGTAGTCCCACCTACTCGGGAAGCTGAGGCAGGAGGATCGCTTGAACCTGGGAAGTGGAGGTTGCAGCGAGCTGAGATCATGCACTGCACTCCAGCCTGGCTGACAGAGAAAGACTCCACCTCAAAAAAAAAAAAAAAAGAAAAAAAAGAAAAAGAAAATTAGCAAAGTCACCATGAGAGCAGCAAGAGATGGCATCTGAACAGGAGGAAGAATGTAAAACCCTATACAGTGTGGGTAGAAAAGTGTTACGTCTAATGTCTGAGGCCACTGAGTGTCCAGGAAGGTGGTTTTTCATGACTCAACAACTCCTGGAGGAACCATGGTGCCACCCCACAGTACGGTGATTGAAATGCAGAGTGATGATCCTGAGTCATCGAGGAAAGGGAAAATTCTGTACAATAAGCTATGTTTATGAAGTCAGGGAAGTGTGTAATAGAGTTTAGAATGCCATCAAACAATGAATATCAGAAAAATGTTTTTGGATGCTTACAGATATGTTAATTCATAAATGTATGAATCCTCTTATTTTCTGACATGGCCAGCTATTTTAGGCATTACTATAGTCTATGCTCTCTCTTCATACCCATGTTAAAGTAGTTTTACCTCATAGAGTTTAAGCTCCTCATTGACAGATACCTCACCTCATACTCCTCACATCACTAAAGCCAATGCTGGAGATACTTTAGGTCATCAATAAATCTTTTATGATTGTTTCTAGACCAGGATCCTGTTTACCAGTTATTGAATCTGTATTGCCTCCTGGTTCTTGCTGACTTGTTTATGGGATATCTCAGAATAGTCATTTGAAACCTTCTACGATTATCTCACAAGGAATAAATTCATTAACTGTCCTTTATTTTGAAGATTAATTGGTTCCTAGGAAACTAACAGTGGAAAGATGACATTGTATAGGGGAAAGAGAAAGAGTGTCAATTTAGGACCTAGAGAGCTTTTGATGCCAGCCACCCCTCGCTGGGGGAGCAGTTCTGGTGGGGAACCTTAGCCAATATGCAATCGTTGTGAGCCTCACTTTCTCTTCATGTAAAAAGACAATAGATACAAAGAATCTTCAGAGAACTTATAAATAAGAGATATTATTTTGGTAAGGCACAAAGCATACAGTCTAGTATAAAGTAGGCATTCAATAAAGAGTAATTATTAATATTTTAAAACTATGCTTAAGAACATTATGTTTTTAATAACACACTTAAAAGGTATATGACATGCTTTTGAGAAAAGGTGAATGACAGTGAAAGTAGTTCACTAAATATGAACCCATGGTAACCTATTTTATTTTTCTATTTGCCCCTGAAGTGGATACCAGTGGCATTTCAAATCACCTGAGGTCAACATTTCCCTGTGATATCCTCAAATAAGATAATATAAAATACACTTTAACTTTGTTTTGGGGAATTTTTAGATCTTTAATTATGACAAGCCCAATGTAAAGTGGAGAAAGAAAGAGACAGAAGTAGCAGACCCACAATTTAAAATATAACAATGGAAACCAATGGAGAAGTAGATCTTTTGGAACACAGAAGAGCTGACAGAGACTGAAAGTTCTGCAAGGGATGATACTGAGCTACTGACTGTGAATCAATTCTCAGAATATACATTCTGTAACAGGAAACTTATTTTAAACATATTTCTCATTTTTAATTCTTACTACAAATTCAAAATTTTGTGATTATAATCACTCTCTTGTTTTAATCCCCCATTTTCCTGTAGGAACACAGAGCACTGTTTGTAACCAAGATTTAGCACCTTATTTTCTTGCTGATCTATTCAGTATAAATGCATTTTTATGTCTGAATTTCCAGAAGTGGTTTTCTTTCTTTCTTTCTTTCTTTTTTTTTTTTTTTGACATTGATGATTAAGAAATGGCAAAATGACACCCGGGCTTCTTTTTCCTGGTCAAAAAGAGCAAAGTACATATTAGTAGTGACTGCCTATTTTAAAATCCCCTTTTTCTTTGTCTGTCGAGCTGTCTGTAATCATCAGAGTGGAAAATAACTTTGAAAGCTCAAGCTCAGGGAAAAAGGGAGATTTAGTACCTCAATATGGCAAAAGAAGTGGCAGTCAGGAGAGCTGCTTTTTTGAAACGTAAGTTTTTACCCAGTGTTGTAAAGTTCTACAAAATGTATGACCACATAGTGTAAATTCCAGATTGGCCTGCTTGACCTACAGCTTTTCAGGTAAATTTTGCCACGTGGATAGCTAGGGACAGAGCAGGTGGTTAGTCAGAGAAAGAGAGAGAGATTGAGAACAGAGGAGGGGAGGAGTGGAGAGAGGAAGGGAGGAGAAGAGGGAATAGAAGAGGTGGCGAGGAAAGGGGAGAGGAGGGAATAGGAGGAGAAAGGAGGGTCAGGAAAGGGAGAGAAAAAGAAAAGAACGGAGGGGAGAGGGAAGGGCAGGGGGCGGGGTGCGGGGGGCGTGGGAAGGTGAAATTTACTTCAATCCAAAAAATCTGAAAGGCAAACTTGAGTCTGGCTCAGTTCAATTTCGTTAATGACCGCAGTCTGTTTGCCTCAGCAAATTCACCCTGTATATTTTGTGCATGAGAAATGGTGCTTCCTGTTGTCTTTTGTTTGCTTTTCTTCCATTTCCCTCTATGGTGTTCATTCTGTCATCTGTGCCAGACACTGTGAAAATACCTTAACATTCCTTGCAGGCCTTAAAGACTTTTTTTTTTTTTTGGTATGTTGAACTTAATCTTTTCCAGCTTCTTTTCTATTAAGGTTGTATGGAGGTTTCAGTTATTTTTCTTTGTATTTCTTTTCTCCTGCTGTTGCATTTGTAGACACACTGTCTCGTTGCTCTCTAAGATGTGATGTATTATGCATGTCTTTTCTAGTGGATTGGGGTAGAAAAGCAAAAAAGAACTGGTGAGCTAGAAGAGGTCATACCCTCTGAGGAATGCCCACCAATGACAGTGCTGACTGGCTGCATGGATGTTCTGGAGGGGACTGGCTTCGGTGGGAGTCAGAAAAGAACATTTGTTTTCTTTCATCCAGGAGCCTGAATGAAGAGCAATTTTTCTGTTTGTTACAGTGATGGGTAATTTGGAGCACTTCCCTTTGCATGAAGAAATTTGCTATTCTAATCAAAATCTCGTCCCTTTCTACAAACCATTATAAGATACTTATGAAAATAGGCAGATTCAGATTTCCTGTTTGAATTTTTGTCAGTTCTCACTTTTATGCTCATTTGCAGAATCACATAACTATGAAAGGCCAATTAGCTCTAAGTCCCCAGAAAGTGACAGAATAAATTGCTTTCTTCCTAGCAAATCAAGAATAATATTGTGGGTGCAGTGCAAAAGTGTCCACCCAGAGATTTCAGTTCATTTTATCAATCTAATAGAGTGCTTTAGGCCTGTCTTTTGTGACTCAGACTTCCAGTATCCACTTTCCTGTCAGGGCTCTTATATAACACTTCTCTACTTTTGTGTTAAGATAGGATAAATCTGTAAATTTAAGCGGTGCATTGGTCAAGATGCTTACTGTGGAATAGATCTCTCGGCCCAGTCAAAATTTATTGAAGTCAAATCAAGGAATTCAGAGAATTCTCTTTAGCAAGGTTGACTGCCAGAAGTTAATATCCCTAAATGCAGCATAGTGGGCATTTGAGATTTTTTCCACAGAGGGTGGCTGGGATGATATAGCTGTTATCTGCAATAGCTATGCAAATATGACTGGAGACCATAACATAATTGAGGTTTTCAAAATCTAGCCACCTCAAAAGATTTTCAGCAGATTACAGCTTCTCTGAGGTATTGCTCCTGGACATGCATGTAGGAAAGTTGCTTTCTTTCTCCATATTTCTCTTTGTGAATCTTCTCTATTTCTTAAAGACTTTACCCCCAAGTTGTCTTGAGTTACTCCACTATGCTCAGAAATCTCAGGGCAGCCCAAAGAAAAGAAAGGCAATTATTTCAGCTGTGGGCAACCATTGGGCAAGGCTTATAGCAGCTCTGGGGGAGGCCATTCCCAGTCACTCGCAGGACTAGGATTCAAGGTAAGTTTTATCACTGAAGGAACAATGCATCTTTCTTGTTTTATGCTCCCAGAGTCTCCTCTGAAAGACCCCTTACCGTGTATTGTATTGCCGGAAGTATTATTCTGGTGCTTTAGAAGGGAGGACAGAATAACCAGGGGCTTGACTTGGAATTAGTGTTGAATTATTTTGTTTTCTTAAGTCCACTGAAAGACGATGAATTGCTAATCATGTCTTGTTCATATGTTTCACCCACATTGGTATAAATGAATTGAATTCAATCTGTGCTATTAAAATGAATGAAATATTTATTCACCATAATCAGGAACTTAGGCTGCAACTCAATTTTTGTTGTTATGGAGAATGGATACAGGATATTTGAAGAGTTTTGTTCTGGATTCCCATGGGGTTACATACAACATTTATATTAATACCCAATGAGCTCGACATGATTAGTGTCATTACAATGAATTCCAAAGGGATTAATGAGGATTTACTATTTGTAGGGAGCTGTTGCTATGCAGAGACTGCCATTGCACAATTCTAAGGTGGCCTCATTTTGTCGGAACTTTTGGATTAGAGATACTCAGTAAAAACATCTGTACACTGTTATAAGATTTACATTCTTCCCCTTGTTAGAGATGACATTGCTAACTCTACCGCACTACTGGGGCTCATTTAATCTAGCAGTCATTTCAGCAAGCACTTCGTAAAAAACAATTATTGAATTAATTGTGTGGTTTCCAGTTCAGTATTCATTTATGATATCCCTTCCACCTGTAAACTCCTCTCCCAGTTGCCTTGTAGAGGTGAAACTGGATAATTTCACAACCTATAAAATATGTGTTCTTTTTGTTATAATAAAATCTATGACAAGAACTCTACTGGTAGAGAACATACAGTTCTGGTATCATTTTGTCCTGCTTTGGGGAAATAAAACCTTGAAAACTTACCAGATAAAAGTTCATTCAAACTCTGCCTGCCTTTCCGCTGTCCTTCCATGAAAGAACTCCTTCACAAACCCTCCCACAGAAATTCAAAAATTCACTGAATGTTTTCTTCCTTGATTTATTTTTAACTACATCAGAAAAGAAAAGCGAGCACTCGAAGCCTGAACCTATTTATATGAAGGAGGAAAGCGATTAATCTTCCCAAATTCTCACACTTTTTTTTTTTTTTTGGACTGGAGCTTCTAAGTTGTACTTTTGTTTGAATTGTTTGTATTTCCCAAAACTTCACAAGGTTGAGCTGGGCACCTTTGTTTCTAAAGTTTATATTTAACCCATTTCCTAAAATGTGCACTATATGTGATGAGAGAAAAGAGCTGCAAAGATGAACCAGACTGGCAAAGAGCAGTCTTGGAACTGAAACGTGTGAGACTAGAGCACAATAAATTTAGGAATGCACAAATGAGGCCCTTTGTTTTATTTCTAAGTGATTTGAAACCTTAAACAGCTAAGGCACAGCATCAAGCAGCTCACTATTTCCATGTTTGACTTTTTCTCTTGAACCTGCAGACCCACAGAGCAATCAGACATCCATTTCATATCTTTAATACAGATAACATTTACCCTACTTACTTGACAACTTAAGGTATAGATTAAACATCCTCTCATTCTAAAATAATGTGTTACTTATTTTAATTGCATGGGTTGAATCCAAATCAATTATTCCCATGTAGAGGCTATATCCGAGGGTAAAACGTACATAGTTAGGAAAGTGTGTTGGGGAAGCTACATAGAAACAAACCTAGGGAGCTAGAAGAATCACACGGGAAGTTCCACCTAAACAAAACTGCGTTAGTATTTCAAAAAAATCAATGGGGATTGATGCAAAAAAATTTTAATTCATGTAAACCTTTGAATAACTCATGGCCTAGTGAATAGCAGCTTTAGGAAGTGACCTCACTTCATTAAAGGAACAGTGATCACATGCATCCGGGCAACACCTGTCAATTCTAGCTGGAATCCACAACTACCATTGAGGGATACAAGGTGACAACAATGTGGACCCCTCACATGATTCCTAATGACGCTTAGTTTAAAATACAGTCAGAACACTAGGGAGACTTCGGGGTATGATGGAGCTGTTTTGTATCCTCATTATGGTAGTTATACCAATCTCTACATGTGCTAAAACACATAAAACTGATATATACTACAAGGAATCAATTTTACTATAGGTAAATTGAAAAATAATAATACAAAGAGTTATAGTTAAGCTACAGTTTAGGGTAGTTATGTTGCATGTCACAGAAGAAAAAGAGGGACTTGATTGATAGATTAACCCATTAGAAAAAAGCTAAGAGAAAAAGTTTATGTAATAAGACATAGTAGAAATAGCAATTACGTTTTCAAAAAAGACACTAAAATCACGAAAAAGTGAGTGTGCAAAGTTATTTGTTGGGATGCCCGATCAGCTTCTGAACAAAAAAGCTGACTCCCTAGCCAGGCGTTCAGGCCTCTTATGATACGCTCCTAACTCATCTTTCATGCTGCATCTCCCTATGCAGGCCTCCAAATAATTTATCCACAGTTCAGAAATCTCAAAAGTTCTGAACACTCAATGTTCTTTCATAACTCATTTGGTGGCCAAACCTGATATCAGCTGATATGACACTATTTGTTTTTATGTCTGTCACTTAGTGTGAATAACCTTCATGTTGCTATAGAAATACCACTTATTTGATTACTAGGTGCTGCCTAGATCCCACAAGGTGTGTTTTAATATATAGCATATGAACTGAATTCCCTTTCTAAAATCTGAAAAATTCCAAACTCCAAAACATATCTAATCTCAAAGGTTTCTGGTAAAGGATTAAGGACTGTGTTTTCAAAAGACTTTCTGAACAAAACAGATAGTACCACCTACTTCTAATGGCATGTTTCATATGTTTATGCTTTAGCACTTTTGCTAATATCACTACCTGTGTCCTGATATACAGTTCTTCTAACTGAGCCATGTGAAAGAAAGTTTTAATGCCATTGCCTCCAAGAAGCCTTCTTTATATACCCCAAACTGACTTGTCAACTCTTTCTTTACTGATTCTAATGCTTATATCTCCTTTTACATTGTAATTGTTATGACAATACAGACTTCTTTGATTAGCCCTGACAGTCTGGGGATGGTTATCACTGCAGCAGAGTTTGCACAAAAGATGTGGATTCACAACTAGTATTGAAATCAGAATATCTCTGCAGCAAAGGTTATTATCATAGCCACCAGGGCAAGGATGGAGAACAATGCTCCTGTGCCAAGGCTAGAAATAAAGAGTTGGTTGAAGCTGAGAACTTACTCTGGTGCTTGGCAGGAACAGGTTGGCATAAACATGGAAAACATGGTAAAAACACCCATAATAGGAAGACTAGCCACTGTATATTGGTTGATTACCCAATTGATTACCAGAGTCTCTGCAGTTATATTAGAGTCATCATTTCATCTAGGTCTCAATTTTTAGAGTAGTTATTATCATCTCCATTTTAGAAATGAGAGACTAAAGCTCAGAGAGGGTAAGCCCCTGAGCAGTGTCACGTAACTAGTAAGAAGCAACGCCAAGACTTGAACTCAGTCTCTCTAACACACTGGTCCTTGTTCATAGTCACTAAAGAATATTCCTTCAATTTGGGCAAGCAGATAACAATGATATATTCTGTTGAGATAGACACTTGAGTTGAGGACTTAGGACAGCATTCAGCATGGTTTTTAATGCATGGTATTTTACCAGTGGTGTAGTGTGGCTAACTATGATCTTACATTTAGCAGCACTGGGGTTTTTCTTCATGAACTCTAAAGCTGCACGCTTCTTTAAACCTTACAATTCTCCTGTCTCTTAGAATGGGTTCTCTACTCCCAACTTGGGTAGCACATACACCTAAGACTGCTTTTTATGTGACACCTTAGCAAGAGAAAGGAGGAGAGAGATTAGACCACATCTAGGAGATAAAGTGGAGACAGAATACTCCCAACTGTTGGAATTTTCTCTGTGTTTTCTTCAGGATATTACCTCTTTTGGAGTGCTTGAGCATGACAGAAAGCATAGTATATTCATTCTTGTCCCCAGTAGTAAATAATACAGTATCCTGAATATAATAGGAAATAAATAATTGTTTATGAAATAAATTTTTGCTAGCAAAGATTAGTAGACATGGGCAGCTTGATAGGAACATATTGTTGTTGACACCTATTTCATAGTATGAGGCAGTTTATATTTTAAGCTTTGCAGATTTCAGAATAAAGTTTAGCTATTTATAAATGTTCAAGAAAGAGCTAATAAATTTTATCTTTCTTTAGCAGGGAAAATGTTGGAAACCACATAAATTTTCTCACAATATTATTTTATGATTTCTGTAGACTCAAGGATTTTTGACGTCTGGGATCCAATGGGAGAGCATCCCAATAGTGTCAACAAAAAGCTGACATTCTATATTCTGCTCCATTCAGCCTTTCATTCTGAATCCTATCTGTGTAATCTGCAACTTTCACTCCAGGAAAGGAGACTGTAGATGAATTAATGAGAATGGAGTTAGCATCAGTCCCTCTCAACATTTTATAGCAAGTAAATTAAAATCACCTGTTGGTCCAGCACATTAGCGTTGCTGGCTCTTTGCTCAAACCCTTCAGGATTAGTTTAAGCTCAGAGAGATAAATAGACATAAATAAAATGTATTTATTCATCTTTCATTTCACAAAGAAAATTGTAGAAATAGTTGAGAATTTTTCTTTTCTATTATATCTAGCTTTTCCTCTTCTTGAGAAGCAGAAAAAAAGTAAAATACAAGAGAACATGAAACTCTTACTTCTTTTGTTCTGTAATGTATAAGACATATTCAAACATGGGCTATTCCTTTATTAATCAATAGAAATTGATAATGGAAATATTATCTTAGGTAGCCATATCTACTTTTTTACTGAATGCGTAGGAGGTTGACTTTGGATCTCATTCGACTCTTACTTTAGGGACCAGCCAGACAAAAATCCTGGGTTTTTCCACATTGTTATACCAATATCTGTAGTGAAGATACTTTTGTGATCTCTGAGAATGGACTGAGGCAGCTGATTCTCCCAGGACGTCTTTGAAGCATTATGGGTTATACCAACTACTCTCAGTGCTGCCTACGGTGATCTGACTTTACTCAGAGACATGGAGCCTCAGGGAAAAAAAGATTCTTGAGTTGCACCTGGGCCCAGCTGTTCCCAAGTAGATCCACTGATTCAGAAATTCTTGAGAATCTTTTAAAAGTACAAATTTTAGGGGGAGGAGCCAAGATGGCCGAATAGGAACAGCTCCGGTCTACAGCTCCCAGCGTGAGCGACGCAGAAGACGGGTGATTTCTGCATTTCCATCTGAGGTACCGGGTTTATCTCACTAGGGAGTGCCAGACAGTGGGCGCAGGCCAGTGGGTGCGCGCACCATGCGCGAGCCGAAGCAGGGCGAGGCATTGCCTCACCTGGGAAGCGCAAGGGGTCAGGGAGTTCCCTTTCCGAGTCAAAGAAAGGGGTGACGGACGCACCTGGAAAACTCGGGTCACTCCCACCCGAATATTGCGCGTTTCAGACCGGCTTAAGAAACGGCGCACCACGAGACTATATCCCACACCTGGCTCGGAGGGTCCTACGCCCTCGGAATCTCGCTGATTGCTAGCACAGCAGTCTGAGATCAAACTGCAAGGCGGCAGCGAGGCTGGGGGAGGGGCGCCCGCCATTGCCCAGGCTTGCTTAGGTAAACAAAGCAGCCCGGAAGCTCGAACTGGGTGGAGCCCACCACAGCTCAAGGAGGCCTGCCTGCCTCTGTAGGCTCCACCTCTGGGGGCAGGGCACAGACAAACAAAAAGACAGCAGTAACCTCTGCAGACTTAAATGTCCCTGTCTGACAGCTTTGAAGAGAGCAGTGGTTCTCCCAGCACGCAGCTGGAGATCTGAGAACGGGCAGACTGCCGCCTCAAGTGGGTCCCTAACCCCTGACCCCCGAGCAGCCTAACTGGGAGGCACCCCCCCAGCAGGGGCACACTGACACCTCACACGGCAGGGTATTGCAACAGACCTGCAGCTGAGGGTCCTGTCTGTTAGAAGGAAAACTTAACAAACAGAAAGGACATCCACACCGAAAACCCATCTGTACATCACCATCATCAAAGACCAAAAGTAGATAAAACCACAAAGATGGGGAGAAAACAGAACAGAAAAACAGGAAACTCTAAAATGCAGAGCACCTCTCCTCCTCCAAAGGAACGCAGTTCCTCACCAGCAACGGAACAAAGCTGGATGGAGAATGATTTTGACGAGCTGAGAGAAGAAGGCTTCAGACGATCAAATTACTCTGAGCTACGGGAGGACATTCAAACCAAAGGCAAAGAAGTTGAAAACTTTGAAAAAAATTTAGAAGAATGTATAACTAGAATAACCAATACAGAGAAGTGCTTAAAGGAGCTGATGGAGCTGAAAACCAAGGCTCGAGAACTACGTGAAGAATGCAGAAGCCTCAGGAGCCGATGCGATCAACTGGAAGAAAGGGTATCAGCAATGGAAGATGAAATGAATGAAACGAAGCGAGAAGGGAAGTCTAGAGAAAAAAGAATAAAAAGAAACGAGCAAAGCCTCCAAGAAATATGGGACTATGTGAAAAGACCAAATCTACGTCTGATTGGTGTACCTGAAAGTGATGCGGAGAATGAAACCAAGTTGGAAAACACTCTGCAGGATATTATCCAGGAGAACTTCCCCAATCTAGCAAGGCAGGCCAACGTTCAGATTCAGGAAATACAGAGAACGCCACAAAGATACTCCTCGAGAAGAGCAACTCCAAGGCACATAATTGTCAGATTCACCAAAGTTGAAATGAAGGAAAAAATGTTAAGGGCAGCCAGACAGAAAGGTCGGGTTACCCTCAAAGGGAAGCCCATCAGACTAACAGCGGATCTCTCGGCAGAAACCCTACAAGCCAGAAGAGAGTGGGGGCCAATATTCAACATTCTTAAAGAAAAGAATTTTCAACCCAGAATTTCATATCCAGCCAAACTAAGCTTCATAAGTGAAGGAGAAATAAAATACTTTACAGACAAGCAAATGCTGACCGATTTTGTCACCACCAGGCCTGCCCTAAAAGAGCTCCTGAAGGAAGCGCTAAATATGGAAAGGAACAACCGGTACCAGCCGCTGCAAAATCATGCCAAAATGTAAAGACCATCAAGACTAGGAAGAAACTGCATCAACTAACGAGCAAAATCACCAGCTAACATCATAATGACAGGATCAAATTCACACATAACAATATTAACTTTAAATGTAAATGGACTAAATTCTCCAATTAAAAGACACAGACTGGCAAGTTGGATAAAGAGTCAAGACCCATCAGTGTGCTGTATTCAGGAAACCCATCTCATGTGCAGAGACACACATAGGCTCAAAATAAAAGGATGGAGGAAGATCTACCAAGCAAATGGAAAACAAAAAAAGGCAGGGGTTGCAATCCTAGTCTCTGATAAAACAGACTTTAAACCAACAAAGATCAAAAGAGACAAAGAAGGCCATTACATAATGGTAAAGGGATCAATTCAACAAGAGGAGCTAACTATCCTAAATATTTATGCACCCAATACAGGAGCACCCAGATTCATAAAGCAAGTCCTGAGTGACCTACAAAGAGACTTAGACTCCCACACATTAATAATGGGAGACTTTAACACCCCACTGTCAACATTAGACAGATCAACGAGACAGAAAGTCAACAAGGATACCCAGGAATTGAACTCAGCTCTGCACCAAGCGGACCTAATAGACATCTACAGAACTCTCCACCCCAAATCAACAGAATATACATTTTTTTCAGCACCACACCACACCTATTCCAAAATTGACCACATAGTTGGAAGTAAAGCTCTCCTCAGCAAATGTAAAAGAACAGAAATTATAACAAACTATCTCTCAGACCACAGTGCAATCAAACTAGAACTCAGGATTAAGAATCTCACTCAAAGCCGCTCAACTACATGGAAACTGAACAACCTGCTCCTGAATGACTGCTGGGTACATAATGAAATGAAGGCAGAAATAAAGATGTTCTTTGAAACCAACGAGAACAAAGACACAATGTACCAGAATCTCTGGGACGCATTCAAAGCAGTGTGCAGAGGGAAATTTATAGCACTAAATGCCCACAAGAGAAAGCAGGAAAGATCCAAAATTGACACCCTAACATCACAATTAAAAGAACTAGAAAAGCAAGAGCAAACACATTCAAAAGCTAGCAGAAGGCAAGAAATAACTAAAATCAGAGCAGAACTGAAGGAAATAGAGACACAAAAAACCCTTCAAAAAATTAATGAATCCAGGAGCTGGTTTTTTGAAAGGATCAACAAAATTGATAGACCGCTAGCAAGACTAATAAAGAAAAAAAGAGAGAAGAATCAAATAGACGCAATAAAAAATGATAAAGGGGATATCACCACCGATCCCACAGAAATACAAACTACCATCAGAGAATACTACAAACACCTCTATGCAAATAAACTAGAAAATCTAGAAGAAATGGATACATTCCTCGACACATACACTCTCCCAAGACTAAACCAGGAAGAAGTTGAATCTCTGAATAGACCAATAACAGGAGCTGAAATTGTGGCAATAATCAATAGTTTACCAGCCAAAAAGAGTCCAGGACCAGATGGATTCACAGCCGAATTCTACCAGAGGTACAAGGAGGAACTGGTACCATTCCTTCTGAAACTATTCCAATCAATAGAAAAAGAGGGAATCCTCCCTAACTCATTTTATGAGGCCAGCATCATTCTGATACCAAAGCCTGGCAGAGACACAACCAAAAAAGAGAATTTTAGACCAATATCCTTGATGAACATTGATGCAAAAATCCTCAATAAAATACTGGCAAACCGAATCCAGCAGCACATCAAAAAGCTTATCCACCATGATCAAGTGGGCTTCATCCCTGGGATACAAGGCTGGTTCAACATACGCAAATCAATAAATGTAATCCAGCATATAAACAGAGCCAAAGACAAAAACCACATGATTATCTCAATAGATGCAGAAAAAGCCTTTGACAAAATTCAACAACCCTTCATGCTAAAAACTCTCAATAAATTAGGTATTGATGGGACATATTTCAAAATAATAAGAGCTATCTATGACAAACCCACAGCCAATATCATACTGAATGGGCAAAAACTGGAAGCATTCCCTTTGAAAACTGGCACAAGACAGGGATGCCCTCTCTCACCGCTCCTATTCAACATAGTGTTGGAAGTTCTGGCCAGGGCAATCAGGCAGGAGAAGGAAATAAAGGGTATTCAATTAGGAAAAGAGGAAGTCAAATTGTCCCTGTTTGCAGACGACATGATTGTTTATCTAGAAAACCCCATCGTCTCAGCCCAAAATCTCCTTAAGCTGATAAGCAACTTCAGCAAAGTCTCAGGATACAAAATCAATGTACAAAAATCACAAGCATTCTTATACACCAACAACAGACAAACAGAGAGCCAAATCATGAGTGAACTCCCATTCACAATTGCTTCAAAGAGAATAAAATACCTAGGAATCCAACTTACAAGGGATGCGAAGGACCTCTTCAAGGAGAACTACAAACCACTGCTCAAGGAAATAAAAGAGGATACAAACAAATGGAAGAACATTCCTTGCTCATGGGTAGGAAGAATCAATATCGTGAAAATGGCCATACTGCCCAAGGTAATTTACAGATTCAATGCCATCCCCATCAAGCTACCAAGGACTTTCTTCACAGAATTGGAAAAAACTACTTTAAAGTTCATATGGAACCAAAAGAGAGCCCGCATTTCCAAGTCAATCCTAAGCCAAAAGAACAAAGCTGGAGGCATCACACTACCTGACTTCAAACTATACTACAAGGCTACAGTAACCAAAACAGCATGGTACTGGTACCAAAACAGAAATATAGATCAATGGAACAGAACAGAGCCCTCAGAAATAACACCGCTTACCTACAACTATCTGATCTTTGACAAACCTGAGAAAAACAAGCAATGGGGAAAAGATTCCCTATTTAATAAATGGTGCTGGGAAAACTGGCTAGCCATATGTAGAAAGCTGAAACTGGATCCCTTCCTTACACCTTATACAAAAATCAATTCAAGATGGATTAAAGATTTAAACGTTAGACCTAAAACCATAAAAACCCTAGAAGAAAACCTAGGCATTACCATTCAGGACATAGGCGTGGGCAAGGACTTCATGTCCAAAACACCAAAAGCAATGGCAACAAAAGCCAAAATTGACAAATGGGATCTAATTAAACTAAAGAGCTTCTGCACAGCAAAAGAAACTACCATCAGAGTGAATAGGCAACCTACAACATGGGAGAAAATTTTCGCAACCTACTCATCTGACAAAGGGCTAATATCCAGAATCTACAGTGAACTCAAACAAATTTACAAGAAAAAAACAAACAACCCCATCAAAAAGTGGGCAAAGGACATGAACAGGCACTTCTCAAAAGAAGACATTTATGCAGCCAAAAAACACATGAAAAAATGCTCATCATCACTGGCCATCAGAGAAATGCAAATCAAAACCACTATGAGATATCATCTCACACCAGTTAGAATGGCAATCATTAAAAAGTCAGGAAACAACAGGTGCTGGAGAGGATGTGGAGAAATAGGAACACTTTTACACTGTTGGTGGGACTGTAAACTAGTTCAACCATTGTGGAAGTCAGTGTGGCGATTCCTCAGGGATCTAGAACTAGAAATACCATTTGACCCAGCCATCCCATTACTGGGTATATACCCAAATGACTATAAATCATGCTGCTATAAAGACACATGCACACGTATGTTTATTGCGGCATTATTCCCAATAGCAAAGACTTGGAACCAACCCAAATGTCCAACAATGATAGACTGGATTAAGAAAATGTGGCACATATACACCATGGAATACTATGAAGCCATAAAAAATGATGAGTTCATATCCTTTGTAGGGACATGGATGAAATTGGAAACCATCATTCTCAGTAAACTATCGCAAGAACAAAAAACCAAACACCGCATATTCTCACTCATAGGTGGGAATTGAACAATGAGATCACATGGACACAGGAAGGGGAATATCATACTCTGGGGACTGTGGTGGGGAGGGGGGAGGGGGGAGGGATAGCATTGGGAGATATACCTAATGCTAGATGACGAGTTAGTGGGTGCAGCGCACCAGCATGGCACATGTATACATATGTAACTAACCTGCACAATGTGCACATGTACCCTAAAACTTAAAGTATAATAAAAAAAAATAAAAAAAATAAAAAAAATAAAAAAATAAAATAACTTAAAAAAAAAAAAAAAGTACAAATTTTAGAGCTCAGCCCCTACCTACATGTTTAGAATCTCCACAGTCCAGGCCAATATATCTATTTTTAAGAAGTTTTCTAGGTAATTCTAATAAGCAGCCAAGTTTAGAAGTCAATTGTCTAATCCAGACCATAATTCATTTATTCTGCAAATGCTTATTAAGTCTCCATAGCTAATGTTCAATCAACGTATGATTGGTCGACTAGTCCATGAGATCATCTGCCTAAGCCTCTAGTTTGCTCAAGGAATCTGAATATTTAATATTTAATTAGAACACACTCAAACACACATCTTGCTTATATTGAGAAATCCAGACTCTACCACAATATCATTGAGGATTATGGAGGGATTTACACTTTACCTAGTCGTCTACGTTCCAATTCTCTGCTTTTACTCTACCTTAATTTATACCCTGTATTTCATTTTCCCCTTCCTACATAATCCTTTTCTACATCTCATCACCCTACAGAGGCCACTGTCCAAATCTGTCATTCTCCAACACTCACAAAAGTCTTTGAGTGGATTCCCTCACCACTTGTTATTCTTCAATATCCCACCTTCCCCAAATAAATTAGTTTTACTTTGCTATGTAGAGCAATTTAATTCTCTTCATCTAACTCCTCAGAGGGCTGCCAGTTACAAGTGTACTGGTTGTGTACTGCACAATTCTATCAGATGTCATTCATATTAGAGTCTATGTGAGTGACAGCCCCTGGTGTTGAGCAATTCTCAACCTCTCTGGACATGCATGCATGGGGGCTCTACCTTCCCACTAGCCTGCCAGTGTTCCCAGGCTTATTTTATCTCTCTTGCCATAATTTCTAAATCTTAACCATGCATCCTGGTTCGTCTATGTCCCAAGCAAGACTATAGCTGTTCAGTTTACAGGACAGCTGTTGGAATTCTGCCCTTACAGTGCTTTGAAACCACCCCTCTACCATCATGTTGTACTTTTGTAATAGTCCTCCTTTGTACTGTTTTTACGGACTTCCCTTGTGCTCTCTGACTACATGGTTATTGTATCTTTTCTTGCTATAAGACAGTGTCCATTTATAGATCAGGATGTGATGCTTATCTTTAAGAAAATATCCCTGAGGTGGGCTCTTACACAGGATAGAGATATGTAGGGAGTGCATCTAAACAATTATCTGGTAGTGCAAGGATTTGTAGAGAGTCAAGGAAGGTCGTGAGTGGATCAGCAGTGGGACTATGGCTCAGCTCTGTTGCCTTCTACTCTGGCAAGCCCTGCAGTCCTGGGGAGACTGAGGTACAAGGTGATATCTGAGCAAAAGAAACTTGATAGAATTTGAGACAGGACAAAAACCAATCTAACAAGAAGACTGACTCTGCCAAGACACTCAAAACATTTAACCTGGGGTTCCAAATTTATCTTGTCTGAGGACAGGCTTGATTCTGGAGCTGAATGTTTACATGAATGTCAAGTAACAATATCGGTGCTCTTCAATTTCGTAGCCACTAGCACATTAAGAACTTGAAGCATAGCCAGATGCAGTGGTTCATGCCTGTAACCTCAGCACATTGGGAGGCTGAGGTGGGTGGATCAACTGAGGTCAGGAGTTTGAGACCAGCCTGGCCAACATGGTGAAACCCCTGTCTCTACTAAAAATATATTTAAAAAAAATAGCCAGGCACTGTGGTACGTGCCTGTAGTCTCAGCTACTCAGGAGGCTGAGGCAGGAGAATTGCTTGAACCCAGGAGGTGGAGGTTGCGGTGAGCCAAGATTGCACCACTGCACTCCAGCCTGGATGACAAAGTGAGACTCTGTTTCCACCTAAAAAAAGAAAAAAAAAAAGAACTTGAGGTATAGCTTCTCTAAATTGGTGTGTATTCTATGTGTAAAATACACACCAGATTTTGATATTTTTTTGGAAGAAAACATAAACTATCTTGCAAATAATATTTTATATTGCTTATATTAAAATAAATATTTTTGGTTAGGCTTTATCCTCACTCTTAATCTATACTGGGTTAAATAAGCTATATAATTAAATTAATTTTATCTGTTTATATTTTTGTTAATGTGACCACTAGAAAATTTAAAATTAGATGTGTGTCTTGCATTATATTTCTACTGAAGAGCACTGTTTTATATTATGAACGAGTGAAGCTACAGGAACTCTGATAGAGCCTTTAATTTTTTTTAAATTACTGTTTAAATTCTTTTTCCTCTATCCCCAATATATGCATATTTACCATTTGTTGAGCATTACCTATTTTCCAGCTGGTTTATAACGCTATTTCTAATCCTCATAACATGCTTTACAATAGACGTTATTATATCCATTTTTCAGAGAAAAAAACTGCTGCTTGGAAAAAAATAACAATATATTATAAGAGTGATTATTTATGGAAGACTTGTGAGCCAGGGATTATATTTATTATTTATAACACACACACACACGTGTGTGTGTGTGTAAATACACATTCAATTCCAATTTTACACATTTTTAGAAAAATAAAGTTCAAAAAAGTCAGGCTATTTGTCCAAGGTCATGCAGCCAGGCACAACTGAGCCAGGTTCCAACTCGGGCTGACTCTGGAGTTTCTGATCTTTCCATCATGTATACTGATGAGCAAGTCATACTGTTTGCTAAACATTATTATTTTTAAGAAGCTATAATACAAGCAGTTAAAGAGACTGGCTTTTATGTTATCAACTGTATAATTATCACTAGGTTGTCACTGTTTGAGGTGGAATTAGTGGTGCCCCACTCTCACTACTTATCGCATAGGATGTGTTATTGCAGACCCCAAACAGCTTTTATGCCTTAGCACTCCCCTTAGCTGAATTAAGTTCTGATGACAGGCTCGTTCTGGCCTCATCCTCACTCTTCACCCCAGGGCAGCTGTTGAAGGTGTTTAGCCATTCTGGAACATGGTGTTGCTATGTGCTGGCAATAGCAGCAGCCATGGGGGAAAATGCATCTATTGCTAATCTAGGAGCAGTAACTAGTGTCCTTTGGATGATGAGGAATCCAGGGCCAAGTACTTAGATGCGTAATCTAACCTGGGGGCCTCTGGCTGGTTGTGGTGGTGGTATGTGCACTTGCTTTTATGTCTCCCTAGGGTAAAGGCATCAGGAAAGCCCTGGCCTTCCTTTTGATCTGGATTGGCCAGTCAAGGAGTCCTAAAATTAAGCAGTAAAAGAAATGCCCCTATATTGTCAACCTGAGTTGAAGTAGCAGGACCTATTCTTCCATAATAATATATAGGATATTAAGAGAAAGAGTAATAGCAGATGCTACATGAATATCTGCCGCAAGCTGGTTTTTGTGTCAGATACTTTACAGATATTACCTCTAATGCTCACTACAACCTTGAAACCTAAGTACTACCATCACTAGGTGAAGAAAGTAGGATTCTCATGCTAAAGACACCCAGAGAGCCTCCGAATGGTGTTTCCAGCTTATTGGCTTTGTGAAACTGTTCTTGCTTTTATTGTGCAATTGATTTTTACCAAAAAAAGGAAACTTTGAAGGAGGAACAATTGTAATGGATGTTTATTGTTTTTGCCTTTGCTTCTGGAAGTATAGTACCATTGTTATAATTGTCTGAAAGTCAGAGTGCAAGCTACCTGAGTTGCTCTGGGGATATTAAACAAATAAGCTGCAAAGAAAATCTGGTTTCTTTTTCCCCTCATATTAAATTATGGTATCTATATTTTATGCTTCTATATAAATGTATAACAAGCAAAAAATTATTTTTCACTTCCCCGTTCCCACTCTAGTTATTATGTGCAAAAATATATTGTACTAAAAGGGTTTTGACTTTTACTAAGTTTCAATTTTTTTTTCTAAATAGAAGGAAATTGGTAAATAGAAGAAAAACTTGGAATTGGAAAACACTGTTTAGAGTAAAATGCATGTACGGAGTTAAATATTAACATTATTAAAACAGCACTGATAAGTAGCCAGATGATAAAATTGAAGACAGATTGATGTGTTTTGAAATGGAAAGCTATTCCACAGATAGCATCAAACTAAGCAACTTTATATGAAACTCACAAATGCTGAAATACTATAGTAAAATTACATTTGGGAATTCAAAATAAATGCTTTGGCAGATATCTAAACTCCAAAAGTTACAATTATAACATATAAAGAACAAATGTGGGCTTTACTATGTTCTTAATACACAATAAATGAAATTATTTCTAATATGAGTTGTATAATGCTATAAAATGTACTTTTCCTATGGGTTGGAAAATGTAGTTAGCATTGTACACACGTAAATATTATTTGCTACAAAGCAGAAGATTTTAGAGCAAAGTTGCTGAGACTTTTTGTGGAGTTACGTTACATCAGCTAAAATCAAATCTCCTTTTATCTGCTGCTGCAAAGACCCACGTAGCAGAAACTACATTCAAATAAATATTTTTGGCCTCCTTTCCCTTCAAAAAAAGGGCTTCAACGTCTGACCTGATTTTGAATCCTTGCATTTTCCATCTGCATCATCAGTGATAAATAACTCAATCAGTCCAAACCTCAACTGTTTAAAATGAAAAATGGGTATACTATGCCTATTATATTGTCATGAATATTAAGTTCAATAACTTTAATAAAATTCCAAACAGTTGAAATGTGACAATATTAGTTTCTCTCTTTTTTTTTTTGATCACTTCACTTATGAAAGTAAATGGAAATGGAAGTTAACTAATCTAAAGTTATCTTCTTATGGTTCTGGTTATGAAAAAATTCTAGAATAATTTACAATATTCAGCGAGATTGGACCATCTGCTATTTTAAAGCTTTTCTAGAATGTTTCCTTTAAAACATAATATTTAGAGACACTTAATGTCCTTGCCAATTAATTATATAGAGGATTTGTATCTGTATAAAAATGCCTTGTATTTTTAACTCTTTCTTTAATCAATCATGTATTTGTGGCTTGTTCCCTAACTAGATAACAAACTACTTGAGGTCAGGGATTACTTCTAGTATTCTTCTATAACACCACATTTAGCGCCTAGTTTGTGAGCAAATTCATTAATCATTTCTTCTAGGAAAATAGAAATAAAAATGTGTGAGTTGGACACACGTTTTAAAATTCTATTTTCTAAAGAAAATCTTGGAATATTTACTTCCATTCAGTAAATCTCACTGCCCATAAAATTAACTACAAATTGTTTGTCAAGGCTCATATCCAGAAGGGTGCTTCACAGGATTTTTTTTTATGGTTTTAGGTCTTACATTTAAGTCTTTAATCCATCTTGCATTAATTTTAGTATATGATGATGTTATAGTGGGTAGCTTAGTCAGGTACCAGCAGGACAGGAGAGGGCTTCCCGTACACACACACCAGGACAGTTGGGCAACCATCAGGTGATGGTCAGGTGGTTGTTAATTGGTTCTCTAAAGTAATAATTGGTCACAGCTGGCGCCAGGGAATGACCGTCTCCTACTAGATAGAAAACACCTGAAACTGATCAGCAGCTTCCCAGTAAGATCTCAGGAGTGGGAAGAGGTAATGCAAGATCCCGGATGTATGCTAACCTATAAAACCCCAAGTCAAGAGGTCAAGCTCGGCACTTAGTTTCTCAAGTCACTGGCTTGGGCCTCTTCCAAGTTGTTCTTTCCTTTTCTTTTCTTTTCTTTTCTTTTCTTTTCTTTTCTTTTCTTTTCTTTTCTTTCCTTTCCTTTCCTTTCCTTTCCTTTCCTTTCCTTTTCTTTCCTTTTCTTTCCTTTTCTTTCCTTTCCTTTCCTTCCCTTCTTTATTGTTCTAAAGCTTTTTAATAAACTTTCATACCTGATCTGAAACTTCCCTCGGCCTCTTTTTCTGCTTTATGACCCTCAGTCGAATTCTCTCTTCAGAGGAGGTGAAGAGCTGAAGTTGTGTGGACCTGTACAGATACAGTGCTCGTAACTCGAGGGAACTTGGATCTCTGCCACCCTAACAATGATAGGTAGGTGTCCAGTTTCATTTTCTGCATATGATTAGCCAGCTATCCCAGCAGCATTTATTGAATAGGAAGTCCTTTCTTATTGCTTATTTTTGTCAACCTTGATGAAGATTGGTTGGTTGTAGGTGTGCGGCTTTATGTCTGGCTTCTCTATTCTGTTATCTTGATCTATGTGTCTGTTTTTGAACCAGTACCATGCTGTTTTGGTTACTGTCATGCTCCATTCTTCAGTGCCATTGAATAATTATGCAGAGTATTCCTTTTCAGGAAATATTCTATCTCATTGCTACCTGTCAAAATCCTACCTCATTCTTCCAAGCACATCCCAAATTTGGATATTGGCTTTTCTGTTTTTCTCTGTCCTCCAAAAACTCATTGCATTTTGACTTTATTAAAGAGCTTTTAGGTCACACAGACCTATACTGGACCTTAGAGATAACTATTATACAACTATCATAGTCGAATTAGCATACAGAAAACAACATTCTATTTTGCCACTCATCTGACCAATTATGGATAATTCTATCAGAATGAGATTTTTGCAAGGCTGTACCTGAATCCTTTTTCACCTCTTGAAGACTGGATAAGTGCATCTGCAGAAACCTCTGTCGTAATACTCATCAGATGACATTGAACCTCCTTGCTGGTTTCCCAGTGCTTTCACTAGTTCAGAATCTCCTGATGTCTTTTATTGCTGTACACACATAGCTTTGCATGGGCCTGACAAATTGAAGACATTCAATAAATGACTGTGGAATGAAGGAATGCATCATCCGACTGTTGAGTCACTGTCAAAGTCAATTTTTCATGAATCTTAGTGTCATAAATAGAATTAAGAAATATCTCATGCTAGATTTGAGCGTACTTCCTAAAACTACAAAATTTTCTTGTTTTGTTGCTGTGCTTCATTTCCTTTCAAAATGAGATGCCATCTTACACAAGTCAGAATGGCTGTTATTAAAAAGTAAAAAAAAAAAACTATCATGCTAGCAAGGTTGTGGAGAAAAGGGAATGCTGTGCACTGTGGTGGGAATGTAAATTAGTTCAGCCATTGTGGAAAGAAGTTTGGTGATTTCTCAAAGAACTTAAAAACAGAATTACCATTTGACCTAGTAATCCCATTACTGGGCATAAACCCAAAGGAATATAAATTGTTCTACCATAAAGACTTATCCACACATATGTTTGTTGCAGCACTATTCATAATAGCAAAGATATGGAATCAACTAAATGCCTATCAGTGGTACAAAGAATAAAGAAAATGTGATACATATACACCATGGAATACTATGCAGGCATAAAAATGAATGAGATTATATCCTTTGCAGCAATGTGGATGAAGCTGGAGGTCATTATCCTAAGCCAACTAATGCAGGAACAGAAAACCAAATACTGCATGTTCTCACTTACAAGTGGAAACTAAACATTGAGTACATATGCACTCAAAGAAGGGAACAACAGACACTGGGGCATACTCGGTGGAGTGTTGGGGGAGGGAGAAGATCAAAAAAACTACCTATGGGATACTGTGCTTATTACCTGCGCGATGAAATAAGTTGTACATTAAACCCTTGCAACACATAATTTACCTATATAGCGAATCTGTACAGGTAACTCTGAACCTAAAATAAAAGTTAAAAAAAGTAAATACAAAGGAAATGTAACTGATTACCCCAAAAGCTATATGTCCTCTGTTAGTAATTTTTTTCTTTATTCAAAACAAACAAACTAACAAACATAAAAACGGGATACATGTGCAGAACGTGTAGGTTTATTTCATAGGTATACATGTGCCATGGTGGTTTGCTGCACCTATAGACCCATCCTGTAAGATCCCCCCATAACCCCCACCCCGCAACAAGCCCTGGTGTGTGATGTTCCCCACCCTGTGTCCACGTGTTCTCATTGTTCAACTCCCACTTATGAGTAAGAACATGTGGTGTTTGATTTTCTGTTCTTGTGTTAGTTTGCTGAGAATTATGGTTCCCAGCTTCATCCATGCCCCTGCAAAGGACATGAAGTCATCCTTTTTTATGGCTGCATAGTATTCCATGGTGTATATGTGTCACATTTTCTTTACCCAGTCTATCATTGATGGACATTTGGGTTGGTTCCAAGTCTTTGCTATTGTGAACAGTGCCACAATAAACGTATGTGTGCATGTGTCTTTATAGTAGAATGATTTGTAATCCTTTGGATAGATACCCACTAATGGGATTGCTGGGTCAAATGGTATTTCTAATTCTAGATCCTTGAGGAATCACCACACTGTCTTCCACAATGGTTGAACTAATTTATACTCCCACTGAAAGTGTAAAAGTGTTCCTATTTCTCCACAACCTTTCCAGCATCTGTTGTTTCCTGACTTTTTAGTGATCACCATTGTAACTGGTGTGAGATGGCATCTCACAGTGGTTTTGATTTGCATTTCTCTAATGACCAGTGATGATGAGCATTTTTTCATGTTTGTTGGCTGCATACATGTCTTCTTTTGAGAAGTGTCTGTTCATATCCTTCACCCACTTTTTGATGGGGTTGTTTTTTTCTCATCTAAATTTGTTTAAGTTCTTTGTAGATTCTGGATATTAGCCATTTGTCTGATGGATAGACTGCAAAAGTTTTCTCCCATTCTGTAGGTTGCCTTTTTACTCTGAAGACAGTTTATTTTGCTGTGCAGAAGCTCTTTAGTTTAATGAGATCCCATTTGTGTATTTTGGCTTTTGTTGCAATTCATTTTGGTGTTTTAGTCATGAAGTCTTTGCCCATGCCTATGTCCTGAATAGTATTGCCTGGGTTTTCTTCTAGGGTTTTTATGGTTTTAGATCTTACATTTAAGTCTTTAATCAAACTTGAGTTAATTTTTGTATAAGGTGTAAGGAAGGGATCCAGTTTCAGCTTTCTGCATATGGCTGGCCAGTTTTCCCCACACCATTTATTAAATAGGGACTCCTTTCCCCATTGCTTGTTTTTTTCAGGTTTGTCAAAGATCAGGTGGTTGTAGATGTGTGTGTTATTTCTGAGGCCTCTGTTCTGTTCCATTGGTCTATATATCTGTTTTGGTATGAGTACCATGCTGTTTTTTTACTGTAGCCTTGTAGTATAGTTTGAAGTCAGGTAGCGTGACTCTTCCAACTTTGTTCTTTTTGATTAGGATTGTCTTGGCTATGTGGGCTCTTTTTTGGTTCCATTTGAAATTTAAAGTAGTTTTTTCCAATTCTTTGAAGAAAGTTAATGGTAGCTTGATGGGGATAGCATTGAATCTATAAATTACTTTGGGTAGTATAGCCATTTTGACGATATTAATTCTTCCTATCTATGAGCATGGAATGTTTTTCCATTTGTTTGTGTCCTCTCTTATTTCCTTGAGCAGTGGTTTATAGTTCTCCATGAAGAGGTCCTTCATATCCCTTGTAACTTGTATTCCTAGGTATTTTATTCTCTTTGTAGCAATTGTGAATGGGAGCTCACTCATGATTTGGCTCTCAGTTTGTCTGTTATTGGTGTATAGGAATGCTTGTGATTTTTGCACATTGATTTTGTATCCTGAGATTTTGGTGAAGTTGCTTATCAGCTTAAGGAGACTTGGCTGAGATGATGGGGTTTTCTAAATATACAATCATGTCATTGGCAAACAGGGACAATTTGACTTCCTTTTTTCCTAATTGAATACCCTTTATTTCTTTCTCCTGCCTGATTGCCCTGGCCAGAACTTCCAATACTATGTTGAATAAGAGTGGTGAGAGAGGGCATCCTTGTCTTGTGCTTGTTTTCAAAGGGAATCCTTTCAGTTTTTGCCCATTCAGTATGATATTGGCTGTGGGTTTTTCATAAATAGCTGTTATTATTTTAAGATACATTCCATCAATACCTAGATTATTGAGAATTTTTAGCATGAAGTGATGTTGAATTTTGTTGAAGGCCTTTTCTGCATCTATTGAGATAATCATGTGGTTTTGGTCATTGGTTCTATTTATGTGATGGATTGTGTTTACTGATTTGCATATGTTGAACAAGCCTTGCATCCCATGGATGAAGCTGACTTGATTGTGGTGGATAAGGTTTTTGATGTGCTGCTGGATTTGGTTTGCCAGTGTTTTATTGAGGATTTTCACATAAATGTTCATCAGGGATACTGGCCTGAAATTTTCTTTTTGTGTGTCTCTGTCAGGTTTTGGTGTCACGATGATGCTAAACTCATAAAAAGAGTTAGGGAGGAGTCCCTCTTTTTCTATTGTTTGGAATAGTTTCAAAAGGAATGGTACCAGCTCCTCTTTGTACCTCTGGTAGAGTTCAGCTGTGAATCCATCTGGTCCTGGACTTTTTTTGGTTGGTCGGCTATTAATTACTACCTCAATTTCCGAACTTGTTATTGGTCTATTCAGGGATTCGACTTCTTCCTGGTTTAGTCTTGGGAGGGTGTATGTGTCCAGGAATTTATCCATTTCTTCTAGATTTCCTAGTTTATTGGTGTAGAGGTGTTTATAATATTCTCTGTTGGTAGTTTGTACTTTGGTGGGATTGGTGGTGATATCCCTTTTATCATTTTTTATTGCATCTATTTGAGTCTTCTCTCTCTTCTTCTTTATTAATCTGGCTAGTGGTCTATTTATTTTGTTGATCTTTTCAAAAAACCAGCTCCTGGTATCATTGATTTTTTTTTTGAAGGGTTTTTCATGTCTCTATCTCCTGAAGTTTTGCTCTGATCTTAGTTATTTCTTGTCTTCTGCTAGCTTTTGAATTTGTTTGCTCTTTCTTCTCTAGTTCTTTTAACTGTGATGTTAGGGTGTGGATTTTAGATCTTTCCTGCTTTCTCTTGTGGGCATTTAATGCTACAAATTTCCCTCTACACAGTGCTTTAAATGTGTCCCAAAGATGCTGGTATGTTGTGTTTTTGTTCTCATTGGTTTCAAAGAACATCCTTATTTCTGCCTTACTTTCATTGTTTACCCAGTAACCATTCAGGAGCAAGTTGTTCAGTTTCCATGTAGTTGTGTGGTTTTGAGTGCGTTTCTTATTCCTGAGTTCTAATTTGATTGCACTGCAGTCTGAGAGACAGTTTTTTATGATTTCTGTTCTTTTGCATTTGCTGAATAGTGTTTTACTTCCAATTATGTGGTCAATTTTATGATGAGTGAGATGTGGTGCTGAGAAGAATGTATATTCTTTTAATTTGGGGTGGAGAGTTCTGCAGATGTCTATTAGGTCCGCTTGGTCCAGAGCTGAGTTCAAGTCCTGGATATCCTTGTGAATTTTCTGTCTTGTCGATCTGTCTAATATTGATAGTGGGTTGTTAAAATCTCTCACTATTATTGTGTGGGAGTCTAAGTCTCTTTGTAGGCCTCTAAGAACTTGCTTTATGAATCTGGGTGCTCCTGTTTGGGGTGCATATATATTTAGGATAGTTAGCTCTTCTTGTTGCATTGATCCCTTTACCATTATGTAGTGCCCTTCTTTGTCTCTTTTGATCTTTGCTGGTTTAAAGTCTGTTTTATCAGAGAGTAGGATTGCAAACCCTGTTTTTTTTTTTGTTTGTTTTTTGTTTTTTTGCTTTCCATTTACTTGGTAAATCTTCCTCCATCCCTATATTTTGAGCCTATATGTGTCTTTGCATATGAGATGGGTCTCCTGAATGCAGCACACTGACGGGTCTTGACCCTTCATCCAATTTGTCAGTCTGTGTCTTTTAATTGGGGTATGTAGCCCACTTACATTTAAGGTTAACATTGTTATGTGGAAATTAGATCCTGTCATTATGATGCCAGCTGGTTATTTTGCTCTTTAGTTGATGCAGTTTCTTCATAGCATCGATGGTCTTTACAATTTGGTATGTTTTTGCAGTGGCTGGTACTAGTTTTTCTTTCCATGTTTAGTGCTTCATTCAGGAGCTCTTGTAAGGCAGGCCTGGTGGTGACAAAAATCTCTCAGCATTTGGTTGTCTGTAAAGGATTTTATTTCTCCTTTGCTTATGAAGCTTAGTTTGGCTGGATATGAAATTCTGGGTTGAAAATTCTTTTCTTTAAGAATTTTGAATATTGGCCCCCACTCTCTTCTGGCTTGTAGAGTTTCTGCCGAAAGATCCACTGTTAGTCTGATGTTCTTTCCTTTGTGGGTAACCCAACCTTTCTCTCTGGCTGCCATTAACATTTTTTCCTTCATTTCAACCTTGTTGAATCTGACGATTATGTGTCTTGGGATTGCTTTTCTCGAGGAATATCTTTGTGATGTTCTCTGTATTTCCTGAATTTGAAAGTTGTCTGCCTTGCTAGCTTGCAGAAGTTTTCCTGGATAATATCCTGCAGAGTGTTTTCCAACTTGGTTCCATTCTCCCTGTCACTTTCAGGTACACCAATCAAACATAGATTTGGTCTTTTCACATAGTCCCATATTTCTTAGAGGCTTTGTTCATTTCTTTTCACTCTTTTTTCTCTAAGCTTGTCTTCTTGCTTTATTTCATTGACTTGATCTTCAATCTCTGATATCCTTTCTTCTGCTAGATCGATTTGGCTATTGATACTTGTGTATGCTTCACAAAGTTCTCGTTCTGTGTTTTTCAGCTCCATTAGGTCATTTGTCTTCTTCTCTAAAATGGTTATTCTAGTCAGCAACTCATCTAACCTTTTTTCAAGGTTCTTAGCTTCCTTGCATTGGGTTAGAACATCCTCCTTTAACTCAGAGGAGTTTGTTATTACTCACCTTCTGCAGCCTACTTCTGTCAATTCATCAAACTCATTTTCTGTCCAGTTTTATTCCCTTGCTGGTGAGTAGTTGTGATCCTCTGGAGGAGAAGAGGCATTCTGGTTTTTGGAATTTTCCGACTTTAAATTAGACTTTGCACTACATACAGTTTTTGATTGCTTAAAAAGGGCTTCACTTTACATTTCTGTGTAATATTTTATTAATGTGAATAATATTCTTTCAGTGACAATCATTATAGCAAGTTTAATGTGATGTAATAGGTGTGTTTCTGTATTAAAATACTTTTGCAAATAAAATCGTTTTATTGCAAGTGAGTTCTCTTTAATTATGGGAAGTAAAATATATATTATATTGCAATATTAATAATTAAAACTTTATCTGTAGAGAAAATTTTTGGGTTTCATTGAGATAATTTGTTCTAGAAGGAGATCTTGATTGTTATAAAATTACATTCTATGTTAAGATTTTAATTTGCTTGCAATTAATTACAAGAAGTTGTCATTTATTATGTATAAAGAATATTTCTTTATACAATAAACTCAATTTTAAAGGCTGAATTTTCTATATTATATCTTATTACTGATAGGTTAATTCTGTCTGCTAGTAAATTCTGTTTACTACTTGTTACTATTGCAACTTCTTGCTTTCTCCTCCCTGTACCCACACCTTCCAGAAGTGTGGTCTAAAATGAAAAGGTATAAATTGTGAATTTCATCATAGAGATTCCATCAAAAGTTTGTCGAAGAATATAGCTATTGTCATTGTGTCACATAGTTGTCGTGGAAACTAGAAGTTAAAAAGACATGGTCCCTGCTTTTGGGGGTAATATATAAAAATGTATGGTATCTCAGGTGGTGAAAAATAAGTGCCACAGTGAAATAGAAAGCAAGATGAAAGGTGTAAAGAATGCTGGTGTGGTTGAGAATTGATATTTGTATAGGGAGGTTAAAAAAGCCTCACTGAAAGGTGACGTTTGAGTAGAAACCTTAAAGAAATTAAGGCACAAGCCATGTAGGTATCTGGGGAAAAGAATTCCATGCTAAGGAATCAGCAAGTGCAAATGGCTTGATGCAGGAGCCTGCTTGGAATGTTCCTGTTCGAGGATTCAGAATAAGGCTATATAGCCTGAGTCAAGCATGTGTGGAGAGGGAGATGAGGTCAGAGAAGGGTACAGGTGCACCATGTGTGTAGAGCATGAGGCTCTTGTTAGCTTATATAATGGCTAACTCTTCATATCAGTGAGATTTGAAGGCAGTGTGGAACTTTGAAGAAGAGAAGTGTCATGATCTGACTTACATTTTAATTGGATTACTCTGGCTGCTCCTTTCAGAACAGATTTCTGGGGAGAAAAGTTAGAAATAGGGAAAGCAATTAGGAAAGTCTTTTAGTAATACAGGTGAGTGGGAGATAATGACAGCTTAGATTGGGGTGGTGAAGTAGTAGTGGTGAGAAAAAGCTCTGCATGTCTTTTGAAGGTAGAACCAATAAGATTTTCCAAACATAGGATAAGAATAAGAAAAATCAGACTCCTCTCTGGCCCAAGCAGTTGGAAGAATGGGCTTCTCATTTACTGAGATGAAGATTGTGAAACAAGGAATGCTTGTTTTTCTGTTTGGGGGATGATGAGAACTAGGAATTCATTTTTAGACATGTGTTAAGTTTGAGATTCAATTACATTTCCAGTTGAAAATGCCAAGCAGGCAGTTAAATATATGAACTTGAAGTTCAGAGGGGAGTTCTGAGCTAGAAACATAAATTTGAAAAATACCAGTACGTGGATCAATTTAAAGTCATGAGACCAGGACATACTATTTAGATAGGGGAGAAATAAGGGAATAAGAATTTAGACATGGCTCTCCAACATTTAGAGGGCAGATGAGGAGTAACTAAGGAGGTTGAGAGCCAGCAGGTGTCATTCTAGAAATCAAGTAAAAAAAAAAGGCATTTCAAAAAGGAAATGCTAATGAAGGTTGTCAAATACTACTGAGTAAGACAAGGACTGAAATTTGACTATTGCTAATAGGAATACAAGTTCATTTTTTTGCTTTGATGAGAGCTATTTCTGTACAGTGGTAAGAATTATTAGAGTAAATTTAAAAGTGGGTGGATAAAATGGATTAGGAGTGTGCAAAATAAGTAACTCTTCTGAGCACTCCCATAAAGGAAAGTGGAAAAATGAGGCATTAAATGGACCTTTTAGTGGGAATTATTTTATGTTTGATTGATGATGGGTATGATTCCACAGAGAGGAAAAATTTGATGAGTCTGTAGTGAAAAGAGACAATTATTGGAATCATGTAATTGAGTGGGCAGGAAGTGATGGGTTGTAGCTACATGAAGGAAGAACCAGAAGGTTTGTCTTAGAGTTTTGGAGAGATCATCCAGAATAACAGATTGAAGCCTGAGTGTGTGGGCAGGGAGCCTGATCAGTTGGCAGATATGGCAGTGGAAATTATGGTGGTAGGAAACAAAATCATCAGCACAAAATAAGACCTGGGGGGGAAATGGTGGAGTTTGAGGAGGGAGGGAAAGCTCTGTCACCTAACAACAAGTGAGATGGAATAGACTAGGGAAATGAATTTGGATTTCTAGGAACAAGCAAGTGCCTGCATGTTTGTGTCAGAAACAGCTATCTGTTCACCAAAATCCATGTTCTCCTCTTCTTCCAGGACACACAAACAGCACATCCAAAGCTCCCTTGCAATTAAGGGTGGCCTGATAACTAGAATGTAATGGAAGTGATGTGCTACACTTCCAGGTCTAGCCTCAGCACACCTTCCATGAGCACTCTTTCATTCTATTTTTCTCTCCAGCTAACCCCAGTCCTATCTTAGAAGTCCACAGACTGAGGAGAGCAGAGCCTTTATCAATCTGGTACCCTAAATAAGTGCACGGAGAGAGGCTTGCTATGTTGACCTTTCCACCTACATGGTACAGTTACTGACCAAGAAATCAACTTCTGTACTTGCATTGCTGTACTTTTTCAGTGGGAGGAAGGTGGAGTTCATATCCTAGAGCTGTTAGAGTTACTCCAACTAATTGGTCTTTATTGTGTTTCATTCTTTCCTTGTATTTCCATGTTTTATTCACTTTTTTCTTAGTTTCTTATTTTCTTTAGATTTTTAAATTGACACAATAATTTCTTTTTTTATTATACTTTAAGTTCTGGGATACATGTGCAGAACATGCAGGTTCGTTACATAGCTATACACATGCCATGGTGGCTTGCTGCACCCATCAACCCATCATCTACATTAGGTATTTCTCCTCCTCTAGTCCCTACCACCAAAAGGTCTCGGTGTGTGATGTTCCCCTCCCTGTGTCCATGTGTTCTCATTGTTCAACTCTCACTTATGAGTGGGAACATGTGGTATTTGGTTTTCTGTCCTTGTGTTAGTTTGCTGAGAATGATGCTTTCGAGCTTCATCCATGTCCCTGCAAAGGACATGAACTCATCCTTTTTATGGCTGCATAGTATTCCATGGTATATATGTGCCACATTTTCCTTATCCAGTCTATCATTGATGACGCATTAATTTCTAAAACTCACAAGTTTATTAGAAGAAAAATAATAGAAAATATGTGCTATATAAGTAAAAATAATGTGAAGAACACATTACACTATATTTTATATTATATATTTATATTTTACATATTATATATTATATTTATGTTTATGTATTAGTACATAGGGCTTCTATAACAAAGTACCAAAAACTGGGTGGTTTAAACAACAATGTATTGTTTCACAATTCTGGAGCTAGAAGTCTGAGATCAAGGTGTTAATAGTTTTGGTTCCTTCTGAGGGCTGCTGGGGAGAATCTGTGGAGTTCATCGGCTCATAGACACATCATTCCAACCTCTGCCTTTATCTTCATGTGGCGTTCTCCCTGTGCACCTGTCTTGTCCTTATATCATAAGGACACTAACCGTGCTGGATTACAGCCCTAGCTAATGACCTAATCTTAATTAGATGACCTCTTTAAAGGGATGATGTTTAAATAAGCTCACCAAATGCGATACTAAATGTTAGTACTCTGACATATCTTCTTTTGGGAGACACAATTCTACACTTAACAATACTCTATTGGGAGATCCAATAGCAGAAGAGAGGGAGCACAGGCTCTTGAATATTAGAGAATTAGGTTGGAATCCCAGCCCTGCCACTTACTGTTCTGTAACTGAGTCCCAGTTATTTCAACTTTCTGAGCCACAGTTTCTTCTGTTAAAATGGAGATGGGGACACCCACCTCATCAGGTTTTTGTGAGAGTTAAATGAGTTATTAGGCATTCAATAAATGGTAGTTATTAGTCAGTTATGATGTTAACATGTCAAATAAATAATTGCTTTGATTCAAATGTACATTAACATACTCTATAGTTGCTATTGAAATAGCATAGTGCTAAGGAATAATCCTAAATCTGTCATATAAAAAAAATCCAAGTAGCCTAAACCATCCTAATTTAATAATTGATGTCATCATTTTAAATATAATCTTGACCGTGAGGCTCACAATCTCAATTCGTCCTTCATTAATTGACATCTGTACTTGGATGCTTGTCCTTAACTGAGTGTTACTTGATACAAAATGATAGATATATCATGGGATCAACTACTTACTTCAATGTCATGTTCTTTCGTGATTTGTGTTGAAATGAGTCAATTGTTTGCAGTTGAAAAGCTACTCACAGGACTGAAAAGCCCCCCCAAAATTTAGAATTCTGAAAGTGGCTCTGCATTTGAGGAGCACACAACCAGTTCCCTTTTAGGTGTCACCTTGTCCTTGAAATTGAGAGCCAGTGGATTTCACTATATAAATGGATGATTTTTTGATATACAACCATTCTTTATCCAATCTCTTCACAGAATAGTAGCTCTAAAATCATGTTCCTTTTTCTCTTTTTTCCCTTTCTATTTTTTTTTTAACTTGTAAGGTTTATTAGTTTTCCCACTAGGATGAATGGAGCAAGAGACAGCTGCTGAACTAATAGCAGGAACATCTGGTTGTGTTATTAGTTCAGTTACTGCATATACCTGTGTCTGTTCACCTCTAAACCAACAAGTTTGATCCTTAGATACAGATGCTAAAACAGAAACAGAATCAATGGAAAAGCAAAAGAAATGACAGAAAAGAAATGAACTCTCTTAACTTGGAAATATGAATGTGTGTAAAGTAAGAGAAAATGGTGAATGAAGTTTATAAAGCAATTGTTTTAATATCAAATGAATCAGGATATGATTATCAAGAGAAGTGAACAGAGAAGTGCCCAAGCATTTAAAGGGAAATGGGTATATCTCCAGACATGTTACACTGCCTTTTATCCAAGTGGATTAACACATTGGCATACTATATAGCCCCTGGCAGCATTTTTCCACTTACATTTTTCACCTGTCACTATACAATTTGTTTCAGACTTAGCTTTTGGAATTAACTTAAAATGGATTCTAGGGCTTCCAGTAAGGGACAAAAGAGAAAAACAGCTGACATGAAAGTTACCACAAATCATTCATGGCTATAACGACACTGCCCATGTCCCATTTTCTATTTACCAAGCTGAGTGCTGAGTACATCCACATCCACTCTACACATTTTCTTTAAAAGGGCTATAAAATGCTTGTTGAGCTATTAGCACTCACTATAACCAGGGTTTCATTAAGGGGAATAGATAGAGTACCTGGAGATGTCAGTCATAAAACTCCATTCAGAGCACAAACAGTGGTTAAAAGAGGCGGAAGGACAGCAAAAAGATGTGATGGTGTATGGCCATTAGGCTGGGGTGGGAGGGGGAGAAGCAGAAAGGAACTGAAGCAGAAAATTAAATGGTCTGATACTGACTTTGAATAATAGCTCTGGGTGACCCTGAATCTTACTACTGGAAGTGTGGGCATATTAAAACTCTCCAGTTGTGATCAATTTCCTGTGTGCTAGAAATTTTCCCCTTCTACATGCGCTGTTAGGTGAGTAGGAAGAAGTACGTTGTTTAGAAAACTCTTGGAGGCTCTGAGTCCATTTTATATCCTTTGTAAAATCTGGCGATTTCCTCTCCTTTCATTAACTCCTCCAGAAACATTGGTCTTCGTGTGGGTCCTTCACTCATCAGAATCTAATTATTGCCGTCTACTTTTGTTCAGTTGCCCAGGCGTAGCAGTCAGAGATCACCACAAGGGAAATCAGGGCTGTGGAGGTATTTGTTAGCAATGCCAGATACATCTCCACCGGGAGGTTATTTTCCCCCATTTTGATTAACTCTTCTTTTGTTTTAAAACTGCCACCCTTTTTCATCTTCAATTATTTTCTCCTATAATTCACCACAAAATGAGCCTCTTCCTGAATGGTTGAAGCTTGGCGTTTAGGCTTTGATGCTTTATACTTACTTAATTCTAATGTTGGTATTAGGATAAGAACAGTCTATGGCATCTCTGTCTCTTCCAAGGTTTTACATGTAGTCATGGCTCAGCTATCCTTTTTCTACTTAGAGTATGATTTTTCCTAAAAAATGCATTTCTTTAAGATAATATAAAAAGAAATAATTCAAGATATCCCTAAGGAGTGAAGATGTACCCTTTATATGAAAGTGGAGGGAGAAAGACCCTGAGTTGGATTTTTGCTTTTTAGTTTCTTGGGCGATAGAGCCCAGCATTTTACTGTTAACATCTTTCCCAAGTTACATCTGATAAACTAAAGCATGAAAACTGGAAGTCTAGCATTTCTGAATGTCTGAAAGTTAGGTGGAACACTGAAGCTGGAACAATCAGCTTTAAATAATATTTTAGTAATGTTTTAATAATCATCCTTCTTGGATTACGCAGAATGGAAACAATATATTGTCCATATTGAGAATAATATATAAATCAAAAAGGCTAGACAAGTTACTACATTATAATAGCCAAAAAATTAAAGTGACTTTTTTTTCTTTTTAACTCCCAAGGAGACTAACAGATGTTCTTACATTTCTGCTTTCTTCTCTCCACTGGGTCTGGAACCACTTCTTTTCCTCAAAGATGAAGTTTAGGCCATGGGAATAGTGAGCAAGTCCCCAGAGCCCCTCTATGGAGGGTGACTGGTTCTTTTGTCAGTGAATGGGCTAAATTAGTAGCCACTATGTTAGCTTCCTATTGCTGCTGTAACAAATTGTTGCAAACCCTTATTGACTTAACACAACTTTATTATTTTTCAGTTCTGGAGATTAACAGACCAGTTTGGCTCTCACTGAGCTAGAATCCAAGTGTCATCAGGGCTACATTCTTTCCTGGAAGTTCTAGGGGAGAATCTGTTTCCTTGCCCTTTCCAGCTTCTAGAAGCTTCCCACATTCCGTGGCTCCTGAATCCCTTTCATCTTCAAAGCCAGCAATGGCCAATCAAGCCTTGTCCTGCTTCTGACACTGCTGTCTCCCTCTTTCCCTTTTAAAGTGATTGTGACTACATCTTGCACTCCCAAATGATCTGATATAATCTCTGATTAGCAAACTAATTCCAACTGTAACCTTAATTCTCTTGTGACATGTAACATAACATAGTTATGGGTTGCAGAGATTAGGATGTAAACATGTCATGGCATTGTTTGGCCACTACACATCCCCTCATAGAGGCCAGAATTAAAATAGAAATGAGATCAACTTTTGAGTCATTCTGGAAATTTTCGGTTACATGAACCTGAGAACTATATTATTTGAAGTTAACTCTTTTTCAAAAATTATATTAAGTGCAATTTAAATGTATAAGTAACTTCACCTTTGGTTTATATATTGCTGTGTCATGATTTTGGAGTTGAGACTCAGTAGGATGTAAGGAAAGGAATATGACTTTGAGATCCAGAAGGCCAGTATTCACATTCCAACTTCATGACTCACTAAGCTTTCGCTTCCTAATTGTTATAATGGAAACAAAGACGTCTACCTTGAGGGATGTGGAGAGGATGAAATTATGCACACAAATAAAATGTCACATAGTTTGTATTAATAGTGATAGCCTATGTACCTCTTATGAGAAGTGTAAGACACATGGTGGGTGTTTGGTAAATGTTGTCGCTCCCTTTGATGTTCAGTGTGTAAAAAGTGGCACTTAAGCATCACCGCATTCTAGAGACCAAATCTAATCTGAGACTCGAGACACCACAAAACACAAATTTTGGGTCTGGGTTCAGACTCAATCCTGGCACCATTTCCAGCCTTTGGTGTCAGTTGGTCCTGACGAGATTATCATGGAGCTCAGGTTTGGCATGTGTGGCAAAGTTGAAATTTGTCCCAAATTGTGTGACATCTGGTTCACTCCCCATCAGTGATTTCAGTCAGGTAGCAAAACTGATTTTCAGCCAGCCCTTCAAAACTGATAACTTACTACTTCTAAATTCTCTTTCCCTTATACTTTTTTATAACCCCACTGTTAAATACAGCATGAGGAGTTATTATCTTGGTTGGGTTATGTAGGAGAAATGTACTTATAATGCTGCATAATTCAAATAAATAAAGATAGATATATAATAATGCATGGAATGCATAATCTGATATGTTATGTGTTATTTAACCCAATATCTTAGATATATAAACAGTACATTAGACCTGAGATGATAATAAGCTATCATATTCTGCTATAAATAATTTCATACTATGACTGGTATGACTGGTATGACATATGTCATAATGACATATGTCCACATTCTAATACTTGGAACCTGTAAATGGCAAAAGGGGGTTAGAATTGCAGATACCATTAAGGTTGCTAATCTTCTGACCTTGAGATACCTTGAGATAGGGAAATTATCATGTATTACTTGGGTGAGTCCAATCTAATCACATGGCTATTTAAAAGTGGTAAAAGAAGAGACAGAAGAGAACCAAAGGGATGGTAATGTGAGAGGAACTGGACCCACGGTTGCTGACTTTGAAAATAAAAATTATATGATCTCAGGAATGCAGGTAGCCCCTAGAAACTGGGGAAGGTCAAGAAAACAGATTCTCCCCAAGAACCTCCAGAAAGGAACACAGCCTGGCCATCACCTTGATCTTAGTCCAGTGAGATCTTTGTTGGACTTGTAAGCACAGAGCTGTAAAATTTGTGTTGTTTTAAGCCACTAAATTTGTGATCATTTGTTATAGCAGTTCTAAAAGACTAATGCACATATTTTATATCTTAATTACTATGGTAATTTATAGATTAAGTAGCTTAATCAAATTATTACATGATAGTAACTTTAAAAATATATTTTGTTAGTGTCACATTAAATACTATTCCATTATTATTTTAATTAATACATTTCTTCCAAGATTATATGCTTTATAGATAAGGTTTTCATAAAATCATATATATCTCTAGCCTTTTATAATAGGTTGAGGTAAGATAGAAACTTTAAAGGAGATTTTGAATAAAATGTATTAAAGTATCGGGCATTGACATTGCACAATTGTATGCAAAGAACATTATTTCAGATCCCTGTGACAAATTAAAAATGACAATCACATTTGACCAGGACAAATGAAATTCGTGTTTTTCAGATGGGAGGAAAAAAAATCAATTTACCTTTAAAAGCCATTTACTGCCTCTATCACACCTACCGTCTAGATTATTAAAATTTAAAAGTTCTAAAACTCTAAGATTTCATGAAAACCCAAGATACTGTCTCAAATATGCTCACTCAAATATGTATCAATATGAGGTAGGAAGATAGTGTTTTCTGGTGATATCATCTAATTAATCATTCTGTAATCTCCGCCAAGTACATGCCAAGTATTTTAGAAAATTAAACATATCCCTTCTCCCCATCCAAAAGGGAAACTGAGGCAGGTTCAAGACCGTGTATATTATTCCAGATCATTGAAGAGGGCTGGGTAGAATGGGGAGTGGGTCTGTGTCTGTGACCTCTAGGGCTCGGATTTTCTGCTTTGCGTAACAGCAGTGTCTCTTCTGTGAAATGCCTTCTTTCTCCAAGCCCTCATGTAATAGTCACACTGTTGACCATTCCCTTTTACTTTCCACTTCAAAAAAGACAAATAAGGACATGGAGGGAAGGTAAGTGAGAAATACTTCAAAGTCAGTTTTCTGCTTGACATGGCCTAAACTTACCTCTCTGCTCCTGAGAGAGACTTGCTGGAAGACTGAGGTTTGACTTGAACACTTAAGAATGTTCCAAAAGTGTGCTTTGTAGCAATGCCCCTGAAGAAAATGAACTCTTACTCCATGAGGTGCTGTGAAGCAAAGCAATGCACACAGAGAGGCATCATTCATCTTCTTCTGGCTCCAGGGGCTTCTCCCACCAGCCCGTTTGACATATAAAATTTCCACCTCACTTGGTGGTAAAGCTGCCTGCTGCTTCCTCTGTAAGGGAAAAGTGGCTAGAGTTCTATAAAGTTAAAGAAGTTGTTACTTCCATAAAAGAAAAGTACAGAGAATTGAGTGGGAAGAGAAGTAGGAAGAGGAGAGACAAACTAAACTTGGAATGAATGAAAGATGGAAAAATAACTGAAATCTTACCATGAACAGAATTACTGAATAATCAAACATATTTCAAGGACTTGTTTAAAAATGTTTAAAGATTGAGTTACCCCATAACAACCAAGTTTCTGCAAAAAGGCTTGCACTACACTTTCCACCTGTACATAGGCAGAGATTATAGATTATTATCCTGACTGCTTGGGGTGCTCTTTCTGCAGGTCTAAACATGTATGCTGGGTACAGTTATTTTTATCATTATGGTCACTGAATACAGGTACAAGTGAAAGGCATTTACTGCTTTTAAACAGTGAGGGCATCATTAAAAATCCCTCTTCCATAGCCTCTTTAAATCTGCAAAGTCCTTTTACTTCTCTGACCACGACCTGTGAAGTGGAACTGTTTACATGATTGTGGAGGAATGCTAATTTACACCATTATTACTTGTGTCCATTTCCTGGACCTGTCCTCTAAAAGCTGTTCTTTCCTCTTTACTTCTCTGAATATCGGTTTTCTTATGAGTAAAAATGTTGGTTATAATTGGCTGGGTTCCTGATGAGGATTAAATGAGATGATATATAGAAAAATACCTAGCATACTCCCAAAACTTAGATGTTCTTTAAATATTAGTTTCATTCGATTTTTACCTTTCTGCCTTGCTGACACTTTCCTTCTCTTTTATAATTATCTTGTTCTTCTTTGTCACTTCTTCTTAGTTTCTTTCTTCCCCATTTGTAACTAGTAACTTGATTTCTGAAGGTCCTGACAAGCTTAAACTGATAGGATTACTGTGTGACACCCTAAAGAACTGTCCTATTTATGGATGGCTCACTTGTGAATACTGACATGACAGGCTTCATCGTAGTTCTAAATGTAGGTTACCACAGAGATCACCACAGCCTTTGATTGTCTCTCTTGATTTGTGTGCAATTGCCTGAAATAGAGAAGCAACAATGTAGAACCAGAAAGTTCTATTGCTATGTCTCTGACAGCTCTTGATGGTAGTGAATGACTGGGCATGTAGTAGTGCCAACGTGTTTTAAGTCCTAGTGATGACAAATGCTCTAACTCTCAGAAGTGTCATATGAGGACCCACTCAGTTTTCAAATTCAATGACAAATATTTATCGTATGTGTAACGTGTGCTGAAAATCGGCGATAGGATGGTGAGTAAAAGAGACACACTCTTCATCTTAAAATTTAGATAAGCTGTAAGAGTTTGTATAAAAGATGTTTATATATATATATATACACGTGTGTTTTGTGCTTTTTTTAATATTATAAAAAACACATGCATTTACCCTTTAACCATTTTAAAGTGCACATTAATTGCCACTAAGTGCATTCCATTATTGTGCTACCATCACCATGATCCAACACATAACTTTTTTCATCTTGCAAAACTGAAACTCTGCATTCATTAAACAATAACTCTCCATTATTCCTCCCCCTTCACAAATGGTAGCCACCATAACACTTTCTATGAATGTGACCACTCTAGGTAGATTATATAAGTAAAATCATACAGCATTTGTCCTTTTGTGACTGGCTTACTTCACTTAGTGTAATATTCTCAAGATTCATTAATATCATAGCATATTTCGGAATTTCTTTCCTTTCTAAGGCTAAATAATATTCCCTTCTATGCATATACTCCATTTTGTTTATCTGTCCATCTGTTGATAAATTGAGTTACTCCCACTTTCAGTTATTGTGAATAATGCTGTATGAACATGGGTATACAAACATCTGTTTGAGATTCTGCTTTCAAATTTTGAATATATACCCCAAAGTGAAATTGTTGGGTCATATCATAATTCTATTTTTAATTTTTTGAGGAACTGCCATACTCTTTTCCATAATGGCTGCACCATTTTACATTTCCACCTGTAGTGCACAAGTGTTCCAATTTCTTCATATCCTCGCCAATATTTGTTATTTTCTGTATTTTTTTAAATTGCCATCCTAATGGGTGTGAAATATTATCTCAGTGTGACATCTCATTTTGATTTGCACTTTCCTAATAATTAGTGATGTTGAGCATGTTTTCCATGTGCTTATTGGCCATTTCTATATCTTCTTTGGAGGAATGTCTTCTCAAGTCCTTTGCTCATTTTTAAAATAGGTTTGTTTGTTTTTTGTTTTTGTTGAGTTATGATGTTGATATATTTTTAAAGTTAAAAGAATAGCATATGATTATTAGTTCATTATAAAAAGTGACTTTTATCTGCTGTTCAAATGTTCTAATAATTTAAAAAATATTGTATTACAGATACCATTTAAATATTTTATTGTTATTATTTTTGATGATGTAATTTCAATAGCTAAGTCAAAATTAGGTCATGGGTAAGATGTGCCTTATATTATGTTATATGGTCACTGAGGCTAGGCTTTTCCAGAAGGTCTTCTGAGCCAGTACATTTTTTCACTCTCAGCTTTTTGTGAAGAAAGAAGTCCTTTGGGGGTAGATTCTCACATGCTTATTCATTTCATTACTGGAAAAGTAAAGTTCTAAGGTGTTTTTAATGTGGGTTTTATTTTAAATTTCTATTTATTGGAAGATTTTAAAAGGTGCCAAAGAATAAATTGCAGACATAAGATCCTTTAGGGCATAGGGCCGCTTGTTAATGAACTGTGTTTAGATATCAGTCACCATTATTTTAATCTTATATTTTATATGTCAACAGAAACTAAACCAAGTTTTCAGTATATCCCTGAGCATACTTCAGGCATGTAGATGACTTATATATTTTGAGACATAGTTCTACTTTATATAAATATACTTGATACTATTTTCTTGCTCACAGTAGGATAGAATGTTAATAATTTGGTGAGTCTCTGTAATTTTACTATCCATTTCTTTCTAGTTATATATAACATTTAGTAAGCACTAAACTCTAAAGGACTCAGGCAATTCAGTTTGAATGACCACTTAGAGGTACATATGCTTACTCAAAATAACTGAGCTACTTGATTCTGCAAAAAGAATTTGAACAATCCCCAAAGAACAGATTTTTATGAAATTGGAGGTTGCAAACTGACTTTCATTTTTATCCCTGGATATTTTTTCCCAGAAAATTATATTCACCTGCATGTTTTTTTACATAAATATTTTCTGTTTTCTATTTTTAAGAAATGGTTAGAAACTTCTTTAGGTAATTTAAGTGCTAGCTTTCCTGGATTCTGAGGGTTTACCGTTGTAGATTCTATTCCATCATAAGGTTGAAGCTTTGTCTAAAATTCTCCTCTATACTCATACATATATAGTTAATCTAAATATTTTATACTAAGTATTGAATACATATGCATAATATATAATAATATAATAATTCATTATATTATAATTAATGTACAATATGATACCAGCTATAATTATATATAATGATCAGGTAACATAAGTTTTATATACATTTGAAAATATTTGTTGGATGTGTGGTATGCTGAGCACTGTGTTAGGTGCAGCATAGGCTCTGGTCAACAAGACATAAGTGGTCCCTGTCCTTATGGAGATTGCAGTGTAATGGAGGAAAAAGGCCATAAATGAATGAAAAAGTAAGCAAGCAAAGCCCCATACAAATATACATACTTTAAAAAAAATTGGGCCGGGTGCGGTGGCGCATGCCCATGATCCCAGCACTTTGGGAGGCCAAGGTGGGCAGGTCACGAGGTCAGGAGTTTGAGACCAGCCTGGCCAATATGGTCAAACCCTGTCTCTGCTAAAAAAAAAAAAAAAAAAAAAAAATTAGCTGGGAGTGGTGGCAGGTATCTGTAATCCCAGCTACTTTGGAGGCTGAGGCAGGAGAATCGTTTGAACCTGGGAGGTGGGGGTTGCAGTTAGTCTAGATCGCACCACTGCACTGCAGCCTGGGCAACAAGGTGAGACTCTGTCTCAAAAAAAAAAAAAAAAAAATTTCCATAGGTTTTTGGGGAACAGGTGGTATTTGGTTACATGAATAAGTGCTTTAGTGGTGACTTGTGAGATTTTGGTGCACCCATCACCCAAGCAGCAAACACTGAACCCAATTTGTAGTCTTTTATCCCTCACCCACCTCCCACCCTTTCTCCTGAGTCCCCAAAGTCCGTTGTATCATTCTTATGCCTTTGCATCCTCGTAACTTAGCTCCCACTTATGAGTGAGAACATAGAATGTTTGGTTTTCCATTCCTGAGTTACTTTACTAAGAATAATAGTCTCCAGTCCCATCCAGTTTGCTGCAAATGGCATTAATTTGTTCCTTTTCATGGCTGAGTAGTATTCTATCATATATATGTATGAAATGTATATCATATATATTCATATATCTCATTTATTCCATCATATATCTGTATGGATATATATATAAGTTTCTTTATCCACTCATTGATTGATGGGCATTTGCATATTTTTGCAATTGCAAATTCTGCTTTTATAAACATGCATGTGCAAAAATCTTCTTTGTATAATGACTTGTTATCCTCTGGGTAGATATCCATTAGTGGGACTGCTGAATCAAATGTTAGTTCTACTTTTAGTTCTTTAAGGAATCTCCACACTGTTTTCCATAGTGGTTGTACTAGTTTACATTTCCACCAGCCGTGTAGAAGTGTTTGCTTTTCACCGTATCCACACCAACATCTACTTTTTAAAATTTTTTGATTATGGCCATTCTTGCAGGAGTGAGGTGGTATCCATTGTGGTTTTGATTCGTATTTCCCTGATAATTAGTGATGTTGAACATTTTTTCATATGTTTTTGGCCATTTGTATATCTTCTTTTGAGAATTATCTATTCATGTCCTTAGCCTAGTTTTTGATGGGATTATTTGTATTTTTCTTGCTAAGTTGTATGTGTTCCTTGTAGATTCTAGATATATTAGTCCTTTATCGGATGTATAGATTGTGAAGATTTTCTCCCACTCTGTGGGTTGTCTGTTTACTCTGTCGTCTGTTTCTTTTGCTGTGCAGAAGCTCTTTTGTTTAATTAAATCCTATCTATTTATCTTTGTTTTTGTTGCATTTGCTTTTGGGTACTTGGTCATGAAGTCTTTGCCTAAGCCAATATCCAGAAGGGTTTTTCTGAAGTTATCTTGTAGAATTTTTATGTTTTCAGGTCCTAGATGTAAGTCCTTGATCCATCTTGAGTTTATTTTTATATCAGGTGAGAGATGAGGATCCAGTTTCATTCTCCTACACACAGCTTCTCATAGCAGAGCTACTGATACGTGTACATTAATTTTGTATCCTGAAACTTTACTGAATTCATTTATCAGTTCTAAGAGCTTTTTGGAGGAGTCTTCAGGATTTTCTAGGTATATGATCATATCAGGAAACAGTGAGTTTGACATCTTCTTTACCAATTTGGGTACCCTTATTTCTTTCTCTTGTCTGATTGCTCTGACTAGGACTTCCAGTACTATGCTGAACAGAAGTGGTAAGAGTGGGCGTCCTTGTCTTGTTCCAGTTCTCAGAGGGAATGCTTTCAACTTTTCCCCATTCAGTATTATGTTGGCTGTGGGTTTGTCATAGATGACTTTTATTACATTGAGGTATGTTCCTTGTGTGCTGGTTTTACTGTGGGTTTTAATCACAAAGCAATGCTGGATATTGTCAAATGCATTTTCTGCATCTATTGAGATGATAATGTGATTTTTGTTTTTAATTCTCTTTATATGTATATCACATTTATTGACTTGCATATGTTAAATCATCCCTGCATCCCTGGTATGAAACACACTTGATCATGGTGGATTATCTTTTTGATATGTTGTTGGATTCAGTTAGCTAGTATTTTGTTAAGGATTTTTGCATCTATGTTCATCAAGGATATTTGTGTGTAGTTTTCTTTTTTGTTATGTCCTTTCCTGGTTTTGATATTAGGGTGATACTGGCTTCATAGAATGATTTAGGGAGGATTCCCTGTTTCTCTATCCGTGGAATTGTGTCAAAAGGATTGGTACCAATTTTTCTTTGAATGTCTGATAGAAGTCAGCTGTGTATCTAACTAGTTCTGGACTTTTTTTTTGTAAGTTTTTAATTACTATTTCAATCTCACTTCTTGTTATTGGTCTATTCAGGATTTCTAATTCTTCTTGATTTAAGCTAGGAGGGTTGTATATTTCCAGGAATTAATCTATCTCTTTTAGGTTTTCTAGTTTATGAGTGTAAAGGTGTTCATAGTAGCCATAGTAGCCTTGAATTATGTTTTGTATTTCTGTGGTATCAGTTGTAATATCTCCCATTTCATTTCTAGTTGAGATTATTTGGCTCTTCTGTCTTCTTTTCTTGGTTAATCTTGCTAATGGTCTATCAATTTTTTTATCTTTTTAAAAAAATAGCTTTTTGTTTCATTTATCTTTTGTAATTTTTTGTTTCAATTTCATTTAATTCTTCTCTGATCTTTGTTATTTCTTTTCTTCTGCTGGGTTTGGGTTTGGATTTGGTTTGTTCTTGTTTCTCTAGTTCCTTGAGGTATGACCTTAAATTGTCTTTTTGTGCTTTTTCAGACTTTTTGATGTAGGCATTTAAAGCTATGAACTTTCCTCTTAGCGCTGCCCTTGCTGTATCACAGAGGTTTTGATAGGTTGGGTCACTATTATCATTCAGTTCAAAGAATTTTTTTAAATTTCCATCTTGATTTCATTGTTGACCCAATGATCATTCAGGAGCAGGTTATATAATTTCCATGTATTTGCATGGTTTTGAAGGTTCTTTTTGGAGTTGATTTCCAATTTCGCTTCACTGTGGTCTGAAAGAGTACTTCATACAATTTCCATTTTCTTAAATTTATTGAGACTTGTTTTGTGGCCTATCATATGTTCTATCTTTTAGAGAGTTCGATGCACTGATGAATAGAATGTGTATTCTGCAGTTGCTGGGTAGAGTGTTCTGACAACATCTGTTAAGTCAATTTGTTCTAGGGTGTAGTTTAAATCCATTGTTTCTTTGTTGACTTTCTGTCTTGATGACCTGTCTAGTGCTGTCAGTGGAGTATTGAAGTCCCTCACTATTATTGTATTGCTGTCTAACTCATTTCTTAGGTCTAGCAGTAATTGTTTTATAAATTTGGGAGCTCCAGTGTTAGGTCCATATATATTTAGAATTGTGATATTTTCCTGTTGGACAAGGCCTTTTATCACTATATAATATCTCTCTTTGTCTTTTTTAACTGCTGTTGCTTTAAAGTTTGTTTTTTTTAAATATAAGAATAGATACTCCTGCTAACTTTTGCTGTCCATTTGCAAGGAATGTCCTTTTCCACCTCTTTACCTTAAGTTTATGTGAGTCCTTAAGTGTTAGGTGAGTCTCTCAAAGGCAGCATACACTTGGTTGGTGAATTCTTATCCATTCTGCAATTCTGTATATTTGAAGTGGAACATTTAGGCTATTTACATTCAACATTAGTATTGAGATGTGATATACTATTCCATTCATTATGCTATTTGTTTCCTGAGTACCTTGGTTTTTATTTATTTATTGTATTCTTGTTGTATAGGTCCTGTGAGATTCATGCTTTAAAGGGGTTCTGTTTTGATGTGTTTCCAGGATTTGTTTCAAGATCTAGAGCTCCTTTTAGCAGTTCTTGTAGTTCTGGCTTGGTAGTGGCTAATTCTCTCAGCATTTGTCTGAAAAAGGCTGTAGTTTTCCTTCATTCATGAAGCTTAGTTTTGCCAGATACAAAATTCTTGGCTGATAATTATTTTGTTTAAGGAGGCTGAAGATTGAGCCCCAGTCCCTTCTAGGTTTCCCTTCATAGGTTACCTGGTGTTTTTGCCTTGCAGCTCTTAAGATTCTTTCCTTCATCTTGACTTTAGATAATCTGATGACTATGTGCCTAGGTGATTACTTTTTGCAATGAATTTCTCAGGTGTTTTTTGAGCTTCTTGTATTTGGATGTCTATATCTCTAGCAAGGCCAGGAAAGTTTTCCTCAATTATTCCCCTAAATATGTTTTCCAAACTTTTAGATATCTCATCTTCCTTGGGAATACCAGTTATTCTTAGGTTTGGTTGTTTAACATAATTCCAAACTTCTTGGAAGTTTTGTTCATTTTTTAAAATTCTTTTGTCTTTGTCTTCGTTGGATTGGGTTATTTCAAAAACCTTGTCTTTGAGCTCTGAAATTCTTTCTTCTGCTTGTTTGATTCTATTGCTGAGACTTTCCACTACATTTTGCATTTCTCTAAGTGTGTCCTTTATTTCCTGAAGTTGTGATTGTTTTTTATTTGTGCTATCTATTTCACTGAAAATTTTTCCATTGACATCCTGTATCATTTTTTTTATTTCATTAAGCTGGATTTCACCTTTTTCTGGTACCTCCTTGATTAGCTTAATAATTGACTTTCTGCATTCTTTTTCTGGCAATTCAAGAATTTCTTCTTGGTTTGGATCCACTGCTGGTGAGCTAGTGTGATTTTGGGGGGTGTTAAAGAAACTTGTTTTGTCATATTACCAGAATTGTTTTTCTGGTTCCTTCTCATTTGGGTGGACTCTATTAGAGGAAGAATCTGGGGCTCAAGTCTGCTGTTGATTCTTTTGTCCCATGGGGTGTTCCATTGATGTAGTACTCTCTCCCTTTTCCTAGGGATATGGCTTCTTGAGAGCTGAACTGTACTGATTGTTATTTCTCTTCTGGATCTAGCCATACAGCAGGGCTACCAGGCTCTAGGCTACTACTGGTGGGTGTCTACACAGAGTCCTGTGATGTAAATTGTCTTCAGGTCTCTCAGCTGTGGATACCAGCACCTGCTCTGCTGAAGGTGGCAGGGGATGAAATGGACTCTGTAAGGTTCCTTAGCTGTAGTTGTTTAATGCACTAATTTTGTGCTGATTGGCCTCCTGCCAGGAGGTGGTGCTTTCAAGAGAGCATCAACTGTGGTACTATAGGGGAAGTTCAGGTGGTAGGTGGGGCCCTAGAACTACCAAGAGAATATGACCTTTGTTTTCAGCTACCAGGGTGAGTAGGGAAGGACTATCAGGTCGGGGCAGGGTTTGGTGTGTCTGAGCTCAGATTCTCGTTGGGCTTGCTGCAGCTGCTGTGGGAGATGCGAATATAGTTCCTAGGTCTATGAAGTTATGTTTTCAGGAGGGCTACGGCTGCCTCTGCTGTTTCATGCAAGTTGTCAGGGAAGTGGGGGAAAGCCAGCAGTTACAGGCCTCACCCAGCTTCTGTGCAATCCAAAAGGCTGCTCTCATTTCCACCCTGTCCCCCAACCACAACAGCACCAAGATTGTTTCCAGGCAGTGGGCCAGCAGGGTGGAGAACTTGCCCCAGGCTACCAGCCTCCAAGCTGAGGAAGAAAACGGTGCTTCTGCACCTTCTCACTTGTCAAGTCTACACACTAGATTCATGCCCTCCCCCAAGTTCTGGCCAGGAAACTTCATATTTGGTTGGAATTGTTACAAAGTTCAGCTGGAGGTTTCCTTTTCCCTGTGGTCTTTTCCCAGTTCCTCTGGCAGCCCTCCCCAAGGACCCCTGTGAGACAAGGCATAAATGGCTTACCTGGGGACCCAGAGGGCACACAGGGCTTTTTCTGCTGCTTCCTTTACCCTTGTACTTTGCTCAGCACTCTAAATTGTCTTAGTTCCAGGTAAAGTCAAATCCTTCTTCTGTGATCTGGTCCTTCAGATTCCCCAGTGAGGGTGTGTGTTCAGGGGAGGACAATCCCCCTTTCCCACTTTCACAGTTTGGGCACTCAAGTATTCGGGCTGTCTCCTGGGTCCTGCAGGAGCAATCCACTTCCTTCAAAGGGTCTTTGGATTCTCTTGGCTTTCCTGTTATACTCCTGCAGTAGTACTTGGAGCAAAAGTTTATGACGTGAGTCTCCACACACTGCTCTGTCCATCCGAATGGAAGCTGCAATATAGTCCTGCCTCCCTATTTGCCATTTTAAAAATACAGATGATTTTTGACTTTTGATGATGTTACATCCTGATAAACTCACCATAAGTCAAAAAGTTGTAAGTCAAACCACTGTACGTCAGAGACCATCTGTATATTTTGGTAAATGTCATGAAGAAACAATATACATTTATGGAGAATAATGTTACCAGAGAGAAAAGGTGGTCAAAAAGGGCTTCCCTGGCTTTTGATTGAGATGTGAAGAATGAGATGAGGTGAAATGAGAAGGAACAAGTCACAAGAAGTCTCTCTCTATTTCTGTGGGGTGTGTGTGTGTGTGTGTGTGTGTGGGAGTAGACGATTAGGTAGTTGGGCTTACTGTATTAGAGAAAAGACAAAGCATCAAGAGAGAGTCTAAGGTAGGAAATGGCCCAAGATAAGCCAAACACAGAAGGAAACTGTAGAAGGAAAATTACAAAAAAGGATATTGAAACATGCTCATGAAAAGTTGAGGCAAGGCTATGTAGACCATAGTTATAATTTCACATTTTATCTGATGTTCAATAAGAGACCACTGAGGAATTTTAAGCAATGCAAGAGAAAAATATGATGTAATTTTTAAAAGGAAATTATTTCAACTTATATTTGCCAAGTAGATTGGGGTAGAAGTAGAAATTAGAAACCAATATGGAGGCTAGTTTTGTGGCACAGCCTAGGGGTTGAAGTGGAACTAGAGGGAAGTACAAGAATCCCTATTGTTCCATCTTCTTCTTTTCTGGGTGAATTACAGTTTTCCAGTGTTCCTTTCAAACCTGGGTACAATGAGTTCACTTTTATTTAGGGTAGAGGTAGAAGCCACAGAGAATGCCATTTCCTTCCTAACACTGAGTAAAAAGCTAGGTAATGTTTAAAGTCATCACTTCTTTGAGTAACTATAGAGTTGAAGCTGAAAGAATACTAGATGAACCAAATTCTGTAAGTTCCTTGGAGAAGAGTAGCACGCATAGACTCTTCAGCCTTTGGCAGACCAAGGAGGAAGAGGTGACAGTTATATACACGTGAAAATCAGAGCAAACAATTAAAATTCTGATGAATAGTTAAAGGCTGAGTCTGGGAAATTTCAGCAGCCAGAGACAAACTATATTTGTCAAGTAGAAATGTTAGAAATAAAAACTGTGCTGTCAGAGATGAAGAAGTCCTTCAATGGACTTATCAGCAGACTGAACACAGAAGAGAGGAAACATCATAAACTTAAACACATTGATAGAAAGTATCCAAAGTGAAACAAAAGAGGGGGAAAAAAGCATAAGAGAAAGCATCCAAAAGATGTTGGAAAATACACAGTGATCTCACATAAAAGAAAGTGGAATCACTGAAGGAGAAAAGAGAGAAATTAAGGCACTAGAAATATTAGAATATAGCCAGCAATTCACTAAAATTAATGCAAGATAATTAATCACAGAATCAAGAAGCTTAGAAAAGAATGTACCTTGGCATATCATCATCAGAATTCTTATTATGGGCTGAATTATATCCTCCACAAAATGTATATGTTGAAGTCTTAACTCTAGTACCTCAGAATGCAACTGTATCCTTGGAAGTAGGGTGTTTAGACATAGTTAAATTAAGGTGTGGTCATTACAGTGTGCACTAATTCAATATGATTGGTCTCCATATAAGGAAAAGAAATTGATAGAGAGGTACAGAAGGAAGATGATGTGAAGACACAGAGGAAGATGGCCATTTGCAAGGAAGCAGTAAGGCCTAGAACAGATCTTTCCATTCAGGCCTTCAGAGGAACCAACTCTACTGACACCTTGATCTCATACTTCTAGCTTCCAGAACTGTAAGCTAACAAATTTCTGTAGTTTAAGCCTCCTAGTCTGTGGTATACTTTGTGGTATACCCTAGAAAACTAATACAACCCTAGAAAACTAATACAGTGCTGAAAACTAAAGATAAAGAGATAATTCTGAAGGTAGCCAGCTGAAAAAGATATGTCAAATAAAAGAAACCCAAAAACTAAGAGCAGATTTCTCATCACAGTCTTTATGTGGCAGAAAACAGTGGTGCAATATCTTTAAGATAATATAACAAACAAACAAAAAAACTGTTTTCTCAGAATTCTATGTTCAGCAAAAAGATATTTCAAAAGTGAAGGCAAAATAAAAAACATTTTAAGACAAACAAAAACTGAGAGAATTCATCATTAGCACACATGTACTACAAGGTATTTTAAAAGAAATTATTCAGGTAGAGGAAATGTACAGACAAATTTTAGATCCATACAAATAAACAGCACCTAGAATGATAAAAGTACATCTAAATATAAAAGATTTTTTAAGTTTTAAAATTGCTTTAAAGATAATTGGCTGGCTAAACTAAAAATAGCAGGATTTAAACACATATAGAATTAAAATGTATAAACACAGAAGACGAAAGAATCAAGGTGAAAAGACACCATTGAGTTCTTGTTTAAAGTAATGTAATATTATTTGAAGATCAACTAAAGTAAGTTAGGGAAGACCCAAATTATCAATATCAGGAATAAATGAGAGGGCATCACTATAGATCCTACAGATATTAAAATGATAATAAATATTATTATAAAATGTATACCTATACATTTGACAACATGTATGTAAAGGAAAACTTGTTAAAAAGTGAAAACTATTAATGCCACTCAGTAAGAAATAGAAAAACCAAATAGCTCTCTATCTATAAAGAAAACTAAATTTGTAGTCAAAAGTGTTTCTCTAACTTCAGGCCCAAATAACTTCATTGGTGAATTCTACCAAGCATTTAAGGAAAAAATAATACTAATTCTACACAAAATATGAAAAATTTCAAAGAATCTACAAAAATTCTGTCAGAACTAAGAATGGAATTTACAAAATTGCAAGGATACAATAGTAATATATATTTAGAAAATCAATTGTGCCTCTATATATTAATACTGCCAACTAACAATAAAGCATTGAAATTTTTAAAGTACCATTTGCAATAGCATTGAAAATATGAAGTACTTAGGAATATATTTAGGACATAATTTGTGCAACGCCTGTACACTGCAAGTTACAAAACATTGCTGAAAGAAATAAAATCTAAATAAATGGAGAATTCATAGGTTGGTACCCAATATTATTTTTTGTCAATTTCCTTCAAATTGTTCTAAGTATCTATCAAAAATCACAATCAGAATTCCAGTAAGTTTTTTTCTTGTAGAAATTGGCAATGATTTTAAACTATATGTGGAAACTGAGAAAACTTAGAATGGTCAAAATAATTTTGAAAAAGGAAAACCAAGTTGTAGAAGTCATCAAAACAGTGTGTTATTGGTGTAAGGATAAACATTAAACAGAACAATGGAACAGGACAGAACCACAGACAGAACAACACAGATGAGCTTGTGTTTTACTGAGCGAAAGTCTTCATTTCTTCTTTCTACATTATTGTTATTGCCTTGCATTATAATCATTTGTTTTTAAATTTATACCTTTAAATGGATTGTGAGATTCTGAAGGATATAATATTGTTTGATAATTCTGTTTACATAAAGTGTCTTGTTTTACCATTAAAAATATGGTCCCATAAAGCTCAACCTCTTTTCCAGTATTCTTACTACTTGCTCAGCCTACTTTATCTTATCTACAGCCAATCATCTGAAACATAATAGGTGATCAGTAAATATTTTTAAAAATTAATAAATAAATATGAAGTGAGTGTAACTTCTTGATACAATTTATTTCCATTTTCTGATATAAAAGGCAAGTGAACTAACCATCTTAATAAAAGCACTTTATGTAAATGAAACAGCTTTCATTAACTTACTTAACAAGAGTTTATTGATTAACTACAGCCATCCAGACAATGTTTTAAATAGTTGAAACACAAAGCATTATAACACTGTTCATTGTTGTCTTATATTGGTGAAACAGTCCAATCCCTACATTTCACATTTGAAATTTTGTTTCCTTAGTATTTAACCATAATTCCACTTGGTTTAATGGATATATCCCCATAATTATTATATTACTTATCAGGTAGGTTCCTTTTGGGTGAAGTACAGCAGACATTCATGAAACAGACAAAGAAACAAAAAACATGTATGTGTATGCATGTATATATATATTATATAATATATAATACGTGTATATATAATCTAAAAGAGGAAAAAGTCAAAAAGCTTATTTCTGCCTAAACTGTTTACAAACTAAAGTTACTATAAATTTGTTATTAAAATGTAAATAAAATTTACTAAAACTACATTGATGATACCAATGTAATACTACTCTTCTAATGTAATTGCATTTTTAAAACTTAATGAAGAATTCAGAAAAGATTTATGTTGTCATATATTTTTCAAATTGTTCTCAAAGCACTCTTATTCCCAAATTTTCAACATGGTTTATATTTGTGTAACTGACTTGAAGAATTTAAAGTAAAACAGAGAAAGCATTTACAAATATTTACCCATGTGCCATTTCCTGTCAGTCTTATGCCAAAATACGTTTTAAAATAACCACAATTATGCTAACACTTTTCAGAAGGAAAAAAAGAAAGAGATTGAAATTAAATGTGTTTGAAAGCAAATTTAAAAATAGGTAATGACGGCTCCATATTATCCATATGAAAAAGAGAAAATAGATTGTTTCATAAGTTGGGAAAATATGTTATTAATTAATTTTTGTAAATTTGGACCTACAATTTAAAAGGTATTTATTAAAAACTCTTCTTTCAAATTTTCAATTCAATAAATATTTACTAAGTACTTATCCTGTGCCAGGAATTGTTCCAGGGATTTGAGATACATCAATGAGCAAAACAAAGATTTTAGTCCATGCGAAGCTTATATCATTGTAAGAAAGAGAAAAAAAAATTAACAATAATTAAAATAAAGTCTACACACACACACACACACACACACACACACATTAGAAGGCAATATGTGCTATGGAAAAAAACATTAGAACAGGGGAGTTTTGAGCATACTGGTTGCAACTTTAAAGAGAATGGTTATGGAATGTTATATTGGGAAAGCACAGGGAGTGGCCATGCATATGTCTGATTAAAGAGCAGGTCAGGCATAGTGAAGTGCCTGTGCAAATGTCCTAAGACAGTGTGGTGGGAGTGTCTGGAGTGTTTGCAGGTGAGGCCAATGTGGCTGAAGGAGAGTGAGCAAAGATGAAAGTAGTAAAAGGGGAGAAGAGGAGAGGGAAGAAGGAGAGGAGGGAGAAAGGAAGAGAGGCATCGATTATTCAGGCATTTTTGGCCGCTGTAAGGTCTACAGATTTTTCTTTGAGTGAAATGAGGAGTTTATAATTATTCCTTCTAATATTCAAGGAAAATAACAAGTAAGACATGCCCAGGTAATAGCTTGTCCCTCACTGAATGCTCAGCAAAGCCATCTGTCCTCAGTTTTTCCAGGAAGCCTCTTTGATCACCTGACTGTAACTCTTGTGGAGCTACAGTCTCTTCTGAACTCACAGAACTTCCTCTTGGTGTCATTTGATTTACCAGCGACTCATACAGTTCCCACTACATCTTTGCTTTATACGTTTACTTAGTATTGTCTTAAATCTCTACATACATTGTATGTCTCTTGAAGGTAGTGAGTTTGTTATCTTTCTCAATATAGTTGCCTTGCACAAAGAACTCAATGAATATTTTTAAATGAACAGGGTTTCTTGACTTTATATTAATATCTGTTTCCACACTGCAAGAGCTATCTTGGCTTGGCATAGTGACTCATGCCTGTAATCCCAGCACTTTGGGGGCCTAGGCAGGAGGATTGCTTGAGCCCAAGAGTTCAAGACCGCCAGCCTGGGGAAGATGGCAAGATCCATCTCTACAAAAAATTTAAAAATTAGTCAGGTGTGGTGGTGTGCCTGTAGTCCCAGCTACTTGAGAGGCTGAGGCAGGATGATGGCTTGAGCTCCGGAATTCAAGGCAGGAGAGTGCTATAATGTTGCTCCAGCACTCCAGCCTGGGTGACAAAGTAAAACCCTGTCAAAAAAAAAAAAAAATCTTCCCTATGTCATCATTTTGATATGTGTGGCTAACAAAAAGTGATATTGCATTTTATTTATTTTTTTGAGACAGGGTCTCACTCTGTTGCCCAGGCTGGAGTGCAGTTGCATGATCACAGCTCACTGCAACCTCAACCTCCCAGGCTCAAGTGATCCTCCTCTCTGTCTCCTGAGTAGCTGGGATTACAGGCAAGCACCACCAGAGCTGGCTAATTTTTAAATTTTCTATAGAGATAGGGTCTTGCTCTTTTGTGCAGGCTGATCTTGAACTCCTGGACTCAAGCAATTCTCCCACCTTGGCCTCCCAAAGTGCTAGGCTTATGGGTATAAGCCACCAAGCCTGGCTGATAGTGCACTTTTTACTTTTTCTCTGTTATAAGCAAATGTTTTCTTGTTTTTTCTGATTATTGAACTTTTTGTGAAACAAAACTACTTCGTAAACCAGGTTCCCTTTAATCATATTGCTTAATGGAACAGTAAGTCTTACATACTGATCCTAGTTCTTCCTTCAAATACAGTACTTGGTTTCTAAATAGCTATGCTTTTTGTTAAAATATAATATATTCTGATACTATGTCTACTATGTCATACACATGAAGTTTTACATATTTGACAAATCCATTTTCCCTAATCACATACATTTTCACAGAGTTTAATACTTTCGTTTTAATGAGAAATTGATGAAAATCAAGTTACCAACATGATTTGTTGTCTGTTGTTCTACTATGGGTGCATCGTATTAGGAAATTCAATTATATGTCAGTTCTATGTCTTCATAGTTTTTCTTACACAACATCCTGTATTTGGAGAGTCATTCATGGCCCATTGGGAAAGGTTATAACTATAATTAGACCTTTTCTCTAGACACTTGAGCAATGGAATGCATGAAGGTTAGTAACAGCTTCCCATTAATTGCTCCCTTGTGGTTTTACAGTAAAGCTGTTAACTTATGTACTGGGGCTGCTACCCATAGCATCCTTGCACTGACATTTGAAGCAGTGATTAGAATGTCATTGCTTTCCAATACTTCATTGTTATTCAGGGGACACATTCGATGTCTTTCCCCTCATACTGCAGGGATCACAAATTCAGACACACAAAAAATCATCTGTTTCTTTATCATCGGAATAGGCCTTTTGAAAGTGGGTTTGTTCTGAAAACAGTGTGCACGCTGGACTCTGTTCAGCACAGTGTCACTGTCTTGTCTTTCAAACTAACGGGAACAAAGCAGAATCATTCTTTATGTGCAAAGTAGTGCACCCCAAGGGCAAAACATCTATCAGTATGAAAAATAGTCAAGTAACAACCAAGAAATTGTGTTTTGTAGAAGCTCATGGGTTTGATTGTATGTTTGAGCCAGCACACTGCCATGTTAGTTTTCTCAAATCTTTGAACTTAATAGTTCCTTATTCAAATGTCTTTCTTATCATTTATACTGCGTGAATTCAACTATTCAGTTTGTCCTGTCAGTACTTGCCTGTAACTCAACTAAGACTGAGATTTACAGGGCTAGAGAGCACAATTATCCTTCTGTCTCAAAAATAAATTACAACTCCAAAGCCCTGCTCTTCCCTCATCCTACTCATTCATTTTTTAAAAATTCTTCGCCATGTATAGCATGAGGATATCATGTTTTAATGAAGAATGTAACCTAGGTCCCCCCGCCCCTTTTTTCTCTCCTTATTTCCTCTTAATGTATGTGTATAAATATCTGTGTGGTGTGAGGGCAAATATATAATATACTATACTATATATATGTATGATTTGATTCATTTCATTTAACAGATTCATATTACAGATTCTATAAAGTGTGGTGCCCTGATATAATTTCTGTTCTTATTTTCAAGGCCATTTCAGACATTTTCTTAAAGAAAAAACACTTTTTATATGCACCTCACCTTAATGTAGATATCTGATATATTGCCTTCTTGTGAAAAAAAAATTACTTTTCTGCCATCAGAAGTGGCTGAAGAGTAGTTGCAAAATTGAAATGATCATGATGAAACTCTGCAGCATGGGGTCAAGAAAAGTTAGAAGGATTATTAAGCAGCTGAAAGATGGGACCAGAGAGGAAAGGTCCCCAGAAGTGAAATTATTGAGGGTATAGAAAAGAAGTGGGAATGGAGACTACATTTAAGTACGTGAAAAGTTGGAATTTAGATTTTTTAAAATAACTCATAGTCGTCAGTGGTTATAGGACAAGAGAAAATGAGCATGGAGTTCTTAGGCTGAAGTAAAAATTTCTTCTACAAGTCAAGATTTAAAGCATTAAAATTTTAAGATTAATTAATAACATTTTAAAGACAATTGCTTTCTCAAAAGTATTTTTTAACTTGCCTCATGGCTGCAAACTAAGCAAAATTCCTTTAGTCATGAATGTATCGTTTATTAGTTGGCAGTGTTAGAGATCATGAAAGAAATTGATTTTAGAGTTTCTAGGAACAAAGAGATGGGGTTATGGATGACCGCTGTTGACACTGGATTATGAACGTACATCTTGCAGGCTGCTCCCTATAAAATAAAGGATGAAGGGGCCTCTCTGAGCTGTGCAAATAGTTGGGTGGAGGGGACAAACCTGTCATCCAGAAGGTGCAGATCAAAGAGAACTGATTACGGGGGATGGACCACCAAGAGACCAAGGTGGGAGTAGGGGACATGAGAGTTTTAAAAGGTGTGAAATGAAAATGGGCAAGACAGTCTGGGGATCTTGGGGAATTTCATTAATTTGTGATCAGTGCTCAGTGTTTGTGCAAGTGATGCAACGGGATAATGGAGACTAATACATAAATGCACTTTCTTAAGGAAAAACATAAGGTGGATTGAGACGGAAAGCACAGACTCTTAGAACCTATGCTCTGAATTGGGGGCTCAGGGGTGCAAAATAATATGTCTAGAAATTAGGACAGTTACTGCAAGATGGACCCTTGGATCTTCAGAACTTGAGAGAACAGCTCTCTCTTCTTATATGAAAGGAGAGAAACAGAAGATGAAATGATATGTAAGAAGTATTTGAGGCTGGATGTGAAACGTTGACATTCTTTCATCCAATATGTATTTATTGAGCTCCTACTTTAAGTGCAAATTGCTGTTCCAGTGCTTGAGATATATCAGTGAATAAAAAGACAAAGAATCCTGCCCATCTCAACTTGTATTCAGCATGGGTAGCCTAAAGAATAGTTAAATTACATAGTATGTAGAAGGTGATGAACAGTGTTGAAAGCAGGCAAGTGGGGCAGAGTGAGGGAATGGCAGTGCCAGGTGGGTGGTTGGGTCACTGTATTAAATGGAGTGGTGAGTAGGCTTCATGGACAAAGCATAGTCTGAGCAAGGACTTGCAAGAGGTGAGGGAGGTTAGGATCCATTCCAGGCTGAAGGAACAGCCATGCTAAGGCTGTAAAGGCAAGAGTCTCTTCACAGAACTGCAGCTTTAAGTGTGGCTGTTCTCAAATGAGCTAAAGGAAGAAAAGTAGGAGACAGCACTAGAGATGTAGGTACTTTCTCAAAAGTTTTAACCCAAGTTGATCTCTCTGCTGTTAAACTCACAGAGAGAGAAACATTCTGAGAATGAAAAGTTTTAAAATGAAAAACATTACTATTAAACTTGAAAACCATTTTTTTAAAAAATAGGAATTACCAGAAAACCAAACACTGCATGTTCTCACTCATAAGTGGGAGTTGAACAATGAGAACACATGGACACAGGAAGGGGAACATCACACATTGTGGCCGGTCAGATGGTGGGGGGCTAGGGGAGGGATAGCATTAGGAGAAATACCTAATGTAGATGACAGGTTGATGGGTACAGCAAACCACCATGGCACGTGTATATCTATCTGACAAACCTGCATGTTCTGCACATGTATCCCAGAACTTAAAGTATAATTTTAAAAAAAAGGAATTACCAAGCTAATGTTATAATACAGCTTATTTCACAAAGATATGAGAGTGTAACAATTTTTGAATTCTAACAAGAAATTCAACTAGAAACTTACATTGCTATTCACTGGTTTATACACATAGAGACTTCTGTGGGTTTTTTTGTTAGTTTGTTTTGTTTTGTTTCATTTTGTTTGAGACAGGGTCTCACTCTACTCCCCAGGCTGAAGTACAGTGGTACAATCTCGGCTCACTGCAACCTCTGCCTCCCTGGCTCAAGCTACCCTCCCACCTCAGCCTCTGGAGTAAAAGGGACCACAGGCACCAGCCACCACACCCCACTAATTTTTTTATTTTCTGTAGTGACAGGGTTTCACCATGTTGCCCAGGCTTGTCTCGAACTTGTGGGCTCAAGTAATCTGACTGCCTTTGGCTCCCAAAGTGTTGGGATTATAAGCCTGAACTACCTGCACCTGACCCACATAGAGACTTTCAACTCCTTCATATTTAAATTCTGGATTTGATGTTCCATACTCTGTAGAAAACATTTTTTAATATTAACTTTTCTCCTCAGCCTTTTCCTTAGCTATCTACCTCAACTCATTTTACTGTATCTTCCATTTATAAAGTCACATGGTTTATTTCCACTCTCAGTGTATAGAAATGCAATCTTCCTTATTTTCTATAACTCAATTCATTTTGCTGTTGAATCACTTAGTATTATTATTCCTGATGGCTGAGAAAAATACATATTTTTAAAAACACCATAATACTGAATATGTTATGTAAGTATTTGAATTCAGGATTTTTTCCTCTCCTGTTTCTCCCAAGGGGCAGGTGAGGCTTATATATTGTCTCTCTTCTTCCAGATAGCCTGTGCTGTTGTCTCAGCTGCTGGTTTAACTTGTGGCTAGTTATCTCCTCTTAGGAGCCCATTCATCAACCTGTGTTGACTAGACTTCCATTTTGGCTCTTATTGAAGGTGATTCCCATAAAGGAACAGTTGAGAGGAAGCCACCTCTGCCTCTGAGATTTGGGTTTTATTTTCTGTCTTTCCACCATCTTGAGGTTTTGAGTCCAAGAAGAAGGAAGAGAGAAAGGCCTCACACTCACATCACAAATCACAAACTTCTTGCTTCCCTCTCTCTCCTGACCACCTTCTTCCCACAAATTTTGCTCCCCAGTCATCCCAAAAAGAGTTTTTTAACCTCCTCACAGGATAGATGAAGCAGCAAATATTTGTATCTGGTATCTTTCTCAATCTATATTATTTAAAAAATGCTCTTCTCTTGGGTTGCCAGCCTCTGGTTCTCAATATTTAAAGGGAAGATTCTAGAATTTAACTTACTTAAATTTTAGCTCCTGAAAATAAAAGCTTTGGCTGTCACAACCAATGCAGCTGAAATTATTTTTAATGCTCATTTTGCAATTCAACCTTGAAATTGTGATCACCCAACCACTGGATGCTTCAACTTTAATGGGTGAGGGACTAAGAAGCACAGGACAGTCCTCCACAAAACACACTTAGCTGATTGCTTTGTTTATTCTCAGCAATTACAAATTAATATTTGTTGTACTGAAATGTATTTCTAATTGATGTAAGGCAAATTACCTTACACTCAATCTAAGAAAGTTGAATATTCCTGTACAAATAGAAGGTTAGGTTGTCATTTTGCCTTTTCATATCATTCTGAGATGGATACAACTGCTACATTTTACATGCTTAATGAGAATAGATAACATGGTATTATCTTCCTTTGGTTAAACAACTCAATGGTCTGTACACCATTGTTGCAATGAGTTGCAAAATAAATTATTTCTTTCAAGCTAACAAGGTAGGAAGAGAAGTGTGGGCTGGAATAGGTGATGGCATGGGAGGCAGAAAAACTGGCTTAGATTTCTGTTAATTCTGTTTAATTCTCATTAAAACCTATAGATTCTAGAAAATTGTGCAAAATCTCAGTTTTATTTCTATAATGAAAATATAATATAAATTTTGTAAGTTATTTGTGAGAGTACCTAAGATAATATATTTGAAAGTTCTTTGTGAACATTTTATAATACCCTATGCAACTATAAGTTACTATTATTAACAATAAAAATAATGACCAGCAAAGGCAGTACTTTAAAAATTACATTAAGATTTATATCATTTCAGATGTGAGCTATTTATAATAGCCTTAGGAATTGTCTGCTTTGAAAGGACTTCAATCTATATCAATTGAGGATATACTATGTTCTCAGTACTCTGAAGTACTTGTCACCTCAAAGGTACGACATTTCAAAAAGTGCTCTTTCTCTTATAGACAAGTAGTATTTTCCAACTATAATAACTAATAGAGAAAGAGTGAACAATGTACAATCTTATTCTAGAAAAAAGTTTATATTTGACTTATAGGAATTTTATATAAACAAATAGACAAATGAAGGAGTATTGATTTCTTTAACAACCCCTTTATGAAAATCTTTAGCAAAATATGCTGCTGTCTTACTTATTAAGCCTATCTATTATTTAAATGGCTTTTCTAAAATAAGTTAGAACAAATGTCATAAAATAATTATAATATATATTTCTTGGTACAGGTTAATTGAATAACTGAGTATCGTAATAACTTGGTGGATTAAAGAGAAGCAGGTGATAGTTAAGCTCTGATCTTCGCTATCAAAAGAAAAGGTTGATATAATATTGTGCATGATGGCCAGGCGCGGTGGCTCATACCTGTAATCCCAGCACGTGGGAGGCTGAGGCAGGCAGATCATGAGGTCAAGAGATTGAGACCATCCTGGCCAACATGCTACTAAAATACAGAAATTAGCTGGGTGTGGTGGCAGGTGCCTGTAGTCCCAGCTACTCGGGAGGCTGTGGCAGGAGAATCGCTTGAACTCGGGAGGTGGAGGTTGCAGTGATGGCACCACTGCACTCCAGCCTGGTGAGAGAGTGAGACTCAGTCTAAATATATATATACATATATATATATATATATATATAGAGAGAGAGAGAGAGAGAGAGAGAGAGAGACAGAGAGAGAGACAGAGAGAGAGTGAGTGCATGACTTTACATCTTTTTTACATCTTTTTCCCTATTTTATATGACAGAATTTTCAAATGACCTCTAATTGTAAAATTAGACAGCAGCTCTAGGAAAGACTGTTTTAATAAAATAATTTTAAATGAAGCATATGTACCTTATTTAAAAATAATTACACTCTACAGAAGGTGTAAAATGAAATTTACCTCCATCCCCCATCTCCCCAGGATTATTTTCCAGGGTGGCCATGTTTTTATTACCTATTTAGTTTTCTGTTGAATGCAAACATAATTCTGAAGTGCCTATACCTGTATTTCTTGATTAATTAATTCTAGGCACTTAGTCTACCTCCCACCTCTTTTACCAACCTATTACTTACAGAGTTTCTTAATTAGCCCATTGTATTAGTCATGGTTCTCCAGAGACAGGATACATAGACAGACAGACAGATAAATAGTCAGACAGACAATAAGGAAATAGCTCACATGATTGTAGAGGCTGAGAAGTCATAACTGTAGTTGGCAAGGTGAAGACCCAGGAGAGCCAATGATAGAGTTCCAGTCCAAATGCCAGCAGGCTTGAGACCCAAGAAGAGCCAATGTTTCAGATCAAGTTTGAAGGCAGGAAAAGACCAATGTCTCAGCTCAAGGCAGTCAGGCAGATGGAGTTCCCTCTTACTCTGCCTTTTTGTTATATTCAGACTTTCAACTGATTGGACAACGGCCATGGACAACGGCTACCCATATTAGGGAGAACAATCAGCTTCACTCAGTCTACTGATTCATGTATTACCGTCTTCCAAATATACCCACACAGAAACATCCAGGTTGTTTGACCAAGTACATGAGCACTGGGTGGCCTAGTCAAGTTGATACATTAGATTAACCATCCCACTTGTTGTTTTTCAAAACTTCTAGTGATTTTACTTATAACTTTAAATAATATACTTCAACTTCCGTTTCTTTATCTACTTTAAATTTACATTATTGACTCTTACCATGATGAGTACACTACTGAATTTATGTTCTGTCCATCATTTTCTCTACTGCTAACCCATACCTCTGTCAGCTATGCCATTGCTTTTTGTTGCTTCATCAAGGTTTAGAACTTTTACATTTTTGTTCTGTAGCTACAAGTAGGTTTCCCATGATATTTCAGTAGTTCTGAACCTTGGCTGCATGTTAATTAGCCGGATATTAAAAAAAGAGCTGGGGATGTTAAAAAAGAAGTTGATGCCAGGCTTCACTCGAGACAAATTAAATCAGAATCTCGTGTTGACATTTTGAATTACAGTTTTTGTAATAAGATATCTAAGAAACTCTAACATGCCACTACATTGAGCACTGCATGTGTGCTGATTAATCCTAAAAATTGGAAGCCACCAATAAGCTGCATTTATATTATGATCATACACATATTATTAACTAGAATATCAAGTGGAGTGTGTGTGTGTGTGTGTGTGTGTGTGATTACCTTAGAAAAAGAAACGTACTCTCATTTTACTAATCCTACGTGGCACCAGTGAGACTATATGAAGTGTCACATTTATGTTCAAATGGGTTCTCTTCTCTTATACTTCATCAATTAAGTGAAGTCCAGCCACAGCATATTTTGGGTTATATTTATCTCATGTAAAAGAAACTGTTTCTCTTCTTTTTCCATTGATAGAAGAGACATTTATCTTTTTTATAATTTGAAAATCTTCCAAGTTCTTAGTCATACAAATTGTGAAATGTAATCCACTTACTTATTTGATTCATTATTTGTGTTAATATTTTAGAAAGAATAAACGTGTTGTGAGCTCTTATTTTTTGCTTTTATAGTTGTACATTTCCATCGTTTTTTATTCAAGTCATTTTCCTTTAGAACTTTTTAGAAGTTTAATCTTATTAAATACTCCCATTTACTCTGTTTCACCTCCAACTGTTCCAACACCAGCTGAATATATGGCAATTCAGTTCTGACATTAACTACTTGGAACTGGCATAGACTCCATAGTTAAAAGTGAAGTCTTCCATGAGACTTTCCTCACTTTAGACACCAGCCCCAATTCTCAGGGTATGCCTAGGTCACCTACACTTCTGACCAACTGGCTACAAATTTTGTGATTCCCATGATCCCATCAGGTTTGATAAATCACTGGAATGACAGATCTCAGGAAAGTGATTGTATACTTATGATTAGAGTTTTATGTGAAGGATACAATAGAGTACGGTCTGGGATGCAGAGCTTCTGTGCCTTGTACTCGTGGAATCAGTACATATCACCCTCCTCATACATTGATATATTGACCAACTAGGAAGCCACGGAGCTTCCTTTCCCAGAGTTTTGATTGGGGTTTCATTAAATAGGTATGATTGGTTAAATTATTGGCCACCTGGTTGAACTCCATCTCTAGCCTCTCCTCCCTCCTTGGAGGTCAGCCATCTGAAATGTCCCAAACCTTTAATCATGTGTTTGGTCTCTCTGGTCACCAGCTCCCATCCTGAAGCTTTCAAGAGGCACACCCAGAGAAGCCTCCTTAGCATAACAAAGACATTTCTATCATTCAGAAAATGTAAGGGGTTTTTGAAGTTCTGTTCCAGGAAACCAGGACAAAAACCAGTCAAAGTATACCATATTCAACATGGCGGGTAAATGTGGGAGAGAAAAAGGAGAGCAGTGCCTGTCTGGAAATAGGAATACCACCTGATTTTGTGCTATAAGGAACTATGGTAGCATGGTCCCCATGGAATTGTGTATAGTAATTTATTAGCAGGAAGGAATAGAAAATAAGAGATTTATTGTCCATTATCTTTATCATCTTATTCTTTTAAAATTTATCTAGTGGTTCCTGCAGCTAGGCCTGGAGTACAATTGTAATAAATTGTTTAAAGTTTATATTTTCCTGATGCTTCAACATCCCCACAAACAGGCTGTGAACACCCCCCCAGGCAACTAGGGGTACCTGTGTAATAATGCTTCTCCCTGCCGCAAGTTTCCTTTCCTGCCCTCTCCTGAATATGACCTCGTGACATTCAAATGCACCAGTAAAATCCCCTGTTAACAGCATTTGCCAAGGGACCCTCTCCCTCTCCCCTTCCCTTTCTCTGTCCCTCTCTCTCACTTCTCTACCTGCTTGGTTGAGCCCCATCCCTGGGAGCTCTGCCCATATGTCCTCCTGCATGGTAATGCAATACCTCCTGTTTCTAGGACCTGTGAATATAATACATTTTTTAATTTTATATGCCTTTCTGAGTGTAATTTCTGTGGTCATGTTGGAATGATTCTTAAAGACCCCCATAAAGGGGGCTGACTCCCCCATTTACAGAACAACAACCTCACTTCAATTAGAGGCTCCCCTCATTCTACACCAAGACTATTTGTTAAAATTAACTGGAAAATCCTAACTTAAGTAGGGTAAAATTTTTGGTATTTTAACACACATAGTTTGTGATGAAAAAAATATAGTTCATATGTATGAACTAGCTAATAATAATACTTGTTACTGTAATAACTAATATTTATCAAAGGCTTGCTATGACTTTTTATATGTTATGCTTTCCTTGCAATATTTCATTTACTCTTCACACAAATATATAAGATAGATACTAATATTATTTACATTTCACAGAAACTGAGGCCTAGAGATATTAACTAAGTTGCTTATATTCACAGTAAATGATAGTGCTAGAATTAGGATGTCAGCCTGTATAACTTTAAAAAAAGCACGCTTTTAACTGTGATGATATATTGGCTGCTTGTCTCTGATATTTGGACTACCTGATAAAGTGAGGTTTACAGATAATAATGGATTCTGAAGACACTTTGAAGGACACATAATGAAATTTTTTTTCAGAATATTTCAAAGGATGAAATGGTTCCACCATTGTCTTCAGGAAACCTTAACACATAGTTGTTAGTTATTTGGTTCCTTATTTTAAAGAAAGAATCGATATATCTCATTTGAATGCCTGTGCGGTAGACTTTCCTTGATGACACCTTCAATGATGACTTGAAAACATCAACAATCATTAATATCTAGAATCTACATGTCCTACATTAAAAAAAAATCAGAGTTGTGATGATAGATTAAATATACAGGTAGTCAGAATGCTTATTTGGTGCTTTAGGCAATTTGTATATATCTAACAGGAAAGCTGTTATGATAGTGTTTTACTAAATTTGAAAATGTTATAGGCAAGTTTGGGAGGTTATCACGCTCAGCTTCTTCATCTTGCCTGAGGCCATGTTATTTGTGCTTATATAGAACAAGGAACAGAATGGAGGAAGAATGGTTCCATTTGCTTGCTGGTTCACAATGGTGGGCATTTGATTTATTCAGTCTTTGTACTTTTATCAGAGCTCTGCCAACCATCTGTGTTTTAGAGGTGTTATAGTATCAGCCTGGGTCGCATTTTCTATCTTTTATAATCTTCCCAGCTCCTGAAAAATTATTGCTGTTTCCTTCTTCCTATAATCAAAATGTCAGTGCCTCCCACCAAATAGGTTTTGCTCCTTGACTATGAACATAGAGGCCCATAAAAAAGCTCATGTGAATCAAGTTTATAGGGACAAAGCCGTACCCTTATTTTACATAAAATTCAAGAGCCATTTTTTAGATGAAAACAACTAGTTTCAAAGAAAAGAGCAGCATGTTTTACTCCATAAACAGATTACTTATCATAACTTCAGGTAGATAAAGAGTGATCACTTTGTGTAAAGTCGGAAAATTTTTTCTATCATAAAGAGTATAAAGTTATAAACAATTATGTGCTAATCCTTCATGGCATTGGTAAATATAACCATCCAGCATAAATGCCACTTTATTAATTCCTTTTGGACCCATCTCTGCTTCTGTTGTTTTTAATATTGTCTCATTTTCCTGTGAATGAAGTCAAAGCCAATTGAGAGAAACTAAACTGAGCTGTCTTCTCTGTTCTCCTGGCTGCAAGGATGCTTAGCTTGGATAGAGCTCTCACAGAAGGTAACGGCTTGGAAACATCTTGGCCACCTTGAAAAAAGAGGATTTTGAGAAATTGGCCGTCACTATTCAAATATATTTAGGCACGTGGAACCTAATTAGAATAATTGAAGTTAGACAAGTTAATAAAAAGGTTGCATTCAGTCTGCTTGCTTTTCCAGTCATTAAATTTTAGTGTGTCTACTCTCACTCTGGTTCTAAGACAGGTTTTATTGTGTGTTTGTTTTTGTTTTTAGGGGATGAACAGCTTCTTTTTCTGTCACTGCCCATGAGATGTTCAAAATGTCCAAAATAAAATTATTCCTCACTTAATAAGAGGATATGAATATGCCTGGCCAGTATATCGAAGCTCTTGTCCACTGACATTACTGTGCTCTTTTAAAATAGTTAAATGTTTGTTACGTTTTCAAATTGGGGACTCATATGCAGAAAAAGTTTAAAAGTAGTAATAACACAAGCATACCACTTGAAAATAATTAGTATTTTAACATTCTAAGCTGAATGTTATTTTCATTTTTTATCTCATCTAATAATTGCCAGGTACCTTATGGTATTTTAATGTTGATTTTTTATGCATAATGTGAATTTAATGCTCTGATGTGTCCATTTGCAATTATGTAAGTTGTTGAACAGTAACATATTCAGGAGCTGACAGATGTACACAAATTCATACAGGACAATCCCAGTGCCTCTGAGAGTGAGAATTCTCATCATAAAAAATAAGGAAGAACTTAGAAATAAAAGGACCGGATTCCCAGGAACTTAGCTGTCGTGTAGTAAATGCCTCTCATAAGGTGGTGGTTAATCTAGTCATCCTTCTTTTGATCCGGACTAGGTAGCTACCTCACCCCCATTTCTAGAGTTTTGTGCTTGTAGAACAGAGGCGCATGATCACCTGAACTTCCCAGTAACATGCCCGTGGCCCAACCCTCCCTCAGGACCACATTTACATAAACACAGGCAATGACAATGCGGGCTTGTTGAAACTGAGAGAATAATTTACAAATTAATGAATTAGTCTATGTTTAAACTTCCAGCTAACAAGAAAATCATTTATTTACCTAACAGGCTGTAGTTCGATTACAGGCCTTTATTGCCCCTTAAAAAATGAAACTGTGTTTGCATATCCAAACTAGGTTTGTATTTTATGTTCTATTTCACATCAAGGAAGCATTTTCCAAAGCTAACAACTCTCATTAACATATAAAGTAGAATTTGTATAAACCAGCATTTAACATTTGGAATTTAAGTATAGAAAAACTCAAATTTATTTTTGTTCTTTTTAATATGCAATCTGGCATATGGAAGGAGACAATGAAAATAATAGAGATTCTGGGTGCAAAGATCAAGATTCTTATGGTAATATTGTCACATTACAGGCTGTGTGATTGTGGGCAAATGGATCAGCCTCTCTGAACTATACATATAATGCTATGAGCTAATACCAGAATTATTTGCTATACAGAATTTCAGTGAGCATCAACAAAAGCTGTAAATACTTTGAGAACAAGGCTAACAATTTACCCAGTCAATAATAACAAAGGATAAACATTCACTAAAAATAACAATCAAATATTTGTAGCATAAATGAATAAATAAGTAAATTAATTAAATTAAAAAATGATCAAATTTTTAAAAAATTTAATTCACCTTTTGTGTTTACCTTGTATTATGTATATATATCCTTGGTACCATAGTTACTTTAAAAAACTCTAAAATAGAAAATTGGTCAACTAGTGTATATTTTGTCTATGCACAGAATCACTGAGGAGATTTACTAAAAGTATAGAATTCCCATCCTATGCCTATAAAATCTTTTAATGAGTCCAGGATGGCTCTTTGGAATCTGTCTTTAGCCAGTGCCTTAGTTATTTTTATACAATAGTATTAGTTTAAAAACCAGCATGGGGAACTACTCTCAGATTTCTCTTGAGTTCCTTAAAATCACATATTACACTTTAACACACACATATATGGTGTTTATTATGGGCCACGCACTGTTCTAATGCTTTAAATACATTAACTCATTAAAGCGCTAGAGCAGTGCCTTAAATGGTATACTTCACTCATAGTGAAGTAGGTGCCAATATCATCATCCGCATTTTACATATGAAGAAATTGCAGCTCAGGAGAATCACACGCCATGCCTGAGGTCACACAGCTAGAAGGTAGCAGAGCAGGCATCAAACCCAGTCAGTCTGACTCCAGAGTCCCTGCTCTTTAGACCTTTATACTATGCTATTTCTCTTATATTTCTGCCTTGCAATTTTCTTGAACAGTTTGTAAAAATTCTTTGACTAATTTGAATGAACTTAGAATAAATTATTTTGAATTGTGCAACTTTTGTTGAGCTCCTCCAGGTAATCAGTATTACTCTAATTTCAAGGTATACAAAGATTAAATAAGGCTGTACCTTTCACTCCAAGGACATTACAAGTTAATAAATGATAAATGTTCCAAACATGAGATCTATGCCACCACTAACTTAGGACCATGACATCCTAGCTTGTTTATTCCAGGAAACCAAAACTGAGATGAGGCTTTGCATGCAAGAAGTTTATTTTGGGCAGTGACCCCAGAGAATAGTGAGAAACTGAGACAAGGGTAACAGAAAACGAATGACAGAAAAAACAAGGATATGCTACTGAGCTGGTTACCATTGTGGACAACTGAGCCTCCATCCTACTGTGTTGCTTATAGTAGCAGTGTGGAAAACGCCCTTGAAGGTGGGCAGAGGAGAAAATTAAATGCATTGGCTCTGTCCCCATTGGTTAAGGATTGTCTCAAGGGATGTTAATGTCCTCTCACTTCCAAGTTTGTTGCGCATCAAATTGGCTAAATGGATCCGGCCGCAATGGGTAGCAGCACCTAAGTTCCAAAGTCTTAGGACTAAAAACAAATGTGTGCTACAGCTGTATGCAACTGGCTGCCACAGCAACAACCAGAGTATAAAAGGGGGGCCCTAGAACCTTGCTACTCAATGTGAGGTCCAGAGCCCAGCAGCATCTGTATCATTCAGGAGCTTGTTGAAAATGCAGAATCTAGCTGGGCACGGTGGCTGATGCCTGTAATCCAGCACTTTGGGAGGCCGAGGTGGATGGATCACTTGAGGTCAGGAGTTTGAGACCAGCCTGGACAACATGGTGAAATACTGTCTCTACTAAAAATACAAAAAAAATTAGCCAGGTATGGTGGTGGGCACCTGTAATCCCAGCTACTCCGTTGGCTGAGGCAGGAGAATCACTTAAGCCTGGGAGGTGGAGGTTGCAGTGAGCTGCCTGGGCAACAGAGTGAGACTCCACCTCAGAAAAAGAAATGCATAACCTTCAGCTCACCTTAGAACTAGCAAACCAGAATCTATGTTTTAACTAGATACCCAGGTGATTTACATGCATATAAAAGTTTGAGAAGCATCTGCCCAGAGGATATAAACTGGGGCTCCAAAAGTGTCTGATATTCACAGCCTGCAGGTCCACTGGTGACCCGACTCCTCCATCCTTCTCTAGGCTCTTTTATTGCCCTTTCTTACGTACTAACTGTGTTTCAACCACACTGGCTTTTCTCAGGTCTCATAACCAGGCCAGTTCTTCCCCTGCTCAGGGTCTTTTCCTAGACTGTTTTCCCTGCCTGTGGTGTTCTTTCTTTGCCCTTCATATGCCTGATTCTTTTTCATCCTTTGAGTCTCAGCTTAAATAACATCTGCTTATTGAGGCCCTCCCTGTACAAGATTGTAAATTAGGATCTGCACTGTTATTCTCTACCTTTGCCATAGGTTTTAATTTTTTCCTTGGTAGCTCAATTTATAATGTTGTACATTTTGTTTTTTTACCTGACTATTATCTATATCTCATACTAGATTATAAACTCTTCATACAGGTAAGAACTGCACAAGAGGGTTCACAATTGCATCCCTGGAGTCTACCCCAGTGTTTCACATCTGACAGAACACAATATGCATTTGAATGAGTAACCAAAAAGTTGGAAAGAAGACAGGATTTGAACTAAACATATGTATTAAAGCTTTGGTTCTAATCAGTAATCCACACTAATCTCATATCATCTCAGCTTTTCCTATCTATAAAATGGAGATAATATGATATATACTTCCTGGAATGATTGTGAACATGAATGTGTTTTAGAACTCCATGCTCCCTGGAGTTGTCTTTAGCTTGGATAATCTTAGGATATTTTAGGGGCTGTAGGATATTTGCTAACAACATAAGACTAGGCAATATGTTTCAGGCAAAGTTTAAATGAGTAATTTTGACAAAAAAATATCGGTTACAGTGCCCTGTTTTGACCCATTTTCCAAAAGCTATTTTCCTATCAGTTCTGTACTATTGTAACACCTTACTCCCATCATAAAAGCTGAAATGGTATGATAAGAAACAGAAGTGAGCCTATAAATAGAAAATTTTCACCCAATTATAGGTCTTACCTGGTGATGTTGCCTTTGTGTGGGCTCTTGGTATATTTTGTTATGTCATAAAATACATACCTATTTCCACTGGGAGAGTCTTCAGTTGGAACTCCTGTTATCTTGGCATCAAGAAAATTTCCTAGAACCGTGTGTTTGCCCCAATGTTTATATCAATAAATTAGACTTCTACATTATAAGGTGAAATACCCCTGCTATAATATTTAACACAAGTCAAATCACAGAGGAAAGGGTTTAGATTTTATGACATACCCTGTTCAGCCTCTGATTTCAGATTTCTGTTGTTATAAAGCACCCTTTAGTCCACTTATGTTGAGATTGAGTATGACTGGCTCATGAGAGGTACTGAAATAATTTAAAATATTATTACATACATAAATAGAAACAGTGTTTGAAGATAGGTAGAAACTACAATGAGTGCACAAAGAAGGGAGTAGTGATCAGTTCCATTCTAAGCATGTGAGAGTATCAGAAAAGTTGCATGGAAGAGGAGGTGTGGAAACTGGCCTTCAAAAATATCTAAGAGTTTGCCAGTTTGAGAAGAAATTAAAGACATTTCAGGCTGAGGAAACAGTAAAGAGCATGTGGGCAGATGGTGCATTCAGGGATAACTTCAATTCATGTGTACAACGAGTCAATGTTAGAATAATAATAAGACAAAGAATGACTAAAAAATCTTTGCCTCTGCCTTAGTGGAGCTCATAGCCCAAGTGGTGGCTGCACAGGCATTTGCTTTGTGTATCAGTTTAAAAGTGTTCCTGCCAGGGGGACAGACACTCACATGGAGATTGGAAATAAAGACATCAGTTGGGTGGTTCTTAGGGTGGTACAGGCAAAAGGATTTAAGGGTTTGGAACAGAGGATTTTTTTTTTGAGACATCATCACTCAATCCCCACTATTGTCTGTTTTTTTTTTTTTAATGAATTTAAGACCATTGGCCTATATTTTCATACTTGTTCTTTTGTGAAATGGAAATGGGAGAAAATATGCATACACACACACACACACACACACACACACAGTCACAAGATGCAATCTGTGCCCTCAAAATTTTCACATTTTCCCACATGAAATTAATAACTTTATATCATCTGTCATTGTGAAAACATTTAAATATGAATTCAAAAGTTTACAAATTAACCTGAGGCTAGTACTGATCAGAAAGTTCATAATGATAATTGATTCAATTCTGAATAAACTCTTTGATAAACAAGAATAAAAACTATTGGACCATACTTTTTATGCCTCACTTTCCCCGGGCTTTTGAAGAGTTATGCTCACACATAGCAATCTAAACTAGAATACTTTGCCAGATAAGAACTTAATGTAAATATGAAGTGTTCTCTGAAATAGCAATTTACTTAAAAGTTAGTTGTATTTTGATTTACTATTTTTATCATAGACTTTTAAAATTAATATTTCACCACAAGATCAATAGAGAAGGGAGAAGAGAAAAGGAGAGATGTTTTCTAAATTGTCCACATATGAATATTAAAACATAACTTTTTAGGACAAAAAATTCAAACCCCTATCTGCATTTGCTGACAATGGCTAATGCCTTGACTATGTTGGCTTATCTTCAAATTCAAGTACCATACATGATGCAACCAGGGCTTATTTGGTACGTGGACTAGTTAATTCACAGCAACTCTATGAAGCAGCTGTTGTCACTCCTGTTTTGCAGAAAAGAAGACTAACTCTGAAAGATTTAAAACTTTCTTGAAATTGTATAAAAGATATCAGAGTGAAAATTTGAAATATGTGCTCTATGTCTAGTGCTCTTCCACCATATCACCCTGACCTTTCAAATCAAGGTCATTAGTCACTACTGCTTTCTCTATAAACTTTCTCTATAAACTCAACATGCCAGAAATATTAGTGGGTTGAAAAATAATCAGGTAGACAATCAAAAGAAAATGAAAACATTTCGAAATAGTTTTCTGTAAGAACTTAGACCTTACATTAAAAATGAATAATTAATCAATAAATAAAAGTATTAGTTTTAACTAACTTGACTATAGCTATAAGTTTAATAGATTTAACCTGTTAATGTTATTTAGAGAACATTTCATCTGTTTATCCTCAGACCATCTGCTGGAAAAAAGCTGTTAGCGTTAGTTTGAATCTCATGATGAGAAAACAGATATTAGTATAGCACATATTACAAGAAGGAGCAGTGTTGTGATTTCAGTCACAGCCACAGGAATATGCTACCTGATGAACTGTATCTTGTCTCTCTGGAAATTACTTCAGTCTTCACTTCTGTCCATCTGGAATCTTTCATGAATAATATGTTTAATTACATGACATTAAATACAAATAAAATTCTTCTTACTTGTCATGCAGGCTATTTCTGTCATTTAAGATTTTTCATTCAGGTAATTTATCAGTGACTATAAAACTAATTATTAACATATTTTTCTTATGCTATAGTTGTTATTGATAGCTTTTCTCCTTCACATACTGATCCAGTATAGAATTATGGTCATCTATTAAAATAATGTAGTCTTTCTGTGTTTTTATTACTTAGCTGAACATATCTACTCTATGTATGTGTATGTATAGATATGTTTTGTTCCTGATGCATGTTCTGTTGCTTAAATAATCACTTTAAATCAAATAATTTGGTTCTCTACAAACTGCTTGCTACAACTGCCTGAATATAACATGTTTCTCATAGTAAGTAAAGAAAGTAGAGTTCTTTCCTGTTTCAATATTTCTCTATCAATACAATTGTTGGTATTTTATTTACAGGATAGGATAGAACTTTCGTCTCTTATTTACTTCCTGTCTCTACCTCATTATTGATATAAACGTAGTTTCCACATTTTCATTTATTAACATTAAACTACCTAAGAGTAAAGGCCAAATGATGCTTTGTAGATGGCTAACTCTTTCATCTCCAAATTCACAGAATATTGTTGACCCAGGTCCTGAGTCAGCAGGGCATACAGCAGTATTTGCAAATATGTTAAGCATTTTTTTTTCATTTCAGTAAATATCCGGTGAATTTTTACCCTTATGATTAATATACACTGTTTTTCTAAGTTTCAGGAAAGTTGAAGTCAGCCTCTCAGAGCCTGTGGATCATCATATTTATTGTTTTAGAAATCACTTAGATGCTCAACTGTGCAATAGAGCAGAATTAATTCACCTAGAAACAGAAAGAAACTGAGCAGTGTTGCAGATAATCTTATGATTTCCATAGGCACAGAGTGTTAAACATGACCCTGAAGAGACTTACACTGTGTCTCATTATGGTTTGGGAAGATGTTTGGATTCATACAGATGAGACCTTTAGGGATGCAGTAATAATGCCCTACAGATAGATTCACTGTCCATAACTTTTCAGTTTATGTCTTGGTTAGCTTTCAGTTCATAACCAGAAACTTTTGTGTTTAGGTACAGCTATTTGGACTCACTATTTTTCTCTAATAATTAGGAGACTACAGTTATCAGTTATTAGTTCATAAACCAATAAAATTAGGCACCTATTAAAAAGATAGGTCATTAGAAAATTTATTTTATTAATCTGATATCAGAGGTAATATAAAACTTGAAATACTGATTGATATTACTTGTGATTATAAATTATTTAAAATGGAAAATTATTTAAAATGGAAGTGTAGTTGAAAGTTTTCTGAAATATCTGAATAATAGTGTCATGAAATGACTTTAAAATAATTGTTCCATGATAAAAATGAATAGCTGTTCAATTTTTTAAAAACAAATTCTCCATGCATTGAATCAAGAGTTAAACTCCATTAAAATATTTCACCCTATCTGTAGGGAAAATACTCTACATGTAGACCTCTTGGGCTTTATATGCACATAGACTGGCTTAGAGTGTAATATAATTTTATTTGCATTAATAATACTGAACAAAAATACAAAGGCAAAAATGATCAGGTCTCTCTACCTTGAAAGAGCATTTGGAATGTTGAATGTGAAGAGGCATTTGTCCCTGCAAAGTTTATATTATCACACCAATATACACTTCTGATTATTTATTACATGTCTACACTAAGATGTTGTAAAAATCGAGAGTTCCTGAAAATCCTTTTTTGAAAGCAAAGTCAGTAACTAAATCTGTGTGCATTTCTGACTGGATTATTTTGATTGATTTAGGAGTGTCTTACATAAATGCTCAATAAATATTTGTTGAATAAGTGAACAAGTTGTCAGAAAAAAAAATCACTGGAAATTAATTACTTAAAATACATTGACCATACCAGGTCAAGATTCCCCTTATTTACATTGTCCATAGTTGTCACAATGCCAGGGTATCAACATGGAAAGATTAAACCCACAATTTTGCCAGATTATCTATCTATGTATCCCTGTTATAATATACTTTAAAATCTCTGTAGGTTTGATGACACATCACTTTTATTCTGAATTCTAAGCAGTTTTAAAATCAGCTGAATTAGGCTTCATTTAAGATACAGTTATTTACCTTATCTTAATACAAATTGTTTTCTTCAGGAATTTACATAAATACAGATTTTAATGAAACTATAGTTTTATGTGCAACATGAGACATTATAAATTTTTGTTATTTATTATTATTAGTCCCTAAGTATTCAAACTCATGATTTAATAATCTTTTCCACTATCGAGTTTCTCTACTGTTTAACAAGCTCACCCAGCCAAAATTACCCATATGACTGGCTTATGCATCTACTTAGCTATGAATGACAGCTCTATTCTGCATAGGAGTTCTTTCCTCCTTGTTCCATTTCACTTCCTCCTTTCCTAGGCACCAGGGCTGAATTTCTGTTGACATCAGCTACAGCAGCTTCATGGGAGTTTTATTCTCCCTTCCTACCCTTCACTCACCCCTCTTCCATGTTTTGTACAGGCAGCCTTGGTTTTTCTAGATTGCAGTTATCTATCTGACTATACTATCATTGCAGAAACCCTCTCTGAGCTCTTTTATATTTACCATTCTCTCTAATCATCTCCTTCATAGAATGACTGAACCCTGTCCTTCTTCCTCAGTAGCTGAAAGAACTAGCTGAGATGTCGCATTATGACAATGACCTGCAACTCTGCTTATGTGGAAGGCTGGCATAAAGAAAATAGTGAGCAGTTGTTAAATACACAGTACAGCACCAAGTGAGTGACAATCTCCTAACACTAACAAGGATAATACAAAAGAGGAGTCAAGCTAACCAGGTCTGAATCCTAGCTCTGACTTTTTTCCTAGTGGTATGACTCCAGAGAAATGACTGAACCTTCCTGAGCCTCAATTTCTTAGCTATAAAATAACACTACTATTTCCTACCTTTAAAAATTGTGGCTAAGATTAAAAGAAATACCTCTGTGCCTAACATGTAGTCAAATGAAGGGAAACAGACTTGCTGAAAAAAATATTATTATTCGCCCAGACAAAAGGATACACAAATGAATACAATTAATTATCGTTCTTGAAATGGAAAAAAATAATGAGTCATAGCAAAACCCGTTCAAAGGTCCTTGTGAAAACAGCTGTAATTGAAGTCATTGGACAGCTCCTTATTTGTCATGTCAAGACTTTTTTAAAAAGAGTAATATTTTCATTTGAAGAAAGATTGCACATTTAAATCACACAATCAGAATACCACTGCCCGCTTGTAAATTATCTAGTAATGATTTATCCTTCTTTTTTCCACATTAATTAATACTGGTCAGAAAGTATTCATACCAATTTTTATTCTCACAACCTGATTGTTTGCCCCAACTGCCTTCCAACCTGTGGTAGCACAGTGGATTGATTCACTCAACTTTATTCCCACTCCTTGCAGCATAATTTTATACAGGCCAAAGGCTAAAGCAATACTCTTTTATAGCTTGGCTTCTGAACATAATCGAGCTTTCACTGAACAGGGGACTTGGGAAAAATGTGAAAGGGAGACATCAATGTCACAGGACAGCAGGCATGCTTCTGCTGCATTTGCTATTTCCGCTGACAAGTGCCTTTGTGGAGGTTTTGGGTAGCAGCCATAGCAGAGGTTCAAGTGCTCATCCTCTAAACCCATGGGTGTCAAGGTGTGGAAACCTGGGCATCTATTCTGCTGGCTCAGATCACACAGTACAAGGCGTTGTCCTGGCAGTCGTTGTGCTGGTCCCTCACGAACCCCCAGTATCCAGATAATGCCAGAGACAGCAGTTCTTCTGTAGACTTTGTATGAGTGCTCTAGGAATGGTTCCTTGAAGCTCAGTTTAGAATCTGTCCCCCCAGCTTTTCCAACTATTTTGTAACTGAAATCTGACTAATATTCTGTTAAAAATCAAAATCATTCAAGGATGGTATTCCTTTATCCCCTAAAACTTTTGTAAATGTTTGACTATGTTAGACATTGTATGGGCAAGTTTTTTTTTTTTAATACAGATTTAGCTGGCTTAATTTTTGCTTGACAAATTATTATTTTCAGAATAATTCTTTCCATATAGCATACTTCTCTTTTGATAATGAATGTTGACATATTATGTGGATAGTGAACAATTTTGAAGAAACATATTTTTGATACAAAATATATATATTTTTAAAAATTCAGCTTTTATTTTAGATTCAAGGCATGCATATACAGGTTTGTTTCGTGACACGGGTATATTGCATGATACTGAGGTTTGGAGTAAGATTGATCCCATCACCCAGGTAGTGAGAATGGTACCCAATAGGAATTTTTTTTAGCCTTTGCTCCCTGAGTTTTGTACATTGTTTTTGTATCCTGAAACTTTACTGGAGTTATTTGTTGATACTGGGAGCTTTTTAGTGGAATCTTTAGGGTTTTCAAGGTATAGAATCATATGAGCAAAGAGATAATTTGACTTCTTTTCCTATTGAGATACTTTTTATTTCTTTATCTTGCCTGATTGCTCTGGATAGGACTTCCAGTATTATGTTGAATAGGACTGGTGAGAGTGGGCATCCTTTTCTTTTTCCAGTTCTCAAGGGGAATGTTTCCAGATTTTGCCCATTCAGTATGATGTTGGCTGTGCATTTGTGACAGATGGTGCTTATTATTTGGAAGTATGTTCCTTTGATGCCTAGTTTGTTGATGGTTTTTATTATGAAGGGATATTGAATTTTGAAAATCTTAGTTTTCACAAATAGAATTTTTTCTCTATTTCTTCAATTGTAATCAGTCAGTATATATCTGCATATATGCTGATTATAATTGCAGTATATATATGCATGTATACTGTATAAAATATTGTATATACTGTATTTATATACTATAAATATATTTCTTTTGTTTATATCTTTGCTATAAGAATTTAAAAAAATTAAAAATGGCTAACATAGACAAAGTAAATATTATAAAATGTCAGGATTGAAACGGATAGCCAGGAGGTAGTTTATCAACAAAGTTTATCATCAGAAAACTTGAGGCTGAATTTCAGCTCCTCTTTGTACTGCCTGTTTCAATTAAGTAAAAGATAAGTTAAATAACCTCTCTGAGCCTAATACCTATGTCAAACAATTGTAGGAATAAATGAGATGGAATACATAAAGTGTGTGTTGTAGAATGGGTAGTCAATCAATGATTGAGTAATAGAGGGTTGTAAGGGTACACTTGGTTTCAGTTTTTACTGAGGATTAGGATTTTACATCCTAAATGAGCAACACAAACCCTCTTCAGGGCATGCTTCAAGGCACTGTGAAACAATTCTTCGCAGCATTAGCCCATCACCTTATTTCTTCCAGGCTATATAAGGAGGAGGGAAAGATTCATGGAAGAATGGAGATACTGGAGATCGTGGCAGAGACCTCTAGTTGTAAAACAAAATCTGTCCTTTCCTTTTATAGAGAGAACTGTAGCTGGGCGCATGTATGGAATGCATTTCTTAGGTTCTCATGCAGGTAGGTGTGGCCAATCGAAGGTGAGCAGAAGAGATTTGTGCTACTTCCAGACTGGGGCTTCCCAGAGGGCGAATGTGTCTCTCCGTGTCCTCATTCTCCCTGTCTGGATACATCTGATTATGAGGCCCTAGGGGGCCTGTGTAGCTGCAAGCACCTGAATGATCAGCTGAAGGAGAGCTAACCACTTCTTTAAACCCCATCCAGGACTGTTATGGGGAAGATATATAAATTTCTTTTTTAAGCTATGGAAGTTTGGTGTTCGATTTGTTATCACCTTGTATCATACCCCCCACTAATAAAGAAAGCCTAAATTCTGTTGCAAAAAGTTATTAGCGTATTATGGCATTTCGCCTTTCAGCCACTTATAGAGTTTAGGAGAATGTACACCATCTCAAGACAAAAAAGGGGGGTATATGGAGAAAATTACTTGCAATGCTTGCTGTATGCTCCGTAGAGTTTGGGGACATAGAGGGACTGATGACTGTCTAAGAGCAGGGACAGACTATACGGTGACAGAGTAAAGAGAAAAAAGGAGAGAAAAGGATGGGGAAAATGTGTCACCTTTTCCAGAAATGGATGTACATTCCACCATCAAAAGGAGCCCACCTATGGCTATCTCAATAGGGACTCACACCAAGAAGGGGTTCAAGGATGAAAGACCCGGCTATAGACAGACTGCTGGGAGACCATGGACACTTGTGACAAAGGCCAGCCAGAGGCCATGTTGCTTGCCTCACATGAGCCATGGCTGGGCCTGCAGCAGAAGGATCTCAGTGGCATCCAGCAAAGGCATGGAGAGAAAGGACAGCTGTTCATCTGCTGCTCGCTGGGCCCTGGAACCATGTGTCAGTTATGCCAGTCAAGTGGCATTTGGGATTTTCTTCCCTCTGACACCTCTCCTCCCCTTAACCCAATGCTTTGGAAGGGACAACAGCAGTGAGGAGGAGGGAGTTGAAGAGCAAGAAGACTGTGCTCTCCTCACTCTTTGCAGGGGCACAGCTGGGACAAGCCCCAGCTGGAGAAAGGGAATTTAAATTGTATAATAGATTAAACTGTAATGTTAGATCTGATGAGATTTTTAAATTTTTGAAATGAGATTGTTCTTCCTGAAAGTGGCCAACAAAGCTTTGAGAATCACTTGAGATATCATCCAGAGGTGGGACAGATCAACTCCAAAGAACATGATTGGAAGGACATTGGGAAGAGGGGGATGGTTGCTCTCAATGATCACACAACTGCCTCCGACAAGTTCAATAACATGATTAAGTGTCTTTCGTTATTGGTTAGAAGAAAAAATAATTTCACACCACCAGTTTCTGTATCTACTTCTGGTCCTGTTAGTGGCACCAAAATTTTGGAAAAGATTACCTTTTGTTTGGCAAAATTTCTTGTTTATGATACAACGATTAGGCCACTAACATTTACCTGGAGCAGTGCTGTCTTATAGCATTATAATGCAAGCCACAAATATGAGCTTCATCTGTCATTTTAAATATTTAGCAGCCACATTTATTAGGTAAAATTATCTGAACATATTTTATTGACATAGAATACCTAAAATATTATCATTTCAACATGTAGTCAAGATAAGAAATTATTAATGAGCTTTTTTTTACATTTTTACATTGTCTTCAAAATTCAGTATGCATTTTACATTTGCAGCAATTTCAATTTTAACTAGCCACATTTCAAGTGTGCAATAGCCACATGTGGCTAATGGCTATTGTTTTGAACAGCAGAGACCTGGAATTAGTTACCTCAACATCTGCCTAATAAATGAGAAGAAATAGTAAGCTGCAGAGAAAGTAGAATAAAGAGAAGGAATAAGGGTGAGAATAACCTTAGGAAAATTTTAGCCAAGGAGAAATTCTGAGGAGATTGGGGAATAAATGATGTGTAAATAGGGGCATTTAGAATAGTCCCTAGTTTATCAAAAATACCCATAAATGCCTGCACACATTATCTGAAACTTCCTTTTCCTATGACATTAATCTATATTTCATACACTTTAAGTCTGATCTGCTAATTAATTATAGATCCATTTCCATTTTACACGTATTTACCATGTTATCATTTAAAATCCAGTCCATTTTTCCCTAGCTTTGTTCAAATGCCCTAATTGAGCCATACCAGACCCAACGTATTTCTGAAAGCTTATTGTCTACTAACTTTGGCAAAAAAATAAATAAATAAATACATGCTAACAAATCTATGCTGTTTCTCAGTGACCATTACTTATTAGTTATTTAAGTGTTCACATCTTTCTAGTAACCAAATTAGTTAAAGTCATTCAAAATATTTTATATTGTATCATAGGATAAAATATCCTTAATATCTTTCACCTCATAGCTGCTGTAATTTGATTTCTGTACAAGACAGTATTTTAAATAGGTAAGTATGTATTTGGCAGTGTAGATGAAACATTAATCAAGCACTGATACAATGCCCTGTAATGCCCTTTGCCACTGTAATGCCCCTTGTCATAGCTATATTCAGAGGTTCTATTCCAGAAAACATAAGAAGGATTCATAGGTCTTATCTTAAGTGAATATAAAATTAATTCATTTCCTGTCACAGCTGTAATAAATTACCACATATTTGGTAGCTTAAAACAACAAAAAGATTATTATCTCAAATTACCACAAATTTGGTAGCTTAAAATAACAAAAAATTATTCTCTCACAGCTCTAGAAGCCAGAAGTCCAAAATCGGTATTACTGGGTTGAAATCATGTTGATGGCAAAGCTGTGTTCCTTGCAGAGACTCTATGGGAAAATCCATCCATTGCCTCTTCTAGCTTGGGTGGCTGCCAGCATTTCTTGATTTGTGGCCACATTAATCGGCTTCCATGGTCACATCAACTCCTCCTCTTCTGCCTGTGTTTTTTCTTCTTCTATTTAAAATTTCCCTGATTTTCTCTGGGCTGACCAGGATAATCCAAGAAAAGCTTCCTGTATTAGTCTCCTAAGGCTTTCATAGAAAGTACTACACACTAGATGTCTTAAACAACAAAATTACTGTGTCATAGTCCTAAAGGCTAGAAGTCTGCGATCAAGGCGTCAGCAGGGTTGAATCCTTCTGAAGGCCCTGAGGGAGACTCTGTTCCATGCCTTTTTGCTTCTGGGGGCTGGCTGGCAACATTTGGAGTTTCCTGGCTTGTAGATGCATCACCCAACTTCACACAACGTTCTCCTTGTGTTCACGCCTCTCTTCAATAAGGTCATCAGTCATATGGGATTAGGGGCCTACCGTACTTATTCCAGTATAATTTTATCTTAACTAATTACATCTGCAAGGACCCTATTTTCAAATAAGTTCATATTATGAGGTCCTGGGACTTCAACATATGAATTTTCATGGGCTACAATTCAACCCATAGACTTTTCATCTCAAGATCTTTAATTTGATCACATCTGCAAAGGCTCTAGGCTCCAGGATTAAGACTTGATATCCCTTTAAGTGTCCCTTATTCAGCCTGCTACAAATAACATGGCAATTTCTCAAGCAAACTTATAAAAGGAGGAGGAAAAAGAGGTGGAGGTACAAAGTCTGAGTTTTAACAAATTTGCTATCAGGCATTAACCCTCTCCTTAGCACATAATTTACCAAACTATCTAAAATCACTGTACTTTATTACCTGCTTTCATGAAGCACAATATTCAAGGTTCACACTATATTTGGAGTCATAGACACTGCAATAGGGTCACTTTTTGAGCTAGAGAACCTCAATAAAACCTGATGTAAGTCTTGCACTCTGCTCAGTAAATAATTCTGAGAGCTCGGCTATGAGCTGGGTCCTAAAAAAATTGAGAAGGGCTTGGTTCTATTATATCCACCACTTTTTCAAGAGAGGGAATTAAGGAGAAAGAAAGGGATCCCTTATGTTCCCTTTTCTTTTCTGATCTCAGGTAAATTTGGAACTGTCCACCTTGTGGCTTGCACCATTTCACAGACTTGCAAAAAAAAAACCCACCCTTCATCCATCTCTCATTCTAGATTCATCACTGTCATCAGGGTGTGGCCTCTGCTCACTCTCTTGTGAGTACAACCTTATTCAAACTTAGTCTCTACTGATCAACACCTGGAAGGCCACTTGTATCTGCTGAGTTGATAGATTGTAAACTATTGCCACTCTTCAGGTGTGTGTCCCCTACGACTAAGGCTCTTTAGGTCTCTTGGGTTAGGGCATTTTCCTGTAACTCAGTGTCCAACAGTGTTTTGAAGTATAATAACACTGATGACTAGAAGGACTAAAGTCCAAGATGAGAGCAAATTTGCAGGGGCAAGTTGGAAAATATTTCTAAATAGGGATTAGATGACTTAAATTGTGCTCATTTCCAAAATTTTGCAACTATATAAAAGTCTCTGTGTGTGTGTGTGTGCGTGTGTGTGTGTGCATGTGTATGTGTGTGTGTGCACGCTTGTGTGTGCAGGCATGTGGAGAGAAAGAAACAAGGAGAAAGAGGGAGCTCAAGCACATGAATATCCACATGGCATGTAATATTGATGTATTAGTAGTACAGTAAAGTGTTAATTCAGTAGGCTTGGGGTGCTCAAACCTTGTGCGTTCTAAAGAAATGATTGGCCATTAACTCGCTTCTGGGAGATAAATTCTAAGCCTTTGGAATAATCTTCCTCAAGAGTGTCTCTGTATACCTTGGGTCTTAGACCGTTCCAGATAGTTTATGCTAACAACGTGATTTATAATGAAAGCCTGTTTTTGTTCACCTGGGCCGTGGGAACACTGTATCTGCTTGAAATCTAGAGGGACCGGAGATTGAGTAGTCAGTGCCAGTCATTTAGGTGTTCCATGCCCATGTAGCTAACCTCCAGCAAAAACTCTGGACCCTAAGGCTCAGGTGAGCTTCCCTAGTTGGTAATAATTTGTACATGTTGTCACACGTTGTTTCTAGGAGAACTAAGTGTTGTTTCCGTGATTTCACTGAGAGAGGACAACTGGAAGCTCGTGACTGATTTCTCCTGGACTCCTTCCATAAGGCTTTTTTTTTTTTTTTTTTTTGCCAATTTTAATCTGTATCCTTTCTCTGCAGTAAAACATACCATGAGTATAATAGCTCTTCTGACTTCTGTGAGTCCTAGTGAATTCTTGAACCTGATAGTAGGATAGTAGTCTTGTGAACCCCTGACACAGGACAAAATATTTGCGTTAGTTTGTTATATAGATACAAGTCAAATTAAAATAAATCCTTTTTATAGTAACCAATATTTATTGTGTACATTTTAAGCAAGACCCTCTGGCAAATACTTTACTGGGAAAGCCTTATTTATTTTTTATATCAGTCTTCTAAGAAAGGAAGAAACTCAGAGAACTTAATTAACTTGTGCAGACTGATACAGCAAATGGAAGAGTTGAGAAGCAAATCCAGGCTGACTCCAAAGCCCATGATCTCAATCACTGTGCTTCATATTCACATGGAACAAATGACATACTAGCCTAACTTTAATAAAATACACACCCACCCAGGTGTTCTAAAAATGCTTTCCATTATAAAATAGCAACTTCAGTGTAAGCTTAGGGGTTTAGAAAGTAGTTGTCTGCCACTCAAGGTTATATAATAGTGAATGAATGAAAGTATCCTTTTGATAAGATCCAAATGAAAACTACATGCTTCCTTGTCATTCCCTCTGCATACAAGACTCTTTAACAGCCTCAGTGAGGATCCCTGTGGGTATTTTGCTTTGCTGTTTTCATAGTCATATCTGGGTTTGTTTTTCTGTCATGATCTTTCTGCATTATGTTGTCACTTGTTTTCCTGGGCTTGCATGGATTTACCGGAAACTAATTGGGTTGGATATGTATGGTTTACAGAAAGCTGAAGCTACTCATGGATTTCACATTGCTATAAAAAATCGCAAAGTTTGACATCTAATTTCTTGTAACCATCTCATTGTCTCAATTTTGTTGCAGATTCTGTGGGCAGAGTTTAAGTAACTCCATTTCTTCCACTACGTAATTCAGTAACTTTAATAAACTCGTCTACTGGCTGTGCACCATGTTAGAAATCCCATGCACAATTTTTTCAGAGCAGCACTTTATTACCAGTTTTACGGTAATGCAATATTAATATAAAATGATGATACTTGGACTGTGCAGGCACTATCATGCATTTACAATAATATTTATACAAATAATTAAACTTTCATTTTATTGGATAGGGCAAGTCTATGCAAGGGAATCTTTTGCACAAATTAAAGGAAAAAAAATTACAAGACTGTATTGGCTGTTGTGGTCTCTATCTGGATTTTCTCTGATTGAACTGTAGAAAAATCTAGTTTCAAATATGACATCTGTCATCTGTACTTTCTACCAAGAAATTAATCAAACTGATGGTGGAGAGAGTTTTTTGAATGTTCATTATTTCAGCTATTAATTTTTAAAAGCAGCAAATGTTGCAAGTCAATAGCTTCCATAAAAATTGATTTATTGTGCAATTTCCTTCATACTCCTGAAAGCCAAGAGCAGATTCTGCGTATCCAATGCTTTCTATTTCTAAGCCACCATATTCACATTCATTTTTTTAAGATAAATTATTTAGATGAAAGAAATGTAATCCTATTTGAATTTCACTGGTTTGAATTTGTGGAAACTGACCACTTCAAGGAAATGTGAAATTTAGCATGAAAAAGAACTATACACTGAAGCAATTACATCATGAAAATCACAGAAATGTAATTTATATTAAAAAGGCAAAAGATTCTTGATCAATCACATTACTTCTATGATATAGGAAACCTCACAGTACACTCTGATAGAGAGTTCAGGAACAGCCAGGACCCACTGATGCCATTTAGAACACTGATTTCTTAGTTTAGATATGTACTGTTTCCTTTATACACAGAAATCACATGTCCTCCTAAAACGATTTACCACTAAATATATTTGCACTTCAATTTCAAAACTAAATTTGGAGTTGGTCAGTCTGTGTTCAAATTCTAATTCTGGCTCTGCTAATTTATACTGGTATCTTGGACAACACTTAATCCTCTGCATTTCAATTATCTTCTCTTTAATATGTAGATTAGAATGTTTATCTAATATAATTTTAGAAGAAGTAAATAAAAATAAGAAAATATTTGTAGAAGCATTTATTACAGTGCTGTTTATTAAATGTGCTTATTCTTCCATCCAGAAATGTCCAGGTCTCCAATCATGTAATTTGATTATGAGAAGTATTTCTAACATGTCATTCTATTAACTGATATTATCTCTTATTTAACCAACAATAATTAGTACAATTAGTATCTCTGAAATACAAAGAAAACACAGTTTTTTTAAATTTTAAAATATTTTTTATTTTTTTTGGGGGGGGTGGTGGGGACAAGGTCTCACTCTGTCCCCCAGGCTGGAATGCAGTGGCACAATCTTGGCTCACTGCAACCTCTGCCTCCTGGGTTCAAGCGATTCACCTGCCTCAGCCTCCCAAGTAGCTGGGACTACAGGTAGGTGCCACCATCCCTGGGTAATTTTTGTATTTTTAGTAGAGACAGGGTTTCACCATATTGGACAGGCTAGTCTCATACTCCTGACCTCAAGTGATCCGTCCGCCTTGGCCTCCCAAAATGCTGAGATTACAGGCATGAGCCACCACGCCCGGCCAGTCACAACTTTTTAAATAGCACTTTGAGATACAACGTACTGATATAGAACTTCAATACCAATCAAATCTAGGGTCTGTACTGCCCATTACTGCAAAGGCAATATATTGCCTGTCCATTACTGCAAATAATTCTGTTTCCCACCCCTGCAATGTCCTCTCCCCAGTATCTAGAAATCAAAATAATAGCAGTTACATGCAATGCCACTTATGATTTCAAAAGTAAAATGAAATGGACTGACTGTATGTAGGCACTGAGGACTGGGGACTGAGCAATACCTAGGTGAGCTCCTGCCATGTTGCCACTGGAGAGGGCTTTGATGTTCAGCTGACTCCAATCTGCTAAGAGAGACAAAAGAATAAACTTGTTTTAGACAAGGATGAAGTACCATACCACTGCGGACACCTGCTGCTTACAACTCCAACCTCACCAGGTAGGAGATATCACATTACTACTCAGGCAAAGAAAAATTACGATATATCTCAAGCATATTTTTCTAATTTTTAGTTTATTTTAAATATCGAAAATAATGATTATATCCACTTCCATAGAAATGAGCTAGCAGAGAAAAAATAGCTAAGCATATTAAAAGACTTAGCAGTCCAAATGAGGAGAACCATTTTGAGCATTCAGAACATATGGTCTCCAGTGAATCACAATTATTACAGGAAACTGAAGACAATTTTTTAGGGCTTGTAGAGATTCAACATGAGAATCAAAAACATCTTTCACTAACAATAGAAGATCTCAATATAGTGATACCAATTTTAAGATTTAAAACATTAGTTCTAAAAATTTAGTTTCATTGCTAAACCAAAAAAAAAATAATAATTGTGCCCAAGGATAGCATTTTCGATATCAGTAAAACAAAATTAGTGCACCTGAAGTCCAGAACTCAAAGAAAACAAATTGATGGAACCAAATTAGAGAAATATGAGTCATGTAGGACATCTTTATGATTTAATGTATATGTAATTTGAGTTTTAGAACAAGACAATAGAATTTTCAGTAAAAGAAATATAATAAAACTTCCTGAGATGACAGAAGACCCATGTGTTAGTTTTCTATTGCTGTTAAAAGAAATTACCACAAACGTAGTGGCTTAAAAGAACACAAATTTATTATCTTACAGAGTTCAGTAGGTTAGAAGTCCAACATTAGCCTCACTGGGCTAAATCAAGATGTTGGCTGGGCTGTATTTCTTTCTAGAGACTCGCATGGATAATATGTATTTCTGCCCTTTCCAACTTCTAGAAGCTACTTGCTTTCCTTGGCTTATGGCTCCTTCCTCCATCTTCAAAGCTAACTATACATCTCTCTGACCCTGATTCTCCTGTCATATCGCTTCTCCAATTTTAACACTCTCTGTGATTAGATCGGACCAACTTGGAGAATCCATTCCCTTACATCAAGGTCCTTCATGTAATCACACATACAAACTCCCTTTTGCCACAAGAGATAACATACTCAAAGTTTCCAGGAATTAGAAGGTGGATATCTTTGGAAGGGCTATTTTGCCTACCATAAGCTAAATCTCCATGTGGAACGAATTCAGTGAGAATTAATGACAAGCCACTTATACCTACACATATCCTAAATTTCAAAGATAATAAGAAAATTTAGCAAGCATCCAGATTTTTAAAAGCTCTTTATCATAAAGGGAAAGAATAGCTTTAACATATAATGTGTGAAACATGATAATCCAGGAAACTCTCTTAGATTGGCTATGGTAAATAACATAAGATGTGGTTACAAAACCCCCCCATCTCAGTGGTTTACCACAGTGAAAGTACTGTATGTAAAATAATACATACATGTATTATATACTGTATATACTGTATGTAAAATAATACATACATATCTGCATGTAAAATACAGATACATTACTGTATATGAAGTTCCTTTTGCTTATTAAAACCCAGTAGGTAGTTCTGAGCAAGTAGTCTTGTGGTTATGCAGAGATTCAGGCTGCTCTTTAGTGCTTCAGCTTCCTCCAGGTCTCTGGGGTTCTCTCCTTTCAAAGTCAGCAGATGGGGAAAGAAAAATGGGGGAGAAGCTCATGAGGTTTTTGGGGGCAAGCATGGATGTGACACATAACACTTTTACCTACGTTCCATACCCAAATCTTAGTTACATAGCCATGTTAACTGCACAGAAAGCCTGGAAAAATTTGCTCAGGAGAAACTGAAGTGGGTCTTTATAGATAAAAGACCGGGTCCTGATAATCCTACTTATTGTCCAATTATTCACGTGAATGCATGTACACACACAAATGTTTTTAGATGTGTAAAGAATTATTTATCATACTGCCCATAAATTCTTCCTGAAAAATTACCTAAATAATTCAAATAGATGAATTTCAGGATGTATGTCCTGTAATCAGAAACTGGATATGTGAAATTTTTTTTAACTCAAGAGCTAGTTTATATAAATAATTTTCTCCTGCTAACCTGAATTTGGAAGATGATATGGTTTGGCTTTGTGTCCCTACCCAAATATCATCTTGAATTGTAACTCCCACAATTCCCATGTGTCATGGGAGGAACCCGGTGGGAGGGATTGAATTATGGGGGGGTGGGTCTTTCCTGCACTGTTCTTGTGATAGTGAATGAGTCTCACAAGATCTGATGGTTTAAAAAAATGGGAGTGTACCTGCACAAGCTCTCTCTTGGCCTGCTGCCATCCATGTAAAATGTGACTTGCTCCTCCTTGCCTTCCACCATGATTGTGGGGCTTCCCCAGCCATGTGGAACTATAAGTCCAATTAAAGCTCTTTCTTTTATAAATTGCCTGGTCTCAGGTATGTCTTTATCAGCATTGTGAAAATGGACTAATGCTGTAAATTGGTACCAGTAGAGTGGGGCATTGCTGAAAAGATACCTGAAAATGTGGAAGTGACTTTGGAACTGGGTAACAGGCAGAAGTTGGAGCAGTTTGGAGGGCTCAGAAGAAGACAAGAAAATGTGGAAAAGTTTGGAACCTCCTAGAGACTTGTTGAATGGCTTTGACCAAAAGCCTGATAGCAATATGGACAATAAGGTCCAGGTTGAGGTGGTCTTTGATGGAGATGAGGAACTTGTTTGGAACTGGAGCAAAGGTAACTCTTGTTAGGTTTTAGCAAAGAGACTGGTGATATTTTGCCCCTGCCCTAAAGAGACTGGTGATATTTTGCCCCTGCCCTAAAGATTTGTGGAAATTTGACCTTGAAAGAGATGATTTAGGGTATCTTGTGGAAGAAATTTCTCAGCAGCAAAGCATTCAAGAGGTGACTTGGGTGTTGTTAAAGGCATTTAATTTTATAAGGGAAACAGAGCATGAAAGTTTTAAAATTTTGCAGGCTGACAATGTGATAGAAAAGAAAAACCCATTTTTGGGGGAGAAATTTAAGATGGCTGCAGAAATTTTCATAATAACAAGAAACCACAATGTTAATCCCCAAGACAATGGGGAAAATGTCTCCAGGGAATGTCAGAGGCCTTCACAGCAGCCCCTCCCATCACAGACCCAGAGGCCTAGGAAAAAATGGTTTCATGGGCCGATCCCAGGGTTCCAGTGCCATGTGCAGCCTAGAGACTTACTGCCTTGTGTCCCAGCTGCTCCAATCTTGGCTGAAAGGGTCCAACTTAGAGCTCAGGCCATGGCTTAAGAGAATGCAAGCCCCAAGCCTTTGGAGCTTCTATATGGTGTTGAGCCTGTGAGTGTACAGAAGTCAAGAATTGGGGTTTGGGAACCTCTGCCTAGATTTCAGAAGATGTATGGAAATGACTGGATGCCCAGGCAGAATTTTGCTGCAGCGGCGGAGTACTCATGGAGAAACTGTGCTGGGGTGGTGTGGAAGGGAAATATGGGGTCAGAGCCCCCACATAGAGTCCCTACTAGGGCATCACCGACTTCTCACACCTAGTGGAGCTGTGAGAAGAGGACTACCATCCTGCAGACCCCAGAATGGTAGATCCACTGACAGCTTGCACCATTCATATGGAAAAGCCACAGACATCCAACACCAACCCGTGAAAGCAGCCAGGAGGGAGGCTGTACCCTGTAAAGCCACAGGGGCAGAGCTGCCCAAGACCATGGGAACCCATCTCTTGCATCAGTGTGACCTGCATGTGAGACAGGGAGTCAAAGGAGATCATTTCAGAGCTTTAAGATTTGACTTCCCCACTGGATTTCAGACTTGCATGGGGCCTGTAGCTTATTTGTTTTGGCCAATTTCTCCCATTTGAAATAGCTGTATTTACCCAATGCCTGTACCCCCATTGTATCTAGGGAGTAACTAACTTGCTTTTGATTTTACAGGCTCTTAGGCAGAAGGGATTTGCCTTGTCTTGGATGAGACTTTGGACTGTGGACTTTTGAGTTAATGCTAAAGTGAGCTGAGATGTTGGGGAACTGTTGGGAAGGCATGATAGGTTTTGAAATGTGAGGACATGAGATTTGGGCATGCTAGGGGCAGAATGATATCATTTGGCTGTGTGTCTCCACCCAAATCTCATCTTGAATTATAACTCCCAAAATTCTAACGTCGTGGGAGGAACCTGGTGGGAGGTGACTGAATTATGGGGGCGGGTCTTTCCCGTGCTTTTCTCATGATAGCGAATGAGTCTCACGAGATCTGATGGTTTTAAAAAAAGGGAGTTTGCCTGCACAAGCTCTCTCTTTGCCTGCTACAATCCATGTAAGATGTGACTTACTCCTCCTTGCCTTCCACCATGATTGTGAGGCTTCCCCAGCCATGTGGAACTGTAAATACAATTAAACCTCTTTCTTTTATAAATTGCCCAGTCTTGGGTTTGTCTTTATCAGCAGCATGAATACAGACTAATACAGAAGGGAAGGTTTAAGGAGAATTTTTTTTTTTTTGAGCCAGAGTTTCACTATTGTTGCCCAGGCTAGAGTGCAATGGCGTGCTCTCAGCTCACTGCAACCTCCACCTCCTAGGTTCAAGTGATCCTCCTGCTTCAGCCTCCCAGGTAGCTGAGATTACAGGTGACGCCACCACACCCAGCTAATTTTGTATTTTTAGTAGAGACGGGGTTTCACCATGTTGGTCAGGCTGGTCTCGAACTCCCAATCTCAAGTGATCCACCCACCTTGGCCTCCCAAAGTGCTGGGATTACAGGCGTGATAAGGAGAAATTTTTACCTTCCATTCTTGACCAGGCACTACGAGCAAAAATTTGAAAGAGCTGACCTTAACTTTTTTTTTTTTCCTGGCTCTTTGTTGTCTCAGGATCTTATCTGCAAGCTCTGGAATGGGGACCAGAATTATAGGAGCAGAAAGGATGTGATAACTTTCCTCCGCATCATAAAGGTCATGGTGATACTCCTATAACAAAAGTTAGGTTAATAGAGAAAAGCATAATCTATTTATTTAGTTAAAGTTTCACATGACCTGGAAGGGAGCTTTTTGAAATAAAGACCCTAAAACCCAGGGAAAACAGTCCATTTTTATGCTTAGATTCAGTGAAGAATGGACAGCCTTGTTAGAAGTGTGTTTGGACGAAAAGAGTATAAAGTAATGATAATAGACTGAGGGAAGAAACCTAGTAAAGCCTATCTGTTCAGACTTTTTTTTTTTTTGTCCTTTCTGTGTAGTGTTCCTTCCTCTTGGGTATGGGGCAGGACCTCTCTGGAATGAGGGTCTTATGATCTACTATCAAACAAGATAAGTCTGAGAATTTATTTATGGACATCTCTTAGAAAGATGGGGAAAGGTTAGAGTAATATTTCTCGGTTTTATGGCTTGCTTTGCGGGAGAGGAATTCTGGTTTCTATGACCCACCTTGAGAAACAAGAATTCTTATTTCTATGGCTTGCCTTGGGGAAGAGAGAGGCGCAGGAGACAGGAGGGTAAGAGAAGGTCAGAGAGAGACACTCTGCTTCTCAGGCTGCTTCTAAGGCGTTTCTATCTCCTTGAGTCCAAACTACTCAGCATGCCAACGTGCCATACTTTGGGGAATCATTTTCTGAGCCCCAAAAGAATCAATAACTATCTTTTCAATTTCTAGAAATTGTATATGACCATTTTACAAATCTACCCTTTAATTTCTTAGGAGTGTCCTATTCTTCATTACAGCTTCAATTCCCTTATTTTTCTAATTTTAATCATAGTTATTTGCTAGTCTCAGAATTTTCTGAAATCTGAAGTTTGTCATGTGCTAATTATCCTGTTTGTGGCATCTGTTGTTTCCACCTTATAATTTGTTTCTTATATAAATTGTAGCTTTACTCTTCGGAGCTCATGATCTGTAAATCTTTATTTTGATGTTGTTGATTTGGTTTTGCTGTGGGAGTTAGTAAGCTATGGGGCAGGCACAAGCTCAGCAATATTCTGAAGGTACCCTTTCACACCTCTTTTCACAACAGGGCTTCCACTGGCCCTGGAAGAGTTTAAAATATTAATCTTTCTCGTAGTAGCTAAATTACAAAAGGTATCATAAATTTGGACCTCATACCCAAGGCTCTAAATACAGAACAGCCTCTTCACCTAATCCTTACATCTAAACAGAAGAGATACCTCTTGTAAGCTCCTTGCTTACACAGATGGATCAGTTTTGGCTCCACATCTGTCTTCCCATCGGCCTGAGGCCACATCCCCTAATATCATGGGGCATTAGGACCAAGTTCACAGCTAGTAAAGCCTCCATCTATGATGACAAGCCCTGTGAGTGCCAGGTAATCTATTCTCAGGCTGACCACACTATCTCTGTTTCCTCTTCATATTCATAGAGCCAGAGATAGTCCTTTTTTTTCTTTCTTGTGTTTTTTAATGTGCAATGAAATGTTTTAAAGTTATGTTTTAACCACTGTTTTTTCATTTTTGTAGCAGAAGGGAGAGTAGTAGAATCATCTGTATCAATTTAACCTGCCATATTCAGGAATGTTCCTTAAATCCCTTTAGTATAATGACATAATTTGACAATGAGAGAAAACATAAACAAAGAGCATTCTCACTTAAAGGTATGTAGTTCTCCATTGATTAATAATAATTACTGGCACTGTAATTAATTACTGGTACTGTAATTAATAATTACAAGGTACTGTAAACTATACTAGACATATAGTGGTGAGTTCTAGCCCTCATGGAGCTCTCATTGTAATGAAATAAAACAATTGAAATAAAATATAGGAAATGGAAGTCAGTTAGGTGTTAAGAAATTGACAAATTTTAAATAGGCTTATTTCTGAAATTCACATACATTAGGAATTATTTGATAAAATTAAAATGCTTACCTTATTTATTGACAGTATGGTCATCTTATAGTCCTTTCAAATGCTGAAACTTTCAATATCCATTTCTGATTAAAAACTCATACTAGGGGGAGGTAGTTATTTAACACAAAAAGAGTTCCCATAAAAAACAATAGTTCCTATTACTTTGAAAATTGAGATATAAGAAATACTACAATTAAAATAAACACCAGAATATCCACTATCTGTTATTCAACATTATGCAGAAAGATCTGGTCATGCAATTAAAGAAGAAAAATTATATATCAGTTTTAGAAAATGATAAAATATCATTATTTGTAAATGACATAACTGTCTAATTAAATAAAGAATACTTACTTGAAAAAAATTAAAACACATAAAGTCCTAATAAGCTGGATGTAAAAATATAAATATTAAAATTAAAAAAATGAATAAAATTATCCCAATTGTAATAATATTTTAAAACTTTCCATAAGCCTAAAAATAGATAACTTTACTAAGAAAAAAAAGGATGAGTTAGTGATGTGATATCCATCTTTCTTGACAAGAAGTCTCAATATTTAAAAATATCAATTCTCTCAATTAAGTTATGAATTGGTAGGAAATTATTCTCTTGATGAATTTTGGAAGGAACTTGACAAAATATGTATTAAGTTAATTTATAAGAGTTAATGAATGAGAATGACCAATATAATTTTGAAGGACCAGAGTAATGATGGGCATAATGAGCCTGTCTGCGATTACAAAATATAGAAATATATGTACATTTACAATCATTAAAATATTGTGTATTTAAAAGACAGATAAATAGAACAGAACAAGAAATCCAGAAATGCAAGTTAAATAGAAATGTAGCATATGATAATGATAGCATTTCAAATCAGTGAAGGGAGATAAGATTATTTAATAAATAGTTGTGATATGGTGAAATAAATATTTAGTCTTTGCCCGCTAATCCTGCTGTACAACTCCTAAAATCTCTGAAGTGATATGTATCTTTTTGTATGCTGATGATTGACTGATGGCTTGCAGCCCCTGCGTAGCTTTAGAATAGGGGCTGGTCACCAAGCTGGTGCAAAGTAGGATTAGAGGACTGGGATTTTCAGCCCCATTCCCAACCTCCAGGGAGGGAAGAGGAGACAGAAGTTAAGATGATCACCTATGTCCAATCAATCATAACTACATAACTACATAATGAAGCCTTTATACAATCTTAAAATAACTGTTTTCCGGAAGCCTCCTGACTGCTGAACCAGCGCAGGTCTCTGGAGGGTGGAGTGCCAGAAGAAGGCAGGAAAGCTCTGTGCCCCTTTCCATATTCCTTATCCTACACATCTCTTCATCTGTATCCTTTGTAATATCCTTTACAACAAACATAAATGTAGGTAAAGTGTTTTCGTGAGTTCTGTGAGCCACTCTAGCAGACAAGTTGAACCCAAAGAGGGGGGTCATGGGAACCCTGATTTATAGCTGGTCGGCCAGAAACACAGGTTTAACACAAATCTGGGGCTTTCAACTGGCAGTAAAAGTGAGGCCATACTTGCAGGACTGGGCCCTCAACCTGTGGAATCGAACAGCCTCCAGGTAGATATGTCAGAATTGAATTGGAGGACACCCAGCTGGTGTCCACTGTAGAATGGACTGATTGATTGCCGGAAGGGAGAAATCCCCATGCATTTTTGTGAACAGGGGGCTTAGAGGTATTCTGTGTTGGGTGATGAGTGGAGAATAGGAGAAATTCAGGGTTTTTTTTCCAATATCTTTTCAATATTACTTGACAACTAAATAAGTTAGCATTCTATTTCTTCACCAGACTACTACCTAGAAGAATTTAAGAGTTAAAGTTTTAAAAAGACTACAAAGAATGAAATTTTAAAAAGACTACAGTGTTTTAGGGGCAATATGTATAACTTTTATATACACTCGGACAGTGAGGTATAAATTTATCAATTTTCTTTTCTCTATCTCTCTCTCATTTTCTACCTGGACTAGAAAAAGTGGAGAGATTGAACTAATGAAAACAGAGCATTTTTTCTAGGCTAAAATACTTTTTAAAAATTCTAATGACAAAATGGAACCATATTTGTCATTTTGTCAAAAAATGCTTAAATTTTCATCTTTATATATATGTGTGTATGTATATCTATATATCTTATATAAACTTATATAGTAAATTGGGCAAAATTAAAAACTATGTATTAGGACATTGTGGTAACAAATATCATACAACCTGATTCTTTTACAAAGGCAAAGGCTTATTTCTGATTATGGTTCATATCCATTGTGAGATAACTACAGTCCCTCTCCCCATAATCGTTTTTAAGGGACCCAGGGTAATATGTACCCTCTTTCTAGAATCTTGCTAATATTGCAGCAGAAGGAAAAGAGGAATCTGAATCATGAGCTCACTGTGAAAGCATTTGTGTGAAGTGACACACATTAGTGCCACTCATATTTCATTGATGAAAGCAAGTCTTTTGGCTATCCCTAAAGTTCAGAGGGTGGGAGTTTATAATCTACCTGTAGGGAAAAGTACCACATTAAGGGGTATAAAATATGAATGAACAGTAATATAATCTGCCACCTCCACCCAAAGGAGACAACCCAATAATTATCCATTTACAACATCATTGTTAGTCTGTTTTACACTGCTCTAAAGGAATACCTGAGGCTGGGTAATTTATAAAGAAAAAAGGTTTATTTGGCTCACAGTTATGCAGGCTGTACAAGCATGGCACCAGCATCTGCCCAGCTTCTGTGTGGCCTCAGGAAACTTTCACTCATGGTGGAAGCTGAAGGGGGAGCAGATGTGTCACATGATGAGAGAGGGGACAAGAGAGAGTAGGAAGGAGGTGCCAGGCTTTTTTAAGCAACCCGATCTTTCAGTAACTCATTACCCAGGGGAAGGCACCAAGCCATTCATGAGGTATCCACCCCCATGACCAAAGCACTTCCGACAAGTCCCACCTCAAACACTGGGGATCTCATTTCAACATGAGATTTGGAGAGGACAAATATTCCAAACCATATCAAACACTGAGCTTAAACTTCAGGTCTGTGAGAGATGCCACATTTTTTTTTTCTATATTCATTTTGAATAAGGTTCCTCTTGAGTTGGAGACATGTAAACTCAACACATTATTTTCCCTGTCTGCCACATGCACACACTGATGGAGCTGGGATAGCATCACTGCAGAAGTGTAATTCCCATGGAGAAATGAGAAGAAAGGGAAAGACACAGTGGTATCTGTCTGCAGTAAAGCTGAAATCTCACAGGACCAATGTCACAATTTTCTTTACCTTGTAGATAAGGAATGTTCCTGTATAAGCCCTCATTCTCCTTCTGGGGGCAGCTCCCTACCCATTGTACTCTGTGACCTTTGACACTTCCTTTTAGAAAGTTCTCTCCCTTTTCTCTTATTCTCTTCTACTATTTCTAAAAATGACAATAGGGATTGCCAAAACAAAAACAAAAACAAAAAAAAACCAAAACAAGTTTTCTTTAAACTTTCTCAATCTGCTCCATATCCTGGTGACATTTTAATCTTAATTACTCACAATTTATTTGAGGCCAGATTGGTGGTGATTTTGACAGTTCAGTGCAAAAATGTAGTCAGATTCTTATTTATTTGCTTTCATTTAGCTCCATGTGCCAGGACTCACATCCACGATGTTTTCTGAACTTGACTCTACACTTAATTGTGGGTACCTTGAGTTTATCAGGCTGGGATTTGGAAGGGTACACCTTCAGTATCTTTCATCTGACTGGACTGAGTGCTAACACTTAATTCAGTTTCAACTGTGTTGACTGGGGCCTTGCCATGAGTCTGTAGTTTAATCATTCTTTGTCACTCAAAGGTTTTCTCAGTTTTATTTTTTCGTGGATAGAGATGAGAACTAGTCGCATCTTCCACCACTATAATCTTAGTATTTCTAGATTCTCTTTTCTCTGTGGCAAACAAGTAAATGCTTTTTAAAATTCATTTCCTTTTTAGAGAATCTTGCCAAATGAATTAAATAGTGACCAAGTTGTGCTATTAACATTCTGTTTCCCAAGTTCTTCGCTCAATAACATACTCTTTGGGATCATGATCTGCCTTCCAAGTTATGACTGAAAGTTTCACTTTTGTATAACATGGATCACTATCCATCCAGCTCTGATAAAAATTTAACCTCTGACCATTTCTTGGCCTTGCAGTGAATGCCACGTATTTTTTATTTTGTTGGTTTGTTATTATAATTTACTTTTGGTTCAAGTTTTGAATTATTTGCAATAGCCCCAGTTATGCTAAGAAAAGTGATACCAAACTGTCACTGGCTCACAACAATAAAAATGCAGTTCTTACTGATATTATGTTAGTTATGGGACAGTTGCAGTTCTCAGGAGCACCTTCTCCCTAGCAGCCATTATTATCCTGGCAGAAAAAAAGGGAAAATGCAAATAAAGCGCTAATTTTTATAATTTCAGTTAAGAGGTATGCTATTTTAATTTCAGTGTTCTTTTTTGGCAGAACAATCCACATGGCCATATCTGAGTTCAACAGGTGGGATGTTGTATTAGTCAGGGTTCTCCAGAGAAACAAAACCAATGGAATATATATAGACATATGAGATTTATTATGGAAATTGACTCATGTTGTTATAGAGGTTGAGAAGCCCAAGATATGCTTCCTGCAAGCAGGAGAACCAGGAAAGCTAGTGGCATAATTCAGTCCAAGTCCAAAGGCCTGAAAACGAGTAGTGGGGTGTGAGGAGTGCTGGTGTAAGTCTAGAGGTCTGAAGGCCCAAGAACCAGGAGCTTCAATGTCCAAAGGCAGAAGCAGACAGATGTCTCAGCTTAAGAAGAGAGCGGTAACTTTACATTTTCTGCCATTTTATTCTATCCAGGTCCTTAATATATTGGCTGATACATTGGTGAGGATTATCTTCTTTACTCAGTCTACTAATTCAAAATGCTAATCTCTTCCAGAAACATCCTTGCAGGCACATCTAAAAGTCATGTTTTAATAGCTGTCTGGGTATCCCTTAACTCAGTCAAGCTGACACATAAAGCAAACCATCACACATGTATACCCACCAAACAAGGAAAATCACCTTAGGCAGAGGCACTGAATATGATGGAACTGTAATCCAATTTACCAATGCAAGCAAATCAAATATAAAAGCAAATGACCAAAAATAAGGTGTGATACCTTTCCTCCCTCCCCATCACAAGGGTCATGGCTGACACTTCTATAACAAAAGGCAGATTAACAAAAGAAAACCACAACATTTATTTAATCAAAGTTTTACATGATATGGGAAACTTCAGAATGAAGACTTAAAGACCCAAAAGAAAAATTGTCATTTTTATTCCTATGTTCGATAAAGAGTGGAGAAATATGTAGAGATGTGACTAGACAAAAAGGAAATGATCCAATAGTAATAAACTGAGTGGGAGAACTCAGGAGGACCGGTTTGGACAATTTTTGGCCTCTCTCTGTGACATTTCAGAAAAGGCTGGACCCCCTCTGGAATGAGCCTTATGATCTCCCACCAAACAAGGTAGGTCAGAAAATTTCTTTTTTGTTTTTTGAGATGGACTCTCACTCTGTTGCCCAGGCCGGAGTGCAGTGGCGCGATCTTGGTTCACTGCAGCCTCTGCTTCCAAGGTTCCAGTGATTCTCCTGCCTAAGCCTCCCAAGCAGCTGGGATTACAGGCATGGGCCACCATGCCTGGCTAATTTTTGTAGTCTTAGTAGAGACAGGTTTCACCATGTTGGCCAGGCTGGTCTCGAACTCCTGACCTCAGGTGATCTGCCCACCATGGCCTCCCAAAGTGCTGGGATTACAACCCATGAGCCACTGCACCTGGCCAGAATTTCTTTATTGTAAGCTCTTATACAGAAAAGTGGAGGAAGATTGGAGTAATATTTCTGGATTTTATGACTAGCTTTGGGAAGGAGGGTTTCTATGACCATCCTTGGGGAAAAAGTGTTCTAGTTTCTTTGACTTCTTTGTTGGGAGAGAGAGGAGCAAGAGATAAGAGGGCAGGAAAAGGTCAGAGAGACCTTGGTTCTGGGGCCTCCTAATGTTCTTTAGATCAAAGTATTCAGCATGCCAAAACATCATACTTTGGAGTATCATTTTCTGAGCTGCAATATTATATTTGTTTTTTGTTTGTTTGTTTGTTTGTTTTAAAAGCTTTCATTTATTGAGTATTTGCTGTTCACCTGGCTGCATATTACATTACGAGGCTAGGTAGCATGATAGTTACATGTCTGGGCTCTGGAAAGAGACTGCATATGACCTGGTGTCTTCTTTTTTTTTTCTGAGCTGCAATATTATAAAAACTGTGAAGCCTCACTAGAAATAAAGTGCAATTTTAAACAAAATTGAATGTCACTTTTTATCCCAAACTTGGAAAATAATTTTGAAAAATGGTAATATCCACTGTTTAAAAGATTATGGAAAAATAAGACACTATAATACCCTGCTGAGGAGATTTACAATGTATACATATATGTAACTTTTAGGAAAGTGTTTGAGCAATACTCAAGAGCAACCTTTAAAATGGGCATACTCTTTGTTCCAAAAATTCCCCATTTTATGTGATTTTCTAAGACTATTTTGAAAAAAATGCACAAATGTATATTTGTATGTGGAAAATATTTCATAATGGTATAGTCATAGAAGCATTATCATACTAATGAAAAATTAGAAATATTTACAATGCTTAATAAGGTAATTGTTAATTACAGTATGATTTAGGTCTAGAATAGGCTATAATGCAGACATTAAAATAACACAACAATAATCTTTGGTAGAAATAGATGTTTATGCTATATTGTTAAACAAAACACCACATTATTCAACAGTATGCAGTATGGAAATAGAAAATTATAAAGTCTCAATACTTTGATTCAATCTTGATTAAAATTATAGTAGAAACCATATGCCATAATTTTCAAATGGTGCTCAGTGGAAAAGATTTGGCTTTAATAATCTGTTTATATTATGAGTTTCTGAGAATGCAGAGACTTGGCTATTACCCTTTGTTTAGAAAGATAAGGAAGAAGATTAAAGAATATTTGCATTTCATTACCATATATATATATATATAGTATTTTATCATGATAAAATTGAGTTTCTTTCTGTTTACTAAAAAGATAAAGGACTTGGCTGTAAAATTCATAGTTCTGCTTTAATAGTTTTTTTCTCATGAATTGTTGACTTATAACATTGAGGCTACATATGTTTGTTCCATGAAATCACAACTGTAAGAATGTTTGTCATAGACTATTCTTGCTCGCTTAAAATTGTAAACTCTGTTTGTCCTAAGTGTTGAATTTGTTCATTAATTTTATGATGATTAATGAGATTACCATTTTATTTTTGTTATACTCAACTGAGGCATAAAATCTCTCAGTTAGAAATGCATTTCAAAGCTCTTTTCCTAGAAAAAAAAAAAAAACATACACACTAAAAAGACAGAAAAAAATAAGAAATTTTAAAATACAACACATATCTGTTCTACCACAGCATATTGGATTCAATTTATGTATTTATATGCATGAATGTATAATCAATTCTACAATCTGCTATCTTCACTTAACAATAGATCACGGGCATATTTCCATGAAAATAATATCCATTCTATCAATGTGAATGGTAGGATATTTTAAATGACATGTGTTAGCTAAATATTCATATTTTGAGCATGTACACCAAAATGTTAACAGTGGTTATATTTGAGAGTCAGAGTTTTTGTTTTCTTTCTTTTGCCCATTTATGTTTTCTAAAGTTTCTGCCATGAATATGTATTTCTTTTGTTATGAGAAACTTTAAAAAGCCAAAGAAAACCTCTTACTAATGCTGTCACAACTAGATTAAATGCCATTTCTTCTATTCATTGGACCTTTCTCAGTCACTCCAGTCAAAGGAAACTTTAGTTTTCTTCAAACTCCTGTTTCTTTCAGTATTTTGTAAAGTAGTTATATCTAATCCTTTTTTTTTTTTTTACATGAAACTTTTCTCTTTTAGTTCATCAATTCCTTGGGGACAAGCACTGTATCTTATTTTTCCTTATGGTATGCGTGGCCTTTAGCATAGCACCAGCTACATGGTAGTACCTTGGAATGAATTTTCCGCAAGAATGAATGAGTACAATCAGATCCTTACTCAGGTCACCTCCAATTTACATCAAGTGCTTGGTCATCCCCTGTGACTCCCTGTGGCTTAGCTATCATTATAAAACAAGCCATATCTAAAACAGCATAAATATTTTACTTGGAAATTAAAGCTTCAGCTCTTAAAAAGGCGATTTTTGAAACAGCCTTCTTGTAGTCATCTAAAAATGGAACTTAAATTGGGAAAGCATTTATTTTTCAATTCTCAATTGATTAAATTTTTCCCTTTGCCAATTGCTGTCTTTAAACCCGCCTTGGCATCAGTGGGAAGAACTAGAACAGCATGGCTTGCCCTAGACATGTGTGTTAGACTCTCTCACCTCTTGATTTTGATCTGAAAACCGATCTGCCTATCAATTTTTTTTAAACAAAAGTAAATCCTGGCAAGTTCACATGATATTATGAAAAAGAACTTAGGTAGTACTGCTAAGACTGTAAATGCCTCCCTCTCATATACATTTGTGCCTTCTCCATTGTTTTGCTTAGGGTGATGTTCAAGCCCTTTGGCCTTTTGTGCCTGGTGTGCAGTCTTCATTATGACTTGAATAATGCTCAGCCAGTTTGACTTACAGAATTTATGATGTCTGGAGACAATTCTTTTAAAAATTCTTTCGTTGCCCTTATCTAAACATTTCATTAAATGGTAATTTGAAGTATTTCATTTGGTTCTTAGTTGAAATAAGAAAAATATTTTAAGAAGAGTTTTCAAAATACTTAGAAGGGGCACTTAGTGATATACACTTTTTTTTTTCAAATAGGTTACTTTGGGATTCTTGTTAGAAAGATAACAATCTCTCTAAAGCAAAAAGCTTATGTTGTATAATAAGACCTTTTAAAAACTATTTATGTATTTTAGCTTTAGGCTTTTGTACAACCCTTGGGTGGGCATTTGAAGACGCCAAAATATACCTGCAGGGGGCTTGTGGATTAAGTAATAAGTGGTAAGCCTCCAGCTGAGACTGTGTGTTTATCATTATCATCTTGGTACAGAAAATATTCAGACTGGTAATGATTCTGGGCTACCTGCTGTGGGGGATTTCAGCCTCAATGTAACATTTAATAAAACATTATCACTAGACTTCAGTGAAACTATATTGATAAGAACTGCCTTTAGAAGATGTCGGAAGAGTGAGCTATTGAGGTAGAGAATGCAAACTCTAGAAATAATGAAATAAGAACAGGATTCATAAAAGTAGAGATAAAATTTTACCCAAACTAATAAAAAACACAGTAAATGAAAAAAGAAAAGAAGAAACACACAACAACCTATCGAAAACCCACTACTTAAATGGATAAAGGGAGTGCATAAATGAAAGTCACACATTGCAAGCAAAGCAAGAAATGAATGGGAGAAATATATTACTAGCATAGAGTATAACAAAATTCAATAAACAGGGGACTGAAATATTGGCTCAGCAACGTAATGGACAAGGTCCTTGATCTCATGAAGTGTAGAATGGCGTAAATTTTTACTGTGTCAAGTTTCTCACATTTGGGCTTCACTGACTCTGTACTGTACTGTTTTGTCAGCATCAGTCTTCTTTACATGTTGCATATTTTTAAATGCCCTTTATTTGGATTCACTGCATGTTAAAAAGTCAGAGTAATTATTACACTGAGGTCTTTGCTCTTAGATTATCGTGAATCTGCCCCAGCTGCTGGTTAGCATAATTCAAAGTGCTGACCCCAGTTCATAAATTCCATTGTGAAGAATCATAACTGCCAGAGAAACTGCTCTTCTGGGCTGGATATTTCAGCAGGAAATTGTTTGGGGGTTTCGATTAGTTGCTGGTATTGTTTAGTAATCTTATGCTAACAATTTAGTGCTTAATATTGTTTTAAAGAAAAGCTTCCTTCTCCTAGCTCAATAGATCCTCACTTAATTAACCGTTAGTGCTTCAAGTAAGACACACATCTTTAAAATTTTTATGCTCTGCTAACTATCCATTATTGGGGTTGTTTCTATCACTAACAATGGTCTAAAGTGCTTACTTAGAAAACGCATTAACTCTTATAGGTCATCAAGATATCATTTGGAACATCATTGTTTCAAATGGACTAAATGTTGTGCTCTTGACCTGTAAGTCTAAATCTCTGCTAGAGACCCAACTGACTATGACATCTCAACTATGAGTAATTATTGAATTAATATATTTTTCTTTTAAAGTTTATTGTTTCTAAGGTTTATTGTTAAATAAAGAGCCCAGGCTGCCCATGGTAGCTCAAGCCTGTAATCCTAGCCTTCTAGGAGGCTGAGGTGGGTGGATCACTTGAAGTCAGGAGTTTGAAACCAGCCTGGCCAACATGGTGAAACCCCGTCTCTACTAAATAAAAAATACACACACACACAAATAGCCAGGTGTGGTGGTGTGTGCCTGTAGTCCCAACTACTCGGGAGGCTGAAGCAGGAGAATTGCTTAAGCCTAGGATGCGGAGGTTGCTGTGAGCCGAGATTGCACCACTGCACTCCAGGCTGGACCACAGAGTGAGACTCTGTTTCCAACAATAAAATAAAATAAAATAGCCCAGAGGTTGGCCAATATCTGTTTGCGTTTTGTAGGTAGTTTGAATTTCTTGGTCTTACACTTTATTAGAAAAGAAGCAAACACCTCCTCCTATTACTTTCAATTACTAATTCCAGTTTATAGTCTTAATGAAACAAAAAATAAACCTTAGTACCAGTGTAAATAGGAAAAAGAATAATCAACTATTCTTGCTGGATGATGGATATTCAGTAACTTTAGACCGCATTTGACCTTCAGTTAAGACAGATGTATTTCTCAAAGGGAGAAGATATTTCTTTCTCACTAGTGGCCTTTATGAAAATGTTGGGATTAATATTTTAAGAATGTCTTTTAAAATAATTTTTTAACGTAAGCCTGAACTGGTTCATAGGACATATCTCAATCTATGATGAATTTCTTATATAAATTTTAATGGCACACTTATATATTTTTCCTGTTTACATAATGAATATATATTAATTGAGATGCTAGTATGTGCATCAGCCTTTTTCAGATGTTTTAAGGATGCAAAATGAGGTAGATGCAGACATTGGGGTGAAGGGACAAGATGAAATATTGTCATGGGATCCTTAGGTTGTCACTTCAGCAACTGGAAACCTCTGTGGCCGGCAGTGCCTCTGTTTGGGATTTGCTTGTACCCACTGGGCTTGTTCTGTCCACAGGGCTCATTTTACCCATTCAGCACAGCAGGCTGCACTAAGGTCGTGCTATCAGCCTGGATCCAGGCATGGAGTGGCAAGGGCAGTGTGAGCGAGAGAGCACCGAGTCTGGCCACTGCACACAGCCAGGTACGCCAGCTGTGGTGGAGCAGGCAGCTCCAGGTGCCAGCTCTGTGTGAGGCTGTGACTAGAACAGAGATACTGCAAGCATCTTCCACTGCAGGCACCAGCATCTGGACAGGAGGAACATGATGGTGCCTGAAAGCTCAGAGATGCCAGGAACTGCAGAGCCCCAAAGAGCATGTTACAGCTTGTCACAGTCCTGGCCTGGGGGGCCCTGAGGTCTGGGCTCCAACAGGAGCCATAGCTCTTCTTTCCTTCTTCTCACCTGCAATGTGGTGGTGCAGGGGGGGGCGTGTGTTTCAGCCCTGTTTGTGTTACAGCTCTTTCAGTTCCACCATTTGGTAGGTCCTGAGTTCTTGTCCTACATAGAGGAAGAATAAGATACATGAACAACTGGAGCGTGACCAAGGCAGAGAGGAACTTCATTGTACAACAGAACAGCTCTCAGGAGACCTGTAGTGGGTAGCTCCTTTGCACAGGCAGGTCATTCTGGTGAGTGTCCAGCTCTCAGCAGAGAGGAGACCCATAGTGGGTAGCTCCTTTCTGCAGGCAGGTCATCCCAGCAAGTATGTGAGGCTGGCTGAGGCTGGGGTTTTTATGTGCTCAGAACAAAGGAAGTGCATGCTGATTGGTCCGTGGTCAGCCATAAGCAGGCCTGAAAAAAGCACCATCTGATTGGCCGAACAGTCATCAACCAAGTTTTCACTCCAGACAGCTGGAACCAGTAGCCTAGCGCCCAGGCATCAGGCTGCCACTGGCCTGAAGGTGGGGCTTCACTGGAGACCCACCCCTTCCTGCCTAGGAAGCTGCATGCCTCCTGCCACTTTCAACACGTTGTCCACCTAGCTCAGGTTGTTTGCCCCTAGGGGTGCCTGCAGACCCACTTGGAGCCACTCTCAGCCACCTGGCTTCCCTCCTGTGCTCAATGATGCCTAAAGTCTGGAGACGGGTAAGGTAGCAGGGTGCTGGTGTGTCAGCACTGCCCTGAGCACGTGCCCACCTGGTTGGATTGTGACAGTGCTGGCCTCCATGGCTACTATGCTCTGCACTGGAGCAGGCATGGGGAGAGGAGAGAGGCCAGGGAGCAGGAGCAGGCATTTCTGAGCCTATGGGGACAGGGGGCTTCCCAGGCCCCTGAAAGTGTAGGGATGCCCAGATCTGGAGCCGGGGCTGGGTGGCTGAACCTGCGCCTGGGAGCCTGGGGTTCCTGCCCTGCCAACTTGGTAGGAGGCAAGGCTCCCACCTGTTCCTGGCCCCCACCAGCACTGGGGTGCACACAGCCCTGGCCACGCCTCTCCCGCTGCAGCTGGCATCCCCGCAGTGGCTGCTCCAGACTGGCCGCTGCCACCATCAATATCAATACTATAAACTGAGTAAAATGGAAATTTAAGTAAAAATAGAAAGACATCATATTAAATAGAAGACAACAACAAAGGTAAAGATTTGTCCTGATGGGTAGACATTATTTTGAAAGATTCTAAAGCAGGAATAGGAAGGGTGCATACCAGACAGAAAGTATAGTTTAAACAATGAACAAGTTGGGTGGATAAGTGAATAGATGATAGTTAGCTAAATAAAGAGTTAAAGATACTCTGATTAATGTAAATAATTTTATAATTTTAATAATCACCAGGTCATTCATAAAAAGATTTACAAGATATTCTTACGCAGCTAGCTCAGAGTCATAGAGTTACAATTTAAAACTATTTCTGAAAGACAAATGACTATTTTAAAATTTTGGATTTCAATTTTTCTTTAACACTTTTTTTTGTATCAAGTATTATTCTCCTAAATAAAAAATATGGAAATAAAATATAATTCAATGTTATTCTCTCTTTGACGTCTTTTTAAATGACAGTATTTTCCCTTCCTTCCTTCCTGCCTCCCTCCCTCCTTCCCTCTTTCCCTTCCTTCCTTCTTTTCTTACCTTTTATTAAGCACCTAATAGGTTTCAGGAACTACATAAATGTAGGAGAAGAAGCAAAGGAAACTTTGCAATGATCTTTGGCTTTTTCCAAGCTTAGTAGAGAAAATAAAAGCCACAAAAAACCCAATAGTTTCCTTTATCATTCTTTTGTTTATCTCAGCTAATCTTAGGCTTAACCCTTTCTGGTTTAGTTTTATGTCCTATTGTGTGATCCTCTTGTCCTAATGCAAAATATATTTTATAAAAATATGTTTAGTACAGTTTTTTTATGCCACTTTGTGTTTTTGTTTTCATTTAATATATTTTGTTTTAATTAAGGTTATTTGTTATTGTGGCCTTTAAGAAGAAAGATTATATTTATCTTTTTTTCTGGATTAGTAATTTAATAATGACTATTTAAAATATGAAGTAGAAGATATATTTTCCTCACTTTCATACTGTCTACTTCAGAAACCAGTTTTGTTTTGCAAAATGTATTCAGAAATAAGCTAAGTTCAGCAGTTCCCACATATTGTTTTATTCATCTTTTGAGAAACACAAATTTCAACCAAGTAGATAAAATTCTCTCTCCCTCCGTCCCTCCGCTTTGTCAGAATTAACCTTGGTCGTGGATTGGGTTTCCTGGAAACATAGTCAAAGGTGCACAATTGCATACCAAAGGTTTTATGAATAATACTCTCAGATATACTGTTACATAAAAGTGAGAGGCCGGGTGCAGTGGCTCAAGCCTGTAATCCCAGCACTTTGGAAGGCTGAGGCGGGCGGATCACGACGTCAGGAGATTGAGACCATCCTGGCTAACACGGTGAAACCCCGTCTCTACTAAAAATACAAAAAAAAATTAGCCAGGCGTGGTGGCGGGAGCCTGTAGTCCCAGCTACTCGGGAGGCTGAGGCAGGAGAATGGCGTGAACCCGGGAGGCAGAGCTTGCAGTGAGCCGAGGTTGCGCCACTGCACTCCAGCCTGGGTGACAGGGCGAGACTCCATCTTAAAAAGAAAAAAAAAGTGAGAAAGGCGGAACTGCCTCCCTCCATATTTGGATTGCAACTGAGACTGTAGATTGCAAAAAAACAATCTACAGGAAACTCTGGTGCTTACGTGACCTTAAAAGTTATCATGAATTAGGCGAAGGAGCCAGGCGTTTGTATCTCATCATCCAACAGTAATAGGCTACCAGCTGTCCCAGGGGAGGGCTCAAACTCTGGAGGAGGAAGTTTCCTGGCTGCTAAGAGCAACTCTCAGCCAGGGCCCAGCTGTGAGCTAGCAGGGGATCTTCCCAGAAGTGAGGAAATGAGTGCAAAGGCCCTGAAGAAGGAACATGGGTGGAGCACGACCATATTTACTTCAGCCTTCAAGTAGATCTCCTAAGAGTTTAATTGACACAAAAATTAATATCTGAATTGAAACAAAAACTAGTTTTGGTGTTCCGATGGTTTCAGCATTTGCTGACTCGTTAGACAAATCTTTCCTAAAAGCAAAAATTTTATATGGACTTTCCAACTTGCCAAAATGTATTCCTTTAAATCTCAGGGTTTCAGAAACAATTTTTTCTTGCTTTTTAAAAATATATAGTGTCTTTTGACCATGAAGAATAGTCTACATTTCCGTTACTACTGGTGTTGCTTTTATATCTGCTACTTAAAAAAAACAAAACAAACAAACAAAAAAAACTATTTTCTTTTTCCATATAAATGAGTATCAGCCAGTTTCTTCTTATAGAGGAAAACGTGCTTAACAAGTAAAGATGAATGACTAAGTTTATGTCACTATTAGTCAGTTAGCATGAAGGAGGAAGGGAGACCAACTAAAGCCTTGGGCTGAAAGTCAGAAGATGGGCTTAACTCCATCGCTTGTTAGTTGAAATATTTGGTGTAGGATACTTAACAATTCAGGGTACCCTTCCCTAATTTTGAAGTGGGGAAATGTTTATCTTTTCTCCTTGTTTCACGTGGTTAAGGTTCAAATGACATAATATATAATACTCTAAACATTAAAAATCACTATATACATGCTATGTGCTATTTAATTTTTCAAGCTAAAGGATAAGGAACAAATATCAACAAAACTGCAAATTGGAGACCTTTTCCTTAGTGAATCTCATTGGCCACAGTTGGATCACATGGCCATAGCCTAGTAATGTAAAAGGCTGGGAAGTGAGTTTCTAGCCCTTTTGGTGGAAGATGAGCCTTGCCAGGTAAAAGAAAGGGAAGAGGAGATAGGAGGCAGTGGCCACTGGGTAGGCAACCTGCTGGGTCTGCCTCATGAGGTAAAAGTAGGTGTCAGGGGGCATAGAATAGGCACTAGCATCACACCTGCAAGGATGTTTCCCCTTAGGAGGTAGTGATCACTAGCTGGGGAAGGGCAGGGTGGAAAATGTGAGGGCGGCCTCCAGTGGAGGCCTGGAAGCTGAGCAAGCATGAGCAGGATGAGAATAGAGAAAGATATCTAATATGGCCAGTGCAATGATGGGGGTGTGGGCGCAACCCAAATCAGCTTCCTAGGGCCTGTTGAGGAGTTTTGACATTAAGAGAAATGGAAATCCACTGGAAGGATTCAAGCAGGGGATGGGGGTAGGGGGCCATAACTGGATTATGTTTCCTCTCCAGGGAGCAGTGTTTATCATTGTAATTTATTGGTTTGTTTTTGCAATTAGGAGAAAGGATGGGAGAAAGGTTGGGAAACTAAGTGGTTATAACAGATCGGATTCAACCAATGATAGGCCGCAAGCCAAATCCAGCCCTCTGCCTGCCTTTGTATGGCCCCAAGATAAGAATAGTTTTTATACTTTTAAATTTGAAAGATAATCCAAAGAAGAGGAATATTTTGTGACATTTGAAAATTATATGACATTCAAATTGCACTGTTCATGAATAAAGTTTTGTTGGCACACAACCATGCTCATTCATTTGTGTATCATCTATGACCACTTTCACACCACAGGCAGAGCTGAATGGTTGCAGCGGGGCCCTTTTGGTCTGCAAAGTATCAAATATTTACTATTTGGCCTTTTACAGAAAATATTTGATATCAATGATGAATTTTCCAGGTATCACTAAGTTTAACAACATAAGAACTCCTGGATAAAGGGTGGAAGCACTTATCCCTGTACTTACAAGATCTGCTTTTAGGATGAATAGTACAGTTATTTATGTAGATACTGAGTGAGGTAAGTAAAATGTACTGTATCTGTTCTTACACTCTGGTGGGAGAGGTAGACATCCAGCAACTCTTTACACAGAATATATATATTTAAAAGTGTCATAATAGAAGGAGAGGTTACTGTGATTTAACATAATTTCCTTTCTAGTCAAGGGGAGAGCCTCTTTGAGGATGTCACATTTAAGTTAAAGAATGGCCTATGAAAGGTCTAGGCAAAACTTTCAGACAGAGGGAAGAGCAAGTGCAGGCAGGGCTGAACTGGGCACGGGGTGTGTTCAAGGAGCTTAAAGAAGGTGATATGGCTAAAGCATGGTGAACGACTGAGACTAGGAAAGGGCTGGGCTGAGCAACAATTTGTAGATCAAGTGTTAAAGATGTTGAGAATACAGTGGGAAGCCTTGGAAGGGTTTTGAAAGAGTAACATGACTGGATGTACTTTTCAAAAGAACACTCTGATCTCCTTTTAAAGAGTAGACAGATACGGCAATAGCTGGAGGGGCTGTGGGGACACGGAGGACAGAAATGTTGGAGTAAGTTTTGACTATTGAAGGGGAATATGTGGTAGAGAGAGGGAGGTCGAGAGCTCAGGAAATAGGCAACACCTAGTGGAGTGAACTCTGTGAGGAAAGGGCTTCCTAGACATTAGAGGTGAGATGGTTCATCTTTGCCACTAGAGGGAAGAAGGGGGAAGGATCTCAGAAGTACATTCTAACTCTAAAGCCCATCCCGTTTTCTGAATTCAGTGCTACCTAAGAAACTTCCTTCAGCTTTTTTTCTAATTAAATCAAGGTCTGAGGAGGTCAGCAAGCAGCCCATTATTTTTTCACTAATATTAGTTTTATTGTATGGTGTCTTAATCATGCTACATGTTATTTCTCTCCCCCTCTTTACTCTTTCTTCTCTATTAGACTCTGTTTCCTGCTTCAGGCATTTGGAACAATCCATACATGCAGTGGAGATCTCTGCAAATATCCTCAACCATGTTATAATTCTTCTATCCTTTCTATTCTCCTTTCATCCTCTTTTTCTTACTTCCTCTATGGGACTTCTCATATTTTGCCTTCTCACTTTCTTTGTCCTCATCTCCCCCATGATTATAGGTGCTGCACCCTTTTTTCCTAATCTGCTAACAGCTCTAGCTATGAGGTACCAGAGGAATAACAAATACATGTTACATAGGTAGATAGATATCATAGACAAAAATTTGTTGAATTCAAAATGAAATTTTACTAACTTCCATTTTAATAATTTAAAAAATATTTTAGGTTTTCTATCTCTCCTATCTAGTCTCCTACCAAGAAATGCAAAGAATTCTAAGATTTCTAATTCCCATTTTAATAATGTAGCAATAAATTGTTTTTTTATTGTATGTTTCTATTATTCTTGTTTTACATCTACGATTAACCATGATATAACATCTCACTAGCATAGAAAGGAAGTTAGCATTATGCTGATTTTAGGTTATGGAGAGAAGTTTTCCAAATGTACTAAATTAGCCAAATGGTATTCCTTTTTCAAGTGACGACAGTTAGAGTTAAGGTTAATTTCCTATTAGGATTATTCTATTATCCCTTGTTTGTCTCTAAAATTTCCACTAAGAACACTTACTTCCCCTTACATAAGGAACACCTGGGGTTAATGGAGAGCTGTGGTTAGAATTCTACAAAGGACCCAGGTGAAGTAGGCAAGCTAAGGTTTGCTTTGTAGCCAAAGTCAGAGGGAAAGTGGGAGGTGTTACCAGGTATAGTAAAGTTTCTGTCACCTTCAGAGACTAGTTTATTGGCTGTTGAGTTCCTTCTCTATTCCTATCTTTTTGCTTCCGAGTTTGGTTTTGTAATGACTGTGTTTCTTTCATAGGTCTTGTTTCCTTTACCTACCTCTTCTGAGGTTCTAATTCTAGTTGCATCCCCATTCTGACAATCTCATTTTGACTGCTGTCCATCAGCTCTGGACTTCCAGATCTTAGAATGGGTCCTGGCATAGTATTACCCTGTCATAGTGACCTCTGCCCTAGAACGTCCACAGAAACTTGGTATATAAATACGATATGCAGGCGCCACATCAGTACCTGAGATGCTGGTAGCTGAAGAGTACAATTGTAGTCCTATTTACATTAATACCCCAATTCTAATGGCTTCCGTCTCCTACATCATTGACTCTAGTATCTCCAGCCTTTTATGGTGTCTACTTTCTATGTACCTTTGATATTCCACTGATGCTAACATATGCTTATGAATCCATCATTATCACTTGCCACTGAGGCTGAGTCCTCCAATCTCATCAGTTGCACAGAGGAACCAATCCAAGAGGCAAATCATTTCTGTTGCTGTTGCTGCTACCATCACTCTGCCTGAGCTGGAGTCCAGTTAATTGGCAACAGAGCTGGAGCTGAGTGGCTATAGCCCTTGCCATTACTCTTACAATGTTAGAAGAAAAATGTCCTTCTTGCATAATGCTCAATGAGGGAAATGCATGAGAGAGTTCCATTTCAAAGCTGTCTGAGTTCCAGAATGTTATGGCATTTAGTAACACAACTCTTCCATTTATATAATTACCAATACACATTTTCAGCATTGATGAATCTAGACAAGTTTTAGTATTAGCTCTGTGATGGCCTTTTGTTGTGTTAACTTGGCTAGACTGAACTACAGTCCCTAAAATTCTGTATCTACTATGTTTCTAGGTAGTGTGGGCTATAACTTAGGAAGCGGCGATGACCATTTTATGACTCACACCTCTCTTCTCCCTGTTACTCAGTCAAACGCTAATCTAGGTGCTGCTGTGAAGGAATTCTGTCAATGTGATTATAGTCACATGTCAGTTACTTCAAGTGAATCAAAAGGGATACTATCATTGTTGGGCCTGACTTACTTAATTCTAGGGCTTTAAAGAGGGCTTAAGCCTTCTCTGAGCTCAGGGACTCAACACAGCAGCTGGACATGCAGTTACTCTCTCTGTCTCCTGGATCTTCCTGACTAGTGCCTATGGACAACACACTGCAGCTTGTGTTTGTGGGGTTCTGGCCTGCTTGCAATCCTTCTTCCCTGACTGATCACCTTACAGACTTTGAATTTGATTAGCTGGCCCCCCAAGTTGCTCATCGTCTGTATAAATTCATTTGAATCCTACTTATTCAGTTTCTCTAGTTGAGCTGTGACTGATGCAAGCTGCTGCAAACCACCTCTCTCCTTCTTGTCTTCCATCTTTGGTCCTGCTGCTGAATGTGGCTCCCAAGAAGGAAATGCTTTCCTTATGTTGAATACTTTCACAGAAGCTGCCATCTCACCTCCTCCACACTCTTCCCCAGACTTTGTCTCCACTCGGGCCACCTCAGTCTGTAAATCATCTAAGTCCTGGTGGTAAACATTGTTTGAATACATTCTCAACACGCACCTCGATCCAGCATAAATAGAGATATGATGGGAAAGATGTTGTCCAACACCGCCAGTAAGGAATATTATTTTGGTTGGAATTTCACAAAGATTTGAAAATTCAGGCATCACTGGGAAATTTCTTTTTCTGTGTGATTTAATCATGAAGCAATTTGAGGAGATGACCTTTTTCCATAGATGTGGTATCCAAATGCATAATAAGTGTTAATGCAGAAGATGCATTAGTAGCTACTTTTGAAGAAACCAAGACATCTTGTAGAATAGCCAGAAAGTTAGATGTGTTTTTCATGTGACCAAATGGCATTTAAAGAAAATGGAGGTAAATAGAATTTTTTTTCCAAGTGAAAATAGCTAACCTTTGTTGTTTTCCTGAGTGCCACAGATTCCCAATCAAATTGATTTACAAGTCATTACTGTTAACTGAATATGTGCCATGGCTCAGACCATCAAGGTGTATTAAAGTTACTCACTTGTTTTCTTGTAACTCTGGCTTTATCAAAATGAATCTCATGCCCTATTTAATTAATATCCTCATTACCAACCTTAGAAGTGAAGAGCTAAACTCACTAGGGAATGGTAATGGTAATATGTCCTGAGAGAGATTCATTTGGCCCAGCTGTCCATTTTATTCTAAGTGCTAAATGCGTTAATATACATAGACTATCATTTACATAGCAAGTGGCTATGCAAGATGAATTATTTATTGTGTGACAACTACCTAATACTCAGTGTACTATCTAATGCAAAGCCATTTTTTGTTTGACCTGTATGTGAATTTGCATTATAGAATTCATTACCTTTACATATAAGTCACATTGAAGTTATGTGTGCAGCTATCTCTCATAGAAGCTGCAGGTTACCTCTGCTTTGATTTAATTGCCGCTCTCCTTGTATGGCAAAGCAGCCTGCTTTGGAATGGAAGAATTTCAGGGACCCCAGCCAGGCGGCATGTGAAAAGCCTCTCCTTTGATGCAGAGAGTAAGGGGAGACAGAAAGACAAGCCCAAATTTAATTAAAATGTTATGAGAGCTAGAAACCAGCACATGAGACAAAGTAAAGGGGAGCAGGGTTTGTGCCTCCTGAAGTGTGTATGCTGCCAGGGATCACCAAGGTAATAAAATTCAAGCTGCTTTCCCCAGGCAGCGGTGACCCCATCCTCTACAGAGAGCCGCATGTTTACATTCAGAGAGAACTGGGAGGAAGTCTTCTTGAATAAGAAATTGCCTCATTTCCAATTTATTCTTTAGTCTCTGGAATGTAATTTAATTCATCTTTGCAGTTTTCATGTGGCTTTTCAGACTATTCATCTCTGCATTATCTTTGCAACCTCTAATAATGTGGTTCTTCAGGGAGGTTGGTGCCTCTGAACATAATAGTGCTAAGACTAGTTCCCTGACAGGGCGGATAGCAAGCTAATTACCCAACTTGTTGGGGAACCAGAGCTGTAGGGACCGAAAATTTCTGGTATTGAAATGAGGGATGGGGCACCTATAGAGGCCTGAAATGTTAGATATCCTTCCCATTAGATTCTTAGTCTGTCGCTTGGGAATCTGCCAAATTGGATGGCCTCAAGATTTGCTTTGCTTGTGAGATTTTTTGTTACTTCCCAATTCCAGCTGGACTGCAAATACTGCAAGAAAATCCCTTCTTATTATTGGTATTTTGGTCCTTCTATTTCCCATCTCACCTGGAAACAGGCAGTGTAGAGGAGTGAGAAAATGAAAAGAACAATGGAAAAGGTAATAGAATTGTACTGAACCCTTCAAAAGATTTGCTTTGAATTCCACATGAAGGTTGAGGCACGTACAATAGTCACCTAAGTCAATCCAGGTGTACCTGTCGCTCTAAACGTAATTTCAGGGCTGCTCTTTCCCGAGGAAAAGCATTTTTGATATGAGATCTGTTGGAATAATCATAAGATTGCAAAGCTTCATTTGCTCCTCTCATTTGATACCCATGCATGTAAACTAGAAATATTTTTCTTCAGTAATTGAAAAATTAATGATTAAAAATTTGTATTATAATTGGATCCCTTATTGAGCAGAGTGTGATCTGGGGACACACAGCATCTGTACCATCTGGGACAATCTTAGAAATGCCCCATCCCAGATTTATTGAATCAAAATTTGAATTTTAATGAGATCCCCAGGTTATCTGTAAGCACTTTAAAGTTGGGGACTCTGATCCAGTTCACTGACGTCCATTATTTACATAGTTTCCTACAGCGGACCTTTTCTTCAAATGTCTTAGAGCTGGCTTAAAGAAGGGAGGGGCGCTGGGGTGAGATGGATGTTGGGGATTTCCAAGCTGTTCATGTCTCCCATCCCTGCTGCAGGTCTTTGCTATCCCAGGGCAGTATGGAACACAGTACAAAAACACTAAGCCAGTCCCTCCATTTCATTGTGCGCTCAGAGACTGAGGCTATGCGAGGTTAAATAGCTCACTTTAGGTCAAAGAGCTTGTTAGTGCTAATGCTAGGTCTATAAGCCAGGTGGTCAGACCCACAGTTCTGTTCTCTTTTCATACTGCCTGGTTCTGACACCCAGGATTTGTAATAAGCCTTTGAACAAAAAAATAAGCTGTATCTGAGACTGAAGTTATTATCCAGGCTTTGCCACTTCTTGGACTGTGAAAGGCATTTAAACACCTGTCCTTGTTTAAGACTAAATTAGTGCATTATGTGTTTATAGCTCTGGTAATTGCACCCTATGCATACTATTGTATTTCTAGAACAAATCTGAGGTTGAATGCACACTTCTAGTTTTGATTATAAATGTTTACTTAAAAGATAGCTCTGATTCATTGCTATGAAATCAATTCCAGGCCACCAGAGAGCATGCATGCAAGCTTTTTGCCTTCTGGGCCTGAAAGATGAAAGGCCTTGAATGGTGTTATGGATTGAATGTTTATGTTCCCACAAAATTCACATGTTGAAGCCCTGAGCCCAAATGGGATGGTATTTGGAGATGGTGGCTTTAGGTGGTAATATAGGTTAGATGAGTTCACAAGGGTGGAGCCCTCATGATGAGATTAGTGCCCTTATGAGAGGAGATATCAGAGAGCTTGCCTTCTCTTCTTTCACCTACCCGAAGATGGGGTCATGTGAGCTCAAAACAAACAAGATGACAGCCACCGACAAGCCAAGAGAAGATTCCTCAGAATAAAATCTACCGTGCTGACATCTTGATCTTAGACTACTCAGCCTCCAGAACCCCAGTAAATGAATTTCTATTATTTTTGTGGTATTTGATTTTTGCAGCATGAGCGGACTAATATAGAGGACATATATTCAATGCCCATTTATAAATGAAATCTGGACATTCTCATGAAAATTGAATAATCATGATGGCTCTCATTTACTGAGTGCCTACCATAAGCCAGGTACTGTCAACTACTGTGCTAGACATCATATCAATTATTTAAAGTAAATATTGTCCATTTTTACAGGCTAGTTTCTTGAGGGGGAGAGCATGTCCCAGGATCTTTTAATGTCTCCAGATTCAAGCACAATATTTGGTATATAATAGGTCTTCAAATGCTGTTGTTGCCCTAAAGGTTGCAAGATTAGTCCAAAGTCATGCATTTGCTCAATTTTCGATCTAGAACTATCTTTCCAAAGCTCATTGTGGTGGATTGCAAAAAAATGGTTCCAAGTTCCTCTTATCACTCATTGTACACTCCTCTGAAAAATGACTTTTCTATTCTTCCCATCTGGAGGTGGAGTATATCTTGCCTCTTGTTTGAATTCAGATTGGCCTTGGGACTTACTTTGACCAATAAAATATGGCAGAAGGGACAATGTGGGAGTTTTGAGCCTAGGCCTGAGACTGCCATGTGAAGAGACTGGGGTTAGTCTCTGTGAGGATGAGACACCTATAGGCAGCACCATCAACCACTGGGCATATGAATGAGAACATTGTGCTAAGTGCTGCCCCATAAGTGAACTCAAGTGAGACCAGCAGAATGGCACGATGAGCTCAGCCAAAATTGATGACCCACATAATCATGAAATAATAAATGATTGTTTCAGCCACTATTTCTATTAGTGAGTAATAGAAAATTGACATATGAGTGCTGCTTCTACCTCCTAATTGGTGAAGATGACGGTGATTCAAAGGATATTATTATGTGACCCTACTGAGAGATTATCATAGGCAAAACAATCAAAACCTTACATACATGATATCATTTAATCAGTTCAGCCATCCTAAGAAGTGATATATTTAAAATCGCCATTGTATTGATGAGAAAATTAGGTTAAGTAACTTTCCACAGTCACACAGCTAGTAAGTGTTGAAGTATATACACTCTGGAATAAACACTCTTAACCACGAAGCTGTTGAGTTTGAAGGAAAGAGGCCGTAGTGCAGCGTGTTATGTGGAAGGAGATGGAGTGAGTTATAGGGGCATAGTTATGAAGCTGATGGACTAAAGGAGTACTGTAGGCAGAATAATGCCCCCCCAGAGTTGTCTATGTCCTAATCTCTGAAACCTGTGCCAATGTTCTATTACATGGCAGAGGAGAATTAAGATTACAGATGGAATTAGATTACTATATTAGTTTCCTGTGGCTACTATTAGAAGTTACTATAAACTTGGTTCCTGGAAACAAGAGAAATGTATTGTTTCACTGTTTTGGAGGCTAAAACTCTGAAATCGGTTTCACTGGGCTGAACCAAGGTGTCAGCAGTCCTGTCCTTCCTCTGAAGGCACTATGGGAGAATCTGTTCTTTGCTTCTTACAGCTTCTGGTTGTTGCCAGCATTTGATGGCTTGTGACTGCATCACTTCAATCTCTGCCTCTGTGATCATATTGCCTTCTCATTTTCTGTGCATATAATCTCTTGGCTCCCTTTCATAAGGACACTTGTGATTACATTTACGGCCCACTCATAATCCAGGATAATCTCCTCATTTAAGATCCTTAATTTAATCACAACTACAAAAAGTCCTTTTCTTTCCACATAAGGTAATATTTACAGGTTTCAAGGATAAGGATGTAGATAGGCTTGGGGACGTCATTATTTAGCCCACCATCATTGCAAACTAACATCAAACTGGGGAGAGTATCCTGAATTATGCAGATGTGCTCAATGTAATCACAAGTGTCCTTAAAAATGAAAGTAGAAGGAAGAAGAGAGTGTAAGGGGGATGTGACTACAGAAGAAAGGCACAGAGAGATAAAACATGACTGATGCTGAAGATGGAGGAAAGGGCCATGAACCAAGAAAGGCAGGCAGCCTCTACCTGGAAAATGCAAAGAAATAGATTTCCCTAGAGCCTCCAGAAAGAAATGCAGCCCTGCATTTATTTTAGCCCGTTGAGACTTATATTGGACTTCTAACTTAACAAACTGTAAGATAGTAAATTCGTGTGATTTGTTAGAAAGAGGAAGTCAAAATGCTCTGTTTTAAAGCTAACCTTTGTTGGACTATGGCTTTCCATCAATTCCTGTACTAATTTCTTTATACATATCATTTCATATAATTTTCAGAAAAATAACAAAACAATAAACTATTTCAAGTATTGTCTCTGCTTAATAGCTATGAATATTGACTTAGCTGCCTAAAGATACACAGTTCATACTAGAGTCAGGATTAGACACAGGTGATCTGACCTCTGAGCCATCATTCTCTTAAGCCCCATCAGTCATCAGAGAGATAGTGTGTATAATCTTAAGTTATTTATCTAGAAGTACTCATTTGAATGTGTTCTTTTTAACCAAGGGTCAAGAGAAGCCTGAAGGGAGACATCCCTGTTTATGGTAAGTTCTACCACAGCTAGAAATAAGAGTTCTTGGAATAGATTCTTTAAATTTGTTATACCCTTTGAACTAATGATGATAGATCTAGTTTTCTTCTGTATTTTCTTTTTTTCTGCCAATAGCACTGAGGAAAAAAAGAATTGAGTAGAAGAAACAATCAAAAAGGCTAGATATGATGGAAAGGAGGTTTATTTTTAAGTTAGTATTAACTCAAATTAACCTTAGCTCCTCCCGAAATTTTTCAACTATTCTTTAGAAATAAGTTCAAGCATCTGGAGGTTTCTTGATTCTAATCTGTGCTTTCTTATCAATACATAGCTAATGTCCATCAAATGCCAATATGCCTGGAGAAGTAAGCTCTAAGAAATGAATTTAATTTTCAGTGAAGTGCCACTTATTTGGCATTTTAGTTATGAATCTGCCTGCTTTGTTCTGCACCATAACTGGGTTTTGTCCAACCACTTTTAATTACGAGGTTATGCCTGGGTCCTTGTTTCCTTTGATATAAACTTTTCAGACCCAAGCTCTGGGTCTCATTTTTTCTGAGCTATGGCTTCAATACTAGGAATCCCTGAGGCCTGATGTTGGTTGGACACTTACTCCAATTATTTTCTGTGCAAATTACTTGACCCTTCAGCTTTGATTCTCCCTTTCACAAACTGAGGATATAATCACTCTTCTCTTATCTCCCAAGGCTCCTAAGGGAAACATTAAAGAGTTCTGAATATGAAAAACACTATATACCTGTGAAGGAGTGTTATGAGCTCATCATTTTCCATCCAATTTCCAGATAATATCAGGTGCAATAGTCCCCAGGGAAGCTAGTTAAGACACAGCAATCCTTGGCCAAGTCTGTGGTCTCCCTTGCTGCTTCTGAGGTGCCCTGCAACAGACAGTAAGCAGCAACCCATTCCCTGCTACAGAATTTTTTTTCATGGCTGTTTGCAAGTGAGATCCTAGCAGAATTGCTGAGCGCTTGTTAAACTTTTCCCTTCACTTAATCTACTTGAAAAGAACCTTGCTGCATACATTTGTACACATCACCGCCCCAGAGGAGCTCTGTGAAAGTGCACTCCTGTTCCTCTGGACTGCTTGGAGAAGAGAAAAGTAAGTAGTTTTCAGTGCAGTCTGAGAGTTCAGCTGGAGAACAGATATTTTTAGGATTAAAGTAAACTGGTGTTATAATTAAAGTGCTTAAGACACTCTCAAACTGAACATCATTTTTGCTCTTCTTGCTGTAGATAAGGATATCATCAGACTCTACATGTCCTCTCCTAATGCAGTTGGCCTAATCAATTCAAGGCAAAGTGACAGCAAAGCATTTTATGGACCTTTTTCTTTCTATCTGTTTTCCAGGAGAGAGAGGCTGAGTATGGATAAGTGAACATTAATTTATTTTCCTAGATTCTGAATCCCATTCCACAGCAGTTGGCTTGGATACCTCTAAGTAGCTCCTGTTCCTCTGACTTTGCCTTCATTTACTCCCCTTATTCCTGAAACCTCTTTTTGTCATTTTCAGGGGTGAAAACTTCAGGAGTGCTTCTTTTAAGTTGCTGAATGGAAGGGATTATGCCATTGACTCATCGGGCCCTTGGAATAAGAGAGGACCTTAGTTTACAGAGGAGAGAATTGAGGCCCAGAGCTACTCAGTAATGTATTACAAGTCACAAATCCGATTTGAAACAGATCTGACACCAGAGCCTGGGTCTCTGACTTCCATTCTGGGGTTCTATCCATTACATGCCCAGTAATAATCCCTGCACCTTGGACCCATATGGGACACAACCCACAGGCTTTACCTTTAGGGATGTGAAGGCCAAGGCTTTCCTTCACCTTCTGCTTTTGTACAAGTACAAATCAGGAGCATTTCTGTATTTGCCCTTTGGCTGTGGGTGGTCCTGGTGTCTCTTGAGAAAGATGGAAGAGGCTAGCCTGAGGTTTCTTAGCAAAATATTAAGTCAGAATTTTTCACTTTCCATTGTAACCCTCATTTTCCATGCTGGGGCAGCCCAGAGGTAGAACAGGGTCATAATAACAGTTATAAAACCAGTATCTTTCTGACTCTAGCCGATCCACTTTTGGGAATTCCAGCCCCTTCAAATACTTCCCAGGTTGTTTCACGGGTTCTCAGAAGTTGTTTCCCAAAAGCTCTGAGCACTAATTTTTATAATTTACAGTCTTTAAGTCTCAATGATTATTGTAATCTCCTGCAAGCTATCTAAAAATCAGATTTTACAATACTACCCCAAGAAAACTTGAATTGGCAGGTGTGGGATTTGGCCTAGAAATATGTATGTCTGTAACTTCTCACATTGATTTCAGTATTAGACAGGTCTGTGAACCCCTGTTCTATTTCCACAGGTTATTCTTTCAACACAATATTCAGAGCCCACTATAACCTCAGCACTATCCTAGGCCCTGGACATAAGCAATGAAGAAGGAATGTTCTGACATTTTTGGAGCTTTCACAGCTCAAGGACAACACATGAATAAATAGTTAAACATGTAGTAAGTCAGCCAGTGACAGATATGATGGAGAAAAGCAAAGTAAAAGTGAGGGTGGGAGCAGTGCTGCTGTTTTATGCAAGGAAGACCTTTTCTATCATCTGACATTTGGGTAGATGCTAAGGAAAATGGTGGAACAAAGCCATGTGAATATTTTGTAGAAGGATGTTCCAAACAGACAGCAGCTAGGTCAAAGAGCTTTGAGTTGAATTAGCCTGCTGTGTTTCAGAATGAGCAAGGAGCCAATATGCCTGGAGAGGACAGTATGAGCCAGAGAGGAAAGCAATAATGTCCAAATGGAGCAGGGGCTCTGGCGTGCAGGACGTAGGTGAGTGTGCAGAGTAGAGCCTTAGAACATGATTAGGGAGCCACTGGAGGATTTTAACCATGGAGAAACAAGGTCTGATCTTGTTTTGTATGTATCACTCTGGCTTGTGGTCTTGAAAGTCAAATTTAAGATGGCAAAGTTAGAAGCTGATAGACTAGTAAGGAAGCTAATGCAGTCCAGGGAAGACAGTTTTGTAACCAAGTGGTAGCAGTGGCCATGATGTGGATACTGATATATTTTGAACATAAAGACTATGGTAATTTAGCTGGGTGGGGTGGCTCACACCTGTAATCCCTGTTCTTTGGGAGGCTGAGGTGGGAGGATTGCTTGAGGATGGAAATTCAAGACCAACTTGAGTAGCACTGCGAGACCCCATCTCTACAAATAAGTTTTTTTTTAAAAAGTTAGCCTGGTGCAGTGGTGAGCATCTGGAGTCCCAACTACTTGGGAGGCTGAGGCAGGAGGATGACTTGAGTCCAGGAGGTTGAGGCTGCAGCGAGATATGATCATGCCACTGTACTCCAACCTGGGTGACAGGGTGAGATCTTGTCTTAAAAAAAAAAAAAAAAGGCAATGAGATTTGCTACTGTATTGAATATGGGGTGGGATGAGAAGAGGAATAAAGGGCAACTATGAGATTTTTGGTCTAGACAAGTCAAAGAATGAAGTTGCAACTTTAAAGAATGAAAGGAGTATGAAAAGAAGAGATTTGAAAAGAAGAAGAATCTGATTTGCATGTGTTAATTTTGAAATACCTATTAGATATCCGGATGGAAACGTCCAATAGCTGTCTGGCTATCCAAATTGGGAGATCCAGGAAAAAGTCCAGACCGGATGTACAAATTTGGGAATCATTGGCAATATGGCAAGGTAGAGGCCATATTGTGTAATGAGTTTTGATAAAGAAAAAAGGTCTAAAGACTAAAGTCCTCTTGCACTCTAATGTTTAGAGGTTGGAGACAGGGGAAGGGCTGATGCAGAAGAGTGAGAAGGGGTGGCTAGATAGAGTCAATAATTTTCTTCCTCTCCAGTTCCGCCTTACTGAGACAATGTGTCCTGTCACTGCTAATCCCCACAACTGTGACTCACTGCCAAAATGTCAAAGGCACCAGTAATGCCACAGCTGCCTCTAAGGCAGGAAGCACTAGGACACTGCCAAGGCCGGTGCTGCTGCCACTGTTCTCACCAGTTCTGTGAGAGCACCAAAGCAATCCATCCTTCAGCTCTTTGATGCCCAGCAGGCATGAAAATAATCTCTTTTTTAGGTCTCAATATGTAACTTATTGGAGAATTCTTAAAAGATTTAGGTAGGTATCTGGAAGCCAGTCAGAGTAAATGATATATTCTAGTCCATGAAATGAATACATATATTTCAAGTATAATTTGGTTCTGAATCCTAGCATAAACACAGCTTAGATTCAAGCAGAGATACTAGTTACATTGAGAAAAAACATGAAACTATAAAGCAATTATTTTTTAACATTAGGAGGGAGTTCTTGCAATCATGGAAGAATCTGAGCTATAGCATCACAGAAGTTTGGTTTCAGATCCCATCCTAGCAAGAGAGAGACAGCTCACAGAGGGAGACAGCATAGTTTTCATTCTCTTCCCGGTTACTCTTGACAAGAGTAGGGGAAGCCTCTGTTATGTGCTATTTAAGGTGTTGGAAAGAAGGAAGCAATTTATTAATAGTTCAACAAATGCCTATTCCATTACTGTAATTTATTACTGAAATATATGCTATAGTAATGTGCAGTCCACACACATATGACTTGTTAAAAGACTGGCTGCTTCTCCAATTTTGCTCATTCTGAGTACCCATCTTGGTTTTAATAGTCCAACAGGGCCCAGGTGCAGAATCTCTAATTTACAAAACCTGAGAATTTCCTGCAGAGGACTAAGGAATGACTGAGCCCTCATTCTATAATAAGAACAATACTTTTTGTACTTAAGTTTGTAGAAACAATATTATATACACAGGATTCTTATATCCTACTCCAGATAGTCCCAAAGTAGCAAGTAATAAAAGTTCATCGGCATGATATGGGACAGTTTGGTTGTTGGTGTGGCTGGATCCTCTTATATTTGTCCCTCGCAGTCCCCATATTAAAGGCTCTTGACCCAGTAAGGTTTGTTTCTGGTTTTAGAGTTCTTCTTATTAATTCCAAGCAAGTCTAAAGCTTTTTATGGTAACCCCAGGAGGGGCATGATGCTGCAATTCTACCTACACAACTTGAATACTTTTTGTTTGAAGTCTTTCTAGTGGCCATGTTTTCTCAGGTATCAGCTTTTTGTTGGGTTCTTTGGAAACTTCGAGGAAAGAAGGGATTACACTATCTGTCACTCTGATAAGAAGGTTTTCACACTTGAAATAAGAATTAAACATGGCTGGGTATGGTGGCTTATGCCTGTAATCCCAGCATTTTGGGAGATCGAGGCAAGGAGGAGTGCTTGAAGTCAGGAGCTTGAGACTAGCCTGGGCAACGTAGCATACCCCATCTCTACAAAAAAAAAAAAAAAAAAAAAAAAGTGTTTTAATTAGGCATGGTGGCATGTGCCTGCGGTCCTAGCTACTTGGGAGGTTAAGGAAGGAGGCTCCCTTGAGCCAAGGCTGTAGTGAGCCATGATTGTGCCACTCCAGCTTGGACGATAGTGTGAAACCCTGTCTCAAAGCTATTTCATGGGTCAGAGTATTAAGTATCTCTGAGGCAATAATAGTGCTTGATGTTTCTATTTAATCATTCCATTTTTAATATCACAATGGCTTATATTATGACTGTTGCTGGCCAGAAATGGCAGATGGGTTGGGAAAAACTGACAATAGAGCCTATTCAAATAGCATGCTCTTATTCTGCATTGGCATGGACAAACATTCATTTTTCCCTCTCCCTTTAGTATTTCATGTATTGATGAATAGCAGCACAATGGTCCACCTAGTGATTGCAGCCAGACCCCCATGCCTCTCTCCTGACCTCAATTTTTACATCACACTGGGATCAAATAGTCCTAATATCTCTTTAATTCACTCTCTCCTATCTCTGGCCAAAAATGCCCTACTTCAGACTTTTATTGTTTCCTACTTGAATGATTTCAGCAGTCTCCTATTGGTCCTCTCTATGTCCAGTCTCGTCCTGTGAAATCCATGCTAAGTGTTTCCACAAGAGAGCTCTTCAACCAAAAAAAAAAAAAAAAAAATCCTTCGTCTACTTCAAAACTTTCTAAGGTCACCTCAAAATACAACAAGATGCCTCTAATTGTGGGCTTTGGACCTTCTACATCAGAATTACTGTTAAAGATGTACACCGCAGAATTTTGAATTTGCATTTAAAACATGCTTCCCAGGTGATTAATATGCACTCAGAACAGTTAAGAAAAACTTTAGACAAATTAAATTTAACAGAGTTTAATTGAGCAAAGAATGATTCACAGTTTGGACAGCCACCAAACCAGAATAGGTTCAGAGCGATTCCATCAGGGCCACGTGGTAGAAGAAGATTTCTGAACAGAAAAACAGAAAGTGATGTACGAAAGATGGAAGTGAGTTTCAGAAACAGCTGGATTGGTTACAGCTTGGCCTTTGCCTTATTTGAACATGGTTTGAACAGTAGACTATCTTTGGCTGAAAATCAGTGATTGACACAAGAGTAGATTATAGGCTGTTTACACATCCAGTTAGGTTACAGTTCCTTATGCAGGGAGAAACCTTTAGGCCACACTTAAAAGGAGGCAGCTTTAGGCTAAACTTAATTTAACACAGTAATGGGCTTGAGGCCCAAGCTGGGCCAAGTAGAATTCTCCTTGAATCATTCCTCTCATTTCAGGAGAAAAATGAAGGAAAGAAAATAAAGATAGGATGCAGAACAATGCTGAAAGAAGCAGTAAAGAGAAGGCAAGAAAGAGAAAGACCCTGAAAGCATTGAAACCCTGGTTTCAGGCACCCGTAAGTCTAGCAGTGCCTCTTATGCTCTCTCTAGAAAATGGTGTGCAGGGCTAACATCAGCAGGTTGCTTAACCTCTTAAATCCTTAGTGGCTTATAAAATCCGGTATGAACTGGCCCTCCATAGATCCTCAATTGACCTCATTTTGTGTAACCTACCTTCATGCTTACTATCCTGCAGCATATTAGACTCCTCTCAGCTCTGTAAAATCACCAAACTGGTGCCCATTTAAGGGTCTTTATACCAACCATTCCTGCTCTCTCACATGCTTCTCTCTCCACTGCCCCCTGGGACTTTCCTGGATGGCTTTTTTTTTTTTTCTACTTAGAGCTAGGGTTACTTCTACAGAGGCCACCTGACCACTCAAAAATAACCACCCCATAATTATGTGTCACATCACCTTTTAAAATGTATTGCATACCATTTATAAAAATCTGATGATATTTATTAATTTATTGGTTAGTTTGTGTCTTATTTTCCCCACTTGACTGAGCTCCATGAAAACAGCTCCTGGCACAGGATAAACACTCAGTGGATACTTATTGAATGACAGAAAAATAATCACCACCACCACCACCACCAATATTTACTTGGGTTTATTATGTGCCAGACACTGTTATAGGCATCTTATTGGTTAACAAATTAAATCATTGCAATGGGCCTATATGAGATTAATACTTTTATTATCTCCATTTGACAGATGATGAATCTATGGTATAGGAAAGTTGAAACACTCAAAGAACAATGATTCCAGCAAAATAGGCACTTTTGTGTATTCCATGTGTTGATCAAGAAATAAGAAGATACGCAAATAAACAAGAGGAGGAAAGAGAGCTGGGGCATGCCTACTGCTCTGAATATTCAAAAAACAGGGATGAGGTGTAGTAAAAAGAAGCAAAGAGGAGAAAAGATGGAAATAGAGGCTATATTGGTTTTCTAGGGGTGCCATAATAAAATACCACAGGTTGGGTGGCTTAAACAATTGAAATGCATATTCTCACAGTTCTAGAGGCTGGAAGTCCAGGTCTGGTTTCTTCAGAGGCTTCTCTCCTTGGCTTGCAGATGTCCTCCTTCTTGCTGGGTCCTCACATGGTTGTTCCTCAGTCTGTATTGACTGTGTCTTAATCTTGTCTTCTTATAAGGACACCAGTCATATTGGATTAGGGCCCAAACATAGGACCTCCTGTTACCTTAATTACATCTTTAAAGATCCTATCTCCAAATACAGTCAAATTTATTTAGAGTTACTAGTGACTTCAACATATGAATTTTTTGGGGGACGCAGTTCAATTCAACACATAACAGAGAGGAAATAAGTAATGTGTAAAACTGAGTGAAAGTAAATGAAATTAAGGGGATCAGGAAAGTTGTGGTGTAAAGCAGAAGGTATAGAAGAAATTATTGCATAGTTGGTATAGAAGAAATTATTGCATAGTTAAATGGAAAACAAAGGTGAAAAATAGAAGCCAGCAAGGAAAGAAAATAAATCAATGTACTCACTGAGAAAAAGAAGACACATATGAATATTTGTACAATGACAAAGATAGTGTAACTGCCCAGTGGGTTTACCTAGCCCACTACCTAGACAGAGCTGATTTATCAAGACAGGGGAATTGCAATACAGAAAGAGTAATTCACTCAGAGCTGGCTGTGCAGGAGACAGGAGTTTTATTATTACTCAAATCAGTCTCCCCAAGCATTCAGGGATCAGAGTTTTTAAGGACAACTTGGTGAGTAGGGGGAAGCCAGTGAGCCAGGAGTACTGATTAGTTAGGTAGGAGATAAAATCATGGGAAGTTGAAGCTGTCCTCTTGCCCTGAGTCAGTTCCTGGGTGGAGGCCACAAGATCAGAAGAGCCAGTTTAGATGATCTGGGTGGTGCAAGCTGATGCATCAAGGAAAGGGATCTCAAGCACTGATCTCAGAAGCAGTTTAGGGAGAGTCAGAATCTAGTAGCCTCTAGCTGCATGACTCCTAAACCATAATTTCTAACTTGTGGCTAATTTGTTAGTCCTACAAAGGCAGTCTAGTCCCCAGGCAAGAAGGAGGTTTGTTTTAGAAACAGGCTGTTATTGTCTTTGTTTTAAACTATAAACTAAGTTCCTCCCAAAGTTAGTTCAGCCTACACCCAGGAAGGAACAAGGACAGCTTGGAGCAAGATGGAGCTAATTAGGTTAGATCTCTTTCACTGTCTCAGTCATAATTTTGTAAAGGTGGTTTCAATAGAATACATAAAAGATTAACACAGGAAAAAAGAGACAGAAGAGGGACAATGCCATAAAAATGAATAGAGAAAAGGGGAAGAATTAAAAAAAATAGAAAACCAGCTTTACAACACATTGGATGTATGCTGTATTTCATTTTTGTTTTGTTTTGGAAAATGTCCTATCATTTTGTAAGGTTGAATACTGAAGTGCATGATTTCTATGACTAAAGACTTCACTGATTTGAAATATTATAAGAAGGCGATGCTGATATTGGAAATATCATGGAGATAGAGTCAGGAATACTTTCCTATATGACAGTACTGATCTTTGTCATAAGAGAAAGTGTATCGGCTGCATTTTATAAAGCTTTGGGGGGCTTTAAAAAGCAAAGAAATTGAGATTGTGTTAGCTGGAATCCGGCAGCAGGTTTAACAGGAGATACTGTTCTGCTACAGCTCTCACCAAGGGAGTTCAATTTCAACAGTGCTAATCTTTCCATTGTGGCGGAAGTTTAAATTTTGTGCCCCTAAGGAAAAATTTCCAAAGTAATTCCCATTGAACTTGCCTCCCATAAATCCCTGCTTCATACACTATCCAGGTACCACCTGTGCCTCTCCAGGGCAATGGTACCTTTCTCTCCACATGGTAAAACATACTCATTTGACATTTCAGATGCCAAATTCTTTTTTCCAGTGTGGTTAAATAAAGTTTCTATTGTTCCATAAAACTTCTGGCATGAAATTTTAACTCTAATGTTTTTTTCATTTTAATGTAATTTTGTGCACTTTATTCTTGGTTTCTGGTATTGCAAATTGATATAAAGCTTTTAAATATAGCTCTACATTGTTTTATTATTTTAGCTATTGTAGGAAAGTTTAACTTTCCCTCTGAAGATTCAATAATTTGGGTCTATAAACAAACTGACAATATAGACAGATTAACAGGAGAAAAGGCATCCAAATTGATATATGTGCAAATGCATGGGCAGTACACAAAATATGAGACTCAAGGAAGGGCCAGATGGCTGAAGCTTAAATAGCACCTTCTTCATAGGAGAAAAGTGGTGAAATATAGGCAATTTTGAGAGGTAGTAAAAGATTTTTCATAGAATTGAATGGGCCCAAAGAGCAGACAGTAGCTTGTAAATGATTGTCTTTGGAAACTGAGTGGTACTGGAGAACAGTCAACGGCCTAGGACAAATTTCCCCTGAGATCTGGACGGAGGTGTTGACAACGGAAGAAGGTGAGGGCTGGAAGTTTACGGTGAACAAAGGTTGTCTTATGCAGATAAAGTCTCCCTAGAAATCTCTCAGGGCTACCCTCAGAAGAACAGATGAAAAGTCTCTCTGGGAATGATGGAGACTTTTAGTCTTTTCTCTTCTCTGGTGGTTAATCTTTCATGGTCATCTGATGAGATTCCTAGGGAGAGAGTTTCAATTGCATTTTTTTTGGGAAGAACTTCCCTCAGTCAAATAAGGGAACTTCCAGAGAAAGCCCCTCCTGTGCCTGAGGGGTAGGAGAGAAACAAGAGAAAGCTAGAAAGTCATTGGTTCAGAGGCAGCTTCTAAGGCCTTTTAATTTCTTTTAGTTCAAAGTGCTCAGCATGCCAAAATGCTATAGGTTGGGGTATCAGTTCTGAGCCCCAACATTATATTGAAACACATCAATGTAAGTATGTTTCTTTTCTGACTATGCATATAAAAAGTGTAATAACTAAACAGTCTTCTTGAATAATAGAATAATAATTCACTATATAATTCTTTTATTATATTCAAAAGTGAGGCCAGGTCTGTTTTAGTTCTAACATAAGCTAGAATTTATCATGTTATGTATTTATTGCATTTATTAATAACTGAGGGTCTCTGGGTCATATGGATCACTTGGGGTGCACAAGGAAATTTCAGGAATCCACTCCATATATAGTAAACAAAATATCAGGAATTGGTCCAATGAAACTACATTGAAACAAACTTTCCAGATGATTCTAATATTTACTAAATTTAGGGAACTACTGGGAAATACTTTAAATGCAAGAAATAAAATTGAGTCCAAATAAATCACCCTGCTGAGATGTCCCTTTATTACAAGTTTTTATACATGTACATTTCATATATAAAACAAATTATTTTTGCCTTCTTAAAATTTCCTATTTTATTAAATTTATTATACTTTAAGTTCTGGGATACATGTGCAGAATGTGCAGGTTTGTTACATAGGTATACATGTGCCATGGTGGTTTGCTGCACCCATCAACACGTCATCTAGGTTTTAAGCCCTGCAAGCATTAGATATTTGTCCTAATGCTCTCCCTCCCCTTGCCTCCTACCCCCCAACAGGCCCTGGTGTATGATGTTCCCCTCCCTGTGTTCATGTGTTCTCATTGTTCAACTCCCACTTACGAGTGAGAACATGCGGTGTTTGGTTTTCTGTTCCTGTGTTAGTTTGCTGAGAATGGTGGTTTCCAGCTTCATCCATGTCCTTGCAAAGGACATGAGCTCATTCTTTTTTATGGCTGCATAGTATTCTCTGGTGTATATGTGCCACATTTTCTTTATCCAGTCTATCATTGATGGACATATGGGTTGGTTCCAAGTCTTTGTTATTGTGAATAGTGCTGCAATAAACATATGCGTGCATGTGTCTTTATAGTAGAATGATTTATAATTCTTCGTGTATATGCCCAGTAATGGGATTGCTGGGTCAAATGGTATTTCTAGTTCTAGAGCCTTGAGGAATCGCCACACTGTCTTCCACAGTGTGGAAGATCAATTTGGTTGAACTAATTTATACTCCTACCAACAGTGTAAAAGCGTTTCTATTTCTCCACATCCTCCCCAGCATCTGTTGTTTCCTGACTTTTTATTGATCACAATTCTAACTGGAGTGAGATGATATCTCACAATGGTTTTGATTTGCATTTCTCTAATGATCAGTGATGATGAGTTTTTTTCATATGTTTGTTGTATATGTTTGTTGGCCACATAAATGTCTTCTTTTGAGAAGTGTCTGTTCATATTTTTTGCCCACTTTTTGAAGGGGTTGTTCGCTTTTTTTCTTGTAAATTTGTTTAAGTTCCATGTAGATTCTGGGTAGTAGCCCTTTGTGAGATAGATTGCAAAAATTTTCTCGCATTCTGTAGGTTGCCTGTTCACTCTGATGATAGTTTCTTTTGCTGTTCAGAAGCTCTTTAGTTTAATTAGATCCCATTTGTCAATTTTGGCTTTTGTTGCAATTGTTTTTGGTGTTTTAGTCATGAAGTCTTTGCCCATGCCTATGTCCTGAATGGTATTGCCTAGGCTTTCTTCTAGGGTTTTTATGGTTTTAGGTTCTATGTTTAAGTCTTTAATCCATCTTGAGTTAATTTTTTTATAAGGTGTAAGGAAGGGGTCCAGTTTCAGTTTTCTGCATATGGCTAGTCAGTTTTCCCAGCACCGTTTATTAAATAGGGAATACTTTCCCCATTGCTTGTTTTGTTGAAGATCAGATGGTTGTAGATGTGTGGTGTTATTTCTGAGGCCTCCGTTCTGTTCCATTGGTCTATATATCTGTTTTGGTACCAATACCATGCTGTTTTGGTTACTGTAACCTTGTAGTATAGTTTGAAGTCAGGTAGCATGATGCCTCCAGCTTTGTTCTTTTTACTTAGGATTGTCTTGGCTATATGGGCTTTTTTTTTTTTTTGTTCCATATGAAATTTAAAGTAGTTTTTTCTAGTTCTGAGAAGAAAGTCATTGGTAGCTTAATGGGAATAGCATTGAATCTATAAATTACTTTGGGCAATATGGCCATTTTCATGATATTGATTCTTTCTACCCATGAGCATGGAATGTTTTTCCGTTTGTTTGTGTTCTCTCTTATTTCCTTGAGCAGTGGTTTGTAGTTCTCCTTGAAGAAGAGGTCCTTCATGTCCCTTGTAAGTTGTATTCCTAGGTATTTTATTTTCTTTGTAGGAATTAAAATTTTCTTTAAACAATTTTCAACTTTACACTTCTCCATTTTTCACATGAATATTTGAAAACTCTGATTTTGTTTTCTTTAGTTTTGTTTGGCTTTAGAGACTTTACTGTAACAAGGTGATGCCAATTTAATGAACTCAAAGTACGTTGCACATATAAACAACAGCAGAACAAACGTTTCATGCTTGACTGGGATTGTAACTGAAACAGTTTCGTTTGAACAGTGCAGCTTGGTATATCAGATGGGAGGACTCAGGTCTCCTGAATCAAGGAAAACTTGCTCTGTTATGCATGGCCACCAAAGTCCATATAAATTCTTTTTTCTTCCTTCAAAATTTGATGATGTTGAGGAAATAGAATTAAAAACACAATCTTCTCTCAATCCAGAAATTTTCTCCACGAAGATAGTAGAAACAAAAACCACCCCACTTTTACTTTTGAATTAGCATTAAACCATGATGTGATGTTAATCACAATCAGCTGAAAGACTGCAAAATCTCACCCCTCTATATGCCAACCAGTTACGACCCATTGCATACATGCTTTCAATATAAACAATAACTAGACCATGAGTAAAAAGATTTAACAGCACTATTTGTCTTACATAATTCATCCTCAAATCAACCATTACCAGGGTGACCGTCTGTGTTAATTGACTTTACCCAGAGAAAAAAACAAACTTCTCCCATATTTGTGGCAGGATGCAATTTTGTGACTTGGAGCAAGGTGCCCACTGAAGTTAGGTTCCTAATCTCTCAGAGAAACTTGGAGATAGGGGTGCTATACCCCTTGATGTTTACATTTCAAAGAGATGGCTCCTGAATCCTTGAGAAAGGCAATCCTGACTCTTAAAGCTGACAAAAGGCCTGTCTGGTTTTCAAAAGGATTTACATACATTTCAAAGAGAAGAGAAGGTACTTATAATTACAAGTTTTCAAATGGAAATGCTCAAAGAGAAAGGGAGAGAGGAGCTCTTTTCTCATTTTCAACAGGGAGAATTAAGTACCTTACTTTTAATTTGCGTTTGTCCTTACAACTACCACTCTTAAATGTGAATTCCTAATTAAGAACCATGAAGCTGACTCATTTCATCAGATAAAGGCTTTTGGTTTTCTCTGCTGTTACGTCAATAAGTTTAAAATATCCAAATTTTCACCCTTATTTTCCCTGCGACCAAGGGTCTACATTTACAGGACAGCTGGGTGGATTTATCAACAGTCATCAGTTTGTAGTGATAAGCCTGGTACCCAAGGGAACAATAAAATGTGTAAACTTGCCTCCTAATTATATCATATCACCAACTGAGGCACAGAAACTTGTATTACAGATGTTCAATTAGTTCTTGACTTCCAGTCACTGACTTTGGACTCTAACCTGGACTAAGAAATTTTCATTTTAAGAATGTATGTTCAGTCCTGAGATAGTTACAGGTGTTTGCTGGGAGATTTTGTTCAGAAAGGGGCACTCACAGGGTCGCATTTGATTTGAAGGGTGCTCATCAGGACATACCTGAGGCTATCTGGACCCTCAGTTGTGGTTATGCTCCAAGTGTTTGCCTTCTAGAGAAACAGTTACTTGTACAAGTGTTATTTTCAGAACATTCCTTTGACTTTCTGCATAAATAGGCATCACATCACTTTCTCACTCGACTCCAATTTCTATCTTCTTGAAAAATGAGCAACGTGAACTGGTTGGGGCCAAAGGGGAATGCTCCTGATTTAGCAAGTGGCAGTGGGATACTGAGTGGCCTTGTATGACTCAATATGTTTACTCTTAAAGGGCTGGCTCCCAAGGAGTTGCACAGATAGTTCTTGGGCTTCAGTCAAAGAAAAGAATAACACAGCTGCCCTCAGCAAGGGGGAATTCCAGCATAATGGATTGGCAATGGAAACAGTTTAAACCAATATAAATATAATAGCCACCCACTGAGAGGCAATTTACACACACCAGACCAGCCTTGAAGTGGTGTGCTTGGCCAGTGTAATCTACTCAGGGTTATTTTATGAGACTTGATATAAGGAAAATGGGTGAAGAGAAAATGAAAAGTAAGGGAAAGTCGACCAGTCCAAATGACATGCTAAAGCCCCAAACTCCTGCTTCAGGGGCATTGCTGCTTTGTATGACACAGAAAGAATGGTATCTGTCTAGCTCCTTAAGAAGTAATATGTTTTTAAGTGCTAATCTGGCCTGATTTCAGTTCTGGTTATGCTGGTAACTGGTGAAATGGCTCTGGACGTTTCACTTCCCTACTCTACTTGATAAAAATAAGGGGTTATGTTAGAAAGCCAGTCCAAAAAAAGTGCCTGGAACTTGGGCTCTAGAACTCTGGGCGCCATTGCGAGCACCTTTCAAGATGGCTGTGTGAACTTGGGCAAGTTTCTTACCCTCTGTAAGCCTTACTTTCCTCATCTGTACAATGGGGACAATAGTACTACTTTATTAATACCCTTCTTATAAATATTAAAGGAGATATTCATATGAAAGCACTTTCAACACGTCAAGCCCATGATGAGTACTTACTGAAGGTTAATCATCCTTATAATCAGGAACCTTTATAGTCTTTTCCTGCCTCTAATGTCTAAGATTTTTATAATGCTTTGTCATTTCTAATTTATCATCAAGTTTTAACGCCTAAGGGAAATTCTCTTTGAGAAATATATTTTCTAGCTTCATATTTCTAAAAATAAGATTTACTTGTATGCCTTTAATTCTAAACCTTAAGCATTGTTTCAGAAAAGCTTCTCTTTCCCATGATAAATTCCATCAAATTTGCAGAAATGAAGAGATCTCTACCTCCGTTTATGTTTCAGAGGCTTCCTGAGCGGTAGTCATGTTAGGCCTAGCAGTGACGGCATACATTTCTAAAAGTTAGATGATGTTCACCAGAGTGGATCTTTGCATGGACCTTGTAAGATAAAGTTCATGGCCAACATGCCTATAACAAGAGACACATTAACAAGAGAAAAGCATAACAAATTTAGTCAAAGTTTTACATGACATGTAAAGCCTTCAGAAATGAAGATCCAGAGACGTAGGGAAAATTACTTTTTTTTTTTTTTTTTTTGCTTAGGTTGAATGAAACATGGATAGCCATGTAGAAATGTGATTGGACAACAGTATGATCTAATGGTAATAGACTGAGTGGGAAGGAAAACCATTCTAAAAGGCCTTTTGCTCGGATTCTTTTTGCCTCTCCACTGTAACATTTATTCCTCCAGGAAATACGGGAGGATCTCTCTGGAATGGGAGTTTTTATAATCTACTATCAGACAAGCGTAGGTCAGTGAATTTCTTTACGGCAAGCTCCTAGATAGACTGGAGAAGATTAAAGTAGTATTTCTAGGTTTTGTTTTCTAGTTACTATTGTAATCACCTGATGAGTCCATCTTGCTCATTGTCCAGAAAACCCAATTCACCAAAAGCAGGTTTTTGCAACAGAGAAAAAATATAATAGTCCCAGGGCTGGCCAAGTGACCGGGCAGGAGTTTATCACTATACAAAGGAGTCTCCCCGCAAATTTGGACTATGGATATTTTTAAGGATAATCTGGCAGGCAGGGGCTATGTAATAAGGAATGCTGATTGGCTAGGTTGGGGATGAAATCACAGGGGGTTGAAGCTGTCTTCTTTTTGTCTTCTTTTATCGGGTAGGATCACAAAACCAGTTGGGCCAGTTTGCTGGTCTAGGTGGCGCCAGCTGGGCTATCAGAAGGCAAGTTCTGATAATTACCTTGAACAGCAATCATAGGTTTTACAGGAGTGATGTTATCTATAAGATCAATTGAGGAGGTTAGGAATCTTGTGGCCTCTGACCGCATGACTCCTGAGCCATAAGTCTAACCTCATGGCTAATTTGTTAGTTTTCCAAGGGTGATTTGGTCCCTGAGCAAGTAAGAGATCAGTTTCAGGAAGAGGCTGTCATTATCTTTGTATGTATGTATGTATGTATGCATGTATTTGAGACAGGTACTTACTTTGTTTCCCAGGCTGGAGTGCAGTGGCACAAACACAGCTCATTGCAGCCTCAACCACCTGGGCTCAACTGATCTTCCTGCCTTAGCTTCCTGACTAGCTGGGACCACAGGCACGTACCCCCATGCCCAGTTAATTTTTTATTTTTTTCTTTGTAGAGATGGGGGTCTCATCATTTTACCCAGGCTGGTTTGAACTCTTTGGCTTGAGCAATCCTTCTGCTTTGGCTTCCTGAAGTTCTGGGATTACAGGTGTAAGCCATGACACCAGCCTATCTTTGTTTTAAAGTTAAACTAAATTTCTCTCTTAGCCTGGTCTATGCCCAGGAGTGAACAAGGACATCTTAGAGGTTAGAAGCAAGATGGAGTCAGGTCAGATTTCTTTCACTGTCATAATTTTTCTGTCAGAATTTTTTCCCCGTCATAATTCTTGCAAAGGCAGTTTCACTATTACCTGCCTTGGGGATAAGGAATTCTGATTTCTATGACTTGCTTCAAAGAAGATTGAGGGGTGAGAGACAGGAAGCCACTAGAAGGTCTGAGAGGCCATGTCAGCGTTCTGGGGCTGTTTCTGAGGTTTTCCAATTTCCTTTACTTCCAAGTATTCAACATGCCAAAGCACTATACTTTGGGGGTATCTTTTTCTGAGCTCCAACAATCTACATTAAGTATTGTGTCTGGAATCGGTGGGCTCTTGGTCTCGCTGACTTTAAGAATGAAGCCGCGGACTCTCATGGTGAGCGTTACAGTTCTTAAAGATGGTGTGTCCAGAGTTTGTTCCTTCAGATGTTCAGATGTGTCTGGAGTTTCTTCCTTCTGGTGGGTTTGTGGTCTCGCAGACTTCAGGAGTGAAGCTGCAAACCTTCACAGTGAGTGTTACAGCTTATAAAAGTGGTGCAAACCCAAAGAGCAAGCAGCAGCAAGATTTATTGCTAAGAGCAAAAAAACAAAGCTCCCACAGCACAGAAGGGAACCCCACCGGGTTGCTGCTGCTGGTTTGGGTGGCCTGTTTTTATTCCCTTATCTGGCCCCAGCCACATCCTACTGATTGGTCCATTCTACAGAGAGCTGATTGGTCCATTTTACAGAGAGCTGATTGGTCCGTTTTACAGAGAGCTGATTGGTGCGTTTTGACAGAGTGCTGACTGGTGCGTTTGCAATCCTTTAGCTAGATACAGACTGCTGATTGGTGCGTTTACAATCCTTTAGCTAGACACAAAAGTTCTCCAAGTCCCCACCAGATTACCTAAACACAGAGCGCTGATTGGTGTGTTTACAAATCTTTGGCTAGACACAGGGTGCTGATTAGTGCCTTTACAAACCTCTAGCTAGACACAGAGTGCTGATTGGTGCGTTTACAGTCCTTTAGCTAGACAGAAAAGTTCTCCAAGTCGCCACCTGCCCCAGAAGCCCACCTAGCTTCACCTCTCAATGGCACTTGTGGTGGGACTTTGCAGCACCTAGCCCAGGCACTCCAGCAGTCCCCAGGGAGCTTGTCCCTGATCAAGCCCAGCAGGTGCCTGCCAGCGGCACATAGTGTGGGGCCTGCAGAGCTGGCGCCCACCCGGAACCAGCACTGCCGGCGAGCGCCACGCGCAGCCTGGCTCCTGCCCACGCCTCTCCCTCCACACCTCCCGACCAGCAGAGGGAGCCAGCTCTGGCCTTGGCCAGCCCCAGAGAGGGGCCCCCACAGTGCAGGGGTGGGCTGAAGGGCTCCTTGAGCAGCCAGAGCGGACCGGAGACAGAGGAGGCGCTGAGAGCTAGCGAGGGCTGCTAGCACGGTCTCACCTCTCAGTATGAGGTATAAAAGAAATATATTTCATTAAATTTAATAATTACTTTACCTAACTTACTAGTTGGGAATGACTGAAGATAAATGAATACAATGTATTTTTATAAGTCTTATTAATATCATAGTGGATAAGGAAAAAAATGAGAAGGTGGATGCTGGATACTTGGTCTTCTCATAGATCTAGGAGGTGTATGTACATGTTTCATATTTCGCTTCCAAGAATGAAATGAGATAGAGGCACATTACTGTCTCTAGTAGTACACGCAATAAAACTGAAGAGTATCCATATTTTTAAAAGATGTAAGATCCCCATAGATTCAAGTAGCTCATCTTTTCTAAGTGTTATTTTTAATATTCATGATAAAACTCATATTACTCAGCATATTATTACTAATAAATTTCTAGAGCACATATTCTAATGTTTCTTAACACATATTTTCGCTTTACGAAACAAAGTGATGTTAGGTTAGGTTTCAGGCAGCTTAATCTCTTAAAAAGCAAATTTTAAGGGTGGTGTTAGCCTTTGGTAGCCAGAGCATACATAAATAATACTATTTCATTTACCTGTGTTAACCAAAAACCTTTATGGAGCTTTATGAATATCTCAAACATATAGCATTTTTGGTGTCTTTTTTGGAAAGAGTAACCAATTAATTAAAAAATGCTTTCTCCATGCCATTTATCCTTTCTCTTTGCATGGAAGTTATGTGAAACTAGGAAGGAAATGTAATGTCTGCTTTATACAACCTTTACTGACATAAATTAATTTTCAGTTAATGAGAATTTGCAACTAAACAGTGTTCTTTATTCTTCAAGTGGTAGTAACTATTATTAAGGGGCAACACCTCATTCCTCTGTAGTTAATGTGTCTGGTATTTCTGGAGATAAGAAGAAAACATTGAAGATGCCCCAAGGCCACATACTTCTCAAGGAGATATTTTATTTAAAAATTGTAAGATTTAAGTTCCTCTATGTATGAGTGGGTATGTGTTGTGTGTATTCATTTCGTGGCTGTTTGTGAGAAGCATTTCCTTGTAAAGCTCTGTTAAGCAATTTGAAGCATTAGGCAATCAGTTCACTTTTGACCACCAAGAATATGGGAAGCCCAGTGAAGTTACTCGTTTATAAATCATAGTCATTCATATGTCTAGGAGAGACACGGACCCAGTTTTCACTTTAGTACTGTGACAGCTAGAAGGACTCTTTTCTGAAAACACATGTAGGGAATGAGGCAGGGGCAGAGAGGGGAGTTATGTAGCCTGAAAATTAGAGCTATTTGTCCTTTAAAGATAGCACGTGGTAGCAGTAAAAACGTCTCCTATAAGGAGTTTTACTTCCTTTAACTTTACAATCTGAAGTCCTTTATCCTGTTTAATTTGGGTATATTATGTTAAAATGCGTATGGGACATAATTGAACAGTAAAGTACTTTCAAGTGACCTAGCTGAGAAGATCATACATTTGCTAAATATTTGTAATATTTTAGGCACCTGATGAACTAAAATACAGGCTTGGTTACAAAAGAAATAAAGAAGTAGGCGAGGCCGGGCACGGTGGCTCACGCCTGTAATCCCAGCACTTTGGGAGGCTGAGGTGGGCGGATCATGAGGTCAGGAGATCTAGACCATCCTGGCTAACATGTTGAAACCCCGCGTCTACTAAAAATACAAAAAATTAGCCAGGTGTGGTGGCGGGCGCCTGTAGTCCCAGCAACTTGGGAGGCTGAGGCAGGAGAATGGCATGAACCTGGGAGGCGGAGCTTGCAGTGAGCCGAGATTGTGCCACTGCACTCCAGCCTGGGCGACAGAGCAAGACTCCGTCTCAACAAACAAACAAACAAACAAACAAACACAGAAGTAGGTGAATTATTATTAACTATAATATTGCTATCACAAATTTGTAAGGAGGATTAGCAGAGTTACCTGTTTTTTAGCTTATACAGATAAATTTCAGCATAACATTTTACATCTGGTTTTCTCTTTATTCACTAAATTCTATGCTCTCTTACTCACTAAAAGAAATGTTTGTTTAGGTTAACAATCTGTAAAGCAGTTCTAGCCCTGTATCAATCCATTATGAAAATCTAGGTCAGGATACTATTAATGCATTTTTACCTAGAATTCTCTTCTAGACATTCGGAGGCAAGTATAATCTTTGTATTAAGGCAGAGTGATCTGGGCTACAGAAATGAAGAGGTTAAAAGTGGTCCAGATGTGACATGACTACACTATTTACCATCACCGTCATCTTGATAACTGACAAATGATTGACAGCAACACTTGACAATGACATGATTTCCCTAATGTGTTGATAAGAGCTGAAAGGGGTAATTTTGAATAGAAAAGACTTTGTGGATTTCTAATACCTGCATACCAGAACTGAGCAGAAAATCACTTTCAACTTTTATTGAAAGAAAATTCACAAAATACTGGAGTAAGGAACCATTAACTTTTGGGACATGTTTTAAATTATCTTTATTTTTATACCCTGAATATTTTATAATCCATTTTTAAATACTAAAAAATTATTTTTAATCCTAAAAATAATGAACATCAAAATGTAAGATGATCAGACATTTTTAAAAAGGAGCCAGAAGATTAATGGGCCTTTGGTATAAGCCAGTTACTACAGCTGGGCACTTAAAATGGCTCTAAGTTTCCAAGCAAGAAACGCAAAAAGATAAACACATTGGTTTACACAATTTTTTCTTCTCTGACAAAATAAAATAAAGACGTTTATCTGTAGAAGCAAACTTACTTTCTGGGACCAAATTTCAGACAAAATTTATCACGTGGTTCCTTGATTAAGAGGTCCTGAATAACATAACGATGTCTGCAAGAAACAAAGATACTGCTAAAATGGACAGCTCTGGTATTGATTCACTTTACTGGCTGAGAACATAACATTAAATTGTACTCAGTGAAGCCCTTTCTGCCGGGGATAAGAGGAAATGGCCAAGGTATTCCACTTTCTGATGATTAAAGTTGATAGTGGGCTAGAGCCTGGAGACTAGGAGTAGGGATAGTTAACATGCCCATTACACTACCTCCAACATCATATGTCTTACAAGAGCCTTTGGTCTGTGTTAGGAGGCAGTTAACTCATGACTGAATTCTCACAGTTTCCTGCAGTGCAGATAGTCTATGTTGTTTGCTAAACTGAAAAACTTACAGTTAAGAAGGAGAAGTGGTTGCTGAAATGAGAAAGTTTAAGAGAGAAACTTATATTCTTGCTCAGACAGAAGGTCAACTCAATTCATCTTCAGTTGTGGGAACAGGGTTACCTAAAAGTAGTGCCAATCTTTTTCACAAAGAGGAGCGTTTTATCTTGTAAAGCATTTCACAAAGTATTTGGTTGAATCTCCGTGTTGAGTGCTGCATTTCAGAGATGAGATGACTTCAGAATGAAATGTGTTTATGGCAAGTGTTATCAAATACTCTCTAGTTCATAGTGATGGGGGAGTCTGTGGGTGGTCCTTGTAGGATGTCTGTATTTAAGTAAATTATTCACATAAATGATACAGAATATGAGACCAATTTTAGATTTATACAAAGATGCTGAGCATTGAAGTATACGGACAAAAAGACAGTATCTCTGGAGTCAGAGAAACTGAATCTTGGTGGTACATCCACTTAGTTCTTTACTGTGTACAATTTTGCCTCCTAAACCTCAGCTTCCTTTTATGAAAAATACATACCAAAGGCCAGGCTCGGTGGCTCATGCCTATAATCCCAGCATTTTGGGAGGCCAAGGTGGGCGGATTGCCTGAGGTCAGGAGTTCAAGTCCAGCCTGGCTAACAGGATGAAATCCCATCTCTACTGAAAGAAAAAAAAAAAAAAATTAGCCGGGCGTGATGGTGGGTGCCTGTAATCCCAGCTACCAGGAGGCTGAGGCAGGAGAATGTCTTGAACCAAGAAGGCGGAGGTTGCAGTGAGCCGAGATTGTGCCGCTGCACCTCAGCCTGGGTGACAGAGTGAGACTCCGTCTCAAAAAGAAAAAAAAAAAGAAAAATACATACCAAGTTGATTTAAAGTTTGAAATGAAGAAACATGTATAGAGATTGCCCATATTCAACAATTAGTCTTTCCCACATCCCATATCTCATTTGGCAAGTACCTGTTAATTACTTCTAAATACCAAGGCAATAAGGCTGAGAAAATAAAACATATCAGCATAGCTGGTTATTCAGCTTGCATTCAGCATAGTCATTTCCCTCCCACCCTACTCCTTCAAAACACTAGTTGTATATTGGAAAGACTCATACAAATGTATTATTTTTTATCTTTTGTTCATGTACTAAAATAGGAGAATAAATCAGTATTTCTCAAAGTGTGGATGCTAGATTAACTAACTCAGAATTTCTGAGGGTATTTGTCACGTACTGTGTACCCAAGTCAGACCTATTGATTTAAAATCTCTGGGTATCAGGAATGTGCATCTTTAAACAAGTGCCATAGTTAACTCATAGGTACAGTAGAGCTTGAGAATATCTATAGTAAGTTATGAAATGTCTTAATCTCAATTCCAGGGAGTAAAACCCTACTATACTGGGCAACATTTTTACTAATCCTAATCCCTTCTCTGCCTTTATCATAACAACACATGTTGTATAATATGCAGCGGGGAATATTACTCAGCAGACAGAAAGATTATGCCTGCAGATGTCATACTTGAGTTCATTGTAGAGTATTATATTTCCCAAATGTTGCTCACCAATATATCCCATTCCATAGTTTTTTTTTTTACAATGTGATGTTGACATTCCTCCACCAAAAGATGGAGTCTACGTGCCTGCCCCTCAAATCTAAATGGGCCGGTTACTATAGCAAAAATGATGTTATGTGACTTCTGAGGCTAAGTCAAAAAAGGCATTATTGTTTCCACCTCTTCTTCTTGGAATTCCTACCCTTAGAATCCAGCCACCATGCAGCAAGGAAGCCACATAGCATTTGGGAAGGCCAGATATAGTGCTTTTTCCAACGTCCCAGGCAAGGTGCTAGTTGACCGGCCATGTAAGTGAATGAGTCTTCATTTGTTTCCAGCCCCCAGACTTGAAGCCACCCCAGCTGATATAATTAAACCAGAGATTTATGAGGAAAGTAAATTTCATATTTGTGAGTAAATTAAGTGCTGTCATTGTTTTAAACCACTACTAAGATTTTGGGTTGTTACGTATCAATAGATGAAAAGAATACCCAAATTGTCAGTGATTACTTATTTTTGTTGTTGTTGTTGTTGTTTTTTGAGATGGAGTCTTACTCTGTCACCCGGGCTGGAGTGCAGTGGTGCAATCTAGGTGCAGGCTCTGCCTCCCAGGTTATCTGCCTCAGCCACCCTAGTAGCTTAAATTACACGCACCCACCACCACACCCAGCTAATTTTTGTATTTTTAGTAGAGACAGGGTTTCACCATGTTGGCCAGGCTGGTCTCGAACTCCTGGCCTCAAATGATCTGCCTGCCTTGGCCTCCCGAAGTGCTGGGATTACAGGCGTGAGCCACCACACATGGCCTGTGTAGGTAATTATTTTTGAATCCCAACTGGTGATGTTATCTTCTTCTTGTGGGCATCTGACATATTCTTATCTGTATTCCATTTATTCAATCAATATGGGCCATTTCCACTGGGAGTTCTGGAAGCCTGGATTCAACTCTTCTCCTATCCTGCATCAATGAATTGGGCAAATGACAGGTTACATGGCTCTTCTATAGTAAATATGGGAAGTTGATTGACTATAGACTCCATTTAAAAGGAAACCAACTGTTTAAAACAGAAGAGAGCATGGGATTGAATATCACTAGTCAAAGATTAGAGAAGGATGTTACAGAGTTGAAAAATGCAACATATAAATGAATGACAGAGAAAAGCAAGATAAATTGCTATCAACGATTTGCTTAAGTACAGCTGAAACCAGTTGCATTTGAGTGGATCTGTTTTAAAGCTTCTCTAACTAAAACATTATTCTAAGGCCTGAGAAAACCATAGCTAAGCCTGACAGTCTTTCCCCTTTAGGACCTCACTTTGCTGGTGGAGGAGATATATGGGCAGACAAATATCTCTAAGAGAGTTTATCTTAATGGAGGTCATAATATAGAAATGATAATATGGGGTAGAAGGATTCATGCCAACAAGATAGATCAGTATCACAAGGTTGGGATAAAGTTTGACAAGATAATATCTTGTGGTGAGGGAAGGATATGTCATTGAAAGTATATCATTCCAACTTGAGAAACAGAGGAAAGGCCAGAGGATGCAGCTCACACCTGAGGAACATTTATTGTCATTATGACCTGGGATGGGTTGACTGCTTATTAGAAGATACAGTTGTAGGAAGAGGTCAAGGTCTTTACTGGTCTGAACACATAGGCTTTGTTTTCGATGAGGAAATTACAGGGTTTAGAAAGTAGGGAAAAAATGAAATTTGTTTTAATGATGATAACCAAGGTAGTCATGCAAAGTATGCATCAGATAGTGGTGGCAAGAAAAAGTCTATTAAGAAACAATTGCATTACTGAAGCCAATATGAGCCCAAAGCAGGGTAGTGGCCAGCAGAAGAATATGAAGAGTTAAATAGATGCAAAAGATTTTAAGGAGGTGGGTCTGATGGGCTCTGATGATTAATGGCCAGTCTGGGTTCAGTCTGTGGGTAAAGAGAAAATGGAAGAATGATGATGACGCTGTTAACAGAAAAGAGCTGTTGATTGAGTATCCGTGTGTGCATGTGAGTGAACGGGCTGTGTGAGTATCTCCCCACTGGCTTAGAGCTGCTTCAGGGCAACCTTCTTCAGTGTCTACTATTTTATCATATAACGTGCTCAGTAAATGATTTCCGATATTAATTTAAATGATGGAGAAGACAAAGGAAGAGTAAATGCCACTAATATTTATAAAAAGACAAAGATGTACTGGAAGATTTATGTGGTAGGAGCTTTACACATGCATGAAATTTAATCTTTCAACAATGCTATGAAGTAAAAATGATTATTCCTATTTTGCAGGTGATAAAACTAAGGTGCAAGCTGGCTGTATGTACTAATGTCTGGAAATGGCATCCCTGTATATCTGACTATGCAGATTATGTCTTTTCTCATCTAGCATTAAGATCTTCTAGCAAAATGATCTGTCTCTGCTCATTTTCCAAAATTCCCTGCAGGCCCACACATGCACACATTGAATGTTAAAGATTAAGAGTAACTTGATTTAGATCATCACTATTTCTCTAATCATTAAGTTACCTATTGTGTTGCTTCTTGGTGGGTGGCACTGGTGCATTGAGAGCATTTTATAGATTACAAATCGCTTCTATGTGCCTTTGATTTTCAACCAATCCAATAAAAGATTTCACTCTCTCTGAGGATTGATGCACAGTGGAAGGTATATCAAATATTGCAATGTATAGTAACCTAATATTTGAGAAAGTCAGAGATGCTCCAGGAGAATATGTGTACAAAACAAGCTACCTAATAAATTAAATGCACTCTTCTACAACAGAGGGGCCATAATTGCATTTGCTTGAATTTGTACAAGTACAAAAAAAAAGTATATTATTTTTAAATACCCCCAGAAAAAATAAAATACCAAAAGCATTTGTTTTGGTGTTTAGGATTATAAATATCTTTGTTCTGCAAAAAAAGAAATTATACCTCAACATAGGCTAGGTATATATTTTGTGGACAGGCAACTGGAATATATGGTTAGAAGGAAGTGGAGAAAACAAAACAAATAAAACTGAAGTGGGCCACCAAAGTATAGTGCTGCTCATTTCAGAAGATCATACTGTAAATGTTCTTTCCAAAGACATTTAAATGATTTTTTTACATATAGATTTTGTATAAAATAGTGCATATTTCTGAAATGCCTCTGTGTCTCAGACTAGTGGAAAATATTATCTTTATGGTTTTCTCCAATCAGAGAAGTTACAGGGAGCATTACAGACTGTTTACTTATTTAGTGAAAGCTGTAAGTGTGCCTGGTATTGTGTAGGCTTCAGCATATTTGAAATACACGTAGAATCTCAAATATGTTGCATCCTCTGAACACAGTCAGACAATCTATGTGCTGGGAAATGAAGCACAACAATGTAATATTTCCTTCTAATATCAGTCTTTCAATTCCCCTATTGAATCTCTAACACTATATTTCATAATCAGGTCAGTGATGACTATACATCAACACATGTTTTCCTCTGTGTGTGTGTGTGTGTGTGTGTGTGTGTAAAACTTCTTTTTGCCCTGAAATGCCAAAACCCTTCACACTAGCCCATAAAAGTAACCAAAATAAACGGGTGAATGTGTATAGGTCTATTAAAAACATAACCATTACTTCTACAATGATGACCAGCTTAATGCATTTTGGAACATACCATAGCTAATATTACTCTGAAAATATTTATTAAGCACATGAACATCTAGACATAATTCATTATAATGTACTAAACTATTAGGTTTATAGGATTTCACATCTATCATACTTTCTAAGTTTGGTTCTTCAGTTTTAAGCAATAATAGTATTTTTTTATTATTTTTTAAGGAGTGACTTCATTATAACACAATAATAGGAAGAGTTATGTGAACTTAAGACACGAGGAAGACTATGAATGTGTTGATACTCCTTTATGGGAAAGGTTATTGTTTTGTTTGAACAATAAAGCTATTGATTGCTCCCTAATATTGGGGGGAAATAGGATATTTTATTAGCATTTGTTTGGAAATATAAGAACACAACATTACATTCTCCTTAACATAATAAACATAATAGCTATGATTTAATGAGCTCGGTGCATGTTGCAGGAAGCTTGCATCAATTACCTCACAGTGACCCTATGGAGTGGGTCAATGGAGAGGAAACTGACACCTGAAGAGGTCCACTATCTGGCCGTGATGCTGATAAGTAGCAAGCATCAGTGTTGAAATGACAGTCCAGGATATCAACTTCATTCTTTTAGTTTGCTTTACGCTGTTTTTTGTTTTTTATTTTATTTTTTTAACAGTGGGTCTTTCTGCAAAATAATTCAGCTGTATTGGCTATAATTCTATAATGACTTTTTAGGAGGTTGATGCCCCCCTCCACAACACTTTTTGTCAGGCATTTTAATTACGGATTACATTTCCTTTGAAATCCAAGGTGGATTTACTTAAAAGAAAACATAAATGAAGTCACTCTTTTTGTGAGGATGTAAAGGATATTCAAGCACTGTATTTTACTGCTTTATAAAATATTAACATTCTTCATTGACTTTGGAGTGCAAAAGAAAAGTAGTATCTCATACAAAACCTGAAAATTATGGAGATGAAATTTAATTGTTATTTACTAAAAAGTAGATGTTGATAGATTTTTCAACTTTACTAGGTTTAGTCATTTTGTGGATTCTAGGTCTCTTTTTTAAAAAAGCAAAGATATAAACATAAAGATATTTTAATCATCGTGGAAGATAAATTAATATAATGAGAAAGCCTTCACTACTTTCTTTCTGTTTTTGCATATCTGTTGTGTTTTTCTATGATATAAACCTTAATCATGCTTTCTTTAACACATTCATAGTAACTGGGAGGCATAGTTATTTTGCAGTTTTTTCAATCTGTGAATTTCGTTGGGATACATTTTAGAGTTTTTAATGTTGATTAAAAATATGAAGATACAGAAAAGTAAAAAAGCATATATATTTATGTATATTAAACAATAATATAATGTATAAAATCAGTAGTATATATTAACATTATATATCATATTATATATGTGAATTATTTTACTATTTTAGTATATGTATATACAAATAAATTTATAGAAGAAAAATAACAGGCTTTGAAGGACAAATCATGTGACTAAATGCCAGAATAATTGAATTCATTTACATTACATATAAAAGATATAATAAGAAATTTTGATATAAGGATATTTGTTAAGTAACCATGTGAATTTTAAAGCCACACTAACTTAGATGAATTCAAAATCTATATTTAAAATGCTTTCTAATCTTGGGATAGATGTCTGATCCCTAAAACGCGGATTCTTTATTTGTAGAAAGGAGTTAAGGATGATATCTCAAAGGAATATTGTGAAAATTAAAAACAAGCTAATGAATAAAAAATGTTTGGCTGAGTAGTTCTAGGAAACAGTAAGTAGCCAGTTAATGATACTTGTATTTTATTTCTATAAAATGCCTTTTTAATTTTAATAACTATTTGTGGATTGAAACACCATTTTAGACAATTTTATTGATCAACAGTGGGAAGAACTTGAGAGATTGTCCAGGACAAACCTCACTGTTATGGCAAAATAAAATTTGAAGATGTTAGAGCAGCCCTTTTCTGGAGTGGTAGAACAGGTTAACGGTAAAATCAGCCTTGGAACCCACCCTTCCTGACATTGAATGTACTGGGTCCCCCTCTACTACTGGGGTTTGGTGAAACAAGTAAATGACATTTTCCTCTACCAATACAGACCTAATTGGAACACAAGAGACAGAATGGTGGTGAAATAACTGATTGGAGAATGTGCCTAATATTTCGTCCCTGAATACGACTGATTTTCCCACTCAGTCACAGACAGCTCTGGAACACGAAGAACCTTCCAATTGGGCATTGACTTCCTACGATTCTAACATACAGAAGAGAGGGCAGGGTCTGCTTCTTGAGTATGGATTGCCAAGAACAAAAAGCAAAAGAAATAAAACAACCCTGATGGGCCTGAGCTGAGTGTGCCCAATTTCCTAACCAAGATTTACCAGTCACATAAATGAGTGAAGGTAGAGAAAAGATCTAGTCTGAGAAATTCCTCCTCATGAAAAGGGAAAGAAAGAAAAAAAGAAGATCCTATGATATACTAAAAATAAAATGCAAGTATTACATTTCATTCTATTTAGTATCTAACCATAATTTATATGGGCCTACTGTGTAATATATTTAAGATAAAAACATTTCCATGATTTTATTGTAAACGTCTCCATTTCATATCAGTCATTTACAGTAATAATCTAAATTATGTGAATAATAAAACTATTCACTCATCTTCTCTAAACCTCATTGCATTCGAGAAGATCTGGCTTCCCCTAATCTTTTGTTCCTCATTGCCAAACTGTCTTGATCATTTTACTTTCTCTGTAAGAGTCACATTTTAAAACCTGATCTTGGTGATTTTTCTCCAACTGTTTCCTCTTATGTGGATATGAAAACTTTCTTGAAATCTAACTTGTAACCTCAAGAGCTCACTAAAGTCCCAAAGGCAGTATTTAATGCAGAAAAATGTGTGCTCTACCTTGTTATTTTGATTAAGATTATATTTAAAATAAATTTAAAATAGTGACATGAAAAGCAAAATAAATCAGTTTAGAATGTGTGCCAAGTCTAATAAATAGCATAATCTGAATGTATTTAATAGTAAGGGAATGAAATATAATGCTGTGGGAACTTGCTAATTTGCAATAACTATGAGGAGATCTGTTAATACTACATACTACAGGTTATTGTATTTTGAGGATTAGCAAGAATGTGAAAAACACAGGATGTGAAATTAGAGATAGCAAATGTAATGCATTTATTTTCAAGGACTGTTTTAACTATTCTCAGTGTTTTGTAATGTATTGGTAAATGCATATAATAGTCTTGGTAAAATTTATGAAATTTTTCTCAATAGCATTTTCTGTTGGCTGTTTTTTTTTTACTGACAAGATCTCTTTGTGAAAGATCACATTTCTTTGCAAAAGATCTCAAGCGACAAGGTTTCTTTGTGAAAATTTTGAAGATTACAAGATTATTAGAAAGAGTTCCTGAAGTTCCATGACAGTTGTTATTTCATCTTGACAAATTTTACATCAGAGGCTGGTAACTTCCATGTAATATTTAGTATTATAAGCAAATCAGCACTTTTCTGACTATCCTATTTATATTTCACACTCCAGAGTAAAAGCAATGAATGTATTTATTCAAAATGAAAAAATATATCTTTTTTTCGCATGTAGGACCTCAATTTGAGTGAATATTGTTGAACTGAGTTGAGTATGCCTGGGAGGGATTACTGAATTTGAGGTTAATAATCACTCTATAAGCATTATATTTTAAAAAGCAATTGACTCTCATCTCCAGACACTGTTGCTGTCCATCACATGGCCCTGTTTATTTTCTCCGTTGCACACATGTTTATTTTCTATCTTTCCCTCTCTGCATCAAGGGCCATATGGGCAAGGCCTTCAAGGTTTGCTTTCCATTGGATTCCCTGGTCCTCACATAGTATCTGAGATGTGCAGACACTTAATGGCCATTTGCCAAATGAAAGGACAGAATCAGATCAGCAGGACTTTGTGGATTTTTACACGGAGCATTTTACATGTAGTTCACTATAAACTAGGCCTTCATTTGCATGTGTTATTAGGAGTGAGTCTTCATGCAACTGAATATTCATGCTCTATGAGATTGTGTTGGCGAAGTTCTGAGACCCTTTGCTGGCACAGAGTGGGCCCTGAAATCGTCTAGACTTGTTAATATACAAATCTTGGTGAATGCAACTATAAAGAAAAAAAAACACAGATGAATTGGAAAGTTTTATTTTTCTGCTTTTTCAGAAAACATTTCTGTCTCTATGCAACCAAGTTAAGAGCATCAACAAATGGTTAAGAGTTTGCCTTCTGAAAATGAAGCTAGAACAGAAAAGAAGGCTTTGGCAAACTCAAGGCCACTGGCCAGATCCAGCTCGAGAGCTAGGAATGTTTTCCACATTTTTAAACAATTTTTTTTTAAAGAAAATTAAGAATATATCATAGAGACCATATGTGGCTCACAAAGCCTAAAATATTTGCTATCTATCTCTTTATAACACCATTCGCCTCACTAGATGATGCCATTTAACAACCAAAATAAAATGAGTGTGAATAATAATGCATTTTAGTGTTTTACAAACAGATTGTTCACTGAGAAATTATCATCCTAAGTGTGTTTCATGTATATTCTTCATTGAGTTTTGCTTTTTTAGTCTTGGATGGGCCTTGGATTCTTAATTCTGGCAATAAGAATAAGAATCATCGACCAATAGGAAAACGAAGACATTTTTCATTCCCATTTAAATCAATATTAGAAACAATGTATCTCTGACTTTACAATGTAAACAAGAAAAAATGCTATTGCATGTATCATTTATTTAACTTGATTTTTCTTTCTTCAAAATCAATGTTTATCATAGAAAGATATATTGCACAAATGTGCTGTATGCCATTAGCAATAAGAGGTTATTAATAAAACAAATAAATGAGAGAAAAAGAAAAAGGGAGATGGCAACCTGTGTTCAGTATTTTTGGTTTAATTTATAACTCATTTTATAATATGAGACTTTCATACAGCATAAATATAACTGGTTTCCTATAGATTTCCAGAAATGCTGACCAAATATTTTTGAACCCTGGAAAACTTCCATTTCAAGAAAGTATATTTTTCATCTTGTTCAGCTTGAAAGGATAAGTCTACCATACAAATATATCTTATTCTATGTATTTATTTCCAATAAAATGAAATGATAGGACTATATTTTATAGGCCTCATTCAGACCTGAGTTAAAAGGCCATTTAGATGCTCAACTACTACTGAATGTGTAGTGATAAGAGTACCTAAAAAGTAGGAGAGTTTGAATACACAGTACACAGTGCTTTCTCATTGGAGAATCTTTGTCACAAGTTGTAGATGTTTAGCTCTTCAGAGGTTTGCAGCCCTGGCCATTTATAAGTAAATGGAGAGCAGCCAAGCCAGAGCTCTGGAAGCAGGAGTGTCTCATAAGACCTGCTGTTTGGTTATGCAGGCTTTTCACAATCCTGGGGACTTCATATTTGCATTACTAATAGCGCTGTTTTTAAGGGCACTGGCATTTTAGGTGGATTGAATAATAATATTTTTCCCTATTTCAGCTGTACAAATTGACTCATACTAAGGAAAGACCACACCTTTTTTTCTTCTGCATATTCATTTCAGAGTGTTTATGTGTGGATGATATTTAAAAGGCAAATGTGTGACTGAGTAGGAAATCTTATACAGATGTTTGTAGCCTTGACTTTCTAACTCTGCCACTTACTAGCTACATACTCTTAGCAAGTTACTCAACCATTTTTTAGCATTAGTTTTCTAATCTTTGAAATTGTTATCATGATTCTTGTTTCGCGGCATATTCATCAATTAGGGTAAGTATTTACTGAGGGGATTCTATACACCAGGGACTCTTCCTGGGCCCTGGGATATGGTGGTGAACAGGACAAATTTTTGACTCTGTGCAGCTGAGGTTATAGTGCACAACCATTATAAATGAATATAAATTATGAGCAATAGAGTGAGCCTTCATTAATTGTTATGTTTCTGCTCTGTTTGCCTTGCCTGTCTCTTCTGCTAGACTGATATCTCCTTAAGGGCAGGATCTCTTACCTCATTTGTCTCACCCTGGTCTTTAATAAGTAACTATTAATTAAATGGATACATTTCGTCTTTTAATTCCATGTGAACTCCTCATTGTGCTGAATCATGATTTTTAAAAAATTTCAGCCAATTATTCTACTGCACATACACACATACATATACACATGTAAATGCTATCTTTGGGATGGATTCAGAATGTTTGTACCAGTTTCTGAATCTTAAAGTGAGGAGAACAGTGTGATAGCTTGTGGACCCCAAGTTAACTTTCAGTGCCATGTACAGTCATTGCTTGTTCTCATCTCTCTTGAAATTATTGTTGATTGTGGCCAGGCACGGTGGCTCACGCCTGTAATCCCAGTACTTTGGGAGGCCGAGGCGGGCGGATCACGAGGTCAGGAAATCGAGACCATCCTGGCTAACATGGTGAAATCCCGTCTCTACTAAAAATACAAAAAAAATTAGCCTGGTGCGGTGGCGGGCGTCTGTAGTCCCGCTACTCGGGAGGCTGAGTCAGGAGAATGGCATGAACCCAGGAGGTGGAGGTTGCAGTTAGCAGAGATAGCGCCACTGCAGTCTGGCCTGGGTGAAAGAGCAAGACTCCGTCTCAAAAAAAAAAAAAAAAAAAAAAATTATTGTTGATTGCTCTAACAATTCCAATAGAAATGACTTCCCTCCCCTGGCAAGAAGTATAGAAAGCTCAGGTTCCCTCTGTCTCTCCCTCTCCCCATCCCTCCCACCACACCTTGTCTACTCTATTGAGGCTGGAAATTGGTAACTTGGCATGTGGCCCTTAAGAGCTTTTCCTTTTCCAGATTTCTAGCTCACTACCAACTTTGAACCAAATGAAATTTAACTTCATCTTCAAATCCAATATCCTCCTTGCTCCCTACAGCAGTTATTTTCATCAACTTTTTTCTACCAAGTTATCTGGTCTGAAAACTAGAAAATATTCAATACTTCCCTTTTATTCATTAACATATTTATTTATTTACTTAAGGAGAATGCTTGACATGAGGTTTAGGATAATATTTTTAAAGCATGGACTGTAGTTTGACTGTATATGTTCCTGAATTTCTCATGTTGGAACTTTGATCTCAAGGTGATAGTATTTAACGCCTTTGGGGGAACTGATGAAGGCATCAGGGCTCTGCCCTGGTGAACGGGATTAATGCCTTTATAACAGATGGTTGAGAGAGCTGCCTGGCCCTTTTACCCTTCTGCCTTTCCACCACGTGAGGACATAGCAACAAGGAGTCACTTTTAAGGCAATGGGAGCCAGCCCTCACCAGACACTGAATCTGCCAAGCCTTGGTCGTGGACATCTGCATCTCCAGCACTGTGAGAAATAAATTTCTATCTCTTATAAATTACCCCATCTGTGGTATTTTGTTATAGCAGCAGGATTGGACTAAGACTGCATACTATGTTATTGTCTCTTCACTGCTGAAAAATATTCTATGAATTCCTGCTGCTTACAAGGTAAAAAATTCAAATGCCTGTGGATAGTGCAGACTTCATAATATGACTTCAGTCTACACTTATATGCTCATTTCAAATCACTTTCTCCCAGTCATCTAATTACACTTAACCCTAGACAGAGTATACATTGTTATTTCTTCTTCTGTTTTCTTTAGTCTGGAATGCCTTCCTTTCATACCTCTAGTTGGTCAACTTTCACTTTTCTCTTAAAACTCAGCTCAATATTTTCTTCAAGTCTTGTATTTGTCTACACGACTCTTGGTTGGCATTAATTTACTCTTTCCGGTGCATCTGTAGCACTTCAACCATCACAGTTGTCATATTATGTTCATATTAATTTTGCTCAATTTTCCTCCCTGGTTAAACTCAGTTACAGTTCCAATGCCAAGTCTTCATCATTGTATCTCTGCTACCTAATGCAATACCTGACACATGTTCAATTATTTGTTCGGAGTTCCACCATGCTATTAAGAAAATCTATATAGAGTATTGTGTTTGGAATATTATGATATTTAGTGTATCATGTATTAGCTTTAAAATTTCACATTCATTTTTGAACTATACTCTACAAGCAACGTACTTTAATAACCCCAAGTCTTGAGTGTTTGCAGATTCTATTACACTGAAAAAGAGAAATTTTCCAAGATTAGTCCAAGAGGTGCTGGCAAATATGAAGGTGTTCTATGCAGCCACATTTTGATTAATTTTTTGTAAAGTATTTGGATTTAAGTTTAGCTTTCATTCATCTATTACTTTTTCATTCAATATTTAAGAGGTTATTCCTAGTTCATTCTCCAGATATTCTTTCATATAAAATATAGAAAAAATACAGCTTCTCAACTCTTCACACAGATGGCATAGAGAAAGCAGTTCAAATTATATTAATTCAATGATCAATTTATTTTTTGACTTTCTGAAATTAAGGAGAATAATCTTTAATAACCAAGGGCTGAATAAATATGGCAGGAGTGTTAAGGCCCAATAAATAGATTGAGATAGTGAGGGAGTACTTACATGCTGTCAACTAGTTATCTCCAAACTTAGATAAATTAGTTTTCACCTATTCAACAAACATTTAATAAACATCTACTACATACTAGGCTTTGAAATGATACATGGCATTTAGTTTTAAAGAAGTAACCTAGACCAGAATCCAGGCCTTCTGACTACTGTTCAAGGACTTTCCATTCCTGCTAAATTATATTATTGGTTAATCTACATTTTATGAGTTGGTTATTCCTTTGCACTGCAATTCTGAACAATTCCTTGAATCTTAAATCTCTGAGATTTCTAAAACAATCTGTAGACCTTATCTCAAAGCCACTGCCTGTAATTGTGGATAAATCCTGGGAAAAGAAGAGTTCCCAGACTAGAAGTGATCAAAAATTGTCTCGTTTAAAAAAATGGATAGAGATATAAATTCTAGAGAGTACAGTCTTTCAAGTTTAATATTGATTTTTAATATTCTAGAGCAGAGGATCAAGTTGTATGTCTGTTAGTCCTTAGAATAACATGTATGGTTGGTAGAAATTGATACAGATACATTAGGAACAAGTTATGTTCTCTCAACCTCATTCCCTTTTTTGGTTTTGGTTGTGTATTATAGACATCCATATTCAGAAATTGTTGATTTATTGAACGGCTAAATTGGAGAGAACCTACTGGTGATTCAGATGGCCTTGGCTATTATGTTCAATATTTGAAAATAGTATGTGAGTGGAAACATTTTTATAGAGTACTGAAATGTACAAAAGTGATTTGTAAGGTTTCAATTAATACTAAATGATGAAATTTAGGACTTTATTGAATGAGAATGTAGTACATTTTAAAATATTTTTGCATGACACGAAAGTGGAAAATACGTCAAATCCAACAGATGATAAAATTAGGATGTCAATGATCCCGATAAAGTGAGGTCTTATAGACAGATATAAAGGTTTGCATTTGGGCTAAAATATCAACCTCATGAGTACCCGATGAGAGAAATTTGACCAAACAGTTAAAGTGAAAAGAACTTGTGTTCTTCATTGAACCCCAACAAAATCATGCAGCTGCTAGAAATTTAATATGATCTTATAGTGAGAAATAAGATCAAGGTTACATGAGGGAGTGACTTGCCTAAACTCGTACAGTCCCAGTGAAATTCTCTGAAATAATATGTTCAGTTGAGGCAATAATATTTCAGAAGGGGCTATTAATTTGGAGTTTGTGGAGGAATTAAAAAGAAAAGAGAAGTTTCAATTCTATTAAATGGTTTAAAAATAAATAATTATGAATATTTTTAAACAATAAGGTTATGAAACAACTCTGCCATGTTATAAAGGGAAAAAGCCCAAATCTTAAATAATATTTTAAATAATGTTTAAGATAAACATTTAACTTGAGTTCTGAAATACAGAATTATAATTTGAATGATTCACGTAAGCTCTTCTACTTCAAGAGTTTTTGCAAATCTATAAATCACATTTTTAAGACATTTCTTGGGCAAAGGAAGTCCCTAAATTAATGTATGTTTGTTCTTGTTTATTTTATCATTTGCTTGCTTTCCTTTGCTTGTTTTCTGGTTTTAGCTTTTGCTTTTATTATGGACATTTTTTTCCTCCTGTACTTTTAACTACAAGAAAATAGGTGTTTGCAACATTATTATTATTCCTAGTAAATAGAAATTTGTTTCCATGACTGCTGCAAATTAATCAAGCAATATACATCAAATAAACCTTTTATTGTCCTATTTTTGTCCCCATAGGCATTGAACATTATAATGTAACAGTCACAATTATAGCACATAATAAAAATAGGTTTTCCTTTGAATGTTATGTATATAAAACTTTCAGGGTTAATTCTGCTTACCTTTATATGCATGCAGAAAAAGCTTATGTGTCTTTTTCTATATATATTCATACATAATTCAAGTCATACTATAATAATATTATTAAACTAATGTGAAAAATATTAACGTTTCAGGAAAAAGGAAAAACTCAAACGGTGACTGAAGTGTAATGTAGATATAAATCACCACTGAAGAAAAAGACAGATGTACTATATAGAGGCATAGTATATATCTCAAGCTGAATCTGGGATTTTGAGCTTCGTTTTTGTTTCTGAAAAGACTTTTGAAGACAGTTCCAAACTATACAACTATGAATAATTTTAGTAATAGTTTTGCTGTTATTTCCTATTGAAATAGTAACATATTTAAGAAAAAAAAAGGGAAAAAAATCTCTTCAGAACGAAGAGAAATAATCTGATTAATTTATGAGAAAAAAACCAAGGGCTTATAAGAGGTTTTTTTCCACTCCTGACACCAACCAATGCTGACACCAACTGGGTGTCCTACAATTCAATTCAATTCTAGAACCAACTACTATAGTCAGCGTCAGACTCCACAGGTTGAAGTACTCAGTGGCATAAGACTGACCTCCCTTCAGATACTAGTGGCAAGTACCAGACCCCCAAGTTACCTGAACTTCTTTCCAACAGGGATGCAAAGTCAGGGTTCCCCCCAACCTTCAGATTTGATCATTTGCAAGAACCGCTCATAAAACTCAGGGAATCACCTAACTCATGTTGACTAATTTATTATAAATGATACAAATGAATAGCCAGATGAAGAGGTACATAGGGCTGGAAGGGGCTGGAAGGGTCCTGGGTGCAGAAGCCTTTGTCCTTTGGATTGGGGTCCACCACCCTCCTGGCACATGAATACATTCACCCACCCAAAAGTCCTCAAAACCCATCACTTAGGGGTTTTTATGAAGGTTTTTATTATCTAGCCATGACTACATCACTGGAATTAATGGTGATTAACTCAATCTCCATCCCCTATCCCCTCCCTGGAAGTTGGAGGTGGGAATTGAGAGTTCCAAGCTTCTAGTTAAGACTTGGTCTTTCTGGCGACAGCTCCCGTCCTGAAGCTATCTAGGGGCCCACCAAGAGTTGCCTCTTTAGAACAAAAGACGCTCCTATCACCTTAATTCCTCAGAAAGTCCCAAGGATTTAAGGAACTCTTTTCCAAAAACTGGAAACAAAGACCAAATACTTTCTATGATACCACACTTTGATTTCTTAAAAAGAAAAAAAAAGGCAGTTTATTTTACTGAATATATGGTGCATTTTTTAATGATGGACAATAAATCAGCACTGTTTATTTACTGAAAGACAGTATGTTTTCTACCTCAACCTCCAGATGAATCTAAAACAATTAGTGAAAAGTGAAAGAGTAAGTCAGAGAGTTCTTTATCATCCTTCAGGGCAAAAACTAACATTTTCAATGAAAATATCTTCAGATGCGCGGAAGAAGAATCTTAAATTTATTTAAGCCCAATAATTTTGATTATCGTGTTTTGTGTTTAACTTAGAAATAAAAGATACCCTAAATAAAAAGCAGTGCAGCAAGTAAAACAGAATGAAATATATTTCTATAGTAAAAAAAAAAATCAACTGTTATTTCTGTCTCTTTAATAGCAATTTCCATGAAGTCTGCAAGATGGCAGTGTTCTTTTTTATAAAATTATTATTTTGAAGATGAATTCTAATAACAACTATGATATGAAATCTTAGTATATGTTAGTTACTATGTTAACTGCTTTAGATGGATTATTTCACTCAGTTGTCATGATATTACCATGAGAATCTTACTAGAAAAACTATTTAGTGTCCAGGTAATTTGCCCATGGTCTTAGACAGTATGAGGTGAAACCAGAAATAGAATGCAAGTGAGTAACTCGAATACTTTCCTCTTAAACTTGCACTTCCCTGTCCACTAAAAGCAGACACTCTTCTCTGGTCAGTTTCTAATACAAGATGCTATAATGTTTATTATCAAAATAATAGAGAATGAGTTGAATACTTGGAAAGTTGAAAGATTTTGTTTAAAAAAGACATTATGGTTGAAGATAAGAATACATTGCCTTACTAGAATGCTGTTCAACAATTTACCTGATAATGTATTTTACAGAACCATAGCTATAATATATTCCCAGAGAATTGTATACATTCTCATTTTATCTGAATTTGGTAAATAACAGCACTACCCACACTATATCCTAGCTAATGTAACCAAGAAAGCAATTTCTAGGAAATGACATGACCCAATATTGATTCAACAAAGTGTACAATGCCATATACAGAAGAGTAAGTTTTATTTCTTTCTTTAGTAGACATTCATCATATATATTTTAAAATACGAGAGACTGAAACTTTTGGGAAAAAAATTAGTGTGTAGCTCGCTAAATTTATGTATCTATAGGGAGTTACTATGGTTGTTTTTTGGTTAAATGGTCCATAGTGAATGAGTGATTGTGGCTAATATGACTACCTTTTACAGAGAAGGCTAGACTTTGAAGAAATCCAACTGAGCAGGAATGTGTATAAATAGATCAGCATATAAATCTTGACTTGTCATTGTCCCACTCCCTTGCATTATTTCTGTTAACAATGATTCCCTTCTAGAAATATTATGAGAAGAGTAGGAATTTATTTTCTCTTTGATATCCTTGGCAAGCATGATGAACATTAACTTGTTTAGTTGTGGAGGAGGAATTTTGCATTATCAATGATTTCAATGCTATTTCTGGCACCCAGGTTCAGAAGAAGATGTAGAGCTTCTTTAAAAAGGTGTCATCTTGAATCCAGAATGTTTTATTATTTTTAGTTGGGAGCAGCTTCCCTGAAATTTCACTATAAATAATGATATAATTATTTATATCAACCAATGATACATTCAGGAGACCCTAATTTTGCTTAATTTTTTTCATGAAATCTATAGATGTATTGTTCAAATATATGAAACATATTTAGGTGCTTCTGGGACTTTAGTGTTCATAAATATAAATATTATTTTTCTATTTTAATTTTATAAGTTTGATGTACTGAGATTTTAGAAGTGATGATAAAAAAATTGGAACTTTTAGAGCAATCTTCAGTGTTTCAGGAAGCAACTACATTCAGTGTTCTGCCAAAAATGTTAATAGCTTTTTTCCTTTCCTAATCATAAAAGTAGTACAAACATTGTAAAAATTCAAATAAGAGAGACAGTTTATTTTAAAAAATCATCCATAACCTCACCACATAGAGAAAGCTGGTATAGTCAGTTCTGCTAAAATATGACATATGTGTTCTTAAAACTCACATTACTATAATAAGTAAGCTAATTAAAAGTAAATATGTACATTTATTTTAAAAAGTCTCAAATCAACTTTGTTAACCCTTGCCCCTCTGAACCCTTGCACACCCTGTTTCTTAAAGATGCCATTGTACCAAAGTAAGGATTTTCCATTTATCTGTACTCCATCACTGTCCCCTGTTCATTCACCTCATACTATTTTTCACAATTTCTATCTTTGTATCTTTGTGGCATGCTGAGAGTTACAGACAGATGTAGGAGTAAGAATGACATACCATCTTTTTGTTAAATATTTGGGGAAAAGTTTATTTATAAGACAAAACATATATACATTTTTGTATGAATTTAAAAGTTACTCTTACTCTAGAGATAGTTTTCCTTTGGTAAAGGTTACTCTGTCCTTCCAGGATTTCTGGTGAAAAAATCAGAATGCAAGAATACAGCATTATGGATGCTAAATTCCCAGAAGAAGAATTTTATAAGAATTTTAAAGATATTATGCAATTGCTGACCTATGACTTTGTATCAGTATACCACCCACCCCCGCCAACAGTATCTAAGTGTACACATTTTTTCCATTAAGGCTGTAATGATGTAAAGAACTTTAATTGTAAACTTATATAACAGAATAAGCCAAATCCTACTAGCTTCATCAGGGAAATTCATCGAAGTTATTACTCAATTGGACATTTAAATTGTATACTGCACTCATAGACCTCGTGTGTGTGTGTGTGTGTGTGCAAATATACATGTGTGCTTATGCATGTTTTGTCTATGTTTTTATTTAAAGCAGGCAATATTGAGTCCAATGCGTTTACAAATATCAAGTAATAATAATAAATAAGCTTAGTTAGTAAAGTCTAATTCTTTTGCAGTATCATGTTTTTCCTCTAGTAAGGACAACAATGAACGTTTGTGTTACTTTAAAATGTGTTCATTTTTATCTGATTCTAAAAGCTTTTCTAGTGACATAAGCATTCTTCAGAACATCCTTTTCTGTGACATCTATGGATGTCTTATAGTTTATTTTAGTGAGCCTACATAGATATCCCATGACACTGAATTTTATTGGCATTTTCCTTTGCTTTTATTCAGCTTGGCTCTGTAACATTTACTTTGTCAATTATAGTCATCTTAGTATTCACAGTCAATTCTACCACTGTGTGACTTTAATTGTATTTCGCTAAATTAAAGAGGCATTATAAAGTTGTTACCCTTTGATTTTTCAGTTTAATTTCATTTTTCTTTAATCTTTGGAGCAACCAGATTATCAATCAGCATAATAAAACAGTCAGTGTGGAATTTAGTAACTATATTGAATATTCTATAAAGTAGGCTGGTTTGTACAACATCACTGTGTGCAAAGAATGGTAAAATGCTTATTCTCTTACTACACCTTAAGAGTATCCCCATATATATCTTAAACTGATAGTATATTGGACCATTACACAGGAAAACATTGTTAATGGGTGAATAATATTAATGCCTTGCACTTTAGTAATACATTTTATTCAAAGACCCTAAAGTGTTTCACATATGACAATTAATCAAGTCTTACCACATTACTCCAAGCCAAGTATTATTATCTGCTATTATAATTTAGATAAACTATCGTTATAGTTAAGAAAGATGAAAGATTAAGTGACTTGTCAAAGATCACATATTAGTTCAATACTGGAGCAATATAACTCAGATTCCTGACTGCTGCTATTAACATTAAGCACAGCCACCATGCATATTATCCAGAGAGCACAGCACTGTTCTTTTGAAACCGCTTACTCTATGCCCACCTATTAGGAAGTTTAAGTGAACATGAATATAATGGCATTAGATCGTGTATCCACATCCAATGCCAAATTTGGAGGCAAGTATGTGTGTAATTTTCTGAAAGATGGAAAAATGTTAAACCCATAAGTTAGCATCATTTTTTTATTAGAAAATGTTGTAGTGCCTTTAAAATAGTGCTGAGCTATCTCATTGTTCCTAGTGACTGCAAACGTGAGAACAATGGAAAATTGAAAGTGGTTTTCATTGATAGTGTAGTGGAGCTGTTACCAAAGTAGATGTTCTAGGATGGAGTCTTTTCACAAGACTACTGCTCAGATGTCATGATTGCTCTGAAGTGTTTGCAACAAAGGACACTGTTGATTTCTTTTATGATGTTTCTTTATAATTTGAGGGAATGGCAGGACTTGCAAGTCTCTTTTTTGCTTTCTCTTTCTTGTTTTCTCTCTATGAATGATTTTTTTTTTTTCTGGTAAAGGTAGTTTTATTTGGTTGAGGTCTTTTGCTACTAACTCTTCATTCAGTGCTGTAGATCCATTCCAATGTCCATTTAGTGAGAATCACTGGGAGCGATTTGTGCAATTGATTGGTGACATCGAGTGCAGAATTGATGCTTCATTGCTTTGGGAGTCCTTCCTAGAAGAGACAGATTTGTCAAACAAAATGCAGGAGAGTATTTCATCTGGGTGAAACTGCATATCACAATTGTTAGAACTCAGCTTCTGAAAATCCTGCTTATTTTCTCTCTGCTTTTTGACACCAAGCCGTGCCTAACTCCCCTGAATACTAGAGTGGTTTGTATTTGTATTCATGGTAGCTGTGCACTAAAACTACTGCAGATAATTTAGGTAATTGGCAAACCACAGGGGCACTTAGTCTGCTCACCTGCCTATTTTAGGTTGGCTCATCATCACTCTAATTGGCAGTGGGTAGTTACTGGTCCATTTGCCATGTATTATGACAAAAGATGCTAATGGGCCCCGGCAGTGGGTGGGTTGTACCTTTGCCCTGCTTCTGGCATGCAGAAAGCAATCCCACTGTTTTTGCATAGCAAGTAGCATGGCTGGACATTTTTCCTACATCAAAAAGAGCTTTTCCTTTTGAAAAATGACAACTTCCCCTGGCAAAGGCCTAATCTCAGAATTGACACGTATCCTTTCTCGCAGCCACCATATAGTACGTTGTCCCTAAAAACAAGAGTACATCAGTCAAGGTAGTTTTCATCATTTTCACCACATTTTTATTATCAGAACTCCTCTGAAGCTTGAAATTGAAATCTGTTTCTTTCTTGACATTTTTCTCTATATTGGGCATGTAATTATGGGCCCAAACGAAGTTCAAGAGGAATGGATCAACAAAGCCCACAGCTAAGTACACTAAACTTTGATCTTGGAGGAAAATATGAATTCCAAGGTGGATTTGGACAGCTGTGCTATGAATGCCACAGTGAGCAAATGTGGAATCAGAAGGAATATCCCATGGTTAGCTGACATTTTTTTTTTACATAAATGCAAGGAACATAAGCAGAAGTTCAGTTCTCCTAGCACACAGGATACTGGTTCTTAGCATTCTGAAGATAAGAACTCATTTGTAAAATAACAAAAAAGGGTCTGCTCAGTGGATAATAATATTGATTTGACCAACTATCAATGGAGGATATGTTAGTATTAATTCAACAATTTTAAATAAAATGTTTATTTTGTTAATTACAATAGCAACTACACTTGGGGAAAAATCAGCATAAGAGAGACATCATTCCAAAGCCTGGGCTTTGCACACAAATATAGATTAGCAGATACATAACAATTGCTCTGTGACCTATGGTTTGAAAATTGCTGATGCAGAGCCTATGAAGAAAGGCCTAGTTTATTTTAGTGTTGTAGTGCAATTGTGATGATAAACATTTATCAGGTTAATAAAATGGATTTATGATATGATGACATTGTGTGAGATGCATTTGTAGGTGGGTTTACATTAATTCACTAAAAAATCAGCCTAGAACTAAGAAAAAATAATTAATGTTTATTGATTAGAATGCTGTTAAATTATCTTTTATTTCCAACTGTTTGTCAGGTTGAATTAAAGTTACATGCAGTCATTAACATAAGTTGGTATGCTAAAGTTTTAAATAATGTGCTTGGATTTTAAACAACACGGAATTCATTCAGAACAGATACTGCAGACTCTGGCAATATTTTCACTCAATGATATTAGTAATTAGATCCAGCATTTTTCTAAAGCTTATACTTTAGGACCATATGAATTATGCTTGCATCTACAATTCCCCTCCGCTGGACATTGTTTTCTGCTAGATTATTAGCTGGAATATACCCAGACACTCTTATATTCATCTTTTGTGCTTGAAGATGCCACTGCTAATGGGCATTATATTCTGTGAGTGTTTGAGTGAGAGCAAAGTTAGAGAAGTGGCTGACAGTAGTCTTTTTTCTCTGGTGGTGGTGGTGGCTTTTTGTGTAGAGAGAAAGATTCAGGAAGCTTTAAACCTTTGTTGAAACTGGTTCAGTGAATCTCTGTGAACAAGCACTGGTGATGGCCTGTCTGTCTGTCTGTCAGGTGGTTTTCCTGTTATCTATGTAGAGGACATATTATTAGCTATGTTGTTCCTTGGGGTCTTATTGTATTTCTTTGAAGTGCTTGACTAATGGTTATGTCACCTCAGCTACTCTGTGGAAGTCCTACCAGCCAGTCAGTCTCTGTTCCTGTCACAAATAGTACACCTATCCTAGCTTAATTGTATTCCAGGACTTTAGGATGGGTGGTTCATGGACCAACATTTCTGAATTTTAGCACTATTGCATTTGGAAACAATTTTTTGTTCAGGGCTGTACTGTGTGTGAGTGGTAGGATGTTTAGCAGCATCTCTGGCCTCTGCCCACTAGGTGCCAGTAGCACCTCCTTGCTCTGGTTGCAACAAGCAAAAATGTTTCAAGATGTTGCCAGTGTCCTCTTGGGGACAAAATGATTCCAAATTGAAAACCACTGTCCTAGGCTATCATGTGATGCTCAGTATGGCCTATACATAATAGGATATCAAGAAGGTGGGAATGATGCTTATAATATGCCTAAAACATCTAATCAGAGAAACAGGACAATTCTATGGCCATTTTATAGGCCTTCAGTTTGAAGAAGATCCATGCCACACTGCCTCTAACCAATATCATTCTATTTTTGAAAGGGATAGCAAATGGTTACATAAATAATAAAGATGGATATACTCTGTGTGTGTGTGTGTGTGTGTGTGTGTGTGTGTAATTTTCCCAGTATGATTCCTCTGTAGGTAAATGTTCTCAAGCCAAATTTCAGAATGTTTGGTGCTAATGTGTAAAGTCATATAGAAGCAAATTGCCTATTTTATGGACTTGAAATTGAAAGGGATTTGTAAATGTTACCACATTGATTTCTTTAGCTGAGTTTGACCTTAGTGGATGTATAGGAACAAACTATATTTCTTCTTTAGTTTCTTGGATAAAAGGAAAAGAGTGACCTAACTAAAATGGAAAGCTTATTGTTATTTTAATATAATGCATTCCTCACAGACCTTAGGAAGATCTTGGAGTCAGGGTATGAACAGCTGTTTGGAGTCATTCTCACATTTGTTCATGCATTCATTTAACAGATATTTATTGAGCACTTCTTCCGTGCCAGAACCACACAAGAGCCCAGTGTCTTCCTCTCTTTCTCTTTCTCTCTCTTCTCTGCATGGTCACTTCAGTCTTCTCCCTCTATTCCTCAGGCCCAGTTTTATGAGCTTCCTGGCCAATATGCAGAAAATAAGGTGCCCACATAGCTGACAAGTTTTCCTTGTCTTCTGCCTAAGAAACTTCCTTCAGCTGAGGAGATCATCTCTTCGTGCTATTCACAGAGTTTAAGAGAAGGGACTCTGACTATCCTAACTGGGTCAGGTGCCCACCCTGAGCTAACAGTTGTGCCCAGCATGTACTATCCCAGGGAACAAACATGACTGCTGGGAGCCTTCCTCCACGGTCATATGAATCACATTGGAGGGAGCAAAGTTCCCAGAGAAGAGAGACTGTGTAACTCATCCTCAAAATCCCCAATTTGGAGCAAGATTTTAAGTGGCAAAATGCAAATGGTGCACATAATAACTGAAGCAAATAAGAGGAAGTTGGGTGCAGGCCATAGTTGGAAAGTGTGTGTGGCTGCTCAGGGACATGGCTCCTCATCTTCAGTGATACCTAGAAAGTTAAAGAGAACAGACAGAGGTGGGATTAGTATGACTAGGTATGTACAAGCCACAGAAGTGGGTTAATTTCTCTCTAGTCCTTTAGAGATTTGGGAGATAGTTTGGGAATAATTCAGGAGTAAGTAAATAGTGATAGTAGCTGGGTGTGGTGGCTCTGCCTGTAATGTCAACACTTTGGGAGGTGGAGGCAGGAGGATGGCTTCAGCTCAGGAGTTTGAGACCAGTCTGGGAAACATAAGGAGACCCTGTCTCTAACAAACAAACAAAAAACAAACAAGCAAACAAAAAAGGGAGAGAGAAAAAGAAAAGAAAAAGAATCTGGCATGAGAAGGCTGAGGTGGGAGGATCGCTTGAGTCCAGGAGGTCAAGGCATCAGTGAGCCATGATCACGCCACTACACTCCAGCCTGGGTGACACAGCAAGAGCATAGATGGGATTCTCATAGACCAATTAGTTTGGCATTATCAAGCTGTAGATACAAGAGATTGTTCAGGAGGCCCATGTGCTGGGACATGATGAGAGAGGAGGATGCAGGGAAAATTTCCTCTTACCTCAGCTCCTCAGTACCCTTTCCTTTCACATCCCCTGGGCACAACTAGTGAAATCCAAGGAGATAAGCTCGTAAGGCTGATGGGGATGCCCTGCCGTTTGTGACCATTATCATAAACCTTAGACCAGTTGACTCCTTCTAGACCTCCCATCTATGCAATACTTGGGCATGACCGATATGTTGAGGGGAAGATTATTAGAATCTTCGAAAAGTCAACACATAGTTGAAGAAAACACATCCACTTCATAATTTTATATTTGACAGAGAACTTGCTCAGGCCAAAACCAAAGCTTCCAACTTCTACCATGATTCATGAGATCTTGCATTTGGGAGGAACTGTGCATTGACTCAGGTGATGATGAAGTGGCATATTTTCCCCAGTTTTCCTTATGTTTCTATATTCTTCAGAAAACTACAAAGAGTGATTTGCATACCATGCCCTGGGAAATCCAAAATTCTGTAGTGAATTTATACCAAATGCTCTCAAAATCACCATCTAATTCATAATACCACCTTACTTATTAATAATTAATTAATCAGTGACTTGATATACTGAGGTAATACAGACTGTGGGGGAAAAAGGTAACCATGATGTTAGTTTCCTAGAGAAAGAGCAAGAATGCTTTCAGAGAAAGTCCAGCAACTCACCTGCTGTGGCATGGTTACCGGTGATGGGTAATATACATTCTCTGTTAATGGTGTAATGATATGCTTGGGCTTATTGCACATCCAAACATGATTAGTGTTTTCTACTTTAAAATGACTGCATAGAATACAATGTTTATTTAAGAGTAAATAATAGGAGTAAGCTAATTGAAAACTCAACTGTAATTGTAGCAATTGTTTAGAATTTGAATTTTTTTAAATTTTAAATAATTTTTATTTCTGGGAGAAATATTTTATCACTATCAGTGCACATTCATAATATAAAGCAGGCTGACTTTCATTTGCTTTTATTATTGTTTTCAAATTCTCTCTATACAGTGCAGCCCTTTGTTGTATACTCTGGGGTAGAAGGCTTCTCCATGTCCTCCACTGGTACAGCATTGCTTCTGTCTTGAAATATTTCCTTCTCTGTGTAAGCCTCAGTATTTTCCACATGGGAATAATAATAGAACCTAATAGTTTTATTTTATATGTTGTGAGAATTAGACAATTTATGTGTGTGGAACATACTAGGAATTCAATTATTGTTACTTATTCAAATAAAAAATTGAGATTTTTTTCTTCACTCTTTTTTTATCACTAGGCAAGCTATAGATTTCTATTGGATTGACTGAAAACTTAATGAAATGCTTTCTAAGCATTCCACCATTTTTCAAATTTTCATATAATGAATCAAACCACATTTCTATTTTCCTGGCAAAAATGCAGGGAAGTTCTCATTACAAAAATGTTTGGCATCATCAGTAGAGTTTGGATCTACTTATAACTAAATACATTTTTCTGTTGATCTGAAAAGTTTGCCATGGTGCTAAAGCCCTTCATTAGGATAGAACTAACCATGTGGACATTGGTCGTTGTGAATTCTTTTTGTCTGACTGAAGTAGGGGGGAAATAACATTTTTAAGTGACTCTAGTTTCTTTAGTTTATATAAACATATCCAAAAATTTAGAATGCAATTGGAAGCTGGCATCTGAATATATTTATTTATTTGTTTATTTGTTTGTTTGTTTTATTTTAAGTTCTGGGATACATATGTAGAGTGTGCGGGTTTGTTGTTACATAGTTATACATGTGCCATGTTGGTTTGCTGCACCTACCAACCCATCATCTAGGTTTTAAGCCCCACATGCATTAGGTATTTGTCCTAGTTCTCTCCCTCCCCTTTCCCTCTTATCCCTGATAGGCCCAGGTGTGTGATGTTCCCCTTCCTGTGTCAATGTGTTCTCATTTTTCAACTTCCACTTGTGAGTGAGAACATGCAGTGTTTGGTTTTCTGTTCCTGTGTTAGTTTGCTGAGGATAATGGTTCCCAGCTTCATCCATGTCCCTGCAAAGGACATGAACTCATTCTTTTTTATGGCTGCATATTATTCCATGGTGTATATGTGCCACATTTTCTTTATCTGGTCTATCATTGATGGTCATTCAGGTGGGTCCCAAGTCTTTGCTATTGTAAATAGTGCTGCAATAAACATTTATGTGCATGTCTCTTTATAGCAAAATGATTTAGAATTCTTTGTTTATATACCCAGTAATGGGATTCCTGGGTCAAATGGTATTTCTATTTATAGATCCTTGAGGAATCACCACACTGTCTTCCACAATGGTTGAACTAATTTAAACTCCCACCAACGGTGTAAAAGCATTCCTATTTCTCTGCATTCTCACCAGCATCTGTTGTTTCCTGACTTTTTAATGATCGCCGTTCTAACTGGTGTGAGATAGTATCGTACTGTGGTTTTGATTTGCATTTCTCTAATGACCAGTGATGATCAGCTTTTTTTCATATGTCTGTTGGCCACATAAATGTCCTCTTTTGGCAAGTGTCTGTTCATATCCTTCACCCATTTTTTGATGAGGTTGTTTGTTTTTTTCTTGTACATTTGTTTAAGTTCCTTGTAGATTCTGGATAATAGCCCTTTGTCAGATGGATAGATTGCAAATATTTTCTCCCATTCTGTAGGTTGCTTGTTCACTCTGATGATAGTTTCTTTTGCTGTGCAGAAGCTCTTTAGTTTAATTATATCCCATTTGTCAATTTTGGCTTTTGTTGCCATTGCTTTTGATGTTTTAGTTATGAAGTCTTTACCCATGCCTATGCCCTAAGTGGTATTGCCTAGGTTTTCTTCTAGAGTTTTTATGGTTTGGATACATTTTTAATTCTCTTGGAAACGTATTGCTTTCCACTTTATTGAGACACACACACATGCACACACATACACATGCACATGGATGGCTGAGGAACAAAATGTTACTAGCTAAAGTTGTAAGAAGAAAAGTTGTGCTAAGGAGAGAAATTCTGAATCATTTAGGACTGAGGTAATTTTTTAAAAATTCCTTTGATAAGGGATATTGTGACAGGATTGGCTTGATATGGAAAAGTTATATGTCGATCTGGTGGTTGAGGGTTGTACTTGCTAAGAGGAATATAGACGTGCAGATATTGATATCCACTGTGTATGTGTGTTTGTGTTGTGCGTGTGCGTGTGTGTGTGCGTGTATGGGTATGATATCATTAAAATTAACTTGCTGTGGGTTAACAGAAAACAAAAAGGTTTTGGAAACTTTCAGACCATTGAAATGAATTGCTGTTCATTGGGTCACCTGTGGTTAAAACAATGGATGGGTGAAATCATAGTCAACCTACATTCTGGAACATTCTAGATGAATATTATAAAATACTTTGTTGAAAGCAATTGGGGTGAATTAAATTACATTTAGTTAAAATAATTGTCATGTGGGGAAATTTCGGGGGGAAACCAGTTTAACATGCATTTGCATCAACACTGTTTTTTGAAGACATTGCACAGCAAGTATATATTCAAGGCTGATTGGGAAGCAGGGGGGAGGAATGAAAATGACATTTTTAACTATCCTTATTTGTCAATGGTTTGTACATATAGCATTACAGTGCTTGGATTTTGCTGAGAATACGCTTTCATTTTAGGTATACTACCTCATCATTTCCTAAACAGTATTTACCAAGGAGCACTTTAAAAAGCATACTATATTGAGAAAACACCAAAAGGAGACATGTTCATTGGATTAAAGCAGATTATAAAAACTACAGGACAGATGAATCAGTTGCAGCAGAAATGGTAAAAATTTGATTCAGATATATACTTAAACATTATGTCAGAACAAAAGTTAACACATTAGAAAAGATACACTCTTATTAAAAAAATTATTAAAAGAGCACAAAAAGATTAAAAGAAACAAGTTGTTCCTAGGACAACTTCCAGATATTCTTTTTTTTTGAGACTGAGTCTCTCTCTGTCACCCAGGCTGGAGTGCAGTGGCCCGGTCTGGGCTCACTGCAAGCTCCACCTCCTGGGCTCATAGCATTTCTTAAACACAGATTATCATGTAATAACAAAAACATTTGCAACTTTGTGTTTCAGTTTACTAGGGTGCCACAACAAAATAGCACAGGCCATATAGCTTAAAAGATAGAAATTTATTTTCTCACTGTTCTGGAGACTGTAAGTCCATGATCAAGGTGTCAGCAAGTTTGCTTTCTCCTGAGGCCTCTCTTCTTGACTTGCAGGTGGCTGCTTGCCTGCCGGGTCCCTCACATGCCCTTTCCTCTGTATGTGCGAATCTGTAGTGTCTCTTCTTCTTTTTTTAAGTACACCAGTCATATTGGATTTGGACAAGCTTGTCCAACCCACGGCCTGCAAGCCGCATATGTGCATGCGGCCCAGGATGGCTTCGAATGTGTCCCAACACAAATTCATAAACTTTCTTAAACCATTATGAGATTTTTTTGCAATTTTTTTTGTTTGTTTTTAGCTCATTAGCTATTGTTGCTGTTGGTGTATTTTATGTGTGGCCCAAGACAGTTCTTCCTGTGTGGCCTAGGGAAGCCAAAAGATTGGACATCCCTGGACTAGGACCTCACCCTTAGGACCTCATTTAACCTTAATTACCTTTTTACAAGCTGTAGCTCATTTAACCTTAATTACCTTTTTACAAGCTGTGTCTCTACATACAGTCACATTGGAGATTAGGACTTCAACATATAAGTTTTGGGGAAACACAGTTCAGTTCAGAACAATGTGCACTATTTAGTTCATGTTTATAGTAATAAAATAAAAAATTTAAAAACGTACCATCTGCACCTCTTAATATATCTCACAATTTGGGAAATGCTTTCTCTTAATATGTCTCCAATTTGGAAATAAAATGCTAGTTCTTGTTTTTTATTTTTTACTAATGGATTATAGTTGAGTCATAAATATTTCTGGTTTTTTTTTTCCTTAAAATGTGATGGCTCTAATTTCTGCCAGTATCTTTAGCCAGAAGATTTAATAAAAATAGTGTTATTGACATGTGTTTAGACAAATATTTTCTTGTGGAATTTTAAAAACTTTTTAAATTTCTGAATGTAAAGTCATTTATTTATGCAAATGAATCATCATAAATAAATAAACCAGTGAAGGAAAAATAAAATTCTCTATACGTCTAAAATTTTACTTTGGTAGTAAGAACAATATTAAAATTAAAACTAAAATAGAAAACATTAGGATTATTTTTAAAAATGCCTCCAGAGTATATCACATGTTTAGCTCATCTAAATCTCCTATACTCTTTATATTTCTAACCCTCTATTTTTTTTTTTTGCCAAAAATTATAACTGAATAACCCTGGAATCTAGAATTGTCTTCTGAGGGATGATAACTGGGAAAAATTATTGTAATTGTTGTGTTGTCTTTTTTAAATCTTGGAAAAATGTTAACTCTTACGCATTGCCTATGTTATATGTGTTAATTGTTGACTAAAGACACAATATTTAATTAGCCACTTACTCTTTAATCATCCTGAACAAATAGAATTTTTACTGCTATGGAATTTGTCTTTTTTTAAAATGCCTTACTCTTTCATCCAAGCTACTTTTTTTCTAAAATTAGATAAGCAGTTTTCTTAGAGTAATTTTTAATACTATGTCTAATTAAAGGTATAATTTAAACTAACCTGTAGAGATAATGTTCGTAGTGTCCACTTCATAAGCGTTATTTCATTAGATAAACTATTTAACCAAAGACCAAATACATTATACCATCAGGGGACTGAAATCTAGCTAAAAGAATTTGGGACAGAGTATTAGGAATTGTCAAAAGTGTAGAAGTCTAATTTTGATTTTTAAATAATATAAATACTATGCTACCCTTCCTTTTTCAGTTTTCTTCAACTATTTTCTGGACTTACGGAGGAACTTGATGCCAGAATTCAGTTCTGGTCAGAACGGACACCACCAAATTAATTACAGTGACCTCCGAACTCTTTACCCTTGACCCTGGTGGCAGAAACTGGTATGACTAGGTAAAAATAATTAAAGAGATTGTACTAAAGTTGTAACTAAATGCCTTTAAAAAAGAAAGAAAGTATGATATTGGCTGTGGGTTTGTCATAAATAGCTCTTATTAGTTTGAGGTACATTCCATCAATACATAGTTTATTGAGGGTTTTTAGCATAAAATGCTCTTGAATTTTGTCGAAGCCCCTTTCTGTATCTATTGAGATAATCATGTGGTTTTTGTCGTTGGTTCTGTTTATGTGATGGATTACATTTATTGATTCGTGTATGTTGAACCAGCCTTGCATCCCAGAGATGAAGCCAACTTGATTGTGGTGGATAAGCTTTTTGATGTGCTGCTGGATTCAGTTTGCCAGTATTTTATTGAGGATTTTCACATCGATGTTCATCAGGGATATTGGTTTAAAATTCTCTTTTTTTATTGTGTCTCTGCCAGGCTTTGGTATCAGGATGATGCTGGCCTCATAAAATGAGTTAGGGAGGATTCCCTCTTTTTCTATTGATTGGAATAGTTTCAGAAGGAATGGTACCAGCTCCTCTTTGTACCTCTGGTAGAATTCAGCTGTGACTCCATCTGGTCCTAGACTTTCTTTGGTTGGTAGGGTATTAATTATTGCCTCAATTTCAGAACCTGTTTTTGGTCTATTCAGAGATTCAGCTTCTTCCTGGTTTAGTCTTGGGAGAGTGTGTGTGTCCAGGAATTTATCAATTTCTTCTAGATTTTCTAATTTATTTGCATAGAGGTATTTATAGTATTCTCTGATGGTAGTTTGTATTTCCATGGGATTGGTGGTGATATCCCCTTTATCATTTTTTATTGTGTCTATTTGATTCTTCTCTTTTCTCTCTTTTCTTCTTTATTAGTCTTGATAGCGGTCTATCTATTTTGTTGATCTTTTCAAAAAACCATCTCCTGGATTAATTGATTTTTTGTAGGTGTTTTTGTGTCTCTATCTCCTTCAGTTCTGCTCTGATCTTAGTTCTTTCTTTTCTTCTGGTAGCTTTTGAATTTGTTTGCTCTTGCTTCTCTAGTTCTTTTAATTGTGATGTTAGGGTGTCGATTTTAGATCTTTCCTGCTTTCTCTTGTGGAATTTAGTGCCATAAATTTCCCTCTACACACTGCTTTCAATATGTCCCAGAGATTCTGGTAAGTTGTGCCTTTGTTCTCACTGGTTTCAATAGAACAAATCTATCCATCTGACAAAGGATTAACATCCAGAATCTACAAGGAACTTAAACAAATTCACAAGAAAAAACATACAACCCCATCAAAAAATGGGAAAAGGATATGAACAGGCACTTCCCAAAAGAAGACATTTATGCAGCCAACAGACATTTGAAAAAATGCTTATCATCACTGGTCATTAGAGAAATGCAAATCTAAATCACAATGAGATACCATGTCATGCCAGTTAGAATGATGATCATTAAAAAGTCAGGAAACGACAGATGCTACTGAGGATGTGGAGAAATAGAAATGCTTTTACACTGTTGGTGGGAGTGTTAATTAGTTCAACCATTGTGGAAGACAGTGTGGTGATTCCTCAAGGATCTACAAATAGAAATACCATTTGACCCAGCAATCCCGTTATTGGCTATATACCCAAAGGATTATAAATCATGCTACTATAAAGACAAATGCACACAAATGTTTATTGTGGCACTATTCACAATAGCAAAGCCTTGGAAAGAACCCAAATGTCCATCAATAATAGACTGGATAAAGAATATGTGGCACATATACACCATGGAATACTATATAGCTATAAAAAAGAATGAGCTCATGTCCTTTGCGGGGACATTGATGAAGCAGGAAACCATCATCCTCAGCAAACTAACACAGGAACAGAAAACCAAACACTGCATGTTCTCACTCATAAGTGGGAGTTGAACAGTGAGAACACATGGACACAGGGAGACAGGGACACAGGGACATCACATGTACACAGGGACATCACACACCAAGGCCTGTAGGGTGGGTTGGGGGCTAGGGGAGGGGTAGCATTAGGAGAAATACCTAATGTAAATGACGAGTTGATGGGTGCAACAAACCAACATGGCACATGTATACCTATGTAACAAACCTGCACATTGTGCACATGTACCACAGAGCTTAATGTATATATAAAAAAAAGAAAGTCATTTCTGACATATCGGAACACTGTATGGATGTGTTTATATCACTATGGCTTGTAGTGTTCTTTAACTGTTAGACTGAGAAGAATCCTGCCAACAAGTTCAGCAAAGATGGGGTATATAGATAAATAAATTTATACTGTAATAAACTAATGAGGTACTATTATTCTAAAATAATGACTATACAGTTTTAAATAGAGCACTATCTTTCATCAAAGTGATGAGAAACATTCTAAAACTCCCTTTTTCCTCTGTTCAAAGAAGGATCTAAGACAGATAAATATTTTCAATTCCTATGAGAAAATCTGACTTATAGATTAAAAAAATTTAATCTATAGCCAATTTTAGTAGTTTAAAATAATTATACACATAAAGCAGTATTTAATTTGATATTTTAATTGAATCAAACACTTGGTGAAAACATTTTTGCCCAATAGCATAGTATATGTTAGGAAGTATTGGTATAGTAGGTCATATCATATTAACTGCTTTCTAATTTCTAATAATAATTAGTCATAGACAAGACTGACTTTGCACTTCTTAGGTATGGTGTAGGGAGACAAATCCCTATGGGTCTCCAAAATTTCTGCATTGCCTGTGAGTGAAGCACTGATTTTCCTTTGTTCTGATGGTCTTTTCAGGATGATTGATAGTAAATAGGCTTGAAAAATAGAGATAGTGTCTCCTCCCAGAGCAAAGCGCAGGCATATTTACTGCTCATTATGAAAGATTCGAGTTTCCTAAATTTCAGGTTGCTCTTTTGTAATGCAACCCACTGCTGGTGCCTTTTGGCCCTATTATTGTTGTCCTGTGGGAACTGGGGCTCAGGGAACTGTCATTAAAATGCTAATTCTGTGGCCAGTGTTATTGCTGTGGGTAATACATGGCCTCCCATCACTGACTTAAGAGTCTGTGTCTTTTACCAGCATCTATGTAACTGTGGCAAGCTAACTTGGAAGAAAATTAAAATTTCAGCCCCTTCACAGGTTTTGGCAGGAGATACTAGCTTCAACACTTTGAAAAATTCTTTTTATTTAACTCCTTAATTACTCACAAATTTTAGAGGAGCAGAAAACTGCTATTTCTGTAACACAACTTTGCTATTATAAGTCCCCTACCCCAGTTTTACCCCTAAGAAAGACAGATTAGCATATTCTGTCTTCAGTTACTTCAGGTGCAAATGCGTTCATTTATGGATTCCCTCCCTCCTTTACTTTTTTGCCCCACTGTGACATCTAAGTTTCTAGATATTTAGCATGGGAGGGTTAGGAAGGGGCTAAGCAGCAGGAGCTGCAAAATCTGGTCCTCAGTTGTTGCATCTGTCCTTAAGGATATCCCCTGAGTATCTACAGCTCTGTTTAATTTCAGTCTCTGGTTTATGCCGTATTCCTCTGTGGCATCTGCTTGTCAGTTCCCCAAGATACTGTCAGGTCTGTTGACACAAACTCTCTTACTCTCAACTTTTGTTCCCTTTTAGAGGGAACAGAAAACTTTGACTGCTCTCCTAAGTGATTTTGTGCGGCAGGAGACAATGAGAAAGCTGCCTCGGGCTCTCTCTACACCTGACATTTCACGCAGTGTCTTTGTTGCTACTCAAATTTTCTGGCCATAGTGACATGGAGAATTTCTAAGGCAGTGCTACCTTCACCCTTTAAGATTCTCTGTACTTAGATGGTGGTCATATCACCTTCCACAACTTTCTGTTTATACAGGCTAACTCTTTGTGGGAGGTTGGAGGGCATTCATAGCTCCTTCTCTAAAAATTTTGCTTTCTTTAGAATATTTATTTTTCTTTTCTAGGCATGGAAATTTTTACCAAATCTAAGATAAAAAACAGTCTAAAAAAAAACCTGACTCATAGCATCATGAATTGTTTCCAAGTTCATTATTTATGGTGAATTTGGCTTTTGGTGCACCTTGATCAAGACTTTCTGATTTTAAACCTTTTCCTTGTCATGTCCTTTCTCTGAGGCTGCGCACAAATAGAACCCTAGTCGCTCCCATGTGGCAATATAGGGGTGGAAAAGGGGTCACCAGGTGAAAGGAAATTACTAGATTTGAAAAGAAAACATTGCCCGTTATTAGTGAATCACCTTGCTATACTTATGAACGTATTAATACCATTAAAGACTCTACCTTGTACCTCTACCAGAGTGTGAGCTTTCTGTGGACAGAGAGACATCATGTAGCTTTTTATTACCTGACATATAGTAGCCACTCAATTGTTTATAAGGGAATAATAAGGATCAATAAATAATGTTCTATTGACTGATCTTATCTATTAAAATGAAGTTGCATGGTTATGATTTGTAGGTCTTCAAAATGCTAGTGAGAACAGATTCATGGAAAATAATAGTAATTCAGTTCTATAAGATGATTGAAATCTCAGGTATTCGGTATGCTTATTATAAGTCTATTTTATAATAAAACTTCATCTTATTTTATAAAATAATATTTTCTGTTTATGATTTTCATATCTTATAGGTTATTTGAAATATTCTGTGTAGGAGAATGAAAGGCATACACTCTGAAGGCATAGAAATCAAATGTTTGATTACAATAGACTTTAAATTTCTCATGCCTAGTTAATTCACAGGCTGATTAAAGAAAGAACATTTGTTTTTTTAAAGTCTTCAACATGCCATGAAATATTAAAATGGAAAAAATGGTTTATTTTCTAAAATGTCTTTATACAACCAAAAAACCCATGGAAATAGATCTCAGAAACATTTTTCTACTAAAGGTTTGTGAGATAAAGAGTAGTCTTCCTAGATTGGACCAAACTCCTTTTTCTTTCATTTGATCATAAACTGCATCAGGAGAAATAGTTTTTGTATGCTTTGATTTTTCTGAGTATAAGAGAGAGAAGCTACTATATTACAAATTGCCACTATTGTTCAAAGCCATCAGACCAACTATATAGAACCCTTGATAAGAGCACTTGAAAGATTTTTTATAGTGATAACTGCAGAGAAGGAGGATGTAGTCCCTGGAGTGAATGTAAGGTGTTACAGTGGAGTGTTGTGGATTATTTAAAAATCCTCGTGAGAGTTACGGAATTGGTCTTAACTCTTAAATACTTTCAGAATCCATCTTACAATGTCAGGTTTCATATATGTATTGATTAGCTTGGAAGATAATGCCACCAGGTTATTGATTATTTTTTAAAAGCCCAGGAAACTACACATGACGTTAAAAAAAAAAGATCTTGATGCATGTTCACACTTATAAGGAATAGCTAAACGTTAGGTACCCATGGACATAAAGATGGCATCAGTAGACACTGGAGACTACTAGAGTGGGGAGAAAGAGAGGTCAAGGGTTGAAAAACTAACTGTGAGGCACAATGCCCAAAAACTGGGTGAGGAGATCGATCATACCCCAAACCTCAACATCATGCAATATACCCTGTAACAAACCTGCACATGTACCCCTGAGTCTAAAATAAAAGTTGAAATTATTTTTTAAAATGATATTAAAAGCTACATATTAGGTCTTTAAAACTATGGCAAGATAATATTTCCCCAATATATTTCCGATCTTCGAATAGATATGTGTTAGACTCTTCTATTATGGTAATAGACGGTAGATTAAATAGGTTAAATAATTTTGAATCTGAATGCATCTAACAATATATTCTTTGATATGGCATATATCAAATATATAAATAACATAAAAATAAATAAGAACAGTAATGTGAAAAGATATAGATAAATGAAAAACTGTAATTGAAAGTTAAAAATATAACTGTATCAAAATCTGAAAGGTCAAGCAGACAAAAAGAAGATTTTATTAATATGATCAAATGTATACATATATATCTGTACTAGTATTCTTATTAATACAAATAACTTTATATCCAACTTAGAATATATGTACATTTTTGATCCAATGTTGAATTAACCATGTTTTTGGCTACAAAAAGGTTTTAATATGAATGAGCCAGCATCTCATAGATTATGTTTTTCAGTTATAACTTAATAAAATTAAAAAATATCAACACTTGTAAATAATAGGAAGAAAGAGAAAAAACAATTAAAAAGTAATTAACATTTTAGCTTTCTGTCAAGAAGCTAAGTACAACAGTACTTAGAGACAAAGTTATAGTTTACATTTGCAAACAAGAATAATTAAAATAGAACTAAGCATTTAACACATGTCACTAGAAAAAGAGCAACAGAGTAAACCTAAAGAAACAGGAAATAGGAAATGAGAATAAGAGCAAAACTGAGTGGAATTGAGAGTAAAAATAACAACACCTAAATTTACGTACTGGAAAAGAGGAAAAAAGTGTGAGGCATTTAAAGAACACACTCAACTCTATATTAATAAATTCTTCTATATTAATAAATTCTAAATTTAAATAAAGGGGATGCAATTTTTTATAGGGAAAAACATGAAAAATGAATTTACTAATAGCCATTAAAAAGAAAATTGAAATAGTAATCAGAACTCCTCAGCAGCAAAACTTAAACAAATAAAAAAAAATTTCCACAAATCAAAACTACACCCCCATACTCACGTCCACATAGTTTTACAGGTGTGCTGTACCAAATTTTAAAGAAAAAGACAGGTTGTTCTATAAAATAGAAAAAAAAAAGAGAAAGCTGGATAACTCATTTTTAGGACTGGTTAGTATAACCTTAGTTGTTAGAGAGAATCATAGTTTATAAAAAAAATTATAAGCTCACTTCACTTTACATATAGATACAAAATCTTAAGTTAAATATTAGCTAAGTAAATCTAGAAGTGTGTGAAAAGACATATTGTCATAAAGCACTATTTATCCTGCAACTATGAGAATTGTTGAATCTTCACTAGATACCTAAAATTTTCCTGTTTATGGCCTAATAAAATCACATGCTTATTTCAATACATAGAGCAAATGGACTTAAAAAATTCAGCATCTCCTTATGATAAATCTCTTAAAAGGAAATACAAAGAAACATCCTAAATTATAGAGTCTATATGACAAAAAGCTTAGCAAAAGCTTAACATCATACTTAGCAGATAGTTTAATTTTATATAATTCCATGTAAGACCAGCAATAGCATAGTGTTGTAAAGCCATGGGCTCTATTAAGCATCTTGCTGAGTATGTCAAAATTGCAAAGCCTTGTTTATTCACCTGGGCTATTTTTCAGTCTTGTTTATGCAACTGGAAATTTTGAAAAATGAAATAATGCCTTGCAGACGTAAATCACATAGTTCTGCAATGCACCAGATCTCCCTGCAGACAAAGTATAGTCTTCCCCACTGCTTGCTAAAAAAGTGGCAGCTTCACTAGACATAGGATTCCTCTCATTTGGAGCATCCTATTGTATGTGAAGGCTCCACCTGTCACTTATGACACAGTCTGAGATTTGCGGTTTGGGGAACTAGTGTAATTACACTAATACTCCAGCTACTGCTATTATTATGAATAATAAATTGCTTTGTCTCTGAACCAGGACTGTTGCGTCTTCTGTCAGCACCCATAAAAACAGTGGCAGGCTAAGTTATTATCTTGCATTGTTTTTTTGTGTGAGTGTGAAAGTTCTTTTACTTCTAGCTCTTTTCTGCCAAACTTATTTTGAGTAGGGTAAAATCACAATGCACAAGAATGCTATCAGCTAGGATAGTTATTATTGAACCTAATACTGAAGGTATGGGCCAAAGATTAAAAAAGAAAAAGAAACAATAGTTATAAAAATTTGAAATGATAACAAAAAATGGTTTGTATTTACAGATGAAAATTACCTTCATAAGAGATTTATTTAAATGTACAGTCAACAATTAGAACTAATAAAAGAATACAGAAAAAGCTATTAGATTTATAAAAAATTAAGACTGCTGCTCTAAACCAAGAATAGAAAGCAAAAAAAGTATAGAAAACTAAAAACATTTGTGAAAGAATGAAAACTATAAAGTACACAAGAAATAACCTAATAAAATAATAAATGGAAACCACAGAAAAACTAAAATTATTTTTAAAGGAAATAAAAAACAAATACTAAAGAAAATAAATAAATAGAAAATATCCAAATGCTAAATAAAATAATTAAAAACAAGAAAAAAAATAAAGTAAATTTAAAAAGTAAGTAAATGAAGAATTAAGCTACATTTATAGATGATATAAATTAAAAATGTAAAAAGTTTTTCAAATTAATCTGCAAATGTAATGCCACTCTAATCAGCATCACAGTAGAAATTTTTGAGAAAACTGACAAGCAGATTCAAAATTAGTAAAGTAAATTGCATGTTTATGATTAGTTAAGATTAAAGAGGGAGACACATGCTAGCAAATATGAAGACATACTATGTAGACTGTTGAGAATAGAATAGACATATGTCCAAATGGTAACATTGTCTCAGTTCACGATGACACTACTAATTAGAGGGGGAGAGATTGCCTGTCTCATAGATGGCACTGGACAAACTGATTAACTGTATGGGTAAAAATAAAGTGTAATTTCTGCCTGAGATCATAAGCAAAAGTCAACCCCCTTAACCATCCTGATTAAGCACCTGAATGTGAAAGGTGAAGCTATAAACAAAATAGAAGAGAATATCTTTGTGGGCAGAGGATGGGAAAAAACATTTTAAACATGACAAAAGGGCACAAATCATAAGAAAAAATAAATCTAACAATATCAAAATTATTTATTTAACAAAGATACATAAGGAGAACTAAAGAATGGGTAACAAAATTAATATCTAGAACATAAAATAAATTCATTGATTAAAAAAGAGACAATGGTTGTAAATTCACAGGAGATGAAACTTGAATAGTTAATAATGGCATGATAGAGATATTTAATGTTACTTATTATCCGAGAAATTCAAATGAATACGAAAAGTGGGATACCACTTTAAACTCATTGGAATGGCTAACTGGAAAATCATGTAATTGCAAGCATATTAGTTAAGGCTGTTGGTTACATTATAAGGAACCGAATACCTGTCTAATATTGGTCCAAGCAACCAAGACATAAATATCTCACACAATAATGAGTGTAGAGGTGGGGTTGCTCTAGATTCATGCAGAAATTTAGCAATGCCATTAAGGCCTTCTTTTTTTCTTTAGCTTTCTTATTTGTTTGGCTTTTCATCTTTCAGTGGTTGCTTTGTGGGGGATAAGATGGTTGTTTATGTTCTAGGCATCATATCCTATGGCACCATTCAGAGAAAGAATGGGATGGGGCTGTTCAAAGAGGGTCAACTTTCATGCCCATCACTTTCTGCTGGAAAATAAAGTATTTCCTGGACGAGTTCTTCTTGCATCACATTGATCGGAAGCATGTTATGTGACCAACGCTTAGCTGCAAAGATGTTGGAAAATTGTGTATCTAACAAAGAGAAATTGGCTTAGACTAATTTGCTCCTAGAGCTGAGCTCACTGTCAATATAACAAAAATTAACAAAGACAAAGGATGGCAGGAGGACTTTGGAGAAGGCCATTAATAGCTCTGTCACTTTGACTGTTGTGACAATGAGAAGAAATGTATACATTCATGTACTAATAGTAAGGGGTATGCAAACCGGTACAGACATATAGGAACTTAGTGAAATTCAGTCCATATACAACCTCTGAGCCAGCAATGAGTATAAAATTGAGAAAAACAGTTACACAGTTTCCTATGGAACAAGTCCTGAGATAAAAAGAAAAAAGAAAGCAAGTAAGCTGGCCCGGCAGCTGGAGATCTGGGCTCTAGTTTTTCTAATAACAGTGTGTCATTGAGTGAATTGTTGACCTCTCTGGGACTTGTTTGCTTCATTTGTAAAGTGTGGCAAATATATTAGGTTCACAGTTCTCAAACTACACCCTTAAGGAACACCAAAGTTTGATGAATTGGTCCAGGTTCTCTCTTGATAAAATAAAATCTTGGTGGCTTTTAACCTGACAATTATCTGAACTTCAAGTGTCCTGCAATGTTTTTTTTTTCTTTAACTTTTTGTGACTGCTGTTAGTTTTCTGCTACTGTATATTAGCAGATGACAAAATGAATTATACAAATAATAAAAAATTCTGACATAATTAAAACCAGCTTATTGTTTAATGAAAACACATGGCCTTGGTTTGATGTCATATTTTGGCATGCAACATTGACTTATTTTTTGCTAGTAAAATTATCCCACATTTGTATGAGGCCATTACACAGCTAAGCCTTTCATGGTGTTTCATAAAGAGCACCCCAAGTGTTAGGCATTTCCTTCTGAACAGGCTGGAGCCCACACTCTGAGATTCTTACAGTTATTTTTACCTTCATTAGTCTATCTTTTAATTATTATCCTATTAGAAGAGCAATATGTATTTATAGAGCTTCTGACAAGGTTGAATAAATAATGAGCACTTGCCTTGTGGATGAAGATACTCTAAGACCAAATTGTTAGTATAGGACCTCATCTATACCCCTAGATAAAATTTTAATTGTTGAAAATTACTTCTTGCAAGTTACCACAAGCCTTTCTAACTTTTTTTTTAAGTGAACCTTTTTAGAACCTATTTGTACGTAACTTTTATAGTATACAGACATATCTCATTTTACTGCACTTTGCTTTATTGCATTTCATGGATATTGCATTTTCTACAAGTTGAAGGTTTGTGGCAATCCTGCATGGAACAAGTCTGTTGACACCATTTTCCCAACAGCATGTGCTCACTTTGTGTCTCTGCATCACATTTTGGTAATTCTCACAATACTTCAAGCTTTTTAATGATGATTATGTTTGTTACAGTAAGCTGAGATTAGTGACTTTTGATGCTGCTGTTGTAATTGTTTTGGGGCACCACGGACTGTACCCATACAAGATGTCAAACTTGATCGATAAATGTTGTGTATGTTCTGAGTGCTCCACCAACTGGCCATTCTCCCTTCTCTTTTTCTCTCTCAGGCTTCTCTATTCCCTGAGACACAACAATATAGAAATTAGGTCAATTAATAACCCTAAAATGGCCTCTCAGTGTTCAAATGAAAAGAGTCTCATGTCTCTCACTTCAAATCAGAAGATAGAAACGATTAAGCTTAGTGAAGGAGGCATGTCAAAAGCTGAGACAGGCCAAAAGTTAGGCCTCTGGCACCAAATGGTTCACCAAGTTGTAAATACGAAGGAAAATTTCTTGAAAGAAATTAAAAATGCTATCACAGTGAACACATGAATATAAGAAAGCAAAATAGACCTACTGATATGGAGAAAGTTGGAGTGGCGTGGATAGAAGATTAAACTAGCAACAAGATTCACTTAAACCAAATCCTAATCCAGAGTGAGATTTTAACTATCTTTAATTCCATGAAGACTGAGAGAGGTGAAGGAGCTGCAGGAAAAAAAAAAAAATTGAAACTAGAAAATGTTCGCTAGGCATGGTGACTCATGCCTGTAATCCCAGCCAAGGTGGGCAGATCACTTGAGGTCAAGAGTTCAAGACCAGCCTGGCCAACATGGTGAAACCCTATCTCTGCTAAAAATACGAAAGTTAGCCAGGTGTGGTGGTGCAGGACTGTAATCCCAGCTACTCAGGAGGCTGAGGCAGGAGGATCGCTTGAACCCAGGGGGCAGAGGTTGCAGTCAGCTGAGATCATGCCACTGCACTCCAGTCTGGATGACAGAGAAAGACTCTGTCTCAAAGAAAAAATAAAAAAGAAAAAAGAAAGAATATGTTGATCCATGAGATTTAAGAAAAGAAGCCATCTCTATATCATAAAAGTGCAAGGTGAAACATCAAATTTTGATGAAGAAGCTACAGCAAGTTATCCAGAATGTATAGCTAAGATCACTGATGAAGGTGGCTACACTAAACATTTTCAATGTAGAAAAATCAATCTTCTACTGAAAGAAGATGCCATCTAGGACTTTCATAGCTAGAGAGAAGTCAATGCCTGGCTTAAAGCTTCAAAGGATAGTCTGACTCTCTTGTTAGGAACTAATAGAGCTGGTGTGTTGAAGTTGAAACCAATGCTCATTGACTATTCCAAAAGCCCTAGGGCCCTTAAGAATTATTATAAATCTACTCTGTCTGTGCTCTATAAATGAACGACAATGCATAGATGACAGCACATCTGTTTACAGCATGGTTTACTGAATATTTTAAACTCACTGTTGAGACTTACTGCATAGAAAAAGAGACCTCTTTGAAAATATTACTATTCATTTACAGTACACATGGTCACCCAGGAGCTCTGATGGAGATGTATAAGGAGATTAATGGTTTTATGCCTGCTAAGACAATATCTATTTTGCACTCCATGGATTAAGGAGTAATTTTGACTTTCAGGTCTTATTATCTAAAACATTCATTTCCTAGAGCTAAAGTTGCTATAAATAGTGATTCCTCTCACAGATCTGGATAAAGTAAATTGGAAACCTTCTGGAAAGGATTCATCATTCTAAATGCCATTGAGAATATTCATGATTCATGGGAGGAGGTAAAAAATATCACCATTAACATGAGTTTGAAAGAAGCTGATTCCAACTATCATGGATGACCTTAAGAGGTTCAAGACTTCAGTGGAGAAACTAAATGCAGATGTATTAGAAATTATAAGGGAACCAGAATTAGAGGTGGAGCCTGAAGATGTGACTGAATTGCTACAATCTCATGATAAAATTTAAATTGATGAGGATTTGCTTCTTATGGATGAGCAAAGAAACTAGTTTCTTGAGATGGAATCTGCTTTTGGTGACAATACTATGAACATTTTTGAGATGACATCAAAGGATTTAGAATATTACAGAAACTTAACTGATAAAGCAGTGGTAGGGCTTGAGAAGATTGACTCCAATTTTGAAAGAAGTTCCACTGTGGGTAAAATGCAGCATAGCATGCTACAGAGAAATATTTTGTGAAAGGAAGAGTCAATTGATATGGAAGATTTTATTGATGTATTATTTTTAAAAATTGCTATGGCCACCCCAGTCTTCAGCGATCACCAGTCTAATCAGTCAGCAGCCATCAGCATTGAGGCAAGAACTTCCATGAGCAAAAAGATTATGACTTGCTGAAGCCTCCTGGAATTGTTAGCATTTTTTAGGAACAAAGTATTTTACAAATTAAGATAGGTGCATTTTTTTTAGGCATAATGCTATTGAACACTTAAAAGACTCCAGTATAGTTACACATAACTTTTATATGCACCGGCAAACCAAAAAATGTATGTAACTAGCTTCATTGCAATATGTGCTTTATTGTGGTGGTCTGGAACTGAAACCAAAACATCTCTGAGGTGTGTCTGGATAAAATTTATGCAGATTACCCTAAACAATATATTAGTAAGTCCAACTAGTAAAGCAGTGGAGACCAATAACATTTCTTGCAACCCCTGTTAAAAAAAAATGACTCACCTTGCACTCTGGTGTCTGGTGTCACAATAGTGTTAAGTTTTCAGCATTGGGATATTCTTTTCTTTTCTCTTCAGAAGCCATAATATGTTATGCTGACAATTTTGGCAGCTATCAGAGTCTTAAATTCAATGTAGAAAAGCAAATATGTTGTTTTATTAACAGGGAACACGTTCTTCAAGTGAAATAGTTTATAACACACATGTAAACAATGTCTGTGGAGCTGCTGCTGTGGTCCTGAGAATGAGTGGGGAGGAAGCAGCCTCACTTCTTCTCCTTTCAGTGTTTTTTCTTGGACCCTCCCACTGTAAGTGAAGAAATCATACACGAGCAATGCAAAAAATGAGAAGATCATGTCTCTTCCTGAAGAAAGGTTTTCCCAGATGGCTTTTGGGCAGCGACCATGAGAATGGCCAACTCCTAAGGGTGAGGGCTGTCCACGTGGACTGCTGAGTGACAGTGTATGGCCTTAATGTCCGGAACTTGGGTTCAGAAAATATCCTAAAGTGGTTTCCTCACATACATATAAAGACAACCATAGACTGGTTCTTCTTAAGTCAAACTAATTGGGAAACTGAGAAGGTTCTGGTTGCTTCCATTTTGGAGATAGAGGAGAAACAAGGAAATTGAGAAAACATTGAAGGATCTCTCTTTTTTATGTGGAATAAAAATTTACATCTTTTTCTCAAAGAGCTAAACAATTCTGAGGAAATTTATTTTACCACATCCTGGCTAGAGTATTGCAAGGGGACTTACAGAGTCTTTCTATTGACCTGGAGTTTCTGTTCAAACATATTCATGAGGTGTGATAATAGTCTTTAAAATTCCCCTGGATCATCTGAACTTAAATGTTACAGCTATAACATTGTTTACTTTTTAATATAACAGAATATAAAAGGATTCCAGTACGTTGCCACATGTAGTCATCCGAGGGAGAGAGAGAAAATTTTCCATAATGAAAAACAGATTAGTCCTTCCTAATTGTGCACTAAATAAGCCGCCCTATCAAGCTAATGAATTGGTACCTTGATGGTGTCTTGCATTAGAAATTTAATTTCAATGAGCATGTTTTCCAGTTATTAGGGACCATAGATGATGCTACTGTTTTCACTCTCCTGAGTTTAAAATTTGAAAGTACTGAGATTACCTTAAATCTTCCATCAAAATTGATTCTGTTTCCCCTTTTAAAACTATAAGAAAATTCTCTACTATCCAAAGATAAAGTTTTTCTCTAGTGCAAGTGACTCCCCTCAAATAACAAGGGCAAAGCCAAGATGTGGCTATATAAATGCCTCCATGATATCTCTATTTATAATTACAGCTGCCTCATGATTATTAACAGAAGAATGTTTGTCTGTGGAAATCATCCTGTTTTGCTTGCGTAATTACTAGCTAATAATTCTATTTGTTCAACCTCATAAACAGGAACATAAACCGGCCTACATGTTCATGGCCCAGTTTGTAAGCTTGGAGCTGGATGGAGGCTTCCCTTCTGCTTGACTGGCAGGTGGACAGCCTGCTTCCTGTTTAACTTCCACAGCATATTGTCGTGTAGAACTGCAAACCATTACAGAATCGAGATGAATTTCTGCTGGAGTCTCAGCTTTGTTTTAAGATTCATTTTCCATCTCACAAAAGTAGCGATCTTAATTTGACAAGTGATACAATCTCTCCTGCAAAACTCAATATTAGATTCTTCCTCCTTTACCATCGTGGGAGGATCAAGTTAGAAATAAATTGTTTATCTAATGTAAAATATGGTGCCAGAGACAGGACCCCCTCTTCCCTCCAATAATACCCTGACAAGGTGTTGTTATAGGACAACTCATGCACCCATCTATAGGTTTTTAGCTAGGAATGAGTTGAATAAAACCGTTCTTCATTTGTTGCTGTTGGGAAATTAGTGTAATGCATTTCCTGGGCTAGGTTTTTTTTTTTTTTTTTTTTTTTTTGAGACAGTTTCGCTCTTGTTGCCTAGGATGGAGTGCAATGGCGTGATCTGTGACCTTGGCTTGCTGCAACCTCCGCCTTCCAGGTTTAAGTGATTCTCCTGCCTCAGCCTCCCAAGTAGCTGGGATTACAGGTGCCTGTCACCACGCCTGGATAATTTTTGTATTTTTAGTAGAGATGGGGTTTCATCATGTTGGTCAGGCTGGTCTCGAACTCCTGACCTCAGGTGATCTGCCAGCCTCGGCCTCCCAAAGTGCTGGGATTACAGGCGTGAGCCACCATACCCGTTTTTTGCTAGTCTTATGATAAAGATTAGTGTTTTGAATTAAAAAAAGGCCACGAAAGGTGATTAATAGCTTTAAAATATTTTTAACAGACTTCAAATTAAACAATTACCTGTGATGTACAAATGTAACTTATATGTTAAGTAGAGATCACTTCATTTGTGGTTGAACTTTACCTCTTTTAATTATGAAAATGTGCTTCTTGGAGAGGTGGGAATGACCTTTTCCTAACACTTTTAATTTATCCTCTGCCTGGAGGAGAGAAAAATACTTTAGATAAACCATCTGGAAAACTTCTAATTTGTTCTATGAAAAAATAAACATTCTGCTCAGCAGAAATAACCCAACTGGCAAGAGTCTTCTTTCCATTTGGATTATTTCTTATCTACCCTTTATTATTGTTGTAAATTAAACCTTCGCATCTAAACTCAGCACCACATAAAATATAGAGGACAGTATTTGCCCTGCCTTTCTGTAAAATGTTTTAGAATTAAAGATATAGAGATATCTGTATGTATATGGCCAAAACAACATACAGGCTAATGAAAAATGTGTGAATTATGTGGCTGTTTACTCTTTTGTACTCATAGATTTTAATATAAAGATCCCCTTATTTGAATATATATAGTATGAGAAGACAAATTTTGGTGAGGAAACTCCTTGGTGCTAAATACAACTTAAAAATGTAAACTCATTTTAAGAAATGTCAAATTTCTCACGGAGTCAATTGTTACTATTTATTGTGTGCTTTCTCTGTTCCTGGCCCTATACTAAGTTTCTTACATGAACTAATGAAGAAGGTCCTAGTGTTATCCCCATTTCACAGATAAACAGAGTTAAAGAGAGACTGACTTGGACCAACAAAATCATGGGACCAATAAGTTCTACAGTTTGGATTTGTACTAAGGAATTCTGTTCTCATAGAATGCATTGAACTCATACAACATTCTAAGCTTTTATATAAAAAGCAGTTTGGCTGTAGGAATAGAAAAATGCACTCAGCCAACCAATACTGCTTTACACTATACAGTTTTAATCTGAAAATACTTTATATTTAGACTTTAGTTACTGTATATGGTCAATGTATGTAATGTATATAAAATGGTATTAATATGTATAGATGGTAGCTTATCACCTTTTAAGAAATGAAAATAAAATAAAATAAAACAAAACATAATAGCTAATGTGCAGGAATTCAGGAGCCATGGAGGTCAGCACAGGAGCAGCAAACTGGTTTAAGTGGAGGGGTGGTTTACTGCTAGCATTGTGATCAGAATCTTGTCCCAGTGACCAGTCTCCTGAGGTTGAATGGATTGAGCTGGAAGGAGATAGCTGTCACTTAAGCACTCTCAAATGAGTCCACTCCTTTTCCTCCTTGCTATCACACCTTATTCCTGTGGTCTCTTACTTATTTCTGTAATTAAGTCAAAAGTCTCTTTTCTGGGCTCCCTTACTCTGGTTTTCTACATTTCTGTTCTTTAATTCACCAATCCATTCTCCACATTGCTGCTAGAATGGGTTCTATACAATTCAAATCTGCTTCTCTCATTTTTCTATTTGAAATTCTTCAATTGCCTCTTAGTGCCTTCAGGATAAAACCCAAACTCCTTAGTCCGACACGCAAGGCCTTTCATGTTTGGTAGCTATAAATATCCAAGTTACAGACTCTGATGTGCAAAAATGTAACTTTCTTTATTTCAGTAACTCAATTTGACTTTCCAATTCTTAGAACTCAGTCTGCAAAATGGCAGACAATTTAATCTAGATATTTTCTAGATTTCTCTGTCTAATTTACCTGTTTTTCAGTCAGCTCAGGTTTAACATTCAATCATAATCAGAATGTCTCCTATATGTATTTTCCCCACCCACATCAGTTAGTAGAATATTCAAGAGGCACCAGGGTGAGTGTGGTAGAGGACACCTGTGTGTCAGTTGTAATCCGAATGGATTCCAGGCCGCCTTTGCTATAGCTAGTGACTCCACTCCCATCTTGGTTCCTGGAACTGGTGGCTAAACCTCCTTAGATCCCAACTGGAAACGAGTTACTCCACAATCTGCTGTGGAGTGCCTTTATTTTGGCTATGGTGACCTTTAGGAAGTCCCAGAAAGTCTTTATTTATTAGGTTGGTGCAAAAGTAATTGTTACCTGCCCAAATGCTCATCAGTCAACAAGTGGATAAAGAAACTGTCATATATATATATATATATGTATATACACACACACACACACACACACATATATATATATATATATAATGGAATACTACTCAGCCATAAAAAGGAATGTATTAATGGCATTCACAGCAACCTGGATTGGATTGGAGACTATTATTCTAAGTGAAGTTTTGAGTTGGAGATGCTGCTTGGATACAGCTAGTGAACCCACAAATGAATATTCCAGATTATCATTCTGTCACACATTCACCTCCCGCTTACTTTTTTTTTAGTTGGATTTGTTTTCATAATCTGTCTTGCAATAAACACACACAGACACACACATCACCTGGCTAACTTTTTTTTTTTTTTTGAGACGAATACCAGGGCCTGTTGTAGGGTGGTGGGAGGTGGGAGGGATAGCATTAGGAGATATACCTAATGTAAATGACAAGTTAATGGGTGCAACACACCAACATGGCACATGTATACAAATGTTACAAAACTGCACGTTGTGCACATGTACCCTAGAACTTAAAGTATAATAAAAAAATTAAAAAAGTAAAAAAAAAAGAAAATTTTTGATGTGGGTATATATGCACCTGAGTTAACATCTGAACCTGGATTAAGAAGATGCTGGTATTGTTTAAATAGAAATCACAGGTAAAGTTTTAAGAGCTAGAATATGTTTGCTTTTAAATAATGTGAAATTAAATAAGGGTTATGTTTCCCTGTAGATTTTTTAAACAGTAGAGTTAATGAATCAAAAAGCATGACTTAGTATCAACACATGGATTCCATGCCAACTGGTAATCAATCATATACCATATAGCAGTACTTTATTCTCTTGAGTAAGGACATTTTCACATTGCTTACCATTATTTTTTGCTAGAAAATTTCCTTTGAAAAGATCACACTAGGTACACTTAAACCTAATTAAATAATAAAAATCTCAGAAGTAGTGGAATTTAATAAATAAGTTGCCTAAATTGTGGTTCAAGTTACATATAAATGTATGTACTGCATATTAAATATTTTCATCTGAACTTTTTAAATAACAGAAAATAGTTTTTTTCTACTTTCACCATTTTTCCCCACCCTGAACAATATGGTTTTGTATGTATATTTGTTCTTTTTTCCACCAGCTACCATAAATGTATGGAGATGATATCAATGAAATACTGAATTGGATATTAAGAAAGTGAATTTTTATACAAATTAAGATATAATATACTGATGTGATTTTATGTGTATATTTTATGTATAAAACTTTTGTGTATTCTCATAATTGTGCTTTAGAATTTTTCTACTTTTAGTTGAATACATTCTTACATATTACTGTAGCTTTCTTATTCCCTTCCCCTACCTTATCCCACTTAAGTCAGCATTTTTTAAACCCCGACTCTTATGGTAAAATGACTAAGATTATCCCAGCCCAATTATTTTTATAATGCATGTAGTCTTCTGTTGATCTATTAAGTACTCTCAGACCCCACCAGAAAAATGCTGGACCTGGGCTTTGCCGTTACTGTGTAAAAGAGAAAGTAAAGGGCATGAGGAATAAGAAAGTTTCATCCTTCAATGATTAATTATTGTTATTCTCTAAAGGGATATGTCTTCTAGATATCATGAAACTTGTATGTGTCACCTCTAGGATAGAGCTGATTTGATATAGGTTGAATTTTTAAAAGATATCAATAAATGGACCAATCCATGGGGATCTAAGAAGGAAAGATGATGTATGAATGAGAAGTCAATAAAGACTGAAAAAATTCTCCTGAATATTACCTTATCAGGAAACCCTGACTCATAGGGCTTCTAATTTGCACTCCATAGCAATCCCTGACTCTCAACCCTTCTGACACTCGCTGTCCAGGTGAATCCATAGCCAAAGCCAAGGACATATCAGCAATTTCGACTTGGTCTCTGGTCTCATTGGTCAACAGGCAAGAGGTAAGAGGACTGAGCATTCCCAAATTCACATTATCTGGTGAAGGGGGAAAGAGAGTATATTAAGTGGTTCTTGCATTGCTATAAAGACATGCTTGAGGCTGGGTAATTTATAAATAAAAGAAGTTTAATTGGCTTAAGGTTCTGCAGGCTTTATAGGACACATGATGGCATCTGCTTCTGTGGAGGCCTCAGGAAGTTTCCCCAGAAGTCAGAGTGGGAACAGTTGTCTCACATGGCAGGAGCAGAAATAGGGGTGTCGGGGGAGGATGCCAAACACTTTTAAAGGACCCGAGCTCTTGTGAACTCAGAGAGAGCTCACTTACCACCAAGGGGATGGCCCAAACCATTCATGAGGGATCCAGCCCCATGATCCAAACACCTCCCACCAAGCTCCACCTCCAGCATTAAGGATAACATTTCAACGTGAGATTTGAGTGGGGACAAATATCAAAACTATGTCAGAGGGAATGAAATTTTAAAATCTCCAGTGAGGGTTCATAAAGAAAGTATTTAGTTATAATATTGCATGTGATTGCCTTCACGAATGCAAATGCTGTAAATCCTATATACACATTGAGGATGATTTAGCATGATAGTCTAGAAGATTTTTCCCATTGTAATCATTTTTCCCCTAGGGAGAAATATTTTATGAATTGTAAAAAATGGATTTTAAAATTAATTGTAGTGAGAAAAACAAATTTATATATTGAAAACTGTCTATTGTATGTGTGTGTGTGTTGTGTATTGCTATACGTACATATATATAAGATATATAAGCTTATGTATATTTAAATTGAAGATGACTTATGGACAAAATGAGGGCACGTTTGGATTCTGTAAGCATTCTACCTTCTAATTTACTACTTCTTTTCTATACCTTGCAGACAGGCCTCTTGCCTGTATTTATAGAGGGCTCTGCTTCTACCAATAATCAAAGGATGATTTGAGGTCATAGACAAAAGAATCACAGATAATTAAGTATAACACTTTATTGATTAGGACAGGGTCATGCTTCCATTTGTCTGAGAAGAGAAGATAGTACACATTGTGAATAGCCAGGGAGATGCCATACACTTAGAGGACTTCTAGAGAGGATATAGTGTGTAGGTGTGGTGTTGACTAATGATTGCCAGGTCAGGTCTCTTCTCTCTTCTTCCTGGGCACATGGCTGAACAGCCACCCTTGTGGCCAGTTGAACATGAGAAAAAGTGAATGTGTAACCTTTAGGTCACTTGTCTAAAAGGAAATCACTTTCCTTGGACTTCTTATGTTTTCTTTTCCCTTGATTTAGAACATAGAGGTGTCCACATTCAGCTTCAACTCTGCAAATGAGGACGCAGTCCTGGGAATAGGGGGCCCACAAGATGAAAAGAACTTGTCTGAATGAATTTATGGCCTGGAATTTCTACATACTTTTAAGCAAGATAAAAAATATGTATTATTCAATGTAAGGTGACTGTATTTTTTGATGTTTTGTGGCCAGTATCTTCACTAGTATAAACGGGCTCAGGATGAGTCCATGATGAAGAAGAAGAAAACCTCAGGGTTATGTGATTTTATGTGGTAGATATATCCCAGGCTTGGATGTTTCAGATAAAAAGAAAATAGACACAGCAAAAAACAGATAGGGCTATCTCCAGAAGAGATGAACATACGTAGAGAAAAGGCCGAAAGTCAAAGGAATGTGTAGAGCATAAAGGGGGGCTGGTAAGTAACTTAATGGTAAAGATGGGAGGAACTGATCTGAGGCCCTAGAATTGTACTCCTCAAACTTGAGTGTACAACAGAATCACTGGGAGAGCCTGCTAAAACAAAGTTTCCTGTTAAAACTGGAAATTATTGCTTAGGCAGATTTTGAGCTGCTGACTTGTTTAATGGGCTGTTTCTGCCAACACCTCTGAAATTCATATTTCGGTATTTACAAGTGAATTTTTTCTACCATTCTTGGTCTGACAATCATATTATATATCTTGGTCTCTAGAGTTTGACACTACTGCACTTTGTCAGTGTAATTTTAAAATTTCTTTAAAGATAATAACTTTTTAAATGATATCTGAACATATGTCCATGTGGAATATGCACTTATTAAATGCTTTAGAAATTCTGTTATTTAATTAAAATTAATTTGTATTATAATTCAATAGAAAGGTTAAAAGTTATAACACTCTGACAGTGAAAACCCGATGCCACAGGCTATTCACTGTTTTTCTTTTTCATAGCTACAATAGAATATGTACTTGGACTCAGGCTCAGAAATTACCAAACTGTCATAACTGACCCAAAGATGCTTCCGTAAGTGTCTTCTTTTTGCAACCATGAAAACTCTATGTTCTTTTTGCTTATTCCCCATTTTACTTACATGAAAATTTATTGCACTTTGTTGATTATTTCAAAATTGTCCATCTTGCCTAATAGACTCCTAGAAACCATAAATAACAGATCATGTATGTTGTATTCGTCATGATATTCTCAATGCCTTACATAGTGCTTGGCTCACAGGAGGTCATACATTTGCTAAATGAATAAACTAATAGATGAATGAATGAGGAATAAATGAATGAGTAGGGAATTAACTAATATTGAGCATATATACATTTGTGTGTTACATATGTATGTATATTACATGCGTATATGTACACACACATACCACCTTGGACAGCACTGTTTCTTATAAATTTTACAGTGTTTTAACTGAAATTAGAAATTTCATTTCCCTATTAACATATATATGATATATATATATCATATATATCCACACACACACACACACATATGTATGGACAATGATAATCTTAGTTCATACTTCCTTTGCCCAATTATCATTGCTAAGTAGTTCTATTTCTTTATATCCAGTTACTTATAAGGTTTACATAACCATTAGCTCTTTTAGTCTTGCAAGCTTGGGACACTTATTTGCAGTGTTTTGACCCTGCTGAAAGATTTTTCTGTTGGTTTTTGTCCTTGAATGAGACTATTTGGAATATGTCCTTTTGCCTTTTAGTTTTGGTTAAGCATGAATCTATTCTTTTGTAGTTATTTTTGCCTTTTTTTGGTTATAATAATGTTTCAGAAGCTTCTGTTCTTTTTCAAAAACCATTTGATCATGAGGGAATTGGAATGTTACATTTCAAAAATTGAATACCTCATCTTGAGGAATGAAAAGCTTTGAAAGGGAGGTATCCAATGTCCTTGCATTTAGACTAGAGCTGAGTCTGAGCTGACTTGAAAGCTGAGACATCAAAAGTATACAATTTAGCTCAGTTTTCTCAAACTAATCTTCAAGACACCTAAAATGCAAGCTTTGCTCATCTGCCTCCTTTCAGTTCCAATATCTTGTTCAATTTCTGAAACACAAGAACAAAGGTTTTATGGGAAATTGTTAGTTAATTGAACCATGCTTATTGTAAGAATGAAGGGACAAACAAATGGTAACAAAATTTGTGACAATTTTAGCATTTTTAACTTCTTTATCTGTAAATTTAAGTAATTTATATTCAATATACATTTTCTTTGAATTATCGGATACTTAGTATGTTTAATTTTTTTTACCCAACATATACTAGACAATCTGATGGCTTACAAGAGTGTTTAAATAATTATTTACACATCTAACCTTTTTTATTTTAATTGACAACAGAGTATTTACAGAACTTTGTTCAAGAAATCTAATATACTATGTTTTTACATCTTACCTCTCTTTTGTTTTTAGTATAAAGGTTTTCCAGTATGAATGTATAATTGCATGCCCTTTTTTCTAAAACAAAAATAAATTTCCACTGGGTAAATGATATATGTTCATTGTAAAATTGGCCTGAAAAAAAATTAATGTATTTCTTTAACAAAAACATGTTTATGTTAATAGTACTGTTTAATCTTTTTTTCCAATCAGAATGGTCACTTTTATGTTTTTTTTTAAATCAACTTTTCAGATCTTCCTCTGAACTTTATTTTTTTCTGAATATCAGAAATAACTCTTTCCTTTTTCATTATGTTAAAGTTTAATCATTCCCGGAAATGACACTGAAGTTTCTGATTTTATGGGAACCATCTTTAGACACTGTCTTAATTTTCAATTGGGTATATTGTTTATACCACTTTTTCCCAACTTTTAAACAGCAGATATTTTTAAGCAACTGCTATTTTCTAGTGAAGTTATAACTACTTTCAAGCGATTCTTATAACTTGCCAGCAAAATATATGTACATACAATTACAAAAGGATAGATTTTATTTTAAAAAATGAAAGCATTAAAATCACACAAATGGATTACTTTTAGTGACTGTGATAGTTAATAGGAAGTGTCAACTTTATTGGATTGAAGGATGCAAAGTATTGTTTCTGGGTGTGTCTGTGAGAGTGTTGCCAGAGGAAATTCACATTTGCGTCAGTGGGCAGGGCGTGGTGGCTCATATCTGTAATCACAGCACTTTGGGAGGCTGAGGCTGGTGGATCACCTGAAGTCAGGAGTTTGAGGCCAGCGTGGCCAACATGGTGAAATCCCATCTCTACTAAAAATACAAACATTAGTCGGGCATGGTGGTGTGCACCTGTAGTCCCAGCTACTCGGGGGGCTGAGGCAGGAGAATCACTTGAACCTGGGAGGCAGAGATTGCAGTGAGCCGAGATCACACCACTGCACTCCAGCCTGGGTGGCAGAGCGAGACTCTGTCTCAAAACATAACAAAACAAAACAACACAAACACACACACACACACAAACATTTGAGTCGGTGGACTGGGACAGGCAGAACCACCCTCAATCTGGGTGGGCACCATCTAATCAGCTGCCAACATGGCTAGAATGAAGCAGGCAGAAGAAGTTGGAAAGAGCAGATTTGCTGAGTCTTCTGGCCTCATCTTTCTCCTATTCTGGATGGTTCCTGCCCTCGAACATCAGACTCTAAGTTCTTTGTCTTTTGGACCTCTTCTATCGTGGAAAGGGCAGCAGTTTGTCTTCACCAGAGTGGACACTTCAGATATGGGTTTGGCTATCCTGCAAACAATGCTTCTGCCAAGGCTACCATCCATGGACTCATGGAATGCCTTATCCACTGTCATAGTATTGCATACAGCATTGCCTCTGACCAAGGCACTCACTTTACAGTTAACGAAGTGTGGCAGTGGGCTCATGCTCAAAAAATTCACTTGTCTTACTATGTTCCCCAACATCCCGAAGTAGTTGGATTAATAGAATGGTGGAATGGCCTTTTGAAGTCACAATTACAATGCCAACTAAGTGACAATACTTTGTAGGGCTGGGACAAAGTTCTCCAGAAGGCTGTGTATGCTCTGAATCAGCATCCTATATACGGTGCTGTTTTTCCCATAGCCAGGATTCATGAGTCCAGGAATCAAGGGATAGAAGTGGAAGTGGCACCACCCACCATCACCCCTAGTGACCCACTAGCAAAATTTTTGCCTCCTGTTCCCACAACATTATATTCTGCTGGCCTAGAGGTTTTAATTCCAGAGGGAGGAATGCTACTATCAGGAAATATAACGATTCCATTAAACTGGATGTTAAGATTGCCACATGGCCACTTTGGGCTCCTCCTACCTTTAAGTCAACAGGCTAAGAAGGGAGTTACAGTGTTGGCTGGGGTTATGGACCCGGACTATCAAGATTAAATCAGTCTACTACTCCACAACGGAGGTAAAGAAGAGGGAATTCAGGAGATCCGTTAGGGCGTCTCCTAGTATTACCATGCCCTGTGATTAAGGTCAATGGGAAACTATGACAACCCAAATCCAGGCAGGACTGCAAATGGCCCAGACCTTCAGGAATGAAGGTTTGGGTCATGCCAGCAGGTAAAAACCCACTACCTGCTGAGGTTCTTGCTGAAGGCAGAGGGAATACAGAATGGGTAGTAGAAGAAAGTAGTTATCAATACCAGTTATGACCACATGATCAGTTGCAGAAGCAGGGACTGTAATTGTCATGGGTACTTCCTCTTATTTTATTAAGAATATGTTTGTGCATGTATACACTTGTACTAATAAAAGTCTTCATTTTATTTATTTTCTTTTTCCTTTATCATGTGACATAAAATTTACTGACTTCATATCAGCATTTAAATGTTAACTTTATGTAATAGCATTTAGGTTAAGGATTGGTGCACTTATGGTTGTACAAAGGATAGCCATATTATGTTAAGCAAAATTATGATCTTATTGTCTTGAAGATTGTGATTTTGTGAGATGTGTATGGGTTCAAGTTGACAAGAGGTAGACTTGTGTTGGTTAATATCAGGTGTTAACTTGATTGGATTGAAGGATGCAAAGTATTGTTTGTGGGTGTGTCTGTGAGGATGTTGCCAGAGGAGATTAAAATTTGAGTCAGTGGATTGGGAGAAGAAGACCCCACCCTCAATCTGGGTGGGCACCATCCAATTGGCTGCCAGTGTAGCTAGAAAAAGCAGGCAGAAGAAGGTGGAATGAGCGGACTTGCTGAGTCTTCTGGCCTTCATCTTTCTCCCATGCTGGATGCTTTCTGCCCTGGAACATCAGATTCCAAGTTTTCTGGCTTTTGAACTCTTGGTCTTACACCAGTGGTTTGCCAGGGACTCTCAGGCCTTTGACCGCAGACCAAAGGCTGCACTGTGGGCTTCCCTACTTTTGAGGTTTTGGAACTCAGATTGAGGCACTACTGGCTTCCTTGCTCCTCAGCTTGCAGACAGCCTGAGACTTCACCTTGTGATCACGTGAGTCAATGCTCCTTAATAAACTCCCTTTTGACTGGGTGCGGTGGCTCACGCCTATAATCCCAGCACTTTGGGAGGCTGAGGCGGGCGGATTGTCTGAGGTCAGGAGTTTGGGACCAGCCTGGCCAACATGGTGAAACCCCATCTCTACTAAAAATCAAAAAAAAAAAAAAAAAAAAAATAGCTGGCATGGTGGCAGGTGCCTGTAATCCCAGCTACTTGGGAGGCTGAGGCAGGGGAATTGCTTGAACCAGGGAGGCAGAGATTGCAGTAAGCTGAGATCGCACCACTACACTCCAGCCTGGGCAACAGAGCGAGACTCCATCTAAACAAACAAACAAACAAACAAACAAAAACTCATTTTACATATGCAATATCCTATAAGTTCTGTCCCTCTGGAGAATCTTGACAGTGACCTAGAGTTAGGGAATAATGTAGACTAGCATGCTTCAGTAACATTCAGAGAATTTGGTAGGTCATTTTGGTGCAGTGTAGTGGAGTCCAAGTAGAGTGACAATCTTACTGAGCTGTAAGTGGCAGATATTGCAATTCAAGGCTGCTGAAATGATAGAGATTTGCTGGGTGGTGGTACCAGGGAAGTGAAAGCTTTGTGTCTGGATTGGGAGTGAAGTCAGTTGTCTTTGTACGTGTTCACTACTTTACTATGGGTTTTTGCCCAAGTGCTGGGTACTCATGAACAGGAGAAACTTCCTGGGCCTTAGCAGAGAGCAGATCCTTCAGGCATGAGAGCTGAACATAGCTACCAAATGTTGAGAAATGCTGGGAGGTACGGGAGCTCTGGCCTAGTTGGAGTGGAAAGACCTCACTGAAGATTCAGGCGTTTGGTTGAGACTTCAAGAAGGCCTAGCCTTGGAGGTAAGGAGCACGTCCTAGAGTAGCAGCCACACTGTAAGAGTAAGAACCAAACATAACCAGAACTACTCTAACAAAGAATAAATTCAAGCAATTCAGGTGTCCAGGGTTCTTCCATTTGTGTCTCTTTCTTTAATGCCTGACTGTCAAGGTAAGCATGCTTGTCTGGATCAAGCAGCTGGAAGGGGAAAAATAGGAGGATCACACCTGGGAGATTTTTAAGAGCCAGGTGTAGAAGTCTACATTATTTCCGTTCATGTTTCATTACCTAGAACTCAGGCACAAGCCCATGCCAACTCCATGGGAAACTGGGAAATGTGGTTTGGCTCTAAGGCTGTAAGACATGGAATTAAATTTGGTGTGTAATTAGCCAATCTCTGAAACATTTACAATGCACACTGAAGCGGGGAGGGCCGGTGAGGAAGAGAGAGGAGCTGGAAAGATTCCAGTGTTGTGAAAACAAAATTCATTTCAAATCTTCATCTGTTTCTATATCTGGGAAAGGACACATCCTGCTCAAGAAGAACTGTTCAACACTTTCCCTACCATCATCAGGGAGAAAATTTCTAAGATTGTATGAACTTACATCAAGTGATCTTACTCTGGACATCGCTGCACTGGCTCCAGAAAGTTCATTTTCATGGAGCCAGGATCCAGCTGCTTTGGTTTAGGATTGCTGCAAGTCCACACAGATGTAGCTAAGAGGGGCTCCTGTAGGCTCTCAGTGCCTGCTATCAGCAAGAGGTGGCTGAGAACCTGAAACTTTGCCTTTTCTTTGAGTACAAATAAGTGCCTAAAGTCCTTACTCATCCAAGCACACAATAAATCATACATAGAAACTCCACATACTTAATGGCCAGATATGTGTGATCACTGAGAGTTTGGTTTATGGATTTATATAAATGATTCAAAATAAATAATATGCATATCTGTGGGCAATAAATGTAAAAAATATTATGAAAAATCAATAGATTTTCAAAAAATTATCAGATACATTTATTGCTAAACAACTTGATATACCTTCTCTTCTGCTTTGTTCAGCCTGGCACAGGAGTAAGGTAGGGGATGGTAAATAAGAGGAAGAGAGAAAGAAGATCTTGAAGATGGAAGTCCAAATGTCACAGCAGGCAGTGTAAAGGGCAGAAACAACCATTCTAGGTAAGCTCACAAAAATCTTCCTTTTGTCTTTATTAATGGCAATGATCCCATTTGTGTGGAACACTAGAGTGCATTTAGATTAAGTGTTCTCTTCAGCTTGATTCCTAAGCTCATCAAGATCCTAAGAACAGAGAACTGAACAAAGCTGGGGAGCTTATCCTGAGCTTTGAAGAGATTATCCCCCAAGTTCCCTGGCAGGCCTGCAGAAGGTGACCTGCCTGTTATCTCAGAACACTCCATACAGCAGAGATCATCAACACCATTATGGCCCTTACCGCCTGTAAATGCCTTAAGCAGCTTTAGATAGAAGATACATGGCATAGGCCTGCATCAGAAAATTTCATCACCATGATTTCTCTGCTGGGCCCTTGTTTACAAACATTGCTCACATCTTTGGGTTTGACAGGAAAACAGCAGCTGTTTTCTGATCATTTGGCCATCTGTTCTTTATTGCTTATATTATTAACATTTACAAGGGATAATTAGTATTTTAAAGTGACTAAGATGATTGATCAAGAAACACCCAACTATCTTTTACCATGATGCCTGGCTTAAAAATGTCAAAGGTAGCAGCAGTTATTTAATATATTAGCTCACTCTGAAATTGCAATATAGTCCACCTGATAAAATTCTCTCACTTTAATAATCAAGAAGCTACATATAGATATATATGAGATATATCGTATATATATCATATATATCTCATATATCATATATGAGATATATATGAGATATATCGTATATATATCATATATATCTCATATATCATATATGAGATATATATGATATATATATAAAGTTCACTCTATTTAGTCCAATTTAATTTCTTCATGGTAAGTCCACATAAAGTATCTCTGACTGTCCCAGTCTATAACAACCTCTTTGTCACTAAAAAGGTATTTTGAAATCCACCTAATATTTTAAAATGTATTATGATTAATTATTTTATTTTACTTGTTTTTATATTCATTCTTAGCTCATTTTATGAGTTTGATGTCTTAATGATGTGCTTCTGTAAGGCTCGGAATGTATTTTATAATTTTACCCACTCACATCATCACATCATTAAAATATCGAGTAGTGGCTTGCCCTGAGTAGATATATTCTAAATTTGTAAGAACAGACAACTGTAGCATGGGCCAATTCTAAATAATGAAATGATGGCAGAGATTCTACTCTTGGATTTGAAGGGTGTAAATTGTTAAAATTGCTAGTTTATATAACTAGCAGTTATTGAAAGTCGACCAGGTACAGTCATCTTGCCTGAATTACCATAATACCCCTCAACTTCTCTTTGTGCCTTCAGCCTTTTCTTCTCCAATTCATTCTCCACACCACACCTAGAGTGAGTAATCCTTCTATAATGCCAATTCATTCATGTTTTTGCCCTGAGTATAATAATCTTCCAATAGTTCCCCATTTATTTCAAGATAAAGTGAAACTTCTTGGCATGACATTCAAAGTTTATGATGATCTGGCTCCTGTAGGTCCCCCTGCCCATGCCATATTTTCTTTTCTTTTTAAATTTTACTTTAAGTTCCAGGATACATGTGCAGGATGTGCAGGTTTGTTACATAGGTATACGTGTGCATGGTGGTGTGCTGCATCTATTGACCTGTCTTCTAAATTTCCTCCCCTCACCCCCATCCCGCAACAGGCCCTGGTGTGTGTTGTTCCCCTCCCCTGTGTCCCTGTGTTCTCACTCTTCAACTCCCATTTATAAATGAGAACATATGGTGTTTGGTTTTCTGTTCCTGTGTTAGTTTGCTGAGGATGATGGTTCCCAGCTTCATCCATGTCCCTGCAAAGGACATGATCTCATTCCTTTTTATGGCTGTATAATATTCCATGGTGTGTATGTACAATGTTTTCTTTATCCAGTGTTTAATTGATGAACATTTGGGTTGGTTCCATGACTTTGCTATTGTAAATATTGCTTCAATAAACATACCTGTGCATGTGTCTTAGTAGTCGAATTATTTATATTCCTTTGAATATATTCCCCGTAATGGAATTACTGGGACAAATGGTATTTCTGCTTCTAGATCCTTGAGGCAGCACTATACTGTCTCCCACATGGTTGAACTACTTTACATTCCCACCACAGTATAAAAGTGTTCCTATTTCTCCACAGCCTTGCCAGCATCTATTGTACCTTGACTTTTTAATAATCACCATTCTAACTGGTATGAGGTGGTATCTTATTGTGGTATTGATTTGCATTTCTCTAATGATCAGTGATGTTGAGATTTTTTGCATATGTTTGTTGGCCACATAAATGTCTTTTTTGAGTAGTGTATGTTCATATCCATTGCGCACTTTTTGATGAGATTGTTTGTTTTTTTCTTGTAAGTTTGTGTAAGTTTCTTGTAAATCCTGGATATTAGATCTTTGTCAGATAGGTAGATGGCAAAAATTTTCTCCCATTCTGTAAGTTGCCTGTTCACTCTGATGATAGCTTCTTTTGCTCTGCAGAAGCTCTTTAGTTTAATTAGATCCTATTCATCAATTTTGGCTTTTGTTGCAGTTGCTTTTGGCATTTTTGTCATAAATTCTTTGCAAATGCCTATGTCCTAAATGGTATTGCCTAGGTTTTCTTCTAAGGTCTTTATGGTTTTGGGTTTTACTTTTAAGTCTTTAATCTGTCTTGAGTGAATTTTTTGTATAAGATTTAAGAAAGGGGTCCAGTTTTAGTTTTCTGCATATAGCTAGCCAGTTTTCCCAGCATCATTTATTGAATAGAAGATCCTTTCCCCATTGCTTGTTTTGTCAGGTTTGTTGAAGATCAGATGGTTGTAGATATGTGGTGTTAGTTCTGAGGCCTCTGTTCTGTTCCATTGGTCTATATGTCTGTTTTGGTACCAGTACCATGCTGTTTTGGTTACCATAGCCTTGTAGTATAGTTTGAAGTCAGGTAGCATGATGACTCCAGCTTTCTTCTTTCCTTTTAGGATTGCTTGGGCTATACGGGGTCTTCTTTGATTCCATATGAAATTTAAAGTAGCTTTCCCTAATTCTCTGAAGAATGTCAATGGTAGTTTGATGGGAATAGTATTGGATCTATAAATTACTTTGGGCACTGTGGCCATTTTTATGATATTGATTCTTCCCATCCGTGAGGATGGAATGGTTTTTCATATGTTTTTGTCCTCTCTTATTTCCTTGAGCAGTGGTCTGTAGTTCTCCTTGAAGAGGTCCTTCACATCCCTTGTAAGTTGGATTCCTAGGTATTTTATTCTCTTTGCAGCAGTTGTGAATGGGAGTTCATTCATGATTTGGCTCTCTGCTTGTCTATTGTTGGTGTAAAAGAATGCTTGTGATTTTTGCACATTGATTTTGTATCCTAGACTTTGCTGAAGTTGCTTATCAGCTTAAGGAGTTTTTTGGCTGAGACAATAGGGTTTTCTAAATGTAGAATCTCTGCAAACAGAGACAATTTGACTTCCTCTCTTCCTATTTCAATGTCCATTATTTATTTATCTTGCCTCATTGCCCTGGCCAGAACTTCTAATACTATGTTGAATAGGAGTGGTGAGAGAGGGCATCCTTGTCTTGTACTGGTTTTCAAAAGGAGTGCTTCCAGCTTTTGCTTATTCAGTATGACATCGGCTGTGGCTTTGTCATAAATAGCTCTTATTATTTTGAGATATTTCCATCAATACCTAGTTTATTGAGAGTTTTTACATGAATGGATGTTGAATTTTATCAAAGGCCTTTTCTGCATCTATTGAGATAATCATGTGGTTCTTGTCTTTGGTTCTGTTTATGTGATGAATTACATTCATTGATTTGCATATGTTAAATCAGCCTTGCATCCCAGGATGAAGCCGACTTGATAGTGGATAGTGGATGGTGGATAAATTTTTTGATGTGCTGCTGGATTTGGTTTGCCTTTTATTGAGGATTTCTGCATCAGTGTTCATCATGGACGTTGGTCTGAAGTTATGTTTCTTTGTTGTGTCTCTGCTAGGTTTTGGTGTTAGGGAGGGGTCCCTCTTTTTCAGTTGTTTGTAATATTTTCGGAAGGAATGGTACTAGCTCCTCTTTGTACCTCTGGTAGAATCTCATCTTGAATCATAGTTCCCATAATCCCCATGTGTCATGGAAGGGACCTAGTGGGAAGTAATTGAGTCATGAGGGCAGTTACCTCCATGCTGTTCTCATGATAGAGACTGAGTTCTCAAGAGATCCGATGGTTTTATATGGGATTTTTTCCTTACTCCACTCGTACTTCTCCTTCTTCTCCTTGCTGCCAACATGTGAAAAAGGATGTGTTTGCTTCATCTTCCACCATGACTGTAAGTTTCCTAGGGCCTCCCTGGCCATGCTGAACTGTAAGCCAATTAAGCCTCTTTCCTTTATAAATTACAGTCATTAGTATGTCTTTATTAGCAGCATGATAGCAGAGGAATACAATACTGTATCTCACATATAAGATATAATGTTAGATTCTGAAGGAAAGACACCAATATTAGGACAAAATGGTAATTATTATAATGGCATTTGTAATCTATATTATAAAACAGAATGATGAAGTTCATACTCAAGTGAAGAATAAACAAGTTACTGTCAGTAATCAGTAAAATGCAGTATAACTCTGCTCTTAGATATATGCAAGAATATAATGTAAGAGAAGGTGTAAAATTCAACTAATTTATTTATTATACTTTAAGGTCTGGGATATATATGCAGAACATGCAGTTTTCTTATATAGGTATACATGTGACATGGTAATTTGTCACACCCATCAACGTGTTATCTACATTAGGTATTTATCCTAATGCTATCCCTCCCCTTGCCCCTCACCCCCCGGCAGGCCCCGATGTGTGATGTTCCCCTCCCTGTGCCCAAATATTCTGACTGTTGAACTCCCACTTATGAGTGAGAACTTGTGGTGTTTGGTTTTCTGTTCCTGTGTTAGTTTGCTGAGAATGATGGTTTCCAGCTTCATCCATGCCCCTGCAAAGGACATGAACTTATTCTTTTTTTATGGATGCATAGTATTCCATAATGTATATGTGCCACATTTTCTTTATCTAGTCGATCATTGACAGGCATTTGGGTTGATTACAAGTGTTTACTAATGTGAATAGTGCTACAATAAACATACGTGTGCATGTCTCTTTATAGTAGAATGATTTATAATCCTCTGGGTGTATACCCAGGAATGAGATTGCTGGATCAAATGTTATTTCTGGTTCTAGATCCTTGAGGAATCACCACACTGTCTTCCACAATGGTTGAACTAATTCACTCTCCCACCAACAGTGTAAAAGCGATACTATTTCTCCACATCCTCTGCATCATCTGTTGTTTCCTGACTTTTTAATAATCACCATTCTAACTGGCAGGAGATGGTATCTCATTATAGTTTTGATTTGCATTTCTCTGATGACCAATGATAATGAGCTTTTTTTCATGTATTTGTTGGCTGCATGAATGCCTTCGTTTGAGAAGTGTCTGTTCATATCCTTTGCCCACTCTTTGATGGGGTTGTTTGTTATTTTCTTGTCAATTTGTTTAAGTTCCTTGTAGATTCTGGATATTAGCCCTTTGTCAGATGGATAAATTGCAAAATTTTTTCCCATTCTGTAGGTTGCCTGTTCACTCTGATGATAATTTCTTTTGCTGTGCAGAATCTCTTATTTTAATTAAATCCCATTTGTCAATTTTGGCTTTTGTTGCAATTGCTTTTGATGTTTTAGTCATGAAGTGTTTGCCCATCCCCATATCCTGAATGGTATTGCCTAGGTTTTCCTCTAGGTTTTTTATGGTTTTAGATCTTACATTTAAGTCTTTAATTCATCTTGGGTTAATTTTTGTATAAGGTGTAAGGGAGGAGTCCAGTTTCAGTTTTCTGCATATGGCTAGTCAATTTTCAAACACCATTCATTCATACCTGACTGTTTGAAGTCAGGTAGCATGATGACTCCAGCTTTCTTCTTTTTAATTAGGATTGTCTTGGCTATATGGGCTCTTTTTTGGTTCCATATGAAATTTAAAGTAGTTTTTTGTAATTCTGTGAAGAAAGTCAATGGTAGCTAGTTGGGAATAACATTGAATCTATAAATTACTTTGGGTAGTATGGCCTTTTTTTTTTTTTTTTTTTTTTTTTTTTGAGACGGAGTCTCGCTCTGTCGCCCAGGCTGGAGTGCAGTGGCGCGATCTCGGCTCACTGCAAGCTCCGCCTCCCGGGTTCACGCCATTCTCCTGCCTCAGCCTCCCGAGTAGCTGGGACTACAGGCGCCCGCTACCACGCCCGGCTAATTTTTTTGTATTTTTAGTAGAGACGGGGTTTCACCGTGTTAGCCAGGATGGTCTCGATCTCCTGACCTCGTGATTCGCCCGCCTCGGCCTCCCAAAGTGCTGGGATTACAGGCGTGAGCCACCGCGCCCGGCCCAGTATGGCCTTTTTCACGATGTTGATTCTTCCTATCCATGAGCATGGAATGTTTTTTCATTTGTTTGTGTGCTGTCTTATTTCCTTGAGCAGTGGTTTGTAGTCTTCCTTCAAGAGGTCCTTTACATCTCTTTGTAAGTTGTATTCCTAGGTATTTTATTCTCTTTGTAGCAATTTTGAATGGGAGTTCACTCATGATTTGACTCTCTGTTTGTCTATTATTTGTGTACAGAAATGCTTGCAATTTTTGTACATTGATTTTGTATCCTGAGACTTTGCTGAAGTTGCTTATTAGCTTAAGGAGTTTTTTGGCTGAGACAATGGGTTTTCTAAATATACAATCATGTCATCTGCAAACAGAGACAATTTGACTTTCTCTCTTCCTATTCGAATACTGTTTATTTCTTTCTCTTGCCTCATTGCCCTGGCTAGAACTTCCAATACTATGTTGAATAGGAGTGGTGAGAGAGGGCATCCTTGTCCTGTGATGGTTTTCAAAGGGAATGCTTCCACATTTTGCCCATTCTGTATGATATTGGCTATTGGTTTTTATAAATAGCTCTTATTATTTTGAAATATGTTCCATCAATACCTAGTTTATTGAGTGTTTTTAGCATGAAGGGGTGCTGAATTTTATGAACGCCTTTTCTGTATCAATTGAGATAATTATGTGGTTTTTGTCATTGGTTCTGTTTACGTGATGGATTACATTTATTGATTTGCATATGTTGAGCCAGCCTTGCATCCTAGGGATGAATCCTATTTGATTGTGGTGGATAAGCTTTTTAATGTGCTGCTGGATTTGTTTTGCCAGTATTTTATTGAGGATTTTATCGATGTTCATCAGGGTTATTGACCTGAAATTTTTTGTTGTTGTTGTGTCTCTGCCAGGTTTTCGTATCCGGACGATGCTGGCCTCATAAAATGAGTTAGGGAGGAGTCCCTCTTTTTCTGTTGTTTGAAATAGTTTCAGAGGAATGGTACCAGCTCCTCTTTGTGCCTCTAGTAGAATTCGGCTGTGAATTTGTCTGGTCCTGGGCTTTTTTTGGTTGGTAGGCTATTAATTACTTCCTCAATTTCAGAACTTGTTATTGGTCTATTCAGGGATTTGATTTCTTCCTGGTTCAGCTTTGGGAGGGTGTATGTGCCCAAGAATTTATCCATTTCTTATATATTTTCTAGTTTATTTGCATAGAGGTGTTTATAGTATTCTCTGATGTTAGTTTGTATTTCTGTGGGATCAGTGGTGATATCCCCTTTATCACTTTTTATTGTGTCTATTTGATTCTTGTAACTTTTCTTCTTTATTATTCTGGCTAGTGGTCTATCTATTTTGTTAATCTTTTCGAAAAACCAACTTCTGGATTCACTGATTTTTTGAAGGGTTTCTTATGTCTCTATCTCCTTCAGTTCTGCTCTGATCTTAGTTATTTCTTGTCTTCTGCTAGCTTTTGAATTTGCTCTTGCTTCTCTAGTTCTTTTAATTGTGATGTTACGTTGTCTATTTTAGATCTTTTCTGCTTTCTCCTGTGGGCATTTAGTGCTATACATTTTCCTCTAAACACTGTTTTAGCTATGTCCCAGAGATTCTGGCATGTTGTGTCTTTGTTCTCATTGGTTTCAAAGAACTTATTTCTGACTTAGCTTCGGTGTTTACCCCATAGTCATTCAGGAGCAGGTTGTTCAGTTTCCGTGTAGTTATGTGGTTTTGAGTGAGTTTCTTAATCCTGAGTTCTAATGAGTTTCTTAATCCTGAGTTCTAATTTGATTACACTGTCATCTGAAAGACTGTTTGTTATAATTTCTGTTCTTTTGCATTTGCTGAGAAGTGTTGTACTTCCAGACAGTCAGTTTTAGAATAAGCAAGACCACTCGGCTCCCTGGCTTCAGTCCCCTTTCCAGGAGAGTGAATGGTTCTATCTCACTGGTGTTTCAGGCGCCACTCCTGCAGCTAGCTTGATATCTGCTTAAACAGCTACCCAGTTTTGTGCTTGAAACCCAGGGCCCTGGTAGTGTAGGTACCCGAGGGAATTTCCTGGTCTGCGAGTTGCAAAGACCAAGGGAAAAGCATAGTATCTGGGCCAGATAGCACTGTCCCTCATGGCACAGTCCTTCACGACTTCCCTTAGCTAGGGGAGGGAATTCTCTGACCCCTTGTACTTCCCAGGTGAGGTGACACCCCACCCTGCTTCTGCTCACCCTCCATGGGCTGCACCCACTGTCTAACCAGTCCCAGTGAGATGAACTGGTTACCTTAGTTGGAAATGCAGAAATTGCCTGCCTTCTGCATTGGTTTCACTGGGAGCTGCAGACTGGAGCTGTTTCTATTCGGCCGTCTTGCCTTCTCCTTGGATTTTATTTTCTGAGTACTAATTAAGAGATTTTTTACAAAGGAGTAAAATATATCTGACCTACATTTTACTAAGTTATACAAAGGCTAGTTTGGATGAGTAAGAAATTAGAGACACAGAGTCCCTTAGGAGACCATTTCAAAGGTCAGATAAGAAATGACAAAGATTTAACTAAATAAATAGCAATGCAGAAGGAAATCAAGGAACAGTGATGAGGTGTATTGTAGATTAAAGGTCCACAGGATTTTTGCAGTGGATGAGTATAGTGTTCAGAATGAAGGGGTAGGAAGAGAAAAATGATCTGCAATAAATTCTGCAGCTGGTGGTATCTGAAAGTCTTGAGTGACCTCATTATAATTGATTTACAACATTGTCTGTTATCAGAGAACTATTATAACCATAGTAACCATGTTTATTTGGTATTAAAATGCATTTATATCACACCTGATTCCAAAGGTTGTTTAAGAACTCATAGTAATAATGGGTTTTATTTTCAAAAAGGAAGTAGATTATTTTGTTCTTGTCAGAAAGGCCAGGCTAAATTTATTTATCACTTTCTTCTTAAGGAAATTGCATTTTCTTCTTGCTTCTTTTTCTCACACCAGTTGTTTAGCAATCAAAACCTGACATTTAATAATCTGAAAACTACCAAAATTCAGCAGAGAGAATACAGAAAAAAAGAAGTTAGGAAGGGGACTAAAGTCAAGTGCTTTTGGTCAAATAGTAGAGAAGAGAATCAAAGAAAAGATACAAGTGTTCTCTAATGTGATTTTTATAAAACTCAGGGTTATGTAATTTTTGTAATTTTTAGATTATCCACATGATCTCTCTAGGTGGCCTACAAACAAATGAAGGCTTACCTTAAAAACAACTCTTCCTAAGAAGTAAAATGTGGCCCTCAATTCCTTGATTTATCTGTTTTAATTTTAATCTAAATGTATGTGTAATAATTGGTAATTATTTAACCATTGGAGTCAAAGCTATGATGTAAGCCAAATGATATTTTTCCTAAAATAATTTGTTTTGATTACAATAGGTCAGCATATTCTAGGTGTGTTACACTGCCAAAAAAACCTCTTTATTGTCTACTTATTTTGACTTCACATTTTTTATTGTTATTATTATACTACAACGTAGTATGCTATTTTACTATACATACACCAATTGATCAATCTATCTAGATCTGTCTGTCTATATCTTTATCTCCTAAATAGAGAATGAACTCTTAAAAATAACTTTCTTAGAAGACTTTCACTTCAGTACACTTTCTTCCTGGTTATAGATAGTTTGCTAATTTAACTCTCATGGTTTTATACATATTAAAAGCCCACAAATGCAAAATGACAAGGGGCATTAACCAAGAAATAATGTTTGATGTGTACCTCAATGTATAAGTTAGAATGTGAAATCAAAGAATAGTGCCTCTAGAATTTGTCCAGACATCTCCCCTTACCCACTCCACCACCACTGCCAAAGACAGAAATAAGAACAAAGATAAGGACTCCAGTGCTACAAGGAAATGAAAGCTTTTGAGCAAGGTGCATGACTCTTCCTCCAAGAATCCTTCTATGTGCTATTGATGTACAATTTGCTACTGCAAAATTCCTACTAATTAATTGTAATAGATGCTGAGGTGCACCCCATATCCCTTCACAATCTAAATACTCATTTCCCACTTCCGGGAGTGAGGCTGTGCCAGTTACGGCTGAGTCTCTTGCCAGAAATGGCTCTTGGCCAAGCAGAGCTGCCTCAGGCAAGGTTGTACCTGCTCCCTGGGGGCAGCCCACATTCAACAACAGAGGCTTTTGGGAACTACAATTCATAGCTCCATTGTTTCAATTTGGTCAGTCTCTTCAGGGTTATCCCAACTTCAGAGTGAGCCAAGGGATTTGCTGAGGCCTCTTTCGAAAATGCATCTCAGCCTACCTTTTCCTTCCAGTAGATCAATCATGTTTCTCTCACTCTCTCTCAAGGGTTGTGTTTCAGAGACCTTCACAATAAAACTCTCATTTACAAATCTTCATCTCAGATTTGGCCTGTGACAGTAACTTTTTTTTTGTTTTTAGGGAAAAATATTATTTTTCTATTATGTGTTCTGTTCTTCCAGGTGTGATTGGAACAAAACGTAAGGAGGAAGCTACCCTGTGAAGAGAGAGTGGGAAATGCAAAGGTTATGTTATTTTGAAAACATATTTTGACTATGTATCTGAGATTACCGTGTGACTGGGAGAAATATTTACAAATTACATGTACCTGGCCTTATAGCAAACTCAATAGGAGTCATTATTAGTATACTCAGTCTCAGAATCTCAACCTATTACTTAACTGGCTGGACCACAGTTTCTCTCCAGATCTCTTATGGCAATTAAGTTAACTGGGGGTAAGAATGGTACAAAATTTATGCCTCTATTAGTTTTATCTAGGTATAGCCTGTGCTCAGGTTCCTAAGTCTCTGATGGTGCATATGATTCAAATATATTTATATGAAGAATGAGAAACAAACAAAAATACTTCTTAAATTTAAAAAGTACTAAATGAATTTCCAATCTTACTGGTGCTCTTGTTTTATGTTTAAAATTTTGTCACCATAGTATATTTTCTTTTATTGTTGTTGGTGTTAAAAAGTTATTATATTTACTATATAAACCTTCAACTCCAGAACTTAGAGTACCAGTGTGAAAACTGCAGTAGAATTGGTGTATGAGGTCAACATTTGAGCTTTCAAAAACTATTTCTTATTGTTTCTGTGAACAGCTATGACTGACCAAAAAGTCCATATGCACATGACTCTGCACACACAAAAATAGATTTTTCTTTACAATACCTTTCCCAAATAAGGAAAAACAGTTAATTAGGGGTCGACTATTCACTGGAGAAGAGTATTTGTAGAAATTGTGAGGATTTTATCTATAAGTAGAATTTATAGAAAATAATTTGCAGTCTAAAAAGTTTCATTGGAGTATTGTTTTTATTCTTCTTTGCAAAAACTCATAAAATACATAAAATGATTCAAACTTAGGGATAATATTGTGTGTGTATTTTAAATTTTTGCAAATGACAGTCACCATTAAGCTATCTTAAAGCATCCCACATAGGGGTGGGGGTGTGGGAACAGAGAAATATAATGGTAATATTTTTGTTCTCAGCCCCACTAAAAAAGCATTCCTAAGATCCCACATTTTTATTCTAATCATTTACAATAAAATTATAAAATTTTTATTTGTTGAAAATATATGTTCCAAGAGGAGCATTTAAATAGAGATAGTGTGAAAACAAAAAATAAATCAGTAACTCTAAATTGAGATTCCTTTATGATGTAAAATGTAGAGATGAGGTCGTTCATGTTCAGTTAAGCAAAGACAATGAGTGCAATCAGCGACATGCGCTGTTGTACCGAGCTACCTCTCAAAATAAACTAGAAGCATTTTTTTCTGTGTGTAATTACTGCTGATGATTAAGTTACATTCAAAGATTCTTCCTGGGTTTTATGTGGTTTTCAGTAAATAGTAGCCATTCTAAAATTTAAATAAAATTATACATAATTGAGCCTTTCTTAAATAGTAAAATAATGATGCATTGAATTTCCATTTTCACAAAAGTTGAGGATTAGACATAGAATACATCTGGAAATCCTGTTCACTCAGTATTTATGACTAATTTGAATAGTTAATTTTAAAGACAAAATGGAACAAGAAGTCACAGTTATATGTATATAAACTAACAAATCACCAAGGAACAGAAAAGAAACAAAAATCCCAGGTAGTATGGGAGGAAAATGTTAATTAAGTGGCTGTTCCAGCAACACTTGCTACTTTGTTCTCTCGCACCTCATTATTTTCATAGGGACAATTTTCTTTTAAAGCACATGCACATGCAAATGCAACTGGAGAGAGATATTATTTTATATTTGTCATCTGCACTGTATTTTGACATTTTTCGTTGCTTGTCCTCATGAGAAGAGAAAGTCCAGTGGAGTGGAAACAGCAGCAATCTGGAAATAGAATTTTTGAGTTTGAATGATGACTGCTTCTTGAAAGTTGTATATTCTTGGGAAAGACATTAATATAGATGTCTCTTTGCTAATCTGAAAGGAGACTAGCCTATTTCTAATACCTCTACTAATTGTACAAATTCTTTGAGATTATAGTCATTTTCTCTGGAGAATTTAAAGCAAAGGGAAAACAACTGGCTTGTGGAAGGTTTTTAATGCAGGACTTGAAGGTGGGATTGCTCTGCAGCATCAAGTGATGCCTATTTGCAGAGCATGTTTAAAGGCCCTTTGGAAGGAGAGAAAGTGAATTATAACCTGGAGGCAGCAAGGTTTCCTAACCAGTGGTTAGAGAGTATCTAGAAGTTTTTGAAGATGCTCTCGAGAGATTCTTTTGTTAAACATTCTGCAATTGCAACTTCTATTTTAAAAAAGAGGCAAACTAAAAGATGATTCCAAACACTAAATTCCTTTGAATTGGAACCATATAAGACACCTAGGAGTGAACAACAAATAGAAGCACAATTCATGACCTCGTCAATCAACTTATCATTCAACCAAGCATTTTTAACCAATGTGATGATTTTGGCTATTGTATATTACTTTTAAATTGCTTTTATTGTTAGTCGTAAACTAAATAATTAATAGCAATAGTGGACCATTTGTTAAGGATTTTTATTGAATATAATTAGGAGTATAGGAGTGACACTCATTCTGAAAACTCCATTTATGATTTCAGCATATCAATGTGTTGTACATTTTACTAAAATTCTTTTACAGCACGTTAGGGTATTCCTAATATTTGAACAAATAAAAAATTGTTAATATAAGAAAATATAGTTATGATTATACAAATTCAGAATAAAGATTATTCAGAAATCCCTCAATTCATTATTTGAGGAGGAGCACTTTTAATTATCATGTTGAATCTTTCTTATGTAAGTCATAGTTTAGAAACAAAACCTGAAAATTATGAAAAGAATTTAGGTGACTTTGAAACCACAGAATACAAGAATTTCAGACAACCTATAGAGAAAATGGTTGTCTATTTGTGGTATCAGCACATAATATACATTTTAATGTTTTTGGCTAAAAATCCTAATACTTCATACTGTGTTATTTCTTGACAATTTACTATGTATTAAATACATAATGTGAGCAATAACAGCATTCATCACTTTTAATTTGAAAAACTCAATTTGTCAAAATCTGAGCTATTCACATGTAGCCATTTAAAATAAATGTTAAATGAATTAAACTTAAACAAACTTAAAAATTCAATTGGTCAGTTTTATTAACCACATATCAATTGTTCAATAGCCACATGTCTAGTCGCTACCATATTGATTAGCACAGAATAGAACATTTTCATTATTCCCATTACTGCATAAGGTTCTAGTAGATATTACTGGTTTCAATATAAAATTTAACAATAGTTTGGTCTTAATATAATACGAATATATATTATGTTATACATACTATATATTTTATGCAAAATTATATCTATATTATTTATATATGCTCAAAACTAGTTTATTGTCTTGCAGGCAAACATGACATAAAAACTTTCTAAGAACTAGACCAGTTATTTAGCATTCTCATATTTTGTTACAAAATGAGACTTAATAATCTAAATGAGCAGGTAGTGAATTAGAATTCAGGTAATGTTACACAGATCAGTTATGTCAGCTCTGTTTTTGGCAGGAGTTGTATAGCAGTTTAGCAGAGCATATGGAGTAGGTCTTGCCTGTAGTATTGCACTTATGTTTTTAGGTAACTGGTATGCATATGGAAAAATCAAGCTCTGTTATGAAGGATAAAGAGACTGACTTGTATTCTCCATGGAGGGCTATAGAATAGTTTGCATGGATGAGGGATGTACAACAGTCTGAAAACAAAACCAACAATATTCATGTAACACACTGCTAACTGTGTGTACTGTTTTGAAATATACTTAATAGAAGGACCAAGAATTTGAAAAGTTTGAGGAAAGCAACAATCACTTATACAGAACTACTATAAAATCTTTAGCTTGACTTCCAAAAATCTTATACCTTTGAAGAAGGTTGCATTCTGATTGGTCTCCTAGGTTAAATATTCTTCAAAACTTATTTCCAGATAAATAAATGAGTTAAACTCCTGAGTTGTGATTTTGTATTGAGGGGTGATGATTTTGATCATTTTGACAAATTCAATGTAGAACTTATGTATGACAACACTGGCCAAAAGGTTGACAGAAAAGCAGAAGATGTTAACAGTTCTCTTTGTTATGGCAACATATAGAGAAATTAACTAAGAATACTAATAGACTGGTTAGGGCATGACATTATTTTATGTTACTTTAAAATATATTAAAATTTAAAGTAGAATTGTAGCAATTCTACTTCTATCTACTCAGAGACTTCTAGTGGTAATGCTTAAAGGGTATGGACATGCATGAAAGCCCTGGGATCTACATAAAGTCCATGCATCTCATCTTGAGGTAAGAGATGCTTAGCATGGATTTTATATTAGCATTACTTGTGGAGCTTCTAAAACTGCTGTTGCCCAGGACTCACCTAATATGTAAAATCAGATCCTCTAGGGATAAAGCCCATAAAATGGTATGTTTACAAAGCTCCCAGGAGATTCTAATGGGCGGCTAGTTTTGAGAACCTCTGACTTACAGATCTTAAAATTTTCTTTTTAGTTTTCTATTTTTTTATTAGATACCACACCTTATTTATCAAAACAGAAAGTTTAACTTTTTAAAATAACGTTAATGTTGCATCTAGTTAATAGTAAATATACTTTAAAAATAAAGTATTAATATATATTATTTTGAAAACAATGTAAAAGTAATCTAACATTTAAATTCAATAAGAAGCATTTTTTGAGATTAAGTTATCTGATTTTTCATAGCAATTAATAATAGCTTATGAGCTTCAGCACACTGGTAACTTCAGAAAGTCGCTGTATTCTTGATTTCATGCCGTGACTTTCAGAGCTCTACCTTACCCTTAAGCTTGGAATCACAGCTTTAATTTGTCTTTTAACTAATTGATACTTAAGCCATTTGAATTGAGTTATTCTCACTCAATTATAATTCAGGTAATGAGACTGTCAACTTCACAATCCTCTTTTTTTTGTACTGTTTTCTCAGCATCCCATCAAACTTGAAAGACTACAAGAAGTAACTGTCTTTAGCTTCCTGGTTCTTCTAGGGGGCTATTGAATCACAAGTTTTAGGTAGAAATAGAACTGGATCTAGACCCAATCCTCTGTTCTTCTTTAAGTCATGCCTGGGACTTAATTTCAGTCAGGTGTACAACCTGTTTATCTATTTAATTAACACATGGTTAAAAGGTGCCATCCTTAACTGAAATTTACATGGTTTAATCCTTTGTGGTTTATACACTGCTTTTTACATGGATTTTCATTTAATTACCATGACAACCCTAGAAGTTAGGTACTATTTTTCTCATTTTTCAGATAAAGAGTGGAGCTTAGAGGGATTAAATCTCTTGTCTACATTCTCGCAGTTAATAAATGGTGGTATTGGGACTTGGATTTGGTATTCTGAACCTAAACCCAATGATTTTTCTACTATGTAATGTAGTGACTTTTTTTATGTTAACAGATGATATATTTTACAACTTCTGATTTTTCATGATCAGAAAATAGAAGTAATTCACTGTATATTTAATTATATAATAGCACATTTTTCCCATTGTAAGGGAACCTACATTTTTCTTCCCTATCTCTCAATAAGAATTCTGTTGTATCTCTTGTATTTATGGCACAGACAGGTAACTCCTATATGTTGAATACCCAAATATGTAAGGCACAATACAGAGAACAAATTAGGATTTGAATTTGGAATCTAAGTACCCATAAAATTCACCTTGGAGATTAACAGAAGTAAAGCAGCTTGAGAATTTCCAAGCTTAAGCCTATTTGCTAGATCCATTATTACTGACTTCAAAAGAGTATCAACTGACTGGGAAGATTTTCTGTATCATGGAGGCAGTTTTCCTTGAAGCTCTTCATGTGTGATTTCTTCAGAGAATTTTCATTTGGTAATGGAAGAACTATGTATGACAAAGCTTTCTGATTTATGTTTGGAAGATCTTGCAGATTGGTAATCAGATGATGAATTTATTCACACAAATCCTAATGATCCCAAATATTTCTTGTATGATTTTTCCTCATCATTATTACTGAATTTGAAGTGTGTTCTGCTTTGTCTATTAAGCTTTAGATTTGTATTTCTAATTATATGCTGACTACTGAGAATCTCGCAAGCATCACAAAATCAGCATGTCTCAGACTAAAGTATTCTTCTGTCCCTCACTTATCCACCATTCACTGAAAACGAAGACTATACCTGTACTTGAATTCCTTTTCTTGGTGAATTGCATCATTATTCACAGGTAACCACCCAAACTATGCACCTACTTGTATTCCTTAATTTTGTCAATATTTTTACCTTTAAATCTTTTGATTGTCACTTCTTAAGTCTTAACATACCCATCATCTACATCTCTCTCAAAAATTATCTTGTCCATCTTTCTATAACTCTGCCACTTTCTGGGCTCAGGAGTGCCCCTTCTTTCAACCAAATAAAAAATTGCATCATCTTCCTTATTATTCTGTCTGCAGGTCCTTCTCACTTTAATCGCAGACACTATACTAGAAAAGTCCCTTCCTTTCTTATATCCATAAAATATTTCTCACACTTTTAGGATTAAATTCAACATACAATTCTCTAACTATGCATCTAACTGAGCTGCTTTTATTTCTCTCATTACACAAATTCCATCATCTTGCTATGGGCATTTTCTTTTCATCCCTTTCTCTGATGGCTCATGCTGCTTGTCATAAATGGCACCTCTCCAGTGGGGCCATCCCTGACCACTAGCACTCAAATAGTCCCCAGTCATGTTCTATCATGTTCTGTTGTTTTAATTATATGCACAGAACTCATAACTAATATTTTTCCCTTTGTTCAGTATTTGTCCCTTACTGGAACCAAAACTCTAGACCTTATGTGCCTTGTTTACCATTCTATTTCCAGAGCACAGATCACTGGTCGAAACGTAATAAATGTCAGTGTTCATTGTGAATTTTTTTTTCTGCTGGGAACAGTCTTTACTTCTCTTTCCTTTGGAGACTTCTTCCTGATCCTTTAGAACATATTCCAAATGTTACCTTTTTTTTTTTTTTGAAAACCTTGCTGGGCAGTGTTAATTGGTCCTTCCCTTTTGCTCTCTGAGCCCTGGTGCATTTCTTTATTATAACTTTTATCAATGTCTACGACATTGAGTGTCTATTTTACCCAGTAGACTCTGAACTTTTTGAGATTCCAAGTTATGAGTTGTCCGTAGTGTCTGTTGCTGTGTATTTTAGTAAGTTCTCATGAGGGATGCCAGTGTGTTGAGGAAATAATGTTTATGTTATAGCTCACTGAGGCTGTATGGATCTTTTTTGTAATGATAATTTTATTTCAATAATACATTTCTTAATTTTGTTAATTGTTATGCAATATCTATAGAAAATGTAAAAGACAGCTATTGAATATCAGAATAAAGTTTGCTGCTCTTTCAAAAGAGAGAAAAGGTTAAAAAGAACACAGATAAGCTACAGATACAGTAGTATGATACCCATTCAAATCCACAGAAAGTTTTTAAAAAAATTACTGAAGTAATGAAGTAACCTTAATTCATGCTTCCAGAAAAACAACTGTTTGTCATGTGCATTCTTATAGGTTATAGATTCATAAATTCATAAATAAATATATTTAAATACATAGACATTTTGGAATTCACAGGACTTAACATTTATTGGTAACTCTGAACCTAGGTTCAGGCCAGGTACAGTGACTCACATCTGTAATCCCAGCACTTAGGGAGGCCAAGGCAGATGGACTGCTTGAGCACAGTAGTTCAAGACCAGCCTGGGCAACATGGTGAAACCCCATCTCTACCCCACAACAAAATACAAAAATTTGCTGGGCGTGATGACACATGCCTGTAGTCCTGTCTACTCAGGAGGCTGAAGTGGGAGAATTGCTTGAGCCTGGGAGTTCAAGGTGAGCAGTGAGCTATGATTGTGCCATTGTACTCCAGCCTGGGTGACAGAGTGAGACCCTGTCTCAAAAAATAAAAACCAAAACAAACAAAAACTCCTAGGTTCAAAAAAAAAAAAAAGACCGGAGCAGATGAGCAGATAGGTAATTGAAACAGGGAATGAATGATGAAAAATAGCATATGATAAACGATCTACTGGCCATTCTTTCATGGTGAACTGTGGAGAGAAGCAACTAGCTGCAGGGCTACCTGGGGCATAGTATGATAATTTTGAAAAGATTGCCTCAGAATAGTCCACTAGTGCAAGAAAAGAAAAGCAGAAGTACCTGTTGGTGTCTTCTGTGTCCTGTCTTTCATTAATCTTATCATTGATCTTATTTCTCTTATAAGGTGCTAACTCCCCACATTTCCAGTTGACATTGGTCTGAAAGCTTTGTCAGCCTCTGGGGAGGCCATATTTTATGCCTGATGATATGGCACTTTATTCCTGTCTGGAAGTTGTGGGTAGAGTCCTCCAATCCCCAAATGTAGTGTGGCTCCCCTCAGGCACAGAAGTTCATGGCCCATATGAAGTAATTAGGACCCCAAAGGTGACAAAAGTATAACAAATGGCCAAAGGTGCAGGGAACAGGGGAGACCAACAGAATCTAAGGAGATACATATGCCCAATATAATACATTCTTTGACCTACACAGATCCATTCATGTCACCCCATTATATTTGTCTTCCACAACACAACACAGAGCCTTCATTCTTTATGAGAACAAATGTCTGCACTTCTTCCCTAAAAGAAGAGTTATAAGTCCCCTTTAGGTGGTGGGCAGTTATGATCTTCTAGGCTGAAGGCCAAAACCAAAATGAAACCAGCTACTGTTCTTACTACTGTAGCTGGTCTAGAGGCTATAATTATTTCACCTCCCTCCTGGGACACCTAGTTTTAGATTTTCTTCAACATATTCCAGCATATTGTCTGGCCTGAATTACTTCCTGATGAGTGACTCAAAATTTCATCACTGACAGTATGAATGTTTGTCTTTTTTTTTTTTTTTAAGAGTTGTTGTTGCTGCATTTTTCTATTGACAGTTATCACTAGGAAAAGAAAGGCCCTGGGTTCCAGACATACATCTTCCTCTGCCTTTGTGTAGTAGCAACCCTAGGCTTTCATTATAATAAGGATTAAATTACTTTACCTAGTATAGTAATTAGCTCCTCTCTTGGCCTGTGGTTCACAAGTGTGAGAAGCCAGTGTGAGAAGATTTTAGTTGCATTTTCAAGATCTGTGAAATCCTTAATGTGCCCCGGTGAGTGTCTCATATCCCTAGAAACATAATAACTTCCAATCTGGTTAAACCTAATGTTAAGGGGATGAACAAAAAACACAGTTTGTTTCAAGTAGATTATTAGATATGGTAGAGAGAAAGCCACTGTTAGCATAATCAGTTTCTTCTGACAAAACTAATACTAATGCTTGGCTATGAAAATGGAAAATAAACAATGGTGAGTTTATTCATTCATTGATTCACTTATTTAACATAATTCTTACTTAATATATTCCAGTAATCTAGGGCCTAGGCAACACAGAAATAAAAAACACAGACTTAGTTCATGTCCTCGTGGAACTCACAGTTGGGAAGGAGGCATGGTCAGAAGTACTAAGTACTAAGTATTAAGTGAAAGTACTAAGTACTCAACAACAAATAAATATATTCAGATGTAATGTGTACCGAAAAGGAAACAGGTGCTGAGATAGATGATAGAGCTTAGGTAAACCTACATTTTATAGTCTGGGAAGGCCTCTCTGAGCACAAGGCATTGATCACGAACTAAACCTACAGAAGTCAAGGGAAGAGTGTGTTTCACAAGTGGTCCAAGTCCCTGAGTTTGGAAAGTGTTTGTCTTTTGGTAGTGTTGCGAAAAGTACAGTGATGCTCAAACACTGTGGTGAAGGGAATTATGAAGTAGCAGTACAAAAACAGGCAGGGGGGTAAAGAAGAAGGAGAACGGCAGATAGGAAGCAGGACTAACTTCCAGCTCGCACTCAGACACACGAGCAGCGTGTAGAGACCTACATCGTGAATTTTTGCTCCAAGAACTACTGCAGGAACATACCAGGAAAGCTGAGAGAATCCACAGACCCTTTGAAGGGGATGGATTGCCTCTGCAGGCTCCGTGAGACAGCTGAAAAACTGTGGGTCTGCTTGCTTTCTCAGCTGGAGGGCTTGTAGCCTGGGGCAGGTTCTCAGTCCCGCTTAATGGCTGCCTGGAAATAAACTCAGTGCTGTTGGCAGGGGCACGGTAAGAGTGAGATGGGCTGTTTGGGCTGTGCGCTGCATGGAAGCTGGGTGAGGCCTGTGGCTGCTGCTTTCCCCCACTTCCTTGGTGACCTGTGTGATGCAGCAGAGCTAACCATCATCTCCTTGAGAATATAACTCCATTGGCCCGGGAACCACTCCCCCATCCCCCACAGCAGCCGCAGCAAGCCCCACCCAAAAAGAGTCTGAGCTCAGATATGCCTAACCCTGCACCAACCTGATGGTCTTTCTCTACCTACCCTGCTAGCTGAAGACAAAGGACGTAATCCTTTGGGAGCTCTATGGCCCTGCCCACTGCCTGACCCTAAGGCAAGCTTGTATCCACCCTATACAACCATAGCTGATGCGCTCTTGAAAGCGCCACCTCCTGGCTAGTGACCAACCGACACAAAACCAGTGCACCTAACAAAAATATAACCAAGGACCCACACAGAGTCCACTTCACTCCCCTGCTACCTCCACTGGAGCGGGTGCTGGTATCTATGGCTGCGAGACATGAAGACAGATCACATCACAGGACTCTTTGCAGACTGTCCAGTACCAACCTGGAGCCCAGTAGCTCTGCTGGGTGGCCAGATCCAGAAGAGAAATGAAAATCAGTGCGGTTTGGCTCTCAGGATGCCCCATCCCTAGGGGAAAAGGGAGAGCACCATATCAAGGGAGCACCCCATGATACAAAAGAATCTGAATAGTAGCCCTTGCGTCCAGATCTCTCCTCTGACATAGTCTACCCAAATGAGAAGAAATCAGAAAAACGATACTGGTAATATGACAAAACAAGTTTCTTTAGCACCCTAAAAGGATCACACCAGCTCACCAGCAATGGAACCAAACCAAGACAAAATCTCTGGATTACAAGAAAAAGAATTAATAGGATCGACTATTGGGCCAATCAAGGAGGCACCAGAGAAAGTCAAAGTCCAACATAAAAAAAAATACAGGATATGAATGGAAAAATCTTCAGTGAAATAGCATAAATAAAAAAACAATTACAACTTCTGGAAATGAAGGACACACTTAGAGAATTACAAAATGCCCTGGAAAATCTCAGCAGTAGAATTGAACACAAAGAAGAAAGAACTGCAGAGCTCAAAGGCAAGGCTTTTGAATTAACCCAATCTGACAAAGACAAAGAAGAAAGAATTAAAAAAATGAACAAAACCTCCAAGAAGTTTGGGATTATGTTAAATGACCAAACCTATAAATAATTGGTGTTAAACAACCATCATTCATCACAGAACTGGAAAAAAAAAATCCTAAAATTCATATGGAACCAAAAAAGAGCCCACATAGCCAAAGCAAGACTAAGCAAAATGAACATCCAGAGGCATCACATTACCCAAATTTAAACTACACTATAAGGCCATAGTCACCAAAACAGCATGGTACTGGTATAAAAATAGGCATATACACCAATGGAAAATAATAGAGACCCCAGAAATAAAGTCAAATACTTACAGTCAACTGATCTTCAACAAAGTAAAGAAAAACATGAAAGTAGGGAAAGGACACCCTATTCAACAAATGATGCTGGGATAATTGGCACACCACATGTAAAAGAATGAAACTGAATCCGCATCTCTCACCTTATACAAAAAATCAGCTCAAGATGGATCAAAGGCTTAAATCTAGGACCTGAAACCACAAAAATTCTAGAAGATAACTTTGGAAAAACCCTTCTAGAAATTGGCTTAGGCAAAGACTTCATGACCAAGAACCCCAAAGCAAATGCAACAGAAACAAAGATAAATACATAGGACTTAATTAAACTAAAACGTTTCTGTACAGAAAAAGAAATAATCAGCAGATTAAACAGACAACCCCCAGAGTGGGAGAAAATCTTTACAATCTATACATTTGATGAAGGAGTAATTTCCAGTATCTACAAGGAACTTAAATCAGCAAGAAAAAACAAACAATCTCTTCAAAAAGTAGGCTAAGGACCTGAATAGGAAATTCTCAAAAGAAGATATACAAATGGCCAACAAACATATGAAAAAATGCTCAACATTAGTAATGATCAGGGAAATGCAAATCAAAACCACAATGAGCTAACACCTTACTCCTGCAAGAATGGCCATATTCAAAAAGTCAAAACATAATAGATGTTGGTGTGGATGTGGTGAAAAAAGAGCACTTTTACAATGTTGGTGGGAATGTGAACTAGTACAACCACTATGGAAAACAGTGTGGATATTCCTTAAAGAACTAAAAGTAGATCTACTGTTTGATCCAGCAATCACATTCCTGGATATCTACGCAGAAGAAAGGAAGTCATTATGTGAAAAAGACGCTTGCACATGCATGTTTACAGCAGCAAAATTCACGATTGCAAAAATATGGAACCAGCCCAAATGCCCATCAATCAGCATGTGGATAAAGAAAATGTGGTCTATATATATAGCACGGAATAGTACTCAGCCATAAAAAGGAATGAAATAATGGCATTTGTAGCAACCTGTATGGAATTGGAGACCATTATTCTAAGTGAAGTTACTCTTGAATGGAAAACCAAACATTGTATGTTCTCACTCATAAATAGGAGCTAAGCAATAGGGTTGCAAAGGCATACAGATGATACAATGGACTTTGGAGATCAGGGAAAGGGTGGGAACGAGGTGAGAGATAAAAGACTACACATTGGGTATAGTGTACACTTCTTGGGTGATGGGTGCACCAAAATCTCAGAAATCATCACTAAGGAACTTATTCATGTAACCAAACACCACCTGTTCCCCAAAAACCTATTGAAATAAAAGAATAAATTTTTAAAAATCCTTGAGATCGCGAGCCTTTCTGGGAATAATTTATTTTTTAAATTATATATAAAAAAGTTGTTAAAGGGAGAAAGTATGCATCTGTAAAGAAATACACAATGAGAAGACCCAGTGCCGTTACTATGGAGAGCTGAGAGGTGGAGAATGAAAAAGCCATTGGTCTCAGTTTTCCTGCCATGATTGCCTTTTACGAGAGGGATGATATGCCAAGAACGGGTGCAGCATTCGCTGGTGCCCTGGACAGCAATCTGGAAAAAAGACAATAAAAATCAGTTTGTCATAAGGTTAAATCACAAAAGACTTCCTAGATTAGGTTTTCAGATTGTTTTTCCTTTAGAAAGATTTTTTAAAAAAAAGAAATATGGGCTAAAAGCTAATTTATTTCTTTTTCTATTTTCCCCTCAGTGCAAGATGTAGCATTCAGAAAACATGTTGAGCATGTTGAAGCATTACAAAGATCAGTCTTTGGTTGTTGAATTAAAAGAAAGAAAGAAAGAAAGAAAGAAAGGCAGGGACCAAAGTCCCCATGGTAGTGAGGTTCTTGAGATAACAAGAGGTAATGGGGGACAGGGCTTAAGGGGAAAGAAGCATTTGGTGTCTGGCAAGTAGTGAACACTCACTCAATCTTCTTGTTTAAAGAATGTGGAAAGGTCACAATAGAATTGAGAATGCGGGAGATGGGTTTCATAAAGATAGTTTTAGTTTTGTATTGGTGATGTAAAAAAGAATAGACATTTCCTCTACTATAGCTTTTTTTTCATTGAAGTTATGTCACCAAACATAAAAAAGAAGAAGACAGATTTCAGAAGGTTTCGAAAAGAGACTATAAAATGATCCAGTTGAACAGTAGAAAGGCAGGCTTACATAAAAAAACAAAATATTAGCATTGTCATGTTAAATATCTACTAGGAACATTTGATCTTTTTTTTTTTTTGAGACAGAGTCCCACTCTGTCACCCAGGCTGCAACCTCTGCCTCCCAGGTTCAAGCGATTCTCCTGCCTCAGTCTCTCAAGTCGCTGGGACTGTAGGTGTGGGCCACCACGCCTAGATAATTTTTGTATTTTTAGTAGAGAGAGGGTTTTGCAGTGTTGGCCAGGCTGGTCTCGAACTCCTGGCCTCAAGTAATCTGCCTGTCTCGGCCTTCCAATGTGCTGGGACTACAGGCGTGAGCCACTGTGCCCAGCCTGATCAAAACTTTTAGGCAAAACCAATCAAATTTGCTGGATTGTTTGGGCTAGCACTGTACCAGTCCATGGGTACGGGCATAAATAAATGGTTGAGTTTGTCCAGCATATGCAAAATCAAAGAGAAAAATGTCAAGGGAAATGAGGCCTTATGCCAAGTTTTGAATATAAATGATGAATTTTAGAATCTAAACTAGCCAGAAGAGTGGAGCCAAGAAGCTGATGTCAGTGAGAGATTGAGCAGAGAAGTTTGGAAAAGTCGAAGATTTGTACTAATGGATGAACCAGTGAGCTCAAAAGATTGGAGGTATGCATCAGAGAGAGTGAGGGTGTTCCTTGATGTCACTTGATGTCAGGGTTTCAATGAAGGTTGAAGTTTCAGGTGATGACAAAGCTAATTGTACCCCCAAGGCAATGTGTATCTATGGGGGCATGCAAAGAGACTCTCAGTGGAGATGAGCATGTCAAGGAACTGAGAGACTTAAGATATCGATGGTTAAATCAAATTGATGTTGAGTCACTGAGAAAGACGGCAAAATTTGGGTAAAAGAGGAAGACTGGGGAGAAACAAGGGGAGAAACCAGATTACCAATAATGAGGGGACTGTGTGAGGGAGGAGAAAAAGAAGGGCATAATCAGATGGCATGAGCCTCAAAGCAATAGGATTTTATTTTTTCAGTAAGGAATTTTAGTGTAAAGAATACCCTTACCTGTATTTCATCCCTGAGGCACCTGGAATCTGTAAGAATATTCAAGCAACTTTAGAGGACTACAGGTGAAATTGTGTGCATGGGGGCAGCACTTCAGTTACAAATTCTTCCTTGTAAAAAAAATCTGACATTTCAAAGGTGATTTTAAAATAATGAAGTCATTTTTTTCTATCTGTTACTAAAATCTATCAGACTTAATTTCTTCATTTAATTAATGTAACTTGTCCCACTCAAATGTCATTTTCCATTTAATGGAAAATTAGTGCCAGTTTGTGCCAATTTTGTGAACAAATTTCTGTAAATCATATTTCAATGTCATAATAAAACACCAAAAAATACAGAATATTTTATTGATTTAACTTTCATACTACAAACATAATTTTTTTTTTTTTTACCTCTGTGACATTTTAGAAATCAAAGGAATTCTAGATTGGAGTCAAAGGACTTGGGTAAAGTCTTAACTTTATTTGGTATTGTTTTATATTGGGCAGGTAACCTCCATGCCACAATTTCTACCCCGGTAAAGTAGAGTAATACTTGCTCTATAGAACCTCATGGGCTTATGATGTGAAGTTAAGAAGATAGTAATTTGTGTGAAATAACTGTTCAGTAAGTGGCACAAGTGAAATATGTTACGTAAGTTACTTATTCTGGGACCCCATAGTATCCAAAATATACAACAACACAGCACATATGCTTCAATAGACTCACATGTTGTGGTTGGAGGACACATATTTAGGATAATGTCTGGGAATACTGGATTCCATGGAATGGGGGTCTATCTGTGTTTCTATGTGAAAAGGCCAATGGCCATATCATTAGCTCAGTAATGAAACTATGTTACTGCCTTTGGTATAATTTCTTTATGGGATTTTAATATCCCTTATTCAGGAGACAGCTTCCTCAGAGAACTGTGCTGACATCACAATGGGCTTTATTTCAGTGATGTGGATGTGTGTTTGGATTTTTGCCATGTTTGGATCTTATCATGTCATTTCACATGTTTATATTGTGCTAGCTGTGCACAGTGATCATGCATCCTAATAGGAGAGCTGTATATGGTCATTGTTTCAAGAGTTAAATACCAAAGCACAGCACTTATGCTTTGGCACTGACATGGCCTCAACATTTCATGAATGTTTTGCCAAACACTGAAGGGCAGTATGATAGCTTTCACCAACTTGCATTTTCTTTTATTGTTTCGAGAGTTAAACAATATCCATGACTTCCTGGGTAGCAATGGCATCCAATAAAGTCCCGTATTATGCCAATACATTTGTCTTTTTGGCCCTGAAACTCTGACCAAGATGAAGTAAAATATTAGTGAAATGATCCATTACCATATGCATTTGGGGGGACTATAACTACCCAGGTGATTTACATTTTTAGCTAGTCTTCTATTTTATTCCTTTCTTCCTTGAGTCATCTAGATAAATTGGTGGCTTATATCCATCCCAAGATCTTTTATATCCCATCCATTAAAATACCCAAGGTGAAACACCCTCACCTCAGCAACAGTCCCTTCTCTAGCCACTTGTCAGAGACCCACTGCTTGCTCTCCTGTTGCAACTCCCTTGCTCTGCAGCAGAAAATTACTATTTCTATTCCATGTAGTCTACTGAACTAACTGGTCCAGTCTCTCCTTTTAGGCTTCTTGGATTTGAGTTTCTCCTTTCTGTCTTCATTTCGTCCTCTAGGGTGTCCTGTGGTTTTCAAAAGGTCTCTCCGCTTTATCCTTGGTTATGTGGAAACTGACTGGATGCCTGCAAGGGGATAGGAGCAGAAACTGGATATTTGCCTAGAATCCCAAATTGCCCTGATACCCTTCTAAGGAAGTGGATGAAGTTACGTACTTATGCTAATCTGTATCAGGATTCACCTGGGGGATACAAGAGCGGCTAACTCTGCATTTGTTTGTGGGCAACAACAGTCTAAGCTAGGAAATGTCACATACTCTATCCATACTCCATATGCATCTCACTTTGCTCCACAAAACTACTCGTAGCTTGATAACCATACCACAGGCACACATCTCCAAGTTTTTGAATATGCAACATCCTCTTATTAGACTACATTTCTGTCTTCTTGTCTAACTCATCTTGGTTCATTAAAAGTCCTTTTGTACCCTAACCTCTTTATAGTTGTTAAATATTCTTTCTGCAACCATGACACTGGGTGCTTAACAAAACAATGCCACACATAAATCCGTTGTAATTTTTAGATTCCTTATCTTTTTCTTCCATTAGACAGAAAGATTCTGAGAATAAGGACTAGATCATTTTCATCTTTTTATCTACAGCGCCTGGCTTAGTGACTAGCATATAATTAGTATCCTGTGTCTACAGTTGAAAAATCTAAGAAACAGAGATGTGAAATTATTTGTTCAAGGTTAGAACCTGATGCAGCCACAGCTCACAGTCATGTATCAATGACTCTTGAAGTCAAGCTGCTAACATCTACTGAAGGGCAATTAAAACATTTCTTTTGGAACATTGGCTCATTCTGCATTTCATTCATTTAACAAATATACATTGAATCTACTCTATGTGCTCAGTGCCTTGCTAAACTCAGCAAATCAAAGGTAAATCACAGGGATGCTATCTGCCTTATAGTTCGATTCTTTAGTCATTCCTTCTGGTTCCTCATTGGCCTACTGTGTTTCTTGGCTCCAGCTTCACTATTCCATTTCTGACATGCCCCTTACAGAGCTCACAGTGCCTCTATTTGAAACCCAGTCACTGTAGAGAACATTATGTATATTTACAACTCTTCTGCTAATACACCCTTTCAGGCCTCTGGTTTTAATTTTTTCTACATTCTGCTTTCATCCAACAAGAAAGTGAAAATAATATATCATGAAATAGAATTTTTCCTATTGTATCCCCCAAACTGAACTTAACAAATATTAAGTACCTCTGTATTCTAAAAAGAACAGACAAGGAACTTCCACACACCCACCTTTAGTATGGCTAAAGGAAGCCAGAGGGGTCCATATAACTTCCCCACCACGTCATTCTCCACCCAATGTTAGTGGAAAGCTAGATTGCATTGAGAAACTCATAGGAAGAAAAATTTTTGATTGAGAAGAGAGTGCTTGGTGTTTCACCTCTGTCCTCTTGGCAGAGAGGTTAGGTTTTAAACATCTTCCTTTAAGCCAACTGAGAGAGTTCTAAAGAAACAAAGTAGTAAGTGGCCCGCATTCCCTGGCTACAAGCTAACTGAGCTCTTAGATTCATTCAGTGTCATCTGACCTTAATACAGTGAGAAAAAGAAGATCTTCAGTTTTATCCCTCCAAGTTTGAGGCGGGACATGAACAAAATGACTGGTATCCGATTCTTGTCTGAAGATTTTAAAGGCAGGAGTTTGACTGTAAAAGCTGATGATTGATAAGAGAGAAAAAGAGCTGCAAGGTGTTGACTGCACATCTACTTTTGGAGTTTTCAAGAAAATGAAATTTTCCTGAGTCCCAGCGGATGCAACAGAGGTAGCTAAGCTTGAGGTGCCATGAAGTTATCTCCAGCAAGAGAGGGTAGGACATGAGAAAGCAGGAGCTAAATGGTACATTTCATGTGATCAGCTGGAGAGCACATCCTTCACTACAGAAACTGTCCGGTCTGGAGGTCTCTGTATGTGACTGGGAGGCAGGTTCTGAATAAACCATAGACACAATCTATTACAAAGTGAACATTTGGATGTCTACCATGACAGATGGCATCAACAGGCAAAATAAAAGAAACACTAGCATCAACTAAATAAGTGAATTTTTGCTTGTGTTTCTTTAATTTACTGTCCCTTGTTCTGTCCTTGAAGTTCCCAACAGGAGGAAGGGAAAGAGCTAAAAAATAGAGAAGCAGTTAACTATGTCTTCTCTGAGTCAATGGTTATATCTTAACTGAAGAGAAGGGGAAATTTGAAAGTCTGTCATTTATATGGGCAAGGAAGGGGGAAGGGTAATTCATATTTGAATCAGGGAGTGGAAAAATACTGAGTTGTTCCTTGTTTGTGTTACTGCAATTTTACTCTATTGAATAATAGAGAAAAATAAATGAATCTCCAAGATAAATGCAAGTCGTCTCAGCAAATATATAAACAGTCCCCAAGTTACCATGGTTCAATTTAGGATTTTTCAACTTTATGATGGTGCAAAAGTGGTATGCATTCAGTAGCAACCACACTTCGAGTACCCATACAACTATTTCCCTTTTAGTAGAGCAGTCAATAAATTGCATAAGATATTCAACATTTTATCATAAAAATAGGCTTTGTGTTAGATGATTTTGCCCAACTGTAGGCTGATGTAAGTGTTCTGAGCATGTTTAAGGTAGGCTAGGCTAAGCTATGATGCTCAATAGGTTAGGTCTATTAAATGGGTTTTTGACTTACAGTATTTTCAACTCACAATGGGTTTAACAAGACATAGATAGCCCCATAGTAAATTCCAAAGCATCTGTATTTGTTTTGCTGCTACACACACACACACGTGTGTGTGTATACATTTCACCAACAATGTCCTGGCTTCATGATGTTTTTATCGTCATATTTTTAATAATTACTCATCAATTAATATTAATTCTAATATATGATACATATCATGTGTTCATTTAGTCAACTATTCATTCGTTTACGCATTCAATACCTATATGAGCACTTATACCGTATGAGGTGCTATCCTATAAAAAACCTGAGGATCAGAGAGGTCTAGATAAATCTCTTAAAAGTCGTACAATGATAAGTGGTATAGCAGAGACTTAAAATTGGAGCTTCCAAATCAAAATCCTATGTGCCTGAGCGCTAGGCTAGACTACCTACTTTAAGTCCGAATATTTTCTCCTACTGATTGAGATGAGAAAAAATACCATGATCCATTGCTATGTGTTGCTTAGGGAGCTTCTGTGTTGTAACAATCACAAAACTTGGAGAAAACCTATATGGAAAGCACAATTCACCACTATTATTCTCATTGTAAATTCAAAGAAACCAAAGCAAAGCAAGCTTTAGTAATGTGCCCCTGGTTTAGACCTACTATGTGTTGGAGGTACAGTTTGAAACCAGCTAGTCTAGCTTCAAAGGCCACACTCATGAATACTAAGTGCTCCTAACCATCCTCATATGAGGCTTCTGATGCACACTTGAAAGAGATTCTTAAAGTCTTAGAAGGGGAATTACTGGATATTAAAATATGTGTCCAATCTCAGGAAGTATTTGTATAAATTTATACTTCTGCGAGCAGTGAATAAGACTTCCTATTACTCTGTTTCCTCACCAATACTTTATATTATTGGACTTTTCAAACTTTTGCCTATCTCATTCTAATATGGTTGTAATATGGTACTTAATTATTGTCTGAATTTGCATTTTCCTGAAAACTGATGATGTTCTATATATTCTTATGTTTATCTGCTTTGTAAAACATGTCCATAGCTTTTACTTATTTCCTGTCTTATTGTTGTTGCCTATATAGGCTTTTATTTTCTTTGTTATACATCCTGTACACAAGGTGTCATAGACTTGTCTTTTTCTTTTATTTTGGATCCTTTTTTGAAATAAATTTTTTAATTTTAGTCTGATATACATAAAGTCATATTTAAAAAGATTTCCCCATACCCAAGTTATAAAAGTCACCTACATTTTTAAATAGTATTTATGGCTGTTTGCTTGCTTCTTTCTCTGTTTTGTATTGTTTTAGATTTTTGGCTTTAGTGTTTAGATTTCTGATCCAGTTGGAATATGTTCTGATGTATCATGTGAGTTTGTTTTCCAACTGGCTATCCAGTGCTCATTTAAACATGTTTCTTTCTTAAACCTATCATTCCCTGAGAGATTTAAAATATCATCTGAATTATAAAATACATTTCCTTATGTACTTATACCTATTTCTTGAATTTATCCTCTATTTCACTGGTCTTTCCGTTTACTCATGCATGGGGACCACACTATTTTAATTATAGGGGTTTTATAATGTGTTTTAATATCTGGAAGAGCTATTTTCTACTCACTACTCATTTGTGTAAAATTTTCCTAGTTTTTCTTTATATTTGTTCATTTTATTTATATACTTGTTTTTCTATTTTTAAATTAAACTGCTTTTGGAGATAATCATACATTTAAATAAAATTTAGAGAAATTATAAAGAGAGTGTCTATGTACCCTTTACTTCATTTCCCTTAATTGTAGTATCTTGTAAAACTATAGTATAATATATCATGAGTCCCCAACCCCAGGGCAATAAACCAGTTCCAGTCTACAGCCTGTTAGGAACTGGGCCATGCAGCAGGAGGCGAGCAGTGTGTGAATGAGCATTACCACTTGAGTTCCAACTCTTGTCAAATCAACAGCAGCATTAGATTCTCACAGGAGCATGAACCCTATTGTGAACTGTGTATGCGAGGGATCTAGGTTGTGGCTACTTAGGAGATTCTAATGCCTGATGGTCTGAAGTGGAACAGTTTCATCCTGAAACTGCCCCCTACACCACCCCATCCATGGAAAAATTTTCTTCCATGAAACTGGTCCCTGGTGCCAAAAGGTTGGGGACCACTGAAGTATATCACAACCAGGATATTAACATTGATACAGTCAAGACACATAATAGTCCCATCCCTAGAAGGAGTCCTGATGTTGCCTTTTTTATAGCTACAACCACCACACTCCCCTACCTAGTTTTGAATCCCTCGCAACCACTGTCATATTTTGCATTTCTATAATTTTGGAATATTGAGAATTTTACATATATGAAATCATACGGCATGTATCCTTTTGGAGTTGACTTTTATTTTACTCAACCTAATTACCTGGAGATTCATCTAAGGCATCTCACATATCAATAGTTTGCTTCTTTTTATTACTGAGAAGTATATAATAGTATGAATGTACTTCAGTTTCTTTAACAGGTCAGCTATTGAAGGACTTCTGCTTTATTTTCAGTTTTTGTCTATTATGAATAAAAGTGCTATGAGCATTTGTGTGTATGTTTTTGTGTAAGCACAGGTTTTCCTTTACTTGGAATAAATGCCAAAGAGTTCTGTTGCTGGGATGTATGGTAGTTGCAAATTTAATTTTTTAAGAAACTTCCAAAATGTTTTTCAGACTGTCTGTACCATTTTACATTCCCACCAGCAATATATAAGTGCTCCAGTTTCTCTACATCTTTGCCATCAGTTGATGTCACAATTTTTCTTATTTTAGCATTCTGATAGATATGTAGTGATATCTTATTGTGATTTTAATTTGCACTTCTCTAATGTATAATGATGAAAATCTCTTCATGTGTTATTTACCATCTGCATATCCTCTTTGATAAAATGTCTATTAATATCTTTTGTCCATATTCTACTTGAATTGTTTATTTTATACTGTTGAATTCTGAGAGTTCTTTATTATTCTAGATACTAGACCTTTGACAGATATGCAATTTGCATATATTTTCTCCCAATCTGCAGCTTGTCTTTTTATCCTTAACAAGGTATTTCACAAAGCAAAAGTTTTAAAATTTGATGTCTAATTTGTCAATTTTTTTAATGCATCAAGCTTTGGTAAGTTTAAGAACTACTTGTCTATTTCTAGATTCCACATATATTCTACTTTTAAAAATAAGTTTTGAAGTTTTATGTTTAAACTTTAAGTCTGAGTTAATTTTTGTATAACGTGAGGTCTAGGTTGAGGTCCATTTTTTCCCCTATGAATGTCCAATTGCTCCAGCGCCATTTGTTGAAAAGACTATTCTTTTTTCATTGAATTGGTTTTGCACCATTGTCAAAAATCAGTTGGACATATTTGTGTAGGACTATTTCTGTCCTCTCTATTCTGTTCCATTGATGTATGTGTCTATCCCTTTTTCAATACCACATTGTCTTGATTACTATGCTATATAGTAGGCTTTAATAATGGTTACAGTCATTCCTATCATTTTCTTCTTCTTCTTTAAAGGCTGTTTTAGCTATTATAGGGCTTGTATCTTTGCATATAAACTTTGGAATTAGCTTGTCTGTCTCCAAGAAAGCTTGCTGGAATTTTGAGAGGAATTGTATTAAACTGATAGATCAATTGGGGTAAAATGAACATTTTCCCTATGTGAGTTTTCCAATTTATGACAGTGATATATCTTTCTATTAATTCACGTTTGATTTCCTTTAGTGGCATTTAAAAATTTTAAATATATAAATCCTACACATATTTTGTAAAACCTACATATATAATTTTCTTTGAAGTTATTTTGAATTTATATATTTTTAATATAAACTTTAAAATCCATGTTTATACTTTTAGAAATTAAAAGACCTGTTTGGATTGTGATAATTTATATGTTAAATTATGGAGTATTTTCATGATATTGAGTCATCTTATTCAAGCACTTCATTCAAGACTTTTAGGTTTGCTTTCCTGTTTTCTAAGAATGTTGAAACATTTTCTTTACATAATTTTAGAATAATTACTGCTAATTATGTGAAATATTTTTTGCTATTTTTGTAAATGGTGTTTACCCTTCACTCATATCTTCCAACTTGTTATTGTTTCTGTATGTAAAGACGATTGGTCTCTTGTAGTTGGATGCAACTAGCATACTAATTTCCTGAATTTTGGCATTGTTTTTCATCATTTTAAATAAAAAGTCTTGGGTTTTCTACATATACATTTATACCATCTACAATTTTTACACCACTAACTGTTATCATTTGCCTGATTGCACTGGCTTTTCTTTTCTTTTCTTTTCTTTTTTTAAATATTTGCAATCTCTGATTCTATGCAACAATTCTTTCTTTATTTATTTTTATTATACTTTAAGTTCTAGGGTACATGTGCACAACGTGCAGGTTTGTTACATATGTATACATGTGCCATGTTGGTGTGCTGCACCCATTAACTTGTCATTTACATTAGGTATATCTCCTAATGCTATCCCTCCCCTCTCCCCCCTCCCACAACAGGCCCTGGTGTGTGATGTTTCCCCTTCCTGTATCCAAGTGTTCTCATTGTTCAATTCCCACCTATGAGTGAGAACATGCGGTGTTTGGTTTTCTGTCCTTGCAATAGTTTCCTGTGAATGATGGTTTCCAGCTTCATCCATGTCTCTACAAAGGACATGAACTCATCCTTTTATGGCTGCATAGTATTCCATGGTGTATATGTGCCACATTTTCTTAATCCAGTCTATCATTGTTGGACATTTGGGTGGGTTCCAAGTCTTTGCTATTGTGAATAGTGCTGCAATAAACATACGTCTGCATATGTCTTTATAGCAGCATGATTTATAACCCTTTGGGTATATACCCAGTAATGAGATGGCTGGGTCAAATGGTATTTCTAGTTCTAGATCCTTGAGGAATCGCCACACCGTCTTCCATAATGGTTGTACTAGTTTAGAGTCCCACCAACAGTGTAAAAGTGTTCCTATTTCTCCACATCCTCTCCAGCACCTGTTGTTTCCTGACTTTTTAATGATCGCCATTCTAACTGGTGTGAGATGGTATCTCATTGTGGTTTTGATTTGCATTTCTCTGATGGCCAGTGATGATGACCATTTTTTCATGTGTCTGTTGGCTGCATAAATGTCTTCTTTTGAGAAGTGTCTGTTCATATCCTTCACCCTCTTTTTGATGGGGTTGTTTGTTTTTTTCTTGTAAATTTGTTTGAGTTCTTTGTAGATTCTGGATATTAGCCCTTTGTCAGATGAGTAGATTGCAAACATTTTCTCCCATTCTGTAGGTTGCCTGTTCACTCTGATGGTAGTTTCTTTTGCTGTGCAGAAGCTCTTTAGTTTATTTAGATCCCATTTGTCAATTTTGGCTTTTGTTGCCATTGCTTTTGGTGTTTTAGACATGAAGTCCTTGCCCATGCCTATGTCCTGAATGGTATTGCCTAGATTTTCTTCTAGGGTTTTTTATGGTTTTAGGTCTAAGATTTAAGTCTTTAATCCATCTTGAATTAATTTTTGTATAAGGTGTAAGGAAGGGATCCAGTTTCAGCTTTCTACATGTGGCTAGCCAGTTTTCCCAGCACCATTTATTAAATAGGGAATCCTTTCCCCATTGCTTGTTTTTGTTAGGTTTGTCAAAGATCAGATGGTTGTAGATATGTGGCATTATTTCTGAGGGCTCTGTTCTGTTCCATTGGTCTATATCTCTGTTTTGGTACCAGTACCATGCTGTTTTGGTTACTGTAGCCTTGTAGTATAGTTTGAAGTCAGGTAGCGTGATGCCTCCAGCTTTGTTCTTTTGGCTTAGGATTGTCTTGGAAATGCGGGCTCTTTTTTGGTTCCATATGAACTTTAAAGTAGTTTTTTCCAGTTCTATGAAGAAAGACATTTGTAGGTTGATGGGGATGGCATTGACTCTATAAATTACCTTGGGCAGTATGGCCATTTTCACAATATTGATTCTTCCTATCCATGAGCATGGAATGTTCTTCCATTTGTTTGTGTCCTTTTTTATTTTGTTGAGCAGTGGTTTGTAGTTCTCCTTGAAGAGGTCCTTCGTGTCCCTTGTAAGTTGGATTCCTAGGTATTTTATTCTCTTCGAAGCAATTGTGAATGGGAGTTCACTCATGATTTGGCTCTCTGTTAGTCTGTTATTGGTGTATAAGAATGCTTGTGATTTTTGCACATTGATTTTGTATCCTGAGACTTAGCTGAAGTTGCTTATCAGCTTAAGGAGATTTTGGGCTGAGATGATGGGGTTTTCTAAATATACAATGATGTCATCTGCAAACAGGGACAATTTGACTTCCTCTTTTCCTAATTGAATACCCTTTATTTCTTTCTTCTGCCTGATTGCCCTGGCCAGAACTTCCAACACTATGTTGAATAGGAGTGGTGAGAGAGGGCATCCCTGTCTTGTGCCAGTTTTCAAAGGGAATGTTTCCAGTTTTTGCCCATTCAGTATGATATTGGCTGTGGGTTTGTCATAAATAGCTCTTATTATTTTGAGATATGTTCCATCAAAACCTAATTTATTGAGAATTTTTAGCATGAAGGGCTGTTGAATTTTGTCAAAGGCCTTTTCTGCATCTATTGAGATAATCATGTGGTTTTTGTCTTTGGTTCTGTTTATATGCTGGATTATGTTTATTGATTTGCATATGTTGAACCAGCCTTGCATCCCAGAGATGAAGCTCACCTTTCCTTTCCAAACAATGTAAAATGTGGTGACATGGGAGTGTTTGCTTTATAAAAGATCTCAGTTGGAATGCCAATTGAGTTTATTCATTAAGCAATAGGTCGGCTTTAAGAGTGAAGAATAGATTTACTTTTTTTTTTTAACTTTTATTTTAGGTCCAAGGGTACATGTGCAAGTTTGTTATATGGGTAAACTCATGTCACAGGGGTTTGTTGTACAGATTATTTCATTACCTAGGTATTAAGCCTAGTATATATTAGTTGTTTTTCCTAATATTCTCCCTCCTCCTACCCTCTTCCCTCCACTGAGCTCCAGTGTCTTTTGTTCTCCTTTATGTATCCATGTGTTCTCATCATTTTGCTCCCACTTATAAGTGAGAACAGATTAGTAGGGGATCATGGTGGAAGGGAGGCAGGGCTAAATTGCAGCTCCCACTTGGATAGATGGAACAGCATGTGAAGGCTCGCATTGTGAACTTTTGCTGCAGAACAACTTCAGGAGTACATGAGGAAAGTCAAGAGAACCCATAGACCCTCTGAAGAAAGTGGATTGCTCCTGCAGAATCTGGGAGACACCCCAAATACTGTGAGTGCCCAAACTGTGGAAATGAGAAAGGGAGATCGTCTGCCCCTGAACACACACCCCCACTGGGGAACCTGAAGGTCTAGATTATGGGAGAAGATTCTGACCTTACCTGGAGCTGAGTTAATTTAGAGAGCCAAGCAAAATACAGGTGTAGAGGAAGCAGTGGGAAAATCCCTGCGGACTCACTGGCTCCTCTACTAAGCCATTTCTGCCTCACCTGACAGGGTTCCTTGAGGAGGGCTGCTGGAGGCACTGGGAAAAGGCCACAGGGAGAAGGAAACCTTCAGCCAAACTTTGTAACAATTTGAACCAATTGAGAAGTCTCCTGGCCAGAAATCGGGGAATGGTGTGAATCCAGTGTGCTGACTCCACAGGCAGGGGGAAGAAGGAAAGCTCTGCTTATTTTCACAGCTGGGAGGTGAGTAGCCTGGGGCAAGTTCTCAGCCCTACTCACCCACTGCCTGGAAAGAGACTTGGTGCTGTTGGAGGGGACATTGTGGGAGGGAGACTGGCCCTTTGGGTTGCATGGGAGCTGGGTGAGGCCTGTGACTGCCGGCTTTCCCCGACTTTCCTCACAACCTGAATGACACAGCAAAGGCAGCCATAATCCTCCTAGGAATATAACTCCATTGACCTGAAAGCCTCACCCCAGTCCCCCACAGCAGCCACAACAAGACCTGCTCAAGGACAGTCTGAGCTCAGACATGCCTAGCCCTGCCCCTACCTAATGGTTCTTCTTTACCTACCCTGGTAAATGTAGACAAAGGGCATATATTCTTGGGAGCTCTAGGGCCCGCCCACTGCCTATTTCTCCCCACACTACCACAGCTGATGTTCTCTTGAAAGTGCCACCCCCCAGCAGGAGGCCAAACACCACAAAAATAGTGGATTAATCAACCAAAGCTAAAGACCCTCATAGAGTCAATTTCACCCCCCTGCCATTTCCACCAGAGCAGGTGCTGGTATCCATAGCTGACAGTTCACATAGCTGGTATCAACAGATAGTTCACATCATAGGACTCTGAGCAGACAATCCCCAGGACCAACCCAGAGCCCTGTAGACTTGCTGGGTGGCTAGATACTGAAAAGAGATAACAATCTCTATAGCCTGGCTCTCAGGAAGGCATATCCCTACGAAAAGGGGGTGAGTACTACATCAAGGAAACATCCAGTGGGACAAAAAGAACTAAACAGCAGCCTTGAGCCCTAAACCTTTGACATAGCCTATGCAAATGAGAAGAAACCAGAAAACCAACTCTGGTAATATGACGAAACAAGGTTCTTTACCACCCCCCAAAAATCACACTAGCTCTCCAGCAATGGATCAAAACCAAGAAGAAATCCCTGATCTACCTGAAAAATAATTCAGAAGGTTAGTTACTAAGCTAACCAGGGAGGCACCAGAGAAAGGCAAAACTCAATTGAAGGAAATTAAAAAAAAATGATACAAGTAGTGAAAGGAGAAATATTCAATGAAATAGATAGCATGAAGAAAAAACAATCAAAACTTCAAAAAACAATGGATGAACGTATGGAAATGCAAAGTGCTCTGGAAAGTCTCAGCAATAGAATCAAACAAGCGGAAGAAAGAAATTCAGATCTCAAAGACAAGGTTTTTGAATTAACCCGTCCAACAAAGACAAAGAAAAAAGATTAAGAAAATATAAACAAAGCCTCCAAGAAGTCTGGGATTATGTTAAATGACCAAACCTAAGAATAATCGTCATTCCTGAGGAAGAAGAGAAATCTAAAAGTTTGGAAAATATATTTGGGGGAATAATCGAAGAAAACTTTCCTGGCCTTGCTAGAGACATAGCCAAATACAAGAAGCTCAAAGAACACCTGGGAAATTCATCACAAAAAGATCATCACTTAAGCACATTGTCATCAGGTTATCTAAAGTCAAGATGAAGGAAAATCTTAAGAGCTGTGAGGCAAAAACTCCAGGTAACCTATAAAGGAAAACCTATCAGATTAACAGCAGATTTCTCAGCAGAAACCCTATAAGCTAGAAGCAATTGGGGCCCTACTTCAGCCTCCTCAAACAAAGCAATTATCAGCCAAGAATTTTGCACCCAGTGAAACTAAGCTTCATAAGTGAAGAAAATATACAGTCTTTTTCAGACAAACACTGAGAGAATTTGCCACTACTAAGCCAGCACTACAAGAATTGCTAAAAGGAGCTCTAAATCTTGAAAAAATCGTGAAAACACATCAAAACAGAACCTCTTTAAAGCATAAGTCTCATAGGACCTACAAAACAGAAATACAATTAAAAAACAAAAACAAAAACAGAAAACCAAGATATACAGGCAACAAATAGCACAGTGAATGGAATGGTACCTGACACTTTAATACTAATGTTGTATGTAAATGGCATAAATGCTCCACTTAAAAGATACAGAATTGCAGAATGGATAAGACTTTACTATCCAATTATCTCTTCCCTTCAAGAGACTTATATAAACTTAAGGTAAAGGGATAGAAAAAGACATTCCATGCAAATGGACACTAAAAGCTAGCAGGGGTAGCTATTCTTATATCAGATAAAACAAACTTTAAAGCAACAGGAGTTAAAAAAGACAAAGAGGGTCATTACATAATGATAAAATGCCTTATCCAAGAGGAAAATATCACAATACTAAGTATATATACACCTAACACTGGAGCTCCCCAAATTATAAAACAATTACTACTAGATACAAGAAATGAAATAGACAGCAACACAATAATAGTGGGGGGCTTCAATACTCCACTGACAGCACTAGACAGGTCATCAAGACAGAAAGTCAACAAAGAAACAATGGACTTAAACTTTACCCTAGAATGAATAATTTAACAGATATTTACAGAACATTTTACCCAGCAACTTCAGAATACACACTCTATTCATCAGCGCATGGAACATTCTCCAAGATAGACCATATGATAGGCCACAAAATGAGCCTCAATAAATTCAAGAAAATTGAAATTATATCAAACATGCTCTCAGACCACAGTGGAATAAAACTAGAAATCAACTCCAAAAAGAAATTTCAGAACCATGAAAATACATGGAAATTAAATAACCTGTTTTTGAATGATCATTGGGTCAACAATGAAATCAAGATGGAAATTAAAAAATCTTCAAACTGAATGACAATAGTGACATAACTTATCAAAACCTCTGGCATACAGCAAAGGTGGTGCGAGGAAGAAAGTTTATAGCCCTAAACGCCTACATCAAAAAGTCTGAAAGAGCGCAAACAGATGATCTAAGGTCACACTTCAAGGAACTAGAGAAACAAGAACAAACCAAACCCAAACCCAGCAGAAGAAAGGAAGTAAACAAGATCAGAGCAGAACTAAATGAAATTGAAATTTAAAAAAATACAAAAGATAAATGGAACAAGAATCTGATTCTTTGAAAAGATTGATAAAGTCAATAGACCATTAGCAAGATTAACTAAGAAAAGAAGAAAGAAAATCCAAATAAGCTCAGTTAGAAATGAAACAGGAGATATTACAGCTGACACCACTGAAATACAAAAGATCATTCAAGGCTACTATGAACACCTTTATGCACATAAACTAGAACATCTAGAGGAGGTGGATAAATTCCTGGAAATATATAACCTTCCTAGCTTGAGTCGGGAAGAATTAGATACACTATAAAGGAGAATATGCAGTATTTGGTTTTCTGTTTCTGTGTTAGTTTGCTAAGGATAATGGCCTCCAGCTCCCTCCATGTTCCTGCAAAGGACATGATCTCGTTCCTTTTTATGGCTGCATGTATTCCATGGTGTGTATGTTCCAAATTTTCTTTATCCAGTCTACCATTCTTGGGCATTTAGGTTGATTCCATGTCTTTGCTATTGTGAATAGTGCTGCAGTAAACATATGCGTGTGTGTCTTTAAGTTAGAACAATTTTTATTCCTTAGGGCATATACTTAGTAATGGGATTGCTGGGTTGAATGGTAATTCTATATTATGTTCTTTGAGAAATCTCCACCTGTTTTCACAGTGTCTGAACTAATTTGCATTTCCACCAACAGTGTATAATCCTTTTTCCGTACAACCAGTGGCACTTGTTATTATTTTTTGGCTTTTTATTAATAGCCATTCTGACTGGTGTGAGATGGTATCTTATTGTGGTTTTGATTTGCGTTTCTCTAATGATAAGTGATGTTGAGCTTTTTCTGTATGCTTGTTGGCTGCATCTATGTCTGAAGCATAGGTATTTTATGATGCTAAGGAAATATGCACAATTTTATGTTTGAATGGGTGTGTTTTTAGTTTTTTTCCACTTTATTGCAGTATAGTTGACAGTTAAAAATTGTATATTTAAGTTGTACAACTTGATAATTTGATGTATGTATACATTGTGAAATATTTACCACAATCAAGCTAACTGATATATCCATCACCTCACTGATATGGTTTGGCTGTGTCCCCACCCGAATCTCATCTAGAATTGTAGCTTCCACAATTCTCACCTGTTATGGAAAGGACCCAGTGGGAGGTAATTGCATCATGGGGGTGAGTCTTTCCTGTGCTGTTCTCATGATAGTGAATAAGCCTCATGAGATCTGATGGTTTTAGAAAGAGGAGCTCCCCTGCATAAGCTCTCTCTTCCCTGCTGCCACATAAGATGTGACTTGCTCCTCCTTTCTTTCCACCATGATTGTGAGGCCTCCCCAGCCACATGGAACTGTGAGTTCATTAAACCTCTTTTTCTGGCCAGGCGTAGTGGCTCACACCTGTAATCCCTGCACTTTGGGAGGCCAAGTTGGGCGGGTCACCTTAGATCAGGAGTTCGAGACCAGCCTGACCAACATGGTGAAACCCTGCCTCTACTAAAAATACAACAAATTAGCCAGGCATGGTGGCAAGCATCTGTAATCCCAGGTACTCAGGAGGCTGAGGCAGGAGAATCGCTTGAACCTGGGGGGTGGAGGTTGCAGTGAGCCAAGATTGCACCACTGTACTCCAGCTTGGGCAACAAGAGTGAAACTCCATCTTAAAAAAAACCAAAAAAACAAAAAACATCCTCTTTTTCTTTATAAATTACCCAGTCTTGGGTATGTCATCATTAGCAGCATGAAAATGGACTAACACACTCACATAGTTACCATTTTTTGTATGTGGTAAGAATATTTAAGATCAATCCTCATCAAATTTCAAGCATACATTAAAATATTGTTAACTATAGTCACAGCGTTGTACATTAGGTCTCCAAGACTCATTTACCTTGCATAACTTAAATTTTGAATCCCTTGACCAATATCTCCCCACACATTCTTTTCCTTATACCCCGGTAACCACTATTACAGTCTCTGTTTCTATGACTTTGACATTTTTAGATTCCTCAAGCAAATGAAATCATACAGCATTTGTCTTTCTACATCCGGCTTATATCACTTAGCCTGATGCCTTCCAAATTCATCCATGTTGTCACAGATTTCCTCCCTTAAGGCTGAACAATATTTTGCTGTATATGTGTATACAACATTTCCTTTATTGATTGACCCATCAACAAACATTTAGGTTGTTTCCATGTCTTGGTTATTGCCAATAATGTTGAAATGAGCATAGGATTGCAGTTATCTCTGCAAGATACTGATTTTATTTTCTTTGACTACATACCAAGAAGTGGGATTGCTAAAAATAAAGTAGTTTATTTTTAATTTTTTCAGGAGTCTCTATACTGTTTTCCATAATGATTATGCCAATTTACATCCCCACCAACAGTGTACAAGGGATCCCTTTTCTCCACATCCTGATCAACACTTGTCATCTTTTGTAATTTTGATATAGCCATGGTAACAGGTGTGAGGTAATGTATCATTGTGGTTTTGATTTTCATTTTCCTACTGATAGTTATTTTGAGCAAATTTCCATATATTACATTTTTTGCCATTTATAAGTCTTCCTTAGATAAATGCCTATTCAGATCCTTTCCCTATTTTTAAGTTGTGTTATTTGGTTGTTTTGCTATTGAGTTTCTGACTTCCATAACTACCTAAGATATTATCCCCTTATCAGCTATATGGTTTGCCAACATTTTCTTCCATTGTATAGGGTGATTTTCACTCTGCTGTTTTCCTTGTTGTGCAGAAGCTTTTTAGTCTGATGTAATCTCATTTGTCTATTTTTACTTTTGTTACATATGCTCTTGGGGTCATATCCAAAAGATCATTATCAAAACCAATATCAATAAGCTTTTATCCTATGTTTTTTTCTAATTATTTTATTGTTTCAGAACATATGTTTAAGTCTTTAATCCATTTGAGTTGATTTTTATATAGGGTGTAAGATAAAGCTCCAATTTCATTCTTCTATATGTGAATGTCTAGTTTCCCCAACATCATTCGTTGATGAGACAATTCTTTCCTTGTGGTGTTTTCTTATCACTTTTGTTCTAGATCAGTTGACCACAGATGTGTGGATTTATTTCTGGGGTCTATTCTGTCCGATTGACCTATGTGTCTGTTTTTATGCCAGTAACATATTGTTTTGAGCACTGTAGCTTTGTAATACATTTTGAAACCGGGGAATATGATGTCTCCAGATTTGTTCTTCTTGCTCAATATTGCTTTGGCTATTCAAGGTCTTTTACACATACATTTAAATATTGTTTTCTCTGTAACTTAGGATGTCTTTCTGTTTAGCTATGTCTTTTTAAAGTTACCTCATCAATATTGCATAATTTTCAGCATACAAGTCTTTCCCCTCTTAGGTTGAGTTTTTCATAAGTATTTTATTATTTTTGTTGCTATTGTAAATGAGATTTTCTTGATTTCCTTTTTAGATAGTTTGTTGTTTATAGAAGGTAATGTATTTTTGTATGTTGATTTGGTATTTTGTAATTTTATTGAATGCGGTTAGTATTTCTAACAGATTTTTGTTGTGAATTTATAATTTTCTATGTGTATCATCATTTCATCTGCAAAGAGAGATAATTTTACTTCAGTTTTTTTCCAGATTTGGATGCTTTTTTTTTTCTTGTCCAATTACCCTGGCTAGGACTTCTAGTGCTATGTTGAAAGAAAATGGCAAAGTGGGCACCTTTATCTTGTGTTAGACCTTAGAGGGATAGGTTTCAGTGGTTCTTCACTGATTATTATGTTAGCTGTGGGGTTTTCATATATAGCCTTAATTGTGGCTAGGTAAGTTCTTTATGTACCAATTTTGTTGAGAGTTTTAATCATGAATGGATAGTGAATTTTGTCAAATACTTCCTGTGTCTCTTGAGATGATCATGAGTTTTCTCTTTTATTTTGTAATGTGTTGTATCACATTGATTGATTTACATGTGTTGAAACATTCTTGCATCCCAGGGATAAATCCCATTTTGTCATGGTATATGAACCTTTTAATGTACTGTTAAAATAAGTTTTCTAGTATTTCAGTGAGAATTCTTACATCTATGTTCATCATGAATATTGACCTTAAACCAGGAGATAGAGATGAAGACCAAATATATATTTTACAATATCACAGTTTCTATCTCTGTTGAACTTCTCATTTTGTTCATGTATTGTTTTTCTGATTTTTGGTTTAGTTGCCTATCCATTTCTCTTATATTTCACCAAGCTTTAAAATAATGATAATTTTGAATTCTTTTTCAAGCTAATCTAAAATGTCAATTTCTTTGGGTTGGTTACTTGAAAATCACTGTGTTCCATTGGTGGTGTCATGTTTTCTTGATTTTGTGTGTGTGTATTTGTAGGCTTGTGTTGATGATTGTGGATTTGTGGGAGCAGCTGGCCCTTCCAACCTTTGTGAATTATTTTGGTGGAGAAAGTCCTTTACCTATGGGCAGGGGCAAGGGTGTCACCTGGGTAGGGTGCAGCAGGTCCAGCTCTGGTGAGAGTCAGTGATACAGTCTATATGTAGCTTTGTCAGTTGAGGCCAGCATTGGTGAAGACTTCAGAGATTTTCAGTGGCCAAGACAGCAGGAGTCTGCCTGCTGTGGTGAGGGTATTCATTCTATTCCTAGAGCACAATGGTTTTGGGTCCAACTAAAAGTCTTAGTGTTTACCAAGGTCCTTTTTTCTTTTCTATTCTAAAAGTTCAAAATTTTCTACTCCAACTCTATGTATCTACCAAAAAATTTTGTTCAGTTTCTTAGCTTTCAGTTATCACTGTTGGAATTTGCAATTACTTTGAATGAAAAGTAGTTCCAAAAGTCATAGCCATATTTCTCTCTCTAGACTTTTCTTTGTCCTATATTATGAACCTACAAATATTTTCTTCTTTAGAAACTCCATAATAAATTTTTTGTTCTTCCCTATGGGTCTAACTTGGTTCTTAAATTGATTTCTAGCATGATTTTTTTTTATCTCCCTTAATAATAACCTCTGCAACTTTTTTTTTGCTGGATTTTTGCAGTTATTAAGCACTTTATGTTCCTTTTAGTCTGAGTATGTCTCTATTTCATCCTTATTCTTGAAGGATTGTTTTCTTTGGTCTTCTGCATTTTATGACTATGTGTGTATGTAAGGGTTTCTTCTGTTTGTTCGGTTTCCCATTGATTGTAACTCTTGAATATATGGACTCATATTTTATCCATTTTGTTGAAATTCTCAAAAAATGTCCATTTGAACATTACTTTTTCTCCATTTTCTCTAGTCTTTCCTTATTGAAATCCAATTAGATGTATGTTAAACCATCTTACTTTATCTTTTGTTTCTTATCTCTTTTTCATAATTTCCTTCTTTTAGTTTCTACACTATTCTTATCCTTGATTGCCTCCCTCTTCTGGAGCTCTCTCTTTAGCTGTGCTAATCAAAGTCAGTAGAATATCCCAGTGAAGAGTGGCCTATGTACGCAGATCACTGAGGTTTTCATTCTCATTCCATTATCTAGTACAAGCTTGTCAAACCTGCAGCCTGTAGGTGGCATGTGGATAGCTATGAATGCAGCCTAACACAAATTCATAAACTTTCTTAAGATTGCACGAGATTTTTTTTTTGCATTTTTTTTAGCTCATCAGATATTGTTAGTGTTAGTCTATTTCATATGTGGCCCAAGACAATTCTTCTTTTTCCAACGTGGTCCAGGGAAGCCAAAACATTGGACATCCCCAACCTAGTACTTTTATAATTTAGGCAAGTTTCTTAATCTCTTGTCCCATTTTCTTTATATGTCAAATGACAATAATAATACATACATGCATACTTCATGGGTTGATATAAGCATTAATTTTTAAAATCAATGTAAAGTTCTTAGAAGTGTGTCTGGCACATAGTCAATCTTCCTTAAGTGTTAGCTATTGTAATGGTAGACTAATTTGCTACTTACCATCTCCATTTACTTTTAAATTGCAAAGATTACACTTTATTTTTAAAATTTCTATGACTTTAAAAATACGTCTTCATCATTTTTATAGCTGCTTTTTTTCTCATGACTTTGATTCTGCTTTTTTTAGCCATATAAAACATATTTTTTTATTCTCGATCCAGAAATTCTAATTTAATAAGGCCCCGTCATAAAAATATGAGTAGTGTTAAAAAATTCTATAATGAAAAGTGTGAGTTTGTGCTATTACAAAACAAATAGAATGATTGGATTGAATCATTGTAACTAGCTCACAATGTTTGTCTTGGGATCCAATCACCAATATCTTTAAGTAGGAAATTACACTATTTTGGAAACATTTGGGGGGATTTTACTATACTGAAATCTTTATGAGTCTGATTTTATTGTTTTTTTTTCCTGTAAATGTTTGTTTATAATGTGGTTTTCTTGTGCACTTGTATTTTTTCTTCAGAGGCAATTTTCATTCATGTTTTTTCCTCCCCTGTGGGCCTTAGAAAAAGGGTACATTCTCTCAGAGAGGATTTGTATTTACTTTGGTCAATATCTAAATGTCCTACCTTGTGATAATTCTAAATTAAGTTTTGGCTTAAATTTTTTCAGATCCTACATCAGATAAGTATCAGTTTATAATTATGTATTTTTAGAATATATATTTTAGTTCTCCGTCAGAGACTGGAAATCGTCCCCCAAAGATATTCACATCCTAACCCCTGTAACATAAATGCAACCTTGTTGGGGAAAGGAATTTGCAAATGTGATTAAGGATTTTGAGTTGAGGAGATTCTCATAGATTATGGATCTAGCCCTAAATGAAATATACATATCCTTTTAAAATGAAAATAGAGGGAGGTATAAAATAGACAGTAGAGGAGAAGGCAATGTGACCACAGAGGCAGAGATTGAAGTGATGCAGCCACAAGCCAAGGAACACTAGAAGCCAACAGAAGCTGAAGGAAGCAAGGAATGGATTCTCCCTTAAAGCCTCTGAAGGTAACACAGTCCTGTTGACCCCTTGATTTTTGGCACAGTGATACTAATTTCAGATTTTTAGCATCCATAATATGAGCAAATAATTTCTGTTGTTTTAAACTGCCTAGTTTACGGTAATTTTTACGGCCGCCATAAGAAACTGAGATACCCTGTTTTCAAAGCCAAAGCTAAGGTAAATTATTGTGCCATTTTTCTTGATAGAATAATAAGAAATAATACATATTTGTTGATTACATTCACATTCATCACTCCATTTGTAAAACACAGTCCTTCCAATTAAGAGAGGATGGCATATCTTCTGAACCTTCATTTAAAATTTCCTTCCATGGGACATTCCAGCAACTTGGCTGATTTATCTCACAACTGCTCCTTAGTTGTTCAGAAGAGTTACAGATTCCTAAAAATATGTCTCCAAAATGCCATTTTATGATGGGACCATCCTAATGTTGATCTTTAAACAGATCACAACACCCTATTGCAATAAATCGCTAGGCTTTAAAAACTGGTTGAAAATTTGTATTATTTGTATATCTAGACATTGCTTTTATCCTGTAAAAGTTTAGCTCCAAGCAGCATCCAATTATTTGACTAGAGAAAAGTTTCAACAGCTATGCCAGTAGTAGGCTCTGCTGCCTTTGATTTGAAAAGGATCTTCTCAGAACCATTGAAAAAGAAAAGTTTATTTCTACTTCATATATTAGTCTTCTAAAGGCCTTTGATCTCTTTAAAGGTGCTCATGGTCTAAATAACCACCACATTCTTCTAGAAATAAGTAAAATCTGGATTTAAAATAATTGACACCTAAGGGAAATCTTATTAAATGTAGTCATCTTTATACACCATATAAAAGGTTTCTTTAGATCAAATATTAAAGGTGAATAAATCCTTTATTCTTCTTTAAAATTAGTTCTTTAAATATGAGTAAGGGTATCTATTCACTATTAAATTGGAAAGCACCATAAAAACAAAGATAACTTAAGGGGAAGCAGTCTGTCAAACTTAGCCACATTTAAATTATACTCACCCCGAACTTAATTCAAAGTGGAAAAAAAAAAAAAAACAGATGGTGCATACAAAGCAGCAACATATGATGACAAATTTAACTAACAAGTATTTGCATCTTTTAACATAGCACCATTTTTCACTTAAGCGTAGATAGAAGTGTGAGTTCTTTGTAAACCAGTAACTCTTATTTTGAGTTTAGGAATTCCTATGAGAGTTTATTTTATAGGGAATTTCTCACTACTTAAAAAAATCATTTTCTCACAATTGCATTTACTTTCATCATACTTTCATATCTTATTATACCATAAGTTTGAGAAGGAAACGGATCTTGAATATAAGGAATTTTACTCCTGGGATCTCATTTCAGTTACTAAAAGCCATCTGGTTAAAGAATTACTATGTTTCATGGTTTAGAAGTGCAATAGATTATGCTTTGGAGTGACACCTAAGGGAAACATACGTTCTTTGAGGAGTCAGAATTAAAATAGCAAACACATAATAATGAAGTTGAAAAAGTGGACCTATGAAAGAAATGTGGAGAAAATCATTTCTGTGGCTCTTGAAAGGAGCAGCAGTACACATTTAGATTTAGCATTGTGACTGCTGAGTATGGGGAAGATTTTTTTATTTACTATAAACATATAATAACTTTGTATTTATTTTGTTGATCTTCAATAAAATATTTTTATTTTCTGATTTACACTGCATGTGTTCTATAATTGTGAATGGTCAATATAAAGACAGATAAGATATTATTTTATGGGCTTGGCATTCCTCCAAAACATGGCCATGAATTTCGTGTTATATATACATATGTATATGTGTGTGTGTGTGTGTGTGTGTGTGTCTTTGCTTTGCATGACAGACCACATAGATTCCATGTTATTCCTTTACTCAGTGAGCATGGTGTTGCTGTGCATCAAGCCAAGCCACGTAACCCATTTTTTCCTCAGAAATCTGATCCTTTAGAGTCTGCGTGCTAACGATTGCAGCTTCTTGAATGACACCAAATGAAGGTGTGATGGACTTGACTTATAATAAAGAGAATTATTTCAGCTAACAGTGCCTAAAAATACAATTCAGCCTTTTAGGCTAAACTTCTTTGACCATGTTGGTTTTAGACAAGTTTTTAAATAAAAGAAAAATTTTTATTATTATCTTTCTAAGAGTGAGGACACAGGTTTTAGTATCCATAGTGATTGCCTGAAAGAAAAAAGGACCCTTGAATAAAGGTTAAAAAGTCAGTGGATTTTTTTTTTTTTTGAGTGGGGTGAGATTGAGGTGAAATGACTCAGTGGTACACTTCAATAATATGGAATACACATCATTATGTGTAATTGCCTAGTTGTTTCTTATTTCAAATGAATTACCTGAAGTAAAAGAAAGAATTTAGAAGATTTGAATACATTTCTGAAAGTCACATTGAAGAAGTGATAGACTAGATTTTTAAAAGCTTATTCTCAAAAATTTAATAGCATGAGGAAGAACCTGACTTTTTGACATCAGTATGTATCTTATTGTCTCAGGACTTCTTCAGTATTATCTGCAAAATGAAATGGTATGGTTTCATTGCAAATGGCTGCTTGCCTTTGTCTGAAAGCTTACATTTCTTTGGAAACTAAACATTTAAAATAAAGATTATTTGCTGTAGCATAAACCGTGTTTTGATCACTGGAATTTGCAGCAGTTGTTTCAGGGTATCATGGGATTCTTTTTGTTGTTTCCAAATTTTCTCCTTAAATTATACACATTTCCTGACCCTTTGCCAAACCCCTGGTAGTGAAACATTATTTAGGAGATCAAACACAGATCATATGAAAGAAACATCTGTTGTAGTTATTGTTTTTCAGAAGTTCAGGTTGCCCAAGAGGTCCACTAGGCAGTATTTTCCAGTTCTCATTTATGTACAACTGGGGGATCTTGGTGGCAGCAAAGGATAAAAGGCCTTTAATTTAACATTTGAGATGTGTGTGTCCTGAAGTTATTTGCACTGAAAATGTCTTGTAAGACAAAAGACATTCCATGGTGATTGTTTTAGGTTTTTTCTGCTCTGCAAAGCCATCTAGTGCTACAAAACTCATCATTGAAAGTGGACAAAAAAAGCCAAAGAAGGAAGGATGGGAAGCAGCTCTTGCTTCAGTTGTTTCTTGTTTTTCTAGTCCCATCCCCATGTATTGCTTAATCTCCATCATTTTTTCCAGCCTGATCCTCAAAGCAGATCCCATTTTTAGGGAGGAGATGGTTCTTTCCAGGACTACATTCCTCTCCACTCTGATTTCCTTTACACCCTGCCTCCTAGTCAGCTGTTGGGTCTGCAATTCTCTTTCAAAATAGATCAAAAAGAGAAAGGCAATTTGTATTTTAATGACAAGGCTTGGTTATGTGTTGGGCACAAAGGGTTTATAACACTGGGAGGTAATTACTCCGGTTGAAAGGTGCTTCATCTGTTCAGATTACAGCTTCCAACAGGGAGATGTTTTCAGTAAAACTGGTGATGGCAAAATCATCTGAGAGGTTATGCGAGGAAATTTCATTGAAGAAACATTTTCCATGTTTTTCAATTACAAAATTCAAAATTAATTCAAATTTTATTACTTCCATTAAAACAATCCAACTGAAATATCTAAAATGTTGTATAAAATTTCCTGTAAGGGATGCAACAAAGAATTGTCAAAAAAAAAAAAAATCCTGGATGTGATGCCAGGGGATGGGGGCAGGATAGGTGGCTCAATAAACCATAGCTCTGTAGTTCAGTAGTTCTGTGCCTCTGGACATATCCTTTACGTTTTATTCTAGCTTTTACCATATGTGGTGCTATAGCATCTAGGAAAAATCAGAATTACCCTGCTCCCCCATACAATTCCCATGGTCTTTTATGCTGGATTTATTCTATCAGAAAGATGAGATAATCAGATCTAAGTATTAAAAAAATGATTTTATTACTTTTACTTTAGAAGATGTTCAACTCAGTATTAACATTAAAGAATAATTGAGCTGATTAACTGTTTCTCATAGAATTATCATCATCATTATCATACTGCCAATGACAACCACTTTCAAAATATTATACTACCTCAAGTTAAGAGCCATCTATGAAAAAACCCACAGCCAGCATCATGCTGAATTGGCAAAAACTGTCCCCTTAAGAACAGTAGCAAGAAAAAGATGCCTACTCTCGCTACTCATATCCAACATAGTACTGGAAGTACTAGCCAGAGCACTCAGACAAGAAAAAGAAATAAAAAGTATCCAAATAGAAATAGAAGAAGTCAAACTATTTTTCTTTGCAGATGATATACTTCTATATCTACAAAAGCCTAAAGATGTCACCAAAAGGCTCCTGAAACTGATAAACAACTTCAGTAGGTCCTGGTTACAAAATCAATGTATAAAAATTAGTAGCATTTCTACACATCAATAACATTCAAAGTGAGAGCCAAATCAAGAACACAATTCCATTTGTAATAGACACACACACACACACACACACACACACAATACCTAGCAATACATCCTACCAAGGAGGTGAAAGATCTCTACAAGGAAAACTACAAAACACTGCAGAAAGAAATCATAGATAACACAAGTAAATGGAAAAACACTCTATGCTCATGGATTGGAAGAATCACTATTGTTAAAGTGTCGATACTGCCCAAAGCAATCTACAGATTTAGCCCTATTTCTATCAAACTACCAATGTCACTTTTCACATAATTAGATAAAGCTATTCAAAATTCACATGGAACAACAACAACAAAAAGACCAAATAGCCAAAGCAATCCTAAGCAAAAAGAACAAACCCAGAAGCATCACATTACCTGACTTCAAACTATACTTCAAGGCTACAGTACCCAAAACAGCATGGTATGGGTACAAAAATAGACACATAGATCAGAATAGAATAAAGAACAGAATAGATAACCTAGAAATGAAGCTGCACACCTACAGCCATTTAATCTTTGCTAAAGTCAACAAACATAAGCAATGAGGAAAGGATTCACTGTTCAATAAATGGTGCTGGGATAGCTGGTTAGCCATATGCAGAAGCATGAAATTGGACCTCTACCTTTCACCATAAACAAATATTAACTCAAGATGGATTAAAGATTTAAATGTAAGACCTCAAACTATTAGAATCCTAGAAGAAAACATAGGAAACACCATCCTAGACATGGGCCTTAGGAAGAATTTATGACTAAGTCCTCAAAAGCAATTGCAACAAAAACAAAAACTGAAAAGTGGGACCTAATTAAACTAAAGAGTTCTGCACAGCAAAATAAGCTATTGGCAGAGTAAACAGATAACATACAGAATGGGGGAAAATATTCACAAACTGTGCATCCAACCAAGGTCTAATATTCAGGAAATTAAACCATTGAACAAGCAAAAACCAAATAACTCCATTAAAAATTGGCAAAATACATGGATGCTTCTCAAAAGAAGCATACAAGCAGCCAGAAAACATGAAAAAATGCTTATCATTGCTAATCATTAGATAAATGAAAGTTAAAACCACAACGAGATACTATCTCACACCAATCAGAATGGCTATTATTAAAAAGTGAAAACAAAACCAAGAAATTTTGGTGATGTTTCAGAGAAAGCAGAAGGCTTATCCAATTTTGGTCAGAATGTAAATTAGCTCAGCTACGGTGGAAAGCAGTTTGGAGATTTCTCAAAGAAACTTTAAACAGAGCTACCATTCAACCCAGCAAACCCATTACTGGGTATATACCCAAAGGAAAACAAATTATTCTAGCAAATAGACACATGAATTCGTGTTCATTGCCACACAATTCACAATAGCAAAGAGATGTAATTAATTTAAGTGCCTATTGATGGTGGAATGGATAAAGAAAATGTGGTATATACACTGTGAAATACTACATAGCCATAAAACAGAATGAAATCATGTCTTTTGCAGCAACATGGATGCATCCTGAGGCCCTAATCCTAAACAGATTAACTCAGGAACAGAAAACCAAATACCACATGTTCTTACTTATAGGTAGGAGCTAAATATTAGGTACCCTGGACATAAAGATGACACCAATAGACACTGGAAACTACTACAGCAGGGAGGAAGGGAGGTCAGGGATTGAAAAACTAACAGTTGAGTACAATATGGTTTTGTTGTGTCCCCACCCAAATCTCTTCTTGAACTGTAACTCCCACAATTCCCATGTGTTGTGGGAGGAACCTGGTGAGAGGTGATTGAATCATGGGGGTGGATCTTTCCCATGCTGTTCTTATGATAGTGAATAAGCCTCATGAAATCTGGTTTTAAAAAAGGGAGTTTTCCTGCACAAGCTCTCTCTTCTTTTGTATGCTGCCACGTAAGGCATGCCTTTCACCCCTCACCATGATTCTGAGGCCTCCCCAGCCACATAGAACTGTAAGTCCATTAAACCTCTTTCTTTTGTAATTTGTCCAGTCTCAGTTATGTCTTTATCAGCAGTGTGAAGATGGACTAATAAAGTAAATTGGTACCAGGAGAGTGGGGTGCTGCTGTAAAAACGTGGAAATGTGGAAGCTACTTTGGAACTGGGTAACAGTCAGGGGTTGGAACAGTTTGGAGGGCTCAGAAGAAGAGAGAAAATTGTGGGAATGTTTGGAACTTCCTACAGACTTGTTGAGAGGCTTTGATCAAAATTCTGATAACAATATGGACAATAAAGTTCAGGCTGAGGTGGTCTCAGATGGAAATGAGGAACTTGTTGGGAACTGAAGCAAAGGTGACTCTTGCTATGTTTTAGCAAAGAAACTGGTGGCATTTTGCCCTGCCCTAGAGATTTGTGGAACTTTGAACTTGAGAGAGATGATTTAGGATATGTAGTGGAATAAATTTCTAAGCAGCAAAGTATTCAAGAGGTGACTTGGGTGCTGTTAAAGGCATTCAGTTTTATAAGGAAAGCAGAGCATTAAAGTTTGGAAAATGTGAAGCCTGACAATGTGAAAAGAAAATCTCATTTTCTGAGAAGAAACTTAAGCCAGCTGCAGAAATTTGCATAAGTAACAAGGAGCCCAATATTAACCCCCAAGACAATGGGGGAAATTTCTCCAAGGCATGTCAGAGGTCTTCACGGCAGCCCCTCCCATCACAAGCGTAAAGGCCCAGGAGGAAAAAATGGTTTTGTAGGCTGGGCCCGGGGTCCCCATGCTGTGTGCAGCCTAGGGACTTGGTGCCTTGTGTCCCAGCTGCTCCAGCCATGGCTGAAAGGGGCCAACAAAGAGCATGGGCCATGGCTTCAGAGGGTGCAAGCCCCAAGCCTTGGCAGCTTTCAAATGGTATTGAGCTTGCAAGTGCATAGAAATCAAGAATTGAGGCTTGGGAACCTCTGTCTAGATTTCAGATGATGTATGGAAATGCCTGGATGCCCAAGTGGAAGTTTGCTGCAGGAGTGGGGTCCTCATGGAGAACCTCTGCTAGGGAAGTGCAGAAGGGAAATGTGGGGTTGGAGCCCCTACACAGATTCCCTTCTGGGGCATCACCTAGTGGAGCTGTGAGAAGAGGTCCATTGTCCTCCAGACCCCATAATGATAGATCCACTGATAGCCTGCACTGTGAACCTGGAAAAGCTGTAGACCCTCAATCCCAGCCCATGAAAGCAGCTGGGAGGGAAGCTGTACCCTGCAAAGCCGCAGGGGCGGAGCTGCCCAAGACCATGGGAACTCACTTCTGGCATCAGCATGACCTGGATGTGAGACATGGAGTCTAAGGAGATTATTTAGGAGCTTTAAGATTTGACTGCCCTGCTAGATTTTGGACTTGAATGGGGCCTGTAGCCCCTTTGTTTTGGCCAATTTCTCTCATTTGGAATAGCTGTATTTACCCAATGCCTGTACCCCCATTGTATCTAGGAAGTAACTTGCTTTTGATTTTACAAGCTCATAGGCAGAAGGGACTTGCCTTGTCTTGGATTTGACTTTGGACGTGCACTTTTGAGTTAATGCTGAAATAAGTTAAGACTTTGAGGGACTGTTGGGAAGGCATGATTGGTTTTGAAATGTGAGAACATGAGATGTGGGAGGGTCCAGGGGCAGAATGATATGGTTTGGCTGTGTTCCCACCCAAATCTCATCTTGAATTGTAACTCCTACAATTCCCACATGTCATGGGAGGAACCGGGTGGGAGGTGATTGAATCATGGGGGCAGATCTTTTCTGTACTGTTCTCATAATAGTGAATAAGTCTTACAAAATATGATAGTTTTAAAATGGGGAGTTTCCCTGAACAAGCTCTGTCTTCTCTTTTCTGCCACAATGTGAGATGTGCTTTTCACCTTCTGCCATGATTGTGAGGCCTCCCCAGAAATGTGGAACTGTAAGTTTATTTAACCTCTTTCTTTTGTAAATTGCCCAGTCTTGGGTATATCTTTATCAGCAGCATGAAAATGGACTACTACAGGCACTATGCTCAGTACCTGGGTGATGGGATCTTCTGTACCCCAAACCTCAGCATCGTGCAGTATACCCATGTAACTCACCTGCACATGTACTCCCTGCATCTAAAATAAAACTTGAAAAAGAAACAAAAAATAAAGAAAAAAATCAGGCTCAATGGTAGATCAGATGTGCATGTCCCATTGTCCTTAGGAATTCTGGAGTGGAATAAACCTATGAACAGGCAAGGACTTCCATGGTGTTAAATAAATAATTTCCCAATTTACTAAACAAACAAAAAGCAAACTATTACACAACCTTAAGGGATAGAAAAATATTGTACTAACCCAAGGATCTATAAAAGAGTAGTAACTAATGTTACAGAAAATAACAGTATGATACTAATATTATGAGACATATAGTATGTAATTTTAAAACTCTTATTTGAAAATAATTTTAGGTTTCCAGAGAAGTTAAAAAATTAATTCAGAATTTTTTTATATATTTCACCCAGCCTTCCAATATCTCACATAACCTTAGTGTGATCATTGAAACTAGGAAATTAACCATCAGAGTGAACAGGCAACCTACAGAATGGGAGAAAATGTTTGCAATCTACTCATCTGACAAAGGGCTAATATCCAGAATCTACAATGAACTCAAACAAATTTACAAGAAAAAAACAAACAACCCCATCAAAAAGTGGGCAAAGGATATGAACAGACACTTCTCAAAAGAAGACATTTATGGAGCCAAAGGACACATGAAAAAATGCTCATCATCACTGGCCATCAGAGAAATGCAAATCAAAACCACAATGAGATACCATCTCACACCAGTTAGAATGGCCATCATTAAAAAGTCAGGAAACAACAGGTGCTGGAGAGGATGTGGAGAAATAGGAACACTTTTCCACTGTTGGTGGGACTGTAAACTAGTTCAACCATTGTGGAAGTCAGTGTGGCGATTCCTCGAGGACCTAGAACTAGAAATACCATTTGACCCAGCCATCTCATTACTGGGTATATACCCAAAGGATTACAAAACATGCTGCTATAAAGACACATGCACACGTATGTTTATTGCAGCACTATTCACAATAGCAAAGACTTGGAACCAACCCAAATGTCCAACAATGATAGACTGGATGTCTACATCTGCATTTATATCTATGTATGTGATTGAGATATCAAATAGTTACATGAACGTAACTTTTTCCAAGGCAATACCTTTGTTTCATTCCCAACCACCATGGATTTCTATTTAATGATTTAATATGGTAAATTTCTAAGTCTGAATATATTTCTCAGTTTCTTAGAAGTTTGTATTAATGAAAATTAATCAAATATGGTCAATAAGCATGTTTTAATTTTGTAATAAAAAAGTAATAAAATGAACAACAACAAAAAAGAAAACGTGGCACATATACACCATGGAATACTATGCAGCCATAAAAAAGGATGAGTTCATGTCCTTTGTAGGGACATGGATGAAGCTGGAAACCATCATTCTCAGCAAACTATCGCAAGGACAAAAAACCAAACACCGCATATTCTTACTCATAAGTGGGAATTGAACAATGAGAACACATGGACACAGGAAGGGGAACATCACACACCATGGCCTGTTGTGGGGTGCGGGGAGGGGGGAGGGATAGCATTAGGAGATATACCTAATGTTAAATGAAGAGTTAATGGGTGCAGCACACCAACATGGCACATGTGTACATATGTAACAAGCCTGCACGTTGTGCACATGTACCCTAAAACTTAAAGTATAAAAAAAAATTTTTAAAAAGAAATAACTTCCGTACAATACTCTTAATTAAACAGTGAACTTTATTTGTATTTCACCAGTTTTCTACTTATACACTTTTTCTATTTCAGGACGTAATCCAGGATACTACATTGCATTTAGTTTCAGGTCTTCCTAGTCTTTTCCAATCTGTCATAGTTCTTTAGTCTTTCATTGTCTTTCATGATCACGATGATTTTGAATAGTGCTGGTTAGTTATTTTACAAAATGTCTTATAGTTTAGTTTTGTCTGATCCTTTCTCGTGATTTGATTAAAGGTATGCATTTTTGGCAAGAATGTCACAGAAATAATGTGTCTTTCTCAGTGTATAATATCAAGTAGTACATGATGTTAATACATCTTATGTCTCATTTAACCTCGATCACCTGGTTAAAGTAGCCTGCTGTGCTTCTCAACTGTAAAGTTAGTATTTTCTGCCTATGAGTTACTAAATATCAGGTGGAAGATCATTCGAGACTGAAAAATATTTTCCTCTTCTCTAACTTTTGCCCATTAAGCATTCATCTATAGATATTGTTTGAAACAGTTATTACTGTGGTTTTTAAATGTGATTTTTCATTTCTCTCATTTTTTCTACATTTATTAATTGGAAAGATTCTACAAGGAATAGCTACCACTTCTCCCTCATTTACTCATTTGTGCAAATGTTTATTTATATCAGTATGGAATGATGGGTATTCATTTTATTATATAGGCTATAATCAAATACTATCTTTATTAATGTTGTTTCTCAAAATTTTCAAGCTTTGATCAGCAGGAGCTCTTTGTCTTCCTGTTTTTGTTATTAGAGTATTATTGACCTCATAAGTGGAGTTGGGTGCATTTCTTCTTCTTCAGCGTTCCAGCAGAGTTGGCATAGAATTGGTAGTATTTCTTCCGCAAATGTTTGGTACAAATCACCTATGATGGCATTTGGGACTAGAGTTTTCTTTGGTAAAGTATTTTTAAGTATTAATTTAAATTCTTTCATAGATATAATCAGTTTTGTTTTTATTGCTTTTCTCTGTTTTTCTCCCGAGTAGCTGGGACTACAGGCGCCCGCCACCATGCCCGGCTAATTTTTTTTTTTTTTTTTTGTATTTTTAGTAGAGACGGGTTTCGCTGTGTTCACCAGGATGGTCTCAATTTCCTGACCTCGTGATCTGCCTGCCTCGACCTCCCAAAGTATGTTTTTCTGTTTTTTATTTTATTGATGTCTTTTGTTAATGTTATTTCATTTCTTCTGCTTGCATTGGGTTTGATTTTGTTTTTCTATTCTAGTTTCAGAAGCCAAAAGCTAAGATGACTAATTTTTTACTTTTCTTATTTTTCAAAATAGCATTTATTGCTGTAAATTTTCCTATAAAAATGATTTTAGCTATATCTCACATGTTTTGGTAGGTTGGATTGTCATTTCATTCAGTGCAGAATGTATTTTAATTTTCCTTGAGGCTTTCTTTTTGACTTATGAGATTATTTTTTGATAGATATTGTTTAATTTCCAAATATTAGGGATTTTCCAGATATCTGTTGATTCATACTTTAATTCCTTTATCAAATTATAACATACTTTGTATTATGTCTAGTCCTTTAAAAACGTAAGGTTTTGTTTATGGCCTAGAATATAGCCACATTTGTGAATGTTTCATGCATACTTGAAAAAAATGAGTATTGTGTTATTTATTGCCAATAAGGTCAAGTTCATTGTAACTGTTTGTTAGGTCTTTCATAAACTTACTGATTTACTTGTTCTATCATTCCCAGGAGACAGGTGTTGAACTCTACAAATATAATTGTGGATTTGCCCACCTCCTTTTTTAGTTATATTAGCTTTTGATTAATATATTATAAAGCTCTGGTATTAGGTAAATGTAACATTTAACAAGATATTAATTCAATATAGGCTGGCTCACATGGGTTTCTCCAAAGATGGTTAGATATAATAAATATTTTTAAAGTTTTACTATACAATTATTTGATCACATTCTGAAAAGTTGCAGGTCTGTATCTTGCACCTCACCTTAAATCAGAGAAAAGTTTATGGACAAAACAGAAATTAAAAGTCCTTCAAAGGAAATCCCTTTTAATATTGCCACTTAAGGCATTTATTATCTAACAGATGATGTCAATTTTCAGTAAAACTCAAGAAGTTTTTCATTTAATGTTTGGTTTTAAAAATCATATATTTCTGTTATTTTTAAGTGTGTTTCTCTATTAACATTGATTTTCTTTATGGTTGGTACCTGAGGAGCATGCTAGGCAGAATTTTAGGATGGCCTTTAACATTTCCACCTTCTAGTGTACATACCCTGTATAATCCCTAACCCATGAGTGTGGGCAGGACATATGAGAATGATAGAAGAGCATTTGCATCATTAGTTCACACTACATGGTGAAGAGAAAGGGACTTTTCATATGTAAGGAAGTAATTAAGGCCTCTAATCAGTTGACTTTAAGTTAATACAAGAGAGATTATTCAGGTGGGCCTGACTTAATAAGGTGAGCCCTTCAAAAGAGGATCTAGAGGTTAGAAAAAGAATGATTCAGAGACATTAAAGCAGTAGATATGTTATCCTGTTGGCTTTGAAAAGGAACTTTAAATATTTGAACTTCCATGTATTCCATGGTGTTATACAGAGAAGGAATCTAAAGCCTTAGGGAGAACAAAAATTGGATTGGATTGGATTTAGCATGAACAATTCCCTAACTATATTTTCTGAAATGGCTCAGAATATGTTTATTTTACCAAGACACTGAGAGAGTTTTGCAGGTTAGGGAACATCAGCATCTTGTAAAATAGTTTAGTGGTTGTAATTGTAAACTAGTTTAGTGGCCAGTAAGTGTTGTTGCAGTTGAAAAGTTTCGTATATTTCAATTTTTATATTAAGCCCCTAAATGCCAGATTCAAGTAGTAGCACCTGCCCCAAAATGGTAAATTGAAGATGCTTTTCACAATGTTCAAGAACATGATAATCAGAAAGCCTGACTAGCAGGGATATTTAGTAGTGGAAAAATGAGCATGGAGACCCTAGAACTCCTTTTTACATAACCAAAAAATTCTAGATTTGGAGATGAACTAATATGATGGTCATTGCCACTTCCTTACTACCCAGGTCTGAGTGAGTTTACAGTTCCTATGCTAGGTCAGACAGCAGAAGTTGGTTTTAGTTCAAGAGTTGGCAAGAATGACAACAAATTTGGCTATGGTTACTTAAAAAAATTAACAATGCAGTCCCAGCACTTTGGGAGGCTGAGTGGATCACGAGATCAGGAGTTGAAGACCAGCCTGGCCAAGATGATGAAAACCCATCTCTACTAAAAATACAAAAAATTAGCCAGGCGTGGTGGCAGGCACCTATAATCCCAGCTACTTGGGAGGCTGAGGCAGGAGAATCACTTGAACAAGGGGGGCAGAGGTTGCAGTGAGCCGAGATCACACCACTGTACTCCAGCCTGGGTGACAGAGTGAGACTCCGTCTCAAAAAAAAAAAAATTACTAATTGTATGTTCTATTTAACCCCATATTTAAATATTATTATTTTAACATTTCATGAGGCAGAACGGAGAGCTAATATTGTACTTCTACTGAAAGATAATGAGGCAATGTAAGTTATTGCCCCACTTTTCCCAGGATAGAGTTAGTGGGACCCACTGGGAAGCTGAGCATAGACATCTGCCTGGCCCTCTTGCTACATGTCAAAAGTGGAATGCCAGCTTAAATAAAAAGACCAAATAGTATATGGAATATCATAATTGAATATCCAAAATATCCTTTATGCAACAAAAAATGCATTCATTATACCAAGAATTAGCTTAATTGCTACATGAATGAGAAAGGACAATGGAACAGATGCCAACACCAGGATGAATAGCTATTAGAATTACTTGACAAGGATTTTAAAACAGCCATAATAAAAATGCTTCACAAGCAATTAAGTATTGTCTTGAAACAAATAAAAAACAGAAAACTTCAGCAAAGAGGTAGAATTTATTTTAAAGTGGAAATTGTACAGCTGAAAATATAAGAACTCAAATTAAAAACATACTGAATGGGTTTGCTAGGGTGTAAAGATTACAGAGAGTAGAATCCAGTAACTTGAAGACAGCACAATAGCGTTTACACATCTGAGCCTAGAGAAAATGAACTAAGAAAAAATGAATAGTGTTTTAGGGATGTGTGGGGAAATAATGAAATGATAACATCCTTATCATTGGGATTCCAGAAAGAGAGGAGTAAGACTATGGGATTGAAAACTATTTGATGAAATAAAGGCTTAAAACTTCTGAAATTTGGCAAAATACATAAGCCCATACATTTAAGAAGCTGAGTGACTACTCATTTAAAATAAACTCAAAGAATTCACACCAAGACACATCATAGTTAAACTTCTCAAAACCAAGACAAAAAAAGTCTTGAAAGCAGTCCAAGAGGAATGATGTATTGTCTACAGAGGGGTACCAATTAAAATAACAACGTTTATTTCATTTGAAACTTTGGAGGCCAGGAGACGGTGATAACATTTTTCAAGTACTAAAAGAAAAGAACCGTCAACCACAAATTCTACATACTGTGAGGTATCCATCAGAAATGAAGAATAAATCAACACATTTTCAAATGAAGGAAAGGTTAGAAAATGTATTGCTAGAAAACCTACCCTTAAATAATTGCCAAATAAAGTTCTCTAAAAAGAAAGAAAATTATAACAGAAGGAGGCTTGGAACTTCCAAAAGGAAAGAAGAACATTGGAATGGGTAAAAATAGAGGTAAAAGCAATAGACATCCTAATTTATGTGTGCCCTAAATTATATTTGATGGATTATATAAAAAACTTTAGTGACTGTGATGCTCTCAATATATGTAGAGGAAATACTTAAGACAATTATATTTATAAAGAGGGGATGTTAAAGGGAGCTAAATGGACATCATGTTTATGGAGCAAAATATACTTCACTGAATTTGGTAAAATATCAGTAACAGTAGACTATCATGTTCTGTATATATATTGTAATACCTAAAACAACCACTAAGAAATTTAAAACTCAATAATACTGTAAGTAAATCAAATGAAATCCTTAAAAAATATTAAAATAATCATGGAAAAGTAAGAAAAGAGAAGAAAGGAATGATAAACAGTGGCAATAAATAGAAAACAAATAATATTTCAGACTTAAGCCCTAACACATCAATGATTACCTTAAATTGTCTAAATATCTAATTTGAAAGAGGTTGGCAGAACTTAAAAAAAAAAGTCCCACTATGTGTTGTTAACAGGACACTCATTTAAAGTATAATAACAATGGTTGCTGGAAAGTAAAAAAAGACAGAAAATCTTTGGAATCTATATTCCATGGACAAGGGCTATTTAGATGACATCAAACACATGATGCATTAAATAAAAATTGATAACTTGAGCATCATCAAATTTTAAAACATTTGCTCTGTAAAATACTCTTAAAAGGATAGAAAGATAGCTACAAGCCAGAAGAAAATATTCACCCAGAACACATTAGACAAAGGACTGGTATCTAGAAGAGATAAACTCAATAGTAAAGAAACAATCAGATTAGATAATGAGCAAAAGGTGTAAATAGACATTTCATCAAAAAAATGCAGTTGGGAAATAACACATGAAAAAACTTTCATCATCATTAATTATTAGGGAAAGCAAATTAAAAACATAATGCAATGTCACTATACACCATCAGAATAGTTTAAAAATTGCTGATGAGGATACAGAAAAACAGGATAACTCATACATTGCTGGTGAAAATATGAAATGATACAGTCAGTCTGGAAAATAGTTTGGCAGTTTCTTATAAAAATCAATATGTGATTGTCATCTTGCCTAGCAACTTCACTTTTAGAAACTTATCCCAGAGAAGGGAAATGTGTTCTCACAGAAAACTTGTACGTGGCTAGAAACTTTGTAGTATGCAGACTCCTGTATGTATTTTCCTATATCCAGAGAATTCTAAAAGTGATTGTGCCTCCTTTTTATAGGTGAGGTGACCCATCTAAGACCAGACATTCTTTTTGAGCTTTAATTGAGTAACTTCATTCTGTTTAGTGAATCACCATAATCTTAACAGTGGTTGGTGGCTCTTAGAATTTGTTGTATGTGGTTCTAATCTATCTGTAGTTTTTGTTGTTGTTGTTGTTGTTGTTTTTGAGACAGAGTCTTGCTCTGTCGCCCAGGCTGGAGTGCAATGGTGCAATCTCGGCTCACTGCGAGCTCTGCCTCCCACGTTCACACCATTCTCCTGCCTCAGCCTCCCAAGTAGCTGGGACTACAGGCGCCCGCCACCATGCCTGGCTATTTTTTGTATTTGTAGTTTTTGTATTTCACCGCATTAACCAGGATGGTCTCGATCTCCTGACCTCGTGATCTGCCCGCCTTAGCCTCCCAAAGTGCTGGAATTACAGGCGTGAGCCACCATGCCCGGCCTCTGTAGTTTTTTAATGCCTCTCTGTTACTCCAATCATTAGAAACCATTGCTGCTGTGATAGGCCTGCTTGTCAGATGTTAGATTTATTTCCACTAAATCTTAGTGAGTGACTTCATGAAAGTAAGCAGATATGTACTTTTCTGCAATATTACAAAGGTGTGCTATACAACCTTCTCAGTGAACGTAAACTGACCAGTAATCATGACTATGGAGGAAAAAATAGCTTTTCTTTACTTTTGTGTGTGTGCCTGTGTGTGTGTGTGTGTGTGTGTGTGAGACGGGGTCTCATTGTGCCATCCAGGCTGGGGTACAGTGGCATAATCATGGCTCACTGCAGCCTCAACTTTCCAGGCTTCAGCCATCCTCCTACCTCAGCCTCCCAAATAGCTCCCAAATAGCAGGTGCCCACCACCACACCCAGCTAATTTTCATATTTCTGGTAGTGATGGGGTTTCACCATGTTGCTCAGGCTGGTCTTGAACTACTGAACTCAAGAAATCCACCCACTGCAGCCTCCCAAAATGTTGGGATTACAGGTGTGAGCCACTGCACCTGGCCCAAAATTGCATTTATGAAGTCACTTATCACAAACATTATTCTGAAATCTGGGTAATATGTTAATTTCATGGTCATACAAGGAACCATTGTTGTGGTGGACACTATTACTAAATTTAATTTGCAATGAACCACTTCAATGCCCTATCTTGCTATCTTACGTTAAAAAATAAGATTTTAAAGAGAAATTAGAATTTACCAAATCTTGGCAGGGTGCAATGGCTCATGCTTGTACCCCAGCACTTTGGGAGGCTGAGGCAGGTGGATCACCTGAGATCAGGAGTTCTAGACCAGCCTGGCCAACATGGCAAAACCCCGTTTCTACTACAAATACAAAAAAGTAGTCAAGCATGGTGGTGGGCACCTGTAATCCCAGCTACTGGGGAGGCTGAGGCAGGAGAATTGCTTGAAGCCAGGAGGCAGAGGTTGCAGTGAGCTGAGATTATGCCATTGCACTCCATCCCGGGTGACAGTGAGACTCTGTCCCAAAAAAAAAAAAAAAAAAAAAGAATTTACCAAATTCCTTCTCTTTCATTACACTGGTGAGGGCTATGATTTCTTCCATGCTACTGGTATAAAATATTGATGTAGTTTGATGTCCAAGAATAATGGATCCAAATCTGGCACTTATTGGGACGCAGCTACCAACATGAGGTAGGTCTGTGTACTTATGTTGTTAACTGGCACTGTTCTTTAATTTCCTAGATGTAACTGCCCATAATATATTATGGCTGGGCTACTACTAATATTGATAACTAGCCCTGCCTTATACCTTGATTTCCATGTGAACGCAACATAATGTACAGTCTAAAACCAGCCTTTTATGTAAGAAAACTAATTTGAGAGAGATCAGAGTCAACAACTAGAATGAAAATTACCTTACTTCCCTTCCCCTCAAATGCCATGGAACCTCTCTTCTAAACCTGACCCATATTTGTAATATGGCTTGCTATCCCCCAATAGCACCGGGACACTGTTACAGTCTTAGTGGTATTCATTTCAGTTATTCCATACATTTCCCCTTTAATTTTTGTGCTTAGCTAGGGCATTATAAGTTGGTTTCTGTATATAATTGTGGCTTTCTTTCTGTTCTCTCTCTCTTTTTAAATTCCTTCAGTATTTTTCCACTCTCTCTCATTAGATTATAAGTGCTTTTGTAATCCTCCACAGTTCTATGTGTAGTCAACTCTTGATTATCTGAGCTAATGGAGAGGAGCATTAGCATGGATGATATCAGAGGACAAATAAATTTCCCAGGGGTTTGCATCAATTCTGTGAAAGCATCTGAGTCCCGGAGGCAGGCAAACTAAAATCTATGAGAAACAGAGAGCAGAGAAGCATTGTGAATGAAAGAGTGAGATGTCACTTTCTCACAGGGCCGTGAACTACTGCTGCAGCTGCTAGTGAAATTTTGTTCTACTGTGTCTAGGCTGTTGGGAGATTCTCAAGAGAGGGGCTCCAGGGATCTTTGGGCATGAATCCTTCTCCAGTGGCCCTCTCCTTTTTGGCATCAGTGCTTGGCTTAGCACAATATCAGGCCAGGACAATGGAAATGCAATAAATGGATGAGAGAGGAGTAACAGGGAATTCTTGGCAGAGAAGTCAACAAAACAGAGGCTTTACGAAGCAGGAGAAGGGAAACACTGTTAGCGAGGGCATTGCCTTAAGGGGAGAGCATGTTAACTGGATAAAGGTTTTCTCTTTTCCTCAACTCCAGCTTCTAGCTCATGACTTAAACATAGCAGATTCTTTATTAATATTGGAGGAAGGTAAACGAACAAGCAGGCAGAAAGAGGAAAGAATGATTCACAAGTGATAGAAACTTCCTGAGTAGTCCGGAAGCTACTATTCACAAAATCTACTCGCTGGAGTGAACATTCTGATTGCATTCTATGGATATTTTAGCAATAATCATAGGAAGATCCTCTGGGTATTTGGTTATAAATGCTTTTCGTTATTTATTGTTGAACAACAAACCTATGTAAAAGTAGATCTGTTTGGTTGCATGGCAGGTAGACCATGGGAATTCACATATTTTGAGCATCCACTATATTCCAGGTAAGCACTTTACTTACTTTGACATGTTTATTCCTTACAACAACCCTATGAAATAATTATTATTATGCCCATTGAACATGTGAGGCAACAGAGAGTCACTGCTGTTAACTATCTTTCCCAAAGTTAAACAGCTGGTAAATATCAAACTGGACTTATCAGTTTCTTTCTCTTGAAATCCCCTACTCTTTATTCTATCTGCAATATGCTGCTTCCCATTAGTGATAGTAGCTACAATTTATTGAATGCTTGCTGTGTGAAGGCACTATATTTACATAATTTCTAATCTTCCCACTAACCTAGACAGGTGGGTATTGCTATCTCCAATTCATAGATGAAGATAGATATAGGAAAGCTAACAATAACAGTCAAGGTTATAGGTAAAGATTTAAACTAGGTCTGTTTTGGACTTATTCCCCATGTCTTTCCGCTATCATCTGCTGTCTTCTTCCAAATGTCATATTCTTTTACTTAGGCCACATTTTTTATTTTACTGTAATTAACTTAAAATTTTGTTGGAGATGGTTCACTACAATATTATAATTTTATTATTTTTAACGAGGTATTTCAATTGCAGAATGACAGCCTGTGTATCTGTACACACACAAACACACACACACACACGGGGGGGGAGAGAGAGAGACATTTCTTTTATCACAAGGTACCACATTCCTATTAGAGAAAAAAAATCCTGTTTCAGATAATGCTTATAGAAAACATTTCTAAGGAAAGTGTAGGCTATCGTTAATATTAACAGATCATTACTTTGTGCTAGATAGTGCTAAATAGAAACCTGCTGTAGAAATTTGCTTGTAGTTCTTTCCACAACGTGAAAATCAGGCCCAACCTTAAAGTAAAACAACGTAAGTCTTACTATTAATGTCTGCAAATGCAGTGAAGCCCTTTTGACCCATTGATCTTTTAATCTGCAGAAGAGTAGGAGAAGGTGATGTTCTGAGGTACTGAAAGTCTATTTTGCTTGACTTCTTGTCACTACTGCATTTCCTTCTCACTGGTATCTACACCAGCAAAGAAGACATAAAGCATACCTTGTGGAAAAGTAGAAGAGACTTTGCTATTCCACCTTGTAAAAAGGCCTGTCCAGTGTCTCCTTGAGCACAGAAAGGAAGGTGGCTTCCTCTTCCATGAAAAGGAAGCTGAGACCTTGGGTCACATGGAACTTCTGGGGATGGGATGGCTCACCTTGCCCAGGGTGTGCAGCTACTTCTAACATCTCACCTTCCTCCTCTAATTTCTCTTCTCCTCCAACTGTCCTGGGGAAAGTAATGCCCCGAGCACAAACCTAGCAGTGTTTCCAGTGGTTGGGGAAAGCTTTGGATGGACATATTCTTTCTTCCTTTTTTTCTTTTTCTTTTCCTTTCGTTTCCTTTCTTTTTTCTCTTCTTTTCTTTCTCTTTCTTTTTTTTTTTTGTGACAGAGTCCCACTGGAATGCAGTGGTATGATAACAGTTCGCTGCAACCTCTGCTTTCTGGGTTCGCTATTTTTGTGTCTCAGCCTCCTGAGTAGCTGGGACTACAGGTGCGCCCCACCCCTGGCTATTTTGTGTGTGTGTGTGTGTGTGTGTGTGTGTGTGTGTGTGTGTGTGTGTACTTTTAGTAGAGACGGGGTTTCGTCATGTTGTCCAGGCTGGTCTTGAACTCCTGGCCTCAAGTAATCCGCCTGTGTCGGCCTGCCAAAGTGCTGGGATTACAAGCATGAACCACCACACCCAGCATGGAGGGACGTTTTCTTTTTTTTTCTTTTTTTTTTTAAACTAGTTTAATTTTATTTTAAGTTCTGGGATACATATGCAGTACAGTGCAGGCTTGTTAACATAGGTAAACATAAGCCAGGGTGGTTTGCTGCACCTATCAACCCATCACCTAGGTATTAAGCCCAGCATGCATTAGCTATTTATGCTGATGGACATTTTCTAACTGCAGGGAGAGAGAGGGAGCCTTCAGGGAACTCCTCCCTTTCTAAGTTCTCTTGGAATAGCCAATCAAGACACTTGAGAAAGGGCCTGGGAAATCTTCCTTCTTTCAGGGTCTAGGTTGTGACCAATAGCACTGGCTAAGGTGGCATCTCTCCATTACTCCTTAGGGACTGGGATGTAGCCAGGTGAGGAATATCCGTGGGTCCCATGTTATCCATGAGAGATACCCAGGAAAAACTTGAGCAGAAGCCTGTATTTTGCATGATTGGGACACTCTGTAGCAATCCTTCCACAGACCTATCCTTCCATAAAATAAATAAATAAATAAATAAAAATAGGGAAGAATAAAAAGCAGCAGCAGCCTAGATTTCAGAGTAACTGTTGCTTAAATCAACTTACTGATTCCATGATTTGATAACTGCTTAACACTGCCAACTGTGCAGTGTTGCTACTAAGCTGTTTTGGAAATGCGTGGGTCTCCTATTTTGGTACTGATCATACCTGCCAGGAGCCCACTAGATTTTCAGGTTTGAATCTTCTCGACTGTCTGAATATAGAGGCTGGTTCTCTGACCTTCTTTCAAGGTCATCAGGTTTTCTTTGTACTTTTATATCCTTTCAAAATTTTCTGCTTTCTTTTTGATTTTACTCCTTTTCAATTTATTTATGTGTGACAGCCTCAATCATCCAGTTATCAATTCAGTAAAATCTGTCTTGCAGAATGTCCATTTTATCATTCAAGCCTGAAATCTGTTCTGCAATCCTTTTATTTCCCTCCTGAATTGCTTTCAAAGCCCTCTAGGGAGCTGGCCTGCAAAAATAGAGAATTCTCACATTGTTTTGATGAAAGGTGCTATATAACCACACAGCAGGATTATTGTTCCTTTTTCTCTTTCATTTTGGTCGCCCTGACTGATCTGCTCTGCATTGCAAGCGCAATGGCCTTTTTTCATCTTAATTTTATTCACAGCTGTGGTTACTTTCTTTCAGGGACATCAGATAGGTGTTAAGTAAAAGACAGGCATGGGTGTCAGAAGGAAAGTCTAGGCACCTCCCTTCCCTTGTTACTGATTTCTAACACTTTGTCTGACCATTCAGCTGAGCCCAGCGGCCACTGCCCTGATCCCTTCCCTCACTAGGTTCAATTTCCCTTGGAGTTTCTGCTTTGTGTATAGAACTAGCCTAACCCAATCAAAGCAAACTGCAAAATTAAATTAATTTAACTCGTTCATCTAGGTGTTGAATGTAATATTTTGACACATCTGCATAAACTGAACTTCCTAAATTGGGCATACGGGAATAAAATTGATGGATTCAAATTCATTTTTGTTGGTGAAATGCAGAGATTTGTAATCCATCAGCTATTCTCCCTAATGCACCATCTAGACAGCTCACGCTGCCTTCAGTTGGCGTTAAGTGCAAACACCTCTACTTAAATAATAGAAGCTGCATAGCAAAAATTAGCAAAAGCCAGTTTTAAGTGAAGATTTGACATTAAGTCAATATGTTTAAAAACAAACTGAAGCAAGGAATAAAGAGGGAGATTTACAAATATGCCGTTTTTAACCCCAAGGGGGAAGTGATATAGTTTATAGAAAACATTAAGTATTCAAGACAAAACAATACAAAACTCATTGAAGAAAATCTTTGTGGTTGTGAGGGGTGGCATATATAAATGTGTCCAGATGTTGGCTCTGTGTATACAATTCTGCGTTTGGGTGAATGTGTGCATACAGTGCTTTTCATTTTCTAGAGAGATTCCTGGTATAATTAACTGAAATTAACTGTGTGCAGAATGTTGAAACACAAAATAATTAATAAGAAACGATAGAACAGTGGAAGGTCTCTAAAATGCTTCTGAGGTGTGTGTCTGTGTGGGTGGCATCCCAATAAGTGCAGTGTTTATGTATCAAAATATATCATAATTGTTTGAATAAATACATGATGCCTGATTCATACAAAATAAAAATCTACCATGATGTGAAAGGACATGAAAAGTGGCAAAAACATTCATTTTTAGGCTTTTACAACGTAGATTCTGTTCATGCTGAGTAGGGAAATGAAGCTTTTTATTTGGAGAATTCTGGGTTGAGGACTATTTTCTCAACCAAAAAAGAATGTCTTTAGGTAAATATGTATGTGTAATGGTATTTGAGTTAGCCATGGATGAAAACATACTGTAAATATTTCTATGTCAGTTATGAGTCTAAACACCCTGGCCATTTTGACCTGCAATATGATTAACAGGAATCAGGTCAGCGAGTCACACAAAGACACACTATTTTATAAATGTTTATCTTTTAATTTTAAATGATTTAAAATGTTAGGAAATGGGCGGTAAAGGAAATAACTTAGTATCACAGAATTTTATGGCTCAAAGTCCCTGTATTTCACTGAATCTAACATGCTTTAGTATTAGTGTTTTTTTGATCTTTCCAGAAGGTATCAAGGGAAGACTTTTTCTTTTGTTTATGTCACTCACAACCACACTTGACAGGGATGTAAAAAGCATTGATTGTAAGATGCATCTCAATTTTAGAGAGATTAAAATTAGAAAAAAAAAGTGCATGTTAGAATTGACAAATAGGGCCTCATAGAGATCAAATCCAGCTAAGTTATTTTACAAAGAAGAAATTTAAGGTCCAGAGTGCCTGAAGGTCACACAAGTGCTTAATAATGAAGCATGGCACATCTCCTGGCCATCTGCTCAGCTTTTCTCATAATGCCCTGCACCCTGCCCTGTGACATCTTTTTCCCTTTATACTATACTTACTCATAAAAGTTTTCAGATACAAATAAACAGCCCAGTAAGTTTAAGTTAAATGTTCGTATGTGTGTGTGTGTGTTAGTTGATTAAGAGTTTTCCAATATCATCATTTGGACTGCTATCCTAAATGTAGGCACTGGGCATTAGTTGGCATTAATAATCTTTTTTAGTTCTAAATTTACTCATCCCATGTACTCAACAACCACATATTTTCATATATAATATTCATTACTTAGTATTTTTGAGCAAGTGGTTTGTGTCAGTAACTCTATACTGAGGATGCAGCATGACCTGTGCTTCAAGAATAATTATTCAAATGATTACCATTTACAATCATGATAAGTGGTATGAAGGAAGGTGAATGCTATGAAAATGTCTAACAGGGAGGATGGTCTAATTCAGAATCCCCTCTCTTCCAGTGCTATTTAATCTGATACCTGAAGAATGAAGCTGGGTGGAGAGAAGACAGTGAGCTTTTTAGGCAAAATGAACTGTAAGTGTAATTACCTAGAGATGGAGAAAACTTGGGTTTTTTAGCCGCTGGTGTGAACATAGAAAGCCATGATGGGGTTTTTGACCACAAGAATCTTACAATGAGAGGAAAAGTGTTGTAGAAGACTCGTTATTGATTTTTTTCCACAACTAGCCAAAACAACTAACTGTAATTCTGAGTAAATATATTACTTTTGTGAACAGAGAAGAAAGAAAGAGAATTGACTTGAGGTATTTTGTGTTATGTTTTGTTCCCGTTTATCTACAGCCTTTATCTCTGTGGTCTTGAATGTTTTACTCTTTACTTGAAAGTGTTAAGAGCAATGAGATCAAGAAAACTAGAGAAATAGTAAAGCATTCAAGAACATGGAGATAAAGTTGGAGAAACACGTACTAAAACCTTCAGAGACAATGTGATAAAATGAGGAAAGTAGTAAGACCTGCCTTCAACTGATAAAGCTGTGGAACTAGGAGTTTCACTTTTGCCACAGGACTTCCCTGCAATGTCATCTAGTCCACTTGTGTGTGGACAGTTTAGGTTAAAATAAGAATTACTAAAACTTATGTAGCACTAACAATGAGTTAGATTTTTGCTGTCCAAATTGTAGTCACTAACCACATGTGGCTGTTGAGCATGTATCTGATTGGAGATGTGTGTAAAGGTAAAATACATACTGAATTTTGAAGACTTAGTGTTTAAAAATGTGAAATAAGATGTCTTAGTACTTGTTAAAATTGGTGGCATGGTTAAAATGATAATGTATTATATATTTGGGTTAAATTTTTAAAAAATTAAAATCAATTCCACCTACCTCTTTTTACTTTTTACAGTGTGGCTATTAAAAAATTTAAAATTACACATCTTACATTATATTTTTATTGAACAGTGCTGGTTTCGTTACTGGGGATGAGGCAGTGAACCAAACACAAATTCTCTGATCTCATGATGTTGACATTCCTCTACTGAAGACAGGCCATACGCCAGAACTAAATAATAGGTCTCATCAAGAATGATAAAACACATTTAGAGTGCAGAGGAAATGTGGTGACTTTGTTTTGTTTTTTTTTGTTTTTGTTTTTGTTTCGAGATGGAGTCTCGCTCTGTCGCCCAGGCTGGAGTGCAGTGGCGCCATCTCAGCTCACTGCAAGCACCGCCTCCCGGGTTAACGCCATTCTTCTGCCTCAGCCTCCTGAGTAGCTGGGATTGCAGGTGCCCGCCACCACGCCCAGCTAATTTCTGCAGTTTTAGTAGAGACGGGGTTTCATCATGTTGGTCAGGCTGGTCTTGAACCCCTTATCTCGTGATCCTCCCTCCTTGGCCTCCCATAGTGCTGAGATTACAAGCGTGAACCACTGCGCCTGGCCTGTGGTGACATTTTGAATAGTGATTCAGGATACATCTCTCTGATTGGAGCAGAAAGATAGAATGGGAGAGAACCAAGGAGGTTTGGGGAAAGAGAATTGCAGGCTGAACCACAAACACAGAGGGTGTGCAATGGGGGTATGTTCAGTGTAGTTGGAGTGCAATGAGGAAACAGGAGAAAGATTAGAAGTGAGGTTGGAAAAGGGGGAGTTGCCAGATTATAAAGGGCCTTTGTTGGCCAGAGTTAGGGTTTTGGATCTTATTCTGAATGAAATGGTATAGTAGATTGAATGCAAAAATGTAGTAGTTATTTCTGTGTACCCATATGCTTTTGCAGTGTGACCTTGCAGCTCTTCCTCACAATGAATCTAGGTGGGCTTCATACTTGTTTTGACTGATAGAATGCAGCAAAGTGGCATCATATGGTTTCTGATTTCCTTGCCTAGGCCTCAGTAGGCCTTGCCCTGTTCTGCATTCTTAGAGCCTTGGCAGCTGTCATCAGAACAGGCCCGCATTAGCTTACAACAAGATGAGAAATCATGTAGGCCAGAGTTAAAACCACTCAGTTGTCCCAGCTGACACTTCAGTGATATTAAAGTGCTAGGCTGAGATCCACTGAACCTTGCTCAGATAAGCAGAACATCTCCCTCAGTTGGCCTAAAGATTTTAAAGTAATAATAAATGGCTATTTTAATCCACTAAATTTTGCAGTGTTTGCTTATGCAGAATTTTTGAGTTTTGTCAAATGAATCATCAGTTTAGAGGAGTAGTGATCAAGGTAAAAAGTTATTTTATTTGAATATATATTTGAGATTAGGTCCAAAAGCATTTTCTAATGGACTGAAAGTGAGGTATACAAGAAGTAGAGAAGACAAGAATGACTCTGACATCTTGGCTGTCACAACTGAAAGAATAGTGTTGTCATTGCTAAGACAGAAAAACTGGGGAAGTAGCTATTTGTGTAGAGAAAAATCAAGTGTTCACTTTTTTTACATGTTAATTTAAAGACTTTTTTTAGGCATCCAAATTGAGATGTCAAATAGACAATTGGAGAAGGAGTTCAGGAGTAAAATCTGGGCAGGCTTCTTAAATGTAAAAATAAGTAACATCATAAATGGCATCGAAAGCCATGGGAGTGGATGATATTGCTTAGGAAGTGATGGGGAAAGGGCCAAAGATTGAGCCTGAGTGTTCAATGTTTGAAAGTTGGGAGGATGAGGAACATCTTGTACAGCAAGCTGAGAATGAGGGATCAGTTAGTGATGCAGATAACCTGGAGAGAAGCAAAGTGAAAGTAGAGAGTTTCAAGCCAGACTAATCAGCAACGTCAGTAGCTTCCTGTAAGTTAAGTAAGCTGAGAAATGAAAAGTGATCAATGAATCTGGCAATACAGAAATTTTTGTTGTGTTTTCTAGGAGCAGCTTTTGTGGTAAGTTGACGAAAGCAGAAGTGGTGTTAAGAGAAAAAAAAGAGACAGAAATTGTAAAATATCTTGAAAATTTGCTGTTAATTGAAAACAGGACTGGGACTCAAATTGGAGGGAAAGTAGGGTTAAGAGAGTTTTTGTTTTTTAAAAAAAGATATGAATTATGATTGTTCATTAGAATGCAGATAAAGATAATACTATCTTGATGTAAAAATTGATGACAAACGGAAGATAGGGACAATATAGGAAACAACATTCTTGACTAGTAAGATTGGATGAAGCCCAGGGCACTGAAGGTTCTCAGGAATGGCAGGAGGGAAGGCAGAGAGGGCACACATAAAAGAAGGCAAGAAGATTCACTCCTGAAGGCATGTGGAATTTTCTCTTCCAACGGATTCTCTTGTCTTAGGGAAACCAGAAGCAAATCAATCTGGCAAGTGTGAGGATGGGGGTGCAGGATTGGATGTTGGAATAAAAGAAGATAAATAACAGTCTAGAAAAATAAGAGTGGATAGATTTAATTTGCTAGAGCTACCAGATAACCTGAGAGTCTTTTCTGAGATTCATGAGCAATCATTTATGCTGATTTATTGATCCAATGTGTGCTGTTTGGATGGAAGACGCAGAGTAGGTGGGGAGCTGGCTTTAACCAGGTTGTGGCTTAACCAAGGAGTGTCACAACAGAACTCATGGACTTTGGTGGGTCTTAGAACGTTAATTAACTGGACAAAGAAGGGGAACCATACTGTATAATGGATAATGGAAAGAAGTAAAGACAATTGGATCAGGACATTTGAGATCTCAATTTTCTTTCAAATGTAGAATACCAGAGAAGTAACCTGGACATACAGGAGGTAGTATTTAGAAAGTGGTGTGCCTGAAAACAAGATGCCTATAGACAGTGTCATCTTTGGTAAATGAGGTCTAGGGAATTAATTTTCAAGAGAAATAATACCACACCCTAAGGGTTTTGTTTTTGTTTTGAAATTTGTGGGCAGTTTTTATTGTTACAGTGACTGGGAGTAATGCAAGATTTAGTGGTAGGGCCAAGGAGCTAGATGCTCTTTGATGTTCAGAACAATACGTTACACCTAAATCTGTTAGCTTGTAACTGCTGTATTCACAGTGATTCTACATATAAATATATTTATTTAGCTCATTTAAAAATCTTGAATATCAGGTTATTGTTTGAAATTGGGTTTTGTAGATAGGACTACAAATAAACACTTGCTAATATGAATATTCCTCCCACATGTTATTTTCTAATAAAGTAATCAACTTGTTAAAACTAAGCAAAGATTTACAAAGAAGGATGCTGACAAGGTTAGAAGGCATATGTCGTATTTCCAAGCTTTAAAGAAAACATTTGAAAAATCTAATATTGTGTCTGGAATGCATAAAAATATCCAAATAAAAACAAATTTCTGCTTGCTTTTTATGTGTGCACACATCATCACAAAATAGTAACCTTCACATTATTAGGCAAAATTAATTTTACCAACTATATAAGATGTTTTCGGTATGCTGACCAAAGACAGCCACGTGAAATAATTTCTGTCTTTCATTGAGCAAAGATACTGTGTAAGGAATAATCGATGAGATCGCAAAAGATGTCAAAAACTAGCCGTGAAATGAACTATAGTCAAAATGAATTTTCATTGCAAGTGGATAAAACTTCCTTTGGATAACGAGGCTTTACTGTCTGCATTTGAAAGGATCGTATGGAATGAAAGCTCATAGAGAAAAATGTTATTTTAAAAACTACTGACAATAAATTTTAAGCAGTTGTCTATACTTTAAACACCTAAAAGTATTTTATAAAAAATTATTTCTTTCTTTTGTTCAGGTCATTGCTTCTGTTACAGCTGGGAATGCTAGCTATGGGTTGTTGGCGTACCAGTTTGTAGCTAATTTTTAAAATTATACCAGATATTTTAGCAATTAATTGCACTATTTATGAATCTCACTTAGTCCTCGATAATTTTTGTCGAAGTCTCCACAAATTGATGAAGAGTGTTAATAATAAAATTAAGAATAACTCTGTGAGTGATTTATTATTTCATATAGAATATTTAATAGGAGTTTGAACATCTTATCCTAGACACATAAGTAAGATGATTCTCAAAGAATATGGTTCAAAACAAATTCTGTTCATTACTTATCATTTACAAATTATATTAGTGGGAAAATAAATATTAAGAGTGAAATATTATGAATGGATGTGACATATAATTCAGAGATACTTGAAAAGTTAACTGAAGTCACCTTTAGCTGCAATGAAACCAGATCTAATTTATTAAAATGAAGTAAATAATTATGAGATTTATTAAACTTACACTATTTAAAATGACCTTGGTACTTAGAATTTTCAATGTTTCTGTCTTTGCAACACTTTGGATTTTAAAGATACTTATTTAGAAATAGATAACTCTTACTTTTATTGAATAAAGATATAATAGTTGGATGTAAAGTTCTGAATGAACAGCAATTTCAGACTGGTTGATTAATCTATTTGAAATTACTGTGGAACATGTTAGGCAAGACATGCAAAAGAGTTAATTGAGCTAAAACAAAACTTTTAGACCAAACTACAAATTAATTAGTCTAATTATGAAAATATTTGAACAAATTAAAGGCTTTTATATTCATGTCTGAAAATAAATTAAATTACCTGTAACTTTTCTTCTTTTTAACAACATGTGAATTTGAAGAGATTCTAAATCATTAGTGTAGTTTCAGGAAAAACATAATATCTGTTTGCTAAAATATAACAGATTGAAAATAAGAGACTTTTTTTTTTTTTTTTTTTTTTTTTTTTTTTGAGGGACTAGGTCTTGCTTTGTTGCCCAGGTTGGAGCACAGGCTAGATCACGGCGCGGTGCAGCCTGGGCTCAAGCAATCCTCTTGCCTCAGCCTTCCAAGGAGCTAGGACTACAGGCATGAGGCACTGTGCCCAGAAGACTTTTTAAATACTTAGAACCAAATATTATGAAATTAATGGAACTATAATACTGAAAGTTAAAACTATTTAGTATTGTGATCATCCTTGTATTTATTTTATTTATTTTTTGGTACACAGGTTAAGAAATCTGTCATAGAAAGTGTGTATTGAATTTATTTAGATTATTCGTAAGAGTGTTTTCTATCTTACTATGAAATTGTCCTCAAGGATTTACCTCATGATTTCTTTACAGCCTCTTTTATTACTGTTTATTTTTCCAGTCTATCTTCTATTATCCTTTGCCTAAAGAAAGATACTATCTCCAAGGATTTTTAAGTAGCAGAGACTGAATTCATCCTTGGACATTTTGACTGACTCCACAATAGAAAGTGTTTCCAGTGGCACTTCACTGGTACTCTATCCCATGCCATAACAAATTGAATTGCTTGGAAAGTACACTTCTAAATAAGGACCAGCTCATTTATAAGAATATCATATATACTCATTTTTTTCACCATTGATAAACTGTAATTTACTTTGCCTTGTTACCTATAATGCAATTATTTTTTTCTTTTTCTATTCTTTTATACAGATAAGACTGAGCTGTTATTAGTGTAGAGTCCATGGCTGCCTTTGCTCTTTACTTTTCCTGGCCTTCTTGTATGGAATGATTTTTCATCTTACTCTCCTGTGATCCCTACCAGCTCATAATTAGAGTATATAAGTAGGAAGATGCTATAATTATGAATGTACATTAACATATCTATTCTGTCATTATATATTTATTTTATTGCATATTTAAAAATTTTAGTTGAAGATAGATTGTGTTACTTGGAAGGTAAGGGGATCTACAGAATATTTGTTTTTAAAAAGGGGGTGCTGGATCTGAAATGGTGGGTATGGCCATAACTTAGCAATCAGTTGCTAGAAATTGGATTAATATGAACTTTGTTCTATTAGGTTGATGCAAAAGTAATTGCAATTTTTGCCATTATTTTTAATGTACTTTTAGGCTTTGTGTGTAAGGTGCAGTATTGACTACATTTCATGTACCATATTTTATATATGAAATTCAACAGCCTATCTTCTAAGTGAAAGGATAAAAACCTTCTAGATGAAATAACTCCTAGTAGGTTGCTACCTACCCTCTCCCACTTTCAATAATTTGGTTAGAGATAACCTATTCGATACATTCCTTAAACATGTGTTTGAGGATTGAAACTCAGTTCTTAATGATTAAACATTTTCAGGGCTCAGTTTAAATTAAATTTTAGGCTGTCATTAGCAAAGTATAGTTATTCTCAGATTTCTTTTAGTCTCTTGTTTTGATGGCCTTTTTGTACTCTAGTCCTTTGCCTAATTTTGTTGAGTTAGAAAATATGGTAATTTAAACAAATTCTTGGCAATTCTGCAAATGGAAAAGAAGTTTAAAAAAGGCAGATTTAAATAAATGAGTCAATTTGATTCCAAAGCTGGTATTAACATATTTTAATGCAGTGGAAAAAGCAAGATGCATCTTAAGGTTATATGAGGTCTATCAAATTGACCTACATGAGCCCACAGAAGTTACATGTTTCCTAAGGCCAAAAAACTGTTTCATGACCTTGAAGGGTATATTAGTATTTCTATTTAAGTCATTACATTTTCAAACATTGGAACTGCTCAGATTTGGTTCACTGCACAAACCAATCACTTAGAATGTTAAAGAGCATGACTCTAGTCTCCTGGAGACAGCTCTTCTGTAATTGAGCTCTCGTTTGCATGGCCTGTCTACCTTCTCTGTTAATTTTTTTTTCTTGGTGTTTCTTTTTTTTTTTCCTTGTCAGCCTACATTATGAATGCAACTGATAGAACAAATACCAACACCTTACATTGAAAATTCTCTTCCTAGAACTTATTTAAAACACATGCTGAAATTCTCAAATAGCAAGTTGTTTTAAAAAAAGTCAGAGCATTTTAGAGTTGGAAGTGATTGTTGGATGCATATTACAATCTCATGAGGAGCTTAAGAAAATACCAATGCCTCCATCCCACCTTTGGAAATTCTAATTTAACTTGTCTGGGGAAAGACAGGGAACACCTATATATTTTTAAACTTTCTACTGGGCTAGTCCCATTCAGTCAAATGTAAAAAGAAATTCCGAAGGGATTTGGCATATCAAAAGTCCCACACCTAGATAGTAGTAAAGCTGAAAGTAAAAGTAAAATTTCCTGTCACTTAGTACAGATCCTTTAAACTATTTGGAAATGACTTTTTAAGAGACATTGTCCCACAAAAACTTCAGACATAAATCTGATGTGTACTTCAGTTGGGGAGCTAAATATAGCTAGATGCCCCTTATATTAATCTGATATGATGCATTGAATGACAGTCTCATTTAGAAAATGCTAATGCTATGTTTCCCATAAAAAGAGAGGGGTCGTGTTTTGCACTGATTTATAATGCATAAGTGTGATGATGCTTAAATAGTCTCTTCCCCTGAAGAGAGTTTGCAAAAAAGCAGTATAATCTCTGCATTACAGTTCAGTCCCTTTGCAGCATGGGACATGGCAAAAATATCTTGCCAAGAATTTACACCAAATCAATTTTCCACTGTATTATCTACAACACATCATTACTGTTGATTGTTTAGATGAAAATGGCCTCACAATTGCAATGAATCATCTACTTTTATAGTAACAGAATTTACAACTGCAGAAGACATAAAAAAAGAAATGGCATAACGGTTGACACTTTGCCTTTGTTTACAGTATTCTTTTAATATTGATGTTGATCTTTTGGCATTCAGAGCTCAGATGGACAATCTCAACAATGGCAGTTGAAAATTATGCTTGTCTTTAAATTTTGTTTTCTTGTTTTGTGTTCATATTATTGCAAGTACTAGGGTTGATCAGTACTTTGTATGTTTATTACTTGCTTTAATGATGTTTCAGCAAAAGAAAGGGCACATTTACACTGTGAATGCATGTGTCTAATGTAGAATTATACACGGAATTATTGTACCTCTATGGGTCCTTCCGTTTTATTTCAAATAAAATATTTTACTTGAGCCTGCTCTTCCCTGACATATGGAAAACAATGGGTCAGCTCAATTATCTTGAAATTGGCAAACGTTTAGTTTTGCTCATCCACAAAAGTTAAGTTCAGCATGAATGCTGGGTGTATTATAGGGATTTCTAGAATCTGGCAAATTTATGAATATAGAAAAAAGCAAATCAGAAAAAAAATGCCTTAAATTACTTTATCTCCAGGTGATAAAATTTCATGAATAGTTGAAAAGAGAAGGACATAGAGATGAAAAGGGTGGAAAATCCCAGAAAATTGAAAACAACGATTAAATGATATGTAAATTACTATGCAGACATTTCTAAAGCCTGCGATTATTTTTTTAAGTATGACTAGTAAAAAGGATTTATTAAAAGTTCAGTTGAATACTGTGAGTTTGAATATTATACACATAACAAACTCATAGTGAGGAATTGAAAATTAATGAGAAATTAAATATCATGAGACTTCAAACTGACTTCTTTTTAAGAGATGCTAGAGGACAGAAAGGAAAGGGATGCTTTCATTTAAAGGTAGAGTTTGAAACCACTAATCTAGGATGCTAGAAGAAGTATTCATGAATAAAATAATTAAAGCTTGAAATTAAAAATATATATAAATAGGCAATGGTAATTTGTTATGAATTACTTGAATCAAAATTATGGCCCAAGAAAAAATATGCAATTTCCATTTAAAGTGTAGAAAATATTTCAATTTTTGGAAATGGGCTGAATGTCCTTGTCATAGGGGACTTGACTAAGAGTTTAATTGAAACAGAAGTTTGAAGATTACCTCATCCAGTTGACCAACCAATGGTACACATTGCTCAGAAGTTTGAAGGTCACCTCATCCCGTCGACCAACCAATGGTACACATTGCTGCTAAACAGCAAATTCTTTAAATTTCATGATTAAAATAAACATAGGCAAAATTATTTTAAAGCAGAATTTCCTTTTCTGTTTTGTTCTTGTTACCAAAGTCCGCAGATTCTCTATCATTCAAATTGAAATATTAGAAGAGCAATCTAATATGAATGCCTCTCTTCAAGACTGGAAATTTCTCAGGGATCACAATAAGATCCTATTTCTTTCTGTGCTGAGATTTAGCACAACATAGTTTCTCAATGCATATTTGTTTAGTGAATGTGAGGATGAATGAATAAACGAATGATTCATTAATATTGCTTTTTCCCAAGATTGTGTGCAGACATCATACTTGTCTTTTCATGTGTGTTTTTCTCCTGTGTTTCTCTACTGCCAAAATAGACTCTAAGGCTGCTTAACACAAAATAATTTGTGTGTGGGGGCACTCAAAACACAGTATCCTGAAGTGTGGTATCTGGGCGTGCTGAATACTTTGCACAGAAGGAAATCGGGAGGGCCTCAGATCCAAGGTCTTTCTGACCTTCTGCCATTCTCCTGTCTTCAACTCCTTATTCTCCCCCAAAGTGAGTCACAGAAACCAGAATTCTTCTTCCACAAGGCTGGTCATAGAAACTAGAACTCCTCTTCCCCAAAGCAAGGCATAAAACCTAGAAAGATAACTCCTTTTCTTTCCCTTGAAGACCCTCATTTCAGAGAGGTTTTGCCCCATCCGCAGGAGGAAGTTATGTTACACAACAAGGCCAAGAAGAATCTGAACTGACAGGCCTTGCTGGCTTCCCCCATCAGCCTCTAACCATTAGATTATACCCTTTCTCTCAATCACATTTTTATATGACCTATGTGATTGTCCATTCTTCATTCAAGCAAACAGACAATTTTCCCTATGTCCTTGGGTCTTGTTTCTGAAGGTTCCCATGTCATGTTTGATTAAATACATTTGTTACGCTTTTTTGTTTTTGACCTGTCTTTTGTAACAGGAGTGTTGGCTATGACCCTTATGATGGGTGAGAAAAAGTGTCATGCCTTTCTACCCCTTCACATGCATGATTTCAGGTCTGTTTTCTGCAACCTCAGACTGGGGACAAAGGAAAGTAAGCGGGAAGAGGGAAAGGAATGATCACATACACAGTCCAGAAGGGAGTCCAACCTCTCCTCGCTATCGCCCTCATTATCCCTATTTTAGATCTCATAAACCCCCTCTCTTCTCCAAAGCAGAGAGAATTGCACAGAGTGGGGAGGAAGGTGACAGTTTAAAAGGGAAGCTTAGCCTCCTGTGAAAGGAGAGACTAAACTAAACTAATACATGATAGTTCAAATCACACCTGTCACACATTTCATCTTTGAAAATTCTGCTAAAATCTCCATGCTAACACCAGACAATCCTCACTCACTCATGAGGTTTCAGTTAGTATCTTATTGCTGGTAGCACCCACTTCTCTATCTTCATTTCTAATTTCTCTGCTGAGTCTTGGTCTCAGATATTCAGTTATCTGTTGTGTATTTCTTCTCAGGTGTTAGTCTTCTCAGTCTCATACTTTTCCAGACTAAATTCAATAAATTCATAATGAAAAATTTAGTCTGCTCATAATTTTGGGACGTTGAGAGTGCTTCACTTTAACTATCCAAACAAACCAGAAATTTGATTCTAAACTTAGAATCCTCCCATATCCTCCCCAATCATGTCACCAAACCCTAATTATTTTACTTTCTAAACACATTTCTAAACTTCACCCTTCTCTATACACTCAATTCCACAGTTCAGATTTTCTGTGCTTTACCCTTCTATCCCAATGACCTCTAAGCTGTGTTCTCTAATTCTTGTTTCATCTGCCTCAATATTATCTTCTTTCCTACCACTGTGATTTGCCTGAAATGTAAAAATAAACCGTGTCACTCTTCTGTTAAAATTTCTCAGTGGCTTCACTTCAAGTAGTTCATGAAGCTCATTCTCCTTTATAACAGTGCATGCCCAGGCTTTCTTGCAAAGGTCCTGATTTCTTCTTCAAATTACTTTCTCACTGTCTCAGATTCCTTGCATTTTATGCCCCAGAGAACAAGAAAACTATTGGTTGTTCTCAGAAAACCCGATAATGTCACAAGGTCTGTCCTTGGCTCATTCTGTGCTTAAATGCCTTCTTTTCTTTCCTTACCTCCACTCTTGTAACAGAAATCTCCTACTTATCATTCAGAGGTGGCTTTGTATCTAATACTTAGTGATATTAGCAATAATATAATTACCATAATCATAAAAATAACATATCCATATGGCGCTTAGTAGTTTACAAAGTATTTTCACACAAATTATCATATCTACATTATCATGACACTTAGAGGTGAACAAGAAAGGTATTATTTCCAATGTATGCTTGAATATAAGACAGATACTTTTTTTTCTTCTCTTTTTAAAATAGAGATAGGGTCTTACTTTGTCAGGCTGGAGTGCAGTGGCGATCTCATGGCTCACTGTCACCTCAAACTCTTGAACTCAAGAGATTCTCTCACCTCAGCCTCCTGAGTATCTGGGACTACAGGTGTGCACCACCACTTCTGGCTAATTTTTAAAGAAAATTTTTGTAGAAACAAGGTCTCACTGTGTTCCCTAGGCTGGGCTCGAACTCCTGGGCTCAAGCCATCCTCCTGCCTCAGCTTCCCGTTGTTGGGATTACAGATGTGAGCCATCGCACCTGGCAAGGACAGAGACTTTTATCCCTCTTGTTTACTCAATCTCCAGTGCCTAGAAATGCCTAGCAAGAAGCAGGTCTCAGTGAATCTTTTTGAATGAATGAATGAAAAAACTGGTAGAGTAAGAAAATTAGTGATTGTCCAGAGATATACAAATAATAAATTTTTAAAATGTAGTGTTGTCCTTTGTGTCTTAATCTAGTCATGGGCTAGGAGGAATAGTTGTGATAAAAACACTCTACATTACTTAATACATACTACTTACTACTTAATACATACTAAAATTTCTTAATATGCTAGCTGAATTAACGTTTTTTTTCTCCTGATTCAGGACTTGGCATTGTTTTCTTAAGGTGGCACATATATATATATATATAATGTATACATATATACACACACATATATATACATATATGTGTATACATACACACACACACACATATACATATACACACACACACAGATTTTAATTTGATTTTTTTTTTTTTGAGACAGAGTCCCACTCTGTCGCCAAGGCTGGAGTGCAGTGGTACCATCTCAGCTCACTGCAACCTCCGCCTCCTGTGTTCAAGTGATCCTCCTATCTCAACCTCCCGAGTAGCTAGGACTACAGACACACATGAATGTGCCCGACTAATTTTTGTATTTTTAGTAGAGATGGCATTTCACCATGTTGGCCAGGCTGGTCTCGAACTTGTGACTTCAGGTGATCCACTGCCCTCATCCTCCCGATGTGCTGGGATTACAGGAGTGAGCCACCGTGCCCAGCCCGGTGGCTTATACTTGTTTGTAAAAAAAAGTATGAAATAGTAAATTAGCAAGTGACTCCAAGACCGAGACCAAAAAGCGGTTTTCCTGTGAAAGGTGACAAGATGAAACCTGTTCTCTAGCTTATTTCTCATCTGAGGAGCAGCAAAGAAGAACCAAAAGGATTGAGATATTTCTTAATGTAGCATGAATTGTGTTAGGCAACATCTAGTTGTGATTAAATCTTTAAGTAAGATGATAATTTGGGGGAAGTTTCCTTGAAATAATTAATGTTGGTCTTGAGCAAATGAAATTAGAATTTCAAAGGGAAAATGATATGACGAACATACTCAAATAGGGGGAGTAAAAAGAATATGTTAAAAAATCTCTACTTTTGGTTGTTTACCATAAAACAGTTCCATTAGACAAAAAAACACACATACACAAACTCATTTGAAGAGGAACACACCCATGGGACTGTGTAATGTTTTGCCTTCCAGCTTCTGACTTCAGCATGCCTGATTAGACTGTCTTTTTAGAGTAGTATGTGATGACTGGATTACTCTCTACATTTGATCACATAGTCTGTGCAGATATCTCCCCCTCAGTCCATAAAATCAATTTGAACAAATACACAAATAAACAAACCCTTCATTATCACCAGGAGTTCTGCATCTTTTCCTGTTGGATCTTGCTTCTGCTAGTACTTTGTTTAGCAGAAAAACTAGTTTTATATTAAACGATAGAGCTCTGTAGCTGTTTTACTATCAAGCATTTATGTGGTATTTTATGGCCTGCAAGGTATTTTACAGCCCCTGTACCAGTTTTTTTTCTCCTTGATCTCTTTGAGCTGTAACCAGAGTGTTGTCATTCCCATTTTTACACACTTCAGAAAGAAGGCTATGTGAGGGTAAATGACTAGCAGAAGGTCAGATGATAAGTTAATAGTCAAAAAGGTATGATAGGTCATGATCTTAGAATTGCCAGTTTACTTCTTAGCTCCTATTGCTATACTGATTCTTTTCTGGCCCTTGGCTGAATTGTCTGTGAAAGACTTCTGAAACTCAAAGAAGTATGGGTTTGTTAATGATGGAGCATTACATATATAAGAATGCAGTGACAATAGTATAATTTATTGTGAACAACTGTCATTGAACTTTCAAAATAAATACGTGGTTAGTGTAGAGAAAAAAATCATTATATACAGAAATATTAAAACTGCTATGGATTTGTTTTTAAATTGGGGTGACCAAGATAAGTTTGGAATGGTTTTAATTTGAAAAACCTAAGAGGCTTGTGTTGTCACAGCTGTTAAATTGGCTGCCTGGTCAGATTTATAATATTCATTTTGGGAGAAAAAGATGAAAATTAGAGTAAAATTCCTGATCACAAATTACATATACAGGAAAAACAAAAAAAAATCTTGAAAAGAAAGCCTATAAAAGAACTGGTGAACAGTTAAGAAATGTGAATTTAGTATTTGTTAAATAATGCTGTTAAGTTAGAGACCTGTAAAGTTTTCTGGGATTAAGATTATAGGAGGATACTTGAAATCTTATGTTTTACTTGATGTCTTAAAATATAGTCTGGTTAAAATCATACTCTCTTAAATACTTTCATGGTTCAGATGCTTTTTCAAGGTGTTTGCTCACAAAAGAAGAGTGCTCAGCTTATGATCAGTTTGCTATTAAGTTGGAAGGCTTGTATTTGCATAAAGTTCTTTCTCAGGAACATGTTAATAGGAACCTGAATGTAAATAAGAGGAGGAAGCCACTTCAGATATTTTTCTGTGGTTCTCCTTGATAGAAAAATCTTATGTACATATTCAGTGAATGAGCCTCACTTGCTCCTGGGCTCAATATTAAACTAATTAATGTCATTCAAGCATTATATGCCTTTGCATTGGCATTTTATCGAATTTCAAATCCTCTATTTGAATGAATTGCACCTTGAGAAGAATTCATGTTTGTTTTTTATTTAGCTTAGGGTGTGCCTATGTTTAAGCCACATCCACTTCAAATACGTTTTTCACTACTCTTGTGGAAAAAGGCCAAACCACTGAGGCTGTGGCAAATCTATTTCTTTTTTGCCTTTTACATACATATGTTTGTGTGTTCGTGTGTATGTTTGCATGTAGGGTTCATATAGAGGGTAGTTAATCAAATACATATAAAAATTGATTGCAAAAAATTACTATATGAACAAAACAACTCTAACACCTGTAAATAAAATAAAATATATTAACTTTCTTCACATTTACATTATGCTAATATAGTAGTTGTATCACAAGACATTTCTCTGGATGGTACTCTTTCTGATTATTTTTATTTTCTTCATTTTTCCATATCTTAAGTTTCCAATAATAAGGGTGAAGGTAATAAGAGCTAAAATTATCGAACAATTTCTATATAATTATATAACTTCACATGAATTGTCACATTTAATACTTTCAAAAACTCTGATTGTTACTGTTATTATGATTGCCAATTACAGATAAGAAAACTGAGGTTTGGAGAAAAGAGAATAAGTACCCTGTTCAAAGTCAAGTAGACAGAAAGTGGTCCAGGAATTATTTAAACCATTGATGGAATGGATAACCTGAGATCTTAATCTCTATGATGTATTGAATATAAATTATTTTCTAAAGGGAAAAAAGTGAATGTTATATTTTAAAAAATGCACATTCCTGGTATTTTTGGTAGAAGATAAATACCCACCAAAAAAGCTTTTAATAGATTATTTTATTTCTTCTATGACTCTCCCTTATATAATCTTGGGACAAATTTATTTTCCAAAGACAACCACAGCAATAACTCCTATTTTGCAAGTTATTCTTTTTTTTTTTTTTTAATTTATTTATTTTTATTGATCATTCTTGGGTGTTTCTCACAGATGGGGATTTGGCAGGGTCATAGGACAATAGTGGAGGGAGGGTCAGCAGATAAACAAGTGAACAAAGGTCTCTGGTTTTCCTATGCAGAGGACCCTGCGGCCTTCCGTAGTGTTTGTGTCCCTGGGTACTTGAGATTAGGGAGTGGTGATGACTCTTAACGAGCATGCTGCCTTCAAGCATCTGTTTAACAAAGCACATCTTGCACCGCCCTTAATCCATTTAACCCTGAGTGGACACAGCACATGTTTCAGAGAGCACAGAGTTGCGGGTAAGGTCACCGATCAACAGGATCACAAGGCAGAAGAATTTTTCCTAGTACAGAACAAAATGAAAAGTCTCCCGTGTCTACCTCCCTCTACACAGACATGGCAACCATCCGATCTCTCAATCCCTTCCCCGCCTTTCCCCCGCTTCTATTCCACAAGACCGCCATTGTCATCATGGCCCATTCCCAATGAGCTGCCGGGTACACCTCCCAGACGGGGCGGTGGCTGGGCAGAGGGGCTCCTCACTTCCCAGTAGGGGCGGCCGGGCAGAGGCGCCCCTCATCTCCCAGACCGGGCGGCTGGCCGGGCGGGGGGCTGACCCTCCCACCTCCTTCCCAGACGGGGCGGCTGGCCAGGCAGAGGGGCTCCTCACTTCCCAGTAGGGGCGGCCGGGCAGAGGCGCCCCTCACCTCCCGGACAGGGCGGCTGGCCGGGCGGGGGGCTGACCCCCCCACCTCCCTCCCGGTCGGGGCGGTTGGCCTGGCGGGGGGCTGACGCCCCCACCTCCCTCCCGGACGGGGCGGCTGGCCGGGCAGAGGGGCTCCTCACTTCCCAGTAGGGGCGGCCGGGCAGAGGCGCCCCTCACCTCCCGGACGGGGCGGCCGGTCAGGCGGGGGGCTGACCCCCCCACCTCCCTCCCGGACAGGGCGGCAGGCCAGGTGGGGGGCTGACCCCCCCACCTCCCTCCCGGATGGGGCAGCTGGCCAGGCGGGGGGCTGACCCCCCCACCTCCTTCCCGGACGGGGCAGCTGGCCGGGCAGAGGGGCTCCTCACTTCCCAGTAGGGGCGGCCGGGCAGAGGCGCCCCTCACCTCCCGGACGGGGCGGCTGGCCGGGCAGGGGGCTGACTCCCCCACCTCCCTCCCGGATGGGGCGGCTGGCCAGGCAGAGGGGCGCAAGTTATTCTTATAACAAATACTGCTTCTCCTCTATCAAGAAATAGACTCTAATCATCCTGCTCTCAAATCTAGGTGGGCTGGCAATTGCTTCCATAAACAACGTGGCCAAAATGACACTGTATGTCTTCTGAGGCTAGATTTTGTTAACAAAAATTCAGACACTTGTTAAAATGGTAAGGCAGATATTATTTAAAACTATTTCAATAGGGGAGGGAGACTGAATGCATTTCTGAATACTGAAAAGACAGCTGAGGATTTAAAGCCAATGGACAGTGAGGGGGCAGTAGATGGAAAATTACTGAGGGGAGATATAAGGGTTGATGGATTCTTGCTATACAGGCCTAACAGGATTCCTACTAAAAGCAGGCCAAGGACTGGCCAAGGATGGGGAGATTCTTGTGAAACTGACTTGGGATTTTTTCCTGAAACTAGACTCAGTAAGCCAAAGACAGGACAAGACAATGTGGAGGCCTAGTTAAAAAGAGGGCTCAGAGGAGCTTGACCCAAGTTTGGTCAGAGGGTGTCTGTTAATTTGAAAAGGCCATGCAATTTGATTGAGACACTCAATCTTGTGACCCAATCACCATGCTGGAAAGAAGTCCAAGACACATGAAGAAGAAACATGTAGTCATTTTTAGTGGACAGCCATCATCGCTCACCAGATACCTGAGTAAATAAGCTTCAGATGGTACCAGCCCCCAACTACTGAGTCCCTCAACTTTCATGTCATCTCACCTGAGGCTCCATAAATCATGAAGTTGAAGCTAGCTCTCCAGTTCTTCTCTTCAAATTCCTGATGCACAGAATTCATGAGCGTAATTAAATATTTGTCTTATTTCTCTAAATTTGGAGTGGCTTGTTAGATCTGAACAAAACTGTTCCCACTATTCTGATTTAAGCCCACATCTTTTTCCCAGGCTATTGCAGTAACCACCTAACTGTTCCTCCTGATTTCACTGCTGCTTTCCCATAGTTTTGCCTCTACCTAGCAGCTCAAGTCAGTTGATAACAATCTTCTTTTCAAAACCTTGCAGTGGCCTTGCCCCTTTTAAAGAATGAAAGGCAGAGTCCCAAAGGCCCATATGTCTCCTCTTCATCTGCCACCATTCTTCCCCTGGTCTTCCTTCTTCTGGCCACAATGGGGCCCATCTTTTTCCTTGAACATACCAAGCATACTTCCTGCTCTCTGTGCCTGGAATGGACTTTCCCCAGACATCTGTATTTCTTACTCTCTTGCTTCCTTCAGGTCTTGGCTTGAATATTGATATGGTATGTCTGTGTCCTCACCCAAATCTCATCTTGAATTGTAGTTCCCATCATCCCTGCGTGTCGTGGGAGGGACCTGGTGGGAGGTAATTGAATCACAGGGGTGGCTACCTCCATGCTGTTCTTGTGATAGTGAGTGAGTTCCCATGAGATCTGATGATTTTATAAGGGGCTTCTCCCCACTTTGCTCTGCACTTCTCCTTGCTGCTGCCATGTGAAGAAGGATGTGTTGCTTCCCCTTCCACCATGATTGCATTAATAAGTTTCCTGAGGCTTCCCAGCCATGCTGAACTGTGAGTCAATTAAACCTCTTTCTTTTATAGACTGGTATGTCCTTATTCGCAACGTGAGAACAGACTAATACAAAGATAGAAAGGCCTTCACTTACACAGTATATAAAACAAATAGATACCCCTGTCACATCCACCTTATCCTGTTTCACTTTCCACATATCACTTACTGTCATCTGAAATATTATGTAGTTATTTGTTAATGTATTTGTTGTCTGTCTCCCTCCCATGGATTGGAGTCCTTTTGGAGCTTGTATAGGCCTCCTTCCGTGAGAAAATTTGTTGTTTTCAGGGCAGTACTCTCAGTGCCTAAAATGTGCCTGGGACAAAGCAATTTGATAAACATTTGTTGACTGAATGAATTTGGCCTGCAAGAGTAATTTTAAAGAGTTACTTTCTACATGGCCTGGGATGTTTTGTCCTTAGACTTTAATATTGAATGATTTTTTTATTTTTCCATTTTATATCATATAGAACATTATGAAAGAAGGTTCGTAAGACACCAGGAGGAATATTGGTAAGATTCAGTAGGCAAATGTGTTGTGGAAAAGCTGTGGAGTGCAGGCTTCTGAGAAGGGAAGAGGACTAAGAACTCAGCCAAGGTGTCAACATATTAATGAAGGCAAAGGGGGCATCAGATGCAAGTAGAAGTGGGAATTTGACCGGAGCAAGTTATTTAGCATCTTTGAGCCTCAGTTTTCTGGGATGAAAAACATACATATTATAAATGTAATAAAGAACAACTGTTTGTCAGAAATTAATCTTAATTTTAAAATCATATTTCATTTCAGCTCCTCAACATTATCCATGAGAAACTGGTACCTGAACAAAACAATAGGCTGGACAGACAAATTTTGCAGAGACATAGGATTTGCTCTATTTCTTTAGCAATCCCCTTCCGCTCTTCTCTTAACCCATTAACCATACTGGAAAAGATCTAGCTCAAAGTATTCTACCAAAGTTCAGAAAAGTGGCTTTTCTGCTTTTAATAGCAAAACCATGAGGTTTGCTGTTCTGTGGTGTAAAGAGGTAAAGAGTATATGATTTGGGAAAAGTAGACTAGAAGTTCTCAGTGTTAAGGGGCTATGGAAAAGAGAAAAAGGAAAAAGAATAAGGGACAGAGAATGAATTACACAAACCAACATAGTCTGAATCTCCTTTCTCTGGGCTTGGAGAGAACATGTGTTAGAAAAATTGAGAGGTATATCTAGCATGGAAAGATCTCTCTCTGCACTCTCCGTTTGAAATTGGAGAAGAAACCTGTAACATCACAGGCAACCCAGTCTAGCTAAAAGAGTGGAAAGTTGTGATCATGCTGGGAGAGGATCTGGTGGCCTTCCCCAGCCTCTCGGTTCATGTGTGGGGTGCATTAGTGGAAAGTCAGTGTGCCTGCCAGGTGCCTGCAATTAATCTTGCAGTAGAAGCTGGGTGGACTACAGGACATTGGGGTAGGTAGGAGCAGATGGACCTGCAATCAGCATGGCCAAAGGGAGCTCAAATTACTCCAGAAACATTGCCCAGCCAAAAATAAAGAACCACAAATGCACTAGCCGCAGATTGAAGCCTTAGTAGTCTGTAGGTAGACAGGAAGCATTGTACCAGATTCCAGTAGACAGTAGTTAGTGTAGACCCAATGACCAGCACAAGGTCGGCATATTCTTCTATCCTCTAAAACTTCAGGGTCAAGTCACCCACACAGTCCTCTTGTACCCCACCTTAGGAAAAAGACAAGAAGAGAGGTATGTCATATGGTACGTCTGTGTCCTCACCCAAATCTCATCTTGAATTGTAGTTCCCAGTCTAAGAGACTGGGAATAGTTCAGTCTAAGAGACTGAAAACCTACCTAAATGAGAGACCAGGCCCTAGCAGCTATGTACATGATCACACTGGATTAAATTTTAACTAGTTGGACATTTAGTTAGTTTTTTAATGCTAACCAGATGGTGAGAGTTCTTCCAGTTAATTATCAAAAGGAAATTGCATTTTCTCATTATATATGAATTCTTATGATTTTTCCTCACCATTACAGAAGATTGTCAAAATATTATTTACAAGCATTTAGAATAGTGCTTGGCATTTACTAGTCAATAATGAAATGGTAGCAGTTACTATGTTTGAAATCTACGCACTATTTTTGAAAGGGGACTAAGTCAATAATGGCACAGAAATAGTGGTAAAGCTGTGTGCTTTGATCAGACAGTGGCCTTGGTGTTCAGGAAACCAAAACTTCCTATCTTCACATCTCTATTCATTTCAGCTTCACTAGGTGTGACTTTTAAAATAATAAACACACTCCAATAAAAAGAAGGAAGTTTTGTAAAATTTGACCTTTAAACATAACCTAAAGATACAACATTTGTTATTCATTTGTACTCACTTTCTATAATTTTGTCTTAATAAGTATTTAATGTACATAAATAAAAAGAAGAAAACACTATTTTTTTATACTGGATGCTTCCCAATGTGTAGTTATGGGTAATGCTATGCAACGACAACATTCCTAAAATTAGCATTTTGTTGCATTACTTGATTAATTTTCATAATAATATTAAATATATATATAAGCTATTGATGGGAATATATATAAATATATACACATATATATGGGTGTGTGTGTGTATATATATATGTATGTATATATATGTATGTATATATATGTATGTATATATATATATGTATGTATATATATGTGTATATATATACACACACACACATACCCATATATACACACACACACACATACCTATAATGACTATTGCTAAGCCTTTTGAGCATTTCCTATGTGCCAAGGACAATGCCAAATGTTTCACGTGTTATTTCATTAATCCCCACAATAATTCTCTTCAATAAATACAATAGTGTTCCACATTTCACTAATGGTAAAAACCGAGGCACAGAGAGATTATGTAACCCTCCTAAGGTCATATAGCTAATAAGTATCAGCACTGGTTTTGGGCTCAGGCAATGTGATTTTATAGCTGTGACTATTAATCACCATGCCGTAGAGATTTGTTGTTGAGGACAGTCTGCTATCCATCACACGTTTTTCGATACAATAGTTGATTTTGGTACATTTTCACCCAAAATCACCTTCTGATTTTAACAAGAGAAAAAATATTTAGAAATACTCAATAGATAAGGTTTCAACAAAGAATAATTTTAATTTATTGTTTCATAGATTATATTTCATACAAAAGTGCTTTTAGTATGAGCATTTGAAATAGGCTTTTGATCAAATTTTAACAAAGTTTTTTCAGCAGCTTCTCTGCTTTTTAAAAAATGTACTCATCGGGAGATATTGTAGATATTGTTCCATTAGTGTAAATGGACATTATGTTCAAGGCACCAAATTCTTCTTAAAGAGAATTTGAAGGTGTCTTTTTTTCCCCCTGTGGTGTCAACATCTATAATTTCATTTGTTTATTAAAGATGATTTGACAATGAGAAAAATTCAAACCTGTTAGAGAATTTAGAGCATAGCTGATACATTTCCAAAAGAAAAACACATTTCTGATGTTTGAGGGATTTTGAACAGACATTTATTGCATCATAAAAAGAAGAGGTAATGAAGTCCTTCTGGAATAAGAATGTAGTTTCCATGTGAAAAAATATATTTTTTTTTCCTTAAGAAATTCTGAAAGTAAATTTCATGTAAAAACATTCAGGTAAGTTGCTCATTTTATTTGTTATAATGCTTTCATTTTTTTCATCACTAGATTAGTTCAATGTGTAAAAAAAATGAAAATTACTACAAATTGGAGATTTGCCAAATCCTTACTATACTTTGGGCACTGTTCAAGACACTTTACATGTATTAAATTATGTAATCTTCACAAGAGACCTCTGGGGTCTCCATTTTATAGACAGGAAACTGAGGCACTGAAAGATTAAGAAATGTGCATAGACATGATCTAAGCCAGTGTTATCTGGCTCTAGAGTAGTCACACTTAACTATTCTGCTAGTTTACCTTAAGAATATTTAATAATACTTTATTTCTTATGTATTTTCAAATTTCCATACTTTTCTCATTTATTTAATATTATTTTGTTGAGAATGAAGCCAATTTTCTCATGATTTTTATAGAAAATATAAAACCCTATTTCAGATATTTGTCTATTAATTTCTCAAGAATATCCTACGTTTAAAATTATAACTTTCTTCCCGCAGAGATGTAATTTGTTTTAATTAGGTCATCTAAATGTCAATTATTTATGTTGACTACAGCAATTCCTAATTTTGGGATTTCACAGGCCTTCACTCTTACCTGGCACTCTGGGAATCTTCTCTGTTTTGCATAGTCTTAATTATATTACTTTGTTGAAGAGATGCAAGAAAAATGACATTCTTCTGGAGTGACTTCTCAATTAAATCAAAGAGATATGATAAGATTAAAGAAAATGCTGGCAAAGCACTGAGTGGTGAGAAAGAGAGACTGTCCATGTCAAATGAGTTACTAGGAACAAAATACAGAATTATATCAGGACACTATTGACTTAGCATAATTAGTAGTTTTTGTTACTAACATGCTAAATGATTTATTAGCTGTCAGTGATTAGATGATGTGCTATAATAATTACTCCAAAATACCACATCTTGATTTATGCAGCAGTTTTATTTCCAAAACACTTTAACCTCATTTAGCTTTCATTACATTTTGGTAAAATAATTAAGAACAAGTGTTATAATTCCAAATTTAAAGATGGAAACTGAGTCACACAGATGCTACGTAACCTGAGAAAAATCTCACAGTTACAACAGTGAGTCTCAAGCCTCTAAATTCTCCTCTTATTCTCTGCCTCAAATCATGGTCTCTGCCCAGAGATGGCTTCAGTTTGAGGAGAAGCCAGAGAGAAACTAGAAAATTATATTATTTGTTTTATCTGAACACTGGGAAATATAACATCTTCTGTTTAAAAATAGAGTTGGTATGGATAAAAAAGAGCATAAAAGGGTTTAGTTGCAAAGACTGTTTTTTTTTCTTAACTGTGTGGTAATAAACACACAAATGCAACCATACTTTAAGGAATCTTGGTATATAAACAGGAGATTATAAGTCACAAAATGATTGTCAAGGTTTCTGACTGTTACTAAAATAATATAAACTGTAAGAAGGACTATTGTGGTTTCTCTAGGCGATATGTGGCCTATGAGGAAAACAAAGGCCATGGAATACAGAATTGCTCATCAAATTTATGGCCTGATGTCTGTGATGCTGTGTGGTAGGTTGAAGAATTATGTTAGTACTACATCTGCTCCTAGGAAGTCATCTGTGAAAGCTTCCTAATTTTTTAAATACCTATGTGTTGTATGAATCACAATGAAATGAATCCCCGTTTGCTAACTCTAGCTATTTTGTATTTGGAGTGAGCACTTACATCACTAAACTGAATGCTCTGGGCTAAAAAGTCTGCATATTAATTTCTTTACATGCTTTCACAAAATATAGATGATGCGATTGGTGGGAATTAAAATTGGACCTGAGTTTCATAAATATTAGTGAAATCTGATTAGATGTAACATGAATCACAGGACCCAGATATTAGCCTGACTTTAATCTCTGCTGTATGTGGATAGTGGTAAATGTTATTAAATGAAAGTATGCCCACCAAAGAAAAGCTATTAAGCAATCTATGAACTTTCATACTATGTCTTGTAGAACTAAACCCAAATCAGTTTGGGAAATTAGGAAAGCAATTAAATGGCTACTTTTCCCATCTCTTTGCTTTCTGATGAAACATGAAATGAAACATACTTATCATTTTCTTATGTTATCTATGTATTAAGTTTAAATTCTGTATGAAAATTGAGCAAAGTCTGGCCTAATCGACTATAATGATTTTTTTCTCAGGATATTAATTACAGTGAAAATATTGCTTTCTGGATTTCTTGACCATATTCTTTATTATTCTTATGATTTGATAACTACTCTAAGGATATTGGCTAGTCAATATCTGGATTCCAATCATTCAGGAAGGAGAGCAGTATTTTAGGCTTACAGAGAATTCGGCCTGACAATAGCCTTATGGTAATATTTCCAGCAGCTGCCAGGTTGTTGAATATGTTGTCAGTCCAATCTTATTTAATTTTGTTTCTATCTAGCTATACTTAAGAAGACAACATGGGACTAGAATGTTGGCAACAATGCATGTTCAGACAAGTCCACAGCACCATGACTTTAAAGTACATTAAGCACCATAAAAATTAAGCATATAGGAGTGATATGTGGGGGGAGTGACATTGGTATACACAAAATAAAGGCACTTCTGTAGTTTTGGAGACACCTAGAAGCTTATGATAAAGCCTATTGAATCTTGTAGTCTAGGGAAACCCTATCTCGAGCCTAAGATTTTCATAAGAAATCCAGATCAGCAAGCTGTTAGTGAACTAACCCTCCTGATAGTCCACTGCCAGTGATGCAGTGGAGAGCACAGATGTCAAGGAACACATGAGCACACTAAAAAGAGTCGTGCACCCTTAGAGAGGGAAATCAAATATGGCACCACACTGGCATCAAGCTCCAAGCCAGAAAGGTTGCCTATATAGTAATGAAATAAGTCTTTTACTTTTCCTAAGGTTATAGATGATCAGGATTGCAGGAGAATTTAAATATCAAATGCCTGTTATATAGAGAGTGGTCTCCAACATGGCCCTATATATAGTCCTAATAGGATACAAGGGCTAATCCTGACAAGGCCAGCTATAATGAACAGATAAATGCTTAGTCTTGATTTAAAGCGACCACTCTCCTTTATATTTCAAAAGTGCTGATAATTTAGGCAATTTAAAAAATATATTTATTTTGAATTTACAAGAAAAGCCACATGCAGTCATAATTAGAGGCTTTACTTATACGTATATATTCTTCAAATAATATAAAGAACTATCTTTCCTTCCACTGTGACCTCATAACACTTCCACTTAAGAAGTAATTTAATAAAGTTCCTAGATATCCAGTCTTGTCAGCTTCTCCTAAGTAAAAGTCTGATGATAAAAAAATATATATTGTCTCTTATGTTTGCTAGTTTTTACCTCTCAATTAGTTACTCCAATCACTTTGTGACTTTGCTGAACTGGATTCACCTTGGTTTATGCTTTACTACTTTGTCATGCATACGAAATTAAGGATTAAACAAACACTGTATGCTTAGTACACAGAGACTGACCACATAAAACTTCTAAGTTGTTAATTATTCATTTGTGTGTTTCTAAAACAGTGGGGTAAATTAAAGCAATAGGAACACACAACATAGGATCATAATGAAATGCTTTCTTTAAGTTAAAAACAACAGAATAGTGAAAAGATAAACTTTCATTCATTTTTAACACAACAGCAGAATACAAAACAGCTTTCATTCTTCCACATATTTCATTTGTCACGAAAGGGCAGAAGCCAAACTTATTAACGGTTTGAATAGACATGACATTGAGACATCACTATGTCTCCTTAGGATTTTGGTTTATTTCATCATATTATTGTATTCTAACTCAATATATTTATTATAAAAACATTTTTCCTTAAAAATAAACACATTAGCACTTAGTTCTTGGTTATGAAATCATTGGTATCTAATTAATTGTGTAAAAATTACAAAGCATAAATATGCAAAATAAAAACCAAGAAAATTCTTCAAATGCACAGCACCCAGAAGTATCATTGTCAGCATTTTGTCCATATTGGGTCTAATATAATATATGGTGTTCTGTGTTCTCTTTCCTAACAACACTATATTATGAAAAATACTGACACTAAGCATAGCTCAGCATCATCATGTTAATGTCTGTCTAGCCATTCACTTTAAGTATATGCTATAATTTATGTATCCAATCTTCTGTTGTTCAACACTTAAGCTGTTTTCAGGATTTGTTTTTGTTTAGATAATATAGCTGTAGCCAGCTGTAACTTTTTTGTTTTGACAGTGTGCATACTTAGACACATAATCAAATAATTTCTTAATCTAAAATTCCTGGAAGTGGGGTTGTGAATGGAGATGTGAAAAATGAGTGAAATGTAAGGCTTTTGATGCAACTGTCAAACTATATTTGACACAGATTAAATCAGTTTATATTCCCACACGCAGTTTATGTTTCTGAAAACATGGACTACTAGGCAAGGATGAACTGTTCCATTAATCTAAAAAAGTTCTGGATAATCTATAGCAATATGTAATCCATGGATTATGTGGTAAGAAATGAAAGATGTCTCTAAGTGTCAAAATCAAAGTAGGAACTGGGCACCAGGGGCGTAGTGAGTAAGATGATGGCTGGGAGTTATAAGGAGACAGCAGTCCAATAATGACTCATTTTTGCATTTGTTTTTACATTTGTTATTGAAGCATGAGTTACACAGTATAAAGTGAAGAAATCGCATTTATGGAGATCAGTGCATTTTTACAAATAGGACATACCTGTATACCCACCGTCTAGATCAAATTATAAAATGTATGAGCATCCCAGCTTTCCTTATGCTCTCTTGCAGGCTTTATTTTTTTTTTTTTCAGATGGAAAGCACGTCCTTCACCATAAGTTGCTTTTGTCTGTTTTTCAACATTAGGTAAGTGAAATATGCAGTGTATATATGTCCACTTTCTTTCACTGAACCATTTATAAAGTGTGTGCATATTATTAAACATACAAGTTGTTATTTTTCATTGCTATATAGTGTTATTTTGGATGAATATACCACAATTAATTTATTGTTAGTAAGAATTTGGTAGATTTCTAGTTTGAGAATATTAGCAATAATTCTGAAATTTTTTTATGTCTCTTGGTCAAAATATATTGAGAATATACCTAGGAGCAGAATTGCTAAGTCATAGAATGTATATGTGTTCCAATATAGTAGATATTGCCAGTTTTCTAAAGGGGTTGTACCAGTTTATATCCCCACCAAAAACATACAAAAATGTTGATTGTTCCATACTTTGTCATATCATATTAGATAATGTTTTAAAGTTTAGCTATCCTAATGGATGTGTAGTCATATTTCCTTATGGTATTGATTTGCATTTTTACAAATCTATGATGAAATAGAGTACCTTTTCATATGCTTATGATCCATTTGAATATCCTCTTTCATGAAGTGTTTAATATTTCATCTGTTTTACTAAATGTGTGGTCTTTCTTTTTCTTATATATCTGTATGTATTTTAACATATACATGATAAACACATATTGTAAAACCTTATTTTATTTTATAGATTGCATTTTACTTTTTAATTTTGATGAAATTCAGTTTATACATTTTTCCTTTACAGTCATGTTTTTGTGTCTTATTTAAAAAAACCTTTGCTTACCACATGATTTCTTCTAGAAGTTTTATTATTTTACCTTTTATATTTCTATTTATAATTCATTGTTTTTATGAATGCTATGAGGTAGTGTCAGGATACATTTTTTTTTCCACATAGATAATCAGAGATTTTGGTTCTGGCCATGATAAAATATTACATATGGGACTTATATTACTGCAACAAATCCTAAAACTGGATAAAACACAAAAAGTATCAGTTTTTAGGCATTAGACAATAGCTGGCTCAGAGCTCTTATCCTTGAGAGAAAGAAACATTCAAGAGAAACTCTATAATTACTCTCATTTCATTTGAGGGGTATTTTCAAACTGTGGTACAGAGAAGTTTGAAAATACTCAAACAGGCAACTGTGATCATTCTAAGGAGCCTGAGATTTACGGGACAGCATGCCAGAGTGAAGGCATCATTTCTTTGAGCTTTTGGCTAAACACTAGGCCACACATGTTCAGGATGAGTTTCCATGAAGTTTTGCAGAGTGGTGAAGGAAGGCTGTGACAAGTAGGAGTCACAATCAGCTGTACTAGAGGTTCACTGAAGGCTCCAGGCATTAAGAAGATACGTCAAAATTTTCCTGTTTTAGGAGCAGGGCTACTGTAGCTTTAGAGTAAGGGCTACTCTCTATGAGTAGTTCTCAACTTGTGCAATTTTTCCCTGGAGAGGAAATTTGAAAATGTATGGAGACATCTTTATTTGTCACAATTATGGGGAAAGCATTACTGGCATCAAGTGGGTAGAATTCACAGAAACTTCTAATTATCTTGCAACACACAGGAAATTCATCAAAACAATGTATCAAAACAATTTGAGACAACATGTCAATACTCCCTGACACAGATATAGTCTAACAAAGCCTAAAATTGAATCTCCAAAAAATAGTCACCAATCAATCAACTGCCTATCAAAACAAATCACCACTTAAAGGAACATAATTTTATCCAGATTCTAAACAAGGAAGCAATCTCTGGTAGAATTCGGCTGTGAATCGATCTGGTCCTGGACTCTTTTTGGTTGGTAGACTATTAATTATTGCCTCAATTTCAGAGCCTGTTAATGGTCTACTCAGGGATTCCACTTCTTCCTGGTTTAGTCTTGGGATGGTGTATGTGTCCAGAAATGTATCCATTTCTTCTAGATTGTCTAGTTTATTTGCACAGAGGTGTTTATAGTATTCTCTAATGGTAGTTTGTGTTTCTGTGGGATCGGTGGTGATATCCCCTTTATCATTTTTTATTGCATCTATTTGATTCTTATCTCTTTTCTTTATTAGTCTTGCTAGTGGTCTATCAATTTTGTTGATCTTTTCAAAAAACCAGCTCCTGGATTCATTGATTTTTTGAAGGGTTTTTTGTATCTCTATCTCCTTCAGTTCTGCTCCGATCTTAGTTATTTCTTGCCCTTCTGCTAGCTTTTGAATGTGTTTGTTCTTGCTTCTCTACTTCTTTTAATTGTGATGTTAGGGTGTCAATTTTGGATCTTTCCTGCTTTCTCTTGCGGGCATTTAGTGCTATAAATTTCTGTCTATACACTGCTTTAAATGTGTCCCAGAGATTCTGGTATGTTGTGTCTTTGTTCTCATTGGCTTCAAAGAACATCTTTATTTCTGCCTTCATTTCGTTATGTACCCAGTAGTCATTCAGGAGCAGGTTGTTCAGTTTCCATGTAGTTGAGCAGTTTTGAGTGAGTTTCTTAATCCTGAGTTCTCGTTTGATTGCACTGTGGTCTGAGAGACAGTTTGTTATAATTTCTGTTCTTTTACATTTGCCGAAGAGTGCTTTACTTCCAACTATGTGGTCAATTTTGGAATATGTGTGACGTGGTGCTGAGAAGAATGTATATTCTGTTAATTTGGGATGGAGAGTTCTGTAGATGTCTGTTAGGTCCCCGTGGTGCAGAGCTGAGTTCAATTCCTGGATATCCTTGTTAACTTTCTGTCTCATTGATCTGTCTAATGTTGACAGTGGGGTGTTAAAGTCTCCCATTATTATTGGGTGGGAGTCTAAGTCTCTTTGTAGGTCTCTAAGGACTTGCTTTATGAATCTGGGTGCTCCTGTATTGAGTGCATATATATTTAGGATAGTTAGCTCTTCTTGTTGAATTGATCCCTTTACCATTATGTAATGGCCTTCTTTGTCTCTTTTGATCTTTCTTGGCTTAAAGTCTGTTTTATCAGAGACTAGTATTGCAACCCCTGCTTTTTTGTAGTTTTCCATTTGCTTGGTAGATCTTCCTCCATCCCTTTATTTTGAGTCTATGTGTGTCTTTGCACAAGAGATGGGTCTCCTGAATACAGCACACAGATGGGTCTTGACTCTTTATCCAATTTGCCAGTCTGTGTCTTTTAATTGGAGCATTTAGCCCATTTACATTTAAGGCTAATATTGTTATGTGCGAATTTGATCCTGTCATTATGATGTTAGCTGGTTATTTTGCTTGTTAGATGATGCAGTTTCTTCCTAGTGTCGATGGTCTTTACAATTTGGCATGTTTTTGCAGTGGCTGGTACCAGTTGTTCCTTTCCATGTTTAGTGCTTCCTTCAGGAGCTCTTGTAAGGCAGGCCTGGTGGTGACAAAAATCTCTCAGCATTTGCTTGTCTCTAAAGGATTTCATTTCTCCTTCACTTATGAAGCTTAGTTTGGCTGGATATGAAATTCCGGGTTGAAAATTCTTCTCTTTAAGAATGTTGAATATTGGCCCCCACTCTCTTCTGGCTTGTAGAGTTTCTGCCAAGAGATCTGCTGTTAGTCTGATGGGCTTCCCTTTGTGGGTAACCCGATCTTTCTCTCTGGCTGCCCTTAACATTTTTTCCTTCATTTCAACCTTGGAGAATCTGATGATTATGTGTCTTGGGGTTACTCTTCTTGAGGAGTATCTTACTGCTGTTCTCTGTATTTCCGGAATTTGAATGTTGGCTTGCCTTGCTAGATTGGGGGAGTTCTCCTTGATAATATCCTGAAGAGTGTTTTCCACTTGGTTCCATTCTCCCTGTCACTTTCAGGTACACCAATCAGACGTAGATTTGGTCTTTTCACATAGTCCCATATTTCTTGGAGGCTTTGTTCACTTCTTTTTACTCTTTTTTCTCTAAACTTCTCTTCTCACCTCATTTCATTCATTTGATCTTCAATCACTGATACCCTTTCTTCCAATTGATCGAATTGGCTACTGAAGCTTGTGCATGCGTCACATAGTTCTCATGCCATGGTTTTCAGCGCCATCAGGTCATTTAAGGTCTTCTCTAGGCTCTTTATATTAGTTAGCCATTTGTCTAATCTTTTTTCAAGGTTTTTAGCTTCTTTGCGATGGGTTTGAACATCCTCCTTTAGCTCAGAGAAGTTTGTTATTACCGATCGTCTGAAGCCTTCTTCTCTCAACTCACCAAAGTCATTCTCCTTCCATCTTTGTTCCGTTGCTGGTGAGGAGCTGCATTCCTTTGGAGGAGAAAAGGCGCTCTGATTTTTAGAATTTTCAGCTTTTCTGCTCTGGTTTCTCTCCATCTTTGTGGTTTTACCTACCTTTGGTCTTTGATGATGGTGACGTAGAGGTGGGGTTTTGGTGTGGATGTCCTTTCTTTTGTTAGTTTTCCTTCTAACAGTCAGGACCCTCAGCTGCAGATCTGTTGGAGTTTGCTGGAGGTCCACTCCAGACCCTAGTTGACTGGATATCACCAGTGGAGGCTGCAGAGCAGTAAATAAAGAGAATTGCAGAACGGCAAATCCAGAACACAATAATGACTTATTAACATATGAAGAAGAAAAGACACTTCAGCAATAAACAAGAGGGAAAAAATAAAGCTGATAAAATTAGACCCTGAGATAAAACAACAGAAAGAGGCATAGACAAAAAGTCAACATAATGAGCTATCTATTTAATATCTATGTAGTGCTTGAGTACTATTTATTGAAAATTTCTATTGTTCAGGCAACTGTATATATGTTTTATTTATTGTATTTATAATTGGTTTATTTGAATACTCTTGTGTGAATGCCACACTATTTTAATTTGTATAGTTTTACAATTAGTCAATATCTGCAAGTATATTACCTTTGAATTAAGCCTATTAATAAGTTTATATATTAAATCTTTAAACTATGATCATAATATAGCCACTTATTTATCCACTCTTTATTTTTTATTATTATTGTTTTCTCTTTTCTGTGTAGAGGTCTTATATATAGTAACTTTTAAATGTTTGATTTTTTAATTGTCTATATATAAAATACAAAAGATAAAATGGAAATTTCTATGTTGATATTATATAAAAGTTTCCTAAAGTTTTAAAAAAATCTACTAGTTTATGTTTGTAATTTAGAACTATATATTCTAAATACCTACAAAATTTGACAATAATGGCTTTAGTTCTACTTTTGCAATTCCTAAAACTTTCATTTACTTTTTATTCCTTATTGCACTGTCTAGGACCTCCAGTGTAGTGTTGAATAAAAGTAAGAATAGTCGTTATTGTCTTAATCCATAAATGCCTAGGAAAACCTTTGAACATTTCACCACTAAGTGCAATGCTTGAATATGTATGTGTGTATTTTATATATGTATTATATATATGTATTATATATATGTATTATATATAATATATGTATTATATATTACATATGTATTATATATTACATATGTATTATGTATATATGTATTATGTATATAATATATGTATTATATATTATATATGTAACATATATGTATTATATATATAATATATTGTATATGTAATATATATGTATTGTATATATAATATATTATATATGTAATATATATGTATTATATATATAATACACACATATATTTAGTAGCTGCTTTTATTAGATTTATTAGATTGAGGAATATTACTCCTGTCTTTAATTTATGAATGATTTTATAATGAGTAGATGTTAGATATTACCAAATTTTTCTGTACCCAATGAGATAACAATATGATTTTTCACCTTTATTTGGTTAGTGCAGTTAATTACATTGACTAACTTATAAATATTAAAGTACCATTACATTCCTGAATAAAACAAACTTCCTAGTACTCCTCTATAAGTTTTATATATCTCTAGTCAAAATTTGTTATCATTTTAAGATTTTGCATCTACATTTCTGTGAGGTATTGAATTTTCACTATCCTTTTTTATAATGTCCTCATTAGGTTTTGTTTTGTCTTGTTATTTATTTATTTATTGACTTTTTTGGGGTGGGGGGTGGGGATGGAGCCTCGCTCTCACTCTTGTCGCTCAGGCTGGGGTATAATGGCGCGGTCTCAGCTCATTGCAACCTCTGCCTCCTGGGTTCAAGTGATTCTCCTGCCACGTCCTCCTGAGTAGCTGGGATTACAGGCACATGCCACCTCACCTGGCTAATTTTTGTATTTTTAGTAGAGACGGGGTTTCACCATGTTGGCCAGGCTGGTCTCAAACTCCTGACCTCAGATGATCTGCCTGCCTAGGCCTCCCAAAGTACTGAGATTACAGGCATGAACTGCCTCCCCTGGCTGTCCTTACCAAGTTTTATTATTAAGCATATTAAGATCATGTTTTTATTTTTCTATTCCCTGGTAGTGTTTTCCTAAGATGAATATTATTCTTAAATGTTTAAACAATTTTACCCATAAAGCCATATGGTCGGGGGTTTACTTTTAAGAAAGCTTTAAATTATAAATTCAGTATCTTAATAGACATTGGATAATCATATTTTATATTCTCCTCGTGTTTATTTTCTTAGTTGTTTTTAAAGAACATGTCTATTTTCAAACATATCGACATAAAGTGGTTAATAATAATCTCTTGCTATCTTGGTAACGGTTGCCACTTAGTAATATCTTCTTTTTTATTCCCAATGGTGTTAATTTGTGCCATGCCTATTTTTTTTAAACTCATTTTTGGAAGTATCTTAAGTTGGATCCTTTAGAAACAGGTGTTGAGACAAATATTCTAGTGCAGGTGATTTTTAAGGGGAATCCTTTGGAGGATGAGAAAATAGGACAGGGAAGGGGTAAATTTAAGTGAGAAAGAGCTTCAAGTGGAATTCAACATCAGCCTGATCATGTGAGAAGCTCTTGAGCATAAATGTAGAAACAGAGCACAGTTGTGCCTGTCCCTTGGGGGATTGGTTCCAGGATCCCTTCCTAAATCAGAATCTGTGCACACTCAAGTACTGCAGTGGGCTCAGTGGAACACACCTATAGGAAAATTTGACCCAGTGCAAGTGCATGTTTTGCATCTCACGAGAGCTGTTTTTTCAGTGTGCATTTGTTTGGAAAAAATCCACATATAATTGTACCTGCACAGTTGAAACCTGTGGTTTTCAAGGGTCAACTGTATATCCATCGCACACCACACACACTTTGAGGCCAGAGTAGCGAGCTTTTGCGGAGCTTCTGTACCTCCTTCCAACAGCCAGTTATTGGCTATAATCTCCCCTAGGGGGAGAATGGATATAATTTCAGGCACTTTTGGAGAAGCAAGAACTCTCCAGCGAAGTTTGCAGGTGTGAGCTGTTAGCAGCAGCACTCATAGAAGCTGGAGAATGGAGAACATCAACCTAGTTAAAGGAATCCAACTGTGTATGGGTAAACCATCAGTAGTATCTTCTATAGCCTATGCCTTGCATTACTGAGATGCACTTGTTTTTCATATTCACTCCATCCTGTTGCAGCTTTTCCAGGATTCCTGTTAGCTAAAATTTCTGGGAAAACTTACAAGAGCAACGTTGACAGGAAAAACAACAGCCTCTCTTGCTGCATTTGGTCCCAGGGTCATTATTGGTACATGTCATGTCCTTTGTTACCACCCATTTTAGACTGTGTTTACCCTCAGCCACATCTACTGGTCTGGGTGGCTTGCCTCATGGGATAATCCACTTGGGCATCCAGATGGAACCTCTAAAAACAAAGTAAACTTTTCAAAAAGTTAAAATTATGCCTATCATCCAGACTTAAAGTGAATACATATTAAATATTTATGTTTCTTAATGTAAAGAATGCTAAAGCTAGTTTTAATCTTATCTTTTTAGATCACAAATCCTCTATTCCTCTATAATCTGCTGTTCGGTCTATCCATTTTGTCTTGCTTTCAGTTGGTTATACTTCAGTTTTAGATTTTCCCTCTGATATATTTGTTAATGCATTTTAATATTTGGTAAAATTCTCTATATTTTTTCTTTTTTTCTGATTATAGTATTTTCTAACTTCCTGTATGATAACTTAAATATTGGATAACCTATGGATATATTTAAAAACTTTTTTTCTCTTGGCTTTTAGTAATTTTCTTCTGTTTCCTAACACACATAGACGGTTTTTAATGATTGCTGGATACTGAGTATGCAAAATTGAGAGGCTCTGTGTGATGTTATATTCCTGCAGAGATAATTCAGCCTTATTTTGGAAGGCAAATAAAATATGAACAGATCACCTTAATCTGCCCATTTTAGAAATCTCAGCTGGAAACCCACAGTATTTACTATGGTGCTTCTTTTTGATGAGTCTTGAACTCAAATTTTGGTTTCTCTAGCTCCATGAAAATGCCGGAAATCCTGCTTAGCTTTTTTATTCTCTTAGCAGCTACTTTTTTTCTTTATTTTTCAGAGCCTTGCCTAAAATACACCTTGCTTAGAAATCATCAAATGCCTCAAGTGGAAAATAAGAGCTAAACATTGGACTCACTTTTGTGTGAGTGCCTTTTCTTTGGCATGGTGCATTTCCAAGTCTTGAAGGGTTGGGTTAGCACCAAATTCATATTTGTCTCTGCAATTCAGTGATACTCTCACAAGCTCTAAGCTGAGGCTTCATATTGCCTCATGTCTCTACCTCAAATTGTCAAATGTCTTGAAATGACCTTGAATGTAAGACTATCTCAGGGCGTTTTACTTTTCTCCAGTATCTTGGCACTTTGAGTTCTGCCTGCCTTAATTGCTTTTCAAAGCATTCAAACAATTGTGCCCCTGCTCCCTCTTTCTCTAGCTTTGTCTCTATCTCTATCTCTCTCTTTTCTCTCTTCCTCATTATTTGGCTCTCATATTTACTGAGAAAGTTGTTCTGGTTGTTCTGATACGAGACACTCAATCATAGTAAGAAGTTGAATTTTCTTCTGGTCTTTAAAGCCCACATAAGAATGGGAAAAAAGCTGCAGGGTTTTGCAAGGCAGAGCAATAAAACTAAGAGTTTCTTATCAATCAGGACCGTGGAACGACCACAACTCCAAAACGTGTTTAAGAAAATATAGAATCCTTACTCTGTCATGCTTTGGATGGCAATACATTTCTGTGAGAAATCTGTACCTGAAATTGTATCTTTCCTGAATTCGTTGTGACAATATTAACTAAATGATATATCAAACCTCTAGCTTAGAAATGACATTGAAATTGGGCTTGAGCTAATAATACTTCATGATGGTATATAAAGGCAAATGCAAAACTGTTATAAAAATACTTCAGTGGCAGGAGAATGGCGTGAACCCGGGATGCGGAGCTTGCAGTGAGCCGAGATCGCGCCACTGCACTCCAGCCTGGGTGACAGAGAGAGACTCCATCTCAAAAAATAAATAAATAAATAAATTAAATTAAATTAAATTAAATAATGCTTCAGCAAGGCTGGGCATAGTGGCTCATCCTTGTAATTCCAGTACTTCAGAAGGCCAAGGTGGGAGGATCATTTGAAGCCAGGAGTTCGAAAACAGCCTAGGCAACATAGCAAGACCCCGTCTCTACCCACTAACCCCTGCCCCCCACAAAAAAATTATCTGGGCATGATGGCACATATTAGGTACTCAGGAGGCTGAGGTGGGAGGATTGCTTGATTTAAACAGAAAGTAAGCTTTCAAAAAGGTTATTAGATAGGTAAAAAAAAAAAAAAATTGTTGGATCATTTGAGCGCAGTTAAATGCCAAATGCTCCTGGTTTGCACAGCAGCACTTTGTGCTGTAGGAATTCAGTGTTAGAGTAAAGCCCCCGCCACCTGTTCCACTGTCACTTCTGCACTGCAAACTTGATTTTGTAGAGATTATAATCACTGCATTACACAGAAAAAGTGCTCCGCTGCCCTGGCTGCTTGCTTGTTTTTAGCTGACTCATCCAATCTGGCAGAGGGTACGTTTGATTGAAGGAGCCTAAGTCCCATGGCCCTTCTGAAGTTGTCTAGAGCTGGAAAAGTGAACATCTCACATTTTTAGCTTTCACTTTAAGGGTGAGCTGTGCCTCCTGTTAGGATTTCTACTAGGGAGGAAGTTCAGGTGTTAGTTGGCCAAAAGAATGGCAAATATCCATGACAAACAGGAAGAAGAAAGACTGACCATTGTCACCCACTACTTCTCTACAATTACCAGATGGACACAGTGAGATCAGGAAAAGAAATAAGAACTCAATGAATTGGAAAGAAGAAAGAAAACCCTCCTTTTTTCACAGATGGTATGACTAACCACATAGAAAATCTAAACAAATCTATAGATAGCCTTATGAATTAATAAAGTTTGAAGCTTTGCTGCAAACAAATCAGCATATGAAAATCAATGTTTTGTCTACATCCAGCAACAGCACATTGTAAAATTTCAATATATGTGCATTTTATAATAGCAACAAAAACAATTAAGTACACAAGAAAACATTCCATAAATGTTGTTTAAAAACTTTGAAATATAACATTACTTCAGGGCCCAACAGATCTATAAAAGGAGGAGATATTTCTTGATCTTATTTAAGCAGAATAAATACTGTAAAGATAACAATTCTCAAATAAATCAATAATTCAGTGTAATTCCACTTAGAATGCTTAATACAATTTTTAAACAATGCAAACTCATCAAACTGAGATAAAACTCAAAAGAGAGAGTAAAGAACCAAAAGATGATAGAAAAACAAAATTAAATTGTTTGGTGATTTCATCTGAAGAGTTGTGTTTCTGCTCATGCTTGTTAAGCATGTAGTGATATGCCATTAAGAATAAAAGTTGCTGTAGGCTTTTGATTAGCTATTTCAGATTAAGGAAATTCCATTCTATTTCTAGTTTGCTGTTTTTTAAATCATAAAAGGGTGTTAAATTTTATCAAAATGTTGGGTATTCATTGAGATGAATATAAGCTTTTAATTTTTCTCCTTTAATAACATGGTGAATAAATTGCATGTTAACCTTTCTTCCATTCTTTTAACAAACTCAGTCTTATTGTGATTTCAAAAATAATTGATCGATCCAGCTTACTAATTTTATTATAGGATTGTTGCATCTAGTTTGGGATGTGAGATTTGCCAACTTTTTTTTTTCTCATATGTTATTTACCTATTTTGGGGGAACTTTCCTCCTTTTTGGTTCTTTGGAATGGAGTTTATCAAGTAGGAATCATTTGGTGGTTGAAAGATTGGTATCTGTTAAATGTTCTGGACCGTATTTATTGATGTTGTTTTGTGGGTAGAGTTTTAAGTGCTTCTTCAGACTCTAATTCCTGGGCCCTGGAGATACTGCCTCCTGTGCAGCCCTCTGATGCCATTCTAGGACCACCTCCACACTTTCAAACCTAAAATAACCCCACTGTGCTGCCTGGAAAGCAGTCAGTAATTAGGCAGTACTTCAACTCTCATTCCTGATTTTAAACAATATCTCAACCCTTGGGTATGTAATTGCACACTATCCTTTCTAGTTGTACCAACTTTTAGATCATTTCTTCCTTTCATTTGCGGATTTAACTCCTGGCTCACTATCAGTATCTCCAACATGAACCTCATGTTATTTTGGGGAGATTTCATTATTTAAGTAGATAATATTTCAATACAATGGCTGTTTGATTCAACTGCTGCTTTCCAATGATCACGTCCCCCACCCTACTTCAGCCATCCATTTCCATTGTCCTACACCAGTCCCTTTCACGACTAGTAACGGCAACATGTACATAATCTTATTTCAAGTCTCCCACTCTCCCATAACTGTGTCCTGTGTTTTCAATTTCTTATAACAATTCTATCCAACTCTAATACTTTTTAACTGTTCTTTAGATCTCCTCCTTCATTCTTTCTTTAATCTAAATTTCAGCCAATCTTTATAACTACATTCTCAATATGGGGTTTGCAGAGGGGTTAATTCTCAGACCGGCAACCCTCAACCAACAGGGAATGGGATATCCTAGCTTGGGATAATTCTGATGTCTGTTCTCCCTGGATCTTCAGAGTCCCCAGAGGATGTGAGATAGCATTAACACTTTTTTAAAAAATTTAAAATTTTTTAAATATTAAATTAAAAAAATTAGCCACCAAACATGAAGTCAGCTTTAAATACATGACATATCTGGGGAGTACAAAGTCAATTTAATGAATACCCATAAGGAAAGAACTTTTCTGCCTTTACCTTTCCTCCTTCCCTATTTGTGCCTGATGGAATGTGATTAAATACCATGTGCATTTGATAGATGCAGCTTACTAATATTATTATAGGATTGTTGCATCTAGTTTGGGATGTGAGATTTGGCAACTTTTTTTTTCTTGTATGTTATTTACCTATTTGGGGAGAACTTTCCTCCTTTTTGGTTCTTTGGAATGGAGTTTATCAAGTAAGAGTCATTTGTTTGTTGCCAAATACAATGTGATTGGGAAGATAGGAGAGGGATATAAGCACAAGGCAGGGGAGGAGAGAAGGACCACAATCCTTGTCCCTGGCCTACTGCTTGATACAGGTCCAGTAACATAGAAAAAGATTTAACATCAAAATGAGTTTGGAATTTTGATTTATTTTAGGACTAGATATTTTAAATAACTGAATTGAGATTTAATTGTGATTAAACCATAGGATTTCTTGTTGCCTAAGACTGATCAAACAAGTTATGGGATTATGGGAATTTTTATCAGGGATCAAGGAAGAAACTTCCCCCACTAAACACATTTTAAAGAGCTATTGAGAGAAAAGAAGCATTATTTTACTCTATACCCAGGAGTCTTGCTTGTTTAATATATCTGTAACACATATATTGTGCATGTTTGCAAGAATGTGGTTCAGGTTTCTTCCCCTGTGGATTGATACAAACTCTTCAACAAGAGTGACTAAGGGGAAAAATACTCTTTCTCTGTTCTGGATAATATTTTTATCTATTTTCTTTTGGTCTTCATTGGCTGATCCTCTGCCCTAAATGGTAGAGCATTATCAAGGTCAAAGAAATGGAATAATATAGAGTTTGCTTTGTAGTTCTTTCCATGTGGTCCAATTGCCTAATCAACTTTTCTGTCCTGCATTTATTTTAGTTACTCCTACTAGGACCTGAGCACGGAGTTTTCAGAAGGGCCCTAGGCCCTGTCAGAGGGTTAAGAGGGACGTGTTCTCAAACTCCTTATTTCCTCCTAGGAGTGTATGTTTTTGGTCAGCAAAGCAACTCCTGAGCAGGAGAATAGGATGATAATGGTCCCCAGTATAATAAAGGGGGAAGGGATGTTGAAAAGAGGAATATAGTGTGGTATCACATTGCATCCTAACTGCTGAATTGTTCAATGGGCTTTTGCAAAGTTAAGTACCATTCTGAAAGATAGGATCTGTACAGTTTTCTTAAACTGCCATGAGTGAGCTATGAGCCTGAGGTATAGTCCTCATCCCATGGAAGAGGTGAACAATGGCCTCATTTTTAGTAGCATAAATTCCAAGAATCTGCCAAGGCCATAGGAAATAGTTAAAAGAGAAAGACAGGAAGTGGCAAGGAAATTGATACTAATCAGAAATTTCCGAGGCCTCTCATATGGAATACGCTGACCCTCAAAGTTTCTTTTTGGCAAGAAGAGACCATAGAGTTTCTATACCTGAATACTTACCTAAGTATGGGTGGGTTGAAGTAGAGTTGAAGAGATGTGGACTCTTTGTGAGACCTGTAGCCAAATACAGTTTTCAAACTTGATTTGTCAGTGGCAGGTGTGGCCACACAAATAAAATCTGCTTTTAAGTTTAATTATATCAATACAATCTCAAGTACCATGTTTACATATTCAAGACTGATAGTTGATGGATTTTTCCTATATTAACCATTTAAGTAAGATAATTATTTGCCATTCTGTGACATTTAATTACAATGCTATGACTAATTTACATAGTTGGAAGAAAAAAATTGCTTTATATGTCATTTAAGATTTGTATGAACACATTTAAACTGCAGAAAAGATTGCTTAGAAAAATGCAGAGCTGGCTCCCAGGAGCTCTTGATTACCTTCTGTATCAAGACCATTTTTTTAAAATTGGCTGTACTATCACAGCATAATTTCAAGGTGACCACCTGTCAAAGAGCTTCTGTGGGAAAAAGGCAAAATGTCTCCCTGTCTTATTTGTACATTTATTTTTATAAACATTTCTAATTTTCCAGAGGGTATTATAGGCTAAAATTTAATGGGATGGTAATAGTTAGCAATGAGTAAATAACATGAATTCTCAGTTGATGTAAATTTAATGCTAGGTTTGAATGATGAAGGTAAAAGCTAGCATGGAGACCAGAAACACATTTAATAGCAGATGTTCAGTTGTGCAGGAGAGATCTACATAAATAACAAAGTTTGCCCTACTTGTGTTGAGAGCACTCAATTTCTTTTTTTTCCCAGGAAGTGAATTGTACTTTGGACTGAGCCGAGTCATAATTAAGCTGTACTAAGAAAACATTCAAGTAACAATGATTTGCAAATGATCAAATTATTGTCAGCTTAGCATAGGGCTTCACCAGCTGGAGTGATTTCTCTATTATAACCATATGTCTGTTAATAAATTTGATTCAAATGTATAACAATTACAAATATTTTAGAGACTGGGCAGAGCAATTAAAATCAGGTAAGGTTGTTCTTGTGACTTGGTCTTAAAATAAATGAAGAGACTACAATGATGAAGCTAAATGCTACTTGGTTAGAGACTGCAAGATGCGATAAAGCAGTTAGCATGTCTAAAATCGAATTGTCTCAGATGTAGTACGTTGACCCATCACGCAGGATGGCTTAATAGAGTGTCGCTTAAAACACTGAAAGCACTGTGCAGGCTTCAGAGGAATTCCCCTGTTATCTTCCTGAGTTTACCTCATGAATGTTTCAATAAAAGTGGAGAAGAATGATCATTAGCAAAGTGGAATTACAGAGTAGGTCATTTGGGGGCACAGTACTGTACCTGACTTTTAAAAAAGTAATGATCTTGGTAAAGGTACAAGTGAAAAAGAGACTTTTTGGGGAGTATTTTTTCTTACGTCTTTGAAGGAGTAGAAGCTTCATCTTCCAGGAATTTTTAATCTTCCTTTCTCCCTAAATCTGCTCTTTGAGCTCCTTAAGATACATTAATCTGCAATGTCCCACTGTCTCCTATCGCATTTCCCAGTTTAAATTATCTGGAAAAGGCAACCATAGTTCTGTACCATCTTTACAAATTCATGATCTTACTAAAAAGGGTGTTACTGAAACTGCTGACCTCTCTCATCCTCACATCTTACAAAAACACAGTCCTGACAGCTGTATTAGCAAAATTGTAAATCCAGTAAAGAAGTTATTAATATGGAAAGGTCAGTACATGTCAGAAATGGTAAAGTGTGGATAACTGATAGAAAATTACAAATTGGGAACTGCTTTGAAGAAGGCAAAAGAGCCTTTAACTGGTTCAAAATATTTGAAATTTTGATAATTTGTTTAATGACTTGAATCATCATAATCTTTTGGAAATTGATTGGATCATGTATATTTTTCTTTGAGGGCATATTTCTTCTACATCTTTATTTCTTTTTTCTCACACACTGAATTGTTCCTTTTTTAGCTATATATTTTATGGTATAACTTTTAATTCTTCCTTGTAGAAAATCAACATGGTTTCTGGAAGACTCAGTTATTCTTCCCAGAAATTTTAGATTTTTTGAGACACAAACAAACATATGAAGAAACAGTTTCTGAATCTTAAAAACCACATTGAGTTCCAGTTCTAAAATCAGCGGTATATATAGGCATATAAAACAATGTAAACTCTACTTGTCATCAGAACAGTAGCCTATGGACATAGTAAGTGTTTAATATTATTTTTGAATCAATTATTTTTATTTTTAGAAACAAAAAGGCAAAGATGAGGCCGGGCGCGGTGGCTCACGCCTGTAATCCCAGCACTTTGGGAGGCCGAGGTGGGCGGATCACGAGGTCAGGAGATCGAGACCATCCTGGCTAACACGGTGAAACCCCGTCTCTACTAAAAATACAAAAAATTAGCCGGGCGTGGTAGCGGGCGCCTGTAGTCCCAGCTACTCGGGAGGCTGAGGCAGGAGAATGGCGTGAACCCGGGAGGCGGAGCTTGCAGTGAGCCGAGATCGCGCCACTGCACTCCAGCCTGGGCGACAGAGCGAGACTCCGTCTCAAAAAAAAAAAAAAAAAAAAGGCAAAGATGAGACTGTATTTCCTGAGTGGTATAAACTAACAATTGTCTATTCAAAGAATATAGCTGTTTGTCTGCTGTTATGTAATATTCTTAATTATCTGAAAGAGGAATGGCCTAGTGAGAACTCCACCTTTTAGATGTCCATGACCTCTTCCAAGTAGTCAGTAACTTGCTATGGGAGATGAGCCTGGGAATTCTGCAAGGTAATTAGAATGTTACTTTTAAATCTGGATCATTGCATTTTATGTTAATTTTCTCACTCGTTCTTTACAATAACTTTTTGAAATTTGATTATGTAGGCAGGACAGTTACAGTTGCTTTTTACAGATAAACAAACTGAGGCTGTGAGAAGTAAAAGGATTTCCCCAAGTTCATTCAACCAGCAGTGAAACAGTTTGTATTGAAACAAAGGATGTTTGACTCCTAGTCCTAGGCTGCCTGATGCAGTAAAGGCATCAGAAGCCAAATGAATGTATAAGTTCACAAAGGATTAGATACCTTTTGATGTCAGATTCATAACAGATTGTTAAAGGTCATCAGGTGTTCTTAATATACACTTCCTGCTTCTTCAGGATAATGTCATGGTGGGTAACCATGCAATCCCCTAAAAAACCCTTTGCTGTCACTGTCAGAGACAGAGTTCTGGACTCTAGGCCCATTGGCCTGTCCCACTGAGCCATTTCTCAAGTTCTTATCTTTTGGATACAGAAGCATATTACTTGAGAGTGTGAAGGGGAAGTTGGCTTTAATCTTAATTGCCTGCATAACAGTATTTTTAAAATGATCTCACTCTGTAAAATATAAAACGCTACCACTGCCATAGAAGTCAGGAATGTTAGAGCAGAGCAAAGATTATTAGAAAAGTCAAGCTTGCAATATACATTCTATCCCTCTGAATTTGCCGTTAGAACACGGTTGCAGTTCCAAGCAGACCATAGCCAGACTGCAGAATGCACAGTCTGTGTAACTACTCTATCCCTACTCAATTTGCATGCCAGGACAGAACAGGTATTTATCTAAATGTTATGTAATTTTTTTTGTTTCCTTGATGTTAGTGTGCTCCTCTAACGTCTTTGTTTAAATCGCTTGTTTATGAAAATAGCGCAATATAGGTTATGGGTATGATGCATGTGGCTTCTCATATGATAGATATTTTGTTAATCAATGTTTTAATTTTACTATGTTCATTCCATGATTAAGCCAGTTACTTGATCTTATTAGGGATTTACCTGATTTGACTAAAAGAGCTACGGAGCCAAAACCATGGGTTCAAGTACTGAAGCAGCTGTTTTTGTTGGCCAATATAAGATAAATAAAACCTGGCTTAGATAGCACTTATACTCTGATGCGTCCTAAATCTAAACAGATAATATATTATGCTTTCAGTTGCCCGTTTTCGCAGTAACTCATGATTTCACATAATAAAATAAACTATGTACAAAAAAACATTTAATTCCCAGACTTTTACAGAAGTGGCCTAGGAGAGGGGGTGAGGATACCCGATTCTGTGTTGGTTTCACATGTAGACAGTTAATCTGACTCAGAATGCTACTGCTTTCCACGGTAAAGGGAAAGCTCATGACTAAAGTGTGCAGCAGAAATGGAAACTTCTAAGATCCATGCTGTTGTTGAGTTTTAAACATTTTATACAACATTTTAGTGGGTACAAGCTATTTTCCAGGCTTATAGTAATTTCTGATACATCTCTTGCTGGCTGAGAAAGGTGATCAAGTGTATAAATTCCATAACATATCAAATCTCTATTCACTCATATATTCCCATGCACACGTGCCTCGAAGCCGGAAGATTTGGATTAGAGCCTGTGCTGGTGCTGCTGCTTATTTGCCCTGTCATCTTGGGCAGGTTATTTTAGGTCATAGGTTCTTAGTTACTTCCTTTGTGAAATGTGAAGATCAAATCTGCTTTGATTAATTTAGCATGCTCTAGCCTAGCAAAATTCTTAATGATAAAAAGTAATTATTATTAGTAGTAAGTTTTTGGCATGGAATATGACAGTACATGTAAAAATACTCTGAAGACTTTAAAACACTATGTTTAGTTAGCTACTACTGAATAATTATTTCAAATAATGTTAACATAAATATATGCTAAGCATGTACTCAAATAGAATGTTTGCCTATATAACATTTTAAAGGTAAGTTTTAAAGTATCAAGTGAAAATATTTTTGATTTGTATGTATATATAAATGTATGTGTATATATACATTCTTAATATGGTATAGCATGTGACTATCACAATTCCTAATCTAGATATTTTACTCTGTGATCTTGGGCAAGGTATTTTCCTTTGCTCACCTAAATAGGTTTTTTAAAACTTTTTACTTTATCTATTAAATGTAAAGTAAAACAATCTGTATCAGAGATTTGTGGGCAGAATTAAAGGAAGCCAGAGTACTTAGATCTTCAGGCCGGGCGCTGTGGTTCACGCCTGTAATCCCAGCACTTTGGGAGGCCGAGGCGGGCAGATCACGAGGTCAGGAGATCGAGACCATCCTGGCTAACACGGTGAAGCCCTGTCTCTACTAAAAATACAAAAAATTAGCCGGGTGTGTTGGCGGGTGCCTGTAGTCCCAGCTACTAGGGAGGCTGAGGCAGGAGAATGGCATGAACCTGGGAGGTGGAGCTTGCAGTGAGCAGAGATCGCACCACTGCACTCCAGCCTGGGCGACAGAGCGAGACTCCATCACAAAAAAAAAAAAAAAAAAAAAAAAAAAAGAAATAGATCTTCAATAGACCCTCACTAATTATTATTAGAATATGGATCATGCAAAATTGTATGACAGCCAAGTTAGGTTTCAAAACATATCTTCCCGCTCTAATATATGATGCTTCACAAATTTTTCTACATGTAAACAATAATGTACATATCAGAAAGAATAAATTGATGTGGCTTAGAGGTAGAGCTTTTACATATGGAAGACCCTGAAATCTTTAATTTTCTACTAATCTAGGGGCATACACTGCACTTTTAAAATTTTATAACCCTATACCTTTCCAGGAGCTAGTACATATTGTTTGATGAATTCTTACAAAACTTAAAAGATGAGAGAGGAATTATTATAAAAAGGAACAGATGATGGAATCACCTGGGGGCATCCATAGCTCTCAGGCATATATTTTCCTACATAGTTGCTGGGTCCATGCTGCTATTGTGCCTCCCTCTGGGGACAGCACACATGTGCAGCCACATGCAGTGTAGCAGGACATCCTTCTCCCATATCCTCCTCCCTGTCATACCCTTAATTGGTCTAATGAGCTATGTTGACATGGAGCTCTCTCTACTACTATGTTCTCAGGACATGGGAAACAGCAGATTTTCCTGTGTGACCCAAATGGGGCATCTCTAAAAAACGTAGTAGTAGCTGCACATCCGGCGTGTCTATCCATGGGAGGGTTAAGGAAACCTACCATAAGCCTGCTCTTGGGTGGACTTTTTCAAATTGAGTTCTCTCATTGCTTCAAAGATACCAAGTCAGGACACAGAGATATACTTGGATCTTCAAATGTTTATTTTATTTTTCTTTAAATCTGAGCAGGATTTACAGGTCTTTTCTCTCCCCCTTCCACCCCTCAACAAATGTGTTGAACATAGGTCTATTTCATTTAGGTCCTAAGCAATGTGCTCTACCAATGATCTATGCTGCCTCAGGGCTTGGCTGAATTTAATGATTTATTTGGATCCACAGATAGCTGCCTAGTCAATAATCTTTGATGTGGGAATGTAAATGATTACATTTGAAGATTGCATATTAAGAGCAATAATTATGCTACATTTTCATATATCTGTGAATACTTTAAAATATATGTGAGAATAGATTAATTTTAAAAACTTGTGACTTTACTCTTCTAATTAGCTTTTCATTGGAAAAGCATGAATTCAGAATTACTTGAAACAAATTTTTCTTCTTCTCTAGAAGGGGATTCATTTAAGACTAGGAATGGTAGGACATGCTGTAGGTGGAACTAAAGCTGAAGAAACATACACAATGGACAATTTATGACCTAAGAGCTAAAAATAATTGACAACAAAACTGCTGCCTATTATGTTAAGGTTCTCTTCTGGGGATTAATGGAATAAGATCATTATAACTAGAGGCCTCTTGTGGACATGGTACAGGTATATGAAAACATTCATATCAATAATGAAGGGAATCTATATAAGGCATTTTCATGAAATTTGTGAATCATCATAATTAGGACTACCAGTGTAACTGTCACGGTACATCGGACAGTTTTATTCTAGGCTCTTTTATTTTATATTTACAGCCAAAGGATGAGCTAATCATTATATCCTCATCTGGTAGATGCATTATTTGAGAGGTTAATTATTATGCCTGTGGTCACCCATCTTAAAAGTCAGTAGAGGGAGTAGTTAAACTCATGTCTGTCTGATTTAGAGCCGGTGTCTTAGCCACTACTTTACAGTATCTCTAAAATGACTTACTCAAGATTTTAAAAAGTAATAATAATAACTTGAAGTAATTGGTAAACAATAACTAAAATAGAATTTAAAATACAAACCTGCAACTGGAATCAAAAGTTCAATTGCCAAATTGGTAAGATAGAGATTTCTTTTAGTGAAATCTCACATAAAAAAGAGTTGAGGAGGCTACAGCAAGGGAATTTTGTGTTAACACTGTGATTTAGCTCCAAAACCCTTGACTATATTAACAGCATTTCTTCATGGGTCAGCTACTGGGTTTTGGGTAGGATAATTTTTCACCGTGCAGAGCAGTCTCTGTTTGACAAGAGACTTAGGATCCATAGGCCTTACCCAATACTGCCAGTAGTACATCCAGGCAATGAGATAATAATTCACATATAAAACACTCTTTACTCCTGCAATGGCTTGGTTGAGAACTACTGCAGTAGTAGACATATACTAGTCAATAAAAGAGGAAATAATCGGTAAATATTTCTTTGAACTAGTCAGAAATTACTGAGCCCATTTTCATCATATTTAAAAAGAAAGCTTTATTACTAAAAGACATTTCAGAGAATAATTGATTCAAAATTGTTGGATTTTTGCGAAACATCCTAGTACATGTGTAATACATTTTTCTCATTGCTTAACTAGTTTTCACTGGATTTCAGTCACATGCAACCAAACTGTCCTAACTAATATGTTAGCACAAGGTTCCTAAGACTTAAAAGAGTATATTACAAGAAATGCCGCAAGAATTGGGATTCTTTAATCTGAAATAATGTTGACAGAGGACATGATGTTTTCCAAAATTTGACGGAAAAAAATGGCTTAGGAATTAGATTTGTATCATGGACCCCAAATAGCAAATCTGAGACCGGTGCTTTGATAAGAGAATAATTAGAAATGGCTTTAAAATAAAATAACTATCTTGAGAGATGGGGACTTTTTTTTTTATCATTGTATGTGTTCAAGGGGATGCAGCCTTCTGAGATGTTGTCTGTGAATGAGATGGGCGGTTGGCCTCTTGAGGTCTCATTCAGTGATGTTAGACCCTATGATTCTATCTCTTTTGGGTGTAAGGTCATTGCAGATTCATTTACTTCTAACTTTTTTTTTTCATAAAATGCTCTTATTTTGCTTCTACATTCTCTGAATACACATCAAGTAATACATTCTCCTGAAGACCTAATTTTAGATGCACAAAAACTGCATAGATTTAGACTGAGATCAAAATATCAAGCAGCACATTAGGGTCCCCAGAGCTTTCTGCACCTGAAAAGAAGAAAAGAAAAATCCAAACACTTTATTAGCAACTGTACACTTTCCTTAGAACACATAGGCTTAGCCTGCTGTGTTCCCATCAGTTAGTCTTCCCTCCTCTGGGGAGGCACTCAAAGCCAAGCTCATCAGGGCTGCAAAACATTCTGTGAAGAAACAAAGCATTCATGGTTAATGAACTGGTCCTGCAGGACTAGCCTGTTAATGGGAAACTGGCCCTCAGTAACACTAAGGTGAAAGATTTTTCCTGTCCTCACATCCTTCCCTCCCAACTTACTCTTATTTCTACAGGAGAAGAAAAACCTCTTTGATTACTATAAGTTCTTATGAGGCTACGAAAATCTCCTATTGGGGTCACCATAATTCTGTGAAACACAGAATTGGCCCAAAGGTTCTGCAATCAGCAAGGATTACACAATGTACAGATGCTTTGTTCCTCATTTCCCTTGATTCAGGGTGTATTTATTCACTTAAAATTGTGTTACACCCTAAAGAGGAAATAGAAGAAGACATCATGAGATATTTGACTTAGTAAAATTTTTAGTATTTCACTCATTTCCAGGATAAGCGCCTGAATGGAAGAACTTGGATCTTAGACCTCACTAGGATTAATTATCTAAAATGCAGATCAGCCCTGCTTGCTGTTCCTATGAGAGGATGATCCTTTTATTCTGCTATGTAATTAATTTCACCCTGCCCTCCTATTGCCACCTCTCTTTTTGGCTTTCCTCTGACCAACTTTTCTAGTGGAAGGCCCATGAGATGTACTATGGATCCCCTGCTCGTCCGTGTGTTACACAGTTTTTTAAAAATGCTTTGTTTTTTCAATAGTATTTCTATTATAAATTTACTCTTGTGCCGAATGTCTCAATTCTGTATCCCATTGTTGATTTCTATAGAGCTCTATATTTCTTACTTTCTTATTGACCCTTTCCCTGGGACACCCTTTACTACCTAATAAAATGTAATCTGCCAATAGCAAGCTCACTTCACTTTTGCAATACTCACAACTGCATCCTCGCAGTATTGGGACCTCAGATTCTGCTGTTTCTAGACTTGGACACATCGGCGTTTTGTGTCCCACTGCTCTATATACCACAAATACTTTTCCATACGAATTTTAGACTTTGGAATTCACTTTATTATGCCTGGACTAATTTCTCACTGCTTTAGACATGGACTTCTCTCATTGCCACAAAAACTTTAATATATATCTTAAACACTGAAAATAAGAGTATTAAAAACTTGATAGGAAATAGTCACCTGTCCTAGGAGGCTTTTTATTATGAGACCCAAGTATTTCTATATTAAATATCCATCCTCAGGTAGATACAAAAGATCAAATGTGCCTTCCAAGTTTACTTGCCCTAACTTGTCAATACTAACATTATTCCTTGTGTTAAATGCTTCTTAGTCCCAGTAACAACCTCGCACCCAGATAAAGATCATTCCTCAACCCACACCTCTTTTTTGGTGAAGATATTGAGACAAGAAATAGATAAATATCTTGTTTAACCTTTAGGACCTAAGTAGAGTAACAGCTGAACCCAGATCTCAGGTGCATGTATTCTCAGCCAAGTCCTTTCTTTTTTTTAAATTTTTTTTATTATTATACTTTAAGTTCTAGGGTACATGTGCACAACACGCAGGTTTGTTACATATGTATACGTGTGCCATGTCTACAACCATCTGGTCCTTTCTTATGTAAGGGGTATAACAGTGGTGTTTGAAATCAGCATTACATTTCACTTTTAATATCTTCCTTCCTTAGACTGATTTCTTTTGAATCTTAAATATTTTTTAATCAGAAATTTCTTCCATCACTGACTTGCATTTTGGCCCAAGTGGAAAATTGAGGTCATCCCATAGAGAAGTTTCCCTTGACTTTAAATACTTAAAGGTTAACAATTGATTATAATCCTCCATTTCTATTACATAACCAAAAGAGTAAGTAAAATTTGGATTAGTTAGCAGATGTGGCAAATATGTATAAAAATGTAAAAGTCCAAGTGAGGCACTTTGATATAATTTAAAAATTATAAATAAAACACAGCAAAATGAGGAAGACCAATAGAGAGCTGTGGTGGAAATGCAAATTAATATAACCTCTATGGAAAACAGTATGGATATTTCTCCAAGAACTAATGATAGAACTGCCATTTGGTCCAGCAATCCCAGTATTGGGTATCTACCCAAAAGAAAAGAAGTCATTATATCAAATAGATACCTGCACTTGTACATCACAGCACTATTCACAATAGCAAAGATATAGAATCAACCTAAATGCCCATCAGTGGCTGATTAGATAAATAAAATGTTCATATATATATATATATAAATAAAATACTATTCAGCCATAAAAAAGAATAAAATAATATATGTTGCAGCAACATGGATGCAACTGGAGGCCATTATCTTAAGTGAAACAACTCAGAATGTCAAAATGCATATGTTCTCACTTCTAAGTGGGAACTAAATAATATGTACACATGGACATAGAATGTGGAATAATAGACATCGGAGACTCAGATGGGTGGAAGGGTGGGAGGGGGTGAGGGATGATAAATGACTTAATAGGTATAATGTACATTATTTGGGTGATAGTTACTAATTTTATACATACATTCCTAAATATATAAAAGTGCTGCAGAGCCCATCATGAGAGTTTTACCTATCCTCTAAATTTAGTGGCAGCTGGGTCAGTCAGACTGGTTGCTCCAATTTTGTCTTCTAGGAAAAATAAAATAAAATAAAAATTCCATTGTTTTTGAAGGTTGGTACTAAGAAGGTTTTCAGTTAGAATTTATCGTGCTGTCCTTATGATTCATTTACTGTTAGTAGAAACACTAGTGCCTGAACATTGCTTAAATTTTTAATCACTCACCACTCTTTATTTAGTGAGTATGAGATTTACATCCAAGCTATAATTGGGTGCCCATCAGTTTCTTTTTTTGAGATCTTCATTAACAAGTGGAATCATTGTTCTCAAGCCCACAGTCAAGACTGGACATCTGAATGGCTTCTAATTCTTAAAACCAGGACAATGAATTCTGTGTAACAACAAATCTGTTCTTTGATTAATGGTTTGTCCTTCAGAACACAGGAAACCACAGGCTTGTGTAGTCATAGTGGGAGACATTTTTCCTAATCTATCTAAGGGTGACATCTCTTATTTGTGTAACTTTGTCATTTTAGGCAATTTGAAGTTTTCTTGGTATTTTGGTTTTCCTAGGCATTTTCATTTCCATTCCTAAGCCTATAAAGTCTCCAGTTTGTTCACTGGCTTTAGAGTGCTATAGAGTTTGAGATTGCTCGGTTTCAGTGAGACTTTTTATCATGTAAATGTCATCAGTGCTTAGATCTCTGACTATGGCAGAAGAGCTTAGGAAACATAGATAATTCCTTTGTTATTACATTTTAGTTATTTTGAGGGCTGGCTTTGATTACAGTTTATATAGAAAATATAAATATACTCTACCTTTCTGACCTTTTTTTCACTAAGTCTTGTAGAGCATATAGTTTAATTGTTAAGGAACTGAAGAAGATATTTTAAATAAATTATCTCTCATGAGAAGGATTAGAATCAGTCCTGCATGTTTTGACTTCAGCCAGTTTTATATTTTAAGGTCTGTCAATTGCAGTTTCCCCTCCTGGAAGTAATTTCTATGTCAATTAGTTTCAAGTAGCAGGAATACGATTCAAAATACATACAGTATTTCGTAAGCAAAGGGGAATATTTATTTTTAGGGTAGTGTTGTTTCGTAGAATCCAGGGACATATATACATATGTGATTGCAGTTGGTTTTCAGGAAGAAATAGAAAAATTATCTAAAAAATCTTTTTTTTTTCCTCTTTCTCTCTCTCTTCTCTGGAAGTCATAGTAAAGGTAGTCCTCAAAGAAGAGGTAAATGTTTGTGTTCTCCTAATAATCTTCCCTCTAAGTAGACACTTCTCTTAGTCATAACAAGATTTTTTGTGGTGAAGAAAATCAAATAATGGGAGGAGATGTAAAAAAGTTACAATAATTTTGAAGGTTATACAAGTTTGGAGAAAGTAAAATGTTTGAGTTAGGTCGAGATGAGGCATTACTTGATTCCCGGGCATTAAAAGTATGCTATGAGGTAAGCAAAATTTTCAAAGATTCCTTCAGCCAAATATGCCTATCTTAATTTATATTTTCCAAGGGCCTTATAGATTATATAATTATTGATGCTGGAGAATGAACCCCAATTAGCCTCATGTGTTTGTTTGTAAATGTGTCTATAACCCAATCTTTTGTTTTGTATTCAAATGGAGATTATAGTCAAACTATCTTTGTTCCTTGTATTTAGGTCTATTCATAGAGGTCTTAGCATCTAAAAAATGCCATAATTTTCATTATTAAAATAACAGGCTATCCTTATATTATTGTATTATTAAATTGGCTATTGTTTCTGAGAAGCATTTATTTTTCTTTGTTTCTTTTCTCTCTTATTGTGGACAAAATATCTGTATAGTCAGCTATTGCTGCACCAATGCTGTATAACAACTGAAATAAACCAGTGATTTATAATAATAGGCATTCTTTTTTCTTAGCCTTTGGCCTGAAGGTCAACAGCTACAGCCCTGCTTTAGGACACTGTTCTGCTTGTGTCCATGCTGAAGTTGGCTCAGTATGCTCCATGTACTTTTTTATTCTTCATGGACCAGCAGCTACCTGAGACTTGTTCTCAGCACAGTGAATCACTGGAGTGAATAAAGATAAGTAGAAATATTTGATAGCTTCTGTGGCTTTTGCCTGGAACTAGCACCTTCTCACTTCTCCCACATTCCATTGACCAAGTATGTCACAATCCCAACATTAGTGAAACAGAGAAATATACCATGCCTTTAGTGGGAGAACTATAAAGTCATATGGCTAAAGGTATGAATGTATAAATATATTTATGGAAAGTCATGAAGAATTGACAGCCATGATCCAATATCACACCAAAGGAAAAAGAATTCTGCGGTGATATTTGAAATATTTGATATTCTTCTTTTCCACTACTTTTGTAGCAATGGAATAACTATGACTTTGTTGCGCATACAATACTTGTTGAGATTTGGTAACACAATGAAGTCTTCACAGGACATTGTCTTGGGACTTGCCCATATCTAGGGTAATGAAAGAGATATTGGCTCATATCTGTAATCCCAGCACTTTGGAGACTGAGGCAGTTGAATTGCTTGAGCCCAAGAGTTCTAGAGCAGCCTGGGCAAATGATGAAACCCCATTTCTACAAAAAAATACAAAAATTAGCCGAGTTTGGTGGCACGTGCCTGTAGTTCCAACTACTGGGGAGGCTGAGGTGGGAGTATCACTTGAGCCCTGGAGGCAGAGGTTGCGGTGAGCCGAGATCACACCATTGCATTCCAGCCTGAGTGACAGAGTAAGGCCTTGTTTCAAAAGAGGGAAGGAAGGAAAGAAGGAAGGAAGGAAGGAAGGAAGGGAGGGAGGGAGGGAAGGAGAAAGAAAGAGATGTTGAAACCTCACATAAACAACAGTGTGTCAGTGTGTGTATATAGGTAGAAAATTAAATTATAAGTCTGCTTTTAAAAGTTCAGCTTAGCAAATGATTGTAAGAATGCCTAATTATTGAATTGTTATTCTGTCTCTACCCATTCAGTGTTCCAAAAGCCATTTTCCCATTTTCAAGAAAAAATATGGCTATGATCCAACTTTCCCTTTAAATTGAGGAGTAAAAATTAAAAAAAATAAAAAAAGGACAGCTGTAGCCTAAATATAGCCTAAATGTGTGTCCTAACTTGTTTCACATTCCAATCAATGACTTATACTGATCAGAGCAGAGCAAGTTCAAATATCTCATTTTCTACTACAATAAAGATTTTGCATTAAAAATAATATTGGTCACTGCTAAATAATACTATACAATTGTGAAAATATCATCAGATAAACAAATTAAAATTTCTTTTTAAACCTCCAAAGGAGAGCTATTTATTTCCACTTCAAAGCTGCATAAATAAGTCTTTTTTACAGTGTACCTGCAGCGTGCATAACATCATCTTGCATATTACAAAAGTAGAAGAGAATAATGCATGGCTGCTATATTTTAAAAACATGTATACAACAGCAAACAGGAACACTGAAATTTAGTTCTGGTTAAAACCCCTTTTTGTTTTTGAATTTGACAAGAAGTTAGTATCAGGGATTATTATCCTGGAGAATCACTCAAATGTAATTTAAATGATTTTATTGTGTTGTAAACAAAATGTAATCAAGAAGGCCTAGTGGAAAGCATGTGTAGATTATAGACAGTTATGTATTTCATTTATTGCGAGGCAAGTCAAGGAATATTAAGAAAAAGAGAAGACAGTTTTTGCAGCGATAGTTAAGACATATTTACCTTTAGGACATGTTTTACCACTTTCATTAGATTTATTCTATTGAGATGAAAAAGTGAATTCTAGGATATATAAAATAAGACAAATGTTATTTAATGATGTTTGGCAAAAATCATGTCAGGTGCAAGCAATGGGGATTGAAGAGGTAAAGATAGTATGGGCTTCCAGGTAATTTAGTGTAGTTCATTTGAATTCAATTTTTGGAGTACCTATAGCAAGCCACACACTCTTTTAATAGTATGGGGGATCCAGTAAAGAGCAATGCTTTCTTCTCAGACCAAGGACGTACAGCAATAGCAGTAAGCTGACAAGGCAAGTGGTTTTTATTTGACTGGAATAAATTTGGTTTCTCACTATTTTAGTTAGGAACAAACAAACAAAGCTACCAAATAGATGTTACAGAGATGCTTTGCTAGATAAAATGTCACAGCAATGGGAAGGAAGAATCTCCTGGGGAAGCAAGTTTCACAGATGATAGGTCTTGACTGAGAGAGTTTTAACTTTGACTGTTATACTTATCCATGAAATAGAGATACAGTATGTGTTTTCAAGATCTGTGACAATAAAGTGGAAAATAGAATATGTGTAAAATACTGGGCCACCCCAATTTTTTCTCTATTTGAAGCCAAATTGTGCTGGTTTGATTCCTTTTATAATTGCTAAAGTTTTCAGAAATGGAAGTTATAATTAATTGTTGTATAATAAAATTGACTAATTAGAATCTAAGTAATCATATATCCTAATAATAAAATTCAGCAAACTTAGAGAAATTGATTTTATGAAAAAACAGTTTTATTTCAGAGCTTTAGCCCCAAACATATTTCCAGCTAATATCTTGCTTTTGCTATAAATTCAGTGTTATTCTCTACCCTTTTATTTCTTCAAATACTGCAAGCAGAGTGAGAATGAATGTTCAGAGGGAGGACTGGAAGGCCGTGTAAGCTTTTCAATCATCAAAGAAGTTTCAATCTCGTTTGATGTTTCCTCCTTACAAAGACAGAAAATTGGACTGTTGCGTTTTAGAAAGGATATATACTGCAGGTTCTAGTTTACTTTAAGTTAAACAGAAGATAGCATTAATCCTGTATATCAGTTACTGGAGGCTAGCCTTGATTTAAACTTTATGTATAAACAATTGTACTTTGAATTTCATTGGTGTATGTGTGTAAACACTTATTTCTAATTTGATATTGCATGAGGGTTTAGGATTTGGAGACCTTTCTAGAATGTCTTTGATCTTCAAAACTTACTGAATGTTCAGGTTTAACATTTTCCTTTGGGACAGTTTGCAAGCAATGCTGAAAGTTTATGGTAAAATATATGAGACTGCTGTATAGTAGAAGTCACTTATTTACTGTCTTAGTTCATTTTCTGCTACTATAAAAGAATATTACAGACTGGGTAGATTATAAAGAACAGAAGTGTATTTGGTTTGCGATTCTAGAGACTTGGAAGTTTAAGAATACGGTCCCAGCATCTGGCCAAAGTCATCTCATAGCGGAAGGGTGGGATGCAGAAGGGCAAGAGTGGGGTGCAGAAGGGGCTGGACTCCCTTCATTACAAGCTGCTCTTGAGATAACTAACCTGTTCCCATGATAATGACATTAATCGATTCTTGAGGCTCCGCCCTCATGACATGATCACCTCTCTTATTAGGCCCTACTTCCCAACATTGTTGGATTGGGGATAAAGTTTCCAACACAGGAACTTTTGGGGGACACATTCAAACTATGGCAGTTATCTTCAGCTCTGAGGATTAGTGACTCTTCTTCCAGGTCAGAAAGACTTTCTTCCTCATTTCATTATACCCAAATACCACCTTCCTAGGAAGACCTTCCCTTGTCAGTCTAAATAAAATGTTGTTTTTTTCCCTGTCAATCTCTATCCTCCTTATTCTGTTTTATTTTTCTTTATAACTCGTTATCAAATGGCACATTATGTGTGTGTTTGTCCTCCTGCTGCCTTAAAATGAAACTCCATAAGAGTAAGGACATTTTGTGTTTGATTCATTTCTATTTCCTGGGTACCTAGAGCAGTTCCCAGCACAACTAAATGCTCAATAAATATTTTTCTTCAATGAATGAAGAAAATTGGAGAGTAAATGAAGCTAGTCAACTACTCAGACACTGTATCAACTCATCTTTTATTATGAGTATGGTAGTTCTTGTTAGGGATTGTAAGAGGTAATTTATGTTTTTATTTTTACCTGACTGCATTTTATGAGGGAAGACATACGCTATGGCGGTGCCTGGGAATTCTGGGAAGTCATGATTATCTAGATATTTCCAGAATAAGGGTCTACTTAGGTAATAATGTCTAAAATCTTTACATGCATCAGCACAGTGATACACATACACATGTGCATACATTCACAAATATACATGCATGTCATAAATATTACCTTATAATTTTAAATGTTGAATATTTTATTAACTAAATTCACAGTCATTTCTTTTTTAACCTATCCAATATTTATTCCTGTTACCCTTTCATTCTTGCACAAACTGAACTTTTTATACTGTGTGTTAAATTGATCTAATATGAAATCCAGTTTAATTATTAAATTTAGTTCAATATTTAATTTGGTTTAATAAAAGTGATCTTGCATATAATGCATGCATTTAATTGATATATTTAGGACAGGATAATTTTGAATAGGTTAAATATTTAATGTAGAGTAATTTTTTAAATTATTCAGGATTAAAAATAGAATAGATCTATGTTATCAAAGTACTGAGCAGATAAATGTCATGATTTAATAAATTTCTGTTCACATATGTGAAATACTGCCATTGCTTAACTTCTTATCACCAATCTGTCTTTGTCTATGGTCTGGCTATGAACTCTGTTTTATTAATAAGGAAAGAAACTAAAGGTCTTCAATATCACAAAATCTTTCTTCTTTCTCTTTGAAGTATCTAATGTCAACATCCTTTTACCTACCCTTTTCCTACTTTTCTTACTCAAATTCTTGTTAGTACATTGTGACTATTAGTATGTCTTTTAAAACATGAGATTTAAAATGAGTTAGCACTTTCTCTCTCTTTTTTATTCCTAAATTGTACTTTCCCCAAATCAGCCAGTGTCAGTTTCCTATCCACAGCTCGAACTTCACTCTTGTATTTAAATACATGTTCTCCTGTTCAGGTCCACGAATAATTGCTGATTGTCTATATTATTGTCAGCTAGTTTCTCTTTCTCATCCTCCTTTTCTTCTTAAGTCCAAATTTTATCCTCTTCATTTCCACAGAATAGCTCAGGCTTTATGATCATTCCTTCCTATAATATCACAATTGTCCCTAAATGGTCTCCACATCAACTGCTCCTCTTACTTCCATCACTTTACTGCTCTGCACCCTGCCCACCATCATTACTCAAATGATGAATTCGTATGCTTGTGCACTGCAGTCAAACCCAAAACAGGGCCCTTGTCTACGTAAAGACTCTCAAGGCGTGAGCTGTATTTTAAAGTTCCAATTGTAATTATCTGATTATGATTAAAGTGAGGAAAGATAAGCAGGCTTTGGTCTGTTTTTAAGTCAACTTATTTTGCGTGTGATATTCCTCTTCCTCCTCTTTCCCTCCTCCTCCTCTTTTCCTCCTTCCATGGCTCCTCATCCTTCCTCTTCCTATTTATTTCTCTTCTTCCTTCAAAAAGAGATTCACTAATGATTTCATGTTGATGGTGCTGGAGGAAAGGTAAATGAGGAAGTATGAAGAGACTTAGCCCCAGTCACGGGATTGGGCTATCATATGCTCATAATAACAAAGTAACCAAATAGCCATGGGGACCAGCAGCAATCTGCCCAGAATTCAGGAGGAGTCTTTAGCACTATATCTATTAAAAGCTTTCTAGACCCATGAATGCTATACTTATATCCTGGTAATTTTCTACTTTGGAATTAAGTTTGGGATCAGGAGTTGGATAATGTGTTGTTATTTTCCTTCACATTCAAATTTATAAACACAATGATTTTTAAAATTTATTCCTTTTTTAGTACTTGAAGTTAAAAGAATTTAAATGTGTGTAGTTGGAGAGAACCGCTTCAGACATCTGTGCCAGATACATGTTAGAGTGTTACCAGTGATCCTCTCCATGATCCTTGCTTCCTGGTTTTCATGTCTTGGTATAATCTCTTCCTGCTGAGTATTGGCAGGACCTGTAACTTGCCTCTAAAAAATGGAATGTATAAAAGATGATAGAATAGTCATTCCAATGGTTACATTATTATATATATACACACACACACACACACACACACATATGATATTGAGTTATGCATAATATATATTACATATACAAAACTAATATGTTATCTGTAACAATGTATATCACATATATAACATCATATATACATACATATTTTATATATATATAACTGCTTTGCTGGTGGGGACTTGCTCTAGGAACTGTCTTCCTTGCTGGCTTAAGTAATAGGCTATGTTGGGAAAGCCCACGTGGCAAGGAACAATGGGAGCTTCTGGGAATTAAAATGGCTTCTAGGAATGTGAGTAGCCGCTACTAGCTGAGAGAAGCTTCAACTCATGGCCAGCAAAATGCTGGTACCCTTAGCCCTTCAGCCACAAGGGAAAGAATTCTGTCAACAACCTGAGTAAGCATTGAAATATATATTTTTTTCCAGCTTAGTTCCAGCTGAGAATGCAGTTCAGCTGATGTCTTGGTTGCAGCCTTGTAAGCCTATGAGCAGAAGATCCAGTTATGTTAAAGCCTAGACTCCTGACCCGCAGAAACTCTGAGTAACAAAATGTGTGTTGTTTTAAGCTGCGAAGCTTGTGGTGATTTGTTACATAGTAATGAAACTAATAAATTTGTCTAAACTAAATAATTCAGGCCAGGAAAAATCCCCCTATGCTCGTATGAATATAATCATTATATCTGCCACACATACCTTAAAGTTCAAGCTTTAAAAGGCTACTTGCTGCACCACTAGATAACTTGTTCTCCACCAACCATGGGATATTTGCTCACATCTCTCTGCCTGTGTTTATGAGGGCGTTTTTAAAAATAGAGTTTCCAAAAGTGTAGGGCACATTTCATTTATCATAAGCTGGACCTGGTAGGTAGATAATTATGTTCACACACTTAGCATTAAATCAAATTGTATTACAACTTGGAAAATATTTTTTTTTTCTCAATTTTCTTGACATCTGTCTTAGTCCTCTTGGGCTATTATAAGAAAATACCATCGACTGAAAGGCTTCAACCATTTTTTTTCTCCCAGTTCTGGAGGCTAGAAGTTCCAGATCAAGGTGTCAGAATGAACGGTCTGGTGAGGGCTCTCTTCCTGGCTTGCAGGTGGCCACCCTTACACTGTGTCCTCATATGGAGTGGGGGTGGGGAGAAAGAGGACTCAAGTGTCTCTTATAAAGGGACTGATCTCAGCACGAGGGCCCCACCCTCATTATCTCATCCCAAATTAATTACTTCCTAAAGATCCCATCTTTAAATAACATCACATGGGGGGTTAGGGGTTTAACTTATGAACTGTAAGGGGACTCAGTCAGTCTGTAGCAGCATTTTTTTTTTTTTTGTATCTCTTCTATTTTGTCCCTGTTCTTTCTGTTAAATTATCTTTGTAACAAGGGATGCAGACCTGCAGAACAGTCTTTGGTAGCAACAGAAACTATGTAAAATATAATGTTTTCTTCTGTTTTCAACACATCTATTTTTCAACTTCACCTTTACATTGTGCCAGGTGATACTGGGTTTTCACTTGTGGAAGTCCTAACATGCTTTCTTTTTAACTACATTTATTTAAAATTTAATAAAACTTGAATCATATGAAGGAAAATATGAAGTAACTATAACCATAGGTATTAACATAGGTCATGCATGTGGTCCACAGTGACTGAACTTTGAAAAACTTCCTCATTTCCATCAAACTCCTCCTTTTTGCTTGTTCCTCAAGGTTCAGCTCACATATGGCCTTCTGGGAAAGCCTTCCTGGCCTTCTTTAATTAATGATACCCTTAGTGAATCCACAGAACATAACTCAAAATGTTATTACAGCATGTATCAATTCCTTAACATTTGTTTCCCTTCATTTATTATAAACTGCTAGTATCAAAGACCACGCCTAAATTATCTATGTTTGGCCTCTAGAATGGTGCCTTGAACATGGGAGAAATGTGTAACTCATTTTAGATAATATGTTACTATATACGAGAGGTAATACTGGCCAGTGTATTGCTTGTGTAGATAAATAAGGCTCTTCTTACGCTGTAGGAACATTATATACACTATAAGCACTTCCATCACTATATATGACCTTAAGATAAAAATCACATAAGTGAATCTTACTGGTAAAGACCAGTAAACAAAAAAGACATAATTAAATAGGAATGTGCAATAGATTACAAAGTAATGTTAAATATTGTGAATTAATTTGAGTTAATTTGTCTTATTCAAAATTTTCAATTAAAGAACTCGTTTTATTTTCCAAAAACTTCAATTACAAAGCAAAAAGAAGTAATTACTAATCATTTCTTCTGAAATAAATTTTAAAACTCTAAGAGCTTTATTATCTTTTATAAACTATTTATAGCATTTCTACTAGGTGTTAAAAAAGTATCAGGTTCTTAAAATTTATTAATGTATAATGTAGTAGTAGCTGATGAAGAATAGCTGACATGGAAAACATAAAGAAGTGTGATAGTCTTTATTTCTTTTCTTAAAACACTAGGTAACATGTACCTAATATATTGATCTCAATCATGTTCAATTTATCCATCCTCCTTCCCTCTTTCCTTCCCTTCCCTTCCCTCCCTCCTTCACTTTCCTCCCTTCCTTCCTTCCTTCCTTTCTTCCTTCCTTCCACTCTCCCTCCCTTCTTCCCTCCCTCCATCCCTTCCTCCCTCCCTCCTTTTCTCCCTTCCTTTGTTCGTTTAAACAATTCTTATGTGAAATAGGCTAAAAACTGAATTTTAAAAGCTAGACCATAAAATGTTTCTTCTTGAGGTAAGAAAATAACATATAATGTCCAATAACAATGATAAAAACTATAACTACTTCTCTAAGGAAACAAATAGAAAATGATATTTTTTGTCTATTCAAACCAAAGATGAGTGTATATGATGCTGTTTCAATGAAGAAATTATAGAAAATTATATCTATGAAAGTGAAAGTGCTTTGCACTATTAGAAAGAAGAGTGTCATATAAATAAATTCAATCTTGAAGTTGGAATGCTTTAGCTGCCATAGATGTTTATGCAGGAGGGACTATTTGTACCTGCCACATAAACAGCAATAGGAAGGAAGAAAATCTGCTTATATCCAAATGTTCTGGCTGAACAAATACCAATCTTAATTTTTAAAAATCCAGGTTTCTGCTCTAGTTTTTTTTGAAGCCAAATGTTTAGATTCTGATCTTTTTCCCACTTTTTATCATCAGGGTTTGTCATCAGGAGACACAGTGAATTGATGCTACTTATGCTGAGGGAAAAGGCTATAGCATTTTTGAAATTATTCTCATTGTTTAAGAATATTAATTGAAGAATTGCCATGCTATGATTGGTTTAGTCACAATTTGCTTGCACTTGATAACGTTACGAATGCAGTTTGAATAAAAAAAGCTGCAGATAGTCTCCAGTAAAATAAATGGAAGGAGGATTGCCATAGAAATAGTAATATTTAAAAGTACTTATCTTGAGCAATGAAATGAATTTATTATAGTGTTGCTCTGTAATGAGAAAGAATTTTTTTTTCAGTATTATAGATCTATGTGGAGACAGAGGGCAAAATAAGTGAGAAATGTGGTTCAATTGACCCTGGAAGAGAGAAGTTATTTCTTATGTCGGTGGAGGTTTAAAACTCATTTGCCATGCATTTCTTGTTATTGCATTTTAATTATAGTGAGGACACATATGCTGACAGCGCATGAGATCATATTTGTTAAATGGACCTCGACTTGTGCAGCACTCATCAGAAAGCCTCCGGGATTACTCAATGTATAGGCTTTGTTGTGCTTACAAAATAAAAGACCGCTCTGTTAGGTATTATTTCAAGGATAAGGATATGAACTAAGGAATTAAATTCTAAAATTGCAAATAGTTAGAAAAAAGAAGACTTAAAAGTATTCCTCAGAAGGAAAGCAGATACATTAAATAACTTGCAAGAAATACCAATAAGAATAGTCATTTAATTACATATATCTTCAATATCTACATAAACAGATATAAACATCACACAATAAAAATATCATGCAGGATGTATGTATTCACTAAAGTGAGTTCAGTTTCTGAGAGTACTAAGCTGATGAAGTTGCAGTTCAGGATTAAATTTCTGTGTAGACCACTTAGGTCTGCTGTTTTAAAGCCACATGCTGCCCTAACACCCCTAAGTAACTTCACAATTGCACATAGTTGCTCAAAAAAGAAAAATCCAAAAATGGTCCCTAGTCCTGTAACAAAGAACTCAAAGGATATTTTCTATTAATAGGGTCTGCTCAGCACAGGCAATTAAATTTGAATAAGGAGTCAAAAAAAAAATATATATATATAGTGTATATATCTGTAGATCTATAGATATATCTATAAGTGTGTATATATATATAGATATATACATGTCTATATCTATATCTATATCTGTAATCTATATATTTTTTGAGACCCAATCTCACTTTGCCACCCAGCCAGGAGTGCAGTGGCACCATCTCTGCTCACTGCAACCTCCACCTCCTGGATTCAAGTGATTCTCCTGCCTCAGCCTCCCCCACAAAATATATATACATGTATATGTACATCTATATATATTGCAATAGATTTTTTGTTTCTAATTATAGTAATACCATATAAAATTATTATAGTAAATAGATATGAAAGTGTCAGCTAATATATTTTAGTGTTATATATTAGTTGACTAATATAATTAATGACTTTTATTAGTTAGATATTAATAATGATATAATGCTGAATTATGAGTGGTAGTTTGTTTCTTGTTGCTTTTTATTGTAAAATATTTTAGGTATTCATAAAGATGTAAAGAGTAATTTAATAAATACCTATGTACCGCTTATGTATCCTAAGACAGAAAACATTACAAATACAGTTAAAGTCCTTTGTAATCACATTCCACATCAACGTCCCCAGAAAATAATTACCCTAAATTTGATATTTATTATCTGTAAGCATTTGTTTATTCCCTCTACTACATAAATGCTTCCCCAAACAATAAATAATATTTTTCTATATTTTAAGAATTTGTGAAAATCTATACTACACTGTATTTTGTTTTTGCAGTTCTTTTTTGTGCTCATTATTTTGTCTGTTTATTTTGCATGATTCATGAATTAGCATTCTAGCTCTAATTTGTAATGGTGTATGATATACCATTGTATACTTATTTTAGTTGTAATTTACTCATTCGTGTGGTCTTTTCTGGCCACTTCTCAGTGGCCCTGCTTAGTGCCCTGGTAGGCTGAACATTTACTGACTCCATCAATTTGGCTCCCTTCTCCCTGGTTTCCCAGTGGGTTCAGCCAATGGGAGGCACCAGCAGGAAATCAAACGATAGAAGACAAGAGATATTAAGGTAATTACAGTTAACAATAACTTCTCGTACATTTAAAAATAACTAAAAGATTACAATTGGAATGTTTATAATACAAAGAAATGATAAATTCTTGAAGTGATGAGTACTCCATTTACCTGATGTGATTATTACACATGGTATGCCTGTATCAAAATGTCTCATGCACCCCATAAATCTATATACCTACTATGTACCCATAAAATTAAAAGCTAAAGTTTCTTTGAAAACCAACCAACAAATGAAATTGTATTTTAAATATATTTTAAATGCACAAATCACAAATTTATAGCTTGATAGATTTTTACAAGTGAACTTACCTTGATAACAATTAACCAGATCAATAAATAGAGTCACATCAGCATCTTGGATGCTTCTTATCTCTTCCTAGTCATTACTCCTCCTAGTCGAGACCAAACACAATCTCTATTCCTACTTTTGTCAGTATTAATTAATTTTAATTGTTTTGAACATCATATTATTGGAGTAATACAGTATATACACTTTTGTATTTTTCTTTAACTCAGTATAATGTCTGTGGGATTGATTCATTTGTTATTTTCAGTACTATGTAGTATTCATTGTATGAAAAGACCACATTTGTCAGTTCTATTGTTGATACATACTTGGGTTGTTTCTACTTTTGTGGTATTTTGAATAATGCTTCTATGATCATATTCAGTACATGCTTTGGTGTACGTATAAATCCATTACTCTTGGGTTTCTACCTACAAATGGAACTGCTAGGTGACAGGATATGTGTATGGTCGGTGGATACTGAGAGATTTTCTAAATGTTTGTGACAATTTACTCTCACATTAGCAGTATATGATTGTCCCTGTGACTCCACATCTTCCTAATACTTTTCAGTTTTTAAAATTTTAACCCATACTAGTAGGTGATCATACATATAGTTCTGTTATTTAAATGACCATTTCTCCAATAATTAATGATAGTGAGCACTTATGGCCATTGGAAGTATGGACATTCACTGTGGTACATGCTTTTCCATCTTTTACCATTTTTAATTGGATGATATCTCTTTGTCTTCAATTTGTGGGAGAGTCTTTTCTTGGATTTATGGATTACAGAGAACTCCTAATTTGAAGCTTACTTTTTCATTCTCTTGATGACCTTACCTCATAAGCAGGTTTTTAACTGTAATATAATGCAATTTATATGTCATTTATTTTAGTGTTAGTGCTTTCTTGAGTCTTCCTTAAGAAATGTTTTTCTAACCCAAAGTCATGAGTGTGTTTTGGTATATTAAAAATCTACAATCTTTAATTTCTTTATCTGTCACAATTAGATCTATAATACTTTTAAAATTGATTTTGCATCTTGCCTATGAGAGACTGGGCTGTAATTTTTGTTGCTTGTAATAACCTTATTGGTTTATACTTTTACTTCAAACTTCACATTTTGTATTTCAAGTATGTTTCCTGTAAATAACACACAGCAGAAATTTTCCATCCTTTGCTTTAATTGGCAAGGGTAGTCTATTTACATTTCATGTCATTACTGGTATATTTGTATTTTTTTATTCATACTATTTTGTGGTATCTGTTTTGCATTTTCTATGTTAGTTTTTCAGTTCTCCTTTTGGATTCTTAATTATTACTATTATCCTATTATATCTCCTCAACTATCATACTTGCTTTCTCACCTTTTACAGAAAATCTTTAAAATTTTAACACATACACATTTAGAAATCAACATTAATATGTTTATCATCTTTCTCAAAATAATCCAAGGATATTATAATGATTTAACACTATTATCTCCTATTTTTATACTTGCTATTTTTCTAGTGTTTTGGTAACACCTATTTTTTCAGCTTCTGAAATTAGATGTTGTAATACTGCTATAGTTTTAGATTTGCCTACATAGTTACCAATTTTTCTATTTAAAATTTCTTTTTTCATCTCAGCTCTTTCATCCTTTTTTTCCTAAAATACATTTTTCAGAAGTCCTCTACTGACTATTCACTAGTAATAAGCTCTCTCAAGTTGTGTTGAAATTTATTTAGTTTTGCTTTATTCTTTAATACTAGTTTAGCTGAGTATACAATCCTATGTTGACATTACTTTCTCTCAGCATTTTGAACACTCATTGTACATATTTTTTATTTCCACCCTTGTTCTTGCTGTTGGTCCAATTGCTTTTTTTGTAGGCCAAGGTTTCCTTCTTTCTTTTTAATCTCTGACATTTTAATATCTGCCTTTATCCATGATATTTTGCAGTTTCTCTAGATTATGTCTGGTATGGAGATACATGTACCTATGCACAAATACATGCACATGCATACATATATACAATTCTGCTTGAGATTTATTATTCTTGAAGTAGAGTTTTATCTTCCATTAAGTTTGAAAAATCTGTTATTTCAGACATTATCTCTTTGAATATTCCTGCCCCATTTTGTATATTCATTCTTTCTGGGAATCTAATTTAATATTTGTCATTGTCATCCTATATCTAATATCTTTAACATATCTTTTATATTTTCCACCTCTTTTTGTGCTCAGATACAAATTTGTATCTTCAACTGTGTATTTCATTTGCTATTTTATTTTACGTTGAGTTTTTAATATCTGTTATTTTCTTTTTTGTTAGATATTATAGTGAGCTCTCCCTCTTATTTTAATAGTACTTTTTTCTTATTTCCTACACAATTTTAATTTCCTTGAGCATTTTAAATAGAGAACATATTTATATGTTATCATTTTCCAAATACAAATAGATAGTTTATATTTTGTTTTCAACCTTTTATTTGGGAGATGTCTCTTTTTGCTGTTTGTTGCTCTTCCTGATTCACTATGTTGACTCGTTTTATTGTATAGTTTACAACTTTGGTATGTACTTTCTGTGGCAACACTGAAAGCCTTGAGATGAAAGTATATTCAGAGAGAATACATATTTGCTTTTGGCTGGTGTCTACGGTAAACAGTCCAGGTCAACTCTAATAAAATGTGTTGACCTCGAGTTTCTTTGATACTATCTATGGTTTATAGTTAAACCCGAAACCACAGGTTGGTAAAATGGTGATTACGAAGAATTCTTTATCCCAACCCACACTCTGACCCCCAACACGGGTAAATTTTCTTAATTCCCTGGGCTTGTAATTAGACTATTTTTCAAGACTCACTCTTTCACGCATAGCATAGGCTTTTGAAAGTCTTAGTTTCATATGAAGTGTTTCTCAATTCCAACTCCCAACTTTCTTCTTGGCCTCATGACTCCATCAATCCTAAACATCAACATAATGCTGCTACTTTGGTTCCATCTTTCTTCATTTTTGGATTCTAGGGATTTTTCTTATTGTGTTTAATCTCAGATATATACCTAAAAGAATTATGAGTTTTTTGGTCTCCTTTATTTTAAAGTGTTTTTTTTTTTTTTTATATAGGAGATTTTCTAAGACATCTAATCCACCACATTGGTAGAAACAAAAAAAGGATATATATTTTTAAATCTACTAAATATTTCACAGTCTCCCATTTACATTTTCAGTTTTGCCTCAATGACATATGACTCTACATAATCATTAAAAAAATCCCAACTGACCTCATGGTTTGAATTGTTGTGTTTTGCATGTGATAACTTTTATGTCTCAAATTAAAAACCTGATTCTTTCTGCCTGCATTTTTTTAGGTTGGTATCTATAGGGCAGTTTCTCAAAGGTAGTGTCATGACTCTTAAAAATTCACTTTGATTAAACAATAATGAAAAAGTGCTTTACTTTCCCTTCTTTATTTTCTTCACTTCCAACTTGTGAGTGTTCAAGTACTTAGGTTTTTAGTAACATTGATTCACCCTCACATTTACAGCTTTGTTTCTAAATTTGAACAGTTTATTTTTATCACACAGAGGACCTTTTTCTGTAAGAAGTGTTCATTGTTTATGCTCTAAACTGGAGTTGAAATAATTATAGATTTTGCTTTTTTTTTAAATTAAGAGAGGTAATGCAAAGCATTATGATTATGTTACTTTACTATGCCATCACTGGAAACTAAGGTTCATGAACATTAATGAGGAAAATCTTTTCCCTAGCTTCTGATGGCTGTCAAACAAACGCTTTTTTTTTTTTTTTTTTTAAGATGGAGTCTCGCTCTGTCGCCCAGGCTGGAGTGCAGTGGCGCAATCTCGGCTCACTGCAAGCTCCGCCTCCCGGGTTCACGCCATTCTCCTGCCTCAGCCTCCCGAGTAGCTGGGACTACAGGCGCCCGCCACCACGCCTGGCTATTTTTGTATTTTTAATAGAGACAGGGTTTCACCGTGTTAGCCAGGATGGTCTCGATCTCCTGACCTCGTGATCTCACCCTCCCTCGGGCTCCCAAAATGCTGGGATTATAGGCGTGAGCCACCGTGCCCGGCCAACAAACGCTTTTTACTGTATATAGTTTTCCCAAATGAAATGTTATTATCATGAATTCCTCCTAGAATTTGAATCTTCCTCATAGGTATAAAACAATTTTCATGTTTGTTTCAAATGACACCAAAGAACACAAATATTTTACTTATTATTCATAGGATTTCAAAATATTAGAAATGAGATGAATAAAGTTCTGATCACATTGAGTATCTGTTGAATTTAATTTCAGAAACTGGAAGCACTGTACCTCTTGAGGCCCCCTCATCTCATTTTAGAATACGTTTAATTAAAGGTTTAACTTGGAAGTCAATTAAAGTACTCTGTCCTTTGACAACTATATTTTAGAACAAGAGAAGATCTTGCATACCTCCCGAACTCGCCAGGGATTTGGACAGAGTGTGTGAGATGGGGTGCAGACTGTAGTTTCCAGCTTTTCAGCTTTCTCTGTGGATAGAAACTCATATAATTTGGATGTATGTCCTCACTCAGATCTCATGTTGAAATGTAATCCCCATTGTTGGAGGTGGGGCCTGGTGGGAGGTGACTGGATCATGGGCGTGGATTTCACATAAGTGATTTAGCACCATCCCTCTTGGTACTGTCCTTGTAATAGTGCGTTCTCATGAGATCTGGTTATTTATGTAGCACCTCCCCCGCTGTCTTGTCCCTGCTTTCGCCATGTGACCTGCCTGCTCCCCCTTTGCCTTCCACAGTGATTGTAAGCTTTCTGAGGCCTCCCCAGGACCTGAGCAGATGTCAGCACCAAACGTTCTAAAAAGCCTGCAGAATCATAAGCCAATTAAGCCTCTTTTCTTGTAAATTATGCAGTCTCGAGTGTTTGTTTATAGCAATGCAAGAACAGCCTAATACAGAAGCTGTCTTTGCTGAGTTACACTATTTCCAAAGCTTGTTCTTTATGGGTGGGTTGTGCGCCATGCACTGTAACTCACCCCTTTTCTTGATGTCCATAAGGAATCACCACTCACACGAGACTGTGTATCAGAGTATACTAAACTTTGAGGAAGTAAAAGGGATGTATTTCACAAATTACAGCACTTGTATAAGTGTCTATACACCTTTGTTATACAATCTCATGATAATTCAAAGATAATGTCAATGTGTGTTGATGATTTTACCATGGTTACAAATGTAGAATGATTTCTCTGTTTAGTCTGTTTAGAACATACTCCCTTGTGAGTTGGTACAAAGCTCCCTGTCCCTTTCTGAAGATGCACAGCTGTCCAGGCCTCAGGCAATCAATCTCAGGATCACCTGCAACTCATTGATGACTTATTGAAGTGCCACATGTAGCTTTGAGGAAGATCGAGTCAGTTAATTAGTTAATTACTTGGTTAAAGAAAATAGAGCACACTGGGAAAAAGAAGACCATATTTGAGAGTCCAACTTATATTTTGTTCAGATCTTGGCATTATCAACTGCTAGCTCTCAGAGGGAAATTATCTAATCCACCTCTATCTTTTTGTCCTCATCTCTAAAAGTGGGATAATAATAGTAAAATTTATTGAGCTTTTTGCAAGGACTAAAACATGTCAGTGGATACATATAAGACACTTAGAACATTAACTGGCACATAGTTCTAAACAATCATAATCTATTATTATTAAAGTTAAGGCCTAGTCATTCATTGTATTGCCTGATCAGCCAAATGAGTCACAATGTTTTACAAGATGACATTTACTGTTGAAGATACACACACACACATACACATACACACATATGTATATATTGGGCTGTAGCCAATAGTCATGAGAGCAGAATACAGTACAGAAGCCGAATTCAGGGTCATTGGCAACACCCAACCTTGTTCTCTTGCTCTGGCAAGATTCTGTGAGTTACCAAATGTCCTTTCACAGGTTCTTTTCTGCTTAAGCTAGCCAGAGAGGATTTGTTGTTAGTAATTGAGAGCTCTGACTGATAAAATGTTGAATAAATGAATTCCATCAAGCCTGTTCTCCTGTTCCTTTCCTCGCAAAGCCCAAATTACCTCAGACATTCCTCATTTTCGAAAAGACTTTGCCCCAGAACGCCAACATTCAGAGAACCAAATTCAAAGCAACAGTTGTAAGAGCTTAGTAACTGTCTACTAAATATAGTTAACTTATCAAACTCCCAGACTGGCATGGATTTTTCATATCCATCTTTAAGCCACATTGTCAATGGTAAATCACTTTGAGGACACAATTAGGGTTGCTTTCCCAGGACCAATATTACTAGCTATGTCTCTGCTGATGTTCCTCCAGCTTCACTGGTGCTTTCCTCTGAATGCTTGATACTTGTCCCAGTTCTTAAAGCATAGTGTTGACAACTGAAAGGAATATACAAGATGAAGCCTGATGTTTGCAGCAAGAAAGGAATTATCATCTCTCTGATACTGGATGCTACACTTTTACCAATGTAGTCCTAATTCATATTAGCTTTGTTATTAGACTTAAGTTATGAAGTATAACGATCAATGGTTAAAGACAAAATATGAAAATTACAAATAAAGCTGGGTGCAGTGACTCACGCCTGTAATCCCAAAAGCCTGTAATCTGATCACCTTGGGAGGCTGAGGCGGGCAGATCGCTTGAGCCCAGGAGATCAGGACCAGACAGGGCAACATGGAAAACCCCCACTCTACAAAAAATACAAAAATGTAGCCAGGTGTGGCAGTGCATGCCTGTAGTCCCAGCTACTCGAATGGCCAAAGTGGAAGAATCACCCGAGCCCGGGAATTCAGGGTTGCAGTGAGCCATGATGGTGCCACTGCACTCCAGCCTGGGCTATGGGAAAGAGACCCTGTTTCAAACCAACAACAAACCAAAAAAATTACTAATGTATTTTACTCTAATACATGCCTCCCCTGAAAAGAAGAAGAGTCTGTGAATAAGATACTGTTTTGTGGAACCACATCAAATTCCAGATTCTAGCTAATTATAATATTTTCTTGAGGTCCATTTTTGTTACTTCTAAATCAATGGCATAATAGAATTATTTATTCAAAGAAGGTAGAGTGCAATTTAAACATAATAAAAAATCATAGGTTTACCAAATGTTGAATTCCCAGTTGGCTAGTAAAAATGGTGATTCCCTGTCCTTACTCCAAAAGCAAGATCTAGGTGCTTTCATGTATACTGAAGTTTCAGAGTCAACCATAGGAATTCTTTCCGTGATGGAGAATGTTGCACTTGTAATGATTCACAGCTAGATTGCAAGATGAAATGGATTTTAAGCTACAAATTTTAGCCTGAAACATTGGTTCTAGACTTTTGATTCTGTGGAAAAGTAATCTGTAGTTAGACAAAATGATAAAAGATCTTACTTTAAAATGTTCATATATTCCAATATAGTATTAGAGTAAAATATTTTCAAATGTTTTCAGATATATGGGCAATAAAATACTATTTTTAAATAGTGGACCCCAGTGAAGAAACATACTAGAGAAGTTATTAAAATATTTTGAATTTTTTACTGTTTTCCCATTGCATATTGCATGCAAATATACACATGTTGGAGACATAATTTAGATTAATTGTTTAATGAAATAATGAAAAAATATTGATGAGGAAAGTAGAAAAATCAGTTTGATATTGACAGAAATTTAGATAATATAAACTAATAAACCTGATAGGTTCCAAGAAAATACAAAGTCTTTGTATGTTGAAATGGTGTAAATAAAAGATGTTTCTGAGGGTTTGCCTCCGTGTTTTTATGATCTTCAGAAAGGCAGCATCTGCTGGCAGTGAAAAGAGGTCAAAGGGGGTTTGGTGAGAGTAGTCATGAAAATATATGGTAACTTGGCTTGTTGCATTATTACTAGTTCATAATTTTGCTGAATTTTTAATTGCATCAAATACTAAATGTTAAGCTAATGTCCAGTATTTTTAGGTCATAGGCAAGGTGAAAGGAAAAAAAAATTAAAATGATCTCAACTCAGAAAAAAGGTTTATAAAGCTACACAAGTGAGTAGCACATGGCTGCATTAGTAAGCAGCCTGAAGTTTATTTGAGGCACAGAAGGACCCAGTGTGCTCGTCTCCCCCTGTGAGGGGTTTAGTCATTTGGCTTGAAAGGCTTGTCATTTCGAGATTGAGACAGATTTAAAGTTTCTCAAAGCATGACCTTTTTTTATTATTATTCTTGATCAACTCGGGCTAAAATTGAAAGCATAAAGACTTGAGAACAATTTCAAAGCTTTTACTTAAAAATACCTTTTAAACAGCCATGCAGAACATTCTGCTAACGTATTTTTACTTTCGTGTTCACAGCAAAGTTTAAGGAATTTGAAATCTCCCTAGTTTGGAATGTGGTTCATGTGAGTGCTCTTTCATTTTAGCAGCACATTTAAAGTATCACTAATGAAGAACCAATTTAAAAATTAAATTCACTTTCACATCTTTTTAAAATAAAATTTGAATAGGTTAGTATGTCTGCAAAATTAATACCCTATTAGTTTAACTTTTCTCTAATGGGTGAATGCAATATATGACCATAGAGGTTTTTATTTGCCTTAAATCTATATAAGCTTGAAATACAGTCTTCTTGATAAATGAGGTTACTAGGAACTAAATGGGAATTCTTATTTGCCACCACAGTGGTGACATGAAGAATCACAGCCTTTAGCTCAGGGCTACTAAGCTCTTAATGAGAGAAAGGTGTTCCATCTTCACCTACGGTAGACCCACAATTACAATGAATAAAAATAGCTGCCAAGGCTTCTCCAAAAAATATTCATGACAGGGAGAAAAATATTGATTTTAAATGCCAAGAAATAAAATATCTTCTAAGGTGTTCATTTCAACCCAAGTATTATTTTCCAAAAGAAACTGAATGGGCTGTAAAGTGTTTCAGAGCACTATTTCACGTTTAACTTTTTTTTCAAGAAAAAGTTCAAAGCAAGAACTTGTAATCAGTCTCTCCAGTTTCTCTCTCTCTTTCTCTCTCAATTTTCTCTTTCTTATATATATGCAAACTCTCCTTTCTCTTTTGCTCTCTCATTCTCTTTAAAAAAAAACTCATGTTTAGGAGAAAAACAAGCTTTATGAGAATAAAATGGGTTTAATTGATGTTTTCTTATTTTAAGCAGAATATTATAAGCTAAATAATGTCTGTAAAGTATGAAATATGCAGATGGGACATTATCTTTGACAAGAGCATCAAACCATGTCTCAGCTCTCATACTTTGGCATACACACTTCTCTTTCATATGGTATCAAATTATATTATTATATGAGATGTATATTAATAATCTGCCTTTAGACCCAATTGGGCTTGATTATTTGCCATAGCTTACTACATAAATTGTGCAAGTACTATAACACGAATGCTAGCAAATTGCCAAAGGCAAGAAAGAAATTGGGTCATTGAAAAATTGTGTTGGACTCCTCTTTTGTATTATTCCAAATTTTCTTAGCCCCAACTTCAGCCGTTGTAGTGGGAATTATTTATGTACAAGCTTCAATCAGATTCTAACAGGGGCAACCTGAGAGGACATCCCTCTAGGCTTGTGTAGTCATACTTCCTGCCTACTTTATGTATTAGACTGTTCTTAGGCTGCTAATAAAGCCATACTTGAGACTGGGTAATTTATAAACAAAAACAGGTTTAATGGGCTCACAGTTCCATATGACTGGGGAGGCCTCAAAATCATGGCAAAAGTTGAAGGAAGAACAAAGTCACATCTTACATGATGGCAGGCAAGAGAGCATGTGCAGGGGAACTGCCCTTTATAAAACCATCATAAATAAGTGAGGCTTATTCACTATCATTAGAACAGCACTGGAAAAACCCACTCCCATGATTCAATTACTTCCTACCGGGTCCCTCCCATGTCACGTGGGGATTATGGGAGCTACAATTCAAGATGAGATTTGGGTGGGACAAAGCCAAACCATATCACTGTCCTTGAGCTTCTTTGAAACTATCTCATAGAACGTTGGAAATAAATAAATAGATAAATAAATAAAACTAACAAAAAAACAGCCAATATTTATTCACATGCGACATGGAAGTATGGGAGTATTGATGTCCATGAGGGCATCTTGATTAATGGGAGACTGAAGCCTGTGACGATGATGCTTCTTTTTGTCTCCTATATGGATGGTTTAGAGATGCACTTCATAATGCTCCTCAGAAGATCCAGAGTACACCAGTGGCCTGTAGGGGTGGTGATGTAGTCATGCATTCTTGATTGGCTTTCCCTGCTTCTGTCTCATATCTGCTTCACTACCTTTGCCCTGTGGCCTAGTATCACTTTCTGAAGCTGCCTGTGCTTGTGCTTCCTCTACTCTTGGGAGATCCTAGAGTAAGACAAACTGATTCCAAATCGGTGATGCTTTTTAGCATTGAAGGCTGTGTAGAGATAATCAATTATTGAGGCATTAATAAATTCCAGAATTTAATATAACAAATTATAACACTGAGATGAAGACTTTGATTTCTTGTTCTCAGTTACCTCCATCTTTGTCTACATGATCTGGGTGGGGCAGAAGTGATAGACAAAAATCCTCTGCTATGACTGGTCTTGATAATGTTCTGGATAGCAGAGCAGCCCAGAAAAGCTATTCTCCTTATTCTAAACTCTGGAAATTGTAACCCGAAGAATTACTCTAACATTCTACCATGATTGTCGATTTAGCTTAAATTTTTCTAAAATTTTTAGTAGTGGAAATAAATCATGGTTTTCACATAACACCTACAAAAAGACCAAATGATAACTCTAAAGGATATGACATATGAAAACTATAAAATATCATAAAATTAAATATTTGAATGGTAAATGAGCTTTTAAGAGACTAGAGAATACATTGCATAATTCAATTTCATTGTATATTTTAACTCCCTTATTGTGGCTTCGGTATTATTACTGTCCTTGATTAACATTTGTGAGTTTAATTTTAAGTAGGTTTTCTTATATAGGCTGAATTTTTTATATTTATTATTTGTATAATTTGAAATGGATGAAAATATTTAAAACAAAACAAAAGTATAGAGTAAAAACCCTTCAAATATTATATTACAGGAGACTGTAATTTCAAAAGAAAATATTTGCAGTGAAATTTTTAGGCTAAGCCACATTACTCTTTACCATCAGAAAGTCATTGTGAAATTTTATGTAAGAAACGAAACAATTATTTTATTTCCTGGACTTCCACTTAGGTCATGTTAATAGATGTAGTCCAACAATTTTGCCCAAATGAAATATTTAATCAACTAAGACAAAATGTTGAAATTTTATGTCAAGATTTATATTCAATTCCTTAAAAACAACTGAGTATAAGTCAAAGTTGGCTCTAAAACTCATATGAAATTTAAAATATAGAATTTTAGATGTTATCATGCTAAGGTTTAACAATAAGGGTGTACTAAAATCCTAATTTGTTATAAGTAGGATATAATTGAAAGGCAGCAGAGACACTCTCCTCCACAAAACGCTTTCTTTCCTTACTTAATTCTGCTTGCCTGACAGAGTTGAGGTCAGAAATAAAATTAATACAAATGAAGAGTTAAGTATTATGCATGGCGCATACTAGGCCTTTTACAAATAATAATTATAATTACTATTGTCATCACCATTTCTATACCTCTGAACAACATAGCTGGGAAAGATGTAATTTCCATAATGGATGCCCTGGCTTTAAAAGGAAAGGATGAACTGGAATCTTTTTATTCTCCATCTCCTGATAACTCAGTTGAGGGTGCCGTGTAATAAGAATGTCTCATTTTTTAATGTGCTGTGAACTTGTGCCTACAACATTGGCGGGAAGGTTCCATACCTCTGGAAAGCTGGCGCGGCAGAGCTGCGGGGGCTCCTGATGTGTGAAACTCTGAGCTGTGGGCTGCGTTTTCATTAAGTGCATTTTGCTTTCCTGCTGCTTTTCTTTCTAAGCTCCACCCTGAAAAGCACAGGCCTCTTTAGCAAAGTTAAGGAAAAAACAGAGTGATCTCTCTTTGGGCAGTAATCGTGTGAAACAGATTAAGAAATACACTTGCTCATGCCAGCAGGCAGCAACTAAATAATGACAAATGTTCACAGACCCAAATCGCAGGACAAAGGCAGCGTGCAATGTTAGTTGTCATTATTATCTTTACCCACAAAAGTGTATGTGTGTGTGTTGAGGGGAGGGGAAGTGCAGAGAAACAGGAAAATAATTAAAAGGCATATATGGAAAAATGATAGTTTGTAGAACAGGGGATTTTCTCCTGCCAAAGTCACAAAAAAAATAATTCCACTAAAAATACATAGCAGAAGTTTTTTGACCAAGCTACCTTTCCAGAACTGATCTCGGTAAGTCAGGGTAATGGTCTTGAAGTTGTCTCAGGATAACCTTCAGCACAGTTGAAGATGGTTAATTTTTCCTCTCCTCTTCTTATGTCATTACAACCAGATTTTTCTTCTGGGGAAGAATTTGTCCCAGGCTGAGGCAAAGTAGAGAGCAGTGTGGCTTTTTTTTTCCAGTTTACCTCAACTTCTTATTTTTATATGTCATGTAGGAAGGGAAGAAAATAAAAGCATGGAACACTCAAAACATGAGGAGCTGTGAAATTTTGTTTGTGGCCTACAAAGCCTCCTCTCTGTGCTGACCACAGTGAATGAAAGCAGGCTGAGGACACTATTCCTGGAATGGTGTGTCTGAGGGAAATTGCTGGCCAGTACCGGTCACCAGCATCCTAGATTCAATTATTCAATGCAGTATTTAATAAAAGTTAACTAGAGGAGGGCCATTGAATCCCTAGACTGTCCCTGAGTGGGCATGGGTTTGTCTCCTTGGGAAAACAAATCCAATCTTATTAAGACACAGAGAGACCATCAGAGTTAGAATGAAGTCTTTTTTTTTTATTTTTTGTATTTTTGAGGATGTGATCTCAGAAAGAGAAGAAGCAAATCATCAGTGAGGGAACAAAATAATCTTGTTGCTCAGGGTCTGTCTGAGTATCAGAAAATAGAAGAGTGCATGGGTAAGGTAACTTCAAAATCAAGGTTTATAAGACCACGAAGAGACCTGTAGGAGCTATGGAAGCCGCAAGAGCTTCAGAAAGAATGATGGTTCCAAATCAGGAGGAATTCCTCTGGATTTTCTCATCGATATTTAGGTGGCACCCTAATGGGTAGGGGGTAACATCTAGAAATATTGGGGCTATGTGAAAAGGCACCAGATGAACCAGCTAGCACGGTGCATCTGACCATGCTGTAAAGAATTCAAGCCTGAGAGTATGACACTGGCCATGAGCAGAGTGAGGAGGGCCTGCCACACGAGAGACCAGGGCAGTACAGGGATGGCTTCAGGCACTGGAACAGCACCTTTGGAAAACCTAGAACATTGTTCTAATGGTGGGTGTGCTTCTTCCCAAAAGGTGTTTTGAAAATTTACGAAGGCATTTTTTATTGTCACAGATTTGGGGGAAAGAGCCATTTACCGGGAGACTCTGGGTTGTCTGTCAGCCGTCCAGCATTGAAAAGGAAAAACGGCATGTTGAAAAATTGTCTTAATTTTTTCAGGATTTTGAAATATCATATCAGATATTTTTGTGGATCACAAACCCATTTTAATATACTGAGTCTAAAACATAACTCCTTTACACATGTAAACACAAAGTAATTTTTTGTCTGAACATATGTACTGAACATAATGTAATGGAATATAAATATTGTATGACCTAGAGAAGATTGCATTTTAATTTGTTCAGAACTTTAAAAGAATTGTCATATAACAGAAAATCCCATTACCAAAACTCTCATCATAATAGAATTTGAGTAGCCAATACACCTCAATCAGCAGGCTTTTGTAGCTCTTTCATTCAAAGTATTTCTAATAGATACAAACATACACCCACTTCATTTTGTATTCTAGTGCAGTTCTTAAGCATTTACATGTGAACTATACATTATTGTATGATAAATTACATCCCTATTTCTCTTTTACATGGCATGACGTTATATTGATTCTTTGAAATTGTACGTACTGGTCGATTATATTATCTATGAATTTGATTTCAGAATAGTAGAGAGGATGTCAAATATTTGTAATGAAAGAAAGTAGGCTTGATAAGGCAGAGAATCCTTTCCCAGGTTCTGTAATACTAGAAAACATTCCGTAGGAGATACTAAGAAAGAAGAAGACACTTTGAAACTTTAATTTCTTGATCTTATTCTATTGCAAATGTAGTGTACTGCCCATGTTTTTCTTTAAATTTCATCAAGAGAGTTTTGATTTGTGGAATTTCTGGTAGTTTTGTTTCTTATAGGTGAAAATGTCATTACCTTTATTTTGGGGAATTCATCAGGATGTGCCTTTTATTACACAGAAGAGAGGCAAACACAACATAATTGTTCTGAAAGGAAAAGGCATAGTTATCTCATGTGTATAGTATGTACCTTACCTACAAAGTATGCAGGCTGAGTGTATTGTTTACTAATGCAATTTGAGGTAGCATCAACTGGGACTAATGCAAATTGGAGGTATCATTATCAACTGTGACTTTGGAGATAGGAAAATCTGATTTTCCCAAACCCAATGATTATTTATCCCTGATCTGTGGTTCCCTAACATGGAATTATTAGTGATAAAATCAACAGTGCGGTGGAAAATGTATAGCAGTCTATGGTACCTGCCCTCCTGGGTCTTGGGGAACACACTGTATTTTATTTTACACAATCCTAGAAAAAAGGCCTTAATGTCCTATTCAGTTCATCATTAAAGGAGATAAAACTAAATATGATGTAACTAATATGTTCCAAAAATAGTAAAATGGGACATATTGTTTAGATAACATGTACTTTTTGGTTATCTAATTAAAAAGTTCTTTTTTGAATAGTTGATGCCAGCTTACATCATCTGGAGAGGTTTTTTTAAGACGTTTCATTGATTTAATTGTTTACTGTCTAGAGAACAAATTTAGGGCTGTTTCATATTCCTAACAATATAATCTAGAATCTGGAGCTCAGATTTCTGACATGTTTTCTATATGTTCTGGACAGACATCAATAGGTACAGAAAAGGCCTACTTTGATTAATCAAACCAGTGAAATGTTTTTCTACACACTAGCAAGCTGAACTTCAGCTGAAGGAGAAACCAAATAAGAACTTGATAAAATGGGATGGGATGAACTAGATGAGGGTAGAATTAAAACAGGACACTGTGAATTATGATTGTGTGATCCATCACCCATTTGCTTTGCCAGGAAGCTGAAAAGTTTTTACTGAGCCTCGCTGAAGGTAGGAGGTTGGATGGGGCAACTTTTTTTTTTTTAATCCTTTGAGCCCAACCTGAAATGAAAACAAATTATAATCAAAGTTCCACACCCACATGTTTTCATTTTTTTACTTTTTGTTCCACATATATATTTCCATATACGGATTCCACTCCCACATTTTCACTTGGGAGCCAAGAATTTTAATGATGGAAGTTATTAGAAATGAAATAGAGAAAAAGGTTATATACAGAAATGAAAATAATTTCTGTTTAAGTCATCTGTAACTATTCACTGCCTGACATAGATTTCTTGTGTTTAAGTTAAGAACAGTTCCCTGTCCTTTGGGTATAGAGATGGCAGTCATTTCGTGTGAGCATAGACGTAGTGCAACCATTATTCAGGCTTAGAGAGCTTCTGATAATTGTTCACAGCACAAACAAACAAAAACACAAAAGACCTAACACATCTCTGGAGGCTAAAAGGTAGCATGAAGTACTTAATGATGGGCCAATAAAGTACACATTATAGAACCAGAAAACCCCATATCATTGTTTTCAAGCATATTGGTCTGAAATATATACATATATAATTATTTTGTTTCTTTTCTTTTTCTTTCTTTTTTCTTTCTTTCTTTCTTTCTTTCTTTCTTTCTTTCTTTCTTTGTCTCGCTCTCTCTCTTTCTTTCTTTCTTTCTTTCTTTTTTTTTTTTTTTTAGACAGAGTCTTGCTCTGTCACCCAGGCTGGAGTGCAGTGGCGCAATCTTGGCTCACTGCAACCTCCGCCTCCCGGATTCAAGTGATTCTCCTGCCTCAGACTCCTGAGTAGCTGGGATTACAGGCATGCGCCATCACACCTGGCTCATTTTTGTGTTTTTAGTAGAGACAAAGTTTCTCCTTGTTGGCGAGGCTGGTCTTGAACTCCTGACCTCAGGTGATCCACCCACCTCGGCCTCCCAAAGTGCTGGGATTATAGGCGTGAGCCACCATGCCCAGCCAATTTTGTTTCTTTTAATATTGAATAGAGTATGACTCAAGCCCCTTCGTATTTATTTATTTTTATAATTTCAACTTTCATTTTTAATTTAGGGGGTATATATGCAGGTTTGTTACATGGGTCTATTGTGTGACACCAAAGTTTTGGGTGTGAATGATCCCACCACCCAGATAGTGAGCATAGTACCCAACTGGTAGTATTTCAGTCAAACTACCAATTTTGGTTATGATTTGTTTTCATTTCAGGTTGGGCTCAAAGGATAAAATAAATAAATAAATAAATAACAATTTAAAAAAATTTTAAAAATTTAAAAAAAGTTGTCCAATTCAACCTCCTACCCTCAGCGAGACTCAGTTAAAGCTTTTCAGCTTCTTGGCATAGCAAATGGGGGATGGATCATACGATCACAATTCATAGCATCCTGTTTTAATTCTACACCCATCCAAAGAGTTTTTTCCTCTCTCTCCGCTCTAGTAGTCTCTGGTGTCTATTGTGTTCCTCTTTGTGTCCATGTGTACCCAATGTTTAGCTCCCACTTACAAGTGAGGGCATGCAGTATTTGGTTTTCTGCTCCCATGTTAATTCCTTTAGAATAATGGCCTCAAGTCTCATCCATGTTGCTACAAAAGACATGACTTCATTCTTTTTTATGTTAAGCCTGTATATAATTGTGGAAAGTAAAAGCCCTCTATAATTCTCTATAATTGTGGAAAGTGAAAGGTCTTTACCATAAACATTTTTAAACAACTTTATCAAGATATAATTCACATAACATACAACTTTCCCATTTAAAGTATATAATTCAATGGTTTTGGTCTATAACATTATTATTTAAAAAAAAGTCTTCTCAGATTGTTACATTTTAAAAAGTTTTTAAATTATGATTTAATTTGCTATTTTAATCATTGTTAAGTACATGGTTCTGTGGCATTTGTCATATTCTCAATGTTGTACTACCGTCACCACTATTTTCAAAACATTTCATTACCCCAGAAAGAGTATTTTAAGAGAAACTATCCCTCTTGATTCAGAAAATGTAAGCCACAATTTAAAAAAATTAAAGTTCCCAAACTAGAAAGAAATATTTTAATTTTTTTTCTGTGAAGGATAGTAACTCTTATAGGGAAAAGGAAAGAGGAGTTTGCTGTGACCACTAGGAGGTCACAGTGGAATGTCTGTATACTTCCACCAATGTGACTACACGCTGCCCTTTCCACCAATGTCACTTACACAGCTGCTCATCCTTTCAGATTCAGCACAAGCATGTTCATTACGTTGTATTGTGCTCATTAAAGTATGTGTGCCCTAGCATTTATAATCATGTGTTCATTCACATGATCATAAGTGGACACATGACCATAAATGCTAAAGCACACTTACTTCTACAACATACTGAGCTCACCTCACAGGTATAAACAAAAACATGCACACAAATGGGTATTGAGAATAGACAACTAAACACAGAGGAAGCTTATGTGTACTGAGAGACAAGTGAAGAAGGAATATGCCAACTAGAAAGAAGAATGTTTGGAACCTAGAGGGAAAGTAAATTTTATGGTTTTAAATGTATCCACAGGTTTTTTATATTCCTCCCCTCAAGAAGTAGACTCCAATTCTCTTCCTTTTAAATATGGGCTGGTCTTACAAACTTCTTTCTCAAGATTAAAATGCAGAGTAAATAAGATTGCTGACTTCTGAGACTAAGTTTGGAAATGTCACTTAACTTCTGCTGAGGTTCTGGTTCATATTTAGAACCTGGCCTCCATGCTGTGAGGAAATCCAGTCTACATGCAAAGGCTATGCAGGAATGTTCTGGCCAAAGGCTCCCCATAAAGTTCTAGCTGACAGCCAGTCATGACCCATCACCAGACATGTGAATGATGATGCTATCAAACCAACTCCAGCCACAGGATCTGACTAAAACCTCATGAGAGGCGCTGAGCAACAATCACCTAGCTTATCCTTCTCAAGTCCCAGAATCATAAGAGATGACAATAATAAATGATGGTCACTTTTATACCATTAAATTTGGGGTAATTTGTTATGCAGCAGAAGGTAACCAGGACAGTAAATGAAGTGATAACATCAGGATAGGTAAAGTGAGTTAGATGGGGAGTCAGCAGCAAAGGTTAGGAATAAGGGTAACTTCCCCATATTTTCTTTTCTTAAAATAGAAAGAAGAAAGGAAGGTTTTTAGATTATTGTTTATTTATCTTGCTTTTTTAGTATAATTGATTATCAAAGATTTCAAATGAAAATGAACTTAAAAGTCTTTATAAATAGTACAGATCATGAAGATTTTAAGTTTCTCTATTTCTCATTTGTTGATTAGGGCATATTTCCTAGCTTTGGAATGAAATTTTTGTTTGGCATTTTAATTAATAACCACATCTCATAAACACATAACTTGTGTCATAACTAACTTTAATTATTTTGTTCATTAAACAATATTTGTTAGCATTTATTAAGTGCTGGGTATTCTGCTAGAGATATAATAGCTAATAAGATATACTCCTCACAGTCAAGGAATTTATAAGAAAATCTTATGGGAGAGACAAACAAGTAAACCAGCAATTATAGTAGCAAGTCCTACGTATGGATAGAAGTACAAAATCTATGGCACCATATAGGAACATCTCATCAGCTCTTGAGAAAATGTTGAGGAGGTGTCAGGGAAGGATCTTTAGAGGGACTCATGGCTATGCTGACACCTCAAGGGAAGAAACTGAGTTCAACCAGTGAAGCTCTAGAGGTAGTTGAGGAGGAAGACTAACAATATGGGCAGGAGCCATAGACTGTGCAGAAACCTGGAAGCAAGGATACATGTAACAAATTCTGGGAACTGAAAGTGTCTCATTATGGCTGGAGAAGAGATCACAAGGCAGAGGCTAAAGAGATACAATACAAGGGGGTACCTCTGTGAGGTTAATAATTTTGAACTTTATCCTGAGAGCGTTGGGAAGCCATTGAATGCTTTAACCAAGAGAGAGACATGATGAAATTTGACTGTGATGTAAAAAACATATTTGAAAGAGGCAAGACTAGATTCTGGCAGACCAATCAGAACACTCTTGCAGCAATTCAGGGGACAGAAGACAAAGGTAGTAGCTTGAAGTTGTGTAGGAAGAATCACCCTATGAGGAGGGAACAGAGCTATTGTTCACTCACAGCCCAGAGAGCCTCAACTCTGCATGAAAGCCTTTTGGACATGGATAAAACAAATTGCAAGTTGGTAATCTAATTTCAGGAGGGACAGATCCTGGGTGTGTATTTCAGAGTGCTAAAGTCTATCCAGAAACTGATACCCATGTGGCATTCTGGATCGAATGCCATATGTGTTGTAAAAGCAGACAGGTGCTTTGATAAGCTAGCAACAGATTTCAACCACAAAAATTCTTTTTTAATGAGAAATCTGTGCCACACCAGTAACTTATACGAAAACAAAGATTGGTGTGTATGTATCTGCGTGTCAAATGAATATTCATGCCTATGAGTCACTTTAACATTTTCACAATCTGACCTTGAATGAAGAGGTCAGGGCACCACTCATTAAAAAAATGATAAGGCTTTCCATATGAGCTTACATGGTATTGCAAATTGGAATTTTTTCAGCCTCTTTTGAGAATGATTCCCTAAATTAGGATAGTGTATGAGGTGTTAACAATGTCCGTGTGCTTTGAATGAAATCAACACCTATAATATACAGTAACATTTTTAAAGCATTACATATGTGTAAATATGTTCATGTGTATGTGACGTATATGCATTAAATAATTATGTGGAGGATACATATGTATATTTGTAGGTGTGTAAATGTGGGGAATGAGCAAACTGAGCCACTCAAGCCCTGAGTCTGCTTTAGTGCATTCACATAAATTCAATGAGAAATTAAAGTAATTCTTTGCCAAAAGAGTGGCTGATATGATAGGACAACTGCTTTCTTTTGCTACTACGAGAACAAATTAACACTACTGTAGGGATAGACAAGGAGAAGTGGTTTGCAGTGATTCATACAATAAATAACCAATGTATCTGTAGCTATTGTCATTGAGCCAGAAATGCTTTCATTTAAATCATGTATACTAATTACTGAAATTGCCAAGGAATCATTAAGAATAAGTATTTATAGAAATTCAAAAGAGAAATTTAGTGTTGCTATAGATTTCATATTTGTATTGTTTATTTCACTTTATATTTGAATGTTTTGAAGAGAGCTTAATCTAGGGTTTGAAAAGACAGATCAGGATGTTGACAAACAGGTGACTTTTCTGACGGGGTTGGGTGTAAATACTCATTATAATTGGACAGTAGAAATTTACTGTTTTGCATGTTGTTTCTCATGTTTTAATCTTTTAGGTACAAAATATTTATCATGTTAGTCCAAACTGAAAAAAAGCAGACAAGAACAAAAATTATGGACTATTTACCATGTGCCAGACATTGTCAGGTTGTCCCAACAATCATCACAATTACACTGTTAATTGGTTAAAATTCACATCATTTTCAAAAGACCCATTTTAGACTTTTTTTAGTCTAAGCCATTTTAGTCTTTTAGGCTTTTTTTTAGTCTAACCTTTAAGAGGTTACAACTACCCCAGTGGCTCTAGTCAGTAAGTGCTGGAGGTGGGATTCAAAAAGACATCTATCCAATTAGATCTCACCCCTTGCTACTTACCTCCCAATTTCACTGGGTGGCCAAGGATGTCATTTTTCTATTGCTAGATACAAATATAAATAAATATCCAAATAAACAGAATCTGAATTTTGTTTTTCAAAAATTACAGGATGTTTGAACTAGAAAGGAACTTGTAAATCTAGTCCAAAGGCCCTACTTTATAGAGGAAGCAATTGAAACTCAACAGAGAAAAAAGCGATTGACTCGATGTCATTCCTACTGTTGGTAGTGGACTTGCAAGTAGAATTCTCATCTCTTGAGCCATGCTAGAAACCCACTTACCATGACATAAATCAGATTAATGAATACCTAATGGTCGTGAGATTAAAGGTGTATCTAAACCAAACATGCCCTGTTTTGCCATGTTTGAATTTTTAGTTTTACTTCTCAGCAAATTGTGGTCTATAAAGATTTGAATGCTTTCCTTTTGAGTTTCTTTTGCTGGGTTTTTCATTAATTCTTTTCACTGTAGTATAAATGTATAAAAGCAAAACAAAACAATAACAATTAAATTAATATGCAAAAATGTTAAATTTTATGTGCCTAGTTTAAAATGACCTTAGCCTAGCATGGCTTAATGCAATGTTTGCCAGGACTTCCCTTCTTCTCCCACAGATCAATTAAATTCCTTTACTCTACATACCCTAGGATATATCACTCTTTTCTATTTGTTGTCATTCTCTCAGCCATGCCTGAACTATTATGATCAGGTTTTGGTTATAAAGATACAGCACTTTAATTTTAATTTAATTTTATTTTTGAGACAGAGTTTTGCTCTTGTCCCCCATGCTGGAGTTCAGTGGCGCTATCTCAGCTCGCTGCAACCTCCGCCTCCTGGGTTCAAACAATTCTCCTGCCTCAGCCTCCCAAGTAGCTGGGATTACAGGCACGTGCCACTATGCCCAGCTAATTTTTGTACTTTTAGTAGAAATGGAGTTTCACCATGTTGGCCAGGGTGGTCTCGAACTCCTGACCTCAGTTGATCCACCTGCCTTGGCCTCCCAAATTGCTGGGATTATGAGCCACAGCACTTGGCCCAAAGATACAACATTCTTTAGTCTGAGTTTCAGATACTATTCATTCTGAGGTAGAATGCATTTGGCAACTCAAAATATTCTTTACCTCTGTCCACAGAATTTCCATGAACTGATGTAATACAATAAATATACATAGAGCCGAAGTTCCCAATTCTTCCTGGTTTGCCAGAACCTTCTCAGTTTTACCACTGAAAGTCCAGGTCCAGGAAAAGCCCTCCATCTCAGGCAAGATGGGCTTAAAACAAATGTTCAGTTATATATTCCATATAATTATTAACTTGGTTTTACAAAGAACCCTACTGTTCAGACAAAGTAGAAATTATCAGCACAGTTTTGCAAAATTGTTTATATCCCAGTTCCATAATTAACTCTATAATATTAGGGACCACATAGACTTTTTATGTTTCAGTTTAATTATCTGTTAAAAATAAAAGCCACATGGCAAAATAAGTTACCCATATGTCATCTGATTACTCACTTACTCAAACTCTAGTAAAGGCTTACTTCTAGGCCTAGAATACCGACATGCTTCGGGTAATTATTCTAAGGCGTGCTGCCCCTAGTATTGTACCCAGCTACCTCTGTTTGTACAGTCTCCATAATTCTTTCAAGTTCCAACTCCATAATCCTTACCTGCTGGTCCCCTGGGTATCAGCACACATAGCATCCATGGGGCCTGGCACAAAGGACTTCCACTCCAAGCCGCAGCTTTCTATTCTAAGAGGAAAGAAGTTGGGATACCTGTCTCCTGGCTCTGCCATTTACAAGCTGCATAGCCTGCATCTATCATGAGTTCCTTTTTAGGGCTCTCTAATTTTATCAGTTCTTAGAAGGGAGATGGGGCAAAATTATCTTTCAGAATGTGCTAGGATTGTCCCTTCTCATATAACAAGTGTGTGAAAATTAGCAGAATGCTTATTAGATTATTCATTTAAAGCACTTGAAGCAATTTCTGGAACATATTCTGGCATTAGGAGGTTAACTATTATAATTATCTGGGAAAACCCTAAGAAGAAATAGGTTTAGAAAACTTAAGTGAGGTATAAAGACAACTGTGAAATATATACAGATTATTGTTACAGATTATTGTTAACTCTTTTAAAATGGTTATTGTACAATATATGGTATTATACTCTATGTTACTGTATAATATATTGTGTAATACCATATAGTATACTGTATACTCCAACATTATATATTATACTGTATAATACTACATATGTATGCTGGTTAAAATGAATGATTCCAAACCTAAGAGAGTCCTCAAATTCATTTGGAATTATTATCATTATTATTATTACTATTATTATACTTTAAGTTTTGGGATACATGTGCAGAACATGCAAGTTTGTTCCATAGGTATACACGTGCCACGTTGGTTTGCTGCACCCATCAACCCGTCATCTACATTAGGTATTTCTCCTAATGCTATCCCTCCCCTAGCCCCCTAACCCCCATCCGGCCCCGGTGTGTGATGTTCCCCTCCCTGTGTCCATGTGTTCTCATTATTCAACTCCCACTTATGAGTGAGAACATGCGGCGTCTGGTTTTCTCTTCCTGTGTTAGTTTGCTGAGAATGATCATTTCCAGCTTCATCCATGTCCCTCCAAAGGACATGAACTCATCCTTTTTTATGGCTGCATAGTATTCAATGGTGTATATGTCCCACATTTTCTTTATCCAGTCTATCGTTGATGGGCATTTGGGTTGGTTCCAAGTCTTTGCTATTGTGAACAGTGCTGAAATAAACATATGTGTGCATGTGCCTTTATAGCAGAATGATTTACAATCCTTTGGGTATATACCCAGTAATGGGATTGCTGGGTCAAATGGTATTTCTGGTTCTAGATGCTTAAGGAATCACCACACTGTCTTCCACAATGGTTGAACTAATTTACACTCCCACCAACAGTGTAAAAGTGTTCCTATTTCTCCACAGCCTCTCCAGCATGGGTTGTTTCCTGACTTTTTAATGATCGCAATTCTAACTGGCATGAGATGGTATCTCATTGTGGTTTTCATTTGCATTTCTCTAATGACCAGTGATGATGAGCTTTTTTTCATGTGTTTGTTGGCCGCATAAATGTCTTGTTTTGAGAAGTGTCTGTTCATATCCTTTGCCCTCTTTTTGATGGGGTTTTTTTTTTCTTGTAAATTTATTTAACTTGTTTGTAGATTCTCGATATTAGCCCTTTGTCAGATGGATAGATTGCAAAAATTTTCTTCCATTCTGTAGGTTGTCTGTTCACTCTGATGATAGTTTCTTTTGCTGTGCAGAAGCTCTTTAGTTTAATTAGATCTCATTTGTCAATTTTGGCTTTTGTTGCCATTGCTTTTGGTGTTTTAGTCATGAAGTCTTTGCCCATGCCTATGTCCTGAATGGTATTGTCTAGGTTTTCTTCTAGGGTTTTTATGGTTTTAGGTCTTACATTTAAGTCTTTAATCCATCTTGAGTTAATTTTTGTATAAGGTGTAAGGAAGTGTTCCAGTTTCAGTTTTCTGCATATGGCTAGCCAGTTTTACCAACACCATTTATTAAATAGGGAATCCTTTTCCCATTGCTTATTTTTGTCAGGTTTGTCAAAGATTAGATGGTTTTAGATGTGTGGTGTTATTTCTGAGGCCTCTGTTCTCTTCCATTGGTCTATATCTCTGTTTTGGTACTAGTACCATGCTGTTTTGGTTACTGTAGCCTTGTAGTATAGTTTGAAGTCAGGTAGCATGATGCCTCCAGCTTTGTTCTTTTTGCTTAGGATTGTCTTGGCTATATGGGCTCTTTTTTTTTGTTGTTGTTCCATATGAAGTTTCAAGTAGTTCTTTCTAATTCTGTGAAGAAAGTCAATGGTAGCTTGATGGGGATAGAATTGAATCTATAAATCACTTTGGGCAGTAGGGCCTATTTTTTGTGTTTATGGGAGTTCTGTAGATTATAACCTTGTTTAGATCTATTATTTTTTGTCTGTTACATGTATGGTTTATCATGAGGTAAATTGTGCCATTCCATGAATTGGGCTAAAATTGGAGAGGTCATGGGTGTTAGTCTGCTTTGTGTTGCTACCAAGAAATAGCTGAGGCTGGGTAATTTATAAAGAAAAGAGGTTTTTTGGCTTACAGTTCTGTAGGCTATGTAGGCAGCCTAATGCCAACATCTGCTAGGCATTCGGTGATGCCTCAGGAAGCTTTTAATCAGGCAGAGGGGAGCAAGATATATGACAAGAGAGGGAGCAAGAAAGAGGAGGAGGAGGCAGGGTGTTTTTAACAATCATATCTTGCATTAACCAATAGAGGGGAAAACTCAGTAATTATCTTGGGTAGGTCACCAAGCTACTCATGAAGGTTCATCCCCATGACCCAAACACTTTCCACTAGACCCCATCTCCAACATTGTGGGTCACATTTCAACATGACATTTGGAGGGGATAAATATCCAAACTATAGCCTCATGATTCTCCTTCTTATTCTTTTGCTTTGGGTCAATTGCCGTCAGTTGGCTGAACTTAATTCACAGATAACTGAATTAAGGGCAAATCAGCATAAAAGTGAGTTAAATATCATACATAAAACAGGTTAATACATAACTAATGAAATAGTTAAATAAAAAGAAAAGTAAAATAATGAACTTAGGAATTATATAGATTATTTCGATGTAATAACTGGGATACTACTGGTATCAGAATGTTGATTTTATTAGGTGCAATGAGAAAGTCACTTAAAATTTTTATATGAAAGCCAGATGAAAATGAATGAATATAATAACATATAGATGAAATAATTAGCAAATATTGGATCCAGTTTGAACTGTACTTTCCTTCTTGATTCCAAAATGTTTTGAATTAACTGATGAGCTCATACAACATAGATAGAAGTATCCAAGAGTACATCATACAAAAAATTTTTGTTCCAGAGAGAGCTGATACCCTCGGTGTAATCCGAGTTCTGTTCCACAGGAAACTTACCTCCCCCACTCACCCACACACTTCACCAAAGTTTGGTGTTTTTAATATTTTTTAAGTCTATATTTTAGCCAGAAGGATTTATATTAAGCATAAGACATCAAGTTGTAGAGAGATGAAGAATGAAGGTCATGACCTTTCTATTTTATCTCTCTATTACTCTCAGCCTAAAACTGGCTCCTGGGGTAATGCCTATTTCTGTAAGAAATTCTTTTCACTGATCTCTTCTTTGTGGCCCTTATAATAGTCTGTATTCAAGAGCATGTAAGCATCTAACGTACATGTACAGAAACTTCTTCAAGGGAGAGGAACCTGGCTCCCAAGGCCTGTAGGCTGCCACTTGACACCAGGAATTCTGAAGTGCTTGAACTCAGAAGAAATTATTCTTCTCCTGTATCCTGATTAAAAAAGGGCAATTCATAACTTATTTTAAGAGGCTTTAGACTCTAGGTGCTAGGCCATTTCCCTTTTCTCTTTACAGGTGGTTTATAGAGTATGATTTTACAGTTTTCTTTGTGTTTTTAATGTATTTTAAAGTAAACTATTAAGTAAATGGAATCTGATGCTGGCAGTAACTTAAACATGTTAATTCTTTGATATACCTCTTTAATAAGCATGTATGTGTATATATATGTATGTATTTATTTTTTCCTTTTGGAAGGCTCACTTTAGTTTTCTTCTTGTTCTTTTTTTTTTTTTCCTTTGATATATCTGTGTAGCTCAGCCCAGTCACTACTCATTAAAAATTCTGCCAATGTCTATATGATCTTTAAGGTCAAAATAATCTTTAAGGTTTAATGTTTATGTTTAAAATTGCTTGGCACAAATCCTCCTAATTCTTCTTGAATATCATATTACAATTATGCATATGTAAACTGCAGCAATTGCACAGGTGTGTTATTTGATAAATGAACCATGTTAGCTTGACTTTCATAATTACATTTTCACCTCATTTTGTCTTCTGCCATCTCTCTGTGAGCCTTTGATTTCTCTGTTGAATAGTATAAAATCTTCTGTGATTTGAAATTATTTCATCTGACGTTAGAGGAGGTTTTCAGTCTCTCTCAGGTGCAGTATTATGAGCAAGTCAAATGTTTGCTCTCTGTTCTGTAACTACAACCTGTGAAACATTTGTACTAGATTTAGCATCGTAATAAATCACTAAATTAACCTATTTCATGAATATAAAATGAAATAATTTAGTGAGAAAGAAATTGCTTAATAAGATTTGCTAAGTATTATCTCACAATCCGAAGCATATTTTCAGAGGTTAGATAATTTATAAAGAAATTAAGATGTAAATAACAAGATGATTATGCAATTTGTCCAATATTTTTGATAGAACATGACCATCACCTTATTTCACATTAACTCATTTGATTTTCTTGGCTTTTTAAAATAGGAATGGCTGATATTTTTGTTTTCATTTTGCCAATAGGGACTCAGTCACAGAGGTTATGTCATTTGCCTGAGGTTTCTGCAGCTAGAAAGCACAATAACTCAGAAAAGAAGATATTCAGTCACAACTAAGCATCTATTTCTGTAAAACCCAATAAAAAACTTTGCTCTGAATAAACTATGTGCTTATTTTTTTTCAGCCCCATCTAGATTTAAACCTCTCTAGTGATTGCAGACCCCTTTTTTGCACTGTTTGATAGATGGGCATAGGGAAATGTTAAGTTACAAAGAACATTAGTTCGGAATGTCTTACATGCATTTCCCTAGAAAGGCTTCCACCATGGTTTGTATAGTTTATGTTTTCTTCTCTGTACTCTTTTTCCTCCCTTCTCTACCTCATTTATTCACTATTTACAAAATCTTATCAGGCAGCCAATTTATTTGAAGTATGAACCTCGGAGTTAGGAATGCCAAGTTGAATGAAAAGATTCTTTTTTTTTCCTTTTTTTTTTGTTTTGTTTTGTTGAGACAGAGCCTCACCCTGCCACCCAGGCTGGAGTACAGTGGTGTGATCTCGGCTCACTGTAACCTCCGCCTCCTGGGTTCAAGCAATTCTCCTGCCTCAGCCTCCCCAGTAACTGTGATTACAGGTGCCCACCATCATATCAGGCGAATTTTTGTATTTTTAGTGGAGACAGGGTTTCACCATGTTAGCCAGGCTGGTTTCAAACTCCTGACCTCATGATCCACCCTCCTTGGCCTCCCAAAGTGCTGGGATTACAGGCATGAGCCACAGTGCCTGGCCTCAAAAAAAAAAAAAAAAAAAGATTTTTGATATTAAGAAACATACATTTTAATTGAAGAGTCAAATAATTAAATTAATTCCTACCATAGAGTGTGCAAAGAAAACAGAAGTTGGAGGTTGGGTGGGTAGAGAAGGGTGATCTAAATCAAATGTGGTGTGTAAGTGTGGATATTGTGGGCATCGCTAATTTTATGTTTTTCTTAGATGAACAGACTTAAAATGAATTACATCTATGGACAGCGCATCTCATTGTACTTCATAGATTTTAATTCACAGTAATAGCACATATCTGGGTGGAGACCAAATTTAGATTAAGCGAAAAAGTCTCTACCCCACACATTTTTTCCATTTAAATTAAGGTTAAAAATAGATTTTTTTTGCTTCTTGCCACTAGTATGACATCAGAAAGCTATTCTCATAAGACTCACATTGACATTAACCTTAAAGATTTTGTGCCCTTGAAGAATTGCAGACTATATTATTTACCAGGAAACACTCCAAAACAATTTCCATCTTGACAGTGATGATGCTACCTATTGTATCCAGAAAATGTGATATGTAACAATTCCAAGTAGTTATTTTATGGGCTCCCTTTATACAATAATTCTGAAGGGAAAGCTTTGAAGTAGCATGCAACAAGAACAAGCATGGATTGGAAATGAAATATAGCCTCTCAATTAAAAGAAACCTGCCGTATATTGTGGCCAGTCACTCTTCTGATATGTTTGCTTGGTATCTTATGCACAATAATACACTGGGGTTAGTGGATTCAAGGTTAAAATTTATGGTTACTATCTAAAGGCATATTTCAGACTATTAATGAAACTTTTGTTTTATTGAATAATTTTCAACGCAAAAATTACTGTAAACTTTATGTGAAATCTTTTTAAATGTAACAAAAAAAAACCTTCATAAGTATTGAGGTCAAAACCAATACACTTGATTGTTTTGTTTTCAATAAGTATCTCCTGTAAAATAACTAATAAAATTTTGATTTCTCCCTGTATATAGCGGAGAAAATAAAAATATACTAATACAATGTTCATTTTCTTTTTTTATTCATTTATTTATTTTTATCCCAAATGAAATTTTATGAACAGGTATCAAAATTAATATTAAGTGATATCCCTGACTACAGATATTTTTTCTGATCACTTAAATTCACACCAGAAAATTTAACTGGAATATATATTAAATATTGATTTTTAAGCATTATGTTAGTACTGATTCCTAATCTGATGTAGATCAGTAGGAGCTCTACATGCAGTTTGGCTTTCATATTTCTAAGAGCATAGTACATTTAATTTAAGGAGACAAGGAAAACTTAAAGTAGTTCAGCATTTCTGTTTTCCTCTAATCCCTAGAGATAAGGACAAATAATGCAAGTAAATTTAGCCGCAGTTTTAATCAGATTTAGTCTAGAGACAGAGGATTTTTCCCTGAATGTAATTTAGAAGGATATATGATTTGAAATATAGCCTAAAAATGTTAGATATTATTTTAAGTACTTTTTATTAGCTGTATTTTATATACATCTATGAATAAAGAAATCAAGTCATAGAGGCAATTAAAAGCTTCTCTAGAATTATACCCCTAGTGGGTAACAAAGAAAAAATATAAGCCCTATACTTAAGTTTCTAAGGTGAGTGGTCTTTCTAGTCTTTTACCCTTCCTTTAACCTCTGGTCTTTCTATTACTGACCAGGTCAGAAAACACTACTTCATGCAAAATGTTGGCATCAATATACATATCCCATATTGCCTTGTGCAGTGCATGTAGAACAAATTATGCCATGGGCCATCATTTGCACTAATAAGGTCAGTGAAAACAATGCCTTTTGAATATTGAGCCAGTTTTATACCACATACCAATCTTATGGCAAGCCTGAAGAAATTGTTTTTAAATTTATTTTACATTCTTATTCAAAAGCGTTTTCAAATCAAACATCCTTCAGACGTCCTTTAACTATTTTGCTGGGGCTTAGGAAAAATGCAGAGCAATACACTTTCAGGTGTACACTGTACAGTATAATTTGCATACAAATGCATTTTTACTGAAAAAGATCAGGCCAGAGTTTTAAATATGTTTCTACATTGAACTTTAAGGTATCTTGTAAGGTTAAATATGATATAAAATTTGAAATTCTCTCTAGTTCTACCTACTCCATATGAAATAAGTTTGTGTTTTGCAGGGTATGGAGACTGGTTTCATTGAAGCTGCTGCAGAATACTCACAGACATTAAACAACATTAACAAATCAGATCATTTAATATCTTTTTATCTTAATATCTTATGCTTAATGAAGGGCTTTCATACCAAAATATTCATTTCTGATGGATATTCATATTTGGAAGTCTTGACAGAATAAAAGGATTGGGAGACTTTTCCCCAATGTCACAGAAAACATTAGTCATACAACCTAAGTCCAGTTACAGAATTTAAGCATGTCCGTATAGCTTACTATATCAATGTATAAAAATGATGTGAAAGGTAAGCAGATAATCATATTATCCAGGTACCCAATAAGATGAAATGCATATAGAGCACCCTCTAAAGTATTAGAGAAGCCAGACAACCAAGGGGAAATAGAAAAGCTAAAGAGGGCTTATTCAGATAAGATTATTTCAGGGTCAATGAAGCTGGTAAGGTATGTAAAGATAATTGAAAAGGATTTCTATTAATTCACATTTTTTAAAAATAATGACAGAACAAAAATTGTATATGCTATTTCTTGATTAGCATGTGTTTAAGTAAATAGGCTAACTGCGGATTTAAAACATAAAAATAGATTAGATATAAATTATAAAGGACTCGGGGAAGTGGTATTTGGGGAAGACATGTTGAAAATTCCTTGCATATTTATATATAACATCTAAAATTCATTCACTTGGAAAATCTTTCTCAAGGATGTGTTATATGGCAGGCACTGTTCTAGGCACCAGGGATACAATAGTGTGTAAACAATACAGCCATAGGCTGTATCCTCATAATGTCTATGATGACTGACCTCCTAGAACATTTAAAAGATTTGCAGAAATAATTATGTGGAATCGAGTGTTTGTACATGATAAATTGATAAGGGATCAAGTGACTAAAATTTTAACTATAAAAAGGGAAAAATGATCATTCCAGTATAAAATCGATGACCTTTTTCTGTGGCCCCATAAAATAATTATTGCCTGATTTTTGATTTAGCACTACTGTGGATCAAATATTTATAACATCTAGGAGTATTGTTTCATAAAAATAGTATGTAAATATATAACTGAATTACTACATAATGAGGAAATTCCCATGGGCAAAAAATTACCAGGATTATGTATTCTGATACATGAGCACAGGAATCTGCCTGCTTGGGCCATCTGCCTACACCATGTGGTCCACAGCACTGCCTTTAAAGGGCTATATGTGTAGGGGACATAAGACAATGTCTGAAGCCTGCACAAAGCCAGAACCTCTGAAAGGAGACGCATGGAATGAAACAGGGATCTAGACAAACAGCCCTACCTCGCAGAAGGAATTTTTTTAAACTATTAGTAATAGCAATAACATTTTTTTGAAAAAAAATACGCATCTACAGTCGATTGCTCTGGACATTGATTCTGGGTGAAAGGGAAGATCTCCCCTGATAATTCAGCACGTGATTGGTCCTCATTTGAGTTTGAGGCTAATATTCACATTCTCTTTATGGCTTGAATGATACCAAGTCAATCTTTAAGAGGTTGAACATGTTGGGAGTGCTTTCTGAGAAAATCTTAGGCAAATATCCTCTTGAAGAAAATATCTCAAATAAGTACCAAAAATATAAACAAGAAAACCAGCCAACATTGGTAACAATACTTCAAAATCAGTTTGGAATAATTAGATACTTATTATAAAATATATCTGGTTAGTATATTTAAAAAAATAAAAGAGGACAAAGTAAAGTTATGCCTGAAGATAACAAATGTTCAGGTAGACAAAAAGAGAACTGTGTAGAACTTTTTCTTTTCTGAAAATGAAAAATATAATAATTGAAATTAGAAACTGAATAAATTAGCTAAACAGAAGATAATTCAAACTTGAATGAATAATCGTAAACTGAGAGACAGAACTAAAAAATTAGCAAAGATTGTATCACGAAGAAAAACAGATGCAAAATAATAAAGAGAAATTAAGAATTGGAGAAATTAAAGTGAACAGGTCAAGCACTAATCTACTAAAACCTCCTGCGAACCATGAGAGGAAGAGATTATTGAAATGAAGTACTAGGCAATACTTGAACGAGTAACAGAATTTTCAAGAACTGAAGAAAGGTAATTTTCAGCTTCCCAAAGCCTAACATATTCCAAAACAAAGTAAATTACTAGAAATTTATACTCAGAAAGGAATAGAATATACCTTCATGATCTGAGAAAAAATAACTTGAATCATATGCCTAGAAACATTTCTAAAAATGAGTGAAATAAAGTGGATAAAACGTGTGTGTGTGTGTGTGTGTGTGTGTGTGTTTTGTCTCACAGAAGTTGAGAGAATTTATAACCAATAGATCCTTGCTAAAGGATCTTCCAAGAACTTCAGGAAGAGAAAAGATTTTTTTCCCCAGAAGGGCAGTATGAGATTTTTTTATAAAGGAACATATAAATCTACACAAACATTGACTTTATGAAACAATAACATCATGACCCAGTGTTAAAACAAAATAGGATGAAAGTAAAACACTGGAAAAAGTATAATTTGGGAAATGACACAAAAAAGCCATTTGTTTTCCAATGGTGTAGTAAAGACATCATAAAGACTGTTCAGTTATATGCTATACTAAATTTCAAGTATGGCCATAAAAATATGAGAAATAGTGTTTATTTAAGGTTAGCAGAGGAGGAACAATTAAATGGGGAAAAATTGACAAAAGCGGAACATATAAAATATGCCATTAATTTACTCAATGCAAATGGGCTATATCCCTCCCTTAAAAACAAATATGTTCAGAATCTATTTATAAAATTCTCATCTCAATCTGTTTACAAAAGACACAGATGAAGCATAAATAGTAGAAGTTTTCAAAGGGTAAGAAAAAAATAACGTTAGACAAAAACGAAATAATTAAAACTGTGACTACTACGTTAATATAAAAATGTACTTCAAGTAAAAAGCATTTTTGAAAATAATGGATACAAACTTCAACTCAACAGAGAGATGCACTTAATGTGTAGATTCCTTGCCCATAATGTGTAGAGGCGTGTGTGTGTGTGTGTGTGTGTGTGTGTGTGTGTATCACTTGACAGAACTTCAAGGAAAACTTAGAGAAAAATTGTAATACACCTCTCCCATTAGTTGATATTTTAAGGAAGTGGAAATAGGAAGGGTATTAAAATTTTTGTACACATTATTAACAGGTTTAATATGATATATATTTAGAGAATGCTTCACACAAGAACTGGAAAATACAGCTTTTTTTCCAAGCACACTTGGAACATTCTAAAAATTAACTAGATACTAGGCAATAAAGAATCAAATAACTGGAATAATATGAAACAATGTCTAATCACAATGTCTTAAAGTTGGAAATCAATATTATGAAATAAATATAAAATATCTATGCTTGCAAATTTAAAAACACATTTCCAAATAACTCATTTGTCAAAGAATAATTCATAATATAAATATATATTAATAAGATCATACTGAATACATAAACAATAATTAAAATACTAAAAATTATAGGATGTCTTTAAAGGGGCAGAGGAAAACTTGTAGCTTTGTTTCTATTGGAAAAAGAAGCTAAAGATTAATAAGCTAAATGTTTATTCAAAGAAGTTAGAGAAAGAAAAACAGAATAAATACTACTGAAGTAAAAGGTAATGAAAATTAAGAGAATTTAATGAAATAGAAATAATACAGAGGATTAATAAAGGTACATCATAGTTCTTAGGGAAGATGAACTTTGGCTGCTTTGGCAAGATGGATCAAATAACATATGGAAACTTTTAAAATAATATAAAGAATAAAAACAGGTATATAACTACAAATGTTGAGGAAATCTAGAAAGATAATTAAACAATGCAAGAATAAATTGATGTCAACAAATATGAAAGCTTAGTTAGATTTCTAGAAAATTGCACATTGCTAAAATGGAAGCAACAATAATACAAAAATGACATAATTCTGTAATTATTTTTAAAAAATGGATCATTGGTTAAGAATCTTCCCAGAGCGTACAAGTGTAGGAGATCGGTCAGAGTCGTGGGAAAAACTACAGGGAAAGGGTGCAAACCTTCTGAAAGTTCAGAAGGTTCTGCAGAGCCCCTTGGGGGAGAACAGCTGAAGGTAGCTGTTCTGTAACCGTGAGGCAGAGGGCAAGGAGTAGGTACAAGCGAGTGTAGGGGAATTTTTCTTAAACAGGCTTGTTTTCTTATGTTGACCAGGAACTGACATTTGATTATCTGTGAGACATTCCCTGAAAGGGGAACAATAAATGTTAATTACCTACAGGTTGTGTTTGCTCCAGGTTTTCAGCATTGTGCCTGCACTGAATCAAAGCAAGCAGCTCCAGCTTCTCAGGGCTGCTTTCCAGACACTAGAGCCAGGCAGTCACCTAGCTGCTCTTACACTGCATACCTGTGTCTGAGTACTCATTTCATCTGCTGGCCAGAGTCTGTGGGACAGACTTGGCATATATGAGGCATGGTGAGTTTTATCGAAGTTAACTAAAAATTCAAAGAAGAGTTAATTTGATAGTATACAAAAATCTTCTAGAAAATAAGAGAAAAGAAATACTTCACCACTCACTTAATATTCATCACTCTTTTAGTTTTCATTCCAAACCAGACAAGGACACCAAGACAAAGAAAACAAACAGGTCAATTTCACTCATATGAGTAGATGCCAAACTTTTTGAGAAAAAAAAACAAAAACTGAACAATATTTTAAAAATATAATACCATGATTTACAAATGTACAAATAATGTGATGTTGCTTCCACATTAGAAAATCCACTATATCAATTACAAAACAGTGGGATTAAAGGAGAAAACCATTCAAATATCTTAATAGATGCGACAGGAAAATCATAATAAAACTGCTCAAAATTAGGACTAGAGGGAAACTTTCATAATCGGATGAAGTTTATCTATACTGACCTACAGCAAATTTCATATATCAGTGAATTATTAGAACCATACTATTTAAAATCAGAAACAAGACTTAAATGTACATTGTCAATATTCCTGCTAAATATTATTCTAGACTTTCCTAGCTATGTAGCTAAGAAATAAAAATAAATAAAAGGAATAAGAATTTAAAAAGAAGAAACGAAACTGTTATTGGCAGTTGATATGATAGCCTTGAACAAGGATCAGCAAACAATGGCCCACAGGCAAAAGCTAGCTCACCACCTGTTTCTGTAAATGAAGTTTTATTGGAACACAGCCATGCCATGCTTATTCATTTGCGTATTGTCTATGGCTGCTTTCGTGCTACAATGGCACAGTTGAATAATGGCTACAGAGACCATATGGCCCCCAAAGTCTAAAATGTTTACTATCTGGCCAACCCCTGGACTAGAATTTAAAATTATTAGAATTAAAACAATTTAGGGAACTGTCAAATATGTCAATAAAACTAACTGAATTTCTTAAATATGTCATAAGCACTTAAGACATATTGATATACATATATGTATGCACATTCAGTCACAAAGTATTTCAGAAATAGTAGTGAAACTAACAGAATTACAGAAATTATCGTTTTAAGAACACAATTAAAATTAATCAAAGAATTTGAGGAAAACTGAAATAGATGGAGTGATATAAAGACACCATACTCATGGGCAGAAAGACCAAACATGGGAAAGACTCAAGTCTCTAATATCCCCAAATTCCATTTAATTCCTATCAACTGCAACAGAGTTTCTCATGGAATTTAAAAACATATTTTTAAAATCTATATAAAAGAGGAAAGGATTAAGAATATTTAACATATTCCTGAAGAAAAAGGTTGGCAGATATTCTTCTATCAGATGACACATTACAAAATAATATTTAAATCCAAATACTTTTGAGGTAGGAAAAACACGAATAGAAAAGATAAGGAAACACAGGCAGATGCAGATAAATATGAAAGCTTGATCTATAATGAATGCCTGAATGAAAGCTTGATCTATAATGAATGCAGTATTAGAGTCTCCTGAGAAAAAAGATACATTATTTAGGAAATAGTACAAGAGAATTGTTTATCCATAAATATACACAAACAATTTTACATAGATTAAAACATTAATTGTGCAAAGAAATATGTAAAAATTTTAAGTAGAAAATATTTGTCACATTTTATAAAACTGGAGTAGGAGATTCTTTCTCTGGAAAATATAAAATGCAAAAAACGTAAATGAAAATTTGACATATTTGACACCACTAAAATTAAGAAGAGTTGTTTAGCAGTGTACCTCATAAAAATAGTGAAAGCACAAATCATGTCCATACAAATTTCCCATGTAGTCAGCCAACAATGTGTTAGTATCTAGAATATGTAAAGATGCATTCCAAAATAATAAAAATACACAAATATACTAATAGAAAAATAACCACAACAAACAAAACAAGAATGGAAAATGAACTTGTGGAAAATGTGCTTAACTCATTTGTTTTCATTTAAATGCAAATACAAATTACAGTATGTGAAACTTTACACCCACTGGCAAAAGTTTAATAAATTGAAAATAGCTCAGAAGTTTTTATTTCTTGTTGAGAACATGAACTCGTACAACTACTGCAATTCAGTAGTCTCATTCCTAGATCTACACCCCGGTGGATCTCCCAAGTACACCCGGGAAACATCCACAAGAATGTTTAAAGCAGCAGTGTGTGTAGCAACAAATTCCTGGAGATGAGAAAACTGAAGGAAGAATCCCTCACAATGAATCTCCAAAGCAAACTACTGAGTGAATAAAGCAAGATGCACAGGAGTACCTACCATGTGATTCTATAAATAAACTATCCCAAAAGATGCAAGACAAGACCTAGTCATATTTAGGAATACATATGTATGTGGTAAAACCATGAAGAATATCAAAGGAAGGGTCAATCTGAAATGTGGTTCAATGTGTACATCTGGACAGAAGAGGGAAATCGTGTTAATAACATTCTCTTCATTCCTGGAAGTCACTAAAAGCTGCTAACTTTGTCATTTTAATTTGTGCATGTAGGTTAACTATACTCTTTGGTATGAATGATATATTTTTATAATGAACACCTATAGAATATTATAGAATAAACTAGAAAAATGGTAAATAAAGAGCATCTTCCTACAAATAATTAAGCTTAAAGGTTTGATACCCAAATAAAGTTTCATCTCAAATAAAACTTCTCTACAATACAATGATTCATTTACAACCTACCAATACAGCTTAAGACCATCACTTCTCACCTCCATGGCCAGGCACACACACATACATGTGGTCACTAACAATTTTTGATAGCTGAGGGCTTTGATGTGGCATTCAGCTTCTAGATTTTACATAGTGTAGGGTAAAAAAGAAGAAAAACAAATACCACCACATACCATTTGTAATTCTTTGTTTTTCAGAGTCACATTGGAAAATGTGCTGTATCCATTAACCTTTTTGCAAAGAGCAGGAGGAAAGCTAGTTAACATTTGACAGCTTCGCAGAGTCTATTGACTTCTAATGAAAAATATACTGCTACCTCTATTTTCTGTATACTTGTCAGTTGCAGAGCATTTGTTACAAGAAGAGCCATTACCATTACTGTGTTTTACTTCTCCAATCCCCCATATTCTGCCCGTAAATATAAATTGAGGGTGATCTTAACTTATTACCATATTAATTTTAATTTTCTCATTCAGTAATCCCATATTAACCATTTGCTTGTTAATGGTTTATTCTGTACATAATAAATGAATTTTACAGTTCTTGTAAATAGTACTTGATAGTGACTCTCTAGGATAGCTCAGAGTTAACTATCCTGCCTTTAAACACTAAGCAAGAAAAGGCTAATAGAAACAACAGTCTTCTCTGGCCTTGTATCCAGCATGTTGTCATAATCACAGAATGATTAAAAATGATGATGGTATTATAAAATATTTGTGCAAGGGAGAACAAAGATGCAGGTGAATAATAATAACATGGTAGTAGAGTCCCAGAAAGAAAAAGGTGAGAAGTTTCCAGTCTAAAATGTAATCAATCAGTAAGTGGATGACTTCCCTGGCATATAATTGATAGCCTGGGATTTCAATCAGTAATTTTCTATTACATAAGCCTTTTATTTCTGTGAGGTAATTCAAAACTCCCCAGAGTTGATGGTCAATCCTTAAAAATGCAGGCAATAGAGCATATACCCTTTTCCATCTTTTAAAGCTATCTGTACCCATATCATCCTTAACGTTTAATTTTGGAACTGATGCAATTATTAGGATGACTCTAACTTCAAGTAACAGCCTTTGTTAGCTGTGCTAATTCAGACACACACACACACACACACACTACACAGTAATAGGTTCAGAAATCAATTCCCAAGGCTAGCTAAATCTGTAGCTGAATACTCTCAGTGAAGACCCAGATTTATCTCTGTCTCTTCACTCTGCCTTCCTTAGTATCTTGACATTTGTTCTCATCCTGTTACCTCCTCTTCCTGAGGAACCTACATGCCGTGGTCTCAGACAATAATTTCTAAACAATTGAGAGGCAAGTGGTGAGTTCATTCTTTCTGCATCTTTCTTAGAACAAAAAAACCAAAACACACAAATAAACCTACTTCCTAAAAATGATTCCTCTCATCCCCCCACCCACAGAATCTTATATCTCATTAGTTAAAATTGTGTCACACCGATTCCTACATCAATCACCAGCAAGATGAATCGATTGACTTAGACTAAATATGATTTACTCCCCATCTTGCTATCAGCTGGGCAGGTATGCAATCTTTACTGAAAAGCAGGATGATTTGATATAGTAACAAACTCAGCATCCTGTGGGCAGACAGCTAATAGGCAAACAAGCGTGCCACAAAAATGGAAAAGTCTTCTAGAACTTTCTATGCAGTGCCTTTGCCTAAATCTCAGGCCTAAATAATCTCTGTTCATTTGACTATTATATCTATCTTTTTCTTAATAATGCACAGGAGAAGTCATTATAGTATTTCGGTACTCTATTTTGAAGTGTCTTAATACGTCAGTAAAATAACTTTTTTCTTCTAGTATCTCCTATTTCTATTTAAGCAGTAGAATATTTTATGTTGTAGGTTATTTGTAAAATATCAAAACAAAAGGAAGGAGCCAATTCTTAGACATTCTATAATATCTCTCAAGGAAGATATTTAGACTTCTGAATGATGGGAGAATAAAAGGCAGAGGAAACAAACACACTTTAAAAAAATACTCACCTTTTAGTGCAAGAGGGATACAATAAGAAATCCAGGAAAAAAGACAGAACAGAAATTTGACTTTTATCTATTCATTCTTCTTACCTTATCATGTTTTTAAGTGGAAATATATACTATAATGTTATAGTGGGAGTTAACGGTAGAGAAAATGTATGATAAAGAACTTGCTAAGTTTTTAGAAATAGATTTTCTGTTTTTGCATGCCATTTTTTAGGAACCCGTTAAGTCTCTAAGTGACTCAAATATATATAGAAAGAGAAAGAAAAAATGGGGAAATACAGAGAAAGCAAACTTAACAATTGGGAGGTATCTGGTGCATGTCAGGTACAGGACTAGAATTTTTACCCACTTTCTGGCATGAGAGACTTGAAAAATACACACGATAACTACCATTTTTGAGATGGAGAAACTGTTAAATTATGTGGGTTGCCCTTTTGCTGACAGGAGGCATGTGTAACAGAATTGAGGATAAAATGTCTCTCTGACCACACAGTCCATACCAGACATAGGACACAGGGGTCCTAGCCATTTGCCTCAGCCTGCCACATTACTAAAACACTCAGGGGAAAATGAGATGAAACAAGTAAAAATACTTAGAAATACTATATTTAGGGTCTAAAAAATTGGTTAAGTCTATGCATTAAGTAATGAAAATAATGATGAGGTGAAAAATGTCAAAGTGTTCTTTCAAAGTGGCCTTTATGTAGAGCACGTGGAATCCCATTTCTATTCTCTCTAATTGCTGGAAACAAATAATGTGAAAGCCAGAGGCAAGTATATGTCTTTAGTACCAAAGTGAGATGTAGACAACTTCTGCTTTTTGGAAAATATTCTTTTTTATGTGTCTACAGTTATAAAATGTACACTTTTAAAATAGAACATATGCTTTTTGACCCCATTTCAAATAAGAAAATTGAAAATCGTGGGAAGGTCTACATTGCAAGATAGACTGTTGAGACGGAGTGATGGGGAGGGTTGTCAGGGGAGGGAAGCAGTGGTGATGATGATGGAAAAACACCTTGTAGGGCAGCTGCATCAGGCACTATTCCCACATGTTTCACATTGTATGTAGCTCAGTGTCTGAGTGCAGGCTGTGCACCACACCACACAGTGAGAAGTATGAAACTGAGTACCAATGAAAAAGGATTTTATCGCAGTGTTTCACAATTGCCAAAACACCTATGCAACAAAATGCTCCCTGTTCAAAAAATGATATCTGCCTGTGGTCATGGTTCTTAGGTTCACAGAGTTTGCCAGCCCAATGGATATTACTGTAAAAAATGTGTTCATGATGTAAATATTAAAAACAATTTAGAATATTATAATGTAGATTATTGAAGGGAAAAGCAAATGCAGGAATTAGGATTCATTCATTTTTTGACACAATTTTGTTTTCTTCATTTCTGATTTTATTAGTCATGGAAATAGACTGATTTTTGAAGCTTTTAAATTCATGCAAAACAATTTTCAATGTGTAGAATTTTAGTCAGGGCTACAAATAAACATTACCTGGAAAAAACACGTTTTTAACAAGATCATGTTAAATAAAAGCACTAGGCTCTTGGTCATTAAAAGTTTTCCTTCATAAGTTTTAAATTCTAATAGACCAATGCAGAAAATGAAGATCATTTTTATGGCCCATAATTAAACTGGCTAAACTAAAACTTTCTTACCTGTGAACTTGCTGCCTCCATGAAAGAGATTAAAGCATGTCCTCTATGTCCAAGGAGAACACATCATCAGGAGTGCAGCTGTTGTACTTTATTTTCTTTGTGGTTCTTCACTTCAAGGTTATCATATGTAGAGGAAGTATTAGAGGAAGAACAGAGTTAGAAGAATTCTTTCTGGGATTCATTGTCCTTTATCTGAAATATCTATCATTACATTACTTCAGCTAGAAAGTGGCAGAACCAATTCCTGTGAGACAATTTCTCTGTACCATTTCCATGGCCTTGAGCACTTTAACCTTGATTTTGTAGACTTGTGTGCATATCACTTCTAGAATGTACATTTCACTGGAGGGCAGGGTCCTTATTTGTTTGATTCATTCAAGAAATATTTGTTGAGCATGTGACTGATGTCATAGAAACATAAAGATGGATAAGACAAACCATTGGTAGTTGAGGGAAGACATAAGAAAGCCAATAATGATAATACCAGGAGAGAAACAGACAAGAGTAGTATTTCAAAAACATAAATTCAGTCATAGCAGAAATCAGATGGGCCAATGCAGAACAGATAGTTGCAACTGTGCTTAGGGACTAGAGAAGCTGTCACAGAGGCAGTTGCATTTAGCATGAGTCATAGAGATAAGCATCCATGGAGGAAAAGCTTTTTTGAAATAAACAGTGTTGGTGAAGGTGCTACATCATGAAAACCAGGGCATGCCTAAAGAAGTTACAGAAATTCACTACATCCATAAAGTAGGATGTGCAATGTTAGAAAGTTTACACTTTATCCCAAACCTATTAAAAAATGTTTGTCTGTGACAAAATCAAATTTCCTTGCTAAGAGGACCAATCCTGTGGTCAGTCCTGTAGCAACTATGAGATGTGTGAGGTCCATCAGATTGAATTAGGGCACGTCTGGTGGCAAGTAACAGAAAATCAACCTCAGCTCATTTATAGCCTAAAGATGTCTAACTGGCTCATATCTAGTTTCAAGGTGAAATCCCTGTATGTGTTCTGTCAGAACTTGGACTCCATTTCTCTGTGGATCCTTACTCTGAACTCCTTCATGAGTTGATTTTCCTTGGGCTATTTCCCCTTATGGTACAAAATGGCTGCCACCAATAACTGGGATTATATTTTTGCTCTTTCACATTTGAAGAGGAGTATTTTTTTCCCACCACGATTAAACAATACATCTAAGTTTTATTAGCCTAACTTGAACACTGCAGCATGAGGAATGAGATTATGCACATTAGTTTACGCCGATCAGAGCCGATATATAGAGCTGGGAATTACATTGACCTGAACTACTGGGGAGAGAGACACAATGGTGGAAACTTGGTTTCCAAAAGGACATTATGAAACTTGTTAAAAAGAAGAGACAGGGGTGGGAAGTGAACTGGAAGTAAGAATGGCTGCTGGAAGGAAACCAGCAAATGTACATAAAAGAATATACTCTTTTCATGGTCCAGGCCAGAAATGACAAGAACCTGAATTTATATATTGGAAATGGAAGTAGAGAGCAGTGGATGGTTTTGAGAAGGTGTCAATGGATTGAATCTGACAGATGTCTAAAGGGGAAAAATGAAGAATGGCTCCAAGTTTTGTGGTTTGGGTAAATGGAAACATGGTAGTGGTAACCAAAATACAGAAAATAGAAGGAGGATTAAATCTCATAAAAGGAGAAAAGGGTACGATTACGAGTTATTTGGAATATATTGAATTTAATGTGCTTGTTTGAGTCCAAATTGGCATGCTTAGTAAGTAATTAAACAGATGGATGTGGATTTCTGCATACAGATCTTGACTGAAGACAAAGAAATGGGTAAAGGCAGAGATTAATGGTAATTTAAACAAAGATAGTAAGTGAGAAGAACAGGGATAGATTTGTTGAGTGAAGTAGAAAAGAGGCAAATACAGAACTCTGATAATGATAAAATTAAGAGAATTATTGAATAAGACTAAAAGAGCACTGTAGAGTAAGACGGAAATATATTTAAAGGAGAAGCAGTAGAGTATATGGGATGTTAATGTGAAGTGGTGAGAAAGTCCCCTTTTACAGAGCCAGAGAGAAAGTGGTCACCTACATATTACATAGTTTAACATAATAGGTGTTATTGTAAAGCATGTCTAGGGAAAAGTTGAGTTATTTTGTATAAAATAATAAGAAAACTCTCTGAGGAGGAAGTGTTTGGCATGAAACCTAACTAAAGAAAATAACGAGACATTGGAAATTGAGGTGTTTGTGTGTTGGGGAGGGATCAGGCAGTCAGAGAAGCAAGTGAGTTGAAGTTGAAATAAGTACAAAATGGCAAGATGGCTAAGATAGCTGGAGCAAGGTTGAAAATACTTTTGGAGAGACAGGTATAAATCAGAACAGTGAGGGACTTACAGGCCATGGAATTTAGACAGTAGACTTTACTCAAATTGTAATATGAGGCTGTTGAAACAATTTGAGCAGAAAAGTGTCATGATTTGATTTATATTGTCAAAAGAATGTCCTGGGCTCCACCTGGAGGAAAGTCTACAAGTGGTGGAGGAAAAAGGATGACTATTTAGCCATCTATTGCAAGAATACAGGTGAGGATGATGATGGGATGACCTAGGATGTTTGTAGTAAAGAGAGAAGAAGTAGATACTAGTGTTCAGAATCTATTCCAAAGATGGCAAAGTTTAAAGCACTTGCTGATGTGGAGTGGAGAGAGGGAAGAGTCAAGGTTGCTTGTAGTGTTGGTCTAGATATGGAACATTGAAACAAGAGCTGGTTGGAAGATGGTGGGGAAGAACATGTCCTTTGGCCAAGATAAATTTTCTATGTTTTGTAAACATCCAAGTGAAGTTATTGAGTAGGCAATGTGATAACATAAACGTGGAAATAAGGGGTAGAGACAAAGAGAATCCTGAATTAGGTCATTCAGTGAGTGACTGTGGTTAGAAAAGAGAAGACTAAGACTAAGGCCTGCAGAATTCATATTTAGAGTTTTAGAAGGTAAGCAAGATCCCAAAAAGGAGACTGAAAAGCAGTTATCTTTTCAGCAGGAGGAAAATCATGAGAGTTTGCCATTCACGTGGTCAAATGGAGACAGTGATTCAAGTAACAGGAAACATCTATTTTAAACACTGCCAAAGCTCAAAAGAAAAAAAAAGGATGATCTAGAAGTGGTTATTAATTCTGAAGAATCCAGCAAGAAAATTTCAGTTGGTTGTTGGGAATAAAAGATTAAGTGGAGAAGATTATGAAAAAATGGGAGTTAAGGAGTTGAAGATAACAGATACAGAAATATTTTTGATAACTTTTTCTACAAAGGAAAACATGAAAAATGGGAGATGTAGTGGAAAAATTCTGTGAGGTCAAAGGAGTGTCTCTTATTTATTAATATTTTTAAAGCACAAGAGATAGCAGAGTGTGCTTGTGTGCTAATGGAAATTTTCTTGTGGAGAAGAATAAATTAATATGCAACTTCAAAGTCTTTGAGTGGACAAGAAAGAAGATGTCAGCCATAGGCAGAGGGGCTGGCTTAATTGTTGATTTAGTTGTTGGGACCATTCACCCACTTGAAAAGGAAGGAAAACAACATGTAGACATAAAAATTATCTAATTGCTTCTTACCCATTCCCTCTCAGGGGAAGCAAAATCAAGGATATTCGTTGAGAGTAAAAAATTATTTTGGAAGGTAACAGATTTTGTAATCAGTTAGAGATGATGGCATTGATGTTTTTGTTGAAGTTTACAACTGGCAAAAATGATTGTTGGAGACATACTTAGATAAGATGCCAAGACCAGAGTTATAAATGTGACTGAATTAAAAAAAAATTAAAAACCATAATATAGTATATGTAACAATATTTTTGTTAGTCTCCTGTGTGATCACTATGCTTCTTGTTCTCTTTTTATGTTTTCTCATATATCTTTGCTTTTTAATGTTTGAATTATCATCTCTGGTAGAACATTAATTTAAAAAAAGGAAAACACTGTAAAGGTCAAAGCACTTCATTTTCCTGAGAAATTTCTGGAGAAATATTTGTCTGGGGAGATGACTCCCAGAGAATATTGTCCCCTGGAAGGATTTGTGGATACAATTTATCCATGCTAACTTTGTCTACTTTAAAAATAGGTAATCAAAAGTTGTTTGTATCCCTTTCTTGTTGTAGATATTCAGTAAGAATAAAAAGAAACAGTAGCCAACACTCCCCTGTGATTAAGCCATCTCATTGAGAAAAGTCTGGGTATACTTTATTGTAAGTACACCTTTCTTCACTGCACAATGAGTTTTTGATTTACTCCCCTGGGAAATTGTAGCTTTAGCAATTGCTCTTGCAGATTCTGTAGACTTGTACCATAACAATTTGGCTTTTCACATTCTTTACCTTTGAAGATGTGGCATTTAGCCCAATCTAAGACTTCTGGTGAATATGACGAAAATGGCAGAATCCCTAATCTTGGATACAACACAAGCTGATTGCTGCTAAGTTTTCTAAGACACACTGACATGCTCTGAAAAGTATCTTGGAAAGGCAGATGTGTGTATATTTTCCTTACATTCTAATTGCAGAGTTATATGTTAATGTATTTCCAATTTTAGTTTAGTACCAGTAGTTACATTAAAAATTATGAGTATTCATATTCTCACTGCTGAAGGGCCAAAAAAGAGCTCTTGTCTCTTTGCTGAATGACTTTTAAATGAGGGTACATAACTGTAAATTAGCTGCTCACAAGAAGGTGTTTCCAATTTCCAACTCATTCTTGAAGGACCACTATGCCTATAGCATAGTACATTCAAAGTGAAATTTGACATGTGAAGAATAAATGACTATCTGCTTGTCAGATGGCATGTTTCTTTACATTTACTTTTTCCTTTTATGGTTTTCCGATAGTTTGGAGGTATTTTTTTAAGAGTATCTTCTTCTGAGGAATTAGAATTGTATTTTACTCTTTTAATTTACTTATAGCTATACAGAGAAACCCTTAGTGCACCCAGATTTGTGCATCTGAGGAGAAGGATATGTCCTTTTTGTATATAGACTTCTTGTCAGAAGGTTTCCTCCTTGTTGGAAGGTTTTTAGAGTACAGAGAGGTGGTTAGAATTAGGTGCCTCTATGTTTTTTTCAATTTTTAAAAAAGAAAGTAGGATAGTAGTATGAAAAATTTACATTTTTGAAGGGCTAGGATAATGATAACATCTTTAATTACACACACTTCTTCCCCACCAGCTCTTTTGTTAGTCTTTTATTTGCAGGGTTCCTCCAAGGTGCATTTTAAAGTAGTGATGAGTGTGCAAAACCTAGATTACAGAATGCTAGGGAGTGGATTGAGTATGAAAAAGTGGAGGCAGAGAGTATACACAACTCTTTCAAGGGGCCTATCGGTAGAGGATTATGAAGCTAGAGAATAAATGAGGCAGGCTTGATGTTTATTTATGGGATTCATAGGTCCTTTTATCTATGACTTCACCATCTTTACTTGTGGCTAAAATGTTTCTAATACCTTATGAGAAGTTAAGCTACTTCCTCCTTTTCAAATATGGAATAGATTTGACCACATTTCTCTAGGAAGACAGCAGATAAGAGAAAGGTGATTATAATACAGGACAGAGAAAATGATTAATAGAACAAAATACTTTTGAAGGCAGAAAGTGATGGATGGCCCAAGTTGGGGGAAAGATTTCTAATATAACAAGAAGAAAAATAGGCATGGGGGAGGGGGCACTAGATTCTTTAAAGTGGTAAGTTGTTTAAGGAAGTTAGGAACATGGTATCTGGTAAGTTTTTGTTTTGTCAGCTGAGTAGTAAGCAAGATAATCTGCTGAGAGTGAGGTAAGGAAGTGGTCTTCAGAGATTTGAGACTATTGAAAAAGGTTTGAAATAGTTGTTCTGATCAATGAGAAAGTGAGCTCATAAGAAACCAAAGATTATCAGGATGTTTAAAAAATTTACGTGTCGTAAACACTATGCGATCTGTACTAGTCTGTCCTCATGCTGCTATAAATAACTGCCTGAGACTGGGTAATTTATAAAGAAAATAAGTTTAATTGACTCACAGTTCTGCACAGCTGGGGAGGCCTCAGGAAACTTACAATCATGGCAGAAGGCACCTCTTCACAGGGTGGCAGGACGGAGTGAATGCAAGCAGGGGAAATGCCAGATGCTCGTAAAACCATCAGATCTTGTGATTGTCATGAGAACAGAATGGGGTAAACTACCACCATGATTCATTTACCTCCACCTGGTCCCACCCTTGACATGTGGTAATTATAGGGATTACAATTTAAGGAGAGATTTGGGTGAGGACACAGAACCAAACTATATAATTCCATCCCGGATCCCTCCCAAATTTCATGTCTTCACATTTCAAAACACAATCATGCCCTTTCAACAGTCTCCCAAAGTCTTAACCCATTCCTGTGTTAACTCAAAAGTCCAGGTCCAAAGTCTCATCTAAGACAAGGCGAGTCCCTTCTGCCTGTGAGCCTGTAAAATCAGAAGCAAGTCAGTTACTTCCTATATACAATGGGGGTACAGGTATTGGGTAAATATACTTATTCCAAATGGGAGAAATTGGCCAAAACAAAGGGGCTACAGGCCCCACACAAGTCCAAATCCAATAGGGCAGTCATTAAACTCTAAAATTCCAAAATGATCTCTTCGACTCCAAGTCTCACATCTAGGTTATGCTGATACAAGAGGTATGCTCCCATGGCCTTGGACAGCTCTGCCCCTGTGGCTTTGCTGTGTACAGCCCCCTTCCCAGTTGCTTTCATGGACTGGCATTGAGTGTGTGCATTTTTTCCAGGCACATGGTACAAGCTGTTGGTGGATCTACCATTCTGGGGTCTGGAGAATGTTGGCTCTTCTCTTATAGCTCCACTAGGCAGTACCCCAGTGGGTACTCTGAGGGCTCCAACCCCACATTTCCCTTTCACACTGTCCTGGAAGATGTTTTCCACCAGGTCTCTGCCCCTGCAGCAAACTTCTGTCTGGACATCCAGGTGTTTCCATACATCCTCCGAAATCTAGGCAGAGGTTCCTCAACTTCAATTTTGACTTCTGTGCACCTGAGGCCCAATACCACATGTAAGGCACCAAGGCTTGAGGCTTGCACCCTCTGAAGCAATGTCCCAAGCCATATCTTGGCCTCTTTTAGCCACAGCTAGTGCTGAAGCAGCTGGGAAGCAGGGTACCATGTCCAGAGGCTGCATAGAGCAGGAGGTCTCTGGGCCCAGCCCAATAAACCATTTTTCCCTCCTAGGCCTCCAGACCTATCATGGGCTTCCAGGAAGGTCTCTAACATGTCTTGGATACAGTTTCTGCAGCGGGCTTGAATTTCTCCTCAGGAAATAAATTTTTGTTTTCTATGCAATGTCAGGCTGCAAATTTTTTCAAAGTTTTATGCTCTGCTTCCTCATGAATGCTCTGTCTCTTAGAATTTTTTTTCTGACTGATACCCTAAAACATCTCTCTCAAGTTCAAAGTTCTACAGTTCTCCAGGGGAAGGACAAAGTGCCACCAGTCTCTTTTCTAAAGCATATCAACAGTGACCTTTACTCCAGTTCCCAACAAGTTCCTCATCTCCATCTGAGACCACCTCAGCCTGGACTTCATTGTCCATATCACTATGAGCATTTTGGTCAAAGCCATTCAACAGGTCTCTAGGCAGTTCCAATCTTTCCCACATCTTCCTGTCTTAGGAGCCCTCCAAATCTCTAGGAATTTCCAAACTTTGCCACATTTTCCTGTGTTCTTCTGAGCCCTCTAATCTGTTCCAACTTCTTCATGTTACCCAGTTGCAAAGTTGCATCCACATTTTTCGATAAGTTTACAGCAGTGCCCTGCTACATCAGTACCAATTTGCTGTACTAGTCCTTCCTCATGCAACTATTAACATAAAGAACTGCTTGAGACTGGATAATTTATAAAGAACAGAGGTTTAATTGACTTACAGTTCTGCCTGGCTGGGGAGGCCTCAGGAAACTTACAATCCTGGCAGAAGGCACCTCTTCACAGGGTGGCAGGAGAAAGAATGAGTGCAAGCAGGGGAAACGCCAGATGCTTATAAATTCATCAGATCTCCTGAGACTCACTCATTATAACAAGAACAACATGGGGTAAACTGCCCCCATGATTCAATTACCTCTACCTGGTCCTGCCCTTGACACATGGGGATTATGGGGATTACAATTTAAGGTGAGATTTGTGTGGGGACTCAGAGCCAAACCATATCATGGTCTATTGAAGTTTGATTAAAAATTTCTGTTTTTGATGCTCAAAATCTTAGTATTGAACCAATGACTTCCAAACATGCCTATAATATTTAAGTATGCAGCTTCCTGTACCTACCTCAGGCCCAGTGTATAAGATCCTGGAAATCTGTACTTATTATTCCCATAGTGACTATATTATTAGGAAAGTCTTAGAAACACTAGGTAAACCAGACATTCAAAGAGCTTGGTATTCAGATTATGACAATTCAACCTTTGATACAAAATATTTAGGCATCATGCTATCAGCCTATAGCAATTGACATTATAATACAAACTTTCAGGAAAAAAATTTATGTGTGTCTATGTATATATTATTGAATATATTTTTAAGTTATCATGTCAATTATATTACCTTAAAAATTCAAAAATTAAGTGCATAAGACAATGATTATTTTATTATATTTACTGATCCTCTGGGTCAAAAATTTATATATTGCACAATGATACTTCTCTCCTTTTCATAATATCTTGTACTACAACTGTGAAGACCTAAATAATTGGAGTGATTCAAAAAGCTGAGAGCTAGAAAGATCTGGAGGCTTCTTTTCACATATTTGTGTTGCCTGGTTTTATGTGACTTAAAGAATGAGCTCAGCTGGAGTTATTGGCCAGAATGCCCCATGTGAAAAATTTGCCATGTGGCTTGGTGTTCCTCATAGCATGGTTGTCTCAGGGTAGTCATGTTTCATATGATGGCTCAGGGCTCCAAGAGGGAGCATTCCAGTGAATAAAGTGTAGTTTTCGTGTGCTTTCCTAATATAGCTTTAAGAATCATGCGTGACTATCTCTATCACATGCTATTAGATGTAGCAATTTACTAAGACCAGGCCATACTCAATGTTAGGAGAATTAGACCTGACCTCTTACCTGAGGTAAGAGGTCGGGTCTCTTTCTGTCAGAAATAGAAATGTTTTTTATTCTGTCAAGTGATTCAAGTTTTATTCATGAATTATATAACTGCTAAATACCTACTTTTGCAAAAACTATTCAGCATATTTCTTGTAAGTACATAGAAATTCATAGAATATATTTTGTGTACAATATTTTGTAAGAGAACCAACATATTTTTGAAACATGGGAGGCATAGGAAAGCATATGAATATATAAATAGATTTGCACATAAACAAAGGAGGAGTAGGAGGCTTGGTGAAAAGATAATACATTAGAGGTGACCTACCAAGCAAGATGTCATTTGGAATTGCCCAGGAGAAAGGTTTGACCTGTGTTAGAATTCATGAGAAATTGAGCATGCAGAAGTAAGTAAAGGTACTCAATGAAAAGGGGGAGGTCAAAGAATACTTGGAAGGGGGATGTGTGCTATTATGTAAAGACAGGCAAATGAAGAAATTGCCCTGTGGGTTTTTAAAGTGGGAGAAACCACTGAGGTAGAATATGTAAAGTTAGGAATAAGAACATAGGTTTTAAAATACAAAGAAGTTTCAAGAAGAGGTTATCAGTTTTGTCAAACGCTGAAGTGAGATCAGGATGAGGATTCAAAATAATCAATTTTATTTTTTTAATTAGGAAAACTACTTCTGATTAATACTGAGTAACAAAGAACAAATAGCCCTCTCAGCTGAAGCAAACAAAATATATGAACAAAATTAGATAAAACAATGGTCTTGAAGACACTGAACATCAGGCAATTAAGGGCAGTGATCTAAGAGAGACAGAAAAAAAAGTGAGTTCAACAGTTGGCCTATTTTGAGAAGATTTTTCAGGCTGTGGCATAGAGAAGAGGAATCAAGAAGAGACTGGTGAACTCCTTGAGTTGAGGAGATGGAGTAAGAGTCATGGAAGACCAAGAGGGCTAGGTCACAGGAGAGAATATAAGAGAGGAAATGTTGCACAGATAAGTAATTCTGGAGATCTACAAAATGTCATCTTAAAGTATTCAGCAGAGTACAGATCAGAATATGAGAAAACTGCCTGAGGCCAGGTAGTAAATTCTAAAATAATTAGATAACAATAGTAAAAAATCTCAGTGAAAAGAGGTTTGGGAACAGTGCCTGTTCTCACTAGCCAGATTATAAAATCTCATAATTCATGGGGAATTGGTTAGACTCAATGTGATCTGACTCTAGTAACTGGGATGAATTAGCCCTGGAGTAAACAATGCTTATCTTATGTTGATTCTAAGAAATCTAAAATCAGAAGGCCCAAAGATGTCAAACAATTTTCAAGTAACTAAACTCTTTCCCAGAACAAAGGTCAAACATATTTATAGTAATATAAAAATATCTAGCACTGAACAAAAGAGAATTTACAATCGTTGGCATCTAATAAAAATTACCAGGTATGCAAAGAAACAGGAAAGTATAAGCCATAGTGAAGAGAAAAATTGATCAATCAAAACTAACCGAGAACTGACTCACACCTTTGAATTAATAGACAAGGATATGCAGCAGTTATTGTAATTTTATTCCACTTGTTTAAAAAGTTTAGCAGAGACATGTAAGATACAAAGTAATCTTGATTTTAAAATCATTGAATCTATAATCAATGATTTTAGAATACTCTAACCAAATTAAACTTATAAATATGAGAATTATAATATGGGCATGAAACATATACCTGATGAGATTAACAGTAGATTAAACATTGCAAAAGAAAAGATTAGTAAATTTAAAGATGTAGTAATAGAAACTATCCAAAATGAAACATGGAAAATATAAAGGAAAAATTATAAATTAAAGACCTATACTACAAATCCTAAGTCAGTCAGTAAAATTAAAAAAAGAAATATTGTTAATAAACAAACAATGGAGATAAAATGAAATTATACACACACACACACACACAAATTCAATCCAAATGAAAGTAGAAAAAGAGGAAAAAAGAGAAGAAAAAAATGTAAAAATAGCAAGATGAGTGACAATCTTAAAATATCAACAATAACATTAAGTGTAAAATGGTCTAAATGTCCAAGTTAAAAGGCAGAAATTGGCTGAGCATGCTGGCCCATGCCTATAATCCCAGCATTTTGGGAGGCAAAGAAAGGAAGATCGCTTGAGCCCAAGAGTTAGAGACCAGCTGGGAAACATAGTGGGACATCATCTCTACAAAAGAGAAAAAAATATTAGCCAGGTGTGATAAGGCATTCCTGTAGTCCCAGTTACTTGGGAGACTTAGGTGGGAGGACTGCTTGAGCCTGGTGGGAGGTTGAAGGTGGAATATGTCACGATCGTACCACTTGAGCTCCATCGTGGGTAACAGAGTGACACTCTGTCTCAAAAATAATAATAAAATAATAAAAAGTAAATAAATAATGAAAAGACAAAAATTGTTAGCTGGATTTAAAAACAAAACCTGATCATATGTCGCGAATAAGAAACTCATTTTAAATATAAAGACATAAATAAGTTGAAAGTAAAAGGATGTAAACAGTTGTACTATGATAACATTAATCCAAAGAAAGCCAGAGTCACTGTATTAGTGTTTTATCCCCAAAGTAGATGCTAGAGAAAATAATATCACTCAGGATATAGAACATCATTTCATAATTGTAAAAGCATCAGTTTATGAAGATGGCATAACAATCCTAAATGTTTCTGCAACTAATAGTATAGTTTTAAAATATATAAAGAGAAAATTGGTAGAACTATAAGGAGAAATAGATAATTCCATAATTATAGTAAAAGTTTTAATATTCTCTTCTCAATAATTAATAGTAGAGTAAAAAGAAAATCATGGCGGATATAGAACACATGAACAACACTATCACTAAAATTGACATAATCAATGATTTTAGAATACTCTAACCCAAAATGACAAGATTTATGTTGTGTAGAAGTGCACATGGAATATTTACTAACATTGACCATAAAACAAGCCTCAGTAAATTTAAAAGGATTTAAGTTATACAGAGTATGTTGTCTCACTAAAATGGAGCTAAATGGGAAATTGATAACAGAAAGATATTTGGCAAATCCCAACATATATGAAAAGAAAACAATATACTTTTAAATCACCTGTGGATCAAATAATAAGTCAAAAGTGAAATCCAAAAGATTCCGAAGTGAATGAAAATGAAGTTACAACATATCAGAATTTATTGGAAACTAAAGCAGTACATAGAGAAAAATTTTTGACACTAAATTCTGTATTAGGAAATAACAAAGGCCCAAATGACATCCACTTCCATCTTAAAAAAATTAGGATGAAAAAATAGACAAAGGGAAAAAATAAAGATCTGAATAAAAGTAAATAAAGTAGAAACAGAAAAAAAAGCACAGAGAAGAATAAATAAAATCAAAACCTGGATCTTCGAGAAAGTTAATTTATTTAATAACATAAATCTACATTTATCAGGAAAAAATAAAGCAGATTATCAAACAATGAGAATGATGGGATTATGACAAAATCTATAGATATTGAAAAGTCAATAGAGAAATGTTATGGACAATTTTATACTACTAATAAAATGTAGATAAAATGGGCAAAAATTTTTAAAGCAATACTAACAAAGTTTTTTCAACACGAAATAGAGATAACCTGAATAGTCCTTTTTCTATTAAAGACATTGAATTTAAAAACCTTCCAATTAAAAAAAAAAACAAGAAAACAGAACAAAACAAACAAATAGCAACAAAGAAAGCCTCCCGACCTATATGGCTTCACTGGGGTATTTTACCAAAAACTTAAGGAGAAATAATATCAATTCTATACAAAATTTTATAGAAATTGAAAAACAACATCACTTGTCATTAGGGAAGTCATCAATTACAAAAATTAGATACCAATACACACAAAATAGAATGGGTCAGAAATACCGACCATACCAAATGTTAGCAATAATGTAGACAAAGCAGAACACTCTTATTCTTTTGATTTTTATGCAAAATGGCAGGAGCACTTTGGAAAACAGTTTTACAATGTTACTTATATGTTACACATACACTTACTATATGATTCAGACACTCCACTCCTAGGTATTTACTCAAAAAAATGTAAGCATATGTCTATACAAAGACTTATACAAAAATGTGCAGAATGGCTATATTTGTGTTAACCCAAGACTGAAAACAATCAAATGTCCTTAAACAGGTGAACATATAAAGAAACTGTGGTATATCCATGCAGAAGAACATTACTCAACTATGTAAATGAATGAACTGCTAATACAACAACATAATTATACTAGTTTTAAAAAGATAAGCATAATGTATACTGTATGACTTGACATAGATGTAGTTCTTGAAAATGAAAACTAAGCCATGGTGTCAGAAAGCAGATCAGTGTTTACCTGGGCATTGAGAATGACACAATGAGAGGCAAGGGTGAAGGATTACAAAGGGGCTTAAGGAAACTTCTGGATGATGAATACACTCATTGTTTTGGTTGTGATGAAGGTTTGACATGTGTATACACTGGTTGCTGTTACCTTCAATGTACAGGGTCAACATCTTGTTCAGGTCTACTGTATTGTGGGGAGGGTCATGGATGGCCTCTTTTTCTCATCTGTAATGATGAAACAACTATAAATTTCTCTAATGGCAAATGATTTAGTAACTAATAGTAAATTTTTATCTGTTCTAAACAATAGAAATTTTGAAAAAATCATATTATGAATTCTATTTTGCACTGATAATGTTTTGACATTAAGAAATAATGGAGCTATAAAATTATAACTGATAAATTCATATTAAAATGAAGCAATTTGAATATCTAAAATGGCTTTATGTTTGAAAACATGTTAAATTAGCAACTCTGAAGTCCGAGTTGCCCAATAAGAAGAATTCTTTACTAACTATTCATTTTTTTTTCCAAGATGGCAACTTCTTTGAAATAGCAAGATCAACCCTGTGAGATTTAATTTAAGAAGCAAAATGGGAAACCACTGGAATCTTCAAGGACACCTCAGATCAACTTTAGTGATTACAATTCAACATGGGATTTGGGTGGCGAAAAAGATGCAAACCAGATCATTCCTCCCCTTACCCCTTCCAAATATTATGTTCTTCTCACATTTCAGAATACAATCATGAATTCCCAAGAGTCCTTCAAAGTCTTAACTCATTCCAGCATTAACTCAAAAGTTCAAAGTCCCAAGTCTCATCTGAGGCAAGGCTAGTCCCTTCTGCCCATGAGCCTGTAAAATAAAAACAAACAAAAAACCAAATTAGTTACTTCTGAGAAACAATGGGAGTATAGGCATTGAGTTAATACTCTCATACCAAAAGAGAAATCAGCCAAAAGAAAGAGGCTACAGGCCCCATGCAAGTCTGAATCCAGCAGGGTGGTTATGAAGTCTTTTTTATTTATTTATTTTTTTTTTTGAGGCAGAGTCTCACACTGTCTTCCAGGCTGGAGTGCAGTGGTGCGATCTTGGATCACTACAACCTCTGGCTCCTGGGTTCAAGTGATTCTCCTGCCTCAGCCTCCTGAGTAGCTGGGATTACAGGCATGCACCACCACGCCTGGTTAATTTTTTGTAGTTTTAGTAAAGACAGGATTTCATTATGTTGGCCAGGCTGGTCTCAAACTCCTGACCTCATGATGGGCCCACCTCAGCCTCCCAAAGTGCTGGGACCTTAAAGAGTCAAAATAATCTTTGACTCCATGCAAAGGGTGAGCTCCCAGAGCCTTAGGCAGCTCAGCCCCTGTTGACTTTGCAGGGTTTAGCCCCTACAGTTGCTCGCATGGGCTGGCATTCAGTGCCAATGGCTCTGTCAGGCTGAGGATTTAAGCTGCTGGTGGATATACCATTCTGGGGTCTGAAGGACAGTGGCCCTTTTCTCACAGCTTCACTAGGCAGTGCCTTAGTGGGGATTCTGTGTGGAAGCTCCAACCCCACATTACCCTTCCATGTTGCCATAGTAGAGGTTCTCCTTAAGGGCTCCATCGCTGCATTAGGTTTTTGCCTAGATATCCAAGATTTTTCATACAAGCTCTGAAATCTAGGTGGAGGCTCTCAAGCCTCAACTCTTGCACTCTGTGCACCCACAGGTTTAACACCACCTGGAAGCTGCCAAGGCTTACAGTTTGCACCCTCTGAAGCAGTAGCTCAAGCTGTACCTGGGCCCGATCGAGCCACAGCTGGGGGTGGAGTGGTTGAGTCTCAAGGAGCAGTGTCCCCAGGCCCCACAGGGTAGTGGGACCCTGGGCCTGGCCCACAGAATTATTCTTTCCTCCAAGGCCTCTGGGCCTGTGATAGTAGGGGCTGCTGTGAAGATCTCAGAAATGCCTTGGAGGCCTTTTTTTTTTTTTTCATTGTCTTGGCTATTGGCACTTGGCTCCTTTAGGCTTGTGCAAATCTCTACAGATGTTTAAATTCCTCTCCAGAAAATTAGATTTTCTTTTTTACTGCATAGCCAGGCTGCAAATTTTCCAAACTTTTATACACTCTTCTTCACTTTTAAATATATGTTCTACTTTCAGATAATTTCTTTGCTCATGCATAGAAGCATAGGTTGTTAGAAGCAGCCAGGACACTTCTCGAATACTTTGCTGCTTAGAAATTTCTTCTGTCAGATACCCTAAATTATCATTCTCAAGTCCAAAATTCCATAGATTCCTAGGGCACAATGCTACAAAATTCTTTGCTAACACATAACAAAAGTGACCTTTGCTCTAATTCCCAGTAAGTCTGTAATTTCCATCTGAGGCTTCCTCAGTCTGGACTTCATTGTCCATATCACTATCAGCATTTTGGTCACAACAATTTAACAACTCTCCAGGAAGTTTCAAATTTTCCCTCGTTTTCCTGTCTTCTTCTAAGTCTTCCACACTACTCCAACCTCTGCCTATTATCCAGTTTCAAAGTCACTTCCTCATTTTCAGGTGTCTTTATAGCAGTGCCCCACACCTCAGTACCAATTTTCTGTATTAGTTCATTTTGGCATTTCTGTGAAGAAATAACTGAGACTGGTTAATTTATTTAAAATAAGAGGTTTAATTGGCTCACAGTTCTGTAGAATGTACAGGAAGCATGGCTGCAAAGGCCTCAGAGAGCTTTTACTCATGGTGGAAGGGAAAGCCAGAACAGGAATCTTCACATGGCTGGAGCAGGAGGAAGAAAGAATAGAGAGAGCTGCCACGCACTTTTAAACAACCAGGTCTCACAAAAACTCATCCACTGTGGTGACCAAAGGGGATGGTGCTAAGTCATTAGAAACCACCCCCGCAATCCAATCACCTCCCATCAGGCCCAACCACCAACGCTGGGGATTATAATTTGACATAAAATATTAGTGGGGAGAGAGATCCTAACTATATCTGGGCCCCTCTCTGCTCCATGCCCAGGCAGAACTCCAGGTATTGGTAGCAACTGCTTGGTAGACTGAGCTGCCTCACACTTCCTGCTCAGAGATTATGGTGCAGCACTGCCTGCTCTCTTCCACACCCAGGGATATTTCCAAGCATTCAGAGAATTTTCTTGCCTGAATTAGCAGTCTGAGATGGCCCTCCCTCACTATACAGAGACCATGGTAAAGTAGGGCCCTCTCTACCCTACACCCAGACATATCTCCAGGTATGTAGATCATCCACTCTCTCAGATTAGAAGTTTAGACTGTCCCCACTTCCTCTGGCAGAGAACTTGGGGCCAAAGAGGTTTCCCAGCTCTATGCTTAGGTACACTGCTGGGCACTTGGTTATAACCTACTGGATTCTCCTCAGTGCTGGTGCTCATACCTGACATGAGGGGACTTGTAGGTGGGCCAGCCTGGTTGGCCCCATCCATCTCTGCCCTCCACCTCTCTGGGCAGGAGCAGGGAACTCAGACCACTGTGACCTCCACAGATCAGCCCATTGACTTAGGCAACAGAGAACATCTCCTGGTAAACAATGGTCAAATATATACTCAGTCACATTGGCCAAAGCCAGCTCTTACCCAAAAGAGCCATCTATTGTATTATAGGTCAAACTGCAGAGCCCATTACAAAACCTACTGAAAAATTGCATAGGACTTTAGAAGCAAAGCCAAAAGACCCTACCCAACATTCTCTACATTCACATCCCCTAGGGAGGTGGGGGAAGGAAAGGTAAAGAAAAACACACATGGGCCGAGCCCGGTAGCTCATGTCTGTAATCCCAGCACTTTGGGAGGGTGAGGCGGATGAATCACGGGGTCAGGACTTTGAGACCAGCCGGGCCAATGTGGTGAAACCGCATCTCTACTAAAAATACAAAAAAATTAGCTGGGCATAGTGGTGGGCGCCTGTAATCCCAGATACCCAGGAGGCTGAGGCAGAATTGCTTGAACCCAAGAGGCGGAGGCTGCAGGGAGCCAAGATCGTGCGTGCCACTGCATTCCAGCCAGCCCGGGTGACAGAGTGAAACTCCATCTCAAAAAAAAAAAAAAAAAAACCACAAATATTACAGGGAAAAAAAAGAAAAAAATTCTATCCATCTGAAAATAATTACAACCATTAAAATTACTCACATCCCCAGATGATAAGAAATCAGCACAAGAATATGGCACCGTGAAAAATCTGAAGGTAGTGACACCAGCAAAGTATTACACTGGCTGTTCATCAATGATCCTTAACCAAAAAGAAAACTCAAAAATAGCAGATAAAGAATTCCAAGCATGGATTACAAAGAAACGCAATAATATCCAAGACAAGGCTGAAAGTCAACACACAAAAAATCTAACCAGTCTTTTAAACTAACTCAGTCAGACAAAAATAAACCAAAAGGAATTTAAGAAATGAACAAAGTCTTTGAGAAATATGAGATTAGATGAGACCAAATCTATGAATTACTGACATTCCCGAGAGAGAAGGCAAAAAAGTAAACAACCTAAAAAACATATTTGAGAGAATAATTGAATAAAAGTTCCCTAAACTTGCTAGAGAGGTAGACATTCAGATACAAGAAATCCAGAAAACACTTGTGCCAAGACATATAGTCACCAGACTGTCCAAGGTCAATGCTAAAGAAAAAATCTTAAAGGCAGAAAAAAGCCATATGACATACAAAGGGAACTAAATCATGCTAACATCAGACTTCTCAACAGAAACCTTACAAGCCAGGAGAGACTGGGAGGATATTTTCAGCATTCCTAAAGAAAAAAAAAAAATTCCAATCAAGAATTTTATATCCTGCCAAACTAAGCTTCAGAAGCAAAACAGAAATAAAATATTTCCCAACAAGCAAGCATTAGGGGAAATCCTTACCCTTAGGCCAACGTTACAAGACATCTTTAAGGAAGTTTTAACATGGAAACAAAAGAACAATACCTGATACCATGAAAGCATACTTAAGTACATAGGCCACAGACCCTACAGAGCAATCACATGATAGAAACTGCAAAGCAACCAGGTAACATCTTGTAATATGATTAAAACCTTACATTTCAATAATAACCTTGAATGTAAATGGTCTAAATGCTACACTTAAAAGACACAGAGTTGTAAGTTGGATAAGGAAAGGAGATCTATCTTTTTGCTGTATTCAAAAGACCCATCTCACACAAAATAACAATTAGTATTAAAATAACGGGTTGGAGGAAGATCTATCACACAAACAGAAAATTAAAAATAGCAGGTGTCACTACTTTTATGTCAGATGAAAAAGGATTTAAATCAACAAGCGTAAAAAAGGACAAAGTAAAAAAGGAAAAGAAGAGCATTACATAATAATAAAGTGTTTAATTCAACAAGAAGATATAACTATACCAAATATATACACATCCAACATTGGAGCAACCAGATTGATAAAACAACTACTTATCGACCTACAAAAAGACTTAGTTATAAAATAATAATGGTGGTCTTTAGCACCACACTGACAGCATTAGACAGATCATCAAGGCAGAAAATTAACAAATAAATTCTGGACTTGAATTCAACACTTCACCAATTGGACCTAATAGATGTATACAGAATATTTCCCTCATCAATGACAGAATATAAATTCTTCTCATCTGCACATAGAACCTACTCCAAGACTGACCACATGCTTGGCTATAAAGCAAGTCCCAGTAAATTCAAAAAGTTGAAATCATATCAACCATATTCTCAGACCATAGTGGAATGAAAACAGTAATCAATATTAAGAATGTCTCCCAAAACCATGCAATTACATGAAAATTAAACAACTTGCTCTTGGATGACTTTTGGATAAACAATGAAATTAAGGCAAGAATCAACAAATTATTTAAAACAAATGAAAACAGAAACAATATATAAAAATCTCTGAGCTACAGCAAAAGTAGTGTTAAGAGGAAACTTTGTAGTGCCAAACACCTACCTCAGAAAGATAGAGAGATTTCAAACTAATAATTGAACATCATACATAGGGAACTACAGAAACAAGAAGCAAATAATCCCAAAGCCAGCAGAAGAAAAGAAATAACTAAATTCAGAGCAGAAATGAATAAAATTGAGACCAAAAAATCCATACAAAGAATCGATGAAACCAAAAGTTGGTTACTTGATAGGATAAAGATTGATACATCACTGTCTAGATTAACAAAGAAACAGAAGATCCAAATAAGCACAGCCAGTAGTGACTAAGGTGACGTTACAACTGACCCACGGAAATACAAGAGGTCCTCAGAGACTATTATGAACACCTCTGTGTACACAAACTAGAAAATCTAGAGGAAATGAATACATTCCAGGCAATGTACAACCTCCCAAGATTGAATCAGGAATAAGCCTTGAACAGACCAATATTGAGTTCCAAAATTGAATTAAAAATACAATCCCATTTACAATAACCACAAAAAATACCTAGCAATACACCTAATCAAAGATGTAAAAAATGTGTATAAGGAAAACTACAAAATACTGATGAAAAAAATCATAGATAACACAAACAAACGGAAAGATGTTCCATGCTCATGGATTGGAAGAATCAATATTGTTGAAATGGCCATATTGTCCAAATAATCTGCTGATTCGACACTATTTCTATCAAACTACTAATGCCATTTTTTACAAAATTAGAAAATATTATTATAAAATTCATATGAAACCACAAAATATCCCAAATAGTCAAACCAATTCTAAGCAAAAAGAACAAACCTAGAGGCATTACATTACCTCAGTTCAAACTATACTATAAGGTTACAATGATCAAAAAAGCATGGTACTGTTATAAAAACAGACATATAGATCAATGGAACAGAGTAGAGCAGTAGTCCCCAAACTTTTTGGCACCAGGGACCAGTTTCAAGGAAGACACTTTTTCCATGGACCAGGGTTGGGAGTGGGAGATGGTTTCTGGAGGAAACTGTTCCACCTCAAATCATCAGGCATAACATTCTTATGAGGAGCTTGCAACTTAGATCCCTTGCATGTGGAGTTCACAATAGGGTTCAAGCTCCTATGAGAATCTAATGCTGCCACTGGTCTGACAGGAGGCAGAGCTCAGGCAGGAATGCAAGTGATGGGAAAGTCCTGTAAATACAGAAGAAACTTCGCTGGCTCACCCACTGCTCACCTCCTTCCCACTGGTCTGTGGCCTAAGGGTTGGAGGCCCCAAGAGTAGAGAACCCAGAAATAAAGCCATCCACCTACAGCCCTCTGATCTTCCACAGCATTGACAAAATAATAAATGTGAAAAGGACTCTCTCTTCAATACATGGTGCTGGGATAGCTGGCTAGCCATATACAGAAGAATGAAACTCAAACCCTACCTTTCATCATATACAAAAATGAACCCAAAATTGATGAACAATTTAAATGTATGACTACAAATTATAAAAATCTTAGAAGAAAACCTAAGAAGCACCATTCTGGATACCAGCATCGGTAAGAAATTTATGACTAAGTCCTTAAAAGCAATTGCAACAAAACGAAATTTGACAAGTAGGATCTACTTAAACTGAGAGCCAAAGAGCTTCAGCAAAGATAGTTTCTTTTCAACAGCAAAATAAACTATCCACAAATAAACAGACAATCTACAGAATGAGAGAAAATATTTGCAAACTAGGCATCTGACAAAGGTCTAATATCCAGAATCTATAAAGGACTTAAATAATTCAACAAGCAAAAAAACTCCAAATAATCCCATTAAAAAGTAGGCAAAATATATGAACAGACACTTCTCAAAAGAAGACATACAACCAGCCAATAAACGTATAAAAATGCCTAACATCACTAATCATCAGAGAAAGGCAAATCAAAACCACAATGTGATAACATCTCACACTCATCACAATGGCTTTTTAATTAAAAAAAAGTCAGAAAACAAGAGATGCTGGCAAGGTTGTGCATAGAAAGGAATGCTTATGTACTGTTGGTGGGAATGTAAATTAGTTCAGTCACTGTGGAAAGCAGTTTGGAGATTTCTCAAGGAACTTAAAACAGAACTACCATTTGACTTAGCAATCCTACTACTGGGTATAAGAAAATACATTATTTTATTAAAAAGATGCATACACTTGTGTGTTTATTACAGTACTATTCCCAGTAAGAAAGACATGGAATAAATCTTGGTGCTCATCAATTGTGTATTAGATTTTTTTTAAAAAAGTGGTACATATACACCATGGAATACTTCATAGCTATAAAAAATAACAAAATTATGTTCTTTGCAGCAACATGTATGCAGCTAGAGGCCATTATCCTGAGTGAATTAACACAGGAACAGAAAACTCCAGCCTGTGAGATCACCCTCGGGGACTCTATGAAGCTGCAGGGGTGGAGCTACCCAAAGCCTTGGGAGCCCACTCTTTGCAGCAGTGTATCTTGGATGTGGAACATGGAGTCAAAGGAGGTTATTTTGGAGCTTTATGATTTAATGACTGCCCTGCTGTGTTTCAGATTTGCATGGGGCCTGTAGCCTCTTTCTTTTGGCTGATTTCTTCATTTGGGAATGGGAATGTTTACCTAATGCCTATATCCCCATTGTATCTTAGAAGTAAATAACTTGTTTTGATTTTACTGGCTCATGGGTGAAAGGGACTTGCCTTATCTCAGGTGAGATTTTGGAGTTTAGACTTTTGAGTTAATGTTTGAATAAATTAAGTCTTCGGGGGACTATTGGGAAAGCATAATTGTATTTTGTAATGTGAGAAGGACACGAGATTTGGGGAGCCAGGGGTGGAATAAATAGTTTGGATATTTGGATATTTGTCCCCACCCAAATCATATCATATCATATCACCCAAATATCAAGTTGAAATGTAATCCCAATTTTCGAGGTGGGAGATGTTTTGGTCATGTGGGCAGATCCTTTAAGACTTGGTGCTGTTCTTGTGCTGTTGAGTTCTTGTTAGATCTGATTGTTTAAAGTGTGTGGCACCTCCCCTACTCTCTCTCTCTCTCTCAAACTTTGTTTCTCTCTCTCTCTCTCTCTCTCTCGCTCCTGCTTTCACCACATGATTTTCCTGCTCCCACTTCACTTTCTGCCATGATTGTAAGCTTTTTGAGGCCCTCACCAGAAGCTGAGCAGATGCTGGTGCCATGCTTATATGGCCTGCAGAACTGTAATCCAATTTAACCTCTTTTCTTTATCAATTACCCAGCCTCAGATATTTCTTTGTAACAACTCAAGAATGGCCTAAAACAGGTACACATGGACAGAAGTATGGCAAGAATAGACACTGGAAGCTACTAGAGAAGGAACAAAGTGAAGCAAAGGTCACAAAACTATTGGGTGCTAGTCTCACTACCTGGTGATGGAATCATTTATACCCCAAACCTCAACATCATACAATATACTCATGTAACAAAACTTTAGCATCACACAATATACTCATGTAATAAACAATACCCCTTGAATCTAAAATAAAAGTTGAAATTTTAAAAAGAAAGCCAAATTAAAAAATTAACTATTCAGTGATAATCATGTTCAAAATAACACATCGAAGGAATACTTAGTCTTATTATAATGACTTAATATTCATTAGAAATGAAATATTAAAATGATAATTGGCATTTAGAAATCTATAATCATAATTCAATTATTATAGCATACTGACTTTTTATAGATATAACATGTCAGAAAGTGCCAATACAATTATTTGTTAACAATAAAAATTGATAAAATAATAGAAGTGCTTTTTATTAAAAATATGTAATGAATTTTATTCATCCTGTGAAAGCCTGTGTGGTTTTATTTTTAGATACTACAAAAAGCATTTATGTGATCATTTTAATTTTTTTGACATCTCAAAAATAATATTGTATAATATTACTGCTTTCAAAATCATATTTAACACCCTGACCTAATGCATTATATGCTTAAGGATTATGCAGCTGTCAATATACCTAAAAAATTAAATGTGATATATGTGATCCAAAGGTAAAAAAAGTCTAATCTTCCTTTGGCTATAAACAAAATAAAGAATAATAATTATTGAATAATGTTAGAATTTGATCCATTAGCATTTAAATAAAAATATATGTGACTTATTTTATGATTAAAAACAATTATGAGTTTATATAAGAAATTTTTCTTGGTAAAAGTCCTTCTGTCCTGTAATTGATTACTAAGACATTTTCTGATAAACCCAAGCTCCTTTGAGAGTTGACTGTCCACCATCTTTTCTACAAAATAAATATTTTATAAACAAACATAATTTTTAAACATAATCTCTCCTCATCTGAGCTCCTTTATTTATGTCAATAATACCACCTTTCTTCTAGAAATCCAGTCTCAAAATACAGAGTGCTGTTTATTTTTGTCTCCTATTAGTGGCACCATAACTAATTCTGCTGTTTAACTTACTTGTGAGTCACTCACATTCAGCCAATTGCATCAGTCATACTGCAGCAGGCCCCTGCTGACCATATGACTCCCCAGCCTCAAACCATTTAAGTAAATTCCAGTATCTATGAGATCTTGTCCAACATTTTTACTGGGATTAAGGCCTTCCAAGATCTTTTCTCTGGAAATCATCAAGACACTCAGAAGGTTCAGAACCCTGGCTAATGGCAGAAAAAATTCCTATAGACTAAATTCTTAGTGTCTCTGATCATTTTCCCATCTGCTTTCAGAAGGTCTAGCTTGAAGTGATGGCAGTTTGCAAGGCACCAGATGTATTTGAATATCCTGGTCTTTTGCTAACAAGGCTCCAATGTCAGTGAATATGTGATGTGAATCCAAAAAGACAATTAGCAGAAGACTGTTTTGCTGTCACCTCTCCAGGATCCCTAACATCCTAGCCTCAGGGGAATATTCACACAGCTCCCCTCCGCAGTTCAACTCAACTAGTTCCATATATCAAATCACACCTAATTAATAATATTATCTATAAAGTAAGGTGAATCATAAATATTTATTAGAGCTTACAGTTGGGCACTGTCCTTAGAGTAATGACATAAATAACAATACTCTTAGTCATTGTGTGAGTTCCAATTATTGTCTTTAAAGAAATTGTGGTTGGGGAACTTTGAGTAACATGTCAAAGATCATAAACCTAGGTAGTGATGGAGTCAAGATAATAATTTAAGTGTGTCAAACTCCAAAACTCCTTTTCCTCCAAATTACTCTATACATGTATTTTCTTCTATTTTAATTTATTCCAAAGGTATCAGATGATATGCTGGAAAATATACAACAATAAGGCTACTACTATAACACCACCACAAAAACAAAGTCTAGCTAATAGTTTGGTAGCATTTGTCCCTTCAGAAAAGTTTAGATAAAAATTACATTGTATTTAACTAACTTAACTATATGTGATGACAATGATGTGAATACTCTGATTATAATTATTTCTTACTTTCTCTTATTCTTTCACACTCCCTCTGTTTGTGTAAGCATTGGCATGGTTGTTCATTTTTCACCAGAGGCCATAAGTCAATTGAATACTCAAGCATAGATTTTGAATTAGATTGTTTTCACTTCATTATTGCAAAAGAGGGTTCTTTAGCTGTGAAATGGATATAGAAATTCTTCTAAAGCACCAATCAGGAAATATATACTGCAAATTTTTCTTAAGTGAGGGATAATTGTGATGCTTTTCTTCATCATATTTCTTAAATCAATTTCCTTTTCTTCCTCTTCCATAACCACCACTACCAATTTTAATTCTTGTAGTCTGTTACCTAAATTATTTCACTACCTCTAAATTGGTCTTCCATCTCTAGCCTTCCTTCAGAATTTCTTATGCATGAGGCCAGCCAGAATTTTTTAAATGGTTTCTTATACTGCTGTATTTCCCAAACTTGCCATTACTCTTTACTATCTTTTCCTGAAGGGTAAAGGGCATTTAACATTCATTTGTCTACCTAGCCACACTTGATCTAAGCCAAAAGGTGGAGAATCAGTATATTCAGACCAACAAAAACACAGGAATAATATTCCCATGCGTCTTCTTTTTTATATATATTTAAGGAACAGATGAATAAATACGTGAATAAAAGTGTTTTATATACAGAAATGCCGTATATCAAATGCATGTAGTATTTAATTATCCTTTTACAGTTTTCTAATACTGTTACGACTAATTTGAGGAAAAAGAAAGCAAATCTTCCTAGCGGATAAAATTTGAATGTGTTGTGCATTTTCATGTCATGTGGATACTGTCTTGACCTGCAATTGTGAGACCATATTCACATACAATAAGCAGGCTTGTGGAATTTAAAACTGTGCCAAAAAATCTTTGATAATAATAAGCCCATAAAAGGTGTAATATAATTCCCCTCCCCCTAAGAATGAGTTGAACTTAGTGCCTTGATTCTATTCTAGTGGATAGAATATGATGAAAGTGACAATGTGTGACTCCAAGACTAGCTTATAAAAGGCAGTGTGGTTTCCACCTTGCTCTCTCTAGGTTCACTCACCCTGGAGAAAGCCAGCTGCATAAGGACACTTAGGCAGCTCAGTGGAGAGGACCATGAGGTAAGAAACAGATCTCCAGGCAATGGCCTGGGAGGAACTCATGTCACCTGACAACATCATGTGAGTGAGCTTGGAAGCAGTTTTACCAAACTCAGTCAAATGTTCAAATGATTGCAATACCAGCCAACACCTACATTGCAGTTTCATGGGAGACCCTGAACCAGAGCTGTCCAAATAAGCTTTTCTGTTTTCCCAACCCATGGATATAGTGAGGAAATAAATGTTTATTGTTTAAGCTATTACAACTGGGAATAATTTCTTATATAAAAATAAATAAATAATGGAGCCTCTAGGGGTAGATTTTATTTTAAACTGAGTGCATGGGAAGATATAAGGAATATGGTCAGAAATAATTGATCTGTTCCCTCTATTTTTTACTTGTAGAAATTAATAATCATTATATCAAGAATGTAGCAGCATTTGCATGATGTATTTGTGTTGCAAAATAGAAAACACAGCTCAGACTTCATCATGATCTCATTACCTTTCTTAAAAAAATATTTAAAATATTTTCACGTAATACTTTTATAAAAGCTTTGTGAAACCATTGAGTGACATATCCTAGCTTCTTAGGGACTCAGAAAATACAGAATTTCCTGTGCCACAAGCACTGTGCATGTAATCTTTACTTTTTTTCTTATTTCAGTAAAATAAACCCTATATTGTCAATTGGTTATTTATAGTGAATTATATTTTCACAAATGACATATATGTTTTTGTGGTATATATGAACTTGAATAGAATGGCTCTGTGATTAATATTACAATGGGTTTGTAAAGCATGCATTCAAGCCAAAATACTACCCTTTTTCTCCTTTCATGTCTTTTTATAATAACATTGAGCTTAAATTACACATTATATTTTCTTTTATATTACACCAGGTAAAGACAAAACAACTTCTTAGAACATGTAGTTATAATTATAATTGGCAGAATAACTTTGTAAAGAGTGAGTAAAGCTGTAAAATGAGATAGACTCTTTAGTCGACATGCTGTTTTATGTGTATATTTATAGAAATAGATATTAATAATATTTCTATATTTCAGTACTTTTGCCAGAATAATAAAACAAAATAACTAAGTTTTTTTTTTTAGGGAAAGTGTGCAAATAAAGAGTGTCAGTATTCTTTTACAAGGCATATTAAATATAGCAGTGATTTTTTTTCATTCTTATTTTAGACAATTGCATTTTTGAATTCTCCTCTTATGGAAATGTTAGTCTAACCAATAATATTCAAAAAGGAAAACTAATCAGCCTTATGGAAGGAGACAACTTGTCATTCTCCACTTTCCGTATCTACATTAATCTGGTTTTAATTTGGCATGGTTCTTCTATTTATCCAGGGTCTGGGGCTTGCATTTTTTTTTTTTTTTTACTTGTGAGGAAATTGTAAATATGTTCACATGGCACATAGTAAAGTGGCAAGTTGTATGCAGCAAGAAACTCTCAACTATGGGAAAACTCCATCCTGTGTGCTGTAGGGTGACTATATATAGGTTTGTTTTATTGTTTTTAATTTGCGTATCTTCTGTCTGTCCTTAAATTAGATGCAGTATCTTAATAATTTCACTTGAAACTCAAAGCCAAGATTTTGCTGTGTGAGGAAGTTTCTGAATAAGACATCAAGTTTCTAGCCATCAGAGGATAATTTATTGATACTTGTCAAAAGGAAGTATCAGTCTAACAGAAATCAAGACAAAAGGAATGCCTGATGAATTTTCTTTGAAGTGCCTTTTATAAAAGTCCTTGGTAATACATATTGATGAACTCCAAATTGTCTTGCCTGAAGGGAAAAGAAAGTAGACTGCTTTACACTGTCTTATAAATATTCATCAAAAGAACAAGACTTATGTTTCCAGGCGTGAGGTGAATGATTACGGTTGTATGATTGCCTTGGAATCTGGATAATTAGTAAAACAGCCGTTGACAGAGAATTTTAAACTTGGTACGTTTCTTGCCTTCACTTTATTTGGAGTCAGAAATAAAGCTTCCTATACCGAAGGGAAGCAGTTTTAGGGGATGAAGAATTGATATTATCAAGTTCTAGCCATTGGTTGGTTTACCATCTTTTTAGCTCAAACTTAAAACAAAAATAATTGGTTTTATTTTTATTTATTTATTCTTTGGTAATTCATTTTTGGTCTAATGAAACAGTACCACTCTTATTAAGGATGATTTGTTAGGATATGTGTCTTAAGACCTGAAGACTGTAAAATGATAGGATGAATCCATCTAAATGGTCAGACAGAATAGTTTTGTGTGACTGTTTTTTGCATGGGATTATTGTTGTCATTTTGCTTATTCATTTTGGACTGAGAAATTAACTTTGTGTTTCTTTTGCTTATTGAATCCATGGGATTAAAGATCCAGCTTGATTAAATGGACATGGAATTTTTGATGTTTGGAAGATAAGTATTGTTCATACCAAAAATCAGAAATTATCTATCATTGTGTAACTAGTTGCACATTTCTCCTAACCCTTGTTTTATAAGTCATCCTGTAAACTGTTAGGAGGAAAATAATCCCTTCTTTGGAAACTTTATCCTTTACAGTGTTTAGCACTTAAATGCAATTAAGCAAACATAATATCCTCTTTGAAGCAAAATAGTTGCTCAGCTTAAGTAACTGAAACTAATTATCTCTGTTGAATGAAAGACATATTCGGCAAGTGTTTGAAGAATGCTTCCTTCATGTTGAGCAGAAATTAGCACTTTTATTGGCGTTGCAGGTGGAGAAGCACTCAACATGCTGTATCTGTCAGTTCATACCCACATGTAGACCTACAAGTAAGAAAGGGGAACCGAAATTGACATGTATCTGGGAGTAAAATGTGATAAAACAATTAATTTTTAAATAAGAGAAAGACAGGTTGAACAAATGATTCTCCTAGAAAATGTTTAGGTGTTATCTAAAAACTGTCCACTTATTGCAAGGGAAACTTTACTGCTTCAAACACCTTGGCCAGAAACATGCAGAATTTTAATACCCAGCAGCATTGACCTGTGGTAAATGCAGGAGATGACAATGATGGTGATGAGGGTATTGGTATTCTTGAAAAAGTAACTGAATAGTTTGGCAAATAAAGTTAAATGTTTTTCAGAAGCAAAGGAATCATCTTGTACTCTCCCACTTTTGTTTTTTTAAATATTGCACTTTGTTTAATGTGCTTATAATTTATCTCATTCAGAATCTATGAAAAATAGTTTAGAAAAAAGACTCTTATAAGGCATATGGTGTCAGCAGTCTGGAACACTTAAATTGATCACATAGAATACCTAGATAAATTCAACATGGGATAGAAACAAAGCAAGAACCGTCTGGAAACTGAAGTGTTTTGTCTCTGAGGAAATCTATTATTTTTATTTTATTTCAAAAACATCACTGAGAAATTTACTAGCTATCATATCATTTATATAACATTTTTTTCAAGCATCTGAGGAAAAAAAATCTCCATTTAAAATGCAAATGGAAAAATGTGGGAAAACGAGTAGGGCAGAAAAGGAGAATTGACAGTTAAATATTTAAAACTTTGCATTATTGGGCACATTAACCTGAATTTTTGTAATATCAAACACAGCCTCACCGTATGCAATCAATGGTGCATATAAACATTTCAATGAAAATATTTCAAATGTCTATATGCAGAAAACCACAAGAGAAAGGCTACTATCCAAAAATAATAGCTATAATTAAAATTTTGAAACTACAGGATAACCCAATACTTACTAAACCACAGCCATAGCTGGATTTGTTTTAGGACACTTTGTCTGCCCAGAGTACAACATCTTAAGAATGAGACAGAATTTACAATTGTCACTGGGAGGGCCTATGAGGAAAGAAAAGTGACTTCAAGTTAAAGACTAACTTAGAAAACTTTCCCTGGTGCTGACTGAAGTGACTCATGTTTTGCTGAGTGGATTTTTGAAGAAAGTAACAGCTTCCAGTGTTTTCAGTGGTAGGAGCCCACTAGGGTGCAGATGAGACCTGCACTCATGAAAGGCAAGTATAGATAGTCATAAAGCATGAAGAAACAGTTGACATCACCCCCTTCCCATTAAATTAATTCCTATAAATACAAATGTAAATACTGTAAGTTGTCATTTGTTTATCAGGGAAGAAAGGAATGATAAAAATTTTAAGCTGGCATGTTTAGAGTAAACAGGCACTCATATTTCACGTTTATCAGAGTGAAAATGGATGCAAATTTTTCAGTAAGTATAAAAAGAAAGCATATTCTTCCAGCAAGAAAGTTGACTACTAGACATTTATCAAAAGAAAATGAATAGGAAATTGTGTTAGGGTATATATTGTAGGCATGTTTATATAACATTATAAAAAAATACTAGAAACAACTCAAATGATTAATAGTGAGAGACTGAGTAAATGCATCATATTAAACCAGACAGTTGTTCAATATTTAACCATTAAAATATTTTATATATTTTATTTATATTTACATGAAAATTATATATTAGGTGAGAAGAGGATATATATGTGTGTACATAGCTCTATCTATCTATCATCTATCTAAAAGTCATCTATCATCTATATCATATAGATGGTATTATGGGTTGAATTGTACTCCTCCACAATTCATATATTGAAATCCTAACCCCCAGTACCTAGAATATGACTATGTATTTGGAGACCTATCTTTAAAAAGGTACTGGAAATATTTTTAACAATCTTTTTAGAAGTCTTTGAAGGGGTAATCAAGGTAAAATGAGGTCATATGGAAGGGCCCTAATTCAGAATGACTGGTGTCTTTATAAGAAGAAATTAGGAAACACACAAGTACTGACGGAAGACTGCATGAAAACATAAGGAGAAGATGGCCATCTGCAAACCAATGAGAGAGGCTTCAGGAGAAACCAGTCCTGTTGAAGCCTTGCTCTTGGACTTTTAGCCTTCAGAATTGTGAGAAAATGACCTTCTGTTGTTTGAACCACTTAATCTGTGGTACTTTGTTATGAGAGCCATGGGAAGCTAATACAGATACTTACCTCTTGATGTAGATATAGACATAGATATATTTTTCTTGGTAATCTGTGTTTTCTATTTTTTTCTAACGTAAATACATACCACTTATATAATTTTAAAATATACAGGAAATAAGAAAAAGCTGCTAGACTATGTTAGTTGTGAAACACTGAATATTTCAGAATAACGTTCTCTAGAAACTCAATTAAGAATTAGGAAGAAAACACCAAATGTATCCAATCGTTCACAGGTAATTTTGCCCAGAAGCTAATTTCTGTAAGTTTGATAACTGTCATTTCTTGCTACAGATGCAATCAAGCAATATCTGATTCAAAATAGTTTTAATCACAATAACCACGCCAGAGGTGACTAGTTGAAAATAAGTGGGGTGACATATTTTGTGCAAAGATCCTAAATTTTTAGTCAGTAGGGGCTTTGTGTCGTGGAACTTTCTACTCTCCATAGCACCTAGCAAAATTCTAGATATGAATTCATTCTTTATAAATGCTTTTTGACTGGCTTATTCAGAAAGTGAGAAAGAAGAACGATTTCGTAATAATTGGCTTTCGTACTTTATTAATTGATGCATGTATTCATTGTAGTAAGATATAACTAAAAATCTTCAGGTTGTTGATTGCAAGAAGCTACCTATCAACATAGAATCAGGGATATGTCAGTTTTTCCCTTAAAAAATGAATAAAACCCAGAGTATAATTTGCCCTGGAAATGTCAATATCAGCAGTGTGATAGTTAGAGGACACAGAAGTGACAATCAAACTGTATTCAGTATGGTCATTTATTAGAAGTTTGGGGGGCCTAGTGCATGGTATATTTTTGGTTCTATAGGAGAACTCAAAGTAATCTCTTCTGAATCCAACACATTCTCTAAAATCCCTGTATGCATGTAAATAAATGTAGCTCTATCTATAAAAAACGTAAATAAGTTTCAAATTTTAAAACTTACAGATTTTCAGAAAACACATCAGCGATGGCTCAGGGAAACTATTTCAGATGAGGAAAATTATTTTCTTGATATTTGGTTATCTATTTTAACACAAGACTCTTGATAACAATATGTAATTGTTTAGGACCCATTAGCTTTTTACCTCAAATATTGTATAATTGCTTCAGTTAATTATAAAAAATATGGTTTCCATTTTATATTCACACATTAAAAACCTGTGAATGTTCACTTCCAGAAAAAAAATGTAAGGTATTTTTCTTCATACCTAAGATAATTTGCTTCTATATATTCTATATATAAAGATATATTCTATATCTTTCTATATGGGTGTCATCTCTGTAGTGTCCCAGTCTTTCTAATCTTACTTGTTTTTCAAAAACCCATTCAACACTTACAGTGTCACTATGAGAAAAAGATGAAAATCTGTGCTTTCTTCTAAGAAAATAAGTGTAGAGAAATTTATTTTAAAACACAAATCATATTACAGGTAAAATGTATATCAATAAAACCATATTATCTTTACGTGACACAGAAAACCATTATGTTTCTCTGTATTTGCTTCTTGTCTTTAGTTTTTATTGATTAAGCCTGGTTGCACCTCAGCCAGCTGATGAGTGTTCACCATCTTACTTCCATTTTGACTCTTCTTTGTCTGAACTGTTTCCCTACTGTCTGTCTCCAAACAGTTACCTGTACTGATTTCAACTTTAACCTTCAACCCGATATATTTTTTAGCCACTCACAAAGAATTTTAAGAATTCACAAAACTGAGAGCTTCTGCCAGAAATGCTGCAAAAGATGTTAGAAATATATTAAATGAAGAAGTATTTTTTAAAAGCCTGCATATTTTGACTGCATTAGTCGATCATAAGAAAGTTGCCTACATCGTAAACACACTCTCCCAGAAACTTTAGTACAGGTGCGGCTTTAGTAAGTTCAGATGTATAAATGCTAAAGCTTATGTAAACATTCACTTGAAAGCATCATTATTTACATTTGATAACCAGTTATAGGTTTTCATGATTTTAATGAATTTTTTACATTAACTTTTGGCTTTAATCTCTCTAATTGAAGGTGACAAACTATTAAAGCAAAAATTTAAAAACTGTATTATTCAAAATTCAAAAATCTAAAAAAAGTAAAGTAATTAGACCTAATTGAACTTTAAAATGCTGATTTAAAAATAAATTTGTAGTATTACACTTTTGAAGTTATTAAGGTGTAAAAGTGTACTAAGACTTTTGGCACACTTTGAATTTCAATATTCTTCATTAAAAATGGATTTAAAAAAAACCTAAACAAAGAAAAATAGGACCATATTATACCTTCTTCACTATCCTTCAAAAATTGCTGAAAACTTTCCTGCAGTACAATGTCACTTATCTTCAATCATCTAGAGAATGAAAGCCAGGGAGTTCAAGGGAGCAGCCTCAGGTCATGGAGCTGGTTCATGAAGGAAAAGATTCCCTGGGCTGTCACTCCATTTCTGTTCTCACTACCTAAATGGAGTAAGTCAATGAGAATTATGGACTTGATATTTTTATACTGGTGCCTGACATACCTAATCTCTCCCTTGACTAAAGTTGCCCAATCCATGAACCTCTGCTCAGAATAGTATCATCAGGCACTTCCTTTGCATAAAACATGGCTTTTGTTTGGACTGCAGTAAAGATCCATCCTAAGAGCAATATCGCCCTTAGCCTGCAAATGGGGCCCTGCACTGGGCTTTGTGATCCAGAGACTGTGTTCTAACCCTCTGCTGCATCATTCCCCATAGGGAAGGGAAGCGTAGGAAGGTGTTTTTAGGGCCTGAAGAATGAGCTGTGATACCAACTTTGGTACTCAACACAGGGTGGATAACTGCTAAATGTTGATTTGCAAAGGAAAAAAGCTTATTTTCCTTCATAGATTTTTACACGTATTCAAAGATTTATTGTGGTCCTAATCATAAGTTATTTTTTTTTCCTGACTTTTGTCTTTGAACTTTCTTGGTCTGTATATTGTGCTTGCTTTGAAAATGTTAGGATCTGTGTCCAGTTCTCACAGATATTTTACCCAGTCGGTGACATTTTCTTATGTATTCATAAACCTGTATCCTTCTACGCATATGCTTACATGATTTTATATACATGGGGTTTTGCCTTCTTTTGTCTATTTTGAGAGATGAAAATAACCCTTGCCTTTAGGAAAGAATAAGTTGGACTTGTATGTATTAGTAAGAACCTAGAGAAGACTAAAATATAATTATGCATTAGATATAGAGAATATGCTGGTAATGTGAAGAAAATACCAGAAAACATGTTTTTTGAGTTCAAAATAGAATATCTGAACTTTCCAAAACTGTGTATTACTGGTTATTGAAAAATCTCATATTGTTTATTTACATAAATTGCTTTCACATTTTTTTCTTGAATTTTCACGATATGCCAATTTTTCTTTTACTTTCTCTCTCTCTATATATATACATATATAATATATACATATGTTATATATATGTATATATTATATATGTATATATAATATATATATACATATGTATACACATATATATGATATATATATTTTGTAAGACTTCAAGGCTTCCTAATCTTTTTCAGTTACTGTCATGTGTATCCCTCACTTAACGATAGGGATATATTCTGAGCAATGTGCCATTACGTGATTTCATAATTACCTATGATTAGGTGAACATCATAGAGTATATTTACACAAATCTAGATGGTATACCCTATCACACACTTAGGTTATATGGTATAGCCTATTACTCCTAAGCTACAAACCTGCACAGCATTTTACTGACTGAATACTTTGGTCAACTGTAACACAATGGTAAGTATAAGTGTATCTAAAGATAGAAAAGGTACAGTAAAAATGTGACACAAAATACAGAAAATAGTACACCTGCATTAGTCAAGGTTCTCTAAAGGGAGAGAACTAATAGGATATATGTGCATATATGAAGGGGAGTTTATCAGGAAAATTGACTCACACGATCACAAGGTGAAGTCCCACAATAGGCCATCTGCAAGCTGAGGAGTAAGGAAGCCAGTTCGACTTCCAAAACCTCAAAAGTAGGGAAGCCGACAGTGCAGCCTTCAGTCTGTGACCAAAGGCCTAAGAGCCCCTGGCAAATCACTGGTGTATGTTCAAGAGTCCACAAGCTGAAGAACTTGGAATTTGATGTTTGAGGGAAGGTATCATACAGCTTGGGAGAAAGATGACGGCCAGAATACTCAGCAAGGGAAGTCTCATTCCATTTTCTTCTGCCTGCTTTATTCTAGCCGTGCTGGCAACTGATTAAATGACACCCACCCAGATTGAGGGTGGGTCTGCCTCTCCCAGTCTACTGACACAAATATTAATCTCCTTTGGCAACACCCTCACAGACACACCCAGGAACAATACTTTGCATCCTTCAATCCAATTAAGTTGACATTCAATATTAACCATCACAACATCTATATAGAGCACCTTCCATGAATGGAGCTTATAGGACTGAAATCTGTTCTGGGTGAGTCAGTGAGTGAGTAAGAAGTAAATGGGAAAGCCTAAGTCATTACTGTATACTACCATAGACTTTATAAACACTCTACACTAAACTTATGGAATATATTTTTCTTTCTTCAGTAATAAATTAATCTTACTGTAACTTTTTTACTTCTACACTTTAATTTTTTTTAACTTTTGACTCTTTTGCAATAACACTTTAAAACAGACACATTACACAGCTGCACAAAATATTTTTCTTTTTTATATCCTTTTTAGTAAGCTTTTTCTTCTTTTTATTTTTATTTTTTACTTTTTAAACTTTTTTGTTAAAAATTAAGACACAAACACACATCTTAGCTTAGGTTTACACAGGGTCAGGATCATCAATGTCACATCTTCAAGGACAATAACACACATAGAGCTGTCATCTCCTCTGATAACAAGGACTTTTCACTGGAGCCTTTCAGAAGGTGGAGGTTGAGAGGAGGAAGAGGATCAGGAAAAACAACTAATGGGTGCTAGGCTTAATACTTGGGTAAGGAAATAACCTGTACAACAAACCCCCACGACACAAGTTTACCTATATAACAAACCTACACTTGTACTGCTGAACTTAAAAGTAAAAACAACAAAAAAAAGACTTTTTCTGGAACACCTCCTGAAAGACCTGCCTGAGGCCGTTTACAGTTACCTTGTTTTTTCAAGTAGAAGGAGTATACTCTAAAATAATGAAAAAAAGTATGATCTAGTAAATGCATAAACCAGTAACGTAGTTCTTTACTATCATTATCAAGAATTATGTAGTGTACATAATTGTATGTGCTATACTTTGATAAGACTGATGGCTCTGTAGGTTTGTTTACACCAACATCACAGACACCTGAGTAACATGTTGCACAATGACATTTCAATGGCTACAATGTCACTAGGTGATAGGAATTATTCAGCTTAATTATAATCTCATGAATCCACAGAAGTATATGTGGTCCATTGTTGACTGATACATTATTATGTGCACATGGCTGAATTAAACTTAGTCCAGTCCATATTAAATTCCATCTCATACTCAATACAGATTCCCCCGGGACAGGTTGAAGGTGCTTAGAATTGGGCAGGGGATGGGATCTACTTTCTTTCCTCTTCCTACTTTAGTACCTTGGCCTGGAGAGAGATCTCAGCCAGGCTCTGGGTCATTTCCTTTTCTGGATTTAACTATTCAAAAGTCGGGGCCAGAGATACAGGAAAGTAGAGGCAGAGATCTTATTTATCGAAGTGTATGTTGGCATAGAAATTATCCTTAATCACTACTCCAGTTAGACCTTGTTCAGTCTGATGTTAGTGGTCTTTGCAGAGGATACTATATACAGTCTCCTCAAAAAAGTACTCAAGTCATTCCATCTTTCCTGTCATAAGGGAATATTCCATAGGGAGGGGAGGCTTAGGTACTCTTTAGTCCTTCTAGAAGCCATGCAAAAAACAAAAACCCTCTGTCTAGTTGTGAGGTTACTTTGCTTGGTTTGGTAGCCCCTGTTCAGCCTTCTGCATCCTTCCAATCCTCTAAACTCAATGATTCTTTCCTTGGAGGAAAGGGCACTACCTGGTCTTATTCGGTGTCATCGAAGGGCTGTGAAGAACTGGAAAGGAAGTTTATGCATCTTTTACTTCTCAGGGTCTCTATAACAGTCCTCTCATGCCCTGCTGATGCAGATTTCTCCAAGGAAACTCTGACCTTTAGAAATCTATAGACTAAAAGAAGATTTCTCCAAGGAAACTCTGACCTTTAGAAATCTATAGACTAAAAGAAGTTTCTAATTGAGTTCATTACATGTCCTAATTAAAGGGGACTACATAGAACTGCTTTCCTAAAAATCAGTAGAAAATTTTGCTTTCTATTACCTTTTGCCCTATTCAAAACATATCCTAAGCATTGCCATCTGTTTGAAAAACGTAAGTTTTTGAATCTCAGCAATGTGTTGACCTTAATCTACTTAACTACTGCATGATTACTGCTTTTCGAATAGCTAGAGAGTCATTCAACCCCTTGCCCAACCAGCACCGAATGTTTGTTCCAAAATACTATCACAGTAGTGTCTCACATTAGCTGAACATAAAGAACTGGAAAGGAAATAATTTGGGATGATTAATCATGCATAGCATACTGAGGATGGAGTTGGGGGATGGTAGAGTGTTATGTACTAGGAAAGGATAAAGAAAATGTCCCAGAAGTGGTCAACTAGAAGAATCATTGTTTTGCATGTACTGGGAAAGGAAAGGGGAAATAATGTCTAATTGTCTAATAGTGGAAGGTTATATATATATAAACAATTATACAATATAAATCTGAACATAAATATATGTGTATATATATATATTTATATTTATAAATCTATCTACATTTCCACGCATATTTATGTTTATAAATCTATCCTCATTTATGTGTCAGAGAGCTAGATATGCTTATATCAGGCCTGAAGAACCGTGGTGGATTGATAAAAACAGTTGGATTGATGGCTGCTAGATTTCAGGAATTGGGCTATAAATAATGTCTATAAACATACCATACAACCCCACATTTGAGAAGCATGGCATTGAAGCTACAGAGTGGAGGTGAGAGAGTACTACATATTGTAGGATGTGAACTGTCCTGAGAAAGTCAGTTTTATTCTTTGAAGAATAGTAAACAGAAAACAAATAAACAAAAACACGATGTGGGAAATCTCTGCAATACATTTTAAAAGAAAGAAAAGAAAATCTACTTTGAAGGCTGATAGGGGAGTGAAGCTGAAAATTATTTACTTCAAAAACCAGAATCAATTTTTAGATAGCTATGAGGCAAACTTAAATTTAATGAAAGAAGACATGGCTTTAATAAAACAGAATCAGAAAACTACAAGGGCTGAATAATCATAGATAAAATTCCAACATGATGAGATAGAGAAGGAGGTACATAAATGATGTAAGGATTGTAAGTAATCCAAATGTTTAATAATCAATGTAACTGTTTATTAGAATCAATAAATAGCATAAATTAAAAATAGAAATGCTAGCAATTTGGAGAATAAATTTGAGAGCTTTAGTAAAGAAAAATAAATAGTGAATAGGTCAAAATTTATTTCAAGAGAACTGGAAAGAAAAACAGCAGAAGTAAATATGTAAGAATTTCAGTAATTCCTAAAAGAGAAAATAAAACAATTGGAATACTAATCAAAATAAAACATAATTCATCTGTAAATATATATATAAAAATATATATGTATATGTCTCTAACTTAATGAGGTTACAAAATTTAATCCTATACATATTTCAGGAAAAAGTAAGATATTTAAACATAAATATATTCTTGCAAAACTCTGAAATTCAAAGGTAAATAATATTGCCATCGGCTCCCATCAGCAGGGAATAACCCAACCTATGAAGAACAAAAAGTTGAAAGGAAGGAAGAGAAGAAGGAAGAGAGGGAGGAAGGCAGGGCAAGAAAATTGAAAGGGGAAGAGAAAGAAGGAAAATTTTAAGGGGGTGGGAAGAAAAACAAGGCTGGAATTTGATGTTTCTATAACACTAAATGATCAAAGAAACTGAATAAACATGTACAAAGTCTTGATGGGAAAAACTGGGGCTCTTGAATTTTGCAGGCAGTCTGATTTATTTTTAAGTGTGAAGGCAAACCCTAAATTTTCAGAAAAGCAAGTGGTTAAGACAAATCTCCATCTATCTATCTATCTATCTATCTATCTATCTATCTATCTATCTATCTATCTATCTATCTATCGATCGATCTATCCATCCATGTAGTAACATCCACTATTATTGTCTTAGTCTGACTGGGTTGCAATATCTAAATACTGTCGACTGGATGGCTTAAACAACAGAAATTTATTTCCCACTGTTCTGTGGCTGAGAAGTCTAAGATACAGGTGCTGTCCGATACAGTTCCTGGTAAGGGCCTGTTTCCTGGTTTGCAGGTGGATGCCTTCTTGTCTTCTTCACATGATGGAAAAAGAGAGAGTGTTGTTCTCTCTTCCTCTTCTCCTAAGGTCACTAATCCCATCATGCGGGTCCCACCCTCTTGACCTCATCTAAATCTAATTACTTTCCAAAGGCACCATGTCCAAACGCCATCACATTGGTTGTTAGGGTATCAACCAGTGAATTTGGGAGGAGTATAAACATTCAGTCCATAACAATTACCCACCCAAAAAATCACTTAAAAATGCATTTCAAATGAGTGAAGATGAATGATAATTAGGAAGGAAATAATAAGAATACTGTCATATTAAGAAGTATAATTTAAGTATTAAAACCAGTTAGAGATAAATGTAAGCCTCTAAAGTATAATTATAAATCTAGCTTTGATAACAAAGTAAGTAAAGTAATATGCTTGAAAGATAGTATATGATATAAAATATTTTAGTAATTAGCTTGGTCTAAGATTCCAGATTACCTTAGGGAAGGCCTATATGATTTCAGAAAGCAATGAAATTGTAATAATTATCTTGCTTACATTGAAACTTCTTAGAAGCTACAGTTTTATTACTGACTGGTTGATTTATAAAGTTTTGTTAGATAATTTTTTGAAAATTTAAATATAATTAACAATAGGCTAAAATCAAGATATACACTATTCAGATGACTGGTAATGATATATCCATCCATATAGCCCTAATTAACATAAACTATAAAAAACGTAAACAAAACAAAACAAAATATTATATTATGACAGATATAATTGGACTTGCGGCTCACTGCAACCTCTGCCTCCTGGGTTCAAGTGATTCTCCTGCCTCAGCCTCCAGAGTAGCTAGGATTACAGGCATGTGCCACCTTGCCCAGCTAATTTTTGTACTTTTAGTAGAGATGGGGTTACACCATGTTGGCCAGGTTGGTTTCCAACTCCTGACCTCAAGAGATCTGCCCACCCTGGCCTCCCAAAGTTCTGGGATTACTGGCATGACCCACCACATCTGGCCTGGACTTACTTTCTTATTAAAAAATAAAGTTGCTCAAGTTAAAAAATGTAAGTCCAAGTATATTTTTATTAGAAAAGACATGCCCCCCAAAAAGTCACAAAAGGACTTAATTAAAAAATAAACAGAATAAGCAATGATGTATCAGATGGTGGTAAACAATAAAATAATAAAATATCAGAGATGTCAATGCTATTTGCAGTGGCAGAAAAATTAAATGGGTTAAAGTTTGACTATTATTTTATTTAAAGATGCATGATATATGAAGACATAATACTAATAAACTTTGCCAATCACCTTAAAATTTTATTCAGCTTAGAATATTGAAGAGAAAATAAAAAAGTATCTACAAAACTTTTACCCTCTTACCTTCATTTTACCTTATACTCTACCCTATTTATAAGAATGTGGACATTTCATGAACAACGAACAATGCCTCACCCTGTGTGCTAGATCTCATGCCTTCTCATCCACCCACAGACACTGCTAGAGCAATTCTCTTGATTTCCTACATTACTACCTTTTTTCCACTCTACATAGTTCCCACTCTAGATGATATCAGCATATACAACAAAATAAATCCGTTCCAAATTTACTCTACTCCCTACCAAATAGTGCCCCCATGTCATACCTTTTATAGCAAAACTTTTGGAGGGAATTTTCTATATAGCTGTCTCTAATATCCCTCCTCCCATTTTCTCATAAACCCATTCCAAAAGATTTTCACCCACTTCAACATGTCAAAGAAAATGGTGTTACCAATGAAATTGCACATTTCTAAATTCAATGGTTATTTCTCTCTCTTCTCTGAACTGCAAGAGCAGATGACATTTCATCAACCTTTTCCCCTTGAAACATCTTCTTATCTTGATTTCCAGGGCATTATACTCATCATGTTTACCACCTACATCTCTGCTTCCATCTTCTTAGTCTGGTTTCTTTTTATAGTCATAGCCTCTAAATGTAGGAGTATCCCACAAAGTTCCCCTCTTTGTTCTCTGTACTTATAAGTGATTCCACCTAGAATATGTACTGATGACTCTCAAACTTAAAATGCTCCACTGACTAAAAGATTCATTCATATATCCAATGTCCACCTGACATCTCTACTTGAATGAAATCTAGAAACCAAAAACTTAATATATGCACAATATAATCTAGAAATTACAAACTTAATATATTCACAGCTGAGTTTCTGTTATCTTTCCCTTCACCCCCATACATAGAATTTCTGAAAATTTCCTCTCTCTACTTTTCAGTTATTCAGACTAAAATAATGGGAATCATTCTTGATGACTTTTTAAATTTCTTATACCACATTAATTCTAGCAGCTAGTCCTGTAAGTTTTATTTTCAATTCATATCTAAATTCTGAGCAATTCTTTCCATTTGCACTGCCACCATCCTTAAATAAGCCATACTCATGTCTTACCTGGAAAACAGTAATAGTAACTTAACTGGTTTCCCAGATTCCATATTTGCCCAGCTGTAATTTATTCCCAACAGAGCAAACCTGGCAAGAAGTTAGATTTTATCACCCCCTGCTAACAACTCTCCAACAGCTTTCCATCTCACTCAGAGTGAAAGAAAATGTCTTACCATCATCTATAGTGAAAGAAAAAGTCTTACAATCATCTATGAAGTTCAACATTTTCTGGTCCCCCCCCCCTTTTTTTTTAACAATCTGATCTCATCTAGTACTGAATCTGTTGGCCACTCTGAGCCAGCCGTTCTAGTCCTCCTCAGACACAGCAGTCATGCTGTCATATCACAGCCTTTGCACTCAGTATTTTCACTGTATGAAAAATTATTCCCCTCAACATCGATAGGACTTGCTGTCTTGCTTCCCTTGGGTCCAACTCATAAGCCATCTTTTCAGTGAGGGATTGCCTGGTCATCCTAGTAAACATTTTTGCTCACCTCTGACATATAACTTCCTTGCCTTCTTCAGTTTTTCTTTGTGCCACTTAATTTTACCTAATATTACACACAGATGGGTTTCTTTTTCCTTAAAATCTGCTTTGTGCCCCCAAAATAGGTTCTTCCTAGTTGCTTCTACTTAGTGGTGTGCAAGAGCTGGCATATATAGCCTCACAAGAGCAAACTGTGAAATTTTCAGAAATTTTATGAGCCAGCCCAGCCATTATGAAAAAAACAAATACTGTAAACATATTGTTAATGATTTTAAAAACAAAGGTAAAACCTAAAAACTAATCACTTTCTAAGAATTTCACTATATTTTACCATTTTCTATGATCTTGAAGTTATCTATGTCTATCTGTATGACAGAAATACTACATAAGAAAGTCTCATTATTTGCAGTAGTTAGGTTATATGAAGTTATAGTGAACAATGAATTAGTGGACACTGAACCGTGCTGCTAGGGGAAGTTCAGAATTAGGTTTCTGCAAACCTGTAGTCAGGACCTTTTCTCAACTGATCAATACATAAGCTCGTTTTATATATGTTTCCATTTAGATACACCTATTTTATACATATTATTGATTCATTAACACTGAACTCAAGGCCAGCAGCACTATAACTCATGTTTGGAAGAAGGTGATTATCTAATGCATGTATTTTCCATAAGGCATATCGCAGCCTTCTGCAATTAAGAACACTATACTGCATGTCAGCATTATGCTTGGAGACCATTTTAAACAGAAAAGCACCAACAAAAGGCACAAAAGTGTGAAAAATATGGCACAAGGTTGCTTATGGTATGATAATTTAAATGAGAAGGTAGAGTGTTGTCTTATTCAACCTCAGCTGGGAACATGAGTATCAGGAAACTCAAGTTTTTGCCATTTTATGCATGTCTGTGAATGACCATGAAATGACCATAAACATTACTTTGGGGTAACAAATAAATTTTTAACCAGAAGTGTAATTCACACGTATAGAATACACAAATATTGAAGATTGACTGTGTAATGGTGAAAAACTGAGCAATGTAAAATGCTTTCTAATTCTGCATTCAGTGACATCATATTGGTAGGTTTAAATTGGCCACGGTGGAAGCATGAACACCATAAGGCAAATACTATACATGAAGGCCTTATTTATTGTTTGATTGGTTGTATAGACTCAAGAAAATTATGAGAGAAATATTAATAAAAGTATGTTCTGCTTGCAACCATTACACTGTGAATAGCACAGACAACTAAGGCTCTCTTTTCCAGTATTTGAAATTGATTATTTAATCAGCAAGGAAGTCATTATGTTATTAAGAGCAAATGAGGGCCCAATGTATGTCTTTGCTGTTTTACTTTCATTTTGCTCATCAATGTAGACAAAAATATCAACCACCATCATTTCAGATTTATACTAATTTATCCATTGGAATGATAGGTTGGCTAGGGATTCAAGAATTCAGGAAAAATCAAGGAAAGAAAAGGTTGCTAGAGAATGCTTTGGCTATTTAAATTTACAATATAAATATTGCATATTTCATAATTATTTGTGAATTGCCTCATACATATTTTTCACATGAGACGTAGTTTTTTTCAAAAAAGAGCTGAATATTAAACATTTATGAGAACAACATTGCTTAAAATATACTCTCAGTTTTAGATATCTAATATACTCCACTGTCTACAGAGTTGCCTCACCCTTTTCAAGAAGCCCTCTTTGAGAGGTCCTTTTTGTCATGAACCTGGGCTGGATCCCTTCCATGTAGCACACATATATGCCATGGGAAACACAATTTCTGCTCTGCTCCCAGTGGAAAAGCAGCTCTTTCCCAATGTATTCTTATCTTCTTATGGTCCACCTCTAGCTTGTAGACCAGCTGTTCATGCTTTGCATTCACCAGGCATTAGTCTGACATTAGCCAAATATGCTCCCCAATCTCCAAGGGAAATAAATCATGCTTTCTAAGTGGTCTCCTTGAAGTCCTTCTTACATGACTTGAAATGAGGGGGAAGCACTTGCTCCCTTTTCTTATAGGAATGGGAGGGAAATATAGAACTAAGTTATACAATAACAATTATGGGGAGTACATAGCATATATAAACACTATGCACAATTCTAAGCTGATAAAATAGAAAATACTGATGGAATGAAAGAATTATTTTAATAGCACACTCAGGTCCATCACCATGTGATGCCCTGCACCACCTTGGAACCCTGAAGAAAGTCCCACCAGCATGAAGGCTCCCATCAGAATGAAGGGTCTCACCAGATGTGGTCCCTTGAAGTTGGACTTCTCAGCCTCCATCACAACCCTATCAAGAAAGTGAAAAGGACCACAAAAATTCCATTCCAAGATGGCCAAATAGGAACAGCTCCGGCCCACAGCTCCCGGCGTGATCAACGCAGAAGACAGGTGATTTCTGCATTTCCAACTGAGGTACCTGGTTCATCCCACTTGGACTGGTTGGACAGTGGGTGCAGCCCACAGAGGGCAAGCAGAAACAGGGCAGGGCATCGCATCACCTGGGAAGTGCAAGGGGGTCAGGGGATTTCCCTTTCCTAGCCAAGGGAAGCTGTGACAGACTGTACTTGGAAAATTGGGACACTCCTGCCCAAATACCACAGTTTTCCAAAGGTCTTAGCAAATGGCACACCAGGAGACTATATCCAGCGCCTAGCTCAGCAGGTCCCAAGCCCACAGAGCCTTGCTCACTGCTAGTGCAGCAGTCTGAGATCGAACTGCAAGGCAGCAGCCTGCCTGGCTGGGGAGGTGTGTCCGCCATTGCTGAGCCTTGAGTAGGTAAACAGAGCAGGCAGGGAAGCTCGAACTGGGTAGAGCCCACTGCAGCTCAGCAAGGCATGTTGCCTCTGTACATTCCACCTCTGGGGGCAGGGCACAGCTAAACAAAAGGCAGCAGAAACTTCTGCAGACTTAAGTGTCCCTGTCTGACAGCCCTGAAGAGAGCAGTGGTTCTCCCAGCATGGTGTTTGAGCTCTGAGAACAGACAGACTGCCTCCTCAAGTGGGTCCCTGACCCCCATGTAGCCTAACTGGGAGATACCTCCCAGTAGGGGTAGACTGACACCTCATACAGGTGGATGCCCCTCTGAGACGAAACTTCCAGAGGAAGGATCAGGCAGCAATATTTGCTGTTGTGCAATATTTGCTGTTCTGCAGCCTCTGCTGGTGATACCAGGCAAACAGGGTCTGGAGTGGACGTCCAGCAAACTCCAACAGACCTGCAGCTGAGGGTCCTGACTGTTAGAAGGAAAACTGACAAACAGAAAGCAATAGCAAGAACATCAACAGAAAGGACATCCACACCAAAACCCCTTCTGTAGGTCACCAACATCAAAGACCAAAGGTAGATAAAACCACAAAGATGGGGAGAAACCAGAGCAGAAAACCTGAAAATTCTAAAAACCAGAGCACCTCTTCTCCTCCAAAGGATCACAGCTCTTCGCCAGCAACAGAACAAGGCTGGATGGAGAATGACTTTGATGAACTGACAGAAGTAGGCTTCAGAAGGTTGGTAATAACAAACTTCTCTGAGCTAAACAAGGGAGGATGTTTGAACCCATCGCAAGGAAGCTAAAAACCTTGAAAAAAGATTAGACGAATGGCTAACTAGAATAAATAATGTAGAGAAGACCTTAAATGACCTGATGGAACTGAAAACCATGGCACGAGAACAACGTGATGCGTGCACAAACTTCAATAGCTGATTCAATCAAGTGGAAGAAAGGCTATCAGAAATTGAAGATCAAATTAATGAAATAAAGTGAGAAAAGAAGTTTGGAGAAAAAAGAGTAAAAAGAAATGAACAAAGCCTCCAAGAAATATGGGACTATGTGAAAAGACCAAGCTACGTTTGATTGGTGTACCTGAGAGTGACAGGGAGAATGCAATCAAGTTGGAAAACACTCTTCAGGATACTATCCAGAACCTCCTCAACCTAAAAAATCAGGCCAACATTTAAATTCAGGAAATACAAAGAACACCACCAACATACTCCTCGAGAAGAGCAACTTGAAGACACATAATTGTCAGATTCACCAAGGTTGAAATGAAGAAAAAAATGCTAAAGGCAGAATTATTTATTAGGTAAATAATCAAATGAAGGCAGAAATAAAGATGTTATTTGAAACCAATGAGAACAAAGACACAACATACCAGAATCTCTGGGACACATTTAAAGCAGTGTGTAGAGGGAAATTTATAGCACTAAATGCCCACAAGAGAAAGCAGGAAAGATCCAAAATCAACACCCTAACATCAGAATTTAAAGAACTAAAGACTCAAGAGCAAACAAATTCAAAAGCTAGCAGAAGGCAAGAAATAACTAATATCAGAGCAGAACTGAAGGAGATAGAGACACAAAAATCCCTTCAAAAAATCAATGAATCCAGGAGCTGGTTTTTTGAAAAGATCAACAAAATTGATAGACAACTAGCAAGACTAATAAAAAAGAAAAGAGAGAAGAATCAAATAGACACAATAAAAATGATAAAGGAGATATCACCACGCATCCCACAGAAATACAAACTACCATCAGAGAATACTATAAACACCTCTAAGCAAATAAACTAGAAAATCTAGAAGAAATTGATAAATTCCTGGACACGTACTCCCTCCCAAGACTAAACTGGGAAGAAATTAAATCTCTGAATAGACCAATAACAGGATCTGAAATTGAGGCAATAATTAACAGCCTACCAACCAAAAAAAGTCCAGGACCAGACAGATTCATAGCTGCATTCTACCAGAGGTACAAAGAGGAGCTTCTACTGTTCCTTCTGAAACTATTCCAATCAATAGAAAAAGACAGAATCCTCCCTAACTCATTTTATGAGGCCAGCATCATCCTGATACCAAAGCCTGGCTGAGACACAATAAAAAAAAGAGAATTTTAGACAAACATCCCTGATGAACATCAATGCAAAAATCCTCAATAAAATGCTGGCAAACCAAATCCAGCAGCACATCAAAAAGCTTCTCCACCATGATCAAGTCAGCTTTATCCCTGGAATGCAAGGCTGGATCAACATACGCAAATCAATAAATGTAATCCATCACTAAACAGAACCTTCGACAAAAACCACATGATTATCTCAATAGATGCAGAAAAGGCTTTCAACAAAATTCAACAGTGCTTCATGCTAAAAACTCTCAATAAACTAGGTATTGATGGAATGTATCTCAAAATAATAAGAGCTATTTATGACAAACCCACAGCCAATATCATACTGAATGGGCAAAAACTGTAAGCATTCCCTTTGAAAACTGGCACAAGACAGGGATGCCCTCTCTCACCACTCCTATTCAAAATAGTGTTGGAAGTCCTGGCCAGGGGAATCAGGCAAGAGAAAGAAATAAGGGGTATTCAATTAGGAAAAGGGGAAGTCAAACTGTCCTTGTATGCAGATGACATGATTGTATATTTAGAAAACCCCGTTGTCTCAGCCCCAAATCTCCTTAAGCTCATAAGCAACTTCAGCAAAGTCTCAGGACATGAAATCAATATGCCAAAATCACAAGCATTCTTACACACCAGAAACAGACAGAGAACCAAATCATGAGTGCACTCCCATTCACAATTGCTACAAAGAGAATAAAATACCTAGGAATTCAACTTACAAGAGATGTGAAGGACTTCTTCAAGAACTACAAACCACTGCTCAATGAAATAAAAGAGGGCACAAACAAATGGAAGAACATTCCATGCTCATGGATAGGAAGACTCAATATTGTGAAAATGGCCATACTGCCCAAGGTAATTTATAGATTCAATGCCATCCCCATCAAGCTACCAATGACATTCTTCACAGAATTGGAAAAAACTACTTTAAAGTTCATATGGAACCAAAAAAGAGCCTGCATTGCCAAGTCAATCCTAAGCAAAAAGAACAAAGCTGGAGGCATCATGCTACCTGACTTCAAACTATACTACAAGGCTACATTAACCAAAACAGCATGGTACTTGTACCAAAACAGAGATACAGACCAATGGAACAGAACAGAACCCTCAGAAATAATACTACACATCTGTAATCATCTGATCTTTGACAAACCTGACAAAAAACAAGCAATGGGAAAAGGATTGCCTATTTAACAAATGGTATTGGGAAAACTGGCTAGTTATATGTAGAAAGCTGAAACTGGATCCCTTCCTTACATCTTATACAAAAATTAATTCAAGATGGATTAAAGACTTAAATGTTAGACCTAAAACCATAAAAACCTAGATGAAAACCTAGGTAATACCGTTCAGGAAATAGGCATGGACAAGGACTTCATGACTAAAATACCAAAAGCAATGGAAACAAAAGCCAAAATAGATAAAGAGGATCCAGTTAAACTAAAGAGCTTCTGCACAGCAAAGGAAACTACCATCAGAGTGAACAGGCAACCTACAGAATGGGATAAAATTTTTGCAATCTACCCATCCAACAAAGGGCTAATATCCAGAATCTACAAAGAACTTAAACAAATTTACAGGAAAAAAACAAACAACCCTATCAGAAAGTTGGCAAAGAATATGAGCAGACGCTTCTCAAAAGAAGACATGTATACAGCCAACAGACACATGAAAAAATGCTCATCATCACTGGTCATCAGAGAAATGAAAATCAAAACCATGATGAGATACCATCTTACACCAGTTAAAATGGCGATCATTAAGAAGTCTGGAAACAACAGATGCTGGAGAGGATGTGGAGAAATAGGAACGCTATTACACTGTTGATGGGAGTATAGACTAGTTTAACCATTTTGGAAGACAGTGTGGTGATTCTTCAAGGATCTAGTGCTAGAAATAGCATTTGACCCAGTGATCCCATTACTGGGTATATACCCAAAAGATTATAAATCATGCTACTATAAAGAAACATGCACACATATATTTATTGCAGCACTATTCACAATAGCAAAGACTTGGAACCAACCCAAATGTCCGTCAATGATAGACTGGATTAAGAAAATGTGGCACATAAACACCATGGAATACTATGTAGCCATAAAAAAGGATGAGTTCATGTCCTTTGAATGGACATGGATGAAGCTGGAAACCATCATTCTGAGCAAAGTATCACAAGGACAGAAAACCAAACACCACATGTTCTCACTCATAGGTGGGAATTGAACAGTGAGAACACTTTGTCACAGGGTGGGAAACATCACACACCAGGGCCTGTCATGGGGTGGGACCAGGGGGAGGGATAGCACTGGGAGAAATACCTAATGTAAATGATGGGTTGATGGGTGCAGCAGGCCAGCATGGCACAAGTATACCTATGTAAGGAGCCTGCACTTTGTGCACATGTATCCTAGAACTTAAAGTATAATAATAAAAAAAAAGAAAATGAAAAAACAAAAAGGAATTATTTAAAAATATATAAACAAAGACTAGTGTAAGGGGTTATATAAAGCTTCTATAGACAAATAACAAGATATGATTCATCTTTGAAGGGGGCTGCAGAACTAAATTGCTTCACTTGTGAACTACCTCAGACCCCAATTAATAATCATGCTATAAATTCGTCCAGGGGACAGAACATGATAGCAAATTATTTACTGTTGTATGAAGTTAACAAAACTCGTATTAAAACCTAGGAAAATGAAAAGAGTAAAATTATAGAATGATAGCACTCATGAACACAGATGGAGGTACTCTAAAGAAAATATACCAAATAATTTCAATAATTTCTTAAAATAATTTTTATAAAGACGAAGTAATGTTTAATCCAGGACACATAATAATGACAGTGACAATTACAATGATGCTGATGATAGCTAAAATGTATTGGCCATTTACAATATGCCATATGTTATTTTAAGCATTTTATATATATCAAATCGTTTAATCTAAACAACAATCTATAGATTTTTTATTAATTTACAGATGAGAACTGAGTCCCTGAGAGGTAGAGTAACTTGTTCAAAGTCACACAGTCAATAAGTGCTGGAGTGGGTATTTGAATACAGCTTTCCAAGTCACTCTCCCATATTGAGTGAATATTAATACGTGTAAGAAAAAATGCATCATTTCAATAAGAAACATATTTGGAAATATTTTAACATTAATAAAAAAGCTTTGTAAGCCATAACCTTTAAAAACTAGACAAACGTAAATCTTCTTAATATGATTAAACATATCCCAAAGTAAAAGTTAGTTATGTCTTCCTTAATAGGGAAACACCAGGAGGAAATTCAAGACAAAGATGTTATCTAATTTCTAAAATTCCCTGATAGAAATATGGCAAAAGAGGGAAATAAAGAATTACAAATATTTGAAAGGGTACAAAATATCATTGTTTAAAAGCATATGGTTGTATACCCAGAAAATTCAAATTAACTGAGACAGATGTCTAAATATAAAAATTTTGTATTTATCTACAATAACAATGATGATAATATGTCAACCACATGGAGCACATTCCAAATATTTAGAAATAACAGCCCTAACTAAAGATATATGAGGCTTATGTAAAGTAAGCCATGATTTTTTTTTTGAGTTGAGAGAAAGAGAAATATATAAAGAGATTCTCAAATTCATTTTCAAAATAAACAACTACAAATAACTATTTAAAAAAGAGTTATGGAAGTAACATTTTTATTCCTGCAAAGGCAACATGTTGTATAGCCACAAAAAATAAACCGACTTAAACTCAACAGAAGGTTAGTGGAATAGAATATATAACCCAGAAATATATCTCAGGATAATTGCTCTCAAGTCTCCAAGGGCGATCAATCAATGTTGCTTACAGTATCCAGATTCTGAGGTCCTACCTGAAGGTATTCTGACTAAGTCTGGCATTATTTACAAGTATTCAAGGTGATTCTGATGTATGTGGTTTATATTACTTTGATATGTAATAAAGCAAACATTATAAACCACAAAAATTTTCGATGATAGTAAGTTTTACTATTAAAGAGAAAAAATTCTCAAATTACTGAAAGTAAATAAAAGATGAAGAACTACACATAAAGAAGAAAACAAACTCATGTAAATATATATAACCCCATGGTTCTCACACTTTATGCCAAGGCAACCTAGGGTACTGCTGTCAACTCAGAGGGGCACCATGAGATATTTTAGATTTTCAAGGTAAATGTAGCAGTACCCGACATCTCTTAGATACAATTCAAACTACTAACTCTAGGTACACAGTTTCCTCATTAGATTGAGCTACATAGGTAAAATTGACATCATGTATTTTATTACAATAATTTCTGTGATAGAAGCAAACACAGAGTAAAATTCAATTTGTGTCAAGAAGTGAGAGCAGCAGTGTCCAATCTAATTCCAATGTTTGATAAATTTTGCAGTATCCAGTGGACACACATGTCCCATGAATAATTGCAGTTATGCAGAAATGAAACTAAAAAATGTCTTCAGTTTATGTGTATTTTTTCAAACAGATAATAAGTTGTTAGTAGGACATAAATAATTATTTAATTTTTTGGACCTAATTACTTAATAAACACTAGTAGTAGGCATTATTTTTTGGCTTAGGGGTACCCTAAAAGAATTACTGAAACACTAAGGGAATTGTAAACTAAAAACATTTGTATAACTTTAAGCAGAAATAAGAAATAAGTTTTTGATATTCCCCTTCCTGTGTCCATGTGATCTCATTGTTCAATTCCCACCTATGAGTGAGAATATGCGGTGTTTGGTTTTTTGTTCTTGCGATAGTTTACTGAGAATGATGGTTTCCAATTTCATCCATGTCCCTACAAAGGATATGAACTCATCATTTTTTATGGCTGCATAGTATTCCATGGTGTATATGTGCCACATTTTCTTAATCCAGTCTATCATTGTTGGACATTTGGGTTGGTTCCAAGTCTTTGCTATTGTGAATAATGCCGCAATAAACATACGTGTGCATGTGTCTTTATAGCAGCATGATTTATAGTCATTTGGGTATATACCCAGTAATGGGATGGCTGGGTCAAATGGTATTTCTAGTTCTAGATCCCTGAGGAATCGCCACACTGACTTCCACAATGGTTGAACTAGTTTACAGTCCCACCAACAGTGTAAAAGTGTTCCTATTTCTCCACATCCTCTCCAGCACCTGTTGTTTCCTGACTTTTTAATGATTGCCATTCTAACTGGTGTGAGATGATATCTCATAGTGGTTTTGATTTTCATTTCTCTGATGGCCAGTGATGATGAGCATTTTTTCATGTGTTTTTTGGCTGCATAAATGTCTTCTTTTGAGAAGTGCCTGTTCATGTCCTTCGCCCACTTTTTGATGGGGTTGTTTGTTTTTTTCTTGTAAATTTGTTTGAGTTCACTGTAGATTCTGGATATTAGCCCTTTGTCAGATGAGTAGGTTGGGAAAATTTTCTCCCATGTTGTAGGTTGCCTATTCACTCTGATGGTAGTTTCTTTTGCTGTGCAGAAGCTCTTTAGTTTAATTAGATCCCATTTGTCAATTTTGTCTTTTGTTGCCATTGCTTTTGGTGTTTTGGACATGAAGTCCTTGCCCACGCCTATGTCCTGAATGGTAATGCCTAGGTTTTCTTCTAGGGTTTTTATGGTGGGGAGGGGGGAGGGGGGAGGGATAGCATTGGGAGATATACCTAATGCTAGATGACGAGTTAGTGGGTGCAGCGCACCAGCATGGCACATGTATACATATGTAACTAACCTGCACAATGTGCACATGTACCCTAAAACTTAAAGCATAATAAAAAATAAAAATAAATAAAAATAAATAAAAAAAAATAAAAAAAAATAAAAAAAATAAAAAAAAATAAAAAAAAAGAAATAAGTTTTTAATTAGTCTTTGTATGAGAAAGACCTAAGCAAAAGAAATAGTAATAAATTAATAGCAAAACTAATATTTAGTTTTTACTATTTAAAATCCTGTTTACTATTTAAAATTCTGCACTTAAAGATTCATATAAATTATCCCATTTATTTATCACAACCATTTATTGAAGTAGATTTATTTTAATCTCAATTGTTAAGATTTAGAGTAATTAACTTTCCCAAGTTATGGTTTGGTATAGCTAGCTGTTACACCAATCCAAGTACTGAACTATAGCACAACTCTACATGCAATAAATAAAACAAACTGTTAATCATCTATAAAGTGCTCTCACCGGATGTCTAGAAAAGCACTAGAAAATATTGATAGAAAAAGAACTGAAATCTATCACTAGATAATTCACAAAAAATGCAGAAAAAGCCAGTACAGAAGAAAAAAATCCTTACTAGTAGTATAAAAATTTGAATTAAAACTGTAATGACTTCAACATGAGATTGTTACCCCCATAAAAGCAGCAACCATACACTTTTACCTCTGTTATATATAAGGCATTGTTAGGTAATTTAAGAAAAAGAACAATCTACTTTTTTTACTTGGAAAGATTTAAAGATTTATTTTCTCCTGAAATAGTTATTGGGTGACTATAAATATCTAATGGAGTTAGTTCTTAGACACAGTGGAGAACAATACAGACATAGGCATGCCCTTGATGGAGATTAATGTCTGTGGATGCTAGCCATGTTGCTTTGCACTGAGATGGGCATTGCCATGGATGGGAATGCAATTGGATTCAACCTTTCTAGGAGGAACTTTGACAATATGTGATGAAAATCTTAAGATGGACTCACTCTCTCATTCCACTTTGAGGAATATTTCAGAATGACAGTGAAAAATTTGCTTTCAGGGATTTTTGTCACAGTATTATTTATTAGAGAAAAACTTTGAAAGCAACAATGGTCAATTATCAGTGAAGAATTAAGGGAATGCAATAATCTATAGAACAGAATATTAGGCAGTCAATCAACGAAAATCATATTTTTGAATAATATTTAATTGTATGTTTTAACAAAAGACCATGAGATCTACAGTGGAAGAGAAAGGAGAAAACTATTTTCAGAAAAGGAAACAATCCTGCAGATTGGAGGAATGCAATCTCTGGAGGAAACCAAAAGTACATGGTCTGAAGAATGGACAGGGAGGTTGTCATTTATGCCTTCAGTGCCTGTCTTAAAAGAAAGCTTATGAACAATTATGAGGACAGTTAAGTGAATAGGCAGTGTGTAGACATATATGTAACATACATTTTCATGTTTGAGATGAGGTCATAGCATTAAAATGGGATGGAATTTGGCTATGCCTGTCAAAAGGTATAAGCTGTCCCAAACTGCATGAGGTCTGCAGCTGTTTATCACGAAGGAGTGATCCTAAGGCAAGGCTGATCCTCTGTCCAAATGGAGTTATGGTAGAATTGCAAAGCAGATGGGATGATGGGATTCTCTCAGCTAGCGTCAGGCAGTCTGTTGGAGTCAGTTGAAGAATATCCAGCTGTCTTAATTAGAGTGAAGAAAACCTTGTGATAATTATTAACACAGGAATATGTGGATGAGCTCCTCACCCTGGCTAAGGACATTTGGTTCTGTTTCAGTGTGTCTCATCTTAGCGACAGGGAGTGCATTTTGTCTGTCTGCTTGGGTATATTTTAACACATGGAAATCACACTTTGAGAAATAGCAGGGGAAAGCAGATATAGTAACTATTACCAATCAGTTTTTAAAAATCACTAAAACTCCAATAGGAAAAACAAAGGAGTGGGGGGACATGCAGTTGGAATCCAATACTAACATTAATATATGTACATATATACACACAGAAACACAGAACTAAAAAACTATTAGAATGTTCAAGATAGTTATATCTGGGGTGTTAGAGAAATTGAGACTATGGGTGATTTAAAATTTATAATTTGATACTACAGATTTTCTCCAATGTGTATGCACTGTTTTTATAATAAAGTAACTTGCATATAAACTATTGTGACCAATAACAATGAGAACTGACAAATATAAATGAGAAATCTATGGTGATTTTAAAAAGTAACACCATGGTAGTCAGTCAGTCAGTTAATTACATGGTTTAAGGATTTCAAAGGTTACAAAATTAAGTTTGTAAAAGACAGAATTATTTAAAATTAAAAGATAATTATTTATTTAAGTTATGTCATTTTATTATTAATAAGGCATTGTATAAATCAGAAGCTAAGTTAATTAGACAATTTATATTATAGCTATCAACATTTTATTGAAGCATATTTAATTAGACAGAGAATTCTCAGTTGGTCTCCAGTTCAGGGGACAACTAAAAGGAAAATATATACAGTTGACTCTAAAACAACATGGGAGGAACAGGTGACAAACACTGCACAGTTGAAAATCCACATATAATTTTTAACCCTTAAAACTTAAGCACAAATAGCCTATTGTTGACTCAGAAACCTTTCCAAAAACATAAACAATCAATTAACACATATTTTGTATGTTATATGTATTATATACTATATTCTTGTAACCAGGTAAGCTAGAGAAAAGAAAATGTTATTATGAAAATCATAAGAAAGAGAATATAAGCAAATAAATATATAGTATTCATTAAATGAAGTGGATCATCATAACGGTTTTCCATCTAATTGTCTTTACCTTGGGTAGGCTGTGAAGGTGGAGGAAGAGGTGGAGTTGATTTTGCTGTCTCAGAGGTGGCACAGGTGAAAGAAAATTCACATATAAGTGAAACTGTGTAGCTCAAAACTACATTGTTCAAGGGTCAACTGCGTATACAGTTATGTCTCACTTAATGATGGGAATATATCCTGAGAAATGCATTCTCAGGCAATTTCATTGTTGTGTGAACCTCATAGAGTGTACTTATAGGAGCCTAGATGGTATAGCCTACTACACACCTAAGCTAATGGTGTAGCCCATTGCTCCTAGGCTATAAGCCTGTATGGCATATTACTGTACTGAATACTGTATGCAATTGTAACACAATGGTATTTGTGTATCTAAACATCAAAAAGGTACAGTAAAAATATGGAATAAAAGATAATAATGAGATAATTATATTGGGCACTGTAATATTATGAAATATGTGTTTGGTCTTCCTCTGTGTTTTCTGGTATGCAACTCCTAAAATCCTTAGAATCTCAAAAATGAGATCTTTTTGTATTCTGATGAGTTGACTGATGGCTGTCAGCCCCTAGGTAGTTTCAGGAAGTAACTAGTCACAGAAAAATAATGGCATGATTAGAGGGTTGGAACTTTTTGCTACCCTCTACCCTTTCATTCCCTGGTATTGTTTGGATTTGTGCCCCTGCCCAAATCTCATGTCAAATTGTAATCCCCAATGTTGGAGGAGGGGCCTGGTGGGAGGTACTTGGATCTTGGGGCGGACTTCCCCTTTGCTGTTTTTGTGACAGTGAGTTCTCATGCAATCTGGTTGTTTAAAAGTGTGTAGCACTACCGCTTTCACTCTCTTCCTCCTGCTCTAGCCATGTAGGACATGTCTGCTTCCCCTTTATCTTCTGTCATGATTGTAAGTTTCTTGAGGCCTCCCCAGCTATGTTTCTTGTATAGCCTGTGGAACTATGAGTCATTTAAAACTCTTATCACCCAGTCTCAAGTAGTTCTTTATAGCAATGTAAGAATGAATGAATATACCCCCAAACCCCTATCCCCATCTGTAGGGAGAGGAGTGGGAGCTGAAGGTTAATTTGATTGTGAATGGGGAAAGATTTAATCAATCATGCCCACATAATAAAGCTTCTATAAAACCCCAAAAAGACAGGGTTCTGAGGTTCTGAGAGTTTGCAGACAGGCGAAGATGTGGAGGTTCCTGGAGGGTGGCGTGCCCTTTTCAACACACATCATATTATGCATCTGTCTTCATCTGCATCCTTTATGTCCTTTAATAATAAGCCAGGAACCATAAGTAAGTGTTTACCTGAGTTCTGTGAGCCACTCTAACAAAGTAATTAAACCCAAGGAGGGAATCATGGAAACTTTGATTTATAACCAGGTGATCTGAAGCACAAGTAAACAGCCTGGGGAATGTGAATTGTCATTAGAAGTAGGGGAGCAGTCTTGTGGGACTGAGCTTTCACCCCATGGGATTTGAGGGTATCTTCAGGTAGATAGTGTCAGAATTAAACTGGAAGAGAGCCAGCTGGTGTTCACTTCAGAATTGATTGCTTACTTAGTGTGTAGGGAAAAATCTCCACATGTTTGTCACAGAAGTCTTCTGTGTTGATTGTTGTAGTGTAAGAACACAGGAAAAGCTGCTTGGTTTTTCTTCTTTTCAGGAACTTAACTATAAATAGAGCTTGCAAAATTGGAAGCTGCCCTGGTTGAGTGAATGAGTGAATGGTGAGTGGATGTGAAAGCCTAAGGAGATTACTGTACACTACTGTAAACTTTATAAATACTGCACACTTAGACTACACTAAATTCATTTTAATTTTTTATTTCTTCAATGATAAATTAGCCCTCGTCTACTGTAACTTTTAACTTTATAAACTTTTTAAGTATTTTAACTTTTTGACTCTTTTGTAATAATACTTAGCTTAAAGTACACGTTGTATAGCCATACAAAAATATTTTCTTTTTTAATACTGTTCTTCTATAAGCTTTTGCCGTATTTAAGACTTTACTTTTTCACCTTTTAAACTTTTTTCCTGAAAACTAAGACTGCAAAATACACTTTAGCCTAGGCCTACATAAAACTGACTTTGCAAAAATTATGTCAGAGAAATCCAGTATCAACATAACTGACTCCATTTGGTTTCTAACCTCACAAGCTAACTGTCCTGGGCCTAGGCCAAGCTAACTATGGGAATAATTTAGTTCATAGTTTAACTTTAAAGCAAGATGATAATAGTCCCTTCCCAAAACTAACCCCCTCTTTATTCAGGAACCAAAATTACCTTTGTAAATCTAATGAAAGTTTGCAAGTTTGGAATTATGGGAGAGGTCTGAATTCTGCTAGGACCTATACATATTAAGCAATAACCAGCCATTGTACCATAGTTTGCTTACTGCTCAGGAATCATGTAGCTTGAGGTCACAAGATTTGTAACTTCTCTAATTGCTCCTATAGATAATATCACTATTCTCAATATTTAAGATTGGTCTTTGAGATTTTTTCAGACTTGTGCATTCAGGCAGACCAATTGAGGCCATCCAGCCCCACCACCTGGACCCCCAAGATTCATACGAAGAACTGATTCAACCAGTCTCGTGACCCCTCCCCACCCAGAAACTGACTTAGCACCCAAAAACATTTTGGACACTCCTATGATTTCATCACCAAACAATCAGCAGCACCCATTCCCTAAGCCCCTGCCCACCAAATTATTCTTAGTAACGCTAGACTCTGAGCTTTTGGGAAGGCAGATTTGAGAACTATTTCTTATCCTTCCACTCAGCTGCTTTGTGATAATTAAACTGTTTGCTGCAACACCACTGTCTCAGTGTATTGGCTTCTTGGTGTAGCAGGCAAGAAGAACCCATTAGGTTGTAATTTACTGCATTAGTCTATTCTTGCATTGCTATAAAGAAATACCTGAGACTGGGTAATTTATAAATAATGGAGGTTCAATTGGCTTATGGTTCTGCAGGCTATACAGGAAACATGGTAGCATTTGCTTCTGTAGAGGCCTCATGAAGCTTACAATCATGGTGAAAGATGAAGCAAGAACTTGCACATCACATGGTGACAGCAGGAGCATGACAGAGAAGGGGGGAGATGCCATATACTTTTAAACAACCAGATCACACAAGAGCTCACTCAGTATCACTAGAATAGGACCAAGAGGGTGGTACTAAAGCATTCATGATAAATCCACCCCCATGATTCAATTACCTCCCCCAATGCCCCACCTCCAACATTGAGGATAACAATTTAATATGAAATTGGGAAGGAACAAATACCTAAACTGTAACATTCTGGACCTGTCCCCCAGCAAATCTCATGTTCTTCTCACATTTCAAAATACAATCATGCCTTCCCAATAGTCTCCCAAAGTCTTAACTCATTTCAGTATTAATTGAAAAGTTCAAACTCCAAAATTTCATCTGAAACAAGGCAAGTACCTTCTATCTATAAGCCTGTGAAATAAAAATCAAGTTAGTTACTTTCAAGATACAATGGTACTATCAGCATTGGGTAAACATTCTCATTTCAATAGAGAGAAATCATCCAAAAGAAAGGCCCCACACAGGTTCAAAATTCAGCAGGACTGTCATTAGATCTTAAAGCTCCAAAATAATCTCCTTTGACTCTATGTCCCACATCCAGGGTACACTGGTGCAAGCAGTGGGCTCCCAAGGCATTAGCAGCTCTGCCTTTGTGGCTTTGCAGGGTATAGCCCTGAGGCTGCAGTTAAGTCTCTGTGGCTTTTCTAGCTGCAAGATACAAGCTGCTGATAGATCTAACCATTCTTGGGTCTGGAGGACAGTGTCCCTCTTCCCACAGCTCTGCTAGCCAGTGCCCCAGTGAGGACTCTGTGGGGAACTTTAGCCCCACATTTGCCCTCTGCACTGCCCTAGTAGAGTTCTCTGTAAGGGCTCCACTCCCACAGCAGTTCTCCACCTTGGCACCAGGCTTTTCCATATATCCTCTGAAATCTAGGTGGAGGCTCCTAAGCTTCAACTCTTGCACTCTGTGCACCCACAGGCTCAACATCACATGGAAGTCACCAAGACTTATGGCTTGCATCCTTGTGAGCTGTGGCTTAAGCTTTACCTGGGCCCCTTTGAGTGAAAGCTACAGCCTGAGTGGCTGGGATGCAGGGAGCAGCTTCTTGATGCTGTACCAGGCAGTGGGGTCCTGGGTATGGCCCATGACCATTCTTCCCTCCTAAACATCTGGTCTTGTAATGGGAAGGCCTGCTGCAAAAGTCTCTGAAATGCTTTCAAGGTCTTTTCCTCATTGGCTTGGCTTTCAGCATTTGCTTCTTTTGTAGTTAGGCAAATTACTCTAGCAAGTGGTTGTTCAGCAGCCCATTTGAATTCTTCTCCCAAAAATGCTTTTTATTTCTCTTCCAAATGGCCAGGCTGCAAATTTTCTAAACTTCTAAGCTCTGCTTCCTTTTAAATATAAGTTTCAACTTCAAGTCATTCCTTTGCTTCCACATCTAAGCATAGGTTGTTAGAAGCATCTAGGACATATCTTCAACATTTTTCTGCTGATAAATTTCTTCTACCAGATATCCTAGATAATCATTCTCAGTTCAAACCTCTACAGACCCCTAGGGCATGGATATAATGCAACCAGATTCTTTGCTAAGGCATAACAAAAGTGAACTTTACTCCAATTCCCAATAAGTTTATCATGTTCATCTGTGACCTCACCAGCCAGGACTTCATTGTCCATATCAATAACTATTAGCATTTCGGTCAACTATTTAACAAGTCTTGAAGAGGTCTTTTCCTCATCTTCCTATCTTATTCTGAGCCCTCCACACTCTTTCAATCTCTGCCTGTTACCCAGTTCCAAAGCTGCTTCCACATTATCAGGTGTCTTTAAAGCAATACCTCACTTCTGGTACCAATTATCTGTATTAGGCCATTCTCACATTGCTATAAAGAAATACCCCAAGACTGGGTAACTTCTAAAGAAAAGAGGTTTAATCGGCATATGGTTCTGCAGGCTATACAGGGAGCATAGTGACATTCTGCTCCTGAGAAGCCCTTAGGAAGCTTATAAGCATGGCAAAGGTGAATAGAGAGCAGTCATGTCACATGGCAAAAGCAGAAGCAAGAGGTGCCATATAGTTTTAAAAACCCAGATCCCAGGAGATCTCACTCATTATCATGAGAACAGGACTAAAGGGATGGTGCTAAACCATTCATGAGAAATCCACCCCCATGATTCAGTCATCTCCCACCAGGCCCCACCTCCTACATTACAGATTAAAATTCAGTATGGGATTTGGGCAGGGACACATATCCAAATTATATCACATACACAAGGTCAGGATCATCAATATCATATAGGCCACATAACAATGTTTAAGTCAATGATGAACTGCATATAAAAAAGTAGTCTCATAAGATTATATTCAAGCTGGAAAATATTATTGAATATTTTCTCCAGAGATTAAGACCTTTTCAACCTTTTGCGAAAGATAAGAGCAATATCAGAATGGACATAGTAAAGTTCCTGAGTAGTTTATTCAGGATTACTCCTGAGCAAGACAAGATCACAGGCAAGGAGCTTGAGAATGAAAAGCCACCAATTTAAATTAATGCACCTGGTAGTAACACATTTACAGGGAGGGGTTGTGAAGAGAATAAATAACATCAGGAACCCTGTACAGCTTTTGTGTCCTGAGTTACAGTAGAACAATTAGAGAAAGACACATTTTAAGGATGTCCTAGGCACAGCTTCAGACAGTGGGCTAAGGAAAAAGCAGCAAGTCCACAGGGCAGAGGTAGCTCAGAATCTTTAACAATGAATGAGATGAATCACAAATAAGTCAGGCCCAACACAAACAATTTCAAACTGAAATAAAAGACATAATTTTTTGTGTTTACTATCTGGAAAAATATGGCATTCCACCTAAGTTCTTCTAGTTGAACTAGAATAAACGGCACATATTATCATTTCTAATTATGAGGCACAACATTGAAAATACTCCATTTCCTTTATTAAAAATAAATTCCTAAATCTTCTTCTATATTAATTTTCACTTATTTATATATATATTTTACTTTATATCAAGTCTTTCTACAATACCAATACCACCACCATCGTCTCCATCCTGCCCATTCCTACCACTGCATTTTGCCATGTGAGTCTAAGCTTAAAATAAAATCTGTTAAAATATTAATCATTCTGATAGAAAAATATAACAAACTCAAATATGCTAAAAGGTAGAAGATAATGCTATTCCTTGCAGAGAAAGTTCAGGGCATAGGTGATATAAAATAATCTAGGAATGGAAAACAAAGAGGTAATATGTTTATTACATAGAAGTCCATCTCACACATGTATCCACAAATAGATTGGGGTTTTATTTTAAACAATAAAACGTCGTTAGTCAAGAGTGTGAAATGTGATATACAAAATGGCGGCACTCTGATTCAGAGCTGTAAATAAGAGTCAGGAAGCCATTCTAAGAAGGACTGCCCTCAGGTTAAAAAAAAAATTACCTTGATTACCTTGCGCCTTTGAACTGGGTTAAACTGTAACTACCACAACATCCTGGAAAACAGCTAAATTTCACCAGTGCCACAACGCCTAAACAGCAACAACCAATGAACTATGGACTTATGTACTAAGACAGCTGCCTCCACAAATAATTTTTCCAAAACAACTTGTGTAATCATCTTCAGCTTCCTTTTGATTTACTCCTAAAAATTCCATTTCCCTTCTCTTTGTTGGAATATAATTTGGTTTCTACATGAATCTGTGACTCCTGAATTGCAATTCCTAAGTCCCCAATAAATGCCTTTTCTTACTGCACTGCATTCTGGTCTTTGGCCTCTTTTAGGATGACAGAACAAATGAGCTCTCAAAACAAGCCAACAAGATATTGAAATATAGAAGAATAGAATACAAAGAAAAGGAATAATACTCAATCTTGCTTGATAGATTATTTTTCTAGAATACTGTGCTTCTCTTAAAGGTAAAAATTGGCTTGTAAATTATGATTTCATTTTTCTGCAATACTTTTTTGTATGTTACATTGGATTGTAAGAATTTTCTTTTTTTCTTTTTGTTTTATCAGAAGTTCCTAAAAAGAATTTCTTTATTCATTCTACCTCATAGACTTGATTAAAAACACTTCTCTATAGCTGCCTCTAACACTTAGTCTCCTTTTAGAATTCATATTCTGGCTTCCTCTTCTTTTATTTTTTAGTATTTTAAGAGTTCTTTTTTTTCTACTTATCTACCTCTCTATTTCCTTTTGTGCCTGGTGCTTTATTAAACAGTCTATTTTTAAATTTATGGCCTATATCTAAAAGGTTGCCAATAATTTTTCTACACCTAAATTCCAAAGAATACCCTAGATAAAGCTTATCTTGGACATAACCCCTGTTTTAAAACAATAGCTCTCAATTGCAACAGTTTTTTGATCAATTTAGTTGTGGAAAAATACAGATTGTAACATTCTTTGTTGTTTTTTACAGTTGGTTTTAGGACTGTCTCTAACCTTTTATCCAAGTGGAAATCTTCAGAGTTTACAGCTCAAACTGTTTCAGGAGGAAGTTAAAAATGAAATGGTGATTGCATGCATTTTAAATACACTGATTTATTAACAAATAGGAAAAAATTTTCAGAAGAGGAAAAATAACAAGGAAAACAATACTGAGAATTTTGTGTAGTTCTTAAGCCTTTCATGTTCATTTTCCAAAATCAATACATTTTCATTCAGTGGATTCTATATTTTTTTCCACTGGGTAAAAGATCTTCGTTGTATTCTTCAGATATTATACAAAAATAATATATTTCCTTAGGTCTCTTATGCTTTTAAATATAAAGAGAGGTAGAGGTTGAATAAGAAATTATCCGGTGAATAGAAATTAGGTATTCAAATATCCAAAATATGGTTTGAAAAATAAATTAACCTCAATTGTTTTCAGAGATATTAACCATCATAGCTGCAAATTACAGCAAAATACTAGAAACCATTGTTATTACTGAAAAATCGATACATTCCTTTGTTAGTTCTTAATATAATAATAAAACATTTTAAAAATTATTTTCATTGTAGCAAGTTATATTACTGCTTGGTTGATTGACTATAAGACTTCTTCATTAGTCAGATAAATTATATCCCAAAAGTTAACAAATAATTTCATCAGAGGCAATGTAACATTCTTAAGCAAGCCGACAAATGCATGTTTCACTCATAATGTTTTTAAAATAAAATTTTATTTCATAAAAATATACAGAAGAATATTATTACAGCACTATAGTTAAAAGAGTAAAACAGTAACACTAAAAATAAGTAACAAAAGTGGCTACAGTTATTTGAGGAGATAAATGTAAGACTCATAAAGATTCTGAAAACAACATATGGGTGAGTTTATGGGTTTGAGGAGTTGATGGCATTTATTTTCTTATTATGACTAAATTTATTTAAAATTCATGTTTTGTTTTAATTTTTAGTAGCTTTTGCAAATAAATTCCACCTTCCCCCCATCTCAATGAACCATACCTTCTAGTACTCATGCCCCTGGGCAGTCCCTTCCAACCCTGATTTTGGGATGATGCTGTGTAACAAATAGAAAGCAGCAGAAGAGATACTCAATGACCTCTAAGGTCAGGTTATAAGAAGCCATGCAGATTTTGCCTTGGTCTTTTAGAATACTTGCTCTGTGGGAAGCTAGTGCTAAGTAAGAAGCCCAATCACTCTGAGGCTGACATGCTGAGAGCAAGCTCAAATCGGCCAAGCTGGACGGGCCATGTAGAAAAGGAAGGAGAGAGGCATATGGGGGAGAGGGAGGGCTGAGGGCAGGAGGGAGAGAGAGAAAACTTGCCAGCTCCCAGCTGTTTGAAACTTTTCAGCTGAAAAGTCAGTTATGTATAATAAAATGCTCACTTGGATATCCACCCCAGTTTAGCCCTCAAATAACTCCAGTTCTAGACACCATTTCACTGTTACTGATTGAGAGGCGCCAGGCAAGAACCTCCCAGCTGAGCTCAGTGAACCCACACTCCATGAAAGATAATAACAAATTGTTGTTTTAAGCCACTAAGTTTTGTTGTTATAAAATACAGAGCAAGAATAGTTTTCCATTCTTAAAGGTATAGCACCAACACTAAATTGCTTTCATCAGCTAAGATTAAATGGGCATAAAGAAAGGAAAATATTTTCCTTATTGGCTATGCAAAAGGGAAAAGGAAAAGTGATTGTCAATATGTGATGACTTATTTTCTGAGTGATTTAATTACTGTCTAGACAGTCCTAAGGAACCATTTAAAGGATACAATGTTGACAAACTGGTATCTAAAACATTAAAAAGTCTCTATTTTGGAAATTAATCTTTTTGATTTATAATTAGCAATTCCAAAACTTTTTAGTAAAGACCTGTAGAGTAATAACAAAGGCATAATAATATTATATTCTATAATATTCTCTATGTCAATGACAGGTCATAGATAACCAACCCAATATATTTGTTTATGTATGCAAATACATATCTTAATGTAGTCATTTTTCAACACAAACATAATCCTGCACCCTAGAGAGATTTTAATGCAGTTCATAAAATTGCAATCAGAAGATTCAATTTAGTCCAACCTTCTTTTTGGGGGGACTGTGGCTTTATCTGAAAAAAATTGTAGTATTACATGTTGTATTTGAACATAAAATTAAATTCAGCTATCTCAGAGGACAAGTTCAGATTTAATAAAAATAAATGTGACTGCTCATTCATTCAAAGAAACACACTCATTTTCCTACAGATGCCTCAGTAAAGAGAACACTAATCTAATTATAGTATTTAAAAAAATAAATTGTCTTTGTGCTTGCTATAAAATAAACAACACAGCTGCAGGGCCTGCCGAGCTTCACTTATTAAAGAAAATACCTTTTGATGATTAGCAAAGGCAGATTTGTTTGAAATATGAATATGCTCACTAGAGTCTCCTGGATGGACGGGATTTTCAAAAAGGGAGGATTTCAATGAAATGAGGAAAATGTAAACCTAGATAATTAGTTAGATACCTTTTGCTCCCTTTTGATTTACAGTATTAGCAGGGGCAAAAGTGGAGGGTAAAAAAGAACAAATAATCAAGAAAAAATATGATATTGGCTTCCTAAAAACCATCTCTAATTCTTTTTCGGCACAGAACTTTTATATTAAGACCCTTTCAGTAAAATGACTCAGTCACTGTAATAATTTAGAGAAGGTATTGCCTAAGTCAGGTGCTGAAGGATTTGGCTTTTAACCTGGGGTGAGATTTAGCTACAGTTCCTTGAGCAAGTAGCTTTCACCTGTGCTTACCACTCTGGGATTGTTAGCACAATAATAATGGGAAAGCTTCCTATCAACTGGGCATTTGGCACAAATTCTACTTGGATATCATCTAAACTGGAACACTTTTGAGAATGAAGAGGGACTATTAATAATTAATTAATTAATAATTATGTTGAGGCAAGGTATAAATTGTCACTGACTCACACAAACTGAGATATATGGTCACCCTACGTAAAGAAAACATTGTCAGTCATTGGCAGGGTCTCCCTGTGTCTAATACTGTAGGACCAGATAAGTATACAGAAGAGGGTTCACTCCTTTGAAGTCTGACAATTCATTAGTGGCAGAATTAAACACACGTCTCCTAGTGCTTTTCCAAAACAATGGAAAACAAAGCCAAAGACCCCCACTACCAGTCTACCTAAAAGCTTACTATTAGAGCGGTTTCATTGATTTTTGGATGCACATTACAAAAGATCCTGAAAAATATAAATGTTATCACTGAGTGCGTCTATATTAGGCCAACAGCAAAAATAACTCAGCCAAGGGAAATTTATCATATTAACAACCTATTACCTTGGAAAACAAAGAACAGGGTCCCAAGGAAATGAATCAAGGACAGGCATTTTTTGGTGAGAGTATCCTTGTCAAAGGAAATGTCCAGAGCACAGGGAGGCACCACAGAAGCAGCAGGGTAAACACAAGAATGGCTATAGTAAAAGCCATTTCTCATCTCATACAGCCTACCAGCTACCTTAGATTAGCTCTCCTCTAAACCCAAAGAGCAACATTTCCACAGCAGTATTTTTTATTGTTGTTGTTTTACAGCTATCCACATTTGTTTTCTTGTCCTTATCTCATATTTTCTTACCAGAGTTCATAGACCATAACAAATCTCCCCTATAAATACTTGAATTTCATACAGCATATGTGCAAGTGTGAATTTTAAAAATGAAACAAATTGCAAATATACTCTACTTCTTCAACTATAATGGTGGGCTTATCATGATGCTCTCTTATGCTCCCTTAAATATCTTCAAGTGGGAGAGTCTACTCTGGGGAAATAGTGAAAACGCAGACGGAAGTAATACACACGGCTCGGCCTCATAGACCTGGAAAAAGGCATGCAACAACGTATAATTAGGCCTTAATTCAAGATGCCTAGCAGGTGTGTCAAATGGGTTATTTTCCTTACCCCTACTGTGATGTTACGTAATACTCCACAAGACCATCGTTACTTTTGACACCAACTCTAAGTTTGGAGGTCCTCAAGACCGCCTTAGTTTCCATAATTCACTACGAGGACTCACAGAACTCACTGAAAGCTATTCTACTGACAGTTATGTTTCATTACAGTGAAAGGATACAGATTAAAATTACCCAAGGGCAGAGACACATAAGGCAACTTCAGGAAAATTCCAAACATGGAACTTCCAGTTGTACTCTCCCCGTGCAGTTATGGACAGCATTAATTCTCCCAGCAACAGAATGTAATAAAACACATGGCATATTGTCCACCAGTGAATCTCACCTGAGCCAGAGTTTTTATTGACATCCTATCATGTAATACTGACATGGTTGGTTGGACACGTGGCTGATCTCAGTCTCCAACCTCTCTGGAAGTCTAGCTGATACCACAGATCACATTATAAGGTTGCCTAGTATGGCCGAAGCCCCCAGGTAAACCAAGATATTTTTATGAGGCATTGTATCCATCCAAGGGATTAGAGATTACCATGTAGGACCTGAGGGCAAAAGCCAGACCTGTCATTGGACAAGGTTAAATTATCTATTGCACTCACCTGTAAGCGATATTGCTGAAATCCTGTTTCTGGGCTCTGCATTGACACAGATATGCTATCCCTTCTCCTACCCACCACCTACACATGCATCCACTGCTTGTCCTTGTGTCTTTATTTTTTTGATGCCTCTAAACTTGGTAAGCTTGTTCATAAACTACAGCTCTAATTTCTAAAATAAATAATTAGTCTAGTTTATCATCATGTGTTGGTATGAGAATTTGCTAGTGGCCCCTTTATGGGCACAGCCCTCTCCCAATCAGCTGTGCCCAAGAGAAATAGATGACTGGTATTTAACCAATGCCACTGTCATAAGTATTGTCTTAAATGCTGGCATTTCCATAATAAAACTTATGCTTGTCATGAAATACAGGTAGAGTATTCCTACCTCTGACTCAAAATTTTTGGGACTGAAAATACTTCAAATTTTGGATTTTTTCAGATTTTGGAATATTTGAGTTATACTTACCTGTTGAGCATATCTAATCTGAAAATTCGAAATCTGAACTGTTTCAGTGAACACTTCCCGTGAGCATCATGTTGGCGCTCAAAAAGTTTCAGAATTTGGAGAATTTTGGATTTTGAATTTTTGGATTAAGATGCTCACCATAGTTGATTTGTTGGTGCCAGGTATAAAGAACCCAGTGTGAACAGCACCTAAACTTAATAATGATAATAAAGAGTAGTTTAATTTCCAAAGTTTACATGAAAACTTATATCATTTGGCTTCATAGCACACTATTGACTGCTTGGCTTCGAAACTTTTGTAAGTGATATTTACAACCTATGTTTGCCACTGAGGTTAAAAATTTTGCCAATTCAGGACCAATAATGCTTTTGTCACTCAGCAGGTATAATACATACATTTTAATTGTCTTTTACAATGAAAGGAATATAAACTGTTATGTCTTATGAAATGTCAAAAGTAACATTTGCTTTATTTTATAATGATACAAAATGGGTAACCTAGTGTTATGGACTGAATTGTTTGCCCCCACCCCACGCCCCACAATTTTTATGTTAAAACCCCGGCCCCCATTGTGGCTGTCTTGGAGTTACGGTTTATAAGGAGGCAATAAAGGTTAAGTGAGATCATATGAGTAGGGCTCTAATCTGATACAAATGGTTTCTTTATAAGAAGAGCATGAGACATCAGAGCTCTCTCTCCCTGTAATGTGAGAACACAGCAAGAAGATGGCCATCTGTAAGCCAGAAATACAGTCTTTTCCAGAAACTGAATCTGCATTTCAGTCTGGGACTTGTAGCCCCCGAACTGTGAGAAAATAAACATCTGTTGTTTAAGCCCCCCAGTCTGTTGTATTTTGTTATAGCAGCCCAAACTAATACATCTGGAGTTACGATGAAATAAATAACTGAATAATCAAATGAATGACTTTATTGAATATGAACTTAATAAATAAATGAATACATACAAAAGATATTTAGCACAAAAATAGGGATTTGAACATATTGCAAGCTCAGAGAAATCATTTTTACTCTTAAAGATAAACTCAAAATTTCCCATTGAAGGATCTATGAATTTAGTAAGGATTTTATTTGATTAGGCCTATAAAATTTATGTAATTTTTTATCATAAACATAATAAGATATTTTACCTTTTGTGAAGACAATTGGAAATTTTCATTTACCATACATTCTGAATGAGACTGAAGCAATCTGAAGATCAAAAATCAGTGAAGCAGCAGAAAGCATTAGTGAGTGAGAACAATTCACCATATGACCATCTGTCCCACATTCTGAATTCAAGAGAGTCCACAAGTCTATAAAAATGTCATGCATGAACTTTCTTTAATGGTCATTTTTTTTACTACTAGATATATTAATTTTCAATTGTACTTCAATAGGGCATTAGTGATAACAAGTTAAACAAATCTAAGATCCTAATGGATATATATCAGAGGCTTATTTTTCATATTTAAAGGTAACATCAGATTTATATCACATTGTTCAGGAATTCACTTATTTATTTCCCGTACTTTATGGGTGCTGTGATGCCTCAAAAAATTTCATAGTAGCTAGGATCTCCTGCTAGGAAAATCATACGGTGGTTATGTTAATTTGCATTTCTCTACTATAGATATTTAGCTTTGTATTTTTGTGTCACTGTATATATTTTCATCTATTTTACAAAACCTCCTCACTGACAGGAGAGAAATGGAGTGGAGAAGAAAGATCATGACCTGATATTTCAATATGATTTGCATACAGCTACAGATAATAGAAATGGCCTGGAATTATTTTAAGAGTGTCTAGATAGGTGTTCTGATACAAGAAACATACCTACAGAACACCATCATTACGTTTAAAAACATCTATGTCCTACCTCTCCTCTAACCTCCTAGACCAGAACTGATCTAAGAGGCCTGAGGTCACTGTTCTGTGGTCAGGAGAGATGATTAAGCCAATTTGCTTTTTCACTTGCTTTGAAACTGGAAGATTTATGAGGGCAAAAACTTGGTCTCTTTTGTTCTCACTTTAATCCCAGAGCCTATACTTGCTCAGTGCATACCGTAGTTATTCAATAAATATTTGTTGACTCATTGGCTGGAAGAAAATGAGACAAAATGCCATCCCTACTGCTGTGAGAGGGAAAAGGAAAGGAAATAAACTACATTGTTGAGACTTCCCCACATAAGTCAGCTCCCTTCTCAGTTGGAAACAAATCTTCTCAGTTAGAAAATCTCTGAGAAAAAGCTCAGGAATAAGTGGGTCACATATGACGGATTACCAGTTTTTGAAGGCAGAAAACGAATAGACATCTTCTCTGTAGTTTTCTACATCCTCCTAGAAAAAAACAAGGGAGGCACTGAGGTGGAGGCCCCTTAGCAGAGGCCAGAGTCACATGGGTGTAGAAGTTACTTCCAGCATTGGACTAAAGAATGGGGCCTTGCCCTCTGCTGAGCCAGAAAACAAAACATTTTTGGGTCTTGGAACACTGTGGCTTCCTTGCCAGAGTTTTCTCCAAAGTTACCCATTGTGCCAGCAGAGATTGCAGAAGAGGGAAGTCTTCACTTATCTGACATTTGGATACGATCTTTTCCAAGGGATCCAGTCATAGAGAGGAGAGACATGGAAGTAGGCAAGAAAGCTTTCGGCCTGCTCTTGAAGGCTACTGTACAGGCAGGAGGTGACCATACAGCTTCCGAGTAGATGAAAATTCTGAATGAAACGGCAAACATTACTTAGGAATACTGAGCACGCAAACAAGATGGTACCTCAAAACCAACTTTTGATATCATTATAATTAAAATGGCTCTGATATAAAGTTTCTACATAGAAGGGGCTTTGGGCACAACAAACAGAATGCAAGAATTAAACTTAAAGCCACGTTTGAATAATAATAATATTACATTAAATTCTATAGATAAAGTAATAATAATACTTACATTAAATTTTATACATAAAAAAGTAATCTAAAGATGCCTCCACAGGCACTTGTACAAAATTGAAGAAATGTGGATTCTCCTCTACAAAGAATGCTATTTTATTTCTTTGGCATGAATTGACCCAGTAATGATGCTGCTGCTGATTACTTATAATAAAAAATGATTGCTGTAAACAATTAGCTTTTAGATGGTAATAAAAATCATAGTTAGAAGCAAGTCCACTGAGAACCAGAAGTGACATGTGGGAACAACTTCCAATTAAAATCTCTTAGAAATCAAGATTAAGCATCACTAGTGTTATGGCAGAAGTCAAAGTAAAAGAGTGGTTTCATTGATACACTGCTTTCTCAGGACTATAGTCATTGCATCATTGAGTATTAATGTTACAAAATGTTGAGAAAATTAAATACATTCACTGGCATAAACAATGAACACCTTGATACATAGATATTAAGAATAAAAGTATAAGCAGCACAAAAATGCTTTGATTATAAAGTAACGTGATATATTCAATATACACTCTGCTCCATTATTTTCTTTACATAGGCAAGTAAACTGTCTTCCCTCCTGTCACCAAGACACTGAGACAGACTAACCAATGACATCATTTTTAAAGAATATACAACCTATACAACCTATCTACCTGCCAAATTTACAAAGATCTGTCTTTGGATATTTTATATATTTTATCTTGCTGGGATCTTTTTTGAGATGAACTGATTCTACATGAGCTCTTGGGATAATTGAAGGACCCTGATGACCTCATTCTGTTAGTGTTTACTTGCTAAGGTATTTTCTCCTTTTCAGCTTCTTATCTCTTCTGTGACCCAGAACAAATCTATTTCTGGAATTTTGAGTAGGATCAATGTTTATAGGCTATGATGGGGAAAATGTATTTTACCTCTATCCATTCAAGCTGATGGAGACGGAGGATGTGTATTTTAATCATCATTTTTTAAATCAGTTTATATTGCCCTCAAATACCAACTGCCCTGTTTACTGATTGCAGTTAATCTCAGCTGGATGTTTAAAAACTGAATTCTGGATATAGATAAAAATTTCTTAGTTAATACTAATAAATTATTAATAATGATTATTACTATTACTGTATATTGAAAGCTTAGTAAGTTCTGCCAATTGTTGAAATCAAGGACATACTGTAGGTAGCATGATCTTTCAGCAACTACTAAAAGACTTCAAGTGAAAGGAAACATTATTTGGTGTCCCATTCTGTTCCATCTTGGACTGATGATACTTTAAGATTCCGGAAGGATGAGTTAGAGTTAAAAGAAAGAAGGTATTATAATCAGAAGAGGCTGTATAAACATAAGAATGTGCTTGCATATTCAGTCAGCATTGTTACAGTCAGAATCAAACCACTGATGCAGTCAGAGTATACTGGAGAGTGAGAGGATGGCATGAGGAGACACTGAACATCTGGAAGATGCAGAGCTGAGGATCTGGGGCTTTACTCTGTGAGGAAAGGATTCATAGTGGAGTACAGTCAGATTTGAATATTACCAAAATCACTCTTAGAAACTATAGGTAGTGTATTGCTATAGAGAAGTGAATTACGTGAGTAAATATTATTGAACTATTGCATCAGTTCAGGCAACAATTAAACTCAAGTGGTAAAAGAATATAGAACAGGAAACAGATTTGAGAGCTATTTAAGGGACAGATTGACAAAGTTCCCATGTTTCTGGCTGGTAGGATCAGCAGTAATTGATGATATTTACTAAAAGTGGGAATGCAAGGAGAAGAGAAAGGCAGACATAGGGGAATGAGGGAGAAAAAGTGTTGAGTTCAAAGCCATGTTGAGTTTGGTACAAGAGGAGAACTCAGATGCAGGTGTTCAGGTAACAAGTTATTGAGGAAATCCTAAAGGGAAGTCTAGGCTAGAAATATCGGGAAACAATGTAAATGAGAAGCGAGTAGAGTATGAACAAAGGCAGTAGCAGGGGGAATAGTGAAAACAGGTTGGGCTTAAGAGACATATTGAAGTTAGATTCAGCAAGACTAGTGCCACATTGATTTAACATTAGAGAAATTTATTGTTCTTATTAAGCACCAGAGCCAGTGCTATCAAAGGTATGTAAATCCACAGGTACAACTTCTAACCTGTAAAAAAACTGTAATTAAAATTTAGTCTTATAGAAATATACTATTTTTTCTATATTAGACTATCACATGTAAACTGTAAGGTCAAGGTTCATGTTAACTATTTTAGTATCCAAAGTACCTAGTACTATGTATATGACAACACATGTTTGTTGAACCAAATTGACATATCTCTGCTGCAATTATCATGGTATCAAACATTTTTTCAGCATACACTTACTGAATGTATATAGGCATCAAGCCCTGTGTTTATTGCTAAAGCTACAAATTCAAAATACATTCTTATATCCAAAAAGCTCAGTCTAAGATAAAGACAAACATATATAAGATGGTAATTGCTATGATAGCAGCAAGCACAGGACAATATGGAAGTACAGAGCAGAGATATATCACCTAGGTAGGAGTTACAGCTTCCCGTAGGTGATGACTTCTGAGTCAAACTTGAGTTTGAGTAGTAGTTCCCCAGCTTCATTGGGGTGGGGCTAATAAATAGTGGAAGGTATTGTAGGCATCAGGATCATCTTGTATGAGTAGGGCACAGGGGTCTCGGAGATCTTAGAACTCTGTTAATAATACTAAAAAATTAGTGAGATGATGAAAGTGGAGTGGTTGGTGGGGAGAGGATAATGAGCTATGAAAATTCTAGTAAGGATAATATGTCTTCTATGCCATTCTTAGAAATCTGAATAGGAGAAAAAATAGGAAGGGAAGCTAGTTTCAAAAAATAGCTCAGCATCAGACATAGTGAATTGGAGCTTTGTATTAGGGTAGGCTAACTATTGTAATAAATAACCACTTTAGTGGCTTAACACAATAAAATTTTCTATTTCATTAATATGCCAATCTAATGATGAGTATGTATGGGGGGGTCTATGTTCAATTCAGTCAGTCAAACACCAAGGCTCTTTCCAGCCTGTGTCTCTGACCCTCTTCTGTATCCTTAGAATATTTTCCACGTAGCTGGTGGATGAAGAAAGAGAGTGTAGGTGGAGATAATGTTAAGATATTTAAAGAGTCCAAGATTATATAGGTAAGAAGTTTTTATGGATCAAACCTGAATGAGGCACATATGACATCAAAACATATTCCACTGGTCAGAAATCAGTGTTGTATTCATACCTGACTTTGAGGAGACTGGGAAATTTTGTCTAGCTAGATGCCCAGTAGGAAAGAAAAAAGAATTTGGTGAGCAAATTTCCGTCTGTGATCTAGGCAAGTTGAAATAAAATGTAGATAGCTAGGTTTGAAATACATTAATAATTTATGAGTTGTAAATATACATAGTGGTTGTTTAAATCATGGAAATGAAGGAAATATCCAAGCATGATCAAGTATATTGAAAAAACTCAAGAATTTCAGCATTTTATGAATACATAAAAGAGAAGCATGAAAAATAGACTGAACATACTTGGCAAAGAAGCAGAAAGAAGACGACGAGAGAGAATGTCAAAAATACAAAGGGAGAAAGACATGTCAAGAGGCAGGCAGAGGCCAAAAGCATTATAAGCTCCAAGGTAGTTAAGATAGGAACCATTGGCCACATTCTAAAATTTTAACTACTTCAGTTTCATATAAATTCATTATGCCATTTTGATGGTTGAATGACCTACAGAAAGGGGTCCATGATTGTATCTAGAGTAATAAATTGCCTTCATTTATGTCTCAATTTGTTTTAAAATGTAATATGGTAAAGTTTTCTGCATAACTTAATTACTGAGATTTCAAATTAGCTTTAACAAAACCTTTAAATCTACAACTAGAGTTACTTTTCTCACGTAAGTTTTGTGTGTGATGACTGTCTCAAAAAGATTAAAAATATCAATAAAATACACTTTTCATTCAACTTTCATGTTTATAATCTCTCTAACCCATTTTTAGTTAGCAGCTCCCTTGTGTATTCACTATGTATGTAAAATATGTTTGCTCATATGCTTCATATGTGTGTGTGTATATATATACACATCTATGTACTTCCTCATGGAAAAATATAATTAAATTTAAATTATTGACTAATAAAACAATTTAAAAAATGCATTGCTAAACATCTCAAAATTGTGTTTTCAATTATGAAAAACATTAATGAAACTATCTGGAAATTGCGTAGCTCTAAGGAACAATGCAGGTGGAAGGTGAAATACATTGTGTTTTAATACCAATGTTTTAAATGTTTAGATGTTAATAAACATTTTAAATATATAGGTATATATTGCTTGGCATTGAAAATAGTGTGAAGAAATGCTTTTCGAATATTCTTGTAGCTATTGGTCTTTCTTCAAAAGAGTTTTCCTCAAATTTTCAATGCATATAATAGATGCAAGAGGAGCTCTTATAATTGATGGTTTCTCCTAATGGTAACCTCCCGGGCAACTCTTAGAATTCCTAAATCAAAAGGAGCAGAGTTTGAAAACAATCCTTGTGCTCTGTGGTGGTAGGCACTGCCACAGGAAGGCAAATGTTGATAATTTTTTAAAATGTGGTGCTGAGATGCTTGAGTGATCCAAGTTGGAAAGATTGAGAGCAAGAAGTTAAAAAGCTGAATAGTGGTAGGCCGTCATAAATAAACAAGTAAATAAATAAATAATAAATAAAGAGCTGATACAGGCTAGTATGTTAGTGCTGAGATGGACCAGAGGGCCAGTCCAGCCCTGGCCATGGCCTCAGAGGAAACCTTTGCCACGTGCTTAGACAACAAAACAAGGCAGAACAAAAACAAAAACACAAAAACAACAATAAACCTCCAGAGATTTAAAGGACAGTCAAGTGATATTTAGCAGCAATGATTAATACCAAGCCAAATGAATGCACTTCTGCCCCTTAACTATAATAGCGCATACCATGAATGTTCTCACCTTAAATTCAAACTCCATTCACACTTATTCATTCAAAATGTATTAAGCACCTATGAGCCGGCTCTCTGCTAGTGGTGGCAATATAAAGAAGATATCATGCATAATCTCTTCCAGCAAAAATCTTTAATCCTCATAGAAGAGTAATGAGTACATAAAAATAATGGCTGAGGGGGAATATGTCATCTTAATGGAGCACAGAAATAGGGTTTCCAGATCTGACTGATGGGCCAGAGATCATCTTCTGGCAGGAGGGATACTTGAACGAGGTTAGTGACATGCCAGGGGTGGGTACTTAGGCAGATTAGAGTTCAGCAACTGTAACACCAACAAGGACAGAAAATTAACAAAATAAAGAAAAACAAAACCACATGCATTGGTCTCTCACTATATGCCAGACACTGTACTATGGACGTCATTTGGATTCTTACTGAAGGTATACAATTAGCCTACGGATGATGACCCTATGACCTGGATACCCTTAACCATATTTTATATCTAGGAAGAAGATTAAATGTGTTAAGAATCTTGTTCAACATGATACAACTCTGCTTCGGCAGCTAAGCAATATTATAGGCTCATGAAGTCTTACTCTAGAGCTTTATTTTTTAACCACATTAGACTGTGAAGAAGTATTTTTTGAAAAAACAAGAAAGCTGGAGAGGCCCCTTAGGGTATTTGTGAAGAAGAAAAATCCTGTTTTTGTTCCCTTTTTTTTTTGAGTGATGTCAGCTTACTAGAGGGACCTCAGAAAACCAGCTGACAAGGTTGAATATGCTGAGTTTATTATACAAAGCAATATCTTTTTATAATTTACAATATTGAACAATATTAAAAAGAAAATCCCCCAAACATTTGAGTTGATGTGTTTTTTTTTTCTCTTGTCATTTTAAGACAGGAATAAATAAAATAGAAAGAAAAGCCCACAGGAGGTTGTGTTTCTACTATCTTAAAGTGCAAATCATAAGGACCTTTGAAAATTATTGTCATGTTATTTCATAGCCTTCTTTTCAAAGCCAGAGAGTTTCAATTTCTATAAATATTTCACACAATAAAGGTATTGCAAAAATTCCTGTCTCTCACTAACCCACCTCCATCAGACCCTTGTATCTCTCTTTATTCAACTTAGATTTTATGTCCTTCATGACGACCTCTCCCTTGCTTAGTTCTCAACACTACTCACCTTCTTGTTTTATTGTGCTTACTTTTTTGAACTACATTCTTAGTTAACCCAATTGTCCACCAACTCTGAACCTGCACCAACCACAGCTGAATGTGGTTGGAAAAACAAAAACAAAAACAAAAACAAAAACAAAAACAAACAAACAAAAAACACTCTCATGCTAACTGGCCTCACTTTAAAGGATCACGTAAGTGGGTCTATATGTTGCCTGTAGTAATGCTGTATTTCCCATCTATTCATTCTCTCACTTTCCTAGAAGACACTATCATATCTTGTTCTTGAGTTTTCATCACTTTTACTCTCATTCTCATTCACAGATGCTGGATTTTTTTACTGTCTTTCATTTAGAAAATTCAAGCACACAGAAGAGAACTTACATGTGGATTGTGTCCTCAAAATAATTATTTTGCTGTTCATGCTCCCAGGGAAGGCTGACTCTTCCTCTAGTTCCCTAGACCCCACCTACTCTTGTCTACTTAAGGAAATCTCTCTAGTATTTTCCCTATCTCTGTTACATTATCAAATTTTTCTTCTCTTCTGAGTCTTCTCACTAGCATATAAACATTGTTATTGTTTTTCCACAGTTAAAATCTGTGTCTTAACAAAGTTGTCAAAATATTGAAGAAATGCGAAACTGGGTAATGGGTGCCAGTGGATACATTATACTACTCTCTCTCTGTTTATGTACATTAAAAATAAATCTGTAATGCAAAAGTCACAGCAGAAATCAAAAACAGACCCTTCTATTCCCTTTGAGATACTACACTAATTCTCACATGCCACAAATACCTCATAAAGTATCAACACTGTGCTCTCATTAATGTTGTTACTTTTATTTTCTCTTGAATTTATTACATTCAGGTTTTTGCCCAGCACTCCATGGAAACTACTCTTGTCAAGGTCACTAATGATCTTTCCTTTGCTAAATCCAGTAACCTTTTTTAGTATACATGTTACTTGATTTATCATCAGTATTCAACCTGGTTGATCACTTTCTTCTTTTATATACCATCTTTCCTTGGCTACCACGTACTACAGTATCCTGGTTGTCTTCAACATCCCTGACTCCTCCTCTATTTTTTCCTTTGTTCATTTTCTAAGCACTGGAGCATTTGTGGACTCAGTCCTTGCAATCCTTGGACATCTTTTCTCTTCTTTCTCTACTCACTCTTTTGGTGACTTTTAGTGTTATCCTGTTGACTACTATGCTAATGCTAATGATTCCCTATTTTATATTGCCAATCATAATCTCTGCCCTGATTCCTATATCATACTGCCTCCCTTATATCTTCACTGAAATCTCTAATAAGGAATTCAAATCTAGCATGTGAAAACTGAGTTCCTCATCTCCTTCTCTCCATCTTCAATAGTCATTGCCATTTCAACAAAGACCAATTCTACTTTTGAGTGATTCAGGACAAAAATCACAGAGGTATTCTCAAACTCTCCCATTTCTTTCACTCCTCAAATTTGTTCTTTTAGCAAATTCTGTCATTTCTGGTTTCTAACTGACTCCATTGTCCTAAGTCACCATCATCTCTCATCTAATTTTTTTCAATAACATCTTAATCAATCTTAGTCTGTCATTAAGAATGGACAGCATGATCTTTGAAATGCATAGTCAGATCATCTCTAGCCTCTGCTTCAAAGTATATAATAGCTTTCCATTCAACAACAAAGTCCTTTCTATGCTTTACAATCTTATTATTCAAAGTATGGTCCATCACCTGTTAGCTTGTAAAATTCAGAACCTCAGGCTCCAACCAAGACCTACTGAACCAGAATATACATTTTAATAAGGTGCCCAGGATTCACCTGCACATTAAAGAGCATTGTTTGGCAAGGTCCTACAAAAGTTGCAACTCTCACATTATCACTCTGATTTCATTTCTTAGTATTCTACCCCTCATTTACTCTCTTCCAGACAGTATAACCTCTTTGCTATATATCAGCCATTCTCCTACCTCAGGACTTTTGCTTTGCCCTTCTTTTGCTCCTTTCTGAGGTATCCTCATGGCTGTGCCTTCACTTGGAAGTTACCGTCTCAGTCATTGCCCGGCCACCCTCTGTAAAATTTACTGCCTCTCTTCCTTTATCACTTTTCCACCCTTTCCTTCTCTCTCATCCTGCCCCCATAGCATTAATCATCACCTAACACATATTTTATCCAGTTACCTTGGTTGTTGCTTTTTTTTTTTTTTTAGCTAAACCATAAGCTCTGTAAACACAAGGGGTTTTCTTTTCCTTTTTTCTGCAGTGTGGTTTCTCCAGATGTAAAAGATAATTTGGCACATGATTGATGCTAATAACTATTTGTTGAATGGATGAGTACTTCTTCTATTTTATTTTCTCAAGGATCCCTCATGGAAAGTTTTTCAAGACTTTCATCCCATGGATTCCAACCTTTTTCTCTGTGTATCAGTGCTGTAATGGCCACACTTCCATGTCTTTCCCTGCCTGGGAATTCTCTGGCAAACCTGAAGCCTTTGATGGACCCTGCCACTGCCCCCACCAAGCAAGGCTTAACAAAAACAGAGAGCTGTTTCCATTGTGCAAGGCAGAATCACCAACCTCAAATACTTACTCAACACCATCTGACAATTCTTCCACTTTCTGTTGGTAAGACTACTCCATCATCTTCCAACTCCCAAGTAGCTGTTCTTTCCATATGCAGAATAGTTTCACTGATATTTTTCTCAACCTAGACTAAGAGGCTCCACTCAGAGGAGCTCATCTGCTCACCAAAAATATCACCAAATTACATTCTTCTATTTTCAATTTTCTCCCAAAAGGAATTGCGTGCTGTCTTGAAAGTAACCACTTTTCTGTCATTATACCTGGAAGAAAAACAGATATTGCAATTTAGGGTTTCATAGTTTTCTTAATAATATAAAAAATATATTTTCTCAGCTTGTACACAGTCTCAAAATGAGAATTTTGAGAATATTCAATGTGATAAAATGAGAATTTTGAGAATACTCAATGTGATAAAATGTATCTGTAAGATCAATATTCCTTTGACAAAAGATATGTTTAAAAAGAACACTGAAACTTAGATGTTCAGGCCCTATAGACCTCATTACTTCATAATCACATTAAGAAAATTAATACTTAATTATATGTAAATATATAATTTATGTTAAAAATTATGTCACTCCTATGCTTAGCTTAAAAACCAATTTTTAGATTTAAATATTATATTTTCTCCTCTTTCCCATCAAAGTTGTTTGAGGATTTTTGTTTAAACATCTCTTTTTCCCTAATTCCCCATACTCTATTAAGCCATTAATTACTATTATTACTAATATAAATAATGCAAATGACATTTTAAAAGGTAATGACATTTAATCTTCTAAAATAGATTTATCATCTCTTACAGATACTATACCAAATTAATTATAAAATAGACTTGTTTTATTGATACAATTAATTTATTAGTGACAATGTAACAGACCAACTTTACAAACTAAAAATCAATGAACCATTATACGATCAAGATTACTTTTTCTGCCAGTTACATACATGTACGTTGAACTACATCTAGCAAATAAGGGTAATTTATTGGCTAACATAACCAAGGAAAGGACAGAGTTGTAACAAGGGCTCAGGGATAAGTATCCCCCTCTTTACTCTGCTTCTGTCTTTCTGCTGATTTCTCCCATAACAGCTGCACACAAAGTTACTGGCAGCTTTCACACTTAAATTTCCTAATTATCTGACAACCAAAGAGGAAGTAAAAGTTATTCCATATTTTCTCAGGTTCACAAATCCCAGAGAAAGGTTCTTATTGGTTCTGTCTGAGTCAGTGCTGACTCTACTGGTAATAATCACCATGAAGAGGGTTTCTGAATCTCGAAGAAGATGGCAGCTTTCTTTGGAACCATGTAGTTAATATTGGGACAAGGAAATTGCTGGAACAAATTGGTGGAAATGTGGTGTGCATTTGGTGAATTGTTGCACTGGACAGACAAAACCACAGATGTTTTCTAACAACCCTTTGTTTTATATCTTCCTGTTTCCTAATTAGAGACCATTGTCCTAGAAGCTTAATTGTATTTATCTTTTTATTTATTTATTTTTGCAGCACAACAAAAGGGAATCCACAATTTGAGGGTGGCAAACAGAATAGCTTATTGCCAAAGTTATACAGGGAAGAAAACTCAGGTTTGTTCGGAAGAAAAATGATTCACTTGAAGCAACTTAAGGGGATTATAAACCTTCCCAAAGACAAATAACTTTGTGATGATAAATACTTAAACTGGTATCATAGAAATTAACACAAAATTTTGGCTGTCAGGAGTTTTTCATGTGCTCAAAAAACTGGAAAAAAAAATATAGTAGCCTAAAGCAAAACTGTCTTACAAAATAATATAAATAAGTATATCGGCTAGGCTCAAAAAATTCTTTCAATTCTTTTGAATAAACAGCATGCTTTTCTTTTCTACTTTGAATATGTCATAACTATTTTTGACAATTAATATTTTTCTTCTATGCCTGAATTATGTAAACTGGATGTGTAAGGTCCTCAACGTCCAGGTAGGCATTTAGGAAGCTACAAAAATAATGAAATAAATCAACAAAGAAACCATAAGTTTCTTTAATCTTCTTGCTTTATTTTGAAAATTACAAAAAATAAATTATTTTAGCATCAATTTTGTTATTATGTTATTCATATTTTATTTTGCTCAAAACAAGTATAAAGTTGCATGATTTGCAAATGATACATGTTTAGAAAGCATACAGTGGTGACACATTACTCTATAAGCTTTATGATGGAAGGGGTTTGGATCTATCCTGTTTATTTCTTTATCTCTTATGCCCAGGGAAGTACCTGGCTCATATTATTTGTGCAGTGATTATTTTTAAATAAATTAGCTAATCATCATCATATTGTAAGTATAGAATATTTTCTTTTGATATATCTTAAAATCCTGCCATTAAGATTGTGGAATTCAGGTCGGGGTCAAGTTAAAAATTTAAATACTAAAGAAAAAGGAGGTGAAGGAATCAATATATCCTTTAATTATACTTTCATAACAATTTCAGAAAATCATGGGGCAAAAAAGCCAAGGTTACGTTTAATTAAATGGAAGGAGTACCATGTACCTTTCTGTCATGAAAACACAGCTGATTATATGAATCAATTCTATGAGAAAAATTCTTAATTTTTAAGATTGCATATTTAAGAGAACTTAGAGAAATCATATATTAGAACATGACATTGATTTCATTCCAAAACAAGCAAGCCGCCTTATTGGAGAAACTTTTTTGGAGCCACTTAAGCTGTTTTGTGCCTTTGAGTTAACAAAGAAAATTGCCTTTGTTAACAAATGTCATCCATTCTAGAAGGCCTGATATGTTTTTCACTATTTTAAAGCAAGTCTTGAAAGAATTGGCAGCTGTGTCGTTTGCATTCTGAATGCAAATGGACAAAAATATAGATGTCCCTTAGTGAAGTCAAATCCTGGTTTGCACCTATCGTGTGCACACTGTTGCCATCTAAGAAGAATTTGTGCTTTGGGAGCTAATTTTGGAAACTGGAAAAGATGTCAGTGTCTTTGAAATGGCAAAAAGTTTCTTTGCCAGGGAAAGCGTCCACTGGAAGACAAATCTTGGTGTTCTATGAACAGGTGGAGCACCTGTGATGCTTGGCAACACATCTGGTTTGGCTGCTTTCTTGAAGAAAGGCACTCCACGTGTCATAATGACTCACTGCCTTCTACACCGGCATGTAATTTCATAGGAAATGGTGCCAGCAATTCTGAATGAAGCTTCGTCCATCACCATGGAAAAGCAACTTTATCAAAACCAAGGATTTAAATCACTCTTTTCAGTATGTTTTGTCAAGAGATGGAAGCAGAATATGAACTTCTTGACTACACGCTCCAAAACCAAGACTTCAAGTGCTAGATTATATTTAAAAAACAGTTTTATCTTTTTTCCCCCTTCTTTCTTGCTCTTTCTTTTTATGTTTTGGAGGGAGATAAGTGGAAGATGAAGTGATATAGAGGAAAATTCAATTCACTCAAAACTACCTGACAAGGATGAGTTCATTTGTACTTTGGCTAAGGGAAGGATATTTTTGACAATATAAATGAGGTAATTAATTTAAAACAAAGCCTTGAATTAAAAATGCTGTGAAAAACAAAACAAATATACCACCCCTACCTCAAACCACCACCACAATAAACCGTGAAATATTGCATCCAAATTATGGGTTTTGAAACAAAGACTAAAATTAGGCAACTATTGCAAATTTATAAATGCAAAAAAAAAAAACATGTTCTTTGTGTTGAGAATGATAGAGCTTTGCCAAATTATCTGTGGGAAAAAAATCTACAGACCCCAGGATAAAACAGAGTCTTTCCCAGCATTACTTCTGCTCAAACAATTTAAATATTGAAATCTGGAGTTGTGATTATTTTCTGGGATCCTCTTGTTGCTGATGAAGAGAACAACACTGTGGTAGACTTTGACCTCAATGACTTCAGGACAAAGGACTTGCCATGTCAGGATTTCAAGTCAAGGAGTTCCAGATAATCCAATTGTTACTTGACAAGGTATATGACAATGTACATCATGTGATTGCTACTTTTAGGTGTCAAGGTGACTGTTTAAGGGATACTTAGATAGCTGTCAAATCATTATATCTGGGTGTGTCTGTGAGGGTGTCTCTACGGGATAATGGCATTGAGTCTGTGGACTGAGTTGGGGAAGATCTGCCCTCAGTGTGGGTGTGCACCATCCAATCAGCCCAGATACAACAAAAAGGCAGAGAAAAGGAGAATTCCCTTTCTCTCTCTCTCTCTCTCTCTCTCCTTCTGTCCTGAAAGTGGGAAACCCTTCTTCTCCTGCCCTTAGATATCAGAATCCCAAGCTCCTTTGGATGATGGAACTTGTACCAACAGCCCCCAGGTTCTCAGGCTTTCAGCCTGGGACTGAGAATTACACCATCTGTTTCCCTGGTTCTGAGGCTCTGGGACTTGGACTGAGCCATACTACCAATATCCCAGGGTTTCCAGATCTCAGATGGCCTGTCATGGGGCTTCTCAGCCTCCATGAGGGCTAATTCCCCTAATTAATTCCCTATCATATATCTTTATCTACATATATACTATCAGTTCTTTCTCTATAGAAAATCCTGAATAACACACCTGGCAAAACCATTTGTGAAAATATTGATTCCACTTACATTTCTTTGTAAGTGAGATTATTAGTACATGAAGCCACATAAACCATACAAAATCGAAATGAGATGTTAAGGATAACATGCATATGGTTTTTAAAAGCTGAATATAGCTTTTTGCTGACATTTTCTTTGGGGCAGAATTTACTTTGTCATATCTACAGAATTTTGATCTATTTTAATTTTTTTTAGTAATGGGCCTTTAACTATATGTATAAATAGATTAGAGCAAGAAAGACATAAATCTTTGTAAAGATTTTTTTTCCATGTTATATCTTTACCACTTTGCAATTGAATAGTTTGGTACAACAGGTATAAAGATATGATTTATAAACTTAGCTAGGCACTCCAGAATGAACAGCAGTCTGGACCATTCACTTTTTCCAGAAAGCTTTATTTCTCATTATCCATGGAAGCTTGGAGACAATCCAAACTTCTTTGCACATTTGTATAACCCTGCCATTCCCCTCTTGATCGCAAACAGATGACTTTGATTTTGTTCCTTCACAGAGGGAAGTTTCCTTAACTTCTACCACCAAACCTGTGAACTAACATGCACCTGTAGATATACTCTTTTTTATTCTCTCTCTCCAGTTACAATTGATTGGCACAAATGACAAGAATACAAAGAAGGCAGTACTCTAGTTTTAACCAGGCTAGCGATGACACCTATGGGATTGCAGATCACCCAAACATAACTGTCCCTAAAAGCCTAAGTAGAGTTGAGCTATCCTACCAGCTGAGTCTCTTCACATTGGGACTGTTAAGGAAGAAAAAACGAAACTTCTTTGTCCTCTGAGTCAAGGTATTACAGGGTCTTTATGTTATGGCAATTTAGCATTTATTCTCATGAATTCATGAAGGTTCTGTCACTCTTTCTGTATTGTCTTATTTACTGGTGAGGCTTCAATTATTTTCAAATGCTACTAATTTTGGTATCTCTCTCCAAGGCCCAGAGCTGCTTATCTTTTTCCCTCATTTCTTAAATACACCTTTTATTTTGGAATCATTTTAGATTTACAAAAACATTACAAAGAGTACAGAAAGTCACCATCTGGCCTTGACCCAGCATCCCATAATGCTAATATCTTACATAACCATAGTGCATTAGTCAAAACTAAGAAATTAACATTGATACAATACCATTATCTATATATAAAGACCCTAGATTGCACCCCTTTTTTCCCACAAATGTCCTTTCTCTGTTCCAGAATTGAATCCAGAGTCCTGCACTGCATTTGGGGTACTATTTATTTTATTTTATTTTACATTCTGGGATACATGTGCAACAGGCTTGTTACATAGGTAAATGTGTGCCATGGTGGTTTGCTGAACCTATCAACCAATCACCTAGGTATTAAGCCCAGTATACATTAGCTATTTTTTTCTGATGCTCTTCCTTCCCTCATACCCCCACTACCACCAACAGGCTCCACTGTGTGTTGTTCCCCTCCCTGGGTCCATGTGTTCTCATTGTTCAGCTCCCACAAACATGCAGTGTTTGGTTTTCTGTTCCTGTGTTAATTTGCCGAGGATAATGGCTTCCAGCTCCATCCATGTCCCTGCAAAGGACATGGTCTCATTACTTTTTATGGCTACATATTATTCCATGTTGCATATGTACCACATTTTATTTATCCAATCTATTATTGATAGGCATTGGGTTGATTCCATGTCATTGCTATTGTAAATAGCAGAGCTGCATATCTTAATGTCCTACCGGATATTTGGATAGCCTATAGAAATTAACGTTCAACAAACCCAAGACTTTTAAATTCATTTCTTTTTAAACTTTTCTTTCTTCTCTGGTATGTATCTGAATGAGTGGCACCATTAGCTATCCAGTGGCATAGCATAGACATCTTAGAGTAACTTCCAATTTTCCTCTTTCATCCTTCTTACATTCAAATAAAAATCATATCTATTCTACCTCTTACAAAAGTCTTACAAATTCAATCACTTCTCTTTATGTTCCTTACCAAGAATACAAGACACAGTCATCTTTTTCCATGTTGCCACAATTGGCATATTGCTGCTTTCTCTCATTCAGTTTTGCTTCTCTAGTCCATATTCCACAGCACTCAAAGTGAGCTTTCTAGAATGCAAATCTAACTCTACTTAAAATCCTGCAAAGACTCTCTGGTGCTCTTCAATAGATTATATTTTAATGTGGCTTACAAGGTCCTGAATGAGGCCCCTGTTCTCCTTTCCAATTTCATCTATTATTCCTGTCTTCATCATATGCCATATTCTAGCTTTTCTGAGCTTTCTCCTGCAACCACATCTTCAAATGATCTATTACTTATTTTCAAATTAAACTCCTCCTTCATCAACTGGTTAATGCCTATACTTTTGCTTCAAGTCTTAACTTAGAGCCATTTTCTCTAGAAAGCCTTTCTTGATTCTTTCAAGCATGGGTTAGATGCTCCTCTTATGTGAGAGCACACTGTCCTCCCAGGAAATAGCACCAGTCATGTTGGATTATAACATCTCTTTACTGTACCATCTCTCACTTGGACGGGACAAGATTTACCTTATTTATTATCATATGTCTCATATTGTGTCATTCCATGTCTATTACAGTTACTAGCAAATAAAAATGAATTGTGCTTATTATTTGCTTGAATTTGTTTTAACACACTTCCTTGGGAAGAGTCCGTAGCTTTCATTAAAGTCTCAGAAATTTCCATGATCTCAAAATATCCAAGCACACTTTCACGCTTGCATTATGCTAACTGTCAAAACATTGTTAAGTTACAGTCATTCAGATTCTGAGAGCATACCATGATAACCTCCCTTTTCCCAAGTATCTCTAGAAATGACACATTAAAATAAATACAGATGGTTATCCCTTTCACATCAATACAATCAAATATACAATATGACTTTTTCTTCAGCATGCACATGCATGCATGTGTACATGCCCCCCCCCCACACACACACACATGCGCGCACACACACATACACACACCTTCTTTGGAACCACTCTTTGTATTATAGCTATGGACATGGGAATTGCCACAAAAAATCTGAGGGCTTTCAAAAATTCATGGTTCAAAAGCAAAAGAGAAAAATAACTATCAATATCAAAAATAACTTGATGAATTTGGCTTTGAGACAAAAGAGGACTGTGTTGATTTATTATTTTGTAGTTTTTTTTTGCCATAGACATGCAAGAAGTTGCAAAAATAATACAGAAATGTTTCATTTACCCACAACCCAGCTTCCACAACGGTAATTTTTTGCATAACTGAATTATCAAAACCAGGAAATGAGTTACTTTTTATTAGTTTTCCTGATGGAAAATATTCTTTTTCATGACTGAGACTCTTACTTTCACTGCATAAAGCTATCTAAAATTGGCCAATTCAAAAATCATTTGGATTACATTTATTAAGCTCTTAATGTCCGTCAGAGAGTATATTTAGTATTTCAGACTCTTCAAATTAATCCTGTGGGAAGATACTAATATTACCTCAATTTATAGATGATGAAGCTGAGGCATGAAGATGAGTTGAGTAATGTGCTTAGGATCACATGTGTAGGAAGTGTCAGGGCCAGGTTTATGAATGCAACTCTCTGCAGGCTACACCACAACACCTGCATAATAACTCACTTCAAAAAATACTTTCCATGTCTGGAAGAGTTAAGAATTGACTGACCAGCTCTCATTATGAATTAGATTAAATTGCTTACACGCTTGCTTGCATTCTTCTAAAACCTATCTGAAGATCATCTCCCCTGAGAAAAGGAAGGAAGTTGGGAAGGAAAAAAGAAAGAGATGATCACGTTGAGCAGGACTGGATGGAAGGTCAGAGGCACTGGCAGACAAGGCATTGGGAATAAGTTGTTTCCATGGTCCCTGTGAATGAGGTTCATGAAGAAAGACAGGAAAGTGGTAGAATACTAAAGGCCAATATCAAGTAACTCAAAATATTGCACAAACAGGTTCTGGGCCCAGAGAGAAGAATTCAAGTCTCTTTATCATGCTTTTTCTTGCATTGCAGTTCCTCCTAAGCCTAGGATCCAGACTCAAGACATTCTATTAGCACTTTAATAATTCATTCCTGATTTTATGGGTCAATTTTAACACTGATTATTCTGGTCTTATAGGTTTTTAGACATAAAACATAAATATCCTGGAAAGTCAAGCATTATGCATTATCTTGACAAAATTCTCAAATTATGTTTCAATTTTTTATATCTGATTATTTCACAGTGAGTCTGACCCATATCCTAGCCCACAACCTATATCTCTACACTTTGTCCTTTCTGCTACCATAAAGTGAGATTACTTAGGTTTATTTGATATTTTCTCTAAATGTAGAAACAGATATCATATTTTTTTCTATGAAGATATATTTTGAAATACTAACAAATGCTTTCTGCATCATTTTGGGATTCAAACTGTTCAGAAGGTGGGTATTCCCTGTACTCTCTGGTTTGATTGTAAACACTTTATCCTTTAAACATCTTCTCTACAGAGTGGCTCCTGGCAAGGAAAACTCCATTGTTTCATGTTTAGGACAGGTTGTAGTGTACATCACGAGAGAAACTCCTCTTTCTTCCTGTTCTTGGCAGATGTCTTAATTAATCTTTCGTTTATATTAATGAAAGGTTAGGCTGCACCCAACTCTTTAAAAAAATCTTCACTAAAGTTAATAACCTTAGAGAGTTTGCAAAGCTGGTATGGAATTTACAGAACAAAGCTGTGAAGAGCCACAGGCCTTCTCTAATAAAGACATCTCTTGCTTCTACTGCATAGTTTTGCTTACACAGCTTTATAGACATTCTCTGTCTTGAGGCTACTAAGCCCATTAAAATGCCCTATTTTTCTTCTAATTGCTTTTCTGCCACTGGCTTGTTATCACCATCTCTTTCTTTCCCCTTTCTCTCTCTCTCTCTCACTCTTTCTCTCACACACACACACACATATACGCATGCACGCACGCACGCACGCACACACACGCACACACACATACCTCTCCACTTTCAGTATTTACCTCCATCCCAACATGTCCATCTGCCTTAGGATATAGGAAACACTGCTCCTTAAAAAGCCAGCAGAACTGTATGTATCTGAACCTTCGTGCAACATTTATAGGCTCTGTCAGTTTCTCTTTCTCTTTTCTTTGTGTTCTGTGATATTCAGCACTTTCTGTAAAGAATGTAATGAAAAAAAAAAAGAAGATCAAAGGAGGTGCTTATCTCCACTGACATGTCCAAACAGGCACTCTGGCCCTCTCTAATATGCTCATCTAATTTGCTCCTGAGCCCAGGCCTGGAAGAAAAGCATCTTGAGAAAGTTTTCTTCCATGGGCTGAGCCATCTGCTAATGCGGGCCTGTGCCAGTAATTTACAAGTAATGGTTTACAGCTGTGAACCCTGGCTTCTGCGCTGTTTTGGTCATTTAGTAATTACAACAGTTTCATTAACATTTAAAGGGAATAGTCTGCTCAATATCAATTAGGGACTATCAGCAACTGTGTAGCTCCATTTTCATATTTTCATTTGACATTTAATATTCTGCACACATAAATTCTTGGTCTTGGAAATGCATTGCCACAGAAGGTCAAAATTAATCCAGAGCCCATTTCTACCTAGCTCTACTAAGCTTTAGGAAATATTTCTGCAGAGAGCAGGAACATAAAAGGTTATTTTGAGGCAGTTTTACACATCTGAACATTTAAGTACTTTTTCTTACCACTAAAGTTAAGGTTAAAGAGTTCTCCTCAATTCTTGTTATATCTCCTGTATTCTAGGGAAATTCCAAACTTATCTGATTCAGATTTGCATAGTATTAAGCAGAAAGATGACATCTATTACTGGCAAATCTTACATAACTGCAGTGATACTTAACTTTAATGTTTGAGGGTATGGGGGGGTGCTATGTATGGATTTCAACACTTAATAAATAGAACTAGACTATGACCAAAAAAAAATTCTTCCTAAAATCATTTGCATCTGGATATAGGTCTTGATCTCTAATTAAATTGCTGAACAAAGTGGTAGTTATGCTAGGGCTTATCTCAGAAGAAACAAAAGCCCAATGATAATTTGAATTTCATGTGGCTGAGAATGGTCGTAGAATTTGATCCCTGCTGGTAAGTGATCTTGGTAAAAGACAGAGTGAGAAAGATGGAGCAAATTTTAAGTGAGTTAAAGGCCTTTTAGAGAGTTAGAAGTCAGAAGCTCCCATCAGGATAGAGAGGAGTGCTTTGAGATTATTTAGGTGCAGATTGTAGAGGATGTCAGTAAGAATGGTTTGAGTGGCAGAAGCTAAAAGCAGTTTGAGCTAAAGTACTGGGGCTTCTTTTGACTCCTGGTTCCCAGGATCTGGCTGTGATAAGAGGTGAGTCACATAGCATGCACCATTCCTAAGAGTCAGAGGTAGGGAAGAGCCCACTGAAAGAGGGAAGACTGAAAGAAGATTAATGAAGAGGATATTGAAAGAGACTCCCTTTCATCAGACTGGGACTTCTAATGTGTCAGAGTCTACACATTGCAATGCTTTAACAGGGTCTTATTTGCTTGAATTTTAAACCTATTCTCAATGTTGTGCTACTTAAGCAGATAGAGTGACCTTAGAAACACAGATAAAGTGAAAATCAGGGGAAAAAATCTATATGTTCTAGGGACTTGATGTTTGGAAAGAAGTCACACTCCCTGTCCTGCACACCCCCGCCCCCTGCCCCCCATCACCACTTCTACCACTACCAAGGCCTCAGCAAAGCATTTGTAAGGAGCTAGAAAGGAGTGGTGTCAGCCAGTTGAGAAATATCCTAGTCAGAACATTTAGATTATCTGGAATCATTATAATAAACAGTGCATGTAATCTACCAAAAAGGTATATTTTATAAACTACATTATTCATTGTCAGTTTTATTCAAGATATGCAAATGACATTGTTTCACATGGTCCTTGGCTTCTCCAGTACTTACTTACAATGGTGTCCCAGTGCTTATCAGACCAATCCAGAAGGCTTGTTCTATCATGTCAGACTCCCTGTGATTACCTTCATATCACTCTGCTTAGTGGGTTTATATGCATTTATAACTTTTCTTCCCAATTAGAGTATTAGCTTCCAGAAGGCAAGGTCAGAATCTTTACCTGGATATTCACCAGCTGGGACCTAGGAAATTATAACTAGATTTTAAAATGTGATCAGGTGGCAAAAGCGAGGAATTTTGATCAGGGAAACAAATAAAAATAAATAAATTGAGGCAATCTAGTGTCCAAGACTGGAGCTCAGGAGTATGCCTTTTGTTTCTAAAAAAATCTAGAGTCCGGAATGCGGCAGAGTCCCAGACATAGGAGTTGGGGAACCAGGTTCCTAGGTAAACAGGAAGCTTGGGACCAGAAGGTGGGTGCCCCCATTTGCCAGTTTGTTAGACTAGCAACTTCCTCCATTGGCTCATGCTTATGGAAAGGGGTACTTAGTGTCTCTGTTGGGACTACAGGCATTTGAATGTTCAGCAAGTGGCTGAAACCAGAGCCCACATGTGATACTGAGGAAAGAGATGTTTTCAAACTAGAAGAAATAAGAGGACTCAAGGACAGATGGGTAATAAATATCACAACAGAAGACTACATCTAGGTCCTTGGTAACCAGCAGGCTGGCCCCAATATCTTTAACAAAGCAAGAATAGGTAATAGGTAGAAGTAGTGGGGGAGGTTATGATGAAAAGGCCCTACAGAAGCTAATAAAGATCCAATTCAGAAGTTTGAGTTGTGAAAAGTAGTTCCAAGATCCAGGAAGTGTAGTATTAAGTTATTGCAAGAGTAACAATGAGACTGTTTCTGAACCCATAGGAAGTGACCCATAAATTTTCTGTTTCTCATGCTAAGATGGGTCCACATCTTCAATAGAGCTGAATTTACAGGGTAGTGCCTTTGGCCATGCTAGCAGGAGACCCCAAATAATTTTAGTTATTGTATGTTTGATCAAATTGCAATCTTAAGCACAATTAACCAAATAAAATTTTAAAATTACGTAACATATACGAACTTGCATTTTCTCTCTGTATTAATCATGTTAACTGGGTAATATATAGGTATAAATATCTCAATAGTGTAACACAATAGCGACTGTCTTACTGATGTGTAGTCTAACCATTACTCAGTGTAGTCATATTCAGGGACCTGGCTCTTTCCAGCTTTGGCTCCACTCTTCTCTGCATTCAATGACTGGATATGAAGAGAAAAGAAAGAGTCAGTGAGTACTTAGGGTCAGGCCAGGAATCTGCCAGAACTCAGGAGCCTGGCCATAGCAAGTAGAGGCTGAGAAATGTAGTCTATCTGTGCACACAAGAGGGAGAAAGATGGGTTTAGTAAATGACTAACATACTCTTCCTTGAAATTACAGAATGTAAACTTGAGTAAAGAGTGGAAGAGAGACGGAAGAAACATGCACTGTATTTTAGAAATTTTATTTCAGGTAATACACCAGAGAATTACCTATTAGAATGCTTTATTTCCAAATGGGGAGACTGAAGCTCTGAAAGTTAAATAGCTTTCTATTATACAGGTAGTAATTGTAGAGCTGAGGTTGAACCCGTGTCTTTCTGGTTTTTTTTTTAAGAATTTATCAAAAGTCTTTGATTAGTTTTATTATGACATAATAAGGAGAAAAATCAGATTCAGACAAACTTGACTCCATAGTGTGCATTTTCCACTCAGTTATTTGTGTTTCTGAATTAGTAATTTCACTGAAGCTGTGTCCTCAACTGTAAAATGCAAGTCATGATATTTGCAGATTGTGTGATGTTTAAACAAATAATACACTGTTTCTAACATTTTCCTGAATATTTGAATTACCTGGAATGCTTAGAAGAAGTACAGATACCTCAACAGCTTCTTTCAAATTCTGATAGAATGGGTCTGGATTAAAGCCTGGGAAATTTTAATTTTAGCAAATGGGCTGAGATGGCTTTAGAAACAATGAGCTAATGTACACACAGCAGCACAGCCATTATCACCGAAGTTAGAGTTTAATGGCTGTTGTATTATTATTGAAGTTGCAGCCTTGTTAATTATATTTCTAAATGGTATCTTCTCTGGAAGTCCCCATCTCTACTCACTCTCTATCAGTTAAGCTATACTTATTAGTTAATGTTGCCTCCTCTGGAGCAGCTTATTATCTACATTTCACTCAGACAATATTGAGTTGAGTTTTGAACTTCAGGTGAATTTTAGAACTGATTCTGAGCTCTTAGTTGCAAGCATCAGAAACCAGGTCTGGCTAAGTAAAAACTGTTTATTACTAGATAATGGGTAATTCAGAATCTCTTGGAGGGGACAAGAGAAGCAGGAATTTGTCTCATATTTCTCACCTCACAGTTCTGTGAAGGCTCTCATGTTTTTATGTTGCTGGGACCAAACACCACCCTTCACTGCTGATTCCCCCAAGACTGAATATCAGTTGCTGATGCCTTATGTTACCCATTCTTGCATCACTTGCATGTGTCTAAGCTGCAAGGAAAGCTGAAGAAATTACACTCCTGTTATCTCTACTCCTTTGCAACACATAAAGTGTGGAATTTCCCAAACAAGAAAAGGGATTCAAAAACCAGGTGATAAAAAGAGTGAGAATCATTGCCACACCACCCCCTCAGATGCCTACTGATCCTGGAGGCAGAATGAGGGGTACCCCAGAATTACAGACAGAGAAGCGCTGATGAAGATAAGCAGTAGGAAATGTGTGTTATAAATTTGAGAACTCAATGTGGGTGCCAATACCATAGATATTCAATATTTGTTTGCTGAAAAATTTGTATGAATGGATAGCTAAAGGAAGGAAGGAAGAAAAGAGGGGAAAGAGAAAAGGAAGGAAGAAAGATTTCTTCTCTAGTTCTCTTGTGACTTACATTCTACATTAAACATAATCTCAGAGGGACTGGATTCTTGCCTTACAACTAACTCTTCAGTAAATACCACTGGTTGGTATTTACTGATCCCTAATCTTCCTAGGGATCAACCAACACTAATTTCTCCCTGACAGGACTCCTGACAATAATACTAGAGCTCCCTTATGCTGTCCCTGGCTAAAATAGGCTCTGATCCTATTTCCTCCTAACCCTAGGAACATGGCTTCTTCTTAAGCTTTTTACTCAGAAGACTGAGGCTGATCCATAGTTTCACTCATCCATACTTACCCTCTGTCCTAATGGGAGGTTTTAATCCTCCTATTGTTGCCTTAAGCTGAGGGTTCTGGAAACTATGTCATATTTTATTTAAATCTCTGGTGTCAATGTTTTGACAATAAAGTGAGACATTAAAACATATATCTTTCATCTGGGCGCGGTGGCTTATGCCTGTAATCCCAGCACTTTGGGAGGCCAAGGCGGGCAGATCACGAGGTCAGGAGGTCAAGAGCATCCTGGCTAACATGGCAAAACCCCATCTATACTAAAAATACAAAAATTAGCTGGGTGTGTTGGTGCGTGCCTGTAATCCCAGCTACTCGGGAGGCTGAGGCAGGAGAATTGCTTGAACCCAGGAGGCAGAGGTTTCTGTGAGCCGAGATTGTGCTACAGTACTCCAGCTTAGCGACAGAGTGAGAATCCGTCTCAAAACAACAACAACAAAAGCAACAAATAAAATATATGTCTTTTACCCCAAAAAGGTTTTCTATATTTTGTATTTTCATGGTTTTAAGCTGAAATTTTTCTCTCCCAGATGGATTAAAAAAATATGCCTCAAGCTTACAGTGATGCCAGTGATATTGATATAGTTTAGATATGTGTCCCTGCCCAAATCTCATGTTGAAATGTAATCCCCATTGTTGAAGATGGGACCTGATGGGAGGTGTTTGGATCATGGGGACAGACCCTCATGAATGGTCTGGGCCATCCCCTTGGTGATAAGTGAGCTCTGTCTCTGAGTTCATACTAGATCTGGTCATTTAAAAGTGTATGACACTTTCCCCCACATTTTCTCTCTCTCTTGCTCCTGCTTTTGCCAAGTGACATGGCTGCACCCCCTTCACTTTCTACCATGATTTTAAGCTTTCTGGGGCCTCCCTAGAAGCTGAGCAGATGCCAGCATCATGCTTCCTGTATAGCCCGCAGAACCATGAGCTAATTAAACCTCTTTTCTTTAGAAATTACCCAGTCTCAGATATTTCTTTATAGCCATTCAAGAACAGCCTAATACAGGTATTAAACAACTATCAAAATTTTGAAATATGTTTGAAAATAAATCAAGAGTAAAATTAAAGGAAAGTGCACCTTTATTCAGATCTTCAAAAAGAACAGAGCCAGATTGCTACCCTGGAATAAAAATGATTCATTTAGGGAGTCAGGTGAGCAAATAATGATGAGAGGATTATTTGTCTAAGAACATTAGTCCACAAGAAAGACTGAGCATCCCATTATTCTTTCATTTCAATTTTTTCAACTTTTCTAATTTTACAAAGGCTGATGGCAGTTCAAAAATCCCAGACCCAAACCAATTACTTTGGGGGAAAAATATTTAAAAATCAGATGGCATACAGTAAATCTTATAATCTAAGTTGAAAATACAGCCTAAGATGCTGGTAATTTTCATTTTCTAGTGATCCTTGCCACCATCAAATAAAACACATTCTTCAGGGTGGGTACGAATTATACAAATTATGTGAATTGGAAGGTTTATGTAGATATTGTTATTACCCGAAAGGTTGCACTTTAATTATCATTCACTTTGGAGTGAAGTTTTTTGAAAGGCCAATAAAAGGACTGTTTTACCCTTTATCACAATAGAAAGTATATTAACAGACCTAAAATATAGCCTAATTTTTCAAATATCTGGTGTGTTAACATGTCAACATTTAGTGGGAGTTTTATTTGGAGGTGGTCAACTATTAGACATTCCAGATTAATGTTTCTTTCTTTGTGTTATTTGACTTACCTTCATTCTCTCTATAGTCTTTTTATGTAATTAGTTGTACCTATTCATTTAAAAAGTAATATCAGGTTTCTGGGAAGATAGTGGAGTAGATAGTATTAGGAATCTGTCTGTACACCTAGACAAAAATTGAACTCAAAGAATCTGTCTGATGTAACTATTTTGGAACTCCAGAGTCTATTGAAGGCTTGCTACTTCAAGAGAAGTTTCAGGGGAGGACTTCAACAGTAAATTGTGGCTAATTTTGGACATTTTTAGGTATTAAAACAGTAGTACTTAACCATCTTCCACCCCTCAGACACTTGGCAAGTAGCTACTAATGTGTTCCTGAAGCAGCTTGCACACAGGTTATAGGAGCAAGGGGTGGGAAAAAGGGACACTGTCTTCATAATATCTGAAATCTGTGATCTGATCACTGACAGCTGCTTCTGATCACACAGAAGCAAATAGGTAACAGGCATCATTGTTGCACCTCCCCCTATTCTTGCCAGTCCCTCCCTGTCTGGTTGAACTGATTTCTAGGAGATTTAAAAGGCTAACATATTTTTTTCTCCTTTATTTTTCTCTTTTTCCTTTTTCAACAGCTAGACACTGAATATTAGGAAAATCAAAGGTGACGGCATATACAGGGAGATTAGAAAACTACTGCACATGCCTGGGGAGGGGGCAGGCTCACAAAAGACTTGAGAAGACCTGTTTACATCTCGAGCTAGTGCTTGGCACAGAGAAAGCCTATGATAATCAAATAAACAGGAACAAAAAAGCAAAACCAAAAACAAAAATCCAAGAAACAAAAAACAGCAAACCCTAGGAAGGGGGAAAATCTGATCTCCACAGTTAACAGATTATTGGATTCAAATGTTCAGTTTTCAATAAAAAAATTACAAAATAAAACAAGAAACAGCAAAGTATGAACCGTTTAAAGAGAAAAACAAATAATAATCCAACAGAAACTGACCCTGAAAAAACCTGATGACAGATCTACTAGACAAAGACTTTAAAACAATTGTCTTAAATATGCTTAAAGAACAAAAGAAATATGTGGAAAAAGTCAAGAATATATCAACAAAATAGCAATATCAATAAAGAAATAGAAAACCTAAAAATACTAAAGAGAAATTTTAGAACTGAAAACTTCAGATTTGAGCAGGGAGAAGAATTAGTGAACTTAAAAACAAGATAATGAAAATTATTGAGACTTAGCAAGAGAAAGAAAGGAAATTGCGGAAAACTAACCAGTCTGGGGGACTTATAGAACACCATTAAGTGAGCCAATATATGCATACGGTACTCCCACAAGAAGAACAGAGAGGAAAAGATGAGAATAAACTATTTTAAAAAATATTGCCCCATAATTTCCCAAATTTTATAAAAGACATGAATAAAAACAGCCAACAAGCTTAACAAACAATAAGTAGGATAAGCTCAAAGAGTGCCACCAAGACACATTATCAACAATCTGTTGAAAGCCAAAGACAAAAAGAGCATTTTGAAAGCAGCAAGAAAGAAGTAATTTGTCACATTGCAAGAAATCCTCAATGTCATTCTCATCAGATTTCTCATCTGAAACTTTGTAGTCCAAAAGGCAGTTGGCCAATATATTGTAAGTGCTAAAGAACAGTAAAACTGTTCTTTAAAAGTGAGGGAGAATTGCAGGATAAACAAAAGCTTAAGGAGTTTGTTCCAATTACACTGCTCTACAAGAAATACTAAAGAAACCCCTACAGGTTGAAATGAAAGAACACTAGAAAGAACTTCAAGATGTATGAAGAAATAAAGATCTCTGTAAAGGTAAATAAGTGGACAATTATGAAGCTAGTAGTATTGTAACAATAGTGTATAACTCAACATTTTTTATCATGATTTAAGAAACTAATATAGTTTTTTTTAAAAAACCTTTATCAGCCTAAAAGCTAGTATTGTTGCAACTTCGTTTTATAACTCCACAATTTGCTTTATACATAAATTAATAAATTAATGCATTAAAATTTTTTAATTCATGTTTTGGGGCACATAAGCTATAAAGATATAATTTTGTGATACCAACAACTAAAGGAAATGGAGATGGAGTTCTTGGAGGAGCAGAGTTTTGTATATTATTGTGGTTAAACTGGTAAAAATTCAAATTAGAGTGTAATAACTTTAGTATGTTAAGTGTAATGCCCATGGTTACTACAAGGAAAATAGGTAAAAAGTATACACAGCAAAATAAATGAGAAAAAAATTTAAATTAAATGTTTCACTGCCAAAAAATTTAACCAAACACAGAAAAAGATAGTTATGCAGGAAATGAGGAACAAAATCTAGAAGGCATATATAAGTAGTAAATGAGAGAAACAAGTTCTTTTGTATTAGTAATCCCTTTAATAGTTAATGGATTAAATTCCCCACTCAAATGACAGAGACTGGCAAAATGGAAAAAAGTACATGATGTAACTATGTGTATCTATGAGAGATACACTTTTTGAGTCAAAATACAAATAGATGTAAAGCAAAAAGGTATAAAATGATATTGCATACAGATTGTCTCCAAAAGAGAGTGAGACAGCTCTACTAATATCAAAGTAGAGTTTAAGTAAAAAAAATTACAAAAGACAAAAAGAACATTATGTATTCACAAAAGGCTGAGTACAGCAAGAATATATAATAATTATAAAAATTTATGCAGCTAATATCAGATCATTAGGATATATGAAGCAAAAGTGGACAAAATTTAAGGGAGAAATAGACAGCTATTTAACAGTTGGAGATAAATTATAAGTCAGTAAATTGGCTACCCTAGAGAAAATGTACAAACTCCTAAAAGCACAAACCTTAGGAAGACTAAATTATGAAGAAATGATAAATTTGAGTAGACCTATAGCATGTAAGGAGACTGAATCACTAATAAAAAATCTCCAAACAAAGAAAAGCCCTGGACCTGATCACTTCTGGTGAATCCTATCAAGCCTTTAAAGAATTAACATCAATCCTTCTTAAACTTTTCCCAAAAAATTGTAGAGGAGGGAACACCTTCAAACTCATTTTATGATGCCAGCATTAACCTCATATCAATGTCAGATAAAAACATTACAAGAAAAGAAAATTACAGGCCAATGTCCCTCACAAACATGATGAAAAATCCTCAACAAAATAATAGCAAACCAAATTCATCAGTATATTAAGAAAATTATACACCATAGCTAGGTGAGATATATTCCTGGAATGCAAGGATATTCTCACGTACAAAAATCAATTGATGTAATACACTATATTAACAGAATGAAGAGAGGAAAAACGTATTATTTCAAATAATGCAGGAAAAAAGCATTTGACCTAACCCCATTTCGTGATTAAAAAAAAATAAACTAGAAATATAAGAAAACTATCTCAACATAATAAAAGTAATATATGAAAAACCCACAGGAAACATCATATTCAATGCTTAAAGATGAAATGGACTTCTTCTAAGATCAGGAGCAAGGCAAGGATACCCACTTTTACCACTTCTATTCAACATAGTATATTGGAAGTTCTAGTCAGAGCAATTAGGCAATAAAAAGAAATAAAGGCATTCAAATTGGGAAGGAAAAAGTAAAATTATTTCTTTTCATAGGGGACATGATTTATAAGTAGAAAATCTTTAAAAATTCTACAAAAAATGTTTGAAATAAAAAACTTGCAAAGTAGCAAGACATAAAGTCAACATGCACAAAATCAGTTGTATTCTTCCCAATGATCAATCCAAAAAGGAAATTAAGAAAAGAACTCCATTTACAAGAGCATCAAAAAGATAGTTAGGAATTAATAGTTAGGAATTAATGTAACCAAGGGGGTAAAAGCCTTGTCTGATTAAAACTACAAAGTATTGTTAAAAGATACTAAAGAAGACATCAATAAATGAAAAGATATTCCAAGTTTATGACTTGGAGGACTTAATATCGTTAAGATGTCAATACTATCCAAAGTGATTTACAGATCTAATGCAATACCTATCAAAATCCCAACATTGTTTTTTTGCAGAAATAGAAAAACTTATTGTAAAACTCATATGGCATCTTAAGGGACCCTGAATACTCAAAACAATGCTGAGAAAGAACAGATATGTAGGACTTATCTTTCCTGATTTCAAAACTTACCACAAAGATACATTAGTCAAGAGTGTGGCACTAGCATAAAGAACAATACATGGACTAATGGAATAGAATAAATAGCCCAGAAACAAATCCTCAAATATATGGTTAAATACTTTTTGACAAGGGTGCCAAGAACATTTAATGGAACTAAGTATTTTCAAGGGATGGTGCAGCAATAACTGGGTATCTACATGTGAAATACGAAGTTTGACACTTACCTAATACCATATATAAAAATTAACTAAAAGTGGACCAAAGATATAAATGTAAGGCCTAAAGCTATAAAATTCTTAGAAAAAAGTTAGGGCAAATGCTTCACAACATTGGATTTGGCTATGATTTTTTGCATATGACGCTAAAGGACAGAAAACAGAATTAAAAATATACATATTGGACTTTATAAGAATTTTTAATGATTATGCACCAAAAGAAAATATAAACAGAGTAAAAAGGCAACCCACAGAATGAAAGAATATTTGCAAATCATATCTGTGATAAAGGATTAATATTCATAATATACAAAAACTGCTAAAACTCAACAGAAACAAACAACATGCTTCAAAAATGGGCAAAGAACTTTAACAGACATTTCTCCAAAGAAGATATACAAATGACCAATAAGCATATGAAAAGATATTCAACATCAATAATCAACAAGGAAATGAAAATAAAATTATTATGAGATATCACCTCATACTTATTAGGATGGCTACTATCATAAAAATAGAAAATAACAAGTGGCAAGAATGTGGAACAATTGGAAACCTTGTGCACTGTTGGTGAGCATGTAAAATGGTACAGCTTCTGTGGAAAAGAGTATGATGGTTCTTCAACAAATTAAAAATAGAATTACCATAAGATCCAACAATTCCATTTCTAGGTGTGTACCCCCAAAAAGTGAAATCAGAGTCTTGAAGCAATATTTGTACACCCTAGTTCATAGCAGTATTATTCACAATGGTTTAAACATGGAAGCGACCCAAGTGGTCATCAAGAGATGAACAGATAAGCAAAATCTGATGCTAACAGATAAGCAAAATGTATGTACAAGAGAATACTCAGCCTTACAAAGGAAGAAAATTTTGACACATGCTACGACATGGATGAATCTGGAAGACACTATGTTAAGTGAAATAAGCCAGTCTCAAAAATAAAAATACTGTATGATTCCACGTATGAAGTACTCGGAGTAGCTTAAATCATGGAGGCAGAAATGATGGCTGCCAGGACCTGTGGGGAGGGGAAATGGGAAGTTATTTTTTAATGGATATAGAGTTTCAGTTTTGCAAGATAAAACAAGTTTTGGATATGGATGTTGATGAAGATTGCACAATAATAGGAATGTATTTAACACTACTAAAATATACATTTAACAATGGTTAAGATAGTAAATTTTAAGGTACACGTATTTTCCCACACTAAAAAGCATTGGGGCAAAAATGATAGGAAGAAATGGTTGATGCTATTGCAAAGTAGGTTAAGGTCAGGATATTTTTCTTAAAGGTGGTTATGTCAGGGTCCTGGACAAGCAGATGGCAGAGTAAAATTAGGTAAACAGAAAGCTTGTAATAAAGACATGTTTTCAAAGATACCAGAAGATTAAGGGAAACAAGTAGTGACGGTGAAACCTTCTAGGGCCAATAAACTGGGGGATCCATTACCATTATTCTATATAAGTGGCAAAGGGAGGAAGCAGTGACCAGAATCCAGAGACAATAGCTGGAGCTGAAGGCAGCTGGAGCAAAAATGCTGTGATCTTTGCTAAAAAAAAAAATAAAATAAAATAAATAAAAATAAAAAAACCATCCAACCCAAGGCCAGGCAGAGAAGGAACCAGTGGAATAGAAACACAGACTCAATCTCCTCCTTCTTTACTTTCCTGCCAGTGTCTCCCACTGGACAACCCCAACCAGAAGTTAGAAGGTGAAGGAATGCAGTTGACACACTCCATAGAAGTCAGCCTCCTGGAGCATACAGCTATTGGAAACTGGATCTCTAGGGACAAGTAGGACATATCTAGAAAAAAAATGATGGAGGCCTCTAGGAACTGAGGTCAGCCTCTGGCCAGCAGCCTGCAAGGAGCTGAGGCCCAGAGTTCAACAGCCCTGGGGAAACTGATGTGCCAACAGCCACGTGAGTTTGTAAGCAGATCATTCCCCAGTCAAGCCTCAGATGAAACACAGTACCAGCTGACACTTGGAATCTTTGTGAGACCCTGAGGCACAGGATTCAGCTAAGTTGTGCCCAGATTCCTGACACAAACTAAGCTAATAAGTGTGTGTAATTTTAGCCAAAAAAAAAAAAAAAAAAGTAAAAGGAAGGAAGGAAGAAAGGAAGGAAGGAAGGAAGGAGCTAGTATAACCAAATTATTAAAAGTAGGTAAACTAGAATAATGACAAAAATAACCCAATGTTTTTCTCCTATAATATAATTTCTCTTTAACATTTTTATATTTCCTCTTAATCCTTTTTTCTCAATATATCCTTTGAAAATTATTTAAACATAATATTGACTAATTTTATATCATTGAGTTTCTTTTTAACCATTTTCCTTTTGTCCTTTTGTTCCTTTCCTTTTGTCCCACAAACTGTTAGAAATGATGGGCTGAAAATGTATAACAGTAATTGTCCATTCTGCTGACCCTTGGCTTATTACCTTTGAGAAAAGATTAATTTTTAGCAAGGCAGTAAAAGTTTTAGCTAAATTTTGTCATTAATTCTGGTTTTCTTTCATTTCCAATCATCCATGTGGACCAAAGTTAGCCACATTTTGATATAGAGAAGGTTCTGTGAGGAACTTTTTTTTCACCTTGCAGGAGTTTATTTTTAATAGGAGAGAGAACAAGCATTGATATATTATAGCTGGGCCAATCGTTCAGGATGGGTTTGATCAAGTTGTGGTAACAAACAACCCTCGCCCCAAAATCTCGGTGGCTTAACAAAATAAAAGTGTGGTTTTTCTTCACTCAAAGTCCTCTGTGAGTCCAGAGCGGCAACCCTCAAAAGTTGATGGGGACCCCTACAGTCTTTCATCCCCAATATCTCAATACAAGCCCTCTTCCACAATCAATATCAAAGGGGAGAAAAGAGTTAGAGATTCAACTCTGGCAATTAATACTTCAGGTTGAAGTATTCACTTTTTTTTCTATCATTTAAATAAACAAACAAGTGCCATGACCAGCGCTGACTACTGGGGGAGGGATGCCCAGAATGGAAAGAGTCCTGGAAATACTGTTAAGCAGCTGTAACACTGACCATAGTTTCTCATAGATATTGGTGGATTTCTATTGTTATCAATACCTTAAGACAAAGATGTATTTTTAGATTCTGGTGCTTTTATTATTTTATTGAAATCTAAGACGTCTCATATAAATCCAGGGTTTTGATTTTATTTCTTTAATCATGAAGATACATATTTTTTCCATTTGTGGAGTTAAGTGTTATCACTGCAGGAAAGGAAATGAACACTTGATCTATTTCTCATAGAATCAATGGAAATGACTAAATATTTTCTGATGATTTTGAGAGTTAACAGCCACTTTCGCCCTCATCAAGATCAATGCTGATGACACTGAGAAGGCAATTTTTCATTAAGTAAAGTCAATAAGGATGATACCAATATATATAAAATGGGAAAAGAAGACCTGCTGCACATTCTTTTGAAACTTACAATACATATAAACAAGATTTATGAGAACATAGCTAATCAAAATGGCTAGATATAAAATAGAGCTTAAAAAAACTTCAAGGTTAAAAACACTTCTTATTTTATTTCTTTCTGTTTTAGAAAGTTCTATTACTTTTTTATTTTTTTTTTCCATAGCTTCTAGAAGCAGCACTCTTATGCTACGCTTTACCCATGTTGTGGCTGATTAAACCCAATGTGTGCCTCAATCTATTGGATAACCAAAATTGACCAGATATCTTTTGAAAACATAAATAATTTGGAGAGGCAGTGGTGGGTGTTTGAATTTGAAACTCCTGGTAAGGAATTGTAATTGGTGGTAATGTTGGACCATGTGCAAGAGGAGGAAGAAAAGAGGCTGGTTAGGAGAATGAGGAGAATGAAGCAGATGTAGGGAGAAGCCAAATGAGGGGAGCTGTTGGGTGCTGAAGGATTTGTGTTAAGTAAACCCTGGGCTCTGCTGTATTGTGTTTCTTGAGCTTAGATGCCTGTGATAATTATAATAACCTCTCTTATTTATGCTAGTTTGAGTAGGCTTCTTTTCTTTGCAAACAATAATTCTCAGTCACCATTTTTAGTAACTGTTCTAAATGCATTGTTACAGAAAACACCATTATAAATCATCTTTCATTTGCACAGATTTGGTTAGCCTGAGAACATTGCATGGCTATCATGCCCCAATCATAGTATTAGTAATAATAACCAGAGCTGTATCAAACATGTACTATGACGGTTGCATTTAAGCATGTTGCATGAATCATCTCATTTGATCCTTATTTCAACTCAAGGAAGTAGAAATTATCCTTAGCTGTTTGTTCCAATGTAACGATGAAGCACAGAGAGATTTATAAACTTGCTCAAGTTCATATAGCTAGTAAGTGGTGAAACCAAGACTTGAAAAGATGCTGATATACAGGGCATTTCATGCATTAGAACATGGAACACATAGTGCTGGATTGCTAACTTTTTTACTCAGTTTCCGATTCATAAGACTCTATGATCTAGATATATATAATCATAAACATATATAGGGATGTTTATATCTCACTTTATGTATATGTATAAAAGTGTGGTTTTCATCACTCAAAGTCCTCTGTGAGTCCAGAGTGGCAACCCTCAAAAGTTGACGGGGACCCCTACAATCTTTCGTCCCCAGTATCTCAATACAAGCCCTCTTCCACAATCAACATCAAAGGGGATAAAAGAGCTAGAGATTCAACACTGACAATTAAATACTTCAGGCTGAAATATTAACTTTTTTTCTATCATTTAAATAAACAAAGCAAGTTCCATGCCCAGTCTTGACTACAAGGGGAAGGATGCCCAGAATGGAAAGAGTCCTGGAAATATTGTTAAGCAGCTGTAACACTGACTATAGTTTCTCATAGATATTGGTGAATTTCTATCGTTATCAATACCTTAAGACATAGATGTATTTTTAGATTCTGGTGCTTTTATTATTTTATTGAAATCTAAGACATCTCATATAAATCCAGGGTTTTGATTTTATTTCTTTAATCATAAAGATTCAGAATTTTTTTTTTTTTTTTGAGACAGTCTCTCTCTGTTGCCCAGGCTGGAGTGCAGTGGCATGATTTCGGCTCACTGCAGGCTCTGGCTCTCAGGCTCAGGTGATTCTCATGCCTCAGCCTCCCAAGTAGCTGAGATTGCAGGTGTGCACCACCATGCCCAGCCAATTTTTGTTTTTTAGTAGAGACAGGGTTTCGCCATGTGGCCAGGCTGGTCTCGAACTCCTGGTTTTAAGTGATCCACCTGCCTCTTCCAGCCAAAGTGTTGGTATTACAGGCATGAGCCACCATGCTTGGCCCTCTATGATATTTTTTAAAGGCCCTATTGTTAATTACTATTTTTATGTGAACTATATTGCTTGTCACTAAATTATAATATCTATCAAGCATCATTTTATGCTCACTTAATTTTTACTTATAAAAATGACCTTTTTGAAGGTTATCTAATGCTGATTTGTCTTTATATGATAAAATATTTTATAGAATATCATAAAATTTCATGGGGCAAATCAGACTTATGCATGCTTGTTGTTTTTTTTTAAAATAACAACTTTTACAATCTAGCCTATATTTTCATAGACCAGTCATAGGATTACTGATTTTTTTCTAAATGATTACAATATTTGAACTTCTGTACTGTACAGGAGGAAAACAGAAACCAAAAGAAAATAAAACAAACTATAAGCAGAGAAGTGTTATATGCGACAGGCAATTTCCTGAAGATTTGAGCATCTTAGAAAAGTTCCTCAACTAAAACAAAGTATTACTTTCCTTATATCTTAGTTTTCTCTTGCCTCCTCTGTTGTAATGCTTAAATTCTGCAAATAGTGACTCATTCTCTTGAATATTATACACTCTAGTCTTTAAGAATCTTCTTTAAAATTACAAAGTCCCATAAGGTGTGGCACTGCCTATAAACATTATCCATCTAGAATTGTAGGAATAGTGAGTTTTCTACAGTAAAAATCAGGTGGTCAGAACCAGCCTTATATGTCTGTCCTCCAGGATAATGAAAGGATAAAGAGTTATAAAGAATTATGGAAAAAGGAAGTGGGATGAAGGTGACAGCAGTTTTTAGGAAGCTTTATTTTATTTCTTTGCTTTTAGTTTATGCTAATTATACATAGAGCAGAGAGAGCTATGTTATTAGAGGCAGAGCTTGAAGATTGAAAGAGCCTATGTGTAGAGACAAGCTGGACTGGATTCCTGAATTGATTCTGGCTTGATCAATCACTGTGTGAGCAGGGGAAGCCATTTTAATCTATCTACGCTTTTTCCTCTTGGATGAGAAGTGAACAGTAATATCTATTGTAATGGAGTAAATTCATTACACAAAGTGTCTATTCTACCAATGAGCTGCACTGCTTCCATTGTAAGTGCCCTTTGTATGCCTTTATACAGATGTACTTTTAAAAACAATTGTCAAGTGTTCAGTATGTGTTAGGACCTTTGCTCAGTGCTTTATATACATTATCAAATTTACTATGGAAAATAACCCTATAATGCAGATTCTATTTTTCTTGTATTCTATACAAGAGGAAGCCAAATACTTAAATGAAGTAAATTTTTCTAAACTGCACAGCTAAAAATCCCAGAAACCAATTCCAGAACCTATAATCATAATCATCTTATTATATGGCAGCCCAACTGTGATATTTTTATAAAATAATGTGTTTTATATATGTTTATATCCTGGAAAGATTTAGTGAAAAGTGAATTGTTCATCGTGCAATGCATCCTGTCCATCTTGTATAAATGAATATGTATAAGATGGGAACAAAGAAATCTGATGGGTTCCTTTTAAGCAAACTAGATAAAGATAGGTCTATGGCAAACAAAGTGACCACTCTGGGCGTTATAATCATCCCACTGCTGCTCACAGCCTAGACAAGGATCTGAGACTTCCTGGGACTGCTCCTCATCAGCAGACCCATTCCTAAGCTAGGCTAAGTAATCATGACCACTAGTCTTTCTGTACTATCTTAGAAACACTAGAAAACCATAATAATGCACTTCTGGGCCTACCACAAATTATTAAGTGCATCACCCTAAAATTGTAAATACGAAGGCCTTGCCTGTTATGAACATTAAATGAATGTCAAGCCCATGGCTCCAGGTTCTTAGAATATTCTACCTCTATCACTACAGTGGAAGTTAGGGAAAGAAGCCGGAACCTTTAGAATGGGTTAGGGGTGGAAGGAGCCTATCTGCTACTTACAGCAGGGGTCCTGTCAACCTGTGGTTGGATGCCTCAGGATGCCCAAGGATGCCACACTTGAGTCTGACAGAAAAATAACAAACAGGAGGAAGATTCAATGTTCTTGGAAATAGCTTTATGAAAAAAAATTGATTGAGGACTGAGCAAGACTAAGAGACTGCAGATAATAAAAAGAGGTGCTCGTTTTTGGATTTCCTGTGTATTGCCAAAATATTTCGAATAGGGTCTCTGGAGCTCTGCTATCTGACCCTACAATCAGAGATCTCACCACTCTCATCTTTAGCAACATACACAGGTCGTTCTTTTATTATTATTATTATACTTTAAGTTTTAGGGTACATGTGCACAACGTGCAGGTTTGTTACATATGTATACATGTGCCATGTTGGTGTGCTGCACCCATTAACTCGTCATTTAGCATTAGGTATATCTCCTAATGCTATCCCTCCCCACTTCCCCCACCCCACAACAGTCTCCTGTGTGTGATGTTCCCCTTCCTGTGTCCATGTGTTCTCATTGTTCAATTCCCACCTATGAGTGAGAACATGAGGTGTTTGGTTTTTTGTCCTTGCGATAGTTTGCTGAGGATGATGGTTTCCAGTTTCATCCATGTCCCTACAAAGGACATGAGCTCATCATTTTTTATGACTGCATAGTATTCCATGGTGTATATGTGCCACATTTTCTTAATCCAGTCTATCATTGTTGGACATTTAGGTTGATTCCAAGTCTTTGCTATTGTGAACAGTGCCGCTCATCCTAAGTCACCTGTTCTGCAGGCTTCTTGTGATATTTAGAAATTCCCTTCGTAATGGCCTAGAATTTACATACAAGTAGGTATTCAACAAATGTTTCATTCACATAGGTAACTTTCGGCAAAATGTAGGTTTGCTTTTACATTTATGTAGACCTTCAATTAAAAGTAAACTCATATCTTGTATGCTTTCGCTTGCCCTCTTCAGAAGTAACTGTCATTCTTATTACATGTGGGAGAAACTGAGGTACAAGGAAACTGCTCAGTGTGACATACTGGGTCACTTTCACATGTAACCCAATTCTGCTAATTCCTTTTGCAAGGATAAGTGCTGGCATCACTTTATCTTCAACATATTAATGTATGTAGCTGTCTAGCCATGTGGCAGATACTTTAGCCAGGAATAATACCCGGATTCTGCGATTTGAGCACCAATTATCAGGAGGTTAAAAGCACTGATTTATCCTGGTCCCTGGTCTCCCTCAAGCCGCGTACAGTGCTCTAATGATGAGCAATTGAGGAGCAGCATCTTTTCTCATGTTCATTACTCTCCAACAAGATCTTAACTTGATAAGGCCATCCTGAAAAGGCTAGATCAGCTTTAGACAAGGTAGCAGGTGCATTTATCAACTGCTCATGTTTGCTGAGTCAGGGATTGCTGTGGTTTTTAACTTTTTTTTTTCCTACTAAAGAAGTTACTTTTTTTGTTTTCATATTTAGGGGATTGCTATCTATTCATGACAGCGTTTTCCATTATGGCACCTGAAGAAAGTGTTTAACCTTTTCTCCCAGTTTCTAAACTCAAGTCTTTTCAATAAATTGTATATATTATGCAATTCGATGCTAGATAATTGTCTTATTCCCTCACCCTCCAAAATACTAGCATATGCCTAATTAATACAGGGATATTCCATAAATCATAGGTGCCAAGGAAAAACCATGTAACTGGGGAAAACTTTACACAGAATATCAATCAGATCCTGGTACTTGTCATTTAAGTAGAGCACAATTCTCTCAAGGCTTACCAGCCTCTCTCACAGCATCCACCACAGCACTTAGAAATATTAACTCCTTGTGCTTTCAATCCTCAGAATAAATGAACTTCAGCTCACTCTTCTTTTTATTGTTCCCGTGGGCTCTTTTTGTGGGGGGAGGGAGAGAGAAAAGGCTATTTTTATAACGTTTTGCAAGTCAAATGACAAAGTTCAAAAGAGGGAAAATGCTGGAAAAAAATCAATGCAATGTCCTTATTTGGCAGCGCTTAGTTTGGCTAATTACTGGGTACAGGTAGGAAACACAGCTAATGGGGCTTAGCAACAGATGGGGAGCCAGCACAAAGCTGTAGGTTCTTCCTCTGCCTCGGCTGTGACTTCCTGCAGTGTTGAACAAGTCATTCAACCTGTTTTTGATTCACTTCCCTTTCACTAAATTATAGATAATAATGCCTACTAGCTATGTCATACATTGTTGAGAAGAATAGCTCATAGGAAGATCACAAAACACTTTCAAAGAGTTGAAATGCTCTATAGGCACAGGCTCCACTGAATCAAGCTGAACAGGAGGCAATGCCCCTTTCTGTCAAGTCCTCTGTTCCCCATTTAAAACCAAAACGAATGCAAATCTGAAAGTGACTTTGCATTTGCCATGCATCCCTTCTGCCTCTCAGGCATTCTATCACTAACTGATTGTAACTATGCAAATGATACTGTTATCTGTGGCACACACTGTAGTTTGTACTGCAGCACCAGCAGTTTAAAATGCTTGATGAATCCAAGGCTGATTGGCAGCTCCAAACTTATCTGTGACCTAATTTGTGGTCAAGAAGTACATGCAGATTTGGATAAGGGCAAAACCAATGACAACAGCCTTTCTTTGAGGTTTTAAAAGACTTGAAGTTTGGTTGCCAGGGATTTTTAAAAAAAATAAATACAGTTCTGCATCTGGGATCTGGATTGAAAGCAAAATTCGTCAAATGCACCAAGAATTTTGAAGCTCTAGAGAGCTTCACAGAGCAAAAGTAATCCTGAGATAAAGAATGGGAACGATTTCTGCTGCCGCTGAAATGATTGCAGCAGGATGATGGGTGGTGATGTGATGATTTCCTCATTGTTACAGAGAAAGGAAATCGGCTCCTGTGCCAAGAAGCAATGGATTTACCCCGCTAATTTCCAGGTGCTTTAAGTGCTGGATTCTGTTCCAAAATAAAAACATAAATAAATATGGCAAATGTTAGGTAACCTGGGGATGGGAAGGGAATCAGACAAGGAAACTACCATTGATTGCTTGCTGGGTTGGCAATATCATCACATTTCACAGACCATGCTACTGAGCTGCAGAGGTCAAGTGACTTGCCCAAGTTCGCGGAACTGGTAGGTGGTGGAACAGTGAGTAAAAACACACAGCCTCTGCTCTTTTCACTCTACTGGGTTGTCTTTAGGAGATGTTGTCTGGATCTATATACCAACTGCAGAGAGAGAGAAGACCGCTTGACTTTCACAGTACCCCAGGCCAGAGTACAAGGGGAAATCCTATAGATGACTTGCCCAGCCTCCTGCTGTTTGGAGCTCAGCAAATTTGCCTCATGGGAAGCTCCGTTGTCTCCCTTCCTCTGAGTCCCCTCTACTCTGACTGGTCCCTGCCAGCACTGCCTGTTTGCTGTTACTACTTCCCAGTGATCAACAGCTATTTTATGTTTCCTCCCATTGTGCTTCATTGCACTTTTGTGGCCCCTCTGCCCACCTACCTGCAGCTCACCTTCATGTTATTGAAGGGCGGTTGTGTTTGTGGCTTGTTATTATGTTCTTGAACAGCCCTATGATGTGGAACTTAAAGGGGCCGGGTTGTAGAGGAACATCCATTATCCATCACTTCTCTCCATATTTCTCACTTTCACTAGGTCCTTTATGATTGTCATATACTGGGAAATTTAAATCCAAAATCTGTAGTCTGGCTTAAAAAAATTATTGGTTAATGTTATCTTTTAACATTTGTTGACATTAATTGAACATTTGCTATAAGAAAAGCAATATGCTAAATGAATTACGTAATTACCCTGTTTAAATCTCAAAATGACCCAATGAGGTGAGGTTTTTTGTTAATTTCATTTTATAAACCAAGAAACTGAAATTTATGGTGATGAGGTAGTCTGCCCAAGGTTACAGAGATAGTAACCTGCAGAACCAAGATTCAACCTCAGATCCGGCTCACTGCAAAGTCCTAACTCAACCAAAGTATTAACTCTACCAAATTAACTCCACCTACTTTGTGCATCTGTATATGTTAATGTAATTGCTGGAGTCTTGGTCAGTTTCATCTTTATATTCACAGTTTTCAGCACAATCCTCACTATGAACTCTGATAAATTAGCAAATTTATATTGTGGCAGAAGGATTGAGAATCAAAATGCAAATTATACACTTACCATCACAAATCTGATGCTGATTTCTTGGATCAATTTATAAAACATGGACCAAATTTGATTTGTTTTTTGATATGCCTGTAATCAAAAATATTTCTGTAAAGATATTTCTGTAATCAAACAAACCTGGTTCTATTATCTAACAGACTGAGATCCTTGCTGTGTGGACACAATTCAGACCCGCCTAATAGTACCTTGGGTCAACAGAGGGAAGTCTGCAATGGTACTGACAAGTGTGTGTGTGTGAAGCAGAATGTGTTTTGCAGTGCAGAGCTGTCAGACTAGAAATAATGCATCAAGATGCACGTTCTGGGCAACTTTAATGATGCTCCCATGGGTATTCTTAGTGCTATGTTAAGCATGGCACTTATAAAAACCTCACAATGGTGCTTAGAGCTTCTGGAAAATAGTTGAATGTTTTGTTGTGTAGCTAGGCTTGCAGATCTTGGTTATGGCTTGAAGGTAAATAAGAGATTAAAACCTCCACTTCTAATTACTCAATTTTGACATTAAATTTCAATATTTATAGAAAAGCTAGAATTTCATAAATATCAGATTATGCCAATATCATCGATGAACTGTTTTCTTGGAATTACTTAGATCAAGCAACCAGTTCTGAAGGTTACTTTCACAATTTTAATTAGTAAAAATGCTTCTTACTTATTGAAAACTTGAAGCTCAAGCAATAATCTATCTATTGGTAATAGAGAAGCACTGCTGAATAATGTTCTGTGTCTTACAAACATATCTTATTGTTTTGAGCCATTAAATGCTGATATAGTAGTTGCCTGCAGCATGCTGAAGCGATAAGCCATGATGAGGTACTGTACCACTCCTTGATGCCTGGGGTACATCGTCCAGAAGAGTTTTCTAATCACGCAAAAAGGAGCAACTCCCAAATATATTATGCTAACTAACTGTTCCTTTCCTACATGATAATCATCTAGGTTGTTTATTATATATCTGTTTAAAGAATTACTATGTATCGTAAGTCAAGCAAAACCACATCAAATATTTGCATCCCTAAACAATTAGAAGAAAGAACAAGAATTCTGATGCGCATATCCTGCTTTGGGTATTTCAAGTTTTGTTTCATTATTTCATGCCCTCAGCGCCCTCCGTCCAGGGATTTTGTCTCTCTTGTATCAAGGCTTCTTTCACCTCTGTCTGCAGTAACACTTTCTTCTTTTATTTTAGATTTTTAAAAAGCTATCTCAGGAATTTTGGTGTAGCTCCTGATTCAGCTGTATTGATGGTAATTGAGAGGGGAATACAAACTGAACTCAAGTGCAGCTCCACTTAAATTTACTTCCCCTGAGAGAAGAATTTCCAAAGCTGCCAGTCCAAGGGTTTCTATAAAATTTGTGTTTGTAAGAGCAGCACTTCATTATATTTTGTTCTTTTTGAAATCATCTAGAGTACTATGAAAATTATCACAGCTTCCAAAGGAGGTTGGTAAAGTTTGTCTGTCTTTAAAAGAAAACTAATGGGTCTTGAGAGCTTTCCCTTTTGTTTAAAAATAAACACTGATATTTCTGAATAAAATATCGTGACTGCACTGTCATTCTGTTTATAGACCTCTCCACAGGGACATTCTTCTGCACTGAGAAAATCTGTGAAGATCATTGCTTTTGGATTTAAACATGATGGGTAGCCCCTGTCCCTTTTATATCTTTATTTCTGTATCTGTAGATATAGATGTACATATTACAGAGCTAGAGATAGTGATATTCACACTGGTAGATGTAGATATAGATATGAATGAATTCAACAAAATGTCTGAGAGATGACTAGTGGCCCCTCACAAGGACGTCTGACTTTTGTATGGTATGTACTCTTTTGAATGAGATATGGTCACAATGACACTTAAAACAGATATCATTTTGAGTGACAAACTGTGCCATCCTTACCATTTTCTTATTCTGCAGTAGTCCATTGGCATTAAAGCTGCCTGCAAAGTTGTAGGCTTGGTGATCTGAATGAGAAGAACTAGGGAATAGATTTCTATAAAAACCTGACTGCATAATTTAATCGGGCACACATTCAGGGTATATGAAATCAGAGCAGAGATAAGTAAGAGTGTCACTGCATTTGCATGTTCCGATTAGATAGAACAGCATAAAGAAAAAGATTTCTTATCAGAGAAGACTTCACGATGGAAGTTACATTTCAATAGTAATTTGAATGAAAGGAGAATTGATGAGTTGAAAATTGGTAGGATACCACATTATGTGATTTAAATAAAAGGCTAAATTTTAAAATGTTATCTGGAAATTTTGGAAGACTATGCTTTTTTAAAGTATTACATTTTTACTTAAAGTATTAGGATTGTACTTAATCACACTCCTGCATTCCCTGACCGTGAGTTGCATTAATGTGAAATCATGTAAACCAGACGAGAAATGGGAACAGTCTTTAGGATGAATGTTACCCATGATTTTTGCTTAGCCCTAAGGGTGACAGAAATTACTCTATCTGTCTTGTTGATCAGTCCAGGGTCTTCTTTTCTATTCTCTCTGTCTTCCAGAAATATTCTATCAAAATAAGCTAACATTTTCTTGAACACCTTTTTTTCTCATTAGAGCTTCCTTTCTTCACTTTGGTATAATTCTAACCTCCTGGTTGTTAGCTGATTTGACCACTTTTTCTCAGCACTTAGCTATTCTCTCACTTACTAAGCGACTTAGATTTTTGACTTACTCCTGTGCTTTGTATTTTAGCTTCTACTCCACAGGGGTGTTTGGTTCCCTGTTCAAATTCTCTCTCTCTCTCTCTCTCTCTCTCTCGGTCTTTTCTTTTGTTTCTATCTTCATATTGGAGGAGGCAGAGATTATTATTTAAGAAGTACTATCTTCCTCTTCACTACCGTTTTTTCTCATACATCTCTTTGTAAGTGCTATAAGCAGTTTGGGCTGATGTTGAGCAGGAAAAGGAGACTCTACTCTTCTTTTGATGAGTGGTGTCCCTTCAGGATTCATGATATTTATAAGCAGAGGGAGAGGGAGAGGTGGGGAAATGCAGACCATTAGGCTAGCACTGGAGAAATCAAGGGAAAAACTGAGATTCAGTCAAGACCAAACCAGGGGGTACACGCAGGTAAAAGAAGGGACCTCATATTAGGAATAGTCCAAACCTGGGACTGAATTGAAGGTGATGGCTGTGATGTTCCGCCTCTGTTCCCATTCAGGACTTTGGTGCTTTTTCTTCAAATTCCTGAGTTTGCTGCTGACAGTTCATAACAAAGTCTCTCTTTAGAAATTGTTCTTGGCTAGAAGAAGCTTCCTTGCCCAATATTATGCCCCCTTTATAGGAGCAGCTTATATCCAAATGACAGCTGATGCAAACCTCAGTGTCTCAGAATTTGGGGAACTTGGGCTCTGGCATGTATGATCCAAGATTAAGACAAGATAATGTGTTGTCCATATATGCAACAACATGTGGTACATCATTTCCACATAGTTTATGAAATAGAATTTAGAGAGTGTACACATGTAATGACTTAGCCTCCAACATATTGGGCAGGAATTCATAAAGCAGCGATGTCCCAGACTTTGGGTGTGTGAAGGGGAAAGAATAATAGTGCCAACACAGAGTGCTACCATCCCATACTGTTCAAATAAAGTAAAGGGATCTCTGTTTGAAATTCTATCCCTAAGCAATAAGTGACTCTTCCATTGAAAACAGTTTAAATCCTCTCAAACAGCATGCCGATCCCATTGAGAGCTGACACAAATCATATGCTTTTTAACACAGAACACTTGGTCTAGAGTCAATGAACCATGGCTGCAGAGCCACTCAACACAGGGAAGGGCATATGGGAGGAAGGGAAGTCTTCCATGGAGACCGATGAGTAATTACTTCACAAAGACTGCAATTTGATCAAGGACACATTTTAAAAATCAAAATATTATAACACAAAATGACCTAAGAAAACTTAGTTATGCACACAACTCTTAGGGTATTTTTGGTGAGAGTGTAGCTGCTGATTCCCATACTTCCCAACCAGATAATAATAAAAGCATGGATCAAATTCTGCCACCTACACTGACATATATTAAACAGTCACTTATTGGCAAAAAGGCACAAAACATTTTAAACAATACCTACTATTTGAGATGAACAAAACCCCAGTCTCTTATCTTTGTAGGTGCTACTATTATGCTTTGCACAAAAGAGGTACTTGAAGCCCCAGACATGACAATATTCCAGAGACCAATACTGGACACAAGACCCTTGATCAAACCTCAGTCACCATTCCTGAGGGTACGCCCTAAGGGGTTTGCTAGAGTTTCATAGGCTTCTCATGAGAGAATAGAGATTGTCTTGGAAATAATTAAGCCAGTCCACATATCTGAATAGGACTATTTTAACTGAGAAAGCTGATTTCTAAAATATATTAACATCTGCATCAAATCACCAATTTTACCAATGAAAGCACATTTTAAAATTATATTAACCTAAATAGCAAAGCTCTATGCTGATCAAAGTTATGAATTGCTGAAGTTATTACATTCCTTTAACCATAGGAAATTGATAATATTCAACCATGTTTGATCAACAAAAATGGCATCCGGGAGTGTATTATTTTTTAATTAGATATTTGATGACTTTTGGAGTGAATTTGTAATTGGGCAACTGACTACCTCTAAAGTGGCTGTCGTCTACATGGCCTACAGTGAGATATATTTTAATGAATTCTAACTATAGTATGAAATGGTAATAAGGGAACTGAAAGACACAGCAGATATTCTTAATAGTCCATTTCTTGTGAGAGAAAAAGAAAGTGGGAGAACAGAAGAGGGTAATACTGAACCACAGCCATTTGCCTTGCTGGCCATGCCACAGATGACTATCACCAATTTGTTAGCAAGAAGGCATGGCTCTCAGGAGAGCGTGTGGGATAAATAAATTTCAGTGAATCCTTTGATTATTCCCATAAAATTCTGGGTAAAAAGAGCCCATCTAGGTACTACTCCATGTAGATAAGTGGACCTCTCTGACTACTACAGTCAAAACCCTCCTCTGCAGCCCTTGTATTTCAGAGAAAGCTGTCTTATGGAAGCATATTTATTTATTTAGATGTGAAATAGGTTAAACTATAGAGTAATAGGAGCAAGGAGACAGTCAAGGCCCCTATAGGTTAAGAGAATTTAAGAGTTAATACTTTTTTAAAGATCATCAAATTGTACTTTTGAACTGTAATTACAGATATAATAAAAACTCAATCAATAAAATAGACATAACAAGACTCACAAGACTACCATTCATTGATTTTGTAAGCATTCCACTAGTACATTTGATGTGCATGGTGTCTCCAAGTATTACTGATTTAAGAATCTGTTGCAGGTTGAAGAAATGCTAAATCAATCTTGAGAATGGTGACATTTGTGCAGAGTGATTGGCCTTTGAACATCATTTATATCTCAGAGAGAAAACACATTTTAGTACTAATAGCTAAGAATCATGTAGGTATGTATCTCTATAAAAACAATTCTCACAAAAAGTAATCTAAGGGAACATCAGAATCCTCTTAAATTTTGGAAGGAAGTAACTTCCAAAGGAATAGCACTGTTTTCAAATATCTTTTTTTTTTTTTTTTTTTTGAGACGGAGTCCCGCTCTTTAGCCCAGGCCGGATTGCAGTGGCACAATCTCGGCTCACTGCAAGCTCCGCCTCCCAGGTTCACGCCATTCTCCTGCCTCAGCCTCCCGAGTAGCTGGGACTACAGGCGCCCGCCACCGCGCCCGGCTAATTTTTTGTATTTTTAGTAGAGACGGGGTTTCACCGTGTTAGCCAAGATGGTCTCGATCTCCTGACCTTGTGATCCGCCCGCCTCGTCCTCCCAAAGTGCTGGGATTACAGGCGTGAGCCACCGCGCCCAGCCTCAAATATCTTTTATCTTTAGTGTTTATTTTTGGTATTTCATAGGACCAGTAAGAAATATGAGAACATTATAATAATCAAAGTACCTGGCTTTTCAACATTTTTTTCTCAAGCTCTATGAGTAATAATCTCTGAATAAAGATCATGTGAATCATAATTATTCTTATCTTTTGTTCTATAATTGCTTTTGGGGGATATAATTTTCTCTGAAAAATGTTGAAACTAAGACTAAGAGGTGTTAAATGAGTTGGTGAAGGACACATGGTTCCTTAGTGGTTTCTTTTTTTTTCAACATACTTCATTTAATAAGCAGGTTTTCATGGCTAAACTCTCTTTTGCTACAAGAAACTACTTAAAGAAGAAGAAAAAATAAAATATTTATTGAGCACCATCTATATGTTATACACCATTTCATATATTATAAACTACCTATTCTCCTTTTGTAAACATGAGATTTTGCAAATTAGTGTAATTAAATTAACCTGGCTAAGGTCACAGCATAGCTCAAAAGTCCTCATTGAAATCTAGTAGTCTGACTCCAAAGCCCATGCCTTTTCAGTTGACTAAAAGTTTCCCTTGCCAAAATGAAGACACCTGTCGTCAATCATCTAAAAATGTTAATAAGTCATTCCTGTTTTCCCTCTGCTGAGGCTGCCACTGTCACCTAGCAAAATAATTATCTGCTATGAGTGCTATGAGACATTTGACTTTGCTGCTCTGACTCTTCAATAATGAAATATTTAAAAAATGGAAGCTAGGAGTAGCTTTAGATAGATGGCAAATAGCCAGGGAGTGTTTGTAGGACTATTGCCCAGGGAGTGTAGGACTATTGCCTTGTCTAAAGGCTGGCTCTAGAACTTCAATTATGCTGCACACTCTTTTTTTTTTTTTTTTTTTTTTTGAGACAGAGTTTTGCTCTTGTTGCCCAGGCTGGAGGGCAACGGCACAATCTTGGCTCACTGCAACCTCCGCCTCCTGGGTTCGAGCGATTTTCCTGCCTCAGCCTCCCGAGTAGCTGGGATTATAGGCATGAGCCACCACAGCTGACTAATTTTGTAATTTTAGTAGAGACGGGGTTTCTCCATTTTGGTCAGGCTGGTCTCGAACACCCGACCTCAGGTGATCCGCCTGCCTCGGCCTCCCAAAGTGCTGGGATTACAGGCGTGAACCACTGTGCGCGGCCTGCTGCACACTCTTTAGGTGCCCAATGACACTGGAGGTGATGGAAGCCCCATCGGCACCTATGACCAGAGCATGCAGCCTTCATTCCCACCTTGTCAGGGATGTTCTCAAGACCAGAAGCACCATGACCAGTTTTGAAACACTTTAGAGCATAAGTTGGCCTTTAGCTTCCACCCTAAGGGACTTCATTTTTGTTCCTGTTGTACATAAGCTCCATTTGGAAGCCATTCCAGGTGACTACACTGACAAGGCAGCCTAAGTTCAGGGAGGGAAGCCTGACACTCATCTACTTTAAAGGCATTTTCTTGCCACCTGGTGCTGTCCATCCAGGGAGAACCAAATTAGACCAAACCACTTATTGATCTCCTTTTTCTTGTTATTAACGTTTTACTTTAATGTCGGGGAGATGTCTTCTTTTTCAATTTTCTTATTAATTTTTTTTATACTTCTTATAATTGCATTTATTTGCTTATTTTTTGGACATGAAAATTTTAGGGATACATTTTTGTTTATTTAAGTGCTATAGAAACTAAGGGGAGAAATAAAAAGTGTCAAATTATTGAGTTTTGCAAACAAAACTATAACAAAAATCCAAATAAAACCTTCTTTGTTTGGGAAAAGTAATAAAAAGAAAATGGATTTTAAAATCAGGCAAGACTGAAGTTTGAATGCTGGCTTCACCACTTGAGATTCAACATCTGCTCAGACCCATAAAATTTATCATTTTGAAAGTGGGAGAAACTATCTACATTGCAGAGTTGATAAGAGCACTAATGATGATAATGTATCTGATGTGGCTTGGCTGTGTCCTCACCCAAATTGCATCTTAAATTGTAGCTCCCATAATTCCCACTTGTTGTGGGAGGAACCTGGTGGGAGATAATAGAATCATGGGGATTGTTTCTCCCATACTGCTCTCGTGGTAGTGAATAAGTCTCATGAGATCTGATGTTTTTATAAGTGGTTTTCCCTTTTGCTTGGCTCTCATTGTCTCTTGCCTGCCGCCATGTAAGATGTGCCTTTTGCCTTTCACTGTGATTGTGAGGCCTCCCCAGCCACATGGAACTGTGAGTACTTTAAACCTCTTTTTCTTTATAAATTACCCAGTTTTGAGTATGCCTTTACTAGCAGCATGAGAACAGACTAATACAGTGTCCATCACAAATACCTAGCCTGTGGGCAGCATTTAGTTAATTGTGGCTCTTATTATTTATCTGTATTACTGGTATTGTTGTTTTCTTCACTGGTCCATTGAGAAAGTTACTGGATCAGAGATTCATGAAACCTCAAGCAATAAGCCATGGTACATGGCTGAGGTGGAGCAGGCTGTCATGTCTATTACACTCCAGGAGCCTCCAAGGTGCAAAGCACATTCTGCAGGGTATATCAGAACTGTTCTCTCTTCGTTCCTCTCTCTCTTTCAGGTTCAAAGTCCCCAGTGAGTCACTTGGGTAAGTGAATGCTCTTGGACTTATGTCAGTCTCCTGGCCATAAATAGTCGTGATCAGGCAGGAATAAGTAGAGATGTACAGAGATCAGAGAGTGGTGTTTTTACTACCTTTCCAGATCTACCACATCCTCTACATTGTGGCTACTGTGAAATATTTAGAAAGTTTTTCATGTCACTTCCTGCTTAAATCTATCTATACTTGGTATAAAATCTAAATTCTTCATCAGAGTCTAAAAGCCTTTATGTGACCTGAAACTCCCTGTGTCTCTAAGAACCTCCTATATGAGACCACTTGTTCATCCTAGTCTAGGCACCTCTTGCCTCATCTTAGATTCTTTCCTTTCTGTTTCCCCTATGTGAATCAACCTGTCCTTGGTGCTTCAAATGGCTGGCTCCTTCTCAAACTGCATATCTTGACTCAGATATCTCTCATTTGCAGAGACCTTACAAACTCCTTCTCTCTGAATGAATATTACCCAAGCCCCCTATTATGATTATTTCCTTTTGTTCTTTTTTTTTGGTCTCACTCTGTTACCCAGACTGGAGTGCAGTGGCGCCACCTCTGCTCACTGCAACCTCTACCTCCCAGATTCAAGTGATTCTCGTGCCTCAGCCTCCCAAGTAGCTGGGACTACAAGCGCCCACCATCACACCTGGCTAATTTTTGTATTTTTTTAGTAGAGACAGAGTTTCGCCATGTTGGCCAGGTTGGTCTCAAACTCATGACCTTAGATGATCTGCCTGCCTTGGCCTCCCACAGTGCTGGAATTACAGGCATGAGCCACTGCACCTGGCCCCTACTGATTATTTTGTATTATATTGCCATTTATTTTTGCTGTGTAGCTTTCTGAAAAGATACAATTATAATTTACTATCTTTTCTATGCTTTCTAGAAGAAATGAATTTGAGGACAAGAACCACCATATACTAGTACATAATAGGCATTCAATAAAGCAGTTGTTGAATAATTTTATGTTCCTGGAATGCAGGTGTGTAAGGTGAGAATGGCAAGAGGTGAGATGAGAGAGACACACCTAGGAGCTACAACATAACAGCTCTTATACTCCATACCAGGCTAAATATTTTTTTCCTTTTTATTTTCTTTTCCAAAAGGAATGGAAGTTTAAGGACTATGAACAGATAATAGCATAGTCAGGTTTATATAATATCTCAGGTATAATATAATTTATATATGGACTGAACAGTGGTAGGTAGATAAAGCAGAGGTGAAGAAACCAAGACATTTTAAAGATATAGACCTGATAGGAGTTGGTGATTTATTTGAATAAGGAAAGAAGAATATTAGAAAGTAATTTTTGATCATGAATTGTTGATTATTCACAGAATCTTATTTATTCCTGTAACTGATTTTACAATTACTGATAATCTCTGTAAAAAGAGTCATGGTTCTTCACCTATACAGACATAAACTTTTCCTATCTTATTGAATGTCAACTTTAGGGCTGATTTTAAAAATACATAGGAATTCACATATGTATTTTCAGCTGGTATAATATAATATCATTTCAACAACCCCACAAACTCAGCTTGATCCATAGTTCAGATTCATACCTTTGTATTTATTAATAGTCTATTATTTTTTTTCCACGAACTGTTTTAATAAGTCATTACTAAATCCTGTGGCCAATGGTACTCTTCAGAGATCTCTATGTACAATGGAACTTACTATGACAGAAATATTTTACAAATTGTCTGCTGCCTATTGCTTACATTTCAGTTTTTTATCTGGTTATTTCCTGAAAATTATAAGAAAACACTTCAGAAAAACAACCAAACACACACAATTATAAATGAGCTTATGAAAGAAAATTTCAGTTGGAAGAACTGCACCATCCCAATTGCCTTGATATTCTCGTTGACTCTTTTTCTTTTTCTGAATTTCCCCTCTCACAGGTTTTCTCTTAGAGGTGATTGTGGGCCAGATGAGTCTAGTAGGCAGTGTACTGTAATTCTATGGCATCGTGGAGTTCTTCTCCAGTAAAAGAGATTTTTAAACCCAAGCCCAGGGGTTTTGTTTGAGTTAACCTATCCATCAGTTACATGGATGCTCTTTGTAAAACTTGACCCTGAACAGGGACCAGTTTTATTTGAATATTGTTGAGCTTATTAGCATGACTCCTTTGAAATGCTATCTTTTATGTTACATGTTTTCTCTTCTTTTGTTTCCATTCTTTCCATAGACTTTAAAAAATTCTGTTTCGGTGAATAGAAAACTCATTTTTTTTTTCTTAAATCAAAAGCTCTTGCTCCTAAAGAATATCGAGTGCATTCATATTTTGCGATTCAGGGCAGTGCTTGGTGTTACCTTTATAAATCAGATAAGTTTGGCCTACCTGGAGATGAGTGACATTCAGTGTGTTACTTACTAACTCCTGCCAGTTTCCCAGTTAACCCCTAATGATCAAGCCAATCTCGTCACCTTCATATCCTCTATAAGGGGAAAGTCTAGATAGAAAATGGCTTTCAATTTAGGGTCACAATTTCACTTAATAAGAACATTATAGTGACCTTGTTTTACAATGATTTATTTTTCTCCCTATTCTAAGTCTTACTTAAAACACATATGCACCAAGAAAATATTTTTCTTTGTATATTTTAAAATAAGATTTCTCTTATTATAATAAAGGTGATAATAGATCTTTAAACTGACATATTTAGAAAATACAGGGAACAAAGAAATCACCCTATATGTCTTTCTGGCCTAACATCCTTCACTCATATAGCAAAACTGAACTTCTCATCAAGTCTTGTGACAGTCCTTTATATAACCTGCTGCCTCATTGGCCCAGCTTTTGCAGTTTTCCAGGAATTGGGGCTTCTTTTCTGCTTTGAGTGCTCTTTCCTCAGAACTGCACATGCCTGGCTAATTCTCAAATTTCAAGTTTTAATTAAAATAATTTCAACAGCAGGACGTTTCCACCTAACCCATTCGACTATCCTGAAGTTTTGTCAAATTTCTCAATCTTCCAGCAAAAGCCAGAAATTCGGATTTTTAGGTGAATATCTCCAAATTTTGAATGTTATCTAATTTAATTTAAAAACAAATACTATGCAAGTCAAACAAAACTGGCCATCTGCTAATCATATTTGGCCTGTTGATGACCAGTTTGGAACTTCTGGCTTACCACAGTCAATGCCTAGTGTGCTTATTTGCTGTTTCTTTAAAAGTTACCTTCTATTGGAAAGTGAGCTCCAGGAGAGCAGGAGCCTTATTTGTCTTCTCGGTGCTATTTCCTCAGCACCTGGCTCACAGCAGGAATTCAATTAATATTGGTTGTACAAACGAATCTCAAAACCCGAAAACAACATTTTAGTATCTATGTATTACCTTTTCCTCCAAACAAACATTAACAAGAACAACAACAATAAATAAGAAATTTTTACAGTATGCATTTTCTGGTAACTTGATCTCACAGTTTTTCAACTGCAATTCCATTATTACTGTATATTCTCCCACACTGTGGATAGTAAAATATTAGATTTTAGCTGCTCTATAGAATTGCCAGAGGACTTTGTTGATTGCTTTCTACCCTCATTATTCTACACATTCTCAGCATTTATATGCACCATGAATATTGTCATTTGGTTAGTGTTTAAATTGTAGCTCTTTTTGAATATTTTCCATGTGCACCTGCTTTTCTATTAGGTACAGAATTCTTCAGGAGGCCAGAGACATAGTTTCAAAATATGTATTGTCCAGATAGGGTAAGTTAAAGTATAGTTTTAGTCTGGTTAGACACATTATACCATGAATTACAAAACAAAATACAACTGGGCCATTTTTGGAAGCCTGAGTTCAGGTTGTTGACCGAGAGACCTGGGTTCTTATTCCAGCTCCACTACTAATTATGCAGCCGAAGAATTTCTGTCCCAATATTTTTTTATGTGCAAAATAAAGAAGCTAAAGTTAATTGTATCTAAGTCATCTCACTCTAGAATGGCTACTACCAAAAAAAAAAAATAATAAACCCAGAAAATAACAAGTGGTGGCAAGAATGTAGAGAAATTGGAGCCCTTGTGCACTGCTGATGAAAGTGTAAAATGGTGAAGCCACTGTGGAAAACAGTTCCTCAAAATTAAAGAAAAGGATTACCACAAAACCCAGCAATTACATTTCTAGGTAAGTACCTCAAATAAGTGAAATCAGGATCTCCAAAAGGTATTTGTACACCCATGTTCATAGCAGCATTATACACATTAGACAAAATGTGGAAGCAAATCAAGAGTTCATTGACAGGTGAAGAGATAGACTATATATGATATACACATACGATGAAATATTGGTCAACCTTTATAGAAAGGAAATTCCGACATATGCTACAACATGGATGAACCTTTAGGACATTATGCTAGGTGAAATAAGCCAGTCACAAAAAGGAAAATACCATATGATTCCACTTATGTAAGGTCGTCAGATTCATAGAGACAGAAAGTAGAATGGTGGCTGCCAAGGGGCTGAGGGAGGGAGATGGGGAGTTATTGTCTAACAGGTATTGAAGTTTCAGTTTTGCAAGGTAAAAAGCATCCTGAAGATGGATAGTAGATTGTCATTATTGCACAAAAATGTGAGTGGACTTACTACTGTTGCACTGTATACTTAAAAATGGGTAAGATAATTAATTTTGAATTATGGGTATTTTACAAGTAAAAATAATTAAAAGTGTACCTGAGGACACTTCTTGGTAGAATGTTTTACAATTCTAGAAGTTCTCATGGAGACCATGCAAAGAGCAACTTTCAGGCTCTTCCTCAGCCTGGTAATGTATTCCCTAAAGGGGAGTCAGGCTTTTGGCAGGTCCTCAACCTCCGTCATCTGTCCCCCAGTTCTGTGTCCCAGAAGACAGAATAGACACCTGATTCTCTCCACCCTGATTACACGTTTCCATGAAAACAAGCAAGTTCTTGTAAATGATCTTTTCTTCTATGTTTAAACTGAAGGTTTATTCTTCCTTTTCTACTATGACTAACACATTTCCTGGCCCTTAGCCTAATCAACCTCCAAGCAGAGTCATGGCTTTTTTTCATAGGCATTTTATCCTTGCGTCTCAAAGAATCAATCCACCCTCTTCTTTCTGCTCCTCCTGCACATTCAGTTCCCCTGAGCTGTGTTCAGCTGTCTGCCTCTGCAATGAGCGGCACCGATTCCCCGAGTTATTAGGGAGCACTTGGAGCGTCTCTGCAACACTGATACTGACAGTTGAACGCACAGGAGCAGCTGGCTCAGTGGGGAAAGAGAGGGGAGGGAGTAAGAGCTATTCATTGCAGTGTATTTATAACTTGGCCCGGAAAGCAGGGATGGCGGTATTCAAATAGGAAAGGGTGAAAAGACATTTTATCCTAATTAAAAAGGTAATTAAGTAACACACCGAAGAATTTAAATCAGTGCTTTTGGTTTTTATGACAGGTCTGATGGTATAACTACCCAGAAATCTTTTTGGAACAACAAATGCTGCTTCTTAAGCTCTGCTGCTTGCTGAGTGGCCACCTATGGATGACAAATTACAGTAGGAATCCTAGGCAAGAGTGTCTGAGATAAGTAAAGATTTCTCTCAAAGGAAAACATTGTATACAGGCATGAAATCTCCAGCTCGCCTAGATTAAAACTCTGTGCCCACGTCATCACCACTGTCTCCTCTCTCCCTACCCACACTTCCCATCCAAACTGACCTGATCAATTTAATGATTACCTAGAAGATCTTCTAGTTTTCCCATACTCACTTCTTTTTCGTCAGCCTATTCTAATTTATGGCATTTCCTGTTATGGTCTTCAGTGGGTTTTTGTTTCCAAATATTTACAAATTAAATGTAGTTTTATGTATATATATATATGTGTTTCTTACCATTTGATGCTGCATCTCCTACTGAGGTATTTTTTAGAGAGTGAGGAAGTAGGCCATTGATTTCAATATCAAGTTCAAATGCGTGAAAATTCCTAAACAATTGCTAGTCAGCCTTTGAAAATTTCAGAAGTTTCTTTGCAACTAACAGTCCTGAAACAAAAATTTAATTATCTCTTACAAATATTATTTTAACCAGGTGCTCTTATACATTGCTGATTGTTTTGAAGTACCATAAGTTCATTATTTTTAATCCATTCAATTTCTTACTTTGTGAATACTAGTTTATTGTTTTCTTTGGATTACACCTGTAACAAGTTTATAATTATCTTCAAATTTATCTGAGTTTATTGTCCTACATATAAAATAGTCACATGTGTGTATTTATATATAATAGTGTTTTGTTTCTACAGATGAAAATATAAGACATAAATGTAAGGCTACACACATGTACATACAGTGTGAGATTTAATATATATAACAAATATTTTATGCTATTTAACATGAGAAATATGGACTATCTCTTAGGTCAAAATGATATGACAATTACCTTTTTCTTTTCTTTTTTTTTTTTCTTTTGAGACAGAGTCTCACTTTATCACCCAGACTGGAGTGCAGTGGTGTGATCAGTGCTCACTGCAGCCTCGACCTCCCAGGTTTGAGCAATCCTTCCACCCCAGCCTCCTAAGTAGCTGGGACAACAGGTATGCACCACCATGCCTGGCCAATTTTTCTATTTTTCCTAGAGATGGGGTTTTGCCCTGTTTCCCAGGCTGGTCTTGAACTCCTGGGCTCAAGTGGACAATCACATCTTAATGTGACTTACCAAAACAAAATACAATAAAAAATATTTGGATGTGAGTTATCCCTATGAAATGATAGTCCTCATTAATTTGCATATACATTCTTTGGACTACTCAGGTTATTAAAGAAAAGTGGAAAAGATGTTTATAATACTGCATTTGTTTCCTATATGAAATGAACCATATCATAGCAAACAGTCTTTGGGTTACGAAGAATATTGAATTTGTGCTTTGCCAAAGTAAAGAGCAATGTCAACAGTTTTAGTCTCACCTGAAAGGATTTATCAGAAAAATATATATATATATACAGCACATTCATATTATTCATCGTAGTTATGTCCTGTAAAGTCTCTGCAAACACTGAATTAGTGAATACTGAACCATTGCTCCTAGAGGAAACGCAGGGTTAAGTTCCTGGCAGCCTCTGGTCGCAATTTTATCAACTGTTCAATACATAACTTTCTTCTATGTGTGTTTTTTTTTTGTTTAAAGACCCCTTATTTAATATGTATTGTTGATACATTAGCTTTGAACTCACAGCCAAAATGCTATAGCTCATAAATGAGCAAAGCTTATCTAACACATGTATTTTCTCCATAAGTCATATCACAGTCTACTTTTCCCTAAGAACACTAGAGAGTGCTTCAGGATTATGCATGGGGACCATTTTAAATACTAAAATTATCAACAAAAGGTAAAAAAAAAAAAAAAGAAGCATAAGACATGGCACTAAATAGACTGAAAAAAAGGATACTTGTTTCCAGTATGAAAACTGAAATAGGAAGGCAGAGAATCGTCTTGTTCAACTAGGAATGTGAGCATTGAGTGACTCAAATTTTTCACTGTTGTGTACATAAACACAAATTACCACAAAAGTAACATGAATATTAATTCTGAGGGTATGAGTGCATTTTAGAATTTGCAAATATAAAATCTGTAATGAGGACCAACTCTATCTTTAAGTTTCAGAAAACTATTAAATTATCATAAAAACAACTATTTTGTTAATACAGTAATTTTATCCACCCATTTACATTTATTTTGATTTTCTTATAAATGCCCAAATTAAAAATGAAAGAAGATAAATAATTTTTGACAAATGAGGATTATTGATTCTAGTAAGAATCAAAGTTCTCTTGGATGTAGGTCTGCACCCTGAATTGGTTCCAACTTCTTTGTCAGTAACCACATTGTTTTTCCATTTTCATGGTAGTTAGAAATTCTTCTGGGGAATATAAACGGATTCCTATTTTTACAGCCTGCACCAAATGTCTGAATAACCTTGGTGGACACACTATTGGAATGTGTGGGTTTTGGGGGATTCAGGAGGTTGAATCTTCCTATATCCTTAAAATGAGCAACCTTACTGCATTTACATGTTTTAGGAACTTTTTATGATTTCAAAGAGAAATGTCCAATATTTTGTCAAGTGCTAGAAGAAATTAACATAAAAGAATTTAAAATGATAAAATATGGATAACTACAATGTTAAAGTTATTATTCGATAATTGGGCTTAAAATCTCTTAATTTCCGGGTAAAGACTATACAAAATATGATTATGTATCCTACATCTACAAAATGACCTATATATTCAAATATTTTTGATCTGCAATTTGCTGGAAAGCTTATTTAATTTGAAGTGCCAAAGTTGTATACAATTGAAATCAGGTTAGTTTTAGGAACTTTGCTTTAATTCAGTTCTATTGAAAATTTTTATGGGCTGTATGGTGCATGGATCATCTCTAAATGTGGGTCCATGGCTCCTGCTTTACAGACCACCATAAAGAAAGCATCATTTTGGGGAAAATAATACTTATATTTTTACCGATTTTTCTCAATAATATTTGTCCCTAAAAGATGTTCCTAATTCAAATCCAAGGAACTGATCAGAATTTTTTTTTATTCCTACCTTGTTGTTTCTTTTCTCTGAACTTAACACTGATATTTTCCAAAGGCAAACTATAGGAACTTCCACACAGCATTCTTTTCTCTCTCATCTACCAATCTCCATACCAAAAAACAAAATGACAAAAAAAGACATTAGACTCTAAATTCTAACTTACAAATATTGGCAGTTTTCAGTATTTTTTTTTTCTCTGCATCTCAAGCCTAATGAGGGTGAACAGTAGTGAGTTCATGAGCTTCTCCAAGTGAGCCTAGAGGGCCCAGCTTATCCCTGATGAGCTGTTCTCTGAAGCTCTGGTGTTTACCAAATGTGTCAGATGGATAATGTTCATTAATGAACCTGAATATCTTGAAGCAGAGCGATTCCTCCAAATATTATGATGCTTTAATGACACTTGTAATAAGACCGCCAAGGACTACCAGCAGCTAACAAATACACATTTCCAAATGTAACATTAGTAAATGTTTGAATGCAGCAAAACCTTAAAACTGGTATATGAAAGCCTGCTTATTCTGCCTCCTGAGGACCTCATAAATGAATAAGCGATGAGTGAGCCAGTGCCACAAGCAGAACTGGGGCTTCGGGGAAATGGGCAGCAATGGCATTTACAGCAATTTGCATTGAATATGTGGAAAAGGGAGAAAAACCAAACAGACATATAAGTGTAGAAGGGAGCAGAGACACTAAAAAGGGTTATGAAATATAGCAAACTAAATGACTTCCTGTATATTCGCACAAGAATCACTGTGAGAATGTGACTGAAGTGCCATTGTCTGGTCCAGCTTTCTATTGACCTCCTTATACCAAAGCGTTGTCCTGGGATTGCCTGTCTGCTTGTGACATTGCTTTCTTCTTCCTACCCTACTCCAGGGTTCTGCTAAGCAACGAGTCTTAAGTCAGTCTCTTTCCAGCTTCATGGAGAGAAAACAAGTGCATTCAACTTTTCAGTGCATCTCTGTGGACTTCTATAGGCAGCTTTCACATCCTTGAGCTTGTGTTTTCATACATGAGTTGAATATGGTGGTTGCTTTTACTATTAAGTAGCCAACAGGATATTATTTGGAATCTATGTCTGTTCTTATTTTTTTCTCCACAGCAATTCTTACTGAAAAAATACTGAAAACTAATAAATCTAATTTCTACTTCCCCACAGAAAGGTTAGTGAAATGTTTTCTGAAGGGTAAGAAAGGGCATGACTATTAATAAAGTGTCAGGTGGAGTTCACAGTCTTACACTATTTTATATATCCTCTTTGAAATAAAACCTATATTTACCTATAATTCATTCATTCAATAAATATGTATCAAGTGCCTATTTGACATAGAGTGATACGTGGATGATTAGTAAATTATTTATAGGAAATATTTATTACATGATACAAAAGGCCATAAAAGAACATGGGACATTCAAAAATTTATCAAATTGCTATCCACCAAACTTAGTGCAGCTTTTACATATTTGTGTGCAAATATTTTGTAAAATGTGACAAACCTTATGTTTATTAGGAATGTAATGTCTTTCTTACCTCCTTCTCTGTCTCTTTCTTTCTTCTTTCTTTGTAATCTTTAATAATATTTCTTACTTGCAGATAACAGAAAATATTTATAAAAATGTTTCTCCTTTCTCCTTATGTCATGTAGATTTGAGTTCTAATTTTTGTTCCTACATACGTGTAGGTAGTTACTGATTGAAATACAATCATTGTATTTATACTGTGTATATATTCTGTGAGTATAAATTGTATACTCACAGAATATAGTACACCCAGATTCTTCAAACTTTTCGACTCATTATTCTACTCCCACCAAACTTTATACGTATCCAGGACAGCCCCTCTGAGCCTTCTTCGTGCTATCACTAAAAGCTATAATTATACGTGTAAAGTTTACAGAAACAAAGATTAATTAGTCAAATACTTTATTATACTGCTTCAGACACTTATAGTCTTAAGGGTGACTAAAAATAAGTAACACAGCTGCTTTTATTATGCCTTTAGTAAATAAAAATAAGTTTATATTTTCCTGTCATCATTTTGTCGTAACTAATTAGATTCAGTAAACACTATCTTAGCAAAGAATACTAACTAAGGTTATGATTTGGGAGCAGATTTAAAGACAAAAACATTGCTTATGGGTTTATATCTTGTTTTTCCTTGTTATCTTTCTCTTTTTTTTTTTTGGAGGTAGAGTCTCACTCTATCCCCCAGGCTGGAGTGCAGTGGCGTGATCTCGGCTCACTGCAACCTCTGTCTCCCGGGTTCAAGCGATTCTCCTTCCTCAGCCTCCCTAGTAGCTGGGATTACAGACGTGATCCACAACGCCCGGCTAATTTTTGTATTTTTAGTAGAGACAGGGGTTTCGTCATGTTGGCCAGGCTTGTCTTCAACTCCCGACCTCAAATGATCAGCCTGCCTCGTCCTCCCAATGTGCTGGGATTACAGGTGAGAGCCACCGTGCCTGGCCACCTTCTTCTCTTAAGGCAATGCCATGCCTATTAGTAAGTTTCATTTTGTGAGTTCTTAGAGAAATGAGTTAAGACATGGTCTATTACATTTAACTTAAAATGTTTATCTTGCACTTACTGTTTTATTCACTACCTTCGTCAACAGAAATATGAAATGAGTCCTAAATTTCATTGTCATGGATTTTAAATTTCATTTCCAAATTCCGTTTTCAGTAATATGGCAAAAAAAAATTGACCCTAATAAGCCTTCATTCCTCACAGCTATCTCCATTAGAGTATATTCTTTTCAACCCAAATATCCAAATGTGGGGTTGACTTTTTTCTTGCTTCCCACTGCCATATTTGTGGTAGCAGTCTCTCCTGGTGGATTCATTCTTTTATCACCATTAGGATTCTTCCATGTTTACATTTATGCCTCTCAGCATTCTGCCATTTCAAGTTTGTGGTGTTATCTCTTTCAGTGATTTCTGTCTCCACCTAGTTACTGACTGACAAAACCACATCTCATAATGACTATCAATAAAGATGACACATCTCATAATGACTATCAATAAAAATGACTTTCCAATATTTCTTCTTAAAATTACTTTTCTGTGGATGTGATGGTTAATTTTATTTGTCAACTCGTACGAACTAAGGAATACCCAGATTGCTGGGAAAACATTATTTCTGGGTTCACTGTGAGGGTGTTCCCAGGAGAAATTAGTATTTGAATTGGTAAACTGAGTAAAGTATATGGTCCTCCCTGATGTGGATAGGCATAATCCACAGCTATCCACCAGCTTGAATAGCACAAAAGGAAAGGAAAGTTGAATTCACTTACTCTGCTAGAGCTGAGATGTCTATCTTCTCCTGCCTGCCCGCAGATATCAGTGTTCTGGGTTCTCAGGCTTTTGGATTCAGACTGGGATACATAACATCGGCCTCCCAATTCTCAGTCTCCTTCAGACTCAAACTGAGTTACACCATCAGCTGTCCTGGTTTTCCCTCTTTCAGACAGCAAATAGTGAGACTTCATAGCCTCCATAACCACATTGAGCCAATTTCTGTAATAAATATCTTCTATATATATTAATATATGGAGAAGTCTGACTAATACAGGTTTTGGTAACAAGAGTGGGATGCTACTAAAATAAATATCTAAAAATGTAGAAGTGACTTTGAAACTGGAGAATGAGTGGAGGGTGGAAGAGTTTAGAGGCACATGCTAAAAAAAGACTACATTGCTATGAATGAATTATTAAGGATGATTCTGGTGAGGGGCTACTTCTCAGTCATATTAATTATTTACTTGTGATCAATAGGGACCAAGTCCCTCACTGACAACACAACATTGTCATTCTGCCATTCATACCCAGACAACACAGTATTGAATATTCCCCACTGTTTACTTCCTTTTTTCTCCCTAATACTCACTTCCCAAGGTGTGTAATTAAATTTTGTATTCTACTTTCTTTGTCCTATTATACACTCAGATTTCAACTCCTGGTCTGCTCTTCATGGAATTTCTCTTGTCTTCTCACTTTTAAAGAACTCTTAGTTTCCTATTTCAAGGAGTCCTATTTAGAGGGTTAATTAGAGGTGATCCAGCAGAGTTTTCTAATTTTACAATATTTTAACCATAAATGGAAGCACTAACTGGCTCTTCACTAGAATTAATTTTCTTTTTTTTTTTCAGGTCACAACTAGGATCTATTTCCTGCCTTTTCTTACAGTTGGTTGTATCCTTGCTATTGAGTTCTATCTAACCAATGGAATGTGAGTGAAACTGATATGTGCTATTTCTGTTTCAAAGCTTTTAAGAAGCAGGCATGCAATATGCTCCATCCCCTTCCCCTTTTGTAAAATAGATCCAAATGATGAGGTCTTAAGGGATGGTGGATCCATAAGATGAAAAATATCTTCATCTTGCATTCAGAGATCTTTGAATCTCTATATGCAGTATATTGACCTGCTTTGATTTCTTATGTAAATGAGAAATCATCTTCTATTATGCTTGTGTCATACTTTTCTGCCTATTCTCTGACTATTGGCAAGACCCTAAACAATACCTCATTTATTAACAAGACAATGAAAGGGGGAAAAATGATGCCTCAGATTTTTTTGAGGTTTTAATTTTGTACTTTAGTCATCTGTGACTTGTAAAATTTTCTCGTACTGGATTTTAAGTTTCTAGAGAATAAGAACATCCATTTTATCCTAAACAAATGATGATATGTGTATAGTAGTCAAGTAGAAGGAAATAATATTATGTCTATAAAACTTGTACGTAAGTTCCTTAATATAAATGTTAAACACTAGCGTATAAAAACACTTGTTTAAAACATTCAATAATAAAGTGTGATAAATTATTTTAGTATAATGAAGTATTAACAAAAAGCATAAGACCAAGAAGTGTACACATAGAAAGTGCTGTATTGTGTCATTTATTATTTGCCACCCATTCTAATTATCATAGCTCTTATAGTTACCTACCATTCTTAAAAATCCTCAGAGAAAATGAATGTATAATCTGCTTTTGTTGAGTTCTTAATTAGCCATAGCATCTATTCACTTCGAAATTATGAAAAACTCCAGCAGGCTGTTTCACTTCACAGAAATCCTGCAGCAAGGCACCTGGCTTTCTGGTTTATAAATAACCTTGCTCTGTACTTTATTTTTTTGGTAAATGAATTCACTTGAGCTATATATCATTAAGGATTTTGTTTATGAGAGGTTCAGAAAGAAATAGCCAACATAAAGTAGCAGTGGCAGATAATGAAGCAAGTCATGAAGCATATGACAACACAGGTTTGAGAATCAGCTTATGGATGATCTGCTGTCTGTGAACCCTCTCATCTAATATTTGTAAGCGCACAGCTGGCAAAGCTTCCAGTATTTTTCAGAGCCTTTATTGATTTATGTAGGAATAACAAATAGACCCACAGATATTCTACTAAAATGGTGTTGTTATCATAAGGGAATAAAAAGTATCTCTTGTTTTGTCTGATTTGGGGCACAATCCCCTTAGTGTGTGAAGCATTAAGTGCCTCTAAAACAAGCCTCTTATTGACCACACCAGAAACAGGAGGAAGGCTCCTGGTAACAAAATCATTCCGGAAAATTTGAGATTTAACAGCCCATTAACCTGCTATTAAAACCACTGATGGGAATTTCTTAGAGAAATGAACTTGCATTGTGTGGGAAGTTAGCAATGACACCACAAAGGGAACTTGGCAATGGGAGGGGGAGGGAAAGGAAGATTCTTATCAAAACCCATGCTATTAAAGAAATGAAATTGGAGCTGCACAGAGCTGAAGACACAGATTATGGGTAATGGTGCAGAACCGGGTTACATCAGCATTGAGTTTCACGCAGTTCCCATTCTATTTTACCTGCATTGGCAGAAAGTTGAGCCAGTGTCAACTTCCACTTAGAATGCAGTTGATCACAGTGCTATGGAAAGCCAAATTGACAGTTAAGAGGAAGCAAGAGGTTTAGGGTCATGTCTCAGCTGGGTTTTAATTCATTCTCGTTAGGCACACTAATACAGCAGAGCATACAGGGGGTGGTGGATCTTTTTTTTCTTCTCCTTCTTCTTCATTTTTCTTTCTTTCTTTGTTTTGTAGACCATGAATCATGAATATTAATGCAATTCCATTAAGGTTGCCACGGAGTGTCCAGGATGCTGGTGGAGGGGGCGGTAGGCTGCCACATTATCATGTTATTGGATTTGTTTAAAGAAAGGTTCCTGACACGATTTTCCAAATGCAGCCTGGTGAGCAGTCCCGCTCTCTTTGTGTTACATAATGTCCCATCTGTGCTCACGGAGTGTGGCTTGATGAGGATGCCATCAGGTGATGTATCTGACTTAATGGTATTCTTTCAGAGCTGGAGCAATAAACATTAAGGGACCTTAATTGTATTCTTTGCAGTGGGAGCAATAAACATTAGGGGCCCTATTGTACCCTGTTCCAAAATGTCCCCCAAGCCCAATTTGGGAAGTGTCTTGAGATATAGCTCTAATTTCAAATCCTCTCTCCCATTCCATGTATTTTGAAATTGGGAGACTGAACAAAAACAATGAAACGAAATTAATAGGCATACTGCCACATAGCAGCCCCTCATATTATTTACCTGACGCATCAGGGCCCTAATAGTGGGGGGGGGGAAAAGATGCTGAGTGATCTGACTTATTTTTCTATGGTGACAACTTTTGATAAACTGCAGCTGCTAGCCACAGAGTCACAGGGGTAAAATTGTTCACCTGGTACATAGAGAAGATCCATGGCACAAAGGATTAAGTTGCCTTGAAGACTGAGAAGATTGTGGGATTTTAAGTTGAATCAAACATGAGGTGATAATTCATGATAATCTCTGACTCTATTTCATCTACATATTTCTGTTTTTGCTTTTTTTTTTGGTTAAACTGTATGCTAAAATAACAAATTTCCCATGAAATTACAGGAGTCCCATTTTACCATTTGTAACATCAGATGTTCAACATGCTATCAAGGAAGAAAGACAGTTTTAAAATTATTTTCTTAAGATCTCCACTGGTCACATTCATTTCAGCGAGTCGTTAGACTGTATTGATTTTGCCTGAATTAAGGGTACACTTGTTTTACTCATTTTGTTATTCTAATTTTGCTCTCCTCTCTTTTTCACAATTCTGTGAGTCTCAGGTATTGGCCTGTGAACTGGTGTATGATAGTATATCATTTAAAATGATAACCCCATCATTTCTTCCATAGCATATTTTGTCATAATTCCCAATACGTGAGATATTTAGCTAAGGTAAAGTGCACATGGAAAATTTAGAGAGGAATTGTCATCAGGGTGAAATGCTGTGTACTATGCAGAAGGCTTCTGGTTTGGGGTTCTGAACAATCAAAATTAAATAGACATAAATGCAATTAATGATATTACGTGAAGAGTTTGATACTATGTCCGTTTAACTTCTAGCCTTTATTCTAGCTTGGGAAGTTTTGTTTCCTTTTATTTTAACATAATTTTAACTTCCTACCACAGTAGGGAATGAGCCTGTGAGTAGATTTAGCAAAGAAAGTAGAAATAAATTCCTGTTGATTATTGTATTTAACACTGTGGTTTCTCTCACAAAGACATTTAATTTCAAAGTGTTTTGACTTGGCCACAGCCATAATTGTGCATAATATCCATTATCTTTTAATTGGAATTATCTTTTATCTTTGGCTACATTTATCTGAGGATCCCTTCAGAAAGCCCACCAGAAGTTCAAATTCCAATTTGTTCTCTCAGCTTGACTAATGATGAAAAGTATCAAAAACGACTATTATGTGTTTATAAATCACCTCTTTTATTCTGATGCAGTTCTGGGATTTTATGCTGTTAAGTACCATTTCTCTGTGGAATGTAAATGCAAAAACAACAACAACAAATTCAGCATAAACAATGGCGCAAAATGAGAAAGAACAAAAAGTCTTTAAAGGAAGCATCACAAAAGCAAAGTTTGAACAGAGAACAGCAGAAAATATCGATGAGAAAATATATTTCCCACAGATTAAAAAAAAGTATGAGTCAAAAATAGTCCCCATTTGCTTAGCATCTAACAGTTCTATTTGGAAAAGCATAGAATCTGTGGCACAAAAGCAAATATATCTTAATTGGGCTCACTTGCATCCACCTGCTACAGTTCCTTTTTAGTCACATTGAATTTGTCTAACAACACTTGTTTACATTCCCTTGCTAGCACATTAGCATTTATTTCATTTCATAAAATAAGAAATATGGCCAGTTTAAAATGTTGAAGATACAGTGGCCAAGAAACTTAAGGTCAGCTTGTGGAACACAGCAATCAACTTGGACTTCTCATTGTGAAATATTACTCTTAGATCATCACATGCTACCAAACGTCCTCGATTAATTGAATCATTCATCCAATAATTATTTATTGAACAGCTGCTGTGTGCCAGACAATCTGCTAGGAACTCAGATGAAAAGTGCACCAGGCATTGTGGCAGCTCCCTTTACCGCAGCTTTTGTCTGTTTCAGCTCCTCACCACTACCTCCCACCGCCCCATCCAGGTCTGCGCAAAACAGTTGCAAGTCCTCTTGACTGAGCTCTGAATCTACACAAGCAAAGATGATATGCCACCCCCACATGCCATCAATATTACGTCCCCCGCAGCCTCTAAGGCATGAACTTAGTGGCTCATTGATGTTCGTGGAGCTTCTGCATTGTTTCCTCTATCCGTTTTATTATCAAATGGACCCAATATCTACTGCTGCCAGTAAAGTATACAGGCACTTGCGAAACTGCTGTGACTTTTAGGGCAGTAACTGGGCTGAGCCTCTGGATCTCATAGAGAGCACTTGGATGGGACTATGAGGCTTGACATAGTTTTGCCTTATTGTGAGAATAGACATAACTTCCTCTGTTGCCAAGAGATGGACTCAGGTCCAGGATTGCTGTCTTTCTTTCAGTCTCTTCACTTCCTGACAGCCAGACACCTTCTGATGTATTCAGACATGATCAAAGAAGGCCCCATTACCCCATCCAGCCACATTTTTGAATACGGTGTCTATCATCCCCAGCACAGTATGGTACTACAAAGTCCATTTCCTAATCATAGCCCAGGTAAATGATATCTCCTCACTCATCTTGTGTATTGATCTTTATCCCTCATTCTTCAAAATGTGAGTGAACGTCCCAGCATAACTGACCTTTCTCATAATATACCTATGATTTTCTGCTCATCCGTCCTATCACATTTCAAAGAAAGACATTTAACAACTTGCGTTGTCCCCAAATCAGTATTCATCCTTCTGTATTACCAAATTGACTGAGTATCTAAGCCTCACTTCCAACCCAGAGGTTTTACCTGTTTATCTAATCCCAGCGACCCCTGTATAGACTGCAAGACTGCCAAGAGCTCTAGTTGGATAATTGAGGACTTGCTTCTTGTGATGTGAGGTCTCAGATGGTAAGCATCTGCCTGCTTCCCCATGCAACTAAATGTCACCTGCATATGAGAATATCTTAATATCTTCCTGTATCTTGGTACCTCATTATCTCACCTTGGCAGCCATGGTGCTTTACATGATCTCAAGTTTGGCAGACTAATGTCCTCTCTTGACACCGTGATTTTCTGCTCAGCTCTGTCTCCCCATACGGATTCACTAACTGATCAGTCCACTTAGTCTTTTTTTGACCTAACATATAGGTCTTGTTTTCTTCCCAACTACTTCCTTTTTTCTACATGGTCTGCAGCAGATTACTTCACTATGTTTAAGTTCTAGGACATAAATTTTTGAGCTGCAAAATGTTTTTCACCTCCTTCACTTAGTTAGATCAGTTAAGGTACTTTTATACCCAAACAACAAACCTTGACTCAGATGGCTTAAATAAGAAAAAATTATTATTTCACATTAATGATTCTGGAGGTAGGGTAATTCCAAGTTTGGTTATTTCAACAGTTCAGGGATGTCAAGAAACTACATCCTTTCCATCTTCCTGTTCTGCTCTCTAAGCATGTGGACTTGCCCTCAGGGGTGTGTTCCTTATGGTTAGGAGTTGTCTGTCTCAGTTTCAGGTACCACAATGACATCCAAGACAGAAAAATAAGAATGTTACTTTCACTGCATATATTTCCTCCATGAGGAAAACCTTTCCCAGCAGTCCCTCAGAAGATATCTGTTACAGAATCATTGATTATATTTTCTCCTTATGCCCTTGCCAAAATCAATTATTGGTAAAGGGAATGGGATTATAGTAATTGGCTTTAATTAATCATAATCCAGTCAGTAGGTCTAGGGAGGGAACTAGCTCTCCATAAAGCACATGGAGGTCCAATGCAGAACTAAACTTCTGTTATCAAGAAACAAGGAAAGTCATGCCTGTTGGTTAGTCAGCCAAGCACACCTGCCACATTAATTATCCACATACATGCTGTGGAGCAGAAACGAAAGGTCTGCCTGCCCACTTTTCAATGGCACAGGACTCTCAGTCCCTCCGGGGTTTGTTCACACAGTTGTTGGTTACACCCCATGCCACATGAAGAGTCCTTCCTTTTCAACCCTCTCTCAAAGCCTGAGGAGTAAGGCACATGCTGTAATTCTTGATGGAAGCAGTGAGTGTTACCTGTTTTCTTATCATTTTATTGTTAAATGCAGCAAAGGAAATTTTCCATTTATTTTATTTTATTTTATTTTATTTTATTTTATTTTATTTTAAGACAAACTCTTACTGTGTTTCCCAGGCTGGAGAGCAGTGGTGTGATCTCAGCTTACTGCAACCTTTTCCTCCCAGGTTCAAGTGATTCTCCTGCGTGCCCAGGCCTCCAGAGTAGCTGGGATTACAGGGGCTGAGTCACCACGCCAGGCTAATTTTTGTATTTTTAGCAGAGACATGGTTTCACCATGTTGGCTAGGCTGGTCTTGAACTCTTGACCTCAATTGATCTGCCCACCTTGGCCTCCCAAAGCTTCTGTTTCTTATTTTATTTCCATAACAGTAATAAAGGAAGGTGGTTACTTAAAATTCGGCTGGAGATATATGTTACTTGAGCAGGTCAATGAATAGTCTGGAAAGAGGAGTAGAGAAGGAGGAGAAGGGTGAGACAAAAATCAATAAATAACTCTATATTTCAGTTTGATATCAGGCTCTTAATACCACGCCTGAGACATAGTACATGCTCAATAAATGGAGCAGAAAGGAAGAAAGGGGGAGTGTTTCACCAGAATTCCACAATAAGTTTTCAAATATAATCAATTTCATTAGGTAATCCAGATTTGATTGGGTTGTAAGGATTAAAGTGATCCAAAAGCACAACTAGTCTTATAAATAAAGTTTGTTGATTTCCAATAGGGGCACACTCCTTCTGAGTGATCTAGACAACTGTCTTAAATTCATAGCCATTGTTTTTCCTTTGGAAAAGAACCTAGAAATAGGGGTATTTTGAAGTAAGTATGAAATCAAATCATTCTGGAAGATTATTTGCTTCGTTACACTATAGGAAATATTGATTAACTGTCCTATCAACATCTCAGAAGAAGGCAAAAGTAAGTAGATATATCTCAGCACAGAGAACAATGCCAACAGCAGAGTAAGGAGGAAAGTTAGAGACAGTGGAACTGGGATACTTAACAACATGGCTGTAGATTCAAGGCCAACACCTCACAGAATGTTATGCAGTTCCTTCATTATTTTTGCTTTGAAATAAGAATGGCATTATTTGTTTATTTAGCAATGTTTTTGAAATTAACATTCACTTACCTGTATATGTATACATATATGTGTATGTATATCTATGTATATGTAATACTTGTTTCTAAACATGTTTTATAAACATCTTCAAACGAAAGCAAAGCTGACAAAATGTTACAACAAATACCTGTACATTCTCCATCTAGGTTCATCAGTAGTTAACATTTTGGAAAATATAAATGCATACTCATACACACACACACACACACACACACACACACACGCACACATACTCTACATAAGTATGTTACAGACTTACAATACTCCTTGTCTTAGTCTGTTTCTGTTGCTACAGCAAAATGCTTGCAACTGGGTAATGTATAAATAACACTAACTTATTTCTCACAATTTTGGAGGCTGGAAGTCCAAAATCCAAGTGCCACCAAGCTCAGTGTCTGGGGAGGGCCTGGTCTCTGCTTGCAAGGTGAGGACTTCTTGTATTCTCTGGAGAAGATGAACGCTTTCATCTCGCCCAGCAGAAGAGCTAGAAGAACAAATAGGGCATAGCTACTTCCCTCAAGCCCTTTTTTATAAAGGTACTAATTCATTCATGAGGAGTAAAACCCTCCTGATTTAATCATTCTAAAGGCCCCATCTTTTAATACTGTAACTTGAGTCTCAGTTCTCAACATATGAATTTTGAGGGACACATACATTCTAGCCATGGCACTTTTGAATACTCCAGCATGCATCTCCAAAAAATACATTTTTCTAGAAAACCAAAATGCCATTATCAAATTTAGAAAAACTAACAGTGACTCCTTAATGTCCTCTATTATCCAAACTCATTTAACCTACATATGTCACCCTAAACTTGGATAAGTTCACACACTGCATTAGATTGTTTTGTTCCTTAAATGTCTTTAAATTTCTCCTGCACAACCATCTTTTTATTTTTCTCATAATATTGTCCTTTGGACAGCCTAAAACTTTCTGTTTTGTGGAATGTACTACGTTTGGATTTTATCTGATTATTTTCTCATCGTGCTGTTTAATTTGTTTCTTTATCCCCTATATATCTTGTTAACCAGAAGTTAAGTCTGAGTGCTTAATTAGATTCAGATTAAACATCATTGTGTATACATTATATTGCATTGCTTTATGAGCTGCATAATTTCAAGTTGTCCCACTATTAGTTATGCTAACTTTGAACTTTCGGCTAAGGTCTGATTTTCAAATTTTCCTATTGCAAAAAAAATTTTAAAAATTATTTTATATAGAATATATATTGAATAATTTTGAACAGTTATTTTTATTAGGCTTACTTTTTCAAAAAATTAACCCCTTTCAATTTATAATTCATTATCATGAAGATTTTTTATATTTATAGCAAGAGTACATGATGTTCACCATGAATATGGCTATTTTTAAAATGGTTTTAAATGTGGCTTGTATTTTTATTCTCTAACATATTTAGTGTGGTAATTTTATCTTTTGAAATAGGTCTCTTGCATTACGGAGATTGATTTTCTTGTTTGGGAGAAGACATTAGTAGTTTTAGCAGTTTCTCATTGACTCGTGGATATTATTCTGCTAAAAAAGTGAACTGGCAAAGTGAGTGGTTGGTGTACTACCCGGCTCTTTCAGCAGGATCCTCATTTCAGCAGGAGGGCTGCATTGAGCAGTTACCACACCAATTGCTCAACCTGCCAAAATATAAATTATAAGGGGAAAAAGTAGAAAAGTGAGTCAGTATTTTAGATGTGAAAATATATGTAATTTGAATTCTGAGGGAAAATAATTTTAATCAAGAGAAAAATATAAATCTAAATTTCTGTATAAGGAGGTTAAAACCAAGAAAATTGTGGGGTTCTTCCTGTGAGATTTCTCCATAACATGAACAATGTATACACTTCCATAGGAAAATGCTAACCAAATAAATAAATGCTCAAACATTTTTACTTATATAGATATTCACAATTTAGTTTAAATAATAGGATTGTACCTTTTATTATTATTATCTTACCATTTGGCAGTGTTTAGTTTTCTTCTTTGGAAAATGTATTACAAGTAATATAATTACAAAGCTATATCAAATATTCTTGATGTGCCTGGTAGACTTGATTTGAGGATGAAAATATCTTACTCAAAGATACCTGCTTCTTTTAACTTCCTGGCCTCATGATTCAGCCTTTATACTAAGTTTTTATCAGCTGTGTTTGTCATCTCTAAGGGTGAACACTGTGTAAAATATAAAGAAAGTAAGTATGGGTGGGAATTCCTCTTCACACCTTTGTCTCTACATAGCTTTTTAACTTTTACTATTTTGAAGTGGTTGTTAAATTTGCTGAAGTCAAATTCTTCCTCTAGAAGTGGTTTATGTTTTGAGAAACAGTTCTAAAAGATCTTATCAAGCTATATTATGCTAAGAACACAGATATGCTTCCAAGAGAAAACCACAAATTACTGGTCATTCATATTCAGAAGATAGTGTTAAACATATTTACTATAGAGAAAGTATGTAAATAAAAGTAAGTTTATCTACATAAACTTACATAACTTTATTTTATTTATTTAAATAAACTTACATAAAAGTAAGTTTATTTGCATAAACATTATTATGAAGTTCTTAATGTAATTTATATTGTCAGATATGTGCAAAACATTATCAGAAATGGATTTCAACTTCAGCAGCATAGTGGCTTAACACATCTATATGTATAAATCATGTACACCTATATGTATAAATACATAAATAACATGTATTTATACATCAATATGTATGAAACACAGCTATATTTATAAATCACATCTATAAGTACTGTTAGAAACAATCCCACTCATTTTGGTCTTAAGTTTTTAACAAATCCAATACCCTCCATCTGTGTACAGTAATGAGGAAGACTGGCAGAGGCCTGGATTATATTGCTATATTTGGTCCAATGTCATGATTAGATTAATGGTGTAAATTTCTTTATTGTTATAGTTCTAGTAACAGACTTCCCTCTACTTCCGATGCCAGTACTGACTGACTTACTGTATAAGTAAAGCAGTACACTTTATTATTTTCTTTGTAAAGGGATTTGCAATAATACTAATTTGTATCACCTGAGTATTGTTGAGATTCATAAAATAACTATTGAAAAACATTTTAATATACTTCATTGAAAAGAATGATAATAATTGGAATAACTGCTATGTGAATTCACATGTAATCTTTTTATATATTTTAGAAAATAAAATACATTTATAAAAATTTTTAAATAATGTTACAAATGTTAAAAAAGATTATTTTACAAACACTGAAGTTCTAAGCAATTGTAGCATTATTTTTTGGGGAGGTCACAGTAATAAAGGGTAAAAAAACATGACGTGAAGCTTTAAAATTGAGATATTTCTATGTCTTAGTCTGCAAGACAGGATAGTTAGAAAAGTAGATGATGTCCTGGCAATCAAGTAAAAGCATTGTGGCATGTTTTAAGCTATAACACCATCCACCAACTTGTGCTAATTAGGGAGACTGATGGCAAATAGGCAAACTGATGTAATTATATGTTATGTGACAAGTCCAGAGAAATAGATTGGATTCAGGCAGTGTTCTGTGTGAAACCTTACTTCTTAGATCTGCTAGTATGAGTTTCAGAATTTTGACTGCAAATGCAATTTTGGTCCTCTTGGTTCACATTCATATACTTAATAGTCCCTGAAGCTTTCCTCCTTCCCTCTCTTCATACCTCCTTCCTTCCTTCCTCTCTTCCTTCCTTCCCTCCCTCCCTCCCTCCTTCCCTCCCTCTCTTCCTTCTTTCTTGCTTTCTTCCTTCCATCCATCATTCCTTTGCTTTCTAACTTCTTCCCTTCGCCCTCCTTTCTTTCTACTTATGACTTTATGAATGCAAAAGTATTTGTAGAAGAACTAAGCATTTATTACAGGATAAATAATATGCAGCTAACTAAAATATACCCAAACATATAATGACACATTTAAAATAATATGCAGGCCTAATGGCAAGTTATGTTTAATAGAACCAACCATTATATAACATGTAAATATTATCTATATAAGATCCATCAATATCTTGGGATGAGTATTTCAGCCTATTTTAATATATATTTTTCTTTGTAAAAAAGAAAAAATAAGTGTTTGAAATTAAAAAGCCATCTATTAGTGTAACTGAGGACATAAATGTTGATCTACAATGAAGAAAGCCTTTTATGAATAGTTAAAAAAATATACTCAGTCTTGGAAAATTGCAGAGATTCATTTGGGAGTGGAAAGGTCAGAAGCCTATTTCTGTACACCTTGCCTAACATGGTCCCTAACAATATTTTTATGTAGGCAAATTAAGAATCAAACTGTATGCAAATATTTCAGGTTACATAGATTAGGTACCACTAAATTATATAAATCATAATTCTACTTAACATGAAAAAAATGTTTCTCTATCATTTTTCCTCTGCTCATTCTGCCACACCCATCTCGCTAATTAAGTTCCTTAACCTTGAAGATAATGATATTGCAGATTTTTTTAGGAAGAAATAAATTTGAGGATAAATTTACATCATATTAAATGAAAACTGTACTTCTGAGAATAACCTTGAAAAGGACCATAATATTTGCTACTGCAGATGAGTGTAGTGGCAGGAAATAAAGTAAAAATATGATATTTGTCACTGTCCTTGGATTTTTGTCTAAGCCCCTAATTATAGATATAAAACCTGATAAAGATCATGTTTTAATGTTTTAAGGTTTTCCTGTGAGAAACAATATATAACTTTATTCTTACATACTAGAATATATCTATAATTTTGTAGAATACTGCCCTTATCTGAAGATTAAATAAGATTTTTTGAAAACAAAGCAAACCTTATAACTTATAGAAGAGTGTGCTTTATTTCTCACATAGATAAATATTCCAACTCAAATATAGCAGTCTGCATTAAGGAGAAATTTTAAAATCTACACAAATTGTAGGACTCTGGGTTATTATTATATTAAATCAACAAAAATCGTGCTGTATTTGGCTATTCTTATTACTAGATGTTCATTACTAGACATGCATGTTTTAACTTAAAATGACTTGATGTTGAGGTATAGTGAGTGAATGAAATGTCACAAATACAAAATAAGTATTTCAGTATAAAAAATTATACATTTGAAATGCATCTGTTCCCTTTAACATCTATCATTGTTTCTCCAATGTTTAATAAAATAATAATCTTTAGGTCTCTGTCTCACATTTACACAGGACTTTACAATGATCTTTATCTTCTCAGTAGTAACAGATCAACTACCAGCCCCTAATATTTACACCCCTCTGGAGACCCACCAGCAATGACAGAAGGCACACTAATGCTATGCAGCCAGGAGCACAACATAAGCAAACAAAGTAATTAGATCTGTGAAATATAAAGTTGATCCTAGAAAACGATTGTAAAAATGCCCCTTCTAGCTTGGAGCAAAGGGCAACTGTGTCACTGCCTCTTATCTTCCCAGCCTGCCCACATTTCCATCTTCCACCTTTCACCAAAATCCACATTCTGGCGTTTTTGGAGATCCTGAGACTTACCAAGGCTTGATGATTTCTGCAATTAAGGATTTCTTCAAATCAGTTGCAGTCTTATCTGACTACGTGTCCTGGAGGATTATGAAGGCCTAATAATTTGGACTGGATTAACCGAGAACACTCAGCAGACACCACAGAACTTTTTCATGCCTCTTCAGATGGCAGCTTACCAGAAGTATGATGAGTGATTTCATGGCTGCTAATCAATAAAAATTCTCCCCCAAAACGTTGAGCACTTGTTTTCAAAATGGCTTTGAAGACAGTTTTAAAAATCATAGAGTACATGGACAATTCTTTAGAAACAAAAAAACCAGAAGTGTAAATATCCTATGTCTAAATAGTGACAATTTATAAATCAGAGTGTTTTATCTTTCTACTTTGACAAATATATCTTCATAATGACAATATCAGAAAAATTTGATTTAGCTGTAGTATTTACATAACATTGTCAGCAAATTTTCTTGTCTTTATCTCAGCAAAATAATAATCTTGATACAATAAAGGCTTTAGTAAATTAATGTTCTATTCGTACTAATGGTCTAAGAAATTAACAAGAAAATATAATTTTATTCCAAATGCATAAATTTTGAATATATTTATCAATAATGTAAATTAAAGTAAATGTAATAAATCAAAAACTATTTTCAGTAAGTTTTCTCTTAAATATTCAGAATTTATCTATGCAAAATATAAATTATAATTATTGAATACCAAATTTTTGGTGGCTCATGCCTGTAATCCCAACACTTTGGGAGGTCGAGGTGGGCAGATCACGAGGTCAGGAGTTTGAGACCAGCCTGGCCAACATGGTGAAACCCTGTCTCTACTAAAAATACAAAAAAACGTGGTGGTGGTGGGTGCTTGTACTCCCAGCTCCTAGAGAGGCTGAGGCAGGAGAATGGCTTGAACCCAAGAGGCAGAGGTTGCAGGAGCCAAGATTGTGCCACTGCACTCCAGCCTGGGCGACAGAGCGAGACTCTGTCTCAAAAAAAAAAAAAAAAAAAGAAAAAGAAAAACTTTAATTTTTATTAAATTAATTAAATTGATATAATATGTTCATAAAACATAAAACTATTCAGAGTTGTAGCACATTCCACTAGTTGACATTGTAAGAAAGTGGTCTCACAATGCATGCTTGTTAAATCGACACCAACATGCATACAAATTCAAGACTCATAAGAATTGTTTAACATTGCAAAATGTTTCTCAGCTGCCATGTGCATGATGTGCTAATTGTTTAGTGTTCTGGAACCATGAATTGGAATGTGAACAGAAGCAAGAAAATGGACACTCAGCACCACTGGGAAACAATACCTTGTCATGATAAAATCTCTTGCATTCCTGCTATCTGAGAGAAGGATTTGACAAGTTAATTTGAATTTCCTTAGGTAAGCACATCTGCGGCTCCAATTCTCCCTGCCATTTGAAATACTGTCCATCTCTAAATTGGGCAGCAATAGAAGCCACGAGCCTTCACGACATTCCGACATCGTCACCTTTTGTTTGTAAGAAATAGGGCAAAAGAAGTACGACAGTGTATCCTTGGATTCTGAAAGCCCTTAGTCATGAGTCACAGGTTATGCTGTTGCCAGTGCCGGCTGTTTGATCCTGAGTAGTAGGGGCATCTGTAGTCTTTAATACATTTATTTCCTATAGATATGTGACACTTGAGACCCTATAAAACAGGATTTGACAAGGGCTTCCTTTGCCAGTGTCTATAGTGGTCCTGCTTCAGTACAAATCTCCATGATAATTTAAATGGCTTCCTAAGGCACGTACAGAAGAACAGTGTCATGTATATGAATATGGATCTATATGAAGCTGTATGTATATACATGAACACATATATCTGTACATATGAAATGTATTTATACCTACTATGAAGTGGGTTTTTCATTGTTTTAGGAGTAAGAGAAAATACTACTTGGAGAATCAGAAAGTGTTGAACATCTTTCCTAGGAATTAAGAGTAAGAATAAGGAAGGGGAAAGGGAATAAGAGAATATGCTTCTGGTTGAGTTTTTGTTTTAGCACAAAGATACAATAATAGAGAATTTGAGTCATGAGTTTAGAGACAATATAATCAATGACACTAAAGTTATATCCATTTACCTTCTTGAGATTTGTACAGGTATAACTATCTAATTATACAATTGCTACACAAGAAGTCACTATGATTGGAAAGATGGGAAAGACGATCAGAAGCATTTCTCTTTGAAATCTATGTAATAGAAAAACAGAGGTCTCAGTCTCTAATGCTTATGGTACTTATCACATTTATACCAACTGTGTATGTGTGTGTATAGGAAATACTTGAAGAGAAAGGCTCAAGAATGTTTCAGCTCCCGACTCAGCAGGACCATGACGGTCATTTATTACTATTGCCGGTCCTGGTCACAGCAGACAGAGGGTGGCATTCTTGTGGGGGTTTTGCTGGACCGTTGTATTTTAGCAGAAAAATTAGATGCACAGGTCCTGCTGTGGAAGAAACCAAATGGCAGCAGGCTGTATAAGGGAATGTACAGATGGGGGTCATGAAAAATTGGAGAGTGTTTCTCAGAACCTGCTGCTGCAGCTTTGGTTGGGAAAAGGATGTGAAAGAAATTATGAGATGGAAGTTGAAGGTAGATGGCAGGGTAGCTGGTATAAATGAGTGAATGAATTTAAAGTAGAATGAACCTTTTAAAAAATTATCCAATCCAAGCTGCATTTTTTACCTCTAGGTTTATTAAATCTGAAAGCATCCCAAGATCTTTGGGGGATGGCATTTTTGCCAATATTTGCATGTTCATGAAACATCGCAAGTAAAAACCAATAGTTTAATATTATATTGGGGAGGCTAAGCATTCAAATAGGTGAACAGGGATTAGCTACCTTCTGATTATAAAGAGGGCTCTTACAGCTTAATCCCCAAGAGCTATTTGCTCCAGTGTTTTTAATGGCCCTTAATAGCTCAAGCCTGAATAGAACACATATGCATGTATTTATATTTGTATTGATACATATTTCATGTATCAATTTCTATTCCCTAGCTGGAATTTGTACTGTGAATTACTATAATACTCTTTTGTCTAAAATGTAATTATCTAATTATGTGTTCTGGGAGATGGCATAGCTGACTCATAGAGCACCAATTCACAAGCATTTAATTTTTGTTTTTAATAGGAGACTGTGAGAAAAACGATCTCTCTCCCTCTGGAAGAGGGACGCAGTACTCACGCGTAAGTGGTACTTTCAGAATTGGAATATTTTTGCCAGCTCCTCTGGGTACCTCATTAAGTATTTCTAGTACTACAGGGTAGTTTTGCCCTCCAATATGACCCTTAAATATATCCTATTAGTAAATCACAGGCTAAGAAGTCGTGCAATTTGAACCTAAAGTGACTATGCAACGTTAAATAATGCCATTAAGACGCAGTCTTAATTTTTGCAAAGATGTTGAAAACCTCTGTGAAGTATCCTCTTTTTTTTTTTTTTTTTTTTTTTTTTTTTTTTTTTTTTTTTTTTTTTTTTTTTGATGGAGTCTGGCTCTGTCGCCCAGGCTGGAGTGCAGTGGCGCTATCTCAGCTCACTGCAAACTCTGCCTCCTGGGTTCACGCCATTCTCCTGCCTCAGCCTCCCGAGTAGCTGGGACTACAGGAGCCCGCCACCACGCCGGGCTACTTTTTTTGTATTTTTAGTAGAGACGAAGTTTCACCGTGTTAGCCAGGATGGTCTCGATCTCCTGACCTCGTGATCCACCTGCCTCGGCCTCCCAAAGTGCTGGGATTACAGGCATGAGCCACTACGCCTGGCCAGAAGTATCCTCTCTTAAGATTCACTAAATTAGTAATATTATGAGCCAACCATGAGTCATTCAAATAATTAGATTGAATCAAAGGAGCATGTGGAAGCTTATAGTGATTGACCAATAATCATAAAAAGAACAAAAACGGGTTAGATGGAAGCAAGTCAGCTCCCCACCCACATGCACAGGCTGTGGAAGTTTCGAACTACATAGTCATCAGTACTTAACGAGCTAAATATTACAGGCTTCCTTTGATAATGGAGGTTCAGTTAAAACTATGTTTTGGCACACTGGTAGATGAATTTAAAAAGTTGGTATATCCAGTACTAAATGTCACATTTTACTGGTTGGCACGCATTTATCACTTCATTTTCCAGTATAGTAAACAACTTGTAACTCACCAGTTAATTTGATTGACAGCAGCCTTGGGCATTTCTTAGCACTCACGTACTGTATTGCATGGAGTCAAACTTCCATGGTAATTGGCTTCAACAACAACAATAATAATAGAAATAATAATTCCAGAGTTAATTTAAAGGAGCAAAAAGAAGTAAGTCAAATATAAGAACAATAAATTATGGGAATTTCTCATTTGAGTAAGTAACAGGTTTAATAGCTTTTCCTAAGTACTGAGATCATTCAATTGAACATCTGCTTTCCAGCTGTGCATATTGATATATTACTAGGTTTTTATTCCCTTCTACTCTAAATGTATCCATAAGTTTTTAGGAGTTTCACTACCTGACTTTTTGACAATGCCTTGATTGTGAAAGATATAAAAATGTCAAAAATTCTGTAGGCCATATTATGCCCAGGATATTATTTTTCAATAGACTCCAAAGACAGATGTCTATGAACAATTAAACCATGCTTCAACCACACCTTGTTCCAGCTGGGATCAGAGAATTAAAAGGAAATAAGCCCTCATAATTTACTTATTGCTGAAGTTCCTATAGTTTCCTGACTGTTAATGGATTCTTATTAAATAATTCTATCAATGGAAAACATTTCATTATATTGTATGTATACTATACATTGTTTGAAATTCTGAATTTGGCTCTTTGATATTAAATTGAGTATTTCTTCTCTTATATATGCTGAACAACTATATTCAGAAAAATCCCATTTGATGGAGATTGGGTTACTTCAAGCTGGTGAAATCCCAAGTCAAGTTTTAGAGAGTTTAGTCATAAAGTACGATACTGAAACAATCTGTACTGAAAAGAAAAGTGAGACCTGCTAATCAACATGGATGTAACCCAATATCTTGTCTAATAGGAAAGCGTAGAATGTACTCTCTCCTTTCAACTGAAAATGTCCCAAATAAGATGTTATCTTCTTCCAATCAGCTTTCATCGTTACTGTCACCATAGCAACTAAATAGCTCTGAGATGCAACCTAAACAAGGGACCAAATAAGATGAGCTGATAAAGCCACTGCATTATCAGTGTTCATAAGATAGTAATTCAAAAATGCTCATCATATCCACAAAGGAAAAGCATTTCTTCTCTCTTTTCCTAACGAAAGTATGGTTAATAAAAGTATTTCACCATATTCTAAGCTTTATGGATTAAATAGCTTAAGAAGTGGGATGATGTAATCTGAAGGGACCATGTACTCAGCACAGTCCCAGGACTCACTTCACAATGGCAATCTGATGGCTTGCAAAGTAATATACAACTGAAGATGAGACTTATTGATTGATTGGTTTAATTTCATTAAATGACACTAAAGAAATGTGGGTTGCTTTTCTGTTGTTAACAACGTATGTAATTAGGAGAATACCATATATGAGAGTGTAAAGTAGGACAGATTTGGAGTACTCAGGAAAATGAGTTCTATAAATAATAAACCCTTGAGCCACTGAAGCTTTTCACATTCTTTAAAGAACACCATATTCTGTAAGATGTTTTCAAAATTTTCTAATTTATTCTTATTTAGAGAGCAGTACTGTTCTGGGTATTTATATACTTTAGGTGTATATCTAAGGAGAAAGATCAGTAATAAGAACAAAATTAATAGTTAATAGGCCTCTCACACCTTATAATGTGCGACTTTACATGTACTATGCCATTTAATTCATACTATAGTTATCTCCAATTTAGAGATGAGCAGGTCAATTCATGGAGACGATAAGTAACTTTCCCAGTTTAGAAAGGGGCAGAGCTAGGATTTGAACATGGGCACTCTTAACTCTGAAGCCTGCTCTCAACCAATAAGTACTATGCAAACGTTTTTGTGCCAGGCTCAGAAGACCCAATAGCATGGCCAAAAATACACATTAATGTACAGTCGTCTACTGCATAAGGACATTTCAGTCAATGACAGGCAACATATACAACTGTGATCCCCGTTAGATTGTAATGGAGCTGAAGATTTCCTATTGTCCAGTGTTGTCACAGCAGTCCTAATGTCATAGTACAATGCATCATTCACATGATTGTGGTGATGCTCTTGTAAACAAACCTACTGCACTGCCAGTCATATAATAGTATAGCACATACAATTATATATAGTGCATACTATTTGATATTAATAATAAATGACTGTTATTAGTTTATCTGTCTACTATATTATACTTTTTAGTGTTATTTTAGAATATACTCCATCTACTTATTACAAATAAGTTAACTGTAAAACATCCTCAGGCAGATTCTTCAGGAGGTGTTCCAGAAGAGGTCATTGTTATCATAGGAGATGACAGCTCCATGCATGTTACTGCCCTTGAAAACTTTCCAGTGGGACAAGATGTGGAGGTTGTAAACAGAGATATTGATGATTCTGATTCTGGTAGGCTTGGAATAATGTGTATGTTTGTGTGTTAGTTTTTAACAAAAAAGTTTAAAAAGTGAAAGGATATTTTTAAAAAATTAAATAGTAAAAAGCTTATAGAATAAGGACATAAAGAAAATACTTTTGTACAGTTGTGCAATGTATTTGTGTTTTAATTTAAATGTTATTACAAAAGAGTCAAAAAGTTTATAAAATGAAAGTTTATAAAGTGAAAAAGTTAAATTAACATAAGTTTAATATATTATTAAAGAAAGATTTTTAAAATAAATTCAGTGTAGCTTAAGTGTAAGATGTTTATAAAGTCTGCAGTAGTGTACAGTAATGTCCTAGGCCTTCACATTTACTCACTACTCACTCAGTCATGCAGAGCAACTTCCAGTCCTACAAGCTCCATTCATTGTAAGTGCTCTATACCGGTGTTCCATTTTTGAATGTTTTAATTATATTTCTGCTGTACTTTTTCAAAGTTTAATGTGTTTAGATACACAAATACTACTGTGTTACAGTTGCCTACAGTATTTATTGCAGTCACATGCTGTACAGATTTGTAGCGTAGAAGCAATAGGCTATACTATATAGCCTAGGTGTATAGGCTATACCATCTAGGTTTAAGTACACTCTAAGGTGTTTGCACAATGACAGATTACCTAATGACTCATTTCTCAGAATGTATCATTGTCTTTAAGCAATGCCTGACTATTTCTCGATGTCCTTTCATCACTATATTGAGTGTTCTGTCTTTTCAATTATGACTGCACCTGCTTCATGTCAAACATATACAGATATACCTCAAAGATATTGTGAATTCAGTTCCAAACTACCACAATAAAGTGAATATTGTAATAAAGTGAGTCACATTTTTTGGTTTCCCAATGTATAGAAAAGTTATGTTTACACTATCCTGTAGTCTATTCCATGTGCAATAGCATTATGTCTAAAAAATGTAAATACCTTAATTAAAAATGCTTTATTGCTAAGAAATGCTAACAATCATCTGAACCTTCAGCAAGTCATAATCTTTTTGCTGATGAAGGGTCTTACTTTGATATTGATGACTGCTGACTGATCAAGGTGGTGGTTGTTAAATGTTGGTGTGGCTGTGATAATTTCTTAAAATAAGACTACAATAGAGTTTGCTGCATTGATTGACTTCCTTTCAAGAAAGATTTCTTTGTAGCATGTAAGGCTGTTTGATATAGCATTTTACCCACAGTAGAACATTTTCAAAATTGGAGTCAATCCTTTGAAACCCTGCCACTGCTTTATCAAATAAATGTATGCAATATTCTAAATTGTTTCGTGTCACTTCAACAATGTTCACAATATCTCCTCCAGGAGAGTAGATTTCATGTCAAGAAACCACTTTGTCCATCCATTAGAAGCAACTCCTCATGCATTAAAGTTTGATAATATGATTATGGCAATTCAGTCACATCTTCAGGCTCCATTTTTAATTCTAGTTCTTTTGCTATTTCCACCACATATGCAGTTAATTTCTCCACTGACGTCTTGAAAACCACAAAGTCATCCATGACAGTTGAAATCAACTTCTTCCAAACTTCTGTTACTGTTGATATTTTCACCTCCTTCTATGAATTATGCATGTTCTTAATGGCATCTAGAATGGTTAATTCTTTCCAGAAGTTTTCAATGTACTTTGTCCAGATCCTTTAGAGGAATCACTGTCTATGGCAGCTATGGCCTAACAAGATGTATTTCTTAAACAATAACAATTGAAAATCAAAATTACTCCTTGATCCCTGGGATACAGAATAGATATTGCGTTAGCAGGCATTAAAATGATATAAATCTCTTGGTACATCTTTATCAGAGTTCTTGAATGAGCAGGTCCGTTGTCACTGGGAAATAATATTTTGAAAGACTTTTATTTTTCCTGAGCAGTAGGGCCCAACAGTAGGCTTCAAACATTTGGTAAACCATACTGTAAACATACGCTGCCATCCAGGCTTTGTCATTGCCTTTATAAAGCAAGGCAGAATAAATTTAGCATAGTTCTTAAAGACTGCAGGATTTTCTGGATGTTAATGAGCATTGGCTTCAACTTCAAGTCACCAGCTGCATTAACCCCTAGTCAGGGAATCAGCCTGTCCTTTGAAGCCTTGAAGCCAGCCATTGACTTCTCCTTTTGATTATGAAAGCCATAAATGGCATCTTCTTTCAGTATTAGGCTATTTTGCTACCTTGAAAATTTGTTGTTTAGTCTAGCCACCTTCATCAATTACATCAGCTAGATCCACTGAGTAACTTGTTACAACTTCTCCATCAGCAGGTGCCGCATCACCTTACACTTTTATGTTATGGAGTTGACTTCTTTTCTTAAAAGTCATGAACTAAGCTCTGTTAGCTTCCAACTTTTCTTCTGCAGGTTCTTCATCTCTCTCAGCCTTAAAGTATTGAAGAGAGTTAGGACCTTGGATCAGGCTTTTGCTTAAGGAAGGGCACATCTGGTTTGATTTTTTATCTAGGCCACTCAAACTTTCTCCATATCAGTAATAAGACTGTTTCACTTTCTATCATTTTTTTCTGTTCACTGGAGGGGCACTTTTAATTTCCTTCAACAAATTTTGTTTACATTCACAACTTAGCTAACATGTGCAAGAGGCCTAGTCTTCAGCCTATCTCAGCTTTTTACATGCCTTCCTCACTAAGCTTAATCATTTCTAGCTTTTGACTTAAAGTGAGACATATGTGACTCTTCCTTTCACTTGAACCCTTAGAGGTCATTAAAGGGTTTTAAACTCACTTAATTTTAATATTATTTTGTCTCATGTACTAGGGAAGCCTGAGGAGGGTGGAGGGAATGGTCGGGTGGTGGAATGGTTAGAATGCACACAATATTTATCAATTAAGTTTATCATCTTATATAAGCACAGTTGGTGGTGTCCCAAAACAATTACAATAGTAACATCAGTGATTACTGATCACAGACCAATATAACACATATAATAATAACAATAAATATTGATATATTATTAAAAAGTACCAAAATATGACAGAGACCTGAAGTGAGCATACACTGTTGGAAAAATGTCACTGACAGAATTGCTTGAATCATCATTGCCATAAGCTTTCAATTTGTAAAAAACGCAATATCTGTGAAGTGCAATAAAGTGAAGCTCAATAAAGCGAGGTATGCCAGTATTTAATTTAAGTTCTGTGTCTTTATATCAACCCTGGAAAGATTAATTTTGGTCACTTTTTATAAACTTACATTTTTAAAGTGGTAGACTTTGAACTCCTCTAGATTATATTGTCTACACCATATATTCAATATTTAACATATGCAATCTTATATCATACCTTAGATCTTTAAAGACAGCCAAGATTTCTCTCTCCCTCTGCCTCTCAGAAAACCTACTGATGGAGCGAAGATTGCAGGCTGGATCATTTCAAAGTGCCTTGGTCAAAGGACTTGCCCAGGAGGCAACTTAAAGCCACTGAACTTTGGTGATGAGCACCAGCCATAAATCAAAGAAGTAGATCCCCAGGGTAAGTCTTAGGATGAGTGGCAGAGAAGCAAACAGGCTGACAGCAGCTTCATGCCAGCTTTGCACACCGTGTGGCAAGAAGAAAAAACCTTCAGAGTCAGGGATCTGTCACAGGGGCATCTCCAACAGGCAGATAACAAGTCATTCGCTGTGGATGACTGGGGACAAGTGGTATTAGAAGCACTACAGACCCTATAAAAACAAGAGATTCCAAGTCTGGTGGAAAATCAGAGAAACAGAAATGGTGATTCTAGTTCTATGTTGTATTTATGTTACTATGAAATTATAAAGGGAAATTATGTAGAAAGTTGAATTGCTTCTCTACAAAATTACACAAAATTCTAAACACATTCCCTAGCACTTAACAACCAACACTTTTTTCTCTCCTTACAATCAACCAGCATGCATTTTTTTAAATAATAAATTATATGACGAAAGTTTTTGTGTTTTTTACCTGAATAGACTGACGAAATAATTATGGAGACATGCTAAGGTATTCTACTCAAGGCAATAGTAATTCTACTATTGAGTAACTCTACTCAAGGTAATAGTAATTTTTAAGACCTAAGAGGGTCATTGTAGGGAAAGAGGATCAGCCACTTCCAGGACCAACATCAGCAGCTTAGATACAGATAGATGGTGAGAATTTAGTTTATGAGTCCTGAAGATTTTGCAACTTAAATAAGAAATGACGTATGAACAGCCCATATAATTACAACACAGGCACATGTGTTAAAAATATAAGTGCAGGAAGCATAGATAATCCATGTTTTAAATAGAATGGAGGGAGGAGGTCTAAGAAGGCAGAAGGCAAAGTATATCGGTAATGGCTTCTTGGTGAATGTGACATCTCAGTCGAGCTTTGAATAATGAGGAAAAATTTGCCAGGAATGGGCTGGGTGGAAGAGATGGTATTCTGCACAAAAAGTCCAGCATGGCTTTTTCAAGGATCCTTATAGTTAAACATGGTTGGATGATAAAAGTCCATTAGTCAGAAAAGTGAAACCTGCAGACTTTTCGTAGATACCAGATTATGAGCAGATTTGGCTATGCTTTGGAGTTCGAACTTTATCCTGGAGGTATTGATGAGCCATGAAGGGGTTGTAAACAATAGAATAATAACTCTTCAGGTTTTTCAGAGGTTTTACTTAAAAAATATATTTTTTTAAGATGAGGTCTTGCTCTGTTGTCCAGGCTAGAGTGCAGTAGAACTATCATGTCTCACTGCAACCTTGAGCTTCTGGGATCAAGCAATCCTACCACCTTAGCCTCCTGCATAGCTAGGACTACAGGTATGTGCCACCATACCTGGCTAATTATTTCTTTTTTTGTAGAGATAGGGTCTTGCTAGGTTGGTCATGAACTGGCCTCAAGCAATCCCCTCATCTCAGCCTCCTGAAGTGTTAGGATTAGAGGCATGAACCACTGTGCCCTGCCTTGAAATTTCTTTCATCTTTCAGCAAGTAAAATATAGAAAGAATCAGAGGCCAAGCCAGGCAAAGACCTAGAAGATCAGTCACAACAATTCAGATGAGAAATGATGCAGCTGACGGAAGAGAGAGGCTGTGGGAGCCAACAGGCAGGTATGAAGATGAGCATGATAAAAAGTCAAAATTGATGGGACTGAGTCAGGAGAAAGGAAATAAAAGCAGCGGCGTGAGGGATAGCAGCAGTGCGAGTCCCATTCATCCTGGGACACAATGTGTTTCCAGATCCTCAAGTCCTGAACTGTTAACCTATTGTACAAAGTGTCTAGAAGTGGAAAAATCTAGCTGTGGCCAAATTAAGGCACTGGTGCTAGCAATGGCTGGTGTATTCTAAGGAATTCTATGTTGGTAGGCCAGGAGGAGTAGCAGTTTCTTGGAAAAAAAAAAAAAAGAAGAGAAAGATGGCATTTCTTGACATCCTTTTACCTTTTGAGTCAGAAAGAAGAAATAGAAAAGGCTGAGCTAACAGTCAGTTTTCAAATAGAAGCTTATACCCTGCATTAGTCCTGGCCTTGTGGCTTTCCAAAAATAAATATTATAATTTTAAACATCTTTTCTTCTCAGCTTGATTTTTCAAGGTTTGAATTGTGACATATACCATAATAGTTCTAGAAGTGAGTAAAAAAAATTATGTTGTGAGGTTAATTTACAGATAATCTTCTCTAAAGCTTGTGCACTCAGCATACAGTAATGTTAATGCAGCATTTCTAAGTTGTCATTATTCACAGAACGGGATTTATTGAAAATCTACAATGTGCTCACTGTTCAAGGGGCTGATGATATAGGAATGAACAAAATAGATACAAACCTCCGCCTTCATGGAGCTTACATTTCAGGGAAAGGACAGGTAATAGATAAGATAAATGAGTAAAATGTATAGAATGTTAGATCATGGTAAGTAAGTGCTGAAGGAAGAAAAAATAAAGGAGGGAAAGGGAATAGGGAGTTTCCAGAGGTGGACACAATTTTAGAGAAAGTAGTCAAACCTGGTCCCACTAAAAAGGTGATTATTTGAATAAAGATACAAAAGAAGCTAAGGAGCAAGGCATAAAGATACCCAGAGAGAAAAAATAAAAGTTTCCAAGCAGAGAGAGAAAAGATGCAAAGGCCAAGAGATTTAAGGGACAGTGGTGACAGAAGAAGACTAGACAGAGAGAATTAGAGGAGGAAAAGTTGGATATGAGATCAGAGAGATAATGAGTGATCACGTCTGGTAGATATAAGCCCTGCTAAAGTAAGGGCTGGCTGCTATTCTCAGTGGAATTGGAGCCATTGGTGGCTCCTTAGCTGAGAAAGTATCTTAGTATATTTTGTTCTGCTATAAAAGAATGGGTATTCTGTTAATACCTATTAACACACTGGGTAATTTCTAACAAATAGAAATTTATTGGCTCACAGTCCTGGAGGCTGGAAGTCTAAGATCAAGGCATCTACATCAGGTGAGGGTCTCCTTGCTGCTTCATTCATCATATGGTGGAAGGTAAGACAGCGTGAGAGAGAAAGAGGGAGTTGAACTCATCTTTTTGACACAAATCTCACCATGAAGTTGGAGCCTTCATGGCCTAATCACCTTGTAAAGGTCCCACCTCTTAATGCAGTTACAACAGCAATGAAATTCCAACATAAGTTTTGGATGATACAAAAATTCAAACCATGGCAGGAATGACATTATCTGACTCATGTTTTAATAGGATAATTCCGGCTACTGTGTTTAGAATAGACTGTAGTTAGGGGTGAAATGGGACAAAGCAAGAAAGAATTAGGAATATTGTGCAATTATTCATGAAAGAAATGATGACACCCCCAAAATTGCACCAAGATAGTCCAATGTAGAAGATTAGAAGTGATCAGTTTCTAAATATACCATATACCATTAAACTTCCCATATTAAGGGATAGAAAGCCAATTGAGAGAACAGCATGTGGTGACTGGGTTTGAAACTGCTTTAGTCACCTAAATCAGGAGTATTAGCCAATATATATATGGAACCAAAAATGAGCCCAAATAGCCAAAGCAATCCTAAGAAAAAAGAACATAGCCAGAGGCATCACACCACCTGACTTCACTACATTATAAGGCTACAGTAACCAAAACATCACGGTACTGGTACAAAAACAGACACATAGGCCAATGGAACAGAATACAGAACATATAAATAAAGCCACAAATCTACGACCATCTGATCTTCAACAAGGCTGACAAAATAAGCAATGGGAAAAGAACTCCCTCTTCAATAAGTAGTGCTGTGATAGCTGGCTAGCCGTATACAGAAGAATGAAACTGGACCTCTAACTTTCACTATATACAAAAACTAACTCAAGATGGATTAAAGATTAAATGTAATAATTCAAACTATAAAAATCCCAAAAGAAAACTTAGCAAACACCATTCCGGACATTGGCCTTGGCAAATAATTTATAACTGAGTCCTCAAATTGCAACAACAACAACAACAACAAAAAATCGACAAGTGGGACCTAATTAAAGTAAGGAGTTTCTGCACAGCAAAAAAAAAAAAAAAAAAAAAAAAAATCAACAGAGTAAACAGATAACCTACATACTGGGAGAAAATAATTTGCAAACTATGCATCCGTCACAGTTCTAATATCCAGAACTATAAGGAAGTTAAACAATTAATCTAGCAAAAAACAAATAACCCCATTAAATATTGGGCAAATGACATAAACAGACTTTTTTCAAAAGAAGGCATACAAGTGTCCAACGAACATAGAAGAAATACTCAACATCACTAGTCATCAGGGAAATGCAAATCAAAACCACAATGACATACCATCTGATACCAGTCAGATGGCTGTTTTGAAGAAGTCAAAAAAACAATAAATGCTGTTGAAGCTGAAGAAAAAAGCAAATGTTTTAACACTTTTGATGGGAATGTAAATTAGTTCAGCTATTGTGGAAAGTAGTTTGGAGATTTCTCAAAGAACTTAAAACAGAACTATCATTTAACCCAGCAATCCCATTACTGGGTATACATCAAAAAGGAAATATATTCTTTTACCAAAATGACACATGCACTCTTACGTTCATTGTAGCACTATTCACCATAGCGAAGACATGAAGTCAACCTAACTACCCATCAGTGGCAGACTGGATAATGAAAATGTTGTATGTATACACCACAGAATAATACACAGCCATATACAAGAATGAAAGTATGTCCTTTCAGCAACATGGATGCAGTTGGAGGCCGTTATCCTAAGCAAGTTAATGCAGGAAGCAAAAACCAAATATCACATGTTCTCACTTACAAATTGGAGCTACACACTGGGTACTCACGGACGTAAAGATAGCACCATTAGGCATTGGGGATTACTAGAGGTGGGAGGGAGAAAAGCAAGTGTTGAAAAACTATTGCACACTATGCTTATTACCTGGGTTATGGAATCAATCATAGCCTAAACCTCAGCATCACCCTAAATACCCATGTAAAAAACCTGCACATGTACCTCCTGAATCTAAAATAAAAGTTGAAATTATAAAAAATTAACTAAAGCCAGAGGCTTAAGACTTAAGGACAGTTAGTGTTCGAGTCTGAGTCCAAAGGCCAAAAAAGACCAATATCCCAGCAATTGGGGAGGAGGAGTTCCCTCTTCCTCAGTCTTTTTGTTCTATTCAAGTTGTAATTGATCATGAGATCCACTCACAGTAGAGAGGGTAACCTGCTTTACTTAGTCTACAGATTCACATGTTAGTCTCAACCAGAGACACTCTCGTAGACACACACAAAACAATATTTGGCCGAATGTCTGGACATCAAATTGTCAGATGAAATTAGCCATCATACCAGGCTTTTTTCTAGCCTAGCCTCAAGAACAGATGTGCTTCTAAATCAAGCCTGTCTCACCAGTGCTAATATTTAGTAGTGGTCAAGTTTGTTGGAGAGCTCATCTGTAACTTGAGCCAACCGTTTATTACCTTAAGGCCACAGTATGGACTAGATTAATAAACGAGAGAAAGGATCTCGACATTTGGTATATCCTGTTCTGTAACCACAACCCCAGGTGGGACAGGATGAAGGAAGTAGGAGATCAAGAAGATGCTGTAAGCTTGCTCTATGGAAGGCAATGGTAATGAACTGTTTAATATATTACCTAGTAGAGAAAACTAATTTCTTTCTAGATTTGATACTGAGTACAATATGCAAAGTTCAGCTAAAAAAAACCCTTGATTTTATCACAGGAAGTATGTCTAAGTGTGACCCCTCATAATGGTTCTTGAGGTTCTTGAAAATATGGTACCACAACCTTTGAGATGCTGACCTTGATGTTACATTGACTGCCTTATTGGCACCAACCTCCGTTTGATAATCTACCAACAGATGGTCAGGGTATCTTGATATGCTTTCTAGTCCCTTCCCTATTCGTGCATCATTTGACAGGATACTTCTGAGACAGCAAAATTTAGCTGAAGATGTTCTGGTTCATTGTTTCCAGCAATGGTTTCGGCTTTATCTAGAATTCCTTGATTCAAATTTATAAGTGACTCCAATCTTATTCAACCTTACTGTGGCATAACAAAGATGTGACAGTTCTGTAGAGTTTCATGATCTATTGTCGTCTTCTATAGTGTGCATTTCCAGGGTGCTGTCTTGCTGTCACTTGTAAACAGAAATATGTTGAGAGTCGATTTTAAAATGTTTTAAAGTTTAGCTACCTTTTGAATTGAACATATACAATTAAATAGTTCTTTAATACTAGAACAATGAATTTCTGGCTGATACAAAGTTATTACCAAGTTCACCACTATTTATTTATAGATAAATGTTGGCATATGGATTTTTATTACACTTTTAATGGTAGTAAATTATTCTCCTCATACTTGGAGTAGTTCCACAGTAACATGTAAGAATTAATGGAGAGTTCAAAGCCAAAAACCATTTGGGGTTAACATTTATAATGAATCGTTTGGCAGAATTCTGTATGTACATGATTTCAGAGCCCTTGTAAAAATATCAAAAAAGTAATTTGACAATACAGATTATAAAGGATGGAATTTCACATCATTTGTTCTGAGAATTCTATTATTTTTTACCTTGATGAAATATCAGAAATTTGAACTCAATTATTTGTACAGAGATGATTGCCACAAAAGTATATCTAAAGACAGAAGTGGAAAGTATTTTGATTATGGAGCATTTAAATTAACGATGACATAATAACATGATGAATATTATGTCAGATATATAATGTTCCTAAAATATTAATAAATAAAATAGTATGTATAAATTCAAGTATGTACATGTGATTGTATGTGTGGGAAAATATAACAAATTATCAACAATGTATCTTTGATTAGAGAATACAGGTGACTTTTTGTTGTTGTTATTGTTGTTGGATTTTTGCCAGTTCTCTACAGTGACGTATAAAATGTAATGAGAAAAAAAAATCCATGGGGTTTTAGAAAATAAAACATAAAAATATTTTAGTTGGCTATTCTGCACCATTAATAGTGTGGCAAATACAAGATTTTGAGTCTAAATGATAGTTAGATTGATGTACCTAGAAAAATCTTGAGTTTTACTTGCTTATTGACAAGCTTTATTATGATATTCTGAAAACCCAGAAAGACATCTTCACTTATGTGATATTTAGGAATTTAAAAATTGAAAGAGTAAATATTTCTTGTTTTTGAAGATCCCATAAGAATTAGGCAATACTCCCAGTGATTGAATCAACCTATTATCTCTATATCTTCTGAATTTGAATGGCACCTGTGCCAGAATAACAAAAACGAAATTAAACAAACATACAACATTGACTAATCAATAAAAGCCACACAGAGGAAATTACTATTTCCCATTAAGTATTAGATATGATAACAACAGCAGGCATGATAGCAACTTATATAAAGATTTACATTTTGTAAAACATCTACAAACAGAAGACAGTTGAATGACAAATTTATTCTAATCACATTTGCTTCAAAGAGGATTTTGCTCCATGTAAGATACTGATGCATGCTGAGAAATGTTTATTAACATTATGTTTCTTTATTTTACAGGTCAGGCAATCATTTCATTTCTATATTTTTGTATAAGGTATGGAAGTACTTCATTTTTATTATTTAATTGTTTACTAAGGTCTATTGTGTCCATGTCTTGTTTTAACCTCTTTACTGCTTTGTCCAATTTTCACTTCAGCGAATTCCTCAGTGAAACCCAAAAGCTTAAGTAACACTAGGGAAGAATAATTTATAACTCTGATGGCGGATAAGTCTTAAGTCTTTGTTCCTTATGAAATTATTTTTAAAAACTAAGAAAAAAATAAGCCAAAGTTTCAACATCATTTCTGTTTTTAGGTATTTTCAATACTAAATCTTAGCATTTAAGTTGTTAAAGAAAAAAAAAATCCTAGAAGTTTTTAAAAGTAAAATAAATAAATTGTGTTGCACTTGAAAGTTTGACCTAAAATAATTTTTCTAATTAAAAACTAATTTTGTAACTGAACACTATTTGCAGTTTATACTTTGGGGGCCTGCCATGGCAGCTCACCACCTGTAATTCCAAAGCTTTGGGAGGCTGTGGTGGGAGGATCACTTGAAGCCAGACGTCTAAGACCAGCCTGGGTAACATAGCAAGACCACATCTCTACAAAACAAAAACACAAAAAAATTAGCCAGGCATGGTAGTATACCTGTAGTTCCAGCTACTCTGGAGGATCTCTTGAGGCCAGGTGGTGAAGGCTACAGTGAGTCATGATCATGCCACTGTACTCCAGCCTGGGTGACAGAGCAAGACACCATCTCATAAATAAACAAAAACAAAAAACAAGAACAAAACACTATACTGTGTCACAATAATTTAGGGTTTACTCTGATTCATTAGTCAATAGAATTTCAATGTCATTGACACCATCAAAGAGGCTTATGACACAATAATGATTCACCCAAAAATCCAATAACAGAAACACTTTTTCTCTGATGAAGTATTTTTTTCTATTATAGATTTCTGAAGTTATTTCTTTCTAAGTTATACAATTGTAGCAATTTATAGCCTAAACCAATTAAATTTAATAAAAATAAAGCCAACAAGTTAATTAAAAGATTTTTATCAGTGGAAGTGATACAGTGGTAAAAGCATTCATATATTGAAGCCCTAACCTCCTATGACTGTGTTTGGAAGTGGAAGGTCTGTGAGGAGGTGATAAAGGTTAAATGAGATTATGAGGATGGGGCCTAATTTAGTAGGTCTGGGACACTTATAAAAGAGGAAGAGACACCCCCCTCTCTATGTCATGTGTGGACGCAGCAAGAAAGTGATCATCTGTAAGCCAGGAAGACAGTCCACGTTAGAAATTGCATCAGCAAGAACCTTGATCTTGGAATTACAGAGTTCAGAATTGTGAGAAAATAAATGTCTGTTGTTTAAGCCACCCAGTCAATGGTGTTTTGCTATGGTAGTTTGTGTAAACTAAAACCTCCATTTTCCAAATCTATACATGTGGTGAATAGAACATGGTAGTTTTGATCTAAGTGGGGGAAATGATACATGCTTTATGTTTTTTTAATTTTTCTTATGTGAGGAATTTACAGGCTACTCCAGAATTGTCTTACTCTCACTGTCACTGTCTAGTTCATTGTAGTGGATTTATCACTTGCTGTCTTTTCTCAATTTGCCTATTTTTAAAAATGTTTTTAGGACCACCTTTAGCTTAATTACCTTTTAAATCCAACTTTATGTTTCAAATATTTATCCCAGCTCACAAACTTTTGAATAATTCAGATTTTTACCTCTGTGATGAGACACAAAATTGTCTAATCTAAGCTGCTGAAACCGTAAGAATTCACATTAAATTGTATTTCATGAATACTACATTGTAGATTGGAAACCTACAGAGAGTTCCTGACTTCCAAGTGTCATCCAAGTGTCTGTTTTCACTAACAGGAACCTCTCCAGTAACTACTAATTAATTATACAAACACGTATTAAGTAACTTTATGTGTTAGATCCTCTCACAGGTAAGAGCATCATAGAGGATGCCTTCCACACCCCTCACCCCCACTCCACCATGAACTAGTGGTCTAAGTGGAGGATATCAACAAATAGACTATTACAGTTCAGTGGGATAAATAAATGATAGAGTTATAAAATTTTTGCTATTTTAAGTGAAATGCATCTGGGTAGCAATAAATCTCTTTGGGGCAGAGTCTGCAAAGTGTGACACTGGCTTTATTTTCTCATACTGGACACCAGAATCTTGATATTAAGTAGTCTGAGAGAGTGAACCCTGATTATAGAGGTTAGGGGGTTTTTGTTTGTTTATGTGAACATTTGTCTTTTTCCTTAGGGCTTTGTAAAGATGACAAAATGATTTGTTGGCAATAAGTGAGCACACACTATGTAATGACAACTATTTTACAGTCTCCTATATGTGTAAAGTATATATCCACAGACAACAAACTGTGAAGGATATACAGTGGGTTCTGATATCAGTGTCTTCTCTCTCACTAAGGAACAGACAATGACTCTCAACCAATGCAGCTACAAAGACAAAAGATGCCCTTCAATGCATCCCACATGGCCCCTCCCCATGCCATCTGCCTTGTCATGTGCATACCCGTGCTGAGATAAGACCTCTATAGGCCTAAGGCACAGATAAATTGTTGACACCCACCCCCTTGTCTATTCAAACACTATGTAATTCAAAATCCAAATAATGATAATTTCTAAAAGCAGAGTTAAGGAAAGTTCAACATGACCTCATTTTTTTTTCTCCTGATCACTACAGCAATGTGTTTTTTAACAGCATTATTGAGGTAAGATGAACATACCGTAAAATATATCCATTGGGATTGTACGATTCAGTGGTTTTTAGTAAATTCATGCAGCTATGAAGCCATCACTACAATCCAGTTGCAGAAAATACCATCTTCTCTGAAAGCTCCCTCAGGCCCGTTTGCATCAATCCCTTCTACCATTCCACCAATCCCATCCCTGGTCAATTACTGATCAGTTTTCTGTCTCTAAAGATTTACCTTTTTCAGAATTTTATATAAATAGAATCATGAAGTGTATGGCTATTAGTGTCTGTTAATGTAGTTTTTGCCTTTGTGTTTTGAAATAATTACAGATTCACAGAAAGTTGCACAAGCGTAACAATGAGGTCTCATTTATACTTCACCCTATCTCTCCTAATGGCGACATCTTATGTAACTACAGTAACAGTATCAAAATCAGGTATTTGCATTGGTACAATGTGTGTATATAGTTCTATGTCATTTTATTACATGTGTTGGATAACATGCATAGATTTGTATTACATGTGTAGATTTTGTCATTTTGAGAATGTTATGTGAATGAAATCATGCAATAAATGACTTTTTAAATTTAATTATTTGCAGTTTGTTGTACATCAATTATACCTCAAAATATATTAAAATAGTGGTAGGCAGTGCACTTATTGACTCAAATCAAAGGAACCTTTCTCTACACCTTTGAGGCAAGAGTGATCATCTAGACATAAAATCTCTTTCATCCCAGCTCTTTTTAAAACAAAGTTGACACATTCTGCTAATGTCAATACAATCCATAAGCAAATCAAGGAAAGAAAATAACTTTTTATAAAAATTGTGATGATAACCCTGTAAGTCAGCTTGAGAGTGAATGCATTCCTATTTGCTGGAATGCAACATTTCAGCTCCTCGTGGGGGTTGCCCAGTCCATGGGAAAACTGTCAGGTGAACAAAGCTGATGGCACACAAAATTTCATTCCCACTTTTCCCTCTTGTCAATGGGTAAAAGGGCAGTTATAATAATGACACAATAGCAGATCATTCCATTACCTTTTCCAGCAGAGCTAGTTGTTTTGATTTCTCTAAAGTGTTTAGGGAAGTGTGTGTCTTTGTATAGACATTTAGTGATTGCTCTAGATATTACATTAGAGATACATGACTTATCACGGTTAACTAGTGTCATCATTTTACCAGTTTAAATAAAGCGTAAAAACCATGCATTTCTTTCAATCCCTTTACTCCTCCTCATTTAGAAAATAGTTCTCTTACATATTAGCTCTAAACACACTGAGAAAAACATCAAACAATGACATAATTTTCAGGATTGTTAGCCTCTTCAGTACCCAGTCAGGGATATAAGAAACAACTAAAACCCTCAGAACTTACTGCTTGGTACTTCTTTGGGTCCTGAAGTCTCTAGCCAGTCTTCCTTCTTCCTAAAGCCTTTCAAAGTGTCTCTCTCTCTCTGTCTCTTTCTCTCTCTATATATATATAATAATATATATCTATAACTATAGCTATATCTGTTATAATATATATTACATACTATATAGTATATATAATTCTTTATATAGGTATATATAAAATTTTATGTATAAAATTATATATTATAGATAATTCTTTATATAGGTATATATACAATTTTATGTATAAAATTATATATTAAATATAATTCTTTATATACATATATACAATTTATATGTATGTCTATATAAAATATATATGTATATATATAATTTTATATGTGTGTGTGTATATATGCCTATTCATCTTGTCCCCTCATTCCTTTTTAATTGTTTTATGTGTTTTTATTTTCTCTTTATCACTAGATTGCTACAGAATCATGGGATTTGCAGGCAGGGGGGTAAAATTCTGCCAATGCCTTTTAAAAATACCGCAGAATCTTTAATAATATAGTTGTTTGTTGGTATCCAAGAAGGTGTCCAGTCTATTGTTTAACTTTACACTGGGCTTCCCCGTGTATATGGCTCTCACTTATGACTATAGGGTTTAGTGTTTGTTCATGTGTTCTTTGTTCATTTGCTTAACATACAGCCTTTACATACTGAGACTACAGTGCCTTATTACTGTGGAAATCTTTACTCCTTTGGAATAGACTCTTCAAAATGTTGTGAGTCATTGTGTGAAGCTACACCTTTATGACTTTCTAATCTTCTTCCTCTCTCTTTGTGTGTTCACTTTGGCACTTTGGATACTTCCCCAGGAAAAGTGTTATCTTGGACTGTATCTGCATAAATACACCTATTTTTTTCTCCCTCAGCTGCTGCCCTTGGAGGTTCATCACATACATAGCCAACTCCACCTGCCAGTCCCTCAACCTTTCATCTTTTTCCCCTAGAATCAACTCCTTTCCAACATCTGCCATTTGCCAAGAACACCACTGGACCAGCTCCAATTTGGAATTCATTCCGTCCTCATGCCCCCTGCCTTCCACGTGATGACTTTCCACTGAAACCTCTCCCAGTCCTCCCCTCTCCTTTTCCTACCTCATATTCTTTATGCCAGTAAAGAGAAAACAGTTAGGAAGTTTTTCATCCTTGAGGAAGTTAAACTTTCCTGATGCTGCGTTTTGTATATGCCTTTTCCCACAGAAGAACTCATCAGAAGCAATGATCTTGTTATTCCAACCCAAATTCCTAAGTGGATTTTATAGGGACATTGATAAATACCCAGGTTATGATATATAATACTCTTCATATTATACCTGGAACAACTGTTTCTTCCTTTTTTCTTTTTTCATTAGGCTTATGTGAACTAGTTTCAAATTTGATGGCTATTGATGTCAATTGTATTAAAATACACTCTGAATTTTGAAAAACTGACTTTAAAAGAACTACCAGAGCCTAACTAATTTGTAAGTTTTAGACAATTTAATTAATAATATGGTTGATTATTTGGTTATTAAATTGAAATGTTGAGGTTAGTAAAGCACAAGTTTTCTAAAAATAATGACATACAATTTAGAGATGAGCAAATGCAATTGCATATTCTAAAAAGAGGATTTCAAGGCACCAGCTGCTTGCCCGCACCACTCCAGTAGGAATACACTAATATTTGACTATCTTAAGTGGGCTAGTGATCAGCTTATTGAAAAATTCTAATTAATTCTAAGTTTTCATTTCTTATTCATACAATCATAGCAAATAAACTCTAACTGCAGTTATTAACATAGATTATGAAAAAGCATTTAAAAGAATATATCTAAATCTCATACAACACACGGCTTATTATTACATGCAACCAATTATATTTAAAATAAATACTTGTCTCCTACAAGCAACTATTTAAACAAAACCTGCTATGACTAAGTTGGCCAACAGGGTAGTTATTCATCCTGCCTTGCAACATCCATGTTACAAAAAGTCTCCACTGTGGTTTTATTTAAAGATCACCTTTCAAAAGCCTATCACAAAATAAAATAGTTTAAGGTAACTTTGGCTTCAGTTTTTGTTTTATATTTGTGTTTTGTATATAATGCTCATGTTCTTCAGTGATAGAATTGTAATTTTCTTCTTTGACATGCACTATCTCACCTGCTGCTTCAGGTAATTACATAGTAGAACTCCTGAAATCCCTTGACCCCTTATTAGGATGTACATTCTCTTCCACCCATCAGTCACCAAGTGTTCGCTACCTGTGGAGTCTTGATGACATAGCTCAGTTCTGCATGTCAAATAGTCACTTTAGTCCAATTAAATTCTCATTGCATGGCATTTTGGATTGCTGATGAAAGCTAGAAGAAGTGATGCTTCTACTCTGGGGTTTAATAGTGTGTTTTTTTGACACAAAGTAAAGATAAGTATTCCAAAGTTGTGCTGCATGGCTATTTTCTCTCTTAAAAAATAATCATCTGACAGTGCAATATTTTCCTGTCTCAAAAACCGTAATAAATAGGAATTTGACCACCGTGGTTAATATAGTGGCTCCATGGACTGAGATACTGAGGTTTTATTATTGACTTCTCACCAGGAATTAGACCTGCCAGGCTATTTCACTGATTAAAATCTTGATTAATCACCTGTTAACGTTGTCAGATTTTACTCACTATGACAAGGGGCACTAGCCATGAAGAACAGGTGAACAAAATGCTAAAGAAAATGCCATTTATAGCCAATCAGATTTTTATCTAACTCCCATTCCAAGGATTAAATTATTTTTCATCCATTTTTTTGGGGGGAAAATAATTCCATAGGCACTATGAAAGAAAAAAATGACCTTTTATATTTAAATTCAATGGATTTACCCAATCAGTTGGTAATTTTACGTTGTGATATCAAGTAATGAAATGGCATATATTATGGCAGAGAGCAGTGTCTTTTTTTTTTTTTTTTTTTTTTTGAGACAGAGTCTTTACTGTGTCACCCCAGCTAGAGTGCAGTGGCCTGATCTCGGCTCACTGCAACCTCCGCCTCCTGGGTTCAAGCAATTCTCCTGGCTCAGCCTCCTGAGTAGCTGGAATTACAGGCACATACCACCATGCCTGGCTAATTTTTGTATTTTTAGTAGAGACGGGGCTTCACCATATTGGCCAGGCTGCTCTCAAACTCCCGACCTCAGGTGATCCATCCGCCTCGGCTTCCCAAAGTGCTGGGACTACGGGCATGAGCCACCACGCCAGGCCGGAGCAGTGTCTTGATATAGGAAATAGACTTAACCAATAAATTATTTCAAGTAAAGATAGTCAAGATACAGTTAATGATTAAACAGCAGCTACAAATGGTGGGAAAACAGCTGTATCTTATTGGTTATCGTTATTAGAGTGGCAGTACTGTTTGCTTGTGAATGAGCAAGTTAAGGAGAGTCGTTGGGTGATTCAGCACTGTGCTGTGAGGCTCAGGAGTGACCTACAGAGAGGGAAGGTTTCACAACCTTAAATTCACACCTTATTTCCAAATCAAGCCTCAGCTCTTTTATTCTCAGCTTTGTGCCTCCCTCAAACCCCAACCTGACATTGTTTCTAAGAGACATTCACACAATCATATCAAGCACTATCACTTTGTCCTTCGTCTTCAAGGAACTCATCTTTTTTCCTGCGAAGTAGCTTCCTGTTGGGCATACTCTTCCCCCCGTACAATATCTGCTTTACAGATGTCACATCTATCACTAGTAACAGTGGCCCTTTCTGAATCTAAATGTCATTCTGGATTGTCTAGATCCTTATCTATTTGAGTTATGTTATTGTAGAAATCATACAAATCTACACAAATCAGTCAAAATATGTAATATTTATGGATAATTTATACACAGATATTTACAAAATCACTTGCAATATTGTATATCACAGTCAATTTTAAGAAAATACAATATTTTTTCCAATATTGTTTTCTGTGTATTACATTGGCAGTCATGACCAAAGGCTGTTATTAAGGTTACAATTCCAGCTCTGTCTCTGGATTCTTAACTCTTGGTTGTGTGAACGAATATACACTTGAACTTATTTCATATTATCTTTTATAATCCCTTCTCCCAAAAAGGGGTGGAAATTAGGGTGGAATGGAGACTTCCCAGGTGGAAGTTGTGCCTGTCACATAGTCAACCAGAAGGGAGTCACTTCAGAGTGATAAAGAGGAGAAGATATGTGCTTGGCTCAACAGGAACCTAGGGACGGGGGAGGAACAGGTCTTTCTTTAGCAGTTCCGAAAAGGAGTAGCAGCAGAGTTCTCTCTGCCTCAGAGAAAGGACTCACCATTTCCTCTTATGACGCTGGTCAGTTGTCACTAGATTTACCTGGTTGTTTCACTCTTTACTCCATACCAACCACTGGAATTCAAACCAAGGATTAGATCATCAAGCAACATTATTTATATTCCTTAGGCACTCAGGCTTCACTAATTTGTTCAAGGGATCTTATAAAGGAATCTCATTAAACAGTTCAAAATATGCTGCATTAAATGCCCACCAATCAAGAAAGATTTTCCTAGTATTTCATGCCCATTCTTTTGGACCATCAAAGACCATTAATATATAAAGAATATTAAGACAATCAGTCCATGCTCTAGTTACTTCTCTATGGCAAAGGATTCATACTGTAATGGTTTTACTGAAAAGAGTAGGTCTTCAAGTTTTTCTGAATATTAAGGGAAAGGGAACTTGTAGTAACAGGGAAATCATATTCCATCCAGGCAACTTCAGCCTTCTATTGATACCCAAAATGTGGTTCACAGATAGTCCCAGGTGCTGCTCTGTTATCACAACAAGGGAGGAAAGAAAGGACAGAACCATGCAAGCAGAGGAAAAGTAAGGAAATGAGAATGAAAACCTCTACTGTAGCTAGGCTTGGTGGTACATGCCTATAGTCCCAGCTACTTGGGAGGCTGAGGTGGGAGGATAGCTTGAGTCCTGGAGGTTGAGGCTGCAGTGAGCTGATAGGGCTACTACACTTCAGCCTGTGTGATGGGGTGAGACTATATCTCAGAAAAGAAAGGGGAAGGAAGGAAGAAAAGAAGGAAGGAAGGAAGGGAAAGAAGGAAAGAAAGAGAAAGAAAGAAAGAAAGAAAGAAAGAAGAAAAGAAAGAAAGAGAAAGAAAGGAGAAAAAGGAAGGAAAGGAAAGGAAAAGAAGCAGAAGAAGCAGAAGAAGAGGAAGAAGAACAAGAACAAGAACAAGAAGAACAAGAAGAAGAACAAGAACAAGAAGAAGAGGAAGAGGAAGAAAATGATGGAGGGAAGGAAGGAAGGTAGGAAAAATAAGCAAAGCTCAGCTCTACTGGCTATATGTTTTGTGACAATCATATGTTTATTCTTCTTTTATTTACCTGGCTGATAAGCCAGCACAAAAAGAGATTTCAAATTAGGAGTTCTTTCGGTTTTAAGGCTGTGGGCATCACAGAAGTTATTATATATTGTAATATGAATTATTTTGAAGAAGAATACTCATTTAGATGCATTAGTTATATTGTGCTTGATAAGAAAATTTGTTTGTGTTGTAATAACAAATAGTACATCATTAAAATTAACTTAAAAACAAAAACACATACACAAAATCAGTAAGAATTTCAATACACTCTATTCAATCAATAGTTTTAACAGAGATGAAAAAACTTAACTTTTAGAAATGCAAGATGAGCACATTCAATAAACAATACCAAGTAGAAAGCACATATTTGGCAAAGTGAAAGATTTCAAGAATGTTGCACTCAACACAGGGTCCTGGGCGGCATAGCAGCATGCACTCTGGTTTAGAAGGACAGGTCTAGGACAGATTCCTATTCTGCTTAGATATATAATACCTAATTCTCTTTTCTGAATCCAACTACCCTGTCACCCCTTTAGAAATATTAATGTGATCCATATTTCAGCTTACAACACATACAAAACTTACCCTTCATGTTAATAACATATGGGGAAAAAAGAGAATATTAAAGACAGGTCATGCACTAGAAAGGTGTGTGAAACAGTCAAGCTGCTTATTCAGTAATTGAAAACTTGAAAACTGTAACAATAGGGAATTTTTTGGCCTTTAACATCATTGAAAATGTCACAATAAGTCCTCATGATGCAATTTAAAAATAGAAGTTCATGTGTGTTTTCTGTCTCTGTCTGATGGACTCCAACCATCCTATAGAACAAGACAACCCATTGGGGAAAATCCATTCGGTGCCTTTCACATAATATATAGAAGTGTGGGTCCAAAAATACCTTGTCTTAACCACTTCCTATTGCTGACACAATGGTTTCTAGTGGAGAGGCAAGGTGATCATAGATTCTGTCATAAAACTTAAATAAAACAATTCATAAATTGTTACTTTCAGCACCCCAAACTGAATGTGCTATGCAATTTCAGTTGGTTAACCAGACACTCTATATATACTGTATGTAAAAGTAGATGCAAAGGGTGCTGTCCTATCGGTGCTAATATTTACAATCAATTGAGAGGACTTAGTACCTTAGTAAACGAGAGTTTAGGAATAAAAACTATTGTCAATTTGATTTTCCTTTGATTGAGTACATGGATAGGCTAGTTGGATGGCCAGGGTCTAAAATGAACGCCATTTTTTAATATCTTTACTAAAAATTTACTTGGAAAGTGTATGTTTATGTACTTAGTTATTTAAAACGCTATTGTGTAGAAAAGGGAAGTTCTAGTTCAATCCTGCTCCTACTTCAAAATTTACAGCAAAAAAAATTAACTTATAAAGTGTTAGATCCGGGAATAACTAAAGATGCAACTTCCTCACAAGTCAAACTATTAATATAACAATAGGAATGTGAATTCATATTAATGTTTGTAATTTATATTATCAAGCATTTTCCAGTAGAAAAATTATTGCATACTTAGGAGTCAGAGAACCCTGTGTTCTAATTCTAGTTCTCCTACTTATCATCTGAACTTCTTAACTCTTAAAATGGGGATAATGATTATTTTTACCTTGAAGTGTTTTATAAAAAAGTGTATGAGCTATCCGTAAAGCATTTAACATTCTGCCTGGGTCTCAGTGCTTGCTACCTCCACACGAACATAGCACTTATACTATATTATCATCTACTTGGGAGACACAGCTGATACTAATAACATCAAAGATTTTAGTTTAAATAAAATAGGGATTAGGACTGGCCATAAAAATGGAGTGATACCATCAAGGGATTTCCTGATTAACTTGTATTAAGATAGATAGGGATTCCAATATGGCATGGTGTAAAATATACTAAAGCAATGGCTAACCAGTGAAGAGAAGGTATACCTCTCTACTTTCCCATCAGAATGGAAACGAAAAATTGGTACTATTTTTCTCTATGTCTCTATGTCTGTCTTATTAACATCAAAGAGTGCAATGAAATTGAAACATTATTGTGACTTCACCCTGGGTGGACAATTAACTCCACTGGCAACTTGAAAAGAAAAACATTACCAAATATATCATGGTTTCAGTGTCATGGTCTTGCCTCCAGAATTGAAGAAATCGTTTAGTACAAATACCTCATTTGAGAGATGAGGAACCTAAGGTCCTTAGAGAGCATGTAACTGGCCCAGAATAATACAGCTGGCTCATGGCAGACCTGGTGCCCAAGCCAATGCTTTGTCTTACAACCTAACACCACGGTGTTTCTCAAATGTGCTGCTTTAATGATTTTTTACTAAATGTGTTCCCCTTCTTTCGATAAAACTTCATTGTTTTATGTTTATGTCTAGATTACCATATAGTTTTTCCCAGAAAAAGGTAAGTAAAAATTTCTCTTCCAAATACATTAGCTCTTCCCTAAAACTTGGAAAATGAAAATTATTTTCTGTTATTTCACTGTGAGAACTAGTCTAAAAATTCAGTGTCTGAGAAAAACTAATGAGGAAAAAAACCTTTCCCAAAGAATAAAACAACATTCTCTCATCCTAGAGCTGATTTGGCTAAAAGAAAAAAAAAAAAGCCATATCTTCCTTTTTGTTATTTCAGGATTCAAATTAAGGCAGAAAATAATATTGGTCACAATATGCTGGTTTTGATATGATACTTCTGTGGGATTATTTTAAAGACAATTCTGGGGATATCAGGCATGACAGAAAAAAGGAAAGAGAAATTAATGAAGCATAAGCATAGTCAACAATATTTTTATATTTTAGAACCAGAGAAAGGGCTGAGCAATATTTTATGGGGCTCACTATCAGCCCTAAGATAAAGGCAGAAGGAATGGAAAGGGAGAGTAGCATACAAGGAAACAGAAGCAGTATAATGTAATAGAGTGGGAGGGAGAGAAAGTGGAGCAGAGAGAAAAGAATTGCATATGGAGGGGAGGGGAAGACTGACATAGAAAATGACTTCAGCTGTCACTCAGGGTTACCACTGCCATAACTGCCTACATTGATCTAGCTTAATCCCCTGCAGTATTACTCCCTTTTCTTTTGCTGTCAGGGCAAAAAATATAAGGGGAGGATATTTTTTTCTAGATAGATTCCATTCTTACAGAATAGTTAATCTTTAACTGGATTCAAATGGGGTGTTTAATGTCTCAGATAACATGTATTCTAAAGCCAATCCAAATTTTAGAGTGCAGAATTTGCAGTTAAAATACTTCATTGAAACCCCTTTTGACTTATTTTCTTTCTATTGGTTTTAAAACTTCAACTAAAGAAAAGATTTTAAAATGCCATCTGCAATATATTTTAAATCTTGCTACAAAAAGCATTGAATCTGTTCATTTCCTAATTGCACAGTCATAATTTCATAGAATTTACTTATCCTTTCTGTTAGGCTTTGTTTATGAATATGTACAGCATTGATTTATTCAACTTATGGTTTTTAACTGATGAGATCACTAATATGGTCCAACTGGTAAAACATATCGGCAGCCTGCCTGGTATCATGAGTTTGTAATAAAGGTAGGTCTAGATTTCTAGAAGGTGACTCTCAGTCCTCAGTCTTTATGAATTGGGGGGACGAATGATCCAGGTGTTTTTTTGTCGCAATAAAAAGAATAAGGTACAAAAATAAGTAAGGAGTCTCCATTCATTGTGAAAATATACATAAAACAAACAACTTTTATTCATACAACACTGAGAACTGAAATGGAAATCCAGTGTAGTGGATCCTTCTATTTTGTTTTTGAACTAGATACACCTAACTCTCTTGCTTCCAGTTATATCCAAACATTCTCAGGGAATCTCCCTTGTTTCTGTAAATAATTAGGACTGTCCCTTTTGCTAGTAAACAACATTAATTTCATTGCATTTTTATAATATAGTCCTTAAGAAAAAGGTGTGTCTAATAGCTTCTGGTATAGACATGAGCTAAGGCCGATATTTTTACTCAGCTCAGTCAAAGAAGAGGTCTTTCTCTCTATTATCTTAGAGACCACATACTACTACTTCTTTCATTCTTTTAAAACATCAGATAAGAAATTGGAATTTCATGCTACCCTTCTGCTCTCCTTGAACGTATAGCCAAGCTGCAATGTCCATTGAGCAATTTGGCATGATTTGGACTCCCTCCTCAAACAGGATAAGACTGGAGTAATAAGGAGGGAGCAGGTCAAGATGAAGGAGGATTTGCAGTGCTGTGCTTAGATACATGAACACTGGCCTGCATTATACCTGGCTCTAGTGGAGAGTGTTATTAATCCTCCACTTTAATGAGCACCAAGCTTTCTCACAAGACTTAAAATAAATCTCCTACCAGTGTCCCTTCACAGCGTTACTGCAATTGCATATGCTTCCATTAGACCTTGCAACTGGTAAAGAAAATGAGACATTTCAAGGCTATTGAACACAGTGAATCAGGGCAAGTTAGTTAATATGGATTTTTTCCATAATTTTGTCAGAAAAGAAAATCGTTTGTGTGTGTGCTTTATATTCTCACTGGTTCTGTGGATCTACCTAATATTAATATCATCTAGTTGCTTATTTTGTTTATGAGAATATTATTATAATAATTTTTCTCTCATGTTACCCAATCTAGATTAGATTCTCAACACTCTGCTCTTGGCCTTTATAGAAATTAATAAATATTTGATGGACAAATTAATATATTTCAGGTCTTTACCCAGACTTTTGGGAAAAAATAAACATATATTTTAAGAGAAAGAAATTAAATGTTTTTCTATGGATACAAATATGTAGCAAATATGAGCTTAAGGGGAATCAGAAAAAATATCCCTCACTTAATAAAATTGTGGTAAAATCAAAATAGGTGAATAAAATAAAATGGTTACATTTCAAATGAATGAAGATGATTGAAATTTTATCATCTATTAAATTGGTAATAGCCACTGACTCAGAAATAGGCAATGCATTCCCTCAACAAGGTGACCTGATCTTAAACCTCATGCAGTAGAGGCCTGAAGTTATGGACTGGAAGGAACTTGTGAAGCCTGGGTAGACACTGAGTTTTTAGGAATTACAGAGCCCACATTCATGCTACAAAATTGACTCATTCTCTGGCAATTGGTCTTCTTGCAAATGCCGAAAACAAATTTTAAAGCTGTAAATTAAGCAATAGAAAAAGTCAGAAGAAATATGTAGCCATATATTCTAACTTCTAGCCAATTCAGACCAAATATTACAGGTGCCTTTCCTTCATCATGTTAGATTTTCATGTGTTCATTAATTCATTAGTTCATTTCACTGACCTCTTGCTCTTCACTAAAGATCTATGGGGGCCAGGCACAGTCCCAGCACTTTGGGAGGCCAAGGTAGGAGGATTGCTGGAGCCCAGAAGTTTGAGACCAGCCTGGGTAACATAATGAGACCCTGTCTCTACAAAACATAAAAAAATTAGCAGGCATAGTGGCTCCTGCCTGTAGTTCCAGCTACTCTGAAGGTTGAGGTAGGAGGATTGCTTGAGCCCAGGAGAGGTAGGTTACAGTGAGCCATGATCTTGCCACTGCACTCCAGCCTGGGTGACAGAGTGAGACCTGTCTCAAAAAAATTAAATCTTCTCCCATGGAGTTTACACTAAATAAGAGGAGAAACAATGCATGTTTGGCTAAGGGAACTTGCTTTTCAGCTGAGAGGAAAGGAGACAGTATTCAGGAAATTGAAATTTATTCAAAAAGTGAAAAATATAATCCATAGTTAAAACAATATCAAACATCTATTTTCTTTGGATTTTCATGGAACTACCTTAACTTAATATCATTTTGGGGAAAACTGAGGGCCAAAAAGAAGATGAGAAGAAGAATAGGAAAAGGTAGCTACTGTAAAAGACTTAGCTGCATGCTTAGGGAGGAAGGTGTTGGTAAATAAACTCCCTCAATTAATGGGTTGAATTGAGAGTCCATGGACACAATTTCTGTTCATTGGGAAAGGAATGATTTCAGTGACTAAAATTGTAGACTAAAATTATGTTTGATTATGATTCATGCTGTTTAGAAATAAAAATGTCTATAAAGTCATTTAAATGAGTCAAAGCCAAATAACCCTGCCTGCCATGTTTTTGAATAATGAAATAGCAAGCAGTCTTCTTTCCCGATGATTGATATAACTGTACATGTTGTCTTTCATAAGTACCATGACAACCACTATCTAATCTTTCATATCAGCTTTCAATATAAATTCCAACACAAATATACTGGCTTACCAACAAGTCTTTTGAAAGTTTTAATAGCACAATTTGAAAGGACAGAAACAAATTTTTGCTTTACTGCATTTTTTAGTTTATTTTTTTTTAAATTAGAGATAATATAAAATCAAAATTTAAAAAATCAAAAAATAAAAGAATGCAAAAACAAACAAATGGAAGTTCTCTGTCTTTCTCTAATATTCTTTTTTAAATTATACTTTAAGTTCTGGGGTACATGTACACAACGTGCAGGTTTATTACATAGGTATACATGTGCCATGTTGGTTTACTGCACCCATCAACTCATCATTTACATTAGTATTTCTCCTAATGCTATCCCTCCCCCAGCCCCCCAGCCCCCAACAGGCCCCAGTATATGATGTTCCCCTCCCTGTGTCCATGTGTTCTCATTGTTCAGCTCCCACTTATTAGTGAGAACACGCAGTGCCTGGTTTTCTCTTCTTGTGTGACTTTGCTGAGAATGATGGTTTCTAGTTTCATCCATGTCCCTGCAAAGGACAAGAACTCATTCCTTTTATGGCTGCATAGTATTTCATGGTGTATATGTGTCACATTTTCTTTATCTAGTCTATCATTGATGGGCATTTGGGTTGGCTCCAAGACTTTGCTATTGTGAACATTACTGTGATAAACATACATGTGCATGTGTCTTTATAGTAGAATGATTTATAATACTTTGGGCATATACCCAGTAATGGGATTGCTGAGTCACATGATATTTCTGGTGCTAGATCCTCGAGGAATCGCCACACTGTCTTCCACAATGGCTGAACTAGTTTACACTCCCACCAACAATGTAAAAGAATTTCTATTTCTCCGCATTCTCTCCAGCATCTGTTTACTGTCTTTTTAATGATTGCCATTCTAACTGGTGTGAGATGGTATCTCATTGTGATTTGGATTTTCATTTCTCTAATCACCAGTGATGAGCATTTTTTCATAAGTTTGTTGGCTGCATAAATGTCTTCTTTTGAGAAGTGTCTGTTCATATCCTTTGCCCATTTTTTGATGGGGTTGTGTGTTTATTTCTTGTAAATTTATCTAAGTTCTTTGCAGATTCTGGATATTAGCCCTTTGTCAGATGGATAGAATGCAAAAATTTTCTCCCTTTCTGTAGGTTGCCTGTTCACTCTGCTGATAGTTTCTTTTGCTGTGCAGAAACTCTTTAGTTTAATTAGATGCCATTTGTCTATTCTGGGTTTTGTTGTCATTGCTTTTGGTGTTTTAGACATGAAGTCTTTGCCCATGCCTATGTTCTCAATAGTATTGCCTAGGTTTTCTTCTAGAGTTTTTATGGTTTTAGGTCTTACATTTAAGTGTTTAATCCATCTTGAGTTAATTTTTGTATCAGGTGTAAGGAAGGGATCCAGTTTCAGCCTTCTGTATATGGCTAGCCAGTTTTCCCAACACCATTTATTAAATAGGGAATCCTTTCCCCATTGCTTGTTTTTGTCAGATTTGCCAAAGATCAGATGGTTGTAGATGTGTGTTGTTATTTCTGAGGCCTCTGTTCTGCTCCATTGGTCTATATATCTGTTTTGGTAACAGTACCATGCTGTTTTGGTTTCTGTAGCCTTGTAGTATAGTTTGAAGTCAGGTAGCATGATGCATCCAGCTTTGTTTTTTGCTAAGGATTGTCTTGGCTATGTGGGCTTTTTTGGTTCCATATGAAATTTAAAGTAATTTTTTCCAATTCTGTGAAGAAAGTCAGTGGTAGCTTGATGGGGATAGCATTTAATCTATAAATTACTTTGGGCAGTATGGCCATTTTCACAGTATTGATTCTTCGTAACAATGAGCATGGAATGTTGTTCCATTTGTTTGTGTCCTCTCTTATTTCCTTGAGCAGTCGTTGGTAGTTCTCCTTGAAGAGTTCCTTCACATCCCTTGTAAGTTGGATTCCTAGGTATTTTATTCTCTTTGTAGCAATTGTGAATAGAAGTTCACTCATGATTTGGCTCTCTGTTTGTCTATTATTGGTGTATAGGAATGCTTGTGATTTTTGCGCATTGATTTTGTATCCTGAGGCTTTGCTGAAGTTGCATATCAGCTTAAGGAGATTTGGGGCTGAGACGATGGGTTTTTCTAAATATACATTCATGTCCTCTGCAAACAGAGACAATTTGACTTCCTCTTTTCCTAATTGAATACCCTTTATTTCTTTCTCTTGCCTGATTGCTCTGGCCGGAACATCCAATACTATGTTGAATAGGAGTGGTGAGAGAGGGCATCCTTGTCTTGTGCTGGTTTTCAAAGGGATTGCTTCCAGTTTTTGTCCATTCAGCATGATATTGGCTGTGGGTTTGTCATAAATGGCTCTTATTATTTTGAGATATGTTCCATCAATACCTAGTTTATTGAGAGCTTTTAGCATGAAGGGCTGTTGAATTTTGTCAAAGGCCTTTTCTGCATCTATTGAGATATTCACGTGGTTTTTGTCGTTGGTTCTGTTTATGTGATGGATTATGTTTATTGATTTACATATCTTGAACCAGCTTGCATCCCAGAGGTGAAGCCGACTTGATCATTGTGGATAAGCTTTTTGATGTGCTGCTGGATTCAGTTTGCCAGTATTTTATTGAGGATTTTTGCATCGACGTTCATCAGGGATATTGGTCTAAAATTCTCTTTTTTTGTTTTTGTGTCTCTGCCAGGCTTTGGTATCAAGATGATGCTGGCCTCATAAAATGAGTTAGGGTGGATTCCCTCTTTTTCTATTGATTGGAATAGTTTCAGAAGAAATGATACCAGGTCCTCTTTGTGCCTCTGGTAGAATTCAGCTGTGAATTCATCTGGTCCTGGACTTTTTTTAGTTGGTAGGCTATTAATTATTGCCTCAAATTCAGAACCTGTTATTGGTCTATTCAGAGATTTGACTTCTTCCTGGTTTAGTCTTGGGAGGGCCAACTAAAAATACTAAACACACACTATCACCTACCTGCCTCACCAAAATTTATTAACATGAAAAATCACAATAAACCCTGAGAGCCAAAATGAATGAAAATTTATTCACTTCATTCATTACCCCCACAATTCTAGGCCTACCTGCTGCAGTACCAATCATCCTATTTCCCCCCTTACTGGTTCCAACTTCCAAATACCTCATCAACAACCGACTAATCACTACCCAACAATGACTAATCCAACTCATCTTAAAACAAATAATAATGATACATAACATTAAGGGACGAACCTGGTCCCTTATACTAATCTCTCTAATTATTTTTATTGCCACAACTAATTGTGTTCAGTTGATGCAAAGTAGGGTTTTGCAGTCCTTAGTTGTTGCAGAAATTAAGTATTATTAACTTACTAAGGGCTTTGAAGGCTCTCGGTCTATGTTTAACCCTCCTTTACATAAACATTACACTAGCATTTACTATCTCACTTTTGGGAATACTAATCTACTGCTCATACCTAATATCCTCCCTGCTATGCCTAGAAGGGATAATGCTATCACTATTCATCATAACTACCCTCACAACTCTTAACACCAATTGACATCATGGCTCAGACTATGCCCATGTATCCGAACGGTTCTTTTGTTCCAGAGTAATATGTTACGATGTGGGAAATTATTCCGAAGCCTGGTAGGATTAGGATATAGACTTCGGGGTGACCAAAGAATCAAAATAGGTGTTGGTACAGGATAGGGTCTCCCCCTCCGGCTGGGTCAAAGAAGGTGCTATTAAGGTTACGGTCTGTTAATAATATGGTAATGTGCAGGAATTTATCCATTTCTTCTAGATTTTCTAGTTTATTTGCATAGAGGTGTTTATAGGATTCTCTGACGGTAGTTTGTATTTCTGTGGGACGGGTGGTGATATCCCCTTTATCATATTTTATTGTGTCTATTTCATTCTTCTCTCTTTTCTTCTTTATTAGTCTGGCTAGTGGTCTATTTTGTTGATCTTTTCAAAAAACCAGTTCCTGGGTTCATTAATTTTTTGAAGGATTTTTTATGTCTCTATCTCCTTCAGTTCTACTCCGATCTTAGTTATTTCTTGTCTTCTGCTAGTTTTTGAATTTGTTTCCTCTTGCTTCTCTAGTTCTTTTAATTGTGACATTAGGGTGTTGATTTTAGATCTTTCCTGCTTTCCCTTGTGGGCATTTAGTGCTATCAATTTGCCTCTACACACTGCTTTAAATGTGTCCCAGAGATTCTGGTACGTTGTGTCTTTGTTCTCATTGGTTTCAAAGAACATCTTTATTTCTGCCTTGATTTCGTTATATACCCAGTAGCCATTCAGGAGCAGGTTGTTCAGTTTCCATGTAGTTGTGTGGTTTTGAGTGTGTTTCTTAATTTTGAGTTCTAATTTGATTGCACTGTGCTGAGTGACAGTTTGCTGTGATTTCTTGTCTTTTACATTTGCTGGAGTGTTTTACTTCCAATTATGTGGTCAATTTTAGAAAAAGTGCTATGTGGTGCGGAGAAGAATGTATATTCTGTTGATTTGGGGTGGAGAGTTCCGTAGATGTCTATTAAGTCCGCTTGGTCCAGAGCTGAGTTCAAGTCCTGGATGTCCTTGATAATTTTCTGTCTCATTGATCTGTCTAATATTGAGAGTGGGGTGTTAAATCCTCCCACTATTATTGTGTGGGAGTCTAGGTCTCTTTGTAGGTCTCTAAGAACTTGCTTTATTAATCTGGGTGCTCCTGTATTGGGTGCATATGTATTTAGGATAGTTAGCTCTTCCTGTTGCATTGTCTTTCCATAATATTCTGTGTCAGTTAAAACTGCCATTAAGAATTGGTGATTATTCTTTCAGAATGTTTATTTGACTAAACACACCTATGCATATGCATTTATGCAGAAGCTATCGAAATAACACACACACATACTGTCAAAGTATATATATATATATGTCATGAACATCTTTCTATGTCATATTGTACATTATTAAATTGCAGGAAAATGTGCACATAGTATATTTTCAAAATAAATGTGTGAGAATACCTCTTTTTATCCCCAAATTCACCACAGTTTAATAAATAGATACAAATTATCCATGTTTTTATTTTTTCAACATAAAAAGCTATATTTTAACTTAAATACTAATAACATTAGATAATGCAAAAATATGGAGATGAGTATATAATGATTTTTTTAAAGTAAAAGTGTATTTTAATTGTTACCCGGGGTAAGAAATGTTAAAATTTTGATAAATATCCTCATAAATATTCTCTTTGTCTCCCTCTCACTCCCCCACTTTCTCTTTTTCTCTTTTTTTTATTTAAATGGGACCATAATGAATTTATCATATTATGAATTATGATCTTTTAAAAATCTACTTATCCCTCTACTAGTTGGTAGGATTGATTTAAGACTAGAGAATTATTTCTCAATAATCAATATGAGGTTATTTTAATTAAACTAAGGTCCTTTATAATAATTTTATAATGTTATGAAAGCTACTATTAGTTATCATAACTCTACCCCTTAAGAAATCTTATATTAATTGCATGCATTAGAATATCATCTGATAAAAGGGGTTTAAACCATATACATTTTTTATCTCACATTACAGAAATTCTGAAGTTAAATATTACCAGGGTTGGTTAATCTAGAAGCTTCTGGGTTGGCTTCTTTGAAAAGTTGCAAAGCTTGACCCTTATAATCCTAAGACAGCTTCACTGTCTCCCATTTTCACACCTATAGGAAATAACATCTAAAGGCAAGATGAAGCCATGTTTTCTCCTATACCTTGCTCTTTTTGTCAGGGAAGAAGTCCTTACTCATAAGCCATTAAGAAGAGTTCTCCTGGAAATCACGTGCCTATGGCCAGTAAAGTGAATGGCTAGCATTCTGAGTGTCTGCAGTGGGAAGAGTTCTTTCAGCAAAGCAGAAAGGGGAAAAGCAAGTGGTGGTGATCAGTAGTGTCTGCTTCAACTTTGAAGCCTAAAACAATGTGAAGTATTTCTAGTTAGAATCACAACATACCACATTTCTCTCTACTGCACACCATTTTACTAGTTGGAATTTTTATCTTGATTTTGAATTCCTTGATACAACCTGCATGAGCATGAGCGTGTCCTTAATTCATTTAAGCTACTTGAGGTAATTCTCAACATAGATATGCTTGTAATTGCTATTCGGTTTTAGTTTGTTTCAGTGATTTTGAGTAAAAAGAGAAAGCAGAATATATGATAATAAATTGGAATTTATTATTAAGATAACAAGAGCACTTTTTAAAAAAATCAACTGCACGGCGAAACCCCATCTCTACTAAAAATACAAAAAATTAGCCGGGCAAGGTGGCGGGCACCTGTAGTCCCAGCTACTGAAAAGGCTGAGGCAGGAGAATGGCGTGAACCTGGGAGGCGGAGCCTGCAGTGAGCCGAGATCGCGCCACTGCACTCCAACCTGGGCAACAGCAAGACTCCGTCTCAAAAAAAAAAAAAAAAAAAAAATTCAACTGGTGATTTATTATCTTAACATGAAAGTGAATGTCAATTTGAGAACTTGCGTTTATACAGACATAATCTAAAAGCTGTGCAATGCATTCTACTTCAGTAATGTCTTTTTATTTGTTATTGTTGTTTTTATATATACTTTCCATCATACAAATTACACAGGTAAGTGATTTTTGACCTTTTATTTTATGTTCAGGTTTTATTTTTTAATATATACCCCTGTAGAGCACAGTAACAACCCATTAAAGAAAAAAAGTAATTATAGCTAATATTTATTGGATTCTTACTCTGCACTGAGTACTAAACTAAGAGCTTTGTGTGTACTCCTTCATTTGAGCCTCGCAACAACCTTCTGTGGTAGGAGCTATTATCTTCATTTTACTGATGGAGAAATTGAGTCTAAGAGGTAAAGTCATCTTATGAAGCTCACATGGCCACAAGTGTTCAAGCCATGTTGCCCCATTTGGACCCGAACAATACAAATTTGGACTCCACGGTCTTAGCCACTGCCTTATGCTTCTGAGGGTTTTGGTGCAGGACTGACCAGGCACAACTCATTGATACAAATTTATGAATCAGCACATAAATTACAGCTTGTGGACAAAGTTATACATTTTTTAAATTTCACATTGGACATGTTTCAAGGGCAATTTACATGATGTGCGTCACAGTTAATGTGTAAATTATAATGATGGTATTAAATTGGAAATAAAATTACTCATTAGCAAACCTCACTTGCAAAAATTAAGAGAATCCCTAGAGAGATAGCTTTATTTAGATAGCATTGTGATTTTTGCCTGAACTTTGGTAGTATCTGTTTTTTATATCCCCTGGTTTCTATTACGGAAATGCTCTGTTCACTGGGCACTCTACCGTGACCCTCATCCTGTTCAGAAAGATGAGTTCCTTTGATCATTGTTGTATATATTTGTGAAGGATGATATTGCACTATTCTTAAAAGCAGAAGAGCTGAATTTAGCTTGATTTTTTTTTTTAAACACAAACATCACTGAAAACCGTCCAGAAACAACATTGTCTGGTAGACAATAGAAGTTCCCTGCATCCCCAAAGTAGGTCTCTCAGAAGTATGTGTGAACTGGAGTTTTTCCTCAAGTGGCTTGAAAACACTGCTGAGGTCTTTCTTTTGAATCTCTTTGAACTAAAAGCGTGTTCACAACTGTTTGTGACACATTGTTGTGAAGCTGGTCAGGACACTCCATGCTCACTAATTACCTGAGGCCATAGACCTAGTGGAAGGGTGAAGAGTGCTCTAGGTGATGCTCACACAGTAGACAACTATATCCTCTCCAATGCAATAGAACTAAGAAGGGCATCCAATCTCAGGGAAAACCCAAACTCAGAGATAATGCTGAGAGCAGAACAATGATTCCCAGCCCAGATTCTCTGAGAGATACAAGACCAGAACTGCCTCACACAGAAATGATTGCTACAAAGAAAAAGGTTTACTTTTAGAATGTTTTCACTGAAAACATCACAGAGCTAAGTTTCTCCCATTATCATTAACTGGCATGCAAATAAAGGGCTAATTTTAGGACTAAATTATCTATTATGGGTTTTTGGTTTTATTTTTACATTTTTTATACTTTAAAATTAGAACCTATAAAATTCAAAACCATACGCAGAATCCATTAAAAAGACAATACCTCAAGAACCCTAGAATGATCAGTTAGTAAGATAACTTGATCCAAAAATAAATGAAAATATGTACACAAATGTGTAGGTATATATACACACATAAATACAGAATTATAAAACATATTTTTTGGTGTCTCAGATACATTGTGTGCATTTGGTATAAAACTCTTACACACTTGGTCCTTTTATTCATCACTATTGTTAGGATATTGCTATGAATTGAATTGTGTCACCCAAAATTTATATGTTGAAGCAACAACCCCCAATATTTGTATTCAAAGATAGGGCCTTTAAGGAGGATATTTCTGGTGCCCTTACAATGAGAGAGGCACTAGGGATGTGTGTATGCAAGAGAAAATGCCATGTTAGGACACAATGAGAAAATGGCCACCTGCAAGCCAAGGAGAGAGGATCCAAGAAACCAAACCTGCTGACTCCTCAATCTTGAACTTTCAGCCTTCAGAATGGTAAGACAGAAATGTCTGTTGTCTAAGCCACCCAGTCTGTGTTATTTTGTTATGGCCAAAGACATAAATATCTGTTGTTTAAGCCACCCAGTCTGTGGTATTTTGTTATGGCCGAAGATATAAATGTCTGTTGTTTAAGCCACCCAGTCTGTGGTATTTTGTTATGGCCACTCTAGCAGACTAAGACAGATATCATTACTTCTAGGCACAACAGGCTTTACGTCAAGCTACAAGTTACATTCTCTAGATTTTACCTGTGAGCTCTTTAAGAGTAAATAGCAGTACTACATTACAGTATAAAATGAAAAGAACCTTGAGCATCATCTACTACAACAATTTTGTTTTACATATGAGGAAAATTATGGCATAGAGAGATTAAATGACATGTCCCAAATAATACATTATTTTATTTTTTAATTTTTGTGGGTACATAGTAGGTGCATATATTTGTGAGGTACATAAGATATTTGGATAAGATATTTTGCATACAATGCAGAATAATCACATCACAGTAAATGGGTTAAACACCACTTCAAGCACTTATTATATTTTTTTGTGTTACAAACATTTCAATTATACTCTTAGTTATTTTTAAGTGTGTAATAAATTTTTGTTGACTGTAATCAGCCTGTTGTACTATCAGATACTAGATAATATTCATCCCATATATTTTTGTACTCATTAATCATCCTCATTTTCTCCCCACACCCTTCCCAGCCTCTGCTAAGTCATTCTACTTTCTACATCCATGAGTTTAATTATTTTAAATTCTAGCTCCCACAAATAAGTGAGAACATACAGTTTGCCTTTCCATGCCTGGCTTATGCAGCCTCACATGATGTCCTCTAATTCCATCCATATCTATTGCAAATAACAGGATTTCATTCCTTTTTATGGCTGAATAGTATCTCATCGTATATATGTACCACATTTTCTTTATCCATTTATCTGTTGATGGGCCCTTAGATTGCCTACGAATCTTGGCTATTGTGAATAGTGCTGCAATCTATTAGTGGGACCAGCGCTGGAACCAGACCATGTATGTCCCAATTTAAATACAGCCAGGAATATATCAAGTTGCCTATTGTTTTTTGGAGTCTCACGTAATCTTCAGTGCTGGGAGAAGAGAAGCTAATCATTTCATAATTGCTCATGTGTTGCAGGTTTTTTTTTTTTTTTTTTTTTGAGACAGAGTGTCGCTCTGTCGCCCAGGCTGGAGTGCAGTGGCGCGATCTCAGCTCACTGCAAGCTCCGCCTCACGGATTCACGCCATTCTCCTGCCTCAGCCTCCCAAGTAGCTGGGACTACAGGCACCCACCACCACACCCGGCTAATTTTGTTTTTATATTTTTAGTAGAGATGGGGTTTCACCATGTTAGCCAGGATGGTCTTGATTTCCTGACCTCGTGATCCACCCGCCTTGGCCTTCCAAAGTGCTGGGATTACAGGTGTGAGCCACTGCGCCCGGCCTGTGTTGCAGTTTTTTATGGTCATTCTTTGTCATGGGTTTTCTAGGGATACTAGTGGTCCCTGAAATCCAAGAATGCTATATCTATATATATATACAGAAACATATGTATACACACACACACATATAATATATCATATATATAAATACATATATTTGTTGTTGTTTCATACCTTTACATAAATTATAATTGCTTTAAAAATAACCCCAGGAACACCCCTTTTTAATATTTAACATCACAATCTTATATAATTTGATTTGATTTGATTTTAAACTGGCATTTCCAAGTGGCAGTATTTCTTCAATAAAATTTCTTGTCACTTAAAGTAGACCACTGATACTGTGTAATCAAGTGATAATGTAGGAAATAATTAGTCTTTTTCAAATTTGTCTATCTTTAAATACAATATACATGCTAGATATGCCTATCAAAAACATGATGTATCCATGCATGAAATTCACTGTATCTTTTATTTTTTTTTTTTGAGATGCAGTCCCGCTCTGTCGCCCAGGCTGGCGTGCAGTAGCGCAATCTTGGCTCACCACAACTTTGCCTCCTGGGTTCAAGCGATTCTCCTGCCTCAGCCTCCTGAGTAGCTGGGATTACAGGCATGCAGCACCATGCCCGGCTAATTTTGTATTTTTAGTAGAGATGGGTTTTCACCATGTTGGCCAGGCTGGTCTCAAACTCCTGACCTCGGGTGATCCGCCCACCTTGGCCTCCCAAAGTGCTGGGATTACAGGTGTGAGCCACTGCGCCTGGCCAAAACTCACTGTATCTTTATAAATATTTTCTTAGTAAGCAGAACAGTCCATTCATCTAGAACCAATTGCAAATAAACTGTCCACGCTCATGGGGCCACTGGAGTAGCATCCTAAATCTATTTCAAGACTTATGAAAATGAAAAATGGTTTGTTTTATTCCTATTAGCTTGCCTTATTTTCTTAAACTACTCAAATCCTTTATTATGCCCATCAATCAAGTCTTGCCTACAGTTCTAAAGTGAAAATAAAAGAGCACCAAAGCAAAATGGGAAGAAAATGGTAAACTGTGCCTCTCCTTTATTATTTCATCTGAAGCTGTAAGTGTGAAGGAGTTATGAGTCTCTTAAAATAGATCTTCTTCAATTCAAATGTAGCTCCTGGGAAAATCTTTAAAGGAGTAGTGATCTGATTCACAGCCCTGAATAAAAAGGAAAATCTTTATGAAATAGCTAATTGATCCATTTCACATATTTGTGCGTGAAGGTTGAACATAACGCTGGAAATAAATCAAGTCCTGGGACAATATCATCCATAAGTCAATATGGCACACTTTATTGCATGTTACCCATTCAGTGCCCTTGTAGAATCTGTCATGTGTCATATTTCTATCCAAACCATTAACCACACTGGTAGATAACAATTACATCCAATCAAACAACTTGTGCAACCAAGATGAAGTACTAAAACTCCGTCCCATTCTCAAACTGCAGACATAAATATATGCAATACAACCTCCTTTTCCCCACTTCTATCCATGTGGATCTATAGCACATGCATTGTTCCTTTTCCTGCTGATGAAGATCATGCCTAAAAGGTGCTCTTGGTGGTGACTTACAGCTTTCAGGTTATCTTTTTTATTACCCTTTGTTGACTCTTTGACATTTGGCCAGAGACTTGAGATTTCTGAATTCTATATAAGGCCTCCAAAAGCATATCTGAGTTAGTCCCAGAATTCATCTCATCTGACCTTCATGTTCCCTGTCATTTTGGTGGCCAGCTCAAGCAACTAGTTAGCCTATGTATATTATGTAATTAAACATCAATACACATTTATATTTTATACAGACTTTGCACCTAAATTGAAAGGCAAATTGGTTTTTCTTTTAGAAAATGAGAATTAATGGTTCATTTAATTGGAAGAATCCATTCAAGGCTTAGCATTATGTCACCTCCTTAAAGAGGACTTGCTGACCACATGATTGATAGCAGTTTTTCTTTTCATCTTCTGTTATACTTTAATATTTTTGCCTTAACAACACATATTACTATGTAAACTTATTTTGGTCATTTCCTTGCTTACTTGTTTAATATCTTACCTCCAATTATACAAATTCTAAGACAGCAGAAATCTTGACTTACCTCTCCATTGCTGTATCTGCAGCACCATAAACAATGTCTGGTGCTTAATGGACATCAGTGAATATCTGTGTAGTGTAGCGAACTAATTAATGACCAATACTTTGGAATATTTCTGGAGCCCCCCATCATCCTGATAATACTTGACAAATTTCCTAAGTTTTCTTACATGTATAATTTGAAATGGCTGTTTTAGGCTCATGACCTGGTCTAATAGATAGTTGAAAACTCTAATAGTATTTTCTAATTTTCTCTGGTCAAATTAACAGAACCAGGTTGTCTATCTTTTTTAGGCTCTTCATCCTTCTTAGTCTGTCTCTTTATAGGGTTACTTATCTCTCTATTATCTCTGGGATGCTCACTAAGAAGTTCCAGAATCAGAAGTTTTATTCTAAAACAATTTGTTGAATTCTGAATACATGTGGCTCTTACAATGACTCTTAATTATAGAAAACATTAAAAATGCAATAGAAAAGAAAAGTAACTTTTAATTACAGAAAACACTTAAAAATGCAATGGAAAATAAAGGTAATATATATTGGGGCTACTCAGATAAAGTGCTTTTGAGATTTTTCTCGTATTCTAACAGACTTGTTTATTTCTATATTGTGTATACATGTATTTTAGTAAAGGCAAAAGCAATTCAATGCAAAAACAAGCCCTGGTGTTATCTTTTCATCTCCCAAGTCCTAGTTGGAAACAAAAGTAGATTTTTTTTCCCCGAATCATGGAGGATTATAGAATTTGCCCTTGGGGAATGGTACCTGGGCATGGTTGGGCATGGTACCTGGGGAGCATGGAGATGTTAAGGGTAGTCTTTGATTTGGTAGACTGGGTGTTCCCAAGAAGTTCTGTGTGCCTCATCGCTTCAGGGGAGAAATAGCAATTTGTGCAACAAATTCCAGCAGATAAAACAGCAAGAGCATGGATTGGATAGAAAAAAAATAAGAAACACAAGGCATCTTTTAAAAATAGGTGTATCTGGTGCAACTATAGCTACAAATGTTTTAGAACTGGGTTTCTTTGCCCAAGCAACTAGTTAGCCTATGTATATTACATAACTAAACATCAATACACATTTATATTTTATACAGAGTTTACACCTAAGTTCAAATTACTGCCCTGTAATCATGTGGCATTATCATGCTTTCACTTTTTGGCTTCAGGGCTTCATGACTATGAGGGTCCTGGTAGGAAATAGATGCTGTACTCACATGGGTTAATTAAGAAGAGTTTAATTTAAGGATGATTTGCAAAGGTATGGGTGGGATAATAGGAAGACCAATATGGGAAGTGCTGCTAAAAGGCGCTGTCATTACCTTAGGCCTAAAGTGAAAGGTCACCTGTATGAAGAAGGCCACTTGACAAAACCTGTGGACTTGGTCCACACCTAGCATTTATGCAACCCTGGGCAAGAGCAAAAATTGAGGACTACAAACCATACATGTAAATATTTAAAAGTAATAAATCAGGCTAACAGATAAATAAAATAAATTCTGTTACCTTACCTTGACAGAACCTTATAATGGCTTGGAAGGCCAAATTTGTATTTCAAAGTCTTAGACTCCATGGAGTTTCTCACTGGCACATTGCAGTGTGGAAGGACACATTGCCACTTCTGGCCCAGAGCTGCCTCACACCTCTTCACATCCCTGGAGGCACCTTTTATGCTGGAATAGACCTCATATGTGCGTATATTAACCCTTGATTCCATGTTATTAAACTCCGTCTTCATCTTTATCACCCTTCTCCAAAAAGCTGTACCTACCCACTCAGACCCTACAAATAGGATTAGAGCCGTTTTAGCAGGGAATTGTGCAGACCTGTGTACCAAGGACATGGTCTAGCATGCGGAGGCTGAGCTCTGGGTGGGAATGTTCCCTTGGCCTATAGATCCTTGCTCTGTGTTAGGGACAAGGCCAAACAAGGGGCAGAACAGGGCCCTCCAGAGTGCTCAGCCCAAAGTCAAGGCATCTCCTCCCCATATCTTGGTATATTACCACGGACTTCAACAAAGAGCCACCCTAAGGCATACAGCAGGAAAGAACTTGAAGAATCAAACACCTATCTCACTTTCCTTTCCTTTCTCAATATCTTTCTCTCAGTGATAACTGCTTCCCATCTCTGTTGGCCTTACCACTGAAAAGCCAGGAATAAAGATGCCCTCTGAGGTGAGGCAATCAGTGTGGGTCAGCCACCAGGGCAAAGAGCAAATACAGAGGAGTGAATGAAGTCAACTCTATAGCGACAAACTAAAAGTCTCTAGCCCAGGTCATGGGTACTCTAGGAGAATCTTTGCTTTGGGGTCTTTGACAATCCCCCCTTATATACACTTCTAAAAAGAGCATTCTCATACATTAAAATATTCTACTCATGATTACTTTTTAGGGAAGTATTCATATAAGGCCTTCTTACCTAGGGTGCTGTAAACCATTTTTGGTTACTCTGAATTTAATTCATAGATAATTTAAGTGTCCTAGTCTATTTGGGCTGCTATAGAAAAATATATTAGATTAGATGATTTACAAGCAACACAAGCTTATTGCTTGCAGTTCTGGAGGGTGGAAAGTCTAAGATCAAGGAGCCGGCAGTTGCAGTTTCTGGTGATGGCCCACATTCTGCTGTGTCCTCACATGGTGGAAGGGGGCTGGCTAGCTCTCTGGGTGATCTTTTATAAGGATGGTAGTCTCATTCAGGAGGGTGGAGACCTTAAGACCTAATGACCTCCCAAAACCCCAGCTTCAATACTGTCACACTGGGGAGCAGGTTTCAACGTGTGAATTTTGGGGAGACACAAATATTCAGACTGTAACACTATCTTGCACATAACTGAAAAAAAATTAAAAAAAATACTTCAACTGTAATGTAAGGGAGAAATAATTGTAATATAATTCATGTTAAATACAATATAATGAAATACACAAATGCATGGACCAAGCTCCACTAGAATCAATAGGTGAAGAAATCACAGAGTTGGAAATCTGGAAAGAATCACAGTGAATATGGCAGCTCCAAATATAGAATGTTGTAGGTGTGCTATATGGGTGAGTCATTAAATGTCATGAGTGGCACTGAAGTGGTGGTGGTGATGATGAATCATTTTGATAATCACTATTGTATCTTAATCATTATTATATTAATGCTTCAATTGAAACTGAGGCACAATCACTCTTGTTTATCTCTGTTATCCCTGCATTATTTTTAATAGAAGGCAATTTCACTCTCAAAAGGGTCTCACTGTCAAAAGGCCACCCAAATTATAATCTGACAGAATGAAGTGTTCAGAGAAGCACATAACAAGATAAAAAATATCTCATGTGTGGGGCTGAAACAAGGTCAACGATGACTGGACCATAGAGAGGAGAGCGGAGAAGCATAATGTAAGATGGAATCTGAGAGGTAGATAGTGTTCATCAATATAGAATCATCCAGGACGTATTAAGCAGTTTTCTTTACCCGAGAAGCTAGAAAAGCCCTTGAAGTGTTTCTAGTGGGGACATGACATGAAGAGATTTGCATTTCAAGAATATAATTCTGCTTGAATGAGGAGGTCGCTACTGAACAGCTACAAGCTTGTTGAAGTCGTTGAAGTGAGAAATGATGCTTTGAACTAGGGTGGTGATGGGAGAACTGGGAAAAAGTAAACATATGTAAGTAATAGTTAAAAGATTAGATGACAGGATTCTGTGACAGATTCGATTTGGGAAGCAAGCCTGGGAGTCAAAATCATTCATAGGTTTCTGGCTTGGGAAATGGGATGCTTAATTTTAGTTGTCAACTTGACTAGATTAAGGGAGCCCCAGACAGCTGGTAAAGCATTATTTCTGTGTTATGGACATGAGGGTGTTTCTGGAAGAGACTGGCATTTGAATAAGTAGACTGAGTAAAGATGATCTGCCCTCATCCAAGGCGAGTGGGCACCATTCAATTGGCTGATGGGCCCAATAGAACAGAAAGATGGAGGAGCTAGGCATGATGGTGCATGCTCGTAGTCTCAGCTACTCTGGAGGCAGGAGGATGGCTTGAGTCCAGGACTTCTGGACTGTAGTGTGCTATGCCAATTGGGGGTCCACACTATGTTCCGCATTAATATGTTGACCTCCCAAGAATGGGGAACCACCAGGTTGCCTAAGGAGGGGTAAATCAAGCCAGGACAGAAACAAAGCAAGTCAAAACTTTCCTGCTGATCAGTTGTGGGATCAAGCCTGTGAATAGCCACTGCAATCCAGCCTGGGCAACATAGTGAGATCCTGTCAAAAAATAAAAAAGAGAGAGAGAGAGAAAAAAGGAAAGGTGAATTATCTCTCTTTCTTCTGGAGCTGAGAAGCCCTTCTTCTCCTGCTCTTGAACATAATAGCTCAGATTCTCTGCCCTTTATACTCCAGAACTTTTGCACAAGCAGCCTACCATGTTTTGAAGGCTTTGACTTGGACTAAGATTTACACAATTGGCTTCCCTTGTTCTGAAGCTTTTGTACTTGGACTAGGCCATGCTACTAGATTCTGTGGTTCTCCAGCTTACAGATGGCATATTGTGAAATTTCTCAGCTTCCATAATTGTATGAGCCACTTCCCATAATAAATCCTATCTATCTATCTATCTATCTATCTATCTATCTATCTATCTGATCTATCAATCTATTGATCCACCCATCATTGCACACTATTGCTTCTATCTCTCTGGAGAGCTAATACAGGCAACTAGATGAATAAGGTGCCATTCTGTATGAAAGGAAATATTAGAGGTGTTTTAGAAGTGGGAGGGAAAGATCATGAGTTACTTGTTAGGATACTTAAAAATATGAATATGAAGTGCCTTTTACATAACCATGTGGAGAATACCGAACAATGATATAAATCTAGGAGATGCATGTCTATAGGAGACAAATAGTGGATGAGATTGCATTGGGACAGAGTGTAGAATGAGGAGATGAGGGTCTGATTGAGTATTGGGAAGTACCAATGTCTAATGGCTAGAGAGAATAAAGAATCTCCAAAGAAGACAGAAAAACAATACCAGAGAGTTGAGAAGAAAGTAAGGAATATAAAGTTCTATGGAAGCCCAGGGAGTAGAGAATATTATCTGAGGCCATGGGAATTATGGAATTGGAGAATCTAAACATAAGAACTCTTCATGAGATCACTTCTAAAGGGAACCAGAGAAAGAATATATAAGTAGAGAAATGTACAGTCAGGTTGAGACTTTTTTCCTAAATTTTTCTTTTAATGAAGGAAAAACATCTATTTGAAAGAGAGGTGAAATATCAAGAGGGAGAAAGTTCAATACCTACGTTTCTCAAGAAATTGAGACAGGAATTAGATTTAAGTAGGAAAAAGAGACTCTTTTATAGCAATAAGTGATAAGAATAAAAGATAGATGACATTGTGCAGGTTGCGTTTTTAGTGTTGGGAAGATAAAAGTTTAATGTGATGGTTTTCTTTTTGAAGTAGCAGATGAACTGAATGTGAGTGGTAGAAGGGCAGAGGAAACTCTGGGATTAGAGGAGAAGGTTCAAAATGCAATAGGACAAGCAGGTGATTTTAAGGACTCATTTAAGTTTTGTGAATCAGGGACCACTCTGCAGTGGATCTTCTTCCAGTAGCACTCAAAGCTCAGGAGCAGACAGGATGAGTGGGAAGCAGTTCTCCCCAGTAGAGTTTGCCAGGTGGAAGCAACAAGAAGATAGAGGAACAAGGATTTAGGGTGTTAGCCAGAGGAATTTTGAAGTAACACACCATGAAATATAAACATGATAATTAGAAAGTGAAGAAAAAGGGACTGATGGATTGGGATAAAAGTAGAAAGGACCATCAACTTAATCTTAGTAAGGTCAAATAAGGATCACTGTGAGAGGAATTGAACACAGCATCTGAAAGAAGAGGAGGTTGTAGGTGGAGCCTGGGGAAACTCTTGTCTTGGAGAGGTCTGTAGATCCAAATCTAAATTGGATACATCTCATAATGTTAGGCTCTCATAAGGTCTTATATTTTTCCTTCCTTGCTTTTTCAGTACTTGCAATTCTGTGTATATAGGTATAATTTTAAAAATTTGCCTTTTTTTACTAGATTATAACCTCTGTGAAGGTAAAGACAACATTTTTTAAAAATTATTTATTTTTACCATTGACTCTTTAGCAATTAGCATAGTACTAAGCATGTAGTAAGTGTTTAACAAATATTGTCAAGAAAATTGAATAAATTTTTAATTACCAAATGATGTTGTGTCTTTGGGTTAAATAATGTGAACATTTTTTAAGGCATTTAAAATAATTCAGGCCTAGGATGGTGGCTCAGGCCTGTAATTCCAGCATTTTGGGAGGCCAAGGTGGGCAGATCGCTTGGGTCCAGAAGTTCAAGACCAGCCTGGGGAACATGGGAAAACCCCATCCCTACAAAAAATACAAAAATTAGCCAGCATGGTGGTACACACCTGGAGTCCCAGCTACTCAGGAAGCTGAGGTGGGAGGATCACCTGAGCTCAGGAGGTAAAGGGTACAGTAAGGTGTGATTGTACCACTGCACTTCAGCCTGAGTGACACTGCAAGACACTGTCATGACACAGTCATTCATATATATATATAATATATATAATATATATACACACATATACATACACACACATATATACACACACATATATATACACACACACATATATACATATACACATATACATATACATAATAAAATAAAACCTATTATTCAGGATTTTCTAGAGAGACAGAGCCAATAGGATCTAGATACAGATATAGATGCAGACACAGGTACACATATAAATATACATATACATATACATATACATATACATATACATATACATATACATATACATATACATATACAAGAGATTTATTTGGGGAGTTGGCTCATGAAATTATGCTGGTTAAGAAATCCTATGACAAGCTATCTGCAAGCTGAAGACCCTAGGGTGCCAGTAGTGTGGCCCAGTCAAAGTTTGAAAATCTCAGAAACATGGAAGCTGATGGTAAAATTCTCCATTGAGGCTGGGAGGCCTGTAAACCCAAGGTACAAATCCTGAGTCCCAAGATGAGAGAGCCTAGGGTCCTGATTTCCAAGGGTAGGAGAAGAGTGTGTCCCAGCTCCAGGAAAGAAAGGAAATCCTTTTTGTTTTATCCAAGCTCCCAGCTGATTGGATGGTTCCTGCCCACATTAAAGGTGGATCCTTTTCATTCAGTCCACGGACTGCATCCAATTTCATGTGAAAACACTCACAGACACACACAGAATTAATGCTTTTCTAACTTCTCTAGGTATTTCTTAATCCAGTAAAGTTGATGTCTAAAAGTAACCATCACAAATATTTTTAAATACCAGACCAGAAATTTTGGTCAAGTTTACCTCCTAATTATTAGTACAAGAATGTCTCATGTCACATTCTACATACTGCCTGTATATATAAAGACACTCCAGCCTAAACTTTTGAAGATACAGGAATACGCAACTTCTGCAAAGACTGGAATGTGCCTGGAAGTCAAAAGTGTTGGTGAGTGTGTTGATTTCACTAATGATGGCTAAGCTAAAATTGTCTGAAAGCTTCACCTTTTAATACATGGTATTAATTTTTAATTCTTGCAGGCAAGGGGAAGTCTCTGAATCTGTACATTCTAGGTTGTTTCCAGGGCCAAGTGTCAATTCATATATACAATATGCCTTTTGTTGCTTATATGGTAAATGGTTCTCTGAGAACATTCATGGTGACATTTGTCTTTTGTTGTGATTTTTGCTTTTTACCTGAAAAATATGTTGCCCTGGGAAGAAAATCATTTTCATAAAAATTCTAACATCTGGATTTTAACTGCATGCCTCTTTCTTATTTCTGTCTGTAATCATGCTCACAGAAATGACTGAGCATTCTGCCAAGTCTTATTTTCATGCTTTTTAACTACCTCAAGAGTGGATTTTATTTAGTCCATTTTCTGAATGGAGACATTGCAATTTAATGGAGTCATTAAAAATTGATCTGATTTTGTAAAATAGGTAACCATGCAAAACTAAAACAAAACATTTGGTAGGTAATAACCAATTTAATGTGAGTAAAGGGAGGGTTGTTATTTTTAAAAAATCAAATGTCTCGGTAGCATTGGGGCTGTCTTTTTGTATTATGCAGCTGTGCAATGCACTCATGTGGGTGCTCAATAAATACTAAGTGAGCATAATAATAATATCATTTCAATCAAAGTGTAAAAAGAAAAACATCAATGCAAGTATGGAATGCTTGATTCTATGATTTATACGGAAGTCTGTGCTGTGCATAACAACACACATGGAAACATCTGCTGGGATCTGCTGTCACAATGCAAGAGACAACAAAGATAATAAAGCCATTGTTTTCATCTAAAATGAACCTGTTATCTGGCTTTCTCTTAGCTAGTCAAGGGACTACAGTGGCAAATATTAACTGACCGTCAGAATATTCAATAAGAAGAATTACATTTTTGTTTTCAATCCATTAGAGCAATATGCTTTATTTGTGATGCTGAAGAAAAGCAACATGTTAATGCAGTCCATTGCTATCAGCTTAGTGGGTATTTATGTGACTGTATTTTTCTGAGTCTGTAGTATTTTTATTTCATCTTTTGAATATTATAATTTGCTTTATTCTTCTCTTCTGTTCTCTGATGGTGAGACATTTTTACTGTTCAGTAACATCTTTCTTCAAAGAATATTGAAGGTAAAGAAAGAAAAATGAATGATATCTAAAAAAACTAAATGTTGGGTTAAAGTGAAAATTGACGATAATAGTTAAGAGATATATTTTTATATTAATTTTAGCTGATGATATGTTCTTTGGCTCACAACTTAATTTAAAATATAGGATTTTGTCCCTACCTGAATTTAGGTTCTATGAAAATGGCAGTCTAAGGAAAAAAAATGTAGACAGAGCCTGCTGTAATAATTCTTTTTTTTTTTTTTCTGCCTGGGTTTTCCCTCCGAAGCTCAAAGATCTTTATGTCTTTGATGGCTTTGCAAAAGAAGCAGGCAGAGCCCTCCTCTGCCTGTATTTTTTTTCACCATGCCTTCTAGCCATTCTATGTTTTGATCTGTGTTTCCATCTGGGCTTACTAACATAGCAACTCTGGCATGTAATCCATCCAGTTTATTATCTATTGAAATACCTACTGCCTGAAGTGAATTTATTTTGGCAGCAATGACTTTTGATAGAGATGTATTTTGTTGTTTTTGTGAAAGACAGGTGAGTCTAAAGATTCCAAACCGACACCTGGATGACAATGCTTTGGCCTTTCCTCATGGCAAACTTTGGTGAAAAAATAAATAAACAACTTCCGTGAACATATTTGTTTTTATTTGTCATTATTAACTTGTTTTGTCTAAAAGCCAGGAATCTCGGAGGCTAAAAGTAAGGAATGGTAACATGCATAAGGAAATCAGGTTATTATAACACAATAGAAGCAGACTCTCAAAGCTCCCTAAGGGCACTTCTTTCCTCTCTCTTTCTAACTTTTTCTCAGTGTTGAGTTATTTTTAACCTTTAGAATTTAATTTGTGAAAGATTATGGCTATATCAAGTTTTGCAGGAACCGTAGTTCTAAAGTGTTTGCATGTTTTAGATTTTGATGATTCACTGTCTGTTACTCTCACCTGAAGCTGAAATAGAGAAAAGCAAGAGGAATGAAATTGTGTAGAAGGAATATCCAAAAGGTCAAAACAGTAAAATTTATTTTGATATTTTGCATAATACATATTGCTCCCTAAAACTTTTATTGCTGCCTTTTGAGGTACATTGTAAAACAAAACTGGGTTATTCTTTAAACTAAATTTGGTTTTGCACACAACTTGAAAACGAATTTGTTAATGGATGCTTCCATTTAACTGCTAACTCTGCTTTTTTAAATGAATATCTCAACAATTTGCTTATTTTGTAGTTAGGTATGGTTTTATCATGATAATTGGTCAGAAAGTGCAGACCCTATATTTAGCTTTGTTCTGGAGACACTGTAACTTTTTGGTACAAACCATGCAATGCTTTTAGGAAGGAGTAGGATGAACATTCTTTCCTTCATAGGATAATCTATAAAACATATGAGTCTCGGGTGATTAAAATCATTTTATGAATTCTGGTAACACCTGCGTATATTATTCAATCTGGATATGAGCAATCTAATGCAGTTGTTTCTTTGATGAATAAATGTGGGGTATTTTGTGTCTGTAGCAATTCCTTTATACAAGTCACTACTTAAAAAAGAAATTCCTGATGCATATATTGAGACATTCCACATGGTTGATCTGTATCATCCCATCTCTTTTGCCTAGTTCTTGAAAAGAATTTTTTTTTAATAGAAGAAGTAGCACCTTTGCCAATAAAATTATACCTGTTAAAGAGTTGATCTCATGCCTATCACTAGAGCCATCCAAGTTCTTCATCCCAGGATTTGCACTTCCATTGTATCATGCTACATATTAGACTATATGGTTGAAAAAGTTTTTTTTTCATGAGTTAATTCTATTTAGATGGTGTTTGAGATGTACTTTAATTCATTGATCCATTAATCTATTTGTTCATTCTTCTATTTCACCTATTTGAAAATATATTTGGTTCCAGGCACAAAAGATGACCTGTACCTCCAATAAATTTGCGAGCTGATATAGAAGACAGATCATAGAATGATGCAATGAATTAAAATAGTAAATGAGGAAGAAACTTTTACGAGTGGTTAGATATTCAGTGTGACCTCACTGTGGGTGAGGAGAGAGGGTGACAAAGAATAACACGTAGTAGGAAAGGGCCAGATTATGAGGTTCTTTTGTGCTATAGTCCAGGATATACAGACTTTATGTAATAGAAAAGTGGTCTCCAAAGTTTGGTGCATGTCCCCAGGGTGAACGCAAATTGACTCATGGGTCATTTGGTCTTATGTTGTGCTTCCTCAGAGGCAGACCCTGAGACCAGCGTGTAAGCAAAACTCTTCTGGGGAAGTGATCCCAGAAAGCAACAGTAAGAAAGCTAGGAAGCAATATTTCACTTCCTAGTAAATAGGGATGAGAAGGAATTCCATAAACAATGTTATATTGAGCAGTTTATTCCTGAGTGCAACTGGTGTTCAATTCAGCTGGGGACCTCTAGGGAAAAGTGTAGGTTATACTTCAGCACCATCTCAACTGAAGGGACAGGAGAACTGACAACTGTACACCAACTCTTCTTAGTCGTTGGTTGAACAATGCCCATGGGAACATGAATTTCTTGGTACTTCTTGTATCCTCATATGCAGGTCATAAAGCTTTTAGTGACCAGGGAAACCCTCTGGCAGAGTCAAAAATGCTTGTGGCTGGAGCTGTGGGTTCAGCATGTATAAGAATGGTGTGCTGGGTCGGGCCTGTGGCTCACACTTGTAATACCAGCACTTTGGGAGGCTGAGGCAGGCGGACCACCTGAGGTTGGGAGTTTGAAACCAGCCTGACCAACATGGAGAAATCCCATCTCTACTAAAAATACAAAATTAGCCAGGCATGGTGGCGCATGCCTGTAATCCCAGCTACTCAGGAGGCTGAGGCAGGAGAATCACCTGAACACAGGAGGCAGAGGTTGCAGTGAGCCGAGATGGTGCCGTTGCACTCCAGCCTGGCAACAAGAGTGAAACTCTGTCTCACAAAAAAAAAAAAAAAAAAAAAAAAAGAAGAAGAATGGTGTGCTGAGTTAATATGGTCAGGCACCAAAGACAGATGCCATATAGATGGGGAGAAAATATTAAATCTTCCATCTATATTTATTCGTACCTTTCATACATAGATTGGCAATGTGCCTACATTTGATATTTAAGTGAAATAGCTAACTTTACAGAAGTTTGTCACTTCCTTCTGACAAAAAATGTAGAGCATAGACTGTTGACAGTGGTGAGGTTCTTTTGTGCTATAGTGAGGTGAGGTGCTTACTTTTTCAATTATAGTTAATTAATCTTTACAAGATAAAAAAATCTTTAAAAATATTTGGAAAGCATAGTTGAAAATACTAATAAATAAGAAACTGTTTCTAGCATAAAATTTTACTCAGAGTTGCCGGGCACGGTGGCTCACGCCTGTAATCCCAGCACTTTGGGAGGCCAAAGCGGGCGGATCACGAGGTCAGGAGATTGAGACCATCCTGGCTAACACAGTGAAACCCCGTCTCTACTAAAAATACAAAAAAAATTAGCCGGGCGTGGTGGCGGGTGCCTGTAGTCCCAGCTACTCGGGAGGCTGAGGCAGGAGAATGGCGTGAACCCAGGAGGCAGAGCTTGCAGTGAGCAGAGATTGCACCACTGCACTCAAGCCCGGGTGACAGAGCGAGACTCCGTCTTAAAAAAAAAAAAATTTTTTTACTCAGAGTTATCGTATAGGGTCTGCCAAGCATATTTCAAGATTATTTGAAATATGAATTTTAATTCACCATCAGAAGTAGGAATAGATATTAGGGTTGGCATTGATGATTAGTTCATCTAATATAGGCATAGAAGTCTACTGAAAATCCAGTGGGAAAATGAAAATAATCTTTTCTAACTTGCGACTGGAGATGAAGCAGTAGATTGGGTATATCATTTTATGTGCTATATAATGTTTAAAAATATCATTTGATGGATAAAAATTAAAGTCACGTGAGCCAATGAGATCACCCAAGACAAATATGCAAAACAAGAAGAAATTAGGAGTATGAATATTTGGCTCAGCTTTTCTCAGGGAGACGAGTAGTTGGTCTTTATGGTCTATCAGGTAGTACATAAGAGGTTTAGTTGTATTGAAAAACAAAACAAAAGATTGTTCACAAGAATTTCATAATTTTTAAATGTAAGAATTATGAGGACTTTTGCAGAAATACTACAAAGGTTGAAACATTAGGATCTTCCATATTGCACATTTGTTACAAAGACCGTGTTAGTCACTTATCTCTGCTTATGTTCAGAAAGTACAACTCACTTGGGTTTTGCCAACATTTCCAGACCATGTTTATTAGTTGCTGATTTTCAAAATATTTATATTTGCATTCATATTAGTTTGTGCTGTATGGCTATTATTGGCCTAACTTTTAAATGATCCCCCAAAATGTCCCACTTTAGTCTTCATTATCTATGAATTTATGATATCACTCTCGTAATTATATTATATGGTACAGTTTATCTTAAAATAGAGAGGTTATTTGGGTAAACCCTACCTATTCACATGACAGCTTAGAAGCAGAAAGCTTTTCTCACCGATGGCAGAAGTGGGAGTCAAAGAGATAGAGAACATGAGAAGGACTGGACCTGTTGTTGCTGGTGTTGAAAATGAAGGTGCCACATAGGAGGAATGTGGGCAGCCTTCAGGAGCACTGAGGCCACTGGCCACCAAAGAGACAGGACCACAAGCAACTCAATTCTGCAAATAACCTGAATGAGATTGGAAGCAGATTCTTCTCCAGAGCCCCTGCATAAAAGCCTAGCCAAGTTGTCTTCTTAATTTCAACCTTGCAAGATCCTAAGCAGAGAGTCCAGCCAAGTCCACTATGAATTCTGACTTACAGAACCGGGAGATGATAAATGGGTATGTTTTAAGCCTTTAAATTCATGATAATTTGTTATTCAGCAACAGAATGCTAATACATCCCTGACTTACAGTAATCAGTATTTAGTTTGGTGAAACAAAAATGACTAATAAAACTCCTAAAATATACATTAAACTCAGAATGACATCATACATGTTTTTAATAAAGTGGACTATGGCGTAAATATAGATTGTGAATCCGTATATGCTGGGACAATTGAATTTGTAAGTGTGACAATTTTGCCTAGAAGTCCAAAAATGTGCTTATAATTTGGCAAAATGGAGATCTAAAAACAAAGGAAACTCAATTTTATTAGACCAGAATTTTATTTTCTTCTAGTTCCAAACATTATGAAGTTTTATTAAAGATAAGAATAAAGCCATTGAACATTTTGAAAATTTAAACTAAAGACAAAACATTTCTCTTGAAAGAGCCAAGGCCTTCAAAAGCAAGTGAAAAATCATATTTTCCAGTGGAGGAAAGGCTGACCAATACTACATAAATGCCTCATTGAGGATAATAAGTTTGATGAGAAAATAGAAAGAGTCTTTATCAAATAATTTCATTGGCTATTGCATACTATACATGCATAAAATACAGAAGAATGCTTACCATCACATATCTCTGAGCAGATATTTTACATTACGTTTGGGAGAAACCACTGACTTGCAGTGTGAAGCAGCTCTCTCTCAATGGATGGTGCACATATAGGGAAGGATGATATTTTTTTTCATAATTAAAACCCATGCAAAAAAATTAACATTGTTTTGTGTGGCTAAGATTACTTTGTCAGTCATGATAAAGACTGGAACCTATATTAATGTCATGTAAACTGTATATGCAGAAAGGCCACATGTGCTTTGTAAAGAGGAGGTTGCCCTTCAGTGGCAACACACGGGTAGCTTGATTTACAGTGAAGGACAGCAATTTGGACCAAATCTTGACTCAGTGTTGATAGAAACACAGAATATTGTAAATATGTCAAAATACATATTTGCCTGAAGAACTGGACAAACACAAGACTGTGGTTTAACTTAGTAAATAATGCTGAATATTGAAAAAAAAGTTATTCATAAAGTGGTTGATATTGTTAAAAATTTCTATTTTATGATTTTATGTGACTTTGCCAAAATTGTACGTCTTCCTGACACAAACTCTGAAACTTGACTATCCAGCATGTCATTTTGGTCATATAGAACATACTCAAAAGTCACATCCAAATATCCAAATGCTCTAGAAATAGGGAGACATACTTTACACAGGTGAATTCTACAAAATAGCAGGTTGCAGATAGTTTTCACAACTATCATTATCATTCAACAATTTTCAGTTACTTTCAAATGTAATGTATCTTTTAATTAGCATCTGACAAAACTAAGTAACTAGTTTAAAGGAGAAATTTTTCTATATTTTTCAGTCAATAATCAGCACTCCTTGAGAATTACATTGACTCTTTGCTGGCATTTCCTGTGAACTATAATGTGATATAGAATTTTCTAATCTGGAAGGAATGAAAAATTATACATACAGATAAAATTAATGAATGAGAGAGTAAATATATATACACAGAGATATAATTAACAGATGGGAGATGATATATATATGTGAATATATATGTGTGTGTGTGTATATATATATATATATAACATAAATCAACTTTGAAATTTGAACTACAGCTTAAATTATTTTGTTTTAATACATTGGTTAAAGGCTTCATTAGGATTTTCTCTCTCACTGGTTTGTTATTTTTAATTTTACACATTACATTTTGTTTTATTGTTTAAAATCCCGATAAGTAATATCTCAATTTGCTTAAAAGCAAGAGTCTGCTTGCACCTAGAAGGACAGTTTTATTTTGTTTTGTTTTATTTTTAAATATTTACCTATCTGATCTAAGAAGAGAAAACTAAATGTTCACACAGACAGCGTTAGAACCAAGATAAACTGATGCACTAAATGCCTAGGAAGAAGCCAAGGGAGGTGGTTGTGCCCAATGCTATTTGGTATGTAATTATCAGTTTTGTGTTTTAGTCTGCCTGTAATACACATGATACAAAATGTTCTTTGTTTTCTAGCATAAAATCTACACAAATGCCCTCATTCTATAAGCATCTCCTATTCTTTTTGGGAAACCAACTGTGATCCAAAGGAAAACCGCTTTTCATCATAGAAACTCTTTCTTTTTTATTTTATTTATTTCTTGCCAAATTGTCTTGCTTTCAGATATATCTGGGCATGTCACAAGTCTAAATGATTCATAAGTCATCAAAATAGAGGCCTGAAAAATTTGCCAACCCATGTAAAAATGCAGCAGTTGTAAAGAAGGTTAAATAACAGTATAAACAGTGCCTCAGTCCTGGGCAGTGTGCTCCTCCCAGGTGAGGCAAGAGGAACAAACAGGCTTTTTAGAAAGAACGAGTGTTGTTCCCATTGATGTTCATAATAAATCATCATTCAGAAGATTCTGTCAATAACACACTGCCCCCAATCGCCTCATGCCTGCAGCGTTACGCTCATGCTATTGCAACTAGATGAGCTATCAAAGCCTCATGCAGTCAAAGAGAGTAGTTTAAAGAGGTACAATAATAGGCGATTTGCAAACAGCCCAAACCTTTAGCTTCTTCCCCTTTTCCAAAAGTGTGCAGTGAATTTACATTAACACCTGCTATTGGAGATGAAAGAATGGATTTGCACTGCAAGAAGAATGCCAAATCTTCCTATAAGAGTGACTCATTTCCCTAAACTGTGGGATATTATGTGGAACTGGAGGCAGCATGTTGCATTCAACATATTGGGTCAAATTTGAATTTTCAAAAATAAAATGGCAGTGTATCATTTAACAAAAAGAACTCAGAAGTCCTGTCTCTCCATATATTTGCTACATAATCACCAGATTAAATTAACTCTGTGAGCAGGTAATTTTTATTGTCTAAGGATAATTTATATCTGTAGACTTTTTACTACCTACTCATTCAGATTACTATGACATCTAAGATTTTCATGCTGTTAAATTCAATTTATTGTGGAACATAAGGGCAATTAAGGGATGGGAGATAACATTATATTACATCAAAGTGAACTACAGGAAAAGGAGGAGTGTACCACTAGTAAATTGCTATATGTAAACATAATTTTGAGTATTTTCTTCATAGTGAAGAAGCAGACAATATTCTCAACAACTCACTGTTTCAGCCACTTTTTTCAGAGCCTATTTACTACATAAAAACGAATAAATCATTGACAATTTGAATATGTGAAAAAAATTAAATTTTAAAAGTCTGAAAGAAACCATACATATCACAAAATCCATTTAAACATTTTAAATAAGGTCCTAAAACACCTATATACCTGGCACACATTTCCCCTATGTTTTAGAATGATATATTAGTTGTTTAGTGCTGAAAAACAAATTATCAGAAATTTAGTTAGGAAAAATAAAATACATTTACTATTTTGAATTTTTTATGCTTCAGAAATATGGAAATGCCTCAGCTAGATACTTTGAGTCAGAATCATTCACAAGGCTACAATGAAGGTGTCAGCCAGGGCTTACATTTCATCCGAAGGTCTAATTGGGGAAGTATCTACTTCCAAGCGCACATGATTTTTAGCAGAATTTTCGTCCCTCAAGTGTTGTTGCATTGATAACTTCAGTTCCTAATGTTGAACTGGAGGTCACAATCAGTTTGCTGCCATGTGGGACTCCCCTAAATGACACCTTTATCAAAGCCAGCAAGATAGAGAATCTTTTAGTACAATGGATTTCATTATGTTATATTACCTAATCACAGAACTAACATATTATTTCTATGGCTAGAAGCAAGATACAGGTTCTGTCTGAACTCAAGGGGGAAGGGGAGAATTATATAAGCATATAAGTTGTGTGTGTGTGTGTGTTTTTATTTATTTTTTTAGAGATGGGATCTTACTCTGTCACCCAGGCTGGAATGAGTGGCACAATCATAGCTCACTGCAGCCTTGAACTGCAGGCTTCAGGGTTTCCTCCTACTTCAGCTTCCTGAGCAGCTGGGACTACAGATGGATGCCAGTGTGCCCAGCTCACATAAGGACACAAGTACCAAGAGGTGGGATGGTAATTAGGAAAAAGTTAAAGTCTGCCCACCATAGATGCATTGCCTCTTTATATGACACTTAAATTCACCGGCTATTCTCCCCAAAATTGGATGACCTTGAATATGTTTTATTTTCCAGAAATCTTCTACTGCTCACTGTGCAGCTTCACCAAGTGTCAAGACAAAAAGTACACAGCCAAAGATCATATGCTTTGACTTTAGCTTGGGGATTTCCCATTGGCAAGGCCAAAATCTCTTTAGAGCTGTTCTGTCCTCTTTCTGCCCTGTCCTCTTTCCTTGCATTTCTCCTTTTATATGGCAGAACTGTATCGTGAGCTCCAGCTCCCTCTGCTTGTTCCTGCTTCCTTCCTTTCATCCTTCAAAGACATCCCCCCAGCTCCCCGTCTTTTACGTGACTTGACATCTATTTCTTGGAACAGCTGAATTAATGCACAGGTATAATCCAAAACCAGGTTTATGAAAAAAATGACATAGAATATGGTTGGCTCTTGACAACTCTTGAACCATGACAAACACTGTAAATAACTTACAAAAAGGAAAAAGTTTCTGTAACTGACTACCTTTTATTTCTGTTACTTTTAAAATTTCTTCTGGTAGGCTGGGCATGGTGGCTCATACCTGTAATCCCAGCACTTTGGGAGGCAGAGGCAGGTGGATCAAGAATTCAGGAGATCGAGACCAGCCTGGCCAACATGGTGAAACCCGACTCTACTAAAATACAAAAAATTAGCTGGGCATGGTGGTGTTCATCTGTAGTCCCAGCTACTCAAGAGGCTGAGGCAGGGGAATTGCTTGAACCCAGGAGGTGGAGGTTGCAGTGAGCCAAGTTCACGCCACTGCACACTAGCCAGGGTGACAGAGTGAGACTCTGTCTCTCTCTCTCTATATATATATATATATTTTTTTTTCTTGTCATTTCATATGTGTCCATTTGTTTTGGGGAAAAACATACCTACGTGTTCCCTTAATTATTTGCCGTCCTTCACTTGGTGTGTTCTCTGGTGATGAAGAGAGAGACAGAGAGAGAGGGAGGACCACCAACATAAGAGTGCAAACAGCAAAAACCTTCCCTGCCTCTCTTTTTAGACATATGAGTCTACCTCAAAAATATGGCTTGGCATGAAACAAAACAGTATTTCTGTGCACAGGTTTTAATATCATAATTACTATAAAGAATTTTTATGCTATTTTCATTAAATTCCCGTTATATGCAAGGGATATAATAACAAATATACACAGCCATTTCTGTCAAGGCACCTGCAGAATTTCAAATTTATTTCCATGTCATTCTTGGGAAAAGATACTATGTCATTCTAACCATTTCATTTTTTTAAAAAATGGACATACTGAAGGTGCTAAACAAATTATTGATCAAGTGGCATTGGGAATTACCTAATGCAGAGATGCAAGGTTGAAAGATTCTAGAGGAACTTCTTAGAGTAATTGTGTCTGAGTTTGAAATCTTTAGAGTTTTATTCATCAGAATTGAGTCCTCTTCTGCACAAACAGAAATAATAATGCAGATTGATGGAGTGGGTGATGAAGTGCCAGAACTGATACCTTGTTGAATCTCTATTTGTGGAGTATCTGAATAGCTGCCCTCCCACGTGTGTGCAGATAAGACCCACACACAATGTGTGCAGACACATTCCACCTGGAAACTAATATTTTCAAATGCCTGCTCATGTTTTTTGCTGTGTCCTCTTTGTCTAAGGTTATGGAATTATTTTTCTGTTAGTAAGTTTTGTTATTTAATTGTTTCACAAATATCTTCTCCCAATTTGTTGTGTTTTAACTTTGCTTATGATGCCTGGTCTTATAGAAAATAATAAAAATTTAATCTACCATACTTACCATATATTTCTATAGATACACACATGAAAACTATTTGGAAAAATTTCAGGTTATTTGCTATTTGATTGATACAGTCTATATAGTCTATATCAATATAGTCAATATAGTCTATATCTTGTTTATCTGTATTACTTTTAGGATACAGATAACCTTTTATTCTCCTTCTAACAAGCCATTTTTCTTTTCCAGACAGACATTTGAAAACAATTCTTAGAAAAAAAATTGTCTCTAGAGCATCATCTGGAAACTGCGCTGTTTGCTGTCCTAAACGTAAAGCCTGATTCTGCAAAATATTACCTAGGGAGATAGGGAAAAGGGACCTGTTGGGAGATTTTGTCTGTCATGTTTTATTTTATTAGATTGAAAATCTGAGGCAAATGGGCAAAATGTAGTATTTTTTAAAACTGATGTTAGCAATATAGTCTGTATCTTGTTTATCTGTATTACTTTTAGGATTTATTATATATTAAGTCTGTGGATAATATATAACGTTTACACAGGTAGGTTAGGTGATGGTAGTTGCCCTTCCACTGCATCTCTGCAACTGGGGCTGTTTCAATCAGGCAAGAGTGAAGTGGAGAGAGTTGGAGGGGATCAGAAAGATGTGGGGGAGCACATTTGTGACCCAGCACTGCCCACTGTAATCAATTCAGGGATCTCAATTCTAGCTTCTTTAATTTATCCTGTCAATGTAGTTCTTTCTAATTAAGGATATAGCCTGTAAATAAAGTGGTGACAAAAGAGAAAAGAGACAAGGACTTTCAAAGGTAACTCTTTAAGGAAGACCTTTGAGAATCCACGGAGTAAAATATCATGTTTTTCTGAGAATGTGATGATACACATTTTACATTCACTGCAAAGTGACACAAATAAAATCTAGAGGGAATAAAGGTAAATATTGGCTGGAGATGTTTGTCCTCTTCTAAGGAAATATGATTGGCATATCTGAAGAGTAATATCAAGGACCTGAAGTCACACATAAGGCCAAGCAAAGAAAAGAAAAGTTAGATTTAAAGAGCAAGAACACGAAATTATACTGCTAATTTGACATATCAAGGTTGATCACCAGATATGATGCAAAGGACCAGGCAGCAAACTGAAAGTAAATAAACATTGTTCCTTTTGGAATGAACTTGAGTGAAAATAAAGGTGAGATGAACTAAAATAAACTTTATGGTAATGTGCTTGTATATTATAGAACAAAACACAAAATAAAGTTCCTCCATTTAAGAACTGTAACAAGAGTATAAATATGAAGAAATGTATTTTGTTTACTAACTTAACATTCACTTTGGCTCACAATAAGTTTCCATCTGTAATGGTTATTTTATTTTTCAGATGGGTTTATACATCTTGGTGATAGCAAAGCACTTAACGCACAGCTTTTGTTGTTAGGCTCTATAACAATCTTTTTTCTCCTATTTGGTTTTTCGAATAAAGTTTAAAAATTTGCGCCTTCAACTTTTCACTCCATCTAATCCATATAATTTTCTTCAAGGCTAAATAACACTTGAAGGTGGACAAAAGAAACCCAGCTTGTCATAACTCAGGAAGGTGATCAAAAGGAGCCAGGTGCTCCCTTAGCCTTTGATTACTTACACACGGTTCAATATCTGAGTAAGGGAGTACTTTGCTTTGTGTCCTTAGATTCCATTAGTGACTCATGACAAGAGAAACCAATTTTGGGTAACAAGAGCAGGAAATAGAGATGTCCGGCTCGACTACATCTTTTTAATTATAGAAATGAGCACGTGTGTGTGTGTGTGTGTGTGTGTGTGTTATGCTTAACAATCAGCCTATTAAATAGCTAAGACTGGTCTTTACTAAAACAGTAGACTTTAAGTTATTGTGTATCAGGCTTTGGAAAACTTTCAAAAGAACAAACCATTAAGTGGTGTGGAGTAGGAAGATAAAGGACTTTCAGAAACAGGGGTTTCAGTTCATCTTAAGGGAGCCTGATGATTACTTGACATAAGCGTTCTTCCAAGTTCACCATTAAAGGTTTTACAATAGTTTTCAATGTGGAAGGCAAAAGTGAAATATATGATAATATTTCTGAGCCATTAAGATAAAGAAACAGGAAATTGAAAGTTGAAAATGAACAAAATGGGGGACAATTGAGAGAAAACGATGGATTCTGTTAGCTGGTACACTTTTGTCCCCATAGATTACTAAAAGGACCTTAAATAGTTATTTAGTTGAGACTTATGCCTAGGAAATACTTTGTCAAGGAAATTCTGCTTCTAGAAATAGGAAATGATGGAAAATAGCAGTAGTGCTTAAGAAATCGTTTTCTGAAGTTTCTTGCTTTACATGAAAAAGTGAGCTTTGCTGATGTCAAGGAAGAATGCATACTGGAAAGTGAGAAAAGATGGAAATGAATCCTGGGAAGAAAATGGAACCTATTATTTTCCTATTGTGACATGGTTTAGAAAAATATAATTTAAATCATACTCCTCCTGAGTAAAGAATTGTCTAATTCTACATTTGATACAGTGTGCAGTGTATACTTGGCATTCAATCAATGCTTTTGAATATAGATAATAAAAATGTCCCTTTTCCTGCAGTGCAAAGTACAAATTGGATGGAAGGACAAAATTCTCTCATTTTTTCACCAGTGATGTTCACGAGTGACCACTGATCTTCATCTGAAAGTATTAAAGTATTCCCTTCATAACCTTTTAATTCCCAAAGGGCCTTAACCTTTTATCCTCCTTCTAACAAGCCATTTTTCTTTTCCAGACAGACATTTGAAAACAATTCTTAGAAAAAAAAATTTGTCTCTAGAGCATCATCTGGAAACCACCCTGTTTGCCGTCCTAAATGTAAAGCCTGATTCTGCAAAATATTACCTAGCCACCCAACTACTTCAAAGTTTAAATGCCACGACAATACATGTTAACTCCTCCAATCAAAAGGGGCTTCACAGGGCTTCCAAACACTGTTTTGTTTTCCCTGCCAATCATCTGAACAATACTATTGTCAGTCATATTAATTTAGACAAATCTTTTCAAGATCAATGGGTGGAGCAAACCCAGGCAAACAGACTGGGATTAGCTCTCTCCCTCTCAAAATAACCAGAAAGAGCAAAGATGCAATTAACAAAACAATAAATGTGTCTCAGCATACATCCCTGCCTTAGTATTCCAGCAGACAGATGGAAATTATGCGAGGGCAGAGAGGCCAGGCATGTCTTCTCTGAAGCTGAACTTGTGCTGCACTAAGGAGGACAATGTAGAAAACATGCATGTTTTTACACCTTTGGAAGCCACTCTCAGTGACAAGATAACCTTTCTTACCTCTTTTGGTTGGTCTTTATTCTGGTGCTCAGTGTTGGCATTGTGTGTTTTAAATCCACTTTTTGTTGTTTATAATCATTTTCTCACCTCTTTCCAAACTATACCTAAATGTGACTAGACTATATTTCTAGAGCATAGCCTCCACTCTACTTCGTCTGGCTGATGGCTGAAATGCTTTTCCCCACAGTACATGGAATCAAATATATTCCTCAAGAACCAGTTCAGATGTCAGCCCTCCCTAATATCCCCAACATGCTGTTCTTGCTCTTCCTTCTCTGGCACCCAGTTTGATTGTCTCTTATGTGTGCGTCTTATGTGTACTATTTCCATCCATATTTTCTGCTAAACTACAAGATCCTCTAGTACACAGAACTTGACTAAATATTTATTTTATATTCTGTATGTTGTAGCTCATCACTTTGAACATAGTAGACTTTTGATAAAAGAACGCATTCATAATAGTAGAGTTTACACTCAGATGTCTAATTTATACCTCATACCCTTCTAATATATAATGATGCATATAATCACCGCAAAACTAAAAGCTTTATTCTGTTATTACCTCTATTTTACACACAAAAAGAGATCAGCAGCACGCAAAGATTAAAGAACTTGCCCAAGCTCATGCATGTATTAAATGGCAAAGCCAGCCTTCAGACCCAGGCATCCCGATTCAAGCATCCACACTCTTATCTCCGATCCTCTCTTACATCTTGTATTTGAAGCAATGAATAAATGAATGAACAAAATTTATGTATATTACTATTTTAATATACTTTTACTATTTAAATTCTCCTTCCTTTCACAAGAAACTGTCCTTGTATGTGACAAATAATTTTTCTCTTGCTGCTTTCACAATTCTTTCTTTGTCTTTGACTTTAGACAGTTTGATCATTATGTGTCTTGGTGTGGTTCTTTTTGAGTTTATTTTAGTTGGAGTTTTTTAAGCTTTTTAAATCGATATATTCATTTCTTCTTATATTTGAGAAGTGTTGGACATTATTTCTTCAAATAATCCCTGTGTTTCTTTCTTTCTTTTCCTTCTGAGACTCCCATAATGTATATATTGGTCCACTTGATATTATCTCATAAGTTTCTTATACTCCCTTACATTTTTTTTTCATTCTTTTTCCTTTTTGCTCCTCTGACTCAATTTTAAATAACCTGCCTTCAAGGTTGCAATTTTTTTTTCTCCCCAATTAGCTCTGATGTTGAACTCCTCTAGTAATTTTTTCAGTTCAGTTATTAAATTTTTAGATACAGAATTTCTGTTTGCTTTTCTGCTTTTCTTTTTAACAGTTTCTATCTCTTTGTTGATATTCTCAGTTTTTTCATGTGTCATTTTTCGATCATCTTCATTTATCTATTTGTGTTCCTCTCTAGCTCATTAGACGTCTTTACCTGCATTTCTTTAGGATCCATTTCTGGAGTTTTAATTTGATCTGTCAATTGAACAATGTTTCCCTATTCCTTTGTGTGCTTTATTATATTTTTATTTTTGGTTTTAATTTTTGCCAGGATTTCAGCATTCAAAGAAACCATCATCTCTTTCCATCTATGTGTACTGGATTCTTACAGCTGAATACCTTCACCTACCAGCTCAGCTAGAATTTTTTTCAAACCTTTCCAAATCTCCTGTTCTCCATGGCAGCTTCCAAACTCTACACTGATTCTGCCAGCACTCTGACAGGCAGGACTCAAGACGTTCCCTCAGGTAGCCCTCAGACAAATCTAAACATTGGACACAAGATCAACTCTTTCATTTCCCTCCCAACGGAGGAGCTCTTGTATGCAGAATTTCATCCTGGTTGCTTCCTCAATGCCACATAAAAGGAAGGACACAATTGGGTGGTCCAAATGTCTGAATATTCTACCCCTCTTGCTGAAAACCGTTTTTGGTTTTACAATAGCCAGGTGCTAAATCTTTTCAAGTGGTTGCTAGAGTTCTCATACAGTTAGTTTAGTCCATATATTGTTCCTAACTCCACGTCTCTGTGGGAAAATCCTAGTCTGCTTTCTTGACTCAAACATATTACTTTATATTTTGGTTTTGTGTAACGAAGACCCTCTATTTTGCTACATCAAGTAGCATTTTTAATAGGCAAACGTTACTGGATTTTACCCACTGACAAGACCATGCAAAATATCAACAAATCACAAGTTCCATTTTTGGGTTCTTTTCTATGTTAAGAAATTACGTTGCAGAATTACTTTGGCTATGGGATGAAGAACCTCCAGTGTATAAGGAATGGCATGCCAATATTTAAATTTCATTTTGAACCTGATATGAAACCAAACATTGGACATAATAGGATTTGTAGATTGCATATATTATAAATTTGTTGCAGTAATATTTTAGAATTTCTTTATTTGTTTTTGTCATGTGAGAAATTGCCTCGTTGCAATAATAGTCTCCAACTATGCTATCAGGCCAATTACCACAGTGAAAAACAAGGAACAAGAAAAGAGGGTAGGTTAACATACTTACAGTATGGTATAAATGGGTAAGAAACACATTGCCTGTGTCCTTAATCTCTCTCTCCCATGCAAATCTTCTCCCCCAGTCGTGTGGTTATGAGTATCAGAGTTGAGGTTTGAGTTGAGGGCTTTTAATAAGGCCAGAAGTGCCAGGGACCAATTGAAGCCTTTTCTGTGCCAGAGAGATGGAGGGACAAGTAGCTTGACATGAGCAGCTATGAGTTTTATTTGCAGAAGATGCATGGAACTGTAATGAGTGTCATCAATGAAAAACCCAATTAAATCTCCTGCATATTGAGTAACTACAGTGCGTCATATATTAATATAGTATTTTATGAATATATGCTGTCTCTTAAATACTTAGTAAATCATGGTTATTTCATGTCTACTTGATTTTTCTTTCCATTTCTATTTTCATACACATGCTTGTCTTACTTTAGCTATGTATAGCATCTCACAGGTTATTAACTTACTTATTTCTTATCATTTTTAGTTATACTTATCCCATTTCCTTTCTTGACTTTTATAAGAATTGTATATTCTCAATAAGTACCATAAATGTTCATAAAAGTTGGTGGTGGTGGTGGTCGTGGTGTAATAATGTTTTTTGCTATCTCAAAAAGAACTAGTCACTGAGATAGTTAGCAAGGAGAAGGGGAATTTTCACAAGTTCTTAAGCAAGTTCAGGTAAGAAATGGGACCCAGACAGGACAGCAGCATGACTCCTCTTTTTAAACATTTGTTTTCAGACCCCTCCCTGCTCTATATTAACAAATTATACTCCTTCTGCCCAATGCACACATCATGCTTCCTCTCCCAGCAGCATTCACTGGATCTGAACTTTGGCCAGACTTGAAGCCTCACTTACCAGGGACTTAGAAGGAAGTGAAAATGGTGAGGACAGTTAATAGTTTTTAAATCACTAGAACTTATCAGTCAAGATCTTGTGATGTTATCTTAAGTCTTTACAATTACCTTAAGAATACAAAAAAAAAAGTTTTCATTTGTAGATTTAAAATATATATATAAATTTACTTGCTTTAGGTCACATAATTACAAAGAAATTTAGCCAATATTGAAATGAGAAGTCACTAATACCAAATGCTATGCTCTTTCTGTCACTCTTCTCATAGATTTCTCATATGGTTACTGACTGAGCCTGTGTTGCAGCCCCTGGTTTTGAAATTATTTTCAACAGAAAGTATCTGCTACTCAGGATCTTTTTACAGAAGTAAAGTGAATCATTCTTTGTCTCATTTATTCAGGTTTATTCTCTGGTGAGATGGATGGTAATTAAATATATATCTGCCTGACAACATTACATTAATTTTTTTTCTCTCCAAGGAAACATGAAAACTAAATCCAATTGAAAGTTCTTTCTAAAAGTAATGCAGAGACATGAATCATATATACATTCAGTGATATTATTATTTTCTTTCTGTCAATTCACCATGCAGTTTTCAATGTACTATCTCAGAAAGACTAATCAGGATATAACCCCTCATCTTTTCCAAGAACTACAAAGCAAACCAAACATCAACTCATAAGTCAATCGAAATGCCAAAGCAATGAGTGTGGGCCTAGAAGTTCCAAAATTACTAGTTCCTACTGCGACCTATACAATGGGTATCGTAAGAACCCCTCTATCTGCTTCACATGGCTGCTGTGGAGTTCCAATGAAATCATATAAGTGAAGGTAATTTATAAAGTGTAAATTATTACACAGAGAAGAACCATATTTGTTGTAATGACATTCATTGCAACCATTTTACTTCCAAATAGACCCCACTGATGGCTAGCTACCATCTCAATGTTTTGTGCCCTGGGTCTTAGATGGTAGCAATGCTGTTTTCACTATAACCACATTTGATCAATAGCAATAAAGTTCCACCCTGCCCAAAAGCATTTCTCCTATGGAAAAAAAAATCTGCTTTTATCCATCTTATTGCTAAATACAACTTATTTTTGAATTGCTTATTTTTGGGGTCAATGTTTTATTCCACAGAATAATAACTACCCTAAAGCTACAAAAAAAAAAAAAAAACCCAGAAAATCCAAATGTTGATCTTGGTCATTAATTACTTCTCTGTGAAGACTAAATTATTTTCTATTAATTAAAGAATATGTGTACTGTGTACCTACTTCATACCATAATCTGGACAGAAAGAGAAAAGAAATGTATGCCTTCAAATAATTCACTGTCTAGTTCAGGGATATGCCACTGCCCGTTGGCACCAAGCCATGCCAACTACAGGAGAGGTCAGGGAAGAGAAACCCCCTTTAAATCAGAATGTTCAACTCAGATATTACTAGTTTACTGACAGAAAATTCCAAATTCTCATTTCTTTAAAGAACAAATACAAACTTTGTACATGTCACCAAAACTTCTTATATAACATTTACAATTCTACCACAAAGCATAAAATTTTTGCATTTATTCATTCATTTAGTAATAATTCATTGAGCACCTGCTATATACCAGCCTCTCATCTAAGATCTTGGGATAAAAAGAAACATAATATACACTCCTCTGTTTTTTTAAACATATCATAGCATAATGCTTTTATGCAAAAGAATTAGTATTGAAGTAATATATGGGAATATCTATTTTTCAAAAAGTGTTATTTTTCATATAAATAGAAGACATTGCTATGATTAAATAATTAGGTCATGCAGAAATTTTCACTGATAGAATTGGTATAATCAGATTAGCAAAAATACATTTATTAAGGAAAATGAAACCAGACATTATAATAGCACTTGTTGAAATACCTGCTATTCTTTCGTTTAGCCTTAGATTGTAGTTAAGATTAAAAAGTCTTTGAAAGTTATCTAAAATACTCAAATTTTGAGAGCAGGGAGACTCAGTCTAAGTTGCTAAGCCTGGTCAGATTAATTACTATAAAAGTAAACCCAGAAATCAATCATTTTTTAAAAAAATAAATCAACTCCATTTAGAAAAGTTTTATTGGCACTCTCAACTACAAACCACTTTAGCTCTAAAGATGTTTACTGACAAATTACTTTCTTACCTAACTTTAAGCTTTTAAAAAGTTAAAAGACTCTATTATATTACAATTCAGTGTGATTTAGAAATCTGTGTTTCCTACTATAAATAATCAACATTTCTTTTTGGGTTGAATTTAAATTCCAACTATGTATCTCTTCATTATTATTTCATACTTGTTCATAGAAATCAGCCACAGAAGCACTTGCTATCCAGATGCTTAGAGAATGTGTACTGAGTACTCCTGCGCTTCCTAAATACTAGGTGCAGTGTTTGCTTATGCCTATGAGGGATAATGAATTTTTGGTTACTTTCAATTGCCTCATCATTGCCACTGTTAACTGGCCACATCAAATGCGCATCCCCCATGGCTGCAGAATCCTGGAGAATATAACTTTCTTCCCATGTTCCATTAACTTGGGTAACTTCTTATAACAGCTCCAGAGTTCAAATAAGCTTAAAATTCCTATCATCAAATGGGCTAAAACAATGGTTGAAAATGACACTGAAACGGTCTCCTGAGAATGCATCCTCAGCTTGGTGGTCTGATTTCTCTATGTCACCATTTTGATGGTCTCACTAGAATGCAGTTCTGGGTAACCACCGGGGCAGTTAACACTGTAAAGAAACTGTCATCATTTGTTCTGGGCCTCATCTGAGATCCCCACCAACTCAATTTCTCTTGGACATTTTCCTACTTTCAGATATGCCAATGGAAATAACTAGGGAGAATCAGGCCCAAACTGCCTCAATCCGCTGAATGGTTTTATGTATTACTTTTCCTTATCTCTTTGTGTATGTGCTTTTAAACATTTAACAGTAGCTGTCTCCTTGTAAAGCAGGTCTTCTATAAAACTACTGAGGCCGGGCACGGTGGCTCACGCCTGTAATCCCAGCACTTTGGGAGGCCGAGGCAGGCGGATCACGAGGTCAGGAGATCGAGACCATCCTGGCTAACACAATGAAACCCTCTCATCCTGGCTAACACAATGAAACATCTCTACAAAAAACATTAAAAATTAGCCAGGCATGGTGGTGGGTGCCTGTAGTCCCAGCTACTTGGGAGGCTGAGGCAAGAGAATGGCATGAACCTGGGAGGCGGAGCTCGCAGTGAGCTGAGATGGTGCCACTGCACTCCAGCCTGGGCAACAGAGCTAGACTCCATCTCAAAAAAAAAAAAAATTCACAATTTAAACTCTGAAAATTCAGTGCTGTATTAAATATAAATTAATTAAATACATCACCAAAGGATTTAAAAATATATTACATTTTTTTAATTCTTTTTTTATTTTATTTTATTTTATTTTATTTTATTTTTAAACATTTTATTATATATTTTTTATTTTATTAATATTTATTTCTATGATATTCTGACTTTAACATTCTCCAGATTTACCGTGCCAGTTTTCTTAGACTGACATTTAAGTACACTAATTTTCAGATTTACATTACAAAACATTTACATTAATTTTGTCAAAAAATTATAAAATTGAAATGAGATAGGTGACATAGAAATACACACGGTATATACAAAACTGACACAAATAGAAATAAAAAGCCTTAATAATTCTAGAACCATTTAAGGATTTGATTATGTATAACCAAACAAATAAACAGAACAATTCACAAATGAACTTCCTGGCCAGATGGTTTTATCAGTAAGTTCTATTAAACTTTCAAAGAATAAATGTTTTTCACAATATGTTAAAATGTCAGAGAAAAATATATTACATTTTAAATGGCATAACTGGATGTTTGTTTACAAGCACCAAAGACATATCAAAAATACAGTTTACTGTTTAATGGCACCTAAAAGTGCCATTTACGTTTATTAATGGGACCGTTGACTTCCAATATCTAATTCAGGCACTGACATGTCAATAACAATATGTCCTAAATGTGGTTTGGGATAAGGATAGAAACTCCACTAAACATTATTTATAATGGCGGGGAGCTTAGGTGTAGACACACAGGTTACAAACACAAAAGCAAGGTGAATAATACCTGCAAAAAGACGAGAGAAAAAATCAATGCTCAAACACACGACAGTGCATGTTCCTCCACTCATGACTTTACATGGTATTGTTTGATGAAACATCTTATTCAGATTTTTGGCTTGTGCTACTAAAAATCTGATAAAAACAACTGAACAGACTTATTGTAGTGTATAATCAAGAAAAGTCCTCATATACACACAATTCTAAGATTCTAGGAGAAGCGAATGTAGTAATCATATACATATCTGGTTTTGGACATTCGATAAAGGGAAATTTTGGTGATGGACTGATAAGGGCCACCTGGAGAGGCAGCCGGGAAAATAGTGATCCAGTGATAAAATGGGAGAGAGTTGAATAATACAGAATATGAAAAATTTAAAAGAGATTAAAAAACAGGGAAGCAAAAAAAGATTTTCTTTCTTGTGGCCAAAATACAAGGAAAATTTCAGTTTACATCAGCAATTTAAACATCAGAATAGTGCTCTTTGAATTTTCCAGCCTTTGATTGATGGCTCTTCATTGCTAATTTTATTCACACGTCTAATGTTTTACAGGTGAGCAGAGATGGGTCAAAGGAGGGGACTGAGGAAATAAAGCAAAGGCAGGTGAAAATAGTACCATTTGGCAACCTGTGTTTAACAACAAAAAGCAAGAATTAAGTACAACCTGGGGAAAGTTTTTAAAAACTGCTTCCAAAATTTCAGAGTAAGATGAATAAGTAGACTAGTGGCCCATAGCTTAACTGCAGATTAGGTAGTTTGAATCAAATATGATAAAGAGAAGTAAGTATGTTTTTAGCAGCCATAAAGTACAGAAACTATTTTATACAAATGATTTTGCTTGTCTCCAACTACTCATAAGGGGAAATAGTCATGTTAAAAATTAGTAACACTTTATACCATCATACTTAAATTTTTTAATGAATTTTCTTGTAACTACTGTTCTGTATCTGCTACACAAAGGTATGGGGGAACATCCACTGCATTAAAGTCAACACATCTACAAATTGCTTTGCTTCTTTGTGAATGAACCACGTACAAGATTCTAGACTCTTTTGTGTTTGTTAAAGACAGCATGATATGCGCAATTGTCAGCCTGATATATGATATGGATACAATTAAAAACAATAAAAAATAGGCTGGAGCCTGGGCAGTCTGGTGTAATATTTTATTGCCCAAATTTTTTTTGTGCTTTGGTATTTTAGAGAGATGTTGTACCCTACAAAGCCTTTTGCTTAGTCAGACAATGGGATGTGAGCAAAAATAATAGCAACAGCAAACTGAACTCTGAAGGTTGGCTTCATTTTAACCCAACTTTATGGTACATTGGTATTTCAATAAAATAATTGCTGAGTATAGGTTTCCTCAGCTGAATTTTGGAGTTGGGTTGCTATGATCAATTCCTCAAGAGGAGAAAAAAATGCGTTTATAGAGGTTTAATGCAGATTGTCACACAGAACACAGAAATAGATCTTAGAGTTTTTCATTTTCCTTGAGCTACTATAACCAAGAAGAGAACATCTCCAGTGGCAAAAAAAAAAAAAAAGAAATGCAAATTCTTCATAGGCATAGTAGTTTTATATACAAAACAAACTGATTTTAAGCAAGAACATCTGTGCAAACAAGATTGTGAAAGGTAATTTCAAGGCTACAAAGGAAGAGAAAGTATGTTGATTGGATTTTAAAATAGACATGTTAAATTTGCACACCTACTGAAATGTGAGGTGCATGACATAATTTAATAAGTTTATTTGATGAAGATTTGCAAAACACTTAACTAGAAAAAAAAGGTTTTTTTTTTTCTTCTTTTCCAATTTTGATGTTAGGGAATATGTGACAAGCAAATAAATAAAAAGAAAATATGGAAATGCCAATTTTTCAGTTTAGACATTTGCTTGAGAACCCACTATATGCTAAGCATATAAGCAGAAGATGTATTTTACTATCACTTGATTCCTTTCTCCAGAAAAGTATAATAAAGAAACATATAAGTAATTTATGGCATTTGTTGGGGAGAGGAAGTTACGGGTTTTCTGAAAACACAGATTGGGGCAGGTAAATTATGCCTCCAAAATCTGGAAGGTTCCCCACTGTAAACACTTTATTTTGAAAGAGGAGTCAAGGCTATTCTATAAAGAAGATGCAGGTGGTTTCTAGGAGGAGAAGTTTTGTATACAGAAACACAAAGGTATGAAACAGCAAAAATCTCTGTGAGAAACTGCAAGTGGCTGGTTATTCTGCTTTCTCTCAATATTCTTATTTCACATGGTACAGAGAATGCTCACAGTAAATGTAAAGGCTGAAAAATGTAGAAAATGGAGGGCCCAATTCAGGCAGCACTAACATCTAACAGGAATGCAGAAAAAATGCCAGTGAGGGCAACTGAGAAGAAATGGTCAGAGAAGTAGGAATACATAAGAGAATTGTACCCCAGTAAGTCAGAGTAGAATAAGATGCATAAAAAGATGAAGTGCTCTATAGGGTCACATACTGCCAAAGGATCAAATAGGTAAGAATAGAAGATCATAGCTGAATGTAAAAGTCAGAGGCCAGTGCTGAACTTTAAAAAAGAGTCTCAATGAAGTATTGGTGCACAAAGTTAGGTGGTAGGATATTGAAGAATGAATGGAAGGTGAGAAACTGCAGACTTACATTTGGGAGATAATGGAATAGGTCAGGAGGGATTTGGGCATGTTAACATAATGTGGGGAACAGCCAGGGAGAGGAAAAAATATAAAATACAAAAGAAAGAGAGGGTGATTAATAGGACCAGTTCCTTGTAGACGCTAGAAGGGATAATAGAAAATGTTTAACTGGAAGGGTCAGTAATGTGACGGAAGAAGGGGAAACTTCTGGACTTAAGAAGCAAGAGGCAGATTGCAGATGGGATCTGTCTGTTTAAGTTAGGGAAATACGTATTCCCAAACTTTAAATTCAATACATAAAAACATGCACAACAAACCAATCCCTTTCCTACCAAACCACAATTGTGGGATTTTCATTTTTATTATTTTTTGTACACTTAACTGTTTGTTTGATTGAATAAATAATGATGCTGTCAGCTAATGTGTACCTTGTAATTTTTCTTTTAAACAACAGTTTATTTTTAACTAGTCATAAAAATGTTAATCTTTCTTTGGATAGTTTGTAGTTAGTTTTCTGCATTTGTTCTCAGATTCATACATTCAAACATAAAAATAGCACAATAGTCCTGTCATGATGAAAAATAAAGATATGCATTAAATTTTACCTTTTTAGTATTAAAAATGCAGCCATGCTAAATCTTTCAGGACTTTATAACCTACATACACATTTTACTGGACATCCCCAATCCATCTGAGTATTCCTGGAGCAGCTCTGACTATAACTTTCATTCCTAGCAACTTCTCTGCTTGAAAATGATCAGATGAAAAGCTCATTAATGATGAAAATATAAACAAATTGGCATAATTCAACACATATCTTAAATGGGTTCATATTTAATGTATACCAATAACACAGCAAAACATAACTATTGAAGACTAGTGAAAATCAAGTGAATTTTCTTAAGTATTTACTAATTAAGATTTTAAGAAATAAATTCATTAAATTTTTGTTTAGCAAAGAAGCCTATTGTTTAGTAAACAAGGAATACTGTTAAACAGAAAAAGAGTAAATCTATTACAAAACTAGATGACATATCCTCCAGCAAGTCTCTTAATCTCTCCTATAGTGATATTTCCCATAGAGAATTTTAAGGTGGTAAAGGCATTCTTCTTAATAATTCATGCCACTTGCATCTCAAGCTTTTTGTTTTGGCAGCATAACCACTATGTAGAAGGTTGAATGAGCCATGTTTTAGTTACTCTGAACCAATAATTAGGCAACAGCCTATTTGGAAAACAAATTAATATATCTTCCAAATGCTACCAAGAAAAATCAGATCTGACTTTTCAAAATTTCTGTGACTCTTCAGGATAACTGGGCTCAAACAAAAACAAACAACAAACAAACAAACACAGCACCACTCAGTATCATCAGTGAGTTCTATTTTTAAGATATGTGATATTAAAAAGTAATTTAAACTATTTGGATCTCAATTCTCAATATGTACACTGAGGAATTGAATGAGATTATATTTGTCTCCATCCTGAAATATAATAAATTGTTTGTGTGCAAAACATTTATAATTTATGTTGAAGTGAATTTTTCTAAAATGCAAGATAGAAGCACAATTCTAAGCAAGCAATTCTAATCAATGTGTCATCTACTTGTGCCCACTGTGGTCTGTTTTTTATACTTCTTTTCCAGAATTATCAATAGACACAAGTCTTTATAAAAACTTTTGGGTTTGGATTAATTTTCCTGGAGTTCCTAATATTCTCAGAGTGCTGAAATACTTGTTAGCTGAATAAAGTTATTTATGCTAGCTCTATAAAGGCTTATGTGTTGGGGAGGTTTGCATCATTCACAGGAGTGTTGTGTGAGTGGCCTGGTCAGTCAGGTGGGAAGGGACATGGAGCAAGTGAGGTTGGAGAAGTAAGTAAGGTACAGATTACCCATATGTGTGACCTACAATACTAGAAAAATAAAAATCAATTTTGTAAATTTTTAGGAAAACTGACAGTATTTGAAATTCAGTATATTAATAGCATACTGAGTAATATATAATCTTCCTTTCCATAAAAAAATGTAACTGAATGTTATGGTAAGTTTAAACAAATAAAAATAAAACAAGAAAATAAATGTTAGAAGGAAAATGTAATTTATTTATGATGGGAAGAAAGCAGATGAGATCATATTTATGAACAAACCAGGACAATAATTGGGTCAGCGGCACTATTAGGTTCATGAGAGAGCTATCCACAGAATAGTGGATATCCACAGATAGAGGCCATGAAGCCTCATTGTGCCCAGCTAAAGTCTTTAATAACTGATGTTGAAATAAAGTTAAGTAATAGCCTTAGGGAAGGTCCTGATGGAGTATTTGGTCTGAATAAAGAAGCCTGCTAGACCCTATCTTTTAACTTTCATTATGGATCCAATAAGGAAACCCCAGAGATACCAACACCCAAGAGAGTAACACTTAAACACTCCACCTCCAGATAAAACAGGGTGATCTAAATATGGGTGGCAAATTGTTGACTATGACTTATAAAGAGAAACTTCTATAAGATTCATCAACTATAGACTGAATGTTTTATTCAATCTCAAGTTCATATGTTGAAATTCTAACCCCCAGTGTGTGATGGGGGTTAAAATTCTTATAAAAGAAGCTACAGAGAGCTCCCTTGCCTTCCGCCATGTGAGACTGTAATCAGAAGACAGCCATCTATCTATGGACCAGGAAGTGTGTTCTCACCAAACACCAAATTTTTTGGCACCTTGATCTTGGATTTCTGGCCTCCAGAACCGTGAGAAATAAATTTCTGTTATTTGTAAGTTACCAGTTTACGGTATTTAGTTACAGCAGCCTGAAAGAACTGAGACACTGTGTACTTGACAGAGCCCAAAATGAGTTCTCCCACAGAAGATAAAAGACTGAATTTTAAAATAAATAAGAAAAGTCATTTAAAAAACCAATAAACAAAAGATCTTGTATATTAATTATTTAAACTAATTCAAAGAACTTTGGATGAAATAAACTGCTATGACTACACCATTATTTGAGGGGAACAAAAGCAAGAAAGAGAAGACCAACTGAATAAATAGAACAACTAACAACAGAAAAAAAAATAAAAGTTAACATAAAGAGCAGAAAAAAATTAAAACACAATTCTAATAAGTATCTTTAGTGATATTTAAGAGAATATTACTCTCACAAAACAAGAAATTCAATAGAAAACATTAAAGGAATCAGAGAACATGTAAAATTTCTCAGAAATTAGCAAACTAATATTGAAATAAAAATAAAGTGGCTGACTGATAAAGTAAGCTGAATAACAAATTAATAATCCAAAAAATAGAGAAGTAAATTGTTGCTACCAGATCACAGTGAGAAAGAGATGGAAAATATGACCAAAATATAAAAAGAAACTTAGGGTAGAATTAGAAAGTTTGAAATCCAAAATATACCAATAGTGTATATTAAATTAAAATAGAGGAAAAATGGGTAGTGATTGTAGTATTATTATAAAAAATTTCTTAAGTAAAAGGCATAGATATACAGATTGATAAAATCACTATGTGCCAAGCATGGTGAGCAGAAACAATATACACGTTGATATATCCTGACAAAAAAAGATCCTTAATTTGGCATGTTGGTGGTCATTTATTAGCCCTAAAATACATTTTATCCAAGTACAATGAAGAAATTCCAAAAGCTTTAAGATAATCAAAATGAGGTTCATACCAAGTCTTTTGCTGGTGATTGTGATTGCTAGTTGACAATGAAGCAAAACATTAAATTTCTATGAAAAAATCCCTACAGCTAGAACTTCATTGCCAACTCTGTCAGGCCATCAAATGGGTCCTCTTAGATTCCTTACACCCATGTGTAACCATCACAGTAATCTCAGCCTGAAATAGATCAGCCAGGCACACCTCAAGCTGGAGGCTGCTCACCAATTACAGACTGGAATAAAACAAAGAGGTCTGCTTTCCTCAATTGCTTCCTAGAACAGGTGATGGAATCTAAAAGTGCAGATGAGTTATCTTCCCTCAGGACAAACTTTGACTAAGGAAAGAAATGAGACAAGAGGAAGAGCCTAATAATAAACTTGCCCCCACCTCTTTCTTCTGATGGCCTGTTTTGAGTCACAGTTTGATGTACTCGCAAAGACAGCATCTGTGTATCTTTGCTGCTAGTTATGATGCCTATGAATTTGCTTTTTATTCCTTCTTGCTGCCTGGGATTGCATTTGCACGTAAGTCTTGGCTCATGCTCTATTTTTTCTGGGAAACCTGATCCAAGACACCAGCCTATTTATCAAGTGTGACATCAAATAATTTTATGTAAGAAAGCACCTAGAGTTTTATGATTTGCACTTTGACTTTTTTAAAGAGTGCTTTTGAGGAGAAACTATATCAAAGTACAACAGCAACAACAAAAATTAAAGAAAAAAAAAGACATTCTGTTTGGAAAATAGTGAAAATAACTCTTAAGTGCAAAGAAAGGAAATGCCAGTTAGCCAACTGTTTTACATACATAGAGCACATTTGATATTAAGTATAATAGGAAGTCAGAAAAGCCCATGAAAAATATCTTCAAGAAGAAAATATTTTTAATTATATAAACAGTATTCTAATCTGGAATATTTTAGTAAATAAAAGAAAGGTAGTTTATAACTTAGAGATTAATAAAAATCTGTACATGACTCCAACGTTTTAGAACACAAAAAAGGCATGATTTTGATTAATGTGTGGAGTATATTTTAAAATAATAGATTGAAACCTGATGTTTAATAATTATGTTCAGGTATCATAGTTTTAGGGGCATATATTACATTTGCATTATTTTGTGTCAAAATACTAGTTGAGGTAGTATGTATGATAATATACTACATTCTGTTTACTATATATTACTTCAGAAAGAACCAGTAGAAAAATCAAAGAATAATAATGGTGGTTTGTAGAAAAGAAATAATCTCTTATGGGTCTTTGTAGTCAGAATTAAAAAAACAGAAATCAAATATGAAAATCTCTGAGATGTTAAAAATATTTTATAGTAACTGAGGTCAGAAAATACAGAGAGAAAACAAATTAGAGGGAGGTGCAGGCACACCAATTTTCTCATCGCATAGCAGAGCCTCTACACAGAGAGTAACAAGTTAATGTAACTAAAACTAAACTCATGAATCAATAAATCAAAGTATTATCCTATTATTGACAGGTTTAGAAATGATAACTAAAAGAATTTAAAATAATAATGTAAACATCAAGAGGTGCATCTGCATATGGAACATATTCTAATATGGACCACATTCTTGACCATAAAGCAGATCTCAATAAATTCCAAAATTTGAAATCATACTGATATGGTTTGGATTTGTGCCCCTGCCCAAATCTCATGTCAAACTGTAATTCCCAGTGTTGGAGGAGAGGCCTGGTGGGAGATGATTGGATTATGGGGGCAGATATCCCCTTCCCCTTAATGTTCTCATGATAGTGAGTGAGTTCTGACAAGATCTGGTTGTTTAAAAGTGTGTAGCATCCCCACCTTTCAGCTCTTCTTCCTTTCCCAGCCGTGTAGGACATGCTTCCTTCCTCTTCGCCTTCTCTCATGATGGTAAGTTTTCATGAGTCCTCCCCAGCCATGCTTCCTGTACAGCCTGTGGAACTATGAGCCAATTAAACTTCTTTTCTTTATAAATTACCCAATCTCAGGTGGCTATTTATAGCAATGCGAGAAGAGACTAATACTCATACCAATTATACATTCAGACCACAGTTGAACAAAAATACAAACCAGTACCAAGAGGATCCCTCAAAATCACACAATTACATGGAAATCAGAAAACTTGCTCCTGAATGATTTTCAGGTAAATAATGAAATTAAGACATAAATTTTAAAAATATTTGAAATAAATGAAAACAGAGACACAACATACTAAAATGTCTAGGACACAGCTAAAGCACTGTTAAGATGAAATTTTATAGCACTAAACACCTACACCAAGAAGTTAGAAAGATCTCAAATTAACAATCTAGCATTGCACCTGGAGGAACTAGGAAAACAAGAACAAATTAAACCCACAGCTAGACAAAGAAAAGAAATAATGAAAATCAGAGCATAACTGAATGAAATTGAGATCCAAAAATCCATAAAACTATGAACAAAACCAGACCTGGTTCTTTGAAAGGACAAACAAGATTGATTAGCAAAGAAAAAAAAAAGATCCAAATAAGCACAATCAGAAATGATAAAGGTTACATTACAGCAAATCCCTCAGAAATACAAAAAAAAAAAACCCCTAAGACTATTTTGAACACCTCTATTCACAAAATATAGAGAATCACGATGAAATGGTTACATTTTTAGAAACACACAACTTCCCAAAACTGAGTCAGAAAGATATCAAAACACTGAATAGACAAATATCGAGTTCTGAAATTGAATCAGTAATAAAAATCCTACCAACCAGAAAGAGCCCTGGACTAGATGGATTCATAGCTGAATTCTACCAAATGTACAAAGAAGAACTGGCACCAATGTACTGAAACTATTCAAAAAAACTGAGGAGGAATGACTCCTCTCTAACTCATTCTATGGAGCTACAGTCACACTGATACCAAAATCTGGCAAAGGCACAACAAAAACAAAAAAACACTACAGGCCAATATCCCTGATGAGCACAGACCCAAATATCCTCAACAAAATACTAACAAACTGAATCCAGCAGCACATCTAAAAGTTAATTCACCACAATTAAGTAGGCTTTATTCTTGGAATGCAGGGCTGGTTCAACAAACACAAACCAATAAATTTGATTCACCACATAAACAGAATTAAAAACAAAAACCATATGATTATCTCAATAGATGCAGAAAAAGCTTTTGATAAAATTCAACATCCTTTCATGATTAAAAAAAACCCTCAACTAACCTAGGGACTGAAGAACATACCTCAAAATAATAAGAACCATCTATGACAAACCCACAGCCAATATCATATTGAATGGACAAAAGCTGGAAGCATTCTACTTAAGAACTAAAGCAAGACAAGCATGCCCACTCTTACTACTTCTATTCAACTTAGTTTTGGAACTCTTAGCCAGAGCAATCAAGCAAGAGAAAGAAATAAAAGGCATTCAAATAGGAAAAGAAAAAGTCTAATTATCTCTTTATTAATGATATGATTCTGTACCTAAAAAACCCTAAAGACTCTGCCAAAAGGCTTTTAGAACTGACAAAAAAACTTCAGTAAAGTTTCAGGATACAAAATCTATGTACAAAAATCAGTTGTATTTCTAGGCACCAATAATGTTCACACTGAGAGCCAAATGAAGAACACAATCCCATTTACAGTATCTGCACACATACCCACATGCACACAAAAATCCTAGTAATTCATCTAACCAAGGAGGTGCAAGATCTCTACAAGGAGAGCTCCAAAACACTGCTGAAAGAAATCACAGATGATACAATGGGAAAAACTATCCCATGCTCATGGATCAAAAGAATCAATATTGTTAATACGGCCATACTGCCCAAAGCAATGTACAGATTCAGCACTATTCTCATCAAACTACCAATGTCGTTTTTCACAGAATCAGGAAACATGATTCTAAAATTCACAAGGAACCAAAAATGAGCCAAATAGACAAAGCAATCCTAAGCAAAAAGAACAAAGCTGGAGACATTTCCTGACTTCAAACTATTCTATAAGGCTACAGTAACCAAAACAGCATGGTACTGGTACAAAAATTAGACACATAGATCAATGGAGCAAGAGAGAAAACTAGAAACAAAACTGCATATCCACAAATATCTGATCTTCAACAAAGTCTACAATAACAAGCAATGAAGAAAGGACTCTCTATTCAATAAATGGTGCTGGGAAAATGATCTAGACATATGCAGAAGAAGATAACTCAACCCCTACTCTTACTACTTTTAACTATAAAAAATTAACTCAAAATGGATTAAATATTTAAATGTAAAACCTCAAACTATAAAAACCCTAGAGAAAAAACCTGAAAAACACCATTATGGACATAGGCTTTGGCAAATAATTTATGACTAGGCCCTGAAAAGCAATTGCAATACAAACAAAAATGGCCAAGTGGTACCTAATTATACTAAAAAGTTTCTGCACAGCAAAAGAAACTATCAACAGAATAAACAGACAATCTACAAAATAGGAAAAATATTCACAAACTATCTCTTCAACAGAGGGTTAATATCCATAATCAATAAGGAAATTAAACAATTCATCAAGCAAAAACCAATAACCCTATTAAAAATGGGCAAAGAACAGGAACAGACACTTCGCTAAAGATGACACACAAGTTGCCCACAAACACACGAAAAAATGCTCAACATTATTCATCATAGAGAAACCCAAATCAAAGCCACAATAAGATAACACCTCACCCCAGTGAAAATGGCTATTAATTAAGAAGTCTAAAAATTACAGATGTTGGGAAGGTTATAGAGAAAAAGCTGCTTATACACTGTTGGCAAAAATGTAAATTAGTTCAGCCATTATGGGAAGCAGTCTGGAGAATTCTCAAATAACTTAAAACAGAACTACCATTTGGTCCAACAATACCATTCCTGGATATATATCCAAGGGAAAATAAATCATTCTCCCAAAAAGACACATGCACTCTTATGTTTATCACAGCACTTTTCATAAATAGCAAAGACGTAGAATCAAACTAGACGTCCATCAGTGGGGGGGGTTAGGTAAAGAAAATGTGGTACATTTACACCATGGAATACTACACAGCCATAAAGAAGAATGTCTTTACACCTTTGTAATATTTCATGGTGTAATGATTGTGTAGTATTCCATGTCCTTTGAAGAAACATGGATGCAGCTGGACGCCATTATCCTAAGTGAATTAACACAGGAACAGGGTGTCAAATACCCTATGCTCTCACTGATAAGTGAAAGTTAAATATTGAGTATGCATGGACATAAAGGTGGAAACAATACAGAATGGGGACCACTAGAGAGGGGAGGGTGGGAGGGAGACAAGGGTAAAAAACTGCTTGTCAGGTACTATGCTTATTACCTAGTGACAGGATCATTTATACACCAAACCTCAGTGACACAATTTACCCAGGTTGCAATCCTGCATATATACCTCCTGAATCTAAAATAAAATTTAATGAATGAAACAGGTTTCAAAATCACAATAGCAAGAAAAATATCAGAAGTTGGATGTGGGAAAAAATTAGTAAGTAGTATAATTTTGCCAATTATCTTATTTTTAAAAATGAGAGTTAAAGTAGACTTCTGAAAATAAGTTGATAAACAGACATATAAAGTTTTATTTGTATTTATGGTTAAAATGAGATAATAAAACTAAAATTGCTTAAAAACAATTATTCCTGAAGTACGAGGCTGGGCAATAGAGGAAGGATATTTAAGATTTTCTTTAAATATTATTTAGTGTTGTTTGAGTTATGACTTTCCTAAATAAAATGACTTTTTTTTCTGATCTAAGAAGAAATATTTGCCATCTTGGTCATCTGGTGAATGTATTGGGGAAAAGGGTTTAATAGAAAGAGACAAAGTTTGATGGCATTTTGATAATTAAGGTGAGAGATGCTAAGAGTCTGAAATTTAAAAAGTAGCAGTTTGTTCATGTATAGATGAAAAGTTTTATAGATATGAAATGAGAACATATTTGATAATCAGAGGTTTGAAATACAAACTAAGAATCCAAAGATACTTTTACATTTTCTATCATGACAGGCTTGAAGGTCTCTGTGCCATCATCCTAGATAAATAAGGGATTCACCAGGAAGAATATATATTGATGTATTGATGGTGGTTATGAGGGAGGCAAAGCAAATAGTTCCGTTTTATCTTAGCTAGTTTCGACCTTGCAACTAGAAATATCTCTGAGCATTTAAGCAATGAAGCAATGGAATGCATGATTCTGGAGTTCAGATCTTATTTTAAGATTTACCTTTGATGGCCATAAAATATTTGTGGATATTAAAAACTAAACTAATGAAGGAAATCACTTTTAGTGACAACGTGATGTATTTAAGCAGAGTTAAGTACAGAGCACTGAGTGACACCTACTTTTGAATAGATGGGCATAAAAGAGTTATCCTAAGTGGTAATACACTTTGAAGCAGTGATCACAGAAGAAACCAGGAAGTCACTCCTGGTTTCAAAACTTGGAGGGAAAAAAGACTGTTGAATAGGAAAGAATACAGTCACATGAGACTAACAGGAAGAGTGAGAGATATCCAATGTTTTTGGCTTATTATTGATTGATTATATGGAGTGTCATTGGAATGAACAGACATTCACTGGTGCAAGAAAAACGTGTTGACAAAGTAAATAGGAAGAACATAAAGGGCTTGATTTTGAAAATTATAAAAAATAGAAACAATAGAAATGATTATCTATTTATATGCTGAAGAAAAGAAAGCTAATGCTAATTGACGACAGGAATTGAAATTACCTAAGTGAAAATGTGGTGAAAATAAGCCTATAGGAGACCAGGAAGGTAACATTTGACCCACATGTCCAAGAATCACCTTGACTAATAGGACATGTCTTTTTCTCTGAGACTCGTAGGAAAGAAGTACGGATATTATTGAGGGGATAATACTTTGTTGTTTTGCATTTGAAATAATGTATCTCTAATATCTTACATTTTCTTAATTCTACTGGAGACAATAGCAAGTGCTAAGTCATATGAAACAAGATTTGGAATAGCAATGATTGAATAATTTGGTTACAGATATGTCAAAAGTTTAGGATAGTTTCTCTGGGGAATTGAAGTGAAACTACCTAGTATTATGTTTGAGGAATTCTGAGCTAATAATCCAGTTGCGATTATGGATCACATATTGTTGGTGACAACTTGACAGATATGAAAGTTTGTACTGTAGTGTGCTACAGTTCAGCTGTTGGAGTGGGAAAAATGGGATTGTTCTAGAGCCTGCTTTTGCAGGACCAATGTGGTGAGAAGAAGGCAAAGATTTAAGGATACTGAGAGGAAAATGTATGTGAATGTCTTGCAGGTTGTAGTTTGAAGATGGATGGAAGCCAAATGAGAAATGTTGATGGTTTGAGAGAAAATAAAGAGTTGAAACACTGACCATTTTCTACAGGTGGAAGAGATGCTCTGATAGTAAGGAATTAAAGATAAAATATTCTGGTGAAGGAATAAAATAAATAGCATTTATTATTCCAGAGCAAGAATGTTTCCTGATGTTCATTATATTGAGGAAATGGTCAGCAGAATGGGTAACAGCACTTGAGTGAAGATTAACTGTGTTAGTGTTTCAAAATGAATAAATTTTGAGATGGCTGTATTGGATGGGTTTTCTACCAAGATGTTGAAAGCTCCTAAGATTTAAGTAAAATGATATATGGAAACTTTCTTGACACACAATTGGTATTCAGCAAATACTCCTTTGAGTGTGATAAAATGACTTTCAAGTATTAAATTGTCACAAATAGTAAATGTTGTAGAAATGTACATTAGTCTTCTGCTGGTATCTTAGTATCAGTTAAGAAGAAACCTACAATTCAGTGAAAACATCTGTATCTACCCTCTCAAAATGGAGTGGAAAGAAAAAAATACTCAAAAATTTAGGTGAAGGCATGAACATTTTGCCTACAGTAGTTAATTTATGCAAAGAGTCTACAAGCTACTGTTTCCCAGATTTCCCACCATTTTTTTTACCTGATTTTAATCTTGTAGAAGTAACTTTAATTCAATTTTTAATTTTAGCCTGAAATTAGTGAATTTTGGTTGAAGTTGCATTTGTTTTACTGTGCTTATACTGTGTCTTTTCCATAAAATTAGAATATGTTTTGCCACTTGTTTCACCCAGACATATTGAAGGAAGATTTATAAAACATTAAAAACATTATAAAGATTTTTATAAATTCAAATGAAACTCCATGTGCATCTTTTTTGTGAATATGTTCTTTACATTTTACATATTTTCCAATGTCTCTTACTTCTACTTTTCAATCACACATATGTTGATCATTAAAATGTATAATGCATTCTAATGATCATACTTTGGGTTTTTCAAGCCAGAAGAACAGAATAAAAGCTATATTGCAAATGACTACATGTACTGCTATGAAAGTTGAGTATTTTTTTTTTATTCAAGCTTGTAATTATTTGACTTAGACCATTTAAATCACTATTAAGAAAATGGGGTGGAAGATTAAAAATTATCTGATACATTTATACTGCTTAAACAACAAACAATTCATATCACTCAGAAGAAAATTACACCTGTCTTCTTAATAGCCGCCTGGGTCCATGAATTATTCAGATGACAGGCCAGATGCTGTCACTTAATGGACACAGCCTATACTGGTAGTTTTTCAGGTAGAGCCGTAGGGAGTAAGGGTTCATATTCAATGAGGATACCATTATTAAAGTACCATTTACTCCTCAACTTCTTTCACTCCCTTACTCCCACTTTGACACATAAATTCATTGTACCTTTCTTTATCTGTTGGACTGTGAGAATTTTAGTCCCAAGGACAATTTTTCAAATGTTATCAGTGATTGAAAACAAGTGGTTATAATGAAAGTAGATTTGCAATCTTCAGTCTAGCATTTACAGTTTTGAATGCTATAATTATGAAACCACCCGTGTGTGTGCTTTCACAATATATTACGACCGAAGATTGCATTCCAAGTAAAGATTATTCCCCAGGATAAGGGTTTAAAACATGATTTTTCTCCTTTTCCTCTTCACTATATTCCAAATCAGAGTTTGGCCCAAAATAAGCCAACAAGGACTTTAGAAGAAATCTCCATTCACTGAAAGTAGTCCATTAGCATTTCTGTTGCTACTGATGTGTTGCTCCATAACTTTGCCCATTGATAAAAAATGCTTACTGTGGAGTAGATAGGGGATATGGTAGTGAGGTAAGGGTCTCAACACACATTCAAAAAGCAAGCATGGTGTGCATGCTTCTATACAGGAGTGGCTGTGATATTAGGCCCTTCACCCACCAGACACTTTAAAACATGACATTTTTCATCATCCTATTCCAAATGTTTACTCTAGTAACGAGCACTGTCAAATGCAAAGTGTGGTGGGACTAACGTCAGTGTTGTTAGAGAACTATCATTTCACATACATGTCATGTCCTCATGGAGAGTGGTTGGGTGAGTGTTTGACTTCTTTCTCATTGAACTACCATAGGCAATGATCATTTAAATTGTCCTTTTATTCACTAATGTGTTTAAAAAGGGAATCCAAAGACAGAGATAACAGTGAAACTCTCTGGTATAGACTGGATTAACTTTCAGGCAGTTTTTTTATATTCCATGTGCTCAAATGCTGGTAAACCAGGTTTTTTTTTTTTTTGGTGCCCACTTATTAAGTATTTTTTTAATTATCTGGAGCAAACTGAGGAGACAAATAATCTAAAAGAGAGAGAGAGAAAGAAAGGAAACTATATATTATACTGCATAGCCTTTCTGTGTGGTAGATTTTTGTGACACAGATTCAGAATATTCACTTTTAAAGTTCATGTTATTTTGTCTATGATATTTTTACCTTGAGAATTTTCCAGTTTAGTTAAATATGTAAATCCAATCCCTGCCTTTCTGCATGTGTTTTTTGTGTGCTGTTTGCTATCTCTTGTACTAATACACATTTAAATTGCTTCCAAACTCATGTTAATAAACACACAAATCATGTGGTAGAATTGAAAAAAACTCCAAAACTGAAGAAAGTAAACTTGTGCTAGAATTTCATTCCCACAATTGAGAAAACCCACCTTTTCTCTTGTTCTACCATGAACACTCTCTCCAGATTCTCCCAAGCACTCTGTCTTCTCCTTTCTCCTAGTTTTCCTCATAAGATGTGCAAACCCAGCATCCTGAGTATCCCCGGGTAGGCTGTGCCATCTGGTGTCATTAAGAACAAGGAAGCACTGTTCATCCGGGAGAGCAATCAGACATTTTATGCTGCTGCAGCTGTCATCCCAGCATTGTGGCTTCCTGCCATCATGGCTGCAGGGGATAACTTTGGCTCTAGGAGGACTGGCATCCCTGGAAGAGGATGACATCTCACACACAGGGCCCCCCCTACTCCCCACCCCTTGCTTTGGACAGCTGGTTCCAACACTTGGCAGACGGATACAGATCACAATGAAGTCTAGGCAACCAACATAATTTCTCAGTTTGAGGATTCTGGTTCCTTAAATTTTGGGAACCTCACCAAAACTGATTTGATCTTCTTGTTCCCAATATAGCTTAGCCATTGACAAATTACACAGATCTTAAGGTCCACTGCATGTCAAAACTTTAGTTCTCTATCATCTCCGCAGGCTCAGGGACTCCTAAGTTGGCTTGAGCTTTGAGATGTCCTTGCCGTCCAACTGTACATGGCAGGCTTAGGGACGTGGTTTCCTTAGTTCCAGGGTTTCCTCAAAGGTGCAGAATTAAGGAGAGAGAGCAGTTATGGAAGTGATGCTTAGGGAGAAAATCTTAAAATTCCTACCACCTGGGCAGCCAGAGACACATCTGGGTTCCAAAAGTGCAAGGTGGGAGCTTCCACAATGGGAATTCTTTCCAACAGATAACACAATGTTTAGAATATGTGATTGTTTCTTTGCCAAAACATTTTTTAAGCAATTAGGACTTATAGAGCTTTCTGCTTATTATCAAATAAGAGATTCAAGCCTCTTCTTTGTGACCGCACTTTAAAAATAAGATACAAAGGCTGAATATCCCCACAGTCTTAGAGTCCCTATGGAGTAATGGTACTTATTCAAAGGCTCTCAAGCCCCATGTGGCTCTTGCATAAGCTCTTCAAGTACTCTTATTTTCATACAAGAATACTGTATTATTCTAGACTCCACAGGGATGACGTAATCTAGTGGCTCCAGGGGAAGCAGTGATTGCAAATGAGGCCAGAGTTAGATGACACAGAGACACTGCATATTAGATCAGGAGGCTGTCCCAATTCCAGAATTAGAGACTACTGCTAAGAAGAAATGAGAAATATGCATCTGTGCATGGGCAGCTGTTTGTATACAGTGCTGTCATATTTTGTGAATATCAGTTGTTTTACTAGATGTTTCTCTACAGTTGATAGTTATGTAACTTGAATAATATAAAACCTGTATAATTACTTTATCTGTTAGACAAATATGTAGATTTTGTTGATTAGATATATTATAAAGCAGGTAATCTTTCACTTCGGAAGCCATTTAAATAAAACTCCGTTCATGTGATCAAGTAAGGCCACTGGCTTTTTTCTTATTTTTGTTTTCTTTTTAAGTTATGAAGCAAGCAAGAAGAGAAGATAATTTGTTCTGCAGGTCCAATTGCTGGCTATGTGATTTAGGAAAGTAGGATAATTTCTCTTAAGATGACAGATTAAGTAATTGAAACAAATTTAAATTCATTACACTAAAACAGGAAACTTACAGCAAAAAAATCAGAAATGAAAGCATTTTGGAATTCCTAATGGTTTTGAGAAATCTCAAGCTACACTGCATAGACTGTGGTTCTCTGTAGATGATGGCTGTTGTACTGCTCAGTATCTTTTACCTTTATTCTTTTTTATCTTTCTTTTTAAATTTCAGCCTAAAAAGAGGCTTTTCAACTAGAACAAGTTACATCCGCATGAAAGTACTCTTGAATCAAAATGTCCACAATTTACTTCCAGAGAATTTGAACCTCATCATTTATATGTTCAAGTTTTCTGTTCTTTGTTACAGAAAAAACAGTTAGCTATGGATGGAAACAACACTTTTACATTAAATCAAAAGACTTCTTTTTCCCCATCTTTTATTTGCACCCCTCACTTGGTCCTCAAAAATGACCTTTCTCTGCTAGTCTACCTTCAAGACTGATAGGTTGGATATTTCCTGCTAGTAAGTTTTTTGGAAAACAGAAATTTTTTATTTATGAAAAACTGTTTATATTTAATTCCTTCCAATTTTTATTCAGAAGAAGGTACAGCAAGGAATCAATTTGACTATTTAATAGTTAAGTCATGAATGATTGGTTGGTTAAAAGATTTGCTAAGAGGAGACTGGTGTTTATTTGGATTGGAAAATAAAAAATTTTCAAGAAATAGAAATCCAGTAAGAATAAATTAAGCAAAACAAGTGAATAAAATTTAAATGATGCAATTTTAAAAAATTTATGAGGTTACAGGTGTGTCTCATGGAACTTAAGTACAGAAATGTAACCTAGATTCTTAGCCGCAATAGGAGAATATCATCAAGATGAAAGATAACATTTATTCTTTATTTTTCATCTTTCTCTCTTTATTCTTTCTATAAGATTCCTCTGCTTTTCATTCTACATGACAAGCAAACGATAATCACTTCACAGTTTTTAATTTAACTCTTCTTTCAAGAAGCCAGTCTAGAATAAACTAGAATGCCTTAGCACAGTTTAAAATTGCCAGATGATGAAATCTAATTGGGCTGTTTGGATCAGGGATCCAACTCTGGTCTCTTCATCAGTGGCTGAGGGCAGGGAATATTCATAGCAGGCAAACATACCTGTGCTCTAGACAGCCCAAAGAAACTAGGCCAACCCTGCCCACTCCCCAAGTTTCCTATTACTTAAAATCCAAATACTACTAGACATAATTTGTTTGTACAGCTAGGAGGGTGGCTAATTCATGCTCAGATTCAAATCCATGTGCAAGCTATCCTTGAAAACACTAATATTAACTTGGCTTTCTCCATTCAATCTAAATATAATGAAATGTAAACTCCAAAGAGATAGGAGTTAGTGTTCGGGTTCGTGTCTTATCTTTTCTGAAGGACATAGACCCACAAAAGGGAACTTTATATCACTAATCATTTCATGTATTGTGTCTGGAATTGGTTCCTTCTGGTGGGTTCTTGGTCTCGCTGACTTCAAGAATGAAGCCACAGACCCTCACAGTGAATGTCACAGTTCTTAAAAATGGTGCGTCTGGAGTTTTTTCCTTCTGGTGGGTTCATGGCCTAGCTTGACTTCAGAAGTGAAGCCACAGACCTTCGCAGTGAGTATTACAGCTTACAAAGGTAGTGCAGCCCCAAACAGTGAGCAGCAGCAAGATTTATTGTGAAGAGCGAAAGAACAAACCTTCTACAGCATTGAAGGAGACACCAATGGGTTGCCACTGTTGGCTCTGGTGGCCAGCTTTTATTCCCTTATTTGGCCCCACCCACATACTGCTGATTGGTCCATTTTACAGAGTGCTGATTGGTCCGTTTTTACAGAGTGCTGATTGGTGCATTTATAAACCTTTAGCTAGAGACAGAGCACTGATTGGTGCATTTTTACAGAGTGCTGATTGGTGTGTTTACAAACCTTTAGCTAGACACAGAGCGCTGACTGGTGTGTTTACAGTCCTTTAGCTAGACAGAAAAGTTCTCCAAGTCCCCACCCCACCCAGAGGCCCAGCCGGCTTCACTCTCAGTTTCATTACAGAAAATCAAGATACACTCTCAGCTTAAATTTAATTTAGCTTTAATTAAGATATACATTTTTTCTTCCAGTGTAGTACCTATTGGATTACTGACAAAAATGTATGTGGATATCCCTAATAATAGTTCCTATAGTAGTTCATTCTGTGAAATTCAAACAAATTTTGCTTTAAAACTCCTTTATAAACTCTTTATTCTCTTGACAATAATGTATTCATCCTCTAATATGTGCTAGGCATAGTTTTTGCGACTTTTTTCAGAAATGTTTAAAACAAAGCCCAATCCACATGAAGTTTACCTTGAAGTGGGGGGTGATGGACCAGAGAAATATAAACTTGCAAATAAACAGAGTTCATTAAGTGATGATAAATCACTTCACTGCGTCGAGGCCTAAAGCAAGTTAGAGATTTGGAGCAACAACATGGGTGAGGTGTTATTGGTATAGGTGGGTCAGGAACCACCTGTCTGTAGAGGGAGGAGACCTCTGAGCACAGAGCTGGAGCAAGCTGGGAATAGAGTCAAAGGGATCTCAGGTAACAGCATGGACAAAGGCCCTGCAGCAGGACAGTATTTGTTGTTGAGGGGAACTGAGACCAGTGTGTGTGGGAGTAGACTGAGTGAAAGGAGAAGAGAGTGGTGGGAGATGAATGTTGAGAGTGGTAATAGGAAGGGAAGGGGCTTAAAAAACTATAGTATGTGGAAAGTACTTTGGAATTAATGAAGTGTGTGAAAAAAACAGAGGATTTTGAGCAGCGAAGTGATAGAATTTAACTACTGTTTGACTAACAGCCTTTAGTGGAGTTAAGTTAATGATGCCAGTTAGGTCTTTGAACTACTGAGAAAGTGCAGGTTAGAGATGATGATGGTTTGGAGTAAGCAGGAAGTAGTGAAGATTGCAAGGAGTTTTTAAGTTCCATATAAAAATGTACCTGATAAAAGTGGTTGTAGGATCTCCCCAGGTTCCCCCACCATCTTGTGTCCTGACCGAAAATCGCAAATCACTCAGTGCCTTAAGTGCTCTGTGACCCAGCCAGGTGCAAGTTTTCCCAGCAGGCTTGAAAATTCCGAGGCACTGATAAAGGCATTTAGATTGTTGCCTGAAACAGTGAAAGAAACTGGTCTAGGCCCTGAGCCAAATTCATTCAACTCTCATCAAAACTCCATACTCTGATTTCCTTGCCATGGACGTATCAGAGTAGACATAAATCCCTTTTTCCTTGCCATCTGTAGTGAGGAATGCTGCAGTACTCTGTAAGTGTCCTTAATAAATGCTTTGGTCTAATCGCCTGGTGCTTAGCAATCTTTCTTTGGAATTCTAATCAGGGCCATCTCAGGATGGTTTGGGGCACTCCCTTGTGGGAACTCCCCTGCTGCTGACTTTAGGTGACTCCAGCCACTGCAGGTTCAGCAGGATGAAATAGTGTTGCAGGTTGTGAGGGAAACAACGTGCATAAGGATGTAACCAGGAATTTTAGCTTGAGCAACTAGTAGAAAAGAAATTGTATTTACTGAGATGAAAGAAAATGAGTACAGAGCAGGTTTTGAAGAAAGTGGAGAAACGTGTTGGGTTATAGCTGGCACTTCGATTTGTAAGCAAGTACATACATCCCTATTAACAATATTACAGTGAATAATCTATATTTGCAATGAACATTTGTAGAAAACAATAGGATTTAAATGCTGTAAGTGGCAATTAACATTAATAGCTATTGGAAAAATACTGTAGGAAACTTTTATTTTTTAAGATTTAAAATGCTATTTGTAATGCCACTGCTTAAAATGAAGTGTCCTGATGCAGAAAGTGAATACTTTTTTTTTTTTTTTTTTCACATTCAGGAATCTAAGAAAATGTAAGCTTTAACAAAGTTTTTTGTGTTATTTTTTCTTCTGAACTCTATAAATAAATTCAGATTTGTTTTTTCTTTTCATCAGGACACCTGCATTTTAATTATGCCTTCTTGGTATAAAAGATCTCTCCTTCGGAGTGAATGCAGCTTTCCTTTTATGTTTTCTCTCAATGCCCCAGACTCTAAAGTGGTTTAGGGACCAGGTAGGTAACACAAGAGAGAGTAGTGGGATGTCTAGTAAACTGTGGACAGATAAAATTTGTGGCTATGAGTCAGTTTTGGTCAATTGTTGCCATTTACAGAATAGGGGCACGTATTGTAGCCAGGCCTTCTAATTTTATAAAAGAAAATAAATCTATATATTAAAATCTATATAGATTTTATAAGAATCTTTATAAAATTTATATTTTAAAATCTATATATAAAATATATGTAGATTTTATATAAAACAGATTTAATAAAACATCTGTATTTTAACATCTATATATTAAAATCTATGTAGAATTTATATAGAGATTTTAATATATAGGTTTATTATGTATATATAAATGTCTCAATATTTAAAAGTTAGCACCGTTTTAAAAACATTGTAAGACCAAAACAAAACATGCTAAATTCAGTCTCTGATAAGTCAATTAGTAATACCTGCTGTAAATTGGTACCTGCATTTACTCCTAGCCCCTCACAGAATATTGATTCCCTCAGTACTGCTATCAATATTCATTGTACATTACCAAAAGAAAAAAAAAAACCCTTAATGATTAAATGTATTCTCATTAATAGGTGAATGGTTTATTCTAGATGGGGATCTGTACCTAAAACCTTAGAGTTATGATGACAGAGTCCAATGCATAACCCAAATGGTTAACATTCCTTTAGCAATTTTATGTGTCAGACACCACTATACAAAGAGACTTATTACATCATATCTTAATCCTGAAAATTAAGAAACCTAAAAGCTAAATGTCTCTCTGCAGAGTATATGACTAGAAAATAGTAGAGCTGGGCTTTGAATAAAATATGCCTAAATCCCAGATGTGTAACTGCTATGCAATATTGCCCCAAAAAGATTTAAAATGTCCAACTTTTACAGACTTTTTACCAAGCGGTTTAATGTAACATGTGCTCTATTTTGCTCTTACAATTATCTGATTACATTGTGTACTGTTTTCCTGATAATGGCTTTCCCTAATCTTAGCACCTAAGATACGAAGGAGCTGCTTTGCTGTAACCAAAGGCTAGAGTGGTAAGGTGGTGGGTGACTTTACATTTGAAAGGGTCTTGAATGGCTAAAGAACAATCTGTTTTTATTTAAAGACTTCCAAGTAGGCATTTTACTTCAATACACTTCTAAAGCTATGATTTCATTAGAGTTGGGGTCCTAAATTAATAGGCCTTTCTTGTTTTCTCCTTCTTCTTCATAGGCAATAATCTTAAAGACCATGTTCTTTGGAAGCTAGTGTTGCTAAATTTTTCTTAAAAGTAAGCAGTTCTGTTCTCATTCTGCTTTTCTGTTTGTTTGTTTTTTCTTTTTTTATTCTTTTATTCTTTTTTTTCTTTTTTTAATATTATTATTACACTTTAAGTGTTAGGGTACATGTGCACAACGTGCAGGTGTGTTACATATGTATACATGTGCCATGTTGGTGTGCTGCACCCATTAACTCGTCATTTAACATTAGGTATATCTCCTAATACTATCCCTCCCCGCTCCCCCCACCCCACAACATTCCCCGGAGTGTGATAGCTCCTCATTCTGCTTTTCAATTTTGCCTTCCAGGCAAGTGGAATGTGAAACAAAAATTTAACATTTTCCCTTATGCAAGAACATACTCTTCCATATAAATTTTTGTAATTTTTTGAAACTTGTCATTACACAAAACTTTATATATAATATGTAGGCAGGTTTTAAAGAATAGTAAAATTTAAAAAAGCATAGATGTGTATTCATCACACAGTCTAAATGCTGTAAATTACTAGTACATACTTAGAATCCCTATGTGTGCTTAAATAATTGCATCCTTCTGTCTACCAATTACTACCCACTCATTCCCCAAGAAATAACCACTATGCCAACCTTTGTGTTAATCACTGTTACTATTTATAGATTTATGTTGTATGTATACTTAAATAGCATATTATTAACTGTTGCCTATTTTTGAAATTTATATAACAATATTGCATATATTCTTCTATGAATTTCTTTTTACTCAGTATTAGTTTTGGACATTTAGCCATGTTGATGCATGTGGTTGTACTTCATCTTCATTGAGGTATAATGTTCTATTGTATGTCTCTTTTGATATTTTTTATTCTGAATGGACTCTTGGTTTGTTTTCATTATTTTACTATTATAAACAATGCATCTGTGAATACACATGTATGTATGTGTATATATATGTGTATATATATACACATATATATACACATATGTATCTGAATGTGTTTATATAGATGTACATGTGTGAGAATTTATCTGTTATTGTATTGTCAACTCTTCTAGATAATGACATTCACACAGTGGGTGGATGTATTCATTCTTACCAGCCATAGAAAATTTTTTTTGTTGTCATCGTAGATTTTCATCCATACTAGACATTTGCATATTTAGTTGATGTGAAATTATGTCTTATTTTGCTGTTAGGGTTCCTCTGGTTAATAATGAATTTGAAGAGAGCTTTAAAAATATTAATCGAGAACCATTTTCTTCCATCAGAATTATATGGTTTAAAATTTGCTTTCATAAGAATCTGTTACTACTACAAAATTACTTCATTCTTAGGTACCTGAAAATATCATTAGTTTTGTTAATGAGAGATAGTTTACTGGATATAGAATCCTAGATTGAAATTATTTTTATTCGTATATTTTAAATAATATTCTATTGTTTCAATCTTCCCTTTCTGCTATTTTCAAGTTGGTGCTTAGTCTAATGGTGTTTCTTTGCTCATGGTCCATGCTCTTCTGTCTGTACTTTTTGAAGATAGCATCCTTTTTGTTTATGTTTTACATTTTTGTTAAGATGTGTGCTGCATGCATTAATCTTTTGTTTGTACTTCTCAAGTTTTTTGAGCTTTTTGAATTTGAGTTTGCTCTAAGAAATTCTGAAAGTTCATTTGCTAATTACCTTTAAATATTCTCTTCTAAGTTATCTCTATGATCTAATTCTAGAACTTCAGTTATTCACACATTAGTATTAGTCTATCCTCATGTTTTCTAACCATTATTTTATTAAAAATATTTCCCTTTTCTTATTTCTGCCTTCTGAATTATGAAAAATCGCATTGTATCTGTGTTCTCATTCACTGTGTCATCTATTGGTTAATGTATGCATTGTTTTAGTTGCAATTATCATGTTTTTAAAAATTCTTAACATTTTATTTAGTTATGTTTCAGATCTGTTATTTTTTGCTTTAAATAGCATTCTGATCACTTCTCATATTTTAAAACTTTTTTGAATTTTAAAACATTTATTAAATTTGTTAATTATTTTCTACTTTTGCTAACATCAATATCTGTTTATTTAAAAGTCTGAATCGGCTATTGGCTGTTTCTACTCTTTCTGTCTTACGGTGAACTGTTGTATTGATCATGAATGGCTCATTTTCTTTAGTTTTTTTTTTTATTATACTTTAAGTTATAGGGTACATGTGCAAAACGTGCAGGTTTGTTACATATGTATACATGTGCCATGTTGGTGTGCTGCACCCATTAACTCTTCATTTAACATTAGGTATATCTCCTAATACTATCCCTCTCCCCTCCCCCAACCCCACAAGAGGCCCCAGTGTGTGATGTTCCCCTTCCTGTGTCCATGTGTTCTCATTGTTCAATTCCCACCTACGAGTGAGAACATGTGGTGTTTGGTTTTTTGTCCTTGCGATAGTTTGCTGAGAATGATGGTTTCCAGCTTCATCCATGTCCCTACAAAGGACATGAACTCATCATTTTTTATGGCTGCATAGTATTCCATGGTGTATATGTGCCACATTTTCTTAATCCAATCTATTATTGTTGGACATTTGGGTTGGTTCCAAGTCTTTGCTATTGTGAATAGTGCTGCAATAAACATACGTGTGCATGTGTCTTTATAGCAGCATGTTTTATAATCCTCTGGGTATCTACCCAGTAATGGGATGGCTGGATCAAATGGTATTTCCAGCTCTAGATCCCTGAGGAATCGCCACACTGACTTCCACAATGGTTGAACTAGTTTACAGTCCTACCAACAGTGTAAAAGTGTTCCTATTTCTCCACATCCTCTCCAGCACCTGTTGTTTCCTGACTTTTTAATGATCACCATTCTAACTGGTGTGAGATGGTATCTCATTGTGGTTTTGATTTGCATTTCTCTGATGGTCAGTGATGATGAGCATTTTTTCATGTGTCGTTTGGCTGCATAAATGTCTTCTTTTGAGAAGTGTCTGTTCATATCCTTCGCCCACTTGTTGATGGGGTTGTTTGTTTTTTTCTTGTAAATTTGTTGGAGTTCTTTGTAGATTCTGGATATTAGCCCTTTGTCAGATGAGTAGATTGCAAAAATTTCCTCCCATTCTGTAGGTTGTGTGTTCACTCTGATGGTAGTTTCTTTTGCTGTGCAGAAGCTGTTTAGTTTAATTAGATCCCATTTGTCAATTTTGGCTTTTGTTGCCATTGCATTTGGTGTTTTAGACATGAAGTCCTTGCCCATGCCTATGTCCTGAATGGTATTGCCTAGGTTTTCTTCTAGGGTATTTATGGTTTGAGGTCTAACATGCAAGTCTTTAATCCATCTTGAATTAATTTTTGTATAAGGTGTAAGGAAGGGATCCAGTTTCAGCTTTCTACATAAGGCTAGCCAGTTTTCCCAGCACCATTTATTAAATAGGGAATCCTTTCCCCATTGCTTGTTTTTTTTTTATGTTTGTCAAAGATCAGATAGTTGTAGATATGTGGCATTATTTCTGAGGGCTCTGTTCTGTTCCATTGGTCTATATCTCTGTTTTTGTACCAGTAGCATGCTGTTTTGGTTGCTGTAGCCTTGTATTATAGTTTGAAGTCAGGTAGCGTGATGCCTCCAGCTTTGTTCTTTTGGCTTAGGATTCACTTGGCAATGTGGGCTCTTTTTTGATTCCATATGAACTTTAAAGTAGTTTTTTCCAATTCTGTGAAGAAAGTCATTGGTAGCTTGATGGGGATGGCACTGAATCTATAAATTATCTTGGGCAGTATGGCCATTTTCACAATATTGATTCTTCCTACCCATGAGCATGGAATGTTCTTCTATTTGTTTGTATCCTCTTTTATTTCATTGAGCAGTGGTTTGTAGTTCTCCTTGAAGAGGTCCTTCACATCCCTTATAAGATGGATTCCTAGGTATTTTATTCTCTTTGAAGCAGTTGTGAATGGGAGTTCACTCATGATTTGGCTCTCTGTTTGTCTGTTATTGGTGTATAAGAATGCTTGTGATTTTTGCACATTGATTTTGTATCCTGAGACTTTGCTGAAGTTGCTTATCAGCTTAAGGAGATTTTGGGCTGAGATGATGGGGTTTTCTAGATATAAAGTCATGTCATCTGCAAACAGGGACAATTTGACTTCCTTTTTTCCTAATTGAATACCCTTTATTTCCTTCTCATGCCTAATTTCCCTGGCCAGAACTTCCAACACTATGTTGAATAGGAGTGGTGAGAGAGGGCATCCTTGTCTTGTGCCAGTTTTCAAAGGGAATGCTTCCAGTTTTTGCCCATTAAGTATGATATTGGCTGTGGGTTTGTCATAAATAGCTCTTATTCTTTTGAGATACATCCCATCAATACCTAATTTATTGAGAGTTTTTAACATGAAGGGCTGTTGAATTTTGTCAAAGGCCTTTTCTGCATCTATTGAGATAATCATGTGGTTTTTGTCATTGGTTCTGTTTCTATGATGGATTACGTTTATTGATTTGCATATGTTGAACCAGCCTTGCATCCCAGGGATGAAGCCCACTTGATCATGGTGGATAAGCTTTTCGATGTGCTGCTGGAATCGGTTTGCCAGTATTTTATTGAGGATTTTTGCAACGATGTTCATCAGGGATATTTGTCTAAAATTCTCTTTTTTGGTTGTGTCTCTGCCAGGCTTTGATATCAGGATGATGCTGGCCTCATAAAATGAGTTAGGGAGGATTCCCTCTTTTTCTATTGATTGGAATAATTTCAGAAGGAATGGTACCAGCTCCTCCTTGTACCTCTGGTAAAATTCGGCTGTCAGTCCATCTGGTCCTGGACTTTTTTTGGTTGGTAAGCTATTAATTATTGCCCCAATTTCAGAGCCTGTTATTGGTCTACTGAGAGATTCAACTTCTTCCTGGTTTAGTCTTGGGAGGGTGTATGTGTCGAGGAATTTATCCATTTCTTCTAGATTTTGTAGTTCATTTGCATAGAGGTGTTTGTAGTATTTTCTGATGGTAGTTTGTATTTCTGTGAGATCGGTGGTGATATCCCCTTTATCATTTTTTATTGCGTCTTTTTGATTCTTCTCTCTTTTCTTCTTTATTAGTCTTGCTAGCGGTCTATGAATTTTGTTGATCTTTTCAAAAAACCATCTCCTGGATTCATTGATTTTTTGAAGGGTTTTTTGTGTCTCTATTTCCTTCAGTTCTGCTCTGATCTTAGTTATTTCTTGCCTTCTGCTAGCTTTTGAATGTGTTTGCTCTTGCTTCTCTAGTTCTTTTAATTGTGATGTTAGGGTGTCAATTTTAGATCTTTCCTGCTTTCTCTTGTGGGCATTTAGTGCTATAAATTTCCCTCTACACACTGCTTTGAATGTGTCCCAGAGATTCTGGTATGTTGTGTCTTTGTTCTCATTCTTTAGATTTTTATCTTCATCAGTGCTGAGTTTCTTTAGAGAGGATTTGTAATGGTTTCCACAATGACTTGAGTGTACTGCCTGCAAGGGACCATTCCACATTCCACTCTAGGCTTGAAATTGTTAGATTTTATAGTTGATGTGAATTCACACTGTAAACCCATGGATTGGCAAGCTAGTTTATTCTTTGGAGAGATATTTTCCTTCCACTTAGTACCCAGATTAAGGCCTGGTGTAATTTGAAGTAACCTAGGCACCTGAGGTGCAAAATTGAAGAAGTCACTAAAAAAATTTAGACTGGGTGCCTCCTAGGCACCCAGCTAGGGAAAGACACCTAGCTTGCCTGGTCTTCAGCCTGATCAAATGAATATAGACCAGTCACTCTAATCACTCTTCTGTGTAGCATAAGTAAGCATTAGGCTTTATATTCTGCTATGTCCCATGCCATTATTAAAACAAAAATTCAATGTTTCCAGGGTTGTATACAGCCCTCTAGATGCAAACCTACTTTTAGCAGTTGCTTATTGTTCAAGGTTACTATTGTCACTTTACTTTAAGTTCTATGGATTCGTCTTTTTAAGACAACTTAGCATTGTTTTTAAAATAATATTTTAACTGACATTTCAGTTGTTTCATTTTGAATTTCCATTCAGGCTATCTAGAATGCCATACTCACAGCAATGAAAATCACATTTTCCTCTGTAAAGGTTGTTTGATAACTACATTTTGAGGTCATTCTTAAAATAAAACATTGAAGATAAATATTACCATATGTTTATCATATGATTAGAAAAAAATGTGAACTTTTTACATTAGGAGAAATATATTGAACAGAACACTTAGTTATTTTTACAATGGTCTAACAAGAAAAATCAGTCTATATGAATAAGACTGAACCTGTTCCAAAAAATAGCCTTAAAAGTAAGAAGGTGGATATGAAATATCAGAGTGCTCTATGATTAACAAAAACAATTTTTTCCCATTCACCCTTTCAGAAGGATTTAAATGCATTAGAAGATGAACTTGCTAACCATGATGAATATTTACTTGGAGAAATGTGAGGAGGGGTTATGCATGAGCCTGGACCAACTCCAGGTGCACTAAACATTAGGACCTGCATCTTTTACATCCTTATGCCTATTTTCTAACCCCTGAATTATACTGGTCTTGTTGAGTTGCTTGAATGAGTACTGCAGCTTTCATAAAGTAAATAATTTCCTTCACTTTTTTGCATGAGTACCATTTTGTCAGCAAGCTAGTGTTCTAATGATCATCTTACTATGGACTAACAAATCTTAATCTAAAATGTGTCTTAAATTATCAATATGTTGATAATCAAGAGAAGCTAATATTTCAGACATGGGAAAATTAACTACTTTGGTTGCCTAATGATAAAGAAGCGTACGGTACAAACCAGTGTTTTATTCCATAAGACCACCATGGTGACTAGTTATAGGGTCTAAATAGTTCCCCGGGGATCCATAAGTATTAACATAACTTCATATGTTACTGAACCATAAAAACATTGTCACTAAGAAAATCTGTTTCAATATTTGCCTACATGCAAAACATGAAAACACTTTGCCTGTTTGTATTTACTGTAGCTATTTTCCATGTGTTTGTGTTTACACTTATGTGTGTGTGTCTGATTTGCGTATAGAGTAACCTTCTGTGTCTTTTTTCAAAGACAGAGGAATGAGTTATGATCACCAAAAGCTTCTCTCAACTACAACCTTAGGCTCAAACCTTGCAAGAGGCCTTCATTCCCCAGTGTGAATAAATTAGATCTAGTCCCACTGAAAAATCAACAAGGACCATCCTGCAGCTCGTTTCACTGGGGCAAAGAACAGGTGCAAGGCCCACATTTCTGACTGCTTGGTGCCTTGTTATTATTTTTATGAATAGTCGGTGCATCAGGAACTCTACAGGGATCCAAGCCTTTCCTTGAGCCCAAAGGATTAGTGTGATTCAGGCAGAGATTGAATCTGTGTGGAAAATTGTCCATGCTGAGTTCTATTAGAAGGAGCTGCTGAGTGAGCTTCATTACTAATCACAAGGCAAAATTACAGTCTCTAGAAATGGGAAACCAGTAAACAAAATAATAAAAGTCATTTTAATTATTAAATGACAGTGTTACAAACCATATGCTACTTATCAGTGCCATAATGAAATACAGTAAATAGAAAAATATCCATATGGTCCATTCACTGTGATTTAATTTTGCATAATATATTATTTTAATGATTTTTTAAATGTGACTAATTATCAAATTCATAATTCCCTTCAGCAACCAGTATCTATATTTTTTAACAGGTGTACCAATTTTTATTCACCAGTGCATTGTGTTGACTGAAGAACACTTGAAACTCTGAAAGGTCTTCTTTATACCGTCCAAGTTATCAGTGCCTAATGGTGCTAAGTGATGAATTGCTCACATTTTAATAGAACAATCTGGGCCTAGTCTTTCCATTATCCTTCTCTGTGCACTTCCCATCCACACTATTGTTGTGCTGATTAGCCAGCATTATTTGTAAAGACTTGGTAACTTGTGAGTCAGATATAACAGGTGATTCTTCCTTGTTATTTGAAAACCAAACATGTTTGGTAATTTTTCAAGTTTGCAGAAATTATCGAAATGCCAATATCATTTTACTAGAAGCAATGAGCTGTTCTACTCAGTAAAACTGAACACAAAAATGACCTGTTGTTTATTATTTTTGAGAATTGGCAAAGTAAAAGTAATACTTGGAAATAGCTGTTTGTTGTTAAATCTGCTGATGTTGAAAATTATTTCTGTTATCCATCTGTCTTATTAAGCTCTTGAAATAAGAGTTTATTAATATACATGTAATGACCATGTACATTAATTTTCAGGAAGTAGGATGTTATTATTAGTGCAAAATGACCTATTAGTGTTTTATACTTTATATACTCATGCTTTTTATGGCACACAGAAGAGGGTCATTAATAACATAGCTCATGTTTCTAAAGCTATAATATTTATCCAAAACACTCCTTAAAATAAATATGCCCTATTTTTCTTTTACTATTTTAGTAAATACATATTGAATGCCTACTACATGCCAGACTAAAGTCATTCTACAAGAAGAAAATACTCAATTATTACCCAGAGGTATACAGCGAAGAAATCTTATTTTTCATTACAACTAGGTGATTCATTGTTCAAAAGAAAATAATTTTACTAAACGTGTTCCAATATAATAGCATTTTATTAGACAATCTAGGACATTAACTTAGTCCCTTATCACTGCAGTGTGTTTTATAGGATGGACACTCAGTGAAAAGAAGATTGTCAAGTGGAAACTGTGGCACACTCTTAAATCCCCCTAAAATATTACATTGCATTGTGAACCTAAGATGTCTATTTTTGGTGGGAATAATATTGCAGAGCTGTTGCTTAGTGTTAACATTGTGACTGACAAGGAGATACTTTTTTTCCTTTTGTGTTTCTGCATCCTAAAAAGACAGCTTATGATTTTCCCCATCCTTTTGAATACTCTTAAGGAAACAATGCTGAAAAAAACTGAATAAAATTAACTACTGGCAAAATGTTGTTGGTAAGGGGAAAAAAAAAACAGTGTTATTGTCCCATTATTTAGAATGTTCAAAGTATATTTTAGAGTTGTATCAATATCTTTTTAATTAAAACAAAATGGGATTCACAAAATAAGGTCCATTGTGCTTTCTTTTACACAAAGGAGGAAAAAACCTGCTATAGGCTAGAGAAGTGATGCTGAAGATTATACTTAGAGAAAAGAGATATATTTAAGTGAGAAAATATGGCAAGCAAAAGCCTGAATGTAGAAAGGGAAGGAAGAGGAAAGAAGATGTGATTAGGTCCGTCGTATATAAATTAAAACATGTAACTTGAAAATCAAGATTTTAGAAAATGTGTACAAGTTAAGCACACTGGCAAGAAAAAACTGAAAAAGGTTACAAATGTTGACTTGTATTAGATTATAATAAGGAATTTCATTTAGACTCTTTTACCTTTAGATTAAAATCTACTTTTCATTTAGATTATAATAATTTATTTATATTATTTTATATTTTATTTGTTATTTTATATATATCATAATTTAAACGGTATTTATTTTTGCAATTCTGTCACTGAAATATGCACACAAATAATTTCAGACAATGGTAGAACTATTTTATTTCTTTCTCTGTAACAATAACATTGTCATTAGATTTTTCTTTTCCTGAGTAATATGTAATGGAATTCATGAAAATTAGTTTTCAAATAATTATTCCAAGGATAATTTTAAATGTAGTACTGTATAGTACTTTTTTCTTTAGTTAATATCCAAACTATAAAACCTTACAGTTATTTGTTGCATTTTATATTTATCTAAATGTATGTAGTTGTATATGAGCACACGTATGTGGACATTTTTCTCAAGGTGCCGTTTTTTTCCTGATGAATAGCTTTCTTTTCCATAATTTCTTCTGCATTCTCCTTACAACATCTAGAATAATATTTATAGGCAGTGTGATATTTTAATTGCTTTAAGAACATACAACATTAGTAATAATAGAAAGTGCTGAGTTAGTCCTTATTATGTGATGCAATGTTGTAAGCACTATATGTGAATTACCTAATAGGTAATTGCTATAACTATACCCATTTTGCCAACAAAGAAAGGTTATATAACTTGGCTGGGGTCGCATTACTGGTAACTAGGAAAGCAGATACTCTAATCCAGACAGTCCAGTTGTCTGAACTGTCTAAATTTAAAAATTCTTTTATTTCCTTTTTAAAAAAATACAATAAGCTGAACATGTTTAAAAGGTACAATTTGATAAATTTTGACATATATATACACCTGTGAGAATATTACCAAACTCAAGATAATGCAGATATTCATCACTCCCAAAAGTTTCCAAGGGCCTGGTTGGAATCCCTTCCTTTCATTCCTCACCAATCCTTCCCCCACCTTATGCTCAGGCAATCTGATTTGCTTTCTGTAACAATAAATTGGTTGTCACCTTCTAGAATTTTAAGTAAATGGAACTATACAGTATGTGCAATTTTGCCTTGCTTTTGTCATTTAGCATAATAATTTTGAGATTCATCAATGGTATGTTTATTAATGGCTATGTCTTTATATTGATAGGTAGTATTTCCTTGCACAAATTTTTCCACTGTTTGTCCATTCACTTGATAATTGATATTTGGTATTTTCTAGATTTTCACTAATGCAAATAAATCTGCTACTGACATTTGCATAGAAGTATTTGTTATAGACATGTAATTTCATTTTTCTTGAGCAAATAACTAGAAGTAAAGGGCTAAATGCTATTGTAGGTCTATATTGAACACTTTAAGAATCTCCAAATGTTTTCCAAAGTGGTTGTATCATTTTACTTACCCACCAGCAGCACTGGAAAGTTGTAGTTTCTTCACATTTTTGCCAACATTAAATGTGATCAGTCTTTTTACTTTTAGCTATTCTAACATATTTAGTAATATATAATTGTATTTTTAACTTTCATTTCATATAGAAAAATGATGCTAAACATTGTTTTGCATGCTTTTCTGCCAATAGGATGTCTTCTTTGGTGAAGCATCCAAATTGTTGCCCAACTTTTATTGGTTTGTTTTCTTGTTATTGTTTTAAGAGTTTGTTATTCTTAGTAAAAATTCTTTATTAGATATATTATTTGCAAATATTTTCCCTCAATATATAATGTTGATTTTCATTTTATTAACAGGATGTTTCAAAGAGAAGACATTTTTTCACTTTGATAAAACAAATTTATCAATTAATTCTTTTATGGGCTATACTTTCAGTGTTGTATGTAAGAAATCTTGGCCTATCCCAAGGTCATGAGATTTTATTGTATGGTTTTATTGTAAAGTTTTATAGTTTCAGGTTTTAAATTTTGTTCTAGTACACATTTGATTTTCTAGATTTTTCTACGTGGCACATACAAATAGACATCTAATTCTTTTAGCACTGTGTTGAAAAATTATCATTCTTTAGAAGCTGAATTTCTTTTGTACCTCTGTCCATATATATATATTTCTGGATTATCATTTCCATTTATTTGTTTTTCTGTCTTTGCTTTAATGTCACAGTATTTTGATTACTATACTTTTATATAAGTGTCTAAATCAAGTAGCGTTTATCTCTTTTAAAGTTGATTTGTCTAGTCTAGGGCCTTTGCTTTTTTATATGAATTTTTGAATGAGTCTGGTACACACATGCAAAAAAAATTCTCGTGAGTTTGATTGAGATTTCATTAAACCCGTAGATCACCCTAGGAAGAGTTAACGTGTTGATAATATTGAGTCTTCTGAACCACAATCATAATATATCTGTCATTTTTTAGTTCCTTAGTTTATTTCTTTAGTATTTTGTTGTTTTCAGTGTGCAAGTTTTCTACATGTTAGATTTATCCCTAAGTATTTCATATTGTTCCAGGTTATTGCTACATTTTAAATGTTAGTTTTTGATATTTGTTGTATTTAGAAATACTATTGATTTTTGTATATTGATTATGTAACCTGAAACCTTGCTGAACTCGTAAATTAATTTTTGTAGATTTTTGTAGATCTGTCACAATATCTACATGTACAAGCATGTCAACTACAAATAAAGACAGTTTTACTTCTTTCTGCCTAATCGACATGCTTTTATTTCTTTTTTCTCTAACTTATTCTACTAGCTAGAAACTCCAGTATAATGTTAAACAGAAGTGTTGAAGGTAGTTATTATAATTTTTTTCTTGTTTCCATCTTACGGAAAAGGCATTCAGTCTTTCACTATTAAATATAATATTAGCTGCATATTTTCATAGAACCACTTGGTTGGACAAATTACCTTCTATTCTTAGTTTTCTAAGAATTTTCCCTAGGAACAGGTTTTGGATTTTCTCTACACCATTTTCTCCACTGAGATGATCACATGGACTTTTAATAATTATCTTCCAATATTGTGAATTACATTGATGGGTTTTCTAATGTTAAACCTTCATTCCTAGAATAAGCCCCGCTTGGTAATTATGTATTATATATTTTTATTGTTGGCTTCAATTTGCTAACATTTTGTAGAGAGCTTTTGCATCATGTTTATGAGATTTTTTTTCTTTCTGTTTTTCTTTTATTGTCAGAGTAATTCTGGGCTCTGATAGTGCCCTTCTTTTCATTTCTTTGGAAAAACTTGTGTAAAGTTTGTATGATATATTCATTAAACATTTGGTGGAACTTAATAGCGAAGCCACATGAGACTAGAATTTTCTTTCTTCTTTCTTTCTTTTTTCTTTTCTTTTCTTTTTTTTTTTTTTTTTGAGATTGAGTCTCGCTCTGTTGCCCAGGCTGGAGTGCAGTGGCGTGGTCTCGGCTCACTGCAACCTCTGCCTCCCAGGTTCAAGGTATTCTCCTGCCTCAGCCTCCCAAGTAGCTGGGACTACAGGCAAGTGTCACCATACCTGTAATTTTTTTTTTTTTTTTTTTTTTTTTTTTGTATTTTTAGTTGGCCAGGATGGTCTCAAACTCCTGACCTCGTGATCTGCACAACATGGCCTCCCAAAGTGCAGGGATTACAGACATGAGTCGCAGCGCCCAGCTGAAACTAGAATTTTCTGACTGGAAAGAATTTTAACTACAACCTGAAGTTTGTTAAAAATAGATACATGGCTGTTCAAGTTATCTACTTCTTATTGAATAAATATTGGTAGTTTGCATTTTTCAAGCAGCTGGTTGATTTCCTCTGTTGTCAAATTTACTGGCATAACGTTGTTCGCAGTATTCTTTATTATACTTTTAATATGTGTAGAATCTGTAATGATATGACCTTTCTTATTCCTAATATTGGTGATTTGTGTCACCCCTCACCCCTCTCTTTTTCTTGGTAGTCTGGCATAAGATGAATCAATTAATTTTCACATTATTAAAAACTATCTTTTGATTTTATTGATTTCCTCTATTTACTGTTTTCTATTTTGATTTATATCAATCCTTATTTCCTTTCTTCTATTGTCTTAAGGTTTAATTTACTATTTTTCTCTAGTTTCTTAGGGTTGAAACTATAGTCATGAATTTGAGAACTGTTTAATTTTTCCTAATACAGATCTAGTGCTATAATTTACTTCTGAGTTCTGCTTTACTAGCATCCTATATATTTTGACATGTGTTTTCACTTTCACTCAGTTCAAAATACTTTCTAACATACTTTTTGATTTTTACTTTGACCTATAGGCTATTTAGAGTTGTATTGTTTCATTTTTCAATATTTGGGGATTTTCCAAGCATCCTCCAGTGATTTATTTCCAATTTAATTCCACCTTGGCCAGAGAACATATTTTGCATGACTTGAATCATTTTAAATTTTGGAGTTGGAGGACTTATTTTATGGCCCAGAATATTGCTTACTTTGGCAAAAGTTCCATGTATACTTAAAAAACTGTGAATTATTCTGTTGCATATAGTATTTTATAAACATCGATGAGCTGGTTGATAGTATTTTTCAGGTCTTCTATATTGTAATCTATATTTTATCTTTTTGTTGTACCAGGTAGAGTGTTGAAATCTTTAACTATAATTGTGGATCTATTTTCACCTTTCATTTCTACTATTTTTACTTTATATATTTTGATGCTCTATTTTCATTGCATTCAATTTAAAATTTTTTATATCATCTTAAAAAATTGATGACTTTATTATCAAAGAATGACATCCTTTATTCTTGATAAAGCCTTTGCTTTGATATCTACTTCATCTGGTATCAATATGATCATTCCACCTTTCTTTTTATTAGAGTTATCATGACTTTTTTTATTCTTTTACTTTTGATACACTCTGTCTTTGTATTTAAACTGGGTTTCTGGTAGATAGTACATAATTGGGTCATTGTATCCATGTCATAAGTCAAAAATGTATACTGTAAGCCACAAAGCAGCCATAAAATTATAAAAACAAATAAACATAAAGCCCAAAAAGAAGATAAAAATGGAATCATAAAAGATCCTCATTGCATTCAAGAATAGTCAAATAAAGAGAAAAAGCGTGCTGTTTAAAATGGTGTGTTTTGACTGTTTTCATTTAATGTGATTGCTTAATTAAAATCTAACATTTTGTTTCCCATTTGTCTGATGTATTCCTTGTTTACTTTTTCCTCTTTATCTGTTCTTCTGAATTAAATGAGGACTTTATGATTTTATTTTATATACATTGTTGGCTTATTGGTTATTTGTTTTTATCATTTTAACGGCTGCTTCGTGGTTTATAGTATACATTTTAACTTATGTTGTTAAGTAATACATAATTTTGCACATCTTAGAATTATAAAATACAATACTTCTGTGTTTTCAATCTTTGTTTTCTTATTGTCACACATTCACTTTTACATATGTTAAAAACTACACACTATATTGATTTTATTTTTGTTTGGTTAACTAGTTTTAGGAGATGTAAATAACATTAAAAATTATCGATAGTTACCATTTCTACAATCTTCATTTCTTTGTGTAGATTCATATTTCATTTGGTATAATTGTTCTACCACCAGAAAGATTTATTTAAACATTTTATTTTCAGTACTGTCTGTCGGTGATAAATTATTTGAGCTTCGCTGTGTCTGAAATGTCTTTTTTCTGCTGTTGCTTTTGAAAGATACGTGTGCTAGGAACAGAATTTTTGGCTGACAGCTGTTTTCTCTCAGTACTTTCAAAGGTATTGCTCCACTCTCTCCCAACTTTCATTCTTTTCAATTATAAATCTGCTGTTATCTTTATCTCTGTTCTTCTTTGTGGTCTATGCCATGTGTTTTTCTTTTGCTGTTTTAATAATTTTTCTTTTATTTTTATCACTAATTTAGGACAATTTGGTCTTATGTGCCCTGGTGTAGTTTCTTCTTTTACCTTTCTTTTTCTTTTCTTTGTATTCTTTCTTTTTCCCTTTTTTTTGTAATTTGGATTTATTGCTCTTTGGATCTGTAAGTTCACAGTTTTCTTAAAATTTAGAAAAGATTCAGCCATTGCTTTTCACATATGTTTTGACACTCCCACATCCTTTTCTCTGGTGACTCTAATAACACACATGTAAGGCTACTTACGATTGCCCAACAGCTCACTTATGCTTTGCTCATTATTTTTTGTGCGCCTTTTTCTGCTACATTTTATTATGAATAGTTGTTTTCATTATAGTTTTTGTTTCTAGATATTTAATTTGTTTTTATTTATACCCTTCATATTTCTACTCATATTTTTTAATATATAGGAAAGAGTTATAATATACGTTTAATACCTGAGTGCCAATTCTAACCTCAATTCTGGGTGACTTTCATTGCTTTATTTTTCTTCTCATTATGGGTGTAATATTTCAGGTTTTTTTGCATGCATGCTATTTTTTGACTGGATAGCAGGTATTATATCATAATTTTTATCTTTTTGGTTACCGAATTTTTTTTATTCCTCTGTCTTCTTGAATTTTTTTCCTAAGACACCATTAAGTCACTTGGAAACTGTTTGATCCCTAATTTGCTTTTAAGATTTGTTAGACTGGACCAGAATAATGCTTAGCAGACGTCTGATTATTTCCCACTACTGAGATAAGGCCCTCCTGTGTGTTCAGTTCAATACCATGAATCATGAGGTTTTCTAATCTTTCTGGCAAGATTAAGCACTATTGCAGACCTGTGTGAGTGCCAAACAATATTATCTTTGATCTTTTCAGGTGGCTCCTTTCCTGTCTTGTGATAGTTTACTCACATGCATATACTAATTAGTTTTCTGTTCAATACTTGAGGGACACTCTCTGCAGATCTCTGGATTCCTTTTCCTGGGCAGCTCTTTTCTCTCTAGTGCGTTCACCTACATATTCTGGTCTCCGCAGCCTCCTTGAACTCTCAGCTCCATCTCTTCAACTCAGGGGGTCCATCAGGTTCCCTTAGTACCTCTCTCTTGTGAAGTGGTATTGAAACCCTCTCAAGGCAGTAAGCTGGGAGCAGTCATAATGCTTACCTAATGTTTCCCAACCCTCGGTGATAACTCATTTTCATTGCCTGATGTCTACTGATATTATCTTGTAATCCGATGTTTCATTTTGTTGCTGTTGTTACCTTGTCCTGTTACTCCAACTTAACTAGAAACAGAAATTGGCGATCCTTCTACTCAAGATTCTCCAGAGAAACAGACCAATAGACTGTGTGTGTGTGTGTGTGTGTGTGTGTGTCTGTGTGTCTGTGTGTATGAAGAAATGTATTATAAAGAATTGGTTCATCCAATTTTAGAGGCTAGCAAGTCCAAAACCTGTGGGGTGGACTAACAGGCTGGAGATCCAGGAGAGCTGAGAATGTAGTTCCTGTCCAAAGACTAGTAGACTAGAGGCCCAGGAGAGCCGATGTTCTAATTCAAGTCCTAAAACAATTTACTGTAGAGTCAGAAAGCTTAAATGTTGAAGGGGAAGTCCAAGGGAAGTCTCTGGAAAAATTGCTGTTGCTCAAGAGCAATCTTTTTATTGCATTAAGGCCTTCAATTGATGCGACCCACCCATGTAATAGAGTGCAATATACTTTACTTGAAGTCTACCAACTTAAATGCTGTACGAAAACAGCCTCACAGAAATACTCAGAACCCTGCTGTTCTCTTGTCTTCTTTCCTCATGAAAACAAAATCCCTGCTATACAAACAACTAGTTGAATAAGACAAATCTTGTTCTCAAAGCCAGATGATGGGTTTTTAATTTTATTGTGCTACTTACCACCTCTGTGACATTACTAGAACTCAACATTAGACCACATTTAAGGCTTTTATGCTTACCCAGGTAATAGGATACTTGAAAATTGTGTCTCCATTTAAGGAAAATCATGCCTTCAAAGTATATTTTATGTAATACCACTAAATAGGAACTCTTTTTCCTAACATGACTCTATTATAGGTGAGCAAAGTAAAGTCGCCACCACATCAGAAAATCCACAAACAATCAAAATATTTAAAACATATATTCATTTTAATAAAGTTATTTATCGCCGCTTGATCATTTATTGTTTACTAATATTACTAAAAGACAAATAATAGCGGAAAAGAAAATAAATATGAGAGAAAACATGAAATTGATAAAACTCATACATTAGCTCTTTTTTCCCTTATACATTTGAAAAAGATTGCTATTATGTGAACTAGAGTGTGATCTAAATCTATCTCAGCTCAGCTCAGGGACAACTTGGAATATGGATTGAGAAAAGTAGAAGAGATTGTTTCTAAGATGTATGCTAGCTCTCTCTTGAACGAAGTGTTTTATAAGCTAAGACCTTATAAAAAATGTGAAGTAATTTTGCTTTTTTGTCTGTTATGAACACTCTTCCTGAAAAATGTGATTCCAATTAATATGCTGCAAAGGAGAGAACTTTTGCTTTTGCTTTGAATGTTTCATAAATGCTACATTAACTCTGGATTCACAAATATAAATATTTTATTTTCTGTTTACCAAATTTTAGAAAGAGACTGTTGGCAATTGAACCAAAATATTTAAGTTGAACTTTCATAGGTATGTGAATTAATTAAAATAATATTTTACTACCCTAAATTTTCATTGACCCTTAATTGAATTCAAAGTATCTTTATTACTAGAAAGAAATCAATTTGAAGGCATAGATAAAAATGTAATTGATGTATTTAGTTAATTTATTTACCCCCTGGTATTTATTTCAGGAGGAAATTTGGTAATTTTTAAGTGAAAAACTGTCATCTTACTTACCTAGAACCCCTGGCAATATTAGCTCCTCTGTCAGTATCACAGCTGCAACCACTTAAAACATCCTTATACCTATCAAACTTCCAATTATACATAGTTCTATGATACTGTATCATACTGTTAACAACTGCTTGTATGTGTCTAATACTCATGGTATAGTCCTTCGTCTGAGCACAGAGAACACCATGAGGTTTCTCAGAATACTCTTTTCACTTATCCTTACAGGTCTTGGAACATGTGAATTCATTACTGAACGTAACCTTAGGATTACAGCATTTATTCAGATTTTCTTACAGCATCTGCTCTTCCTCTGAAAAATATTGGCCTTCAAGGAGATCTCACCATGACTCATCCGTCATACCCATCATTTTGACTGTTGTTTCTCCTTCTAATTTCACTCTGTCTTTCAAGGATAGATACCATCTACTTTTTTAATAATAACAATAGACAGAAAATATTATTTGTTTATTTACTTATTTATTCAATTTTTAATTTTTGTGGGTACCTATTTGGTGATATTATCTACTTTTATATGAGTTGTTTCATTGTTTTGTTTGTAAGGATGTATCTTTTTAGATAAATTACTTAGCATTTTCTTTGAAAATTAGTTAAGAGAGCATTATTAAAAGAAAATTAGTTTGCAATTAAAATATAGAAGTGAAGGTTCAGTTGTTGCAAATAAGTTCCTAATGGAGAAATAAATGTGGAAAAGTTTGCACTCAAGTGTCTCCCACGGATGATCTAAATTAACAGTGCTCAGGCTTGCTGGCCTTTTTCATTCCTAAATCATTCTTTAAGAAACCCACAAATGGAGTCGTAGCATCTTCACAGAAGTCCAGTGGAGCCAGCATGCTGTCTGAAGTAATGTTCTCACCTCTAGAGGAGGGAGTGGGCTTTTTGAAATTAGCAAGGATGGCTTTGATATATTCTCCTGCCTGTCATGAAAGACTCCTCTTTATCTGGCTTGTGTTCTTCCTGCCTGCCTCTGATTGATTTCATGTAATCCTGATGTGCTCTTTGTCATTGCCTTTCATGAAGCCAATTTCCTGCAGGTGGTAGTTCATTGCTTTATCATAATACAATAATATCTTGTAGTATCTTTTTTTCTCCAGTCAAGCTGAGGTATTATCTGCAGAGATAATAAAAATATTTTCTCTCAGATAACATTTTAGATATGTCACCTCATTAAACCTTCCTGAGCTCTTTTGATAGGTTGCAAATGTTACCATGTCTGCTTGAAAAATTGGGAAATTGAGACTTTGCAAGTTATACAATTTGCCTTTAACTTGCAGAAAAAGTGTCAGGTATTGAAATGGTATTCCAAATGTATATTTCAACCTATTTCTCTTGTTTTATTAAGTCAAGTTTAGACTAATTTGTTCAGGAAATTAGCCAATCCTAAGTGACAGAAGACACTGGATATGTCCTAAATTTCCTACTCATTCACTAATTCAACAAAACTTACAAAGTTCTGCCAACCTATGTAGATTGTTTCTAACAATACCATAATTCCAAGACACTATTTTTCATAGTAGCTTATTTGGGACTTTTGGTTACTGAAAATGCAGGGGATCAGCCCAGGCTTGGCATACTCATTTATACAAATTGCAATATAAGTCAAATTATATCATCTTACACTTTAAAAATGAATATAAATAGTGTACCATTACTAGTCTTACTAGTCTAATGTATTTGGAATAATACAGGTCTTTAATAATACTTCTTCTTTTGGTAATATAGTCAGTAATTTGAAATCCTGTCTCCTGAAAATTTTTCAACACGTGAAAGAAATGTTTCCAGTTCCATGAAATGTGCAATCGTATGTGTTAACTAGTATTGGTTAAACCAGCCCAATCACCAAGGAGGCAACTCGCTCTACTTTGATGCTCCTTAGCTTTAGTTCTTCTGTTATACCAACATGAATTTCTTCCCTCCGCCCCTCCTGCTAGTTCTACTGAGGAAACACTATTAGGAAAACAATATTTTTATTATGCAAGCAACCTAATTGTTAGGTTAGCTAGCACTTATAAGACTTAAGTAATTTTATTTTAATATATTCTGGATTTTTCCCCTAGAGTTCTAATTTTTATGTATAATGCCAATTAATTCATTTATCAATAGATATTTGGAAGCAAATTTTATGTAATTTGGTGTAAAATCTTAATAAACAGTGAACAAGAGAGAACATCCACTTATTCTATATGTTTTGTTTTACTAGTTTCCTTTGAGTAAATAAAATGTTACTTAATTATATAAATTCTTTCCTCCAGCATTAATGAATCCATTATAAGGTACCAAGCTAAATCTTCAGCTTTCATGGAAAATTTGCTTTGTCTCCAAAATATACTAGCTATCAATAAGCGCAAAGATAATACAAATTGGTATTGTACTTTCTTCTTTGCGTGGGTTATTTGTTTAGTTGGTTATAAATTTTGTATTGGATTCAATCTAATTTATCATTTCTTATAATTATGAAATCTCTTAAATATTACCAGAGACCAATAAACCAATGAAATCATGTAACATCTCCTGATACAGTGGTGTTTTTAGATACATAGAAATTTTTTTTAATGAATTATTGGGTTGTTATTATGGACTTATGAATTATTACAAAGTGTTAGTATAAAGTTCAGGAACTTGTCATTTCATATGTTAATATTTCTTAAGTTTATCATGTTTATTGTTCTATTGTTAGAATATCTTTAGTTCTAGACAACTTGGAAATGTATCAATTTCCATTTAAAAAAATTGTGAGGGTAAATTGAATTTCAGTTTAGATTATAAAATGACATTTTTATAAAGAAAACTTTATGAAAGGAAGAAATCATGGATACAAAGAGAAAAAGATCAATGGAGGGAGGAAAAGGGGAAGGAAGATGTAGGTGAGAGAAAGCTCATTCAAAGGAGATGCCACTTTCTGGGGAGAAGGAGGTAATTTATAAGATGAAGTAGCAGCAGCAGTTAACAAAAAGGCCTGAGAGACTGTGACAGCCTGAAACAGGTGTGTATTATTCTTAAATGAGAAAAGACTGCCCAAGGTCATTAAGAATTAGAAAAGAAGAAAGAATTAATTTTAACAAGACATAGAAAGACATTTATTTCCCACATTTGAGACAACGTGAAGGAGATAGAACAGAGATAGGAAGCGTGGTGGAGAGAGAGTTGCAAAAGGTCAAATAGAAAATGCTTGGCATTTTTACAGTGTATTAATAATAACAAATATGACCTAGATTCTCAGTGGTGTGATTTTATAATAAGTCACAGGTGAAATATATATTACTTACTCTAGGTGATAAAATAGCAAAGGTTATAATAAAAAAAAATATGAGTAGACCAAAAATGAAGAAATTTATTCTTTTTGTTTGTTTGTTTGGAATTTTTGTTATTGAGTAGCGGTAATTAGACTCAGCAGCTCATATCCATCTGCAAACAGCCTCTCTGCTATTCCACTAGGATGTGGATCCAAAAATGAAGTAGAAGAGACAGAGTAGACCTGAAATACTCCAGAAGGATAAATCTTTTCCATTCCCTCCTCCAGCCAAAATGTCTATAAATTTGAAAGCAACAGGATTGATTGCCCTTGATCTTCAGCCACTCTCCAACATAAAGATATCGCATTGAATATCAAAGCCTCTCAAAGCGTTGGAGCCACAGTATTCCCCTTCCCACCATTTCAATGACTTGTATTTACGAGTGTCTATTATCAAAGGCAAGCATACCCCCAGACAAGCACAGAAAAAAGGCACCCAAGTGGCCAGGTAATTCCCTATCTTTCTTTTTCAGTGTGCTATGCTGACTAACCAAGAGCTTGAGATAACTGTTGTACCTTCTGAAAACACAACTTCTGCATGTAGCTTTATTTATTTTCTACTCTAGTCTAAGCAGACCCACGACAAGCAACCTAACCCACAAGAAGAAACAAACATACTTTCCCTAGTTTTGCTATTTAAATGTTTTCACAAAAATCCAAAAAATTATACATAGATTCTAAACTGTTCACTCTTTCCCTGAGATTTTTGGTTAGCATGAATGTTAGATGTTAATTGTTTAAGTATGATCGGCAAGGCTTACATCTGTTTTTGCTGCTTGAAGAAAGAATAAATGAGCAGGAATGAGATGAAGAGCATCATAAGAGGCCAGTCCTTCAATCCACCCAGTATGTCAGTGTCAGCTAATGGTCAGTAGCAGGGCCTGCTTGTCAATACCTACTCCAAATATATCTCAAGTGTATTAATTGCAGCAAGGACCCATTATGAATTCTTCAGTGTTTTTTTGAATCTCCTTGTACTGTATTTCTAAACTATACCACTTCCTGGAGGTATTGAGTTACATTCATTTACTACTTAGCAGAAAAGTACTATTTTAATTTTTCTTTATATTGTTCCTAAGTCTTTCCTATTTTTTAAGTTCTATGCCCCCAGGTTTCTTTCCAGCTTAAAGATATAGAACCTAAATCTAGTATTTTGGGATTGGACAGCTATAAGCCTATTTAGCTTTTCACATGTATTATTAAGTATATTTTCTTCTATGCCCTTATGTCCTAGTCATTATTGTCTGTCTGTCTACAATTATCTCCTCCATCCATCTCTCATTTAACAGAGTAGTTTAATTTAACACAATGGTATTTTATCAGTGTTATTATAATACTCTTAAGCAAAAATTATGAGATCTGCACAATTCCTAATGTTGAAGCATTAATTTTGTATATAAAGACAGAATATTGTGTTCTGCTGGGTTTCTACTAAATCTTTTGTGGAACTCTGATATTTTGCAAAAAAAAAAATGCTACTGAAAATGACACATTCTATAATTAATTACTTTTGGTGAAATACCAATTAAAAAAACCAACTACATATCTACCTTAGCAATTTTCTGAGTTTGAGGTTATAAAATGTACCAATTTGATCATCATGATTTCTATTATGAAAAGCAGTATGTAATGATTTTATGTTAATCATAATGTCTGTAATTTTAAGGAACCAAATGGAAAATAAGAATGTCTCTTTTTCTCTGCACTAGTATTGATTTTCTTTCTCTGAGGTAAATAAGAGACTTTCTTGGAAAGAAATTGTATTTTAAAGAAAAAGAGAAAAAGGTTTTCAAAACTGCATGGAAGACTTAAATTGATCTAAGAGAGACATAAGCTCAATAAATATTTTTCTATCATAAAAACATTTCTTTCATAAGAAAAATTCTGTATTCTTAACTAGAAGAGCTATTATCTCTGCTTTTTATATCAAAAACTCAATCCGTTATTTCTATTTCATAACCTTTTTTTCATCTCAGGTAGATGCAGGCTGATTTAACAAGCCATCATTTAAGTGTGTGCATTGTAATCTTTAGGACTCTGATGTTACTACATTAAGAATATGAAAAACATATGGGAAAGATTTAAAGTATATTTCCTCTAGAAAAATCACTTTGCATTTGCAAACTCAGCAAGACCTTAATTAAAATCAATAGGTAAATTAAAAATATGTTTAATGCAAACTATTTCTTTTAGTCTATCTTCTAAAACTTCTATTTCACACCCCTCTTTTGTTCAACAACTATTCATTGAAAGAATGTATGTATAACAGGTACAATATTAGCCAACACTTTGCATTATCAAGCAAGCAAGATATTATCCAAAAGTAATATAAAACCAAGGAAAAGTGACCTGCATGCTCCATGAAACTGCATAGCAAAGGGCCTAAGACTGGTGCTCCTCTTCCTGAACTGGCTGACTTAAATCACAAGAGTTTGACTGTGGCTTTAAGAGTTATTCTTTTAGTTACAAGTTTCCTTTCTCACATCTCCACATAGTTTTTCATCTGCAATAAAGCACTTATTTTATTACATCCACATTTGCTTCAAAAAAAGCAGATGTTTTTAATACCATTATTGGATAAATTTTGTCTAAATGCAGCCAAAACAAATCCTGCCATTGATCTCTTCTGAACTCTTGGGCAAGGGTCACAGTGCTATGGGGTTTATCTTCCTGGTATGAGCTCATCGTTCAGAGTGTGTACCTCCTTTAGGGGTGCAGAATACCATATGGTGTGCAGAGGAAGTGCTGAAGGAGCAACATGTAGTGAGTCAGTGTTTCTCAACCTTGTCTGATTTTAGGAGTCACTTGGGGAGACTTAAAAACACAGTTTCCTAGGTCTCCCTAAACTACCAAATCACAATCTCCAGGGGACACATCCACAAGTCAGATTTTTTGCAAGCTCCCCATATGATTCTTTTGATCAGACATGTTTGTGAAACACTGTAGTACAAAGAAGACTGACAAATACTTTCTAGGGAAAGCACAGTTTATAAATAAACTTTTAAAGCCGGTTAATGCTGATGGACCTCAGATCTGAAGGATCAGGTAAGGACTTAGTGATCCCAGTAGAATTTTAGCAGCTTAAAACTAAGGTAAAGTCTATATGTCTTTCATGTTTTCTATAAAATAGGTAAATAACAATCATTATATTTTTGCAAGAACCAGCACAGGAAACCATCTTTTTCCATATGACCGCGAAATAGGGAATGGGTATGCGGTTGTGAGAGGAAATCCCCTATGTATTCAAAGAAACAGCAATTAATTCGAGTATGTTGAAATAAAACCTAAAATTCATCTCCTTTGCTCCTGTGGGCTAGATGAAATAAAGTCATGTCTGGCAAATATCGCACTACTTTATTTTAGTAAAACTCAAAAATAATTTATAGCTTTTAGAAACTGACTTTGTAAGATGTGTATGGAGGAAACCCCTTGTCACATAGCCAAGTCCTGCCAGGAAGAACATTTATTGCAATAAATGTACTTACGGTGAATCCCCTCTTAATGAAGGTATTTGGTCCTGTCTGGATGGAAGAATAAAACCGAAGTCCCAGTCCACTCTCTGGATAGAGAAGTCAATAGGTTTGCTAATCTGGGTGTAGTTTGCTTATAAAATATGTATTTCTTAAAATGGAAAATATTACTTTTAATAATTCCTTTTTTAAAAAAGCTAATACTTGTCTAGACACAATACTATCAGTTTAGAATTACATTCCATCATAGTTGGTCATACCCAAATGCATCAGATAAAATTATTCTTTTTCTTGTATATTTTGAAAAATACTCATGATTTTCTAGATGCACTTTATATTTCCCACTGCATGGGATTTTATAAAGTTTAATAACTTTGTGTTTATTTCTACTATGATAGTCTATACTTTTATCCTCTTTAGCTTTCTATTATTTTCCTAAAACTATTAAATCTGCCAGGGTTTTCAATTGAATTCAAGAACTATTTATTGAAGTTGTGTTAAGTGTCACACACTGTGCTAAGGCTGTAGGATACCATGATGAGTAGAATAAATCCTTAAAATATTTTTCTTGATTATGCTTCAGAGCAAAAAAAAGTATTCTACATTCAGAATATTTTTTTTTATTTTATACACCTGAAAAACCCTGGCATGAGAAGATCTTGGTATTAAAAAGAAAAACATATAAAACTCTCACCTTTTACTTAACATTTGTCTAGCCTAGGCTTGAAGAATTTCCCTCAATAGAAACTCCCTTCTTTAGAAAATCCCAACTGTTACAAAATTATTCCTTATCATGACCAAGTTTTATATCCCTAAATATTCTGACGGTTGGTAATAGTTGCTCATTTCAGGTAGCAGGAAACAACTCCATCATCTGGCTTTGATAACCTTTTCATGTCATAACCTTTATAGCCTAAACATCTCTTTATACCACTTACCATGTTATGGAGATTTTATTTTAACCTGTTCGCAACTTATTGTAATTATTATATTTTACTTCCTTCTATCACTTTCTTTTGTTTTTACTGAATATAATCTTTTCCCTGTATTTATTTTCTAATATTTATTGGAATAATCATATTTCTATTAATCATATTTTTACTGCTTTGAAATTCTTATTTTTAAATTTTTGTTCTTTCATTGGTTTTATCTCTAAGATTTTTGAGATATATAAGAAACTTAGGCTACATTACCCGAAAAATCCACGTTTATTCTTATATTTCCATTAGTATTTTTCTTGGACCTTATTTTATTTTAGTATTTATTTATTTAAAAATGAATTTTCCATTTGACATTTCCAAACACATTTATTTTTTAACAAGCAATACACTGTCTTTGGGGATAACAAATGTCAATATTAGGAAATCCAATTATAAAAAAATACTATATCCAGTCTGGGGTAGATATATTTATTTTGGTAATGTACATTAAGTGGCGCTAATTACACAGTAACTCTAAGGTAACTAACATGAAACCACAGAACTGTAACTGTGCCACAGCTGCATGGACTTGGGCCTTCCTTGTGGAACCCATTTTCAAAAGACCAGATGCCTGTCCCAGAGCTATGCCAATGAAACCTGTTAAGGAGTAAAGCACTGAAGTTGTGTCTCACCAGAGTACCTTGCTGTTGACAGATGATAGGCAGGGAACGTTAGTTATAAAGTAGTTGCAGCCTAATTTGCAAAGTTACCAGCTGTTTCTCTTTCGAGACAGAAGCAAGAAGTTAAGAAATTCTTTGAATTTGCCGTGGTGCGTCAGGCAGAAGTGTAGAGGAGGGTTGTTAAGAGTAGTGGTAAAAGGATCCTGGTAGGCCTGATGGATTTGACATCATTAAGAATCAGGGTTGGTTTCTAAATACTGGTAACAAAATGACATGCCTTAAATTTGTAATCTTAGGTAAACTATATATAAGTGAAAAAGGCCAGTGTTCATCCACTAAGACTAACCAACAGCACTTCAAAATTCACCTCTTAAGCACTGTTTCACAAGACAAGGCACCCAGAGTTTTTCTTCCCACATCTGGCTTGCAGAGTAGCTTTCGCAGCCACTTCAAAAACCTCTCTCACTCCATCTTTGGTCTTTGCTGAACACTTCATGTACCCCAAAGAGCCAATTCCCTTGACCATATCTCTGCCCTCTTCGAGTCTCACCCTCTTCTGCTTCATCTTGGCTAGCTCCCACCTTGTGTGCACATCATTCCGAAGATCCTTCTTGTTCCCAACCAGGCTGGTGGGCACGTTGGGACAGAAATGCTTGACTTCTGGGCTCCATTTCTCTGGGATGTTTTCTAAACTCTCAGGGTTGTCAACGGAGAACACATAACATCAGTGTCCGAATAAAAGAGGGGCCTCAGGCGATCCTAATCTTCCTGCCTGGCTGTGTCCCACAAAGTCAGCTCTACGCATTTCCCATCCACCTCGATATGGGCCACATAGTTCTGAAACCCTGAGGGTGCGCACCCCTCTGGGAACTGGTCCTTGCTGAAGACAATGAGCAAGCATGTCTTGCCACAGACTCCGTCACCGACAATTACCAGCTTCTTCTGGACGGGAACCATTGCTGGAGGACCCTGGCCTGGGTGGCTGAAATTGTACGAAGTACCTTGAACTTCTCAGACGACAGATTCAGGCGACGAATCCGAGTCCAGTCTCTTCGTGCCCAGGACGCCTGTCCGCGAGTCGCAAGCTGGGAAAGCAGGGCTGATAACTGAACTGGAGACCGTGGACTCACGAAAGAACTGACGGAGGGCTGCGCAGGAAGGGAGCGCGAGCCGGCCAGGGCCGGCGGCCTCCAGCTGATTTGAAAACTCTCACAGGTGGTCGTTCTTTCTCTTTTTATATTCGGTAGTCTTATTGAAAAACATGTTTATCTGTGTGTTTGTTCTTCTGTATCTTTGTTCAAGTGTGTTTCTTGTATTCTCCTTTTTTTTTGGTTTCAGTTTTACTCATGCTCATTTTTTCATCCTCCTTTAGTAGTTCTTTCAGGGAGGGTCTGTGAGTGGTAAAACATCCATTTTTTTAATGTTTGGAAATGAATTACTTTACCTTTATTTTAGAATCCTAGTTTATCTGCGTTTAAGATTTTAGTTGACCTTTAATACTTCAGCATATTAAAGGTATTTTCATTGTCTTCTGGCATTTATTATTGATGTTGAAAAGTATAGCGTTCTAATTGTCTTGCCTACCTAGCCCATCTGACTTTTTTCCTTAGAGACATTGTTTTTCTTTCTTTAGTGTTCTGCAACTTCACAAGTACTTGTGAATTTGTTTCTGGTTACCCTCTCCAGATTTTCACCTTTCATCTTTGATCTTGTTTTTCAATGTTCACCTCTAGAAAATTATCAGAAATTTTCTTATCAAGTATCTCTTTCTGCTGTTTTTTTCTCTTACACTTATACCTTTTTTAATCTATGATACATTTATCTTGACTCACTTTTCATATTTTCTATAACTTTATATTTATGATGTTTTATTTTGAGTGATTTTCTAAGAACTCTTTCCCAATTTATTAATTTGCTCATCAGTTTGATATTTATCTACTTCACCTTTTTGTATTGGCTATAGTTTTATTCATTTTTGGAAGAACATTTACAATATATCTTTAGTATTTATCATATCACCAAAACATTTTAATTACAAAGTTTCACAATACATCTCTAACAACTATTTCACATAATTAATAAATTTGGTAACATTCAAGAGAGGAACAGATATTGACCTAGATAACATTGAAGGTTTTGTTACACTCTATATATGCTTGTGAAGTATTTGAAATAATTATGAAAGCATATTTATTTGGGGTTAATGGCCAGATGCATTTTCCCTGCCAGTCATTAACCCTCAAGCCATGTCTCACTCCTAGGTCCTTACTGTAATTATAAGCAAACATTTAAAAACAGCATAGGTATACTAGTGTGTGTATATATGTGTGTATATATATGTGTGTATGTATATATAGATACATATTTGCACATAGGTGGTGTTATCATAGTTGGTATGTATAGGAGATTTCTGGGAATTTGTGTTCAATTCATTAATCACAACAATTGTTTGATTAGATTATCTTTCATTTTTAATTCACATTATTATAATTAACTTGTAAGCACAGTTGGAGTGATGTAAGAATATCAGAAGCCACTTTTAATTATGAGCTTTATGTTGTAGTTAAGTAGACTGAAAGTTTACTATTAAATTGAAAACAGATCTTATTAGGAACATTTAATTCTGGCAAAGAAAATGACAATGTGGTATTCATGCTAATCATGTGGAGGTACAGATGTTAAAGAGAAAAGGGCTTGTTCCTTGTAGAGCATTTCGTACCATGTGTCCCAGTAAGAATATCTTCTCTTGGACTTGCTTTAGATATTGTAACAGCTGCTGAGTCTCTGATTGGGTATGAAGCCCTAACTCTGACTCCCGCTACGCTAGTTCAAGCAGAATTAAGTCAGCAGAGCCACCACACAAACTCTCCTTTTAAGTTGAGCTACAAGGGTAAGAGCTGAGTGATTATTACATCTAAGATCTATTTTTTCTTCCCACCAAACTAACCCCCGACAACCCACTTTCTACCATTCATTCTGTGCTTCTGTTACCTTCTGTTGGATAATATTTAGGCTTTTTTTTTTGGCATTGAGCCTAGTGTTTTTCTGTGGATATACTTGTACATATGTTTGTACTCAGAATTTATCTCGTATCTTCTTTAATACTACCAACAATACATTTTAGTTGAATATTTTCTAATTCAAAATAATTACTAAATGTTTGTTGTTTACTCAAATGTCATTCATATTATAAATAGTATGGGTCTTGGTGGCCAATCGGACCATGAAAAGCATCAAACTTGCAGATATCCTGAAAATAAACCAGGCACTTAGAACTTGACCTGTTCAGCTTTTATTTGTACTTTATCTATTTTTCAGACTCCACAATCATAAAGTAGCCAGGAAAACCAGGAATTTTGAAGAAAGTCAAGAAAATTACTGAAGGTCAAGAAATTAAGCCTAGTGGACAATTCACCTAGCACAAGAAGCATGGTAGACTATAAAGACATTGGTCACTGAAGTTATGTATACATGCAGAAAAGAGAGACAGAAAGCATATATTAAATAAAAGAGAAAACCAAAATTGTTTTGAAATTACCCCTCTTGCAGAAGATTTGAGGAGCTTTCCCACTTCAATTTTCTGATTCTGTTTTGACACATTTATTTTTTAAATGAATGGCCCATGGGGACCTCCATTTTTGGCAGATTAAGTTACTAGCTTCCAATATAAAATAACCCCAAATCCAGGAATCAATGAAGTCATGCTGTAAATTGTGTTCATGTCCATAGAGAAGCAGAATAAGTTTACAATAGTGGAGAACACCAGATTTAAAATCAGATGGCCTCAACTGGAATTCTGGCTTTGCCCCTTACTCTCTATAGGATCGTGGGAAAAGCATTCAAATTTTCATTTTTTTTCTTATATAACATGGGAATAATATAATTTGTAGGATTATATTTTACAAATTAATAAGTTAGTATTTCTTATAAACTAGAAAGTAAATTTACAGTTACAAATTTTGTATAATGGAAGGACAATATATGGAATAAAATTTTTAGTCTTCTACAAAGATAATAAACACAAAGATCACATTATACAGCCTAACCTTCAGAAGCTTTGGAATCCCTTTCTCTGGAGGTCACCAAACATATTATAAATCACCATCTGTTTGCGATGGTTCAATGCCGAAAATCTAGAAGCAAAAACAAAAACAAGCTAAGTTTTCAGACTCCTTTTCAGCTTTGTATCTTTTATATGTTGAGTAGCATAAAGGTATTTATATTTTTTCTCTTTGAAGATAGTTATCGTTAAAGGCTATGAATTAGCAGGATTTTCTTGGTGGAAATAATTTCTAACATTGCATATTTCTATGTTAAGTTGTTTTCAACATCTAAATTTCACATAAACACAAACACTGGTAGTATTCCCAAAATGCTAAACTCTTTAGATTACTAGATAAAATGCATAACGAATTAAATATATCTTTGCTTCCAAAAACTTAAGATGGACAGACTTAGTCCTTTGTGATTATAAGCCAGAGCTGTGAATTAGCCAAAGGGTTTCCCTGGCCATCATTCTGGATATAGAACTTCAGTGAAATTTCGGTAATACAACAATGGAAACAAATCTGACCACGTATCCAACAGAGTAACATTAGAACCCACAACTGCCCAGGTTGCAAACTATAACTCTACATAGCTCTGTTTTCCAGAATACAAAACTTATGTATTTAGTGTTGTGGTAGAGAAACAGACACCCCTACCTTATCCATCATTATTATTTATCAGAATGGATATAAATATGTCCAAATGTCTTAGCTTGAGACAATGTCCCAGTAATCCCAGTTATCTCATAGGCATTATTTTATTATTTGTTTTCCCTTAAAGGTTGCCCCATCTCAACTGCCCTGATGCTGCCACTGCACCATTTGTGCTATCATACTGCTGCTTTTATTGACACCTTTTTTTGTGTGTCAATTGCCAAACTGGTGTGGCACCATGAGCCCTGGTTAGACATACACCTTACCTCTGCTTAACAGGATGGCAAAGGTGCTCTATCCAACTGTCTCAGGGCCCCATGCTATGGCTGTGTCTTCCCTGGACTCTCGGTATCTTTCTGTTTGGGACAGCTAATGAAACTCTCTAGTAAAGCTATTGTCTCATATTTTTGCATAACTTTGTGTCCTAGCAAGGTAAACATCTTTGGGAAAACAACTCACAGATTTTAAATTCCTTTTTCATACTTCATCCTCTGAGGGATAATGGTGGGGTTCAGTTGATTTTAGTATCCAACATGGATTGAGGTACATTGTCAAGACTTAACTCCCTCATCCCAAACCATTCCTGTGTCTTCTTTTTGACAGGGTAATTCTCTTTACATGTGTATCTATTTACCCTAAACATATACAGTTTGGAATTCCATGTTTGTACTATTCATACTTGTCTGCCACCAACATATAATATCTGATCTACCAGGCTCCCAGTTTCTTCTCAGGAAAATTTCTGCACAACCCCTCAGGGAGGAATGTACTTAATGAATTATGAATTATTATTTTCTGTACTAGTTTATAAATCACTTAAAAATAATACAAATAAACATTATATAATTTCATTAATCAATTTAAGTTGATAGATATTAATTTAATACTTACAAACTGCCTGTTACTAATACAGAAATATAAAACTAAAACTGGACCTTTTTCATAATATTATTTTATAAAATAAATGAGCCTATCATCCTGAATAAAATTTCCAGTTAATGGGATGATAGTTCACAGTGGATGCTCTTTCCCATCCTTACCCCACAGCACATCAATCTAGCAGAAGGCATGCTATGACTGATATTTCCAGGTCTCAGCTGACACTGCCAGTGGTTAGAAGCCCCTTATCTGGCATTTGCAATCACAATGTGATAAAGTCTTGGAGTTTCACCAAATCTTTTACCAAAATTTTGAACAGAGGATTAATTGACTAAATCCCTTCTATGCGTTTCTCCTGCCCCAGGATGGTAACAAGTAGTGAAATGGGGTAAGAGGCAGAAAAAAGTTAAGTGTCTGAGTAATCCACTGTTAGACAATCAGTCTCCATATTGTATCAGATGGGGATGTGGTAGTGCACTTTTATTGATTTCCCAGTTCTGTAGCTCCACTTATTGAAAGAATAGCTTCTATTATTGGATTTGACAATCCTCCTTCTCTCTCTTCTTCCCAAAATATTCATGCAGTTTCAAAATGGGAAAGTCTTGAGTAACATTCACTTCAGAATAGAAGACTCATTTAGTTTTCGTTTTTGTTTTCTGATTGTTTTAACAAGTAACAATTATCTCCTGTGCCTATTCTACATTATTTCCTTAACATTTCTCATTACAGTCTAAAATATTTGGCCTTGTTCTGATAGTGATAGCTATACCAAATAGTCTCATTCATTTAGGATTATAACACTATAAATAAAGTGTATGGCTTTCTTTTTCTGACTAGAATAAATATTTATTAATCAAGTTAGTATATAACAGTTGAGAATTTTGGAAATTAGATGCTGAAAAATATTTTTTAGCAGTATGCCCTTTCTATCCTCATGGTCTCTGGTATAGGAAATCATGACTGTTTCAGTATGTTTGCTTCTGATACCATGTTTCAATGTCATTTCCAATGAACAAAGGAATCACTGTGCTAGGAAAATTGGTTACATTATTTAAGGAATGAGACAATTATTGACTTTTCCACAAAAGTATAAAATTAAGTTTCTGTTAACAATTTATGAACAAGTACACACACACACACACACACACACACACACAAAGCCACCAAAGTTTTTACTCAAACACAGAACAAATTAATCCAGATCTTTGAGAGCAAGGAGCTCATGGTGAACTTCATTACAGAAGTCACATTATTCTGACATAAAATAGAACCTGACATTTGGCCTAATTATACTTTTCAAGTCTTTAATATTCTGCTTATCATTATGGATATTTAAATAAAGAAAACTCTTCTGATACCTTTTGCCCTTTTTCTGTTTCATAGTCTTCTTTGAATTAAAAAGGAAATTAAGGTTTTCTCAACTAGAAGTTTCAATAGATAAATGAATAATATATTTAAAAATAATGCTAAAACTTCCCCCTAATAATTTAAAATAAGGTTGTATTTTATATTAAGTAAATCATCTATCGCTTTCTCAAATATCTTCTGAAAAGAATAGAGTCAGAAATGCTTTATTATGATTCTAGGCAACTTTGAACTTTGACTTATTCAATCTGAGTCATCTCTAAAACTTTTAGGGTTTTTTTCATCATTTTGCTATATATCCTTTAGTATTACTTTAATGAATTGGCACAAATCAAAGAGTAGAGTGCCTTCCAGTGATTCATCTCACTGGACTTAGTTAAGTCCATAGGGACATGCTACATTTCCGACTGTCAGTTTGATTTATATAGAAGAACATAGAGTCATTTACTTAAGTATTACATTAACTAGACAGTCAAACCAGATCAATGATTTTGGCATTGTAGAATTCTACAATACTCCTAAATTTGAAAAAAAAAATAGAATTATTGAAATGAAATTTATTTTTCTTTCTCTTTTTCAGATTTCATTTCTTTAATTTTAAATTCAGGGGTACGTGTTGAGGTTTGTTACATAGTTTCACGGGGATTTGTTGTACAGATTATTTCATCACCCAGGTATTAAACCTAGTACCCATTAGTTATGTTTATATTTCCCACCTCATGCTTTTATTATGTACCAGGGCAATATTCTATAACATTTGTAATCTTAATACATTTCTATACAAACATTAATAATTCATATATAGAAAGATTAATTAATGAGACTGCTTATGTAATTGAATCACAGCACATTTTCCTTAAACAAGATGAAATTATTAAGGTGAATAGAAAGTTGTTAAATATTGATGGAATCAACTAAAGTAAGAAAAAGGAGTGATTTTACTTCAGGGTATAAACTAAATATAATTAGATATATTTGCCTACATTCTCTATAATTGAGCATTTATTAGTTTTAATATGTAGACACAATAGATTAGGTTTGGTATATGCTTTGCTTCATTCTACTTTAAGGTAAAAATTTAATTCTTGCAATGGGGAACTCACCTATTATTATGGGTTAACTATTTAGTTCTCTATTGCATGTGCCCAAACCAATCATTAATTATTGGTTATATTTTTATGATTTATAACTTACCTTTCTTATAAAAATTGGACCTTAAACTCATCATACGCAAGGTCAAAATAGTACCCTCTCCTACCTCAGAAGCGATTTCTCCTACTTTCATTGCTTGTTTCATATACCCTTGTGCTCTCACTGTCTAAGGCCTGAAAGCTGAAAATCACTGGCCTTCTCTCCTTCAGAACATTTAAATGTTTCTAGGATTTACCAAATTCATCTCTAATGCATCTTTCCAAGCATTTCCTTCACCAAGTACTCTCTATTTTAATTGTTTCTTCTTCTTTGTTTTAGTTTCTCTTATTTTTGACTACATAATTATTTCTCCAAATTAGTATCCACAACATTGGTTTCTCCTTGCTTAATCAATTGTATATTAAGCTGTCATATTTCTGGATCATAATTCTGATATATAAATACTCAATTCAATTGGGCTTTTCTTAACAGTTCTAAATTTACATAGCTTAATATCTCTTATCCAAAACATAGTACTTGCACATAGTAGACTAATCAATAAATGTACCTAAAATGAATTAATGGTGAATTAAATATTTGCCCATGGTAATAAATTATACCCTAGTATAGAAATAACAGTAAACATAAAATTATACAAATGCCAATATTATATAACTCCCTGATGCCTTATTCTTTTGGTTTTTGTTTTCTGTTACATGAGTCCACATCAAAAATTGATCATTCAATTATTCATGTCCTTCAAATCTCAGATTAAATATTACCTTCTCCTTGATGGCTTCTCTGATTGCTGCAGGCAAAGCCACACTTTGCACTCTTGTGCCTTTTTTACCAGGCATGTTATCACAATCCTCCTTGAATAATTAATTATATAAGCTAAGTGTCCTACTTCCACTAGTTCTATATATAGTCCTGACCACAATAATTCCTGGATCATGCTTCTGAACATTCATCCCACTATCACATAAGTGAGATCATTCCTGCCAAACCACTCCTCCTCCATATGTATTTCTAGATATCCCCAAGGTGTGTGTCTCAGACCTTCTGAATCTAGTTCATTTCTATTCCCAGACAATAGTCACCATGATCTTCCTTTTCTGCTTCAGCTTACACATGTTACACTTGAAGAATCCCCACAGTGTATGATCATTTTAAGAATGACACTGCCTCTGCTCAGCAAAAGAAACTATCACCCGGGTAAACAGGCAACCTACAGAATGGGAGAAAATTTCTGCAATCTATCCATCTTACAAAGGGCTAATATCCAGAATCTACAAGGAACTTACACAAATTTACAAGAAAAATATCAAATAATCTCATCAAAAAGTGGGTGAAGAATATGAACAGACACTTCTCTAAAGAAGATATTTATGTGGTAAACAAACATATGAAAAAAAGCTCATCATCACTGGTCATTAGAGAAATGGAAATCAAAACCACAGTGAGATACCATCTCATGCCAGTTAGAATGGCTATCATTAAAAAGTCTGGAAACAACAGATCCTGGTGAGGATGTGGAGAACTAGAAATGCTTTTACACTGTTGGTGGGAGTGTAAATTAGTTCAACCATTGTGGAAGACAGTGTGGCGATTCCTCACTGCCATTTGACCCAGCAATCTCATTACTAGTTATATACCCAATGGATTACAAATCATTCTACTATAAAAACAAAAGCACACGTATTTTTATTGAAGCACTATTCACCATAGAAAAGACTCGGAACCAACCAAAATACCCATCAATGATAGATTGGATAAAGAAAATGTGGCACATACACACCATGGACTACTATGCAGCCATAAAAATGGATGAGTTCATGTCCTTTGCAGGGACGTGGATGAAGTTGGAAACCATCGTCTTCAGCAAACTAACACAGGAACAGAAAACCAAACTCCACGTGTTCTCACTCATAAGTGGGAGTTGAACAATGAGAACACATGGACACAGGGAGGGGAAAATCACACACCGGTGCCTGTTTGGGGTTGGGGGAAAGGCGGTAGAGAGCATTAGGATAAATACCTAATGTATGCAGGGCTTAAAACCTAGATGATGGGTTGATAGGTGCAGCAAACCACCATGGCACATGTATACCTATGTAACAAACTTGCACTTTCAGCACATGTACCCAGAACATAAAGTAAAATAAAATAAAAGACAAGGAGAAAAAAAAAAAAGAATGACACTGTAGCTCCTCAAGGCTTTTAAGAGTTCTCGATCCTCAGAGATTAAGTGAGTGAAGGATCTGGAACAACAATGGCAAGAGTGATCTAGCCCTAATTGAGTCTTGCTTGCATCTGAGCTCTACTAATGCATTTCTGCCCAAGTGAAAAGCCTCTTGTGCAAATCACACATTTATCTTCCAGCTCTAACTCACCACACCAACAGAACACTTACACTCATAGAAGTGAGATAAGCTCATCTTTTCTAGACCAGATTATTTTCCAGGGCAAATATCCTGCTGTCTGCAACCTGTCAGGGTACATGCTATGTTCCAGAGAAACCCAGAGCTACTTAAAGCCTGATATGTGGCCCATAGAAACTTGGTTGCTGTTTATTTTCTCTCTAGAAGATAAGGCCCTCATCTATACCTTCCTCAATGTCAGTTTCCTTCAGGATATTTTTCATATTTGCTTCACCACTCAGTTGTAAGTAGAGAGTGTAATTAATTAGTCTGCCTTCCATTTCTTCTTATCTCAATCAATTCTTTCACAAAAGGCTGTGTGAGAGTGGATGACTAATATTTGTAATAGCAGTTTGACTTTATAATTTCTTCATTTCACACTCTTTCTGCATCATTCATTCTGCCCAGCCTTAGACTCTCCCATTGTCTTCATAATTTTACCAATAAGTTTTGTGTCTCGCATTATTCCCCAATAGACAACATCTTCACCATGGATAGTCTTATCATTACTCAATACTTAAAAAGTAAACATCTCTTTCTTCTCTCCTGACTCCTCAGAGCTTTTGTGAATGCTTTCTCTTGCCAGAAACACCCTTCCTCCTTCCTCTACTCAACTCAGAAACTGTTAACCCTTGGTCTTCATCAAGTCCCATCTTCTCTCTGTTCCCTCTATAAAAGTTTCTAGGTGATTTTAATTGCTTACCAATATGACTGTAATTTTATTCAATATTAAAAAGAAAGAGCAACTCTGTGGCAAGGTTCATGTTTTATGCTTCTTTCATATTGATTGTGACTTACTAAGTGATGGTAAGTACTCAATCACCTGAATTTACTCAGTCTTTTATTAACTGACACATAAGGTAGTCTGATCCCTGATCCTGTTATTAAAAAAACAAAACAAAACAACAAAACTCTGTTTCCAAATAAGGTCACACTCTGAGGTACTAAAGGTAGGGACTTTAACATATCTCTTTTGAAGGACACAATTCAATTTAGGTCACTTATAAAGCAATGGAACAGATTTTCCAATGGAATGTATAAAACTCTAAAGTTAATACCAATAAAAGAGCTCTAAGATATTAAGCTCTTTCCGCAGTAGATATAAAGGCTGTCACCCTGCAAATGGGCTACTGTGATGGAAACAGGATTTTTTCGGGGATAAACAAGTTCACATTTTATAGAAACTTTCTGAGACATAGGAAATTTGTTCTATACTTTACTCGTCCCTTTGCTTTAGAAAGAATACACGTACAGTAAATGATTATTTAAATAATATGTCTTCTGTTGAATATTGACTCTCTTTCTCATATGTCTTTCAGGGCTTGAGATGGAATCATATTGAAACTGTGAAGCCTTCTGCCAGAAATTACTTCATGTAAAGTGTAGGAGACACCACACAAGAGGTTACTATGAGGAGACAGGCTCAAATGATAAGATCCTCATACTAAGAATAAATGAATAATGTCTATGCTGCTTTCATTACTTTTGTTCCCTGTGACAAAGATAAAGTTAATTATTTGGAGATAGCAAAGAAGTCTGTTTATTGAAAGTGACAAGCTAGATGCAATTCTGGATTGCAGTATATTGTAATATTAAAGATCAAGGAACTTTTAATAGGAATCAAATACAATTTTTAATTGAGCCCATTTATTGCACACGTGAGCTGTATTGAAAATTCTCCCAAATCAAAAAGGTCAGTAATCATAATTGCAATTAAAAGGTGAATCTAATAAGCTGAATCTTTTTTGCTTAGATTCTCTTTAAATCAAACAATTCTAAATTACTTTTACTAAAAGCTCAAAATTGATTTAATGTTAACTATATCCTTTATTCATAAATTTGTCCTCTTTCTTTTTGAGCTCTAGTTGATTTCACATACTCCCTCTTCACTAAAAAGAGTTTATTGATACACTGTGTCTACATGATGCCATGACATCTGAATGAAAGATTTGATATTTGCTATCCAGATGCTCTGCCTTCTTCACTCCATCTGGATATTTGGCCTTGTACTTACAAACCATCTGGGTTTGTTACTATACTTTCCACTTTTCAACCAGATGTTTTGGCATTGTGTGGACAAAGCATGTGGCATTATCTATAAAATGTAATTATATAAAAATAAATAACACTATGTAAGCAATTAAAGGAAAAACATTTTCCCATCTAAAAATCTCAACAATATTTTCTCAGTAATATCATCATAGCAGGATATATTTTACTTGCTATATTTTAACACGTTAGATTTCATATGTGAACAAAAAAGGAAAATTATATAAATGATATATGATTTGCATACTATGTATACAAATATGTATAAAATGATTTATCAAAGGAAATTTCCAATATTTTAATAATTTGTAATAGAAAATATATGTGATTTAAGATATTTTTAATTTTTAGTAATAATTAGCTTACTAACTGTAATTATGATAACCTATGAAAATCTGAGTTTAGAAGTAATATTTTCAAAATCTTTTAAATTAAACTCATAATAAGAAAAGTTATCTTAAGTCATATTTTCAACAAAAATCTGTTTTAAAATCATTCAAATACCAATATATATTTTTAATAATCATCTGATCAGATCTCCAATACAGATATTTATCTTCATGATTTTAGTACACACGTACCTGTACATCTAGTATCATTGTTCTGGGAAAAAGATAAACAAACAAGAAAAATACTACTCCAGGTGACTATGGGAACTAATGGCTTTAATTAAATTTGCTTCAAAAGTCTTTATATCGTTTAATATATGGAAGTTATATACTATATAATAAGTCAACATTCCCAAAAAAAGGAGAAGACTAAAGGCAGCTGATCAAAATGTGATAAATATTCCCCAGAAGGTCCTGTGGCCATTTTTAAATTCTGTGTAAGTAAAATGAGAGCGTGTAATCTGAGTTTATGGTAGATTTTGACCAAAACTTCTCAAATATGTTGTATGAGAATCTCACTCAACTGGTTCAGTTTATCTCAGTTGTAAAGGGCTTAGCTCTGGGCCCAAAATTTAGGGCAGGGATGATGAGAAACTGTAAGAGAGACATTGTTCAAGATAGGAATAGACTAGAAACACTGACACATAAAATATTTCTGGCAGAATATATTTACCTTAAAAATGACAAGATTTGGGGGTCAAAAGGAGAAGAGGAGAAATGAGAAAAGTTCTTCAAATATTTTAGGGTTATAAGAATGTACAGGAATTACGAGTATTTATGTTTCTAAGGGCAAAATTAGAATGATAATCCAAATAAAGTTTTGCTTCAATTCAATGGAAGTGTCACTTTCCTTGTGGAAGTGACTTTCCTATCACTAGAGAATTCATGTGGAGAATCAAGTATAAGTTAGGAACTTGATTAGATGGCTACTAGGTTCTCGTCAACAAATGTTTAATGTCTCAGTGTCCAGAACACTGCTTGACACATAATAGATGGTTGACACATATATAATAAGTAACTACATGAATTCTAAAATTATATTTCAGATATCACCTCTCCTAATTAAGACAAGCAGATTTATCATGTTCATTGCACAGCCATCTGCACCCTCCAGGCCACTTCATTTCATTGAACATAATGTGAAACATACCTTCTGGACTGTACAAGCAGTAGGCCTTGTGAGAACCTAATTATCTAAAAATGTCCAGGTGGTATGATTTTATGTGGTGGTAAAACCTTGAAGTTAGTGTGTAAGCTAAAAGTAAGTAGATTCACAACTAGCTAAGAAAATCTGCCAGATTAAAGACCAAAGTATTGTGTCTTAAAACCTCCAACAAAGAGAGTTTTCCCCTGGCACCTAAACAATTTGTTCAGTTGAGTTAAGAGATGAAGTAGCTGACTTTCATATAGTGGATATTCTGAAATCAAGATACACATATTTTCAACTTTACATATTACTCAGTTCAGCAAAATGTTCACAGTCTAGGAAGGCCATGAAAGTAGAGACTGGCAAGATATAGTTAAGCACCATGCATCCTACCATACCTTAAACATTCAGAACAGATTCACTTTGAGTGGGAATGACCGCATTTTATAAATGTGAATTGTGGTTTCTCTATCTCCTGAGCACATATCGTTGATTTTGTGTAAGTTAAGTATATAAAACTTGGCTCTATTTGATCAGCTTTCAAAAATACAGTCACCTCAAAGCTACTTTCAACAACTATGCATATTTCTCCAGTCCCAAGCTTCAATAACTCCACACTCCCATAGTCATATTCCTTCCCTAGAGCCAACAGGATATCAAAATATAAATAGAGTGGTCTGATTTGAAAAAGTTTTATAGACCTTATTGAAAATCGATGCATACCAGCCTCAATGACAAAATTTTTCCATGTCTCAATCATAACAATTAACTTTTTCAAGACATATTTCCAAAACTCCCCTTCTATTGAAACATTACTTATGATTTCTTCAACTTTACACAATCCTTTCTCATAATTATAAGAACTCACATCCCATAATAAGTAGTAAGGCTATTACAGAAGGAGGTGCATAGGGTGAGCTTTCCCTATTTATCCATGAGGTCTCATCCAGAGTGCTTCCTTTTATTTTTTTGGTGTGCTAAAATATTTGGCACAAGCGATCATCCCTTAAAAGGTCACCATCTGGAAGAGCATCCTCCCTGCATTTTGTCCTGGGATATAATACTAAAAGCAATGTGAGTCCTTCCTACACGCAACATCAAAACATCAAAGGAATGGCAAGCAGTAAACTTATATAGATTTTACATTGCATGAAGGAGGTAAAGATTTCAGTCCTAAGTAACTATTTTCCATCTGAAAGAGAGGAGTACAAAATATTCTAAGATAAAAGCAAATATACTGGGCAGTACTACAAATAAGAAAAGGCTCTATCCAGGTGGGCAAATTGCCCTATACAGAGAGAAGGAATGCAATTGATTCACTGAGGCAGAAGTGAGATTTTCATGGCATAGCTTTGCTCTTCAAACAGGAAGGCAGATAGTAAAATACCCTAGTCTCTTTTGAGTACTTATTAAGCTTGAACATTCATTTATTTATTCATCTAATATTTATGAAATCCCTACTACAGGCCAGGTACTGTGTAAGCACTGAAAACCCAGCAGCAAATAAGATAGACTTGGTCCTAATTTACAATGGGCTAGAATGGTTCTAAGACCTGATGGACTGCACGCATTGGACCAGCTAGCGGCACACCCAGGAGACAGAGTCTACATTTTGCTTAGGCACCAGGACTTAATTTATAAGATGTTACTGCTTTTGCTTTTGGACAAACACTTTGTCTTGCTCTAGAGAAATCCCAAGAAAAGTGTGGATAATGAAAGTGAGCATCCCAAGAACAGGCTCAGGTTGACATGCAAATACGGTTACTGGTGATGGATCTAATACAGATTCTGCCTGAGTTTATTAGATACAGTGCTGTTGTTTAGCATTTTCTCAATTGAAGCATACACACTCAGTTTACATACAATTTTCAAAATAACCATTCCCACCACTCATGAGGAGAAAATTATCAAATATTTTTATCACTGTGTATTAAATTTTTTCAATTTTAACTGAGACTTATTGTGCTTTTTTGATATAGGAGTTAAAATTTATGCTAACAAGTTTGCTACATGAGGTAAGACATGGTGGCCTTAATGGAGGCAGAGGTGATGATGTTAGCAGAACCAATGGGACAAATGCAAATTGCTTTTCCTGAGGCCATCCAAATTATTGCTTGATTTGTACAGAATTCTTCTTTCATGCTATATGTTCTAGCTTTAAACTGAGTTTCCTGTTAATTCAAACTAGGGGGAGATCTTAGGTTGTACAGATATCATAGAAGCTTATAGCTTAACTGGAAGCTAAGCATTTGGATATTGTATTTTGAGAGAAGTGGTGCCCTTCTGACGTGGGAAACTAAGATAGCATGTTCAACACTAAAGCAATGATGGGAAAAGTAGAAAGTATGCATCTCCACAATAACACTAGTCCACAGCTGGGAAGAAATAAATATTACCAGAATTATAGTGACTTTCTGAAAAATGTAACATTATCACAATACTGAAGGCTTAAGAAGAAAAGAATAATGTTTATAGAGAGCTCTTCTACACTGCTGCAAGGATTGTTGAAACTTTTTTTGTTTGTTTGTTTTCCAAACAGACAGTTTTCTGGGAGAGGAAATAATAAAATTATTGGCTTCAAAATAAAGGGTAACTGCCACAAGAAATTTGCGCCCCCATTCTGGTTTCCCTTCCCTTGACACTTTTTTTAGATACTTTTGAAACGCCTAAAATGGTGTCTGATCTGTGCAATCCTTTTCAGTTTTTCATTTACTAATTTTTTTTTAAATATAATATATGTCTACACAATGTCAGGCACACAGGTTTTAAGCAAACAATAAAGCTGAGCCCTGTGCAGTGATTGTCCTAAACCTACTTGTGGATTGAATGCTGTTTGGGTCTCGTACTGCTTTCTGTAACTGGGTGATATTAATAGTCACCTAACAGTGTTGCTTTTTAAATTATTTCCTCCCATTTTTCAAGTTCTAAGGTAATAGTGAGTGCTTGTGTAATTATCTTATGCTACTGTAGCAATTCTGTGAGAGATGATTTTGATTTTCAACGTCTATTTCATTTAATTTTAAGTTGTGCTTTTCCCTTAAAGAGGAACATAAGTATATGGAAGATGAAAATAAAGAGAAGGAAGGAACTAAATAAAAAAGAGCTTTTCTTCAGTGTCATATTTAAAGCAGTTTATTTTAAATTTAAGTACAAATTAATGTTTTCATCTGTTAAATGGGGGTAATAATACTTATCACAGATACCTACCATAAAAGTAGGTATGAGGGAACATTATGGTAATATATATACGGGGGTACTTGGAAAGCCATAAAACATTATAGAAAACTATCAAATTACTCTTCCTCATTTGAAATGCCATAGGAACAATCAAATGCATGTCAAAAGGTGACAGGAATCACCAGGCTCTTTTAACCTCTTTCCTTTTAATTCTGACTCTTCCTGCTTTGCCTGTCTCCCATTCCTACCCTGTAATTCTCTACATAGTAATTCCATCTTCAACCCTTAGATCTCAGTTGAGGTGTCCTTTACCCTCAGAAGCCCCTCTCCGACCGCTTGACTTTGATACAGGAAGCACATTGCCGTGCATTCCAAGGCTCCTTAGGCCAGCGCTGTCAGAGTATGTGATGGTGATTTTATTACCACTTACTGTTCCTGGTCTCCAGCTAGAATAAAGTCAAATCTCATGTCTAGTTCATCGTTACCCTCCTGGTGCTTTGTACATGCTCACAATTGGTACTCAGTACTTGTTCTATTATGTTGCTCTTATAATTTCCAAAATGCCTTTATTTAGTAGTTATGAAAAAGTTTACTTCTGAATTTGCATTAAAAAGAGTTTATAGGGTAGGTGGGAATAAAAATAGTGGAGGCTCTCTTACATTTAAAGAGCTTCTCATTTGAAGAAACCATCATTCTCCTCCATATCCTCCTCCTCTTCCTCCTTCTTGTCATTATCATCATTGATAACAAGCACATTTACTAAGCGCTGAATGTAACATTTGGGAAAAATACCTAAGTTCAATACATTTCACATTTTCATGTTTGCTACAATCTATCCAAAACAAAATAAGGTTTTTGGTTAATCCTGAACTATTTACTGTCTCCTGAAAGTCCTTGCAAATGCTCAGTAAAAAAACAAAACTCATGTAAATTATTGAGGAAAAATTATAATACACTATTTTATATGCTGTATGCATATTTTATTCTACATTGTGTTACTTTAAAGCCATCTCATAGAAATAGAAACATAGCTTTATTTTGTAGATTATTAACCTATATAACATGTGGTTTATTAATTTTATAATTACACTTACTCTGTGATTATTTGGAACATAAGTTCTTTATATGGAAAACAAACTACTCAAAATTGTATTGGTTGTCCCTAAGTAAAGATGAGATTTACTTCAAATGTATGCATCTTTCCTTGAAAGGCACAGTGTCAGGAAATAAGCCCCGTAATTGTTGGTTTCTTTTCTTGAATCATTTTTGTCCTTCTAGCTGACTAATAAAGGCAATTAGTAGTAATTTAAAGGATAGTCTAAAAATGAAGTGTGCTAGGATTGGGTTTTTTTTTTTTTTTTATTGTTTTTGAGATGGGATCGGCCTCTATTGCCCAGGCTGGAGTGCAGTGGCATGATTACGGCTCACTGCAACCTCTGCCTTCCAGGCTCTAGTAATCTTCCCATTTCAGCTTCCTGAATAGCTTGGACTACAGGTGTGCATCACCACACCCAGATACACACACACAGGCACATACACACACACACATATATAGGTGTATATTATCTATTTTATATATATACATATATATTTTATATATATATACACGTATATATATGATTTTTTGTAGAGGCAAGGCTGTTGCTAAGGCTGGTCTCAAATGACTTGGCTCAAGCAATCCTCCCAGCTTGGCCTCCCAAAGTGCTGGGATTACAGCTGTGTGCCACTGTGCTCAACCACATTAGATTTTTATAGGGGATTTTATGCCATGTCTAGTGGGTTGAATAGTATTTCCCCAAATCATGTCCACCAGAGCCTCAGAATGTGACTTTACTTGGAAATAAGAGTTTTGCAGAAGTAAATAGTTAAGATGAAATCCTAGTGCATTTGAGTAAGTCCTAACCAGAAAGAAAATGGCCAAAGGAGAAGCAGGCAGAGATAGGAGTTGTGTTGTCACAGACTAGGGAATGCCTGGGGCCACCAGAAGCTGAAAGAGGCAAGGAATGATTCCTGTGTAGACCCTTCCAAGGGATCACGTTCTTGTCAGCATTTTAATTTCAGACTCCTAGGCTCTAGAACTATGAGAGAGTAGATTTATTTTAAGCCACTCAATTTGTGGTACTTTGTTATGGCAGCCCCCAGAAAACAAAATATCGCATGCTAAAGAGTTGTATAGACATTGGCTATTGTCTGAAACAGTTATGAATATTTTTGGCTGAGCAAAAAACAAGAACTTTCAAAGTTTATTTAGAGAAAGTCTTAATCACCTGATCATCAAATGGATGAAGCGATGACCTAGAAGCTGAACAGTGACAAGCATTAGAGAAGGCCAAATCAACTCTGTTGAGTTTTTTAGTGTGTGATTCTACAGGATTTTATTACTTTGGTCACAGATGATGTATGAAACCAGAGCACTTTAAAGTGTATCATACACACTTCTTTTAATCATGGAGAACTTGTATCATACACAGTTCTTTTAATCATGGTGGTTGCAGTGAGTCATGCCACTGCACTCCAGCCTGGGCGACAGAGGGAGACCCCATCTCAAAAACAATACAAAATAAAATAAAAGGCTACATAGGGGAAACATTCACAATTCAGAAAGTGAAGTTCATCTAAGGACTAAATAGAAACTAATTGAACTAATGGGAACAAAGTATACCAATCACAGAACACAGAATAACTTTGTTGATTTTTTAGCGTGTGATTCTATAGGATTTTATGACTTTGGTCACACATACAGTGTGAAACTAGGGCACTTTAAAGTCACTATATCACACACAGTTCTTTCAGTCATTCTTTAGTTTGTCCACTTTTATTACAAATAATACTTTGAACGATTTATTTTCTGAGTTATTATTTTCCCTTTCTATGGTTATGTTGATATGAACACTTTGTGTGTTGATTAAAAATGAACCCATCGGGCCTTCTCTTCCAGGGCATCTTGCAGGAGCATCAGTTGATCTAGCATTTCTTCTTTCTCTAACCCTGACCCCCAAAACTCTGGCACATTGTTTGGTGGTTCACAGAATGACTCCAAATACATTTTTTATTTCACTTGTGTGAATGAGAATAAAACCAAGGGAGTCCACAGTGTGTTGATTCATGGTTACCTTGCTACAAGAAGAGCCAATAACAGATCCAACATGGACAATGTTTATTTTTGACTTTTCTCCAATGACTAACTCATTTGGCTTATTATGTATCAGGTGCTCAGTAAAGAAGAAAGAGACATTATAAAAGAAAAGTGACCAGGCTGACTTTTATAAAGACAGATAAGTGATCTAGGTACTAATCATAGAGTTTTTACAATGATTACATATAGAGGAAGGGGTTTGAGTGACTTGTCAACATAATATCCTCACTGTGTGTCTTTGCCTATTGACTGCCAGTTACAGGTTTGGAGTTAGGGCTGAGCTTTGCAATGATCTGCTATGCAGCTATTTCCAACAACTAACAGAATGACAGAAGTTAGAAAAGGGAAAATATGGGTCCATAGTTAAAAAAAAAGAATATCATGAAACGGGTTGTGCACTACAGAGGTATAGCAGAACTCAGTAGCCCCACACCTATCAGTTACTTCATAGATTAATTCAAAGGTTCTGTTTAGGCCCTTGACTAAGGCATTAAGTTTGGTAATCTGATTTTATGCTGATCAGTGAAAGATAGGAAACATAGCAATTTCATATCCACAAAGAGAATTCCTCCTAAATAAAAAAGGTGAATTAAATAGAATAAACCAAAATTATTTGGCATGGGCAAGCATCACCTACTTTTGTTAATCTATCAATCAATCTATTTTGGGGGCTTCCTATAAAGCATATAATACAGTAAACATGGGGATGCAAAGCCTCTGGGACTTGTTAAAGGAGTTGTGATGTGTGACAGAATTGTGTGAACAACAAATTATAGCAGTGTGATCATTCATTCATGCATTCATGCATGTATTCCACAAATGCTCATTAACACCTTCTGTGGGTCAGGCATTTGTACTAGGTTTTGAGAATACAGGGCTAAAAAATGCATGGTCCATGCCCTCATGGAATTTATAGATATTAAACAAATAATTGCAAGTATTCTACACCACTAAAAGGAAATGCTGCATGCTGTAGAAATATTTAACATGTGAACCAACCTCATCGTGGTGCCTGGGTGAATTTACCTGGGAAAAGGGCTGCCTGTATTTAGACAGAATGAATAGGAGTACAAATTCTGAGAGAGAGTATTCCACATACAAAAAAAAATCATGTAAAAGACCTGAGATAAAAGAGTACAAACTTATAGAACTGAAAGATATTCCATTTGACTTAAATATATTTTTAAAAGGAGAAGTTTGAGAAAGGAAGCTAAATAGGTGAGCAGGTGTCTAACCACACAAAATCTTGAGAACTTGTTAAGAATATAGGTCTTAATCCTTAAATCCTTAATCCTTAAAACCTTAATCTGTATAAGCAGTGGGAAGCCATTGAACCAATGAGGAGTAAAATGACCAGATGTGCACTTTAAAAATATCCCTCAAGGTACAGTGTAGAGTTTGAGTCATAGGGGGCCTAGAGAATCCAGGCAAACAGTAATGAAGGTATTGCAGTGCCCAGGAGAGAGATGATGGCTTGGGCAAAAGTAGTGGGAATGAGAGTAGCAGCAGCTGGTTTCAAGAGACAAGTAAGAATTAGAGTTTAGAAGACTGGTGACCCATTATATGTGGCAGATGAAACAGAGGGAATAGTTCTCAAATATTTGGCATGAACAAGGGGTACCGTTTTACCACTTACTAAAAATGGCATATCAAAGGAGAGGAGCATACAGCATGTTAGAGTGCCTGTAAAACATCAGAATCATGATCTGAACAAGCTGCTCTAGGCCATTTAATGCAGCAGTGATCTAAACTGCCTGTAGGGACAGAAGTAAATTCTATTTTCTGCTTTATGTGGAAGCAAAGCCCTTTATTGTTTAGCTTCTACCCCATTCTTCTCATGTGAAAGCATCTTTCTTTTATTTAGAAAATGTTGCCCCATCACTCCAAAAGACACTATATTTTTACAAACCTCACTTCTCCGGTCTAATAAAAAAAAATTTGCTGGGATTTTTGTGTGTAGAATGAGGAAGTATATAAGTCAAGCTCAGGTAGAGGTGGTCATTTAAGTGTGAACCGGCAACAGTCGGTTGCCATTTCCCTTCCGCTGGAAGGAAGAAGAGAGTTGCTGTAACAGAGAGGAAGAAAGATGGGTAAATTACTGCTCTCAGTACAGAGTAGTAATTTATCCAGGCACTCACAAAACTTAAAGGAGTTAATGAGAGTTATATACAGATTAGTTACAAAGAAAAGTTAAACAAAGAAATTGCTGATGCTCTTAAATGAAAGATATGCTAAGATATCTATACTATGTTTCAAAAAAACCAAAAAACAAAACTGAAGCTGCTGATGACATAATAATGCTACACTGATAGGCACTAAGTGTTGTATGCTTTCTGCTTCTTTATGTGTACACCAAGAAAATGGGAAACTCCTGTTCCTGTTCTTTGCCAGTCAATGGAATTTTTCTTGCCCCCCAAAGCATTATTTCTTATAGATCCTGATTTTGTTGGCAACCTGACACATACCTTTTGATTATAGGAATAAGTATATATGGTACAGTTTTGGGGGCCATTCTATACTGGAAAGACCTAAAGTCTGCTCCAATCTAAACAATACTGGAGAAAGTTAAACCTGCCTAAAAGTAGCCAAATGGGAGAAAGAGCTACAGGTTTACATTACTGCTTTTAAGTCCTGGCAAATACACAAACAAGGCCCCACATCTAACAGTGATCAAAACTGACCATCTTATTGTGAGTTTCAGCAAGGTTCAGGAAAAGTGGTACACTTTCTTCTTCTTATACTTACAATTATACAAGATCATTTCAAGATACCTATACAAATTTGTGTTAATTTATTGCCACTTTTAGTAGGGACAATAATAAGGTGATATAATCCTCCCTACTTTGCGTCAGCCTCTGTCTCTAACCTCCAGAAAAGTTACTGATACCTTATTTAGAACGAAGGATACCCCAGAGCTGCCAGCTTTGCTGGGAATCCTCTGTCTTGGAAAATTTGCCATTACTGAACCCCACCTGAATTTTAGCTGTCCTATTCAACACTTGCAACAGAATCACTAGTTCTGCGTACTACTAGTATTTATTTAGGCAGCAGTATGACTAATTGAAAATTAGCGTAAACTACTCCAGCTTTCAGAGATTTATTAAGAACAAAAGAGACAAAATAAACCATTAATAAGTTTTCAGTATTGACTAACTGGTAAAAGAAAATATTTGGATGCGTTTGGTTAAATAAAATATATTACTAAAACTAATTACCCTTTTTTTACTTTTAATGTAATCGCTAGAAAGTTTAAAATTACAGTGTGTCTTAAACATATGTGTCATATTTTACTTCTATTGTACAGTGCATCCTAGTGGCCTCTGACATGGGATTATGCAGAATCATGCACAGGCATTAGGTATGTATTTTGGTGAGGGGGACATGATAAGATCTGTGTTATTGACATATGGTCATTGTTAGAAGCCTAAATTGGATTATGGAGAGAACAGAAACAAGAAGTCAATTACTCGAGTTTTGCAAGGGTCCAAACAAAAGATGACAAGAAAACAAACTGTGTCTGTGGCTTGGAAAAAAGATAATAGTTTCAGGACGTAGCTTAGATTTAGCATTGGAAGCACTTGGGATTGAGTTAAATATTTGGGTTGAGAAAATTGTAGGAACTAGAGATAATACCTCAAGTGTCGGAATAGATGTAGTATAGTAATGTCTTTAATTGAGGGGCAAAAGACAAAGAACACATTTCTTATATTCTCAAAGGGAACACAGGAACTGACTTGGGACTATTACTAGCAATTAGTCAACTAAAACTCAACTGTTTTACAATAGCTTTCAACTGTTCACTGCAATTTAAATTCTTAAATGGGGTGAAAAAATTTAGCAGTCCTTCTAATGAGTTTCTTCTTCCCAAAACAAGCTTCTGGAGATAAATTTGTAAAGCAGAGAATCTTCCCCAAAGCCAAAAGTGTTTCTTCCTTTCATAGAATAAATAAGGGTCATATATAAGCTAACCAAATTTAATTATATTATTAGAGTTGCAACATTGTATCTGAGGCCCACAGTCCTGTAATATAAATAATTTCAACTAATATGATTGGTATGTTGAAGAGACAAAAAGATATCATTCAAAAATGGCTACTTCTGTAAATCAAAAGTCTAAATAATTGCAATTAGCTTCTATAGAATTATTAATTTTATAATTTATGGTTTCTCACATTAATATATTGATTGGTTGGAGCAAGTGCCATGTTGGAAACCAAGCTAACTCAAAGTGCAATATTGAAATAAATAATATTTATTGTCTTTTATTTATCCAACCACTATCTGTTGAGTACCTACCATAGGTGCTAAGCTTTTGGATTACCATAGTCAATTGGACAGCCTTATTCTGTCTCATGCAGTTTATGGTTTAAGCCTGAGAGGAAAACCAACCTTTTACATTTTATTTTTTATAGATTCATGGGATATATGTACAGATTTGTTATGTGGACATGGTGCATAATAATGGTGAGATTTGAGCTTCTAATGTGCCCATCACCTGAACAGTGAACATTGTACCCAATAGGTTACTTTTTAACTCTTATCACCCTCCTACCCTCCCCACTTTTGAAGTTGTCAGTGTCTATTGTTTCAATCTGTATGTCTATGTGTACCCATGGTTTATCTCCCACTTATAAGTGAGAAGATGTAGTATTTGACTGTTTCTGAGTTATTTAACTTACGATAATGCCCTCCAGCTCCATTCATGTTGCTGCAAAAGTCATGATTTTATTCTTTTTTATGGTTGCATAGTATTCCACAGTGTATATATACCACCTTTGCTTTACCTAGTCATCCTTTGATGAACATGAAGTTGGTTCCATGACTTGGCTATTCTGAATAGTGCTGTGATAAACATACAAGTGCAGGTGTCTTTTTCATATAATGATTCATTTTCCTTTTGGTAGATACCCAGTAGTGGGATTGCTGGATCAAATGGTAGTTCTATTTGTAGTTATTTGAGAAATCTCTGTACAAACTCTTTTCTATAGAGGTTGTACTAATTAACATTTCCACCAAAAGTGTATAAATGTTTTCTTTTCTTTACAACCTCATCAACATCTGTTGTTTTTTTAACTTTTTAATCATAGCTATTCTGACTACTGTGAAACGGTATCTCACTGTGGCTTTCATTTGCATTTCCATGATGATTAATGATGTTGGGCGTTTTTTCATATGTTGGTTTGGCCACTTGTATGGTATGTCTTCCTTTTTAAAAAAATTATTTCCCTTTTTCTTTCTTTCTTTCTTTCTTTTTTTTTTTTTTTTTTCAGGCCTTCAGCTTTTTTCTGATGCCTTCAGCTTCTTTCTGTCACCCAGGCTGGAGTGCAGTGATGTGGTCTCAGCTCACTACAAACTCCACCTCCCAGGTCAAGTGATTCTCCTGCCTCAGCTTCCCAAGTAGCTGCGGTTACAGAGGTGCATCACCATCCTTGGCTAATTTTTGTATTTTTAGTAGAGATGGGGTTTCACCCCTTCGCTAGGCTGGTCTCAAACTCCTGACCTCAAGTGATCCACCCATCTCGGCCTCCTAAAATGCTGGGGTTACTAGTGTGAGCAACCATACATGGTTGTATGTCTTCTTTTGAGAAATATCAGTTCATGTCCCTTGCTTATTTTACTTTTTTTTTTTTTGATAGAGTTTCTCTCTCTCTTGCCCAGATTGAAGTGCAGTGGCATGATTTTAGCTTATGCTTACTTTTTAATTGGATTGTTTGATTTTCTTTTCTTGTTGAGTTTCTTATAGATTCTGGATATTAAGTCATTTGTTGGATGCATAGTTTGCAAATATTTTCTCCCATTCTGTAGGCTGTCTGCTTACTCTATTATTTCTTTTGCTGTGCAGAAACATTTAAGTTTAATTAAGTCCCATTTGGGTATTTTTGGTTTTGTTGCATTTGTTTTTCAGGGCTTAGTCATAAATTCTTTGCCTATGCCAATGTCAGAAGAAATTTTTCTAGATTTTCTTATAGGATTTTTATAGTTTCAAGTCTTACATTTATGTCTTTAATCTATCTTGAGTTAATCATATATGGTGAGAGATAAGGGTCCAGCTTCATTATTTTGCATACAGCTATCCAGTTTCCACAGCACCTTTTATTGTATAGGTTGTCCTTTCACCCATTATATATTTTTGTTGACTTTGTTGACAATCAGCTGGTTGTAGGTATGTGACTTTATTTCTGGGTTCTGTATTCTGTTCCATTAATCTATGTGTCTATTTTTGTACCAGTACCATAATGTTTTGTTTGTTATAGCCTTGTAGTATATTTTGTATTCAGGTAATGTGATGTCTCCAGCTTTGTTCTTTTTCTCAAGATTGCTGTGGTTAGTCAGGCTCTTTTTGGTTCTGTATGAATTTTAGGAAATTTTTGTAATGCTGTGAAAAATATGTTGGTAATTTGGTAGGAATTGAATCTGCAAATTGCTTTGAAAAGTATTGTCATTTATTGATATTGATTCTTCCAATCCGTAAGCATGGAATATTTTTCCTTTTGTGTTATGTATGATTTATTTCATCAGTGTTTTAAACTTCTCTTTGTAGATATATTTCGCGTCCTTGGTTAAATATATAGCCTAGGTATTTTTATGGCTATCGTACATGGAAATGAGCTCTTGATTTCGTTCCCAACTTGAATGTTATTCATGTATAGAAATGTTACTAACTTTTGCATGTTGATTTTGTATCCTGAAATTTTACTAAACCAGTTTATCAAGTCTAGATGTCTTTTGGAAGAGATTTTATGGTTTTCTAGGTATAATATCATATCATCAGCAAATAGAGATAATTTGACTTCCTCTTTTCCAATTTGGATGCCTTTTATTTCTTTCTTTTGCCTGATTTCTCCAGATAGGACTTCCAATACTATGGTGAATAGGAGTGGTGACAGTGGGCATTTTTGTTTTAAAATCATTATTTTAATATGCTTTTAAGTGCCAAAATGAAATTCAAGTTGCTATGTGTGGACTTAGAAGGAGCATCAAATCCAGAGTTGGACAGAATCTAGAAAGGCAGAAATGTGTGTAGAGAGAAAAACATCTGCCCTGATAATTAAAGGAAGATCAAGATTAAGCTAGTTAAATTAGGCTCATTAGAGCTGGAGTAGAGTGAGGACAATGTGCAAAGGTTATGAGGTAAGAGAGATTGGGACATGTACTGGATCTATGAAATAGATGACTTGGCCGGATCATAGAGCTATAATGATGGATTGTCATTCACTTAGGCTAGACAAACGAATAAAAGCCACATTACAAAGGACTTTCTTAATGTTAATAAGATTGTACCTTTTTGTTGTAGCCTTCAATTATCATTTTATATTTTGATACTGGTTGATTAGTTTGTAAGTATATATCTTACTTTTACAATAATACAAAAATCTAGTAAGAGTAAATTATGGAATTTCCAAACCATGAATTATTATGCAGCAGTTTAACAAAAGAATAAGATAACTCTCTATCTATTAACTTCGACAGATGTCTAGATTTATTTTTTAAAGAAAACGGTTGATTGAATAACAGTATGTATTATATAATTCAATTTGTATAAAACAATGTATGTTTGTATGTGCATAGAAAGTTTCAGGAAGAATATCCACAAGCTGTTAACAATGACCACTTCTAGGGAGTATAATGGAAGTGACTGTGGTGAAAGAAATATACATATTAAATAATGTCTGAGAAAAAAATAAAAAGGGATAAAGAAAGCTTTATTAATCCAACAGAAAGCAAAAAATGATAAAAATGAAGAAAGAAAAGGATACACCCAAATATACAAAATATAACAAATATTCTAAATATTGCTATTCCTAATAAAAATATTAATAGATTGAATAAGTCTATTAAAGGTTAAATTCTGGAAAATCAGAATAGATTTGATATCTCCATCTAGCTGTGGTCTGTTGGTGACACATATATAAAACAAAAACAAAAATAAAATGAGAGAATGTAAACATAGAAATCCTGAATAGAACATCAATATATAAAAAAGATTGAATTCGTATCTTACAAAACTTTCTACAAAAAAAAAACTTCACTGATGAATTTACAAGCATTTATGGAAGGTTTAATATCAGTTCTTTACAGATCCTTCCAAAAAGATAGAACTTTTCAACTTATTCAGTGAGGCCAGCATTATTCATATATCAAAACCAAGTAAAGACATCATATGAAAAGAAAACTAAACAACAATATTTCTTTAAATATATATATGCAAAATGTCTCAACAAAATACTAGCAACATATAGAAACAATTACTCACCAAGTAGGATCTATCTTGAGGATGTAAGATTTGTTTAACACACAATCACCATAATATGCCATATCAATAAAATAAAAAAAAAACCACATGATCTTCTCAATAGACACAAAAGACGTATTTTCTATAATAAAATCAAACACATTTTCTTGATAAAAAAGATTTTAAAAATCTAGGAATATAAGAAAACTTACTGAATCTGAGAAAAAGTATTCATGAAAAATCTACAGCTAACATCATGCTCAATAACTAAAGAAAGAATGCTTTCCTCATACAATCAGGAAAACAGAAAGCATCTTCTCACTCACTACTTCTATTCAAAATGCTACTGGAGGTTTTAGCCAGGGTACTTAGAAAAAAATTAGCAAAACATACTCAAATGGAAAAATAAGTTGCCTGGCATAATAGCTCACGGCTGTAATCCCAGCACTTTGGGAGGCCGAGGCGGGCGGATCACCTGAGGTCGGGAGTTTGAAACCAGCCTGGCCAACATGACGGAAACCTCTTCTCCTCTAAAAATCAAAATTAGCAGGGCGTGGTGGCACATGCCTGTAATCCCAGCTACTTGGGAGGCTGAGGCAGGAGAATCGCTTGAACCGGGGAGGTGGAGGTTGCAGTGAGCCAAGATTGCACCATTGCACTCCAGCCTGGGCAACAAGAGCAAAACTCTGTCTCAAAAAAAACAAACAAAACAAAACAAAAAAAGACAGACAATAACAAGTGTTGCTGAAGGGTGAAATTGGAATCCCCATACATGGTTGGTCGGAAGGTTAAGTGGTCTTAGTAAGTAAGACCACATTTGAAAGGTCAGGATGTAAGCAGAGATGGGTGTCTGCAGTTACACTTATTAAGCAAAGAAGTTATTTGGATTATCAAGGAAAAATTTTAGGAATATCCATGGTTTCTGAGTCACAATATACCCTTTATATTTATAATATTTTATTTAGTCTGAAAAGTGGGCCTGCCTTTATCCTTAATATTGTGTTTATATTTCAGCCTCATGCATATGAAGCTCACATCACCTAACTTCCTTAACTCATGCCTCACTAGCTTCAGGTTTGAGCTTAAACATATCATCCACAATAAGTGTTTTCCAATGCCAGGTTAGTTATGTTTTCCTGATACATGCTTTTATAGCAACCTGTATTTTCTCTGTATCCATCACACTTTGTTGTTTCTACCTATTTAATTGCTCGGTTTCTCCACTCAATGGTAAGCTGTTGAATGTATCAGGTGGGAACCTCTGGGAGCCAACTTCAGAGACTGACTGTGGATTACTTAAGCAGATATTAGAATTTTTGGAAGGACAAAGAGGGCAGTTATAGATCCAGACTGGTAAAACACAGCTGGAGAGAGGATTGGACAAATAATCAAAGATACTCGGAGCATAAATAAAAGAAATTGCTAGGAGTTAATTTCAGGATGTGAGTGATGAAATAGAAAATTCCAGCATTTTCAGATTTTTCAATATTCTAGTCAACATGTACGTTGGAAAAATAATTTTTAAATGGCTAAGAGGATTAAACACCTGGCTCTTAATTAAAAGAAAAAAAGTGCACCTTGATTACAATCTCTGGCAAAGTTTCTAATGGAGAAGAGGCAAAAGTTAAGAAAAATAGTAATAATAAGGATGGTCAGTTGGTATGGGAGTGGAATGGATGTAGGGCTAGTATAATGATTGTCAGGTAGAAAAACCATCATATATTAATTCCAGTGAATGCTCAGAATTGGACTCCCCCACAAATTATCAAAGTGCCTGGCAGATAGTGGGTCGATGTATGAGGCCCACAGTACTCCTTGTCTCTTTTTCTAGACTTCAACCAACTGGCTGTGACCTCAACAGCTGCACTAGAAGCTGGGACTCTGCTGCCAATACACTTATCTTTGACAATTTTTCTTCTGCCTACTCTTGTGTATTACGGCTACTGAGAACATTGGTTCTTAACCATTTTTAAATTCATGGGTACATTTGCAACTCTGATAAAAAGTTATGAATAATTTTCTTAGGGAAGCATAATGCTTATTAACACACATATTTATGTAATTTTTAAAGAGACCTCCTGAATAGAATTCCTAAAATGCTTTTGTGTTGTCAAAATAATAAATAATATCTATATCTATATCTATCTATCTATCTATCTATCTATCTATCTATTTATCTATCTACAGAGAGAGAGACCACTAATCTGTGAGGGCTACTATTCTAAATGTTTTACATATATAAAATAATTTATTATTTTTGACAGATCTAAAGGAGAGTACTACAGTTATCTAAATTATATATCGGAAAAGGAAAACATAGAGTTGTTACATAACCTGGCCAATGTCTCACTGAATTTAAACCGTCTATGTAATTAGAGAAACCATAGTCTTAAATAATATGACTTAGTCTTTAAGTATGCTAAGTGTTGCAATAAATACCCAGATGGTCCTAATTTGGCTTAAAACTCCCAGGGTCTTGCTTGTTATCTACTGGAGAAGATAGAGTTTATGAAAAGGTCTATATTGAAATGAGGAATGTGAAATGTGGTAAAAGAGAGTTAGAAAATACTAAGGATGGGCCGGGTGCGGTGGCTCACGCCTGTAATCCCAGCACTTTGGGAGGCCGAGATGGGCGGATCATGAAGTCAGCATTCTGGCTAACACGGTGAAACCCCGTCTCTACTAAAAAAAAAAAAAAAATACAAAAAAATTAGCTGGGCGCGGTGGCGGGCGCTTGTAGTCCCAACTACTCGGGAGGCTGAGGCAGGAGAATGGCGTGAACCTTGGAGGCGGAGCTTGCAGTGAGCCGAGATCGCGCCACTGCACTCCAGCCTGGGCGACAGAGCAAGACTCTGTCTAAAAAAAACAAAAAGAAAAACAAACAAACAAACAAAAAACAAAAAAAAGAAAATACTAAGGATGAACAAAGCAGTGATTAAACTTTTGCGAGTAGGGGAAAAATTTCAATGTTTTAAAGAGTTATTGGGTGTCCATTATTGGCTTAGAGATAACAACATGACAGCTGCAGAAAATTGAGGCCCTCAGAGGATTGTTTTGACAAAAGCACAGTAAGAAGTAAGGACAGCTTTCTAGGAGTAAACACAGCCTAGCAAAAAGAGCCAAGATGGAGAGGTGAAATAGATCTTGCATTAGTGCTCTGGGCATTAGAAGGTAACCTTCTTATCATCAGTTGGCCAAATGCATTGAGACTCAGCTTCCTTATCTCTGAAGTGGAAATGATGCATAATTGATGACCTTAAGAACCTGAAGATATCGGTTTATTTAGTTACTCTTAATAAAGAATTTAATGAGAGCAAATTATGTACATAAAAATTGGCTAAATATTAGGAAGAATAGAGAGAAGAATGAACATGGTTACACTTTTTCAGGAGTTTAAAGTCAGGTTGGAAGAGAAAGTACCTGAAAATGAATTGAAAAGATAAATATCATATATGTATATGAAATGAATGGTTTATATGTGGCTCCAGTGAAAAAGAAAATAATTGTCTCACATTCATCAATACTATAACATCTATTGTTGCTGTGATGATTGCTAAGAACGGTGAATTTAAATTAAAATAAATTTCCTTGGTGAAAGAGTTGTTATAAAAAAAAGAAAATACAATTTCTGGAAAGAAGTTCACCCTTGGCAACATGGAAGAATGTAAAGCATTTTATTATTAAATTATTTAATATTTTCTACCTAGTTGTAGAAATCTATAGGAGCCATGAACACATATTTAAAAGGTGTTCAAGGGACGCCATTCATTACACACCAGGAAAAAGTAGTTGGAACTTTATTAAAAAGTGACTAATAGGCACTCTAGATAATTGAAATGACAGCGTATTTTGACAGCTGCAAGCAAAAATGTACTTGTTCAAAATAGTGAGTGTAAATCTTTTTAATTTCCAGAAAGAAAAATGATGTACAGGTTTAACTTAATTCAGTCAGCTTATAAAGTGTAATAATAAAAGGTAACTAACTCTTCACTTGACTGGTGAAACCTCTGTTAATTGGAGGTCCTGCCAATCACTGCACGTTAGGGCTGGCTGTGAAGGCCTCTGAAGGTCCTCAACTGGAAGAGGTGATTTCCTCTAGAGTCCTGGAGGAAACGAAAATAGCCACAAAAATTACCAAATATCCACAAAATAACCTTTATGAATACCTCTTAGTGTCAAATTTGGAGCTCACAAAACACACAAAACACTTAAATCTCCAAACAAGTAGATTGAAATAGAAACACATTCATCATCCACATGTGATGGCCCCCATAGGTATACTGTAAAGCCAAGAAGTGAGATTTTAAAAATAAATAAAGAAATAACAGAAGTAAATTTCCTAATCAACAAAATGGGTCAAATCCCAGGTTAAGAATAATCCACGTAACTTAAAAATGGACCAGTGTCCACTTGCTAAGACATGGCTACTTGATTTTATTACATTTAAACCCATAAAGGAAATCAAAAGGACAAACAAAAGCAGATGATGATCCACATCATGGCTTTTCAAACTGACATTATATTTAGATTAGGGAAAGAGAAAGTGAAATGTAGGTGCCAGCCTCAGGATCTGAGCGTCATTTTCTCCTAATTTATTTTATTTTATTTTAGATATGAGTAGTCATTTTATTAGAGACACAACCAGCTGTGCATTTAGATATCACTTTTCTAAGTTTTGACTATCCTTTTGGTAAGAGAGCACAACAATCGAACCCACTAAAAAGTGAAACCAGTCCATGAATGGCATGTGATTATACATTCTTAGATTTATCTTCACTCTTTGTGGGAAAGTTTGCTATAAAATGCATTTATTTAAAATGTTACAGAGCACAGACTTCTCAGGAACAATTTAAGCATCATAAATGTTTCCTTCAAATTGAGTCAAAAGAGGCTGAGAATCGTATTACATTGGGTGGGAATCCAATGTTTGGTTTTAAAATAAAAGAATTTCAAAAATTGGAGCACTGCCATTATTTACAGCAGCTAGGATCACTGTCATATGATAAAACCTTGATTTTTCTTTATTCTGAGCTCATTGACAGTGAAATTTTCACTTGCAAACCACACAGTGAGGTAGAAGGCTAAAAAGGTACATGCTTTAAATCATCTGACTAAATAGTTTTTTGTTTGTTTGTTTGTTTGCAGGCAAATCTATCCCCTTACCTAAGCCATAACCTTGACCTTAATGATGAAACTCTTCCATTAGTCAAATTTCTCAGGTCTATTTTAATCACAAGATAATCATTTTTTTGTTCATAGTTAAAGGTTTACATTGCATATATCTAATATCTTATGTATAAACAAGGGCCATAAAGTATTGACTGGTTAATATGGTCCATGAATGAATTCATTGTTCTCAAAGTAGACAGATTTTATTTTTAAGAGAAAGAAAACCCATCTAAATCCTTAATGTCTGTGAGGTGCTATACAGAAAAAATACTTTTAAATTTTAATAACAACAAATAAGAATGTGTAGTAAGTTAGCTTTGCCCTGGTGAAAGTGCACTCCATTCAGAATTTTTTAATAACCTCAAGAATTATGTTAATATTTTGAATAATATTAAAATATTTAGCCACATATATATTTATTTAGCTACATATATATTAAATGGATATTTACCCATTATTGTGTTTAATAATATAACTTCTAAAAAATTCAAAAGCTAATATTGGTTTACAATGCAATAATACAAATTACAAACATTCGGGAAACTAGGAACAAAGATTAGATGTAGATATGCATAAATATGATACATAAAGATGAACTAAGTAATTTAATTGATTCAGAAGTCAATATGAAAATCCCAGCATAAAAAAATTGAGTGCTGCTTCCAGTTCAAGATGGTAGTACAGATTTACAAGACAAAGTAATGCATGGAATGGGGAAACATTGGTATTACTTAATTGGATAGTGTGTCTAATATGTGGAATGAGAAATGTAGATGGATTTGCATTGATTGCATGATATAAAATATAACACAGTTTGAGGATTTTAGCAAAAGTGGGAAACATTCGTGTAGCCCAATCCCTAGAAATACTCAAAGTTCAGAATAGGAGAACTCAAACTCTGAACTCAAAGTTCAGAGTGAGTGGATGACAGTCATCTTGATTATTAGGAATAATGTTGGCTATTCATAATTATTATCTTCACTAAAAGAAACCGCTGGATGAGCCATTCTTTCTTCTTTCTCTTCTCTTACTCACTTTTCACGACCAATGCATAGAAACAGACAACAGTGGTATTTAAAGCTAAACCCGGAGAACAAATCTTTGGAAATAATAGCAGATCTGCCCATAGAGGTTTCGAATTAGGGTGTCTTAAAGAGAACCAGTAAAGGATTGATGTAGTTTTAGAACTCAAAAACAGAGAAAAACAAAACAAACCAAAAGTAATTCTCCCCAAGGAAAAAAATACTAACATAAAGTTCTTTGCTATGCTTTTATTTTTAAGCAAACAATTATTGAGTGCTTTCTATATGCCAGATATTGGTCTAAATGACGTATGTGTAACTTATAACAATCCTGTATTGAAGGGTCTATTATTTCTGTTTAACACATAATTGATACCAAAAGATGAAGTAACTTTCACAAAGTCCTGTAACTTACCAGTGATGGAGCCAGAATTTGAACCAGACAGACTTGGTTCCAGAACAGAAACCCTTAACTCCTGCCCCATGTTGCTTACCATTTGTGAGGCTGGAGGAGGGACAAGTCCAAGCCTGCCAGTCTGCCTTCCACTCTCGCTGACTGCATTTTCTAAAAATGAATTATGTAGACAATACCCCCTTAACAAACTGGAAATCACTTTTAATCTTTTTTTACAGGGAAGAAAATTATTAGCAAATCAACCTCCAACTTTTCAGGAGCACCTAGGCTAGTCCTTTTTTCAGATATAAATGACTAAGTAAAAATCATTAGCTACTAAGTGGGGGGGAAAAACCCCACACAAACACGAAAGGGAAGAATGAAGAGAAATAGATCCAATGAATTACCCCACAGAGAAATGATTATTTAATGTAAGAACAAAATGAAAATAAAATTTTCCTGAATTATCAGAAAAATTCAAAAGAATGTTTTATCCATAGAATGAATAGATGCTTCTGTGGAAAAGGAACAAACTGCGGAACAGACAAGGAGATGGTGATAGAAATTTAAAATTTTAAGTTAGTAGGAGGCTGAAAAATAAAATGGAATTTCAGAAGAACAAATATGTAATCTGGAAGAAAAAAATGTAGAGATTCTCTTAGAATAGGGAAAAAGACAAATTTATAAAAATTTCATAAATGATTTTAAAAAACCAAAAAGGAAATGGATCAGGGAAGAAAAAATTATAAATGTGCAACATCCACTTATTAGGGACTCCAGGAAAATTAATTGACCCCATCCCTACAAAAATATTTATTACTAGAATGAAAAACTCAATACTTACAGAGTGAGATGAATGAATAAAAAGTTCACACCTAGTTGTTAAGTTGTTAACATTTAACAATTGCAAAAATCAAGTTAAAAATTTACCACAGTTGGAAAACAAAAATAAACTAGAGAATATACACTCAAACAGGTCATCCCCCATATAAAGAAAACTATGAGCTTTAAATTGACTTTAGGAATGCAAGATATCAAAACAGTTTGAAGCAAGGCATTCAAAGGCTTGGAAAAAATGATTTTGAAGATTGATTTATAGACCTATTTAACTCATTAATGAATAATGAGAACAAAATACATTTTTATATACACAGAAAATAAATGTTGGCATCTATATACTATTTAAAGAAAACATACTCAAATATATACTACAGCATATTGAACAGATAGCCTAAGAGAAAAAGATATGAAGTATATGAAGCAACGATCTTAAGTCATTATTTCAATGAAGAGACATCTGAAGAGGACAGCTGTGCATGGTCTGAGAAAATAATCTTGTTTAAACTAAAACAGGAAGTTGGAAGTTTCCATGAATAATAAATATCTTTAATGAGAAAGTGAAGTAAAATCAGGACGCCAGCTCTTCTTGCATCATTTCCTTCAACAATGAAAAAGGCAGAATTGCAAATTAAAGCTAAGAAAAATAAAACAATAACAAAACCAGTTATGATCTTAGTAGAAAACAAAATATTTTGAAAAATCAAAAGGATCATCCATCTGACATTGATACTCTGAAAATTCCCCTTTGAAGAGCAAAGTTTAAGGATTTAGATTATAGTTCCTTCTCTATGTAACCAATTGTACTACTTATAGTACAAAGAAAAATATTTGCATACTTATAAATGTTTACCACTGAATATATTATAGCACATATTGAGAATCAAAGATATTGTTTAATGTTGCTAAATCAAAGAAACATGACATACAAGGAGAACAGAAGCATATTAAGTAGAGAAGAAGTTATAATCTTAAAAATAATTAAATTTGAAATTATAAAACTTTAGGCATAGATGTACTAATAGGCTAAAGTGTGAGTCTTCTCATTTTATACTGTTTTCCCAACTGAATTTCTAAGTACATGAATGTACTCAAACAGGCATTTTAGATAATATGATATATATTTGTATATATAAAATATCTTTTATATATTAATATATAAAATTCACATTAATTTTGTATCAATTAATAATTTAATTAATTAAAAGATATATCTTTATATATTTTTTCTCATCTAGATAATTACCTGGGTAATAAAATGCAGAATACTGGTCAGTATAATTTCAAGAGAAAAGAACTCTGCCTTAAACAAAGCAGGGAATGCATTGGCTCATGTAATTGATATGTCCAGAGATAAATGGGCTGCACCCGGTTTCTCATGTTGTCATCTGTTCCTGACTGATATGGTTTGGCTCTGTGTCCCCACCCAAATCTCATCTTGAATTGTAATAATCTCTATGTGTCAAAGGTGGAATCTGGTGGAGATAATTGAATCATAGGGGTGGTTTCCCCTATGCTATTCTTGTGATAGTGAGTGAGTTCTTAAGAGATCTGATGATTTTATAAGGGGCTTCCCCCTTTGCTCGGCACTCATTCTCTCTCCTGCTGCCCTGTGAAGAGATGCCTTCTGCTGTAATTGTAAGTTTCCTGAGGCCTCCCCAGGCATGTGGAACTGTGAGTCAATTAGATCTTTCTTTATAAATTATGCAGTCTCTGATATGTCCTTATAGTAGCATGAGAATGGACTAACACAGTAAATCGGTACTGCAGAGAGTGTGGTGCTGCTACAAAGATACCTGAAAATGTGGAAGCGACTTTGGAACTGGGCAACAGGCAGAAGTTGGAACAGTTTGGAGGGCTCAGAAGACAGGAAGATGTGGGAAAGTTTGGAACTTCCTAGAGACTTATTGAATGACTTTGACCAAATTGCTGATTGTGATATGGACAATGAAGTCCAGGCAGAAGTGGTCTCAGATGGAGCTGAGGAACTTGTTGGAAACTGAAGAAAAGGTCATTCTTGCTATGCAAAAAGACCAGCAATGTTTTAGCAAAGAGACTGGCAGCATTTTGCTCCTGCCCTAGAGATCTGTGGAACTTTGAACTTCAGAGGGATGATTTAAAGTATCTGGCAGAAAAAAATGTCTAAGTAGCAAAGCATTCAAGAGGAAGCAGAGCATAAAAATTTGGAAAATTTGTAGCCTGATGATGCAATATAAAAGAAAAACCCATTTTCTAAGGAGAAATTAAAGCCTGCTGCAAAAATTTGCATAAGTAACAAGGAGCCAAATGTTAATCACCAAGGCAATGCAGAAAATGTCTCCAGGGCATGTCAGAGACCTTCATGGCAGCCCCTCCCATCATAGGCCTGGAGGCCTAGAAAGGAAAAATGGTTACCTGGATTGGGTAGAGAGCCTCCACTATGGGCAGGGACTTTCTCCTTTGCTCAGAACTCATTTTCTCTCCTGCCTCATTCTCTCTCCTGCCTCATTCTCTCTCCTGCCACTCTGTGAAGAGATGCCCTCCACCATGACTGTAAGTTTCCTGAGGCCTCCCAGCCATGTGGAACTGTGAGTCAATTAAACCTCTTTCTTTATATATTACCCAGTCTCTGGTATGTCCTTATAGCAGGGTGAGCATGGACTAATACACCGACTCAGCTTATCTTAGTATACATTTTTATTCTCAAGCAGGATGTGTCCTTATGGTGGCAAAATGGTCAACAACTTCAAGCTTTTGTTCAACCACTAATCAGCCCTAAATTCCAACAGTTCCTTAATAATCCAGTATTTCCATAAATATTCTCAACACTGCCTCTTCTTAACTTGGTAGAAATAACAGCTAACATGTATTAATTATTTACTATTTGCTTGATACTGTTCTAAGTCTTAGGGACCATAAATAATTAGCACAGGCCTGTATTGCTAGTGAGTGTAGGTGCTGAGATTTGAACACATGTTTAAATTTACTCCAAATTTAGTGATTTAACTAATATTCCATATACTTATTTTTCAAACAATTACTGTAATCTATTGACCAGACCTGGGTCAATTGTTCACCTCAGTGGTGAGGTCAGCACTATTGAACCATATAGACTAAGAGTGGAGTAGGATGGTTTTTCCAAAATTGCTAGGCTGATTAAAAAGTACTTCACACTAGCTTCAAAGAAAGATAGAAGAAACAGAGGAAAGTATGATGCTATAAAAAGAGACTAATAAATAAGAGAGACAAAGACAGAGAGAAAGAGAGGAGAGAAAAACAAGTAGATAAGTCTGGTTTTCAAAAGGCATTTGACTTTTTGATTCCAGACCTTATGGACAGAGATCCCCTTCTGACTTTAGTTCAGTCAAATAATAGATCCCCCTGTTATCTAGTATTATTTTTCTTTTGCTTATGCTAGTTGAATGAGTTTCTGGGTTTTAAAGTCAGAGTGTTGATTACATTATTATAAAATGTTTATAAATTTATAAACTTGTAAGTCATATGCCTTTTTGCACAGTATATAAGATCTGATATTTGCATGTGTGTTTCAGGACTTCAGTAATAAAAAGTTAAAAATGAAAGGAAACAATAAAAAATGCTATCCCTATGTAGTAAGAAAAAAGTTATTCTTAATTCCTTATTTTCTAAACCATTTTTTGATTTTTCATTTTCTATATCATTTTGTGTCTTTTATGCTCAGAAAAAATTATAACAAAATGTTTTACTATGATTTTGCATATTTATAAGAGCCAGGTACCATTGATAATGCTCATTTATTGTACTGTGGGCCAGGACAATGAATGCCGGGAAAGTCCCCTAAGAAAATATTGCAAATATATGCCATCATAAAATGAACAAGGTAAGAGAATGTGGGTGACCCTGCATAACCCTTTACCAATACAAGGAAAAAACGGGCACAACATGCCTATCTGTAAGTAAAAAACAAAACATGACACTTCGATATATAAAATAACAGTGTATGACAATAAGTTGTCTTGTGTTTTTCAGCATTTGAACCAAAGAGCTGTATGTAACTATCCTGAAATCCAACTCTCATTTATTTGCTAGGAGATCTTGTACAGGTTGCTTTGGTTTTTTTACATCTTACTTCTTTCCATCCATGAAGGTAGATCTTTAGAATTGTCATGAAGATTAAGGAAGATAAAACATATAGGATATACATACTTCGTTTAGAATAAGCTCTTAGAAATTTTTGTTGTTTGATTTTCATGAGATGGAGTAAAAGAATAAGTAGCAATTTATTCATATTCAATCCTTTAGCAGAAAAAATTATCCAACAGTAACCTATATCAGGTAATTTTGCCACATATGTTTTTTATATACCAAACAAAAGACAAAAATAATGTTTTGTGTTATGCATTATTTTATTTGTGAATTCCAGGTTTAGGATTACACCAAGATACAGACAGAGGCAGGAGATGTGAGGATGGAAGAGAAGAACATAAAAGAAAAAAGTAGAGAAAGATTCTGAATAAGTCCACGTGAAGATGCCCTCCTTCAGAAGAAAAGTGCCCTGCTTTTAGTTACATGGCAAATTTGACCTTTAACTTCGCTAATGCAAAGGGAAATTCTAAATATTTATCTTATACATGCACTTTATTTGCTATCTTCTTTGACTATGTTTGTGCCATCTACCATACTTTATCACTTGGATTATCTTATTATCTCCTTAACAAATTCCTCCATACCCATTCTTAGTCCTTCTAAGTCCTTCTCTATATCTGCAGTGATCTCAAAATGGAAATATGTCATTTCCCCAGCTTAAAATGCATTTCTTTAAGAGTGCAAAACACTCATTAACATAAAGTCTCTGCATTATCTGGTCCCTACTGTACGGTTTCTCTTTTCTTTCTTTATATAATGTGCTCCTTCACTTTAAGGGATATGTACTCTATGCCTGGCAGCCCCAAGGGTTTTGTGCACCAAATGAACATTGCTTATTTCTGAGCCCACATTTAATTAGTACAACTTAATCATATTTCCAATAGATCTTCATCCCCAAGAAGTCAGGCATGGTCTCTGAGGACACTCAGATCATCTCTGTTTTTTTTTGTTTTGTTTTGTTTTTTTCTCTCTGTGACATTGCAACTTCTTAGGCAAATTAAATATACAAGATGGAGCTACAAAGATCTAAACAGCTTGATCAAGGATTCAGCGTTACCCACATAATTATTTAATATCGAATCATCTCCATTTCTAGATATAAAATGAAAATGAGAAAACTTTCAGAAAAAATAAAAGTGAAATAATTATTTTTGAAGTGCCTAATATAATATATCCAGTGATGGAAGTAGAAAATAAAACTCTAATACTGGTAGCATGAAGGAAAGTACAAAGCACAGTAGAACATCTATAAGGAAAATGAATTAAAGTGAGTGGCAATCTGACTACACATCTGGTGAAGGTGGAATTTTGAAAGAAGTGGAGTTTACACAGCATTGGCTCGTTATGTAGTTCAGAGTGTAATATCTCAAAAGCAAATTTTGAATAACTCAGATATGTGGCCGAAATTAAAATAAGCATATTTCTCCTTTGAAAGGCACAACTGTGGTATTTAAAGATGAGTTATAGATCTTGTGTTCCAAAGTATACGAGAATTACAGTCAACACAGCTTCAAAACATAAACTGGATATAAACAAAAGGAAACAATCAAGCATTTATTCTGCTTTTCTTATATGATCTGTAGAATTGGGTGACCAAAGAGTAGAGGAAGGAATGTGTCTCCTTACAGAAATATTTCAATGAACAGATAAGAGAAGAATGACAGACAGAATATAGTATCAACATTTTGCAAATCCTAAGGAATAAAAAAGATCCAAGTACTGAACTTTAAGGGCTTCTAACTTTATCAAAAGTGACAATTTGTCATTGAATCCCTCCTATGACTCCTCATGAGGGGCACACACCAAGTAGGAAGTAAATTTACCTAAAAAATAACATAAATACAAAATGAAGCTAGCCTGAGTTTAAGTCTCTAGATATGACTACCAATTATCAGAAAAGGCAGAGGAACGTGTTAAACTATACAGGAACGCAACCAGCAAAATCCAGCCTGTGAAAATTGACAGGACACATGACTCTGGCTCTTTCATAAACAGATTTCAGAAAACACAAGTGATGCAGAGGGATCCTATAAATTTAAAAATACTTTAAAAAAATAACAAGCAAAACTGAACGTCAGTGTCTATGGAAGCACAATTGGACAATAAAATAAGGAGGCAATTAAAAGTCAGGAGGGCAATTCTTAGTGGAAAGAAAAGAGCTGTGATTGAGGAAGCAGACAGCACTCTCCTGAGGAAGCTGGTGAGGTTTACTTCCTGACATAAGTGAGAGTTACAAGAGTGTACACCTTTTGGTAATTTAGTAACCTACCCATTTGTTTTATGAAGCTTTCTATATTTCTTATTTAACGGTAAGAATTATTAAAAAGCAAATCAAACAAAACAAAACAAATTCTAGAGCCAAAGACAGATAGAGGAAACAGGTTAAGTTACTTTAATAAGCTCTGGAATTTGATATCAAATCATAGAGTAAGATAATCCTTTTATTAGCAAATTACTAAGTTCTCCTTAATAATCAATTTTGTTCTAAGAGCATAAGTTGGGTTGAAAGATATGGCATGACCCTAATACTTGTGTTAATGTTGAATTACTTTGCACTTTCAATTTTGTTTATTTCTTTAATTGAAATGATTATTCATTAATTGAATTTTTAAAATTTGGGAAAGCTCACTGGGATAGCTGTTGGTAAAAGAGATTAAAATGAAATATAGATAGATCGGCTACTAAGATTTTTTAAAATATACTTAACCTACCTTCACTGAGTTATGAGAATTATCTCCAGATTTAATAAAGTATCTTAAGCTCTTCATAGGAAATCATAAGAGAAATGCCTTGTGAACCATAACACTAACAACCTTAATATATCCTGTTACCCAAATAAAACCGTGGCCAGGTAACCAAAACTGCTGGATTTGTTTACATCAGGAAAACTGAGATAAATACAAACCTAAGGGAAGCAGCAGAAAAAAATCAGAGAATGAAAATGTACCACTCTAAATATCATAGCAGTGCAGAAAAGCTGAGGGTGATTCTGTCTGCTAAATAGCACTAATATTTATCTAAATGTTTTCCACCTACCACTTGCATCACTTAAGACACAAATGATCCCAAACATAGCTCTCAAATATCCTCCATTGAGTAACATGTTTATATAACAATTTCAAACTTAATATTTTATACCAAAATTAAAAATAAAATATGGCTATCTTTTGAACAGTTTTAATGAGCAAAAACTGCCTTCATGTAGAAAATATTACATATTTAAAAATCATTCTGCCAGGGGCAGTGGGTCATGCCTGTAATTCTAGCACTTCAGAAGCTGAAGTAGGCAGATCACTTAATCCCGGGAGTTCAAGATCAGCCTGGGCAAAATGGAGAAACTTCATCTATACAAAAAAAAAAAAAAAAATACAAGAATTAGCAAGGCATGGTGTCACACACATGTAGTCCCAGCTACTTGAGAGGCTGAAGTAGAAGGATTGCTTGAGCCTGGGAAGTGGAGGCTGCAGTGAGCCATGATTGCACCACCAAACACACACACACACACGCACACACACACACACACGCACACAAAATTCTGTGAAATCTAATAAATGGTTATTTTTCTAGTAGTTTTCATCCTGAAAATTGTTTTAACTGGTTAACTCTTAAAAATATGTTTATAGCCATACTTAGACAAAACACTCCATAAACACGTATTTGTTAAACATAAACCCAATGACTCCTAAGCCAGAAAAATGTATTTTCTAACAGGAGTTTCTAAAAACAATCTTAGAGAAAGAGGGAAGGAAGTTGGTTTATAATATCCCTGGGTTCCCAGTTCAGGGAGTTGTATCTTTCAGAACATGACAGCTCATATCACACATCAGATGGTGAAGGACTTCATAGACCTTTCAGGCCAAGCACTGCTATGGGCATGTAGGCTCCAGTTTATAAACAGAGGTCCTCCATGACCCTCAGTCTCACTGAGAACTTCAGAAAACAGGCTAGTTTTTCTTTTTTCGTTTTTAATTTGGTTCTTGGAAGGAAGGACTCGCAATAGCCAACATTTCAGAGGAAGCATTCCCAGTTCCTTGGCAGTTCCCTGCCCTTTCTCAGCCTGTCTTCCATCTGGAGAACTTCTTTCTCCTTTAGCTCCTGCATTTAAGAAACTGACATGCTGTAGGATGAGAAAATTTCTCAGACTAGAGAAAAACTCATTGGTGAACTACATCAAATGAATCACCGCATATCTTGAAAAATTGTCCTTGAAACCATGGTATTAAAAACTAGATCATAGCTGACAAGTCTTAAGAGAGAAGAATATACTAAAGAGAAAAATCAAGACACTGGTTATGAAGCACTTTGTAGTTTCTCTTTATGATTTTACTTAAAATTAAAAGTAATTATAAATTACTTATATTAATAAAAATATTATCATTAATATTGATACAAAAGTAGATAAATGTTGGATCCTAGAAAATGATTTTGAGATAAAGTTGTAGAGGCCTCACTTATTAGAGCCATTCATTAACTGTATTTATGGCTGACAGAAGGTGAAGGCATTTAACAGCTTTGGATTTTGGGGGACAAGTATGCCTTTCATTTGCCCATTGCTTCATTTCCCACCTTCCACTCTGCTAGGTATTTTAGGAAAATATTTTTTTCAAGCTTTTTTGCCATCTGGGTTTTGACTAGTTTTGAAATGGGAGCACTGCAGGAATACTAGAGTGTGGGAAGTATTTTTCTTTCTTGTTCTGCCTCACAGTATATAGAAGAGGATGTACCTCCCATATGGTTCCAGATCCTACCAGGCAGCCCAGCCATATGTCCTGGCTTCCAAATTCTGTCCATTCTATTTCCTTCCACTCTTCCTTTAACCCTTGGGTTTTCCTAGCTTCCTACTGTTGCTAATCTGGGTTGTCTAATTGCTTCAAATTGTCTAATTGAATTCTCAGTTCTTTCTTCACCTGTGTATCAAATTTAGACAAATTTACCCTTATTAAATTATCTTTACTTGGAAAATCTAGCATGCTTTCCGTTTTCTGAGCAGAACCAAAGGGATGCAGGACATGTTGAAAGAACATGTGCTGTCTGCATTTAATGAGAAGACGTCCAAACTTGCACAGATGTCAGACTGCTTTGGAATTATTCAGCTTATTTCCTCTTCCAATCCTCGCAGTCCTGATGCAGATCTATGTCAGCATGACCACAGCACTTTCCTGGGGAAGAAGAAAACAATGGAGGGTGCATATCCCACAGGAATGCTACTGTCCACAGCAGCTGTGCTTTGTTTGCACTCACACATAAACCATGATGGAAGACAGAATCCAGGCACAGAAAAAAGTTTGATGGAGGAAGCTCAAGGCCCTGTAAATATTCCATGATGAAAAGAAAAAAGAAAAATACATATATTTAATTGCAAAATAATTCCATATATCATGAAATTGTATGATGGTAATGTATTACCAAAAATAGAAGCACTCCACAGAGCATCAGAAAGATGCAGCAATATAGAGTTGCCTGGATTCAAGTCCTAGTTTTGTTCTTCCCTTCTTGTATGAACACTGACAGCCAGAAAATAGCATTGAACCTCAATCTCCTCATGTGTGGACCAGGAATAATAGTAATACCTACCTTACAAGGATGCCCTGTTAGTTAATCATCACATCAACTCGACAGTTGTGCAGTGTTGCTTTTGTTTTAAAAACGAGGCAGTGATGGCTGGGCACAGTGGTTCACGCCAGTAATCCCAGCACCCTGGGAGGCCAAGGTGGGTGGATTGCTTGAGGCCAGGAGTTTGATACCAGCCTGGGCAACATAGCAAAACTGCATCTTCACAAAAAATACAAAAATTAACTAGGAGTGGTGGCTTGAGCTTGTGGTGCCAGCTACTTCAGAGGCTAAGGGGGGAGGACGGCTTGAGCCCAGGAGTTGGAGGCTTCAGCAAGTTGAGATCATGCCACTGCACTCCAAACTGGGTGACAGAGCAAGACCCTGTCTCACACACACACGCAAAACAAGCAGGCAGTGAATTTTCTCAGTGCACAAATAATCACGTTTATTGCCTCGGCCAGCCTTTCTGTGAGAACAGAGTAGGTAGCTGAGCAAGTTAATGAGATTTTGAATATACAAAAGTAGCCTCAGAGCCACCGGGGCTATAAAGCTAAATAAGATGACAGGAGGGTGTTGAAGGATCCCAGGAGACCAGCAACATGGGAGAAAGCTGTGGCAGAGAAGTGATTGAAAGAAATACCAGTGGTGAAGTAGCGGGAGACTTCAGAGGAGGGAAATCCATCTGATTTAAGGTTTTTTGCTTTGCCCTTGTCATTCTGGCCCCTTTTAACTTCTATAGGGATGGCACCAGGTTCAGGAGGCCAAGAAGAGAAGTGGAGCCAGCAAAAGAGACATATGGCTTTACTGGGGGCTTCATACAGGGAAGAGAGTCCAGTGGCAGGGGGTTGGGCAGAAGAACTCGAATCGCTTGTAAAAAGCATGCAGTTTATATAGCATTTTCACTTACCATCCTCCCCAGAAGAACCTCCACCTGGCAACCTTCATTTAATCCACAACAAAGGGGCTCAGTCCCCTGTATGCTCTGTATTCCACGAGCCAGGGATTCAGGTTGTTGGCCACTCCTGGATTCTTTAGCTCGGAACTCCGAACACACATGTCTGCCACACAGGGTCATTCTCAGGATATGCTTTAAGTTACTGTTGTCAGGTGCATTTACCATACTGCTCCCCACTCCAGCAAACCGACAAACAAAGGCCTAATGTGGGTAGTTTGGGAAAAAGTTAAGGAAGGAGAACTGGCACTTAGAGCAAGAAATGACCAAGAAAACTTAAGGTCTTTCCTCTGCCCAGGAAAATTTGCAGAGATTGGTGAGGACCTGAGGCTGCCTTGAATGGGGTTGATTCCAACTTATTTAACTCTCAAAGGACCATGAATCTCAGTGCATATACAGAGCAAATAATACATGGGAGAGCACATGACAAACTATGAAGCATGAGACAAATCTCATTTATTGCTTCCATGTTCTTCTCAAGTAACACATAATGATGATTCCAACAGCTTTCATTTATTCAAACCATGCATTATAGAAGTGTTTCAATTTTTAATTTAGTAATCATCAGACTCTTGTCCTGTATTCTGTATAAATACTTTAACACATAGGAAATAATAAGTCTGTACACTTCCCATGTTCTTAGTTCTTAAAACACTCATCAAATAAAAACACATGTAGGACACAGATGGTGCCAAAGTCGAGGCTTCAGTCACAGTTTTCTACCACGATAGTTAATTGTGTTCTGAATTTGACAAAGAGCCACTCAATAAGTATTGTTCAAATGTCATTTTCAAAGCAGATCCTGTTTTCATTTCCTGGCCTTGTGTATTGGTTAGAAGTTGTCCTGCAAGCAGTGTGTTTTACTCTACACCCCAGTGAAATCCTGTCCCAGTAATTGCTTCATTAATGGCAGATTGCTTAATATTGAATATATTCATGTAGCTTTAACAGGCTCCTAAAAGTAATAAGTTCTTCACTCATATCAAATTTTACCATCATTGCACCTATAATAGAAAACACATTTAACAAATAGTGCTGGTGCTATCTCTATATTGGAAATGCTTGTCTTAATTAACATGCATTATTTTGAAGAAATGCACTGGTTAATATACAATGCGTTAAAATAAATGTGCATTGCATTTAGATAATTGCAACTCCATGAAAATGATGTTTTGAATGCAGTGAGAACCCTGGAATTTAAGAGTGAAAAAATATTCTTAATGTATTTTTTTCTTAAATACTGGCAAATATACAATGCAATATCATATGTTCCCCAAATAACTTTCTCTGATAACATTTATCTGAGGAACTTCAAAAAGCAGTACACAGATTGTCATTATTACATTTCCTATATTTCAAGTATTCTTTTTTGAATCATAGCTAATGTGAAAACATGATGATATTCCCTGCTTAGTTAAAGATATGTCTTCTGTATACACTGATATTTGGCATTTTGATATTTTTTCGTAAGTAATGTCATACAACCAAGTGAACCTACTTAAGTTTAAAACCATTTTACGTTTAGAATTAGCAGATTGTGTTATTTAGTCTTTTGTTCATTTCATAGTGACTGGGATGATAGGCATCCTTTGAGTAAAGAAGTGAACGTGTCCAGCAATGTTAACTCTTTATCGTGAATCTTGTCTGTAAACTTTCCTTTAAAAAATAGAAATAATTTCCATGAAAGAAAACTTCCTGTAATAGACTACAATACATTTATACATTATTTTGGAAGAGATTAAGGCAGATGTATGCTTGGGGTATTAGTATACTAGAAACAATGCATTTGATGTACTTAATTGGAATTACACTTCATGTCTTCTTAGCAATTTTCTACCTCTCTTCGCCACCATCAACGCCTTCTCATTCTTCATGCCAGAACTTATTTTTCACCCCCCTCTGAGGTTATATCATTTGAGATAAGTAAATATTTGTACTTCTCTTATAATTGTCAAAGTATACAACACATGTTTGTGGAGCAGTAATTATCAAGGTACATGAATGTCTGTTGAGGAACACTGAGATATCTTGAAAAATAAATTAAAGCAGCAATATCATGTCTCTGCAATGGTAGTTACCTTCTGGAGAACTGCTCTCTAAACTAACATTACTTCAAAATATAAAATTGGAAAGTAAAGCCATTCTCTTTTTTTTGCAGAAGAGAAAACTGAGATTTGTAATTTAAGAGACTTACCAAAAGTCGTAGAGTAAGGACTCCAAAAAGGCTGGACATTGATAGTCTCCAGGATTATCAACACACACATTTTTGCACTGCTGTTTCATCTCTTTAAATCTCTATTTAAAAGAATATTCTACACTAAATGCATATTGTCTCTTCATATATCTGAGATGTCTTACATATACAGCAAAAAGATTTTTATCAGGAGAAAATTATAAATTATATCTTATAATATCATATATTATCTTATTCTTATATATTTTAATATATGATATCATATATCTTATAATTATATCTAATAAATTATATCTTTAGTTCCTCTTAGTGCAGTTAAATATTGTTTCAGTACATCTACACATGTGGTCAGAGCGCTTACATTCCAGGCTTGTCTGACTTCCTTCTAGTTACTAGAATGACTAATCGTACAGGTTTATGAAGTATACAGGTATGCAAGTGTGCATGCCCTGCCGTTCATTACAAAACTCATCTCACTGTAAAGGATCAAGGGCATCTCAATTCTTTATGGCATACTTAAACATTCATTTTTTTCCTAAGTACTAACCTCACATTAGTTACTTAGCTAGGTGAATTTCCACTTATGTCTTGATTAAAATGTTTCCAGAATTTTACATTTCCATCTGGCTGCATAAAGGTTTAAGTACTAGCTGAAAGCTGAAATTATAATGTTGCTTTTTTAAAAATTAATTTATTTAAAGTATTTACTATAAAAACTGTGTGTCCACAGTGCTTACAGTTAAAGTCGCATAGCTACATAGAGAAAAACAGAAATAGCAGAAGCGAAAAGAATCCAAGAAGTGTAGGGGATGAGAAATAGAATGCTCTTGCTTGACATTTGAAATGGGAGAGAGAGCCAATGAGGCAGAGAGATTCAGAAAGGTGCTTCCAGAAGTAGTGAAAGTTTCCCAACTGACAGTAGTAAGATTGTGTCAAGGGACCAACAGAAAGCTAATGTCATTTGTCAAAGGGCAGCTGGCTGCACAATCTGTAGAGAATGGGGCTCTGGCACATGCTCAGGCAAGAGTCTGGAATACTTTTAAACTAATAGTAGCGATTGCAAAAAGAGCCTGACACCATTCACAAATGTATGGAAAGGAGAGTCCTTTGCTTGATGACTAGGTTTATGCTACTTTTAATGGATATGAGAGAGTTAAAAAAGAGAGAGAGAAAGAAGGCTTTCTTCTTGGACCTGAGGTATTTTTGGATAGCAAAATAAAGCCAATTTGTTTGGTTTACTCACTGTGTATCTGTAGCTAAGCTGGGTACAGTTTTCTTGTCATAGCATTTACATATCAGAAAAAGCTCATTGGAAGGCCATGTGTTTCTATTCCACAAGCCTCTCCTGCTGTATTGAAGAGTAGAGTGGGTCAATCTTCACAAGCAGACTCCTCGAGCATGACTAAGCTCGCATGTGTCACAGGCGTGAGGACCAATCTGTTTCCTCACAGGAAGAAACAGATACTTGAAATTAGTCCTGAAATGGAATTGGAGTTTATGCCTTTAATGAAGTGAAAGCATGGCTGACAAATGCTTTCAAACTTCCAGAACACTGGTGAATAGGGCTAAGTTAAGATATTATATGGGCATGGTGGCGGGTGCCTGCAGTCCCAGCTACTCGGGAGGCTGAGGCAGGAGAATGGCGTGAACCCGGGAGGCGGAGCTTGCAGGGAGCCGAGATCGCTCACTGCAAAAAAAAAAAAAAAAAAAAATTATAACATACTGTAATTGATCCTCCTCGTTTTCAGATATCTTCCTGTTTTCATATTTATAGATACAGTATGATTAAAAGATCATCTCTCCTGGGTCGAATTCTTTCTATGTAACGTGTTTTGAAATATTCAGTAATCCCTTGTTTTAAAGATTATGCGTTCATATATCATGATTTTGTCTAATAAATAAGCAGCATACACAATAAAGAACCTCCCAGTTTCACATGCATTTTTAAATTTGTAACTTCCTTTACTGCTATTATAAAATTAAAATAGATACCCACCCTCCAAGTGTCAAAAACTTAGCTTCCCCTTCCTAACACTATCCTCTAGATCTTTTCCGTCTTCCCTTTTTTTCTTGTCCACCGTGTGCTCCCAGGTATGACAATATCAGTGTAACCTGTTTTATTATTTTTCTTAACCTTCACAGCTTAGTGTTTCTCTGGAAATCAAATGTATTCTAATTTGTGTACTTTTTTTTTTCTTAAATCTTGTATGTCCTTCACAAGTGTAAACTGCCTTTGGTCAGTGAGGGAAATGGGCCTCTATAACCTTCTCTTACATAGTTTAACATCTGAGGAACACAGAGAAGTTCAATTTTATGTCAGTATTTCTTCATTGTAATATTTTATTCTACCACAACTATCTGTCTTTTGTACTTAAAAAGAAGCAAAAATTAAGGAATTGAATTTTTCATATTGTCATTATGGTCCTTCATTACTTTTCTGGTAATGAAGATTGTGTGGTAAACTGTTATATTCTGATTAAGTAGGAAGTACTACATGTTGTCAACTTCTACCCTTTCTTTCCTGCATGATTTTTAAAACCCTCAACACTTCTACTAAGACTCTACATTATCAACTAAACATTTATTCCTAATTCGAATAATATAATTTTAGCAAAAGAAAGAGATTAAGAAATTCAAAGTTTGGAAATACAGAAATGTGTATGTACATAGGAATATTTGGGGCTAGAGGGATTAAGTGACTTGCCTAAGATCACAGAGATCGTATCTCTCTGATAAGATTCCATTAACTCTCTGACAATTTTCCCAGATAAATTTGGCCAGTTAATTATTATATATACAAACTGTTCATCTGAACTCTCCTTTTACAATTATTTATGTAGCTTTAATGAGGTTATAATTTACATATCATGAAATTCACCTATTATATGTATGCAATCCAAATATTTTTACCAAATTTATAGAGGTATGCAACTATCATCACAATTGTTTTCAAAATATTTATCATACCCCAAATTTCCCTCCACTCCATTTGCAGTCAATCTTCACTTCCCTCCCACTCACCGCTTCCTCCACCCTTCTCAGACAGGCAACCACTGATTTGTTTTCTATCCCTCTGAATGTGGCATTTGGGATGTTTAATATAAATTGAATCATGTAGCATGTGGTCTTTTTCACTTGGCTTATTTTACATAACATTTTATCTTTGGGTTTATCCATTGTTGTAAGTCGTATCTATATTGCACTTGTTTTTATTGCTGAATACTACCCTATTTTTTGGACATACCACATCTCGTTTCATTCACCACTTAATAGACATTTGAATTGTTTCCAGTTTTGAGTTGTTATGAATAATATTGCCAAGAACATTCAGGTACATATCTTTGTTTGTACATACATTTTCATTTCTCCTGGATATATTTCTCAGAGTAGAATGGCTGGATTGAAGGCTAAGTTTATTTTTAACCTTTTTTAAAAGAAACCGTCAACTGTTTTTCAAAATGGTTACACAATTTTGCATTTCCACTATCAATGTAAGATGATTCTGGTTTCTAGATATCTTCTCCAACACTTGGAGGTGGAAATGTGGAATCTTACTGGCTGAAGATGTTTGAACACAATCTATGACCTTTCTTTGGCTTAAAACTAAGCTAGAAAGACTCAGAGGTAGCCCCTATGAAGAGAGGCTTAAAACTTTAACCAAGAGAGCAAAAAATGGAGCAGAGATTAATGTCTATACATTGTAAGAGAGATAGACTTCACAGATGTAAGTCAGGCTGACAAATAAGCAAACAAAGAATTTTAAATAATGAGCTACAAAATGCATTCAAAGTTAGGATGCTTTAGATTCTGTATCATTTTTATTTAATGCTGGACCCCCTGTGCCTATGTGTATGGGGGCACCTTTAGCCAGAGATGTGTCGGTAAATTGTACCTAGCCTGATGTCCACTGTGTATACTAGGTTCAACCTGAGATAGGTAGGAAATCCATCAAGTATACTATGGTTGTCTCACCTTCTGGAACTCCCAGTTAAATTACTCAATAGTTCCTGTGTCTGTTGTTTGCCCTCGTACTGCTGCAACCTAAAACTAGCTGAATTGCTGGCTCACCTTGTTTGCTTTCCACTTTAAATGATAAAACTCCAAATAAAGTGAGACCCCCCCCCCCCCACTCTTGCAATGAGATTGAAGCTGCTGGTTTGCTGGTTTTCAAGGGCTGCCCTGCTTTGGTTAAACTCCTACAAGAACAGAGCTGATTGGGTGGGCAATGGGGACAGCCTCAGGGAAGAGTACCACAGAGTCTTGATGTTCCTGCGCTAAGTTTAGTAGTTTTCATTTATAAACTCTCCCCAGTTCGCTGTTTACCTTTCATTGATTTTTCCGAGTGCTTAAATGATTGTTTTTGCCAGTTTGGGCCAGTTTTATAGTTGCTCTTTGAAGAGAGAATTTGTCGATCTCTTCACTGCATCATGCCAGAAGTGAATCCTCTGGGTTATTGTTTATCTTTCCTAAAATACGTCTCCTGAAATAATCTATAAAGACTAGATTCAAGTAAATTACAATACATATGGTGGAACAAATGTGTTACCTCTGTATCCTCTTTGCTCAAAAATGAAGTTAAAGGATTTAAAATTATCTTGAAAGACCAAGTAGAAAGAGAATAGAAGAGGAGGTCAGCAGATAAGTAATGTCAACAGAACTATGAAATACAGCAGGTGTATAGACTTAGCATACGACAAAAACTGGCACATTAGAGGCCAGAACAGGATGTTAACAAGCAGATTAAAGTCACTACGGAACCTAGAAGAAGCTCAGGAATTTGAGGTGTCAGGTACCTGGAATTCAACTGTCCATCAACAGGAGAGTGAATAAATGGACTCTGATATAATCTCACAATGAAATATGCAGCAAGCAAAATAAAGTAACTACAATAACAGATAAATATAGACATATTTTAATAGTATATGAGCTGAAAGAGGTAAGCACAAAAAGATTATATAGAACTCAAAAGTTCTTATAATTTTAAAAAATAAAATATACATGTGATTATGTGTATATCACGTATTAGTAAATTATGGCTCAAGGACCAAATTGACCTGTTTTTGTATGCTTGGCCCCTGAGATAATAGTGGTTTCCATGCACTTAAATCATAGAAAAGCACATCTCACTGTTTGTAATACAGATTTATAGGAGAATAGCCAGACTTGTTAGTTTACATATTATGTGTGGCTACTTTGGCCCTGCAACAGCAGAGTAGAGTAGTTGGAAGAGAAGCCATACAAAGCTGTATCTAGTCTTTTACAGGAAAAGTTTACCAACCTCTGATGTACAATATATACATATATACATGCATACATACATATACATACATATATACACATATATGCATATCAAACTTTCAATAAATAAGATAAACATATAAATACAAAGATACATTTATAATTACATACATATATTTAAATATATAAATGCACACTTTTATTTATGAACCTATAGCAATATTTATGTGCACATACACTAAAAATGTATATATTTGTAATATCTATAAACAACATAAAAATATGTACAAATCAAGAGATTATCAAAATAAAAATTTGTGAGGAGAAAGGGGATTATAAACACAGGAGTCAGGGAAGTAGTTGTCTCAGAAGAGAGGAAACCAAGAGATGGGGTTGGGGAAGACTACACAGTTAGATATAAATTATTGTCAAAAGCATTTTTTTTAACTTGAAGTATATTTATTAAAACTAAATAGATAACAAATGGGTATAAGATGGTTAATAGATTAATATGTTTCATAAACAAAGAAATAATATTAATCAAATTATGTGTACCAGACATCCATTACTTTTTTTTTTTTTTTTTGAAACAGAGTCTTGCTCTGTCTCCCAGGCTGGAGTGAAGTAGCATGATCTCAGCTCACTGCAACTTCTGCCTCCTGGGTTCAAGCGAGTCTCCTGCCTCAGCCTCCTGAGTAGCTGGGATAACAGATGCATACCACCATGCCTGACTAATTTTTGTGTTTTTAGTAGAGACGGGGTTTCACCATGTTGGCCAGGCTGGTCTCGAACTCCCGACCTCAGAAGATCCACCCGCCTTGGCCTTCCAAAATGCTGGGAATCCATTAGGTTTTTAAAAATTATTTTCATAATTTTGCAATTAGCACCCTAGATATATTTTCCACTAAATACAACTACTCCTACCAAGGAAAAAGACTGAAGTTGCATTCTTTAGAGATGTGGAATGAAAAAGCAGTATGTGGCATATCTGAAGGTGGAGAAAAATCAAACTGAAAATGGGAGAAATAAAGACATTGGTCTATTTTACCTACTCATTTATCAAACTTTTTGCTCTCCAAACATGGAATAGTTAATTGTCCTCTGGTAAAAATTGGCTAACATCCCCCAACCACAACCTCCAATAACAAAAAATTCTCTAGATGCTGACATTTGGTAGGGAGGATAGTCTATTAGTTTTCTATTAGTGCACAACAAATTACCACGCTTAATGGCTTGAAACAACACAAATTTAGTAAAATGGTGTAGCCACCAAGGAAAAGAGTATGGAGGCTCCACAAACAATTAAATGTAGCATTGCCATGTGATCCATAAACTCTACCTTTGGGTATATATCAAAAGAATTAAAAACAGAGACTCCAAAATATATTTTGTTTATGTTCATAGTTCATGGTTATAGAAACTTATCCACAATAGCCAAAAGGTGGAAAAAAAACCCAGATGTCCACTGATTAATAGATAAAGTGTGGTGTACAGATTACAATAGAATATTATTCATCCTCAAAAAGAATGAAATCATGATTCATGCTACAACGTGAATGAATATTGAAAACATTATGCTAAGTGAAATAAATCAAAATTGACAAGGCTTTGGACGGATAAATGAGTATGTGGAATAAAGATAAGTGTAATTGTATTAGTCTACTTACATGAGGTACCTACAATGTCAAATTCGTAGAAAGAGAAAGAATAGTGATTATTAGGGATTCAGGGGAGGAGGAAATGAGGAATTATTGTTTCGCTGGTACAGAGTTTCAGTTTGGGATGATGAAAAAGTTCTGGAGATGGATGGTGGTGATAGTTATACCACGTGAATGTATTTAACAGCATTGAACTGTACATTAATAATGATTAAAATGGTATTTGTAGTACAGGAGATTACATATCAAAAGGAAATACCACATTACAAAAAACATAAGGAAATTTTAAACACCCACTATAATACCTTACTTTATTAAAATTTAGAATCCCAGCAATAAAGAGAAGATGCCAAACATTTCCGGAGCAGAAAAATGAGGCAGGCAACGATTTGGCGATTAGAATAGCATTACACTTATGAGATATAATATGTAAATCTGAAACCAAGAGTGATGTTGAGAAGTCAATTTTATGAATGAAAACTCTTAAAATGTTAATATTTAGGAGGTCACAAAAGTTTTGTTTCATCAGTATAAGGGGAACAATTAAACAGAGGAAATATGAAATCAGGGGATGGCATCTAGCACAGAACAGAAACAAAGGAAATTCCCATTTTATGGTCATTTTGGGATGGCAGCTGTGCCACCCTGCAGAAGAGTACAACAGGATAGTGAGCCCAAGGAGAAATCTTTCCATTCCCTACTGCCTTAAATATTGGAACTAATATTTTCAATGTGACAATATTGAATGGAGCTTTTGAGTTCCGTGAATTACCTAATACACAAACAAATTAAATTACCAAATAAATATATCTTCTCACCATTCCACTTTAACCAAAAAGTCACATTTATATCACATTTTATATCCCCTTAGAAAACTCTTCTCATCTATACCTACTGACAATATTCTTCTTTGATACTTTGAGTCTTGTGATAGTTGATACATCATTATTAATTAAACATAAGGTAGCACAGGTGCAGATAAAACTTCAATTAGCACTTAATGTTACCGGTGTTAAATAAATTGAAACTTCTAAAAATCTCTAAGAAAAAAAGCCCACTTATTAATATAAATTTAATTAGAAAGGAAATTTAATGTAAATTAATCAAAATTGTCAATATTATTTAGGGTAATATACATTGGCTCTCTGAGCAGTCTTTTTGAATGGTGTATCTTTTGTGGATATTTTAATAATTCTTATTATAGCTTTTATAAAAGATTATACATATGCCTATGAACGCAAATATTTACCTGCACACCCTTAAAAACAAATGTCTATTGAAATTCCATGGCAAGGAGTTGGCACCTGGGAAACTTAAGGTAAATGTCCAGTTGACAATCTGGAATTCTCATCAGGTACTCTCCAAGAGTGTTCTCCAAACAGTCAAGTCTGCTTTCCACTTCTTTCCACGTTGCTGGCGCTTGTCATCCTCTTCCAATAAAACTAAATCCTTTTTCCATTCACCTGGCTCAGTATTGCTTCACATTTTCTGTCCAGCTGCTAGAAATGTTGCCTTCTCCCTGTTGCCAATTGTTTCCTCAGCCAATACATTTTCCTCCATTGCCTCTTTACAATACTTCACACATATGTAATGCTTTCTTAAGTAAGTTCTCAAAGTTCTTCCAAATATGCTACTTCGTTAGTCTTCTTGATAATCCTGTAATGAATACAGGTCCAAACAATCCCAAATTTGCCAATCAACTGGATTTTCAAAAGTCATTTTGATGTTGGTTGTTTGGAATTCAGAGGCAAAATATGGAGACTGGGTCTCAGGGCAGTCTGAATATGTCTCCACATTATACAACTGAAGGATACAGCTCTATATAAATGACACTGCATGGGCCATCCAGTATGTATTTTAGTATTTCTGTGGAATTATGCATTAGAAAGGCCAGCTGAGGATTCTGGAAAATTATTCCCTCTGCTGACTTCCTGGAAAGAGAGTTTAGTAATTCCTTATTCAGTACTACCCACTCCTCATCTTTAATCGGTATAATCGCTAAGAATTTAGAGGGGAGCTAATCTATTCCTAATCCGCAAGTGACAGCCTAATCTAGGAGGATGCTGGCAGAATAAGGGAAAAAGATGTGGAGGTAAAAGGATGGTAGTGGGTTACAGAAGCAGTGGGACTGGGTTCCTAGTTTATGATCTTTCTCTCTCTCTCTCTCTCTCTCTCTCTGTAACTATGGTTTTTCAAAATTTTACTTACAAGTACTGTTTTCACCAACTACTGTTACTTCCCATCAATGTTTCTCAATTCTTTGGTACATTGTAAACTAGAAAACAGTTACACAGTTTCTTTCTATATTTTAAAATATAAATATATAGGAAAAGACACTTTTGAGATAGCTTAAGATTTTCTAATAAATATTTAAAGCTTTGAAGAGATGAAAATAAATTTTCTGAAGGCAAGGAACAACCATACATTGGTTGGTGATGGTGGCTACGATGTGCACACACACAAAAAACTGAGATAATATTGATCTATATTTGGGAGAAATAGTCTAAATATTTCTCTAAATATTTTAGAGAAAACTCACCTTATTTGACACATTAGCACAGTAGAAGCACAGATTCTGAAATTATAAGAAAGGGAGAAATTAGTATTTATGGAATGAGGATAGGGTGGGGTCACTCATTCACAGATGTGAATTAAGAAGAGTTGGATACTGCCAATAAATCAGCTCTAAGTGGTTAAAAAGAGTGGCTGTGAGGTGAGACAGGGAGTGGGGATGGGGGAATTTTATGTATGGGTATCTCTAGGTAAAAGCATAAGGAGAAGGGGCTCATAGCAAGAGGAAAGAAATAAGAACTGAGGAAAGGGAGGGCACAAAAAATATTTAAGGGTCCATGCAGCGATATGAAAAAGGTTAGTTGCTAAAGATGACATTCACAGCTTCCTTGTTTTCTATTAATAACTTGTTAATAGTTTTCTGATTTTTCCTATTGTCACAGAAAAATAGAGTTTATATTCTGTGCTAGAACTATATTTTATGATCTGCATATCTAATTTCATATGCTAGCTGTGTTCAAATTATGAAAATTCAAATAATTATTTTTTGTTTTCATTTTCCCTTTGTTTTGTGAGGCTGAGAATTTGAGACATTATTGGCAGACATCAGTTAAGAAAACAAAAATACGAGAGAGGTGAAATAGGATGTTGGCCAAGGCATATGCCCCTCCCTTTTCCCATCTTTCTCTCCTTGATGCTGTGTCACTTAAGGGGAAGAATTAGATCCTCCATATCATCAGAGATATCAGGTGAGAAACCATCTCCGGGTGTTTGGGGATTTCAAACACTTCATCAGTGTTTGTAATAACAAGGATCAGAGGAGAGATGAGAAATAAAGTAGGAGTCAATGTTTTTAGAGTTTGGGAAGGGGTTTCTGGGCTAGTAATTTTCAATGATTGTTCTCAGGCTGTCTATCAAATATTTTGACCTGGGTCTTGGAGGTCACCTAACTTGACCTTTCATTTAAGGGATGCTTGTAGGTCAATTGAATGCTTTATGGGAACAGTTTAGATATGGTTCCCAGAAACAAATAGTAAAGGTGATGCCTTACTCAATAGCCTACTGATCTTAAATGAGTAAATTTAAATATAAAATATTCTCTAGAGAAAACTGTCTTTTAAAATTCCATAATTTTAGCATTAAAGGTGATGGAAACCTTCAGAAGATATCAGGCCTTAAGCAATTGTAAGCAGGGGTATCATTATTACTTATATAGTAATGCTACGGTTGGTACATAAACACGATTCCTGGTCAGTGGGTATAAATGAGGCATAAACAAGCACATCTGGAAGGATATGGATATATAGTACGTTGATGGATTGATAATAACTGATGGATCACATTGGCCATTTGAATTAATTTGGAAGAAAAGTCAGCTGTAAATAGATTCTAAGGAGAATGATGCAATATTAGAGTAATTAATGAATTACATTTCAGTCTAATTTTAACAGTAAAACTGCAGACTTTGTAGGTACTCAGGAAAACTAATTCTCTATGCAGATGTGAGTATTCTGATGAGTTAATTTATTATGTGTATATATAGATAAATTTATTCTAGAAGTACCATGTGAACTCTAAAAATATAAATTATACCTATACATCTAATTTTTAAAGTTCATTTTTCAATATAGCTTAAAACAATTTTTAGTCAAATCACATTACTTAAATGAAAACCCTTTCTTCTACAGTGATTTTCATGTTTTTATTAAGAGAAAAACATTGCATATAAAATTTTATAAATTTTATGAAGACACACACTAAATTAACCATAAATGATTGTCATCATCTATTCTCATTTTCATAAAAATCATCTGGTTAAAAAGTGTTAGCATGCATGCTGCCTGCTTTGTGTTTCAGAAATTCATTTAGATAACACAATGAGTATAATATACACTGTAAAGTGATGACATGTTGCTGGTTATAGAATTGCTATGTGTTTGGCTTGTGATGACCAGGTCATTGGCTATATTTCAGCATTCAATTTCAATGCACATTTTTTCCACTTAAAAGTCTTTAGAGCATGGTGACAGAGTACTGGGAGCGTGGAATGTCTAAACATTAAAAAAATAGAGAAAGAAAGGATGGGATGCTTCATCCACTCCATTTATCTGCCCGTTCAATATTGGATCTCACAATTAATTTTTTTTTAGGACATATAATACTTTGAGGTCTGATAAGATGGATGCTGCTATATTTTTTTTCTGAATGGTATAATAGTACCCTCAAAGTATTGTGAAATGGACACTTTAGTTAGTGATTCCTACCTGGAATGGGTTGCAATATATTTAAGCTTTCTATTGCCTATTGATTTCTTTCATGTGCCAGAGACATTACCCTTTAGCTTTCTTAACTTCCTAATCTAAACCTGCATTATTACTTTAATATGAATGAACATTTTCTCTTCCAATCACGTAAGATAAATATTAGTTAAACTTGACAGATGCAGAAACCACAATTCAGAGAGATTACTCAAACTTTTTTACTCAGTTACTTGAAACCAGATCTTCTGATTTGGATATCATACAGGTTATGATATTTTTATTTGATTGCCTTTTTATTAAAGATGTGTTATTAACCTTATTTTTGAGTTATTTCTTGCATTATTTCATTTTTTGTTACTTTTCTGTCAAGATGGAGTAAAAATTTTAATGCTTTTGTAGAAGGGATTATCAGGATGGTCTCAGATTGTGTTAATACCAATAAATTCTTGCACAAAATCAAAGCAGAGACAAGACACTCTTATTTTTATTCTCACTGATGTTTCTATAATGCATAATTTTTATAAAAGATCCTTACCTCTGATTTCATATATAGATAATATTAATGCTCCTTAATTAAATAATAGGATGAGTCATAAACTAACAGTACTACCAAATACATATGTTCTCTTGTAAGAAATACTAAATGAGACTTCTAGATAGGGAGGTTGTATTTGAAATTCTCTGTGTCTTTTATTCTTCCACTGTCAAATGGATCATTATATTTTCAACACAATTATCTTTTCACCTAAATTGTATCTTATTTAACTTGATCATTTAAACTGCTAATGTGACTTTTTTTGTGTTAATCTTGTCTTTATATAAATGAACTGCTATTCTCTAACTTGACTTTTGCTTAACATATGAAATCTGAAATTCAAAAGGAAGAAGGAAAAGGTAGGAATTTTTGGTTTGTTCGTCATTTGCAGGTGTGAGCAGTTCTCAGTCACTTGCCATGAGCTCTCATTCCTTGGCATATTCTTTGGATGAGGCATTGGGTCACTCCCATTTTTCATAGCTTGTCATACAATTAACTAAATCATTAAAATGGAACTAGTCCATTGTGACAAACTGGAATGACTAAAAGCCTGCCTAAGGCACTGCGCTGCATGGCTGTTTAAGAAAATTCCATCTCTTCTACGTGTGTGATGGATAACATGACAAAAATATTCCGATTAAATTCTAACTTTGGAATACTTAATAAATTAGTAACAGCAGTAGAAGTGCCACTTACAGTCACCTGTCAGGGTGGAGCAGGTCTGCACTGCTGATCTTTTTGCCCTCTTTGTCTGCATTCATGAGAGCTGCTTGCAGCTGATGGCTGTGTGTATAGGGGGCATATCTTATGAAGGTGCAAGATGACAGCAAGCAAAGAAGTTCGTTTGTAATGCCTCTGTGCGTATTCATTTCTCCCCTTCAAACTCGGAACACGTGAAGAACACAATGCTTTCTTTGACATCTTGAAACCTGACATCTCTCTTCATCATCATTTTTTATTCTTTAAAAAAAAACTTTTCTATCATGTAAAAATCATTTGGTGTTTTAGGGAATTTGTCAAGGAAATGTTTCTCCGACTAAAGCACATATATATTGTACAGTAATATTTAAGATGGAATTCAGTAAAATTATAATTTCTGGAATGTACATTTTTGCACACATATTTTCCGAGGGTTTTGTGGCATAAAGAAATGTGAAATGACACATTAATATATTTTTACACAAATTAATTAATTAAAAGTTTTAATATTGTTATAATTACTTCTTAGTGCAGGGCTATTCATGCATGTCTGTAGGTACTGTGCTTGTGTTCACATACTCTCACACCCACGTGTAGAGTGGCATGTTGGAAAAATACACCATACTGGAATTTAGGATATAAAGAGTTTAATTGTTTTAACACCAACTATATTTTTACCCCTGTCACGTCACTTTACCACACTGGGTCTAAGTTTTATCATGAGTAAAATAAGGGAATGGGTCTAAATAATCTCTAAGATACTTTCCAAGATTTAAGCATTATCAAACATTAACACTAAGGATGAATAATCAAAATGCTGGATTACTGAAATGAATGCAAATATCTAGGGCTGTAATATAAACTTTTTATTTTTCATATGTTTAAAAAATGGAAATTTGTGTAGTAATACCTAACTACTTTATGAAATAATATGTCTAGCAGTTTTCTGATTTGGTTTTAGGAACAAGATCTGTCAAGATCTCATTGGCAGGTGAACACATTTTTTCCTACACTGAATCTTCGTTTTAATGTTAGGGGCCAAATCACTGAGAAATTGCCTGTCCTTTAATGAACTTGCCATCTTTTGAGCCTGTGATTCTGATCTGGAGTGATTTCCCTCTGGCCCCTAACACTCATCTCGGGTATTCTAACCTTGGCTTGGACAATCTGTGTATATTATCCTATGGACTCAATATTGTCTTAGTACCTGATCTATTTAGATTGGTTCTTGTTTATCCTGTTTAGTTTGCTTTGTGAATCATCTTTTCCCTATTTCAACGTAATTTTCATATTGCCACAATAAAAAATTGGCAATTATTTCCCTTGTAACAATGAATTACTCTACAGTGATTTAAGAAACAGGAGCTTAATTCTATCCTTAGAAAATTCAAATTTTGGATAATAATAGTAATATGCCTATTACTACTATTACCAATACCAGTAATGGTTATGTGTCCAGAATTGGTGGGTTCTTGGTCTCACTGACTTCAAGAATGAAGCCGCAGACCCTCACGGTGAGTGTTACAGCTCTTAAGGCAGCACGTCTGGAGTTGTTCGTTCCTCCCAGTGGGCTCGTGGTCTCACTGGCTTCAGGAGTGAAGCTGCAGACGTTCGCGGTGAGTGTTACAGCTCATAAAAGCAGTGTGGACCCAAAGAGTGAGCAGCAGCAAGATTTATTGCAAAGAGCAAAACAACAAAGCTACCACAGTGTGGAAGGGGACCCAAGCCGGTTGCCACTGCTGCCTGGAGCGCCTGCTTTTATTCTCTTACCTGGCCCCACCCACATCCTGCTGATTGGTAGAGCCAAGTGGTCTGTTTTGACAGGGTGCTGATTGGTGCATTTACAATCCCTGAGCTAGATATAAAGGTTCTCTACCTCCCCATCAGATTAGTTAGATACAGAGTATCCACACAAAGGTTCTCTAAGGCCCCACCAGAGCAGCCAGATACAGAGCGCCGATTGGTGCATTCACAAAACTTGAGCTAAACACAGGGTGCTGATTGGTGTGTTTACAAACCTTGAGCTAGATACAGAGTGCCAGTTGATGTATTTACAATCCCTGAGCAAGACATAAAGGTTCTCCAAGGCCCCACCAGAGCAGCTAGATACAGAATGTCTATTGGTGCATTCACAAACCTTGAGCTAAACACACGGTGCTGATTGGTGTGTTTACAATCCCTGAGCTAGACATAAAGGCTCTCCACGTCCCCACCAGACTCAGGAGCCCAGGTGGCTTCACCTAGTGGATCCTGCACCCGGGCTGCAGGTGGAGCTGCCTGTCAGTCCCCTGCTGTGTGCTCGCACTCCTCAGCCCTTGGGTGGTTGATGGGACTGGGCACCGTGGAGCAGGTGGTGGTGCTTGTCGGGGAGGCTCCCGCCTCATAGGAGCCCATGGAGTGGGTGGGAGGCTCAGGCATGGCGGGCTGCAGGTCCCAGGCCTTGCCCCGTGGGAAGGCAGCTAAGGCTTGGTGAGAAATCGAGTGCAGCACCGTGGGCTGGCACTGCTGGGCCCAGAAAGGGGCTCCCACAGTGCAGTGGTGGGCTGAAGGGCTCCTCAAGTGCCGCCAAAGTGGGAGCCCAGGCAGAGGAGGTGCGGAGAGCAATCGAGGGCTCTGCAGACTGCCAGCACGCTGTCACTTCTCAGTTATACTATTATGAAAGGTCAACAACAGGTTAAATGGGGTATCTATTTCTCGATCTCACCATACTACTTACTGTAAACAGATTTTTTTTTCAAGATTCACCAGGTTATGTGAGAGAGACTTCTGAGAATACCATAACCCTATTCTAAATTACTATGTTAAAATAGGAAGCTCAGTTAGTTGTGAAGAAGAGAGTATCGTGCCAGTACTCGAGGAAGGGGTAAGTCTCCTGAATAATTGGCCCAAGAAAGACATTCTTTATTATAAAGTGTTTCTGGACATATTCTGTCCAAGGAATTTATGTCCCAATTTGCATAATCCATTCTATCACAACTCAATTAACATCTTAGTGTCTTCATTTTTTTATTGTTCTGTTTCTCTGTACTGTAGTGTAAGTCTAAATCATGTTGTATTCATCTTTGTTTACTTGTGTGTTCAGTACAGGGTGGTATGAGATGTATAAGCTGCAGGCTGTTTAAGCATGACATCAGCATCTGCTTGGCTTCTGGTGAAGCCTCAGAAAGCTTTTACTTGTGGGGAAAGACAAAGGGAAGGCAGGTCACATGTTGAGAAAGAGCAAGAAAAAGAGCAGAGGAGATGCCAGATTCTTTTTAACAACCAGATCTTGTGTTAGTTCATAGAGCAAGAACTCACTCCTTATTATGAGGATGGCACCAAGATATTTATGAGGGATCCATCCCCATTATCTAAACACCTCCCACCAGGCCCCACTTCCAATATTGAGGATCAGATTTCAACATGAGATCTGGAGGGAACAAACAGCCAAAGTATATCAAAAAGTTTCTGAATAATCAATGAAGTTTTGCATCTACTTTTTACCCTCTGCTTTTTACTTCCTGTCGTTTACACTGGTTACTTGATATCATATTAACAACCATCCTCCTTCACATCTTTTCATACACCCCCAAAAGTCAAGTTTGGGGGTTGGTTAAATGTTAATTTTCTTGTGCGTTTGTGAAATGTGTTTCTTATGTAAATACATTAATGCAAGCTATTAGAAAGAAATTATGGCATCACAAATGTCTACGCTTTTTAAATTCTACCATTTAGGGATATTAATATTCATTGCTATTAAACTAGTAATTCTATATATTGTTTAAAAAACTAAATTGGAAAAGCAATTAAGGCATCTGGAACAATATCATTTAAAGAAACAAAGAACATTTTTTTCAAGGACTGAATTTTATGTTCAAAAATCAAATAGAAAAATCTCAGCTTTATCTTTATCTGGAGCCTGCTCTTTCACTATATTACACAGAGCTAGCCTTTCTGCATGTGTTCTATTTTGTTCTTACATTAACTCTTTTAAATAATCCCCTTGGAAAGATAATTCTTCTGATACACAAAAACAGAAAAGAGGACCAAAACGTTTTGGAAACAATTTTAGATGCTGGGCTGTCAACAAGCATCAATGAAAATAAACAATGGGATTTTTCCTTCCCTGAAAAGATGTATTTCTGAAACTTCCTCTTTCAGATGCTTAGATTTGAAGACATTTTCTAAGACAAGTTGTAATGTGTGAGAGCTAGTCTACTCATCTTATCTTCAGAGAAAGAAAGGACGGAGAAACACCCAAGAGGTACACTGAAGTGTGCCAATACTTCACAATTTTCATGGCAAATCATGAATGTTTTCTTTACTTCTCAAATTATCTCATGATTTATCAGAAGTTATTTATTCTCTCTAGAAGAAATCTTATTAATTATAGCTGTTCACTTATAAATCACTAAAAGTAGGCAGAATTAATGAAAAAAATTAACTATTCTATTCACCACCTATACCATCCTTAATACATTGTTAAGCATCTGATAGCTTCATTTTGTCTCATTTGGTACAATGCTTTTTTTCTTTTATTTTTTTTAACTTATTTTAAGTTCAGGGTCATAAATACAGGTTTGTTACACAGGTAAACTAGTGTCATGGGGGTGAGTTGTACAGATTATTTCATCACCCACATATTACGCCTACTTACTACAAATCCTGATCCTTTCCCTCCTCCCATTCTCCACCCTCTGACAGGCCCCAGTGTGTGTTCCTCTCTATGCGACCATCTGTTCTCATCATTTAGCTCCCACTTATTAGTGCACACATGCAATATTTCATTTTCTGTTCTCGTGTAAGTTTGCTAAGGATAATGGCCTCCAGCTCCATCCATGTTCCTGCAAAAGACATGATCTCATTCTTTTTTATAGCTACATAGTATTCCATAGCGTATATATAGCACATTTCTTTATCCAGTCTATCACTGATGGACATTTAGGTTGATTCCATGTCTTTATTATTGTGAATAGTGCTGCAGTAAACAGACAACCTATAGGATGGGATAAAATTTTGTGTACTGTGCATCCTATAAAGGTCTAATATCAAGCATCTATAAGGGACTTAAACAAATTTACAAAAACAAAACATGAAACAGTGGGAAAAGACATTAACAGACACTTTGCCAAAGAAGATATACATGCAACCAACATCATATGAACTAAAGCTCAACATCACAGATCATTAGAGAAATGCAATTTAAAATGACAATGAGATACCATCTAACACCAATCAGAATGGCTACTATTACAAAGTAAAAGAATAACAGATATTGGCTAGGTTGTGGAGATAAGGAAAAGTTTATACACAAGTACGTGTATGTTAATTGGAGCACTATTCACAGTAGCATAATCCAAATTTTTTTTTCCTCAACAGGAAATGGAAGTTGATAGTCCTGTTTTAGTCCTTAACATTGCTGGATATCTCTGCTGCAAATGGATACTGCTGATTTTCTTCTCACACCTATCTATTAATTTGAATTCCATGGCAATATTTTCTCCATGTGATACTGTTTGGCTGTGTCCCCATGCGAATCTCATCTTGAATTGTAATAATCCCCATGTGTTGTGGGAGGGACCTGGTGAGAGGTAATTGAATCAACGGGCTGGTTCTTTTCCATTGTGTTCTTATGATAGTGAGTAAGTTTCATGAATTCTGATGGTTTTATAAAGGGGAGTTCCCCTACACAAACTGTCTTGCCTGCCACCATGAAAGATGTGACTTTGCTCCTCATTCACCTTCCTACATGATTGTGAGACCTCCCCAGCCATGTGGAACTGTGAGTCAATTAAACCTCTTTCTTTTGTAAATTACCCAGTCTAGGTATGTCTTTATTACCAACATTAGAACAAAGTAATACAGTAAATTCGTACTGGGTAATGGAGTGCTGCTGTAAATATGCCTGAAAATGTGGAATCAACTTTGGAACTGGGTCATTGACAGAGGTTGCAACAGTTTGGAGGGCTCTAAAGAAGACAGGAAAATGTGGAACAGATTGAAACTTCCTAAGGACTTGGAGGGCTTGGAAGACAGGAAGATGTGGGAAAACTGGCAACCTCCTAGAGATTTGTTGAATGGCTTTGACCAAACTGCTGTTAGTGATATGGACAATAAAATCCAGGCTGAGGTGGTCTCAGATGGAGATGGGGAACTTGTTGAGAAATGGAGTAAAGATCACTCTTGCTATGCAAATAGACTGGCAGCATTTTGCCCCTCGCCTAGAGATCTGTGGAACTTTGAACTTGAGAGAGATGATTCAGGGTACCTGGTAGAAGAAATTTCTAAGCAGCAAAGCATTCAAGAGGAAGCAGAGCATAAAAGTTTGGAAAAGTGGCAGCCTGACAATGTAATAGTAAAGAAAAACCCATTTTCTAGGGGAAAAAAAAATCAAGCCTGCTGCAGACGTTTTCATAAGTAATGCGGCACCAAATGTTAATCACCAAAACAATGGAGAAAATGTCTCTGGGGCATATCAGAGACCTTTGTGGCAGGCCCTCCCATTACAGACCCTGAGGCCTAGGAGGAAAAACGGTTTCCTGGGCCAGATCTGGGGGGCCCCCTGCTGTGTGCAGCCTCAGGGACTTAGTGCCCTGCATCCCAGCTGCTCCAGCCATAGCTAAAAGTGACAAAGGTATAGCTCAGGCCATGGCTTCAGTGGGTGCAAGCCCCAAGCCTTGGCAGTTTCCACTTGGTAATGTGCCTGCAGGTGGACAGAAATCAAGAATTGAAGTTTGAGAACCTCTGTCTATTTCAGAGGATGTATTGAAACATCTGGATATCCAGGCAGAAGTTTGCTGCAGGGGTGGAGCCCTCATAGAGAGCTTTTGCTAGGGCATTGCAGATGGAAATGCAGGGTGGGAGCCCCACACAGTACCCACTGGGACACTGCCTAGTGGTGCTGTGAGAAGAGGGCCACCTTCCTCCAGACCCCCAGAATAGTAGCTCCACCAACGGCTTGTACCAAGCACCTGGAAAAGGTGCAGACACTCAATGCCAGCTCATGAAAGCAGCCAGGAGGGGACTGTACCCTCTAAAGCCACAGAGGCTGAGCTGCCCAAAGCTGTCAGAGCCCATGTCTTGCACTGATATGACCTGGATATGAGACATGGAGTCAAATGAGATCATTTTGGAACTTTAAGGTTTAATGACAGCCCTATTGGATTGTGGACTTGCAGCAGACCTGTAGCTCTCTGTTTTGGCCAATTTCTCCCAGTTGGAATAGGTGTATTTACCCAACACCTATACCTCATTGTATGTAGGGATATAGGCATTGGGTAAATATTAACTTGCTTTTGATTTTGCAGGCTCATAGGCAGAAGGGACTTACTGTGCCTCACATGAAACATTGGACTGTGGACTTGAGTTAATGCTGAAATGAGTTAAGAATTTGTGGGACTGCTGGGAAGGCATGATTGGTTTTGAATGTGACGACATGCTATTTGGGAGAGGCCGGGGCAGAATGATATTGTTTGACTGTGTCCCCACCCAAATCTCACCTTGAATTGTAATAGCCCCACATGTGGGAGATACCTGGTGGGAGATAGTTGAATCATGGGGGCAGGTATTTCCTGTGCTCTTCATGTGATAATGAATAAGTCTTATGAGAGCTGATGGTTTTATAAAAGAGAGTACTCCTACACAAGCCTTCTTGCCTGCCTCCATCTAAGATGTGACTTTGCTCATCATTTGCATTTCTTCATTATTATGAGGCCTCACCATCCATGTGGAACTGTGAGTCCATTAAACTTCTTTCCTTTATAAATTACCCAGTCTTGGGTATGCAGTGTCAAAACAAACTAATACACCATGTTTTGCATAAGACTATAATATTTTCCTCTGTCCTCTTCCCACTCCCACTGTGAAGGTATTCCTTCATCCTCCTACTCCTTAACTGTTGTTATTACTTTGAATTCCTGCTTTATCTTTTAGAATTGCTTCTATGTATTCCCTTTGGATGTTCACATCTGTATTCATTATTTTAATTATCATCATTATTATCTGCATGTGACTTTTAAGTACTTCTCAATCTCTAATCTTTCTGAGCTTTAAATTATACATAATATTTAGATATTCCACATGTGCCTTCACTTCAATATGCCCAACACTGCTTTTCCATCTGCATTTGTCAGGACCACACCTAACCTGCCAAATCAGAATCCTGTCATTCCAGGGCTTTCATCTCATACCCCCTCATCCCCCCATATAGCAAATCCAATCAACTTTAGCCAAGCTCTACGTATATGCTTACTGTCCTAGTTTAGGGCTTTTTTGTTTTTCCCACCTTCATTATTCTAGTAACCTCTTATAAGAATCCTAGCTGGAAGTACTTAGTTTCGATATCACAATATTCCATGAGGCACTACATCTATTTATCAATCATGAAAATTGTATCTCATTATTGAAGTCTTCTAAAAATAAAAATTTATTTTTTAAATCATTGAAAATAATTCTGGACATTGACTCTAGGGTTGTCATATTCAAGAAAGGGTATTTTTTTAAAGTCTAATTATTAAAATTTAAAAAGCTGGGAAACTTATTATTGCATAGAATATGTTATTTTTCCTGACTTTTTAATGATCGCCATTCTAACTAGTATGAGATGGTATCTCATTGTGGTTTTGATTTGCGTTTCTCTGATGGCCAGTGATGATGAGCATTTTTTCATGTGTCTGTTGTCTGCATAAATGTCTTCTTTTGAGAAGTGTCTGTTCATATCCTTTGCCCACTTTTTGATGGGGTAGTTTGTTTTTTTTCTTGTAAATTTGTTGGAGTTCATTGTAGATTCTGGATATTAGCCCTTTGTCAGATGAGTAGATTGCAAACATTTTCTCCCATTCTGTAGGTTGCCTGTTCACTCTGATGGTAGTTTCTTCTGCTTGGCAGAAGCTCTTTACTTTAGTTAGATCCCATTTGCCAATTTTGGCTTTTGTTGCCATTGCTTTTGGTGTTTTAGACATGAAGTCCTTGCCCATGCCTATGTCCTGAATGGTATTGCCTAGGTTTTCTTGTAGGGTTTTTATGGTTTGAGGACTAACATGTAAGTCTTTAATCCATCTTGAATTAATTTTTGTATAAGGCGTAAGGAAGGGATCCAGTTTCAGCTTTCTACATAAGGCTAGCCAGTTTTCCCAGCACCATTTATTAAATAGGGAATCATTCCCCATTTCTTGTTTTTCTCAGGTTTGTCAAAGCTCAGATGTTTGTAGATAAGAGGCATTATTTCTGAGGGCTCTGTTTTGTTCTATTGGTCTATATCTCTGTTTTGGTACCAGTACCATGCTGTTTTGGTTACTGTGTCCTTGTAGTATAGTTTGAAGTCAGGTAGTGTGATGCCTCCAGCTTTGTTCTTTTGGCTTAGGATTGACTTGGCAATGCGGGCTATTTTTCGGTTCCATATGAACTTTAAAGTAGTTTTTTTCCAATTCTGTGAGAAAGTCATTGGTAGCTTGATGGGGATGGCATTGAATCTATAAATTACCTTGGGCAGTATGGCCACAGGTGCTGGAGAGGATGTGAAGAAATAGGAACAGTTTTACACTGTTGATGGGACTGTAAACTGGTTCAACCATTGTGGAAGTCAGTGTGGCGATTCCTCAGGGATCTAGAACTAGAAATACCATTTGACCCAGCAATCCCATTACTGGGTATATACCCAAAGGATTATAAATTATACTGCTATAAAGACACATGCACACGTATGTTTATTGCAGCACTATTCACAATAGCAAAGACTTGGAATCAACCCAAATGTCCAACAATGATAGACTGGATTAAGAAAATGTGGCACATATACACCATGGAATACTATGCAGCCATAAAAAGGATGAGTTCATGTCCTTTGTAGGGACATGGATGAAGCTGAAAACCATCATTCTCAGCAAAGTATCGCAAGGACAAAAAACCAAACGCCACGTATTCTCACTTATAGGTGGGAATTGAACAATGAGAACACATGGACACAGGAAGGGGAACATCACACACTGGGGCCTGTTGTGGCGTGGGGAGATGGGGGAGAGATAGCATTAGGAGATATACCTAATGTTAAATGAAGAGTTAATGAGTGCCTCACACCAACATGGCACATGTATACATATGTAACAAACCTGCAGGCTGTGCACAGGTACCCTAAAACTTTAAGTATAATAAAAAAAAAAGAAAATGTTATTTTTCTGTGTTCCAAAGTACCTTAAGTGCAATTATTTTGTGACAGTTTGGCAAATAATAGCAAATCATTCTTCTCAGGAAACTTGCTTTGAACTTTCAAGTTTGATGAAGCAAGCCTTGCTATTGCCACATGTCCCAATCTGTCTACATCTATGTTAACAGTTCATACATGATATGGTAATTTTTTATTCATAATGTATTAATTTTTCTGTTCCAATATATTGTGGAAATGTATTTATTTTCTTTGCCCTCTATTTAATACATTGTCTGGCATGGATTAGGTGTTTAATAAATACTTATGAGCTCATATATTAGAATCAAATATATATTAAGTGAAGACGCTAGTTTCCAATTCTTAGAGTATCAGGAATATTTGATAAAATTTAGTTGACTTAGTCTATACAAATAGCAGCTGTTATGTAGTGTGATGTATGTATGAGCATATGGTATATGGTGTGTATGTATAAGCATATGGTATATGAATCCACTATTTTATATTTTTTGTATAAATGGAGAAAATACCGTTATGTAAGGCCATGTTAGACCAAGGATTAAAGCAAAAATTTCATGCTACAGCATGTATTTTTTTATATCACAGAAGGGCACAGCACTAATATACTTTGAAGTGATTATTGCTGTGGTAAAATATTAAATAAATATATAATTCAATGTGACATGGGAGAGTGAAAATCTAAATGAAAGCAGAACATGCATATTGTTTTTACGTTGTACCTGCCAGTCAAGCTAAAATTTTATGAAGAACTGAGAAGCAATTTTCACTCATGTACATTATATCATGTAGGTCATATTCTTTTATGTAAATCTCTTTCACCTGAGTGTTTAAATTTCAATATAAATGTAGTTCTAAAAACTATCGCTTTTGTTTCTTTCTCTCTTTAATTCATTCTGAGTTTTAGAGTGCAAATGTTTTATTGAGGATGAAACCTATAAAGGGTATTGTTTGAATAGGTGTTAAAACATGAGTGCATCTGTTTTGGAAAATAGTGGTATTGCAGAAGCTCTCTCCTTTCCCCATAGTACATCATCCCACAGGCAGGGGAAGAGAGATGTGAGCTCAAAGTTGTGTACTAATTCACAGCTGAAACTTTAAAAATAAGATAAATGCTGTACTTTCTCTTTTAGGAGAGGCTGGACATCCATTAGCTTTAAGCATGTTTTGTCTCTCTGTTTCATAGAGCTCATTCACCAGTTCCACATCAGAAAATGCATTTTCACAAAATGTCCTGCAATGATAACTTTGCACATATTTTTGTGTACATTAGCCTTTTCTCTCTGTATAAGACTGTGATCAGTAACATTACTAGATCCTATGGGGATATACCATTGTTGAGTTTCAACTTGGGAAAAAATCGAAACAAAGCAAAGCAAAAATCCTCAAATACTCACATAGTTTATCCATAGTTATTCCTACAATAGTAGATTGGTAGATTGTTACATGGATGAAACACATGAAACTCCAATAGCACACCACTAATTAAATCTAGTAAAGTTGTTTTTTTTTTAATTCTGAAAATCCATTTATGCCACTTAAAAAAAAGCTTGGCATTAAGGATCCAAGAAAGTGAAAGGGTTTGTATTTGTTAATCAATTATTCATTGTCCTAGCAGGAAACAAAAACTTCAAAGTAATTGGTGAATTTTAATGTAAGTTTTATTTACAAAGGTGAGAGCAGGATTAAGTGATACTAAAAAAAAGTCAGTGAAGAATACCGGTCCTAGCAATCTCATTCTATTCAAACTTTATCTTATAAAACATGACATGTTTAAAACCAAAATATATCCCCTTTCCAAAACCAGCTTCACTTGTAGCCTTCTTCATCACAGTTGAAAACAATTTATACTCCAAACTTCTGAAGACAACAATCATTAAATTTTCCTTGATTTCTCTCTTTTTTCCACATTCTAAATCTAATCAATCAGAAAATTCTATTGACTTTACTTTCAAAATAGTCCCCAAATCAAAATACTTTTTATCACTTTTCCTGTTATAACACCAGGGTCCAAGCCCAGATTACTGTTAGCCTCTTAGCTGGACTCCCTAATTATAATGTAAACATCTCTATAGACATTATAAAATTAATCAGGGAAGAAGAAAGGGGAGAAATAAAAATAAATCAAGTTTGCTGCACATCCAGCATTAATCATTAGGTTAGCTAATGCTTGGACTCATGCTCTTAGAGCTGTTTGATGCCTATTGCCTCAGAATCATGCAGACTCTGTCTTAATATTATAGTTCCTCTTAACAGCTCTATAAATAGCAATTTTAAGATTATGAAAGGTTATGCTTTCCCTTTGAGATATTTTTCAGGTCCTGCATACCATGAAACTACTGACACTAGCTGTTCTGAAGGATCCTATGAGGAGGTGATTCACCAAACAATGCAGCTTTCAAATTCTGATGATTGTATTCCCCCATCCTGACCAATCAACAAAAATTCCAATTTTTCATCCCCTTGCCCTCCACAATCCCCTTAAAAATTCCATCCCAGATCTCCTCAGGGAGATGGATTTTAGGGCCTCCTCCCATCCCCTCACTCAGCATCTAGCAATGGTTAAACTCTTTCACTCTCTGCTGCAAACTCTACTGTCTCAGTGTATTGGTATGTTACTGAGCAGTGAGCATATTAACTTGGTCCTATTAACATTACCTTTGCTCCCTAACAGATTGTTTTGAAAACCCATCATAACCAGATCATGTCACTTATTTGCTCAAAACCCTGCAATGCTTCTCACTTCACTAAAAGTACGCTGAATGTTCTAACTTGTAGTCATGAGGCCCCACATAAATTGGCCCTTGTTCTTCTTTGATCTAATTTGCTTCTTCTCTCCTCTTTCTCAGTTTATTGTAGCAACAGTGGCCTTCTCCATGAGCAAAAAGTCATATTCTGCTCTTAAAGACTTTGTACTGCCATTGCCTTGACTCTGAATGTTCTCCCACTCTTCCTCCTGAAATTCAAATAGCTAACTCACATATCTGCCTTAAGCATTTGCTTGAATGCCACTTGAATATATTATTCTATTGTCTCTGGCATTTACTGTTTCTGCTTAAAAATTTGCTATCAATCTAGTTGCATTATCTTGTAACTAATCCATCTTTTTCTTTCTTGCTGCATCTACAATTTTCTGTTTGTTTTGGTTTCCTCTAGTATCATTACAGTGTGTCTGCATGTTTCTACCCTCATTTGGACTTAATTATCTCAAATTTGAAGATTCATGCCTGCTATAGATGTGAATCTTCAAATTCAAGATAATTTGTGTTCCCTCAAAATATACATGTTAAAGACTTAATCTTCAATGTGATAGTATTTGGAGGTAGACTCTTTGGCAGGTAATTAGATTTGAATGAGATGATAGGGTTGGAACTTCCGTAATGGGATTAGTGCCCTTGTAATGGGCAGAAGAGACCTGAGTGAGCTCTCTCTCTCTTTCTTTCTGTCTCATTATCTCTCTCTCTCTCTCTCTCTTTCTCTCTCTCCAACATGTGAAGAACCTAGGAAGAGGGCCCTTACCAGAAACCAACCATGTTGGGGACCCTGGTCTCAGACTCCTCAGCATCTGGAGCTGTAAGGAAATAAATATTTGTTGTTTAAGCCACCTGGTCTATGTCACTCTTGTGACATAGACATAAGACTATGTCTATGTCATAAGACTATGTCATAAGTCTATGACATCTTGACATAAGACAATGTCTTTCATCAATTCTGGAACTTACCTCTAAAATAGTACCTCTTCCTCATTTTCCATTTGCTTCATCTGGAGTTCGTATTAGAATTTTATTGTAGCTTATTACTCTATCCTCCATATTTTATATTTTGTCTTTCAGAAATATGTTCCCATTATATTTCTCTCTGTTACATCCTGAATAAATTCTTTGGTGTTTTCTAAATCCCTCTTCCACTGTGTCTAATCTGTGGCTTCACTTACCTATTGAGTGTTTAATTTCAAAGACTATATTTTCAAATATTAGGAGATTCATTGTATATTTTTTTCAAAGCTTATTTCATCTTGACTTGTTTTATAGTTTCTATTTGAAAACTCCATTAAGCTGAAGTTCCATTATATCATTGCAGTTTTTCCATTGACTTGCTCAAGGTAAATGATTTTCTCATGTGTTTTCTAATTTTATTATTACAAAATTGAAAATAATATATATACAATAATAGCAGTACAGAGTTGTTGAATAAATATATTTAGATCCTGGACAGAAACAAACACAGAACTTCTCTAAAGAGAAACATTCTTAGTCTAGCCACAAAGACGTTTTACCAATGAAGTTCTAAATGAGGGTAGGTATGAATGAGGGCAGGGCTCAACAAAAAGCGACAAATTTCCTTCTGCTGCAAATCACCTTTTATTTTATTTTTTCTATTTTAACAGTTTCTGAGGAAATAACCCTTTATTGCTCTTAGATTTTTTTTTTTTTTTTTTTTTTGTGGATCTTAGATCTAATCCACTCTGCTTGCTCAAGGTCTCATCTCCTTTCCTGCTTTTGTGACAACCACAGCCCTAGGTTACTGTCACTAACAATCTTTCCCTATGTCCTCCAGAGTTCTGTCTCAGTGTTTAGCTCCTGTTGAATTCCCTAACTGGCAAGTTTAATAGTTTGTTTAAAATATATTTCTTGCATATTTCAGTATTTGTAAGCTATGCAGTATTCCATATTATGGTATTACAATGTGCTAGACGCGATCATATTCTCTGAATATAAAAATGAATAATAATTCATATCCAAATTTTCCTTGATTTTAAATTTTCTGTTGATTGGGATTATCAACTTTATTCTAAGATTAAATGGTGTTTATGCAATGACACCTCATTTAAAGACAGCAGATCCTTATTTTTCTGCCTTATATTGCCATGATACTTACATTCAAATATGCTTGAGCCTCTGTTTCTTTTTCAATAAAATAGGTACAATTCTATGAGCTTCTAATATAACTTACTTCATTTATAAAATTTATTAATATATCTATAAAATGTTTTCAATTTCAAAATATAGCATATTTTCATACTATATTTTGAAATTAAACAATTAAAATTTCTCATTGATTTCTCATAAAAAAGTAGTTTTTCCATATGCTTCAATGTCAGCAAACAACATTGGTGCAAATTGAAATTACTTTAGATTAGACATAAAGAAGAGGCAAAGTTCTGTCCCTGAATGTGATACTGTACAAGTCAAGGCATGATGTCAGCATAACATCAAGTTTTAAACCAAACTAAAAGTCTACAAAGGGCACTGGTAGCAAACCTTTTTATTCTATATGGCTCTGAGAAACAGATATAGAGCAACACATATAGGGCTTCTGGCTGCCAGTAGAGTGGCATTTAAGAACATCAGCTTTTGACCTTATCTTCAAATATTGGGACCCAATCAAGTCCGGGACCCAGTCAAGTCCGGGACCCAATGTGATGACATACCTGCTACAAACATTCTCAATGCCATCTCAGTGTGAAAATGGTGCATTACAATTAATAGACCAACTAGCTGTTCAAGTTGTAGATTGACATGAGCTACTTATAAGTATTATAAGTAAAGAAAAACAATCCACCAAACAACATGGCTAGTGAAAAAACAATGTGGTCTTCCCACAGGATGATGCTCCTAAAATTGCCCCCTTGTCACAGAACGTTCTTTGAATGGTTTTCCAGATAGTGATGGTGTGTCAGGACAATAACACATATCCCTGAGGGACAGGAGTAAGGACAGCCTCGGGCCCTTTGGGGAGAGATTTTGTGTACAAAGCCAAACATTTTGATTAAACCACCCCCCTGTGCCTTTAGATTATAGAGAATTTTGTTCTCTCCTGCTAAACCGACATCGTAATGGCACCTTAGGTAATGTTACCTAACTGAACGCTGCCAAGGAATAGTGCTAGCGTGTATATAAAAGGTGGCGGACAGCAGGTAAAATGTGGACTGAATCAGGCGGCAGACAAGGCAAAGCTGAGCCAGAAACACAATGACCATTTATTCATAAACCAAGGCTATTCTTCCATGCAGGCATTGTGGACAAGTCTGCTGTTCTCATGCTGATTTTCTGTTATCCCTTTACATTCTGAAAACAACACTGCCAGCAGAAGCACTGTCCAACATGAACACTTCTGTGTGTCTACCACTTGCCTTGTTTTTGTAACCCTAAATGCTAACTACTTCCATTTATTTCTCCCATTCCTTTCTCCTAAACAAATACGTGCAGAGTGAAGTTGCCAGGGAAATGTCTGAGTTTGTAAAAAGGGTAATATCCCAGAATGGAGCTTCAGTATTTTCCTATGGCCTTACTATTTTTTTTTTCCTTTTTCCTTTTTCTGTCTTGTGTTTCATTTGGTATCTTTGAGAAGGATCCAAGTGCTCAGTAAGCTAACATTCTTTGGTGTTTTACATTTACTGACTTACAGTGGCATGGATAGTCTCACCCACACACTTCAGATCATTAACATATGTGTGTATTGTCCCATTTTTTGTTGTTACATCTTGAGATAAACCAGTATTTGATAGCAGCATTGTCAAACTAATTCTAGAGAAAAGAGAAAATGTTTCATACGCTTTCATGCTGCCTTCCAAAAAAAGATTATAAGCTACTTCAAGGCAAAGTTTGTAATCCTTCTATATCTTCTCTATCCAGCACTAGTTATTTGTGCTGGTGCGTCTACCTTTACACTCTCCCCTCCACGCCCAATCCTTTCTGCATTTCATCGAAAATTTATCCTTCGCCAAATACCACTCATCATCCACTCATCTGCTTTAAAACTTTCAGTAGATCTTGAAAACTGACAGGACAAACTATGCACTTCATGATTTAATTTATTATTTTAGCCTTGTTACACCATTGCTCTTCATCCAAGTACCAAAAATAATTGTGTGCATTTGGCAGTCTTCAAGATTAGAATGAGTGGAAGGGGAGGGATAGAGTCAGGGGTAGGCAGAGTAACACTCAAATCTGCAGGTCAGGGACTCGCCATCCTACAGTAATGACTGCAGTGGTATAGGAGTGGAGTCTGGGGCAGTTGCCTGACAGGGCTGGACATTTGCACTTGTAGTCAAGACCATCCTTGAAACTGTGAATACTGTGGATGTGGGCTTCTCCAAAGCTTAAAGTGGAATTCCAAAAGAAGAAGCAAAGCAGAACAAATAACAATGTTTAAACTGTGGTACAGAGAAGACAACTGTGAACCCTATTTTTTAAATTTGATAGTAGCATTGAAGATCTGTTCATTATTGATCATTTAGCAGATTCTATTATGTCCTTTCAGTGAATGTGTGTGTGTGTGTGTGTGTGTGTGTGTGTGTGTGTGTGTGTGTGTGTTCTTCTGAGTAACAAGAGCAAAATGAATAAATGTCTAGGTTTTGGGAGGTTAAAGTCAAGTAATCTATTTCTTCTCAATTTTAAAAAAGGCATGACTATGAAAAAATGTTAATCAAATTAATGCTTTTCGAAAGAATTGAATATTTTAAATAAAAAATTAAAGAAATTCAATAAATTATTTTGTTATAGTATTATAAGCAAGTACATATTTTATTCCTTGAATGTTAAAATAACAGAGGTAACATCACACTAATATAAATTAACACAGTAAAATTGAAATAAAATAAATATGAATGGTATAGTGAAAAGATACTAAATTATATGGCAAAACATACATATGACCGTTAGAAGCTATCAAATGTTTTCTTCATTCCTAGAGAATATCTAAAAATTAAATGTCACATGTGGCTTTTAGAAAGAAACATTAGGTATATTCTGATGTGATTTGTTAAATGCACAAATCACATACACCATTTTGTTATTTGATTCTTGCTTTCAACTCTTTAGATTTCATTGGATATATCGTACTGACATGTCTAACATTCAGTTAATTGGTTCACATCAGTCTTGACTTCTGCTCTTTAATAGCCTGTGCCTCCATGATTAGTGCTCCCTCTCTATTAGCCTGCCATTTGGGAACCCAAGATCTGTATATCATGAAGTAATGATAATAAAAAGACAGTTTCACATACAACAGGATTTTATAGAAATTAAAATGCTAAGTTTATGTCCCATTTTCTTTATTCTTATGGGGAAGAGTACTTTACAATAAACATTTTTGCATTTGGTGCTTTATTTGATCCAGACAAAAATAGACTACATAAGCTATTTTCTCTTGTACTCAAGAGATTATGTGATTAATGAATTATCTGCTTATCCCCTAATTGCCATATCGGGAATGGAGTTGCTTGTGGCAGATTAATAAAAATCCTTGAGTGACTAGTTAGTATTGCCTGTCTAATATTTCATGTGAGTTACTTTTCAAACATGCAATTACCAGCCACAGATAGCTACTGCATAGAACTAAGAAAAGAAGGTATACTCAGGAGGCATTTTCCTTACCTAGCCTGCAAGTGATTGTTTTTGTGTGGGTAATAATAATTTGATGCTGTTTGAAGTACCTTGCTTTCTTTTTTTTTTCAACTCAGAACACAATTATGCAAAGGAAGATGTAACAAACAGACAGGTAAACAAATATCTTCTCAGTGTCTTTTTATTTTTTATTTTTTTCCTTTTACTCATAAAAGATATTTTACATACTTGTGGAGTACAAGTGATAATTTTTTACACACACAGAATGTGTAATAATCAAGTCCGGATATTTTGAGTACCCATCACTTCTAAAGACAAGAAGAGAAAACAAGAAAGAGAATCTTGGACCAGAAGCCAAAATATACAGGTTCTCTATCTAATATTCCACTATGTGTATTAATCATAGAACCTTCCAAGATGTACTGTCACTTAGAACTTATTGAGTTCAACTTTTAATGATTATAGGAATTCTATAAAATATCACTGAAGAAGGCTCTTTTGCCTGGCTCACATTTTGGAAACTCACCATCCTATTAAGCAGACTCTTTCAGTGAGAAAAGTAAAATCTATTTCCCTTTTACTTTCACTCATGGATCTTGGGGTTCTGTCCCCTTAGAGTCATATGAAACAAATCAACTCCCTTTAGCAATTGGTAATCCTTCACATATTCAAAAATAGCCATCACAGTAACTCTAATTCTCTTTCAAATGTCACACCAGTAAGTTTAGGATCCTGTACAAGTCTCTACATATAGTCTTTCCTGCGCTTGTTATTTCTTTTTCTTTTAATATTCTAATTACTTTAGAACTCACAAATTAAATTTTCATTGCTAATTTGGCAAATATTTTTCACAAGAATTTCATTGAATCTAAATCTACTACTTTGTTGAAAATGCGTATGCCAATATTGGCATATTTACTAAGAAATGCTACCCAAATTGTAATAAACCAGGCCATGTGACTTTTAGGGAAATTCGTCACAGCTCAAGGTTTATTATTTTAAACTTGGCATATTGAGGAAAACAATAGTTTTAATGCTAGAGCTGTTTGCACTCAGTTATTACATGCCAAAGATTAATATAACATTTTACAGACAATTTCTTCATGTACAATGAATAATACACTTCTGTAAAAGCTCTAGGAGACTAGGCTATATTCACCTTCTAATAAAGTCACCTATTTTATTGATATTTTAATATTAGGAACAGAGGCAATTAGCCGGTCGTGGTGGCGGGCGCCTGTATTCCCAGCTACTCCGGAGGCTGAGGCAGGAGAATGGCTTGAACCTGGGAGGCGGAGCTTGCAGTGAGCCAAGATTGTGCCACTGCACTCCAGCCTGGCGACAGAGCGAGACTCCGTCTCAAAAAACAAACAAACAAAAAAAGAACGGGGGCTTAGATATCAGAAAGTAAGTTCATAAGCTTGGGCTCAGAGCAGAGAGAGGAAGAAAACAGTGACAGATATTTGATTCAAATCAAGGAGAAGGCTAATGAATAATCCTTGCTCAATAACAGAGTATATCTCCCATTGAACAAGATGGTCATGTCCTCCAGATTCAAGGTTTCTCTCCTCTGTGAAATAGTGAGTACATACCACCAAGTTTTGCCTCTCTGAATTGTTATTGCTATGGCTTTATATATATAGTAAATATATATAAAGCATAAATATATACATTTAAGTATAAATATATATATTAAGTTTTTAACATCCAGTATAGTAGTGAATAGATTTGTGAACTATCTATAATCTGTCATCATATCATCTGCGTCTTAGGTTAGAGTAATCCACAAATGACACTAGCTGTAACTTTTCTATTACTATCTTACATTGTAATCCTGGGCCAATCACTGAGCTTCTGAGAGACTCAGTTTTGAAATCTATTCAGGCACTACAACAATTTGAATGACTTTAACCCTATATCTTGGAGACTTCTCATGTCTGAACTGAATGTACAGTTTTGTACATGGAATAATGGGAGAAGGTGGAACATCCTGCTCAGGAGCCAGATTAGCTGTAAATCAAGAAGTAATGTCAGGGGACCAGCAAAACCACAACCTGGGCAGAATTTCCAAATATGTCTTCAAACAAAAGCAGTACAAAGAACAGGGAACATCCAGGTAAGAAGGCAACATTACAGAGACTGAAGAAATTAAAGCAGAGACAAAGACTGCTCAAAGCAGAGAGGTGGATGTGAATCTCGGTGTCATTTACAGAGGTAGACTTTTAAATAATCCCTTAGCTATAGATAAGGCTATGCCTTGAGGGCTTTAAATTACAACCTTGGCTTGACATTAAATTTTCTTTCAGGTGCTATCACATCTTAATTTTACATATATTCTTCTATCTCTGATTCTCGTAAGGCTTCCAGCTCTCTACATATTTGATTGAAAGATGGATTATTAAGGTCAGTTATAATCTGTATGTTCCAATCAGTACAGCAGGCACCAAAGATGGAGATGACACAGTTTATTGCAAGTGCTTAGCTTACTGTATTTTTATTGTCTAATCTCCAATTGGATTTACATGTTATCACTGGCTCAGACATGACAGAGAATGGTGTAAGATGGAGAAAAACTGAAGTCATAATGTTACAGGGTCAGTATCCTCTACACTTGAGAATAGTTGAGGTCCTCTTCCATTTATTATGCATGGATGATTTATATGAATGTGGAGTACAACCAGATTTTTTTTATTGGATTTCTGTCACCTGAAAAGCAATACACTCTATGGGTTTGCCCTTGACAACCTGAAATGTGGCTTAAAGTTGGGTAGCTGGTAGTTTCCTCAGGTATTGTCTGTCTGCTAGATATTATTTTGAAAGAGAAATAGCAAAGTTAAAAACCATAGTTGTAGTGAAAGGAGGAAATGTAGTGCATTGTAAATTCTTGGGGATGAGGTACATGAGTTCTGTTGGCAGGAATGGATATTGCTGCAGAAGGATTCTCAAATAATTGGTTGGTATATTCTGTGATTGCTCATTCATCTAGGGTGAAGATTATGGTCAAGTACAGGAATACTGGCAGAGGTTTGAAAAAATGCCAACCTATTCTGAGAAACAAAAGGGAGACTATGATGGAATATCAGATCACTTGAGATGTGAAGGGGTCAAAGAGTTCAATGACAAGGTTGCAGTGGTGACTGTTATGAATGGGGATGAGGAAGAGAGCAGGTACCAGAGTACAGTGTCCATGGCCAATGTGAGGGACATATGTTGACGATATGAATGTAAATGTTGATCAATGTCAAAAGTGCTATGGATTTTGATATGGATTTTCTATATGTGAGTAATACAACCAAATGATGACTTACTACATGGAGCTGGGGAGAAGACAGACAAACCCTGGCATCTGAGTCCTCATGTGGTTAGTGATGAGGAAAAAAATTGAAGGTTTATAGATTGTCCCTCCTGGCCAATAAAAGGGGAAAATAGCAATGGCCTATGAAGAGGGAAGAGAGGTTATGATTATTCTTGTTGTTAGTGTGGAGTAAAGTTACTTATGAAATCAATTTTCTTCCTCCTGTTTTTTTCCCTTCTCTGCAATTCTAACAGGTAGTTCCATATTCATGTTCAATGGAGAAATGTTAAGGATAACAGACAGAAGCTCAGATGGTTGCCTGGTTTTGGTTTACCACCATATCAAGAAGAGGAGGAAGAAGGAAAATGGGGTGAGCATGTTCAAAAATCTCTAAAGATAGGGCTAGAGTTAAAAGACTTCTAGAAAACATTATGGTAAATGGCTTATTTGAAGGGCTTTTTTTCTGTTGTAAGAGCTATTTGAAAGTAGAGACATTACTACTCCTGCCTCTGTGCCCAGATATATAACGGCTGCCCTTGCCATAGGTGCCTGATGAAATCTTCCCTTGACCAGGAGCTCATTCAGATTAATGCCACCCAGCAGGAGTTAGGCCCACATATATGTCTCTTTATTAAATGGTATTGTTTCATGTCTATGTCCAGTTTATCACTTGTGGAATATTTTCACTATTTTACATTATGGGGCATCTATAAACCTCAAGAAAATGGCTATATCCTAGTTATCTAGCAGAGAGGTTATGGGGGAGAGATGGCACATCTGGTTTTAGATAGGGCTGAAAGCAGTCTGTACCTGGACAATAATTGAATGCAACTCAATTTTCTCTGTAGTTTGGGTGAACATAAGCAATAATTTTATTACTGAGAAAGGAGAAAGAATAGATTGAGGAAATGATGATGCTGTCTATATTAAGCACTGAGCTTGAGATGTATCTGAAACTGCTAAATGGAGATTTGCAATAAGTGATTGGATGAATTGAAATCTTACCAGTTAATGATTTGGAAATGTATACTGGCATGTAACAACATCTAAGTTATTTCTGAAAAACATTGAATCTAGTCACCTAAATGACTGTATGCCCAGTCATTTAGATTTGGTCATTTACATTGTATGCCCAAGACATACAATGTATAAGGAATAAAAGCATTGAAAACACATGTTTATGGAAAACAGGAGAATTCATATGACATGCTAAAAAGGAGCTAATTAACTTGGTAGAAGGAAATAGTGATGTCAGACAAGCAAGGAAAGTTGTAATGAGTCATCATGTCAAATGTTAGGACAGCGAGAACAAAAGAAGGACTACTAAGTGTTCAGTGAGTTTTGAAATGTATAATTAATGACCTTAGTGAACAAATTATTTGGAGTAATGTGGTATGAGTGTTTTACTGCATTAAGCAGAGCAATAAAAAAGTGGAGGTGATCTTGTCGTAAAAATAAAGAATAAACATAGTGGTACACTTAGTAGAGACAGGAACAAAGTCAATGGAATTTGTATTTTTATAATTAAGTTTTCAAGATGAGAAAGTCTTAGAGATGTCCAAAAAAAAAAAAGAGAGAGAGTTTGAAAACACATGGGAGAAAAGGCATAACTGATGGTACAAGCGATATAGCCTAAGCCAGATTACCTTGCTAGATAAATGTAGGTGTGGATTTGTGGACGTGAACTGAACTTTTTTTCTCTGCCAAGAAAAGAGAATTCATTATATCTGCATAGCATTCCATGGTGTATATGTAGCACACTTTCTTTATCCAGTTTATCACTGATGGACATTTAGGTTGATTCTACGTGTTTGCTAATGTGAATAGTGCTGCAATGAACGTATATGTGCATGTGTCTTTATAATAGAATGATTTATATTCCTTTGAGTATATACCAAGTAATGGAATTTGCTGTGTCAAATGATATTTCTGTCTTTGGGTCTTTGAGAAATCACCACAACGTTTTCCACAGTGGCCGATCTAAGTTACGCTCCCATCAACAGTGTAAAAGTATTCCTTTTTTTCCACAACCTCACCAGCATCTGTTATTTTTTGACTTTTTAATAGTAACCATTCTGACTGGTGTTAGTTGGTATCTCATTGTGGTTTTGATTTGCATTTATCTAATGATAGGTGACATTGAGACTTTTTCACATGATTGTTGGTTGCACGTATGTCTTCTTTTGAAAAGTGTGATCATGTCCTTTGCAGGGACATGGATTGAGCTGGGGGCCATTATCCTTAGCAAACTAATACAGGAACAGAAAACCAAATACTGCATGTGTACACTAATAAATGGGAGCTAAATGATGAGAGCACATGGTCACATAGAGGGGAACAACACACCCTGGGGCCTTTCATAGTGTGAAGGTTGGGAGGAGGGAGAGGATCAGGAAAAATAACTAATGGTTTCTAGGCTTAATACCTGGGTGATAAAAGAATCTGTACAACAAACTCCCATGACACAAGTTTACCTATGTAGCAAACCTGCACTTGTACCCCTGAACTTAAAATACAAGTTTAAAAAAAAGAAAAGGGAAATGTATAGAGACTGAATCTGCAGCCTCAGTACCTGTGGCAGGTGAACTAATTGCTCAGATGATCTGTGCTTTGTAAAGGGCATTTGACCATTGATGCTACTAGAGTTTTGCTGGGTTCTACAGCAGACCATGTAAAGCTATAGTCATTCCTAAATAGTTTATGTGCATCTTCGTATGCCAAATCTTAAGAGAATCTTATTTACCTGTCAGGTTATTGGCCATTATTTAGTGATCTTTGAAGACAGAGATGAAAATATCTCTGAAAATAGGCTTTGCAGTAAGTAATCTATTTTAAAATAATGTACTCCAAAGACCTCAAGTGCAGGGATAGATAATGTAACCACAGATATTCTAAAGTATTTTCTATTTTATTTTGTCAGTTTACAGTTACCAGTAATGTTATATGTAAGTAAAAATATGATGCCCTATTTTCTTCGCTGCCAAGTCTGAACTACAATTTAGACTGACAAATGGGCAAAGGTTTTTCAAGAAGCACATGGCTGATATCTGTGTATTGGAATATGATAATCCCATATTGTTTTTAAATCCATGGAGGTGCTAGTCAAAGGTGCCTCTGTGAGTTTTGTAATGAAAGCCTGGGAGTCGTAGGCGTTATTATTCAGTTCATTTATGAACAAATGTGGGCTAGCAAACTGCAGATTCTAGAGAAGGTATTAATGAATCATCCCCAGATGATCTACTGACGACCCGTAGGACTGCAAAATGAATCATATGACCTATTTTTTTAATTAAAAAACACATTTTAAATGAATTATTTATGAACAAGTACAGCTGTAACCTTGATAATATTAAACTGTTCTGGGCTGTTGAAAGGTATCTCATAGCAGTGACTATTCATACTCAAACATGCAGAGTGTATTAATGTAGTCAGTGAAAAATACAAAGTGGTCTCTGAAGAGATAGAGATAAATGAGCCCATCAATTCATATTGCCTTCTTGCTACAGCCAGTCACCAAAGATTTGTGCTGAAATATTTTATTTGGAGTTATTTGTAGTCTACAAATAGCTATGATTCTGTCCTTCAAGTTTTATAAAGTGATTATTTTACACACTATAAGTAATCAATGAGAAGAGTATTGACTATGTATCATATTTTCCTTAGAGAGAGAATTAATGAACATGGCATTTTATTTAAATTCATTTTAGTTATCTCTCATATCTGAGACACATTGAAAATTACTTGGATATTGGGAAGGCAGAGGAGATATTTTCCAAGCACTATTCAAAGAAGCCACATTATTTTTTCAGACATAAGTGCTCATAATACTGAGTTGTGGTTTAGTCAGGAACTAAGGCTACTTCAACATCAAGATAATTTTTCTATATCTATTTTCCATTGTCTGCCTATAAATTATTTTATTTTTAAAGCTATACATTGAAGATATTAGAAAATCATTGTCTAAGTTTTAAAAGATTTTTAATCAAGGGTGATTTTTTATGTAGGGGAAGTGAAAAAGATTTCAGAGTGGAAAAAAAACTAGAGAAGAGAAAAACAAGAATGGGAATAATAAGATAAAATTGACAGACCTCAGAATGCTTTCCTCAGTTTCTCCTTGTAGTCAGAATTCATAAATCTTGGAAGCTAAAAAGGGATAATATAAAGCACAATGTAGAAAATGTAATTACAATCTGATACATACTGACTTTCAATATACAAATACGTGCAATAATAATAGAAATTAGTAATTAATTAATAGGCAAATGCCAGCAATATTTTGGGTTCAGGTACAATCCACAGAAATGAAGCAAATATCACAATAATGCAAGTCAGATTAATTTCTTGGTTTCTTAATGCATATAAGACATATTTGCACTGTATCATATTCTATTTAGTGTTTAATAACACTATGTCTATTGAAACAACATGCATACCTTCATTAAAAACACTTTATTGCTAACAAATGCTACTGCTCATCTGAGCCTTCAGCCAGTTGTTAATTGTTCTGCTGGTGGAGGGTCTTGCCTCAACCTTGATGGCTGCTGACTGCTCAGAGTGGTGGTTCCAGAAGGCTAAGGTGGCTGCAGCAATGTCTTAAAATAAGACAACAATGAAGTTTGCCACATTGACTGAGTGCTCTTTCATGAATATTGGAGTCAATTCTCTGAGACTCTGCCACTGCTTTATCAACTAAGTTTATGTAACACTCTTAATACTTTGTTGTCATTTCAACAATGTTCATAGCATTTTCGCCAGGAATAGATTCCATCTGAAGAAACTACTTTCATTGCTCATCCATAAAAAGCAACTCCTCATTGTTAAAGTTCGATCATTCCCAGTCACATTTTCAGGTTCCTCTTCTAATTCTAGTTCTTTTGCCATTTCTACCACATCTGCAGTTGCTTTCTCCACTGAAGGCTTGAATCTCTCAAAGTCATCCACGCAGATTGTAATCGACTTCTTCCAAACTTGTTAGTGGTGATATTTTGACCTCCTTCCACGAATCACGAATGCTCTTAATGGCATCTAGAGTGGTGAATCCTTCTCAGAAATTTTTCAATTTACTTTGCCCTGATTAATCACAGGAATCATTATCTATGGCAGCTATAGTCTTAGAAAATGTATTTCTTAAATAAAATAGGATTTAAAAATTAGAATTACTCTTTGTTGCATGGGCTGCAGAGTGGATGTTATGTTAGCAGGCATGTAAACAATATTAATTTTTTTTGTATATCTGCTTAGGAGCTCTTGGGTGACCAAAGCATTGTCAATGAGCAGCGATATTTGAAAGAAATCTTTGTTTCCTGCATAGTAACAATCAACAGTGGGCTTAAAATATTCAGTAAACCGTGCGCTAAACAGATGTGCTGTCATGCAGGCATTGTTGTCCCATTTATAAAACCTAGGCAGAGTATATTTGACATAATTCTTAACAACATTAAGTTTTTTGGACTGGTAAATGACCATTGGGTTAAACTTCAAGTCACCAGCTGCATTAGCCACTAACAAGAGAGTCAGCCAGTCCTTTGAAACTCTGAAACCAGACATTGACATCTCCTCTCCAGCTATGAAAGTCCTAGATGATACCTTCATTTAATACAAGGCTGTTTCATCTACATGGAAAATCTGTTGTTTTGTGTAGCCACCTTCATTGATTACCTTAGCTGGATATTCTATTCCAGATAACTTGCTGGAGCTTCTACATCAGCACTTGCTGCTTCACCTTGCACTTCTATGTTATGGAGATGGCTTCTTTCCTTAAACACCTTGAGCCAACCTCCGCTAGCCTCTAACTTTTTTTCTGCAGCTTCCTGACCTCTCTTGGCCGTCACAGTATTCAAGAGAGCTAGAGCCTTGCTCTGGATTAAGCAATGGCTTAAGGGAATGTTGTGTCTGGTCTGATTTTTCTATCCAGACCACTAAAACTTTCCTCTTATCAACAATAAGGCTGCTTCACTTTCTTATCATTTGTGTGTTCATGGAAGTAGCATTTTTAATTTCCTATAAGAATGTTTCCTTTGCATTTGCAACTTGGCCATTGGTTCAAGAGACTTTTGGCCTATCTGAGCTTTTGATATGCCTTCCTCACTGAGTATGATCATTTCCAGCTTTTGATTTAAAGTGAGATATGTGGGACTGTTCTTTTCACTTGAATGCTTAGAAGCCATTGTGGGATCATTAATTGGCCTAATTTCAGTATTGTGTGTCTCAGGGAATATTAAGGCCATGGGGCGGGAGAAAAATGGGGGAACGGCCATTCTGAGGAGGAGTTAGAACACACATAACATTTATTAATGACATTCACCACCTTAAATGGGTGTGGTTCATGGCACCCCGAGACAATTATAGTAACATCAAAGGTCACTGATTACAGATCTCCATAACAGATATAATAATAATAAAAACATTTGAAATATTGCAATAAGTATAAAAATGTAACACAGAGACACAGTGGGCACATGCGGCTGGGAAAATGGTGCCAATAGATTTTCTCAACACAGGGTTGGCCAAAAAAACCTTCAATCTGTAAAACAAGCGTATCTGTGAAGCACAATAAAGTGAAGCACCATAAAACAAATTGTCCTGTATTAACTGAACATATACTATACCGTTACACAGAACAAGGTGCTCTCTCTCTCTCTCTTTCTCTCTCTCTCTCTCTATATATATATTCTGTATAATTATTTATAACACATATATAGGGTGGCATTATTATCTCACTTTACACACAAGTGTAAGCTAGGCCTCTGAGAAGTTATGTAAGAATAACAAAGTTCTAGACTAGTGCTAATTAAAAGCAGGGCTGAGATTAAAAGTCAGGTTTATCTATGTGACTCCAGAGGCAATCCATTCCCACTGCACTGCACTGCTTCTCATTAAGATTTTGAAGAAAAGATGCTACATGGGGGAACTTGTATCTATTACAGAAAAATAATATTTACACTTCTATGAACAAATTTGTCCTTTATTAAAATAGCATATGTGCAGAAGTAGTTGGAGGATGACAGGCATATGTAGACTTACGCTTCTTCAGTGTTAAATTTATGGCTGAAAAGACAGGGAAGTTTCTTCCAGCTGCTTTTTAAATTTTAATTTTCTGGTGATATCTAACACATTGCTGTAAATCTTAATTTGCACAGAACATGATCACATATATTTGGCATGATAAAGTCTTAAGAAAATTGTCCTTTTAGGACTCCAAATCAAGCAGCAAGATTTTTCAGGCAATATGTTTAAATTTGTCAAAGCTTTAAACGATATTAAATTTTAAATATCATATGAATTATCTTAATTTGAGTTTGCTAGTAATATTAATTTGACCCATGTATTATTATAATTAGTACAGGTAGAAAATGATTAAAAAATACCAGCAATTTCATATAGTTCAACCATGTAATATTTTATATAATTTGTAGCTGTTTATAGGTATACTCTATATCAGTTATAATAATTAAAATAATTTTCAGTTGTATAGTTTTTTACACAGTTGTACCAAAATCCCACATATTTGGAAACATTTAGAGTGACAAAAAATTCAGCCACTATTATTAGTTATCTTACATCATATAGATCATTACATATCAAAAGTTTTTTTAAAAAAATTGGTTGTGTCCTTGAAGACTCTAAAATAGTAGTAGATAGTTGAGATAGCAACATTCTCTTTATTTTTTCTCTGTTTCTTCTTCCTAATTAAAAAAGACCAAGATTTAAAGAACTGTTTCAAAACACAATGGATGTAACAAACCAATTCCCTTAGAAAACTCTCTATTTATGATATGGTCACAACTATTGATCTTTCAATAAGAAATGTTTATTTTAATTTAGTTTTTTGCAATAATTACATTTATCGAGACAAAATATAAGGATAGATCTCTGGCTAATGAACTATACGAATATCGCAGTAATCATTCTGGATAGGTTTATTGTTCAATTGCAATTATTTTTCATACCAAGTCCTTAAATACTGTGTATATATAGGTTAATGCTGTTCTATTGGTGTAGATTATTTTTGTGTCTTAAGTACATGAAAATGCACCCAAAAGGCAGGATTTTTTTTTCTTTTTTCTTCTTCTTTTCTTTTCCCTTTTTTTTTTTTTTTTTTTTTTTTTTTTTGAGGCATGGTCTCACTCTGTCACCCAGGCTGGAGTGTAGTGGCTCAATCTCAGCTCACTGCCACATCTGCCTGTCAGGTTCAAGCAATTCTCGTGCCTCAGCCTCCCAAGTAGCTGGGATTATAGAGACACACCACCACGCCTGGCTAATTTTTGTATTTTCAGTAGAGACAGGGTTTCGTCATGTTGGCCAGGCTTGTCTCGATCTCCTGACGTCAAGTTATCCACCTGTCTTGGCCTCCCAAAGTGCTGGGATTACAGGCGTGAGCCACCACGTTCGGCCAATCAAGCATCTTTTAAAGGCTATAAGAAGATAACACATAATCACATGAGTACATTAAAGTCTGATTACATGAGAGCAAAGTATTAATGAAAACCTCCCCAGGTTTGCTGTCCTGCTAAATACTTTTTAATTATTTTATTCCCTTCCACTTTGTTCTTCCTCCTCCTCCTCCTTCCTTTTCATCTTATTTTCTTTCTTCATCATTTTGGTCTCTTATTTCCTCATTTAAAAAAATCTTTCTGCTTTTGTCAAGTAACACATCACCTTTAATGGTTGCTAAAATAACCAAAAATTCACTTTTCAGCAAGAGATGGAATCTATTTCTTTAGTCCTTGAAATTGTGTTGGCCATATGAGTTTCTTTGGCTAATTGAACATTTACAAATGTGACCCAAATTGATCAGGATTTCTCTGTTGACATTTTGGACTGGATAATTCTGTGTTGAAGAGTATTGTCCTATTCACTGTAGAATATTTATCATCCTGCCTTCTACCAACTAGATGCCATTAGCAAGCCTCTCATTGTGCCAATTAAAAATGTTTCTCCAGACATTGTCAAATATCCCTTGTGAGTTAGAAGAATTGCCCCAGTTTTAGAATTCTGATGTAGTGTCTTGAGCTTTCCCTTACGCCTGTAATCCCAGCACTTTGGGAGGCCGAGGCAGGTAGATCACGAGGTCAAGAGATCGAGAGCATCCTGGCCAACATGGTTAAACCCCGTCTCTACTAAAAATACAAAAATTAGCTGGGTATGTTGGCACATGCCCGTAATCCCAGCTACTCGGGAGGTTGAGGCAGGGGACTCACTTGAACCCCCAAGGTGGAGGTTGCAGCGAGCCGAGATTGCGCCACTGCACTCCAGCCTGGTGACAGAGCAAGACTCCATCTCAAAAATAAACAAATAAATAAAAATAAATTTCCCATAGGGGCTTACACTCCTTTGGTGCACTGGAATCCTGACAATTCCATGGAAGTAAACCTGAACTAACCTGTTAAAGGATGTGAGACCATGTGGAAGAGAATGAAGGTACTCTGGCCAAGAGCCTATCAGCTGTTAGACATGTGAATGAGGTGTTTTCAGACGGTTCACATGAGTATGCTCCATAAAGATCATCTGAGCCTATTCAGACCAAAAGAACCACTCAGCTGAGTGACAGAATCCTGAGCTACACAAATAGTTGTTAAGGTATTATGCAAGAAATCTGCATCTGCAGTTATTTTTGTTTAGACTTGAAATGTGTTTGCTTTTTTTTTCCTAATGAACACTAATCGCTGAAGAAAATAGAATTAGACAGATGGTATAGTAATTACAAACATGGAGTGTTCCACACAGATTTTCTGAGTTCAAATCCTGATTATTCTGCTTCCTATATGCATGAACTGAAGTCTATTACTTAAACTTGATTTGTTCAGCTTCTGCATCTGTAAAATGGGGTAAATAAAAGTGCTTAGAACATACTAAGGATTTTCTTAAACAGGTTCAGTCTAAATTTTCTGGGTGCATCTTTCTTTATTTCCAATACCAATCACAAATTTGGAAGCTCCGATATACATGTATCTTCTTCTCTATAGACCATTGCTTTATAGTGTCCTCTTTAAGAATACATGTGACTTTCGCTGGGCACGATGACTCATACCTGTAATCCCAGCACTTTGGGAGGCCGAGGCGGGCAGATCACTTGAGGTCAGGAGTTCAAGATCTGCCTGGCCAACATGGTGAAACCCTGTCTCCACAAAAATACAAAAAGTAGCCTGGCACGATGGCGGGTGCCTGTAATCCCAGCTACTGGGGAGGCTGAGGCGGGAGAATCACTTGATCCCAGGAGGCGGAGGTTGCAGTGACCCGAGATCACGCCATTGCACTCCAGCCTGGGCTACTGAGCGAGACTCCACCTCAAAAAAAAAAAAAAAAAAGAAGAAGAAGAAGAAGAAGAATACATTTGACTTTTTGAGTCCACACAGATTATACAGTTGCAGTGAAAAATCTCCTTTATAAATGAAAAGGATATTTATAAATCTCAAACTATTAAGAAAACCTTAGAGTGTCCAGTTCAAATTTAATAAAAAAGCTTCCTAGGAATCTGGATTGGATCCCTATCTCTGCATTAGTCCAAACACTCCCAGGGTAATAAAATTGATTCCAGATGTCATTGCCCTGATGGTACTGATTCTACCATCCCTGGACTCTGAAGGAAACATGCTTCCGAAGTAAGGGAACTCTAAAGTGCCTATATTCATAACTTAAGAAGTTAGGATCAGGGATTAGCTCAGTCTTGCAACTGGTTCACACTTTGTCTTAGCCTTCTGGTACTTCAATTGTACCCTGACAACTCCATTCGCTGACACTGAATTACCATTTATCTGCTGAAATTTCTGACTTTAATCACTCATCTGGATCCTTTCTTCCTGATAGTAGACTCCCTAAATCTGTTTCTTACAAGGCCATCTCCCCGCTACCAATTCCCTGACTTTTGTCCTTTCTTCCTATTACCTGCTGCCAATCTCTTCTGGTGCCCTGTTTATCTCCTGGAAGCTCTCTTTATGAATACCTCTCGGTCTTGTTGTCTCTTCTGGGACATTTTTCTGAAATTCTCTTTTTCTGCTGCCAGAACTTGTCAATTCAGCCAGGTGTAGTTCTGTTCATTTCCACAAACACTGGAGTATCTATTACGTTATCTCTATTCTCCACCGCAACACTTCAAACAACTCTTTAAAAATGATTGATTAGTTGTGGAAACCCAAACTGAAAAATGCTAGGTAGTTTCTAAAGTCATACAAAAGTAACTGTTGGAATTGCTTTAAATTCAGAAGGTGCTAGTGACTCTAAACCAACACTCTTCTTGTTCTGCTTTTCTCATATCTTATTCACTCCTATTCTTGTTTATGTATCAATACATAACCCTTCATACTGATAATTTGAGCCAAATTAAGTGAACACTATTTATTTTATTATTATTTGTATTATTTCATAGGCAAATATTATTTTTTGTTGCTCAACAAATGTTGAGTAACAAAATAATGAAATCAAAATTATGTTTTAGAAATATGAATTCAGGGTAGATTGAAGGAGACAAAGAGGCTGAGGGTAATAGGATATTATAACAGTCCATGTCTGAGTTAATAAGATCATGACACAAAGCGGTAAACCATTAGGAAGTCAAAGAACAAAATCGCTAACATTGAACTCTGATGCCCTCTGGCATGAATGAGAAGATAAAGAATGCCAATAGTAATTACAGATTATCCCCAAAGAATTCCCCCCAAATTATTATATTTTTGAAACTCATTAAAATATGCTGAGTTTTAGGGTTTTTAAAATTTAATATATAATGTAATAAAATAACCTTTCGAATTACTTTAGATGCTGGAAATAAATCTTTGGTAAAGGCATTAGGAGTTCAACATATTGCTGAATAATTGAAGATTCCAGGTAAGCATTTATCTTATGCTTATCTTATCTTATTTTCTTATGGCCTGCAGAACATACTCTGTGGATGTATAACTAGTTTAGTATGAGACCCTAAGGTTGGTGAATCACTGCCACATATGTTCATTTTATTTTATTTTTTTTTTGCACAAATGGTTCCTGTAATTTTGGACATCCTTGACCTTTTTTTCCCGTCAGCTACCTTATTTTATGCAAAACCTAGCTCTAATGCTAGCGTATCTATGAAACCTTCCCTGACGATCCCACCAAATAAATCCTTCCATTGTGATTTCATTGTTTGAGGAAACATTGGTTTATAGTTCCATTATTGTTCTTGACTTTTTATGTTTTTATGTGTCTTCCCAGGAGATTTAGTAATCTTTAAAGACATGACAATGCTTTAGCCATCTCTATTTTTCTCTTTGTTATGACTTATAAGACTGGGTCAACAATAGGTCAGGGTAAGAAGTAGAAGAAAAATGAAAGTGAAAGAATAAACTAACTTTTATTATTCTCTTGCATTATAAGTATTTTTATAAGTAACACCTGATTTGTGGCCAGATTTTCTTCTTTAATATTTTGTGTAGCAAAACTCATTTTGTCTTTGAGTACCTTTATGTATTATGGGTTTCCAAGAATCTCCAAACTCCTTGTCCCTTTCGTTGTCTGGATTTACTAATTCATGTGACCAATTTGGTTTGTGTGGGCATTTGAGCTAATGACGTTGCTTTACATACATGCTATGATTTCATACACAATACAGTCCTTAGAAACCTGCTTTATTATTCTAGTTTTAAAACTGAAGAAACAGAGACTTCCAGAAACAATGTAATTTTTCCAGAATCATTTTATTTATATATGTAGTAGTGTTCAATTTCTAAAAATAAAATCATGAATTTCAGGAAGTTGTAACAAAAAAGATTAACTTGGAAAATGGAAGCTATTCACAATAAATTTTATTCCAAGTGGTTGGCACTTACAGTTACATTTGAGCTATTAGCTCCAATACTTAATAGCTGGATATAAGGGAAATCATGACCAACATCAAGTTATAAAAATAGGGCTTAGTTTTATGTGCTTAAGCTTTATGGAGAAAATGAATAAGAGTGGTTGCATAAAGATAGTCAACACTCCATAAGTAGCTTCTCAGTAGTCACTGCTTCATAACTTGCTACCTATCATGGGAAGAGTGTCAGCTGCAGTAGCAGCAGTCAGGTATTCATGAAAAACATGTTATATTCTGGGAAACAACAGCATAATTAAAACATGGGGAGGTGTGAAGAAAGAATCAGATATAATTTAAAGGTAGACCATCTGCACTGATAGTCTTCATTTCAAGAAGACAAGTTTTGCATACAGAATCTGCAGCTTCTCACAAAGCATGTGTTTGAACTTAAAAACAACTGACAGGGACCAAGTCTTCCCAAAGGTAAGAGTCTAGTTTTGCTGTACTCCCAGGGAAGATATTGATACTGATGTTAGTAGTTGTACTGTCACAGCAACTGACTATGAGCCCAGTGACAATGCTGGAAATAAAATGTGTTGCTGTCCTTCTGGCTGAAAGTCAAATAAAAGATAAAAGAAGAAGAAACACAAAGTACGACTTTTTCTTAGACCTAACTTCTATTACGGTTAACCCAAATATAAAATTTGCAGTGAATGCCTGTAACAGAATTAATATTGGTAATCAGGCAATCAGGGTCTCTGATCATCTAGGGTGGAATACATTAATTTTTTTAAATAAAAATCTCATCATAGTTAATAGTTATTTCTTTTTGAAAGAAGAAAGTGTTCTAATTTAGGACAAAAAAACATTGTTTTCTAATTATAATGTTGACAAGTCATTTAAGAGTTGAGGCCACATAGAAATGGATAAGCTGAAGTTAAATAAAGAATGATACACAAATTTTTCTGCATTATAAAATGAATAGTAGTTTGGAGACAGGACAAAGCCATGAGGAAAATGAGAAGGGTGAGGAAATTGATTTCAGAGAAGTACAGCACTTTGGACAAAAACAGACACATAGGCCAGTGGAACAGAGTAGAAAACCCAGAAGTAAACCTGCACACTTGCAAACATCTGCTCTTTGACAAAATCAGCAATAAGCAATGGAGAAGGACTCCCTATTGAGTAAATGGTGTAAGATAACTATCTAGCTATATGCAGAAGAATAAACTGGATCCCTACTTCTCACCATATACAAAATTAACCTAACATGGATTAAAGGATTAAATATAAGACCCCAAACTATAGAAATCCTAGAACAAATCCCTTCTTGACATTGGCAAAGGATTTATGGCTAAGTCCCCAAAGGCAATCACAACAAAAATAAAAATTGACAAGTGAGACCTAATTAAATGAAAGAGCTTCTTTACAGCCAAAGAAATTACCAACAGAGTAAACAGACAGCCTACAGAATGGGAGAAAATGTTCACAAACTATGCATTTGACAAGTGTCTAATATCCAGAATCTACAAGGAACTTAAACAAATCAACAAGCAAAAAATAAACAATCTCATTAAAAAATGGGCAAAGGACATGAACAGACACTTCTCAAAAAAAAAGAAGATGTCCCAATAGCCAGCAAACATTTAAAACATGCTCAACATCATTAATCCTCAGAGCAATGTAAATCAAAACCACAATGAGATACCATCCCACACCACGTCAGAATGGCTATTATCTAAAAGTCAAAAAACACCAGATGCTGGTGAGGCTGTGGAGAAAGAGAATGCTTATACATTGTTGGTGGGAATGTGACCTAGTTCAGCCACTGTGGAAAGTGGTTTGGAGACTTCTCAAAGAACTCAAAACAGAAATACCATTCAACCCAGTAATCTCATTAGTGGGTATATCCCCAAAGGAAAATAAGTCATTTGATCAAAAGACACATGCCTCCATATGTTTATTACAGAACAATTTACAATAGCAAAGACATAGAATCAGCCTAGGTGTCCATCACAGTAGATTGGAGAAAGAAAATGTGGTACATATATACCATGGAATACTAGGTACCCATAAAAAATGCAATTATGTCCTTTGCAGCAAGAAGGGTGGAACTCAGGGTCATTATTCTAAGTGAATTAACACAAGAACAGAAAACCAAATACTGCACGTTTTTGTTTACAAGTGGAAGCTAAACACTGAATACACATAAACATAAAGATGAGAGCAATAGACACTGCAGGCTACTTCATGTGGGAGGGTAGGAAGAGGCCATGAGCTGGAAAACAACCTATTGGGTACTATGCTCACTACCTGGGGGATGGGATCATTTGTACCCCAAACCTGAGTGTCACACAATATACTAATGTAACAAATCTGTACATGTACCCTTTAATCTATAAAAAAAGTTGAAATTATTCCAAAAAATTTGAAGTTTTGTAGCAACCCTGGGTCAAGCAAGTATATTTGTGCCATTTTATCCACAGGATGTGCTCATTTTGTGTGTCTGTGTCACATTTTGGTACTTCTCACAATATTTCAAGCTTTTTCATCATTGTTATATTTGTTATGATAACCTGTGATCAGCAATCTTTGGTGATATTGTAATTGTTTTGGGGTACTAGGAACCATGCCCACATAAGATGGCAGATTTAATCAATGAAAAAAATTAAAATGAAAAGTCTAATACCATGATGCCGTTAGCATACTTGCGTTCTAAAACTCCCCATTATTATAAAACCTTTGGACAATGTAACTACTTCACATGAATTACTTGTGAAACCGAAGCATTTGTGGAGGAGTATTCAATACTACATTTCTGTCAATACCCTTAAAAATGGAAGCATCATGCCCTGGACAGAAAAGAAGATATCCAAACTGAAATAAGTCAGCAGGAGCATGAGATCAAAGACAGAGAGAACCATAAGATGCATCTCGTTCTTGCGTTGAGAATTTGCAGAAATTTTCAGAAGGTCATTGGAATTCAATAATATAAAATTACATTTCTATCAATATTAGCAAATATTTAGGGTACAAAGTGAATCTAGGCAGTAAAAGAAAAGAGCAAAGAACTTCATTTCTTAAATTTTTTTTCAAAGATATTAGAGAATGAACTATGCTTGAGGAGAGAGAAGATTCTGACTTCCAACTTACTTTGGAACAGATGTCAAACTAAATTAATTTATGTCAGTAAATTTTCAGAGATTTTTCAATTGGAATTCTTAATTAAATTGAAGAGCAAAATAAATGATAATGAACAGCCCAAGTGAAATAAAGCAAAGTCTCTTTCAATTTGGAAAGAGTTAACTGTAATCAGTTAAAGGACATTTCAGCAAATTAATTGAAATTCTAATCAGAAGTGAATAAGTACTTTGAAATGAGGGCAGAGGGCAAGATATAGATGAACAGACTAAAATACTGACCTCAAAATACATCAATCGATAAAAATAGAAAGTGTTTTATCTCCTCTGCTTCTTTTAATAACAAGGATTAGATCAAGCAAAAGGCTTCCTTTGCTCTTCAGCTCCTTAAATCAGGAGCTTCAAAGAATTAAGTCTCTTCTCACATTGTTAAGTGATATAGGAGAAATCTAAGTGGGCTTCAGCTTCAGAGGCCCGATGTCCCTTTGTCCTTGATCAGCTGGTGTGTCCTGGTACTATTTGTCTCTGTCAAGCCCACACATCTCAGCATCTGCACTACGAAGTCCCTGCTTGGTCCATGTCTCTGAACTGAAGGGATGCTCTTCAGGTATCGACTACGGTGAGCTTGACAAGTTTGTCCTTTTGACAAGGTGAAAGAGGTCATTCTACCCACCAGTGGGATCTGCAAAGTAATGCTTAAGGAGGTTTGAGCCTACATTTATGCAGTTGCACACCAGGGATACTGTGGACACAGAGAAAAATTGTAAACAATGTGGAATTTTTTTTAAAACAACAGTTGTTTTTAAAATATAGCTATCAACAATATCTGTTTATTTAATTGCTTACAGCACTGTCAGTAACACTAAACATGAATTTTAGTGATCTATTTGAAAATGACAAAAATAATTACTGCATCTTAAGTGCAATTCTCAAGAGATAGTCAGCTGAGAAATAGCATATATTAGCAAAATTACTATTTGCGGTCTAAATACTTCCTAAAACAGTTGAGAAACATAACCAGAACCAAGTAGGATATTTTTTCAGAACAATTCTCAGAATAAAATTAGTTTCTCTCAATGATTATTTGAACATGTTTAATCTTTGAAATAAATAATTGAATCACTGGCCTGGTCTTGACCCTGACAAAATATTTCTGAGTATGAATAAAGATTCGTAGTACATTGAGAGAAAGCAAGAGAGATATAGGAAAATTGAAATAATTTCACCACCATTTTTATATTATTAAAGGTGATATTTTTTGTTCTTCCTATTGTCCCAACAATTAAGAAGATGCTTTAATTATCTTTTGCGGGAAATAAAGAATGGTGTCACTGGAAGAGATTTAACTAATTTGGTTTATTAAGATGTTTTACCGTGATTCCAAATTACTTGCACTAATGTAAACATTATTTTTCCAATGTTCATGTTTTAGTAATATACAAAGAGCAAGATTTTCCAATAAACCACTGGAGTCTTCATAAGCTCCAGTGTTTTCTAAACCAGTTTTACTTAGTATTGTTGCATGGGGATTTTACATGTTTAAAAGCACAGCTGTAGTTCCATTAGTATTGTACAAAACTTGTAAAAAGTAACTAAGGCACGTTTACTGTTTTTTCCCACAGCAGGTTTGTAAATTTCTAGGGCACTTGCATTGGCCATGAAATACTGCAACAAGGACTACTCCTGAGGTAATTAAATTGGATATCCAAGAGAGATGTTCTTTCTTGCAGTATTTTGGGAAAACCTGGAGGATTGTAATTTACTGACTTATTTATTTCAAGAGAAAAGGAAGCATTTTTAGGATGTTTGCTAAATATATCTTCAACAGTTGAAAAGCTTTCCAGATAATTCTCAGATAATGAAATCCCTTTCTTAAAAAGAAAAAAAAAGGCTATTTTTTCTCTTCTGTATCTTTCTTCTTCTTTCCCTTGTCCTTGCCTTCTATGCACCATCCCCCTAGAAGCTATAAATGTATTGACTTCAAATATTATGTGTTCATATGAGATTTAAAAATGGACCCACATTCTGTAACACCAATCACAAGGAAACTAAAAAGCTAAAAAAATAAAATTTTAAACTCAAATCCATGATTTCTAACCTTTTGCAATTATCATGTCTTCACAAAATTCATGTGAATAAAATATTTTAGTACAGAGGATGTGTATTTCTGATATAAATACTCCTTTAAAATCACTTATTTTTTGCTTCACAAAAATGTCAAGCTCTCAAAAGACAGACAGAGAAGAATGATTCCATATTAAAGATGACTGAAGAGATAAGGCATGAAATGTAACACATAATCCGGGGCTGGATCCTGGACCAGGAAAAAAAATTCTAAAAAATATAATTGGGACAACTAGTGATATTTGAGCATGTATTTATTGTATATTAGATGATAATTTTGTATCAATGTTAATTTCCTCATTTTTATATTTGTATTGATGTTATATAAAAGATGTAAAAGAATATTCTTATTTTAGGAGGTATACATTAAAGAATTTAGAGGCAAAATATAATTTTTTTTTTTGTTTCGACGGAGTCTTGTTCTGTTGCCCAGGCTGGAGTGTGGTGGCACAATCTCAGCTCATGCAACCTCCACCTCCCGGGTTCAAGCGATTTTCCTGCCTCAGCCTTCTGAGTAGCTGGGACTATAGGCACATGCCTCCATGCCCAGCAAATTTTTGTATTTTTAGTAGAAACGGGATTTCACCATGTTGGCCAGTATGGTGTCGATCTCTTGACGTCGTGATCCACCCGCCTCGGCCTCCCAAAGTGCTGGGATTACAGGTGTGAGCCACCATGCCTGGCCAGAGGTAAAAGATAATCTTTTTGAATTTACTCTCAAATGGTCTGGGAAGGGTGAATAAAGATAGACAGACATTGAAAAACAGATTCATAGAAAAATAAATATGGTCATTTTATTCTTCAACAATAATATTTTCTGTTTGTTTTTTTTTTCCCCAGACAGGTTCTCACTTTGTCACCGAGGCTGGAGTGCAGTGGCGCAATCATAGCTCACTGCAGCCTTGACCTCTGGGGCCAGAGTGAAATCCTCCCACCTCAGCAACTGAAGTAGCTGAGACTACAGGTGTGCACCACCAAGTCCAGCTAATTTTTTTATTTTTAAGTTTTTTAAGAGACAGGATCTCGCTATGTTGCCTAAGCTGGTCTCAAACTCCTGGCCTCAAATGATCCTTCTGCCTTACCCTCCCAAATTGCTGAGTTTATGTCATAAGCCACCACTCTCAGCTTAATATTTTATTTTTAAAGGGGCATTCCATTAGAAAGCCTATAAGGAAAATCTCTATATGTAAACAGTACACATACCTGGAAGTGGACTCCCAGTTAAAACAATGGACTCTGTAATCAGTAGATAGTTTTTGTAGAAATTGATTTCACACTAAAATCTAGAGCAATGTTGAGCTCATATAAAGTGGAAACTAGAAAATGCCCCCTTATTTATTTATTTATTTATTTATTTATTTATTTATTTATTTTTGAGACGGAGTCTCACTCTGTCACCCAGGCTGGAGTGCAGTGGCACGATCTCGGCTCACTGCAACCTCCGTCTCCCCTGTTCAAGTGATTCTCCTGCCTCAGCCTCCCAGGTAGCTGGGACTACAAACTTGTGCCACCACACCCGGCCAATTTTTTGTATTTTTAGTAGAGACGGGGTTTCACTGTGTTATCCAAGATGGTCTCGATCTCCTGACGTTGTTATCCGCCCGCCTCGGCCTCCCAAAGTGCTGGAATTACAGGCGTGAGCCACCCCGACTGGCCGCCCCTTTTAACTTAGGTGTAGGATGACCTCATTGACAAGCCTCACAACCAGTGTTCTAGAACAAAGAGCTGAAGAAAATGATAAACTGACTTGGAATCTACCTCAGAAGAGAACTTTCAATCTCCAGGGAGAGAACTGTATAAGTTTACTACAAAATACAATTAATTCTTTATGACATTCCTTTGCAGGTCAATGAAATAAATTTTTAAATATCTGAGCATTAAGTATTTACTCTTTGACTCATAATGCTAGACAGAGCTTGGGGCTAGAGAAAAGAGAGGCAGAATGAAATCTAAGGTCACTTGTTTCAAACTTTGTTCTCGTCTGCTCTTCAATAGCTCGCAGTTGAGTTGGGATGAAAGCTATCCACATTTGGCTGAGTGAAGTAACAGGGAAACCCACTAGACAGATGGTCCCTAACTTGTCACGGTTCCCCTTAAAATTTTTCAACTTTTCTACTGTGTAAAAGTGGTATAAATTCAATATAAACCATACCTTAAAGTTTGAATTTTGATTTTTTCCCAAAATTAGGCTAATGTAAGTGTTCTGAGCACTTTTAAGATAGGCTAGGCTAAGCTGTGATATTTGTCAAGCTAGGTGTATTAATTAAAGATATAATATTAGGCAGTTTAAGTACTTAGGTATATTAAGTGCATTTTCAACTTTCAATATTTTCAATTTGTGCTGGGTTTATCAGTACATAACCCCATTGTCAAGTGAAGTATAAGGTTAGTATCAGAATGAGTGACACAGATAAGGTATACTGTGGGAACTCAGAGACAGAGGAGATAAATATATCCTTCACCTATGTAAAGCCACCAAAAAATCTGAGAATCGAGCTAAGATTTGTTAAATTTGTATCAAATAATTTTCTTAAATTAAACAACTTTGGATACAAAATCAGCATAAATAATCAGTTGCATTTCTATATGCCAACAACAAATAATCTGAAGAAGAAATCCAGAAAGTAATCCCATTTACAATAGCTACAAATAAAATAATGTACTAGGAATAAGCTTAACCAAAGAAGTGAAAGATCTCTATGATGACAACTACAAAACATGGATGCAAGTTATTTAAGAGAACAGAAAAAAATGGAAAGCTATTTCATGTTCATGGATTGGAAGAATTGATATTGTTAAAACATCTATACTACCCAAAGCAATCTACAGATTCAATATAATCTCTAAATCTCTATCAAAATACCAATTACATTATTCGTGGAAATAGAAGAAAAATGCTAAAACTTATGTGGAACCACAAAAAATTCAGAAGAGCCAAATCCAATCTAAGCAGAAAGAACAAAATTTGAGGAATCACATTATCTGACTTCAAATTATACTACTGAGCTACAGTAAACAAAACAGCATGGTACTCACATAAAAACAGACACATAGACCCATGGAACAGAATGGAGAGCCCAGAAATAAATCCATACTATCTACAGTGAACTGATTTTTGACAAAGGTGTCAAGAACATATATTGAGGAAAGGACAGTCTCTTCATGAAATGGTTCTGGGAAAACTAGGTATTCATAGGCAGAAGAATTAAACTAGACCTCTATTTCTCAAATCAAAATGAATTAAAGACCTTAAATGTAAGACCTCAAGCTATGAAACAACTGCAAGAAAACATTGGAGAAACTCTCCAAGACATTGGTCTGGGCAAAGATTTATTGAGTAATATACCACAAGCACAGGCAACCAAAGAAAAAATGGACAAATGGGATCACATCAAGTTAAAAAGCTTCTGCACAGCAAAGGAAACAATCAACAAAGTGAAGCGACAACCCACAGAATGGGAGAAAATATTTGCAAACCATCCATCTGATGTGGTATTAATAACCAGAATGTGTAAGGACTCAAACAACTCAACAGAAAAAAAAAACAATAATCCAATTAAAAAATAGACAAAATATCTGAATAAACAATTCTCAAAAGAAGACATACAAATGTCAAATGGGTATTATGAAAAGGTGCTCAACATTATAGATCATCAAAGGAATGCAAATCAAAACTATAATGAAATATCATCTCATCCCAGTTAAAATGTCTTTTATCCAAAAGATAGGAAATAATGAATGCTGATACAGACATGAAGAAAAGGGAACACTTGTCCACTGTTGGTACAGCCATGATGGAGAACAGTATGGAAGTTTGCCAAAAAATCTAAAGATAGAATTACCATATGATCCAGTAACCCTATTGCTTGGTATATACCCTCCTAAAAAGGAAATAAGTATATTGAAGAGATATGTGCACTCCCAAGTTGATTGCAGGACTATTCACAATTGCTAAGATTTTGAATCAATCTAAGTGTCCATCAGTAGGTGAATGGATAAAGAAAATGTGGTACATATACACGATGGACTATTATTCTGCCATAAAAAATAATGAGATCCCATTATTTGCAACAATATGAGTGGAACTGGAGGATATTATGTTAAGTGACATAGGGCAGGTGCAGAAAGGCAAACAATGCATGTTCTCTCTCAATTGTGAGAACCAAAAATTAAAACAATTGAACTCATGGAGATAGAAAGTAGAATGATTGCTACCGGAGGCTGAGAAGAGTACTGGAGGGTTGGAGGGGAAGTGGGGGTAGTTAATGTGTACAAAAATATAGTTAGAAAGAATAAATAACATCTAGTATTTGACAGCACAACAGAATTACTGTAGTCAATAATAATGTATTGCACATTTTTGAATAACTAAAAGAGTATAATTAGAATGTCTGTGACACAAAGATATGACAAATGCTTGAGGTGATGGATACCCCATTCACCCTGATGTGATTATTACACATTGTATGCCTGTATCAAAATATCTCATGTACCCCATAAATATACATACCTATTATATACTCATAAAATTAAAAAAATAAAAACTAAAAATAAAGCAACTTTGGAAATATCCTTTAGATGCAGAATCCACAGTCAGAAAAACCCTGTATTATTGGTTTTTACAAAAGAGATAACATCTCTTTAAGAATACATGCCTTTTACGTATTCTCAAATATTTAAATATTAAGTATTTGTTTTTGAAGAATGTAATCAGTTTATCTGTTTTAAGAAACATTAAGATATTTTAAATATTACAACTATGCCAAAAGTGTAAAAAGAATAACAATTTCTTCCACCCAATTTTCCTATATTCTGCTTACTTTACTGAATATTGTATTATCATTTCATTTCATTAATTTCATAAAACATAACTTTTAGTAACTGCATTCAAATTCAATCCCCAATCACTGGTGTTTATAAAATTAACAATTTTTGTCTATTATAATTAATGCCACAATAAACATCCTTGTGGATAAATCTCTAAAACTCCAGTTTTCTAAGAATTTGAGAGGCAAAATTTCTACATGTTTCAAGATTCTTTGTATACCACCACAGACACATAAATCCTGTTAGGTGTGACATTAAAAGCTATTTGGCTTATAAATTTCAAAGACACAAATTTAATGAAGTAAAAGTTAAACTTAATTGTTCTATAGCAAATCAATGAAACTTGCAAACCCTTTTTATATGGATAGGAAAATAATCACACAAATTCAAGGTAACTCATTAATTTCTATTTTAGAACTAAGGTTTGGCTTTGTTGTTTTGTTTTTTAATAAATATTGAATTCGATTTAGGTGTCTTGCTTCTCTTTCTCCTTGGAGGTATTTCAACTTCTTTGGCAGACATACAAGTCTCCCTAGCCTTAGCAGATGGGTGTTTGAACTGAGAAGGGCTCTTCAGTTCCTGTTGGTCTCTGCTGAGATATGCGCTGTTTTGTGGCAGCATCGGATGCTGATTTCTGAGCTCCCACCCCTGCTTGCAGTTACGTGGTCGGTGAATCTGGGACCCTTGTATCTGCAGTCCCTCCAGAATCAAGTCCTACTCTCTTTCCAAGCATCGATTTAACCTCAGCTTTTGGATGGTTTAGGAATTCCCTGAAGCACATTCTGATCGATAAACAAGCCTCTCTTGGGCTGCCCTTTACCCCCATCTGCAGAGGCCAACCTCTGATCTCGCCCTTGGATCCAGCCATACAAGCTGCAAGTCTACTTTTAGAGACTGGTCACCTTTTGAGTAAAAAAGTATGAGATAGAACTGTCCTCAAATATCACTAAAATCATTCAATGGTTTCTGTCAGAAAGTTTTTCATATTGCCTATGTTACCCTCTCAGGCCAAGACATGAGAGGACGGGGCATGGAACTTTTACTCAGGTGCTCAAACAGTATCCAAAACCCGGGCCCAGGACCCAGGTCCTCTTCTTTCCTCTCACCATCTGGTTGACATTTAGCATATTTCCCAGTAAAGGGAGAAACTCTGCTTAAGGCTTATCCTATTTTCTTCCGCTGCTTAATGGTTAATTTTATATCCTTTATGTTCTGTTTCTCCTGGCTTTGGCTCATGATCTTCTAGGAAGTGTCCTTCAAGGACAAGGGAGGAGGGGGAATGGAGCGAGGATGGGTCACTTTCTTCAGCAATTGTTCACTTTTTATTTCAGTATGTGGCACCGCATATTTAAAGCTAAGGCTGATGCCTGGATGGTGGAAAAAGAATGATGAATTCAAAGAATGAAGAAGGAAGATAATCTCACTTTATATTTAAAATTGTCATCTCATCATGTATTTGTGTAAGTGTTTCAGTGATGTGTGTCACTTTATAGAGGTACTCTATAGAATGTCAGCCTCATTGCAACTTTGCTGGCAATGGAGCATCACCTCCTTGTATTTCTTTTCTTTCTTGCCACTTTTGGGAACATTTAGTAACTGATTATTATTTTAACTCCTCTGTGTGTGTGAGTGTGTGTGTGTAGATGCATGCACACCTATGGTTTCTAATGAGTTTTCATATACTTTCGAATATAGAAGCTATTTTATCTCTTTTATACATACATATTATTTATATTATTCATTCAAAAAGTTGCTTAATAACTATGAAAGTTATTAAATTTATTGTTATTTTTATTCACATAATATCACATCTGCAATTAGAGAAAATTTTGTTTTCTTCTATTCAAAAACTAAATCCTCTCTTCTTTTTAGTTTAGATTAGATTGTACTTAACAGAATTCATAAAAAAGTATTAGAGTGATAATCATGTGCCTTTTTCTTAGAATCTAAGGGGAATGATTTTAGTAATTTGCTGATAAGTATAACGTGGGTTTTTAGTTAAAGATATGCATTATGCATTATTCAAGTATTCTATTGAAACGGGAAAGTTCCCTTATTCCCTAGCAGGGCGTGCGATGGGGGTGTAGCTCGCTTCTTCAGTGCCCCGCTGCTCAAACCTCTAGCGGGAGCGTGCAGACGGACACGTTGAGGAGCTCTAACCCCACGGCAGCATCTAGGGGTGAATGTTTATAGCTCCTGAGTCTCCTGTGGGTGTGTGTTACCCCGTGCTTTTTTAGTTTAGTCATCTGTAAGAAGCTTGTGTTTATCAGCTCAATTAGATCCCTTGCCTTATTGCAAGGATAGAGGGCTTTTCTGTATTTCGGGGTTTCTTTCCTTGGTGTACCGGAAGAATTGGATTACACCCAGGCCTAGACAATCAGCGCAAGGTTTTATTGAGCGGAAGTAGCTCTCAGCAGATGGGGGAGACAGAAGGGAGAGATGGAGTGGGAAGGTGGTTTTCCCCTGGGGTAGGGCTGCTCAGCAGCAGGGCTCTCCTCTGTCCGCCCCAGCCAAAATCTGCTTCGGGCCTCGATGGCCTGCCAGCCTGCCAGCATCCGCCGGTGCGCTCTTACTCAGGTAGGTGCCTCTACGTCCAGCCGCTTGTGTCTTCTTCCGGTGGTGTGTTCCTCTCCACGTCCAGCTGCTTGTGCCCAAGCCCATTAGGGTCTCGGGAGTCTTTGCAGGCACGGGATGGGGGCGTGACAAGCCAGGGTGGTCTTGGGAAATGCAACATTTGGGCAGGAAAACAGAAATCCCTGTCCTTACCTAGGTCCGTGGGCACAGGCCCAGGGGTGGAGCCCTAGCCAGGGACCACGCTCTTCCCTTTCCAGCACTTCCCTGCTCCACTCCCGTACCACTGTTTCTGGTTTTCTAAAACGGCTATTTTTAAATATTCAGAAATGAGTGTTAAATTTGGAGCATCTTTTTAAATGGTGATATGATATGCATTGTTTTATCTATTATTATGATATGGTATTATTATATTTTAGACAAGTGAGCGATATTTGAGTTTCCCTGGGATAAATCCTGCTTGGTTGTGATGGTGGATTTTCTTTAGGAATTTTTTACTTCACTGCTTTATAAATCATTTTGGATGATTTATATTCTAATACAGACTTTATATTTATATTCTAGTATAGACATATTCTATATTAAACAAGGCACATAACTTTTGCTTGTGTATTTATCAGATTTAGATATTAGAAATATGATCCTTTTTAAATTAATAAAGATATATTCTAAAGTTTGCCAGTTGCAAGGATAACTGTTTTCTCACAGATCTCCTCATCTCACCATTTTGTTGGGTACTTCCAGAATCTTCTTTTAAACATTAAATGAAAAGGCAAGGCGATGGTCATTATTACAAAGTCACTGTGTCTAGTGATCATTTGTCGACTGTTTGCCTGAGGGATTTAATCTTGCTCCCATTGCTTAATCTCCTGATCATGAGGCATCAAACATTTTCCTGGAAAATTTGTGTGTGTGTGTGTGTGTGTGTGTGGTGTTAAATAGAGTTCCTATTGTTTTGTATTCTCCTCTCCAGTATTTGGCATGGTATTGTTAGTGTTTTAGAATTTAGAATTTAGACATTCTGATAGGTGTGTAGCGATAGCCCATTGTTCTCTATTATTTAGAGATATAAAGTCTTATTTCTAAACTGGTTTTCCGTAACTTCAATTTACTTAAATATCAAAAACTGAAGTTTTTCATGCTCCATTAATAATTTTGACTCAAGATTTTCAACTTATTTGAACAAAATTTAACCAAACCATAAAGGATTCACTTAAAAGCAATGGCAACGTATCATTTGAGATACTTAATTTGAATTTTACAGTTATTCTTCAAAGGGTAAAACATTTTAAAATTTGTCTGAGAATGCACATCTATTGCCATACTGATGTATTTTTTTCAAAATCAGCTTTGTGATGAATATTTTATAGTTTACTGTAATTCTGTATTTATAAAATATTGATATGTTTTGACAGCAGCTTTAATTTCTGATGGTATATTATTGGAGCTTTTATGAATGCAGTTTTGAACTACATGGGCAGCAAAATCAATTGTAAGTATATTTTTGTTTCATAGAATTCTTAATTTAGTAAGGACATTGTTTTACCCATAAGGTTGTGCTCCACCTAAAGTTGTATTTTTATAATCACCACATCACCACATTGTTTTATCTATAATATTGAATTTATTGAATTACTAATCTTACTTCCCAATAGCACTATCAGTAATATAAGATGCTTATTTCTAACATAATGAATTTCCAAAACCTTTACTTTATTTACATTAATAAAAATTTAAATCATTCATCAGAATAACCTATTTTTAAATTTGAATTTTTTGATGACATTTACATACTAAAACAATGTAAATATTTAAGACATTTTTGACTAATGAAGTGAACACATTAAAAGCTATCTCCTCACTTTTTATACATTAGATAACAACTCTTGAAAAAAAAAGTAAGTTAAATGAGAACAATCATTTGATCTAAATGAACAGTCATGCTTCACAGAGCCTTTCTTCTGCAGCTCCTAGGGTTAAATCAATTTCTTTGGGAGCAATCATCTAAAAATAGATTCTGGTTTTTGATGTTAGTGCTGATGCATCTTCAGCAAATTTTTATCTTTAGGTTTTCATATCATCAGTGGTATACTATATGATGGATGGCAAATTCAACAAGTATTTTGTGAGGAACTTCTGCTTCCTACCAATATGTAGTCATGGGACTTGTTTTATTATCCCACTTGAAACAACTAATAAACCAGCCATAATATTCAAATCAATGTTTCTGAAGATTTTTCGCATCAGAGAACAAAGCATAGTGCTCCCTGAGAAAGGGATAACAAATTAGGCAAGCCGTACAATTGTTCCATCTTACATCCTTAAGAGGGGTTTTCAGGCCATGGAATGTGGAACAGAAGTTGAGGGAAACTGATGGAGCCTAGCAAGCTCTCACAGATGAGGATATGTATTAGAAAGTCTGTGGTAACCTGATCAGAGTCCCAGTGAAGGGAGAATTGAAGACACAGGAATCTCCGGAGATCTACCGAAAGTCTCCTTCAGTATTCAGCAGGCATGTGTGTAGGGGGAGGCCACCAGAAAGAATCACCAGAAAGGATTAGAGGAAAGAGTACTCAGGGCTCACACAGGGTGGGGACTAATAGCTTTCTACTAGCCAGAACTTAAAACCTTACAATTATGAGGCTCTGGCTTTAATTCTCAGAAGCGTCTTCCTGGGAGGAATAAATATCCCTAAATTAAATTCTGTTCTGACTTCACCTAACAAATAATAAAAATAAGACCCTAACATAGATAAAATTACTTCCAAATAACTTAAACATGCCCCATAACAAAACTTAATAATATTTGTAGTTATACAAAAACATCCAGCAATCAACATGGTAAAATTTTCAGTATCTGGCATCCAGTAAAAAAGTCCTGGCATGAAAAGAAGCAGGAAAATATGATCTATAATTAGACAGCTCAATCAATTGAAACCTACCCATAAGTGACACACAGAATTAACAGAAAAGAACACTAAGACAGTTATCTTAATTGTGTTCCCTATCTTCAAAAGCTAGTAGAAAGATAAAGCATGTTAATTAGCAACATGAAAGATATAAAAATGACCCAAATCAAACTTCTATACATGAAAACTACAACATGTGAAATTTCAAGAAAGGATGAAGTTACTGGCAGATAAGAGATTATTGCAGAAGAAAAGATAGTGAACTTGAAGACAAAGCAATAAAAACTATCTAAAATGAAACACACAGAGAAAAAAAGACTCAAAAAAGTAAAAGAAAAAGGACAAGCAATATACCAATTGTAATTGGAATCCGCTGAGAAGAAGAGAAGGCTGACCGAAGACGATTTGAATAATTAATGACCAAACATTTTCCAAATTGATGAAACAAATATTTTGTGTATCATGAAGCTTCTCTGGAAATGAAAGTTCAAAACTGAAGATGGTTTGTTTTGAAATAAGAATAAAGTTTTAATCAACAATAAAATAACCATAGATTTTCAAATCCACAATGTGGCAAGAAACTTTTCTCCATAGATACTAAAGCAGAAATTCTCAGCCTCTATTTTTTGTCATATATTTCATATATACTTTAACATATTAATTCCACTTTCTCTCTGATCCAGCTCACTGATAGCCTGGCAGCTTAGTGGCTGTCATTGGCACTGGCATCAGCCAAGGCACAACTGACTGGCTCATTAAATGGACAACAGAGTCAGCCACATCACATATTTCTTCCACTGCCCTCAGAGACCAGAAGGGGTAAAATGTCCTCAAGCCCCCCTTGAATGGATGCACCTTATTTTATCTAATGCCTGCCGTAACCATGTTGTATCAGGAGCGGGTAGAGGAAAAAGAGATTTAACTCCATATTGAAATGAGGCCTCTGTTCAGAGTGTATGTGTCACACATCGCTAGGTAGGATGTAGTATTGTATAGTAATCTACAAAACCTATCCTGAGTTGTTTTCATGCAACAGTTAACAGCAACAACAACGATAATTAAGTGATACATTGAAACAAACCTAGACCAAATATTTAAAACTCTTAACTGAGATTGCCAGAGCCATTTTTAGTGGTATGATAACTCTATATCAAAGAAGTAGTTTTATAGTTATGAATCATTATATGTAAGATACTGTTGTGTCTTTATATATTTAATAAAAAAAAAACATTTTGTTGTTTTTTAATATGTTACCATTTAAGAGGTCTAGGCAGATGTAACATTGATTCACATTCTAAGATACCCAAAATGAAATTATAGACCTTTTTGCTCAGGGATTGATAGATATTTTTCAAAAAGGTTTTCAGTTTCTTGAGGCTTTGAAGCATTATTTGTTAATGGAAATTGACTCCTCTGTGTCATACTACTATGTTACTATGTGCATTTTTCACTAGAGGGAAAATCAGGAAAGGCATAAGATCCAGTATAATAACTACTTAATCAAAGTTTTACAATTGAAGATTCATTGTTAATAAGCTATTTTAATATTAAATGGAAAAAATGAATTTTAGAAGGCTGAATGTAGATGTGGTCTTGCTTTTGCTTAAAGTATGTCTATACATATATTTATATTTTTTTAACAACAAAGAAAGATTATATATACAGAGGAATAATCTATGGTTTTGAAAATATTGTGAGGTATTGTCTTCCTTAGGTTCTTTTTGTTTTGTCAATTCAAAGATAGCAATACTATGATATATTACGGAACTGAGCATATCTGATAATCACATAAAAATGTTTTAATATGTTTATATAGCATATATGCTTAGAAAATTAACATAGATGAGATATTCTAAAAAGAGAAAGGATAAAGAACAAATATAAAACAGAAATCATGTTCCTAATCAAGCTACTATCTAAATGAGTAGATAGAACATATATGTACACACACACACGAAGATTGCATTTACAGAGAAAAATACCAAATAATGGCAATTAAAATATTAAACATGGATAAATAAAGTTGAGCCTGCCAAGCAGAAAAGATGGCAGATGAGATTAATCACCAAAGCCTTCCTTTATAAGGTGAGATTTAATTATATTTGAATAAGATACTTAAGCTAAGAGAGCTTTGTCACAAAGTTTTCTGTCTGTTTCGGTAACAGTTCCTGATGTCCTTACTCAGTCTTTGGGCATCAGAATAAATAGAATTATATTGATGGTCCCTATTCCTGACATTTAGCAGTGCTAATACAGGGGGCATATTGTCATGCATATGACTACAGTATATGGGCCTTGGGCCATAGCTCATTCTTATTTAGCTAACACTAGCTGACAGTTAACACTTTGGAGGTCAGCCAAAGAAATTAAGAGAAGGGGGCATCACATGGACTTTCTTTTCCCTAAAATAATCAGATAGAATGAAGACATTGAGGAGAGGCTGTTTTTACACTTTTAGTTGAATACCTTTCATATCTACTTGGGAAGTGTTTTTAAGATTATAAAGTGATGATGAAAAAAAGGAGACTCCTTTTATGGTAACAGAAGATGCATTCATTTGTAGGAACTCCTTGGCTAACCTTCTTACAATAAAGTATCCTAGATTTTGTGCTCTCTCTCCTTGGATTCTAAAGCCTTGAAGCTGGGCATGAGGCAAAAGTAATATAAGCATTGCATAAAAATAACATACTATGTTTGCTTTAAGCATCCACATGATTCTTCCCATCAGGTTAGGGTATAATATGCAACATGTCATCTTTAGGAAATATTGTATGCTAACAGCTTTCACAGCAGGAACGTGTAGTAAGAGATCTTCAAAAGATTCAAGGCTTAATATTTATTGAGACTATCTTCTACAAAACTGAGGGCATATATTACAAAGATAATGAAAGGGATTATTTTTGATGGGTTTAATCAGGAATAAATATCTTTCCATGTCTTGTGATGTTCTTTTAATTGTGAGTACCTTGGCTAGTAGAGCTGAGCCAGTGCCTCCCTTTCCTACCTGTGCTTTTACTCAATGTTTTATTCTTTACTGTTATCTAATGTTTTCCCTTGTACTCCGGGATATAGAATATATTTCTTCCAAAAAAAAAAACTATTTTAACTTTTTGAATCAATTTGCACTGGTGGTACTTAAATGCCACTTGGTAATTTCTCTAGCATGTTCATGTTTTTATTTATCACATAAATATTTGTTCAGCCCAGCTCTATGCCAGGTATTCTGCTCAATGCTGGGGATGCAAGAAGCCACAGTGTGCATGTCCTATTCTTGAGCCTTCAGATTGGAGGCAAGTTCCAATACAGTGTGATGAGTGCTATGAGAGAGAAGCTCCCTGCATGGCAGAGTGACACATCTTCTGGTTACAGAGGGCACAGTCAGAAAAACCTTCAGGAAAGAAAAAGTGAAATGATCAACCTGAGCTCTGAAGTTGAGAAAATCTCAGCCCATGAAGGAGATTAGGTAACAGGCATGCAATCTGGGTGATAAAGCAGCCTATACCCTGAAAGGAAACCTGTGCTAAGTGAATGTGAAAAACTTGGGGAACTGCAAGTCACTCTGGATGATAGAGAAGTAGGAGATATGTTAACCATTGCAGAAACTCCAGTTAAAGAGGTAGACAAGAATAATATCATTACAAAAAAATTAAAGTTAAAAACCAAAAAATTTCGTTCTCCAAGGGGTTGGAAATTCATCTTAAATGATATGTCAGCCATTTATTTTAAGCAAAATAGTAATTCAGCCAAATTTATATTTTAGATGATCATGGCTAAAAAGAACAAGGTTCAAGCCAGGAAGAAAATTTTCCTGAAGAGTTTTGCAGCTCAAAAAGATGTTATTTGAACTAAGATTATAATGAAAAACAGAAGGAACTCAGGTGAATTTAGTAGTTAATAAGGATGCAGAATAGATGGTTTATGATTGATGATTTGGATGTAGATCCTGAAGGAAAGATTAAAGGATGATTCTTAAGTTTCATATTTCATCAGCAAACTTGATAACCAGGTGCTCACTGAAATCAGAATATCAAAAAGGAAGCAATTTTGTCACTAAAGGAAGGTAGAGAGAGAAAACACTGTTTTCTGATTTAAGCATATTGAGTTGGAAATGCCTGTAGAATAATAAAATATAAATAATGAGTAGAGGTCAAATGTGATGTCTCTGGAAATGAGAAGACTAATCTGGGAGAGAGAAAGGGATTTTGAAGAATTCAGAATATAAATGGTAAAGCATTTGAAATGGATAATGTCATCTAGAGACAGCTTATATACTACAAAAAGAGGCTCAGGGATGAACCCTTCACTCTTTAAGATCAAACCAAGAGGAGTGTGAAAGAGGCTGAGATGTAACAGATAAGGAAACTATAGAAAGAACAGCAGAGTATGGTATTTGGGAAGAAGAGAGGGTTCAGAAAGTAAGAGTGATCAAGAGAGTCAAACGTCAAGAGAAAGCAAAAAAATATGAGAAGGTAAAAATCATTCAAAGATTTTAGAGTCTATGAGGTTCCTCTTGGCAATGGTAATTTTAGTGATGTGATAACAGAAAAGAGGGTGTTTTTTTTTTTTTTTTTTTTGAGCCAGAACTGACAGGCTTATTGATAAAGAAACTGCTTGTAAAGGACTCTTTTAGCATTCTTGAATAGAAAAAAGAGTGTAAAAAAAGAGTGTAAAATAAAAGGTCAGTTCTCTCATTTCCCTCTATCTTGTCATTCTGCTCTTCTGATATGTAGCTGAATAGGTGGGCAGGCTAGGGTACATGTGACCTATGAGGATTCACAGATTACTTGTCTCTGACCCAAAAGTTCTTCTTCAATTCCTAGTTAGTAATAGTAGCTGTGATTAACAAAATAATACATCTAAGAACTAAATGTTAGTTTTATCCTTATTGTAGTTGTCATTATTATTTGGTGCCTATAAAAATGGGCATGATTATAGATATTAGATACAAAGTTGATTGACTTCATTTTTGCCTCCCTAAGAAATGTAACAGGATTTAACATTTTATTCAATGAATATTTATGCAGCTTTTCCCATGTGCCAAGATTGATACTGTGTTATTTTTATACTGTTATTGATGAGGTTCAGAAAATCACAAAGATAGAAGAAGACAGACCTAGGAATTAAATGTAGTCCTTTCTGACAACAAAGCTCATGGGAGGCACACTAATGTCACTTCTGAAAGAATAGGCAACTATCATTCTAATCCCAATTTTATATCAATAATTAAGTTTATAACATTATGAAACATTATTAATATGTTACATTGTTAGATCAGGGTCTCTGGCATTAGAGAAGCCTATATATTGAATTCAAACCACCCTTGCCTTTAGTTTTCTCGTGTTAAAAGGGGGATAACTGTAGTAACTGTCAATGTGTTTAGTGAAAAGATGAAAAGTGCTAATAATTAAAAGGGCTACCTAAAATTTTTCACAAGGACTGTCCAACTCTAGACATGCTAGCTGGTGGTAGTAGCAGTAGCAATAGTAAGAGTAGTAATGGCACTATCCTGTGACAGTCTAATTTTACCAAATAATTATTAATAAAAAGAAACTATGTCTGCTCTTTTGCCAAAGTTGGATAATCAAGTCAGTCAACCAGTAAGTTCAGCCACAGATAGCATTTGACATGTAACCTTCTTGATTGAGTCAAATTAATTGAAAAAGTTGAATTACATTTTTCACAAATATAAAGAATATTATTCACCTAAACTAATTTCTTTCATCTGCAATATTTTTCCACAAATCACATCTCATGAATTGCTTATATCTGAAGTTCAGTTGGAAAGAATATATGAACTCCCACTATATGTTTTTGCCATTTTAATGTATTGACTCTTATTCTTTGTGTTCTCCAGTGACAAAGCCATTTATTTTTTCCTAAGTGTTTAATGTTCATTTCATTTCTCATGTATTTAATCCTCTTCAGTCAGTTCTATTAAAAAGAGATTAAACACTACTAAACACAACAACAAATATTTTTTAAATTGTTTTTATTTTCATTAAAAATATAAGCTTCCTGGATACCTTGGAGTTTAAGAAGCAAAAATGTGAACAGAATACTAGAATAATTTTTATATTATGAAAATTGAAATAACATGATAATTGTCAATCACAGTCACATATACAAGTGGAATAGGGGGAGAAGAAAGCTCAGATGGTTTACTAAAGGAAGGAAGTAGGCATATAGCCACTTTAACTAGGGTTATTCTTCAATATTTGTTGCAAGTTGAAGCGATGGGACATACAACACAAAAAAGAATACAATATCACCTTTTTCCATCTGGGGGCTAATCTAGCACCAGTACCAACCTTCTTTGTCTGCTTATTAAACAAACTAAAATTCCTGGCTGCGTGAATGAGAGATATTTATCTAAGTTATCTGGGTTTGTTTCCTCATCTTTAAAATTGATATAATATCTATATCAAGTATCAGTTGATTATATACATTAAAATAATTGACAATGCCTAATACAGTGACTTCCATAAAGTAAGGCCTTGGCCCCTCCCCAACTTAATCTTTTGAAATTATTTTTTAAAAGATTCAGAAAGATAATGATCTTCAACACACTGAGATTTGGATGACTACACAGTAAACTCCTAGTCATTTATGGGATCTTTAAATGCCGCCAACTAAACCTGAGCCTGCAGCAATGTGGCCAGTTATGATGAGGGTTTAGTTCTAGACCTGTTGAGGTGATGTTTGAGACATTTTCTCATTTGATCTTGTCAAGCTCCACATCAGAAAGTTGCAAATACACATTACATTTGGGCAATTCAAATATTTTGGTGCCCATGTGTGCAGTTGGTCATACTCTCCAATTGCACAGACTGAAGCCCCAAGTGGGTTTTCTACAAACAGTAAGTTCAGACAATCAAGTGGAGACCAACAATCACACTCAATATGTTTGATTTCTTAGAAATAGCTAGGGCCAAAACATTTTCAGTTTTACATGTTTATGTTTCCTATTGTACAGAGGTACTTAAAATTGAAAGAGAGTGAAAAATATATGGTGACCTTTCCTCTGAAGAGTCCACGTGTCAGCTTTTCCCTGGCTGAAGGCTTTGGCCATCACCCCCTGGGTCTATTGCCTTTTTGAGTCTAATTCCACAGCTTTACAGATTTCATAGTGCTTCACAGAGAGTTTCTTCCATGCTTCTTTTGAAGTCTGGCCGTTTTTTTTTTCTTTAAAACACCTTTTTTTTTTTTGGAATTGGATATTGTGCTTATTTATTTAGAAAATAATACGTAGTGGGTTTATTTACTATTGGATAAGAAAGCCACCTCCATACATTGCTTATATAAACACTCTGCAATTAGTTAATTACAGAGAAACACCTGGAGGTCCTGCTGCTTCTAATTGTCAGTGTCCCGTGGTAGCTGATAGTCATATACAAAAAATAGGAAATGGCCATCACTTTGAATGAGACTAACCATGGAGTCCTAAAGTAAAGGCATTCATTAGCCATCTGTCCAAGGTAAGCTATAGCCAACACTTTTCTTGTATGAATAAAGCTAATATTGGGACCTTCAGTTATTATTAATCAAAACTCACTGTAACAACTGATATAGAAATACTAGCAGAGTGAATTTTGTGGCAAAATGTTTAATTTTATTTAAAAAGTTATTTTTATCAATTTGAAAATTCAAGAAAAATGACAATTTAATGAAAGAAATAACTTTTTAGGTATGAGAACCTTTTTTAAGGACTTAAAAACATAGTACTGGCTTACTTAAAACATAAACCAGAAAATAAAATTGGTCAAATACATTGATTGGTTATAAGATTTCAAACTGATGTTAAAGCATTTAGCTATCACAAGAGAAACAGGTAAATTGACCCATGTGACAATTCCCTGCTATGAAGTGATCCTACTTTAAAAATCCCATACCAAACAATGAGCCATTTGAATGACAGCCTATGTGACCTTCAAAGTTAGAAACAGTCTCTAATCTATTTTCTACTATGTTAAGTAGTTGTTGAATTACCTAATTTACTATGTTCTGTGTAGGAAAGTGTTTTTTTAAATTTCATAAAAAATAAAAATAGCAGCTTAACAGTAATTTAAAATTAAAATTTAAAATATTAAATAGATCTTTATTATTGACATAATAAATTTTTAAAGGTTGGCATTAGTTTAAAACAAAGTAATTTATGTTTCAAAAATAAATTCTAAGATATTGAATATTTCCAAACTATTAATGTTGGGAGCAAAATTTTGTTCTGTGTAAGCTGGAAACTATCATTTTTCATTTAACCTGAAATATCACTAAAGGTAAGACACACGATTGTTTTATTTACCTCTAAGATTTTTAAAAATCTTTTTATTATTATTATTATACTTTAAGTTTTAGGGTACATGTGCACAATGTGCAGGTTTGTTACATATGTATACATGTGCCATGTTGGTGTGGTGCTGCACCCATTAACTCGTCGTTTATATTACGTATGTCTCCTAATGCTATCCCTCCCCCCTCACCCCACCCCCGACAGGCCCCGGTGTGTGATGTTCCCCTTCCTGTGTCCAAGTGTTCTCATTGTTCAGTTCCCACCTATGAGTGAGAACATGCAGTGTTTGGTTTTCTGTCCTTGCAATGGTTTGCTGAGAATGATGGTTTCCAGCTTCATCCATGTCCCTACAAAGGACATGAAGTCATCATTTTTTATGGCTACATAGTATTCCATGGTGTATATGTGCCACATTTTCTTAATCCAGTCTATCACTGATGGATATTTGGGCTGGTTCCAAGTCTTTGATATTGTGAATAGGGTCACAATAAACATACGTGTGCATGTGTCTTTATAGCAGCATGATTTATAATCCTTTGGGTATACACTGAGTAATGGGATGGCTGGGTCAAATGGTATTTCTAGTTCTAGATCCTTGAGGAATCGCCACACTGTCTTCCACAATGGTTGAAATAGTTTACAGTCCCAGCAACAGTGCAAAAGTGTTCCTATTTCTCCACATCCTCTCTGGCACCTGTTGTTTCCTGACTTTTTAATGATCACCATTCTAACTGGTGTGAGATGGTATCTCATTGTGGTTTTGATTTGCATTTCTCTGATGGCCAGTGATGATGAGCATTTTTTCATGTGTCTGTTGGCTGCATAATGTCTTCTTTTGAGAAGTGTCTGTTCATATCCTTTGCCCACTTTTTGATGGGGTTGTTTGATTTTTTCTTGTAAATTTGTTTAAGTTCTTTGTAGATTCTGGATATTAGCCCTTTGTCAGATGAGTAGATTGCAAAACTTTTCTCCCATTCTGTAGATTGCCTGTTCACTCTGATGGTAGTTTCTTTTGATGTGCAGAAGCTCTTTAGTTTAATTAGAACATTCCATGCTCATGGGTAGGAAGAATCAATATCATGAAAATGGCCATACTGCCCAAGGTAATTTATAGATTCAATGCCATCCCCATCAAGCTACCAATGACTTTCTTCACAGAATTGAAAAAAACTACTTTAAAGTTCATATGGAACCAAAAAAAGAGCCCACATTGCCAAGACAATCCTAAGCCAAAAGAACAAAGCTGGAGGCATCACGCTACCTGACTTCAAACTATACTACAAGGCTACAGTAACCAAAACAGCATGGTACTGGTACCAAAACAGAGATATAGATCAATGGAACAGAACAGAGGCCTCAGAAATAATACCACACATCTACAACCATCTGATCTTTGACAAACCTGACAAAAACAAGCAATGGGAAAAGGATTCCCTATTCAATAAATGGTGCTGGAAAAACTGGCTAGCCATATGTAGAAAGCTGAACCTGGATGCCTTCCTTACACCTTATACAAAAATCAATTCAAGATGGATTAAAGACTTAAATGTTAGACCTAAAACCATAAAAACCCTAGAAGAAAACCTAGGCAATAACCATTCAGGATATAGGCATGGGCAAGGACTTCATGTCTAAAACCTCTAAGATATTTTAAAAAATGCTTCCAGTTAAACTTTATAGAATGTTTTCATATCAGTAAAATATTTCATATTTTGTTTTATATCTTTTGAAAGATCTTTTTTGGATTTATTTGACTTTTAAATCATTTATTATTCCTGTAAATATTATTCCTATAAATACTTAGAAGAGAATATAAATGCTGAATATATTGGCCTGCATTATAGTAATAAAAATACATTCCAGTTTCAGAGATTTTAAAATGTAGAAAATATGGATTTAAAAAAATTAAAAAGTCTTTTTATATCTTACTTATTATTAAACCTATAGTAGCTCAGAGTAGGGAACAATTAACTACATTAAAAATAAATGCATGAAATGACTTTTTGTTTAAATGCAGAATAAATGTCATACATCAACATCCATGAGCCCAAATAACCCATAATTAATAAGAAGGTATATTTGCTCTCAAGTCATCTAGGTATATGTCCTCTAAGTACCTGAGTCTAAAACTGGATACACCGCACTTCTGTGAGAGTACTTCACACTTACAGTGAATAAATAGAATTTAAATGAAAATGACTGTACCTGATTAGAACCTGAATTTTACCTTATAACTTTTCTATCTCACCCACTTAAAACATCTTGTAAAGAATAGTAGCTAGTAATTGTTGGGGGAGTTTATACTAATATTAGTGTGCAGGTTATCTATTAATTTGGATGGAAAAATCTAATAAAGTCATAACACAAATTACAAAAGAAGGCTAAAGGGCTGTAAGTGGTTTGTAAGCCTTAAGTTTTTCATAAGAACTATCTCTTTCTCTGTACTAATGTACTCCTCTTTAGTCAATATTTCTTTGTCTTCTATTTCTCAATGCTGAAATGTGTGTGTGTGTGTTTGTATGTATGTGAGACAGTGTGTGTGTATGAAAACTATAGCCAATTAGGTTGTTTGGCAATAGACGCTATGCTTTGGGTGAACTTGAGTCTTTAGCTTTTTCCAAACTGTTAATTTTTTCTTGAGAGTGAGGTGTTACGCTTGTTCTCTTTTTCCTTTTGGGCTTAAATTATTCATGAGAAACAAACTCCCTCCTTAGTTCCAAATTTTAGTTCTCTGAGAGATAAACAGTTATTATCATTCACTCTCTTGGAAGAAAAAGCCATGTCTAACATTTTGAGCCTCTGCAAAAGCTTCACACATTTTGCCCTCAAAAATTGCAGTACATAATCATGAGAAACAGGGATCCTGAGTACAGAATATATGCAGCACAGAAGCAGACATATTGGCTTAAAAACACTTAAAAATTGACAAAATTTTACCAACAAGTGGAAGCCCGCAGAGTGAAGCGACAAAATAGGGTGTCTGTGATTAGAAACTCACATGTCAAGATGTGAAAAAAGGTAAGCGAAATAGGCTTATGAAATAAAAGTTCCTAATGGAGAAGGGAAACTAGGAGACAAAATGGATGAAAATGAAAACAGCAAGGAGGCCAAGAACTCAAAAGAAAAAAAAAAAAAGAAAAAATCAAAGAAGAGAAAAAATACATAAACATGATCTGGGAAACCCTGAAAGGAAACAAACATTTCCAGAGAATGAGAGGAGACCCTCCGCACCACCCCTCAACACCTCTCCCATATGAGAGGTGACAGCTAATTGTTATTTCTCAAGGACAGTGATAAAAAAGAAGATTGCAGAGGGGAGTTGCTCCTGCAGAGAGAAGAAGAGTTTTAAAGCACTACATAAACAGAAAAAAAAAAAAATAGCATCATCAGTCTTCATGGCTATAGAAAAAGTACAAAACTTGAGGCCCACACACAGAAAACAAGGGAAAGTATACAAAAGACTGCCAAGGCATCTAGATCTAGAATGGCATCTAGAAAATCTATGCATAGGAGCCACCACATTTAGCAGTACCATTTGTGAGGTGAGTTTTTGCCAGATCTCATGAAGGACATAACAATATATTGGTGGCCATGTGATCAACAGCGTAAAACAACCCTAGCAAATACTTTTATGTATTTCTAGAGAAAGCACTTTGTTCTATTCTGTCCTCTAAAGAAAATGGTATTATCAGGTATCTTTCCCAATAGCCTGATTCAAGCTGACTCATAGAAAAAGACACATAGATCATCCTCAGAGCACCTCAGACACAACAGAGAGAACTGGAAAGGAGTCAGACATGTGACAGTGACAAAACAGTGGTAAATGAATATTTCATGACATCATGAGATATGCTTTTTAGTGCAAAAATATTAGAATGCTGTAAGGTGAAATAATTTCTTTTTTTGCCACATATTTTCTTTCCTTCTCTCTTTTTAGTCTCTTTTTTTTACCTACTTATACCTTCTTTGTCTCTACTCAATAGCATAGTTTTTCAAAAGATTATCATTCATACAAAATTTCCTTCTAATTCTGAAATGTATTTTGCAGTGTTCCTTTTCCTAAAGTGAATTTACAACATAGACCTCCATTATTGGGACATTAGGTCATTTCAAGAAATTTTAAGTCTCTAGTAAATCTCTATATGGAAGTAGATTGCATCAGAAATAAACTCTGTGTGTGTGTGTGTTTGTGTGTGTGTGAGAGAGAGAGAGAGAGAGAGAGACATTACTTGCAAAAATGTTTAAGGGGAAATGAAAGAATTTCTATGATGAAAGATTGGACACAAAGTGTGGATACCAGGTAGATTTCATATCAACAACACTGTTTTTAGGCATTGTAGTGTTGAACATTTGAACTAAGAAATTATAATCATAGTTTACATATCTGAACATAATTTGCCTCGATTTTAAGAAAAATAAATACATAAGATATGAGGGAATGACCATATATAATTGTATACAGGTGTGTAAGGTGGGGTGTTGATTCCTAGAAAACCCAATATGAAAGTAGATTTTTGAGAAACAAGCTTAGCTAGGCAGAACTATTATTTCTTACTATTATTGTAAAATCATTTGTTAGCCTTTTCTTGAAGAATTTTCACATTATTAGAATGTCACAGGCTGTTAACTAAACAAATGCTTCAGGCAGGAAGCCAGAAAAAGGAAGGTCAATTACTATTCCAATACAAAACTTAGGTGTGAAGACTTAATTCAGCTATTTCTTTTGCTCTCTGTAAAACGCATAACCATTCCTCAAAATTCAATTGAATATGATATATTCATACTGCCATAAAAATCAGAGATGCCTGCAGAAAACACAAATGATAAGAATTGTATCAAACGAAATACACTTTATGTCCAAGGCCCCATCCTAGAATACTTACATACTCTCTTCTTACAAAAAGAAGCCGATGCAGTTAACATTTACCATATATTTGTAATGATGTGTGATGTGGTTTGGCTGTGTCCCCACCCAAATCTCATCTTGAATTGTAGTTCGTATGATCCTCACATGTCATGGGAGGGACCCGGTAAGAGGTGATTGAATCATGGGGGTGATTTTCCCCCATCCTGTTTTTGTGACAGTGAGTTAGTTCTCAGGAAATCTGATGGTTTTATAAGGGGCTTCCCCCTTCACTGGGCACTCATCCTTCTCTTTCTTGCCTCCATGTGAAGGACGTGTTTGCTTCCCCTTCTGCCTTGATTGTAAGTTTCCTGAGGCCTCTCGAGCCATGCAGAACTGTGAGTCAATGAAACCACATACCTTTATGAATTAACCAGTCTTGGGTATGTCTTTATTGGCAGTGTGAGAACATGCAGTTAAAATTTACTGCACTTTTATAATGATGTGTAAACCACACGTATTGTGGTCAGATCAGAAAAGTCACCAGAATATCAATATCATGTGATAATATCACATACTCACACACAAACACAAACACACACCTCACAATCTCACATACCCTTTCTGCTATAACTTAATTGTAATTGTTAGCAGTTTATCAGCCCTGATAATTAAAATAAACTCACAAGAATGGGGCCAGTTGCAGTGGCTCATGGCTGTAATCCTAGCATTTTGGGAGGCTGAGGCAGGTGGATCACTTCAGGTCAGAAGTTCGAGACCAGCCTGGCTAAAATAGTAGGGAAACCCCATCTCTACTAAAAAATACAAAAATTAGACAGGCATGGTGGCGAGTGCCTGTAATCCAAGCTACTCAGGAGGCTGAGGCAGGAGAATTGCTCAAACCCAGGAGGCAGAGGTTGCAGTGAACCAAGGTCATGCCACTCCACTCCAGCCTGGGTGACAGAGTGAGACTCTTTCTCAAAAAAAAAAAAAAAAAAAAAAAATAGAACAGGGTTTTGAAAAAACAAAATTGTAGAAAAGGAGTAAAGATAGGAATTGCAATTCAAAAAAATTATACTTTTCCAGATATATCACCATTGTTACAATTTTAGAAATTTTGGAAAAACCAAGTGAAATTTTCAGATTGATAAAAATTTAACAGCAGAGCATAAATACATGGGGCAAAAACTGGCTGGGCATGGTAGCTCACACTTGTAATCGCAGCGCTCTGGGAGGCCAGGGCAGGAGAATTGCTTGAGCCCAGGAGATCAAGGCTGCAGTGAGCCATGACCATGCCACTGTACTCCAGCCTGGGTGACAGAGTGAGAACCTGTCACACACACACACACACGCACACACACACACACACACACACAAATATTACTACCACCAACAAATTAAACAATCAAAATACAAAATATGTGAGGCCAAAACTGATAGAAACATGTTGATAGATTGATCTACTATTACAGTTGGAGACTTCAACACCACTGTATCAGAAATAGAGAAATTCAGTAGGCATAAATTCAACAAAAAGATAGTTGAACACACCATAACCATAGACTACTCCATGGAACAATGCAGAATGAACACTCTTAAGCTTATCTGGAATATTCATAAGATAGAACACATTCTGGGCCTTAAAACACAATTTACAAATTTAAAATAATAGAAATCAGACTGATAGCAAACTCTGCTATCAGACTGCAATGGAATTAAATTGGAAATCAAAAATAGAAAGATAACTAGCAATCCCCAAAATAAGTGGAGAATAAATGCTTCTAAATAACAGTTAAAAGAAGAAATTTCAAGAAAATTCATTTCTCATGAACTAAGTGAAAATAAACACCTGCCTTATTAAAATGTGTGAGATGTAGCAAAAGCTGTGCTTACAGGGAAATTTATATCTCTGAAGGCCTATTTTAGAAAAGAAGCAAAATCTAAAATTAGTTCTCTAAATTGATACCTTAGGAAACTAGAGTATAAAGAGCTAATTAAGCCATAGTAAGCAGAAAAAAAGAAATAATAAAAGTTGGAGCAGAAATCATTGAAATTTATGAAAGCTGGTTCTTTGGTAAAATTGATTAGCCCCTTTCCAGGCTAATTTAAAAAGAGAGAGAGAGAGAGGACACAAATTACCAATACCATAAATAAAAGAGAAGTCAGACATCTCTACAAATTTCATGAACATTAAAAGTATAATAAAAGGGCATTATGAAAAACAGTATGCCCATACATTTGATGACCTAATAAAATGGACCAATTCCTTGAAAGACACAATCTACCAAAACTCACACAAGAAAAAAAAAAAGATAATTGGAATAAGTGTATTTCTACTAAAGAAATTGAATCAATAATTAATAGCTTTCCAAAACAAAAAGCACCAGGCCCACATGAGTTCACAGGTGAATTCTACCTAACATTTAAATAGGAAATTATGTCAATTCACTTCAGCATTTTTTGGAATATAGATGCAGAGAGACTATTTTCTAATTCATCCTATGAGGCGAGCATTACCTTCATACCGTCAATAGAGAAAGAAATGACAAAAGTAGGGTAACTACAGACCAATATCACTCATGAACATAGATGCAAAAATTCTCAATAAAATATTGGCAAACCATATTTACCAATGTATAAAAAGAATTATGCACCATAATCAAGTGCAATTTGTCTCAGGAAGCAAAATTCGGTTCCACATTTGAAAATTAATTAATATAATCCATGAGATCAACAAGATGAAGAAGGAAAATCAATACATCAATAGGTGCAGAAAAAAGCACTTGAAAAAAATGTAACAATGACTCATAATAAAAACTCATTAATCTAGAATTAGAAAACTTCCTCAACTTGAGGAAAAGCATCTACACAAAAACAGTTAACATCATATTTAATACAGTAGTGAGAAATTTGAAGCTTTTCCATCAAGATAAAAAGAAAGCTAGTACGCCCTCTCTCACTACTGCTTTTCAATATTGTACTAGAAGCCCTAGCTAATGCAATAAGACAAGAAAATTATATAAAAGCGTACAGATTGAGAAGAAAGAAATAAAACTGTCTTTGATTGCAGAAGACAAATGGTGGTCAATGTCAAAAATTGGAAAGAAGTGACCAAAAATCTCCTAGAACTAATAAAATATCATACCAATGTTGAAGGGTACAAGGTTAATGTACAAAAGTCAATCACTTTCCAGTATACCAACAATAAACAAGTAGCATTTAAATTAGAAACACAATGCCATTTTATCAACACTACACTATTTGATCAAAGGGTGTAAAATTTTAGTTGTGGAGGATGAGGAAGTTCTAGAGGTCTAATGTATACCATGAGACTGTAGTTAATAATACTGTACTGTATAATTAAAATTTGCCAACAGATTAGACCTCAAGTGCTCTTAGCACACACACATAAAAGGTAATTGTGAAGAGATGAATATGCTTATTAGCTTCACTAAAGTAATCATGTCACTATGTGTGTATATATTCAAAACATCAAAATGTGCTCCTTAAATATATGCAATTTTTTAAAAAAATTAAGTAAACCAAAATTGGAAACATAAAGAACATAATACTATTTGTATCAGTACAAAAAAGTGAAATATTTAAGTATAAAACTAATAAAATATGTACAAAATCTATACAAGGAAAACCACAAAACTCTGCTGATAGAAATCAAATAAACTAAATAAATGCAGAGATATTCCTTGTTTATGTATAGGAAGAGTCAATATTGTCACAATATCAGTTTTGCTCAGATTGATCTCTAGATTTCATGCAATCTTATTTAAAATCCCACCAAGATATTTTATAGATATTGACAAACTGCTTCTAATATTTACATGGTGAGGCAAAAGATCCAGAATAGACAGCATGATATTTAAAAAGAACAAAGTTGGCCAACTGATACTATGCTACTTCAAAACTCACTATGCTACAGTAATCAAGATAGTGTGCATTGGAGAAAGAATAGACAAATAGATTAACAGAACAGAATAGAGAGGTCAGATGTAGACCCACATAATTATAATAGACTGATCTTTGATCAAGGAGCAAAGGCAGTACAATAGAGGAAAGGTAGTCTTTTTAATGAATGATGCTGGAACAGCAGGATATACATGGGCAAAAAAAAGTAAAGAGAAAAAAAAAAGAAACTAGACACAGACCTTTCTCCATTCTCAAAAGTCAACTTAAAATGGATCAAAGACCTAAATATAAAATGTAAAATGACAAAAGTCCTATAAGATAATGAAGGAAAAAAATCTAGATGGTCTTGGTTATGGTGATGCCTTTTTAGATATAACACCAAAGGCATGATTCACAAAAGAAAAAAATTAACATTTCTTCATTAAAATTTAAAATTTCTGCTCTGTGAAAAACACTGTAAAGAGAATGAAAAAACTGCCACAGATTGGGAGAGAATACTTGAAAAATACATTTTTGATAAAGAGCTGTTATCCAAAATATACAATGAACACTTAAAACTCAATGATAAGAAAACAAACATGCTGACAAAAAAAAAAAAAATGGACCAAAAACCTGAACATACACCTCAACAAAGTAGATCTAAAGATGGCAAATAAACATATGAAGACATGCTTGGCATCATATGTCATATGGGACATACACATAAAAATGACAATGAGACACCACTAGATATATATCAGAAGGATTAAAATCCAGAACACTGAAAACACCAAATGCAGATGGTAATATGGAGCAACAGGTACTCTCAATCATTTCTAGTCAGAATGCAAAATGGTACAGCCACTTAGGAAGACAATTTGGTGGTTTTTTATAAATCTAAATATACTCTCTTATTGTATGTTTCAGCTATTGTGCTCCTCAGTATTTACTCAAATGATTTGAAAACTTATTGTTTACACAAAAACTCACACACAAATGTTTCTTCATTCATAATTGCCAAGATTTGAAAGCCACTGAGATGTCTTTCAGTAGGTGAAAGAATAAATATACTGGTATATCTGGACAATAAATATTATGTGGCAATGAAAAGAAATGATCTATCAAGCTATGAATGACATGAAAAAAACTTACATGCATATTACTAAGTGAAAGAAACCAATTTGAAGGGGCTATACACTGTATAATTACAACTATGTAAAATTCTAGTAGAGGCAAAAGTATGGGGAAAGTAAAAAGATAAAGATCAATGGTTGCCAGGGTTTGGAAAGGAGGGAGGGATGAAAAGGCAGAGCACACAGGATTTTTTAGGGCAGTGAAACTACTCTATGATACTGTAATGATGGATACATGTAATTATAAATTTATTTAAACCTATAACATGTACAACACCAACAATGAACTGTAGTTTAAACTTTTAACTCTGGGTGATAATGATGTGACAATGTCGGTTCAACTGTAGCAAATGTACCACCATGGTGGGAAATGTTGACCATTGGGGAGGCTATGCGTGTGTGGGAACAGCAAGTATACAGCAGATGACTTTACCTTCTGCTCAATTTTTGTGTGAATCCAAAATTGCTCAGAAATTAACTTTATTAAAAATTTAGAATGTTTGTGGTTGTATTTTAGATAGATTTATATAGATTTCAAAAAAAAATCTCATTTCCCTCCAGATTCTCCAAGAGAAAGGTCAACATAATTATCTCAATTTCCACTTTCAGACACTGGGTTGAAGCTGTCAAAATACTTAACTTTTTCTGTGGTTAGTCAATATATTGCTCTTGTGTGCTATCCCTTAAATTAATATAGGCTGTCAATACACTTGCATCAAGTAGTAAAGGGCTGTCAAAAAGACCCCTATATTGTCAAATTTGTAAGGAAACTCTGGAGCATGGGTACAAAGAACCTGCGTTTAATTTATTGACTTTTAAAAACTTAGCGTCAATACGTTTGTGTGGTAACTGATGGTCTCAGGGCAGTGACTGTGGCTTCCTTATGGGATTGCTAGTCTTCCCTAGTTCATTAAATACTTTCTTCATTTCTATGGAATCTCTGTGCTATATTACTTAGAAAATGCCTGATGTTTTCTTGTATTACTACTCGGATTTCACCTGCTATTCTTTTTTTTTTTTTTTTTTTTTTTGAGACGGAGTCTCGCTCTGTCGCCCAGGCTGGAGTGCAGTGGCGCGATCTTGGCCCACTGCAAGCTCCACCTCCCGGGTTCACGCCATTTTTCAGCCTCAGCCTCCCGAGTAGCTGGGACTACAGGTGCCCGCCACCATGCCCGGCTAATTTTTTGTATTTTTAGTAAAGACGGGGTTTCACCGGTTAGCCAGGATGGTCTTGATTTCCTGACCTCGTGATCCGCCCACCTTGGCCTCCCAAAGTGCTGGGATTACAGGAGTGAGCCACCGCGCCCGGCCTCACCTGCTATTCTAATCCATGTGTAACTTGTTTGTTCTTCGTGCATATCTACATTCAAGAGATACTGTTGGTTGGTTTTCTTTGAACTACCAGGAATGGGAAAATTTAGAGTTAGCATTAAGCATTTGAATGTTACCCTTCTTTCAGAACATTTTAATTTTCTGAGATCAGTGTACATTATTTTTGTATAAGGTACAAATCATTGTAGTACTTGGTGTATTTTATAAACACAATGGTAATTTAAGGAAAGATGTTATTTTTCAGCTCTTACAATAGTGTTTTCAGTGCACGGTAGCTCAATGAAGACCAAAGAAAGGTATTACAATGATGTTCACAATATTTTCATTGACAGGTTAAGACCTTTCAGTTTAGTATGCTTCAAAGATCACAAACCACATAGTGCGGTAGAGCCCAGATTGAAATCCATGTCTCCAAGTCCAGTGTTCTTTACATGGCATTATCCAATGTCATACTTAGTTTATTAGAGCTTCTTTATTTTCCTAGGACTGCCATAAGAAAGTAACACATACTAATGACTTAAAACAACAGAAATGTATTATCTGACAGTTCTAAAGGCTAGAAGGCTGAAATTAAGATATCAGCATGTCCATACTTTCTCAGAAGCCTCTAGGGAAGATCCTCCTTTGTCTCTTTCTGATAGCTCCAGGCGTTCTTTGGCTGGTGGCAGCTTAAATCCAATCTCTCCCTCTGTCTTCATTTGGCATTCTTCCCTCATGTCTTCACATCATCTTCTTATAAGGAAACTAGTCATATAGTATTAAGAGCCCATCCTACTCTAGTATGAAACTCATCATAACTAATTATAACTGCAAAAACTTTATTTCCAAATAAGGTGTGGGGATTAAGACTTTTTTGAAGACATAATTCAACCTATACAGATTATAAAATATCACAACCTATAATTATATTGTGACATTGAGCAAATATGTATGAAAGGCAATGTAAAATTAATGAACCAGAGAAGCATCTGTATATATTGTGGCAGAGAAATTGTCCCATGATAATCTTGGTTGCAGTATATCCGGGATATACCAGGTTGAATTCTATTGCCTACTGACAAGTGGTCCAAGGCAGGTAGATAGGATTTCTGAGACAGCTTTAGGTAGACTAGCATTACTCACAAGCCTAACTTTATTCTTGGGTTTTCTGATAAAATATTTTCCTACTATTAGCGTAAAAGCACCATATAACAAAATTAGCTGGGAGACAAGATTAAATAATCATTTTTCTTTCTGTCTAGGAATGCACTTTATTTGTTCTCTTTTGTAATTGTTCAGAGGACAAGAAATTCTGCCTGAGTCCAGTCATTTTTTTGGAGGTTTCTCCTCTAAGACTTGATATCAGTCATGTACCTACTTAAACATTGGGAAATACAATGGATCATGTGCTGTTTTTATGATACACGGTTTATAAATTTCTACTTGCCATGAAAATGCTATCAGTACAGTATTTTCTATCTGTTTTGCCAAAGAATCCAATTGTATCCATATGGTTATTCCTTTTCACACAATACAATAACATCCCAACTATTCATTCAAGAAAAGGATGGGGAGTGGAATTTTAACCTGAGAATGGCGTTTTCACTTGAGGACAGATGAACATATAAATTCTGACAGATATATTCAAAACTACTTGGAATGATTCATTCATTGATCAAACCAATATTTACTAAAATTTACAAAGTGCCAGAAACTATTCTGGATGCTTTTGATAGATCAATGAACATAGCAGACAAAATATCTCGCCTTTTGGGACTTACAATCTAGCAAGGAAAGCATGAAATCTTATATTAATTTATAAATATATATTTACATATATATTTAGAGAATAAAATCAATTTAAGCTAAAAGGAAAATATTTTATGTTAATCATATGCCAAATTATGAAGAACATTCACAAATTGGGATCAGGAAATCTATTTTAATATTTGACAATTCTGAATTACTTGTATATTTTTAAAGTTCCCAATAAAATACTAAATAAATACTTCATAAATATTTCAATACTAAATAAGAATTACAACCAACCCCACAATTTACATATATCTATGACCTATTCTGATATTTCTACATCTCTCTCTCTCCTCTCTCTCTCTCTATATATATATAATATATAAATTTAAAATATACATATATATAAAACTTTCATAGTTGCAATTATCATGGCTATAAGATTATGGTTTTCAATTATTTCCCTTAAATTCTTTCATAAATCCTTTCCTTTTTTCAGAGTTTCATAGTTGCTCAGTCTATCACACAACTATAACAATGTGTTCATTTTTTATATTTAGGTTTTTAAAGAAACATTTCTGTTATTACAAAAAACAGTGTTAAAATAACCTTTTACATAAAGTATTTCTGAAACATCTTTTTTGACAGATTTTTTGGAACAGAGTTGAAATAACTATGGTTCATTCAATGTATTGATAAATTATTCAAAAAATTTACTTCAATATCTCCAACATTATACTTTGCATTTATCACAACTGTCAATCAATCAGCACACATTTCTATCTTTGTTGACAATTCTGATGGCCACTATCTTTTGTTTTCACTCTGTCATCCAGGCTGAAGCACAAAGGCATGATCAAAGCTCATGGCAGCCTCAAGTTCCTGGGTTCAAATGATCCTCTCACCTCAGCCTTGCAAGTAGAGCACTATCTTCTCAGAGGATTTGATGCATGAACACTGTAGATGATTGAATTGAGCTTCACTGGATGATAGCATGTGTTTGCGTTTCCTCTTATTACTCATGATATTACAATTTTATCCTTCAAAAAAAAAATCTTTGTTATGGTACTTTCTAGGGGAAAAGAATTCTTCCACAATTAGGCCCTCTTTAAAACATGGTTTTGCGCATTCTGAAAAATGTAAACAGAAGTCTTAACAATTGAGGAGTTAGGATTGATGGAATGGCCACAATGGACAAAATTTAAGCCTTGGAATTACTTGGAGATTTATGTTGCATTTTCCTGTTTTTCCCCCCCAGTGTGGCTTTAGTATTGCTAAATATCTTTCGTTAACTAATCATCAAGGGTAACCCCTATATGCATAATGTCAAGTGAAGCAGAGGGTTGAGAAGGACAGTCAGAAGAGAAGGCATCCAAGTCTTATATACTGAAAAATAAAGCATGTTTCTTAAAATTCATAAAATAGCAATGCATCTTGCAACACAAAACTGACCATATTTATATAAATATTATATTTTTGTGTTTGATAGTTATGAAAAATGAGAGCATAGAGAGTATTACTTTCAAAAATTTGATATAAAGTTTAAATTCACCAAATGAAATCTAAAATTCATTTAGAAAATATAAACTTTTATTTGGAATGAGATTGTGTAATGTATTTGATTCACATTATAAGTAAAATCATATATCCTGCATTTGTGAGTAGAAGACACATAGAATAAAGATGTTTGTTTTACTTTAAAACAATGAATTTCTTAGAAAATGCAAAACATTTGTGAGTAGATATTGCTAAATGCTAACATGAGAAAAGATTGAGTCATTTTATTCACCCATATACTAGCTCGGAATCTAAAATATAGATAACCATTTTGTGAAGCCAGAAAAATATGTTTAAAATCATTACTTTTTGTAGCTCTTTTTCTTCCATATCAGTGCTATTGTTTATAGCTGAAGAACCTTGAGGCTTCCAGTTTGTATTTTTCTTCCCATGCCAGTGATTTGTGGTATTAGTGCAGGTCATTGATTCTGTACTGCTGAGCTATCCAGCTTATGGCAGACAAGAGGGCTGAGTGTGTCTTTAAAGTGCCCTTTACTTTCAAAATTCAAGTTGTAGAAATGACACCTCTGGTTTTATAACTGTGCAGCTTGCACTGTGTTGCATAAAATGTTCTCCCAAGTGGACAAGGTTACTTGTTTTGGAGACTAATTCTCATTTTTTGTGTTCAAGTTGGGTTGAAAATAAGATCCTATCTTAGAATAGGATTCTATTCTTAGAATAGGATCTTATTGCATAAGAATCTCTCATAAAAATGGGATCTTACTGCATACGTTTTCAGTCTGGGTCCTGCAACTATATTAAGTAATAGTAGTAGGTAAGCCAAAACTTACTTTACATAGTATCTGGTAAAGTAAATATGCCAGGCATTTAGCAGTGGGTGCTTCATCATTTAAGGATTGTGATGCTAATAATGTTAATATCAGAATTAATCAATCTTGCTACAAAATAATTTATACTGCTATATAATCTACAATGATATTTTTAAGCAAAAGTTATATAATTTTAAAACTCTGCTGACAAACTCTATATCTAGAAGAATTACTAAGTAAAAGATGAGATGATAAATCTTTTAATTCCATCAATATGGAGATTATTATCCTATATATATATATATAGGACTAGCAAAGTTAGCTCTACACTATTGAATATATAAATTCATATAATCATAAGATTTTACAAATGTAGTTTTATTTTTCTGAAACATTCTTTTAATTTTCTTCCAAACTTTTCCTGACAAGTTCCTACCTATTTTTTTCAGGTCTGCTTTGTTGTTTTTGTTTTGTAATTTTGGAATAAGTTTATTCATCTACTGTGGATTTCCATCACACCACACATCTTCGTTGCAGCTACATTAAAATACAATTTTCTCCCCCATATAGTTACGTGAGAATAGAGATCATACCTTTCCTGCTCATCAAGATATTTTCAACATCTGATACTGTGGTTTGAATTGGATCTGAACACATGCTCTGGAGTTAAACTGACGAGGTGTAAATACCGGCTCAGCCACTTAGCAATTATGTGAGGTTGGCCAAATGACTTCACCAGTCTTTATGAAGATTAAATGATGTAATACTTGTACAGTGCCTAGAATAGGATCTATCTGGCATATTATAAAACTATGGCGAATGGCAAGTATTAATATGACTATTATTATAATTCTATAAATATTAAATTAATGTTGAATTTGCTTAGATGTAGTGTGCATTTTATATTCAGAGGATATGCCTTTATTGATATAAGTAAAAATATTTTAATAAACAACTAGATAAACCAAAGTCATCTCTTTGATAAATGTCTCATAACTGAAATTATTTGATAAATAACTACTTAGGGTGATAGCCTGAAAACTATTATCTTCAAAGATTAACAACTAAATTGTAGCATTCACAGATTGACATATAGAATATAAGTAAAAATGTAAATATATATTATATTTAATTAAGATATTACTGTAGTTATAATAAAACTTCATAATTCTCATTTGATATTTTTTCCAAATTAAAAATATTCTGGTGGAGAATTTTGGAGCCTTGATTGCTCATTTCTCTCTGTGTTGGAGAACACCTTACACTGAGGGAGAAAATGTACACCATACTCATAGATATTTATTTTATCTGCTTCTCTATAGAGGTCTTGGATTTGCATCTACTTCTTACTTGGTGGATTTTCAAATTACAGTTGACCCTTGAAAAACACAGGTTTGAACTGTGCATATTCACATATACAATGATTTTCTCCTGCCTCTGCACCTCCTGAGACAGAAAGACTACCCTGTCCTCGTCCTTCTCCTCAGCCTACTCAATGTGAAGACAAGAATGAAGACCTTTATGATGATGCATTTCTACTTAAAATGAATAACAAACATAGTGTGTCTTCCTTATAATTTTCTTAATAACATTTTCTCTATCTTTATTTTTAAAAATACAGTATATAATACATATAACATAAAAATATGTGTTAATTGAATGTTTATGTCTTCAGTGAGGCTTCCATTCAACAGTAATCTAAGAGTTCAGTTTTAGAGGAGTTAAAAGTTATACCAGGATTTTCAACTGTTCCCCTAATCCCTAAGTTGTTCAAGGGTCAGTTGAATTTTAATTGTTGTGGGACTTGTCACTCAGTGTAACCTGAAACTTTCTAATGCCTAATACTTATCAGAAAGTACAAGTGGAAGAACTAATAATTATTGAATATGCCAGAAAGATGAACAGTATATCAATTTTTGTAAATAATCTAATTTTAATATTGGATGATGCTAAGTTACTGGGAAGATTTATGCCAGGTTCAAATCACTTTTTCTGTACTTTTAGAATTATATAATCAGTATACATTGAAAAATGCATAGCACTTTAATGAAACACATTACTATGTCTACCATAGAATTGTTTTAGCAGACTTCATCATATCACATAGAGTCATCAGGATGGAGGGAAGACATATGTCTCTCATCTCATTATCAAGATTACCAATGATACTTTTCAATAATTTATTTTTGCCTTATGTACACTTTGAATCTTGTAAATAATTCACCTATCTCTATTGGGTTAGCTGCTAGAAAGTTGAAAAGCCAATTCATAGTCCACATCGTTGCTGTTTCATAAGACTTCTTGAATCCATGCGTTTTGTTTACCTTCCTTATTTTACTTCATCATAATTTTTCTACTCTTCTTTTTTTTTTTTTGAGACGAAGTCTCACTCTGTCGCCCAGGCTGGAGTGCAGTGGCGAGATCTCAGCTCACTGCAGCCTCCACCTCCCGCTGTCAAGGGATTTCCCTGCTTCAGCCTCCCGAGTAGCTGGGACTACAGGCACCCACCACCACACCTGGCTAATTTTTGTACTTTTAGTAGAGACGGGGTTTCACCATGTTGGCCAGGATGGTCTCGATCTCCTGACCTCGTGATCTATCCGCCTCGGCCTCCCAAAGTGCTGAGATTACAGGCGTGAGCCACCACGCCTGGCCATTTTTCTACTCTTGTTCCTTTCACAGATGCTCTTACTTTCCAAGTATAAATATTTCTGTTTTGAGTGAAGTTGTTTTCACTATGTCAAATAAATCTGGAATAAAGTGAGTTAGAAACAAACACCAATTGGTATTTTGGCTAAAAACAAAAATAAGTGGTCAATGATAAGTTTAGATCACTCCAGAAGATAGTGGACTAAATTCCTGAATGAAAACAAAGTTCTTGTTCAGTTTTATGAGGGTATTTGTTAAATACCCTGGAATATTATCACAAAGACTTATCATCACATGATAAGTTTGGTTTTGGAAAGTATTTGCTGATAAAACCCAAATTAATTCACCAAAATACAATCTCTTTATGCTTATCTAAGCTACTTTTTAATAATAAGTTTCTGATATTCAATTTTATTAAATAATGAAGAATTTGACATATCTGCTTCTCCTGGCTTCTACAATATAGGTCAGTCATTCTCCTTGATGTAGATCCACAGATGTGGCATAAGCTACTCATCACTTCCTATAAGACCTAATTAACTTGATCATATTTTTCCTAAAATAACCTGAGTCATTACTTGTCTAGCCTGTTACCTAGTTAAAATTATTTTAATCTCTTGGTATTTTAACTCTGTTTTATAATGACATTTCAAAGTGTATAGAACATAGCAAAAATAAAACAAAAAGTACTTTTTTATATTTTAAGTTCTCGGGTACATGTGCAGAACGTGCAGGTTTGTTACATAGGTATACATGTGCCATGGTGGTTTGCTGCACCCGTGAACCCTTCATCTACATTAGGTATTTCTCCTAATGCTATTCCTCCCCTAGTACCCCACCCCCCAACAGGCCCTGGTGTGTGATGTTCCCCTCACTGTGTCCTTGTGTTCTCAGTGTTCAACTCCCACTTATGACTGAGAACATGCATTGTTTGGTTTGCTGTTCTTGTGTTAGTTTGCTGAGAATGATGGTCTCCAACTTTATCCACATCCTGCAAAGGATATTAACCCATTTTTTATGGCTGCATAGTATTTTATAGTGTATAGGTGCCACACTTTCTTTATCCAGTCTATCACTGATGGGCATTTGGGTTGGTTCCAAGTCTTTGCTATTGTGAACAGTGTCACAATAAATGTACGTGTGCATGTGTCTTTATAGTAGAATGATTTATAATCATTCTACTATATACCCAGTAATGGGATTGCTGGGTCAAATGGTATTTCTAGTTCTAGATCCTTGAGGAATCGCCACACTGTCTTCCACAATGGTTGAACTAACTTACACTCCCAACAACAGTGTAAAAGTGTTCCTATTTCTCCACATCCTCTCCAGCATCTGTTGTTTCCTGACTTTTTAGTGATCACCATTCTAACTGGTGTGAGATGGTATTTCATTGTGGTTTTCATTTGCATTTCTCTAATGACCAGTGATGATGAGCTTTTTTTCATAGGTTTGTTGGATGCATATGTGTCTTCTGTTGAGAAGTGTCTGTTCATATCCTTCACCCACTTTTTGATGGGGCTGTTCGTTTTTTTCCTTTGTAAATCTGTTTAAGTTCTTTGTAGATTCTGGACATTAGCCCTTTGTCAGATGCATAGATTGCAAAAATTTTCTCCCATTCTGTAGGTTGCCTATTCACTCTGATGATAGTTTCTTTTGCTGTGCAGAAACTCTTTAGTTTAATCAGATCCCATTGATCTATTTTGGCTTTTGTTGCCATTGCTTTTGGTGTTTTAGTCATGAAATCTTTGCCCATGCCAATGTCCTGAATGGTATTGCCTAGGTTTTCTTCTAGGGTTTTTATGGTTTTAGGCCTTATGTTTAAGTCTTTAATCCATCTCGTATTAATTTTATATAAGGTGTAAGGAAGAGATCCATGTTCAACTTTCTACATATGGCTAGCCAGCTTTTCCAACACCATTTGTTAAATAGGGAATCCTTTCCCCATTTCTTGTTTTTGTCAGGTTTGTCAAAGATCAGGTGGATGTAGATGTGTGGCATTATTTCTGAGGCCTTTGTTCAGTTCCACTGGTCTATATATCTGTTTTGGTACCAGTACCATGCTGTTTTGGTTACTATAGCCTTGTAGTATAGTTTGAAGTCAGGTAACATGATGCCCCCAGCTTTGTTCTTTCTGTTTAGGATTATCTTGGCTATGCGAGTTCTTTTTTGGTTCTGTATGAAATTTAAAGTATTTTTTTCCAATTCTGTGAAGAAATTCAGTGGTAGCTTGATCGGGATAGCATTAAATCTATAAATTACTTTGGGCAGTATGGCCATTTTGATTATATTCATTCTTCCTATCCATGAGTAAGAAATATTTTTCCATTTGTTTGTGTCCTCTGTTATTTCCTTGAGCAGTGGTTTGTAGTTCTTCCTGAAGAGGTCCCCTTCACATCCCTTGTAAGTTGGATTCCTAGGTATTTTATTCTCTTTGAAGCAATTGTGAATGGGAGTTCACTCATGATTTGGCTCTCTGTTTGTCTGTTATTGGTGTATAAGAATGCTTGTGATTTTTGCACATTGATTTTGTATCCTGAGACTTTGCTGAAGTTGCTTATCAGCTTAAGGAGATTTTGGGCTGAGATGATGGCGTTTTCTAAATATACAATCATGTTTGTCTACAAACAGAGACAGTTTGACTTCCTCTTTTCCTACTTGAATACCCTTTATTTCTTTCCCTTGCGTGATTGCTGTGGCCAGAACTTCCAATACTATGTTGAATGGGAGTGGTGAGAGAGGGTATTCTTGTCTTGTTCCAGCTTTCAAAGGGAATGCTTCCAGTTTTTGCCCATTGAGTATGATATTGGCTGTGGGTTTGTCATAAATAGCTCTTATTATTTCGAGATACATTCCATCAGTGCCTAGAAGAAGTCTAATCTCTGAATATACCAATAACAAGTTCTGAAATTGAGGCAGCAATTAATATAGCTAACCACCCCAAAAAAGTCCAGGACCAGACAGATTCACAGATGAATTCTACCAGAGGTACAAAGAGGAGCTGGTACCATTCCTTCTGAAATGATTCCAAGCAATAGAAAAACAGAGACTCCTCCCTAACTCATTTTATGGGGCCAGCATCATCCTGACACCAAAATCTGGCAGAGTCACAACAAAAAAAAGAAAATTTCAGGCCAATATCCCTGATGAACCTCAATGTGAAAATCCTCAATAAAATACTAGCAAACTGAATCTTGTGGCACATCAAAAAGCTTATCCACCACCATCAACTAGGCTTCATCCCTGGGATGCAAAGCTAGTTCAACATATGCAAATCAATAAATGTAATCCATCACATAAACAGAACCAATGGCAAAAACCACATGATTATCTCAATAAATGCAGAAAAGGCCTTTGACAAAACTCAACAGCCCTTCATGCTAAAAACTCTCAAGAAAAAAGTACTTTTAAACAATATCACTGTTTGCACCAGAAGCAATGAGATCACTAAAGGGATACAAAATCCTTCTTCTACTTTCTATGAAGGCTCTCTTGTTCTATCTTTCCTTTTTAAACTTCCTTAGCACTTCCTTTGTAGTACCTTCAGTGTTTAGCTTAACTGCTAAGTTTTGGGCATGAGGAGGACAATAGGTGTATTTCATTTCATCTTGTATTCTTCACACATCCTTACACAACGAATGAATGAATATATCAATGAGTGAGAAAATAATATGTCTTCCTTTTTAAAGGCAATGCTAATTAGTGACAATATCCTATTGTTACCAATAGGATATTATTTTAAAAGTTTTTAAAGTTTTCCAATTTGAAATTTCCTATCTATAGCTACACATATTAAGATCATTTGGAAGTTTATAAACTCTTATTTCCTGCTTCGTGACACAGGGGGTAAAATTCCCTGAGTAATTTATTTTTCCTCCCATTTCACAGATTCCTATAACTTTTAATATGTAGTCATAATAAAAAATAAATGGTAGAAAAGAGATACGGTAATCTTAGCTCAAGATATTTTTATTTATCATAATGGTACTTACATTTATAAAACTTTTTACATTATCACTATATTATCACCAACATAAAGACCTGTAATGTATAATGTTTATGTGTTCAAAAATATTTATTGAACACTGATTGTGTTTCACGCAGTGGGGAGACAAAAGTAAATACATGGTTTTCTGACCTCTTATAATGCATAATCTACTGGGGAAAACAGTAGAACTATTGTAAGTAAATAATCCTAATTTAATACAGTAGAGAAGAATTATGTACAAATTGTCATGTAGGTATAAGTAAGTTGAGGATAAATTATTGAGTGCTACCAAGAGAGATAAAACATAATATTTAGAGAGTCAGGAAAACCTTCTGGACCCAACTGAAAGACAGAAATATCTACTGCAAATATAAATAAAGACCAGTTCAATTCACTCTTAAATATAGCCTACATTATTTTGTTTTCCAAAAAAAAAGTTTTATTATTGTTTTTCTTAAACAGGGCAAAAAATGTCCAGAAAATTTCTCAGCAGGTACAAACAACTACTGGAGGAATAAACAACCTTAAAAAAACTGTTGCCGAATAGTCATTAGCTTAAGGCCCTCAGCAGTAGGTAATTTCCAGGCAAGGTCTTTTCTATATCTCTAGAATTGAGGATAACAATAGATTTCTAATAAAATTTTCCATCCTCATGTTTATGGACAAAACACATTTTCTTATAAAATTTTGTCAAATGTCTTTAATCAAACATGTCTTCAATAAAGCATCATGCCTGAACTGAGTTGAGGATGCCAGTCAGCACCAATGACACTCTAGCATTTAATCCGTTTCATAAATCTCCACCACGGAGCCCTGGAGGTTGCAATCTAATTATATACTGAAAGTCATGGCAAGATTCCCTATGTCAAACTTTGATCTGCTTCTGTTCAGCTCCTTACATTTCTGAGGTCAAACTTCTGAATAAGTAAGTGGTTTCAACTAAGTGGTTTGATAAGACCAAAATACTTTAATGTTAATTTTCTGCTATCAAGGGGAGTTAGATATATTCAGGCAAATGGTTGAGCTCAATTTTCACTTGGTTTCTGTAGAAGTCAGGCATTCTGTGGCAATACATACATACAGATAAGACTTCTCATCAATAGAACCAACTGGGAGCTGAAGGTTTATATGAACTTACTTTCATCTTTCAGCCTTACCTGATTCCCAACTATGGAATATTGGATGGAGACACTAAGTATCTGCAGAAAAATCTATTTTAGAATTGAACACCATATGGGGAAGAAGGAGAAGAAAAAAATTCTTCGAAGGGTGATGCAGCATTCTGTGGCATGGCTCACAGTGCTGTGAAAGAAGCACCATATGCCATACACCGACTGTTAACCATTTCATTAATTAACATATAACAAGAAAAAAGTCACCTGTGTCACCCAGTAATATGGATATGAAATTTACACAGTTCTCTATTTGTTAAATAACCAATTAATTCCAATTTGTACATGAAAGTAGGACTGATTAATTTATACCAGACCTATGACTTTAACTTATCATACTTTTTATAGTGTATCTTATTTTTCTGACATTTTCAGAAATAAAAATATGAAAGCTCAAGTTTTCCCCAAAATGGCTCTCTCTTAACCAATGGTTAGAATTTGATGCATTCATTTCTTTTCAGTTGAGCTTTCTCAGGTTAGTGTATTTATTTTTTTCCCGGTGAACTGACTTTGGACCTAATGTCTGGCTGTAAACTATTGGAAATACTCATCAATTTGGCCATCTGCTCCAGCAGGCATTATACATACTTGCATCTGACAGACCTTGTTGAGTATGCTCTGTTTCTATTTCCACATATCAGACATGCATGCAATTGTATTCTCTTAGTTTTTCTTTATTGCTAATTTTCCTTGTGGGGCTCACTGTAAAATGTCATAGAAGTCTCATGGGACAATATATAAAAAGCATATTGTAATTAAATTTATCAGACTTCTTTGGCATCTAGCTAATGGATAGTAGTAATCTCTTTTCTTAGGCTTTAAATTCATTTTTACTTTAGCTTCTTTAATAATGCATATAATTTTATAAGCAAGTAGCCTTTCAGATAAAATCAAGTCAAATCTAAAATGTCTGTTCTATTATTTGCCATGGATATTTGGCCCGTTATTATTTCATTGTATGCCACATGCTGGGGCTTTAAATTTTGTTAAAATTGAGATTTATGGTGGACACTCATGCTTTCCTTTACCTTTTTCCAGTAAAGATGTTTCCTGGCATGCAGCAGAATTTTAGAGCAAGAGAATAATTTCTGTGTTCTGTAATGGAAAGACTTGAACTCATGCTGGTTAATCACTTTTATTTTGTCTCCAGTTGCTGTCTTTATCACAGATGATATTAAATCATTTCTTTAGACCTCTTCAAGGTTGTTCATGTGGCCTCCTGTCTGAAATCTTTCTGTTTACAAAGTTGAGATGCTACTTTTTTCTGCAAAAGTTAAAATTATGGTTTTATTGACTGTGAGTCGAGGAAGTTTATATTTTCCTCTTTTTTTCCTGACAACAATTGATCAGAAAAGCACAAAATTATGTTCTACCTTTTCTTGTCTTGATTGTCCAAATGGGCAATTTCTATAATCTTGGACTTTTGACTCTCTGTACTATTGATTGTTTCAAAATGACTGTTGGGTAGCAGTTGCAACATAGGTCAATGCAGAACTATTTCTTAACCTTAATTTAGCAATGTTGTGTTGAGTTTGGCAGTGGAATCAAAAGACATCCCTGGCCTCCCTGAGACAGTATGGTTTACAACTAGTTTGCTCTAGCAAAGGGAGATAACATTTCAAGGAACTTGTAATAGAGCAAAGTTAAATGTGTGGAATTAGAAATGAGTATAGCATCACTACACTGTATAATGTTAAGCTATATTACTGAAAAGAAACCAGCAGTCCAAAATTGCTTATCATTTTTCACATTTCTAAATTCTTTGTGCAACTCATTTACTGTGGCTTTTGCTATTTATGCTCATTCAGTTTTTAAGTGTCTGGAACTTGGAATGGGGCTGATGAGTCACATTAAACGTTCTCATACTATGGGATATCAAAGATGTACCAGCACACTTAATTGCACTCATTTAACCATTAAGCCTCATTTCCAAGGGTGCTGCCAGTTGTCAGGTGCACTATATTACAGTCCCACATGGCATGTGACATCTTTGCTACTTGCTGCATCTGGTTAGAGGCCCCTAGTAAATGCTAGTATCTACACTAGTGAAAGAGTCCAGGTGTAGGACAATGACGCTTGAGTTAATGATGGTGAAGCATTAGAAAAATAGCCCTAGAGAATGCTTCACATCTGATGAGACAGGACAACAGTTTTTCATATTCAAATGAATACAATCATATTCTGTAGTGCATTAATCGGGTAGGTTTTTTATTTTCAGAAATGCAAGTTTAGTCATTTTTCAAAGATTATTTTAAAGTAATTGCTAAACAAAAAGAATTCTGTTCATTTCACAAATTTTTCAATGTAAGTATTTCTGATCAGACTTGAGGAGAGCCAGATTAATAAATTAGTGGACTTAAAAATCACTGGAGTTTTACTAGAATGGAGAGATTTCTCAATTCATACTCCCCTCTTCTCACCAATGAGAAGATGCTTAAATATAACAAATGATCTATAAAAACTCACAGAAGTGACTTTTCACCATTTCTCAAGTTACAATTGAATTATAGTTTTAAAAAATATAGCAAATTAAAAAATATATGTTAAGAGTATTCAAAGATGTGACTATTTATTTACATCATTTTATCCCAATGAATCTGTCGTCTAAATACAGTCTATCTAAATTATTAAAGTATTTAATGAAAAGAAATGCATATGTGTGGCAGACATTAAAAGACCATACAACTTCTAGTCCATGTTTCTTATTACATTTTCATGTGATAAAGTAGATAATGAGAAGAAACAAGGACTTTGTGTTATATTGAGGGAAGACAAAGTAAATAAAAGGTTGTTGGCAGACAGCTGTTTTCCATCTTCATCAAGGAGCAAACAAGAAAAGGCTTAAGTTGCAATGAGAGGAATTAAAGCTAAATATAACACAACTGCAAGCATTGTAACATGCAAGAACCAGCAATTGCAAGAAATATTGGAATTTTTTTCCCTGAAAAAATTTATCTTCTCCTACACCATCCCTTTATTGCTGTATTGTTAAATATCAATAGACTCTATCTATATACTGGTATAACTTTTAACCAACTTTATGATGAAGTTGTTGGACACTGAATAATTTATTAACGTTCTAGGGAAGGATATGATGCCCTATAGAGAGATCTCTCTGGATTGCTATGCCACCTTGTATCATGCATCAAGAAATGTGAGGTTTAGTGAAATTGTTTCCTACCCATAAAACGAAAATGATACTTTCAAGAAGCCTTAGAATCTGTACACAAAATTTATTGTCCTTTTTAATAATTATTAAAATTAATGTTTTAATTATGTAATTTTAAAGTGTTAGAATAATTAAAATTAAAATACTGTAATGATTTAAATAACCATTGCACTAGTATGCCAAAAATTACAGGTAGGTTGGGTTCAGGGTTTATGTTTTGTCTATGTGTTTTTCAGTATGAAGATACGTTTCTCAAAATATTACTCTAAGTTGTTATAAAGTTGATATGGTTTGGCTGTGTCCCCACCCACATCTTATCTTGAATTGTAGTTCCCATAATCCCCACATGTCATGGGAGGGACCTAGTGGGAGTGACTGAATCATGGGGGTGGTTACCCCCATGCTGTCCTCATGATAGTGAGTGAGTTCCCATGAGATCTGATGGTTTTATAAGAGGCAATTCCCCGTTTGGTCAGTACTTTTCTCTCCTGACACCTTATGAATAAGGACGTGTTTGGTGCCCCTCTGCCACGATTGTAACTTTCCTGAGGCCTTCCTAGCCATGTGGAACTGTGAGTCACTTAAACCTCTTTCCTTCATAAATTACCTTGTTTTAGGTATTTCTTCATAGCAGCATGAGAACGTACTAATACAGTAAATTGGTACCACAGAGAGTGGGATGCTGCTATAAAGATACCCAAAAATGTGGAAGCGACTTTGGAACTGGATAACAGACAGAGGTTGGAATAGTTTGGAGAGCTCAGGAGAAGACAGGAAAATGTGGGAAAATTTGGAACTTCCTAGAGACTTGGAGGGCTCAGAAGACAGGAAGATATGGAAAGGTTTGGAACTTCCTAGAGACTTGATAAATGGCTTTGAACCAAATGAAGATAGTGATATGGAAAAGAAAGTCCTGGCTGAGATGGTCTTAGATAGAGATGAGGAACTTTTTGGGAACTGGAATAAAGGTCACTTTTGCTATGCAAGAAACTGATGTATTTTGGCCCTGCTCTAGAGATCTGTGGAAGTTTGAACTTGAGAGAAATGATTTAGGGTATTTGGCAGAAGAAATTTCTAAGCAGCAAAGCATTCAAGAGGAAGCAAAGGATACAAGTTTGAAAAATTTGCAGCCTGACAATGAAATAGAAAAGAAAAACCCAGTTTCTCGGAGAAATTCAAGCCTGCTGCAGATACTTGCATAAGTAACAAAGAGCAAATGTTCATCACCAAGACAATGGGGAAAATGTCTCCAGAGCATGCTGGAGACGTTCATGACAGCCCCTCCCATCACAGGCCTGGAGACCTGGAAGGGAAACATGGTTTCATGGATGGGCCCAGGTTCCCCCTGCTTTGTGCATCCTTGAGACATGATACCCTGTGCCCCAGCTGCTTCAGCTCCAGCCATGACTGAAAGGGACCCACATAAAGCTCAGGCCACTGTTTCAAATGGGGTAAGCCCCAAGACTTGGCAGCTTCCATGTTGTGTTGGGCATATAGGTGCATAGAAGTCAAGAATTGAAGTTTGGGGACCTCCTCCTAGATTTCAGATGGTGTACAGAAAACTCCTAGATGTCCAGGCAGAAGTCTGCTGCAGGGGTGGAGCCCTCATGGAGAAACTCTGCTAGGACAGTGAAGAAGGGAAACATGGGGTTGGAGACCCCACACAGAGTTCCCACTGTGGCACTGCCTAGGGGAGCTGTGAGAAGAGGACCAACATCCTCCAGACCCAAGAATGGTAGATCCACTGACATCTTGCAATGTATGCCTGGAAAAGCCACAGACACTCAATGCCAGCCTGTGAAGGCAGCCAGAAGGGGGGCTGTACCCTGCAAAGCCACAGAGGAGGTGCTGCCCAAGGCTGTGGGAGCCCACCTCTTGCATCAGCATGACCTGGATGTGAGACATGGAGTCAAAGGAGAACATTTTGGAACTTTAATGTTTAATGACTGCCCTACTGGATTTCAGACTTGCATGGGGCCCATGGCACCTTTGTTTTGGCCAATTTCTCCTATTTGGAATGCGTGTATTTCCCCAATGCCTGTATCCTCATTGTATCTAAGAAGTAGCTAGCTTGATTTTGATTTTACAGGCTCAAGGGACTAGGCACAAGGGACTTACCTTGCCTCACATGAGACTTTGGACTTTGGCTTTTTGGTTAATGCTGGAATGAGCTAAGACATAGGGAGACATTGGAAAGGCATGATTGTGTTTTGAAATGTGAGGATGTGAGATTTGGTAGGGGCCATGGGTGGAATGGTATGGTTTGGCTCTGTGTCCCTATCCAAATCTCATCTTGAATTGTATTTACCATTATCCCCATGTACCATTAGAGGGACCTGGTGGGAGCTGAGTGAGTCATGACCCATGCTGTTCTTGTGATAGTAAGCAAGTTCTTATGAAATCTGATGGTTTTATAAGGGACTTTTCATCCTTTTCTTGGCACTTCTCTCTCCTGCAGCCATGTGAAGAAGAACATGTTGCTTCCCTTTCTGCCATGATTGTAAGTTTCTGGAGGCCTTCCCAGCCATGTGCAACTGTGAGTCAATTAAACCTCTTCCCTTTATAAATTACCCAGGGTCAGGTATTTCTTTGTAGCAGCATGAGAATGTGCTAATACAAATGTTTATGCCTTTTTTGAAGTTTTAATGTTCTTAGTTGCATTAAAAAATAATCCATAATTCACAATGTATAGCAAGGCTTGTTCTCTCTTCTTTATTCTACTCTTCTTGCTAATTTCCCTTATTTCAAATTCAACAAATACCAATAATATATTTTGTCTGAGTTATTAACTCTACTAGGTTTTGATAATATAGGGGATATAAAAGTAAATTATAACCTGCAAAAGTTTATGATCAAGTGGAAGAAACAGGAAAATAAAAATTGGAATGCAGTAAGATAAATGGCATGAAATTCAGAAATATAAAATGTCCTAGATTATGCAGAATAAGTAAGTAGCACAGACTAGCCATGTCTTTGAAGTTTCTAGAGAACATCATTCTCTGATTTGAACTTCTAACTAGAAACTATATTTTGACCATGGATTTGAGAAACAAGAAAGCATACTTTTTTTGACTAGTTTAGAAGCTGCCCTGGTTCATTTTCCCTAGCTCCAAGAGCCAGCAGAACAGTGGCTATGAAAGAATTGAAGACTTAGAAGTGAGATTCGTAGGCTTCTTAGGAAAAACTCATTATGAGAACTCCGACTTTTTGCTCTATAAAACTCCAGTAGCACTCATTATTATTGTGGCACAAATATGGAATTATTTTCTTTTAAACTTTTTTTATTATACAAGCAATGTACATTCGCTATAAAAATAACATTTTAGCTATCAGATAAGTCAAAGGAGGAAATAAAAGCCCAAATTTTTGCCATCCTGTAGCACACCTTAATTTAAACACAAGAATCATTTCATTTGTTTCCCTGAGTCCCTGTAGATTTGTCTTGATGATTTTGACCAGAGTTTCATTTGTCCTTGGGCCACTGCTAGACAGAAAGTTGTTTCATAGACCCTCTCTATCGTGTTATACCTGAGGAAAGCACATAATCCTCATGAGGTTTTCTAAGAGATTTTGCTGCTAGCAACAGTGGGCAAGAGAAATATTAAATGCAAAGGGAGAGTTTAAAAGTGGCAAAATATCTAGTTTTCCAAAAGTAGTTTCTGCTATTTTAACTAGCTGTATGACTTTGAGTATAGTATTCATTCAAAAATTTTTTAAAGATTCTACCAGATAACAGAAAAGTGTTTCCAAACTCATAATTCTACTCATTGGAAAATTAATAAATTAGTTAACAAATGTTGTTTATTTAAAAAAACAAAACTTGTATTGATTTCTTACCTGGCACCTCTGAGGAGCTTTTATTGCCAAGATATAGTGCCCTTTCTCTTAATCTTCTCCAGGATGTACAAAACAGGCGATATTTGTCATTTCATTTGTTGAAAAGTTTATGTGATTTCTATAGCTAGCTGAATGAATACCTGTTTTGGCTTTTTGTCTGTCTATGTATTCCAACTCAAGGAATTTTATTTTTTTCTGTAGAAAGAGAAAACCCCGTTCTTTTGTTAATCATGAATGAACATTTTTATTTCTGAAAGCCATTAAATATGCTTTAAGTTTCAAGAAAGGGGCTCTTTCCTAGTCCCTGACACCTTTCTTCTTTCACTTATAGCCTCTTAGGGGAGAAAAAAAGCGAAGTGAGACAACATCCTGCAAAAGCACTAATGCTATGTCATTAACTACGAAAATGACCAAAGTCAGTGAAAGAAAAAGACTGGGAAATAATGCCCAACTTCTAGTATCAGGAACAAAAAGGAACATGTCCACAGTCACAGTAAATCATTTGTAAATAAAATAGGGCATGCGAACGGTGTGAATTGCCTATTATTTGCAACCGTATGCCATTTAGAAGTCACTTATTCAAGAACTGTGCAATAAAAATAACAAATTGATCACAATGAAAAGATGATATTTCATAGGTTTCATAAACTTTTTGTTCTATTTTGAAATGCTAGAAGGATAAAACAATTTATAGATAAGGAATCTGTGCCCTACTTTCAGAGACTTTCTCCCGTTTTTGAGGAATGTGCTTGTCTTACAGATAGATGATGTAGGTCTTCTGCCTCTCACTGGCAGAAGCTTATATTCTATTAGTAAAATCAATAACTTCTAGAAATGGAGACCACCAAAATATTTCTTGACTAAAATATTTTTACTATTGGCTTGCCTAAAATATCAACCTAAACACTATGTTGTCATAATTATTTTGTTATAAGTAAAAGGTCAACATAATTTATTAAAATGATCAAGTCTTAGTTTTACCATTTACTTCTTCTGAGTTTGTGGAAAAGTTACTTGGAGGTTTGTTTTCTTTATTGTAAAGTAGAAATAAAAATTCCTTATCTTAGATTATTTAAAATATTACATTTAATACAAGTAAAATCCTCATTACAGCATCTAGAGTCTGTCAATTAGTATTGTACATAATTACTTATCTATTTCCCTGTATGCTGCATTGTTTCCATGTCAAAATGCAAAAGTTAATTGCATGCTATTTGATCTATTTATTTCTTATCATAAATTTTTCTGTAAAATTACTTATCTAAAAATCTTTACTCTTGAAGTCTTGAAAGTATAGGATGCATACATGTTAACTCTTGAGAATGATGCTAGAAATATTGAGGAAAAGCATCTGCCATGATATACTGATTGGGTTATATTCACAAGCAGAGAAACATTGAGGTGCTGATTCCAGGATATAGTGTTGAGTGACTACAATAGTGATGAAAACACCTTCTATGGGAAAAAAGAACTAATGCAATAACTTTCATCCTTGTGAACACGAAATTAATCTGTTTCTATAGCACTGATGGAAGAAGAAAAAGTGACTGGGACTACCCTGAAAATTGCAATAAACAAATTACTGGTTATGATATGGTAAGAATTGAATGAAATGAATCTTATGTATCTCAAAGTTAAATCATGAGTGTTTTAACCGAATGAACTTTGCCAAGTTTGTTTGTGAATGCACATTTATAGAAAGGCACATGTGCTTCTGTCTGTTCTTAATATGTTTTATTTAAGATCACAAATGAGAATATCTTAGCATTCTATCGAGATTTATTTTATTCATCATCTCCATACAAACACTGAAAAGAATATCTTAGATAGATTAAATAGGTAATATATATAGATAGAAAGATAGATAGATCACATAAATATGTATTCTCTACTTTCCACAAAGGAAAATAATAGTGATAATTATCACTAAGGCATCGAAAGTCACATTGGACAGGGATACCAAAGGATGTTGGGTACTGATACCTAGGATTTTATTAACAAGGAGCTACTGAGTTCCTTTAGAGTGCAAAAAGACAGGCTGGGCATTTTCAAGATATTAAAATATTTTAAACAAAACATCTAGACTTGAAAGGAAACAAGATATTGTTAACATAATGAAGATAATATCTATAAGTCTCCCAGTGTATTTTTTTGGTTTGCTTACTTTGGTTGTTTTGTTTCTTTCCCTTTTTCTGTACCATCCAAACGTTAAAACTTGACCATGGTTTTGCAGCAAGACATCAAGCTTTTCAAAGGATGACACTGTCTGCAAAACTAAAGCCCATATATAGAGAGGGAAAAGGGTATAAGTATAATGGTTGAGTAGGAATCTTTCCAGACAGACAGGGAAAGCAAAAACACTTTACATTAGACCACTTTTACTCTGCTGATAAAGATATACCAGTGACTGGGCAATTTACAAAAAAGAGGTTTAATGGACTTACAGTTCCACATGGTGAGGAGGCCTTATGATCATGGCAGAAGACAAGGAGGAGCAAGTCATATGTTACATGGATGACAGCAGGCAGAGAAAGATATTGTGCAGGGAATCTCCCCTTTTCAAAACCACAAGATCTCATGAGACTTATTCACTATCATGAGAACAGCACGGGAAATCCCTGCCCCCATGATTCAATTACCTCCCACCAGGTCACTCCCACAACAGGTGGGAATTCAAGATGAGATTTGGACGAGGACACAGCCAAACCATATCATTCCACCCCAGGCCCCTCCCAAATCTCATATCATCACATTTCAAAACCAATCATGCCTTCTCAACAGTTCCCCAAAGTCTTAACACATTTCAGCATTAACTGAACAGTCCACAGTCCAAACCCCGAAGTCTCACCCGAGACAAGGCAAGTCCCTTCCACCTATGAGCCTGTAAAATCAATAACAAGTTAGTTACTTCCTAGATACAATGAGGGTACAGGCATTGTGTAAATACAGCCATTCCAAATGGGAGAAATTGGCCAAAACAAAGGGGTTACAGCCCCCATGGAAGTCCCGAAATCCAGCAGGGGAGTCAAATCTTGAAACTCCAAAATGATTTCCTTTGGCTCCATGTCTCACATCCAGGTCATGCTGATGCAAGAGGTGGGTTCCCATGGTCTTGGGAAGGTCTGCCTCTGTGGCTTTGCAGGGTACCTCCCTCCCAGCTGCTTTCATGGGCTCTGTGGGAGCTCTGACCCCACATTTCTCTTCCACACTGCCCTAGCAGATGTTTTCCATGAAAGCCCAACCTCTGTAGCAACCTTCTGCCTGGGCATCCAGGAATTTCCATACATCCTATGAAATCTAGGTGGAGGTTCCCAAACCTCAATTCTTTTTTCTTTATTATTATTATTATTATTATTATTATTATTATACTTTAAGTTTTAGGGTACATGTGCACAATGTGCAGGTTTGTTACATATGTATACATGTGCCATGTTGGTGTGCTGCACCCATTAACTCGTCATTTAGCATTAGGTATATCTCCTAATGCTATCCCACCCCCCTCCCCCCACCCCACAAGAGTCCCCAGTGTGTGTTGTTCTCCTTCCTGTGTCCATGTGTTCTCATTGTTCAATTCCCACCTATGAGTGAGAACATGCGGTGTTTGGTTTTTTTGTCCTTGCGATAGTTTGCTGAGAATGATGGTTTCCAGTTTCATCCATGTCCCTACAAAGGACATGAACTCATCGTTTTTTATGGCTGCATAGTATTCCATGGTGTATATGTGCCACATTATCTTAATCCAGTCTGTCATTGTTGGACATTTAGGTTGGTTCCAAGTCTTTGCTATTGTGAATAGTGCCGCTATAAACATACATGTGCATGTGTCTTTATAGCAGCATGATTTATAATCCTTTGGGTATATACCCAGTAATGGGATGGCTGGGTCAAATGGTATTTCTACTTCTAGATCGCTGAGGAATCGCCACACTGACTTCCACTATGGTTGAACTAGTTTACAGTCCCACCAACAGTGTAAAAGTGTTCCTATTTCTCCACATCCTCTCTGGCACCTGTTGTTTCCTGACTTTTTAATGATTGCCATTCTAACTGGTGTGAGATGGTATCTCATTGTGGTTTTGATTTGCATTTCTCTGATGGCCAGTGATGATGAGCATTTTTTCCTGTGTTTTTTGGCTGCATAAATGTCTTCTTTTGAGAAGTGTCCGTTCATATCCTTCACCCACTTTTTGATGGGGTTGTTTGTTTTTTTCTTGTAAATGTGTTTGAGTTCATTGTAGATTCTGGATATTAGCCCTTTGTCAGATAAGTAGGTTGCAAAACTTTTCTCCAATTCTGTAGGTTGCCTGTTCACTCTGATGAGAGTTTATTTTGCTGTGCAGAAGCTCTTGAGTTTAATTAGATCCCATTTGTCAATTTTGGCTTTTGTTGCCATTGCTTTTGGTGTTTTAGACATGAAGTCCTTGCCCATGCCTATGTCCTGAATGGTATTGCCTAGGTTTTCTTCTAGGGTTTTTATGGTTTTAGGTCTAACATATAAGTCTTTAATCCATCTTCAATTAATTTTTGTGTAAGGCGTAAGGAAGGGATACAGTTTCAGCTTTCTACATATGGCTAGCCAGTTTTCCCAGCACCATTTATTAACTAGGGAATCCTTTCCCCATTGCTTGTTTTTGTCAGGTTTGTCAAAGATCAGGTACTTGTAGATGTGTTCCATTATTTCTGAGGCCTCTGTTCTGTTCCATTGGTCTATATCTCTGTTTTGGTACCAGTACCATGCTGTTTTGGTTACTATAGCCTTGTAGTATAGTTTGAATTCAGGTAGCGTGATGCCTCCAGCTTTGTTCTTTTGGCTTAGAGAAGCAAGAGCAAACACATTCAAAAGCTAGCAGAAGGCAAGAAATAACTAAGATCAGAGAAGAACTGAAGGAAATAGAGACACAAAAAACCCTTCAAAAAATCAATGAATCCAGGAGCTGGTTCTTTGAAAAGATCAACAAAATTGATAGACAGCTAGCAAGACTAATAAAGAAGAAAATAGAGAAGAATCTAATATACGCAATAAAAAATGACAAAGGGGACATCACCACCGATCCCCCAGAAATACAAACTAACATCAGAGAATACTATAAACATCTCTACAAAAATAAACTAGAAAATCTAGAATAAATGGATAAATTCCTCGACACATACACCCTCCCAAGACTAAACCAGGAAGAAGTTGAATCTCTGAATAGACCAATAACAGGCTCTGAAATTGAGGCAATAATTAATAGCTTACCAACCAAAAAAAGTCCAGGACCAGATGGATTCATAGCTGAATTCTACCAGAGGTACAAAGAGGAGCTGGTACCATTCCTTCTGAAACTATTCCAATCAATAGAAAAAGAGGGAATCCTCCCTAACTCATTTTATGAGGCCAGCATCATCCTGATACCAAAGCCGGGCAGAGACACAACCAAAAAAGAGAATTTTAGACCAATATCCTTGATGAACATTGATGCAAAAATCCTCAATAAAATACTGGCAAACCGAATCCAGCAGCACATCAAACAGCTTATCCACCATGATCAAGTGGGCTTCATCCCTGGGATGGAAGGCTGGTTCAACATATGCAAATCAATAAATGTATCCAGCATATAAACAGAACCAAAGACAAAAACTACATGATTATCTCAATAGATGCAGAAAAGACCTTTGACAAAATTCAACAACGCTTCATGCTAAAAACTCTCAATAAATTAGGTATTGATGGGACGTATCTGAAAATAGTAAGAGCTATCTATGACAAACCCACAGCCAATATCATGCTGAATGTACAAAAACTGGAAGCATTCCCTTTGAAAACTGGCACAAGATAGGGATGCCCTCTCTCACCACTGCTATTCAACATAGTGTTGGAAGTTCTGGCCAGGGCAATCAGGCAGGAGAAGGAAATAAAGGGTATTCAATTAGGAAAAGAGGAAGTCAAATTGTCCCTGTTTGCAGATGACATGATTGTATATCTAGAAAACCCCATCGTCTCAGCCCAAAATCTCCTTAAGCTGATAAGCAACTTCAGCAAAGTCTCAGGATACAAAATCAATGTGCAAAAATCACAAGCATTCTTATACACCAATAACAGACAAACAGAGAGCCAAATCATGAGTGAACTCCCATTCACAATTGCTTCAAAGAGAATAAAATTCCTAGGAATCCAACTTACAAGGGATGTGAAGGGGACCTCTTCAAGGAGAACTACAAACCACTGCTCAATGAAATAAAAGAGGACACAAACAAATGGAAGAACATTCCATGCTCATGGGTAGGAAGAATCAATATCGTGAAAATGGCCATACTGCCCAAGGTAATTTATAGATTCAATGCCATCCCCATCAAGCTACCAATGACTTTCTTCACAGAATTGGAAAAAACTACTTTAAAGTTCATATGGAACCGAAAACAAGCCTGCATTACCAAGTCAATCCTAAGCCAAAAGAACAAACCTCAATTCTTGATTTCTGTGTACCTGTAGGCTCAACACCACATGGAAGCTACCAAGGCTTGGAGCTTCCACCCTCTGAAGCAACAGCTCGAGCTGTACCTTGGCCCTTTTTAGTCATGGCTGGAGTGACTAGGATGCAGGACACTAAGTCCCTAGACTGCACACAGCAGAGGGACCCCAGGATCAGACCAGGGAAACATTTTTCCTGCTAAGCCTCTGGATGTATGATGGGAGGGGCTGAAGCAAAGGCCTCTGACATGCCCTGGAAACATTTTCCCCATTGTTGTGGTGATTAACATTCAGCTCCTCATTACTTACACAAATTTCTGCAGCCAGCTTGAATTTCTCCTAAGAAAATGGGATTTTCTTTTCTATTACATTGTTAGTCTGCAAATTTTCCAAACTTTTAGGCTCAGTTTCCCTTGTAAAACTGAATGCCTTTAACAGCACCCAAGTCAGATTTTGAATACACTTTGCTGCTTAGAAATTTCTTCCACCAGATATTCTAAATCATCTCTGTGAAGTTCAAAGTTCCACAAATCTCTAGGGCGGGGGCAAAATGCTGCTAGTCTCTTTGCTGAAACATAACAACAGTCAACTTTGTTCCATTTCCCAACAAGTTCCTAATCTCCATCTGAGACCACCTCAGCCTGGATTTCATTGTCCATGCCATTATAAAAGTCATTCAACAAGTCTCTAGGGACTTCCAAACTTTCCCACATTTTCCTGTTGTCTTCTGAGCTCTCCAAACTATTCCAACCTCTGCCTGTTACCCAGTTCCATTGCTGCTTCCACATTTTTGAGTATCTTTTCAGCTCCTCTACTGGTACCAATTTACTGAATTAGTCCATTTTCATGCTGTGATAAAGACATACTTGAGACTGGGAAATTTACAAAAGAAAGAGATTTAATGGACTTACAGTTCCATGTCATTGGGGAGGCCTCACAATCATGGCAGAAGGCAAGGAGGAGCAGGTCACATTTTACATGGATCACAGCAGGCAAAGAGAGAGCTTGTGCAGGGAAACCCCTTTTTAAAACCACCAGATCTCATGAGACTTATTCACTATAATGAGAACAGCACCGGAAAGACCTGCCCCCATGATTCAATTACCTCTCATAGGGTCCTTCCCACAACATGTGGGAATTCAAGATGAGATTTGGGCGGGGACGCAGACAAATCCTATCATACTTTAAATGATGGAAAAAAAGAGCCTGATGCAAGATCGCAAGCTCTTTGTTACTCATCGATCTTGGGGCTTAACCTAAGAATGAAGAAAAAGATGCAATAAACTAAGTTAAGTCTCTCCAAAATTTATGTGTTGATGTCTTAACTCCCAGTGTGAAGGTATTTGAATACAGGGCACTTGTGAGATAATTAGAGTTACATTAGGTAATAAGGGTAGGGCCCTTGTGATAGAATTAGTGGCCTTATAAGAAAAGGAAGATAGTTCTCTTTCTTCTCTTTCTCATCCTCTGTCTTTCTCATTCACCCACTAGACTTTGCCAAGTGTACACAGTGAAGAAAGCCCATGTGAGGACATAGTGAGAAAACAGCTACCCACATACAAGCCAGGAATAGAGTTCTCATCAGGAACTGAATTGGCCAGCACCTTGATCTTGTATTTCCAGCCTCCAAAACTTTGAGAAAAAAAGTTCTGTTGTTTAAGCTACCTAGTCTATGATACTTTGTTATGGTATCTTGAAGTAACTAAAACAAAAGGGTAATAATGGAAATGGTCAGATAGGTTTGGTGGAATCCTAGCATGTGGTGTTTTATTAGTTTTTGATTCTCAGGAAATGGCTTGAGAAAACTAAAAGTTTCCTAGAGAAGCCTTAAGGTTATGACATAGCCAGGTTAACAGTACCATATTATGCATGTGGCATAGTAGCTGATGAAGGAGTCTCTGTAGATAGGCCTAAGATAGCACCCATACATCTCCACATCATTTTTAGAATCCAGAAGTTTTCACCTCCCTATTGGAGGATGCATAAAGGTAAAAGGAGTGGTGGACATGATTACTCCTGGCTTTTGAAGAGAGGAGGCAACAGTTTTGGAACTTCCTGATCAGAGGTTATGGCAATCAAGACAAGAGTAGTAGATGTAAAATGAGCCTTTTAACATATGGGGACCTACTATACTTCAGAAGAGGCCCAAAGAAGGCAAGGCTATATCAGGCATGACTCAGTAATCATCAGGGTGGGGCACCAAGGGATAACGCTGAGTCAGCCAGAAAATATGTATAAATGATAAAACTTAACAAAGAGCCTGTGGATTAGATAAGAGTCTATCTTGCCATGAGGCAAGAGGATGAGTACATTTCTGCCTTCATTCTGGAATATTTGTGAGATATCAGAGAGAGGGGAAGACCATCTGAGAGATGATAATGGCTCTGCCTTGGGACCTTTAAATGCTGAATAGACTATGAAAACAAGAGAACTCTTCTGCCTGTGGTTGAAATAGGGGCATGAAAGCATGTCAGATAAGAAAAATAAGGTCACTTTATTTTTGCACATTGAATTCATAGTTGTCTTAGCTCAGGTTGCCATAGCAAAATAGCATAGTCTAGGTGGTTTAAACAATATAAATGTTATTTTTTCACAGTTCTGGTAACTGGGAGACAAGTGTCAAAGTTCCGAGGTTCCAGTGAGGACTCTTCCCAGCTTGCAGATGACTGCCTTCTTGCTATGTCCCACATGGCCTCACAGTGCTAAGTGCATGTACTTAGAGAGATAGAAAAAAATATCTGGTGTCTTTTCCGCTTCTTATAAAGATATCAGTTCTATTGAATTAGGACCCCGCAATTGTGGTTTCATTTAACCTTAATTACTTCTTTAGAGGTCCCATATCCAGTACAGTCACATCAGGGTTAGAGCTTCAACATAAGAATTTGGGGAATACAAAAATACTCATCACGTAACAATCGTATGTAAGTAACTATATTAATTTGGCTTCTCCTGAAAGCAGAGTGTGAGACTAGGACTTACACAATTTCCTTTAGAGACGAGGAATGAGACAGGAATTTTGTGAAATGAGCTTAGAAAACAGAAGTAAGAGTGGGAAGAGTGAAACAGGAAAAGTCAATAGAAGGTGCACTAGGATGCTGTTGGGCAAGAGACTTCTTTCAGCCAAGGTATCTAAGAACTTCACAAAATACTCCAGAATTTTCAATCTGAAAGATGAGAGATTGGAACACTTATCTACCCTTGCCCATCTCATTGTTTGAAGGCTCAACCTACAGAAGTTTGAAATGCCCTTGTGTAGTGGCCATGTAATCTTCCTCTAAGTAGAGAAGGTCTTAGTACAGAATGAGGAAAGACATACAATACAAACTTGGGGCCGGATACTGATCCCCAGAGCAGGTGAGCTGGAACTGCCACTAGCACTGCTGCTGGTGTCAGAGTTAAGCCAAAATATTGTGACAAGCACTAGAGACATCTGTATCATATTGATCCTTGCTAAATGAAAGTAAGAAGTAAATTGGCTTATACTAAGCTCCATATTAATTCCATGTAATGGGTACAATTATAATTAAAAATCATATTGTCTTTCAAAATTGGGGGAATGGTTTTAGTGTGGTGTAAGAGTGGCAGTGTATAGAAAATAGAAAGAATGGATGTGGATTTCAGTTACCTATTACTGCTTGAAGGCTTGAAGCAATATTTAATTTTTATTTCTCATGATTCTGTGGTACTGAACTCTTCTGCCGCTCTTGATTTTGGCTGGGGCTGCAGTCTTCTGAGGCCTCATGGGCTTGCAATGACCCAACATGGTTCCCCCACCTGGCTGGCAGTTGATGCTGGCTGTCAGTTCTTCCAACAGTTGGATGGAGCTGTTTACTAGAGCACATATGCATAGCCCCTCTCCGTGGCTTGGGCTTCACATTGTATGACATCTGGGTTTAAAGAAGTATGCTAAAAAGGAAGAAGCTAAATCTGCCAGATTTTCATAATGCTTACAAGCAGAACGTTAGTTCCTTTGCCATGTACTGTTCAAAAAAGTCAAAGGAAGACCACCTGGATGCAGTGAGAAAGACATACATTTTACGTTTTGATGGAGGAGCAGCACACATGCACAGGAAATAATGTAATTATTTGCAGCCATCTTTCTGTTTTAGTTACCACAGTAGAAAAACAGGATATGTGGATATTTCATGAGAATTAATTAATGAGCAATTCCTCTCAAGTTCCAATGATTTGGTTAATATTGTGCTTGATCATCTATTCATAGGGGCAGTTTTGGAGGAATGACAGCCTTTTCTACACTCAGTAAGGGTGATGAGGGAGTACCCCAAAAGAATTGGGATTGAAACTTACATTAGAGTCCCCGGCATGATTTTTAAACAATGCAGATTCTTGGATGGAAGATGCTTAGTGAATCATGGCCTTTAGAATTGTCCAAGATATTGGTGTTTTTAATAATCCACACTAGATATCTATGATAAGAATATCCAGCAAGTGGAATTCTATGTCTTCAGTCTAGGGCAAAAAATAACCCTGGGGAATAACAGCTGCTTTGTAAGTTAAAAGCTCGGGTAGACATTTCAGATAGCATTATTGAATAGCATGTGTGAAATTTTGGAGTTAGAGAGCAGTGATCTTGGAATCAGTCCAGAGAGCAAACAGAAGGAAAAAAAGATATGATAAGTTTAGATTAACTAATCCGGAGTCTAGAAAGGGACAGAACTGTCAAATATTTGAATATCACACTAAAGAGTGAGCTTCATCCTGAAATTAAATGGGAATCACTGTAAGTTTGTAGCAGGCATTGCCATAATTAGATACATGATTTAGAAAAGTTTATATTGTCTACAGTGTAGGCAATGAATCAGAGAATAAGAGACATAGAGACCTGCTAAGAAGGCATAGTAGCAAAGAATGTGAGAATGGATAATGGTCTAAACTAAGTCAGTGACCCACATGAATAAAGGTAATTAAGCTATTGGTGTTGCTTAAGTGGGAATTCCTTGTACAACGATTTGCACTTCGATTAATTGTTCTACAAGGACACCCGTCCAATACAGAAACACAGGTGAATATACATAATGCCTTGTTCATCTACAATCTTTTAAAAAATATTCTCTGTGTTTCTAGGTTTCATGGAAAACTATAGAATTAGGTATAAAAGCATCAGACACATTTTTTTTTTTTTAAAGAAGACTTGGCTATTTTTCTTTCTGTTGCATTTCCAAAAGCACATCAGTTGTCAATGTTCTGGGAAGGATACAAAGCCTATCTTTTCAGCTGATTTTATGGATAAGTAAAGCCACACCCCATTTGTTTCACTTTGTTTTTCCTATTCCCTTTATTGAACTTTACGTGGTGTAACCATAAAGTAATGGTTTTCTTATGTGCTCGTAAACTAACTCTGAAGGCAATTCCAAAAGAGATTCAACACAGTTAAGAGCTATGGCAGCACTGCTAAAATGGAGTAGAGGCTCCTCAGGTGATTGCTTTGAAGGGGGCAACAGTCATTAAAATGTATTTCTCTGGTATGTTGGTTTTAAAAGCACGCTTTCCTTTATCTTGACCTTCATATACCCACTGATTTTCTAGGAATTCCATGAGGATTTATTAAGTAATTTTTGGTTATACCTTATTTTAAAGGAAAAAGAATTATATCAAGGAACCTGTTTCTTCCCTTTCAGCAAAAGACAAATAGGTTTCTGTCTGCAGGGCTTTTGACAACTTCCATATCCCTGATGGACACACAGCAGGCTTGTGGCTCATTTGCACACCCAAGAGAAAAGAATGCAGGGGAACTAACCACACTGAGCCTAGAACTGCTAAGGGCTAAAAGCAGGATCCGAGCAAATCTTTGGAACAGTCTAAGAAACATGAAATATATGCTGACTCCAAATGTGTATTTCCGTTCTTTAAAAATGAGGCAGCCCTGATACCTTGAAGAAGAAAGTTAAGAAAAATCAGATATTTTTATTGAATTGCAGAGGGACGATCCACAGAGGTAGTAAATCTATGCCTAACAACTCTAAGCCTTTGCTTCCCTTTCCCATACAGACACATAACAATAAAAATGTTTATTCCTTTTCCTGGTCTGAGAAACCCCTGGTCACAATCTAAACTTTTTTTTTTTCTCCCACACATGCAAGAGAAGTTGCAAGCATTACCAACATCGTCATTTTATCTCCTTCCAAATGCCTTAAGCTTCCACTTTCATCAAGAAAGTCCTAGCTCTAAGCACAGGTAGTATCTCCCCAACCAAACTATAAGAAGCACAAGTGACTCTGGCATTAATAACAGTATGATGTCTAAATTATTCTCTCAAAAAGTACTGACTGCAAAAGTAATCAAGTCACAATCTTTATTTTTGCAAACTCCAATATAAGTTTCTGAATTTTACCACGCAATTCTCCTCCTAAGTCATTCACTTTTTTGGTAGGTGGAAGCACAATGCCTATTCCTTGTAAAGGTACTCTGTTTCTTCTGGAGTCTTGGTATCCACTAGAACTAGTGTATACACACTCTTATGACAGTTTTATGTGCCTAAAAGCATGCAGCCAGCCATACCCCTTTTCAATGCTCAAGGGAGAATTGAGCTTGGCACTAGAAAGTTATTGATAGTAATTATAATGAATTATGTATAGACTGAGAGGAGTGCTGTCAAGAATCAGAATTTTTAAAAGCAAAGGCTGGTATATTTCAATGCATATGCATTGGGTGGGGGTAAGAAAGCGCAGAAGTATAAATTAACAATAGATGGTTAAAAACTTGCCAGAAAATGAGCCTTTTGTTTGAAATATCTCTTTATCTTTTTACTTATATGATGAAACGAGATATTCTATGCTGGGAAGATGTAAGAAAGTGACCATAAGCAGCACTAATAATCTGTTCATAATGGAGTAATGTAAATATTGCACCTCTTCAGTATGCATTCTCATTTTTATAAGTCTATATTTATTTCTTAACATAAAAACTATTTTTTGTCTACTTTACAAGTTTTAGCTGAGATCCCTAAAGAGCATAAAATATAAACACAACACAGACACATACACCTATATATACTTCCCATTACTCTCATTTCTCTGATAGCAAATCTACGGCAGAGTGATAATAAGGAGTACTTTGAAATGCAAGCACTACATAAGTGCAAAGTAGAATTTTTTTTCAAGAGTGGGAGAAGTCATATTAAAAATCAGGAAGCCTGTAAGATAAGCAAGAAAGATAATTCTAAGGCATATTCAGAGAACAAAGCACACCAGTTTGGATGTTTTCAAAACGGCAATGCCTCTATTAAAAGAGGTGAAGTGTTTTGAGGAAATACTTTCTTATCAAAAAATTCATTACTACAGAAGTCAGCATAGAAATATGTTCCCTGTCTGAATTTCTCTTTCCCTATCTTATACTGGGGATAAGCTAAAGCTACTCAGAGAGTCTAATATTCTCCAGTGAGGTTCTGCCAGACAGAGTGTTTTAGCACACCTTAGAGAGGGCGTATAGACAGTGTTTAAGAGCTTGGACTCTGATGTGGACTGCCTGGGTTTGAATTTCCCTCTGGCACTTACTAGTCCTAAGACAAAGTTAAGTTAGTTAAACTTTCTGTGCTTCAGTTTTCTCAACCAAGGGTAACATCCACTTTGAAGGTTATTATAATGAATAAAAGACTTAATACATGTGAAGTATTCAAAACCATAACACTTAAAGTATAGACATACATATACACATATTACTAAACACACATTTACATATATACACACATGCATGTGTGCATGTGAGCTCTGTGAGGCCACTACTACAGAAGCCTCTGTGCCTATAGAAGGCATTTTACAAATCAGAGACTTGAAAAAGTGGCCCAGTGAAGGAATAAAATTTCTTGAGAAAGAATATCTGGAAAATATAAAATACATTGAAGTTAGTACTATTTCCGCATGTTTCCTCTTAGTTACTCTTGTTCCAGTTCAGTGCTAAGGAGAGCCAAACTTTGTCATTATCCCAGGCTGAGTTTGTTCAAAGAAGCTTTGTTCCCTAGGATTTTCTACCCTAGGAATCCCTGTACCTAGGTAACTGGGAAAGTATAGGCTGCATTTCAGATGATAGACTGAATTTTGCCTTCTTATATGTCACTTTCAGAATCTTTAAGACATTCAGGGATAAAGATGATTATATTTTATCAGACAAATATTGATCATTTTCTTGTATTTATAGATTTTTTATGGAAACCAATATCGTTACTCTCCAGTCACAATTTTATTTTCAGATGTTCAACAACCACTTATTGAGGACCAATTAAAGTGTAATCACTAATAGGTTCTGGGAGTACATAGATGAAATACTTGCTCTCTACCCTCTCGGAGATGTAAATATAGTAATAATATTGTACAGTGATTCCTGAAGTGTGCTACAGTGATCCTCAGAATACCAATCCATAATGGCTGAAAAATAAAAATCACATCTTCACAACTTCAAATTCAGTTAACATATTATAACTTATCCAAGTAGAATATTGATCAACTGTATACTTTTTAAACAGAAGTGATTCTTAATAATTGACATTATAGAATATATGATACTAATCAAAGTACTGATGGTAAAATAAATTGTTTAGAATATTCACTACCGTTTATTCATGGAAGTTAACAATTATTAATTAATTTATATTTTAGTCTCCTAAAATTTAATTCCATTCAATAAATAGCAACTTATCTTACATACTTAAAGATTTCCTTTTCAAAAGACCATGATTACAAATAATATCTTCACTCCCTCCCTATACAGTTCTAGATAGGAAGAAAATATTTGATCCTGAGATGTTTCCAATTTATATTAGTTTATATGTTACACAATCTTTTATTTTATAATTTTTTTAATATTTGTATTAGGATTCTCCATAGAAACAGAACCACTGGGATATTTATATACAGGAATATGTAAGAGGATATTTATTATGAAAATTGGCTTTTATGATGATTGAGGCCAAAAGGTCTCAAAATATGCTGTCTGCAAGCTGGGGAACCAAAGGCCTGAGGAACAATGGTGAGGACCATTGGTGTAAGTCCTGGTATCCTAAGGCCAGAAAACCAAGATCTCTGATGTCTAAGGCCAGGAGAAGAATGATGTCTGCATGAAAGAGAGTGAATTCATCCTTCCTTTACCATTTTTGCTCTGTCTGGGCTTTCAACGGATTGGATGATGTGCACTCAAATTGGTGAATGCAGATCTTTATTCAGTCTACTGATTGAAATGCTAGTCTCTTTCAAAAACACCCTGACAGACACACCCAGAAGTGTTGTATTACCAACTTTCTGGTCATCCTTGTACCCAGTCAAGTTAACACACAAAATTAACCATCACAAGTTTATTTTAATAAATCATATTTACTTTTTGAAAAGCTGCTTTATGAATTTGGTACAAAATTGAAAATACATAAAATGGCAATTACTAAGTCTCTAGCTTTCCTGCCTGCATAACTCAGTGAAGGTTTGTGGAAAGACTTTTTGTTCATCCTTTTAGAAATAGTCTGTGAATTTAAATACATACATGCACACAACATTTTTAAACATAATTCACGATATAGTATACATATGGTTCTGTACCTTGCTTTGTCACTGAATATAATTTGGAAATCTGTCCATAAGTTAGAGTAAGTTAGAGGTGTCTCATTCATTTTAAAGTTTGCACAATGCAGAGGGCACACCTTAGGTGATTCGTCAGTAAAAATTATTTCTTCCTGTAATCCACTCTGCTCGACTCTATGCAGAACTTGCTTCTAACCAGTAGAATGTGACCTTGACTAGGTTAGATAATACAGCTAAGGTGCTGGCATGCCACGTCCATGATTACTTTTTTTAATGAAGACTCTGTCTTGGCAGACTGGAGAAAGAGAGAGCTCCCATTATGACTTTGAAGAACTATACTGTAATGTCCTGCAAGGGCTTATGAATGGAGCTTATGCTAAGGAACTATAAGCATCCTAGAAGCAGAGGAAGGCCCTGATTAACAAATAGCTAGAAAAAAATGACCTTAGCCATATAGCTTCCAGAAATTACCTTTAGCAATAACCCAAATGAGGTTGGAAGCAGAGTTTTCCCAGTGAAAGCTCCAGATAAGAACACAGCCTGGCCAACACTTTGATGGCAGCCTTGTGAGACCCTGAACAGAGAATGCAGTAAAGTTATGCCTGGACTCCTGATACATGGAAATTGTGAGATAATAAATGTGCATTGTATTAAGCCACTAAGTTGGCTTACATTATTTTACACAGCAATGGAAAATTAATGCATTTGATGTAGTTCCATATGAAGAAGACTTTATTAGTTTTTGTTTATTTATTTATTTTGAAATTTGAGGGCAGACAAAAAAGTTGAATTAATAAGACTCACTGTTTTGTGAAATGCTATTATCATTAGTCTAAGACTGCAATGATCCGAATGTTGATTTACCCCAAAATGTAGATGTTCGAGCTGAATAAAGTGATAGTGTTAAGCATGTACCCTAAAACTTAAAGTGTAATAATAATAAATTAAAAAAAAAGAGGTGGGGCTTTTAAGGTAATTAGGTCATGAGGGTTCCTCTGTTATGAATAAGGTTAGTATCCTTATAAAAGAGGCTTGTGGGAGCCTGTTGTCCCTTTTGCCATGTGGGAACACATAGAAGGTGCTATCTATGAAGCAGATAGAGCCTTTCCCTGACACTGAATCTGCTAGTGCCTTGGTCTTGGGTTTCCCAGCCTCCAGAACTCTAAGCAATACATTTTCATTGTATATAAATTGCCCACTCTAAGCTATTTTCTCATAGCAGCCACAGCAGACTAAGACAAAGGCCCTTTTATTAAACTGATTTGGTTAATTTCTTTTAACTATGGTCTTCACTCACATTCTCTTTCTATCAATAAGCAACCATTCAGATGAGTTTGATGTGTACCTATTTCATTAGATTATATTCTACAAATTATGCACATGTATTTGTAATTTGCCTAGAAATTATTGAGGTATAGATCTGACTTTTTTCTTCTCATACAGTTCTAAATTTTTATGATGGATTCATGTTGCTGTATTAGCTTCTGTTTAGTTGTTTCTAATATCTAATAGAATTCCATGATTTGTTTATACCACATTCTTCTTTTGTCTTTCCCCAGTGTTGGATACCTAGAGTGTTTCTTGCTTCTCATTACCACAAACTTTCTTATAGATGAAAGATTATGCTCTTGTCTATGAATTTCTCTAGGACATATGCCCAGGAATAAGACTGCAGGATCATAAGATCTTTGGATATTTGATATATCTAGTCTTTACAGATTGACCATCAGAATGAGAATGGCAGCCACACTATGATATATATACCTACCAGCAATGCAAAAATATTCCTGTTTCCCTAACATCCTGTCATAATCCATCAAAGTTTTAACAACCTAGTAGGTACAGAATGGAATCTCACTGTTTTTATGAGTTTCATTTCCTTGATTACTGATGACATTAAGCACAAGTTTACATTCTTGTTAAGCATTTGCATTTTGCCTGTCCCTATTGTCTAATATCTGTTTTTTTTTCTCTCGATGCATATAAATTCTATATGTATATTCTAGATATTTGTGGAGGAAAAGTGTGATGAGGTTCTTAACTTACCATAGGCCAGATAGAAAAGTTAATTTTGGAAAAATTTTCATGAAGTTGGGAGACTGGCATGTGTTGGTAAACAATTGATACCGCCCCACTGAATGATTTGCCTGTCTATATACCCATACCACATTGTCTGTAAGAATAAATATCTTTATTTGTCTTCATGTTTGTCTTAGCTACTGAGAATTTTCTGATTTTACTGAATTCAACTTGTGAATTTTGAAACACTCTCACAAAAAATATATCAAAATATTTTAGGATTAATTGAATGTGTAGATTAATTGGGGAGAATTGGTACTTTACAAATATATTAATAAGGTGCGTTTTGTATTTATTTAGAACCACTTTAGTTTCTATTAGTGATATTTTGCTATTTTAGTGAAGAAGACTTATGCATTACTGATGGATTTATTCCTTGGTATTTCATATTAAATTGATACTATTGTTTTTTCTTTTTCTTTCTGTTTTTTGAGATAGGGTCTCACTGTCACCCAGACTGGAGTGCAGTGGTGAGATTACAGCTTGCTGCTACCTCAGTCTCCGAGGACTGAATGATCCTCTCACCTCAGCCTTCCTAGTATCTGGAGTTACAGACATGTGCCAACACATGGCGCTAATTTTTTTTTTTTTTTTTTTTTTTTTTTGCAGTGGAGCAAGGTAGAGACAGGATCTCACTATGTTTTCTAGGCTGGTCTTGAGTTTTTTAGCTTAGGTGGTTCTCCTACCTCAGCCTCCCAAAATGCTGGGATTACAGGCGTGAGCCACCATGTTCAGCCTAAATTGATACTATTTTAAGTCACATTTTTTTTTCTTAAATTTATGTTCTAATTGTTAATATATAGAAATATATTAATTTATCTATATTTACATGATATCTAGTAATCCTGCTAGGTTCAGTTATTATTTCTAATGTTTTATAAGTTCTTTGGCATTTCCTAAATATATAATCATGTCATCTACAAAAATTTAAATTTTGTTTTTAAATTTTATACTTTTACTTCTTTTTATTACCTTATTGTTCTGCCTATGATTGTCAGTAAAATTTTGAATAAAAAATCTACAGTGGTTATTTTTGCCTATTCCTTGTTTTAAAGAGAAAATATTTAAAATTTCACCTATGAATATGATCTTAGATTTTTTTTAAGAAAATAAAGTTCTCTTCAACTTTTAACTTGTGGAGTTTTTTAAAAGCATAAATGAGTGTGTTTATTTTTATTAAGATCTATTTCCTACATTTAGTGAAATGATCATTTGTTATGCTCTTTATTCTGTTGATATTGTGAATTGTACATACTAATTTTGAACATTAAACAAAATTTTCAATCCTTGAATAAACTTTGTATAGTTAGGATGAATTATTCTTTTTTATATATTGCTATATTCAATTTTTGAATAATATGCTTAAAACTTTTTTGTATATGTTCATGAGATATATTGGTTTGTGAGATCTCTTTGTTCTTATCAGTGTTTAGTGTCAAGCATATGCCAGACTCATAAAACTAGTTGGAAATTATTCCTTTCTCTTCTATTCCCTTAAATAAGTCATTAAGACTGGTATAATTTTCCTTTTTTAAATGTTTGAAATAACTTATCAGTGATACCATATGGGCCTTAAAGTTTTCTTTGCATAAATACTTTTACCCACACAATTCAATTACTTTACTAGATATAGGAGAACTCAGAATTTCCATTTCTTATGGCCAAATGTGGAAGTTTGTATTTTTCAGGGAATTTGTCCATTTTGTTTAGGTTGTCAGATTTATTAGAATACTAGTGTCCAAGACATCATCATATTAACTTTTTAGTATATTGCAGGATTTGTGGTAATATCCCTTATCATACATGATATTGGTTAGCCAATAACCAGATATGTCAAAATGTAAGCATTCATTAAATAAATAGTTATTAAATACCTAATATATAGACCTAGCACTATTATAAATATTGAGAATACATCAGCCAGCAAACCAGACAAAAATCTCTGCCCACATGGCATTTGTATTCTAAGGGGCTTACATTAAAATCTAAATTTATATTTGCTTCATTTACTTAACTCCAAAGTTAAGTAAACTTAACTTTTTACTTTGACATTTAACAATATCTAATTTATCCTTCTGTAGGAAAAGGTATCAGATTAATATTAATCAAGACCAGTTTTTTTTCCATTCATGATCATAGTCATAGAGAGTAGAAGGATGGTTACCAGAAGCTGAGAAGTGTAGTGGGGGGTTGGGAGGGAGGTGGAGTTGGTTAATGGGCACAAAAAAATAGAAAGAATGAATAAGAGCTACTATTTGATAGCACAATAGGGTGACTATGGTCAATAATGACTGTATATTTTTAAATAATTTAAGGACTGTAATTGGATTGTTTGTAACTCAAGAGATAAATCCAGTTTTTGATCTCTCTTTGGTAAATACTCTCATTCAGGATACATTCGTTGTGATTAGTTGCTGTCCAGCTAAAAGCCTTCTAACAACATTTAAGTAGAGTGCTGTTCGCAGTTTAAGAGAATCACCTAGATTAGAGCAGGGTTTGGTAGGCCTTCTCTCTCTCTGAAGCTCATTTAGCTGGGCCTGCCCAAAGTGATAAAAGAGGATGTATAATAATCAGCTGATAGAGCTGCCTAAATGCTGTGAAAACAGGAATAAAGGATATCGTTTAGTCACCAGAGCATGCTTCTTGCCTGACTTTGACATTATCTCAAGTCTTCTTGGTCCATGTAATATACGTGATACCAAATAGTTATTCTTAATGTAGGCAATTCATTGTCTATACTTCCTTGCCTCTCCTCTAGTTTCAAAGAAGGGCCAGCATATATACTGTCAGCTCCTACCAGCAGTTGGCTGTGCTGCATCTTTTGTGTGTCGTTCAATTTGGGTAAATTTAGTGTTGTAGTTCTACCAGTGTTTTTCTCTCTGTGTCTAATAAACTCTACAGCTTCTGCATTATGTAATGTAAACTTCTAGAACTTCTTTCTATTGCTTGCCCTACGCCCCAGGATACTGGGTGAGGCTTCTACACTACCCTCTCCACACTGTACTTAAGCACTTCTCGACAGACACATTTTTATACTCTGGCCACTCAGGAATTCCACGCAATAAATGTTCTCAGTCACTAAGAAAACTTCTACACTTCAAAGAATATTCCTTAGGACCTTCATCTTTATTGGGGAAAATATTTATCAAATACCTTCTCCACAAATCAGTTATGGGGGAGAGGAAAATGTTTCTACATTTAATCTTGGAAAAAGTCTTCATTCCTAGAAGTTTTCTTTCTTTCACATAGTTCACTTTGTATATGTGATACAAATTCATTTCATTTATTCAATAGATTATGTCCTTGAGCAGACTAGTTTAATAGTGCTTAATTTTGTGAGTAACTGATAGTACCTCCTTTTAAAAGTCAAGGTGCGGAATGGACTACAAGGACAAAGCAAAGGAACTCTCAGTTTGAGACCTTAAGTCATTGCTACAAGTACATGCTTTATATACCATTCCATTTCAAAGAGTTAAGAGTTAATATGATCAGATCATGTTCAAGCAATAAGTCAAAAACAGGGTTAAGGTTCAGGTTAGGAGGCAGAAAGCAGTAAGAGAGCAAGGTTTGTGAGAAGGAGAGTTCTCCAGAGTCAAATACCTACTGTTCAGTGTTCAGCACCGGACTAGACTACAGGTCAACCTTCCTTGGAGAGGAAAGCAATCCTTATAAAACATGAAAGATTATTCCCTCAGTGGCTGAAGAATTTCAAGAAATGTCTGGTTGGACCAAAGGTGGACATTGGAAAAATGAGAACTACAATACAAACACCACACAAAAAGAGGAGAGAAAAGTCAGGGTCAAAAAAGCACAAACTGAGTAGCTGGATGGAAATATTTTGCTTATATGATTTTTCTCTTTATATCTAGAAAGTGAACACAGTGTGATATAAGGGAAAGAGGATGGGATCTGGAATACAAGCTGTGAGATCAACTCATTGCTATCCTTAAAGAGACCATGATGCTTTGGGACATGTCATTTGATCTCTTATGTTTCTCAGAAGTAAAAATAGAAATAACTGAAGTACTTATTTTCAAGCACATGTAAGAAATAGAGTATCATTATTAATATAATTAATATAGTTTGTGCTATGTTCTTACAATGTTTAATTTAGATCATAAGTTAAAGATAATTGGCATGTGAATTTATTGCTATAGGGAAACAAAAGATTAACAAAACAGGTAGCATTGTTCCTAAGGCTGCAACCACATGAAAGGCATGACATGTCCATGGATAGTGACAGAGTCACCTGAATTAATGTCCATTTAACAAGGCTTTTTTTTTTTTTTTGAGACAAAAATCTCACTTTGTCACCCAGGCTGGAGTGCAGTGGTACGATCTGGGCTCACTGCAAGGTCTGCCTCCTGGGTTCATGCCATTCTCCTCAACAAGGCTCTTTTTAAGCTTCTATTCTGCAGACATCTTGATACCATTAAAGTAGTAATTATTTCATCAAATCAGTTCCTTCATTCAGTGATAATCTCATGTTTTTCTCAAACCATATGAGCTGCACATACAAAATACAGTGACCTTTGCTAGTATCTACCCTTCTCTGCATTGCGAAAATTTCTTTCTTCCATGAGTGAGTTTCCCCTCCCTATACAATTTTTGAAAATCCAAAGGAACACTTACATTTTCTACAAATAGATCTTTTTGATTGCTTTTGAATTCTGCAAGGTATTGTATCAATGGTTCTAGAAATAAAAAAGTTACCTGTAGTTTCATAAGTGACTTTTCAGGCAGCTCTGTCTTTGCTTGCTGATGTTTCAAGTGCGATCACTTATTGTCCTAAGTGCAAATAAGACCAGCCTGTATTGTTTTTTAAACTTACTGATTGACTTTAAGTAAAAAATTACAGCCCAGAAAAGCAATCTCAAATCTACTCTCAGGTAGGACCAAGATTAGAATCTATAGATCTCTCACCTCACTTTGGGCTCCAAACAAATACTATGCTGCAAATCTGTTAGCTTTCAGTCCAGAAGGAGAAACCTGTTTTGAACTGAAAATACGTTTTCAAGTATTTTGAAGAACAGTGAAATTGTTCTATAGAAGTATACATTTTGCCCTAAGATTAAGCAGAAAATCTGTATGTTTTCAGAGTAAGAACTCATTTATCTATTACATATTCAGAAATATTGAGGTCAAGTCTCACAACACCATGACACAATAACCATTTGTGAAGACCTACCATGAGGTTCTTTAGGGACTCAAGTAATACCCATTATTAGAGATTTAAAGCCACTCCTACAGCTCTTTGGGTGCTGACACTTTATTTAGACAGTGACACATAAGCATAGATGAGGGCAGAGTGACATGTGAACTCTAGGACAGAGACTGAAATCAAGGGCGGATGATATTCTGGAGAAACACAAACCATTCCTGGGAGTCTCAAGTATAAAGTATCCCACATACATATACACTATCGGGGAACCTGCCCCTGATAGTCAGGTAGGTTCTTTTCTGTTTTCCATAAGCATTGGCTGGGTTGAGAAATAAAGGGACAGAGTACAAAAGAGAGAAATTTTAAAGCTGGGCATCTGTGGAAGACATCACATGTCGGTAGGTTCCATGATGCCCCACAAGCAGCAAAACCAGCAAGTTTTTATTAGGGATTTTCAAAAGGGAGGGAGCGTATGAATAGGGTGTGGGTCACAGAGATCATGTACTTCACAAGGTAATAGAATATCACAAGGCAAATGGAGGCAGGGCTAGATCACAGGACCACAGGACCGGGGTGAAATTAAAATTGCTAATGAAGTTTCAGTCACACATTGTCATCAATAACATCTTATCAGGAGACAGGGTTTGAGAGAAGACAACCAGTCTGACCAAAAATTTATTAGGCGGGAATTTCCTCGTCCTATTAAGTGTGGGAGCTCTATGGGAGACTGGGGCTTATTTCATCCCTACAGCTCGACCATAGAAGATGGCCACACCCAAGGGGGCCATTTTAGAGGCCTACCCTCAGGGGCACATTCTCTTTCTCAGGGATGTTCCTTGCTGAGAAAAAGAATTCAGCAATATTTCTCCCATTTGCTTTTGAAAGAAGAGAAATATGGCTCTGTTCTGCCTGGCTCACCAGCGGTCAGAGTTTGAGGTTATCTCTCTTGTTCCCCGAACATTGCTGTTATCCTGTTCTTTTTTCAAGGTGCCCAGATTTCATATTGTTCAAACACACATGCTGTACAATTTCTGCAGTTAATGCAATCAACACAGGGTCCTGAGGTGACATACATCCTCCTCAGCTTACAAAAATGATGGGATTAAGAGATTAAAGTAAAGACGGGCATAGGAAATCACAAGGGTATTGACTGGGGAAGTGATAAGTGTCCATGAAGTCTTCACAATTTATGTTTAGAGATTGCAGTAAAGACAGGCGTAAGAAATTATAAAAGTATTAATTTGGGGAACTAATCAATGTGCATGAAATCTTCACAATCCATGTTCTTCTGCCATGGCTTCAGCTAGTCCCTCCGTTTGGGGTCCCTGACTTCCTGCAACAATACACAATGGATTATTATTCAGCCATAAAAAAGAACAAGATCCTTTCACTTGCAACAACATGATTGGAACTGGAGATCACTATGTTAAGTGAAATAAGCTAGGTGCAGAAAGACAAGCAACACATGTTCTCACTTATCTGTGGGACCTAGAAGTCAGAACAATTGAACTCATGAACATAGAGAGTAGAAGGATGGTTACCAGAAACTGAGAAGGGTAGTAGGAGCCTGGAGGGGAGGTGGGGATGGTTAACAGATTTAAAAAAAGAAAGAATGAATGAGACCTCTTATTTGATAGTACAACAGGACAACTTAGTCAATAGTAACTTAATCCCACATTTCAAAGTAACCAAAAGAGTGTAATTGGATTGCTTGTAACACACAGGATAAATGCATGTGGGATGGATACTGCATTTTTCATAATATGATTATTTCACATTGCATGCCTGTATTGAAATATATTATTAACTCCATAAATAAATATACTTACTATTTACCCACAACAATATAAAAATTGAAAATAGCTAAATAAATAAATAATTCCAGAAAAAAGATGTTGCCTTTTATGGGTGTAAGATTATTTATGGCAAGGAGAGGAAGGTATCTCAAGCCAAGAGAATGTCCTGTGTAGAAGCCCAAAGTATTCCTTGTAATTTGTGATTTGAGGACAATGACAATTTGATGAAACCTTGAGTATGTGGAGAAAGTGGCAGGAAGATCATATTAGTGAAAGAGTAAATTCCACAATATTAGGGCCTAGAAAACCTGACAAGACCTAATGATAGGTGTTTATTTTCAAAATTATTTTTACAATATCTTTCTAGAAATAACAAGCCTTAACTGTTACAATGACCATCCAACCTGTCTTTCCTGAAGAATAACAATTTAATGCTAACATTTTTTTCCTAAGTACTTTTATGAGAACAGGGTGAAATATCACCAGGGATCTTTTTCAAATCTCTACCATACAAGATAATTTGACACATGCCACATTTTGGGAAGGATTAATTTTTTCTTTCATATCCCAGAGGGGAAAAAAGCTATTGAAAATATTATGACTAGCTTCATCCAAAATACTCTAGTTTGATTTTCATGCACCCACAGCTAAACCATAGACAGTGAATCATAAAATGCAGAATTAAGAAATTCAAATTCAATAAATATTTATTGAGCAAATTCTTTGGGCACAGTATTTTTCTAGAGACCTAGCATATAGGGAATAATAAGAAAAAGTCTGGACACCTTTTACATTTTAAATATTGCCTTTCACAACACCATGTAGTTTAAATGAAATTCTAGAATTCTTCCTTATATAGAATCACATAGTATTACTGAACATATTTATTAACATAAATAATGGCATATGTGAAGGCAAATATTTTTCAGAAATGTTTCTACAAATTTTATTTTCTATCATTGCATTGAAAGTATAATAATTACTCATAAATAATAAAATGCTGAAAATATGTAAAATAAGAGAAATGGAACGATAGAAGACATAAATACAAAAACAGATTTCATTTTACAAAATTTTAAAATTCTAAGACCACATACAAGTTATAAATTGTAAAGAAAATACATATCACAGAACTACATTGTAAAATGATGCAGTTACTTTGGAAAACTGTATGGTCACTCCTCAAAATACTAAACAAATAACTACCATATGATCTAGCAATTACCTTTTTATGTATACAATCAAAATAATGGAAAGCAAGGATTGAGATATTTATACACTTAGGGTTATAGCACCATTAATCACTATTTGACTTCATAACAGTCAAAAGGCGGAAAGGAACCCAAGTGTCCATCAAGAGATGAGTGAATAAACCTACCGCTGTGTGTGTGTGTGTGTGTGTGTGTATACATATATATATATATATATATAGCAGAATATTATTCAGCCTTAAAAATAAATGAAATCATTTAATGCATAATAAATCAGGAAGACATTAGACTAAGTGAAATAAGCTAGAGACAAAGAATAAGTATTGTATGACTTCATTTATATGAGACACATAGAGTAGTCCAATTCAAAAAGACAGAAAGTAGAATGATGGTTGCCAGGGGCCTCAGGGGAGAGAAGAAACAGAGAGTTATTTTAAAAGGGTACAGAGTTTCAGTTCCGCATGAAGGGAAAATTCTAGATGTTTTTAGTATTGATGGCTGCACAACAATGTGAGTGTAATTAACACCACTGAACTGTGCACCTAAACATGGTTAAGATCTTATGTATATTTTACCCCAAAGGTGGGCAAGTGTCTTTAATGTACATAGAGTGCCTACAGATTACTAACAAAAAAAGAACAAACAAGCCAATTTTTTTAAAATAGGAAAATTATGTAAATAGCTTACTCATGGAAGAATAAATATAACCGGACACTAAACATACAATATAAAGGTTAACCTCACTAATCATTTCAAATGGTAATTAATATGAAAAAAAAATTAATCAGTTTTTAAAATAAAGTTTGCATAAATTTTCAAAATATGAATACTTTTCTAGGCTGGTGAAGATGTGAGGACAGAGACATTTCTTTAAACATTAGGTGGGAACTCTATTCAAATTAAAAATGGGCAAAATTTGTGATGAAATGACCCTACTTATAGGAATCTGTCCTGCAATAATCAAACAATTACATTGCAAATATACAAGTCTTTTCACTACAGAATTATTGGTAACAACAAAACAAACAAGCAACAGAAAGGAAGCAACTTATATATCCAATATTAGAAGACCGATTAAGAAAATGGTTGTGTGTTCCCTTCTACACTGCTGGTGGGAATGTAAACTAGTACAGCCACTATGGAAAACAGTGTGGAGATTCCTTAAAGTACTAAAAGTAGAACTAGCATTTGATCCAGGAATCCCACTACTGGGTATCTACGCAGAGGAAAAGAAGTCATTATTCAAAAAAGATACTTTTGTACTCATGTTTATAGCAGCAGAATTGCAAAATCGCAGAACCAACCCAAATGCCTATCAATCAATGAGTGGATAAAGAAACTGTAGTGTATATATATATATATATATATATATATATATATATACACACACATATATAGATGTATATATATATGTATATACGTGTGTGTATATATATGTATATATATGTGTGTATATATATACACACACAAATATATAAACTCTGGATATATATATAGATTTATATTATATATATATATATATAATGGAATACTACTCAGCTATAAAAAGGAATGAATTAACAGCATTTGCAGTGACCTTGATGAGATTGGAGACTATTATTCTGAGTGAAGTAACTCAGGAATGGAAAACCAAACATTGTGTGTTCTCACTGATATGTGGGAGCTAAGCTATGGGGGCACAAAGGCATAAGAATGATACAATGGACTTTGGGGATTTGGGGGGAAGAGTAGAAGGGGGACAAGGGACTAAAATACTACAAGTATGGTGCCGTGTATACTCCTCAGCTGATGGGTGCACCAAAATCTCACAAATCACCACTAAAGAACTTACTCATGTAACCAAATACCACCTGTACCCCAATAACTTATGGAAAAAAGAAAATGATTGTGTGTTCCTATAATGATATACGAGATCGTCAGAAAAAAAAAGTACTATACCTTCCTTGTGTACTCACTAGAAAAAAAAGTCCATAAAAATAACTAGAAAATCTTTGTAAAGCCTAATTTCATTATAGTTATAAAAAAAATAACAGATGCTGGCGAGGTTGTGGAGAAAAATGAACACTTATACACTATTGGAGGCAGTGTAAATTAGTTCAACCATCATGGAAGATAGTGTGGCAATTCCTAAAAGACCTAAAGGCAGAAATACCATTCAACCCAGCAATCCCATTACTGAGTATATACCCAGAAGAATATAAATCATTTTATTATAAAGACATATGCACACATATGTACATTTCAACACTGCTAACAATAGCAACTACATGGAATCAACCTAAATGCTCATCAATGATAGACTGATAAAGAAAACTGGCATATATACACCATGGAATAGCATGCAGCCATAAAAAAGAATGAGATCATGTCCTTTGCATGGACATGGATGGAACTGGTGGTCATTATCCTTAGCAAACTAACACAGGAATGGAAAACCAAATACCACAGGTCCTCACTTATAGGTGGGAACTAAATTATGAGAACACATGGACACAAAAAGGGGAACAACACACACTGGTGTCTATTGGAGTGTGGAGGGTGAGAGGAGAAAGAGGATCAGGGAAAACTAACTACTGGATACTGAGCTTAATATCTGGGTGATGAAATAATCTGTACAACAAACCCCAATGAGCAAATTTATCTATGTAACAAACCTGCACATGTACCCCTAAACTTAAAATAAAAGTTAAAGCAAAAAGAATGTGTGTGTATATGTGCATGCATTTGTATATACAACATAAAGACAAAGGTGATTACAGGGATGGGAGATTAATTCCCACTTCAAATGTATCTCTATCAATGTATCAATTGGAACTTAGTTTCAGGGTTTATTGATGAATTTTTCTTTTTGTGTTGTTTAATTTATTTTAAATATTTTAAAATAGAAAAGTAGTTGGGAAGTTGCTCTGTATTTAAACACTCTGCCATATGTTATCTTTTCCTTCACTTTCATTTGAAAAATGACATTGCAGATTTTATAAATTTTTATTTTGATTTTCATTTAGATATTTATCTAACGCTTTTTTATTGCTTTAATTTTATTTTGAAATGAAACAAGGATGCAAATTTCTTTCTCTCTTTTTTTAAATCGAGGGTTGCTTTTAATATTTAAGATGAAGACTCCATTAAATTAGATAACTATATGATATGGTTTGAATGTGTCCCCTTCAAACTTTAGGTATTGCCAATGTGTTCATATTAAAGGATGCGGCATTTAGGCACTAATTTGGCAATGAAGGCTCATTCCTTGTGAATGGCATTAGGGGCCCTTTTAAAGCAGTGTGAGTAGGGAATCGGTCCTCTCTTGCCTTTCCACTTCCTGCCACAGCATTTCTCTCCTCCAGAGAATGCAGCCCTCAGCAGACACACCAGATGCCATTGTTTTGACCTTGGACTTCCAGCCTCCAGAACTGTGAGAAATAAATTTCTGCTATTTATAAATTACCCAGTTTATGGTACTCTGTTAACAGCAGCCCGAAACAGACCAAGACTCTGTTTCTCAAGTGTGTGAGGGAATTGCAGACCTAATTCTCATTAGGGTAGTAAATGACCTATATCCAATCACTTTTCTTGATTTAACTCTGGAATATGCTAATTTTAATGGTTGGGGTGCTGATGATAAATACAATTTCAAAATGACCAAATAAAGCATTGCAATCAGAAATGATAGCTAATTTACCTCTGAGACTATTGTGAGAATAGAATTTCTTATGCACTCTGCCTTGAGTGCTTCCTGAAATTATAGAATGTAATTATGTTTTAAAACTCTGATTTTTAAGCCACCTGCTGATTATTTATCTGAAGATAATACTATTAAAATTAGAACCAAATTTTCAAAATTATTTAAGCTTGCCTATATTCTTAATTAAATCACTCATTCTGATGATCAACTCAGTAAAACAAGAAACTGATTTGATTACTAAATCAAATTAACATTCTGACAGTTGCTCTCATCTGCTGACTTACCTTTCAGTTTAGTAATGTGTCACTTAGTAGCCTTAGACTTGCACCGTGGCCTGATTTTACGAATCCAGCTTTAAGTATTTCTGAACATATTCAGAATTTTTTAGCAGAAGTAGCAAAACACGGTTCAATGAAAAATGCTGTGTGTGGTGGCTTTGTAACACATAAATTGAGCCAGGCTGAACTACGTTTCTGAGAATTTCCTTTACTGTATTTTTCTAGTTAGGGTTGACCATCAAAGGGATTCCTGTGAGAGATTTAGAGGGCAGATGGGAAGCAGTGGCCATTTTGAGCTCACACACATTGTTGCTGACCTTTTGATTTATCTCCTTGGCCATGGCTGGCTGGCCACCTGCTTCACCTTTCTCTTCAGCTTTTTCAACTGTGGGGCCAGATGTGGGTGCACAGTTTAGTGATGAAGGACCTCAATTTCTGCCGGACACTGGCACCATCAAGGTCAGAAGCAACTAGTACTAACATGGTTTCATTCTGTTCTAGTGGACCTCACAGTGTGCTTGTGGGCTCCAGCTTTTCTTTTCTTGCTGTTCCCCAGTTTATCCATTTTCTCTTCTCCACACCTTCAAGCTCCACCATCAGACACTAAGGAAGAAGCTTAAATGCAATTGTGTCAAATACTTCTAACAAATAATAAATATATACATAAATTCATCACAGTGGTTCTGCTTCTCTGAATGAGCCCACTAAAATATGCTATTGTATAGACTGAAAAACTTTAATTTTCATTTTAATTTCTCACCCAGAAAAAAATATTTTAATATAGCCAATGAATTATTATGAATATTTAATTTTAAACCAGCTTAAAGTAATTAATATATCTTATTAGGTACTAAATGAATGTTGAGAACACACTAAGCATCACTAATTTGAAAATTTAAACTCCAAAATCCTCCACAATCCAAAACTTTTGAGCACTGACATGATGCCACAAGTGGAAAATTCCACACCTGATCTCATGTGATGGGTCATGGTCAGGAAGAAGGCACACAACACACAGTTGATTCAGCATTCTTGAGGTAAAAGTGATCCTCCCAACCCCCTTCAGCTGTGATATATGTTTTTCATGTATACCTGTATTCCCCCATGCAAGCATACCCACAAAGTGTATTAAAATAGCACGTGTGCAGGCCAGATGTGATAAAGCAGGTTCTACACAATGCTCTTCAAGAAGGTAAGACTCACACGTACTACTTGCTGTGTTTTATTTTTGCTTATTCTCTGCTTTTTACTGTAAAGATATTGTTGAAAATTTCAAAAAGGCCTGTCAATACCCCTATGAGTAACAGTGATAAAAGGACATATTTATATTTATCTATGGCATAGAAAGTCAACCTGTTGGAGAAAATGAACAACAGTGCAAGTGTGAAACATCTTACAGAAAAGTATGAAAAGTATGATGTTGGAATGACTATGATGTAGGACTAGGACCTGAAGCAACAGAAGGATAAACTGTTGAAGTTCCATGCTAAAGGTGACAAAAATAAGTTAATGAAAAATGGAAAAACACCACAAAAAACTAAAAATAAAGATCTCAGTTGTATATTGAAAGAGTGGATCCCTCAGTATTTCAGTGAACAGATGCCACCAAATGGTATGCCAATCGTGAACCAGGCAAAGATTGATGATTATCATCATGAACTAGAAATCAAAGGAAACTGTGAACATTCAACAGGGTAGTCACAGAAATTTAAGAAAATACACGGCACTAAATTTTTTAAAATTTGCAGTGATAAAATTTGTGATTATCATATGCTGATCACAAAGCAGCAGATAAATTAATGATGAGCTTGCCAAAAATGATTGCTTATTATTTTATCACTGATAAATTCTGATGCCAGAACATATCTATAACACAAATGAAACATCACTTTTTTTTTGCATTAGTGCTTCAGAAAGACAATGAAAAGCCCCTGCAGGAATGAAAGATGTAAAGGACAGGATAGCTACACTAGTATGTGCTAATGCAGCAGGCACACATAACTGTAAACTTTCTGGGAAAGGCAAAAGCTGTGTCCTCACTGTTTTCAAGGAGTGATTTTCTTACTAGTTCATTATTATGCTAACAAAATGGCATGGATCACGAGGAACATCTTTCTGATTGGTTTCATAAACATTTTATACCAGCAGTGCCTGCTCACTATAGGGAATGACTGAAAGACTGTTATTCTTTGACAACTGTTCTGCTCATCCTCCAGCTGAAATTCTCAGAAAAAATGTTTATGCCATGTACTTTCCCAGAAATGTAATTTCATCAACTCTTCCATGTGACCAGAATATTCTTAAATCAATAAAGAGTGAATGTAAAAACACTTTCTTAAACAGCATGCTAGCATAGTGAACAGAAGCATGAGTTTGGAGGGCTTTCAAAAGGAGTTTAGCATGAAAGATGCCATGTATGCTGTTGCCAATGCTTGGAACGCAGTGACTAAAGACATAGTTGTTCATACCTGACACAGCCCCTGGCTTACAACTATGTTCAATAATGATAATGCACAAAGTGGTGACTGAATAATACAGTAAGTCAATTGGAAACAATGCTGTCTGACCTCCTTACATATGCCAAAAAACACATAATTTCAGTCTGTTGGTAAGCTGGAAAAAGTGCATATCAAAGAATTTTTTAACATTGATAAAGTGGTCTTCATTGTCCATTTATTGAGTAACAGTGAAATAGGCTAAATGTTTCTGAATCAAGGTGATTGTGATAATAGTGACAACAAAGATAACATCATGAACAGTGAAGAAAAAGTGCCTATAGATGACATGGTGAAAATGTGTGATGGGCTTAATAAAAGACTAGAGCAGCATGTATTTATAACGGAAAAAGAAATCTCATGTCAGTTTATAAAATCAAAGAGAGACTTCTAAGGCAAAAACCATTGTTAATGAGGCAGACGACTCTGAAATAAAGATTTTGAAAAGCCATTCAGCAAAATGTCTCTGATATGGTTTGGCCCTTTGTCTCCACCCAAATCTCATGTTGAATTGTAATCCCCAGTCCTTGGGGAGGGACCTGGTGGGAGGTGACAGGATCATCGGGACGGATTTCCCCCTTGCTGTTCTTGTGATAGTCAGCGAATTCTCATGAGAGATCAGGCTGCTTGAAAGTGTGTAGCACTTCCCCTTTCACTCCCTCTCTTTTCTCCTGGCCATGTGAAGATGCACTTGTTTCCCATTTGCCTTCTGCCATGATTGTAAGTTTCCTGGGGCCTCTCCAGAAGCAGAAGCTGGTACAGCCTGCAGAACTATGAGCTGATTAAAGCTCTTTGATTTATAAATTACCCACTCTCAGGTAGCTCCTTATAGCAGTGTGAGAACGGACTATTACAGTCTCCTCTTCCCACTTCCTATTCTTCAACTGCTTCTGATGTTTCTTCTCAACTAAAAAAAAAAATACAATGTACAGTAACCTTTTAATCAAAACACAGCATCATAGATGGAGACTGAAAGCCTGTTGTTATTTGCTGTTGCTGTTGTTTAACATGGGATACAGGTATTCTGGTGATGCTACTGTGATGCATGGTTACCCTGAACACATCATTTTTTTTTTACTGTATTAATGGTATGTCATATTTTTTACTATTAAGTATTTATGTCTGAATAAGTGTAAAAAACATGATTGCTTATTTTTAGCATATAAATTCAGAGTCAGGAATGAAGGTGATGCCAAACAAATACAGATTGACCAATGCGTAGCTGAGATAGTGACAAATTTGCTTTCTGATAATTCAATGTACACAAACTTTGATTCATGCACAAAATTATTTTAAAATGTTCTATAAATTACCTTTACGCTATGTGTATAAGGTGTATACAAAACATAAATGAATTTTACGTTTAGACATGGGTTGCATCCCCGAGGTATCTCATCTAGATTCAAATATTCCGAAATTTTAAAAATTCCAAAATTTGAAAGACTTCTGATCCCAAGCATTTTGAATAAAGGATACGCAACCTGTATCATTGAAGGTGTGTTATTGAAGAAGAAGAGATATTCAACACCAGTAATGAAAAAGAAATAAAACACGATGCATTTTGTTCTGTTCCAAAAATATCTTTTTTATTGACTGGGAAGATTAAATTTTGCATTCAATTTCCACTCTTAGAGTCACTTTATAAAAGACAAGGGCGTCTAATCTAGAAAGTCAATGTTAGGAATCATTCAGTAGTTGCTCCTTGTAACCCTATCCCATCAGTAGAGATTAGTTTATCACATTAGATAGTTAATAATTTGCAAGATCAGAATGCTGACACAGAGTTTAGAGGAGATGATATACATTTCAGTGGGCTGGAAGCATGCAAGCAACAAACCCCAGATGGTAGAGGTCAGGACGAGGGCTCTGGTCCACGAAAAACAGGCTCCTGGTGATGGCACCATTAGAAGAATACATGAGAACAGAGATCCGGAGAGTATGGGGTAAGAGTCACAGACAGGAAATATTTCTAGAAATATCCAATGGTGGGTTGAAAGTATCTGTTTATTTTTTTACCATAGTTTTAAGATGTATTAAGGTTTGAGTTTTTGATGAAATCTCCTAGTTTTCTTTGAGGATCTCTATAGCCCCACACACAAAAAAATTGCACAGTGACTTATATGTGAATATTCAGCAAATACTGTTGATCAATAAGTATGTAAAAATGAGCAATTGTCATATGTGTTATTGTACAGGCTCCAGATTATTTAAAAAACTTAGTATCACAGGAACTGTGTTAGCAAAATACTAGAAAAGACATTGGAATGTCCTAAGGTGGGCAAGGATATTTTCTTTTTTCCTCTTTTGTTCACTAGTATATCCTAAATGCCTAAACCAGTGTCTGGCATACTGTAGTAACAGTCACTTGCTGAATATTGCTACAAGTAAAATAAAGTTTACAACATATTGTATTTTAACAATAAAACCACATTATTCTATTTTTTCTATGTTTCTGTTCAACTCCAGTTATATCTTGATAGAATGAGAGACAGAAGAAAAAAGCAATGGGGCTGGATTTAAGACAGTGGATTTGACACGAGGCAGTTTATCCCCATTAACAAATGTTGAGATTGATAGAAAACACTATCAAAAAGACAATGCAAAGCCAGTTTAAAATATAAAGAAAAGTTTTGGTGGATTGGAAATTGTAAGCTTCAGTGTTGAGCTGGAGAAATGTCTCAAAATACCTGATGCAAAGGATAAAGAGATGAGAAACATGAGGAAAATGAACACATAGAAGGCAAGATTCAAATCGTCTCCATTTTTAATAGGAAGATGGGAAGAGGAAGATTTAAAAAAAGAGATAATATTTGAGAAAATAATAGATAAAAAATTCACACAACTGAATAGAGAGATATATAATAAATTTCTAAGACAAAAAAGAGAACACTCAGAAACTGCCATTATTAGGGAAAAATAAAGCAGGTGACCCCCAAAGGAAAAAAGACTCACTGACCACTGGTTTAATAGCATCCCTGGATATAGGAAGATAAAGGATCAGTGGCTTCAAAGTGATGAAGCAAGAATTCTCAACTCAGCTAAAGATCACTCAAGAATGAGAGTAAAAGAAATGTCCAGACATAGAAGGACTCAGAATATTTACCATACAGAGAACTTCTCTCTAAGAAGCTCTAAGGCAAAAAAGTTAGTAATATATATTTTTAAATAAATATTGATTTCAAAAATTGTATTTTCAAATGAGAATATGCAATTAAATTCCAAATGATTTAAAAATGTCGATGACAAGAATGCCAAAGCATCTCTACAGAGAAAGACAATCTCAATAAAATGTTCTATAATTAACAGGAAACAATAATTTTAGTATGTTAGGTAATGTTTTATGAGTAACTACTGTAATATAAATAAAATACACAACTTTTAAACTATTAGAACTGGTAGAAGAAAACAGAAACTAAGAAAACTTAAACTCATATAATTTTATATTTTATAGAAAAAAAATCCTCCTGTTTAATTAGTTGACTGGTGCCTCTTCTTTGGTGTCTGAAGTTTCCTTCTTGTGGTCGGAAGAATGGCAGTGGAATCTGTCCCAGAAAGGGGACACTCATACCTTAGACAGACTCTGCAACAGTGAATCTTTCCTCTCATCTTTCCAGAATGGAGAATTTATCCAGTACTCTATGCCTGGGTCATACGCTAAGAATGTTCTGAAAAAACAATACCAGGGCCAGATTTGATATGAAAGAATACAAATAATTTCAAATACATTTATCCAGAAGCATTTTCATTTAAAATATGTTGTTTCTTCAAATCCTCTTCTCAAACCAACTTACATCAGACTTTGGTACTCCCACTCTCTAGAGACACTCTCCTCAGCCCTTTCCTGTTAGATCCACACTTATCTTCACCTCACTAGAGCTGTTGTTCAATTCATGATCTTCACATCACTGAACTTGTTAACAGCATTAAATTAAATGATGAAACACATTTTTAATTTTTTTCATAAAGTTGTATTATCTAATCATGCATGCTTAATTTTTAAAATATCTTTACTCATTTTTGAAACATATATAAAATAAATCATAACAACATGTAAAATGTTGCATAGGGCTTTTGTCACTTAATATAATACAATGTTTAGGGAACATTCATTGATTTTCATTAGTATATAGTATTACGTATTGTAAATATGTTATATATATTTATCTGTTCTGCTCCTTATTGACATTAAGTTTTCTTCCAGTTTAGCACCATTTGAAATAAAGTTGCTATGAAAATTGTGCAATTATTTTGTACATGTAAGCATACATTTCCACAGGGTATATACCTAGGAGTGAAATTTACTGGGTAAGGGGGCATGTTTATTCAAACATATGAGATAATGTGAATATTTTTTCCAAAGTGTTTGTGTCAATTTGAACTTCTTCCAGGAACTTTATGAGCATTTTATTTACTCCACTTTGCCACTTATGCTTAGTATTATTATGTTCTTATCTGTTGGTTACAATGTGGTTATTAAAAACACACTGTAGTAACAATGTACTTTTAATCTGCATTTTCTAACTAGGTGTTGAGGACTTTCCATATGTTTCTTGGATATACAGATTTAGTTTTAGGAACTGCCTGTTAAGTCTTCATATTATTATTATTATTATTATTTTAGCAGTAAACTGTACTGCCTCATATACCTATAGTAGTTCTCTGTGTATTCAGAATACAAGTACTTCCCCTTTTATCAAGTGTTATCAATCTGATTTCCCATTCTGTGGCTTGGCTCATGAATTTGTATTAAGAGGTATAACTGTGTCTTTTGTTAAGAACAAAACTTTTGTTCTAATGTTTTCAAATTTCTTAACACTTACTTTTATTATGGCTTTATTATTAGTGCATTTTATATGTATTAATAAATCATTCCCTGCACCAAGGTTATAAAATAGTCTGCTATATTATTTTACATTATGGACCAAATTGTCCTTTATCATATATGAATAACTAAGGATAACAATACATTGATTTAAAAGCCATATTTCCCATAAACTGAGATGCTATCTTTCTCTTTAAGTGATCATGTATTTACAGATTTGTATCTAGAATCTCCATTCTCTTATATTGGTTTATTTCTATATCCTGTAGCAATATCACATGTTCTCAATTATTTTGGCTTTATCAATGTTTGCTTTCTTTCAAGAAAATCTTTCACCTTGAACACCTTAGAAAGTATCTTGGCCCTTTGCATTTCCATATAAAGTTCAGAACCAACTATTTTTCTTATTGGGTTGATGGAAAATTAAAAATTGATAAGTGCAATATTGATTTTTATAATCCATAAATATCCATCTCCATTTTCTAATTGACAGTTATTAAAATACTACTTTATCTGTGGAAAATTTATATATATATATCTCTTTTTTAACATATTTTAAGTTCAGGGGTACATGTGCAGGTTTGTTATATAGGTAAACTTTTGTCATGGGGGTTTGTTGTACATATTATTTCATCGCCCAGGTATTAAGCCTGGTATCCATTAGTTGTTTTTTCCGATCCTCTCCCTCCTCCCACCCTCCACCCTCCAATAGGGCACAGTATGTGTTGTTTCCCTCTCTGTGTCCATGTGTTCTCATTGTTTAGCTCCCACTTATTAATAAGAACATGATATGTTCAGTTTTCTGTTTTGTTCCTGTGTTAGTTTACTAAGGATAATGGCCTCCAGCTCCATCCATGTCCATGCAAAGGACATGATCTCATTCTTTTTTATGACTGCATAGTATTCCATGGTGTATATGTACCACAATTTTAATACTTTTATTAGATTTATTTATGCCTTCATATTTTTGGCATATATGTTTCATTAATATTTTAACTAATTATTTATGTCTAAATATACCATTCATTCTTTTAATATTTAATTCAGCAAATGTGCTAACTTCTTATTATTCCAATTGCTATGTATGTCTATTCTAAGTTTGCCTTCTGGAATGGGGCTATAACCAGTGGATTATTGAGGGTGGGCTCAAGGACACACTGGGCCCACTGTAGAGTGGACCACTCTTGAAACTTCACTGACACCTGAACTCCATAAGCCCCTGCTCTGACTGGAGAACTGCTACCCCACACCCATGAGGTGAATTAGAAAGTTAAAGATACTATATGTGAGAGGCAAGAAAGCCTGGTGCCCTGCACTATCAGAGAATTATGGCTGCTGCTCTACTTCTCTTCGAATCTCATGGACATTTTTTTGTGATGTAGTGTAACTTCTTAGAATGGTCTGTAAAATATAATTCCAGCTTAGGGACATAACATAGTATAAAACCCTCTAAAATCCCAGTTTTCTTCCAGGATGAAAGGATTATTCTAGATATTTGTCGTATTAGTCTGTTCTCACACTGCTATGAAGATACTACCTGAGACTGGGTAATTTATAAAGGAAAGAGGTTGAATTGACTCACAGTTCCACATGGCTGAGGAGACCTCAGAAAAATAAACTTACAATCATGGCATAAGGTGAGGGAGAAGCAAATACCTTCTTCACAATGCGGCAGGAGAGAGAAAGAGAGAGAGAGCGAGCGAGCATGGAGAGAGAGAGAGCATGCAGGAGAAACTGCCACTTTAAAACCATCAGATCTTGTAAGAACTCCCTCACCATCACAAATAGCATGGGGAAAATCGCCCCCATGATCCAATCACCTCCCACCTGATCCCTCCCTCCACACATGGGGATTACAATTCAAGATGAGATTTGGGTGGAGACACAGAACCAAACCATATCACTCATACATTGACATTTGTATGAAATTTAAAAAAGGAAGGATTCACTTTCTTCTTTGTAGTCTCTGGTGGTTTGCTGGCAATCTTTGACATACCAGCTTGGAGCTATATAATGTCACTCTCTTGTCTTCACATGGCATTCTCCCTAGATGTCTTGTCTTCACATTGCTGTCTTCTTTGAACACCAGTCATATTGGATTCGGTGCCCATGCTGATATTGTATGACATAATCTTAACTAGTTATATCTACAACCACGCTTTTTTCAAATACAGTCACATTCTGGAATACTGGGGATGATTCCATTTTTCTTTAAGGGATGGGGGTAGAAGACACAGCGCATGGGTTGGGAAACACCATGTAATGATGGAACCAGAATCAGGATGACTTATTGAATGACGGCTATGAGCAAAGCCCGCAGACCCACATGAGACGTTTAGTATGACTTAGAAATAAGCTATTGTTTTGTTAAACTGCTGACTTAACCTGGCCTGTCTTCACTAATATGACACCTTTTGTTGCATCATTAACCAAGATTTAATATCTCATATTATATTAAATAAATACATAGGTATATATCAGTTTCTTGTGTGTGTCATACATATACATATATAACTATATATATAAAACACAACTCATTAAAACTAAAAAGTTGAGATTCGAAAAATATGAAAAGAAGGAAAATTAGGAAAAATTTTTTAATGGGATAAATATGTTACCATATTTCTTAATATCTCTCATAATATTAATTTTAATTATAACAATTATATGCTCATAATACAAGTTTATAGTATACTGCTATATAGTATTAAACTAAAATATAACAACATAACATAAATAAATGCAATATTTTTAATAGTAACTCAAATTTGTATGGAAAATGTTTCCTGGTTTGATCAAAGAAAATATATGAACTATCATCTTAAATTTCACAGAAAAAGATAACTTTAAGTACTTTAAATATTATATTAGAACAACTTACATATTTCTAAATCTGTTTCTAGTTGGGCATTTTTCCAAATATATTAATTTGGTCTTTCTCAGTGTCAAGAAACGAAGGAAGATTAAGAGAGTATGGCATTACAGCCAGTGTTTCAAATGCAGATTTAAAGTTTATTTGAGTCTGGTAATAATGTCAAAAAAGACTTTAATGTGCAATTTAAAACAGGATATGTTAATATGAAATACTCAGAATGTGAAACCTTGATCAACCGGATATGCTGACTTATGCAAAATCATTTATGTTGAAAATAAGAAGGGACAGAGGCCATGTTTAATTTATCTATTCAGAAAAGTTTTTTCTGTTTATATTTTTAATTGTTTATTGCAATGAAAGCAACATATTAATAATAAGTTAATTTATTAAGCACTTACTATGGGCTAGGGCACTTTTTAAAGGATTTTCTTACATGAACTCATTTTGAAATCTAATAATGTCTTGAATTGTCATACGAGAAAGCACTTCACTCTTCTGCCTTCTTATCGCCACGAGAATGGCAGAGATCTCATCGACAGGAAGTGTGGATTTTGGAGTCCTCATCCCACACTGAGGGAATGTGGATGTTGCAACAGTTTCCAGCTTAGAAGTCTGTGCAGCTGCTCCGGGGCATATGTCTCCGAGGAACATCATTTGAAGTCATGGGTTTTGGATATAACCTTGGTTCAAACACCAAAAAACTGTGTGAGTAAAATGTGATGGAATTTCACTGTGGAGCACAGTGGTTAGAAGAAGCAATAACAAAAACAGAAATGTTGATAGGTCAAAAAAACATATGGCTAAGTAAAAAAAAATAAAATAAGCACACACAAAAAACATAAAACAATAAATAAAGAATACAAAATAAACATATTAGAAGAGTTGTCTAATTAGAAAGGTGTATGAGTAAAAGCAAATAATAAGGAAGGAGAGGGCAGATTACTTTATTTAAATTTAAATCATGCTGCTATAAAGACACATGCACACGTATGTTTATTGTGGCATTATTCACAATAGCAAAGACTTGGAACCAACCCAAATGTCCAACAATGATAGACTGGATTAAGAAAATGTGGCACATATACACCATGGAATACTATGCAGCCATAAAAATGATGAGTTCATGTCCTTTGTAGGGACATGGATGAAATTGGAAAACATCATTCTCAGTAAACTATCGCAAGAACAAAAAAACCAAACACCGCATATTCTCATTCATAGGTGGGAATTGAACAATGAGATCACATGGACACAGGAAGGGGAATATCACACTCCGGGGACTGTTGTGGGGTGGGGGGAGGGGGGAGGGATAGCATTGGGAGATATACCTAATGCTAGATGACGAGTTAGTGGGTGCAGTGCACCAGCATGGCACATGTATACATATGTAACTAACCTGCACAATGTGCACATGTACCTTAAAACTTAATGTATAATAAAAAGAAAAAAGAAAAAAAAAATTTTAAACATGAATGAAGAAACTTTCATGGGCCAAGGAAGATAGTGTGCCATACACTAAGAAATATTATTAACTTGGTGTCTTACACCAAATTCTGAAATAAAAAATATATAAATACAAGTAAAAACATTCAAAAGTTTGGAGGAACGTTGTCTTTCAGGTCAGAAACTAAAAGAAGGATAGTACTTAGTATTGCTTGAAGGTGAGGTAATACAAACTAATATTCATTGTTAGTCTAAGTTAAATTTGAACAACTATTTTTAGAGGAGATTTTTATAAACATGCATTATCTTTGGTCTAACAATTTATCTACAAGGATTTTGTAGTAGAAAAATGACTGGGCAAGTAACTAAAAGATACATATGCATGACTCTTTAGTTGAAGTAGCTGTAGAAAGGTCATCATTTGTTTTCATTATATGTATCTACAAGATTATAAAAATATTAATATATAAAAGTTAAAGTATTTATTTGCACGTTATATAAAGGAAATCAATTTCCAGCAAGTAAACTTACTGCAAAATTGATCATTGTATCTCAAATTTCAGATAAACACTTCATGCTTGTGTGTCTGGAATTGGTGGGTTCTTGGTCTCACTGACTTCAAGAATGAAGCCGTGGACCCTCGGAGTGTTACAGTTCTTAAAGGTGGCGTGTCCAGAGTTTGTTCCTTCTGATGTTCAGATGTGTTCGGAGTTCCTTCCTTCTGGTGGGTTCGTGGTCTCACTGGCTCAGGACTGAAACTGCAGACCTTTGTGGTGAGTGTTACAGCTCATAAAAGCAGTGCAGACCCAAAGAGTGAGCAGCAGCAAGATTTATTGCTAAGAGCAAAAGAACAAAACCTCCACAGTGTGGAAAGGGACCCGAGCACGTTGCCACTGGTGGCTTGGGCAGCCTGCTTTTATTCCCTTATCTGGCCCCACCCTCATCCTGCTGATTGGTCCATTTTACAGAGAGCTGATTGGTCTGTTTTACAGAGAGTTGATTGGTCTGTTTTGACAGGGTGCTGATTGGTGTGTTTAAAATCCCTGAGCTAGACACAAAAGTTCTCCAAGTCTCCACTAGATTAGCTAGACACAGACCACTGATTGGTGCATTTACAAACCCTAAGCTAGACAGAGTGCTGATTGGCACATTCACAATCCCTTAGCGAGACATAAAGGTTCTCCAAGTCCCCACCAGATCAGCTAGACACAGAGCACTGATTGGTGCATTTACAAACCCTGAGCTAGACACAGGGTGCTGATTGGTGCATTTGCAAACCTTGAGCTAGACACAGGGTGCTGACTGGTGTATTTACAATCCTCTAGCTAGTCATAAAAGTTCTCCAAGTCCCAGCTGGCTTCACCTAGTGGATCCCGCACTGGGCTGCAGGTGGAGCTGCCCACCAGTCCCACGCTGTGCGGCTGTACTCAGCCCTTGGGCAGTTGATGGGACCCGGGGCTGTGGAGCAGGGGGCGGCCTCGTCGGGGAGGCTCGGGCTGTGCAGGAACCTGCGGGAGAGGGTGGGAGGGAGGCATGGCAGGCTGCAGGTCCCAAGCCCTGCCGTGCGAGGAGGCAGCTGAGGCCCAGTGAGAATTTGAGCGCAGCGCTGGTAGGCCGGCCCTGCTAGGGGACTCGGTGCACCCTCCGCAGCTGCTGGCCTGGGTGCTAAGCCCCTCACTGCCCTGGGCTCACGGCGCCGGCCAGCTGCTCCGAGTGCAGGCCGCTGAGCCCACGCCCACCCAGAACTCGCGCTGGCCTGCAAGTTCCGTGCGCAGCCCCAGTTCCCGCCAGTGCCTCTCCCTCCACACCTCCCTGAAAGCTGAGGGAGCAGGATCCGGCCTTGGCCAGCCGAGGGAGGGGCTTCCACAGTGCAGCGGTGGGTTGAAGGGCTCCTCAAGCGTGGCCACAGTGGGCGCCAAGACTGAGGTGGCACCAAGAGTATGCCAGGGCTGCGAGGGTTGCCAGCACGCTGTCACTTCTCACTTGTACTTTGGAGAAGACCAGCATTGTCAAAATTACTGCTTAAATGCAGCTAAATAAATTCCTCCTGCAGATACATAATTTTAGCCTCTATCTCCATTCGATTCTTGCATTTTCTATTAAACTAAGAGAAAAATATAATTAATAAATAATGACTTTATAATGTATTTCCATGTATTTGGAATATATACACTAAAATATGGAAAAATATAGTTAAAAATGTGAAAAATGATGGGCTCCGTTATTGAGATTATACTTTATTTTTACATCTCTTTATTTTCTCATTTTTTTCTACAAAGAACACAAACAATTTTTTAACATAACAGGACATGGTGATTCTTATTTTTTCTGAAAAGACAGGTTAGGGGACTCTTTTGCAGATAAGAGGTATAAATAATAGGGTTGCAAAAAATAATTTTTCTTACTAATGGAAACAAAGACACAGTTTAGTAAACTCATAATGTTGCCTCTGAATTAGCCTGCAAAGTTCTAAGTTAGAGCCTTATGTTTCCACCGTTCCATAGGCATCACTATCTAGTAAACATATCCTTTCCAATAGTGGTCAAATCTCCAGCTTTGTGCCTGAGGGTGGAGACACGTGGACAGTTGCCTTTTCTTCCAAATAACAGCCAAATCAAATCAAGTTGACTGTGTATGCCCAGTAGTTCATCGATCAATGTATGTGACTTTATTGATCAAGAAAATCTAAATCTCCTTTTTTGCTTTACATATCTAAATTTTTTTTAAAAATGGATTTGGAGACTTATTAAATTTTTCAAGTTATAGAAATGGAGTTAAACCAGTGACAACTACTGGGGCAAGGGTAAAATGTATCTCAGCATAAGAAATCTTAAACTTTGCCTAAATAAATCTCTTAATTTCTTTTAGAATATGCATTTGCTTTATTTTCCCAAGATTTTAATATAAAATATTACAAATACATGGAAAAATTTAAAGCGCTTTGTAAACAGTGGCATACCCACATACCCATCTCCTACAATTCTCTAACTGCCATTGTCTTCTACTTGTTTTATCACTTGTGAATGGAGCACTCTAATTTCAATCTATCTTTTTTATTGGTGCATTTAAAAGTTTCAGACATCATATGCTTCCACCTAAATATTTCAATATGTATATAGTTAACTATAACTCAATTTTTACAGTACTGCTTTTTTTTTCCACTTAAGTTAAAATCCCTTATCTTTAACAGTTTATTTCATCCAAAAATTACCATGTCTCTGATATTTGGGCTTAAGGTGGTAAATATTCACCCTAAACAATTTTTGAGCTAATCCTCCTAGACAATCACTTGAGGTTCTTCCCAGTGGTAGATCCATTTTTCTCTTGCAATCCAAATGGAAAAATTTAGAAAAGAAATCACCAGAAGGCACCACTCACATTTTATTATCAACAAATCTCCAATGCTGACCATATGCTTACTGGTCTTCTTTATTCCTTTTGCTATAATATATTTCACTAATGTTGTGCAGAGCCAGATGTGGCTCTCTGTGTGGCAGGACATGGCTTATTAAATTTGTGAAGAATATGGCTATTTCAAGAAGTACCAAGAAATTGAAGGGAAGACACGAGAGTAAAACTGATTTATGCTTAGAAGCCCTTAGTAGTCCAGGATAAGATTGTAAAACACATCAAAATTGGAGATGATAATTTATGCTACCAAAAGAGATATTGTTTGTTAGATTGCATATGTCTGTGTGGAGGGAGGTGTGAGAGACTGCACTAAAGTTTATACACTTCCAAACTAAACAATAAGGATTGTCTGACAAAGTATACGGCAGCGTGTTATTCTGACCTCCTTTTGGCCCATGGGCTTTTTGAAGGTTTTGCACAATAAGGTCAATGAAGGTTAAGTGGATACACTCAAAGATGAACATGATGTGGAAGCTCTGATAGTTAATTCTGGGACTTTCATGTACTGTTTGGATGCAGGGCTTGCCAAAACTACCACAGGAAATAAAGTATTTTGGCTTCCATGGATTCTTTTCCATCCCTCACAAAATCAAATTATTCCCTGGTTATGTTTCTCAAAGTCAAGAGTTCAATATGAAACTATATCGTAAGCATACCATGGGCCAGTATGTTGCAGATCAAATTTTTCAAGCTAATTGACAAAGAAAAACATTCTCATAATAATCCACTGTACACCTAACGTACAATATAGCTCCTTTATAATGTGTAGAGGACAATGTCCTCTATACATAAAGGACAATATAACTCTGAACACAAGGTGGTTGAGGAATAAGAAAGCTTATGTTGCAACCCAAAGATACATGTTCCAGTCTATGAGGAGGGACCTATGAAAAAAGCTTAAGTGAAAAGGTAGTATTGCTCCAAACTATCATACCCAGAAAAAGGTCAGGTTGCTTAGTAGCAGCTAAGTGACATCACAGCCTAGGAGCAGGCTATGATAGCTAAGCCAAACCATCAGTTTTCTAGGAAGACTTTTAAGATCAAAAATGATATTATTAATGGAGAAAAAAGTTACCTGTTTTCAAAGGCCACTCCTTGCAAATTGGCTAGCAATTCTTTTCCTCTATAATTTTTCAAAGCATGTGATCTCCCTTGCATTTCTTCCATTAAAAAATTTTCTAATATTTAGTCAACATGTTCTCCTATATTTCATTCTAACTCTCATAATGCTTAAATTACACTCTCATTTTTCCATTCTCTATAAAAGACAAATTTCAAAAAAGATTATATCCATTTTTCTCTACTTGCTAAGCTTGTATTTTTAATAGACTTCATTTTCTAGAGCAGTTTTAGATTTGCATCACATTTGAGCTGAAGTATAGAAATTTCCTGTATACTGGCTGAGCGCAATGGCTCATGCCTGTAATTCCAGCACTTTGGGAGGCCAAGGTGGGAGGATCACCTGAGGTAAGGGGTTCGAGACCAGCCTGGCCAACATGCTGAAATCCAGTCTCTTCTAAAAATACAAAAATTAACCAGGCGTGATGGTGGGCGCCTGTAATCCCAGCAACTCTGGAGGCTGAAGCACGAGAATCTTGAACCCAGAAGGCAGAGGTTGCAATGAACTGAGATCGTACCATTGCACTCCAGCCTGGCGTACAGAGTGAGACTCTGTCTCAAAAAAAAAAACAAAAATTCCCTTATACCCCCTGCACCCACATATGCATAGACTCTTCCATTATCAGTATCCCCCACCAGAGTAGTACATTTGTTGCAATTGATGAACCCACTTTGACACATCATTATCACCCAGAATCCATAATTTGCATTAGGGTTTACTCTTGGTGTTGTTTGTTGTATGGGTTTGGACAAATTTATGATGACATGATTCATCACTGTATACAGAATATTTTGATTACCCTAACATCCTCTGTGCTCTGTCCCTAAACCATGGAAACCATTAATCTTTTTACTTTCCCCATACTTTTGCCTTTTCCAGAATTTCATATAGTTGCAATCAAACAGTATGTAACTTTTTAAGATTGGTTTCTTCCACTTAGTAAAATGAAATTAGTTTTCCTCTATATCTTTATGGATTGCTAGCTCATTTGTTTTTAGCTTTTTATAGCCACTAAATAATGTTCCATTGTATAGATGTACCACAGTTTTATCATTCACCTACAAAAGGACATCATGGTTACATCCAAAACTTGCATTAATTTTCAACGCAGTTTTTCCTTGTGCTATTTGTTTAAAATTGCACCTACTACACACCGTGCTTGTTCTCAAGTCACAGAGATACTTTTCTACCATCATACTACATTAGCTGCACATGATTAAGTTAGTTCTCCATTCCTCAACTCTCTATAATCTTTTGATTTCCATGACATTACATTTTTCTCATTTTCCTTTTTCATCTCAGGCTTTTAGTTGTGTTTCTTTCTCATAAGCATCCTTTTCTTCATTATACTAATTAAATGTTGTTATCCTGCTGGGTTAAGGCATATACCTTCTTTCCTATCTCTGTTCTCTTCTTAGATGGTCTTAGTCCTAGGATTTTAAATACCATCTGAAACAACTTCTTATTGGATATTTCCACTTAGATGTATCAACACCCTGTCAAAATATATTTAAAAATCTCTAACACTACAAATATGTATTTTTCCGCAACTCAGTAAATGGCATTGCTATATAGCCAGTTTGCAGTTATTGTTAATCATTGTACTTCCTTTTCATCACCCTTACCTCCAATCCATCAGCAAGCTTTATTATTCTGCTTTATATTTCTTGACTCTATTACTGTCTGTCTCTCCTCTTGTGTTCTCATCCAATTCTCCAACGCTGCTCACCTAGAGTATCACAGTAACCTTCACATGGAACTTCCCGGTTTCCTCCAGTGTATTCTCCACACTGCTTCAGAATAATCTTTTAAAAACTTAAATCTGGCCGGGCGTGGTCGCTCATACCTGTAATCCCAGCACTTTGGGAGGCTGAGGCGAGCTGATTGCCTGATGTCAGGAGTTCGAGAAGAGTCTGGCCAACACGGTGAAACCCCGTCTCTAATAAAAATACAAAAAAAAAAAAAATTAGCCAGGCGTGGTGGTGTGTGCCTGTAATCCCAGCTACTTGAGAGGTGAGGCAGGGGAATTACTTGAACCCGGGAGGCAGAGGTTGCAGTGAGTCAAGATTGCGCCACTGCACTCCAGTATGGGCAACAGAACGAGACTCCATCTCAAAAACAAAACAATAACAACAACAAAAACTTAAATCTGTTCAAATCATTTACCTACCTAAATCTGTCCATGCCCTCTCTTCACATCCCAAATCAAATCCTAAATTCCTCGAATGGATTTGTCTGTATCTAGCCCTCCTACCTTATTGTGTCCCACTTTTCTCCCATTTTACTCTTACTTAGAAAGCAGCTTCCATTCTCTTCCTCCAATGTATATGCCAAGCTTTTTCCCAACTCAGGACCTTGGCACATGCAGTATCTTCTGTCTGGGAGATTTTTCTCTCTTTTGCTATTTTCATAGCTGGCTCTTTATCCTTCAAGCCTCAGTTTAAAATTATTTCTGAACAAAGTCTTTCCCTACTACTTTGGTTAAATAGGTATCACATTTCCTTCTCTATCACTTAATATTTTTCTTTATATAACTTCAAAAAAGTACTTATCATATGTTTATTTCCTTACTCATCACTAGATTTTAATCCTTTTGAGTTCAGATAACATCTGTTTTCTTCACTGCAACCTAACACATACTAGACACAATACAAATTTGTTGAACAACTGAATAAAGACACTTTCAGCCAGAGAATAATTTAAACATCCCTCTCATTATCAAAATCAGCCGGAAATAGCACTGATATTGCAGAAACGATGTGGGGCCTCAGATATCTACACACATAGAGGTAATGAGCATGCAGGTAAGGAAGGCAGGGGTCTGCAGCATCAGCTAGGCACAGATCATATTGTGCAGAGTATATTTATGCATTCTGTGCATATTAATACAGACTCAGTGCTCAAGACTAACTCTAAAACCTCATACAAACAAAGACTAAGGCCTAATAATAAGGGCCCCAAAGCAAGAGAAAGATAGTACCAGAAGATAGAATTGAACAAAGGTCGGGTAGCAAACACAGGAGGGTAGAGCCTGGGCATTAAGTAGTCTCTGGTCATAGTAGCAAAAGCAACAGTGGAAGTTGAAAAGCATTCATTATGTATTTATTTTTCCTCCTTCCTTATTATATATAACTATAACTAGAAAAATAAGTCATTAAGCATTAAATCATGCTTCATGTTGAACCTCCCCAATTTATTTATTTACTGAATAAAATGTATTTGCAAGACATTGTCCCATTGCACTTACAAAATTAAAGTTCCAATAAATATGTAGGTGGTCACGTTTCAGAATTATAACAAAAAGGTATATATTTTTCTTTTCTTTACCTTTCAATGTAATAAAATATCTGTAACACACTAATCCTAAAGTGCAAAAAAAAAAGTCTACTTTTTAAAATCACAGACCATTTCTAACCCATTTCTGGTATACCCTAGTTGTACTAACACTTCTTATATGATAAGAAGTTGCTATAGCAACATATTTTAATCCTTTAATGATCACTTTTGCAATTTACCACTGGTTTTCAGGACAGAGATATACAAATGACTCTTTTTGATCCATAATGTTACTAAAATTAATGGTATATCAATTGAGAATCCAAGGGTTTTGCTATAAGCATAAAATGGAACCAGCAATATTTAGCTTTATTCACTTTGTTTCTCCACATTGCTTCTATTTTCAAAATGAAGTTTACACATTAGGTATCCCAAACTCTCACTGAAAACTCACTATCTGGTAGGGGCAGCATCCTTAGGGGATAAACCAGACCATGATCAGCATTCTGTCACTCTGTGGTCAGAAATTTCATTGAATAGGCAGAATGCTTTGTTTTGTTTTGTTTTTTGTACTAGGCTACAATGTGTCATTTTTCTCTCATTTGTTAATCTATTTAAAAATGCATTGAAAAGGGCCATAACTGTGGATAAATAAACACTATTTTTAAGGCTTCTTGTCAGAAATCGGAAAACATGATCTGCCTTTATTGAAAATTTTCAATTAATATTTTATTCTGATACAAAAGCAGTAAGTGTCTAAAGAATCTCAAAAATACAGCAACAGAAAAGAAAAATATAACTAACAATTCTAGCTTCCTAGGATTATCACAGTTAACATTTGAGCATAGACACATACAAAATTAGGCTTACACAGTACCTAATGTGCAATAACCTGCAATTTTCTCTTAAAAGCATATCATGAATATATCTCCATATTTTCAACTATCGTGGAATGATATTTAATATCTCCACAGCATTTTATTTGAAGGATGTAAAGTTATTTGTAACCATCTCCTTTTGTAGATCATTTAGGTTGTTTCCAATAACTTGATCTTTTAAGTAATACCCCATGAACATATTTGTGCGTAGGTCTTCACCCAATCCTCTCTTTCCTTAAAGGACTGCTAGTTCAAATGACGTGTGTATTGTATATTTTTATTACTTATATTCGAAGTAGTTTATAATTAAGTGTTAAAACCATAGCCTTTAGCTTTAGACCACTTCGACTGAAATTGGAGTTGACACTTAATATCTCTGTAACCTAAGGCAAGTTACTTAACCATCCTATGCCTCCACTTTCTCATCTGCAAAATGGGAATAAACATAGTTGCTACCTCAGAATAATTTTTAAACAATTAAATCAATTAATACACGTAAAGAGCCTATATCAATGCCTGGCAAAGAGTAGTCACTTTAAAATGCTCACTGTTATTTGCCAAATATACTGCCAGAAATAATGTACCAATTTATACTCCAAAAAATAGTGTATACATATTCCAATGTCCATACAACATAATCAACAGCAGATATTATTACTTTTATACAATTTTACATTTAATAGTCAAGTGTTACTGATGTTTTTAAATCAATAAACTTCATTTTTAGAGCAATTTTAAGTTCATAGCAAAAATGAGCAGAAAATACAGCGTTCCAATGTAGCCATCTCTATCTATGCACACAACCTCTTACACTAGCTACATCCTGCACCACAGTGCCACACTTGTTACAACCTTTGAACACACATAGACACATGTTTATCACCCCAAATCCATAGTCCACTCTCAGAATCATCCATTCTATGGGTTTGACAAACGTATAATGTGATGTGCCCACCATTGTGGTATCATACAGACTACTTTCACTGCCCTAAAAATCCTTTGTGCTCTGCCTATTTATTCCTCCCTCCCCACAATTCTTGGAAACCACAGATCTTTTTGCTTTTTCCATACTTTTGACTTTCCCAGAACGTCATAGAGTAGGAATCATATAGCGTGTAGAATTTTCAGACTTGCTTCTTTCACTTAATCATATATAGTTAAGGAATATGCATTTCTTACATGTAATTTCAAGGCTTGATAAGCTATTTTTTTTATCACTGAGTAGTATTTCTTTATCCAGACATACCACAGTTTCATTATCCATCCACTTGCTGAAGAACATCTCAGGTGCTTGAAAGTCTTGGCAATTATGAATAAAGTTGCTATAAACATTTGTGTGCAGATTTTTGTGTGGACATAATTTTTCAATTCATTTGGATAAACACCAAGGAGTACAGTTGGTGAATCAAATGGTAAGAGAATGTTCAATTTTCTAAGAAATGATCTATTTATTTTTCAAAGTGGCTATGCCATTTTGCATTTCTACCAGCAATGAATGAGAGCTCTTGTTGCTCTACATCTTTATCAGCATTTGCTGTTGTCATTGTGTTGGATTTTGGCTGTTCTAATAGGCATGCAGTACTATCTCATTATTCAAATTTGTAGTTTTCTAATGACATCTGGTACTGAACTTCTTCCAATGTGATTAATTACCATTTGTATATCTTCTTTGTTGATGATTGTTCAGGTCTTTTGCTCATAGTAAATGGCAATTAAATTTGAGCCTCAATATTGTTCATAATTTGAAAGACAATTCTCTTTCAACTTAAGTTACAGCATTGAAAATGGTTAGTTGTGAAAGGCATACTGATTTCATTTGGTTTATTTTTCTGACGACATAAAGGTCAAAATGTTTAAGAGATTTACCTTAGTAAGCATGGCTGATTAAAATAATCATAAGATATAATCAACTTTACAAACTTCAAAGACACTTGAACTAGAACATAATAATTACATTGGGAAATAATTAACAAATATTTAGTTATCCTTATAAAAAAGCAAGATTGCACTATATCCAAAATGCTCTTTGCAACCCAAGTGTTTGTAATTTAAGAAAGTTATTTCAATAAAAACCTAGAAAAGTTTTAGAAGTAAATGTTAACATAGTCAAGGGCACAGTCTCTGCATTTAAAAATTAAACAATAAGAACTCTAGTCTTAAGGTGAAGGTAAGGAGGAATACAATCAATGCTTTCTGTTTCTTGAAAGATAGGTAGGTAGGTGGGTAGATAGACAGATGATTGATAGATAGATAGATAGATAGATAGATAGATAGATAGATAGATAGATAGAAAACAAACTAATTCAGCAAATATTCAACTAATATAAACATTGGAATCTTCCCTTAAGTCTTAACTACAAATTAATACAAATACATACCATCTGGCATTGAAAACAATAAGCTTATGAAATTTATAACATCAAATGACTTGTAGCATGCTGAAAATATTTTTATGTATAAATATATTTCATATGTATAAATTTAAATTTATAAACATGTAAATTTAATATACATATAAATAATATTTATTAAAATCATTTATTTACAATTCAAGAAATATTATGTAAACAGAGAAATAATAGATTCTTCACATTTATGAAAATGTTAGTGTAGTATTTCTAAATATTTAATGTTGTCTGGAGGACAACCAAAGTCTCTTAAAAAGATATAGCTAGTTGCTATATTAAAGTCCCAGTGATGAGCTGAAGAAATCACTGGGCAACGGAAGTATAGCACTCCTAGTGTCCTTGTGTTTCCCCGCAATACATATTGAAGCCCAAATTTATACATCTGAACTTTAACAATAACAGTGACTATCACATTGAAACTCTGCCTTGACATTACAAGGATGGCTCTGAAGGACTTTCTGGTCTATTATATTAATGATATTGTTGGCTTTCTGTAAATTATCTGAATAATTGTAACCAACTGTCAGCTTTTATGCAACTAGAGTTGGAAAAGAGCAACTTTGGGGAAGGATGTCAGAGAGAAAGACTAAAACAGTAAGAAAAAGTTAATAATCTCCTTCCAAAGAGAACCATACATGCACATACACATACACACAAATAACAATGTTTGCAAACATTATCTCTAAAGCTAAGATTAAGAAGATATCTAAAAACCCATGTATGTCTAACATCTGGTAAATCTATGCACTTTTATAGATTGCTTTCTCTCAGTTTCTTATTTGATCACTTTTAAAACTACTAAGGCAAGTAAAACATATGAAAATACTCATTTAAAACACTTTGGTTGAAAATGCACTAACGGATCTGAAAAAAAGGCTGATTTAAGGTGACCAAGTATCAGACCAGATTTATAATTCAGATCATTTGTATTTTTCAAATATTAATTTAATCTAATTATTTAACAATTTGATGTAGGTATGTAAAGGATAAAATGACAATTTTTAAAAATCTTTTAAGTACGTGTTGGGTATTATGGTAGTTAAAGTTAAATTACACTAAGGAAATCTGAAGTGTTCTCTGTCAGTGGGCCTTTAGGGAGCAGGGGATTTTATGACTTGGTTTTTAATGACCCCTATGATTCCTGAGGGGAGTCATAATTTTTTAATCAAGCACAGCTGCCATTTAATAAAAGCCAACTTTGCTAGGCTAGGTCAGTGACAGTAAGTTTAACAGCTTCCTTGATAGTTTTGTGCATGTTTTCTCCTAAGCCTCACAGTTCTCATCTTTTTAAACTTTTTTAACCTAATTGAACAAGGGCATGGAATCTACAAGTCAAATTTTTTTGCAATAGATCCTTTTAGACTCTAAGTCCCCAGATGATTATAAATGCATTCTATTAACTTTGTCATCCTGTTTTTGAATGGTTACATTAAAGACATTTAGGAAAATAATAGATGAGCCAATGTGCTCAATGAGAGAATTTGAAACTGTTACATAAAATTTAGGAAAGTTTATTTAACAACAATATTGTCAAAATGTCTAATTATGACAGCGACATTGTTTATCCCTTTCTCTCTACTTTCAACATCTGTTTATATACTAGTATTCTAAAACTTACCTCAAGTCTCAATGGTCACAATTTTTCTCTGAAATTACATCATTCTTCCCTCCATTACTTTAACTATATTCTCAAATTTTCTCTGTATTTTCTAGCATTGTAGTGCTTGAAAATGGAAGGCATTTGTAAGGGCTTTTCAGAAAAGATAATGAAAAATCAGGCAAATTATTATATCATAGCTTGGGCACTGTAGCTGTATCATACTGTGCTGAGATTTGTATCTGTAGTAATGGTGGTACTGGCCACTAACATATCAGGTCTGTTCTCCCTCCAGGCACAGAGAAGAATTTCACTTACTGAGCCTGATGAAGTTAGACATGGGCATGTTATTTGTTTTGCTATTAAATATGACCGGGGTTAGAGTGTGTCATTTCTGGGCTGAAGTGTTTAATTAGTAGAGGCATACATCATACATTGAGAGGGCAGCATCATCTTAAGAGGGTGACACTGTGTCTGCCTGGATCTTAGGTGACTCTGATAAGATTGTTTCTTGTGAATGTATGCTTTATATCTAGAGTAATCATAAAATAAATTTTTATTGTTGCAAGCCACTGAGATTTGAGGTTGGTTGTTATCTGGTCTATCTTGACTGATCCACAATCTAATTTTAATTTATTCCTAATCACCAAGCTAATTATATGAGTTCTTTTTCTTTCAAAATAAATGTCTAGAGATGGTTGTCATAAGGTCTGTATAAGTGCATTAAACTGCATATTTTAGTCGTACCCACTATTCTAAACTGTATTTCCATTTTAACTGTGAATAATGCAGCTATTTTCTTTGGACTAGTAGGCTAAATTAAGAAAAACTGACATCATACACTAAGTTTAATACTCATCAAAATGAAATTTTCCATGTCACTTTAGATGGCATTACTGATAAGGAATGAAGGCTGGGAACTTGATTTAATTTCATTGAACTTACCGCTGAGAGAATTATACAGCTCTAACCTTTCCACCCCTGTTCCAGTGTCCTAGTCTACCACCTGCAGCTTCATAAACAGAGGAATCTTGGTGAATGGGAGCCATCTGCAACATAACTCATCTCTTCAAAGGGCAGCTGGATTCAAGTGCTATCATGTCTTCCAATGTGCAGTATATTTAAGTTATTGTTTTTAAATAATCCTCTGTTTTCTCTTTTGTACATTGGCAAAGACTTTAAATAACTGATGTCAAAATCACTTGGTTCTTCTGCTTATTGAATTTCCAGAGACGTTAAATATGAAAATCTGCATCTATGGTGTAGTGTTTGTATGTGAAATAAGGTAATTCAATCATGCTTCTGTATAAACAGCAATGGTCCATTTATGACAACAATTCTGAATACATTATACAAAAATTAACTTCAATATTTTTGGTATTATACTTAGCTCCTCAAGGATAAACAAAACTTCATGCCACTGATGCTGATGCCCTAATTCTTACTTTACCTGGTGTGCATAAAAAGTATACACTTAGTAGGGGAGCACAAACAGTGGTAATGGTACAAAGATTTCTTATTTCAATATTTACCTTTTGTGGATAGATTTAGGAATTTTCCCTTCCTTTTAAATGAGAAGCAAAGGTAAGCTGGCTACAGTAGGGTAATACAAACGTTAAAATTATTGTGAATGCTATGCCATATGGTGCTTAGATAATGGTAGAAATAGGTTTTTGATCAGCAGATACATTCTCATTAGAATCTCACCGTTTTTAGCACAGAACAGATGAATTTTCTTTGGAGCAGTTTGTTCTAAGGATGGCTTTCTTGGCTGTGATAGCAGGTTTTAGAGTTTCATGAATTGTTGCTATGGCAGTATGAATTGAATAAAATGTCTATTGTATTTTCCAAGATGCATGCCTCCCAACATTTAAAGGCATCTTAGTCTATATCACATTTATATAGTCTACATCACAAATTAATGCAAACAGTCAAAGACAAGGCTGACTTCTTTTAAGGTCATTCATATACATCTTCACATTACCTTTGTGTATGGTGAGAGATAACCTCCACATTTTCAGGTTATTAATGATTCTTACGGCTGAGGCCTGGGAAGAAGAATGATGCTAGTTAGTGCCTCATCATAACCATGTAATGATTTACAGGTCTACACTGACTATTAGACCTTAGAAGTAAGATTAATATGAGAAAAATAATGTAAAGAATAATGAAATAAGTTTAGATACATAGTTGACTAGAATCTCATGCAAATTTGCAAATATAAAATAGAACTCTGTCTGTATTGTTTGATTTTAATTCTTTACTTTTTATGTAAATAAACAGAACTAATTTTATAATAGCTTTGATTGAACTAAGCAGTTATTAACATAAATAGAAAAGAAGAACATTTAAATGGCTATGCTAAGAGAATAGAGAAGCTTCATTACTGAAAGTTTGATAATGATTTTTTTTAAACTTCTAATCCTTAGTTATAATCCCATGTTTGTTTGTTTTAAGTGACTCTAAGTTTAAGATAACCCTGTTACAGAGCATATTTAAGTCTGCTGGAATATAAATGTGTTCTTTTTTATTCCATTAGATACAAACTCATCATAGAGAAAAGGAACAGATGCTTTCAACCTGGTATGTTTAAGTCACATTCTGCCTTTGTAATTTGGAAGCTGTGTAACTGTCCAGTGCCTCAGTTTCCTACAACATAAAATGATGATTATAACAGCATCTACCTTTGGAGGTTTCCTTCAGGATTACATTGAACACTTACATTAGGGCCTAACATATAATTAGCACTGAGCTTTTGCTCATTGCTTTTATTGTAGTATTATGTTATATAATAGGACAAGGCATAATTAGTATATTGTATCATTCATACCTAATTGTTATTAGTTTGCATCATAAACCAGTATTGGCCTATGAAACTTAGTAAATTTCCTTCAAATGCTCATACTACCGCTATTCATAACATGACAAATTTGTCAAACTCCTCCATTTCCCTAGTCGACTCATTCTTCCACTCTCTTAGATAACTTTTTGAGATGACAATTCCACACCTTCTCCTTTTTTCTTAACTCTCAAACCCTTCCTCCAACTTAACTCTCATCTTATGACCTGGCTTCCTATTTAACTGGGAAAACTGAGAGGATAGGAAGAGGGTATCCTCATCTTCATCTCCCCAAGAACCACAAGCTAACCTGGCAAATGTTCTTTTCTGTAGCATCAGATGAATCCCTTTCCACTTAATCATTTCTATTATCATGTAGTACTATTTTTTTTTTAAAAAAGTTGTTTACATTTTCATCTAGAAAGATCCTATTAATCTCTTTCCTTTACAAAAGAGTTCTTCTAAAGATCTTACATTTATGGTTTTCTGCAATCACTCTGCTCTCATTCTTTCTTGAACCCCTGACAAAAAGGATTTTTTGCCTCTGTGGCACAACTAAAGCAACTATTGTTATTGTTAATAATGACATCAATTATGCTAAATCTGATTTTCATTTCAAGGTTCTCATTTGAAATATCAACAAAATTGGAAATAGTTAATAAATCCTTTTTTCTTGAAATGCTTCCTAGTTTTTCTATGTCCCTACCACTTCCTTCTTTTAACTCTTTCTTGTTCAACTTCCAAAATTATAAATATTGTAAAACATTTCTATCCTTCTTTTCTTCTCTGTCTTCACCTTCTCTCTGAATGATTTTATCTAGCCTTTTGGCTTGAAATTATAATATGTGGTAGGACTTAAATATATACCTCTCATCTTGACCTTCACCAAGAACTGCTTATTCAGCAGTACAACTTGGATGGCAGAGGGAATCTCAATCCTCTACCTGTCCTCCTCTGTACTGCTTTCTATTTACACATCCAGTTTCTGTGTATGCCTTGAAACCAGCTTGGTCACAACAGAATGTTTTGCTGTAAGAATACGTATTTGCCAATTAACTTTGGCATGTATATAAAGCCCTTTTGTCTAATGTGGGGAGGCCAGAAATTAGTTCATTAAATAAAATCAGGTACATAAAAATATTGGTGGGTTATGATTTTAACAAGTATTATATGACAGAGTAATGCATATTTGGTTTATTTCATAGTTGTTAGCAACAGTACTTCTCCCTTTTCCAGAATTTGCAGAATAATTTCATTCCTTTTCACACACTTAAGATACTTTGTTTCATGTCTCATAGCCCTCTAGTATTTGAGTTCCTGTACTAATTCAGGAATCTCACCTCAGACCTTAATCTAACCAAACAAAGCAAAGTGAAAACAGCCATCCCACCAACCAAATTCCCTTTATTGTAAAAATTCCCTTTACCACCAATTCTGAATTTTTATTTTTAATTCATTTCCACCTAGAAGACTCTCTTTAGGTCTTCTCTTTTAACCAGTGTGGTTATATAACTTGTATCCAGACTCTGTGATAGCCAGTGTCCAAAGTTGAATCCTCAATGAAAAACAGTTTTCATGCCCTGTGTAGTTTTTTTCCCCCTTCAAATGGGGATATCCTTATGACTCGATTTTGACCATTAATATATGGCATAAATGATGCTTGTTCATAAGAACCCTTATGCTTCCACCTGGGGCTCTTGGAACACTCACATTTGGAATTCTCTTTTAGCACCGAGATGGCATGCTTTAAGAAACCTGGCCATATGGCGAAAAGACTTGTAGGTTCTCCAGTTAACAGCCCAATTTGAGCAACTAGTCAATAGCCAATATCAACAATCAACATGTGAATAAGCTATCCGAATCCAACTGAGTCTTCATATTGTAGTCTCAGCTACAATTTGACTGCAATTGAATGAGAGACCTCTTCCAGGAATCCAGCTGAACCCAGTCAATCACAAAACCCTGAAAAATAATAATAATTATTTGTTGAAGGATTTAGGGTGGTTGCTATCAAACAATTATTGTTCATGACATTGGGATAGGTTTGAGATAATAGGTAATACTAAATTAATAAAATGTACACAATTTAAAATGCTTAATTGTTGATTTTTAAAAACTGGCTTATCAGTATACTTATAAACTACTTCTAATAAAACTATTTTCAATTTTTTTCTAAAACATTTGAAAGTACATATATCATCATAAATTTAAACAAAATATGAAACCTAATTTATATCGGTTATCTAAATATTAAAAATAATAGAAGCCAAAAAATATTCTCAATGTATATATATTAATTATATATTAACATTACATATCAATTTGTTTTCTAAACTGCATTTTTCTCTAATATTGAGTTACTTGTATTTATCTGGTGAAATATTATTTTCAGTTTTATTATTTATGTTCATTAAATTTTTAGTATCTTCCTACAGTTGCACTCTATATTTAGTATGTACATTTGAAATTATTCACCTTTTCCATTGACTACATAAAAAAAAAATATGTTAAATGAAAAATATCCTCAATATTTTGACTGAAATGCTTACATGTATCAATCCAATTATTTTAAAGTTTCATTCTCATTGCTACTTTCCAGAGTCCCTTTATCTGAGAATTATTTTTGTAAGAAAAAAACCATCAAAAAGTTATATTTACTAATATTTATGATTATTTTGACTATTTCATTAAATTTAAATGCAGCAAAAACTTAGAACTTTTTCAATTTTATTCCATATCTGAATAGAGACATTCATTCAATGCAAACAAAAGCTCTATCAAAATTTTCTTTTTACAAACATAAATATTTCAAAGTACAAGCATACAGTTCAAAAATAAATTTTGAATACTGAGTTCTCAATATTTTTCTTCAGTTTTCTGTGTTTTATATAAATACAATTTAACTTCTTCCTGTTTGCATGCTTTTTTTCAATAACTTGATTTGCTAATAGCATTAAAAACTAAAAATTTGAAGTATTACATTCATTAAGTAGTTTAAAGATTTTGGTTTTTTTTTTTTAATGTAGCCAAAGTATTACAAAATAGTTCAATATAGGAAATACAGGAAACATGTTTTGATTTATGATATATGAAGTAGTTCCTTATAGGCTCAACTGTATCTAAAATCAAATTATTATTGAATGACAAAGGAAGTCTATATTACCACCGTGAGATATTATTTTTTATCCAACATCAGTGTATGAGAAAAATGTGTAGTTAGTTCATCTGAGTATATGTAAAATTAATTTTTGTCAACTATGGCTCCTATTTAGGTTGTTCAAAATAGTACAGTTTGCTTGAACACACTTTTAAGGTATATGTGTACCACAAGCAATTATAAGGATAATTTTAATTTATAATTTTCTTTAAGTAAAACTTTTTATTTTCACCACACACAAAATTATTTTTTCTAAATGCTGAGTTTTTATCTGAATTTATATAGCCACAACACTATCAGGTATTTCAAAGAAAATTTTCAAAGGCTCAACTTTTATTTCATAAATTGTAAGAAAAAGATCAAACTTTTATTCTGGTTAGCTGGTTTTCTATTCAAAGTAATGACATTGTTTATCAAACTGGAATAATGTAATTGATGCAAAGTTCTGCAAATGGAGCCAAGATGTCCCTAGCTATATTTTTTGAATGTACAAGAAAACATAAAATTAAAAACATGAGTAATTGTGAATAAGTCATTTGCTGTAAATAAAAAGTTACATTACAACCCAGAATTTCATATCCAGCCAAACTAAGCTTCATAATCAAGGAGAAATAAAATCCTTTACAGAAAAGCAAATGCTGAGAGATTTTGTCACCACCAGACCTGCTTTACAAGAGCTCCTGAAGGAAGCACTAAACATGGAAAGGAACAATCGGTACCAGCCACTGCAAAAACATACCAAGTTTTAAAGACCATCGATGCTATGAAGAAACTGCATCAACTTTAAGAAACTATCATCAGAGTTAACAGACAACCTACAGAATGGGAGAAAATTTTTGCAATCTATCCATCTGACAAAGGGCTAATATCCAGAATCTACAAATAACTTAAATTTACAAAGAAAAAAACAAACAACCCCATCAAAAAGTGGGTGAAGGATATGAATAGACACTTCTCAAAACAAGACATTTATGAGGCCAACAAATATATGAAAAAAAGCTCATCATCACTGGTCATCAGTGATGCAAATCAAATCAAAACCACAATGCAAATCAAAACCACAATGAGATACCATCTCACACCAGTTAGAATGGCGATCATTAAAAGTCAGGTAACAACAGATGCTGGAGAGGATGTGGAGAAATAAGAATGCTTTTACACTGTTGGTGGGAGTTTAAATTAGTTCAACCATTGTGGAAGACAGTGTGGTGATTCCTCAAGGAACTAGAAGTGGAAATACCATTTGACCCAGCCATCCCATTACTGGGTATATACCCAAAGGATTATAATCATTCTACTGTAAAGACATATGCACACGTATGTTTATTGTAGCACTATTCACAGTAGCAAAGACTCGGAGCCAACCCAAATGCCCATCAGTGATAGAATGGATAAATAAAATGTGGCACATATACACCGTGGAATACTATGCAGCCATAAAAAAGGATGAGTTCATGTCCTTTGCAGGGACATGGATGAAGCTGGAAACCATCATTCTCAGCAAACTAACACAAGAACAGAAAACCAAACACCGCATGTTCTCTCTCATAAGTGGGAGTTGAACGATGAAAACACATGGACACAGGGAGGGGAACATCACACACCGGGGCTTGTCAGGGGGTTGGGGGCTAGGGGAGGGATAGCATTAGGGGAAATGCCTCATGTAGGTGACTGGTTGATGGGTGCAGCAAACTAACATGGCACGTGTATACCTATGTAAAAAACCTGCACATTATGCACATGTACCCCAGAACTTAAAGTATAATAAAAAAAAATAAAAAGTTACATTTTCAGAGTGGTATGCAAGCACAGTCCTCTGCAGTTGCTTGTGATCTGCCATTTTCCAGCATAATCTTCTCAAAATAATTGCTTGTATTTGAAGTTGAGGATAAGGATTTTTCTGCAGGCTAGGTCTTCTGTTTTTCATCTGGTCAGTGATAATATTATGGCACCCATAGTGAATGATAAATGTCAACGGTAGTGAAAGTACACATGCATGTTACCTTCTTGGGATATAGAAATCCAGAACATAATTTTTGTGTGGTTCTGGCATTCATTGAAACAGAATGACTTAGAATAAGGTAACATCTTGAATACATTGAAAAGAACACTCTTGGTCTTGAAGAAATCTCTACAGACATTGGTAGGTGACATCTCTGGGACCAGACACACCTGCTAAGCTGGGCTAGCTCAAGCACAAGTCTATGCTCCCCTTAAGCACTCAGCTTTGTCAAGAAAAGATTTGTAGAACTTGCTTGGGCAGAACTAATTAAAATAAAAGAAGAAGAAGGATAAAGACATAGAAAAGATTTAAAACAAAGAAAAATTAAAAAACAGAACTCCATGAGACAATTAAAAAATGGAAAAAGTTATAGAAATTCTGAAATTAAAATAAAAACTGTAGAAACAGTAAAAATTAAGTAAATGTCTCATGAAACATAAACTAGTTCATTGCTACTAAATGATTTTATTGGAAAATAAAAAAAAGGGCTGCCATAAAATAGGTAATTGTAGTTTTACACTAAATGATAAAAGCACTCCAGACCTTTCTGTGGACTCAATGACCTCTTTTTCCTGTACACATTTCAGATATATCTGACCTATGTTTTTCTGTGTCCCCCACAGATCATGTAGGCTGATGATCTAGTATCTTTCATGTATCTTTCAGGTAGTGAAGACACTTCTGATCTTCAGAAAGATAGCAGTGTCTAATGCTGTTTTCAGCTCCTTGCACTTAGCACCCAGCACAAGCACCTTGTCTGTGTACACTTGGTTTATCAGCAGGTGCCTTCCAGCTGTCGTCTTGAAAGGGAAAGGATAGGAAAGCTTGGAAAAAGAGAGACAGGTTATTGCTGCTTGTCTTTCTTATTTATCTGCATATTAAAATGAAAAATATGTCCACTGTACATTTGTTTTATTAAATACTAGAGGAGGCTAATGCAGATGCTGAAAATGCAAAGTAGAATTCTATCAAAACCATCTCATCTTATTTTAGAGCAACATTTCATTATACTATTCAGTAAAAAATAAATAAATAAATAATCCAAGACAAATCTAAATCAGGATGCCAAGATAGTCAATATAAATTGAAAATATTTCAGGCCAACTGAGATGGATATATGATCATTCTATTTCTTAGGCAAAAGTCTGCTGCCCTCTTCAATAAGTGAACAAAATATTGACATCACTTATAAATCCTTTACTGATTGATTCCATTTAGCTTCAGTTATTCTATTGTCTTCAGATTTGTTTATGTGTTAGTGTGCTTAGTTCTTTGTAGATGGATAATTTGACATCTACTTTGTATATGTTTCTATAGTGTATTCTTAGGTAAATCTTTTCTGTTTGTGTTTGTATGTGTTGTAGTGGTGGATATACCTGTAAAATTAACTGTTTCATTTCCTGGGGACTCGAGATCTACTTGTCTTTTTTAAACAGATTGATTGACATATAATTCACATACCTTACAATTCACCTACTTAAAGTGAACTCAATGTTCTCAGTAAATTCACAGGACTGTGCTATCATCAACATAGTCTAACTTTAGAACATTTTTGACCTCCTTCAAAAGCCCTAAGCAACTGCTAATCTATTTTATGTCACTGTAGAAAGGTTCTTCCCTGTTATAACATGCCTTAGTCCTTATTTTTTTTTACTTCCAAATATATCCTGTTGTATGCATGTGTGAAACTTTATCCATGCATGAGTTGACGAACATTTGACTAATTTCATATAGTTACTTGTATACTTTTTTTTTTTTTTGGAGATGGAGTCTTGCTCTGTCGCCCAGGCTAGAGTGCAATGGTGCAATCTTGGCTCACTGCAACTTCTGCCTCCTGGGTTCAAGCAATTCTCTGGCTCAGCCTCCTGTGTAGCTGGGATTACAGGAGCCTGCCACCATGCCTGGCTAATTTTTTTGTATTTTTAGTAGAAACGGGGTTTCACCATCTTGGCCAGGATGGTCTTGAACTCCTGACCTCATGATCCACCCGCCTCGGCCTCCTAAAGTGCTGGGATTACCGGCGTGAGCCACCGTGCCTGGCCTTTATTTTTATATGATGTTACTTCACTGTTCATAATTTACTGGTCACAATGAAGTTCTTGTAAAATTTGGGAAAACTAGACCCTTATATGGTCTTTCAAAGTTTTTATATGCTAAATGTAGGATTTTGGTGGCCGCATTTCCCAGCATATAAAGAAAGCTATACCATATTGAAGGTCACTTATATTAATATAGAGGAAAGAGATAAAAAATAGAATTCAAATTTTAGAGGTATATTCTTCACTGGTTCCAGTGTTGAGAAGCCTAGCTACACCTTGCCTTGTTTGTAGTTTTGTTGTCCATCTCTTCTTTGGATTCTTCTACCCAATGCAGTCCTCATTCTTCAACCAAAAGAATAATTTTTGGGGTAAATTTCTCCTAGGGAAATGAATAAAATAATGTCTCAGAACCATCATCTCTATATGGATTAATAGGAGATTCAGTGAACCACTTCCTATTGCCCTAAATTGGCCACTTTGATAGAATCTTGGGGAGAGGTAACCCTAAGAGTATCCTAAAGAAAGCAAAAAAAAAAATGGTACTAGGCATCTCAGGATTTTATTAAGTTTTGCAAATACACACACAGATGCACACCCCCACCCCCAACAATAAGCAACAGAACAATACTTCTTCCAACTATTAACTTCCCAGTTAGTATAATAAGATGGAAGTATGAATTTAGGACAGTAATAAACAAAGGCTTTAAATTAGGACATGTTGTCCATTAGTGAGTGTTGTGGCTTTATCCTCCTTTTGTTATGATAAACTCCCTTCTCTCTTCAATGGCATATACATGGAGGGAACCTGCAGGGATACCAGCAAGACTCACATATGAATCTGCTTAAGAGCCAGCATTAGGATGCTGGTGATCTGGTTGGCGGAAATCACTGGATGATCATTCCTTTTTTTTTTCTTCTTTTTTTTTTGAGACGGAGTCTCGCTCTCTTGCCCAGGCTGGAGTGCAGTAGTGTGATGTTGGTTCACTGCAGCCTCCACCTCCCGGGTTCAAGCAATTCTTCTGCCTCAGCCACCTCCTGAATAGCTGGGACTACAGGTGTGTGCTGCCTTGCCCAGCTTATTTTTGTATTTTTAGTAGAGACGGGGTTTCACCATGTTGGCCAGGATGCCCTTGATCTCCCGACCTCGTGATCTGCCCACCTTGGCCTCCAACAGTGCTGGGATTACAGGCGTGAGCCACCGCACCTGACCTTGGGTCATCATTCTTGAGCTGAAAAGCAGTGACAGTTAAGGAGGAAGTCTTGCAGCAGCAAGACATTTTGTCTTTCCAATTCCTGAGTCTTCACTCGCAAAAGGAAAAAGATGGGATGCCCCACTAGAGGGAGGAGAGGAGAAGCAGAAGAGCAGGCCCAAATCCCTCTGGGTCCATCACTGAGGGAAGGGAAGGAGAAGAGCAAGACATTGGAAGCGCAACTGAATTTTTATCCTAGATGGAATTGTTATACTTAAAAGTGACCAAAGAATTTTTAAAAACTAAAATCATTTTAAGTTTAGATTGTTCAATGAACTAGTTACATATGCAGCATTTTTTCCAACATTCACAGTAATGGCAGAGATAAAACATATTGGAGTGTGTGTGTGTGTGTGTGTGTGTGTGTGTGTGTGTGTATTTCTGGAGAGGAGGGGTACAGCTTTCACAAAAATGTGGAAGATCATAAGCTTTGAGATCAAATAGAGACCAGAAACAATCTATTCCAAAGACTCAAAAGAGGTAATGAGAAAGCAAACTCAGATAACATATCCTGCCAAGTGCACATACCCTTCTGAAGGTCATGGGTGGCCTTTCCCATAAAGATCCAGAGTGCATGCTGCTTCATGGCTTCAAACATTTTCCCCTTGTTATTTGGTTTTCTTAACATCATCCATCATCTGAAAAGCCCCTCAAAACACTGAAATCATAACTTTTCCTGGTTTAGAATGAATCTTAATTTGTTTCCCCATGCCTTGCTAGGAAAATGGCTGGGTAGTGGGTGACAACTATCAGCTATTTTCAGCATTAACAGACCTTACAGGTACTGAATAATTATGGCTTCATGTTTTGAATGTTAACATTTTCACATGAACAGGGAGTGCCATTTGGCCTGCAATGCTTTGCTTGAATATCTTACTTTGTAGGTCTTTGGATCTTTCATCCAGCAGGATTTTTATTCTTCTTTAGTCACTTGTTCAGGGTGGGCCTTGTGATTACCTTATATTCTCCTGTTGGCATCCAAGCAAGCTCTTGAGTAGATGTGGGGTTGGGGACATAAAAGAGAATGCAGTCCTCAGAAGGTTATACCAGATTTTCATAAAGACTTGTAAATGTAAAAGAGCTGTTAAATTAGGTATGTGTAATGTTGAGAAGAAATACCTAAACTTTTCATTGTTCACATAGTTTTAGATACATTTTTAAATAATATACAGGATATTTTTGTCATTTTAAATACTGCCTTTAACCAGCATTGTCTTATAAAAGGCCACATTTTAACATACAAGAGCAGCATCTTTATTACTACACTATACAATATATAATTAACTCATAAATGATTCAGCTTCGTTAGCATAAAAAAGAATTATAGCACAAGCTTTTGTAAGCATGTGTTAACGTTATTGTCGTTGCTATGGCAGGCTTCATGATACTCTGATACTCTTAGGAGCCTTCCTGTCTTTAGCTCTGAGAGGTTATCTATTAGATTCTAAATCAGAGGGTGTTTTGTTCTTAAAATCCCATTATGGTTGTTATTATTAGAAAGGCAACAAAGTAAAAGACAGCACATGCTCTAGATAAGACATACCTATAGTCAGTCCTCAGACTCTCCAGTCAGCAAAAGTTCGTCAAAGGATGATGAGAAAAAGAATAAAGAGAAAGAATACTGTAGGAGGAAAAAAGAGTATAAGAGGAAGGTAGCTGCAAAAAGTAGAGGCAAGGAGGAGAAAAAGGAGCAAGTAGAATGAGGAGAGGAGCTGGTAGGATGAGCAGGATTGAGTTTGAGAGAAGAGAGGGAAAGGAGGAGAGAAGTAGGAATAAGAGAACAGAAGATGAAGACGGGGAGGAAATACTTGAGTGGTGCACACAGTGCACAGCACAGGAGAGTCTCCTGGGAACAGCTCAGGATTCTTGAACAGGTCTTACTGCTTCCAAAACTGTCTTTTCATGTGGGTCAAGATTTTAGAAACAGGAAATATGAAGCCTTTTGAAAGGTTCACTATACATGTTATTTGGATTGAAAAACATGATTTTTATTGTCTAGTATTTTAAAACTTTCAACTGGCAAAATGAACATTTTTTACATTTTAAAATTTGTAATGTGCATTTTGGGACTTTATTCTTCCTAAAAATACATGGAATTCATTTTGTAAAAGAAATGAGATCAGAGCAACTCTCTTTTCCACGTTAACTGTATTTCATTTACTCTTTTCATTTATTGAATATTCTTCCAACAACATTTTAACTGGTGCAAAGTAGTTCAGTGTACTAGAATTCTGTGAACCATTGTTTATTTATTCCATTCCCATGAGGGGGTTTTTTAGGGACACATTTGATGTTTTCAGTTTGCTTTCTGCATTGTAAACTGAAGAGTACTAGAAAATCTTTATATATACATTTGTGTGCATATTATTTATTGTTTCCTTAGCATCCATTACATAAAGATAATTCAAATTAATGAGTTTGTGAATTTTCTGTTTTTTTATTACTCATTATCAAATTGTTCCTCAAAAAGTTATTGATTGACATCCTTCTAGCATTACATGAATAGCACCTAGTTTAGAATGTTTCTACATTTCTCAATGATTAGTGAAAATGTGGAATTATTCTACTTATCTGAATGATATGCAATTGAAAAAAATGTTTTGAAGATTAAAGGGGGCTATAATAATCTTAATAAGAACAAAGAATAAGAAATTATCTCTACCAGTGGTTTTAAAAAATCCTTAAATAATGTTCTAAAGACAGTATAAATGTTTGGATGGGAAGAACTGGTTATTAATACTAAAGTCAGGCCTATAGACTTAAAAATCCACTGCTATTTGACTAAAGACCTTACTTTTTCTTTTCTTCCCATCTCTGGCTGCACGTTATAAACAAATTACTTATGGAGTTATATAAATGATCATCTTCTGCCAAAATTATCCAAATCAGCTCTTTAATATACTTTGCTGTATATTCTGTGCATACCAGCTTTAGTTTACATAAGGTACATTTTAAGCTTTTTCCAGTGTAGAAGAGTTTGTCTATTTGCATTCAAATGTGACTCATAAATTATTTTGATAACTTACTATAATAAATACTGAAACTATAATAAGTTCTTAAGTATTAGAACAATTAAAACATAGTCATATCAATTATATTTTAAGGTTATAAAACGGTAACTCCAACTATAATCATTTCAATTGATTTCAGAGAGTGCCTTTCACCGAAACCATACACAGAAAAGGAGAATCTGAACTTATATAACTGATAAAATAAAATTATCATTTATGAAGGAATTTAAAAATTGTTACTGATTCCTTAAAATCCATTCTAAAAACTGATTGACAGTTATAAATAAATACAGTGTTTTTCAATAGCTTCAACTTTTGGCCATCTCAAAAAGCTTTATTAAATAATTTTAATAGATAATTTGTTTCACCGTAAATCAGCATTTTTTTTCTCTGTCTCTCTTTCGGACTTTCCTTAGTCTTTTCCTTTTATCTATTTCTCAACATTACCACCCTCTGCACCCCTGCTCCCTGAGCAACTTAATACTCAAAACTAAAATTATTATTTTGCCTCTAATAAATCATGTCTCAAAATGAAATTTACCCTGGAAAATAAATCTGGATTTAGAAAGCACACATTCTATGGAGAGGAAGAAAATAAAGATCTAAATTGAAAATGAGGATGGTTTTATAATCAGTTAGCTGAAAATAGGAGAACTGTCCAAGTGAAAATTATGTATCTTTTCTACTGAGAGAATATTCGAAGCTGATAATATATTTTAGGTAGAATGATTTAAGGTAATTGCAGCAGTCAAATTTAATGTAAAGGAGAGATGCCAAAAGTAAGAAGAAATCGAGTGTTGTTCCTAATTAGAGAGCAAGATGGATTTGAGTTCTTTTTTGTGGTGGATGGGATTCCTCCCTTTCCACATTATTTAGACATGTGCATTAGTCTTTATAATTTTTTAAATCATTTAAATATTATTTAACTATTATCACTTACTTGTAATCATTTTGTGTTTTAATAAATGGCTAGAATTTTGCAGTTTATGAGAACTAAATTTTGATTATATAAAAAATACATCTTCATTTGTAAGGCATTTCATGTAAGAAAAAAATCAAGTTTCTCCTGATCTATATCTAGGCATATATTTTTTCTCTTTGTACATAGATAAAATTCTCTAAGGCACTCATGAATATTTTGGTGGCTCCCATGGGGGTCTGACATTTCAATATTTCCTGCCACGCTTGAGAAGGAAGCATTTCAAGAAATTAAAGGCACTGATAAGCAAACCCTTCATTAATAATACAGACTATTAAGTTTTCAGCTCCTGTACTTAAAATTTCCCTATTTTATCTGAAATTAATTTGCAGGTACCATGAACCTTTTTGAAGTCTAAAAAAAAAGAGAGATGAAGTTAAGGGCAAGATTTTTTTAAAAAACGGCTTCATCTACAGTACATCTCTACTCTACAGATCATTTCCTTCTTTATTAAATAATTAATGCCAGCTACACCAGCATGTTTAAATCCTCAACAGATAAGAAATAATTAAGTTAACACCACTCAAAATGATATGTAACATCTCAATCAGTGAGAATTTTTAAGTGGTAACAACGAGAATAAAATTATTGGAAGCTGCACCGTAGGATTTTTTTTTCAGTGTCAAAGGCGCACTCACACAGATGCAAGAAACACCACAATTTAGTGAAGTTGTTGTATCTTCTGCTAAAATGATAATGTTGCTGCCAGCAATCTAATGAATAGTCAGTGGCACACAGATGCTACTCTCCTGGCTTTTGCAGTTAGTTCTAAATTTGAAAATTAAAATATGTCTTTGGATGTTCAGCCCCTTCATTGCCCCCCTTTACCATTCCTACCTATACTAAATTGCTTGAAACAAAGAGCTTTAATAATCCCAACCCTCCCTTTCAAGCTTAAGGAGCTGTCAATAGCCGTGAACAGTAGAAATGTGTGTGTGTGTGTCTGTGAGCACATGCACACACACACACGTGCATGCATGAGTGTGTCTTTGTGGGTGGGTCTGTTTCTTTTCTCACTCAATTTGCTGAAGCAGCTATATTCCACTCTAGACCTCTGGAAAACTATCCATTTGCATTTGTCTGTGAATGGCTACATGCCATAGGTAGTGATCAGTTAAAGTAAAGAAAATACACCGTAAAAAGTGGCTTCCAGCAAACACACTCCTTGCATTTCTTTTGACAGCTACCTGACATTTAGTTGACCTAGACAAATTTGCATATTTTAATTTGATCCCTCCCCACTTCATTTCATTTGCCTTATCTGAGAAATGAGAAAAATAACATGAAACACAAAAGTCCACTAAAAACAACAGCAGAGAGCAATGATTTCCTCTTTTAGCTGCAATTGTCTTCATCGCCCAATACTTCTCATCAACATCATCATGTTGACATTTCATGAATGCTTATTGCACATCAGGTGGACCATTGAATTGTTTCCAAATAATTATGGTTCTTTGGCTTTCCAGCAAAGGAAGTCTAGAAATTCCACCTTTCCAGACCAGTGGTTGAATGTCTAGGATGACAAGTAATCTGGTTATTCCCTTCTGTTCCTAGGAAAAGGCCTAAAAGTGCACATTAACCCAAAGTCACCACACTGCAGTATAATCATTGTCTGGAGCTGTTCAACTATTCCCAAGCCAAACTCCCAGTCTAAACTGAGTGACCCAAGAAATACTGTGGGCAATTGCAAAGAGTAGGCTAATAGGTGAGTGGCAGCAAATCTCTACTGTCTCAGTTTGAGGGCACCAATGAGGTGAAGGGACTGAGGCCTTCATGACTTGCTGACAGCAGGGCTCTGCTGACAGGCTTGTGATGTGGATCCACCCAAATGTGATTGGGTCAATCAGAGCAGCAGGGAGAGAGAGTCACAGAAAAGGTAGGCATATTTCTGCTGTGTTCCCTCACTGCTTCTTCCAGGACTCTAACCCCTCAACTTATGACTTAACACTATCAAAGCAAGTCAGGCTGAGGATAGACTCCACAAGAGCACTATGTTTTCCAATTGTTCCAGTTATTTTGGTCCCCATGACAAAATCCTTAAGAACACTTAATTTAGGTTGTATGGTAGTATTGTTCATGGTTAATGGCTTATTTTCCCAAAATAACCACAAGGCACTCTACACCACAAACAGCTTATGTTCCAAATGGATGCTATTTGTAGAGTAGTGTTTATTTACTCATCTATGCTGGATGCTGACTATAGTCTCATGAGTACCCCATACTAACCTATCATTGCACTTACTACATAATATTCAATGTGTCTTCTCCTTTATAGCAGAAATTCTGTCTTAGTCATCTTCTATCCCCGTTCCTAGCACAAAGTCTGGCACAGACATGTACTCATCAAATATGTTTTTAAATTAACTGAACTGAGGCAATGTATCTTATTCATTTATTCATGCATGTAACAGTTTTTTTTCTGTAAGTAGTAGTTTGATCCATTAATTGTGGCACCTATAGTTAAAGATAGCCCAACTCTTTTCCTGAATACCTCTGAGGAACTAAACAGCATGAAATCATTACCTAAGAAGTGTTCAAAAACTATCTTGATATGTAGTTTTTAAATTTGTATTTGTATAAACACTGACAGTCCTATGTATATAATAGGTTTTTAGAATTAGAGGAAGCAAAATGTATTAGTCAGGGTTTTCCAGAGAAACAGAACCAATAGGATTTGCATATGTGTTTGAGTGTGAGTGTGTCTACTCACTCAACTATGGAGGCTTGGCAAGTCCAAAAATCAGCTGGGTCCAATATGGACCCAGGGAAGTTGATGTTGTAGTTCAAACCTGAAGATAGTCTGGAGGCAGGATTTTATCTTCTTTAGGGAACTTCAGTCTGTTTTCTCTTAAGGTCTCAACTGATGAGACAAGTTCCACCCACATTGTGGAGGACAATCTGCTTTACTCAAAGTCTATTGACTTTCATGTTGATCTCACCTAAAAATCACCCTCCCAACAACATGCAAACTGGTGTTTGACCAATATCTAGGTTCCTGGTCTCACCAAGATCGCACACAATATTAAGCATCACACAAATTATTACAATTGAAATTTCTGAAATTTCTTTTCCAGTGATCTCAGTTTAGTGAAGAAAATGCTGGAAATAACTGACAAAATACTCACAAAATAAAGATTAGGCTTGCCAGCTTAGACTAACTGAAACTTTGTCAACATGTAGTAAGTTTTTCTGCCCATGAATTTAAATTTGTCAATTTAGGAATGATTGCAGTTTGCATGCTTTAGCAAAGTATTATTCAAAAGTCTTCAATCCACTATTCTAATTGCTGTCATATTTGTTGTATGTCCCCTAAACTCCCCGGAGCTAAAGATCCACAGGAAAGCTTTGTAAAAATCTTGGCCCATCCATTGAAATTCAAAACGAACATTAAGATTCTTCTCAAATGCCATTTCTCAGAAGTCTTCCAGGATAACTACTTTCCTGTCTTCATCTATGCTTCCATAGTTTATGACATATACATTTATTTAAATAATCTCATTTTATTTAAATTATTACTATGTAAGTCTATATAAGATTGCGAGCTATACAATTTGACTAGGCAAGGTACTAGTTCCTTGAGTTTCTAAGTGTGGTCCCCAAATCAGCAGCATCAACATCAGCTGGGAACTTGTCAGGTATGTAGAATCACAGGCTCATCTCTGACCTTCTGAAAAATTCTGAGTATTTTAACAAAATACTACAGGTGATTTTATATTAAAATTTGATAAGCACTGTTCTAGATGTTGGTATTCACAGACATGACTAAGGCAAGATTTTCCGATTAAAGAAACTCATGTTCTTGTAAGACAATCATTATCAATTTCTAGAACAGGCTGTGTTTCCTTTCAGATCATTTGTCAGATCTATTCCACATGTCAAGAATAGGGCTTTTCACCAAATTCCTGAGCTCCTCATGTTTCCCAGGTCACAGCTTAGATGTCAATGCTACATGCAATTCAAAATGAAATATATACTAAGCCATAAAACAAGAGAAATAAATTTAACTAAATTTTTTGTACATCTACACCACTAACACTGCCTAATCAAGTATTATAAAATTGAGTCAAAGTGTTTGTGTGTTAATGTTTTGTTTTATTTTCCCATGTCTGTGTCCATTGCCTAATCACAGGGTGAGGTCTGTCTATTGGAAAGCCATCACTTCCTCAAACATAAGATTGGTTTGTGTCCTTTTTTCCTACCGCCATGAAATTCTAATGAGGACATTACATGTCATTTTTCTGTTTGCTTTTTTAGTTTACCTAGTCTCAGTATGAGAGTAAGTATCATTGTCTACTTCACAATATTACCTTTAGTGTCTTATTCAGAGCCTGGGGCCTGGCAAATCATCAATAAATATTTGTTGATTTTTTTGAAGGCATGATGAATGCAATTAGATAAGTCACAGTCACACATGTTGGGAAGAAAAGGGCAGATAGAAAGAGAAATTTGAAAAAAAAATACTAATTATCAAAGTAGGAGTCCTTTGAGGCTAAGTTGCTTTTTTCCTCTCAATTCTAAAAATTGTAAGTGAGAGTTTATTTAATATTTATTATTGTAGGGACCATAAATTTTACCTTTAATATTTTGAAATTAAATTCACTCTCCTCACCACCACCCCTGAGATTGTAATTATCAGAAAGTTGGCACTGAACAGAAGTGAAGATGATTAGAAAAATAATTTGTTCCTAATGAAATCAGTGGAATGCTACCCTGACCCTATTCAGTTATTTCAGGTACTCAAGTGGCCAACTAAAATTAAAATTTTAAATCCTTAATCTCATGACTAAATCCCTTCCCCCATCCCTATTGAAGGAAATTCTTGACCAAGGTTAAAGAAATGCCTCCTTAAATTTGATCAAATATTTCCATTTTAACTTTAAGAAACATTTGCAGAGTTTGATATTTCTCTCAGGTGTTTGCAGGGGTTTCAGTTTTAATATCATTTTTCTTAATGTGCTAGCTATTATTTTTACATAAATAGTTTAGCAGCAGACTATAGATTAAATCCTGAAGTACACTGTATTCTTAGTATTTCTGAAAATAAATAAAAGCACACAGAAGAAACATTTAAGAAAAATGACACATTTTCTATATATTCAGCTGAAAAAACAGAAGTTTATTAAAGAAAACAAGAGATGATTTTTAACGGTGGAAGATAATGCCCCAAATAAACATGAATAGGATCAGTTCTTTGAAAAATCTCTGGATCTTGTTATGGTCAGTTTCAATGGTTCTGATGACAACTTTAATGATGGATTTAGAAAGGCTTGGGCTACGTTTGTACAAAACTAAGAGTAAGCAGCTGGGAACAGCTGAGGGGACATTCGAATGACAACTGGCATTGGGAACAAGTGAGTAATGGCCACAAATCTGTAGGCTTGTAGGGCATGACCAATTTCAGTAAACCACTTGAGTCAGCTCTGTTCAGCATCTATCTCTAGGCACTACAGAGATGCCTATCATTACTGCTCCTTAGTGCTCAGGTAAAGATATTAGAAAGATTGGCAAATTACCTTGACCTAATTAACTGAAGTTCAAACTGGGGCAGTATTTTATGTACGCTAAATCATTATGAACTTGGGTGAGGCTATCTTCAGCATATAGTGATGTCTTGTAATTTTGCACACATGTAGCACTCATATTGGCAAAGTATTGAAAAATATTTAAATTAATCTTTCCTACTATGGTTTAATAATTTGTAATATTCCTGTAGTAAAGATGAAGGAACTGAGGATGAATAAATTAAACTGTCAGCCTAATTATACTCAAATATAAGAAGGACATATGTGGTAGAATCTAACATAACAATAAAGGATCATGAAGTTTTCATGGCCAGCACTACCTGACATCATTTCTCATGCATAACTGTGACTCACTTGTTGATAATTCTCACAGTGACAGAAGAAGCATCATCCTCCTGGTAGTATTACTGGGTAGTATTACCAGATGATTCTGATACTTTCACTCATATCTAGAGAGAATCACTGACCTGAAAGAATGACATTCATAAATTTCAGGAGGGCCTGAAATTAAATCTGGTAATTATTTATTCTAAAACATTTGCTACATTTTGTTTTCACATTTTGCTACATTTTGTTTGTTTTGCCACATTTCATTTTCAATAATTTGTGGGAATTATTTATTCCAAAATACCGCTTTATTTTGTTTTGCTACATTTCGTTTTGTTTATAGCTATATTTTGCTACTTTTTAAATTGAAAATGTCATTTTCAATAAAGTGACATTTTTCAGAATTGAATGCCATTGATTTGTGTTTGCAGTTGAATAAAGAAATACTCAATTATCCTTAGCACCTATTATATAAGAATCACAAAGTACAAATTTTCACCCATTAGACCATGCCAGTAGTTCTCAATATTTTATCATATTGTATTCTTATAAGACTTTCCATGGCTCTCCATTTGGAGTGAAACTCACTCAATTTCTTAAGTCACAGATGTTTTCTAGCTGACAAGAGAGGATATGAAAAGTACCCTATATTGATTTAAATACTTTTAAGGTTCTGGAAGAATATAATTGTGCTTGTCTGAAACAAATATCTTTCTTTATATGCCAATCATGAACCTTGCCATCTTCAGAAACTAGATCTAAATTCACCTTTCTTAGAATGTCATTCCCGATGACTAATAGTTCCAAATTGTTCTGTTCACTCCTTGTTCAGTGACCTTTACCATAGACACGTTACAGACATTTGTGTTTCTGTAGCTCTTTTCATTCTAGGCACTGATTTGAGTCCCTTGTTTAATTCTCACAAAATAATGAATATAGCAGTACAATTATGAATATAGTACTACAATTATGAATAACTAATGAATATAGTACTACAATTTTCACCCGTTAGCAGATGAGAAAGCTGTACCCAAGAGATATTAAGTAGTGTGACAATAAACAGACTTATTAGTGAGAGATAGAATCAGGATTTGAACCCAGACTAGAAAATTTCAGTGGTCATGCTCTTAACCAGCATGCAGTATTGTCTCTCAGGAAGAGAGTGATTTATAATTCGTTTTATTCCCCACTGAGACAGAGATATTCTTTTTTACTAAAATTAATAAATCTACATGTTTCATATTGACAGATGCAGGAGGAAGATAAGGGATCCTACCCAGGGCCTTGTCTGGGCATGGCTGGACTGGGGGCCCACCTGTGCACGGGGAGAATGGGGTGGAGCCACTGGGAATTCACACCTTATGCAGGGGGAAGGAGCCTGGCCTCTTCAGCTCCTGTGTGGCGGCCTGGTATTCAATCTGTGAGGTGGGAGCCTGTGGGCAGGACCCCTTTTTTCACTGAGAGCTTTCGTTTAATAAATTCCATTATCCTCACCTTTCAATGTGTCTATGTACCTAATTTTTCCTGGTACTGTGACAAGAACCTTGACTTTAGCTGAACTAAGGAGCAAAAAGTCCTGCCTCAATATACGTCATTCGGGTATTTAGTCCTGTAAAACAACATTAATATGCATTTTTCATAAGATTTTATAATTTGATTCTGATAACTTGTGAAACTTGGTAATTCTCAAGGTCACGCTGTACTTCAATTCTGTCCTTCAAGGTGCTAAATAACCCTTCCCAATCTGATGTTATTAACTAAGTAAATGAGCATGTTTTGAGATGATTGATGGAATTATTAAATAGCACTCATCCTAGGACTAACCCCATTAGTCATGTTTCCCAACTTTGATATTGAACTATTTCGACTACCACTGTGAAACAAATTATACACCTATGTGGTAGTAATATGGTAAGTATCTCAGCTTCTCCAAACCTTTCTGGAAGTAAGGGGGGCATTAAAAAACATAGTTCAAAATTCAAAAATGTTCTTAATCACTTTTATTAATTGATGAGATGGTCAGATTAAGCAAAAACCTTCCTAAGTTAAGAGAATAATTAACTACTTAATTAAAATATTTACTAATTTTTAAACTCTTCATAATTTTTAATTTTAATATGGAAGAAAAATTCATCTGATAGCATTTGTTTCCTCATGAAATAATTCTTATTATTTTACAATGTCTATTGGTGATATTGAGATTTATGTACTCAAAAACAAAACAAGAGCTCTTCAAATGTCAATTTTTTCAGTTAAAAATGTATATGTAGAATTTGACTTTTTTTCCTGAAATTTCTTTTGCATTAACTTCAAAATATAATTGCAATACATTTTAAGTCTGTAAAATAAAGTTTTTAAAAATTCACACACTTACCTGCCAAGAGTACACACGTTTTTCTTATATATGAAGATAGTCACAGAACTCAGTTTTATGAAGAAGCATCAAATCCCCTTGACTGTGTTGCTTTTATGTTTTTATTTGTTTTATGTTTAGCTTGCTTCCATCTATTTTTTTGATAAGAATTTGTTGCTACATTCTTCTCCAAAACTGATTGGATCCCATTGCACTTGATGATTGTGCTACCTAATTAAATAAATAATTAAAAGGCTATTTTACCCTTTACATTTCCTTACAACTTTTCACTGTGATAGTCTGGTGAGGGTTTGTCTGAAATGATAGCTCTCCAAATCAACATGTAATATCCTGTTCCCGATCTTTAATAAATTGTATCTAAATTTCACCTTGCTACCTACCACTGCAATTAATTTAACTTTCAGTTCAATCTGGGGCTACTGCTTTTGTTTTCTAGATGGTATAGAACAAAGGTTGAATTGGGAGCTCTACACTACACCCAATTTAGAATTTAATTAACCACTAAAGTTAAAAGCTAGGGCAGTCCCCAATAAGCTGACAGTAAAAGTCATGGCTGCCCTAAACCTGATAAGAAAGAAACTGTGAGTTTTAAATTGAGATCACTACCAGCATAGCCGTGGGTTTCGGCAGTGACAAACTGTAGTTACAGATTCCAACAGCCCCTGATGAAAAGCAGTTCTCATTCCCTAATGCTTTATGGGAGAGCTGCAGCTTCTTGGAATATTTTTCAAGCAGAAAACCATCATCATGACAACACTAGAGTAAAAGAGGGCAAAAATAAAATTTCTTTCTGGTAGGGAAATAAAGACATCTTAAGCTTGACTTCAAAAGCTCTCTACAGCAAACAGTGGCTGTGGAAATACCATTTCATCTTTGCCTCTGGGATATTATTAAGCTTTTCTAGTAGCTCTAACTGCAGGAGAAGGGATTACAGAAGTTGCTGCTGTGTAGCTGCCTGCCATACAAATATCTGGAAAAGCTGGGATCATGGATTTGTATTAGGACCAGTGATTAGCCAACCCCAAGAAGCTGACCTGGTAATGAATACAGCAACACATTCCTTTTCACACCATACAAATAAAAACATGCAAGACACTTCCATTCCTTGCTGAAGTGTCAAAGACTTCTCTTTGGTCATAGTTTGCAAAACACAAGTAGGGCTACTTCTAGCTGTACCTACTGCAGCATGCATAGTCCAGTAATGCGATTCCCACGGCATCAGTTACGGTTGTGTCAGCATTTCCTTGATGAATCCCTACCTTCAAAAGGTTATAGCTCCATTGTTTAAAAATCCACCAGCAGCTGCAATGACCCATGCAGTCCTGCTGTGGAAACTATACCGTATCATTTTAGCACAGAGAGTAGGAACTCAATAGAAATTAGTAACCAAAGGTATTTTTTATTATAATTTATTTTATTTGACTGCTCAATATGATTTCTTTCAAAATCATTTTTCAGCTGAATGTAACTAATGTCCATTTGATATGGACGGATTGCTCATTATCTTGAAAAAGGAAAAATAAACCAATTCAATTTTTAAAATAAAAGAGTATACATAGAGTACATTTAAATATATCAAAGATTTGTAACTGAGATTGAGTAAAATTTAGTTTCTCTGAGTAAATAATAATAGCCATAATGTGGCTAAGTCTCCTAACAAAATAAAATTAATGATGGCTACTAAATAATGACTTTATGCCTTTACAGTTGGTATTTTGTTCATATAGTTTAGAATGTAAAAATGAATAATCTAAAATGTAAGGTGTATGCATGTATATTACATCAGTTGTGGAAAATGCAATACTTCTAGCAGGTAAGTTTTTCTTCTTAGGACAAAAATGAGTCATAATATACAATGATGGACCTAAAATGTACAATCAAGATTGAGCCACAAGGTATTTTTAAACATAGAATGAAATTATTTTTAACCAACATTAACATTGCCTTGATTTGATTTGAGCAAAAGCTGCTACATTTGACAACCCTCCTATAGATACAACTGATTGTAATATATTGCTGTTTTTAAAAGATCCTAATAATTTGCCCTCCACAGAAGAGGTTTATAATCTTAATTTTTCTATGTAGTTGAAATATCAAGAAATCATTCTATGATCATTTTCATATTCTATGCCTTGTCTAGTTCATCAGTGTGGTACATTAGTGCAGCCTCACAATTATTATTTTCGTCAATTTTATTTTTCTCTATCTCACCTTTTAAAATTCAACATATTTTACAACATCTACAATCATTTTCTGATAATAGAGATTTATCGTAAAGGAAGATCACACAGTAAATCTACCTCTCCCAAATTTACACTGAAAATGTATGCTTTTAAACAAAGACTTTATAAGCATTTAGTCGACTATCGTATTTTTTGTTTGAGGCTATCTTTAGTGCATAAATAGTAAGATCTGATCTTGTAGATCAGTATATTTTAGTAGATATTCAATAAAAGGCAACAATGAAAGTTTTAATTAATCCACTAATTGAAGAAAAATTACATCTATCTACCCACCTATTTAATTTGAGAAGAATAATATGGTTCTACAATACAGCTTGAAATTAATGTAACACTTTTAGATTTCATAATACTTCAAGCTTTAAAAATGTTTTCAAAATATAAAATTCAATTAAACAATCAGCTGATTTGAAAACATCCATTTAACAATGGTTTTTTAAAACCCTACTTAAGTGAATTAAATAATATCGTGAAATATACCCATGTACCTTAACTTAAGACTATGAATGTATCACAACAAGTGATTCAAATTATCACTTATTTTTAGTGAAGCTAAAATTACCTTTAGAGTTTTAAAAATAGTTTAAAGTTCTGGGGTTGGTTCCTTTTTGAGAAGTAACTATTTGCATTCCATCTCTTGACATGAAGCTTTAAATATCAAAGTGCTTTGATGAATAATAAATACAAATATAAATGAATAAACAATCTGATGCCAGGAAAGAGGGAGATAAATATTCAAAGGAGGTGACTTTGTGTTTTGTTTGTTTATTTTATAATGTATTTTGCATTTGGCCTAGTCAACAAATAGATGAAAACAGAAAAATAAAATAAAATATTTACTATACAGATAAGCTATTCTTGTAGTTCCTCTATTTCCTGATAAGTCTTAGATGCATAAATCCAATATTCTGTTGTGCAGGATGGTAACTCTGCCTTGGCATTTTATTCTTCATAATATAGTAGGAGTGACCTATGAGTCATGGGGTTTCCAAAATGGTTTTAAAAATCCGTCCTTATGGCAGAAGAAAAACAGTATTTGATTCTCCTGTGGCTGTTGCTGCTCAATCAAATTTATTGCCAGCTTTAGAACCTGGCCAGGAGAAGTGCTCAGTCCTGCTCCTGTTTTCACTGATTCAGAAGTACCAACCATAGCCAGCTGAGTTGGAGGGATTTCCCATTTGAGGATCAAGGCATGGTGGCAAGTATTCTACCACTCTGAACTAGAAAACTTCAGAGAAACGTGTTTATTTGTATGATATGCTAGGAAAGCCAGGATATATACGCAGATATATAGACTCCATCACTGGTTCCCTGTTTGGCTGGGAAGGTCATGAGTCAGGCTGACGAAATGTAAAAGGCAGTGAGTTGAAGTTTTCCTCCTGCTGTGATCAGATGCTCTTAGGATTCCAGTTGAGGTAATCTTTAAAGGGAACATGGCAGAGCTTTGGAAGCTTTTGGAAGCTTTGCAATCATGACCCACTGGTATCCCATAGGCTCATTGGAGGGGCCAGTATGAGCTAGCTGGAGGTCAGTTTTTATCCTGCTGTTCTTAGATACTCTAAAATTACAAACCATAATCTCTGAAGTAGGACTTTAACTCCCACCATGCAGAGGTGCCAAAAATAAGGTACAAATGAAGTCTTTTAAAAAATAAGATAGAAAGTCCTTATATACCCATGTGTCTATAATGTTCCAAACTCAAGAATGAGATATATTAAGATTATTTATAATTTACAAAAGACTTACAAATGCCATATGATTCGATTTTCGGAACAATCTTCGGAGTTCATAAGGAACCATTATAAACTACCCCTCCTTTTAAAAAACAAAACAACACAACAGAAAACAGAGTTTGTAAGGATTTCCTCTGAATAAATAAACAAAAAAACACAAGCTTCCAGGTCCTGGTCACATGTCTATGGCAGACATCAATACTCATGCTGTAGTAGAATCTCTGCAAAATCCAGACTTTGTTCACACAAGCCTTTTCAGCACAGTATTTAAGGAACTCATTGGCAACAGAATACTTCACACAAGAAAGGAAACAAGTTTACTCTCCCACTCTAAGGGACCAGTGAAAGGCAAAGATCAGAGAACAGAATATATGACTCCAGCTTTAAATGTTTCCAGTAGTGGGATTTAAGGAGGACCTTATTCTAATTATAAGCAGATGCAATGTCAAATGAGTTTTGTTTTGATACACAGTATTCCTATGCATGTTAATAGTTTATATATTCAAGAAATAAAAATAAATCAGTATGAAATTTTTAAAAATCTGAGCACAAACAGGAACAAATTAATCCCATGTATTTCATATGAATAACACAACCACACTAAAGGAAGGAAAAGCAAAACCAAACCAACTCATACAAATACGTAAATCAAATGAATGCGTATAACTTCTGAACACAGATTTTTAGCTGTAATAATCTCAGTCCAAGGGGATAATAAAACCACCTTCAAATCTAGAACTTTTTGCTGTAGTTTGTGTTTGCATAGTGAGGTGGATCTAGCACTTCTGAATCTATTTTATGTATATTGTCAGATTGAGTAAATGAGCAAGGGAGCTTGTGTTTAAAGCCTCAGTTCTCACTATGAACGAGGGAACATAGAAATGCAGACTATAAAAGGCATGCAGGAGGTGGATTGAAATTGAAGGTATAAGTATGCACTCAGTATGCATACTCAGTATGCACACACACATACACATGCACAGAAATCTTAGTGCTGTGAGTCAAATAGGCCTAGCAGCAACGATATCCTAACAACAATAAACACACATTTCATCTTGATTTGTAAATATGATTGCCCACTGAAAGGAACCAGGACTTGGAGAATTGACTGGATTCATTTCAGGGCTGGAAGGCAAGCCTTAAAAATGTTGTAGAATGTAAAAAAGTGCTCAAAATAATAATAATAGTAATAATAATAACAAAAAAATAAGAGCCAGCTGGAAGGAGCTACTAAATCGCCAGGTTTGTTGAAAAGTTGTGATAATATGAGCATAAGCATAAATAAGTACAAAATGGAAAATAATCCATTGAATAAAATAGGAATTCTTAAGTTATCACTGATAATAGAAAAATGATGTGTAGAGAGATAGATAATTAGAGATAGATAGGTATAGCTCAATCCACGGGAACACACCTAGATAAGAAAGGAGGTAAGGAGGGCTCTTCATTCCAGTAGAATGTCAACAGATAAATGTGAAGGAAATACTGAAGATAGAAAAATCATTATTTTTCCACCATTGTTATAAAAATTGTTTTTGTCACGTGTCATCAAAAGATGCTAAATACAGCCATCGAAGTTTACAAAGAAAGTGTCTCTTTACAAATTAGTTAGTATTTATAAAGAAAAAAGAAATATTAATAAATGGACACTATCCAGTAAGGACCCAATCTCACTTTTCTGGGTTTGTGTAATATTTAAGCATTAATTAAATTGACAGTTTCCCAGTAGGCCCCAATAAATTATTCAGACCATCTTACTAGCACTTTTTAGAAGCCAATTCCTATTGCTATCTCATGGCTTCCCCATCCTAGCTTGTTTTGAATGACACAGAATTGTCCTAGGTAATGACTACTTCTGGGTTTCATTCACAGAGAAAGTCTTTATTCAACAACACTGAGTTAATTTGTCTGTGAGTCACTAAGAACACTTTCTCTGAGTGAAATATAAATAAACCCAGGAAAACCCACAACACAAACATCTATCTGCCCTGGTTCAAGAAGTGAAACCCGTGTGTTTCACAAACTGTGGAATTATCATCATCATCAACAAAAACATCACAACACTTACTGTGTGATAAGAACTTCATATGCACTATCTAATTTAACATTACAAGGAGGAATTTGCTGTAACTTGAATCACCAAGTTTAAGAATATTTATTCATAGATTTCCTCCTGTTAGGGGGAAAAGTTTCCTCTACCCTCCTAGAGTTGCTGTCTAGGTCTGAAATAAAAGTTGACGAAGACAGATTAACAGGAGGAAAGCATAACAGATTTATTTAATCAGAGTTTCATGTGACACAGGAACCTTGAGATAGGAAGAGCCAAAGGCACTGCGGGGTGGTGGCGGGTGGGGGTGGGAAATGCCGATTGTATTCTTTGATGAAACAGACCGAGCAGAGGAACCCAGCAAGGCCTATTTGTTCACATTCTTCTTAACCTGTCCGTGTGGCATTTCTTCCTATGAGGTGTAGGGCAGGACCCCTTCTGGAATGAGGGTCTTATGACCTACCATTAGACAAGGTAGGTCAGAGAATTTCATTACAACCAGCTCTTACACAGAAGGGTGGGAGGAGGTTAGACAAATATTTTTAGGTTTTTATGGCTGGCTTTGGAAAACAGGGGTTCTGGTTTTTATGACCCACCTTGAGAAGAAGAGTTCTAGTTTTTATGGCCTGCCTGGAGAAGAAAAAGAAGCAGGAGGGCAGGAGAAGTGTAGAAAGATCTCACTTCTGAGGCACTCAGTTCAAGGTACTCAGCATGCCACAGCACCATACTTTTGGGTGTCTTGCCCTGAGCACAAGCATTCTCCGAATTATTAGTAATTTAATCTGTTTGCCTGTGTCTTTACACATAAATTTCTTTTTTAAAAATGTTTTATCTAAGGAAACTACATTGATATTTTGGCATAAACAAACTTAAAAATTTATATGCAATTTACTCTATCTGCTGTACCTCCAAAGCAGTTAGCACTCTAATACCTAAACTCCAATTTTTTCTATGATAACTAAAGTTACATCCAAATGTTTCTTTGTTGATACAAGAAAGTTTGATAATTGAAAGCTAAGACGTTATTTTAACAGAGAACATGGGATCTGGGCTGACAAGAATCATTTTTAACTCCATCTCTGTCAACTTTAACTCTGATTTTAAGAAAGGTATTCACCATCTTGAATCTTATTTTTCTTATCAGCAGAATTTTTTTTTAATGGAGTAGTTGTAAGCTGCCTCCTTCGCAGAGCTGTTGTTGTATGGAACAAATTGTGGAGAGAATGGATGTTCAAGTTTTTATGAACTACAAAGTAATGGCCAATCGTTGGTATCAGTTGGATAATCATTTCAAGGATAATCACCTGTACAATTCTAAAATCATTTTACTAAATATCAGAAAGTCATACAAATCCCAAATGATCGAAATAACCTTACAGAAATTTGTAACGACTATCATGGCAGAGCAACAAACTTGTACAGCAATGAAAAACCACAGAATCAAATACAATCTTAATGTGATGACTCTTTTCTACTTTTTTATATGAAAGGCTTTGATTCTGGGAATATGGTGTTATATTTTCTTTTAAAATGTATCAATATTATTATAGCATATCAAAATCTCTGACAGGTTAAAGAAATTCTGACAGATCTCAAACACTGAATTACAATAGGTACAAATTTCCTTAGAAATTTAAATGAACTGTTAGACCTTACAAAGTGCTACATGTTAGATAATAAATAACTGAGTATGACTATAAAGTACTTTAAATCTGGTGTTTTATATTGCTGAATAATGATAGATTTTATCAACATATTTTATAATAAGGGACCTACAAGTGAATAAAAAATTGAGGGTAAATATTTATATGATTATCAATTCAGAAGACATTTTCTAATATAAAAGCTATGTTGAGGAATGGAGAAGAAACTAAAGAATCAAACAATTGCTGTACATGATTAAATCTATCAAAAATAATATTGTAAGGTAAAGAATACAATTATGTAGTATTTTTAAAAATATAAACTAAAATAATCATAATTCAACACTGTTAATGCAAGTTAAAATAATTACTTAAGCAGTATAAAAATGACATGAACTTGTTTCAGAGAAAAAATACAAATTATATATAAAAACCATGGAAAATATTTCAATCTTTCCTTTATTCACAAATTTTCAGATTGAAATCACTAACAGCTAGTATGGTTTACTACCAAATCTGCAAACATTTTAAGAGTCGTATTTAGAATGAGTGCACTGTAAGACTCATCTATTTACTGTACTGGTGAGAGTGTAAATTGGTACAACCTTTTTGGAAAGCAATTTGTCAGTACATACTGAGGTCTGTAAAAAGTTCATAACCTTTAATACAGTAATTTCTCTTCTAGAGCCTTAGCCAAAAGAAAAAAAAATTAGACAAACATTTTAGTAAAAAGATGAAAATCATGATGTAATTATAACAGCAAAAACCCATAAGCAACTTAAATGTCTAACGTTCGGATAATAATTCAATGTATTTTAGTGGAGCTAGAGATAAAACATGTAGTATGATTAAATGTAGATTCTTAAGCACTATTTAATAGCACGGGATAATGCTTATGATTTACACTTCAGTCAAAAATAAGAAGGCAATTCTGTATCATCTATTTGATCTTAATATAATATGTAGAAACATTTATAACTTCAAATGCACAAATTTAGAAACTGATAAAAATATGTCAAAGTGATTACAATAATTTTTACAAGATTTTATTGTATGTTTCTATTTTTCAATTTTTTACCATGAGCACATATTTTTCTAAAAATAAAAATAAAAATATATCATTATTATAATTATTATAAGTACATAAGTTTTATTGCATTTCAATCTGAGATTAAGCTTGTAAATCTGAATATTTAAATTTATAATATGAAAATCATCAAAAACTTTAAAAGTTTATACATATAAACTTGAAATTATTTTGTATACAAGTACAAAAACACTATATTTTTAAATATCTGCCATTTTACAAATATAACAGTTTTTCACAGCAAACGGAAGATTTTTTTACTTCATGGCATACTTTTTGAATCTTGTTTGATGATGATTTTATTTTCATTTTTCCTCAAATACTTGTTTTTATAGATATGGGAATGGCTACTGGACTAGACCTCAGTGTTCAAACATTTTGCTGTTTTTCACTTGCAGTTCCCAAATGCAAATTGAAAGTTTCTAATTTCCAAGCAGCACAGCAATTGATTCTTATCAATATGTCCCATAAAAATGCATCTTATATAGTATAATATGGAACTGCTAGAAATCTAATAAAAGAATGTGTCAATTTCTTAATTTTAGACATGAGGAAAGCAAGAATAAAAGAGTTTCCCTCATCTTTTCTTTCTCTTAGATTTCCAACAACCCTAATACCTTTACTAATTATTTTTATTTCACATTTAATCATGTGAACAATCTACAATTATGTTACATTCTCTATGAATATACTTGAAATGGCTTTGAAACAGTTCTAGTGAGTATGACATTGTGTTAGTGAGAGTGGGATGGGGACAAAAAAAGGCATTCTGGAACAAACAAACAAATAACCACATCAATTGAATAACACACCTAAGGACTTCAATGATTCCACACCTTAGGAGGTGGGATTTAACTTGAACAAAGGTGTATAAACTGGTCCCTAGAGATTTTACTTTAAAATGCAAATGCAAACTTTCACTAATCTAGGTATAGAAACAACTACAACATCTTTACTTTTGACTCTTGCTCCTTAAATCACTACGAGCAGACCATAGGAGAAAATAAGCTATAAAAGAGGTAACTGTGCACATGTTTACTAAGCTATTTACTCCAAGATGTCTTTATCCAACTCTGCTTAAATTGTCTCCTTGCTTTGCAATGAAGGAGAATGAGAGGCCTGGTAAGAAGCTTTTACAATTCACCCTTCTGATGTTTTTCTTTTGTACGAGAATAATCCAATATAAGAACAAATGGATCAGCTAGATAGCTCACTATAAGATAGAAGAGAGTCCTTAGTACTAAACTTTCCCTGATCTGTTTTTCTACTTGAGGACTCTTGCCCAACTTCTAAATAATCACTGTCACATGGAATACAATAATAATAATAAAACATTGTCCTCAAAGAAAACATGGAATAGAAGTGGAAGTAAAAAAGGGTTTTGAAATTATCTAATAATATTTATTTTAGAAAACATAATTACTCAAACATTTTTCTACAAAGAATTAAAAAATATGTGAAGCAACCTGGAAATCTCTTAATTATGTTCACAGATACAAACAAGTCTTTTAATTTCAATAGGAAATAATATTTTTATTTGTCATAATTCATTTTGTGCTGCTCTAAAAGAATACCTGAGACTGAGTAATTTATAAATCACAGAAATTTGTTTTGAAAAGTTCTAAAAGCTAAGAAGTCTAAGATTATGGGGCTGGCATCTTGAGAGGGCCTTCATGCTGCTTCATCCCATGGAAGAAGGTAGAAGGGGAAGAGAGGGCAAAAGAAAGTTCAAGTGGATGCTGAACTCATCATTATGTAAGGAAACCACAATCATGATAAGAGCATTAATTCATTCATGAGAATGGGACACACATGACATTAATACCTCTTAAAGGTCCCACCTCCCAACACCTCTGCCTTGGGTATCAAGTTTTTAACATGTTATCTTTGGAGGACACATTCCAACCATAGCATTAGTCTTTTCTCTGCACAGGGAAATGCACTATTATAAAGCTATGAAGGAATATAATCAAGAGTGGTTTCTCATTGCATTGACTATAATATATATGCCCTTAGACTCAAGAGCAGAGAGGCTGATAGTTGGGCTCTGAGGCTGAATCACATGCCACTCAATATCCATATGATCAATATTGTGTGCTATCAAAACAATCTGAATAGAGATTTACAGAAATGTAATGTCATGGCTGCTTTAGTACTCCATTACTCTAGAAAGTTTAGCTTGGTGATTTAATATTCACTTCTCGGCTCTCTTATCTGTTTCTGGATGATTCTGGACATTCACTTTCTATCCACACCCTTTGTGCTAATAGCCTCGCAGAAAGTTGTCTCAGTATATCTGAGTTAGCTACCTAGGACAGACTGATGCTACAGGAATACTTCTCTGAACAGGGAATTCTTATTATTAAATAGTCATGTAGACATTATCTTGCCTCTCCTCCCTTCTCTCCCCCTCTGTCCACATTTGTAGAGTATTATGATAGTAGATCTCATTTACTGAAACTTTAACATGCAGACAATCTATGCCTGGCTTGCAATGTGGGATAATGAGAATTCAAGGTATTCTGTATTCCACCAATTCCATGCTTTTAAGATTTTCCTGCCCACATATTCTACTGTAAATCTGCATCATGTGGAACCATAGTGTTTGTCTGTGACCCACTGCATGGTGATATGGTTTTTCTGTGTCCCCACCCAAATCTTATTTTAAATTGTAACTCCTACCATTCCCATGTATTGTGGGGGGAACCTGGTGGGAGGTGATTGAATTGTGAGGTCAGGTCTTTCCTGCACTGTTCTTGTGATAGTGAATGAGTCTCATGAGATTTGATGGTTTTAAAAATGGGAGTTTCCCCGCAAAAGCTTTTTGCTTGCCACCATCCATGTAAGATGTGACATGTTCCTTCTTGCCTTTTGCCATGAGTATGAGGCCTCCCTAGCCATGTGGAACTTTAAGTCCATTTAAACCTCTTTCTTTTGTAAATTGCCCAGCCTTAGGTTGTCTTTATCAGCAGCATGAAAATGGACTAATATGGTAAGTTGGTACCAGGAATGGGGGCTGCAGAAAAGATACCCAAAAATGTGGCAGTGACTTTGGAACTGGGAAACAGGCAGAGGTTGAACAGTTTGGAGAGCTCAGAAGATGATAGGAAAATGTGGGAAAGTTCAGAACTTCCTAGAGACTTGTTGAATGGCTTTGCCTAAAATACTGGTAGAGGTATGGACAATATAGTCCAGGGTGAGGTGGTCTCAGATGGAAATGAGGAACTTGTTGGGAACTGAAGAAAGATGACTCTTCTTGTGTTTTAGCAAAGAGACTGGTGGCATTTTGCCCCTGCCCTAGAGATTTGTGGAACTTTGAACTTAAGAGAGGTGATTTAGGGTATCTGGTGGAAGAAATCTCTAAGCAGCAGAGCATTCAAGAGGTGATGTGGGTCCTGTTAAAGGCATTCAGTTTTATAAAGGAAGCAGAGCATAGAAGAACAGAACACTTGGAGAATTGTAATGCCATAGAAAAGAAAAGGCTTGTAATCCCAGCACTTTGGGAAGCTGAGACCGGTGGATCATGAGGTCAGGAGTTTGAGACCAGCCTGACCAAAAGAACAGAACATTTGGAGAATTGTAATGCCATAGAAAAGAAAAGGCTTGTAATCCCAGCACTTTGGGAAGCTGAGACAGGTGGATCATGAGGTCAGGAGTTTGAGACCAGCCTGACCAGTCTGAGATCCTGCCTCTACTAAAAATACAAAAATTAGCTGGGAGTGGTAGCACATGCCTGTAATCTTAACTACTCAGGAGGCTAAGGCAGAAGAATTGCTTGAACCTGGGAGGCATAGGTTGCAGTGAGTCAAGATGATGCCACTGCACTCCAGCCTCAGTGACAATGGGAGACTTCGCCTCAAAAAAAAAAAAAAAAAAAAGAAAGAAAGACAGAAAATCCCATTTTATGCGGAGAAATTTAAGCCGGCTGCAGAAATTTGCATAAGCAATGAGAAGCCAAATGTTAATCCCCAAGACAATAGGGGAAATGTCTCCAGGGCATGTCAGAGGTCTTCACAGCAGCCCCTCCCATCAAAGGCCTGGAGGTTTAGGAGGAAAAAACGGTTTCCCGCGCTGTGCCCAGGATCCCTCTGGTGTGTGCAATTAAGGAACTTGGTGCACTATGACCCAGCTGCTCCAGCTGTGGCTGAGAGGGGCCAACATAGTAGAGCTTGGGCCATGGCTTCAGAGGGTGAAAACCCCAAGCCTTGACAGATTCCACAAGGTGTTGAGCCTGTGAGTGCAAAGAAGTCAAGAATTGAGATTTGGGAACCTCCTTCTAGATTTCAGAACATGTTTGAGAACTCTCAGATGCCCAAACAGAAGTTTGCTACAGGATCACAGCCCTCATGAAGAACCTCTGCTAGGGCAGTCAGGAAGGGAAAAATGGGAGGGGCTGGGGGCAGAATGATGTGGTTTGGCTGTGTCCCCACCCAAATATCATTTTGAATTTTAACCCCCACAATTCTCACATGTCATGGCAGGAACCTTGTGGGAGGTGATTGAATTATGGGGGCAGGTCTTTCCCATGCTGTTCTTATTGGTAGGGAATGAGTCTCATGTGATTCAATGATCTTAAAAACGGGAGTTTCCCTGTAAAAGCTCTTTTTGCCTGCCACCATCCATGTAAGATGTCACATGCTCCTCTTTACCTTCTGCCATAATTATGAGGCCTCCCCAGCCATGTGGAACTTTAAGTCCAATTAAACCTCTTTCTTTTGCAAAATGCCCAGTCTTGGGTATGGCTTTATCAGCAGTATGAAAATGGACTGAGACAATGTTATAAACTGAGACAAAAGTTAAAGCTGAAAATGAATCATACTTATGCCAGTCCAGACAGAAAATCCAGGAGGCCTAGGCAATAGGCAAGACCTTTACTCCCTTTATATCCCATAAATAAAATCATTTTTGATGGCCTAATGACTTGGTAATACAGTTTAATGCACAAAATTAAGTGACCAATAAGGATGTATTAAGTTGATTTTATCATTTACCCTTCTTCATTCTTCTGATTTTTTTTCTACATGTTCTCTGGATTTACTATTTTCAACTTTGCTGTGCTAAATGCTATAAATATGTAGTTTTCTGTAGAAATCTTTGATCTTTTTGAAGAAAGAAGCTGTTAAAATTTGATGAATAATTAGCCAAAACTTGACAGCAGTCAATTAATCAGAAAGCCTATGCCAAGGGATCATACTATGATAAGCATCAAGTAAGATAAAGGAAGATATATAAGGTATTGTCTTAAGCCTTTAAGATTTTAAAGCCAAGTGAAAAGATAAGTCATATACACCTCAAATTAGCAGCATATGTTTGAGTATTTACTTATTTAGTTGATATAGCTATTAAGAGTAAACTGGGAGGGTACAATACAGAAGTGCTACATTGAGAATTATTTAAAACATTTTAATTTTAAATATTGAAGTCCATACATCTCTGAACAATCTACAATACTGATGCAAAGTATGAGTTCCAAACTGTTGTGAAAATTAATACACTTTGCATGTAAATTTTTTTTCAAATAATCTGTCATAGCTTATAGTGAAGTATGAGAGGAGTCAAATACTGGTTTAAAAAATGTGTTGTGTGCATTCTCGTTTTGGAGTAGTGGTTTTTTTTTTTCATCACAAAGCTCAGTGAATTTAATTAAATCTCAACTGCCTCAAAGCAATTCTTTTTATTGTACAAAATTGCACTTATCATTCAGATGGCAAAAACCATATAAAATGCTACTGTCTTTCAAAACAAGAAATTTACATATAGGCAATAAGTAAAAAGGTCCATAACATGGCCCAGAAATGCCACTTAAACTTTCCGATGGATGTTTTAAAATCAATTCAAGTCAATGTATGGTGAATTATGTGGCTGCCTTAGAGAGCCTGTGTTATTCAAGCACCTAAAATGATACAACTTATCTCAAGTGTACATATTCTCAACAACAAAATAGTCAGTGGATGTCCAGGTAAAATAAAAAAACTCTGAGAATACAGATGTTCCATCATTCTGACATAGATTTTTCTTTGTTTATGTTTTCATTGCCTTCTCATTCTCCTTCCCCAGTCTCAAAATCACTTAGCTGGAGCTCAATTAGGTAATTATCTCATAAAAGCAATTGACCTAATAGTATGAATAACCAATGATGTTAAATGTCTGTGATTATCAGTGGTCATTTGTATGTGTGTGGATAGATAGATAGATGATAGATAGATAGATAGATAGATAGATACATAGATAGATAGATAGACAGACAGATGATAAATAATCTTAGCTGTCTTTATTCATTTTTCCTTTATTCTTTGTAGGATATAAATGTTTCCACTGGGAAATAGCCACTGAATGTTCATATGGATGAGACTAAATGGCCATGTTCAACTATTCCTGTAGTACTGCTATGATGTAGCCTGTCTGTTTAGAATATAAAAATACAGATATAGTAAACTAGTAACATGTGACACAACTAGACACATGAATTTTATTAAAGCAGCAATGTCAACAGATTATGCCCACTGAATTTTACCCACTCTGTGTAGCATAATGCATGGCTTTTCATGCTATAAATATTTTATTTAGTGTTTCTTTAATAATAATTACCTACATATAATAAATAGGAAAATTAAAAATAAAATCTCCCACCCACTAGAGAAAAGAGTTTGCCTGGTGGTATAGTTCCTTACATCTATATCTATATCTATCTATATCTATATCTATATCTATATCTATATCTATCTAAATTGATAGTCTTCTTATTACCTTAACTTTATAAGGCAATCCTAGGATACACACTTATCATTATTACCAAATTGAAATCACAGTTTTATTATTCATATTCAGTCTATTGCCTTTTTCATATACTTAATTGCACTGTTTGTTAAGGATGCCATCTTTCTGCAAGTGAAACTTCCACAATCTGTTCTCCATTCACATCAATCATGTTAATTTTCATTGATCATCTCTTTTTCATTTTCTCAGACTCTAATGGATTTTTTAAAAACATTCTTCTCCAGATTATTAGCTCAATTTTCCTAAACAATTAATGCTTTTCTTTATCATCTCAACTGTGGATTTAAATTCTGCTATTTCTATTTTAGTTGCAGTTTCAATGTCTAACCCAGGTCTTTTTTCATCTCTGCTATTCTTTATATTTTCATCTGTTTTCTTTTTATCATATAATATTCTCTATGTAAGACTTTCCGCTCCTAATTTTTTAAAGCTGCATCATTTTACATTGTATTGATATATTTTCTGTATTTTTTATTGTTTATGGTAAATAACTATTGCAGTATGCTATTCCTGTGAAAAATCAGAAAGATGTTCCTTTGTGTGTGTGTGTGAATGTTTACAAGTGATTGATGAAGGTATCTCTATCAACATTTTATTTATTTATTTATTTTCATGAGACAGGGTCTTGCTCTGTGGCCCAGGTGAGAGTGCAGTGGGGAGATCACGGCTTACTTGCAGCTTCAACCTCCTGGGCTTAAGTGATCCTCCCGTCTGAACCTCCAAGTAGTTGGGGCTACATGCACGTGCCACCATGCCTGCGTAATTTTTTATTTTATTTTTATTTTTTGTAGAGATGGGGTCTTGCCATATTGCTCAGGCTGGTCTCAAACTCTTGGGCTCAAGCAATCTTCCTGCCACGGCCTCCCAAAGTGCTGGGATTAGAGGCATGAGTCACCTCACCCAGCCTAACATTTTTAACTAGATGAGTTTGGCTTTATCCTTTTAACTAGAAAGACTCATTGCAAAATTTAGATATTTAAATTATCATTAAAAAGTCTGCAATTTTTCAAGAAATAAGCCTGCTGAATATTCCAGACTCTGTGTGATTTCCACAGAATACAGTGAAATTTTACTAATCACATAAAATCATTTCGTGTTTTTTTTAAAGATGCCTCCAACAAGGAAATATACCTAACGGACAGAATTTTGAAAAGCTAGGCATATACCCAAAAGTTTATATTACTGTGTCCACACATGTAGTTCTGTATTTTTATTTACTACCTTTTGTTTGTTAATTTATTTCATCAGTTCTAACCAAAGTCATATACGATTTATTTTGAATCATTTCAGCCCCTCCAATTTCTTTTATTATTAATGTTTATATTACTTCTCAACCCCGGCAAAGTCATTTTAAAACCAGAAAAGACTATTACAAGCAATATCTTTCTTGATCATAACAATTTGATGCGAACTCATTCATTCTGTGAGCAGATCTAAAGAGGAAAGTAAATTGGAATTTTTCAATTGGTGGTACAGCAACATTGCTGCTACCCTGGAGACCTGTTTTCAAAGGCAACCAAGATATTTAGGTATCCCATACCAATTCAATTTAGGGGGTCTATTTTAGGAGACTTGTTCACTCTCAAAAGAGAATTGGCTACCAAAGTTAATGGGACCGCCTGCAAAACAGTCAATACTTCCTGTAGTATTAAGTGAGGTTTTAGTTTGACAGAAACAACATGACATACCAATGCTTCACATTGCCTTTTCTTTCTTTCGATTTTGTTTCTGTTTTCCCTACTTATCTCAAATATAATTTAACTCATTTAGGCAAACATAACATATGCTGCTTCTCAAATAAAAATATAGATGGAAAAATGTAAATATATGTCTATAAAATTTTACACATTTATTATGGAACTGAGGATGTGTCTATATGTTGAAAAAGCAAAGTACCGATACCTGTGATTATTTCCTATGGACACACAAATACATTTTAGAAACCACTTTATGGGCAATCTGAACAATGTGTGCCTTTTCTGTCATGCTTCTTAGGGAAAATCCTAAAAAAAAATACATTGTCATATTCCTTTTAAGAGAGGAATATTTTGTAAATATTTCAGTGATTCTTTACAGACAAGATAACGTAGAATCAACAAGAACAAGATAATAAAACAGATTTTTTTCTTCCTTGATATGGATTCTCCTTTTTTATTTTTGAAACATTTAAAATAAGTTCCTTAGAGAGTCAAGAGGCAAAAAATAAATAAATAATAAAAATAAAATAAAATTCTGGCTCTATGCCTTTCTTTAATTTTTGGCTTGAAGCAGATTAGGGTAATTGGAGGTACAATTTTGGTCTGTGCTTCTGCTGCTGCTGTTGCCCTTATTGTAGGCAAAATCTGACTGTAAATTTTGCACTTCGTTGCATGGAGATTTTCTAGTAAATTGTTCATCATGTTAGAAAAACAACAGGCTTATATTAACAAAGTTCAACAGCTTATAAATTTCAACAGCCATATTTATGTAGCAAGAATGTAAGCAGAATCCAAAAGACTGTTTCATGAACCTGTTCATTTGAGCTAACTGACATGATAATATAGCCTACCAAAGTGATTTGCTTGAATTACATAGAATAAATTGATATGATGAGCCACAGTTTTAAAGATTGTTATTAAATCTCATTTCCCCTTTCTCTGTGTAACCATACTTGAAATAATCAGCCAAAAATAACCAGACTAATATGGAATATATTTTGAATTCAGACATCTGAATGCGGCAGTGGGTAGTATCCAAACTGATTAGAGAATAGATTGGAACTCTAGTCCAAAACAGTATAGTCACATAGCTGCATCCTTAGGTTTTGAGAAATAAGATTCAATTAGAGTTATGTAAAACCAGGATTGTCAAGTCACTACATCACATGCTCAATTATTTGGTGCCACAGAAAGGCACTAAAGCCCTATAGTTTAGGGTTAATAGTTTTTGATGGGAAACATCAATTGTGGATATCTACAAAATTATACATGTATTTGTGTGAGCTTAAGTTATAAATGTAAGTTATATACGTAGTAAATATATGACAGTTATAAAATATAAAAATAAAATAAATACATTGAAACCACTATGTAAACTCAGAACTAGTATATTCATTACCAATATTTGAAGCTATCGGTGTGTTTTTACAATATTCCATTCATGTTTTTTCTTTTGAAAAATAACAAATATCCTAAATTTTAATGCTGTTATTTTTAATATTTTACCATTTAGTATCAATGAACCATACAGTCTTTTGTTTTCTTGCTTAAGAGCTTAAAAATCATACCCTATTTTAGACTTTTTAGAATTACTTCAATGAGAAATATTATGTTTCAAAGATTTACAAACTCTGTTTAATGCATTAGTAATTTGTCAATTTTCATTGTTGTCTAATATTCCATGGTATGACTATTGTAAAACTTAAGTATTATTTTTCAGTACAGAGCCCCTGCAATATGGTATTAATGTGCCACTAGACTTTGGACAAATAAGGCAACTATAAACATTCCTGTACAAATCCCCCAGTGAAATTGTTTAGGTTTGAAATTGTTTGCTTGAAGTTATACAATAATGTCCAACTATTTTCAAAATATTAGAATGATTTTTCTCATACTCACAGACATAAGAACTTCCACTGAACTTCCATCTTCAGGAATATAATAAGATAGGCAATTCTGAGCATTGTTCCCACGAAGCCAACTCCAAATACTAGACAAAAAACATATATTTCCAATTATTCTTAAGATAATTAACTGACAAGATAGTAAAAAAATTGAAATTACTTATTAAAAATTAAGAGAAAGCTGATGATCAGAGAAGAAATGGATTCTTGAAGCCTTTTATACATAATGAAGTTGATAATCCAAAAAACAATCTTAAATGTTGAGTTTGATCTTTAAAGTTCCGAAGCAAGAGAGACAAAAGTCAAACCTATGAACTTGCCTAAGAAAGGAGCTATTATAGTAGACACTGCCCACATTAAGCCAAGTCCCCAAAGTGTTAAACCATCATTACGAGAGGAAGACGAAAAATAAATAAATAAATAAACCTCCTTCCCAACAGCATACCATAGGACAACAACAACAACAGTTCTCTCAGTGCTAAGCAAAGCAGCAAGTAAAAAGAAAACACATCTTGAGAAGTTAACCATAAGGCAGCCAGAGTGTAAATTTGGAGCGCTAATCTCTGATCTTGAAGTGAAATAGCCCTAGACAGTTAGTGGCACCTCACACTTAGAAGAAGTAATCACAGATCTTCTCTGCAGAAAGTTTTCTTCTTTACAACCTCAAATAATTTCTTAAGAACATTGAAAAGGCAATCAAATAAAAAAATAACCAAACACCATGGAAAGACAAGGTACCAGAAGCAATAAAAAGCAAAGTATCTGCAACAGAAACTCACCCATAAAGAAGTTAGACAAGAATTATAAAACATGCACACACACAGTTCTAAAATATTTTCTTTAAAAAGAACAAGTTTAAAAATGTCTTTAGAGCAGTGGAAACAAAGCATGTATAAAAAAGAATCAAAAAGAACTTTTGAAAATAAAAGTTTAACAAAAACTAAATAAAAAATAAAAAATTAGTGGGTAAGTTAAATATCTAATGAACATTAGAGTCAGCTGCAGGGAGAATTTTAAAACCAAAAATAGTTCAGAAAAAAGTTATTCAAGGTACAGCACAGAAAGATAAAATGATTAAGTTATAAATAAGAGTATGAAAAGTTAAAGGATATAATAATGTCTGTCATAGAGTTGAAATGATATTTGGGATATACTGGATTTCATAAAATGTATTATTAAAATTAATTTTACTCATTTCTTTTTACTTTTGTTTAATGTTACAGTTAGACATGTAATATTACAGATATGGCTACGCTTATATTTCCGTATCAAATTTAGCTATTCCAGACTTCAGTATTTAGCTCACTATGCTCCCCAAATCACAACTTCATAACGATTTCTTACGAGCCACCAATATATTCAAATATTATTTTGGTTTTACCAAGGACTTAGTTGTGAGAGAGAATAGAGAAGACACCTTAGAGTATTTAGTCCAAAAGTCTGCTAAATATGAATGTGCCCAAAGTAAGTTTTTTAAGAAGATTGAGATTTTCTGAAAGCATTTGGGTGACTTGGTGTCTTCCTTAACTTTTCCTATAATCATAGGTGAATTATTTAATTTTACTGTGCTTTAATTTTGTGATTTGTAAAGAAAGAGTTTGGGCCTAGGTAATCTTAAGTACGTTTCTAGATTTAATATTTTACCACTGACTTAAAATTATACTCACAATGATAAGAATCTTGACAAAAATCTAAAGAAGTGTTTTTAATATATAGTTACATTTTCTAAGGAAGCTAAGTGGGATATGTTACTATTGCTTGGATCAAGAAAGAAAACAGGGAAAAAAATGAGAAAAGAATTTATTAAAGGAGAAACATAATACAGCTCTTGAAAATGGGGAAAATAACGATTTTGACATGATAAAAATATTATTGTATAAGAGTAAATATTATACATCTTTTAAAAGTACATGATCATAAAAGCAAAGCAAAGTGCAGTCTATTATTTGTCTTCTGAGATATTGTAAAGCAATGACTGTAGTGCAGTTTCAAAATTACAAGTAAGCATATTGTTGGCATTCACAGATTTAGAGAAACATAATATGCAAATTGAACAGTAAAAAGTTCACAGTACAATAATATAGTTAGAATTCTTGGAATATATTATGTCTATTCTCATGGCTATTTATAGTTTTATACTATTATTCATTATCTATAAATTATTTTAATGTCAGGGAAGTAGGAGGAAAGCTGTCACCATATTTTTTAGAAAAAAAGATGAATTTTCTGACAAGACAGTCTTTATCTGTAATTTTCCATCCTCCTGCATCTCTTGCATTCTACAGAATGGTTCATACCTTTAGATAAAAAGCAAATGTGTATATATATATATATATATATATATATATATATATATATAACATTTTTCTCTAGCTACTGAGGTGTTTATTAATGGTTTTAATTTCATTTAAAAATTACTTTTTTCTTACTATTAAAATGATTATGTTTTCTATTATTCAACTAAGATGCTATCCCTAACTTCCTCTATTTTTTTTACCTTACACCCCACTCACCCACCCTCAGCTATAAAATGCATATATAAGCAGTGAAAAACTTCTGACTACCTATAACATTCAGAAGATATTAGTCAAATAATATTTAGTGTTGCAAACCGTATTACTAGAGGAAAAAAAGAAAATAAACACTGTTAATAAAAACTATTTTACTAGATGTATGTTTTTCATATTTTATTTTTGAAGAGTTTTTAAAATTCTCATAATGTGCAAAGGTGGTATAAATTGTCAAGATTACTTATTATTCATTATAAATAATAAAATCATTATGTCAGTTATCAAGATTTCTATATGCACAGAATAAAAATTATAATTTTATAGAAGTACATGTCCCAGATTTCACAAAAACACTTTTGCTTCCATTCTATAAAAACTTTTGAAGAAATCAAGGGAATGTAGTGTCATAAAATTTAATCTCATAAGAAGAAAATGAGTGCATTCTATAGTAATCAATTTTTAATATCAAGTATTAATTAGAACATTGACATATGCTAAGAGTTTATTAGTAATATTTATAGATCAGGCATTTCTAGAAGAAAAACATAAATAAAGTAATAACACTTATTCTCTTGCTTTTGCTCCTTAACTGACAATTTGAGTTTTAAAATAAAATTTCATTGTGAATTTAACATTGTAATTAATTTCACTATGATAATCTTTGGCTAGCAAAACTGTTGTCTTTTAAATATAATAATATTTCTTTAATTTAGAAAGGGAGGTTCATTTAGACAATGAAATTAGCCATTCTCTATCATTTTATACTAATGAGGACTTGTATTCTTTTTTTTCTATTTATCTTTCCTTTGCCCTATAATATTACAAAGTTTGACTATCGGTATTAATGGCCCAAAATACTAAAATGCTTTTTACAAATCTTTATGAGGTTCCCAGAATATTTACTGAAAGAGGGAAATTTGCTGGGATTAGATTAAAGGGATTTTCCCTCCTTCTTTCTCTTACGTTTAGGGAGGCAACTATAGGTGCTTTAAATTCTGTTAGATTAGCACCAGAATTAGAACTAAGGTTAAATTAATCTTTTAAATCACATAAATATTACATAATTATTGGTTCTCATTACTCTCTGGTGCTTATGGGGGATGACCAGATGATAACTGAAGCAAATATACTTACCTGAAACAAAATAAAAGATTCATGGAAGATTTGAAAATTTTGTATATGTCAGGGGAAAAAATGTGATAGAAAAATAAATAGAAAAAATGATTTCTGAGTCAAAGAAGAAATTAAAGCATAAAGTTGGATTTAAAATGAGAGCTAAAGTTCAGCAATGCCTGCCTGGCAGGTCTCAGCAAGACTTGCATCATGTTGAAACCGAAGATCCTAAAATTAAATTCCCACATGGTTTGATCTGTCAAGCGTTGGAATGGTAGAAGTAAGTGTGTCTGTCTGGCCTACTGTGTTTGAATAGTTTGAACGGTATTGATATTCCCAGATGACCACTTGAATTCTGGCTGCGTATCTTGCAACTTTCTTTGATTTTCTCTCTAAAAGAATTATAGTATAAGATGGAAAACCATTTATTTAGATGTCACTGAAATATATTTTAAGTGTAGAAGCAGGTCTTTCCTGTTGTCCTTAAAGAAGCTTTAAATATTCTCAAAGTTTTAATGGAAACCAAAAATTTATGTTTGCCTGTTTTGGGTTTCTGCCAAACAGTATAATAGAACTGACTCGATTGATAGTACTATGGATCATAATTTATTGTGAAACAAATATTATGTGACACCAATAGAACAGAAAAATGAACAACTCTAAAAAAGCATTAATGGGTAACAAAAAAGGTTCTGCCTTTCTATAAGTTTTTTCTCAGGCTCCTTCTCTCATTCCTAACAGAATAATCCCTCTTGAACCAAATCCGGGAAAAAAAGAAACTTGAATTCAGGGTATTTCAAAAGATAGTCAAATCTTTTTTGTATCTTTTGGTTTACTCAAAAGCAGACTGAGTCATATGAATTTCTCCTGTAAGTGTGTATTATATCACAGGATATAATACTTAATATCCTGTGATATTAAGTATTAATGAATTAGTAAAACTTATAAAAGCAGAGAGTAGAATGGAGGTTGCCAGAGGTTAAGGAGAGGGGAATACAGGAAGTTACTATTCAATGGGTATAAAGTTTCAGTTATGCAAGATGAATAAGACTTACTCCTGTAAGTCTCCTGTAATTCTAGCCAACTTTTCCATTATGAATTAGTCAACTTTGGTTTGCAAATGAAGAATGATCATTACTAAATCATCTTTTCCAGATTGATTTTTGTAAAATAAGTAAAGGAAATAGCACTGCAATATTTATTTATTTCATTAAATAATGATGCACTGTATTGACAAATTAAATATTTTTAATAAACATCTGTCTAGACTTAGGAATTTTTTTACGTGTATGTAGTGCATGATTTAAGATTTAATTCAGGCAAATAATGTACTTGGCCCTAAATGGAACCAAAGTTACTCAAGATGAATAAGCTCTAGAGGTCTGCTGTCTGCTGTACAGCATTGTGCCCATAGTTAACACTATTCTATTACACACTTAAATTTTGAAAATAGATCTCATATTAAATGTATTTTTCTATATTAAAAATAGTCTAATATTTCCTACAGAAAAGACAACCTACAGAATGGGAGTAAATATTTGCAAATCATACATCTGATAAACGATTAATATTCAAAATATGTAAAGAACACTTACAAATCAATACCAAAAAAAAAAAACCATAAATAACCCTGTTAATAAGTGGAGAAAGGCTTTGAATACACATTTTGCCATTTTGTCAAAGAAGACATACAGATGGCCAACAGGCATATGAAAATATGCTCAGAACATCACTAATTGTCTTAGTGAGTTTGGGGTGCTATAACAAATTATCAAAGACTGAGTGACTAAGACAACAAACATTTATTTATCATAGTTCTGGAGGATCCGAAGTCCAAAATCAAGATGCTGCCAGACCTAGGGTCTTTTGTGGTCCTGCTCGCTGGTTTGCCAGCGAACCTCTCCTTCTATGATTAAAGAAACAAAAGATAACAAGAGTTAGCTAGGATATAGAAAAACTGGAATGCTTGAACACCTTTGATAAGAATGTTAAATGGTACAGCTGCTACAGAAAATAGTATGAAGATTCCTCAAAAAATTAAAAATAGAACTGCAGTATAATCCAGCAATTCCACTTTCAGGTATTTATCCAAAATAATTGAAATTTGGAACTCAAAGTGATATGTGCATTCCCACATATCCCACATATGTGCATTGCAACATTATTCATAATACCAAGCTGTGGAAACAACTAAATGTACACTAAAGGAATAAATAGGAGAATGTGGTATATAGATACAAATGGATAGTGTTCAGCCTTAAAAAAGAAGGAAATTCCACCAGATGGAACAATATGCATGGACTTAGAAGACATTATGCTAAGTGATGTAAGCCATTCATAGAAAGACAAATACTGTGTGATATTAAGTATTAATGAATTAGTAAAACTTATAAAAGCAGAGAGTAGAATGGAGGTTGCCAGAGGCTAAGGAGAGGGGAATACAGGAAGTTACTATTCAATGGGTATAAAGTTTCAGTTATGCAAGATGAATAAGTTCTAGAGATCTAATGTACAGCATTGTGCCTATGGTTAGCAATATTCTATTTTACACCTACATATTGTTGAAAGTGTATCTTATGTTAAATGTTCTTTCCATAATAAGAAAGTTGACTATTTCCCCCATTGATTAATTTTATTGTATCAGCTTTTCTTATTAGTTCTTTGTGAAGATTAATGAAAAATCAACATACTTTTATAGCAAAAATAGAGGTGAACTCTCCCATTAGGTCTGATAGTTTGAAAATGAAAATATCTGTAATGTTTTCTCTTTAGAGATTAATCCATTATCACTTAGTTCCTAGAATTCAAATCCATTACTGTTATGTATGTACTATAAAATATATACAAAAGCATAATTCAAGTTTGTAAGCATCATCCAATTTGTGGAATTAACATGAGCAGGGAAGAAAAATTGAAACTTGCACATCTGTAATGCAGTAAGTCACACAGAAATTATGGTTTAAAATTTTTTTAAGATTTTTTTCTTAATGTATGGCCCAGAAATTATATTTTGGTCATTTTACATAGTATTTTAACAACATCAGCCATGAAACTGCTATGCTGACAAAGCAGTTTTGCTCACCTTCATCCTCTCTTTTGATTGCCAACTTCAGTCACTATTATCAAGGTTAGCAATAAGTTTCTGTGAAAAGATCTTAGCAAGTTAATCGACCCCTTCCTTCAAAATAAAACACAATAAACCTTGAGGGTTTAGAAAACCAGTTCAACTGAACTAAATACAAAACGCATTTTAGTGTGGAAAAAACCACTCTTCCTTCTTTACTCAAAATTAACATTAGCCCAGGATTACACAATGATAAAACTAATGGTGATTATTGAAACTCAAGGTTGCCCTAAAGCAAGTCCTTCTATTGCTCACAATTATGTCTTTAAATTCAAAAGCAGGAATAAAAGAAATGATGAATAAATTAAGACCTAAGTTCAAAATATGCGTTGAATATCTTTAAATAAGTAGGAGGTCATTACTTTGCTGCTTTAAGTGCAACTACACCTCTCTTTAGTGTTATGTTGTATTTTCCACAAACTTCTAAAATTGGCTCCTTTCCAAGGACTAACTTCTCCTTATCTGTCACGGTGTCTTTGTTACTATACATTATTTCTAAGAAATTCCTTTCCAGCCCTATATCACTTCATATTAAATCAAGCAGATGAAACTTGTTCTTTTACACTGAGAGACAATGTCATCCAAATAAAGTCAAACAATTATTTTAAAACACAAAATGTTTGCATCCCAGGAATCAAGCTGCATGGACGTTATACATGTTGAGGTACTAAATGAGAATCATGTAGGATTTGTTAGAGGCATAAATACTCTTGCTCTGTGTTCTGTGATGAGTCTGAAAGAAGCTACATTTCTCCCTTCCCTAGGTTTGTAGGTGTACTTTACACAAACACACACACACACCTTACACACACACACACTTCTTTTGAAATTATGCCAGCATTTCATCAAACAAGGAAGACAGACGGAAAACATTATAGGCCCATAATTGTGAAACCCAGCAATGTTAGCAGTACTGTTAAATCCTTAACAACATCCTGTGTCATTCAAATTTACCTAATTTATTCTTTCCAGGATGTGGTTTATAATGGAGACTTTCTCTATTAATTGATAAACAGCTGTAAGTGCAAAAGAATGAAATGTGGAAAAGCAGGCTTTATGTTCCCAGAAAAAATAAATAAATAAATAATGAACATGGCTTAAGCTAAGGGTAAGTCAGTAAGCACTTCCGTAGCAAAAACCCTCATTGAAATTAATGAAAATTTTGTTCCTGTGTGTGATTAGGGTTTTATTCTGACTGAAGCTAGTTGCACAAGGAACTCCGGAATATAGTATCACATTGATATTGCATCCTCTTAATCAGAGAATAAATTTTTGTAAATACTTAGAAATATAAAAATATTTTATTTAGGAAAAAGTCAGCACAATTGTACAGCTGGGTTGTTCACACAGTAAGATTCACTGTTTGCCAGCTTACATATATGAGTAAGATTGAAAACTGAGTTTAATGTTTTAAGTGCCTGAGCATTTTGTCATGTGTAAAGGCTAAAGAGGTCTAAACTCTAAAGGGGAGTCTCTCAAATTCTAAAATACTAAGCTTAAATAATACAATTTGCTATTAGAAAATATTTGCTTCTATGATCATGGAATTTCCTTAGCAAATAAAATATATTTTGGACAATGTTTAAGAGTGTCATTGTTTTCTCTAAAGTGATTTTGAATACCTTGGAGAACTAGTTGAAGTGTATTTTTTCTTAAGCTATATAGTTTGAATTTAAATTATTAAAATTATTTAAATGAGACGCAATTATTTTCTGATAGAAATGCTTACTGGATGATATTGTTTAAATCATTCTATGGCAACAACATACCTTCTAAGTTGACATTAATGTATTTTAGCTCCACAAATATTTTATGTTGTAGATTATTTTCAGAGGTATTATTGAGGGTAAAGTTCTATGAGAGTTTGGATTCTTCATAGATTACTGTATTTGTTAGGATTAGATTTGACTATAAAGGTTAAAAAAGCTAATTAGAGTGGTTTAAAAAAAATACAAGTCTATTTCTCAAATAAAAATCCAAATAGAGACTCTATGACTGAAATGATGGCTCCAACAATATTAGTGATATAGTTTCCTTTTTTTCTAAGTGTTCTATCATCCTTAAAGCCAGCTTTAACCTCACGGACCAGAATAAGTGCTTCAGTTCCATCCATTACATCTGCATTCTAACGAACAAGGAAGGAAAAAAGTCAGGAAATATAAATAAGCCTTTTATATTTAACTACTCTTACCAGAATCTGTATATATCATTTGTAGTTATATTCTGTTCTCAGGATGTTATATAAATTTGTTTTGCTGCAAAGGAGAATAAGAAATGTAATCTATATCTATCACTTAAAATCAGACTGTCATTTATTTAACATAGAAGAGAAGTCTATTACCTTAGAAGAGGATTATAAATTTGACAGAGGGATATGGATTTCTGCCACAACTATACCCCATACCCCGTTAAGGTAAAGAGCCCAATTTACATTTCCAGAATCCCCCCAGCCATGATAACTGCATACTTGTAGGGGATTTGTAGCTATTATGATGACAGAATTATTATTGAAAGCAATGGCAGTTTTCAAAATGGTTATCAGTGGCTTCCTGCTGATAATGGCTCATCAGTATCTGCTGTGTGAAAAAAGTTCTGACATATCCTTCTGTTGCTGATATGTGCTGGAAGAATTTACAACCAGCCATATTGAAGGTAAGTTGATGAAGATACTTCCAGCGACAGGGAGGCTTGTCCATATGTGATTTAGAAAGCAGGGAGTAAAATGGAGAATGACCTAAGGGTAAAGACGTTTTGCTTAGGCTATAGCTTTTCTGGAGAGCATAGTGAAGATGACTCAACTTGTCATCTCATAGCACACTCATTATCATTTTAGTTCCACTACCCTGGCATTATGTAACCAATCCCAGCTGTAAAACCTATTCTTCTGTCATTTGTACAATCAACTGTTAATCTGCGTTCTTAAAATTTTCATTTAAGAAATTGATTTCTGGGGCTTTATTAAGCTCCTTGTTCCAGAATCCTAATTCACTGCTGTCTTCTACCTAAAAATGTGTCTATGTCATTATGGGAGTTTCATTACCAAAAAAAGGTAATATTTTGAGACATTAGTCTTTTTAGTAATCCTTGCATCTTTCCCATTCTCTTGTCTCTATTTAAGCAAGTGGTCAGCTTGTTTTTATTGCCTCAAGAAATGGAGGTACCAGGCTAAAACGCTGAAACTCCTATAAGACTTCCCAGCTTTATTATAAAAAAGATTAAGTCCCAGGGAGAAAAGAGGATTCATTAGTACTCGTAGACAAAAGATCTCATTCAAAAGCATGGGGAAGACCAATACAGGATATAGAAAAAAAATATTAACCAAAAGTGGAAGAGAAAGAAGAGTTTTCTTCTAACTAGAAAGACACTCCCTCAGGATTGCATTAGGATTGCTTCTGTGCCCTGCTTCCCCACAGTGCTGCTGTGGGTGCAGAAAGCCTCCAGAGATGTCTGAACATCTCAGGAGCAGTGGGCATGAAGCCCAGCCTTTTTTAGTATTGCAACAGATTAGCCAGAACCCAGTAGGACACAGGGTGATGCAGGTGTGCCCTGTGAGAAGCTTCCTATTTTCCTGAGCACAGCCCACAGGTGGAAGAGTCTGGAGCTGACTGAGCCAAGCTGCCTGGGATGGGAAACCTACTCATGTTAATGTTTATAGGCAGTGGCAGAAAGCCATCCCTGAATAGCTTGATATGAGTGAGCATTCCAGAATCTTGACTTGAGTTTTGGAGGAGAGAGACTTGAATAAGGCTATACACGTATAAAGGATCTAATAGATTAACATATAAAAGATCTAAGTAGAAATTAATTTGCAAGAAAACATTTGTTCTCATCTGTGTTAATGTAGTATGAGCCTATTCATTATATTGCTTAAACTTTTGACAGCGGTCAGGTGATTTGTGACCATTGTATTGATATGGTTTGTGACATAATCTTCTTTTTTCACTTCTGCTGTCATCTCTCCCACCACCTTCAAAATCTTCCACTAGATACACATAAACACACATTTCCGTGGATATACACATGTTTACAAATGGACCAATGCTTTTTATTTGGCTCCCTGGCTCACATATGTTTGTTTGTGCTCCATAACAAAATACACAAGACAGGGTGATTCATAAAAAGCGGAAATTTATTTTCTTACAGTTTGCAAAGATAGGAAGTTCAAGATCAAGGAACCAGCAGGTTTGGTTGTCTGGTGAGGGCTGACAAGATGGAACTTTCATGCTGCATTCTCTCGAGGGGAGGAACTTTGTATCCTCACATGGCAGAAGACAGAAGGGCAAGCCAACAGAACCCTGCATGAAACCTCTTCTATAAAGACCTTAATTCCATACATGAGAAAGGAATTCTCATGGCCTAATCACCTCTAAATGTTCCAACTCTCAATACTATTATATTGGTAACACCTGAACTTTGGAGGGGACACATTCAAACAATAGCACTGGTTTACCTTGGAATTATCACACCTTAGAATTAAAACAGAATTCAGAGTCCATCCCGTCAAATCTGCCCTTGACTCATCAATATTTATAAATATTTCTAGTAACCCATCACCCAGGTTCAGTTTAAATTAAATTGTTATGTGGATTGTACTATAAATAATGGTCATCCAGTTAATTTTTAGATTGTTCTAACTATTTTAAAAGATCTGTCTTTGTTTTAGTCAATCATCCATAATTCTCTCCCATTTGGTAACATCTGAACAATCAGATTTCATGCAATGTGTCTTTCTCGGACATGTTTTCTGGCATCTCAGGATTTCATTTATCTCTCAAATCCATGCTTCCCCATGCTACATATCACAATTTACCTCAACTCTACCTCCTATGGCAGGTTTGAAAATCTACTTATTGCTATCATTTCTCTCAAGAGGTCCAGCTTTTCCACATCAATTTTAAAGTACTGATACAGAAGTAGGTGAAAAACACTATTTTTTTATTTGCCTGAAAATGCTTAAGTCTTACGAAACTGAATACTACTTTCCTCTTGTAGGCACTAATGATATTATTTCTTTGTATTAAGCATGATTTCAGGGACTTAGAAAGGAGACGGGATGCTGTCTGTTATATTTCTTGAAGCCACGTGAATGAACCCAGATTGCTCTTGACCCAGAAGAATATGTTCACAGATTTCTGATTAGAATGCATCTCTAGTTATCTAATGCAATAAATCATTTTCTGGTGTATTCCTGAAGACCTCAAGCTGGTTAGCACAATATATATGTGTATTATGGCTGCTAAAACTGTCACAAAATCCAAATTAGTAAGCATGTTTATCTGAAATATCAAGATGTTATTCTCATATATAAAATGGATGTTTATTATATAGAAATTAAATAATCACCCACAGCCCAATATTTATTTATGTTAATATACACCATTGACATTTGAAATAAATGCTCTTGGAAATTTTCCATACAAATATGCATCCTTATTACACTGTTTAGAAATAGGACTATATTTTACCTAAAGGTTTGTAACTGCTTTTAAAATTATTGCCCTAATATGCAATTATATAAAAATATAGTAATTAATGTAATTAGTTCCCAAAAGGGAGAAATTTAGATTATTTTGGGTTTTGCATTTGGAAGTGCTACTTCATTTTGAAGTCCAATTAATGTTTTATTGGGTCTATAGAAAAAAGACAACAAACAGGAATTTCTAGTAAAAATTTTGCTTTTACCTGGAGTAAGGTAGAGAATAAGACTAAGAGTGGGGTTCTGTTCCAAGACGGCCAAATAGGAACAGCTCTGGTCTGCAGCTCCCAGCATGATCAATGCAGAAGACAGCTGATTTCTGCATTTCCAACTGAGGTACCTGGTTCATCTCACTGGGACTGGTTGGACAGAGGGTGCAGCCCATGGAGGGTGAGCCAAAGCAAGGTGGGGCATTGCTTCACCTGGGAAGTGCAAGGGGTTGGGGGATTTCCCTTTCCTAGCCAAGGGAAGCTGTGAGAGATGGCACCTGGAAAACCAGAACACTCTCGCCCAAATACTGTGCATTTCCAACAGTCTTAGCAAATGGCACACCAGGAGATTATATCCCATGCCTGGCTCGGCAGAATCCAAGCCCGTGGAGCCTTGCTTACTGCTGGCACAGCAGTCTGGGATCAACCTGTGAGGCAGCAGCCTGGCAGGGGGAGGGGCATTTGACATTACTGAGGCTTGAGTAGGTAAACAAAGCAGCTCAGGAAGCTTGAACTGGGTGGACCCCTCCCCAGCTCAGCGAGACTGGCTGCCTCTGTAGTCTCCACCTCTGGCATCAGGGCATAGCTGAACAAAAGGCAGCAGAAACTTCTGCAGACTTAAATATCCCTGTCTGACAGCTCTGAAGAGAGCAGTGGTTCTCCCAGCATGGTGTTTGAGCTCAGAGAACGGACAGACTGCCTCCTCAAGTGGGTCTCTGACCCACATGTAGCCTAACTGGGAGACACTTCCCAGTAGGGTTCAACTGACACCTCATACAGGTGGGTGCCCCTCTGGGATGAAGCATCCAGAGGAAGGATCAGGCAGCAATATTTGCTGTTCTGCAATATTTGCTGTTCTGCAGCCTCTGCTGGTGATACCCAGGAAAACAGGGTCTGGAATGGACTTCCAGCAAACTTCAACAGACCTGCAGCTGAGGGACCTGACTGTTATAAGGAAAACTAATAAGCAGAAAAGAATAGCATCAACATCAACAAACAGGATATCCACACCAAAACCCCATCTATAGGTCACCAACATCAAAGACCAAAGGTAGATAAAACCACAAAGGTGGGGAGAAACCAGAGCAGAAAAGCTTAAAATTCTAAAAACCAGTGAGCCTCTTCTCCTCCACAGGATCGCAACTCCTCGCCAGCAAGGGAACAAAGCTGTATGGAGAATGATTTTCTTTTTTTTTTTTTTTTTTTAAGATATATTAAATATATCATTAAAATATATTTTAATATATATTAAATATATCTTAAAATATAATATATTTTAATGATATTTTAATGATATATTAAAATATATGATATTTTAATGATATATTAAAATATATGATATTTTAATGATATATTAAAATATGTGATATTTTAATGGTATATTAAAATATGTGATATTTTAATGATATATTAAAATATGTGATATTTTAATGATATATTACAATATGTGATATTTTAATGATATATTAAAATATGTGATATTTTAATGATATACTAAAATATATGATATTTTTTTCTTTCTTTTTTTTTATTATACTTTAAGTTTTAGGGTACATGTGCACATTGTGCAGGTTAGTTACGTATGTATACATGTGCCATGCTGGTGCGCTGCACCCACTAACGCGTCATCTAGCATTAGGTATATCTCCCAATGCTATCCCTCCCCCCTCCCCCCTCCCCACCACAGTCCCCAGAGTGTGATATTCCCCTTCCTGTGTCCATGTGATCTCATTGTTCAATTCCCACCTATGAGTGAGAATATGTGGTGTTTGGTTTTTTGTTCTTGCGATAGTTTACTGAGAATGATGGTTTCCAGTTTCATCCATGTCCCTACAAAGGACATGAACTCATCATTTTTTATGGCTGCATAGTATTCCATGGTGTATATGTGCCACATTTTCTTAATCCAGTCTATCATTGTTGGACATTTGGGTTGGTTCCAAGTCTTTGCTATTGTGAATAATGCCGCAATAAACATACGTGTGCATGTGTCTTTATAGCAGCATGATTTATAGTCATTTGGGTATATACCCAGTAATGGGATGGCTGGGTCAAATGGTATTTCTAGTTCTAGATCCCTGAGGAATCGCCACACTGACTTCCACAATGGTGGAACTAGTTTACAGTCCCACCAACAGTGTAAAAGTGTTCCTATTTCTCCACATCCTCTCCAGCACCTGTTGTTCCCTGACTTTTTAATGATTGCCATTCTAACTGGTGTGAGATGATATCTCATAGCGGTTTTGATTTGCATTTCTCTGATGGCCAGTGATGATGAACATTTTTTCATGTGTTTTTTGGCTGCATAAATGTCTTCTTTTGAGAAGTGTCTGTTCATATCCTTCGCCCACTTTTTGATGGGGTTGTTTGTTTTTTTCTTGTAAATTTGTTTGAGTTCATTGTAGATTCTGGATATTAGCCCTTTGTCAGATGAGTAGGTTGTGAAAATTTTCTCCCATGTTGTAGGTTGCCTGTTCACTCTGATGGTGGTTTCTTTTGCTGTGCAGAAGCTCTTTAGTTTAATTAGATCCCATTTGTCAATTTTGGCTTTTGTTGCCATTGCTTTTGGTGTTTTGGACATGAAGTCCTTGCCCACGCCTATGTCCTGAATGGTAATGCCTAGGTTTTCTTCTAGGGTTTTTATGGTTTTAGGTCTAACGTTTAAATCTTTAATCCATCTTGAATTGATTTTTGTATAAGGTGTAAGGAAGGGATCCAGTTTCAGCTTTCTACATATGGCCAGCCAGTTTTCCCAGCACCATTTATTAAATAGGGAATCCTTTCCCCATTGCTTGTTTTTCTCAGGTTTGTCAAAGATCAGATAGTTGTAGGTAAGTGGCGTTATTTCTGAGGGCTCTGTTCTGTTCCATTGATCTATATCTCTGTTTTGGTACCAGTACCATGCTGTTTTGGTTACTGTAGCCTTGTAGTATAGTTTGAAGTCAGGTAGTGTGATGCCTCCAGCTTTGTTCTTTTGGCTTAGGATTGACTTGGCGATGCGGGCTGTTTTTTGGTTCCATATGAACTTTAAAGTAGTTTTTTCCAATTCTGTGAAGAAAGTCATTGTTAGCTTGATGGGGATGGCATTGAATCTGTAAATTACCTTGGGCAGTATGGCCATTTTCATGATATTGATTCTTCCTACCCATGAGCATGGAATGTTCTTCCATTTGTTTGTATCCTCTTTTATTTCCTTGAGCAGCGGTTTGTAGTTCTCCTTGAAGAGGTCCTTCACATCCCTTGTAGGTTGGATTCCTAGGTATTTTATTCTCTTTGAAGCAATTGTGAATGGGAGTTCACTCATGATTTGGCTCTCTGTTTGTCTCTTGTTGGTGTATAGGAATGCTTGTGATTTTTGTACATTGATTTTGTATCCTGAGACTTTGCTGAAGTTGCTTATCAGCTTAAGGAGATTTTGGGCTGAGACAATGGGGTTCTCTAGATAAACAATCATGTCATCTGCAAACAAGGACAATTTGACTTCCACTTTTCCTAATTGAATACCCTTTATTTCCTTCTCCTGCCTGATTGCCCTGGCCAGAACTTCCAACACTATGTTGAATAGGAGCGGTGAGAGAGGGCATCCCTGTCTTGTGCCAGTTTTCAAAGGGAATGCTTCCAGTTTTTGCCCATTCAGTATGATATTAGCTGTGGGTTTGTCATAGATAGCTCTTATTATTTTGATATACATCCCATCAATACCTAATTTATTGAGAGTTTTTAGCATGAAGGGTTGTTGAATTTTGTCAAAGGCTTTTTCTGCATCTATTGAGATAATCATGTGGTTTTTGTCTTTGGCTCTGTTTATATGCTGGATTACATTTATTGATTTGCGTATATTGAACCAGCCTTGCATCCCAGGGATGAAGCCCACTTGATCATGGTGGATAAGCTGTTTGATGTGCTGCTGGATTCGGTTTGCCAGTATTTTATTGAGGATTTTTGCATCAATGTTCATCAAGGATATTGGTCTAAAATTCTCTTTTTTGGTTGTGTCTCTGCCCAGCTTTGGTATCAGAATGATGCTGGCCTCATAAAATGAGTTAGGGAGGATTCCCTCTTTTTCTATTGATTTGGAATAGTTTCAGAAGGAATGGTACCAGTTCCTCCTTGTACCTCTGGTAGAATTCGGCTGTGAATCCATCTGGTCCTGGACTCTTTTTGGTTGGTAAACTATTGATTATTGCCACAATTTCAGCTCCTGTTATTGGTCTATTCAGAGATTCAACTTCTTCCTGGTTTAGTCTTGGGAGAGTGTATGTGTCGAGGAATGTATCCATTTCTTCTAGATTTTCTAGTTTATTTGCATAGAGGTGTTTGTAGTATTCTCTGGTGGTAGTTTGTATTTCTGTGGGATCGGTGGTGATATCCCCTTTATCATTTTTTATTGTGTCTATTTGATTCTTCTCTCTTTTTTTCTTTATTAGTCTTGCTAGCGGTCTATCAATTTTGTTGATCCTTTCAAAAAACCAGCTCCTGGATTCATTGATTTTTTGAAGGGTTTTTTGTGTCTCTATTTCCTTCAGTTCTGCTCTGATTTTAGTTATTTCTTGCCTTCTGCTAGCTTTTGAATGTGTTTGCTCTTGCTTTTCTAGTTCTTTTAATTGTGATGTTAGGGTGTCAATTTTGGATCTTTCCTGCTTTCTCTTGTGGGCATTTAGTGCTATAAATTTCCCTCTACACACTGCTTTGAATGCGTCCCAGAGATTCTGGTATGTTGTGTCTTTGTTCTCGTTGGTTTCAAAGAACATCTTTATTTCTGCCTTCATTTCGTTATGTACCCAGTAGTCATTCAGGAGCAGGTTGTTCAGTTTCCATGTAGTTGAGCGGCTTTGAGTGAGATTCTTAATCCTGAGTTCTAGTTTGATTGCACTGTGGTCTGAGAGATAGTTTGTTATAATTTCTGTTCTTTTACATTTGCTGAGGAGAGCTTTACTTCCAAGTATGTGGTCCATTTTGGAATAGGTGTGGTGTGGTGCTGAAAAAAATGTATATTCTGTTGATTTGGGGTGGAGAGTTCTGTAGATGTCTATTAGGTCCGCTTGGTGCAGAGCTGAGTTCAGTTCCTGGGTATCCTTGTTGACTTTCTGTCTCGTTGATCTGTCTAATGTTGACAGTGGGGTGTTAAAGTCTCCCATTATTAATGTGTGGGAGTCTAAGTCTCTTTGTAGGTCACTCAGGACTTGCTTTATGAATCTGGGTGCTCCTGTATTGGGTGCATATATATTTAGGATAGTTAGCTCTCCTTGTTGAATTGATCCCTTTACCATTATGTAATGGCCTTCTTTGTCTCTTTTGATCTTTGTTGGTTTAAAGTCTGTTTTATCAGAGACTAGGATTGCAACCCCTGCCTTTTTTTGTTTTCCATTTGCTTGGTAGATCTTCCTCCATCCTTTTATTTTGAGCCTATGTGTGTCTCTGCACGTGAGATGGGTTTCCTGAATACAGCACACTGATGGGTCTTGACTCTTTATCCAACTTGCCAGTCTGTGTCTTTTAATTGGAGAATTTAGTCCATTTACATTTAAAGTTAATATTGTTATGTGTGAATTTGATCCTGTCATTATGATGTTAGCTGGTGATTTTGCTCATTAGTTGATGCAGTTTCTTCCTAGTCTTGATGGTCTTTACATTTTGGCATGATTTTGCAGCGGCTGGTACCGGTTGTTCCTTTCCATGTTTAGCGCTTCCTTCAGGAGCTCTTTTAGGGCAGGCCTGGTGGTGACAAAATCAGTCAGCATTTGCTTGTCTGTAAAGTATTTTATTTCTCCTTCACTTATGAAGCTTAGTTTGGCTGGATATGAAATTCTGGGTTGAAAATTCTTTTCTTTAAGAATGTTGAATATTGGCCCCCACTCTCTTCTGGCTTGTAGGGTTTCTGCCGAGAGATCCGCTGTTAGTCTGATGGGCTTCCCTTTGAGGGTAACCCGACCTTTCTCTCTGGCTGCCCTTAACATTTTTTCCTTCATTTCAACTTTGGTGAATCTGACAATTACGTGTCTTGGAGTTGTTCTTCTCGAGGAGTATCTTTGTGGCGTTCTCTGTATTTCCTGAATCTGAACGTTGGCCTGTCTTGCTAGATTGGGGAAGTTCTCCTGGATAATATCCTGCAGAGTGTTTTCCAACTTGGTTCCATTCTCCGCATCACTTTCAGGTACACCAATCAGACGTAGATTTGGTCTTTTCACATAGTCCCATATTTCTTGGAGGCTTTGCTCATTTCTTTTTATTCTTTTTTCTCTAAACTTCCCTTCTCGCTTCATTTCATTCATTTTATCTTCCATCGCTGATACCCTTTCTTCCAGTTGATCGCATCGGCTCCTGAGGCTTCTGCATTCTTCACGTAGTTCTCGAGCCTTGGTTTTCAGCTCCATCAGCTCCTTTAAGCACTTCTCTGTATTGGTTATTCTAGTTATACATTCGTCTAAATTTTTTTCAAAGTTTTCAACTTCTTTGCCTTTGGTTTGAATATCCTCCCGTAGCTCAGAGTAATTTGATCGTCTGAAGCCTTCTTCTCTCAGCTCGTCAAAGTCATTCTCCATCCAGCTTTGTTCCGTTGCTGGTGAGGAACTGTGTTCCTTTGGAGGAGGAGAGGCGCTCTGCGTTTTAGAGTTTCCAGTTTTTCTGTTCTGTTTTTTCCCCATCTTTGTGGTTTTATCTACTTTTGGTCTTTGATGATGGTGATGTACAGATGGGTTTTCGTTGTGGATGTCCTTTCTGTTTGTTAGTTTTCCTTCTAACAGACAGGACCCTCAGCTGCAGGTCTGTTGGAATACCCTGCCGTGTGAGGTGTCAGTGTGCCCCTGCTGGGGGGTGCCTCCCAGTTAGGCTGCTCGGGGGTCAGGGGTCAGGGACCCACTTGAGGAGACAGTCTGCCCGTTCTCAGATCTCCAGCTGCGTGCTGGGAGAACCACTGCTCTCTTCAAAGCTGTGAGACAGGGACATTTAAGTCTGCAGAGGTTACTGCTGTCTTTTTGTTTGTCTGTGCCCTGCCCCCAGAGGTGGAGCCTACAGAGGCAGGCAGGCCTCCTTGAGCTGTGGTGGGCTCCACCCAGTTCGAGCTTCCCGGCTGCTTTGTTTATCTAAGCAAGCCTGGGCAATGGCGGGCGCCCCTCCCCCAGCCTCGCTGCCGCCTTGCAGTTTGATCTCAGACTGCTGTGCTAGCAATCAGCGAGACTCCGTGGGCATAGGACCCTCCGAGCCAGGTGTGGGATATAGTCTCCTGGTGCGCCGTTTTTTTAAGCCGGTCTGAAAAGCGCAATATTCGGGTGGGAGTGACCCAATTTTCCAGGTGCATCCGTCACCCCTTTCTTTGACTCGGAAAGGGAACTCCCTGACCCCTTGCACTTCCCAGGTGAGGCAATGCCTCGCCCTGCTTCGGCTCGCGCACGGTGCGCGCACCCACTGGCCTGCGCCCACTGTCTGGCACTCCCTAGTGAGATGAACCCAGTACCTCAGATGGAAATGCAGAAATCACCCGTCTTCTACGCTGGGAGCTGTAGACCGGAGCTGTTCCTATTCGGCCATCTTGGCTCCTCCTCGAGAATGATTTTCATGAGCTGACAAAAGTAGGCTTCAGAAGGTCAGTAATAAGAAACTTCTCCAAGCTGAAGGAGGATGTTCGAACCCATCACAAGGAAGCTAAAAATGTTGAAAAAAGATTAGATGAATGGCTAACTATAAAAAACAGTGTAGAGAAGACCATAAATGACCGGATGCAGCTGAAAATCGTGGCACGAGAACTTCATAATGCATGCACAAGCTTCAATAGCCGATTCAATCAAGTGGAAGAAAGGGTATCCGTGATTGAAGATCAAATTAATGAAATAAAGTGAGAAGAGAAGTTTAGAGAAAAAAGAGTAAAAAGAAACGAACAAAGACTCCAGGAAATATGGGGCTATGTGAAAAGACCAAAACTACGTTTGATTGGTGTACCTGAAAGTGACGGACAGAATGGAACCAAGCTGGAAAACACTCTGCAGGATATTATCCAGCAGAACTTCCCCAACCTAGCAAGGTAAGCCAACATTCAAATTCAGGAAATACAGAAAATGCCACAAAGATACTCCTCAAGAAGAGCAACCCCAAGACACATAATTGTCAGATTTACCAAGATTGAAATGAAGGAAAAAATGTTAAGGGCAGCCAGAGAGAAAGGTCGGGTTACCTGCAAAGGGAAGCCCTTAAGACTAACAGCAGATCTCTCAGCAGAAACTCTACAAGCCAGAAGACAGTGGGGGCCAATATTCAACATTCTTAAAGAAAAGAATTTTCAACCCAGAATTTCATATCCAGCCAAACTAAGCTTCACGAGTGAAAGAGAAATAATAGTCCTTACAGACAAGCAAACGCTAAGAAAATTTTTGTCACCACCAGGCCTGCCCTACAAGAGCTCCTGAAGGAAGCACTAAACATGGAAAGGAACAACCAGTACCAGCCACTGCAAAAACATGCCAAATTGTAAACGTCATTGATGCTAGGAAGAAACTGCATCAACTAATGGACAAAATAACCAGCTAACATAATGACAGGATCAAATTCATACATAACAATATTAACCTTAAATGTAAATGGGCTAAATGCCCCAGTTAAAAGACACAGACTGGCAAATAGGATAAAGAGTCAAGACCCATCAGTGTGCTGTATTCAGGAGACCCATCTCATGTACAGAGACACACATAAGCTCAAAATAAAGGGATGGAGGAAGATCTACCAAGGAAATGGAAAGCAAAAAAAAGCAGGGGTTGCAATCCTAGTCTCCGATAAAACAGACTTTAAACCAATGATGATCAAAAGAGACAAAGAAAGCCATTACATAATAGTAATGGTATCAATTCAACTAGAAGAGCTAACTATCCTATATATATATGCACCCAATACAGGAGCACCCACATTCATAAAGCAAGTCCTTAGAGACCTACACAGAAACTTAGACTCCCACACAATAATAATGGGAGACTTTAACACCCCACTGTCAGTATTAGGCAGATCAACAAGACAGAAGGTTAACAAGGATATCCAGGACTTGAACTCAGCTCTGCACTAAGCAAACCTAATAGACATCTGCAGAACTCTTCACCCCAAATCAACAGAATTTACATTCTTCTCAGCACCACATCAGACTTATTCCAAAATTGACCACATAGTTGGAAGTAAAGCACTCCTCAGCAAATGTAAAAGAACAGAAATCACAACAAACTGTCTCTCAGACCACAGTGCATTCAAATTAGAACTCAGGATTAACAAACTCACTCAAAACTGCACAACTACATGGAAACTGAACAAGCTGCTCCTTAATGACTACTGGGTAAATAACGAAATGAAGGCAGAAATAAAGATGTTCTTTGAAACCAGTGAGAACAAAGACACAACGTACCAGAATCTCTGGGACACATTTAAATCAGTGTGTAGAGGGAAATTTATAGCACTAAATGCCCACAAGAGAAAGCAGGAAAGATCTAAAATCAACGCCCTAATATCACAATTTAGAAAAACTGGAGAAGCAAGAGCAAACAAATTTAAAAGCTGGCAGAAGGCAAGAAATAATTAAGATCAGAGCAGAACTGAAGGAGATAGAGACACAAAAAACCCTTTAAAAAATCAATGAATCCAGGAGCTGGTTTTTTGAAAAGATCAACAAAATTGATAGACCACTAGCAAGACTAATAAAGAAGAAAAGAGGGAAGAATCAAATAGATGCAATAAAAAATGATAAAGGGGATATCACCACTGATCCCACAGAAATGCAAACTACCATCAGAAAATACTATAAACACCTCTATGCAAATAAACTAGAAACTCTAGAAGAGATGGATAAATTCCTGGACAAATACACCCTCCCAAGACTAAACCAGGAAGAAGTTGAATCTCTGAACAGATCAATCAATAACAGGTTCTGAAATTGTGGCAATAATTAATAGCCTACCAACTAAAAAAAGTCCAGGACCAGATGAATTCATAGCCGAATTCTACCAGAAGTACAAAGAGGAGCTGGTACCATTCCTTCTGAAACTCTTCCAAGCAATAGAAAAAGAGGGAATCCTTCCTAACTCATTATATGAGGCCAGCATCTTCCTGATACCAACGCCTGGCAGAGACACAACAACAACAAAAAAAGAATTTTAGACCAATATCCCTGATGAACTTTGATGCAAAAATCCTCAATAAAACCGAATCCAGCAGCACAGCAAAAAGGTTAACCACCATGATAAAGTCGGCTTCATCCCTGGGATGCAAGGCTGGTTTGACATATGCAAATCAATAAACATGATCCATCACATAAACAGAACCAGTGACAAAAACCACATGATTATCTCAATAGATGCACAAAAGGCCTTTGACAAAATTCAACAGCCCTTCATCCTAAAAACTCTGAAGAAACTAGGTATTGATGGAACATATTTGAAAATAAGAAAAGCTATTTATGACAAACCCACAGCCAATATCATACTTAATAGGCAAAAACTGGAAGCATTCCCTTTGAAAACTGGCACAAGACAGGGATGCCATCTCTCACTACTCCTATTCAACATAGTGTTGGAAGTTCTGGCCAGAGCAATCAAGCAGGAGAAAGAAATAAACGGTATTTGATTAGGAAAAGAGGAAGTCAAATTGTCCCTGTTTGCAGAAGACATAATTGTATATTTAGAAAATCCCATTGTCTAAGCCCAAAATCTCCTGAAGCTGATAAGCAGCTTCAGCAAAGTCTCAGGATACAAAATTAATGTGCAAAAATCACAAGCATTCCTATACACCAATAACAGACAGACAGCCAAATCATGAGTGAACTCCCATTCACAATTGCTACAAAAAGAATAAAATACCTAGAATTCCAACTTATAAGGGATGCAAAGAACCTCTTCAAAGAGAAATACAAACCATTGCTCAATGAAATAAAAGAGGACACAAACAAATGGAAGAACATTCCATGCTCATGGATAGGAAGAATCAAGATTGTGAAAACAGCCATACTGCCCAAGGTAATTTATAGATTCAGTGCCATCCCCAATAAGCTACCAATGACTTTCTTCACAGAATTTGAAAAAACTACTTTAAAGTTCATATGGAACCAAAAAAGAGCCTGCATTGCCATGTCAATCCTAAGCCAAAAGAACAAAGCTGGAGGCATCATGCTACCTGACTTCAAACTATACTAAAAGGCTACAGTAAGCAAAACAGCATGGTACTGGTACCAAAACAGATACATAGAATGAGGGAACAAAACAGAGGCCTCAGAAATAACACCACACATCTACAACCATCTGATCTTTGACAAATCTGACAAAAACAAGAAATGGGGAAAGGATCCCCTATTTAACAAATGGTGCTGGGAAAACTGGCTAGCCATATGTAGAAAGCTGAAACTGGATCCCTTCCTTACACCTTATACAAAAATTAATTCAAGATGGATTAAAGACTTAAATGTTAGACCTAAAACCATAAAAACCCTAAAGAAAACCTAGGCAATACCATTCAGGACATAGGCATGGGCAAAAACTTCATGACTAAAACACCAAAAGCAATGGCAACAAAAGCCAAAATAGACAAATGGGATCTCTTTACACTAAAGAGCTTCTGCACAGCAAAAGAAACTAGCATCAGAGTGAACAGGCAACCTACAGAATGGGAGAAAATTTTTGCAATCTACCCATCTGACAAAGGGCTAGTATTCAGAATCTACAAAGAACTTACAAAAATTTACAAGAAAAAAAACAAACAACTGCATCAAAAAGTGGGCAAAGGATATGAACAGACACTACTTAAAAGCAAACATTTATGCAGCCAACCGACATATGAAAAAATGCTCATGATCACTGGTCATCAGAAATGCAAATCAAAACCACAATGAGATACCATCTCACACCAGTTAGAATGGCGATCATTACAAAGTCCAGAAACAACAGATGCTGGAGAGGATGTGGAGAAATAGGAACACTTTTACACTGTTGGTGTGAGTTTAAACTAATTCAACCATTGTGGAAGACTGTGTGGCGATTCCTCAAGGATCTAGAACTAGAAATACCATTTGACCCAGTGATCCCATCACTGGCTATATACCCAAACGATTATAAATCATGCTACTGTAAAGACACATGCATGCATATGTTAATTGTGGCAGTATTCACAATAGCAGAAACTTGGAACCAACCCAAATGTCCATCAATGTTAGACTGGATTAAGAAGATGTGGCACATATACACCATGGAATACTATGCAGCCATGAAAAAGGATGAGTTCATGTCCTTTGCAGGGACATGGATGCAGCTGGAAACCATCATTCTGAGTGAACTATCAGAAGGACAGAAAACCAAACACCGCATGTTCTCACTCATAGGTGGGAATTGAACAATGCAAACACTTGGACACAGGGCAGTGAATATCACACCCCGGGGCCTGTCGTGGGGTTGGGGTCAGGGGGAGGGATAGCATCAGGAGAAAAACCTAATGTAAATGATGAGTTAATGGGTGCAGCAAACCAACATGGCACGTGTATACCTATGTAACAAACATACACATGGTGCATACGTACCCTTGAACCTAAAGTATATTAAAAAAAAGACTAAGAGTAAGTAAGCATGTTAAGTGCCCATATTTAGACCTAGTGGAGTTTCTGAGTAAGTTTCATATTCCTATTGTTTGTGTTATTTATTGATCATACTATTAATAATCATGATTATTTAAATCAATTTAATTATTTTAACAGTTTGAAAATGGTAAAGTTTATGTAGAAGGTACCTGGTAGAAACCAGTCTCATGAAAATTATATGTGTGTATACAAACACACACACTTATACACACATTCTTACATATTGTTCACCTCATATAAGGCCCCACAATGCACACATTTGACAAATCATATTATCCACTAGGTCTCTTTTTGTCTGTGGTGCTTCAAAGTCATTCAACAAAGGGAATATCTAAAAGAAACATGGCTTAAATGAAAGGACTTTTTCAAATATTTTCAAAATTAAATTGCTATTCAGCCCTATGGGAAGATGTTTGGAAGCAAGCCATTTGTTCCATTTACATATAGTACCATTTCTTAATTTTCTAAATTCTTGCAAGATTTTATCAAATGTAAGACAGCAAAAATATAATTTTTCATAGTGCCCAGAACATGGTGAATTTGTAAAAAAGAAAAGCAAATAAGAATAAGACAGCTTTTTGTTTTTATAAATGCCTATTCACACTTTTGGCAAGCAAATAATATAAATAAAAATAATTCACATTCACGCCATGGAAGCTTGGCTTGCTTGTGTAAATTTCTCAAAACTGAGAAAACACAAATGTTGCTTCTATGTCTCAGAAGAATAACACCAGTTCTTTATTGAGAATAGACAGACTACTAAAATATCATTGTTGTGGTTTTAGAACTTTTTAATGGTTAAAAACTACTTTTCTGTATTTTAACTCATTTGTCTTCATAAGACTGTGCAGCAGTATGGCATTTGGCGAATGAAACAGGCAAAAGGTTGTTGGACAAAATCACAAATAGAATAATGAACATGAGCAATTTTACCTCATACTTAACTTCAAGCAAATATAGAATACATTTATACAGAATCAGGTTAGAAAACTTTGATATTATATATCTGTGCAGAACAAGCACCATCAGGTAGAAAATGTGATTTCTCCTCTCATAACATGTTTTATGGATATACATTTTATGAAAACCGAGTCTTATGATCATCTCTAGGAGATAAGAAAGTGCTTTTGAGGAAGACATAATTTTATATCCAGCATAAGAAATTGTAGATATTGGTAAAGTAAATAATTACATATGTAAACAATTTAGGGACATACTGTTTTTCATGGATTACTGGGAATAAGCATCTAACTGGGAAGTATTTTCTCACTTCAAAAAAGACTCAAAACATTTGTTAGAAACCAGTATGCCTCTGATATGCTTTGGCTGTGTCCCCACCCAAATCTCATCTTGAATTGTAGCTCCCATAACTCCCACAGGTTGTGCAGGGACCTGGTGGGAGATAATTGAATTGTGGTAGCAGGTATTTCCCATGCTATTCTCATGATAGTGAATAAGTCTCATGAGATCAGATAGTTTGGGAGAGACAGATTTATTGTGAGATCTTCCTTTACCATAAATCTCTACTATGGGAAAATGATTGTAGATGTTGTAAAATACATTGAATTTAAAAAGAGAGTTTCCCTGCACAAGTCCTCTTCTCTTATTTGCTGCCATGTGAGATGTGCCTTTCACCTTCCACCATGATTGTGAGTCCTCCCCAGCCAGATGGTACTGTTAGTACATTAAACCTCTTTCTTTTGTAAATTGCCCAGTCTCGAGTATATCTTTATCAGCAGTGTGAAAACAGACTAATACAGCCTCCCACGTTTCCATGTAGGATGTTCTAAATGATTTAACAGCTCAGGGAGAAAGATATGGGAAGAGGTTTCCAGGCACTGTGAGGAACATATGGAAAGATCTTGCAGTGAGAATTTATGTAGTCAACAAAGAGCTTTCCAGGTAAAGCCATGGATTGAGCACCAAAGATTAAGTTAGAGGAGTTAGGGTCAATGAACACAGCATGTGAATCCTAAATATATTCCTCTTATTGCTCTATGGAGAAGATTTTGGTAGGAATGAGTAGATATACCTGACCCTTCTATGTTCATATATGTAATCTCAGGTCAAGATCACTTCCTCAGGGAACCATCATATTTTTTTGTTGAATACTGTCCTTAATCTGTTATTTATTTCTCCAGAATATTTTAATATTATATTGATTATTGTATTTACCTTATTAATTCTGCCTTTTCTCGGATCTTCAAGTTGAATCAATGGGAGACAATTGCACACTTAGTTGTTAGCAATGCCACTAAGTTTTTTGAATGAATTCCAATTTGTTGAATGAATTTTGAAGAAAAGATAGATTCAATATCTTTTCTCAAGAATGCAGTGGAAAAAAAAGTGAAACTCATTGCCTGAGTCTGCAATTCTCTACATCTTTTGTGGGACTGACACTGTTAGATTAAAATATCTAACTAATTTGGTTGGAAGGAAGGGAACTGCTTAAGGAGCTGTTTTGTTAGCAATAAAAATGGATGATTTAGTGCAGTCTACAGTGGCCTGTATATTAGAAGTAAATTTCTTTTCTTCCCCTGAAATGCATTAATCAAGACATAAATTATTTTAGTGTGACTTGAAAGCTTAAGAAGGCAGCGCATACAAGTTTACGTATCTGACTTACATATACACAATAATCAGCATGATCATAAAATCAAGAAAATTGAGAAAAAAAAGGAAGAAAGTAAAAAAAAAAAGCCATGAGGAAAAGACAGATAAACAGGCCCATAAAGCCTAGGAACAATCAGACTTAAATAGATGGGATCACAGAACAATTGACAAAGGTAAAGAGAAGAACAGACAGCAGAGAAGAGAAAGTGGTCAAGAAATTAAGAAGGAATAGAAATATTCATCATCTCTAGGTCCACCACCCTCTATGATGCTATCAGTATTTCAGACGGTCATCTCATTGGCAGCCAACTGATACTCTAAGTAGCTGAAAAAAATCACTCGTTCAAGTTATTAAATGCCCTTTAAACTAAACCTGTAGATCTTTTTCTGAATGAAATATTCATAGCCAGGTAGGAGGAAAGGACAGTTGGATTGCCATTGTTTCATCATTTAGTCCTTTCTAGAAGCAAATATCACCTGTAAAAACATTTAAGAATTTTATTAATATGTAACATTCTTTTCTGCATCTATTTGGTACAGAACTGGTAAAAGACTAGAAGATTATTCAAAATAAGCAGCAAAAAATCATGTCTAATGACAATGGAAATTGAATAATTTGTCTTTTGGAACCCATTTTGAAAATCAGATGAACACAGAGACTGAAATGTCAATGCTTTTATATATAACAAGCATGAGGTTATATTTTAGTCCCAAGAATCTTCATTAATATAAATTGGTATATTAGATTTTTAAATTGGGATGCAAGATATAGAATCTGAGTCTGTAAATTAAAATGTTCTTGGAATTAATTACAATGTTATATTTGCTGATAGATAGATTTTTAAAAAGATTAAAAACAAAAAAAGTCACAGGCCTTTATATAATTGAACTCTTCATTGAAAACCTATTGAAGTCAAATTATTCTAATGAGATGAGATGAAAAATTTTAATGATGCTAACTTTCCTAATTTTAGTTATTTCTGGAGACTGTCCTTAAATTTGCTTTATAAATATATTAATTTAAAGTAAACTTGAATTAGAAAAAATCCCAAAGTTCATTTTAAATAATAATAATTATTAAAATAATAAAAATGAAAAAAACATTCAGTAATCATATTCACATAATGATGAGAAACTGTATTTGAAGAGGAATAAAACAATGCCTAGAATGTCTTTATCATCATAACATATATTGTTATTGTTTTCAATTGTGTGAATAAGATATTTTTTACTGAAGCAGATACTGCAAGTTTATTGAGTCAAAATGTCTCTGCATACTTCAATTTTACATTCTCTGCTTGTTTTTTTTCTTAACATGCTTTAAATTTCTATTTGTTTATTTGTTTTAGTCTCAGTTGCAGATGATGGTGAAGGTAAGCATTCATTTTAATCAAATGCCCTTTTTTCCTAATGTCTCTTTTTTGCATTATTAATCTGACCAACTGCATCTCTGTTTTGTACTTCCATCTAGAACTCCCTTCATACTCAGATTACTGCTACCCTTCATCTTCATCCTGCCTCCATTCTAGTGCGTTGCCTAAGTATACATTCTTGCAAAATTCTTATTGGAATTTTCCTACATGAATTTCTAATTTATGTAAATTGTATCATATTATACATCTTTTCCTGATTCTTACCTTTTTTTGCTTAGCACAATGTCTTTATCACTCTATCATATTGCCACATGTATATACAATCACCCTAGATTAGGAACACCTAGATTACCCAAACTTCATCCATCACAACAAAATCACTGATAAAATTCTTTTATGTGCTTTCTTATAGAATTGTGTGATGATTTCTCTGGGAGTTATTTGCAGGAGTGAAATTTATGAGTCATAAGGTATGTATATACTGTTTGATTAAGTACTGCCAGATTGCTTTCCAAAATGGCATCATTAATTTACAGACCCTCTTACAATGCATGAGTGCACCCATATCTCCTCATTCTAGCAACACTTGATATTATGCAGTGTTCTAACTTCTGTCAATTTGATAGATTTACAGTAACATCCCATTTTACTTGCAGTTTCCTGATTAGTAATGAGTTTAAATTTCTCTTTGTATGTTTGTTTAATATCTGGGCTTTATTTTCTTTTAATTGCTCTTAAAAATGCTATTTTTCTGATGGGTGCATATCTTGTATTATTTTGGAGATAGAGCCTTACTCGTTTGCCCTGGCTGCAGTTCAATGGCACAATCATAGCTCTCCACAGCCTTGAACTCCTTGGGTTCAAGAGATCTCCAGCCTCAGCCTCCCAGCTAGCTGGGATGACAGGATTTTACCACCATGGCCAGCTAATTTTATTTTTAGAGACAAGGTCTCACTATGTTGTCCAAGCTACATGTCTTCTTCTTGGTTCTTTGATGGTAGATGTATTTGGTAGATGTTAATTGGCTGTCAATTTTAGGCATTGTAAATAGATTTATACAGGACATTGTCATCTGATCACTTTGGCTCTGGTATAATTCACTGAACAGAAATCCCTAATTTTGATGTTGTTGATTACATAAATTTAATGCCTTATAATTTGTTATGAGAGTTTGTTAAAAAGAATCCCTTAATTTTCTATTAAGTTTATAGTTTTACCTTTTCCATTTAGATGTCCAACTCACCATATGGTTTTGGGAACAAAACTGCTTTTACTTCTCTTTATATAGTGAGTCAATCCATCACAGTGTCTGTTACAACTTTATAAATTTAGAGACTAAAGTTTTCAATATATGGGTTTTGTGATAGTTACTTTGACTTACTTAATCATACCGGTATAGAACACTTATCTTTTTCTCATCTAATTTTTTCTTGAGTACTTTCTTTCAGACATTAAATTTATAACGCAGCTTTCTTTCCCCTGGTATATGTTTTTCCATCTACTTATTTTCACTTTCTTTGTCTTTTTTAAGAAAGGAGTGTGTCTCCTATAGGCAACATATTATTGAATTTTAGCTTTGAGTTGTTGTTGTTGTTATTGAGTCCAGTAGGATTCTCCTTTTGTCTTTGATATATGTTATTCTGTTTTTTTCATTTATGTTGGATGTACTGTGTGTGTAATTAATTGTCCAGTGCTTTCATTTTCCCGGGGTTATCGGCTGTCTTGTGTAGTGATAGGCACTGGGGACTGGCAAAATTTTCTTCTCTGTTACTTGTCAGGAGTTTAAGAGGAGGAGGAATCAGCCCTAGAGCAGAAAAGTCAGGCTCCAAAATTTTATGCAAGCCCATTTGCTGGCACCAAGCAAATACTATGTTCAGGATTTTCCTGTAATATTTTGAGAAAGAAACACTAAAGCAAGACGTAATCCACCAGCCCTGGAGGTTTGGATGGGGAGACATGAATAAACCACCACTCTCATTTGTTTCTCAACCCAGTTTGGCTTTCATACGGTCCTGAAATTATTACAACCACTTCCTGCCCACTGTGGTCTCAATTGTTGCTGTTGATTTATATGGGTAAGGAAGAGGAAACAATTTTGCCCAGGTGATGTTGTGAAGAGGAGAAAGTGGAATTTATAACCTCTCCTCAACCTATTCTGCCACTTCCTTCTGGCCACCCTTGCCCCAGACTGCCACCCATCATCTTAGTCCAAGACAGCTTTTGATCTTGGCAGTTTCTCAAGGTTCTATATGATTTATCCCAGTATGTTTTCTTCTTCTGTAGTTTCCCCAGGGTTGATTTTTGGAGATGTAGCCAGCAACACATGCAAGTTTGCCATGCGGATTGATCTGCATGACATCATATCTAAAGTATTCTAGTATGCTTATTACCTCCTTTCCTAACTGTACAGTCTTCCTCCTTTTGACCCACTGGCATACAATGATCTTTTGTCCTCTGAATAGTTAAGGATGCCCCATCGGGCCGATATATCTAATATGCTTCCTTCTTTTCCAATTTACCCTTATCTCTACTTGTTTGCTCCTCTTACCACATGACCTGACTCCATCCACCTCCACTCACTGTCTTAATAGAGTGCATGCTGGAACTGCCCAACAAATACCACATGCAATGGTTGTCCAATGAAGGATGGGAAAAGGGACAAGTAGGTGGAAAATGTTTCCTTCCTTTCACACAGATTCTACTTTCCTCACCCATATGAGGATAACAAATTATCTGGCATTGTCTAAATACTCTCTTACATATTGGCCTGCATGAATACTAGTGACATCATAATTTAAAACATAGTAATCTCAAATCTTTAACTTAAAAGAATGGTTAATTATTAAAGAAGTAATAAAAGACACAAAATAAATCCAACTTACATCATTAGCTACATGTGCTTTTCTATGAATAAAGTATAAATTTTTATTGGAAGGAATTATTAAATTGTTAAGAAAATCAAAATCTTAGTAATATATACAATAAAATATTAATGATTTAATTATTTTTCATCCTTTTGAACAGTTCTGACTGAAGTAAACTACTAAAACACAGAAAACGCCGCTTTTGGATTTAGTTGTACATTTAGTCAGTAATTTAAAAAATGCTGGAATGCATTTGTGCTAATCCTATCAGATATGGAAGGAATATTTTATTTTATATTGTGGAAGCTTATAGAAACTATGACATCAACTGAAAAGTGCGACTCCATGAAACTTTTAAAAAGACAAGTCTAATTTTTATTTTATGTTTTAAACATTTTTAAGAAAATTGTGATTTAGCAATGCAGTATCTTAAATTGAGAGAAACATAAGATAAATAGCATTCATATATTGAAGCCCTAACCCTCTGTACCTCAGAATGTGACTATTTGAAGATAGGATCTTTAAGAGATGACAACGCAGATGGGAGCGGTGGCTCACACCTGTAATCTCAGCACTTTGGGAGGCCCAGGTGGGAGGATCACGAGGGCAAGAGATCGAGACCATCCTGGCCAACATGGTGAAATCCCGTCTCTACTAAAAATACAAAAATTAGCTCGCCATTGTGGCAGGCGCCTGTAGTCCCAGCTACTCCAGAGGCTGAGGCAGGAGAATGAAGCTGGAAGCGGAGGTTGCAGTGAGCCGAGATTGTGTCACTGCCCTCCATCCTGGTGACAGAGTGAGACTCTGTCTAAAAAAAAAAAAAAGAGGTGACTAGGCTAAAATAAGGCCATTGGTGGGGGGTCGGCCTTAAACCAATCTGAACGATAGTCTCATAAGAAGAGGACATTGGACACATAAGGAGACACAAGGTGTAAGCGTGCAGAGGAAAGGGCAAGTGCAGATCCAGCAAGATGGCGGTCATCTGCAAGCCAAGCAGAAAAGCCTCAGGAGAAATCATACCTGATGATCCCTAGATCCTGGACTTCTAGCCTCTAGTACTGTGAGAAAATAAATTTCTGTTGTTTAAGCCATGCAATCTCTGGTGCTTTATACAGTGACCTGAGCAGACCAACACACCTTACTGAGACTTTTAGTTTATATTTAATTCTTGTTCATATAGCGACTCAAATACTACTGATTATGGCTATGTCCATGTGTTTTTGTGTTTGTGTATTTGTGGTGTATTCGCCTCTGTGTACTGCAAATGTTTGTGTTTTTGTTCCCATACCCCGTTATACCATAAATCTAAATTTAACACATATATATTTCTTAATTCATGCCAAGCACCAAATTAATTATTTCAACACATATTAAGAATTCACAAAATATGAGAATATCTTAATCATTTTTGACCCAGTTGAGAAATCCAAGCTAGTCTCTGGGGTACCCTAAACTAAGCTAACCTTGCCAAGATCTGACAGCTCAAGTTTCCCAGTTTGAATGAATAACTGAAACTATCCCACCGTAATTGAACTATGACTTGGTGACTTCATCAACACACACTAATTTTAAAGTCACAAATGAAAATGTTTCCTAGAAATAAAATTTTCCAAAAAGATGACAGTCAATAAAATGCAAAGCTATAATTTTTTTCTCCCTCAATAAATTAGAATAAAACACCCAGTGAATGTTTATGGGAGAGTAATGTATTATTTATCTTAGCACATTGAGTAGAATTTGAAAGTATATAACATGCTATTTACATATGGGAATTGTTTGACTGCTTTTATTATTTTTTCTCTCTCTCTCATAACAACTAATTTATAAGGCATTTTAGGAACAAGTTTCCAAAGAGAGAACTGCACGTAGTTCAGTCTAAAATTATTTATCATTTCTGGTACTTAAAAGAAGAGAAATTTCCTAGTTAGTGTTAGAGGGAAGATGCTATCCTAACATAATTACATTGTTAGATATCAGGATCCTGTCAGGAAGGAAATGATAAATGGCAGAATGCCTGGAAACACACAGCCTACAAGATTCAGAAGTTCATGCTGTAATGAAGAGAATAAAACTTTCAACTGGAACTTCAAAGACAAAAACTTCTTACTCATTGATCTGTCCTAGTACAATATTAAGAAGTGCCTGATTACTTGGTGTCCTTTTTTTAGAGTAAGCTGAATGCCTCTCTTAAGGAGAGTTCAAGGTTTTTACTAAAATAGTTAGAAACTAAGTAGGAAGGGGACTTCCAGTTAATACACTTTTCCATGAGCTCATAAAAGGCACTTCTGTCAAGCCATATAGACAACCCTGCCTTTAGTAATCTTAGAGGTTCTTTCCAGGCAAAATGTAAAGATTAATTTTTATCCTCTAAAGTAGTGATCTTTAGCTACTTCATTAGGGTGAAAAATAAGAACACATTGAAGGATATCTAGTCTTTCTTCTTTCTTAATCTAAGATTTATAATCTTGGAGTTGGATCTAGTCATTTTCATGAAAATTCATTTTTTTGCATAACTAGAAAAGGCCATAAAGACTGCCTCATAACTAGTTTATTTATTAAATGGAGGCAAAAGTACTTTTCTCAGGAATTATTAAAACTCCAGGCAATATATTTTGACTTTAAAAATAGGCTTTTCAAATAGTGATAATCCCTATTATACAATGAAGATCATAGTCATATTGTTTTTCACATAGTTAATATAAATATGTAAATACATTAATTGTTTTTCTTTTTATGAAGATATTAAGTTCAACAATTAAAACTTCTGTCTGTACAGGGGAGCAGAAACATCAGATTAATATTGCAACTATGGGCCGGGCTTACTGGCTCACGCCTGCAATCCCGGCACTTTGGGATGCCAAGGCGGGTGGATCAACTGAGGTCAGGATTTTGAGGCCAGCCTGACCAACATGGCGAAACCCCATCTCTACTGAAAAAACATACAAAAATTAGCCAGGCGTGGTGATGTGCACCTGTAATCTCAGCTACTCGGGAGGCTGAGACAGGAGAATCGCTCAAACCCAGGAGGTGGAGGTCGCAGTGGGCTGAGATCATGCCACTGCACTACAGCCTGGGTGACAGAGTGAGACTCTGTTAATAAATAAATAAATAAATAAAGATTGCAACTATGATAATAAATTTTGCATAAATATTTTTATTTCTTCTGTAAATAGTTCTGTTTTTTCCTGTATGATTAGGTGGTGTTCTTTTTAGACCTTGATATAGATATACTACAAGGTGATTTTTCCAAACTCACATTTTTATTGGTCTTCTCTATTCCATTTTGATGTGATTATGAATGTAAATGTTAAGGACTGTAAATAAAACAATACTTAATAGTATATAATTTAATAATACCTTTGATGGCTCTTTATTTGGAAAGGTCATTGGGTTGAATCCACAAATTGTTTACTAAGTCTTGAGAACATGTTTATGAGGATTTTTTATTTATATTAAAATATTTTAAAAGTTTATTTTATTTTCTCTGAAATAACTGTAACAAATGTACTTTGAAGAGTTTTGTGGAAAAGAGGAATATATTATATTACCTCCAAAAAACTTAGTAATAACATTTTAGTACATTGTCTTCCAATTATTCTCAGGACAAATGCTTTAAAATAGTTGTGCTAAAATTATTCAATTTTTCAGATGAAATTTGAGTCAATGGTGTAAATATTTCATTTATTTCAAATCTTCATAAGAACAAATTTCAATAATTTCAAAATATTCTATTATGAGGTTAAAATATAATATACTTAAATCTCAAGTTGTTTTCAAATTTTTCATCATGCTTAACATTACTATAACGATTATTTTTATTTAAAATATGTAATAATTATGACGATTTAAATACATTTATAGAAATGAGATAATGATATCCTAGATAAAAGAAAATGTGTATTTTTGAACCTGCTAATGCTTAATACTTAATGGTCTGATTTTTTTCCAGAAACGTTACACAAATTCACAATACTATAAAAATGTACAGTCATGCACTGCATAGTGGCATTTCAATTAACAACCCATCATATATACAATGGTGATTCCATAAGATTATAATTAGCTGAAAAATTCCTTTGGCCTAGTGACATCATAGGCATTGTAAAGGCATAGTGCACACAAACACATTACTTATTACTTATGTGTTTGTGATGATGCCAGTGTAAACCAACCACTTTGACTTTTCCTCTTTATTTTATACTGCTTTTATTCTACTTATTAAAATAAAAAGTTAACTCTCAAACCTCCACAGACAGGTCCTTCATGGGGTATTCCAGAAGAAGGCATTGTTATCAAAGGAGATGACAGTTCTATGCATGTCATTGCCCCTGAAGACCTTCCAGTGGGACAAGATGTAGAGGTGGAAGACAGTGATATGGATGATCCTGACCCTGTGTAGGCCTAGGCTAATGTGTGTGTTTGTGTCTTGGTTTTAACAAAAAAGTTTTCAAAGAAAAAGAAAATTTAAAATTAATTAAAAATAGAAATAATGATATAAAGAAAGGAATTTTGTATAGCTGTACAATGTGTTTTTATGTTTTAAGCTAAGTGCTACTAAAAAGGAGCCAAAATGTTTTTTAAAATATTAAAAGTTTATAAAGTAAAAAAGTTACATTAAGCTAAGGTTAATTTATTATTGAAGATAAAATTTTTTTAAATTAAATTTAATGTAGCATAAGTGTGCAGTGTTTATGCAGTCGACAGTAGTGAACAGTACCTTCCTAGGCCTTTACATTCACTCACTGCTCACTCACTGACTGATATGATTTGGCTGTGTCCCTACCCAAATCTCATCTTAAATTGTAATTCCCATAATCCCCACATGTTGTGGGAGGGTCACAGTGGGAGGTTATTTAATCATGGAGGTGATTACCCTCATGCTGTTCTCATGATAGTGAGTTCTCACGAGACTTTATGGTTTTATAGGGGGCTTTTCCTCCCTTTGCTCAGCATTTCTCCTTGCTGCCCCCATGTGAAGAAGATGTGTTTACCTCCCCTTCTGCCATGATTGTAAGTTTCCTGAGGCCTCCCCATACATGGTGAATTGTGAGTCAATTAAACCTCTTTCCTTTATAAATTACCCTTATTAGCAGACTGATATCAGATTAATTGACTTATGCAAAGTATCTTCCGGTCCTGCAGGCTTCATTTATGGTAAGTACCCTATATGGATGTACCATTTTTAGTCTTTTATATTGTATTTTCTATGGTACATTTTATATGTTTAGAAATATAGTTCAGATATGTTAAAATACACAAACACTGTTGGTGGGAGTGTAAATTAGTTCAACCTTTGTGGAAGACAGTGTGGCAATTCCTCAAGGATCTAAAACTAGAAATACCATTTGACCCAGCAATTCCATTACCCAGTAATATACTGGGTATATACCCCAGCATTATAAATCATTCTACTATAAAATCACATGCACACGTATGTTTATTGCAGCACTATTCACAATAGCAAAGACTTGGAACCAACCCAAATGCCCATCAATGATAGACTGCATAAATACATTGTGGCACATATACACCATGGAATACTATGCAGCCATAAAAAAGGATGAGTTCATGCCCTTTGCAGGGACATGGATGAGCTGGAAAACATCATTCTCAGCAAAGTAACACAAGAACAGGAAAACAAACACCGCATGTTCTCACTCATAAGTGGGAGTTGAACAATGAGAACACATGGACACACGGAGGGAAACACCACAGACTGGGGCCTTTCAGGGAGTAGGGGGCTATGGGATGGATAGCATTAGGATAAATGCCTAGTGTAGGTGACAGGTTGATGGGTGCAGCAAACCACCATGGCCCGTGTATACCTATGTAACAGAACTGCACATTCTGCACATGTGCCTCAGAACTTATAGTATAAAAAATGCACAAATACTATTGTATTATAATTGCCTACAATATTCCATACAGTAACATTCTGTACAAGTTTGTAGCTTAGGAGCAATATGCCATACAGTAGAGCCTAGGCTAGCCCATCTAAATTTGTGTAAGTATATGCTGTAATGTTCATACAATGACAAAACTGCCTAACAATGCATTTCTCAGAACATACTACAATGTTAGTGATGCATGTCTGTACCAGTACATACTTCACAGCAGCACTGAGTATTTTATTTAACTTTATCATTCATATTTTGGCCATTTTATTCCTTTAATTTAAAATTTCTTTGATTTCAAGTGAACCTGAATTTTAAAATTTTCTTTCTTATAGACTGTGGATATATACTCATGGTGTCTTTATCCATTGATGCTGTGATAGGTTTCATAAAAATTTAGTTGAATGCTTTGAACCTCAAAGATATTTAACTTTTAAATTCAAATTTCTTGCCAATATTTTTTCAGAGTTTTCAATTTACATTTATCTTGGGTTATTACTTTGGATTTTGTAGAAAACATTACCATGGCTCCACTGGCGAGTTTTCAAAGCAAAAATAAAACCCTCTTTGGTAAGAAGAATAATTCTACTTACCTCTCAGTGTGCTCACTCAGCCCTGAGTCAATGGAAACCAAGATAATGTAACCAAATCGATTTCTGATTTCTGGGCTGATAGATAGACTGATTAATGGAAAACAGAACAAGCAAGACAACCCTTTTCAATTTTAAAAAAGATTTAACCTGATAATTTATCTTTTTAAATTAAATTTATATATATATATATATATATATATATATATTTTTTTTTTTTTTTTTTTGAGACAGTGTCTTGCTGTGTCGCCCAGGCTAGAGTGGAGTGGTGTGATCTGGGCTCACTTCAACCTCTGCCTCCCGGCTTCAAGCAATTCTCCTGCCTCAGCCTCCTGTGTAGCTGGGATTACAGGGATGTGCCAGCATGCCCGGCTAATTTTTTGTATTTTTGGTAGAGATGGGGTTTCACTTTGTTAGCCAGGATAGTCTTAATCTTCTGACCTTGTGATCCACCCGCCTTGGCCTCCCCAAGTGCTGGGATTACAGGCGTGAGTCACTGCGCCCACCGGGGCCTGAATCAATTTATCAAAGAATCAAGAGCAGGTTTTGCTTAAGGCACAATCGCATATCTTCAAAATGCTGAAGAGTCAAGGTGTGCTACGAACAAAACAAAATTCAAAAGGTGGTTTTAAATCTCTCAGGAAAGTAATTTGTATGATACCAAATTTCAGATAAAAACAGAGCTTGTAGTCTTATGACTGCGTCATTGGTAAATCAGCACTAAAATTTAAGTAACCAACTTGCTGAACTTGAGTTTAACATTTAAAATATTTGTCGTATTAAATCTATTGATGCTACTCTTTTTCACTTCTACACATGTATTTTCAACATTTAAATTATTTGTATTATTAAATCTATTGATGCTACTCTTTTTCACTCCTATGCATATATTTTCCTGGTTAAAACATCCAGCGAATAGAAACTGATGCAGGCCTTATTGACACATTGCTACTTGTCTCATAAGAACCTTCCAGTACTTTTTCTTAAATGCATTAAACAACTTTTTTAAAAAAACAAAATGAGATAATACTATACATAGTTCAACAGTTGCTTTTTAATTATGTAAACAACTATGCCCTGGAGAGCTTCAATCTTATTTTTTTTTTATTCCATCTACCTTCACACTTAGAAAGTCATCCTCTTGACAGCTGATTTTTTTAAATAAATGTTTAATATAATTTTTATTAGCATTAAACTATTTAATCCATCTGGAATTTACTTAGCTATTTAATATGGAATAATTTACATTTATTGTTTTCTAATAGCTTATTATTTTCACTATTATTAAAATAATTCATTAAATTAAAATTATTCTGTAATACATATTAAATTCACCATTAAATATGATGGAAATGTAAAACACATTATTTTATAAGGGAATATCTTGGCCTTTAGTCTCTTTATTTAACTTTTAAATTTGAAGTAATTTTAGACTTATAGAAAAGTTGCAAATTATTAGAGAAAGTGTCCATATAATCTCACTTAATTTTTGCAAATGTTAACATCTTAAATAACATTTGCTAAACTCTATTAAACTAAACAGAAAGCTTAATTCCAATTCCCTTTTACCCATTAATGTCCTCTTTGTTTCAGGATCCTGTCTTGGGATCCCACATTGTATTGAATTGTTATTTCTCTTTAGTCTTTTGAAATTTATAACTGACTCTCAGTCTATCTCTTTTTTTTTTTTTTTTTTTAGACGGAGTCTCACTCTGTTGCTCAGGCTGGAGTGCAGTGGCGCAATCTCGGCTCACTGCAAGCTCCGCCTCCCGGGTTCAAGCCATTCTCCTGCCTCAGCCTCTTGAGTAGCTGGGACTACAGGTGCCCGCCACCATGCCTGGCTAATTTTTGTATTTTTAGTAGAGACTGGGTTTCACCTTGTTAGCCAGGATGGTCTCGATCTCCTGTCCTCGTGATCCACCTGCCTTGGCCTCCCAAAGTGCTGGGATTACAAGGGTAAGCCACCGCACCTGGCCTATGCTTTTTTTATTAATACATTATTTGATATTGTTAGTAGTACCAGTATATCTTATTGTTGGTGACAGTGACTTTCAGAACATAGTTAAGGTGGTATCTGCTGGATTTCTCCACTGTAAATATACTATATATCCCTTTGTTGTGGTTATTTACAACATTACTGACTTGTGGACATGTATTTTTGAAGTTACAATCCAATATTACCATTATTTCTTGCTCAAATAGTTTCATCTTTGGCCAATAAGAGCTCTTTCCTGTTGGCTCATGTCTTCTTTCAACAAGCTCCCATCTTTTCCTAAGCCAAGCATGTTCATATTCTGATCCCACAAGATATTCCAGGACAATGTTGTATTTTCCCCTCTCCAACCATGAAATCAACCATTTCTCTAAAAAGCCCTGTTTCTTTTACTGAAGAATGATCTTAAATTTATACTCTAGGCATTCTCATTGCTATTAGGGCATCATTGCTTTACGGTGTCTTTCAGTGGACAGGGCTAGGAAATATATATATGTAAATTAAACCTAAGCATATATATATATAGAAACATATCTGTATTTCTGCCATGAGTTTATACTGAATCTAGCACAACAAAGTTCATTCTGGGTCAATTTTAGTTTTCGTACTTATTTTTAAGTTATTTCACTAACAATGGGAAACCTGGATTTTATTATCTACTATATATTTAATTGCTTATTTGTTATCTACAATATATTTAGTAGCTTCAGTGCTAGTATACATGAAAAGTAGTTTCAAAGTTGCTAAAAAATAACTCCACACAAAGCACATTCACCAACCATAGTGCATCACATATGTAGAGTTCTTTTATTCCCTACCCTTAGAACATCCAGTCAGGATATTGTTTTCCAATTACTTAGGTTATTTCTAGTCTTCATCCATCCCCTTCGTTGTAGTTATGTTATTCATTTTCTTAATTCAGTTTGACTTATTTGTTAGTGTTTTTATTCTACTTTGGGTTTTCTCTACGTCCTGGCTGCTTTTAATTATTTACTTACTGTTTTTTGGGGGTTAGGTAAGTGAAATATTATTATGGTCCAAAGAGCTGGAGTTCTTGCTGCTTAAAAATGTTTTATTTTAAAGAAGTAGAATAAAATTTTTGCCACATATCAAATATACTCTGAAAAGCATTCCAGAAAAAAAGTTATATGGCATATAGATTTGCAGTAAGATGCAATAAAGTTAAAAAAAGTAGCACTGCTAACATTGTTGGTGATCACACTACCACTACACAGCTTTGTTTTTTTAAGCACTTTTATTTATGCTACTTTATAGCTAATCTAAAAACTAAGACCAAAATCAGTAGGAGAACATAATGTGTGTCACTAACATTTTAAACATTTCTGGAACACTTCATCCTTTTCTCACAATATTAAGAGTGAAGAAGAAAACAAATATAAAAATGGTACAAAGCTATAATGCGGTTAAAAGCAAAACCGAAAGAAATGCACTTGTGTTAAGATTTCTGCTTTGAATTTCAGCAGTCACTTTTGGTATATTTTGAGCAATAAATACAGTTTTTTTCTCAATGTTGATATGCCCTTAATATATTTCCCTTTAAGTAAGTTGAAAATTTGACTGGTTTATTCAAGTGGCAGCATAATATCTTGGGGAAATAAGAAACAGGTTGAAAAAACATTAATAAAACTTTAAAAATTTTCATTTATGATGTCAACATACAACTCCAGTCCTAAGGTCTACATGTATTACAAAAATAAATATGCACTTAAGTCATACTCTTTCCATTAATGTTGAGCACACAAAGAATAGTTACACACTCTATATTTAATTATAATACAAAAGTATGACTTCCATCTGCATGTAGCAGAATGAATGGATTTAGGTGCACACAAATTTACATCTGGTATTCAAATACTAGAAGGGAGATTCTTTTTTTAACCGCATCGGGCATCATGTAATTCCTCAATGTAAACTCAGTATAGTAGTGTATTTATTAAGGTTTAGAATAATTTTTAATATTTTCAGTTTCTCACATCTTTGTTTAAGTTCTGAGTCATAAGACTCCTTCTGTGTCACATATACTTCTTACTTTATTTTGGAAATGCACATGTGAGTTTTTTTTTACTGGAAAGTATACCTTGCATGGTTTTATTTAGCACTTAAATCTTATTTCATTTCTAGGCAAGCACCTATCAACACTTTTAAGAACAGCATTTTCTCAATCTTTTCTGCCATCATTTTACTTTTGGAAAAGTTGCACTGGATTCCATAGTGGTAAATTGCTCCTGTTTCTCTTATTTGGCCTTTAATTATTTAATTTAATGATATGGTAATTGGATATGGATGAAAAGGAATTATTTAAATCCTTGCAGTTTGGGAAGATTGTATGCAAGCTCAAGTTCCCTCAGAATTTATTGTTACTTTATTATTACAAGGATCCCTGACTGACTGAGGAAGCACAAGAAACCAGCTCAAGAGACGCATTTTCGGGCTTCACAGAGAAAACAACCATATCTCAACTATATTCAAAATACAATTGCTCTTTTAGTGATAGTCTGGCCACTTTTACACCCTCTCAGTATTGCTCACCTATTGCACTATCATGCGATTCTCAGTATTGGCCTTACATCGGAATCACCTGGGGAGATTTAAAAATACAAATGGCTCAGTCGCACCCCAGACATTCTGATACAATGGATCTAGGATTCATCCTGGGCATTGAGATTTTTAAGATTCCCCTAAGTGATTCTAAGGTGCAGTAAAGTTTGATAACCACTACCCTAGTAACTTCATCATGCCTCTCGTTCTCCTTATCATTTTTTAAACCTTTTATCTTCAACATTATTTTTAAATAATTTCCACTTTTATTACAGATTAAACAGTATATGTGCAGGTTTGTTACATGGGTATATTGTGTACAGCTGAGGTTTGAGGTACAATTGATCCTGTCACGCAGAGAGTAAGCACAGTCCCCAATAGGTGGTTTTTCAGCCCATGCCCCTCTTGCCCCTTCTCCATCTAGTAGTACCCAGTGTGTATTGTTCCTATCTTTATGTCCATGTATATTCCACTTATTAGTGAAAACATGTGGTATTTGGTTTTCCGTTCCTACATTTATTTGCTAAGGATAATGGCCTCCAGCTCCATCAATGTTGCTGTAAAGGACACAGTTGCATTTTTTTCATGACTGCATAGTATTTCATGGTGTATGTGTACTACAGTTTCTTTATCCATTTCACCATTGATGGTCACATAGATTAATTCCATGTCTTTTCTATTGTGAATAGTACATCAATGAATATACGAGTGCCTGTGTCTTTTTGGTAGAATGACTTGTTTTCTTTTGGCTTTATAGCCAGTAATGGAATTGCTTGGTTGAATGGTAGTTCTGCTTTAAGTTCTTTAGTAAATCTCCAAATTGCTTTCAATAGTGGCTAGTTTGCATTCGAGTTGCAAACTAGTTGTGTGCTTGTACATGCCAACAGTGTATAAGCATTCCTTTTTCTCCCCAGCCTTGCCAGCATCTGTTATTTTCTGACCTTTTAATACTCACCATTCTGGCTCATGTAATTTCTCTGATGATTAGAGATGTTGAGCATGTTTTCATACGTTTGTTGGCCACGTATCCATCTTCTTTTGAGAAGTGTTTGTTTATGTACTTTGGCCATTTTTAAATTGGATTGTTTGCTTTTGCTTGTTGATTTAAGCTCTGATATGGTTTGGCTCTGTGTCCCCACCCAAATCTCATCTCGAATTGTAATCCCCAAGTGTCAAGGGAGGAAGGTGATTGGATCAGGAGAGTGGTTTCCCCCATGCTGTTCTTCTGATAGTTCTCATGAGATCTGATGGTTGTATAAGTGTTTGACAGTTCCTCCTTCACACAATTTCTCTCCTGCCATCTTGTGAAGAAAGTGCCTGCTTCTGCTTCTGCCATTATTGTAAGTTTCCTGAGGCTTCCATACCTATGGGGAACTGTGAATCAATTAAATCTCTTTCCTTCATAAATTATCCAGTTTCAGGTATTTCTTTATAACAGTGTGAAAATGGACAAATAAAAGCTCCTTGTGGATTTTGAATATTAGACCTCTGTCAGATGCATAGTTTGCAAATATTCTCCTCCATTTTCTAGGCTGTCTGTTTACTCTGTTGGTAATTTCTTATGCTATAGAGAAGCTCTTTAGTTTAATTAAGTCCCACTTATCAATATTTGTTTTTGTTGCAATTGCTTCTGGGGACTTAGCAATAAATTATTTGCCAAAGCTGATGTAGAGAGGGTTGTTCCCTAAGTTTTCTCCTAAAAATTTTATTGTTTGAGGTCTTACATTTTACCTTTAATTCATCTTGAGTTAATTTCCATGTATGGTGAAAAGCAAGGCTTCAGTTTCATTCTCCTACATATGGCTAGCCAGCTGTCACACCACCATTTATTGAATGGGGGTCCTTTTGCCAATGCTTATTGTCATTGATTTTGTTGAAGATCAGATGGCTGTAGGTATGTGAGTTTATTTCTAGGCTCTCTATTCTATTCCCTTGGTCTATGTGTCTATTTTTGTACTAGTACCATACTGTTTTGATTACTGTAGCCTCATAGTATAGTTTGAAGTTAGGTAATGCAATGCCTCCTGTTTTGTTCTTTTTGCTTGGGATTGCTTTGGCTATTTGGGCTGTTTTCTGGTTCCATATAAATTTTAGGATAGTTTTCTCTAGTTCTGTGAAAAATGACACTGGCAGTTTGATAGGAATAGAGTTGAATCTGTAGACTGCTTTAGGCAGTATGGCCATTTTAATAATATGGATTTTTTCCATTTATAAGCATGGAATGCTTTTCCATTTGTTTGTGTCATTTATGATTTCTTTAAGGAGTGTTTTGTAGTTCTCCATGTAGAGATATTTCCCTTCCTTGGTTAGATATATTCCTAGGTATTTTACTGTTTTTGTGGCTATTGTAAATGGGATTGCATTCTTGATTCAGCTCTAAGCTTGGACACTATTGGTGTATAAAAATGCTACTGATTTTTGTATATTGATTTTGTATCTTGAAACTTTAGTGAAATAGTTTATCAGTTCCAGGGGCCTTTTGGCAGGGTCTTTTCAGATTTTCTAGGTGTAGAATCGTATCATCAGTGAGCTTGACTTCTTTTTATACTTGAATGTCTTTTATTTCATTTTCTTACCTGCTTTCTCTGGCTAGCACTTCCAGTACTATGTTGAATACAAGTGGTGAAAGTGAGCAACCTTATCTTGTTCCAGTTCTCAAGGAGAATGTTACAGCTTTTGCTCATTCATCTATATGTTTTCCATAGTTGGCTCTTGTTATTTTGAAGTATGCTTCTTTGATAGCCAGTCTGTTGAGAGTTTTTATCATGAAAGCATATCAGATTATATCAAAGGTGTTTTTTTCTACATCTATTGTGATGACCATATGGTCTTTTTTAAAATCTGTTTATGTGGGGAATCCCATTTATTAATTTGGGCATGTTGAAGCAGTCCTACACCCCAGGATTAAAGCCTGCTTGATTGTGGCGAATTAACTTTTTGATGTGCTGCTGAATTTGGTTTGCTAATATTTTGTCAAGGATTTTTATATCTATGTTTATCAGGGATATTGGCTTGAAGTTTGCTTTTTTCATTGTATTTTTGCCAGATTTTGGTACCAGGGTGATGTTGGCTTCATAGAGTAATTTAGGGAGGAGCCCTTACTCCCTTATTTTTTGGAATAGTTTCAATAGGATTCGTATTAGTTTTTCTTTGTACATGTGGTGAAATTCAGCTGTGAATTCATATGGACCAGGGTTGCCTTTGGTTGGTATTGTTTTTTTTTTTAATTACTGGTTTAATTTCTGAACTTGTTATTGGTCTGTTCAGGTTTTCACTTTCCTCCTGGTTCAATCTTAAGAAGTCCTTTGTTTCCAGGAATACACTGATTTCCTCTAGAGTTTCTAATTTGTGTAAGTAGAGGTGTTAATACCAGTCTCTGAGTTTTTTTGGTATTTCTGTGGGAATGGTTGTGATGTCATGTTTGTTATTTCTGATTGTGCTTATTTGAATGCTTTCTTTTATTTTTCTTTGTTAATCTAGCTAGTGATCTATCAGTGTTGTTAATTTTTTGAAGAAGCAAATCTTGGTTTCATTGTATGAACTGTTGGGTCTTGATTGTGTTCAGTTCTTTGATTTTAGTTATTTCTTTCCTTCTATAGATTTGAGGTTGGGCTGCTCTTTTTTTTTTCTAGTTCCTCTTGATGCAATGTTAGATTCTTAGTTTGAGATCTTTCTAACCTCTTGATGAAGGCATTTACTTCTTATAAACTTTTCACTTAACACAGTTTTAATTTTATCTCAAATATTTTGTTAATTTGTGTTGCTGTTTTCGAATAATGTTTTGCTTTTTCTCTTATTTTGAATTCACTGAGACTTGTTTTATGGCCAAGCATGTGGTTGATCTTAGAATACATTTCATGTGCAGATGAGAAGACTATATTAGGTTGGTGCAAAGGTAATTGCGGCTTCTGCCATTGAAAGTAATGGGAAAATCCACATTTGCTTTTGCATCAATCTAATATAGTCTGTGGCTGTTGGGTGGAGGATTCTGTAGATGTCTATCAGGTCAAATTAATCAAGTTTTGAGTTTAAGTCCAGAATTTCTCTGTTAATTTTCTGCCTCAATAATCTAATGCTGTCATTGGGGTGTTGACATCCCCCACTATTAACATGTGTCTGTCTAAGTCTTTGTATAGTCAAGAACTTGCTTTATAAATCTGGATGTTCTAGTGTTGGGTGTGTATATATTTAGGATAGTTAAATCTTCTTGTTGAATTCAACCCTTTATCATTATATAATGCCCTTCTTTGTCCTTCCCGATTGTTGTTGGTTTAAAGTCTGTTTTACCTGATGTAAGAATGACTCCTGCTCTTCTCTGTTTCCCATTCATAGGACAGATTTTTCTTCATCTCTTTACTTTGAGCCTGCAAGTGTCTTTACATGTGAGATATTTACATGTGAGACATGCCTTTTGAAGTCAGCAGAGAGATGTGTGTTTTTTTTTTGTTTCGTTTTGTTTTTTTCTGGCTTACCACTTTATGCCTTTTAAGTGAAGTGGTTAGACCAGTTACATTCAGGGTTAGTATTGATATATGAGATTTTGATCCTCTTTGTGTTGTTGGCTGTTTGTTTTGCAAACTTAATTGTGTAATTGCTTTATACTGTCTGAAGACTATATGTTTGAGTGTGTTTCTGTTGTTGCAGGTTTCGATCTTTCGTTTCCATGTTTAGCACTCCCTTAAGGACCTCTTGTAAGGCTGATCTGGTGTCAGTGAGTTCCTTTAGTGCTTGCTTATCGGAGAAATATTTTACTTCTCATTTGCTTATGAAGCTTAGTTTGGTGGGATATGAGATTCTTGGTTGGAATTTCTTTTCTTTAAAAATGCTGAAAATAGGCCGGGCGCAGTGGCTCACACCTGTAATCCCAGCACTTTGGGAGGCAGAGGCGGGCGGATCACGAGGTCAGGAGACCGAGACCATCCTAACACGGTGAAACCCCGTCTCTACTAAAAATACAAAAAATTAGCCAGGTGAGGTGGCACTTGCCTGTAGTCTCAGTTACTCAACAGGCTAAGGCAGGAGAATCGCTTCAACCTGGGAGGCGGAGGTTCCAGTGAGCAGAGATCGCACCACTGCACTCCAACCTGGGCGACAGAGCGAGACTCTGTCTCAAAAACAAACAAACAAAAAATGCTGGAAAAAGATCCCCAATCTCTTCTGATTCTCAAGGTTACTGCTGAGAGGTCTGCCGCTAGCCTGATGGGGTTTCATTTGTAGGTAATCTTACCTTTGTTTCTAGCTGCCTTTAAGATTTTTTCCTCTGTGTTGAACTTGGCAAATATGACGACTATGCCTTGGGGATGGACACATTATGTAGTATCTCACAGGGGTTCTCTGTATCTCTTGATTTTGTATGTCCTCCTCTCTAACAAAATTGGGGAAAGTTTCATGGACTATATCCTCAACTATATTTTCCAAGTTGCTTGTTCTCTCTCTTTCTTTCAGGAATGCCAATAATTTGCATATTTCATCTCTTTACACAATCCCACATTTCTCGAAGGTTTTGCTTATTTTTAAAAATTATTTTTTATTTTTATCTTACTGAGCTGGTTTAAAGAACTGGTATTCGAGGTTTGAGATTTTTTGCCTTAGCTTGATCTATCCTGCTGTTAGTGCTTTTAATTGCATTATGAAATTCTTGAAGTAAATTCTTCAGTTCCAGAAATTCAGTTCGGTTCTTTCTCAAAATGGCTATTTCATCTTTCAGGTCCTGGATCACTTTACTGTTTTTGTTTGTTTATTTGTTTGTTTGTTTTGCATTTCTTGGTTTGCGTTTCAACTTTCTCCTGGATCTCAATGAGCTTCCTTGCCCTCTAGACTCTGAAGTCTATGTCTATTATTTCAGTCATCTCAATCTGGTTAAGAACCATTTCTGGGGAATTAGTGTGTTGTTTGGAGATAAGGAGACACACTGGCTTTTTGAATTGCCAGAGTTCTTGCACTGATTATTTCCCATACATGAGGGCTGGTATTCCTTTAACTGTGATGTAAGTTGAATATAGTCAATTGGATTCTTTTCTGGGTGTTTTCAGTGGGCCAACACTCTGCTGAATCTTTATTTGTGGCTGGAATTTTGCCTTAGTTTTCACAGGTGCTGTATACTGGTAAAATATTTTGGTGGTGTATTTTGGACTGCGATCCAGTTGGTGGCGTTTGAGATTTGTGGCCTGCAGATAGGCTGTTAGTCGCATGGTTCTGTTGTATTTTGGCAAGTTCACAGTCGTGTTCTGCGTCGTGGGGAGAAAGAAATAACCCTTCACTTGGTCCACTCTTGAGCATTGGAAGAACACCCTCTAGTCACTGGCTCTACATCCATGTTTCTTTTGTTGGTTGTTCTGGTCTGCAGGGCCCACTCAATCAGGGGCCACAGTTGGTAGACATTTATACCCTTCTGGCCTGGCCCTGCAAAGGGAGGAATGCTTCGCTCCCTTGCAGGCCCATGAACGTGGGCACCTCACCCCTCTCAGTGTTCTGAGAGTGAGGGCTCCCCCCTTGCTTGGGCGCCACCCAAGCCAGTGTGTTGTAACAGGCTAGGAGCAGCAGAGGTGGATGGAGTCGGCTAATCTAGCGACACTCCTGCCCACAAAGTTCTGGCGGAATCAGGTCCGCTGTGCTGAAAGCTCCAGCAAGTGTAATCCGCTGGGTCATGTGCGGCGGACGATGGGTGGAGTCGCCTGGCTCTGCCATTCGGGTGCTTCCTGGGGGAACAAGGACCGGCACTGGCAGAAGTGAGACCATTGTGCTGGAAGCTGGCTCAAGCTGGTGAGGCAGACTGGAGCAATCTTACTGCTCCTGGACATCATGACTGTGGCCTCTATTGGGGCTATGGCAGCTGGTGCCTGGCTGCACAGTGTCCAAGGCCCGTGTAGGTCCCTGTGGTCTTGAGTGTTGCCTCCTCAAAAACTCCGACTGCTCTCTACGTCAGTCTAGAGGCCCCTGGAGCTAGGGAGATTCTCCTGTTCCCAGGCATGCACAGGTCCCTTTGGGAAGCGTGGATCCCCTGGGGGCTCTCACTTAGCATTTCCCTATGTGGGGCTGGCCAATCCCCGATGGGTTGCAGCCCAACTTTGCATTTCCCTGTTGTCTGTGTCCCCTTACTCCCTTGATGGGTCTCGAAATGAAATGGTTTCTTAGATGGTCGGCTGGCAGGGTCGATGTTTACTATTTCATTTCTTCTCCCTGAGAGCCACGCACACTACCTGCTTCTATAATAATCCACCATCTTGATTCTCCACCTCATTTTTTTCACACTGAATCTCACTCTTCCTCAATTCCTCAGCTTCAATTTGTCTGCTACAACTTTTTTTATATTAACTTCCCTTTGTGTGGTTTTGTGTTTTCACAACTAAAGCTCTCAGTGAGGAAAAATGTATGATCACAGCCAATCAGCTACAGCCAAGGTTTTAGGGGTAAAAATCTGAAAGAAGAAGCTGAGGCACAAAATATGATTTTAAAGAGTTTACTTAAGCCAAGTAACATTAGGACAGCTGCTTGGGGAACACTTCCAAGTTACCTTGAGAAGTGCTGTGGAGAACAAAAGAGAGACTGGAGCTTTTAAAGAAAAAAGAACAAATCAGGAGAGGGGGGATTACAAACGTTGTTTTTCAGGAATTCTCATTGGTTTAAAGACCTATAACACTGATTAATAATTGGCTAGACATTGTTGAACCTCAGCGTGTAAGTTATGGTGCCCAGCATATGACATCATTAGGTTAATTTATAAGTATTGTGGCAATATTCAGTCTAAAGTCCACGTAGCAGGTGGCTTCAAGAGGATGATTACTCAGCTCAAGGGGGTTAGTGGGATGTGACTCCTACCTCATTCCTATGCCTCTCTGGGCCTGATAATTTAAAGGGGGCTGCATTCCTCAGATAAAAAGTTTCTTTTCTTTCTCAGGGGACAGAACAAAAAACACATTAATTTATGCTCAAAGAATAGCTCGTGGTTGCTTTTGTCAGAAAATGGCTGTGGATATGGTAGGCACTCTGAGTCAATAGACTCTTCCACACAGCCAATATTTACTCACTTGATATGTAAAGAGGTCTCTCTAATGACAATGATAGGTATAACAATTTTTGAATGCTTCATATGAATTCAGGTGCATATTATAATAGAGGAAAGTAACAGTTAAATGTTGAAAGCATTTTCTTATTTGAATCTACTTTGACATAGTTATAAAGTAAGATTTTTTGCCCATATCTGTTAGCATATGAGAAAGAATATTTTGTTATTTTTATGAAATTGGCTTAATATTAACATAGCAACAATGTATAATTCTTGTTTTTAATATAATCACCATTGCGCCTCAGGGGAATCGCTGTGATTATTGCAGGATTCACAGAGATTCCTTTCTTTATTTATCCCAGGGCTTTTACTTGTAAACTTATTTAATACAAAATATACTGCATTGGAGATGGTTCCAGAAAGCTCTATTTAATGTTGATTCTGCAATTCTACCATGATTTGGCTAACTTAGAAATGAATCAAAGAAAATCTTCTGAAGCTTATCACTTTTCAAATCAAATAGATGAACTGTATACATGTTAGAAAAATGTCTGCTACTTTTTCTGTGGTTTAGTCTACTGGTTCTGATAAGTCCTAGGGACCATTTGTGTCACCATACGATTATCCCTTTCTTCAAGGTGAAATGTACAAAGAACTCAAATCAACTACATTATTTTAAAAGAGAAGCAACAGAGGAAATAAATGTTCAGTTTCACTATATTGCATCATTTCACATGGCTATTTAGGGGAAGAGGAACAAAATGTAATATAGTCCCTTTTAAAAAATTGTATTATAAACTACAACTATATATGTAAAAATATATTGAAAACATGTGACTTATTTTACTTCTATGATTTTGAGACCTGTTGTTGCTACATTTCTCTTCTAAACTGTTTTGTTGCTTTTATCATGTGAATGTTATTTAGTATGAGTCCAGAGTAACTATTTAGTTCTGATCAATATAATATTTGTCTTTTGTTTGCAGGTCAACAAATATTTGGTTCTATTTCAGAATGCTTTTTCAGGGTTTAGTAAATACAGTTCTATGGCTATGATATAAAGCAAATGAAAATACATTGGTAACACAAGATTAACAAAAAATAGAATGCCATACTCTACTTATCCATAATACTATGGTCAGGAGGCTGCTTATATCTCAGATGAAGAAAGTGATGAACTGTACATCAACTCTTTACATTACCTTTTCCATCCTTTATACAGTGTTAAGACAATGACAAACACTAATTTGACAATACAGTGTTCCAAAAGATACTGCAAACATTATATATATGCACATTACATATTTGTAATTATATATTCATTTTCTCATTTCCAAAATATTTCTTGAGCATCTACTATGTTCTAGTAACCACATTCCAGGAATCAGTTTATCTGAGATAACAAAACAAATGAGGTCTGTGCCTTCCCAGAGCTTATATTCCAGAGGGGAAATCAGGCAGTAAATGAATTAAAAATACATTAACAAAATAATTGAAAGTATAAATTCTCTGAAGTAGATTAAAAATGGCGAAGAAATTTGGGGAAGCCAGATAGAATAGTGAAAGGACATCTTAAGAAGTGATACATGAGCTGCACTGAAGGGAAACAAGGAACAAATTAATTATACATAGAATTCTGGGAAGAATATTTATAAAAGAAGGGATAACAAGAGCAAAAATGGAGAGATGGAAATAGCTGGGATGTCCACAAAACGGAAAGTAGATCAACGTAGTTGGAAAATAAGAAGCCAGGAGAAGCATGTTTAAATTGTTGTTGGAGTCAGAGTCAAGAGCCAGAGCCTACAGGGCCTTGTAAGTGATGTTAGGAGTTTGTACTGATGCAATACAGTGCACCATGGAATGATTTTAAGTGGAAGAAACCTGGTACAATTTATTCAAAAAGCTTCCTTATTATACCTCTGGACATAATTTTATTATTAAATTAGTAAAAAAATAAATAAGTAAACAGCTAGTTAGTAGGTGGAGCAAGATTTCATTGATACCCATTCTCCCTTTCTTCCTTTGAATAATAGAATGCTTGAGTTTAGTTGAATAAACATCTGTCCAGCTAGAGATTATATTTCTCAAACTTTCTTGCAAGTAGGTATGGGAAATTGTGTGTGTAATTCCTGGATCACACAGCTTAAAAAGGAAATTGTGCTCCATCTTCTTACTTTCTCCTTAATGATAGAAACACAGAGATTTTGTAATAATGGCCAACTTCAACCATACAGACAAGGAAAACCTACTCTGGAATGGTGGAGGGAAATGAATCTGATGCTTGGATGACTTCATGGATTAGAACTGCCTATTTGCCCTGGACCTCTTCCCTACCTGTGGATTTTCACATGCAGGAGATATAACATTTTATTGTTTTACTTGAACCACTACTATTTTGGGTCTCTGTGACACCAGCTTAGTCTATACTTATAAATGTAACCCAAAATAACTGTTCTGAGAAATTAAAATAAAAACAGTTACTAATAAGGGACTTTGCTTAACTTTCACAGTATAAATACAGCTTACCACTTCAGTCCTTGTTTACTAAGGGGATAGATGATTATTTAATAGGATTGCACTTTTAATTTAGGTTATCTATTCAATGAAACAACTGAACTTTCAGGTAGGAACTAGAGTTAATATAGTAGGTGGCAGCCTATTCCTAGGATCTCTATTTAGGGGTGCAAAATAGTATGTTAATGCATTAATCTGAGCTTTCCCTAATTCTGTTTCCCAAGCCTAATATTTCACAACAGAGGTTTTCGTGTGTTTGTGTGTTTTTTTTTTTTTTGAACTGTCACTCTCCAGTGGCTTCTTCTAAATTCAAAACGGACAATCTGCCTCAGGCTTCCTAGAAACCCACTGTATCATTTGGCCTAAATACCTCCAGTTTGATTTTATTTTTTTCCACACAGAATAGTGCTATAAGGCAATAAAAATTGCTTGGGGTCAAAAACAACACACTTAAAATAACTGGAAAACATGTAGAACATACAGAGGGGTCAATGTGCACCACAGGATCGTGGCCAGTTACATGTATTTAAATCATGTAAGGAAAAACTGTCATATTTGAATTCCAATGAGAAGCAGGGAGTGACATTATTACTAAAAACAAATCTATTATTAAGCGACTTATCTATTTTAAGCCTGGAAGAATTTCATTTTAAATTCAGATAACCACGTGAGGAACAAAATTGTGTAGTGTTTATAGAAATTCCATTGCCATATTGATATTTATTCTTTTCATTCCTTTGACAGTGTATGCTTAAATCAGATTTCATCAAAAGTATAGAAGCTTCAAAGTTTCACACCTATCTAAGGCTCTGGAACATTCATATAAAATGCATATAGGGGACTAATTGGCAGGGAAGAGAGCCAAGAGCTTGGGTGGCATTACCTTCCATGAGGAGCAGATGGCTACCCACCTGGGGAGCTGTAATATGCACTTAATTGAAAGGAAGTCAGAGTCACTCAGCAGAGATCACATTTAGAGTAAGCCATACTCATGATTTCATAGTCACTATTGTTTTACTTCTGATGTTCATTATCTTTTTTAGCTTTAAGTGTATAAATATTACATGAGAAGGCAATGATATTGCATTATTATTGCATAAGAATGCAATAGCATTGCAAAAGACTGAAAGATTTTTCATATTTTCATCTCTAGAGGATTCTGTAAAAATTCCAAAAGTCTTTTAAGAAATTAAAATAGCCAAACTGTGTGAAACATTAAATTATACACAACAGACACTTAAATACAATACTTATGAAGAAATGAATGTTCTGATTAACTGGTTTTTTTATGAATTCAATGATAATCCACCATGTCCTGATGGGAAAGGCACTGTGCCCAAATATTATTAAGCAAAAAGCAGGAGCTCAAAAAGCATAAGATTTAGTTAAGATAAATGAGAAATCATTTTTGTTTTAATTCTCACTATTAAACAATTATTTTCTAAAATCTAAGGGAAGAATTCCTTGTCTAAGTGGAGAACTTGATTATCTGCATCATTATTAAGACTTTTCAGTGCCTCTTGGTAACCATTTTGAGGACTAATCCTCATTTGTACTGTTGGAATTCAGTTCAGTAAACACTTTGAGCCATTCCAGGTCAGGCAGGATGCCCAGCATAGAGGCTTCTGAGATGATTGGACAATTTCTGTCCTCTAGGAGCTCACAGGCTTTTGAGTCACAATCAGAGCGGCCTGATAGAAACTTTTATGCAAAGTCCTCTCCAGCATGGGTTTGATTCCTGTTATTATCTCGGCCATTCTCCAGCCTAAAATTCTTCAAGAGTACCTCTTGCCTTTCTAATAAAAGCCAAACCCTCTAGAATAATGCAATGCTCAGATATTTCGTAACTGTTCTCAGGTGTATAAAAGAAAACTGGTCTTTGAGTGGTGACTGAGAGTTGACGTGAAGAAGAGTCAAGGATAAGAAGTTCTCAAAATAGGCCCAAAGAAGGTATTGTTAGATATCCCCACTACAGCAATCTTGGCAGTGGAGGCAGTTTCATACTGTCAGTTTTGCTGTAATGCTGCATATACACTCCTGAAAGTTATCATGCTATGCAAAACTGTGCAGCAAAAACCAGACACGCAACACAAAAACTTCATCAGTCATACATTAAAAACATAAGAACTTAATAAATATGGTAGCACAGTTTTATATACATTAAATGGTTTATTAATACATAAATTCTACAATAAAATACAATTTTAAGAAAGACCTGAAGTTTTCTTATTTCAAAATTAAGCAATATAAGAATAGCAACTTTTAAGTTACTGTGAGATGGTAGAAGGTGGATTCTCAGAATCAGAAGAAATTTGTAACGCCAGATGTGGCTCACAGCGCACATAGTGAACTGAGGTAGCTGGTGGATGTTTGAGATGGGTGACGTCTGAATTTTGCATATTCTTATGCAGATGGGTTCAGCTGGGTGCAGTTTTTTGAGTTCTCCTAGTGTTTCTGGCAGAGGAATTCCCACAGAAGCAAATGTGAAATTTGCATTATGCTTAAATTGTTCCCAAATATCTCAATTACACTGAAACAAATTCATGTTCTCAAAGCAAGCATTGTAGCAGAACTGACTATATTTTATGATTTCAGGTATCTGAACAATGCAGTGAGCCACCTGCTCATGAATTTATAACATTTATTTCATAATTAGGAATGGAAGGCTGAAGATGCTAAGGCTGGCCTAGAAGAATACTTGAAATTCTTTCACATAAAGGGCAATAAGTCAATTAATGCAAAAGTGCCCCAATGGATGTCAGTACTTTGTGAAACAGGAATAGGAAACAGGAGGGCGCAGATCCCTGAAGCAGGAGATGGCAGAGCATAGCCATCAGGGGGGTGTGGCAGCAGAAGAGGAACTTGAGATGAAGAGCAGAACATGTCCTGTCATCCTAATTGTGCAAAGATTTGTTTCTGCTTATTTTCAACCAAGTGGAAATAAAAATAACCTGCTCTCAGAGGTATTTTTGTCATCAGCAGCTGCATATAAATGCAGCTCTGTTTTGCATGATTTATAAAAATTTAGTGTGTTGTAAGATACACATCATTACAAAAGAGGTCCTCTTCCCCTACCCCACAAGGATACATTAATTGAGGTGTGCCGGACTGAGTCTGCAAAACTGCTTAAAAACATTCCCCACAGTTGCAGCCAGGAAAACATGACCTTGGTTGTCAAGAAGGAGGGGAGAATCCAGGATCTGTAACAACGTATTTTAAGCTGCTTAATCCCTTCACATATAGCTATAATACCTGGCTCAATGTGATGATATATTTCCTTTAAATACTTATCTGAATCATATTCTTTTGGAAATATATTTGAAACATGAACAGAAACCAGGGAAATTAATATTATGAGGGATAGGATGGAGTTGTATAGATTTTTTTAAAAGGAAATAGAGCAGATAAATGGCCTAAAATCATGTAAACTGGCTTTAATGTAAACTACCAGATCATGTGAAGGTAAGTACAACATACACAGAAATAGCATCAAATTAGCTTATTTAAAGTTTAATTTCTTAATATACTGAACAAATACTTTTCCTTGATATCACCGTGAGCTTAGTAATTAGGCAAGATTTTTAAAAGTATCATTTAAAATCTTTACTCACTGATTTTTAAAAGAAATTACTTCTTATATCCTAAAATATAAATTGTATATCACTACTATATACATTATGACAGATGGTAACACCAAAAAATTTAATAAGAATGTCTTTTTTTAAAAAAATTGACTTTCTACACATATTCTTTTACCCTACTTTTTCCTGATCTATTTAATATCTCTCTCTTAAAATAGCTTCTATTTTGCTAGGAAGATCTGTTGTGCATACTTCCCATAGAAATATTTCCTAAGTTATGCTAAACCTTGAATGTAGCTATATGTACCACAGGGAAGTGAAGCAGTAGTATATTATGAGGGAACTAACATTTGCTCCAGCATTTGTGATGTAAGACTTTTTGGGATCAAAATGGGATCCACAGGCACAAGATTCCGTCAAGGAAATAAAAGTGGGTTGTTTAGTCAATATTACGTATCATTTCAGGCACAGAAAAAAAAATGGTGTTTCATGCACAACGGATTTTTTGTTAATACTTTCTAAGATCTATAAAAGCAAATAAATGTAGCAATGATGTGAAATGAAAACCAACTACCCATTTAAGTCATGCTCACACCACATAGCTCGTAGTAGTTATGATGAAAGAGCAAACCTGCTCTGAGTTTTTGTAAAGCAGCCTCTAGGAATTTAAATAACCCCTGCCTGAGAAGATTAGGTGGATAAATACAACACACACACACACACACACACACACACACACACCATTAACTCTATATGAAAAATAATAAATCCTTTAAATTCAGCATTCAAACCATAACTGATTGGTTGCTAAGTTATAGACACATGGATCAAGGAAGCATGAGGATTCACACATCTGAAAAGTCAATATTGAAAACAAACTAACAAAACAAACAAAAAAGAAATCTCAATGTCTTTCAAGTAACTACTGATGGTGATTGTAAGCTGTTTCCAATTCACTTTTTTTTTCTTCCTAGGATCAGGGAATAATGAATCTTAGCAACTGTTGCAGTCCAAGCTGGTTGTCAGATAGATGTGGGTACTAATAGAAAGGTTAAATGCCTTGGTTTATGACATACAATGATTAATTATAGAGCTAGGATTAGAACCCAGAAGCAATACAATTCTCTAATTTCTTTAGCATATTAAAGCCAATTTTGCTGGGCTAGAAAGAGCAGTTGTGACAGTTAGCATTACATGAAATATCAGCAAGAAATTGATATTTTAAAACCCCAAACCTCACAAGGGGTAGTAATCAGACCATCAAAAGACATGGGTTCTCTTTGCATGTCTGCCTCATGTGCTTGCAGCATAAGAAATGGGGCAACAAAATATTAATGTTGTAAAACATTTAGGGTTACACAAAAGAAGAAAAAACACTGAAATATGAAAATATATCAGATCTCTCATGATGAGGCCAGACTCCATTCCTGGTTGTCTCCTGCTGGGAGAGGGGGCTAGGATTCAGTCACATAGAATCATCTAGCAGCAGGATCCAGCTGGATATACTGCTCTGCTGCTAAAGTGAAGACAGAGTTAGAGTCCACTCCCACTTTGCTGGCTTCTTGTTTTATTGGCTTGTGGAACATTTAAGTAAAGAGAGTCTGGGATTTTCTTAAATGCAGAAGGTGCCTATGATTTCCTATTTTTAAGATCGGAGATTCCAGTGTTCCTATAGGATTCTGCAGCTGGTTGGCTGCTGAGCAGTGAAATAGTGAGCCAGGGACACACAACTTTGCCTAACAAACGGCGCCTTTTCTAGATGCATGATTCTGCCATGTGTTTGCACATGCTATGTCAGCACCTTGAAATGTTCACCTTCCTATGTGTCACCTATCCATTAACACTCCTACCACCACCACCAAACTTCTAAGATCGCCTGGCTTAACTGTCTCCTTTTTTAGGAAACCCCCCATAACTGCTTTGGACAGAAGTAATTGCTCCCTCATTTGTGGTACCATAGAACTTTGTTCTCACCTCTATGGTAAGATTTACCTTCATGTATTGTAGTTGCTCCTTCACCTATGCCAGATGTATAGGAGCTACAGCCTCTCCACATTTGAAAGTCAAGTGCCTAGAATAGCACTTGGCTAACAGCACGTATTAACGAGGCGTGTTGAATGAATGAATGAAATTTTGCAAGGTCATTCCGGTTTAATCAACACTTATGCATTTGGTCTTATTCTCTCCATTATTAATCTTTTAAAAAAAACTTCAAAAATAGTTTTGCTGATTTAAAATTTAATTATTCTATCAGTTCACAAATACTAATTAGGCACTTATTATATGCCAGTAACTCTGGTTGGAGCAGACCGATTTTAGGAGACAGGTCATAGAAGAAATGGTAGAAAGAATAGAATTGTAGATCAGGTGCACATGGGGAACTATGGGAGGATTTTTAATAAAGAGGCAATACAATTTTACTGGTACTTTAAAAATACTTGTTTCTAAAGGCTATACTTTCAGGAATCATTTCTATAGTTTGTTACAAGAGAAATTTCTCTGAATGTGTACAGCACCAGAAAGCACGACGAGGACGGGAAGGCACAGCATTCTTTCCTAAATGTGAAGCCAGCTCTTGGTGTTGCTTCAACTGCCACTTACCATTAATGACAGTTCTTCTTTCCCACTGGGAGAATAAAAAGGAGAGAATGCAGTCCTTGATTTTATATATATATACATATATATGTATATGTGTGTATATATATGTTTCCAACTGCTGTGTGGGGAATAGGCCATAGTGGAGGAGTGGAAAGCAGAAAGACCACTTAACATATGCACTAGTTTTCTTCAACGTACCACAGTCTGAGTGGCTTAAACAAGAGAAATTTGTTGTTGCAAACTCCTGGAGGCTAGATGTCTGAGACCAAGGTGTTGGCAGAGTCGGATCCTTCTGACAGCTCTGAGGGAGACTCTCTTCTATGCCTCTCTCCTAGCTTTCTGGTGGTTTGCAGACAATCTTAGGCATAGATGCATCACTCTGATTTCTATTTTCATCTTCTCATGGCATTCTCTCTGTGTGCTCTTCTGTCTCTGCATCCAAAGTTTCCATTTTTATAAGGACACCAGTCATACTGGATTAGAGCCTACCCAAATGACCTCATCCTAATTTGACTGCAAAGACAAAATTTCTATATAAGGTCACATTCTGAGACACTAGGGATTGGGGCTTCCACATATCTTTTTGGAAGAATGCAATTCAACCATACCAGTATACTATGGAAATAGTAAAGTCTAAAGATGATGGATGGACCAGAGCATAAATACTGGAGACAAAGAGAAGTGGCCACTATTGGCATCATTTTGAAGGTAGAGCCAACAGATTTTGCTGATAAATTGGGTGTGGGGTATAAAGAATAAAGGAAACTTAAAAAGACTTCAGGATTTGGAATCTAAATAATTACTATTTTCTGAAATTAAGAAGACTGAGAAGAGTGTAGAGGAAAGTCAGAACTTTGTTTTTGAACATGTTAGCATGTTATCCTTGAAATCTGTTAGGATTTCTAGGCAGAGATGTTGATAAAGTGTTTTGGTATACAAGTCTGGCTTATGAAAATTTATAGCTGCAGAAGACCTAATCTTCTTAGTTCAACCAATACTTATGATAGATTAAAAAAAAAAAGTCGGGTTTTTTTGTTTTGTTTTGTTTGGTTTGATTTGGTTTTTTTTTGCTTAGGCTGGAGTGCAATGGTGCGATCTGGGCTCACTGCAACCTTCACCTCCCAGATTCAAGCAATTCTTCTGCCACAGCCTCCCAAGTAGCCGGGATTACAGGTGCCCCCCCACCACACCCAGCTAATTTTTGTATCTTTAGTAGAGACAGGGTTTCACCATGTTGGCCAGGCTGGTCTCAAACTCCAGGCTTCAAATGATCTGCCCGCCTCAGCCTCCCAAAGTGCTAGGATTACAGGCATGAGCCACTCCACCCTGCAGAAGTCAGTATTTGTAAAACGTGTTATTTAAAAAGTAAAACAAGACACCTTGCTCCAAGGCCACTGTAACATGTAGTGAAAGCAATAGAAAAAAAAATAGCTCTCTTGATTTCCAATCCAACACCTTTTCCATTATATTACAAAGCTTTCATCAGCAATTTTTAGTTCCACATGCATTTAGTAAACAGTGGTTGGTAGCCTAATGCAACAAAAATGTTAAAAATTACAATTCTGGACCCAGTAGTTGGGTGACAAAAGTTCCAGCTTAATACATATTCCCATATATTATCACAAAATGTGTGAACATAACTAGATGGTCAAAAATATTGCAAGCTAGAATAATTTTCGAAATTGAACAGGTTTTTTTTTCTCCTAACATATATTCAAAGCTCTAATGCAGAATCTGATGCTGAGACTATGCTACCTTGAAGCATAGAGGCTGAATGCCCCCAGAATCAGGCACTTAACTTCTCTCTGCCCACATATCAACTGGCAGCTGGCTCAGTCCTTGCTGAGTCCAAGAGAATGTTTTGTCCATTTGAAGATTTGGTTGAGATCAACTTTCTATGTTTGGCACTCTGACTAAATTTACACTTCAAGAGATTCTGAAAGATATGATCAGCATGTCGGTCTTCTGTTAGCTTTGAAGAAGGTTTGATTTTTTTTTTAAGTTAAAATTAAAGTCCTTGTACTTTTCCTCTGGGTTATTTTCATTTTGCAATAGAATATTTATTTGTCAAAAATAGCTACACAGAACAATAGTATTTATAATATATACAAACATTCTATACACTTTCAATCAAAATATGACTACAGAAATATGGAATAATCCTTATTGGCCTCTTTAAGACTATTTTAGCTACTGTATATTGATATTTTATAATGACTGCTGGGGCACTTTTTTATTAATCAGTGCAGCATTTGATTAGCTGCAACTGTTAGAAATATTTGAGTAACTTCAAAAACCAGAAACATGTTCTATCCATCAGGAATGTTATGCTACTAACCCACTGGAAGGTTGCTGGAGGTAATGATGTTTCCATTATGTGGCCATAGAGAAGGGACAGCTGAGCAGCCTAAGCAAATTTCCATAACAGAAAGGAAAGAATAGGTGTGCCATGCTCTGATATGTTGTAAATATTCATATGTGTTTAACATTCAGGGAGTAAAAACTCAGTCAAAATAGCTCTTAAATGTACTAAATGTCAGCCTCTATAATTTTTCAATTAGAAAATTGATAACCAAAGGAGGGAAAAAATAAGAGGAAAAGCTAGTAGAGTCTCTTTATCCAGGGCTTTTGCATTATTTTGTTTTAAATCTTGCTAAAAATATTTTGCAGATTAATTGCACACACCAAAACTAACAAAGCCTGTATTATGCACAAATGCTAATTATTAATGGATATTTTATACTGAATTCCAGTCTAATAATACAGGATATTTTGTCCTTTTCACTAAAATGCAGCAAAATAAATTTCATTAGAAGGCCTCCATGGTTACTTGCTTGTGAATGTATTCTTTTATAGACATTTACTAAGAAAAAATATTTAAAACAGATAGAAATAATGTCATATCTATAGTGCATATGCACCCATTACTACAGCTAGCAAAGAAACAGAGATAAACTCACTTGCAATTTTTATGTTGCACTGATCACTTCCATCAGCCGAGAATGAAAGCCACATCTTTTGTGTTTAAAGAATAAAAGGCAGTGTTATATATTACAGCACCCAGAAGGCACTTGTGGCAGGTGCAGTAATTTAAGTCATCCTAAACACTCACTAAGGCAGCTAAGGTATAGGCCAGTTGGGTGAAAATACCAAGCAAAATAGGTTTGAGTCACTTTTCTTTTTTAACAATCTTGAAAAACAGAAGATATTTCATATCTCTCAGGTGGCTTGGTTATGACCCTAGTAGAAAGCAGGGATGGAATTCTCAAATTTCTTTCAGCCCTCCCCTTTATTCTATGATTTAGAAATAAAATCAGAGGCAAACCTGGAGGAGTAGATACACATATTTATCAACTATAGTGCCCAGTAGAGGGCACTGGAAAGGCAGGACTGAAAGATAAGACTGGGCTCCTATTTTTAAATGATAAGGGTAGATCTTTTAGAAGAGAAAACCTGCAAAAATAGTTTTTCTAAGCACAAATTTATCGACAGGGTTTGACATTTATCCTTCAAATGCAATGTGAAATTGGCATTACTGCTGTTTTCAAATTTTGACTTTTTAAATTAAGATTGCTTGCCATAATGTGTTCCCTCAATAGTCAGTAAAGGAAACCACATTTTTGTAACAAGATTGCAATATTTAGTTTACATTTGTTCTCATTGATAGGGAAGCAGATATTAGATGATTTCTGGCCTTCGATATTTTCTTCTAAATTTAAACATTAAAACTGTACCACCAAATTTTTGCTGCTTTTATTTTCTGAGTGATAATATTTATTGAACACTGTCAGTACAGAATATTATTCAAATATTCTAGCCAAGATACATGCCCTAAATGCTTGTTTTAATATACGATGGTTTCTCACCATCGTATATTAAATAATTCCACTCACAGCAAATATTGAAAAATGGCCCCTTATGACAACTTTTTATTTTTGTCCTCTAACTTTATAAACTTTAGGAAGGCATGCAGAAAAAGAGATATGGTAGAAAAGATGAGAAAATGTCCTAAATGCAATTGAATTTTAAAATATTACAAAGAAAAAGGTAACCATGCTGGTTGAAGAGTGTTTTAGATAAAGGGTAGCAATAGATAATCCAAAAAAGGGCACATTCTATGATAATTCATGCTGCCCTAAACTTTTCCTGGGATAAAGCTTACAAGCTAATGGCAACCAACATTTACCTCGTGCTGCCCTTTCCTTTTCAATGAATAAAAGGATCACACATACTGCTCCACATCCTTTGTAGCTCCACTTGGCGTTACATCAAAGAGCACCCTAAAGACCAAAAAAAGGCATATGTGGATGATATTAATAAACATAACTTACTGGGTATTTTGAATTTCAATGTTTCTGCAGTTTTGCATTAATCCCCACTCAGGATTTAGTGGACATTTGCATTTTTTTCTAATTTTATAGAATTGACAACATCTGCTACAGTTTGGAAAGGTAGAAAACAACAAACAGGGAGGTTTTTTTGGCTTCTACACACCTCTTATTTGACGAAGGACTCAATCTCTTTATTTTTTAGTTTAATTTCACCCAATTCCATATGCTTGTGGAATGCATATTATAATAAGGCTGCATCTGTTGACCAGTTACAGCTGTGTCCGTGATGGTACTTGCTCGTAATCAATCCTCTCTCTGTTCTGTGGTGGTATGTCTCAGAAGGAAAACTGAGAACCATATGAGCTATACCTTTGTTTGACTCACGCTGTTTTGCAAAATGATTAGTCATCATCCCAGCAGTGGCTTGGTTTCTCTAAGTCTTATTTGGAAGCTGCCAAGACGTAGTCAGATGCAAACACCGTGATATGGACACATTTAAACACAGGAGACAGGCAGCATGGCAGCAGCAACTGAACATTTTTATCTCAAGCCCTAGACAGCAAAGCAGCAGAACAGAGCGGTTTAACTCAGGGGGACAGCAATGAAAAGTGTGGCAGTACATGAGAGCACATGCTGTAACAGGCTGACGGACAGCATTTGGCTTCTATCAGAAGACACACTCAAAAGCAAAGCAAAGACAGAAAATAAGCTTCTAATTTCCTTCCTTGAAATTAGGTCCAGCGTCTGACTACTGTTCTTTGTTGGTTGGGGTTCTGAATACATAAAAGCAGACAGGCTTTAATTCATATCTGGTAATGGGTTTTTCTTTTTTTAAAACTTCTTCAGTGTGCATGCCTCTTGCAGTCCAGCTGGAAAAAATTATTTCTATTTCTCAAATGGTAGGTTTCATGATTCCTATATAAACCTTCATTCATTCATATATGCATTCCTACAAAAGTACCTACTACGGACCAGGCCCTCTTTTGTTGCTGGGGGTATATCCTTCAGCAAAACAGATAGAAGTTCCTGACATCCTGGAGCTTACATATCAAAGCGTGGTGACGAAAATAAATCTGCATAAAATATATAACGGACTAGATGGTATGCAGGTCATGCAGCAAAATAAAATAGGAAATGATATAGGAAAAGCCAAATTGAGTTTAGGGGAGAGTCACACTTTTAAATAAAGTGTTAATGGCAGATAAGCTTGTAGCAGGTAAGGGAACAAGGCTGTGTGGTTGTGAGACTGTGTGTGTGAGCGCATGTTGGAAAAGACCATGTTCCAGATGAAAGGGCCATGGCAAAGACACTGAGTTTCATTAAGCATATTCTCTGTGTTCTTAGGTTACTCCTAACCAATGACAATCTGAGATTTGCTCCGTTTCCTGCTTTTCTTTCTCCCTCCTTTTATTAATTTCTTTATGTAACAAGCATTTATTGAACATTTATTATGTGCACTGTAACAGTCACTGAAATAATGAAACTGAATAAAATGCAGTCTCTCAGAGGATTCACAGTTTAAATGACTATCCAGATAAATACCTTGATTAGTTTGTTCTTGCTTAAAGCTTTCATATAATTTGTTTCCTACCTTATTTTGAGATAATCATATGTTTTCTTCCTGCCACTCAGCATTCCTGAAAATACCTGAAATCTGGGAAAGACATTCTGGTCACAATTATTTTGACATGCTTAATTATCTGGAAGCCTCCTGACTACAAGATGGAGGTTAGGTCACTCTAAGGTTGTTAGACAACATAGGGAAAATCCAAAGCTTTTTTGTATATGGCTCTAGTTCCAGCTTCTGCTAAATTTGCTGAGCCATGTGGGTCATTTTTCCATCCCCAATCTCTTGCCCCGCCCCCCCCCCCACCCCATTCTGCCTCTCTGCTCTCAAGGCACTCAGGCCTTGTGGGCTAGTCTCTGTTTGTTCCTCCTCCCTCTTCACCTTGGTTTTGCTTCCAGGAACTCGAATTCCTCTCACTCCACTAAGCAGAGCGTTCAGCTCCTTCTGTTTGCTATTCCCAAACTCAGCTCCAAGGCCTTATTTTGCATATCCAAGAGCTATGTAGGTTCTCAGCTAAAATAAAATGGCCTTCAACTACGTTCCTTTGTAAGGCCCCCTGAAAGGAAGTTTTAATTTCAAATAAAACATTTTTTCTTTTTAATAGAAAGTAACATTAATTCAGAGGTTGTTATACAATGTCAGTAAATTCCCTTCTCCTTGTGCATTTGCTGATCTTTTATCAACAAGTTCACAGCTGTTAACAACACGGGCAAACCTTTTGAGTCAGCCTTCCCTACAGCCTTGGCACCCTTTGACCTTCTCCTTGCTGCAGTCCCCTGGGATGGTTATATTTCCCACTCTACTGGGATCATTGCTGCTCTATGACTGCCTCAGCCGTGATTCACTATATTTACTTTGAATTGTGCAACTTTACCTACGACTGAACCTCAGAGATCACTCAGGTATGGCTCAGTGGCCTTTACAGCCAGTGACACCTCAATCTTTCTCTGAGTCCTCCTTTCCACCTCAAACCAGTGCTGTATCCCCTGTCCACGTCCTATGCCACACAGGCCTTCTGCTGTCGGTTTGCTCCTAACTGATCTGCTCCACCATTTCTGCAATGTCTCTTCAAGGTAGAAATCTGGCGCTAGTGAAAAGAACAACAACTTGGAAAACTGAACAGGATGATAATACTTAACTAAGACAAATGTGCAACAAATCAGAATGCAAAACAAAAAAAGAAAAGTGAAGAAGAAGAAGGAGAAGGAGGAGCAGGAGGAAGAGGGGGAGGAGGAGGAGAAAGAGGAACGATCTTTCCTATTTTCTTATGGCTCTATGACGAGGAATAACTAAAAACTTCCCTCTACTTAAATTCAGGACTCCTCCATCCAGGGGCATTGTGATTGGGTCAAGGTTGAAGGGAATACATCTGTGAATATGCTAGAGAGAAAAGAAGAGAGATTTTTCTCACAGGATTCTCACTGCATGAGATGTGAACTACAGTCGCAAATCGGAAACTGTGTTTGCACAATCGGAACTTTAATGTATGAGGCCCAAACAGATGCAGAAATGACATAGGAGCTAAGAAGAAAATACTTAAGCAGATAGTGAGGGTATGGGAGTCTTTGGTAAGGTTTTCTTTTTAATGAAAAGCAGCCCCCAAATCATTTTCTAACAAGGAGCAACCTGTAGAATCGAGCTGCAGACACACACAAGCAGGCTGAAAGCTTGCATAGGTGAATGCCGGCAGGACAGAGCTACCTGGGACTAGGCATGTTCAAACTGGCGGCTCCACCTTCCCTTCTCTTTGACAGCCACGTGTAGAGTAAGGAGCAGACAAGATGGTGCAGGTCAAGTGGAAAGCCCATCTGCATAATAAGATCAGGTTGGGGTGGCCAGCCTTCTCTGGCACCTGCTATGTAAATGTCACAGCTCATTGAACCAATCTGTGGGCCCTAGGTAAAACAGACACCACCTCCTCAAGCCTGCCTATAAAATCCAGCAAACTCCCGGCCAGCTGATCTGCTTTTGGAAGCCCCTCTCTCTCACTAGAGAGAGAGAGAGAGAGAGAAAGAGACAGAACTATTCTCCTTTATTTTTCTTCTGCCTATTAAGCCTCCATTCCTAAACTCCCTGTGTGTGTCCAATGTCCTAAATTTTCTCTGCGTGAGACGACGAACCCCAGGTATTTACTCCAGCCATTGACGCTGCTGCAGAAACGTACTATTTGAGCTTCCACGTGCTCTAGTCCCTTCATAAAATAGTTTCAGCTAATTTTTCCTTACAAGTCTTGTGTATTTTGTGAGTAGAATTCAATAGTAGGCTCTCACATGCTATTCATTTCAAATCTCCCTGCTTTAAGCATCCCACACCGACCCTCACCACCACCATCACCGCTGCTGCCAGCACTTCAGTTGCCTTCCAGATTGCTTATGCAGGGTCTTAGACAGTCTCAGAAGTGAGAACAGAGAAGAGTTGTCACATTCAAGACCTATTGAGTTCCCAAGGGCTGATCACTGCTGTCCTCTTTCTTAAACCCGTGTCCCAAGGACGATGGCAAAGGGGAAGAGAGAGGGTGTGAGGGAGCAGAACGTGCTGACAGTCATGTCTCTCCTACAGCATGCTTTCATCAGCAGATGTCTGTTGATGCCTAAGGAAATCTAGGCGGTTATGAGCCCTACCCCAAAGAGCAGAGAAGTCATGTCCTCAGCCCACCAGAGGTGATAGTTTATTTCTCATCTGGGAACCTGAACTCTTGCTCTGCTGCTTAATGTCAGAACACCTGGCTGTCTTCTCCTGTGTTCCATCCTGCAAGTCAGAAGAACTTTTGCCCTCTTCTTCCTCTTCCTTTGTTGTTCTTTCTCTTCTTCCCCTTTTTTCCTGCTCTTCCTCGTTCTTCTTTATTTCTCTCCTCCAAGAATCATTTACACAGGATAAAAGTGTTTTTACTCTTCCTACCTTGGTATGCTGTCCGTGTTTTTTGCATGTCATGCTAGCATAAGGGTACTTCATGAGCCCTCTGTGTTCAGATTATTTCTGGAATTTCCCCAGAATCTCATAGCCTTTTTGTCTTTGGGATTTTTCCTACTTCATACAAATGTTCAAATTTGAGCAAAAAATTTCCTAATATTCCAGAACTTGGAAGGAACTGCTGTTCAAAACTTAGCTTATTAAACAAAAAAAAGACAGCAAGTAGAGAATAACAGCAAATAGTAATTAGAAAACTCCCTTTGGGGTTGATTAAGGATTGGGAAAAAAAAAAACTTGTCCCCTGTAAACATCACTGAAGAAGTTTATTTACTTCTAAACCAGACTATGTAAGCTATAAGCAAACAATTGGAATTGGGAGGAAGGGATCTATAGAATTGGAAACTGTCAGTCTGTTTGAGAATGCTGTGACTTTTCCCTTTGCTCCCTGAATAAGGAAGTGTAGAGGCATGTTTCTTTTCACTCAGAGCCATTTGAAGAGTCTTTTGAGGGAATCATTCTTATAGATTGAAGGGGCAGGAAAAAGGGAAATGGACATTTCAGTTTCTGGTTTAATGTCTCCTTAAGCAGTAGACCAATTAATCTGCCCCATACTTCAAATAGAAGGATGAAAACTTGAAGAAAGAAGGCAGGGGGAGGGAGCAGCATTAGATCTCTTCACTTAATATGACAATGTTGATTGAGTTTACTATGAATCAGGTGAGCAGAGCAAATTTATCAACCAAGATTCCTCCCAAATAGTGTGGAAACTAAGCCAGAAGAAAAAACAGCACAGGAGATCATAAGTTGCACCACTGATGTGGGGGCCAAAGTAGGTTTTAGAGGGGTCAACTCAGAGTGGATGTTCTGGATCCTACTCCTGGCAGGCATCTTATGGCAGTGAGGATCAATAGTACTGATAGCAGTGGCAGAGGGGAGATGCCATTTTTTTTTTTTTTTCACATGGCAATGGAAATTAGGTCAAGTTCTTTAAAAAATATTATTAATTCTGTGATTTCTTGATCAGTTTGCAAAGAAGTAAACAAACCCTTAAGAATGGGATGATGAACTAAGAGTTTGACTAATGGAGAAATAGGAAATCAAATTACATTTAGAGAAATAAAGAAATATGATTCCCCAAAATATGTGAAATCTTTATACCTCTCAGTATACATTACAAAATAGATGACTCTGGATTCATTTATGTTATAGACATAAACCAGGCGGTATCATCTTTTGTGTGCCTTTGTCCCTTTCTCTAGCAGAGATCATAAGTTGATAGCCCTGTGGGCTCTATTTAGCCCACATATATATGGATATTATATATCTATATATAGATATTTGGTTTGGTTTGGTTTCAGTTTACAAGCTAATCGAAACATTTTATAAAATTAATTTTTATAATACTCGAAGGAGAAGCGTATCTTCCCATCTGAACCTGCACCCTCAGGCAGCTACTAGCAGGGCATTTGCTTTGCATCATCACACATAGACTGCTGAGTATGCAGACTACACCTTATAGGAGCAAGTGAGGTTTAGGAAAGAAGAGAAATGTCAGAAGACAATCCTGTACCACATACATCTTCCCAAGTACTACCCTTATTATAAAATGAAGGCATCAGGGAAATATGTGTGTGAGTAGAGAAAAATCTCAGAACTACTATATGCTTCATTAAAAAAAAAAAAGAGGCTATGAAAGAAATACTGAGAACCTGTTCTATTCTGCCTTGAACTTTGTGACTCTTCAGAAGAAATGGGTCAAGAGAACATTGAAGCATGAAGGTTGGTTCCTAGAGTCTTAATGAAACTTCAAAAGGATGTCATGCATTCAGCCATACAGAGAAGCATCTTTTAGGAGCTAGCATGTCAGTATATTCAGCCCACTTAACTTTTTCTGCTATGTCTCTGGTGTGTGTTTCCACACCATGGCTGTCACACCAAGGCCGGTTACTGGAAGGGAGGGGCCCTTTCCCACTATCCTGCCACTGAGAAGAAAGGAATCCACAGTCCTATTGACAAGGAAAGTTATGCTCTGGCTCCCTTGGGGGATTGGAACAGTATGAATTAATTTTTTTACAGGCATATTAATAAACATGGTAATTAGGTTCTCTGCAGTACTGATATAGTATTCGACTTTCGTAAATTTGGAACAATTTACCAACTTGCAGACACTCTAGTGAGTTGTTAAAAAAAAGAGCAAAATCATCCCCTTATTTCATTAGGCAATCTTGATAGCTTAAAAGTAATTGAATATCTCATTGACCTTTATTATTGAAGACAGGTTGAATGCTTCTAGACATTTAAGGCACGTGCATAAACATAATAATTAAGACAAATAAAATGATATTTCTATTTTATTATCTTATTGTTTATTATGAATCTTTTATTTAATTAATATCAAACTATGTGTTGATGAATGATATAAAGGACATGATGACATTCTTTATCTTTGTGTTCTAGTCCAGATAATATCACCTAAAATTTAAGGCAATTTAAGATTATTTTACTTTTCTAAAAAGAAAGATATTCAATGGTTTTGTTCTTAGAAATAAATTGTGCTCTTCTTTCACAAAAGATCAGAGTTTTCTAGGAGATATCTAATAATCCTAGGCATACAGAGCATTGACGTTAAGAAACAAGATATGAAGCTATTCTTTCTGTAACAATTATCTTATTGTTTTTTTAAATACCCTCAAAATGCATAAGAGATCTGAAACTTCACTTATTAGTTTCCCACTAGCAAAACAAACAGAATGAAAGTTAGCATGAGGTCATTGATCAAAATCTAATTCAAAGTTCTATATCTTGCTTAGCATGTGTTTAGTACCTAAGAAAAAATAACCCACTAGGGTGTAGCAGAAACACTATCTGATTCTGTGTCTCAGGTTGGCATTAAAACAGTTACTTTGTTAGAGTTGTCTATCACACAAAAACAGAATGGCATAAATAATGTATTGAATATTTTACCCCATGGACACTATTCAATTGTTAATAATATAAACATAAATGTTGTTATATTATTGTCAGAACTACAGTCAATTTTACCTACATTTCAAAATATACTTACATTCATAGAATTTTTCAAGTATTTCCCTATGATCTACCTATTTCCCTAAAACTATGGAGAATTTTTTGCTGCAGGCAGATTCATGAAACTAACATGTTGTATTTAGCCTGTGGAATCCTAGACTAGAGGAGTTAAGTTCCAGAAATGGACAATATGGTACCATGTACTGGAATTATATGCTTCTCTGGCTAAGAATGAGAGTGAGGGACTAATTTAATGCTTTTTGGTACATGATAGGAGGGGTGGTACACCTAGTAAAGGAGTTCCTCTCAAAGAGGGCTAGGCCTTGAAGTCAACACTACCAGGCAAGAAAAAAATCTGTGAAAAGAGACCTCACAATCCTGGGAAGATGTAGTATCAGTAAGAGAATTGCAAGATAGCAGGCTTCAGATCTTCTGATCTTCCTGCCAATTGCTATGAAGAAATGCTCAAATTTTTTTTTTTTTTTTTTTTTTTTGCTTTACTTAAAAGAAGATAGTGATGGTACATCTGGGTAGAAGTCCATTGTTAAATTATCTGTATATGCCACTTTCAGAAAAAGTAAAAACTTGGTCCCTGTCAAAGCATCAAGAATGTATATGTTTAAAATCCAAAGAAGGTTTTAAAACACTAGAGTATAAATCAGCTTCCTCAGTTTAAATACAAAGTTAAACGCAAACTCTTTCTCCTATGGGAAAATACAATCAGATACTGTGTCCTACTTGTGTCTGATCTTTGAAAGCAAAGTCACAATGATGACTGATGAAAAATAACTAGGCTTAGACAGTAACGCAGGTTACTAACAGGTATATTTGGAGTTTGGGGACATTGTAAAGACTGCTGTAGAATTGTATATTTCTCTCCCCAGAGTAGATAACTCTAAATTTTAATAGGTCCCACTTATGTTGACTGGAAATATCCTCCAAATTTTTCTGGACTGTGTTGGCCCTCTGACTTAGAACTAAAGTCTTGATATAGGAATCCAATATACACCATTGGAAACTTTAACATGATTACAGTAAAATCTCCATGTTAGTTCTGAGATTGTGGAGGATCTGACAAAACTCCCCTTGCAAGCTAGCAAGTTAGCTTTTTGTTTTCTTAATATGCATGTACTGATAGAAGAACACAAAACCCTAGGCCAGAGACACAGATGGTTTGTTACTCACAGCAAAAGCAGTAGTCAGAGTAATATCTTAGCATCTTATTTCTACACCCCAGTCCCCCTTAGGGCAACATTATGAGTACAAGATGTTTACTTCGGCATGCAGCGGGGTTGCATTCCAGGAGAGGAAACCCCAAATTACGAAACTTTAAGCTTTTATGGGCTTTTAGCAATCTGCTCACCCTCCTCCCTAGAAAGAGAGAAATTACTCATTAACCTGGAAAGTAAGAAAAATGTTTCCAGGGAGGGGAAAGAGATTTCAGTAGATACATAAAAATAAACCATCACACTTCAGTATCCTGAAATGTCTCTTTTTAGGGAGACACACTTTCTATAGCTCCCAAAAATATGTTTGCTATTCAAACATGCCCATTACTCAGAAGGCCTGGAACAGAAGAAACCCATGAATAATTGTATCCCTACCCTCCCATTGAGAAACTTTAGGGTCAGGTAGTGTCATGAGCCTTCGTATACTTGATCATATGAGGAAATTTTACTGACAAGTTGGAAATTTTACTGACAAGTTATCATTGTCACAGGGGAGTTCTTTATAACTTGCCTTTTCAAGCGGTTGTGATGGATTCTTTATAGTCAAGGTTGTCAAATTTCTGTCTACAACATGCTAAGTAGAAACCGTTTACTCAGAGAATTAAAGCTGCTTTTCACTCTTATCTCAGTGGACAGCTGCCTTGGTTGAATTGCTTTTTATTCTCACCATCTTCTCTATATGCAAACAACACCACTTTTGTTTTTCTAACTCATAAGTTTCTAGTTTTGAGGTATAATTTACACACACTGAAATGCACAGATCTTAAGTTTATAGTTCCATGAGTTTTGACAAATGCATATAGCTGTGTGTACCAAGTTGCAGAACATTTCCATTACCACAGAAATCTCCCTCATGCCCTTCTTCAGTCAAATCCTGCCCCCACCAGAGGCAATGAATATTCTATGATAAGCAACTTCCCTGAATCTTCACTGTCATCTCTGAAGGTTACCTTCACCTCCCTGAAAATATAATTCTCACTTGAAAACGATGTTTTCTCTCTTACTCCACATATGTCAAAGCCTGAAGCAGGATAAATGCCTCACTTCATTAAATGACTCTACGAATTACTTAGTTTCTCAGGTGTATCACATAGAACTCATCCTTGATTCTTCCCATTTTCTTTCCATTCCACATCTAATTCACCATCTCTTCTACTATAATAACATTAGACTCAACCATCATCCCATTTCTCACCTGAATTTGTTCAGCATCCTCCTAAGAGGTATCTCTTTCTTTTCTCTTGCCTTTAGAGTCCACATTTTTTATCAGCATAAATCAGACTGTGCCTACCCCAGGCTTAAGACTTTTTTATTGTTTACCATTGCAATCAGAATAAAATCCAAATTACTTTTTATGGTATCTAAGGCTAAATATTCTGGCTCCTGCCCACTTTTCTGATTTCATTACTTTCACTCTGTCATCTCTGGACTCCTTGCCACTCACACTAAACTTCCTGTCCCTTCAAGACAGCCTCTTTCTCCTCTAGACATAAAGAAACACCACCCTCTGATCCGTGGCAAAGTGGATGAGCCCAGAGGACCTTACGTTAAATGAAATGTGCCAGGAACAGAAAGACAAATATTGCATGTTCTCAGTCATGTGGAAGACAACAAAGGTGATCTCGCAGAAGTAAAGAGAAGAACAAAGCTTACTAGAGGCTGGGGATTGGAAAAGGATAGGAAAATGTTGGTAGATGAAAATAAAATTACAGCTAGATAGGAGGAATATATTCTATTGTTATATAGCACTGTAGGTTGACTATAGCTAATAATTTATTGTGTATTTGAAAATATACAATAAATGAGGATTTTGAATGTTCCCAGCATGAAAAAAAAGTACTTGAGGTGATTTATATGCTAATTACCTAGATTTCATCATTACACATCATATACACGAATGAAAATATCACTTTGTACCCCCAAAATAGGTACAATTAATGTATCAATTAGAAATATAATAATGATAAATAATTGAAGTTTAATTTGAATTGACAGCTCATAGATTTGAAATAAAACATAAACTGCATATTCACTGCCACCACTTTGCTCTCTCACACAATATTAGTGGAGACTCTCTAGCTCCACTAATTTGGTAAAGATACCAAATGAAGGAAACGGAAAAGGAGGGGTATTAAGAAATTGTCTTTCAATTAGTAAAATCTGAAGGGGGAGAGCTGGCAGGGGTTAACCTGTGTTCCCTTGAATTCTGCCTTGAATTAGTTAGGAAATGAAGGTGTAGTTCTCTTCTGTGGTCTAGATTTTCAAAAGTTTGTAGCTAAGTTGAAATGGGAGCATGGCACCTCTAAATGTTCAGGTGAGTAGGATGGCCAGAATGCGCTCTTTAGGGAATCATCAATGCCAGATTGTTAAACAGAAAATAGAAGTGTACCTGCCAAAGATGTAAATATTTTATGTGCCATGGAAATAAATGACAAGGTCAAAACAGTTGGTGAGAGTGACATCATGGGGTCTAGATACAGATAAGTTCAAGAAAGTCGATGAGTTCTCTCATCCACCAGCGTCCAGCTGTTTATATAAATTCTCCGTGATATGATATCCATGATATGATAGCCAACCAAGTGGGAAGACAAACTAAAACTTGTTGATGAATCTTTGAAATGGAGCCTGTAGGGCTTCAAAAGGGGGCCGAGTTATGCACCTTGAACATAACTGACTGATCATTGATTTGGGTTTTATTTACTTAAAAAAATCTTCATAAATTTGTCCTCCAATTGCTGGTCTGAATTCTAAGAGTTAATATTAAAGCAATTCTAAAAATAAAGTTATATGTTAAGAACATCCAATTCAGTGGCTGCTAAAGTATTAAATCAGTAAAACCCAACTATTGCCACTACTGCTAATGCCTGACTGATATGGTTTGGCTGTGTCCTCACCCAAATCTCATCTTGACTTGTAGTTAACATGATCCCCAAGTGTCATGGGAAGGACCCAGTGGGAAGTAATTTAATCATGGGGGTGGGTACTCCCATGCTTTCTTGTTCTCATGATAGTGAGTTCTCACAAGATCTGATGGTTTCAAGGAGCTTTTTACCCCTTTGCTCTGCACTTCTTGCTGTTGCCATTTGACGAAGGACGTATTTGCTTCCCCTTCCACCACAATTGTAAGTTTGCTGAGGCCTCCCTAGCCATGCTGAACTGTGAGTCAATTAAACCTCTCTCCTTTATAAATTACCAGGTACGTCTTTATTAGCAATGTGAAACAGACGAATACACTAACTTTTACTAATCACAAGGTAGGTGCCAGGTATTTCCATAGTTACCTCAGTCTACGTGTATTTAATTAAGTCCTTAGAACAATGTGATGAGGTAAATCCATATAAAATATATCACCCTCATTTTACACATGACATAACTGAAGTACAGGTAAAATAAATACATTTCCCAAGTTTACCCAGCTAGCGAGTAATGGACACAAGATTAAAACTCTTTGTTGACTTCTTAAGCATTATATAATATTCCTCCAGAACAAATCAATCTGCTGTCCACATGTCATATATATTTGTAAAGTGGTTTACAAAGTAGCCTCTTAAAATCATTTTCTCTCTAACTGCCATTTTACCTGCTTGCTAACTCATGAATTATCTTAATTATTAATTCATTAATCTATTATTTATTTTATTGTGTTTTCAAGCAAACCACTTTCGAATTTGTTAATCAATTTTACCATTTCTCTATTTTTCAATTAATCCTTTTTCGTGTCTTTATTAATAATGACCCTATATTTGTTATCATTTTCTAAGTTTTTAAAATGGCTTGGTGCTTAGAAATCTATGTTTCATGTTAAGAATATTTTCCTGAGTGCTTTCCTTAAAGCATTCCATAGGTTTTGATATACTAGTTTCTTGTTTTCATCATGTTATGAAAAGCTTGTAAATGCAATTTTGATTCTCTCTTTGACCCTAACATTATTTTGAGGTTTGTTTTAAAATTTTCTATCAGTTTTGATTTTTAGAATAACTTTTTGTAAGATACCAGTTTTATTAGGTATATTCATGGGAATCTGTATATTCTTATTCATCTGAATTCACATAATCTTTGAAAGCCTGACAGTGGTATGTCAAATCTATATCTGATTTAAGTCAATAGAGCTTATAGGCATAATAATTTATATAAGAATATATATGTAATTTGATATCCTTAAAACACAACTCATTACATTTATGCTTTCCTGTTTGATAGAGTATCTAACTATTTACCATTTATTGGTATTTTATCTGCTGATGACATTTCTTGCCCACATAGACTATCATTGAAGAGAGGATGCAGAAATTCACTAAATATAGATTATATATTTGAGATACAGAAGGAGTATTCAGAAAAAAAATGGGTATTCCTTGGCCAACATCTCGATCACAACCATGGAAAAACAAAATAGGATAATTTTAAGGGTAAAAGATGACTGGAGCCTGTGGAGGCCCAGTGATTGCTCCTTGGTCTGACCTCCAGGATAAAGGGGCAAAAAGATTCTGTTATATCCAAGCCCCTGGAGGGAGACTTCCAGCTTCTGGAGTTTCTGAGCTAACAAACTCAGTGAGCCTAATTATAGAGTGCAGATGGATTCTGGATCATATAATAAAGCAACATCATAGTGAACTCTGCATCATATGGAAACCAGAAATTTAGAACCATGAGAAAAAGAGATGTTTCATATTAGAAAAAGAGAACATAAAACTAAGCCATAAAAATTCAAGAATGCACTTATCAGAGTCTATTATATTTTGAGTGGATAGTATTGATTAGAAAAGGAGATTAGTGAGGGAATCAGGAAAGCACCAGGAAAATAGGTAAAATAGAATGATTTAAACTGAAAATTCAGAAGCAATTTTATCAGCCAGCAAGATCCTATGAAAAACAAGACAGAATGAAAATGAAGGAATGCAAATCATGTGGTCATTTGTGGGTAACTATCAAGGAGATGTGAACCAATCATGCAGGGCAACTGAGCTAAGTAGCTAGTCATTTTGTCAGAAAGAGCTAGGGCCACTCTAGTGTGTCCCGAAAAGAGGGTCCCTTATTCCTTCTGACTGTACTGCGATGAGAAAGCCACAGTAATTAGGAAAACAACAGTAATTAGAGAGACAGCTTCCGGCGACCTGGTATGCTTCTTCTACTTTGGATAGAAGTTTGGAAGGGATTTAGACAGCAAAAGGTGAAGTCAAGAGGAAACAAAATGAATTACTAATCAAACTGCTAACTTGAGCCTGTGCAGTTAAGACAATTTGTACACATAGAACACTTGTCTTTCCCTCAGACTTTGAATAGCATTAGTGAGTATAATAATCTCATAGTTGCATCCTGATATTTTTTCTCTCCTTTTTCAATTCATTGGCATCACTAACTGGAATGTTCTTTCGATTGTGACGTGACTGATTCTTGATATTTGGCTTTGAGTGGAGCAATTTCAACAGTGATTTTCCTACTTTCTGGGGAGGTATAGGAAGAATGGGCCTTCTCAGTTTGAGTAGTGAGAGGGTAATATGTGGTCAATATTATTTACAACTCAGTCCTTTAAGTTCATTATTGACCATCATTTTCCAATGACTAAGTCAATTACAGTACATAATATTTCATATCTCTCTCCATGATACTGAGGATAGGAGGAGAAATGGGAAAGCCAACTTTGTGCCCATTGGCTCATATATGTAGCCACAATTCATAACTTTGTCTACAAATTTATGAAAGTATATAGTTGAAGATACTCCTTCTAGCCTCAGTTCTGAGTAATTCATCATTGTCATCACAGCTGGAACTTATTGAGCTATGAGATAGGGACTGTTCTATACACTTTGCTGTATTTTAATTTATGAAGTCTTACCATAACCTGATGCTGTAAGGTCTGAATCACTATAGAGCTGCCAGAGGTAGCTTTAAGCCCAAAAGTGATAGGACCTGAGGGATCTGTAGGATCTGTATCAGGGTGAATGAGTCAATGGTTAGAGTTTTCATATTGAGAGGAATGCTGTCTTAAACAGTGAGGCCGGCTGGGCATGATGGCTCACATCTGTAATCCCAACACTTTGGGAGGCCGAGGCAGGTGGATCATCTGAAGTCGGGAGTTCAAGACCAGCCTGACCAACATGGAGAAACCCCATATCTACTAAAAATACAAAATTAGTCAGGCATGGTGGCACATGCCTGTATTCCCAGCTACTCTGGAGGCTGAGGCAGGAGAATCACTTGAACTTGGGAGGCAGAGGTTGCCATGAGCCGAGATCGCGCCGTTGCACTCCAGCCTAGGCAACAAAAGTGAAACTATGCTCAAAGCAAACAAACAAAAACAAACAACAACAACAACAACAACAACAACAACAGTGAGGCCCCCTCAGCTGTGTTTCTTGAAGTCTTTAGGTTTGAGAGGTTTGAAACTTCTCCTCAGCACATATTCTAATATTCTATCCTTCCTGGAGATTGCCCTGATATTCTTCAGCTGCCCAAATTACTACATATTCTGATTTCTTAAAATTTCTTAAATCTTTTAACCAACTACTAATTTAGTTCAATCTTAAGAATGCAGAAATGTAAACAAATGAATTTTTTAAATACTATGGTGAAAGATATTTTCACTGAGAAATTCAAATTTCATATCTATTAGTTTTAAAATTTAACAACAATAAGTTTCATGTATTTTTGTTTGTATTCTTGACACACTTTCACATCTATTATCTCACCTCATTCTCATCACCATTCTGAGATGAGGCAGGTCAGGGATAGTTAATCTTATTTTGGTGATGGGCAAATAGCCTGGAAAATAAAATATTAGGGAGACATGATAGCTGTTTTCAGCTATGTCAAGGGTTGTCACAGAAAAGAAGAATTAGATAATTTTGTTCAGATTCAAAGGGTAGATCTGGGACTAGTGGGAGGAGTTGCAGGGAAGCAAATTTAGCTCCATAGAGAAAAGAGTTGCAGCAATTTCAAATATAGAATGGGCTGCCTTGATAGGCAGTGCATTTCCCAAAACTAGATGCTTTGCAGTAGTTGGATGGGAAATGTATTCAGAGGTGGTAAAATCAGGGGAGAAAGACATTATCTGACATGCTCCCAAATGAGTGTATATGATCTATAAATTGGAAGCATAAATAAATGTAGTGACTTTTTAAAATAGTCATATTCCAGGCATTAGTCAATCTTATCTGCCACAGCCCAGGGCTAATTCCGTTGGTAATCTGTAATCTATTACATCTTTTTGATAATAACAAAAACTTGGGCGAAGGTCCAAATGCTGATGTAGTTCTCCCTTCTGAGAAATACTAAACCATAGAATGTTGAATTTTTCTTAATTTTTATCCCTATCAAGCCAGAAGATTTAGTTGAGCTTTACTTTCTATAGATTGTATTAGATTGGAACAATTACTTTCTTATGTTATCATGTTATATGCATGGAAATTTTACAATTGGAATGTGCCTTTTCAAAGTACACAGACATTCTCTAGTCTTGCTTCACTCCTTTTACTTTTTCACTTGTTTCTCTCTCATCGGATGAAAAAAATCAGTTATACAAATGCACTACTTCCCAAAATACAAGAAAAAAATATTGGTTCAGAGTATGGATTTATTGTTGAAAATTTTACACTCTTCAAATCCATGCCAAAACTAACTAGGTGTCATTATGGCACAAAAGGAAGGAGTTGTATATAGATGCCCTAAGACAGACTGCAGTAAATGCCCTGTTACCACGATCAGGAGTAGAGATTTAATCAAAGTGATAATGTATGAGACCTCTATCCCTAGGATTTACTTCAGTTATTAAAGCAAAATAAATGTTATAAACCATAAAGGTTATGTTTACAGTAGGAATGTTAGGGAAGACTACATGCATATGCAGGGCCAGCAACTCCTATGAGATATTACAGAAATGAACTTAAAAAATGGCCATCAGTGCTAGAATCCTTCTCTCCATAATATTAAAATTACAAACTTATCTTATATAGCAATAATAATTTTGAAAGCAGAATTAGGAAATAATTAAATTGTTATTAATTGCACAAAAAGAAGTTTCACAGAGAGTACCTGGTATGGTCTATTTATGCCCCCCTAAAATTTATATGTTGTTGAAATTCTCACCCCCAAGAGGATGGTATTAGGAGATATGGGCTTTGGAGGTGATTAGGTAATCTTTTTTCCCTTCTACCATGGGAAGACACAGGAAGAAAGTCCTCACTAAACATGGCCTCTTGATTTCCCACTTCCCAGCCTCCAGAACTATAAGCCAAATAAAATTCTGTTGTTTATAAATTACCCAGTCTGTGATATTCTGTTATAGCAGCACAAAGCGTTCTAAGACAGATGTGAAGTTTTTAATGTTCATAATTTAATTTTAGGTTGTAGAAATGTATTACATAGAAGAAAATTATGATTACTGTTAACTGCTCTTTGTGTGACATCTAACTAAATCAGGCTACTATAAATTGTTTAGTTCACTTATCAATACCTGGCATATTGTAATATAAGAGACCTTGAAAAAGATGCTTTCTCACTGCGAAATTGGAATTCAAGTAGGCATATTACAAATGTATTTTAAAAAGAGTGAAAACAATCTTTTATTCACCACAAATGTCACACCAATATTCTTAATGTTGTCATCATCATCATCATCATTAAGAAGTACTTATTGAACATCCAATTGCTCTTAATCCAATCTGCTGTAATTGCTGCATCCCATGGATTCCATCTGATGTAATTGCTGGTGGACACCTTCCCAATTATATGATACACACATTTCCTGCAAGGCAGCTGCAGGAAATAAACAATGAAATATAAAGCTGTAGTGTATTAGTTCCTTCTTTACCATTGTAGCTAAATATTTTCCAGGTCTTTCTCTCCAGGATAATAGGAAGACATGAGATTCTATTATTTCCTCATGATCTCAAAACTAAACTGGTGAAATCATATTTTCACTTTTCCAATTAAGAATTGGCTACTTACCTAAAATAGATATGCAACAAATGACCTTATTTGTTAGTAGTGGTTGCCCATAATTTATTCTCCTTAGCAGTGAATTGGCAGAATATTAAAAGAATTTATGCATACAATGTGTTTAGATCAGTGGCTGGCAGAAAGTAGAAAATCCAGAAATGGTAATCATTATATCACATTTGATTTGAAATGAAAAGACTCCTTGCCCTTAAGTTCATCAACAGCTCCGGATACATCCCCATATTTTCCAATCTAGCCCTTAGAATTCTCTTCACTTTACGTTATCATTAAAGATATTTTAAAAAAGATATCTCATAGATGTATTTGTAGATCTCTTTTGGTAAGAGTTTCTGACAAATTATTTTAAAAACCAAAAATAGCAAACTAATATTTTCTTGTACATTTATATTCATTTGATTATATGATTTTATATAATCATAATATATAATCATATTTATATATAAATTATATAAATGATTTCATATTTATTATATTTTATGTTTTTGATATTTTAAATTGTGCTTTAAAATTATAATTTGACATTAAACTATTTATTATTAATGTTATGTGCTTTCATAAGATTGAAAATGGTGCAGTCTAATAATGCATTTGACTACATAGAGAATTAAAAAAACACAATATTTTTATTTTTCTTCTATCTTTTTATCTGATACCTTAGTGTCATAAGTAAAAGAAATGCATTTTTGTTGACTGATGGTAGAAGTCTTAAAAACTCATCCTATGTATAATACTCTAATGACATGTAAAGCAACAACAGAAGATATAAGTCCCCAACACTCTCAAAAATCAATGTTAAAAATTATCCTTAACCTGAACAACCTTCTGAACAATAGCACGCCCTATTGTTCCTCCATAGTTATTTTTCACACAGCAGCCAGGGTAATCCTTTTAAGATTTATGGTAGGACCATTTTTTTTTTCCTGCTCTAAACTCTCCAGTAACTTCCCTTATTAGAATAAAATTCCAAGTCCTTTTTATGGTCTGTGACACATCATCTGACTCCCAGTTACCATTTCCAATTTATCTTTTACCATCCCCTCTTCACTCCATTCTAGATTTTCTGAGTCCTTGAACTTAGATGAAGATGATGAATAAGCTCTCATCTCCAAGTGTAAGCACCTGATGCATATTTTGCCTGGTCCACTTTTCTCACATCTGTATGGTTCTTTCTCTCTCTTCATTCAAGTACGAGGTAGCCTTTGATCAGTAAACAGTGTATCTAAAACGGCAGCTACTATTACTCCCTGTCATTAACTCTTCATTGCACCTATCACCACCTAGCTATGCCTATATGTAAATATATATAGAACATATGTAAATATATATGTATACTCACATATTTGTTCATTTTCTGTCCCTCTTATAAAATGCAAGCTTTATGAGGGAATGAGATTTGTTTCATTCATTCCTATCTCCATAGCTCTGAAAAAGGGTGCCTAGCCCAGTATTTAGTAGGCACCCAATAAAATTTTGTGAAGGAAAAGAAAGAATGAAGGAAGGAAGGAAGGATAGAAGGAAAGAACAAATAAAATAAGGAAAGAAAAGGAGAAGGCAGAACTTGCTAGTGGCACAGGGTTCTCCAGAGAAATAGAACCAACAGGATACTTAGGAGATATATGCCATATATCATATACATTTACATATATGTACTCTCTATATAAAAAGATTTACTATAAGAAATTGGCTCATGCACTTGTGGAGGCTGAGAAGTCCCACAGTCTGCTTTCAGTAAGCTGGAGACTCAGGAAACCCAGTGGCACATATTCGGTCTGAATCCAGAGGCCTGAGAACCAGGAGAGCCAATTATGTGAATTCTAGCTTAAATCCAAAGGCCTCAGAACTGGAGGGCCAAAAGTGAAAGTCCTAATCTTAGGACAGGAGAAGACTGATTATCCAGCTGAAACATTTAGGCAGAGAGAGAGAATTCTCCCTTCTTCACCCTTTCTGTTTTATTCAGGCCCTTAATGAATGGGATGGCCCACCCACACTGGGGAGGACCATCTGCTTCACTGGGTTAAACCTCTTCTGGAAACAACCTCACTGACACACCCAGAAATAATGATTAAACAGGTATTTGGGGATCCGTTAGCTCAGACAAGTCAACACATAAAAACAACCATCACACACTCTCCAACAAAATTTCAATTGTTCTCTACTCTTTCCATTATGTTTGCCTAACGAAACATATTCAACAATAAACACTCACTCCAGAAGACATCTGCATCACCAGTAACTTCATAAACTCTTTCACTTTTACTCTACATTGTGTTGATTATTTATTCTGATACATTATCGGTGAATTAGTAACCATTTATTTTAAATCTGTTCTCATATTTATGCAGTCACATTATTTAAAAAAATCCCAATTCCACTTTTGATCATTGCAGTTAAGCAGGTCTAACTACTATGCATATTTAATATAATTTTAGGTAGTAGTACAGTATTTGTGTAATATTTTGAATTATAATGTAAATTTCATAGGTGTTGTTTTAGTTAAATTTTATAATTACCATTGCACAAGGTAGCATCTTAATGAATAACAGAAATGAAGTGTATAAAAAATAACATTTACATGACAGACAAAAGGCTTGAGACTGTTATAGTAAAAGTTTAATTAAACATAAAACATGAGTAAAACATGAGTAGGGCAGTTCCTTCTATACTGGGAATGTAACAGAGTAAGCCAGTTAGGTTCCTTATCTCAAGAGAATTGTATCCTAATATGGGGAGAAAAATAGTGAGTTTAAAATAGCAACAAAAACAATAACACTCTAAAATAAATGTTCCCAACCTCTATATTAGTACATCATGACTTGTCCTGCTGTTACACTTGGTTGAAAGTGAAGTTGAACCTTCCATATAAACCCTCCTAAATATTTGCAAGTGGGACTCAGAGAATTCTTGTAGTTACAATAGGCCTCTTCTATGCAGAGAGAAGCAAATATGAGAGACTATTTAATCTAAGAGAAACACAAAGAGCAGTTACCTCTGAAATCTACTGTATTTCCTGCCATTGGCTATTCATTTCTGTTAGCATACTCTAATGGGACAGTAAAAGAAAAATACCTTTACTTAGGCTAGAAAGAGAGAGATTCTATCCTATGCAACTTAACGATCCCTAACTAAGAAGCGAATATCCCACCAGAGATACCCATAACATTAAAATTTCATAATTTGCATTTGTCATTAGAAAAATAATATAAAACTTGTATGGCAATAAATAATCCATTATTTTCATGTTCAAATAATGCTCTAATCTATGGAAATATCATATGCTACAGGCTGGACATTTGCATTCTTCTAAAATTCATCTGTTGAAGCATAATTAAACCAAAATATAATTGTGTTTTTGAGAGGTGATTATGTTGTGAGGGTGGAACCCCCAAGAATGAAATTAGTATGAATGAGAACCCAGAAAACTCTCTTGCCCATTCCCACCATGTGAGGTTAAAGTGAAAAGATGGTCACCTATGAACCAGGAAGTGTGCTGTCACCAGACACCAAATCTATGGGTGCCTTGATCTAGGATTTCCTGGTCTCCAGAACTGTGACAAATAAATTTCTGTTATTTGTAAGCCACCAGTCTATGGTAATTTTCTATAGGAGCCTGAACAATTTATGACATCATAATTTCTGTAATCCTATATTGTTGGTTATCTTCTTTTATAAAATAATTACAGAATTTCTGCTTCCTGCTCTGCTAAAGATGAAGAAAGTAACCTTTTAGGTAGTAGTACAGTATTTGTGTAACATTTTGAATTATAATGTAAATTTCATATGTTATTTTAGTTAAATTTCATAATTACCATTGCACAAGGTAGCATCTTAATGAATAACAGAAATGAAGTGTGTAAAGTAGTAATGTCATTACTACTTCGGCAACAGGAAAGATGGATAATTTATAAAAGTAAAATTTATTTTTGTTTTTGTTTTAAACCCATTAGAAATTTGAGAACAAAAATAAATTAAAACAAATTACAATATAGAAAATGACAAGCCCTCTTGGGAGAAAAGAGACTTACAGTGGTTTTTATTTCTGATAGAGAAGCAAGAGGATGAGAAAGCAACTATTGGTAGAGGTAAAAGGAGAGTGGCTAAATTTTTAACAAATTTTTGGCCATGACTTGACTGGTAAAATACTTTAGAAAACTGAGTAGTCCCAATCACAAAGAGATTCTGCACCTACCCACTAGCTTTCTCATAGGTCATCACTGAATGTTCACATGATGGATTTGGAACAGGGAGTAAAAGATGGGAGAGATGACCCCCAAAGGTACATCATTAAAGGTCAGTTGATAGAACAAAGTCAGATGATAGAACAGAACTGAGAAATAGGCAGCAGCTGCCATTACCCATTAAGAGAAGGACTGGGGTCCTGAGATCAGCCCTCCATAACTGCTCTTTACCTTCACTGTACACACTGCAAAAGTCTTGCAAGACTGTCTGCAAAAAGAGCAAGATAAGAAATAGCTCCTATGGGACAGAAAGCGAGGGACAAGACTGGAGAACAAAGAGAAATCCCCAGCAAATTGAAACACCAAGCAAAAAACCTGGAAAGGGAGGACATATATAAATCAAGAATGACATCATAAGTAGTTTGGAAATTGGTGGCTGCAGTGTCAATCACAAAGTTGCTTAGTCTTTCTGGTGTTCTAATACCAAGACAATGGAAGGTCTTGATTGCATATTCAAATCTTTAAAGTCAATGATAAACTGAATATAACCAAAGGAACATCAAAACCAGCTAAGCTACAGGTTAGAATGAATTGATGGCTAGCAGCTTACAGATGAAAGAGTATGCCCTTTTCAGGACAAAAATTAATTTACTTGCACTATTCTTCTACATACAACATTAAGCATGCAATCAAAATAAAGAGATATATGAAGCAAGAAAATGTTACCCATCATGAACAACAAAATCTGTCAATAAAAACAGACCTAGTAATGGTCCAGGTATTGCTTCCTCAAGATTAATTTCAGAATTATCTTGTGAATTCCCCTTGAAATATCTCTTTGGCCTTTTAATTTGAATTTTGATGAAAATAAGTATTCAGCTATATCTGGGGAAAATATTAAAAATAAGAAATCTTCTTTTTCACTAGGATTTTGCCACACTGTCTGATACCGTGTGACATGGTTTGGCTGTGTCCCCACCTAAATCTCATCTTGAAATCCTATGTATTGTGAGAGGGACCCAGTGGGAAGTGATTGAATCATGAGGGGGTGTCTTTCCTGCACTATTCTCGTGTTAGTGATTGAGTCTTATGAGATCTGATGGTTTTAAAAATGGTAGTTCCTCTGTACAAGCTCTTTTTACCTGCCACCATCCATGTAAGATGTGACTTGCTCCTCCTTGCCTTCTGCCATGATTGTGAGGCTTCCCCAGCCATATGGAACTGTGAGTCCAATTAAACGTCTTTCTTTTGTAAATTGCCCAGTCTCAGGTATGTCTTTATCAGCAGTGTGAAAACGGACTAACACACGGTGGAATACTAACAAAGCTAGCAGCATGAAACTTATGGTTCTTGCAGTAGTATGAGAAATATGTAAATATTTTATTCAACAGAAGTACTATTATATGATAATGCTGCCCAAATGTTTACATTTTAATACTTACTAACAAGAAGAAAAATACATTTTTATGTGATATTCTTAAGATTTTTAATATCTTTATTTCTTTTTTATGAAGTTGGACAATATACTAACTCTATCTTGACAAAAGGCCATGTGGTAGTTTATTGAATTATGTTGTTTACATGCAGTTTTTACCTCAGGCAATCCACTATTCCATCCCTTTTCTTTACATAGGGCTGACATAGCCTTTATATATGTGCTCACATATAACTCGTGTAGTATTTCTCCATTGGGCAAAGAATAATGTTTCCTGTTGCTCAACCAGTTGGTGAAATTGTCTGAACTTCATAAGAAGGCAAAGTCTAATCACTTTATTAACTTTAAATAATTCAATGAGTAAAACTGTTAATTTTTTCCATATTGTTCTTTAAATTTACACTATGCCTATTAGCTGAATTTTTCCTTATTTTTTACTAATTAGAGTCCCTCACAATATTGTTATTTCCCTCACTATTATTTTTTGCCTCATGGGATTAAATGAATTAGTACATTTTCAACACTCAATTATCTTTATTGTGCAAAAATATTGTGTAGCTAATGAAAACATTTAACTAGCTTTGTTACATAATCAAATCATTATGTTCTGAATTACATTTTTCAGTGCATTTTGCATAATAAGGGTTAGAATCAACTAGGGAACACACCTTCCAATGCCATTTTAGAAAATGTTTGATTATGCATTGTGCTAAAATATTTTACTCCAACCCAATAGGCCAGTTTCCAGATTCATTTAACCTTAGCATCTACAAAAAGGCTTCCTGAAGCCATGCCGTTGAATATCAAAAGCAGGGTCATTCTTGCTTTGTGCATGTGAATGCTTCTTGACAAGGAAAAGAGATTGAGACGGACTTCTGTTTCATAATTTCCACTGAAGTGCTTTCAGATGTTAAGAATTATGTCTCCACAACTTTGATTTGAACTAATGACCTTAGTGTTGATGTTTCTATAACCCAATTAATTACTGATTCCTGATTTCTTGAGTTTTAATCTGCTCTTTAAATATTCAGTATAATAGCTCCAGGTAGTAAAATTAAAAGTGTTGCTTACTGATTTCAAAGAGAATGCCTTACTCTGGAGATTGCTTCCTGTTGCAGGATTTGTAACCAATCAATCCAAAATAAAAGCTTTCCATGGAGATGATTAAAGAGTTTGAATTGCTTGTTGAGCTAAGCAACTTACATTAGAATTTAGTTTTAGACACTGAAGAGTTATACTATTCACTTTCTACTCAGAATAAAACCCAAAGTACCTACAATGCCTCTTTCTCTTACTATGCCCTTCAGACCCAGTATGACCTTGGACCTTATATCCTTGATTTAATTTCCTATTACATACCCAGTCACTCTGTCTCAGTCACATTCAACACCTCACTGCTCTTGGAACAAAGGAGAACTTTTCCCATTCACAGCCTTTGCACAAGCTGTTCTCTTTCTCTAAAATGTCCTTCCTCTAGAAATCCTCATTCTCAGTCCTTTCCTTCAAGCTTCTGCTCCACTGTCACATACATAAAATAACATATTGAAAACTGGCAATGATCCTCAAACACTTATCAGCATTCACTATGTCCTTTTTTGCTACATTTTGCTTCGTAAACATAATTATATTTTATCATGCCATATATTAACATTCATTTTGTATTGTCTTTCTCTTACTAAAATGAAGCTCCATGAAAGGGAGTATGAGAGAGGGAAGGGTTTTTTTTCTATAAGCAGTTATTCTCAGTAAACAAAAGAATATGTTCACATATAATAAGAATTAATTATTAATTAAGCAAATTAATGAAGAATTCCTAATAGTCTAAATGAAGTACCCAAAGGTTTCCTAACTTTCTTTTTCCTTCTTTCTCTCCTTAAGCCTTTTATCTCCAGATGGAGGGTCACAGGACTGATAGAAGTACAAAATAGAATCAATTAAAGTTTTGCTCATAAATATTTCTGTTGCTTTTCACTCTAAACTTTGAGATTAGGAAATGGAAGACACGTATTAGACAGGTCTTGATTATGTCACTTTTCTGCACAAACTTTTCTCTCAGCTTTTCTAAAGCACAACACCTTAAGATGAATAAGGTCATCCTTTTGTCTGGATTTAACAGGAATTTTTGAAAAACTTCTAGCACATAATCATATTATTCTATAATCATTTATTTATTCTGATATTAATTATTATTTTAGTAAATTATTGAGGAAGGGATTCATACTTAACCTATCTCTATTATGTCTATATATTCTAGCCAAAAAAAATATTGAATACTGAGCATGTCTCTCAATTCCATTGGTCTTAATGCCACATGCAAACTGCCCAGACAATTCATTAAATAGAGAAACTCTTGGAAAATTGATGAAGATACATGAGGCACTGTGCAGAGGAAGCAAATATGAGAGACTGTTTAGTCTAAGAGATACAAAGAGCAGTTACCTGTTAAGTCTACTGTATTCCTTACCACTGGCTTTTAGTTCCTATGGGAATATCCTAATTTGACATTAGAAGAAAAATACCTTTACTTAAGCTAGAAAGAGATGGATTCTATCCCATACAACTTAATGATCCCTACCTAAGAAGTGTATAGAATCACCAGTGATAACTGTAATTTAAAAATTCGTTAACCAAAATTTCATAATCTGCATTTTTTATTAAAAACATAATAAAAACTTTGACAATAAAGAATTTTCTATGTTATTTTCATGTTTTGATAATGTCTCAATCTATAGAATTGAATTGGAGCCTTAATGCTCCAATCTGTAGAAATATCATAGGCTAACACTAAATGTTTATGTTCTTCCAGAATTCATTTGTTGAAGCTTAACACTGATTTCTTATTAGACCCTAATAAGAGTGTCTACTGAGTTTTCCAAAAGTAATTCTCTCCCTTTGGTTAGTCTCTATGCTGGGAATTACACTAAGTTTGAAACTTATGAATGACCTAGTCCTGAAAATCTCTCCATACCCATATTTTGTTGTTTGTTTGCTTGCTTGTTTCTTAATCGTTTCTCCCAGGGATATACTTGGCGAGGAAAGTAAAGATAGAATTCACGAAGGTGATATTCTGAATCTTTATTCAAGAGAAAGAAGTGCATTATTTCATTTCACCCTTTCAATTCCAAATAGCACTCAGGACAAAGCAGAAATGACAACCCTGGGCTGGATGCACCGAGCACCTGTAGCCTCGAGTTGCTTTGTTTTTGTGGAGCTTATTCTTCTAATCAGGAGCTGATTCTGCTTTTACTATCTCATACTGAAAACTAAAATATTAATTCCTCTCATAAAAGAAATTATAAAAAAGCGTTCCCTTCACCACTGAAGTCTACCATAGCTCCACATTATCTCCAGTCTCTTCATTCACCATCACCAGCCTCCACCCAGATATACATGCTCTCTCACTGATACATTTGTGAAGTCCAACTAGTGATTTATTTTCTCTTTTTCCATCAAGGAGACAGAGAACAGTTTTTTGTAGTGTGTTTCTTTTTTCTATTGATTTCTTGAGTCACACACTCAGGATTGCCCAATAGTTTTCTTAGTTTTTGATTTTCCATGTGGTACCTATTGAGTCACACATTCAGGATTGCCCAATAATTTTCTTAGTTTTTGATTTTCCATGTGGTACCTAAGAGTTAGCAGCTTTTACCACTTTGTGTTAGGAAGCACCTGTTGTGCCATTCATAGAGCAGAGTGGAAAAGACCATTTTTGTCCTGTTCTGACTAGTTGTTTCATTTTTCTTGATGTCTTGAATTCCTCAGTTTGATGATTGGGAAACTCATCAGTAAACCATCTTAATCTCAACTATCTAATATTTTAATCTCTCCTGTTAATTGGGAGGTAAGGGGCACCACTGCCTTTCAAAATCTTTTGCCCCTTCTCAGTATGTTTGGGGTGCTAAACAGAATATCACAGACTGAGTGACTTAACATAAACGACAGTTCATTTATCGCAGTTCCAGAGGCAGGGAGCTTTAAGATCAAGGTACTTGGACAATTGAATGTCTGATGAGGGCTTGCTTTCTGGCTCATAGTTGGCCATCTTTTTGCTGCGTCCTCATATGGCAGAAGAGGCAAGGGAATTCTTTGAGGTCTCTTTTTTTAGAACAATAATCCCACTCATGAGGGCTCCTCTCTCATGACATGATCACCTTCTAATGGCCTCATCTCCTAATATCATCACTTTGAGGGTTAAGATTTCAACATACAAATTTTGGGAGGACACAAACATTCAGTCTATAGCATCTCCTAAGAGTGGATCTTGGTGCTTCAGTCTAAAAAACATCCTGAGTCACCTTCAAGGTCAAGTGGATAGGCAACAGAACATTTTGTCTAAGGGTGCACCCAAGCTCTAAATCAGGCAGACTGAGTCCAAATTATAGTTCTGTCACTCATAAACTGTATGGCTGCAGAGTAGTTACTTAATCTTTCTAATCCTCACATTTTCCCTTTGAAAACTGGGGAAAATAATACACCTATTTCAAAGAGTATTTCTACTACAAAATGTGATCTCAATGTTTAGGTATTATGATTTCTAATATTTCTATTATATGAATATGCCCAGATTAATCAAGATTCCCTTCAATCATTTATTCATTGGTGTGGTGGTAAATGGGAAGAAAATCAATCAGATCTCATGGCAGAAATGTGTTTTATTTAAATATTAACCTTTTGAACTCATGAACACTTTGGTAATCTGATGAGTTGCCAATGCTCCTCATAAGCTTACACCATAAAATTGAATATAAATTTAATATGATCATGTATCTCTTGAAGCTCATCCATTGACTGTTTACTCGAAATAACTCTTAATTTATATCTATAAGAAACAGGAACCACCAAACTAAGGCAGATCATTAGGCTTTATATTTTCGATTTATTTTAAAGGTCTCAACAAATTGTTATTACAAAATGGGATTTAACTCTGAAAGTAGTTAAGTAATTTGTGTTACATTTGATGGATTTTGCTGGATGCTCTAGTTAAAATGGTTAGTTCAGAATCTTCCTATGGAATTGAAATGACTTTTAGAAAAAGCAATAAGCACTCAGTGGTCATAGTTGGCCATCTTTTCATGACAATATTAGGAGGTGGGGCCATTAGGACGTGATCAAGTCATGACAGAGGAGCCCTCATGAATGGGATTAGTGTTCTAAAAAAGAGACCTCAAAGAACTCCCTTGAATCTTCTGCCATGTGAGGATGCAGGGAAAAGATGGACAACTATGAGCCAAAAAATATATGTTGAATGGGAGGAAAAAAAAGCCTGAAGAATAACTAAGAGCAAAAATTAATATAAACTTTGGCAATGGTCTGAATAGGTACTGTTTAAGATGACAAATAGTAGATTATATTTTTTAATAGTTACTTCTATTCACATGCAGTTTACTCTAAGCTTCCCATTAGCCTCACTTTATATGCCATATAATCAGGTCACAGCCCCAAGTGCAAGAAACTCTTATCTAATTTATAACTGTGTGATAAGTGGAAAAATTATGATGTAGAGGCATTCAGAATTTACTGTAATTATCAATTTATTGCCAGAACCATTTCCATTAGTTATATAATCACCATTCAACTAGACTTTAATGCTTGATAGTTCATAAAAGAAAAATCCAAAGATACTTGATCAGGAGGTTAAAATGGGTGTATTTTACGGTATTTGGCTTTGGTCTTGGGATACGACTCCAGGAATGGAACTTATTAATTGTTTATAGCCATGAGTCAGTTAGAAACATAAGATAACAAGGCCTATATACAGACTTCTTCTCCCCATTCCCGTGAGTATATGTAACCACCTAACTCTGAAACAGGGCCTTTCCCCATGAGTATATGTAACTATCTAACCTTGAAATTGCTGCTGTATGGTGAGGAAGAAGGATATGGTATCCATGTTCTCCATGCAAGGGTCATTACTTTCCTATAAAATATGAAGTGTTTTTCTGCTTTGAACATTCCCATCTTTTCTTTTAACAATTTTCTTGGTAGAGTATTCTATTACACAGGGTTCTCTAGAGAAACAGAACCAAGAAGATGTTTGTATATATGTATTGGTCAGGGTTCTTCAGAGAGACAGAACCAATAGGATATATATGTATACAAATATGTATGTATGTACATATACACACACAACATGTATACACACACACAAACACACATATATATATATATAAATTTGTTATAAGGAATAAGAGAATGGCATGTCCCAGATTCTGGAGGGTGAGTCGGCAAGCTAGAGACTGAGACTAACTCATGGTATAGTTCCAGTCTGATTGTGAAGGGCTGCGAATCAGAGAGTTGATGGTGTAGTTCTAGTCTGATTTGGAAGAGCTGAGAATCAGGAGAGCGGGTGGTGTAGTTCCAGTCCAGAAGCCAACAGGATTGAGACCCAGCAAGAGCTAATGTTTCAGTTTTGAGTCCAAAAGCAGGAAAAAGCCAGTGTTCCAGTTTGAAGGCTGTCAGGCAGTAAGAATTCTCTCTTACTCAGGGAAGGGTCAGCCTTTTTGTTCTATGCAGGCCTTCAACTGACTGGATGATGCCCACCCACATTATGGAAGGCAATATGATTTATTCAAAGTCCACTGATTTAAATATTAATCTAATCAAAACCCAACTTCACAGAAACATCCAGAATAGTGTGTGACCAAGTATCTGGGCACCATGGCCCAGCCAAGATGACACAGAAAATTAACCAGTGCTAATATCTTCATTACTTGGGACATTCCTGTCTGCAAGAGACAGATATACAATCCAAATTAATGTAAGAAGTGTGTGTGTGTGTGTGTGTGTGTGTGTGTGTGTGTGTGTGTGTAATCCATGAATAGTGTCGCCTAAGAACTCCAGGAACTTAAATGATGGCATTAGCTCTCTTTCGGGTTCTTTGTTTCTGTGTATTGACCCAGTATCTCCCACTGTATATTGGCTTCCTCTGAGTGTTAGAAAAGGAGAGCAGGACTGAAGATACATACACATTTCTATAACCCTGAAGTTAAGTGATCCTGTATGAGAAAGAGTTTAGTGGTTTTCATGCTTAGTTGTCCTATAGCATCATTCAGTTTGCTTTTTTGTTGGGAATTTCCCATGGTATTAGTCCTACCTCCCTTAGATAAAAGTCGAAGACTCACTTTCCCACCTTTTCTTAAAGCTTATCTATCAAACACATATACCCCTATAAAAATCCTGCTTCAGGAGAAAGTGATTTGAAGGAAGAGGCCCTAGACAGAATCAATTTCCAGTAATATTGGGAGTCATCCATTCTGGCTTTCTGTGGCAGATTCTGATATTTATTATACAGTGTCATGGGCACTCAGTGATTACCTGCTTAATGCCAACTATTTTCCAGGCTTTTACTAGGAAACTGAAAAGGGGGCTGCAGTGAGGTCTCTGCTAGAGTAATGCTATAGCATGGTTTAAACACTGTTCTTGGCTCTGTATCTTCCAAGTCTGACTCTCTGTCCCTAGGCGAGATACTTTAAAATATTTATTTTCTCCTTAAGAAAGTTACAGTGTTTCTATTAGAGCTCTGAATGATGCAGACAGCTTTTCTATTTCATTATCTAGCTATTAAATTTGTATTAGACTGGAATAGGTTATATGCATACCTAGTGCCAAAATAGGTAGTCAGGATAATGAATACAATGATTGGCTAGATTTTGGTCACACTCACTTGTGCCTGTGGTCAGAGAGGTTTAGTATTTTGATGGGCAGCTACAGAAGAATCACATGTAGTGAAGGAGAGGCCATTCCACAGACGAGGAAGGATGCTGTTTTTAGTAGAATAGAGAGAAAAAAAATTCTTGACAAGATCGAATACCCAACATAGTGCTCTGTAACAAAAGTGACTAATTATCTATTTAAAATGTGCCCTTACCTTAAAAAATCAAGTGGAGAACTTTTGCAGAAAACATGCAGGGCTACCTGCAGGAATTGGTGCTATTCTGGATATCTCAGAACTTGGGTATGAATTAACTGTGCTTTTCCAAGACTGTTTTATGCAAGTACAATCGTAGATAAATTAGACAATACAGATTTTGAAGCATCATATAAGGATATAAATAATTTAATAGGTAACTACAGTGTGGAGTGATTAGTGCTAATTTAATGAAAGTATTGGCTGCTCTGGAAAAATATAGATAAAGCACACGATAGTGATTTTAAAGTCAAATAGAAGTTTTTAAAGAGGTGACATTGTTCTAATTTTGGAGTCAGGCAAGAACTGTGTTCAGATTCTTGTTCAAAACCAGCCAGGTACTTTTAGGAGAGTTATTTATTCACTTTAAGCCTTAGTTTTATTGTTGGTAAGATGGATAAAATAGTAACTTCTTTCATAGATATCATGATTAAATGCGATAACACATGTGGAGTCCATAGCCTGGTACATGAGGGGCATTCTGTACATGTTTGCATTTGAAAAAATTATCTTTCTTTAATTTTTCTAGGTGAATTTTACCAGGTGACCTGTGAAAAGGATGTCCATAGGCTCAGAGGTAAAATTTCATCTTCCAGACACTAAATGAGTGATCTAGAGAGAAGGCTGAAGTGAGTAAAGCTAAGCTAAAGATCTGAAAGTTAGCCCAAAAGCCACGTGAAATTATGGAATAACTTTAAGGAGGTAAGTGATACGATCAGTTTTGTGTTTAGCTAGATCACTTTGCTTCCATGTAGTCACTGACCAGAGAGAGACATAGTTATCAGGCTGATCCACAGGCCTGGCTAAGATACAATTTAATAATCAGCTGAATTAAGCTAGTGGAATGGGACAAGAGAGCTAACAAATATGAGAAGTATCTGTGAAGTTAAATTGGAAGAATTTAGTAATTGTATTAGACGTAATGTGAGAGAGTATTGAGGCGAGGGAATGGTCAATATCTTCTGGACTATATTCGTCCATTCTCATGCTGCTATGAAGAAATACCCAAGACCGGGTGATTTATAAAAGAAAGAGGTTTAATTGACTCATAGTTCCATGTTGCTGGGGAGACCTCAGGATACTTACAATCATCACAGAAGCAAAGGAAAAGCAGGCATCTTCTTCAGAAGGTGGCAGGACAGTGAGTGAGTGCAAGCAGGGGAAATGCTGGATGTTTATAAAACCATCAGATCTCCTGAGACTCACTCATTACCATGAGAATAGCATGGGGAAAACCACTGCCATGATCTGGTTACCTCCACCAGGTCCTGACCTTGACACCTGGGGATTATTACAATTCAAGGTGAGCTTTGGGTGGGGACAGAGAGCCAAACCCTATCAGTCATGCATTCATGTAGAAAAATCTAGAAGACACTGCAGGTGGAAAAGGATGCTTATATACAAAGTAGAGTTGAATACATTCAGTATGGAGGTACATATATGCCCAATGGGCTTTTGATGATTCTGATACATTAGAGACACATATGATCTGGGCAAAAAGATAGGGACCCATCAGTATCTAAATGGTAATTGCTGGAAATTCATGAGGTCATTCTGGGAAGAATATGAAGAATGAAAAGAAAACAGTGTCCAGGACAGAATCGTATGAAGCAACAACATTTAGGTGATAGAACAATAAGGACTCTGAAAATATGGCTGAAGAAGATAAAAAATTGAAGAAGACAGATAATTAGGAGAGTATGCTAATAGGGAAGCCAAGTCAGAAAGTGAGCAACAGTGTCAAATATTGCTGAGGCATTCCAATAGGTGTATATTCAAAATGAATTGAGACATACGTAGGGTGAACAAGTCTAGAGATCTAATGCACAGCATAAGGACTGTAGGTAATAAAATCGTATTGCATTTCGAATTCATGCCAAATGAGTAGATTTTAGCTACTCTTGTCACAAAACAACAACCAAAAAAACTGGGTAACAATGTGAGATGATGGATATGTTAATTTGCCCACCATAATAACCTTTTTTACTATCTACATATATTCCATTATGCTAGATATACCTTAAGTAGAAACAATAAAATTTATTTCAAAAAAATGAACTGAGAGGTTGATTTCTTAGAGAATGGATTCCTTAGAAAAGGAATTATAGCATATCAAGGAGCAGACTGAAACGTCAATGGGAGGTACAAAGGTGGAAACAGGAATTATAGAAATTTTATTTTCAAATGGTTCATCTGTGATTTGGAAGGATAGAGTAGGAGTTAAAGAGGTGAAATTGAGAGACTTTTTGTTTGTTTTTCCTTGCTTTTAACATGTGTGTTATATAGGTATAGTTAAAGCTGATTCGAGAGCTAGAAGATATGGCCATGGTGAAAATATAGGAGGAGATAGAGGGGGTAAAATGTACAGAAGGAATCCAGACAAAAGTTGAGTTGTTGAGAATTGGAGAACTGAAGGGATTAACCTCAAGAATAACGTAGTTCTTCCTCTTGTAATGGGAGAGAAAAGGAAAAGATGGATTGGATGCAGAAAATCACTATCCCTCTATAAGGAATGCTAGGGCATTTTAAAAGCTATAAAAATTATTGCTTTCAGAACTGTATGCATTTTGTGCATATAGACTCCTATGATTAAAATGTGAGTCAAGGGTAAAATTACTTTTTTAAAAAAGAAATTGCATTTTATTGACAACGTTTGATAGTACCTGTTTTTATTATGTGAAATATTGTATTTTCTATATTTCCAAAATGAATTATATTTTTGCTGCCACTGCTACTTTCAAATGATTTTAACTTGAGCCTTGAGGCATTCTAAGATAATGCAAACCACCCATCAGTTTTCAAAGATAGTACTATATTACTTAGCAAAGTTGGCTTTTTTATGTGTATGTTGAGGAGTTGTGGAGTGAGCAAAGGGGATGGCTATTCACATATCAGTATATCCATTTCCAATAATGGACTCTGAGTATTAGCTGAACACAACAATGAGAAAGAACAATAGTTTTCTGTTAAACTTGGAAACGATATCTGAAAAGCTTATCATTGTTTAAACTTAATTGTCTTAAGTTTACTATGATAATATTGGCACCAATGTTCTGTTAATATTACATGAATTTAGCCAGAGGCTATTTGGGGAGAAAAGGATTTGATTTTCACATTGGAGTGTACCTTACTTTAAATGAGAACAGAAACTCAGATTTGAATTGAAATGACATTGACATGAATATACCCCTATCAACTTGGGGGTTATATCTGTACTCCCATACTCTTTTACAATTTGCAAAGGGGCTGTTATTGCAAATGTTATTTTTTCCAATAAAGAGACAGCTCATTAGATCTCATTACTAGTCAGCAGCTGTCGCAGAATATAGATTCCCAACTTGGAGCAATACATCTTTTCACAAATGCTTTCACTGAAAATGTGGAAAAGATCTATTCCATCGTTAACCTACAGTGACATTATACATGGCTGCACTTATACCTTTGGCTTTTCTATGAGCATTTCATAGTTTAGTAACTTTAAGTTGAATAATTCAAGTTTCATCTAAATGTAATGCCTGCTCCTTATAAATTCTAAAGGGATATTGAAAGTTTTTTTTTTCTCAATTCCAACTGGTAATATGTTATTTTGAGATCTGGATAAAGTAAATAAATCAACAAATATGTTTTCAGTACTACATTATTTGTGCAAAAGGTGGAGGATAGAAAAAAAAATAAAGTAAAATCTAATTTATCCTGCGCTCAAAGAGCTTACACTCTACTTGGGGAAGTAAAATATAGACAGTAAAAATCTGCATGCATAGAGAATAATGTTTGAAAGCAAATGTTCAAAAAGATCATAAAATAATGCATACTTCTTTGTTACATGCCTTGCACAGGAATAAATTCTCAGAAAAGAAATAAATCATTGTGGACATAACATGTCTTGTAAGACTTCCCAGGGGTGAAAAAATGCTTCATTTTTGCATATTTTGAGAGGTAAAGAAGTATATGCATATGTGGTACGGTGTGCCATGTGTGTTTGTGTGTGTGTTGTGGGTGACAATGGTGGGGGGCACACTTGTGCAGAAGCAGGCTGCCCCATATACTTTCCATATATAAAATGGGAAGGATATTCAGGTCAGAGGATTGACATAAATAACAAGATATAAGAAGACATATACAAAGTTGTGGTGATGATAGTCCATAATTGGACTGCAGAAAAGGATTCTCTTAGTGTCAGAATTAGGTATTGCTGTTGGATAGGATACGTGAGGTTACACATTACTTTAAATACCAGGCCTGACTGTGGGACTTTTACCTGTGAAGAATAGAGATTCTTGCTTACTCAAAGAAAGCACTGATTTCAGAGAAGAGTAGCTTGGAAGACACAAATTTCAGCAATGGGTGAGGGAACAGAAAAAATACCAGTTTTGAAAATAGAAGACAATGGGTAGAGGAAAATCATGATATATTTCAATGGCTAAGGGATAAGACATTTTACATAACTCCATAAAGCAAAAATATGATACAAATTTCAGATAGATAATTCCAAAGATACTTTCTAACACTCATAGGCATTTTACGTCTATAAAATATTAAGTTTGTAGTCAACACTCTTCATCAAACACTCTTCTCTTAGCTTCAAGCCATTATATGTATTACAATATTTTGTATATACAAATATAGTATTTTCTACATTTTATTCTTTTGTTACTAACACTTTAAAATCATATCCAATTGTAGATTACTTACATAATGACCTATGTTTTTTACTCATTCAAAAATATCTATTTAATATCATTTGCAGCTGACCAATATTTAGTATTTTTATTCATTATATTTTAAGCTCTGGAATGAAAATCTATGTTTTTCCCCAAAGAATGAAGCAGTTACCTTGGTAGCTTTTTTTTTTTTTTAAAAAAAGAGAAAGATATGCACAACCAAGATTAGAACTTATTCTGCAAAAGCTGGGTTTGGTAGACTATTTTATCACATTTCAGCAGCAAAAAGCATTGTAAATTAGATAGGGTTAGCTTGGGAAGAATCCATCCAGACTGCTTCATTTACTCACAGAGGTGCTCTCCTCTTGAAATACAGACTTTCAAAAGAAGAAAGGAAAGGGAAGGAAAGAAGGAAGGAAGGAAGGAAGGAGAAAGGCAAGGCAAGACAAGAAAAGGAAAGGAAAGGAAGAGGGAAGGAGAGAGGGAGGGAGAGAGGGAAAGGAGGGATGGAGTGGAGGGGAGGGGAGGAGAGTGAAGGGGAGGGGACTGGAGAGGAGTGGAGAGGGCTGGAGGGGAGGGGAGAGGACTGGAGGGGAGGGAAAAGCAGAAAAGTAGAGAAAAGCAGAAGGACAAAAAAGAATAGCATTTCTGGCTTCACCCACTACACATATCTTTAGAGTTCCATAAAAATCAGCCACCAATAGGATATACGCTGCTTTTTCAGGTGTTGATAGACATAATTTTTTACATGTTTTGTGTGTGTGTGTTGGGGGAGGGTGGGGGTAGGGGTTCGGAGCAAAGGCACACAGTGTAGAGAACAGAGAAGAATTTGGTGTGTTTAAATACATTTACCTAGATGATGACTATTGATGTTTTCTTTATCATTACAATAGATTACAACTCCTAGTATGTGTTTTCTTTTCACATTTTCTTTTCTATTTCCATCACTTTTTCTTTCCTTGTATGTACTGTTTTATTCTTTTGTCCTCTGGCAATTGAAAGAAATGTATAATTCTACTAATTGTTGCTTTTGATGTAAACTTTTCAAAATTTTTTCTTAATTATCTTGCCAAGAATAAAGCAATTTCTATTGACTCCCCATATGAAATCTATGAAACTCAGTAAAATCTAGTTTTTAATAACTTCCTATATTCTACAGATATGGTATCTTTTAAACTCTGAATAATATAATTACATTAAATTTGTTATTTTATTTCCTCTTTAACATTTATTAACATATCCATTAGATGATATAGCCATATTATAATAACAAAAATAAATTTTAAACCTGGTTAAAAATATTTTCAATATTAGCCCTTTTATACCCCCTTTTTTAAAGTTTAATTTTGATTTATTTCTCAGTATACAATAGTATACTTTCAAATGTGGAGTGGACTGAAGATTTTAAAGTTCCAGATCTAGTTTATTCATGTAGGTTCATATTCATTATAATAAACTGCTTTTTAAGATTTGCTGGGCCATTCCTTCATTAAAGCAGACAAGAAAAATATCTTTGTAGGGTAAACAATTATCTATCAAAGGGTTTCAGCATTATTTATTTTATAAATCTTAGGGAATCACTAGTACTTAATTCTACTCAGTGGAGGTGAGGATCCTAAAAGTATTTCAGCCTATCTTTTGTTTTGGCTGGTTTCAATCATGAGAATTTTAAAAGCAAAACTGTGTTGATTTCATGTTCGTTTAATTTTATAAACTATTGTATATTCCTAGGTATACATTTTGTCTATATGGAAATGTCAATCATTATACAGAAATCATTATAGTCATTGAAATTTAAACTCACCAAGATATGCCTAGGTGTTGACCTCCTTTTATTAATATACATACTTTTTACTTTATGACCTTCTTTATATTTCCTTAGCTCATAATAATGTTTTTCTTTTATGTAGTGATTATATCTTATTTTCCATTGCTTCCATCTTCTCCTTCAAGAGCCATAGAATTTAATCTTGCGATAGCCTTTATCATAGCTCCATTTTCTCTGACTGGTTTACTCATATCATTGATATTCATTCGTATTCTAAAAAGCTATGTTAAGTTTGTCTTCTATATCAACTTATTCTGCAAAAGGTTGATTTGATAGACTATTCATTCTATCACATTTCAGGAGCAAAACGCATTTCACAGTAGATAGGATGAACTTGGGAATAATCCATCTAGACTTTCTTTCAGTTACTCACAGGGCTGCTCTCCTCTTGATATACAGACTTTCCAAAGAAGAAAGAGAAAGAAAAGGAAGGAAGGAATGAGGGAGGGAGGAAGGAAACAAGGAAGGAAGGAAGGAAGGGAGAGTGATGGAGAAAGAAAGAAGGAAAGAAAGAAAGAAAAGAAAGAAAGAAAAAGAAAGAAAAGCAAGAAAGAAAGAAGGAAAGAAAGAAAGAAAGAAGGAAGGAAGGAAAGAATGGGAAAGAAAGAAAAAAGGAAAGAAAGAAAGAGAGAAGAAGGAAGGAAGGAAGGAAAAAAGGAAAGGCAGAGACAGAAAGAGAGGAAGGAATAGATCAATTTTATCTATAATAGAGATTATATTCAATACTGTTTCCATTTGCAATTTATTATCAGTTTTAATATCAGTTTAGCTACAATCTTTTCTCATATTAGTTGATTTTCCTTTCCTTTTATACTTCTGTACTTGAATTCTTTGTTCTCCAACAGTCTATGTTTCCTTGCATTTTGTCGAAAGCACAAAGTAGGTACTCTGATACATATTGTGTTCACTAGTAAAGCGTTTTCAAAACTAAAAACACACCTACCCCTGAAAATGAATTCTGCTTTCTATACAGCAAATATTTCTTTAACAGTTGGCAAGCTTCTTTCTTTTCAGTTAACTATTTTTTTTTTGTTTGTTTGCTTTTTAATGAGTAGAGTTCTCTTTGACCTGGTATTTATCCAAAAAGTGCTAACATTTTTGGATCCTTGCGTCTGGAATATTGTTAAAATTTTACTCATCAATGGTAATCATGAAGACTTGCGACATACTTCACATTTCCTTTTATGTGATTCAGCCAGAGTCTCCTCTACTCAACTTCCACAGTATTTAGCTGCATTCTCAATAAGAGCACTATTTTTCAGTCTTTATTAGTTTTCTTCAATGTGATCACATCTGCTGCATGTCTAGAAGACAGTCCTAAACTTCTTAGCATGTGAATGGCACTCTGTCTCCATTTCTAATGCTGAGGCAAGATCAGACCTTGGGGAAATTAGAAAAAAAATAACTGAAGCTGTCATCTTACCCAGGTATCTTTCCCATTTTGTTTACCCTAGTTTTGTTTCTAAACTTTTCATTCGGTTACTATACTTTTCCAAGGTGACAAATATGTGTGTGTAATATATCACAGAAATCGAATCTGTGAACATTAAGATTTTTCAGTGGATAGTAATGTCTATTATGTTTTCTACCATTGGATCAGTTCTAGAATAAAATAATTCAAAATATAAACTTTAGTCTTATCATTATCATTATAATTTTTTACATTACTTATTAGGTTGGTGCAAAAGTAATTGAAAATTGTTGGATGCAGTTTTAATGGCAAAAACTGCAATTCCTTTTGCTCTAGAATTTAATGAGTTTCCACTAGTCAATTTTTGTTTTTGTTGCAATTGCTTTTGAGGAATTAGTCATAATATTTTTCCCCACAGCTAATATCCAGTGTGGTTTTTCCTAGGTTTATATCTAGGATTCTTACAGTTTGAGGTCTTACACTTAAATCTTTAATCCATCTTGAATTAATTTGTGTATATGGTAATATATAGAAATTAATTAATAAGAAAAACGACAGCAGTAGTTTTTGCACTTTAAAAATGTTGGAAAAAATTTCTCAGAAAATTGAGTGGACTGAAGATTTTAAAGTTCCACATCTAATTTATTCAAGTACATTCATAGTCATTGTAATAAACTGTTTTTTAATATTTGCTAGGCCTTTTCTTCATTAAAGCAGGCAAGAAAAATGTCTTTGTAGGGTAAACAATTATCTATCAAAGGGTTTCAGTATTATATATTTTATAAATCTTAGGGAACCACTAGTACTTAGTTCTACTCAATGGAGATGAGGATCCTAAAACTATTTCAACATATCTTTTGTTTTGGCTGGTTTCAATCCTGAGAATTTCAAAAGCAAAGCTGTGTTGATATCATGTTGGTATAATTTTATAAAATATTGTACATTCCTAGGTATACATTTTTTCTATATGGAAATATCACTCAGTACACAAAAATTCTTATATTCATTGAAATTTAAAATGGAAAATATAATAAAGATGAATATTAAAATACTACTATATTAAATTTTTTTCACAACAGTTGCTTTTATTTATTTTTCCTGATGAGTATTTCATTTCTTTTCATTAATTTATTTTTTTAACTTTTATTTAAGACTCGGAGGTACATATGAGGTTTGTTACCTGGGTACATTTTGTTATGCTGAGGTTTGGTGTACAAATATCCTGTCACCCAGCTACTGAGCATAGTACCAAATAGGTAGTTTTTCAACTCTTGCCCCAACTCTCCCTCTCTAATGATTAGCAACATGGGACATATTTTCATATACTTTTTGGCCACTTGTATGCCTTGAGAAGTGTCTGTTCATGTCTTTTGTCCACTTTTTTTTTTTTTTTTTTTTGAGACGGAGTCTCGCTCTGTCGCCCAGGCTGGAGTGCAGTGGCGATATCTTGGCTCACTGCAAGCTCTGCCTCCCGGGTTCACGCCATTCTCCTGCCTCAGCCTCATGAGTACGTGGGACTACAGGCACCCACCACTTCACACGGCTAATTTTTTGTATTTTTAGTAGAGACCGAGTTTCATCGTGTTAGCCAGGATGGTCTCGATCTCCTGACCTCGTGATCCGCCCACCTCAGCTTCCCAAAGTGCTGGGATTACACGCGTGAGCCACTGTGCCTGGTCCTTTTGCCCACTTTTTAATGGGGTTGTTTTTTGCTTGTTCAATTGTTTAAGTTCCTTATGAACTCCAGATATTAGACCACTGTTGGATGCACAGTTTGCAAATATTTACTCCCATCTGTAAGTTGCCTATTTATTCTCTTTGTAGTTTCTTTTGCTTTGCAGAAGCTCTTTAGTTTAATTGGGTCCCAATTGTCAATTTTTGTTTTTGTTGCAATTGCTTTTGAGGAATTAGTCAAAATTTTTCCCACATCTAATGTCTTCAGTGGTTTTCCCTAGGTTTTCCTCTAGGATTCTTATAGTTTGAGGTCTTACATTTAAATCTTTAATCCATCTTGAGTTAATTTCCATATATGGTAAAAGTTAGGGATCCAGTTTCATTCTTTTACATAGGGCCAGTCAGTTATACCAGCATCATTGATTGACTAGGAATTCCTTTCCCATTGCTTGTTTTTATTGACTTTGTTGAAGATAAGATGACTGTAGGTGTGTGGCTTTATTTCTGTTTATTCTGTTTCATCGGTCTATGTTTCTGTCTTTGTACTAGTACCATGATGTTTTGGTTACTGTAGCTTTATAGTATAGTTTGAAGTCAGGTAATGTAATGCCTCTGGTGGTCTTCTTTGTTTTTTATGATTGTTCAGGCTCTTTTTTGGTTTCATATAAATTTTGGAAGATTTTCTAGTTTTATTAATATTACATTGGTAGTTTGATAGGAATAGAGTTAAATGTGTAGATTGCTTTTGGCAGTATAGTTATTTTAACTATATCGATTCTTCCAAACTATAAGCATAGAATGTTATTTTATTTGCTTGTGTCATCTATGATTTCTTTAAGCAGTGTTTTATAGTTCTTGTAGGTATCTTTTACCTGCATGTTTAGATATATTTTTATAGTTTAGTTTTTTTTGTGGCTATTGTAAATGGGATTGTATTCTTGATTTGACTCTCAGCTTGAATATTATTGGTGAATAAAAATGCTACTGATTTTTGAACATTGATTCTGTATGCTGAAACTTTACTGAAATATTTTTATTAGTTCCAGGGGACTTTTGGCAGTCTTTAGGGCTTACTGAGCATATAATCACATTATCAAAGAAGAGAGATAGTTCGCGTTTTTCTATTCCTATTTAAATTCCATTTTTTCTTTCTCTTACTTGATTCCTCTGGCTAGCACTTCCAGTATTGTGTTGAATAGAAGTGATGAGTGGGAAGTATTTAGAATATCTTCAATTATAGATAATGATTTAGATTATTAGATTCAAGTGTATACAATAATTAAGAAGTAATGATTGAAACTAGCATTTTAAAAGTTGCCATTGGATTAGCAAAGAAAAGAGACTAATATATGTTTGTCCATTGGACTTCTCTCTTAGCTTTGAGAAAGGTTCATTAGCTTAGTAGATGATACTGTTCTTTTCTACTGGTATCATCCATAAAGAAGGAGATCAATTAGATAATAAGTGCTCTGTTGACAGTGTGTTATAATTTTCTTTGAGTTTAAACACATTATTTCTAAAATACTATTCTAGTTTACTATATTATCCATGTTGTTATAATTAGAGCACCCTGAACTTTTTATATCTTTACTTGAAACAAAATTGTTCATTTATTTTCATTTGAAGAACTGTGTTGGGTTTTGGCCAATGAATAATGTATGTTTTATTCCTAAGGCAAAGTTATTCACCTGTTGGAAATCACATAAATGCCAACCACTTCTTTTCACAGCCTGATTGGAAATTATTTAATGACTTTTTAGTAGTGTTTAGCAAAACTGAGAAAATCATATCTAATCTGTTATTCTCTGTTGTTTCTGGGAATTCTGTTTAACAGCAAAACACTACTAATACAATAAACGTCATGCTTAAATATTCCTGATTTCTACTATTTGTCTCATGCCAAGCTATAAAACTAGTTTAAAGGCGATGGCTATGGTTTTTGTCTGATCTAGTCTTGTCCTGCCTTGCCTTGCCCTTTCTTTTCTCAAATAACTGGGCATATTAGCATTCAGTTCATGAACAGTTCTGTTGATGAGAGTTAAGAAGACAATTTATAGAGCCAAATATGTCTTAATATCATCTCTACGTCTACATTCAGAGATAACCTTTAACTGTACTATTTGACCAGAAGTTTCTTTTCAGCTGCTCCATCATTGTGATATTTACTTTAGTGAAGCCATGGATTCTAAAAAGTTGTTCCACGTTGTATTAAGTATACAACTGATCAACTGATAGACGACAAAGCACTACAGCCTTTATATTTGCAATGTAACTACTGCTTTCCCAAACAAATATCTTCAGCTCTCACTTCAAAAATCAGTTTCCTTTCTCCCAAGGCATTTGAAATGTAGGATTGAAAGAAAATTATATAGATCCGTAGCTGAACCATATTTGAGATGTTTTGAACTCTAATTCTTTTCAGCATTTTTTAAATCAGAATGTCTGTCTAGTCCAGTTTTATTCATTATTAAACACATTCCACTGACTGTTAATAACAATCAATTAAGAATCCCTTGGTGTCCTGTGGTCCACTTCCTAATCAAGAGCAGCCAAAATAATGTTGGCCATGAACTCTGCCAAATAGACCATTAGCCACTGATAATTTGTTTCAGTTAAAACCTCTACTTATGATAAATGATCAGTTCCAACAACACATTGTATCATGTTATTTGGATGCTTTGGTACCTGTGCTCATGCAGATTAATTATTTTACTTCAACTGTTTTCATTCTTTTACAGATATTGACTAAATTTCAAGGATAAATAATAAGAAATATTACAATAAATAATAGCCAAAATACTTAAAGTATGGAATCCTTGGCAGTGTAAGTACATATTAAGAGATGATTTATAGGAGAAAACTAGTAAAAACCTAAAATGGTCATTTTATCATTTAACATAAAAAAAAAACTATTAAACAAAAAATTCTGCTGCCAGATTATCTTCAAGAGAGGCTCTCTCATGTCAGCAGGAGGCAAACATAGAATAAATTGCAAGAATTCAGGCTGCCAGCTTAAAAAAAAAAAGAGCCAGGTAAAAAAACCATTTACCCACGAGCTAGGAAGGATCCCCAGTCTATTGATGCAGTATTTTTTTTAATATAGTGTGACATGCTTCCTCATAATATTTGAATCGTGATTTAGTATGACCATCTCCCTCATTAGACTGTGGACATGTAAAGGGCAGGGAATCCCCAGTGTGTTATTATAGCTTTCATTGTTTAAAGTTAGAGTGATATGCAATTGATGTCCTAAAATGCAGAGGACCTTGTTTCCCCCATTCTACATCTACAAATAGAATTTGGGAAGAAGTGGTGAAGCAAGTCCATGTTGTATTCCTTGGGGCTCACTTTCTGTGGTATCTGATTCACTTTCTTCAATGATTTTTCTTGAGAAAATGTGTATTTTATTTTATCTCAAGATATAAAATAATTTAACAACTATGGCTGGTATTATTACAAATATATAGTCACTAATTTACATTTTAAATTTCATTTGTAAATATATAGTTGCTCATTTCTTATAGGCAAAATGATGCATGTTACTGATTTGTTTAAAAGTATTCTATTTAAAATGTAATACAATACAAATATATTTAATCTGTATTTACATATACCATTTTAAAATCTGTCTTTACACATGATTCCCTCTTTTAAAAATATTTTGAGTGAAAAATATCATTTGAAATAAGGCATCAACCACCTTAGTAAATCATTAACTAGTACCTTTAAGCCAACGGCTTTCCAAACTGTTGCCACCTCTAAGATCTTCCCTTTGTACAGTCTATAAATATTAATATTTCACACCTTGAATTCCTTATGGCTACTTCAATCTCAACATCTGAATTTTATCATTTCCTCAACAAATATACTTTTCATTTCACAGTTCTGTCAATAGCATTATTATTCTTTTAGACATCTAAAGGCTCAAATTTTGAAATTTCTTCAATCTTGTTAATTACATGTCCGTGCAGTTGGCAAAGTCTTCCTTTGCTTTGCATTCACTCTACAATTTATTTATCCTTGAAGAACAATCAAGTTGCATCTACTCTGTCATTTTTTTTCTTAGTTATAACCTACTTGTTTTGGTTTTCTATTGCAATTTTTTTAAATTCTAAGGAATTTACCAAAAAAAAAAAAAAAAAAAAAAAAAAGCTTACAAGTCATTTTGGGTTTACTACTGAAAGATGTATGAAGAAAAATAATTTAAAAATTGTTTCGGGGTCGTATTAATAGTTTACTTGGAGAAGAAAAGATATTCTACATTCTAAAAATATATATTTAATATAACACAGTTTTTAAAACATTTTTGGAAATATAATTGTCTAGAATATATATTTCTCTTTTAACTTTAAGTACTTGTGCTTTCAAGAATGTACAATACTTTTACAATTTTTAAAAATTAGCACAGTTCTTAGTGGTTCTTGACTTGATTTTCCAAAACAGTCTTCCTTGAGAAAGTTTGGATTTCTTTCTTTCTCTCTCTATAAAGATTAATATGCTTTTAATGATTGCAGCCTATATAATTACAAATAAATAATTTAAAATTTGGGGTTTGAATTTGATTAATAATTATTAAATCAACTTTTATCAGTTTATGAACATTGGGCATTTATATTCCTTCTTCCTGCTGAAAATAAGAATTAAATAATTTATAGCTGTCATTCCAAGAGTGAAAAAATTCTAAGAATAAAAGCTGACATTATTAAAACTAGAACAACCTAAATCTAAAGCTCAAAGATGATTATTAAGAACATTCATTTATCAAATGTTATGATATACAAACTCTTATGTGGAAACGAAACTAGTTTAGGATATCATTAAACCCTTTAAAAATGTTTTTGTCATGTCATGGGCCTCCCAGAGCCATCCAACTTGTATACTAATTATTTTTTCTTGGCTACATGCTGTTTTAATTACATTCATTATTTCTATCATTCTGCAAAATCTTATGCATGGAAGTGTTGGTGGCCTGGTGCATAACCATTGCTTTTTCCCTGCTGTGCTAATGGCTTAAGTCCAAGCTGAGGTGCAAATGAAATGAGTTTAGAAGGCTAAATCTGGCCCCCAGTTAATTTGCTTCACAAACCTGCTACCTACTTTTTTTTGTTCATAAGCTGGCTCAGTTACAAATCTATGTTCATAAAGAACCCCAAAGTTAGACTGAAATTTGTTAACTTTTATCCATACTGAGTATCAGTGATGCTGTTAGCAGGAAGTCCAACTAGAAGAAGAAGAAAGAAAGAAAAATTCAAGTATATTATGATTCTTATTAGAAATGTAATTTTAGCAAACAGAAATAAAAGTTTAGGAGGAAAAATTCAGGAAAATTCAATATAGAAAAATTATGTCGGGGGCATTTTTGACAACTTTTCCTATGAAGAATTTTCAGTCATATTTGGCTAAAAGTATTAATCTTTCCACTTTTCCACTTGATTTTAAACAAAAAGAAAGATATTTTCCATTGACATCAATTACTTTCCTCTGTTCCTTGTACAATTCTATCCTTGGTGTGCACCATGATCCCTTCTTTTCTGTTCTATTTTCTAAATGGAATAGAAACATGCTCTGAAATTCCCCCAAACACAAATGGCCTATAATCATAACTTATCTCTGTGATAGAAAACATTAACAGTCATTATATTTAACAAACATTTTTAAATGAATGATTTGCAAAGGTGTTCATCTATATATTTGTATCATTTACAGACTCTGTGTAGAAAGTTATAACATCTATTAAATTTTCAAATGTTAGCCTTTTGGGGATTAGAAAATAACTGGCATATACAGAAGATATTCTCTTCCTGTGTCAAGTGATTAGAAATACAAAAAGTAATTCTTTGTGTGTCTCTAAGGTGTGTATTATTCAATCCATAATGTTTGATGGCTTTGTTTTTTGTTTCATTTGCTTTGCAAAGACAGACTTCAGTGCACGTTATTTATTATCACCAAAGAAAGATGCAAATTATGACCTCTGCTCTCTAGAAATTGACTTTCAAAGGTGCAAAACAGATAATCATACACATATAAATCATACAAGATTGTTGCTTTTATATTACGGTTATGTTATTTTTTGTTCATTGCTATTTATTGAAAACAGCAATTTAATGTATAAGAATAACAAAATAAAACAAAATTGGAAACACTTTTGAGAACAGCAAAACGGGTTCTAAGAAACTATTTACACTTCAGATATTGTTAATTGGCCTAATGAAATGGGCAGTAAAATTTTAAAGAAAATGATAAATAACAATTAGACAAAACAAAGAAAATACTTAGAACAGTTTTCAGAATTCTGTTGGAATGACAAAGGAGCATATATGTGTTTTTAGAAATTCAGGTAAGTATCTTCTCCTGGCAAAGTTGTCCATTGCACCTACCTTTGTGGGCTTCCATATGCAAGACTGGAATGACTACAGCATTAAGGGCACACAGCCAGCAGACAAGATTAAATCCACTATGCAGCCTTAGAGTTAACACTATAATATTTTCGTAGGTATGATGAATCAAATATCATAGCGTGCTTTTTAAAATCTCCATGCTTGTTCAATAAAGCTGAATTCCTTAAGGATATCAATGAAAATAAATAATAAAGAATATGACATTTAAATTCTCCAGAATTTTGTTTTACGCTGTATATAAATATCTACAAATACTTGTGTTTCCATTTTACTATCTTTAATTGATATAATTTATTGTTTAATTTAACCCTAATTTTCTCTCAGGCTATGGCATTTAACTTATCTGAATTGTCATCAAGTGGGCTTCTTTCATGAATCGGTACACTTGGGTATATCCAGCAAACTTGGTCTTAAAAGTTCTTTCTATAGGCTTTCACTCAACCTTTGATCTTTATCTAGTAAAAGAGACCTTCAACTGTGTATTTACCATCTCTTTAGCAAAAGATCACATATGTCCTTTGAATTTTTCTGTTCTTCTCTAACTTCTCCTGCCTCAGTGCATAGAGAAAAGAAAAAAAAAAAGAACAAAGAACAGAAAATCATATTGTAATGTGGAATTGCTATTGTTTGAAAACCTGGTGGTTCTCTTGTCAATGGATGTTTCTCAAGAAGTGATCTAAATTTTTTCCTGAGTTTTATTTTAGGTGCAATCTATCAGAACTCCCTTTTTTTTGTCTTCTTTCTTTCTCTACCTATAGAAACCTTATGGCTTTCTCTACTTGTAGTCGGTCCCTGTATAAGTCACAGAAGGTCACTGATAGTTTCTAGTGGAGCCTCTGACTCAGAATATTATTTATTATAAAGATTTAAAGTTATGAAAATCTCTCCTTAAAACAGATTATAACTTTTAAAATCCATCTCCACTAGATATTAAACACTTTTATAATAGAAATATAAAATAATTTCCTGAATTTTCAAAGCCATTTTTTTCTTTTTGATAACAACTTGGTTCATGAATGCAATTAGTCACCAAAAAAATACGAATTTAAAAACCTCTGTACACACATTTTTCTATGTGGGTTCCTCAGAATAGATTGTCATGTTTTATTACAACACTTTCATTTCCCATGTACATTCATGTCTATTATCTAATTTTATCTAAAGCACTTCTGATAGGTAGGTAGAGAAAGGTCATTTAATCCCCATTTTATAAATGAAGATAGGAGAGTACAGAAAAGCTAAATGACTTGCCCAAGGCCATATTCATCTCTGCAGTAACTCTGTACTAGAATGACTTTGGAAAAAACAGGCACCAGAGCAGACAATGGCTAATCTAGTCTCCCAGCAGGGGGATGGGCAGCTGAGACTGACAGCAGTTCTAGAAATAAGCTAAAACTAAATATTTCATAGAAAACCAACCTTGTAAGCATCATAATTTAATAAAGCTGACTCGAGCAAAGAAGTGCCTCTCTAAGTTCTGTCATTTGCAAATAATTGTCTTCACAAAAAAACAACAAAAGTCAGTGGTTATAATATGGATAGAAACAGCACAAAGGGATGGCTCACAATGCCAAAACTCTTTGAAAATCTCAAACACATGAAACAGCATAATTATACTCTGGATATATGTTATTAAAGCAATGTAAGACTTTTTTAGGACATAATTTTAACTAATCAGAATTCATTTTCTACTGCCAGTAAATCAAATATTTGAAGTAGAAGATTTGCCTTTTAGTATTATATCTGTATTTTATTGTAAATACAGTACACAAAACAGCACCGATCTGTATTTTCAGTATTTTATCTATATGCTTTAGTTCAAAAGCAAATCGTGTAACAATGTTGTTGGTAAGAGATGCCAACTCTTGTACTGTCTTGAACTGTTGTAGGTAAGGTAGATGCCAACTTATTATGTGTATCAAGAAGCTGGGGAGGAATAGTTTCAACCTTGGGTAAGGAATATACACAGAGGTGATACCATTGGCTGCTCTCACAAAATGAAGTTGAGAAAATAAAGCCTCAGTCAACATGGAAAAAGAAGTCAGTAGTTACGTAATGTTTAAAAATAGAATGTTGTTAAATTCTTGTTTACCTTGAAAAAGCATCAAGCATGAATCAAATTGTATATGCCTTTTTATATAGAAAAACAAGGAGAATATGTGATAGAGGAAGAATAAAATTCTTCATTATTTTTATGACGTCAGAAGCCTCCATTTTCTTTTTTGTTTCTCCTTCCCTCCTCCAAAGCTGTAAGGGAACTTTAGAAGTAACCAGATTCAAACAAGTTCAGGTGGAAAAGAATCTTGAAACTCACAAGTTTCCACTAATTGCTGACCACTCTGAATTTATTTATATAGCTAAGCTAAATAAGAAGCCTGGAATATTTAAGTGTATTTACTCATCACATATTTTGGTGCTTAATTTTGCCTAATGCATGTCATGTGCCATTAGATGTTATAGACACTAATCCTACAAAGCTGAACATGGCCCTTACTCTCATGGAGCTTACATATCTTTTTGGATGAAAAGAATGAAGAAACCAATAATTACGTAAAAATTATATGTTAAAATTGGGATAAGCCTATAAAGAAAAAGCATGAGTATTAGTAAAACATAGGACCTGAAAACTAGTCTTGAGTGAAGAGTCACAAGTTATAGCAGGCAAAGGGAGAAGTGTGGGGAAGGGCAGATGAGATCACAAAAACCTTTCTGTAAAGAAAAAAAAAAAAAAAAAACAAGTATGTAGGCCTTGAGTTTTAAGGAGCCTGTGTGGTTGGAACATTGGAAGAATCTTAGAAAATAAATTCAGAAAGGGTTATAAGCTGGGAAGTGGTAGAGCCCAATACCCATGTTTACAGGTGACTCTGATATTCTTGTAACAATGAGGGCATAAGTACAGTGGAGACTCTAGACTAGTTCTTCCTGCAGTAGTTTACAAGAGAAATGATGGCTTTTTCAGCGGTGGGAAGGGGAAGGGGCAGTCAAGGCAGAATGAAAGAATTGATTTGAAATACATATTGTGTATCGTTTGACAGGACTGACCTCATGAGAAAAGGCATTTATTTTTTTTCCTGGAATAAAAGCAAAATGACTAAAGGGAAAAAAATGTAGGAATTTTAATTCAGCAAGGTTAGTAAAAGATTAGCAAGGCTTTGTACAAATAAAAAATTTTGAAGTACTTACTTTATATATTCTGCATAGGAAATAACTTTTTTAAGAAATGATACGTAGCGTACTCAAAATTTTTGTTCATGAGCATTCTTACCTATGTTCGTTTCTATACTAATTTTTTGGGCACTGCAGGCAAATACTTATGCTGAGGCAGAAGGGAAAATGATATTTATGTCTCTTTTGAAAAAATAATATTGATCAGCAAAATTTGGAGCACTCTATCCTAAAAAGAAAAATTAGTAATATAAAATCTTAGTACTACTTCTTTCTAGTACAGAGGGTGCCTCTGTTACCACTGGAGAATGCATCCGAGTCATGCAGCACCAAAGTATGTCAGTAACGGTGACTCCATACAGGTCTGCAGCAACCTCAGTTCTTGCCTCCTCAGAAGAAAGACTTTGACTGAGAGGCATAAGACACAGTGAGACATTGATGCAAGTTTTAGAGCAGGAGTGAAAATTTATTAAAAAGCTTTAGAGCAGGAATAAAAGGAAATAAAGCACACTTGGAAGAGGGCCAAGCAGGCAACTTACGAGATCAAGTGTATGGTTTGACCTTCGACTTGGAGTTTTATACATTGGCACTCAGCACGCACAGCGGCCTGCCAGCACTTGGGAGGGGCCCGATGAGCAGTGTGTTTACTGAAGTTGTGTGCATGCTCACTTGAAGCATTTTTCCCTTAACAATGGAGTGCTCATATACCAGTTCAACTCTACCATATTGCCTCTTAGTGAACATACTGGAGCCCTCTTACCCAGCTCCTGTGATCCTGTTGGGAAGCTGCCGATCACAAGTTTAAGGATTTTTTCTGTCTACTGGGAGACCGCCTTACAGTGCCAGCTGTAATCAGTTATTATGTTAGAGTGACAGCTTAACAACTGCCTGACCATCACCTGTTGGTCACCTGATATTCCTGGTGGTGGTGGTGGGGGGCCCTCTCCTGCACTGATCATGTCTGACTGATTGCCTACTGTAACACTTCCTCTCTCTACAAGGTGCCAAGCATCTTTCCTGAACTTTATGACTCTCTCCAGTGCAAGGGGCAACCTTCTTCTCACCTCTTTTCCTCTCTCCCATTGCATCAGGGCTCAGTGTGCCAGCATTGCACAACAGAGACCAACAGCACCATGTCACATGAATGGCATTAAAGAAAAATTGAGCAGATAATATATCCAATAAAGCAAGCTTCTTATATGACAGTTTCAGCAAACACAGAAGAGAAGTTGTGCAGAAATGGGGTTCTATTGGGATTTTCCAAATGTCAGCAATCTCTTTATGTCCCTTAGGCTAATGGTCAGAACTGATAACATGCAAGTTTACATCAACCATCCATTCAGACTAGTAACTGAGAGCAGTAGAAGTTCAAATTTGTCAAGTGCTTTGTGTCTGTGACAATTTGAAGTGCCTTATATGTATTACTTCCTCATGGCAAAGCTATGAAAGTTATTGTTATTATTTTCATCTGATAGATGAGGAAACTGAAGTAAAGGACAATTAAGTGAACTTTTGCAGTCACAGAGGTAGTCTGTGACAGACCAAGACTCTGAATCCAGGTGGTCTGGCCTCAGCCCACCACACTCCCCACTGGCATCAGGAAATGCGTCTCTGAGGAAGGCTCAAAGGACATCCCAGGGGAAAAAAAAAAAAAGAAGAAAGAAAGATAGAAAGAAAAGAAAGAAAAGAAAGAAAGAAAGAAAGAAAGAAAGAAAGAAAGAAAGAAAGAAAGAAAGAGAAAGAAGAAAGAAAGAAAAGAAATATGATGTGGGAGGAAAAAGAGTAGATTTTATTTTATTTTATTTTATTTTATTTTTTTTTTTGGTAAGGAAATTTGCTCACAATATGAGCAAACAGCAAACATTTATTAAACAATGAATACATGCAGTGAATAGTTCTGTGTAGTTTTACACACGTCCCATGTCATTTACTCTCACAACAACCCAGTCAGGTAGTTTCCATTATCATTTATGTCTTCTAGATGATGAATCAATGCCCAGAGATTTTAAATAACATGCCCAGCACCACATAGGGAGGTCATGTTGCAGCAAGATGTGAAGCCAGAGTAGATTTTAAATAGTACTTGGTAGTGGAGCGGGAGAGGAAGGAATGAAAGCATGTAACTCATGCAGTAAGTGTCCAAAGACGAAAACACAAAGAGCTTATTGGGAACGAAAAGGTTAGAGGGTAGAGATTTAAAAACGTATAAGAAAAGAAATAATACACATTTTAAAATATTAAAACCATAAAGAGAAGAGTAAACACAACACATTAAATCAGTGCTGAGGAGTGTTTTGAAAGCCTCTTTCAGCACATAAAGAGGGGAAACAAATGACAATTTTCAGCAAAAAGATGATAGCTTTGGAAAAGAGAAAATTGGAAACTCAATTTAGAAATTGAGTTTCAACATTCTAATAATTTTTATTATTGAGATAATAGAATAAGTGGCATGGCACAGAAACAATATTCAGAGATACAGCAGAAGAAAGGTTTGCTGACCTGAAAAGAATCTCATATGTAGATTGCAAGGACTCATCATTCATAAGGCAAACACTGTCAATAAAGCAACATAGATATCTATATCTATGTATATTATGTATGCATATCATATGTCATATAAATGACATATATAAATATATATTAACAGTTTTAAACTTTCAGGAAATAAAGAATCTTATAACCACTCAATCAAGAAGAAAAGGAGCAGATGAGTATTCGTTGAAGAAAAATCAAATTGTAAAAATAAATTTAAATGTTCTGTAGAGCTACTTTTTAAAGAACTAGTCTAGAAACCTGAACAGTTGAGCATTTATCCAAGAAACATGTCATCAGAGAAATGTGTCTGGCTTTTTCCAAAGAGTATCGGAGAGAAAGTGTATGACACCTCATAATTCTGGGCAGAAAAAATACATTATTTGGGTCTGTGTGAGACGATTTTTTGAGCCAAAATTCTAGTTGGATTATCTTCTTACTTACGGGACATGCACTTCAGGCCAAATTCTGACAGTCAATACTTACAGAAAGTTCCCATCAGAGATAAAAAATGTGCTTTTTATTTGTATCTAAAACAGAATTTGGTAGAACTATTTTGTCAATAAGTTTGTGAATATCAGATATTACAAATATAGAGAGAAAGTAAAGCAATGCACTCACAAAACATGAAGTTGCCTGTTTTGAACTGTACATCAGACAAACCTAGTTCCCATTCTATTAAAATCCCTAAGACCTAATTGCTTACTAAATAGAATGTTTACAAATGCTTACCATATAAGGGCTTAGAGAACACACTCTGAAAAAATGTTAATTGAATCAATGTGTGTTTAAATGTCTGCAGAAAACCAGAAAAGGCAATAAGTAAAGGCATACATATTCTGCTTTATCTTCTTGGGCTGCAAATTTGATTCCATTGTTTACTTTCATATTTTTATCCCATTTCAAACTTGGGTGGGCATTCTTTTGGTGTTTCTAGTTGTTCCTACTCTGCTCTTTATAAATTCTCCATTTTGCATATCTTTCTGACTTCCACTATTACTATTATAGAGACACACACACACACACACACACACACACACAAATACATACACTCACTCACTCCCTCAGATCTAAATACCCATTGGAGATTTCCATTTGAGTCTTCTATCATCAAAGTAATCTCTACATTGTCACAACATAGTTTGTTATCTTATTTCTCTTATCTCCCCCCTCCTCATAATCAACTAACTACAACACATATACCATTAGAAGCATATCTATGTTTTTTTAAATGACTATGCTTCTTAGAAATAATTTGGAACACTTTCCTATTCTTCTTTCCTATAAGAGATCAAGTTAAACAAACTCTTGACTTAACTTGATGTTTCCTTCTCCCTGTTTCCATTGCCTCCATTGTATACCAAGCCACCATGAATTCCCTTTGACTATAATGATTTCACTGCATTCACTCTACCATTCCAGAGAATCTCAAAAGAACCAACTTATTCTCCAAAGCACTACGTTCATTTTCCTGAATGTGGAGCCGAGTGGCATCCTTCTCATGCACTGGGTCAAAATCTCCCACCTGGCCTTCCTCTGCTGGCCCTGTTTACCTATATAATACAAATTTTTCTTGACAAGCAGTTTCTTTATTGTTCCCTGAGTCCTTGTGACATTTTTCTATTAAGAGGGTTCTATGAGATTACAGGACTAGCTGTTTAGCAATGAACTTGTCACATAGGATACATTTAATTAAGCTAGCTTTTATTTTTCCTCAGAGTTAGTGATAAGAAGACTTTAACTGTTAAGCTTGTCTTCCCAGCCAATTTGTTGCCTGAGGTCACGTCTTATATTTAACCACCACAGTACCTTACTGAGCACATAATAGGCATTTATTTATTTTCAATTTCATACCTTTATTTAGGGATCTAATTAAGCAGGATTTAAATGTGATTAATTTATTGATCCTCTAGAGTCTACAATTTCAGACCAAAGAGAGGGAAATTCCAATTTCTCAAAGAAATAAAGTATTTGTTTTATATAGGAGATAAGATTACTTTATAAATATATATACAAACATACATACACGTATATATATACACATACGTACCACATACATACATATATACATAATATTTATTAAATATTAATGTTTAGTTATACAATTTCATGAAAAATTCATTTATTTATTCTCTTTTTATGACCATTTTCTCTTGTTTCAAAAAATGAATACATCTTACCCAAAAATTCAATACACATTTTCACTAAAATACTATAAAAAATGGGATTGATCTTCTCTAGTGATTATATATCATGTTCTTGTTTAGACTAGAATATTATGATTTATAACTGAATTCTAAGGAATGGGTTACAAATACACAGTAAATAATGCGAAAGAATATAAGCAGACATCATAAAGCTCTAACCCTTAGAAGCCTAATGACTGTCCAAGGCAGTTCAGAGTAGATAAATGTAATTGTACAATTACACTGATGGACCTTTAAAGCATAGCTCTTTGTAGACCATCAACATTGAGAATGAAAGAAAAACATAGCAAAAATATTGCATCAATAATGAATGATGAAAACCAAAAGACACCAGAAAATTGCATTCACAGTATCATTAGTATGCAAGCCAGCTTCCTAAACTAAGCAATAGAATAAAATAGGAAACATAGGCAAAGTCTTTGTGAGAACCACAAAATACAAATGATTTTTTGTGTTTGTTTTATTTGAGATATGTAAGTAATTTTATTTAAATGATTAAAATTATGAAATAAGGTCATCAGCAAGTTATAAGCAATATAAATGTATATGGTATTTTCTCAAGCTATTTTTTTCATCATTTTCTATACAGGTATATTCCCCATTATTAAATAAAACAGCAGAAAAAATGAACAGATTTATAAACATATATATTTCAGTTTAAGAAAGTGGTTTATGCTATAACTGAGGAAAAATAGTAAACAAATAGCCTAGCAATAATACCCACCTAGCAAGATCACTTTGAAGATAAAAAGAATAAGCATGTAAATCACTTAGCACAGTATCTAGCACATGGGCTCAATGAATAATATCACATTAGCAGTAGTAGCATTTTCATGAATTTATAATGAGAGTAAAAAATACAGTTAAAGTCTTTCTTTTTAAAATAACTACTATGGTTTTGATTATAGAAACAATCATATTTTCAAAATGCAAATGTGATTCACTGTAGATTTAGGTTGATAACTGAATAGAGGGTCCATACCATTCTAAGATTTACATAAACATTAGAGGAAAATTTGATACTATGATGCTTTACAAAAGGAAGAGAACTTTTCAGCTAAGTATGGCAGGATCTTATCTCTCTTAGGCAATTATTCCATACAAGATTTCATCCTAATGCCCTAAGGATGTCTTTCAGGCTTCCAATTATAATATTTTTCAGAAAACCCAACTTAGAAAATGGAAGAACAAATCCTCTAGAATTTCCATATAGGAGAACAATCCACAGCTACTCAGCCCTTCCGCAAGAACATACAAGAAACACCTTTTATACTTCGTGAAATGAATATGTGAAATGGTAAAGGTTAATGGGTCAAAAGACTTTTGAAGAGTCTCTGATGCCCAAGAACTTTTATTTCCTTGGATCATAGCTCTTTCCTGGCTCTTGGTTTTCTGTGTCTAATTTGCATTGTGTGGCAAGGTTCTCTGCTCTTACCTCTTGATCCTCCTCCTTCCCATCTGAGTACTGACACATTTAGAGCACTTCTCTCATTAATGCCCTTCTTTGCCTTGGAACCCCTCCACTGTACCAAATTATGATAAGTTGAAGGAATTTAGGTGCTCCTGTTACACTGGCCAAATGAATAGCTTAAAGGAAACCACATGCCACTAATTGCCATATGCTGTGTTTTAGTTCACTAAGTTATAGCCTAATAGTTCATACCACAAAAACTCTTGAGTCTCAATTGCCTGAGGTTGCTTGGCATGAATAAAAAGAAAATAAAAACTTAAAATGCTCCTGGAAAAACTCTCAATTCAACATTTTTTCTAATAACCTCATACCCTTACACTTAGTCACATCATAAATTTTTATTTTCATCTATTCTAGTGTTTAATTATCAGCTGCTTTTTTTAAAAAAAAATCTTTTTTTCCCACATGTTTTCTGAAGACATGGCAATTTATTAGAAAATAATGAAATAAATAATGCAACTTCTCACATATGGAGTCCTGTGAAAAACATACAGCCATAGATTAGGTTGCTTAGACCTTTAAAATTCTTTAAAACTAAGAAAAGGGTCACATGGAAGTATTGCATTAGCTTACAAAGGATTCTTTTCTACATATTAATGATATCTGTCAAAAGATATTTTAAAACAATCTGTTTCAAAGTTCAATGTACTATTATGAAAAATTGATATTTAGTGATATCCCCTAGAATGCAAATTTCACAAGAGTAGGAACTTAAAATATTTGTTTCTCAGTGGGTCCCTCGAAGAGTGCCCTGATACGTAATATCTTTAGTCATGATTTGATGAAAGACGGGCTTTTTTCTACTCTTGTATTCACTAGTCACTGTAGCCATAAGCAAAGATGCTATTCTGGTAACCTCTAGTAAATTATTTTACAGTAATAAATGTATCCACCCTTATTAATTTTGTGTGGTTGCTGTAAGAAATTACCTCAAACTAGGTGACTTAAAACAGAAGTTTATTTTCTCAAAGTTCTATAGACCACAAGTCTGAAATCAAGGCATCAATGGGCTTCATTACCTCCCTCCAAAGATTTCAAGGAGAATACTTTCTTCTTCCACCTTCTTGTGGATCCAGATGATCCTTGACTTGTAGCCACATAACTCTAATCTCTGCCTCTGTCTTCACTTCTCCTCTTCTGTCTGTAGTTCTGTCTTCTGTGTGCCTCTTATAAGGACACTTATCACTGGATTGAAGGTCCATCTAGATAATCCAGGACAATCTCATCTTGATATTCTTAATTTAATTACTTCTGCAAAGATCTTTCTTCCAAATAAGGTCACATTTACAGGTTCTGCGGATTAGGCTGTGGACATATCTTTTGAATGTCGGATGTGGACATATCTACTTGACACACTACACTACCCTAATACCAAGAATAGTAAAGCTGTGCTTCATCTGAAAAGACAGTAGACTTAAAATAGCACTCTGATAGAGTGCTAGAATTTCAATGAGATTGTCTAAGGGCTAACATGGAAACAGAGAAGGCAAATCTCAGTAGCTGAGTCCTTGGAATTCTGCCCTGCCTTCACGTCCATATCAAACATCACATTTTCCTCTTATTGTTCATACTTTGGGCTTCCTTTTCAAATATTGTTTGGTAAGTTCCAATATGCAAATTAAAAAATGAAATCTGACCAACAAAAATAATCTTATGGATACGAAGCTGATATTCCTCCTTTCTTTGTCCCAAAGTGAAGTGGCAAGTGACTGGTCAACTCAAAAATATGCATTTTTTTTTTTTTTTAGTTGGGGAACAATTTTCTTTCCTTGAAGTGAAACAAGTAAGAATGATTAGGTACACTGACATGTCCTAAAGTTGATCAAGACCCCTAGGAACTTCTAGATTAGCACCTTTTGAAAGGCTGTAAACAGTTTTTCAGCTTTATTTTTCCTTAGAGTCTGCAGTGGTACTACAGACCTGTAAAAAATTATACAGTGATGAAGGCCTTAGCTTCCATTTTAAACGATTATGGAGGAGACAGGACTTTTCAATTGCTCTTCAGAATCTTTTATCATCATTTTCTAGCAGCAAAGATCAGTTTCTCACACAGGAACATGGTCACTCACTAATGGTATGCCCAAGGTAGCCAAGAAAGTTATAAGGTTTTGGTAAAATTCAGGAGAGTCTTTATTAATGATAATTTTACTCCACTTCTTGGCAACTCAAAAATAACTTTTTTTTTTTTTTTTTACCATAATCTCACTTGTTAGAGAGGTTTCTAGGGTCTAAATTTTCATACCTAGAGTATACTCATCTCATTAAGTGGCCAGAATAGGTAATGTCAATAAAGATACCTCCACATTATAACTATATGGGGATTTCTCACTTAAGAATTCTAGGACATTCACTTCATTCACTTTTTGAGAACAGGTACTCATGGAGACAAGTTACTTTTCTTTTTTTTTTTTTTTTTTTTTTTTTGCTTATCCCTAATAAACAGGCAAGGTCCTTGAGTCCCACGTCTTTGTGTCTAAACAAATCACCCTATCTTTCTTTGCTTCCACATATTCATCTCCTATTTGAGATGTCACAATCGCCGAAGTCCTGTATTCTGAATAATCTTCTTTCTAAAGGGAAAACGTGCATTATGCAATCAAAGTTGGGGCTGTGAACACATTGTTAAATTTTATAAGTAAAACATATAAACATCATTCCTGTTTGTTTAGAAGCCCTGAGCCAGGAAAAATTAAAAAATGTAAGTCAATATGCTCAAGCTCAGAGGAAGAACAAGAACATTCTTGTTCCAGTTAGAAATTGTGGCAGAAAGAAAGCCAGTAATCCCCCTCTTCTCTGATATAAAGAAACAACAACAAAAAATTTTAAAGACAGACAACTTCATCTCCAGAATAACTAGAAAACTGATCAGCAACTAAATTACAAATTGTGAAGCAAAGCCGCCTTTGTGAAATTTGAACAGGTCAAGAGAGGGTACTGAGAGTAAATTCACCCAGTAAATTCTAAAATTTTAGTGCGTGAAGACTTTTCCAAAGCTGAGACTCCTGAACAGAATAAATATTACCCCTGTTCATCACTGCTTGCAGTAGCAAATGAGTGTGTGTACAAGTATGGATGGTTTTCAGGAGCACCCTGGCCCCTTTGTGTGACAGAGTTGCTAACACTGTGAGGTTGAAGGATGAACTGCTTGACATGACACCTTTTCAGGAAACAGAATATCTCTGTGGCAAAGGAATGGAAAAGTAGTCAATGGCAATCAGATTTGCATTGTTAACTACGTTAGCTAAAAGAAAAGTGAATGCTGTGTCAAAACACACACAGACACACAATTATAATCTACAGAGCTTAACTATGAGCTCCATAGATCTCTGCAAAAGCATACAAGGAGAAGACAAAAATTTGTGAAACAAATAACTTTGACTCAAAATTAATGACTGAAACAACCGAGTCTAGTAGAAGGAAAAATATAACTTCCAAAGCTGTAGGCATACTTTACTGAAGACATCATATATTTTATATTGAAATCAGATAAGAGTTCTGTATGTCAAGTGGCTTTGGACTATTATAAAGTGACCATGTATTAGGTCACAGCAAAATATCCAAATCAACGTCTAATACAGCAACCTTATACAGATTACGTTTTCTGAAGAAAAAAAAAACAAAGTAATAAAATTAGTAACAGAAATAGGAAATAAAACACACAGAATGGAATTTAAAAAAATCTGTATCATTTACATTGTGCTTAGACTTAAAAGGATTTTAAAACCAAATTTTAAGAATTAAGGACCATATTAAAAACATTAAAATTCAAAACGTTTCTTATTTTGTAGAAGCCCTCTCAAACTAAGGACCAAAATCTAGAAGCTGAATAATAAAAAGAAATTTGGTCACATGGAAACCAAATGTTTTTACATGGAAATGTGAAAATTAATAAATACATATATTCAAAACACAAATGGCAAACTATGAAAAAGAAATGTAACAGACAAATAGCTTTATTATAGAAAGATCTTTTATAAGTAGTGAGAAAGACCAATACACAAATTAATCAATCAGGAAATAATGAGAATAAGCAGTTCATGGGGAAAAAATGGCTTATAAACATATGAAAATAAGCTTAATCTTATGCATAATTTCATAATGCAATTATGTTTAAATCACGAACAGTAAATTTTACTTGTATGATTGACAAAAATTACAATGCCTAATGAGATATCATTGATTAAAAAAAATCCTCTAGATGGTAATAAAATACAATACAAAGTCTTTAGAGAGTAATTTGACAATATCTAAAACATTCGAACATTTTAATCTAACAATTCAAGTTATTGAAATTTATCTGGAAAATATGCACATACAAATACAGATATATGTACATCAATATATGCAAGAATATCTTCTCTGAAGCATCAGTGATACTAGGTTTGAGATGGGAGGCAAACTCTAGTGCATCCTTTGTTACCAGTTTAAATGCTTTTTATCAAGTGCGTGCCTTAAATAAATAAACAATTTAATAAATAAGCAAATACACAAGTATGCAGTAAGAAAATGAGTAAATAGTAATTGCATTTTTGTGCATGTTTGAGAAACAAAGCAAGAACAAAAATTCAGTGGATATCAAGGAAAAGGCTAACAATGCAAACTCAGATTTGTCAGGGCAGTGGGAAATGGTCTCATAAATTGGAACAGTTTAGTGAAAGCAATGAAAGTTCACAAGCAATTTAAATAATGAGAGAGATATTCCAGTGCTTTTTCTCCATCGGAACACGTACACACATGTGCACACACACATACATATACCCCCTATATACACACTTAGGATGTCTCAAGCACAGCAAAGACATTCAATCCAAATTAATATATAAATGTCTTTAAAAATTATATTTGTGTGAGTAGTTATTATAGCTGTCATTCAAATAAAAGGCTAGTGTGCTTTGGTTTATGAAGATTCTCTCCCTTGCTTTCCCCAGTGTCCAGCACACATGAAGCAAGAATGACTGAACATAACTAATACTGGCCATAGAGGATTTTTCATGCTAAACAAGCCTTTGACAAATGGCATGTCTTTCAAGGTAGATAAATCTAGACCCAATGTTAGCAGGCACGAAAAACATCAGCCCATATTTATCTTTGATGGTTCCTATATTCAGCAGGAAAATGTTCTCTTTCAGTTGAATGCATTTAAATGATAAATAAATAGCTGTGAACTGAATCCTAGAAGAAAAGAGAAAAAAACAAAACAAAAAAAATCACTCTTGATTTCTTGATGTGAAATATTTGTTAAACATTTTCTTGAATTTCAAAATGATATATGCCATAAGGCTCTGTGGAAACCAAGTTCTTAGTTAATAAAAATGAAAAATTAAATGAAATAATAAAATAATGATTCTTAAACTGTGAATTTTCTAATCCAAATAACTTAGAGTTGAAAGCTATGCTAAAGACTGTTTAGTTGCCTGATGTTTAATTTACCTCTTCAAAATTCTCACTAAGATTTGATTGTCTAGTATAATTGAATACCTAGTGATGATCTACAATCTGGGTCCTGCATGTATTCCAGTAGAAACACAGGTTTTATAGAATACATGTGTTCCTAGATCCCCAAAAATATAAAAATTCTGAAAACATTAGTAAGGTTTAACATGAGAAGTAATATTAAATTGAAGGATTAGAGTCTATCATTTACTTGCTCATTGATTTTCTTCTTTACCTAGTACACATCAATATATTAATTATACACTTAATATTATAATAAATTATTATAATTTAAGGAAATTAACAAATCACTGTTGTCAGTGAAAACAGATCTATTTTGTTGTCTGTATAACTCTGCAAGAAGCCCCAGTAGAATTGGAAAAAGAGAAGGTGAAGATGCATTTAGTAAATAATAAAGAGAGTACACAGAAGATGCTTGGTATATCAGATGAGGAAAGAGGAAATGTAAAGAGAGAATAATAGTAAAAAATTATATAATTTTATCAACTACCAATTTTGGAGTTGACGGAGCGGCCTCCTCAACATCACTTTTTAATCTCTCTGGTCTCAGTTTTCTTATTTATGAAATAGGGTAATAGATATTTTATGGTTCTTGTTAAGAATTAAATTACATATTCGTAGAAAATATTTTGCAAGTTTCTTACGGGTAGTGAGCCCTTAATAATATTAATAATTATTGTCATCATCATCATCACTAATGAGAATCTTTGTATTTTTCTCTCACTTAAAAAATATTTATTTACTGAGAACCATTGAAAAGTTAGTTTATTCAGTCCAGTTATCCCCAACATCTTATGAGATAATCAGCATGGGATGAGAATCTAAAGTAGTGGATGAATTTTAAAAACTCAAAGAGAAAATAGAATACCATTTTTCTTTTATTCTACTCTAAATCCTTTTTAGTCTCCAACCAAATATCCTAAAATAAAGTCTGCTTTTCTACGTATTTGTTTCTCCCCTTTCATTGATTCTGATCAAAATAAATGCATATTTTGTTCTTTTTTTCTAGAATCTATTAAAATCCCCAAACTTCATAAGTTTGTAAAGAAAATATATTAACTGATGAGGAAGAGTACGTTATAAATTTTTCCATAAAAAATGCAAAAGGAAAAAGTTGATCCTTTCCACAGTCCTCTTGATCTGACCTCGCTTATTTTATATGAAGTGCAGGAACCCCATATCCTCCCCCTATTCTTTCGCAACAGTCCCAGGAGACAAGCATGAACTAAAAATCATGAGCTGATGCATTTTATGCATTAAAAGAAAACAACGATTTCTTTTTTGCAGCCCCCTCTTCCAAGATATCTGACAAAAGTTCAAAGTCTTTACTTAAAAATTATAAAACAGTAGATCCGCCAAGCGTATGGCAGCATTTAGAGATCTTTCCTTCCAGGTAACGCCTAGTAACCTCTGCCCCAGGTCCTGGGTGAGAATTCCAGACAGATTTTTCAACAGCAAAATGAGTTAGTATGACTCGCCTGCTCCCCACTTCACCTGTCAGGTCAATTACAGAAGAACTAAAATGAATACTCATGTGAAAGAGCCCCTTGGATGGACTGCCTTACCTGAATGCCCTCAGACCTGGGGTGTCTTCCATTGAAATGGTGTTCCAGGGAGCCCCAGGAAGGAAATTTTGCTGGTATTTTTTCAGAGAAATATTCTGGCAGTTTTCATAGTATTTCCTCCTTTGAAAGCTCTTTCAGGGCTTGCATTACATAACTGAGAACATTCAATTAGAGGTTAATTATCTTTAACACCTTCTAATCCAGATTTTTTCAATGTTTGTCCAGGTTCAAGGGTAAGCTTCATCATTGTATAGTACAAGACATCAGAACCTCTTGATGGGGAGGCAAAGCAATTAACACAGTGAAACACTGACTAGATTCAGACTTTTCATTTTTTTCCCATTTACTGCATAGCATGTCTTAAATTATTTTATTTCTGTTTCTCTTTTTTCATTTCCTGGGGGCTGATCTTTGATCTACTGTTTGAAGTTAGAAAGTGATAAAGAAGAGAAGTGGTATTGGCTTTTGACCTACCCAAAAGCCAGAATGGGCACCTTACGTAGCTTACTTATATGAATTGGGAAATTTTGCTGTCTTAACCATAGAAATTATCATTTTTCATATTTCTTATAAACGATTAAAAACAGCTTAAAATTTCTTGAGTACACAAAAGCATGAAACAAAATTATTTAGTTAAAATGTTTGTTTATTTGGGTAACTGTGGACCACACTGCTTATTCATACTTATACACTACAAAGAAATATTATAAGTATTTGAATGCACAGTGAATGATCGTTGGAGTTGAAACTCATCAAATCATACTTTGGTTAGAAAATAAGATTTTACTAAAAATGAAGAATGAAAAAGGAGAAAAGAGCTTAGAGAACAACACATAGAATACTGAATCTTTTCAGTGTCTGCAAAAGAAAATATTCTCACTGCAGTTGTGTATTCATTCCTCTCTCATATGGATGCTAAGCTTATTATGTTCTATTCTAATATCATCACAGTGGTGTATGGTTAAGGCTATATCTCCATATGCTGTTAATTATCACAGGAAGAGAATCTGTAAGACCAGAAAGCTTAGAAATCAGTGCTTAGATAACCAGGAGAGAGACTTCTAACTCTCTCCGGGCCCTGCTTTCTAGCCTAAGGATATAAACAATCTGAATGTGCTTAATGGAATTTCTGGTTATGGGAGAATGATGACATTTGCTACATAGATGTAGAGAGAGAGGGAGGGAGGGAGAGAGGAAGGAATAGATGAATAGGCAGACAGACAGAGACAGAGAGGAGGTATAGAGAGGGGACAGAAACAGACAGAAAGATAGGGACAGATAGAGAGGAAGGTACTTTGACCCTTGTACTCAGAAGTGTGGTTTATGATGTAATAACGCCATTTGGGATCTTATAAATACAGAATCTTAGGCCCTAAGCCCTAATGATTGAGAATCCACAAATAACAAGACCCATAAGTGATTCATATATACATTAAAATTTGAGGATCATTGCAAGAGGAAGATGTGTCAATTGTATTATATTGTGAAATTATCTAGTTGTGTGTTACTCTACAGTTATTTCCTTTTTTAATTCTTGAGACTCTTAAATAACATGATTTATAATTTCTAGCATCTTCTAAAATCTTCTACAGATAATTAAAGAAAGGGTACTTATCCAGAAAAAGCAGCTCCTTAAGGTCATGTTAATGAAGCTGTAGTGAATAACAAAGGCAGTTCAAGAGCCCAGTGGATCTCCAAGAATGTTCACATGGAAAGTCTGTTCAATATTAAAGGAAAACATATTGAGTTTTGATTTTATTAAGGTACTTGGTAGGTGGTCTTCAGTGCCCTGGAGAGCTCAAGCACTGAGTAATCAAAACATACGTAAGATCAAGATAGATTCCAATGTACATCGTAAGAAATCCTAGAATACCACTGTATTTGCAATGAGAAATAATAGACATCATCTTCTCAAAAGCAAGCTAGTCCATTTAATATGAAGGCAATTTATAATAAAATGTGGTTTTGTAAGTAAAGGATCCCAGATAAAGAGATAGCAGGCAACATTACAATTAGGTGGTTTAAGAAATGTCCTTTCATGTGGAAAGTTTTTTAACAATGAAGTCAAAAATATTTAAGGCAGCTTTGGCCAACTCTTGTATCTCCCTTGGAAACTTCTATGGACTCAGCAATTTTGCATCTTTTTTCCATTTACCAGGGGCCTGTGCTATTTTCTTGTGATGTCTTATTTTACTTCTGTAGATATGTTAATGTAATTTTTTAGGCCACAGTTTTATTATAAGTTTTTTTTCCCATAAGTTATTGGAGTACAGGTGGTATTTGTTTATCTTTGTTTTTATTACATTTGCTTTAAGGTTCTTGGTCATGAAATCCTTGCCTAAGCCAATGTCTAGAAAGTTTTTTCCAATGTTATCTTCTAGAATTTTTATAGTTGCAAGCCTTAGGTTTAATTCTTTATTCCATCTTCAGGTGATTTTTGTATAAGGTGAGATGAGGATCCAGTTTCATTCTCCTACATGTGGCTAGCCAATTATCCCAGCACCATTTGTTGAAAAGGGTGTCCTCTCCCCACTTTATGTTTTTGTTTGCTATGTCAAAAATCAGTTGGCTGTAAGTATTTGGGTTTATTTCTGTTCCATTGGTCTATGTGCCTATTTAGTACAGTACCAGGCTGTTTTGGTGACTATAGCCTTATTGTATAGTTTGAAATCAGGTAGTGTGATGCTTCCAGATTTGTTCTTTTTGCTTAGTCTTGCTTTGGCTATGAGGGCTCTTTTTTGGTTCCATACGAGTTTTAGAACTGTTTTTTCTAATTCTGTGAAGAATGATGATAGTATTTTGATGGGGATTTCATTGAATTTGTAAATTGCTTTTGGCAGTATGGTCATTTTCACAATATTGATTCTACCCATCCATGAATAAGGAATTTGTTACCATTTTTTTTGTGTCATTTATGCTTTCTTTTAGTATTGTTTTGTAGTGTTCCTTGTAGAAGTCTTTTGACTTCTTAGGAATATGTATATTCCTAAGTATTTTTTTTTGTGGCTATTGTAAAAGGTGTTGAGTTCTTGATTTGACTCTTCTCCTGATTGCTGTTGGTGTATAGAAGAGCTACTGATTTGTGTAAATTAATCTTGTATCCAGAAACTTTGCTGAATTCTTTTATCAGTTCTAGGAGCTTTCTGGAGGAGTCCTTAGGGTCTTCAAGGTAAACAATCATATCGTCAGTGAACAGTGACAGTTTGACTTCATCTTTACCGATTTGGATGTCCTTTCTTTCTTTCTCTTGTGTGATTGCTCTGGCTAGGACTTTCCAGTACTATGTTGAAGAGGTGTGGTGAGAGTGGGCATCCTTGTCTTGTTCCAGTTCTCAGAGGTAATGCTTTCAACTTTTCCCCATTCAGTATTATGTTGGCTGTGGGTTTGTCACAGATGATTTTTATTACTTTAAGGTATGTCCCTTGTATGCCAATTTTGCTGAGAGTTTCAATAATAAAGGAATTCTGGATTTTGTTGAATGCTTTTACTGCATCTATTGAAATGATCATGTGATCTTTGTTTCTAATTCTGTTCATGTGGTATATCACATTTACTGACTTGTATACGTTAAACCACCCCTGCATCCCTGGTATGAAACACACTTGATCATGGTAGATTATCTTTCGATATGTTGTTGGATTTGGTTACCTAGTATTCTGTTAGGTATTTTGGCATCTATGTTCATCAAATATATTTATCTGTAGTTTTCTTTTTTGGTTATATCATATCTTGGTTTTGATATTAGGGTGATGCTGGCTTCATAGAATGAAATAGAGAGGGTTCCTTCTTTCTCTATCCTATGGAATAGTGTCAGAAGGATTGGTACCAATTCTTTGAATGTCTGGTAGAAATCTGATGTGAATCCATCTGGTCCTGGACATTTTCTTGTTGGCATTTTTAAAATTACCATTTCAATCTTGTTGCTTGCTATTGGTCTTTTCAGTGTATCTAATTCTTCCTGATTTAAGCTAAGAGGGTTGTATTTTTCCAGGAGTTTATCTATCTCTAGGTTTTCCAGTTTATGTGCATAAAGGTGTTCCTAATAGCCTTGAATAATCTTTTGTATTTCAGTAGTGTCAGTTGTAATATCTCCCATTTCGTTTCTTAGTGACGTTATTTGGATTTTCTCTCTTCTTTTCTTGGCTACTCTTGCCAATGGTCTATCAATTTTATTTATCTTTTCAAAGAACCAGGTTTTTCTTTCATTTATCTTTTGTAATTTTTTTGTTTCAATTTCATTTATTTCTGCTCTGCTGTTAGTTATTTCCTGTCTTCTGCTGGGTTTGGGTTTTGTTTGTTCTTGTTTCTCTAGCTCCTTGAGGTGCGACCTTAGAGTGTCAATTTTTACTCTTTCAGTCATTTTGATGTAGGTGTTTAGGGCCATGAACTTTCCTCTTAGCACCGCATTTGCTGTATCTCAAAGGTTTTGATAGGTTGTGTCATTATTGTTCATTTTGAAGAATTTTTAAATTTCCCTCTTGATTTTGTTTTTGACCCAATGCTCCTTCAAGAGCAGGTTTTTTAATTTCCAAGTGTTTGCATGGTTTTGAAGGATCTTTTTGGAGCTGATTTTTGGAGTCAATTTCCAGTTTTTATCCCACTGTGGTCTGAGAGAGTGCTTGATATAATTTTAATTTTCTTAAATTTATTGAGGCTCATTTTATGGCCTATCACATGGTCTCTCTTGGAGAAAGTTCCATGCATTGTTGAATAGAATGTGTAGTCTGCAGTTGTTGCATGAAATATTCTGTACATATCTGTTAAGTCCATTTGTTCCAGGGTATAGTTTAAATCCATTGTTTCTTTGTTAACTTTCTGTCTTGATGACCTGTCTAGTGCTGTCAGTGGAGTATTGAAGTCCCCCACTATTATTGTATTGCTGTCTGTTTCATTTCTTAGGTTTATTAATCATTGTTTTATGAATTTGGGACCTCCAGTGTTAGGGGCATACAGGTTTAGGATTGTGATATTTTTCTGTTAGACAAGACCTTTTACCATTATATAAGGTCCCTCTTTGTCTCTTTGAACTGCTGTTGTTTTGAAGTTTATTTTGTCTGATATAAAAATAGCTATACCTGCTGGCTTTCAGTGTCCATTTGCATGAAATGCCTGTTTCCAACCCTTTTAGTTTATGTGAGTCCTTATGTGTTAGGCAAGTCTCCTGAAGGCAGCAGATGGTTGGTTAGTGAGTTCTCATCCATTCTGCGGTTCTGTATCTTTTAATTGGAGCATTTAAGCCATTTACATTCAATGTTAAGCATTGGAATGTGAGGCACTATTGCATTCATCATGCTCTTTGTTGCCTGTGTACTTTGTTTTCTTTGTTTTTTGTTTTTGCTTTTTAATGTGTATTTTTGTTTTATAGGTCCTGTGTGATTTATGCTTTAAAGAGGTTCTGTTTTGATGTGTTTCCAGGATTTATTTCAAGATTTAGACCTCCTTTTAGCAGTTCTTGTAGTAGCGGCTTGGTAAAGGTGAATTCTCTCAGCACTTGTTTGTCTGAAAAAGAGTGTATCTTTCCTTCATATATGACGCTTAGTTTCACTGGATACAAAATTCTTGGTTAATAATTGTTTTGTTTAAGGAGGCTGAAGACAGGGCCCCAATCCTTTCCAGCTCATATTGTTTCTGCTGAGAAATCTGCGGATAGGTTTTCCTTTATAGGTTACCTGGTGCTTCTGTCTCACAGCTCTTAAGATTCTTTCCTTCATCCTAACTTTAGATAACCTGATGACGATGTGCTTAGGTGGAGATCTGTTTGTGATGATTTTCCTAGGTGTTCTTTGTGCTTCTTGTATTTGGATGTTTAGGTCTCTAGAGAGGCTGGGGAAGTTTTCCTTGATTATTCCCCTAAATATGTTTTCCAAGCTTTTAGAATTCTCCTCTTCCTCAGGAACAGCAATTTTCTTAGCTTTGGTTGTTTAACATAATCCCAGACTTCTTGGAGATCTTGTTTATATTTTCTTATTCTTTTTTCTTTGTCTCTGTTGGTTTGGGTTAATTTGAAGACCTTGTCTTTGAGCTCTGAATTTCTTTCTTCTACTTGTTCAATTCTGTTTGTGAGACTTTCCAGAGCATTTCGCATTTCTAAAAGTATTTCCAAAGTTTCCTGAAATTTTTATTTTTTTTTTCTTTAAGCTATCTATTTCCTTGAATATTTCTCCCTTCACTTCTTGTATCATTTTTTGGATTTCCTTGCATTGGACTTTATCTTTCTCTGGTCCCTCCCTGAGCAGCTTAATAACTAACCTCCTGAATTCTTTTTCAGGTAAATCAGCAATTTCTTCTTGGTTTGGATTCATTGCTGGTGAACTAGTGTGATTTTTTGGGAGTGTTGAAGAGCCTCATTTTGTAATATTACCAAGCTTGGTTTTCTGGTTCCTTCTCATTTGGGTAGCCTCTGTCAGAGGGAAGGTCTAGGGCTGAAGGTTGTTGCTCAGAATCTTTTGTCCCATGTGGTGTTCCCTTGATGTAACACTATCCCCCTTTTCCTATGGATGTAACGTCCTGTGAGCCAAACTGCAGTATTGTTGTCTCTCCTCTGGGTCTAGCCGCCCAGCGAATCTACCCAGTTCTGAGCTGGTACTGGGGGTTGTCTGCACAGAGTCCTGTGATGTGAACCGTCTTTGGGTCTCTCAGCTGTGGATACAAGTGCCTGTTCCAGTGGAGGTGGTGGGGGGTGATGCAATGGACTCCATGAGGATTTTTAGCTTTGGTGGTTTAATGCTCTATTTTTGTGCTGGTTGACCTCCTGCCAGGAGGTGGTGCTTTCCACACAGCATCAGCTGTGGTAGTATGGGGAGGAACTGGTGGTGGGCAGGGCTCTAGAACTCCCAAGATTATATGTCCTTTGTCTTCGCTACCAGGGTGGATAGGGAAGGACCATCAGGTGGGGGTGGGGCTAGGCATGTCTGAGCTCAGACTCTTCTTGGGCAGGTCTTGCTGGGGCTGCTGTGGGGTATGGGGGTGAGATTCCCAGGTCACTGGAGTTGTCTACCTAGGAGGATTATGGCTGCCTCTGCTGAGTCATGCAGGTTGTCAGGGAAGTGGGGGAGAGCCAGCAGTCACAGGCCTCACGCAACTCCCACACAAACCAAAGGGCCAGTCTCACTCACACTGTGGCCCCCCCCAACATCCCCTAGTCTGTTTCCAGGCAGGGAGCATGAGTTTGAAAACCTGCCTAGGCTACATGCCTCCCAGCTACAAAAGAAAAGGGCTTGGTTCTTCCCTAACCTGTGGAGTCTACACAGTGGATTTGCTCCCTCCCCCGAGTTCTGGCCAGGAGGCTTCTCATCTTGTTCAAATTGTTGCAAAGTTCAGCTAGAGATTTGCTTCTCCCTGTGTAGTTATTTCCCCCTGCCCCTCTCCAGTTGGATCCCTGTGGTGCCAGGCAGGAATGGCCTGCTAGAGGACTTAGCGAGCTATCAGGGCCTTTCTGCTGCTTCCTCTACTCCTGTATTTTGCTCAGGTCTCCAAATTGACTCAGCTCCAGGTAAAGTTGGAAACTTTTCTGGCAAATAGACCTTCAGCTTCTCCAGTGGGAGTGTGTGTTTGGGAGAGGAGTGTCTCCCTTTCCCACTTCCACAGTTGGAGAACTCAGTTTTGTTTGGGGTCTCCCAGGTCCTGCAGGAGCAGTCTGCATCCTTTAGAGGGTCTGTGGGTCCTCTTGGGATTGCTGGTTTGTTCTTGCAGTCGATCTGAAGCTAAAATTCACAATGTGAGCCCCCACACACTGCTCTGTCCGAAGAGGCAATCTAGTCCTGCCTGCCTCCTGCCATGATGATCCCTACCCAAATTAACTTTCTATAACTTAAATATAACTTATATTAGCTTAGATCACAGTTTTTCAAAGTGAAGTTCTAGGTACTAGCATCCAAATTACCAAATATGTTAATAATTCAGCTTCCTGGCTTCATCCTGACCCACTGAATCAGAACCAATTGGAAAGGAACCTGGGAATCTGCATTTTAAACTTCCCCATATCATGTTTCTCTGTTTTTTAAGTCATGTGTTGGGGGCTCTATTCTGATTGCTTAATTAGAAACTCACAAACAACTGTATCTAACAGTTTAAAAGTACTGGTGCTTTCAGTATAGGCTAGCTTTTCCAATTACAATTGACAGTTTAATTCTTAGAAAACAAATTTATTTGAGATTCTTAGAGTATTCCTCACCCAGAAGCCTTCAAGTAGTAGTAACAAATACATAATCATTTTATATGACCATAAAATTCTAAATCTGAATCTACTTCTGCCTTTGTCACATATATATACACATTATATGTGAAGAAATTAATTCATCTATACATTATTTTGACAAATATGTTAAATTCACTGATGACTAAAACAGGGCGCTGGCAATAAGAATAATTTGATGCATGGTCTAGTTGCTGTTTGTAGCATATGTGAATGGAAATAAATTTCTCCAAAATACAACTCTAAAAGACTTTTGGTTTTAGCTATTCTAGTCAGCAGAATCATGCAAATCATCATTCAGGTAAATTGTAGCTGATTTCAGTATCCATATTTAACAATATCTGAAAGGGTATTTTTAAAATGTCTAGAAATGACTTAAAAAATTGTTAGAAATGACAGGCTAGCCACTTATGAAGAAAAGCAGATTTGGCTTAATGTGCACATTGTAAACAATAAATTATAAGTACATGGTTCTAACACCAATTAATGATGCTTTATCACTGAGAAACTAGTGATAACCCTTGAACAGTGTGATCACAACTAAGTTCTGCTGCAGTCTGGGTCCCTGTTTCTGTTTTCGCTTTTCCAACCTAAGAAATCCCTGTGGAGTTATTGCTTCCTGCAAGTGGGCAAGTTGAGGCGGGGAGGGGCTGTCACAACCCTGCTGTGGTGTGAAGAGATATATCCTGCTTGGAATCGTGGTTAAATAGATTTCTACTTTGAGAAGAACTTGGAAGCTATGTATATCCTAAGCAATCTTAGCGACATGTTCTCTCCACTCTCTCTGCAGCTTCTCTCCGGAAGGCATTTAAGAGAAGCTCAGGTTAATTACATCAGCTCTAATATTCCCAGAGCAACTCAATGTTATACAGAATACATACAATAGAAATCCAATTACAGTTTGGCATTCCATTTGATTTACTTATTTTTAAATTCTGGCAGAAGTTAAATAAGTTCAATAAACTCAATGATAATTTTAACACTCTATATTTAAAATAGTTCTGAGGAACTAAGTAAAATGTCAATTTCCCCATGATTTGTTACTACATTGCATATTGTTTTCTATGAGACTATTAATTTTTCTGCCTTACAGCTGCTGTCCTCATCAGTCCACATTTTTGTCCCCTAATTCCTTCAGATGCAGCTCTGAATGGGCTAAAGTTCCCTCTGACATGCCCAAAGGCATCAGAAGAGCCAGTTCCTGACAGGAAGCCAAGAAGATGGGCCAGCCATCCATTTGTTAATGTGTCACACTCGAATTACACATGGCTGGCTGCAAAATTAAATTGCTCTTTCAGGATATCAGTGGAGACATAGATACAGCATTATATCTCTGTGTTCCTATTGTTTTCAGATAAGAAAATGCTTTACTTGTGTACCCTTGCTTAATTGTGTTCACTGAAAGTGCAGACTGAAAAGGGTATTGATTGCAGCTTTCCCCAGGCCCATAGTGGTTCTGTGATTTCAGAATTGAACATTTAGAAGGAAAAAGTATGTGTTTCCAGCCTTGGCACCTGGAAAATTCTGGAAATCTTTAACAACAAGAACCAATAATGAGGTGATATTGTTAAATTTCCTAATAGTGACCTGTGCAGCTGTGTCCATTTTCCCCTTCCTAATCTAAAGTGATATATTCAGGCTTAGTAATTCTTCCATATATAATACTCATGGCCCACAAATACAGTTGCATCCACAATAAGTTGCTCTACAAACAGTTTGATCAAAGGATGACAAGCATGGCCTAACACATATCATTGGCAATGGATGAACACTGATAACTTCAATGATTCAAAGTTTCTCTTTGTTATGGACTGAATGTTTGATTCCCTAAAAAAAAAAAAATCATATGTTGAATCCTAAACTTCAATATGTTGTAACAGAAGGTATGGCCTTTGAGAGGTAATTAGGTCATGAGGGTTGGAACCTTTATGAATAGGAATAATGTCCTCATAAAAGAGGCCACAATTGCTATTCTGCCTTTTGGCTAAGATCATATGTGAAAGAGGCCCAAGTTGCTCTCTACAAAGGCCTCTCACAAGTGAGGATACAAGAACACGGCCATCTGCAAATCAGGAGGCAGGTTCTCACTGGACACCAGATCTGCTAGCACCTTGATATTGGGCTTCCCAGCCTCTGAAACTGTGAAAAATAAATGTTGTTTTAGCGATTCAGTCTATGGTAATTTGTTAGACCACCCTGAACCAACTATGACACTCTGGATGAGTAAACAAAGATAAAGTTGCCATCACTTGCAAAATATTTCAATTTTGATTGAATGAATGTCAAAAACAAATTATTTCAGAGTGTAGAAATAAAAATCAACCAAACGAGAACAAACAAAGGCTATTTATTCAGAGCTTGCTATAGCTAGGAAGTCAAACACCATGACTTGTATTTCGCAAAGATTCCAAGATAGACAGGGAAAAACTTTCAAGTGGAGAGAGAGAGAGAGAGAGAGAGAAAAGAGAGAGAGAAAAGGTTTAAGTGTGCTCTGGTTGGAGAACACTGGGCATGGGAGCTGACTAGCTAACTAAAAGCAGGACATTCTATGTGATTGCCTAGGGCAGAATATTGGTTTTCTCTGGTTGGCCCTGAGTTAGAAGCAGGGTTAAAAATTAGGAAGCTGGCAGTCAATGATTAGGTCATGAGCTTTCTTTGATAGTTTCTACAGAGCTTATGGGTCAGAGTTCTGTTGTCATATATGTCTGGTCATTGTCCATTTATATATTCAGCCTCTCAAGAGTGTCTATTGTTATGGTCATTCAGGAATTAAATTTAAGCAGGCTAGTTTCTGCAGTGTTGCAGCATTAACTCCATTCATGGGATGATGGTAGGTAAACATAACATCAAATATTTTTGGAGGGTGATTTTTCATGGATCACGTGCATGAGAGGCTAGTGATATTAATATATTGAAGTAAAATTTGGTTTTCTTTTTTTTCTTTTCTTTCTTTTTTTTTTTTTTTTGAAACAGAGTTTTGCTCTCGTTGCCCAGGTTGGAGTGCAATGGCATGATCTCGGCTCACCGCAACCTCCACCTCATGGTTTCAAGCAATTTTTCTGCCTCGCCTCCCAAGTAGCTGGGGTTACAGGCATGCACCACCATGCCTGGCTAAATATATACATATATATATATATATATATATATATATATATTTTTTTTTTTTTTTTTTTTTTAATAGAGATGGGGTTTCTCCATGTTGGTCAGGCTGGTCGTGAACCCCCGACCTCAGGGGATCCACCTGCCTCAGCCTCCCAAAGTGCTGGGATTATAGGCAAGAGCCACCACACCCGGCTGGTTTTCTTTTTTAAACAAGATTTTCATGTAATATTGAGAGATAATGAAAAATGTTGTTGCTTTTGAATAAACTGCAAGAAAAGGAAACAAAAAGGGAAGAGGGAGGAGAGACAGATTCGTTTTGCTTCATTCTGTCTTTATTGGGTCTTGTTTGGAAAGCTGAGTCTCACCTCTATGAATGCATAAAGGTTTTTGCTTTTTGGAAATTTTCTGAATTATCACTTCAGCAAAATGAATGACCTCTGGTCCTGTTTTGTTATATCAAGTGTTTTAAACCTTTAATATTTGATAAAACTTCCAAAATCAAAATTTCAGCTTCTAAATTTAGCCCTTTTGAACTCATTAACCCTTTGAGATACTAGGTCTTCTAAAGTCCAAAAGAGACATTTGACTTATTTTGGTATGCTAGAATCATACAGGAAGTATTTTCAAGTGTGAAATAGTATTTGGCTTTCTTTCAGTTGTATTTATATAAACGTGTTATTAGTATCTGTTCCAAAATTGTATGAAATTCCTGTAATTCTGATATGTCTCAGTGTATGTTATCAGTGATACTTAAGATTGTTATGTTAAATTGTTCTATGCCATAAAAAAAAACAAATTTCCTTGTCAATTGTGTTATTAACCATGGCTGTTCTGAGACTTGTCCTCCACAATTGTTTTACTTTGATCGTTTACAAAAAGCTATTTCATAATCAGCTGTAGGACCAAGACAGGTGCTCTTGAATGCAGGTTTCTAGTAATGTTGGAGATTGTGCCATTAGAATAAAGGAAAAAACTTTCACGGCTCACATAGAGCACTGATGTGTTCATGAATATCAAGCAGAATAGGAGTTACTCACATGAACTGAACCAATAGAAGACCAAAATAATCGTTTTAAAACTTTTAGTTCAAAAAGTTGCCAATTGTTTTGCTTTTCAGAGTCAAGAAAACTTTTCTTTTGAGCTCTTAACAACTTTTTTTTTTTTTTTAACTTTGAGACAGAGCCTCATTCTGTCTTCCAGGCTGGAATGCAGTGGCGGAATGACTGCTCACTACAGCCTCAACCTCCTGGGTTCAAGTGATCCTCCCACCTTAGCCTCCCAGGTAGCTGAAACTACAGGTGCACACCACCATGCCAGGCTAATTTTTGTAGTTTTTGAGAGGCAGGGTTTCACCATGTTGCTCAGCTGGTCTCAAACTCCTGGAGTCAAGCAACCCACCTATCTTGGCGTCCCAAAGTGCTAGGATTCCAGGTGTGAGCCACCGCACCAGGACTAGCTTTTTAGCAATTTAGTAAAGTATTCTCCTACAAGCAAAACCTGGAGCGTATTTCTTTCCCTCTACCTGCTTTCTCCAGAATTTGGAAACTATTTGTGAGTATTCTTAACTTACGGCAATATCATTATTTGCATAAGTTCCATAAGATACAGTTTTTGTTGTTGTTGTTGTTTTTGTAACAGGACACAGTTGGAGACACTGGTTATTTTACCATGGCTTTGACTGGAATTACATGTTTTTAGGCTGCTTTGAGAAATGGAGGTTGACCTATGAAGCTGGCAAAAGCCCTTTGGAGAAACTGGCCTTGTGCCTTGTTCTGCACATGGTTCTTGGCCTGTGGTAAGTAAAGAATGTCATTTTCTGATGGATCCAGGAACTCCAAGTTATTCTGAGATCTCAATAAGAGATCTTAAATTCATGTAGGTATCTACAGGCACAAATAAATCCTTGGCTAGACTATAGAGGCTTTTATAAGGCCTAATCTGAGATTCTAATATAAAAGTCCCAGCAAAGCCAATTAAAAAATGTTTATATGACAAATAATTATTTTTACTGCATTGTATGCCAATAATTAGGCAGAATCTAATGGAATTAGAGCTTATTTTGCAAATAAATTGGTTCTACTATGATTTTTCCTTGATAAAAAGGGGAAAATGAAGAGGAAAAAAGTTATGTTTCAAGAGAAACTACAGTATAACTGTTACTAGAGCCCAATCTTATTTGCTGTTTTTAAATCTCTGCTGATGATTCCATATCTGATTGATTCTCAAGGTCATTCACCTGTATCCCTTAAGGCTTCAGGTCAGTTCCACAGGGATTCCTGAAACTAGGACTTTCATTCATTATGTTAGGGCTCATTATTTATCATATAGTGTACTGTTCACTTATGTGCTGCGTTAAAGCTGTGTATAAATCCAGTAATGTTTTTGTTATGCACACCTTAGGACCCCAGCCAGGCACCTGTGAATACATACAGACAATCGCAAAAGTTTCACTCCATTTACTCTGTGAGAAACTCCTATTCCAACTATGCCCCCTATCACAGGAAAAAGTTAGAGCAGTCATTGGCCTTTTCCCATCTCTGTGGCTCACAACTCAGGAGTGAGGTGTGCTGAAGCCCAAGGAGGGATTGAAACCACCTTTGCAAAATTACGAGAGTTGGAGAAATGTGACATAGTCATCTCCATCTTGTTTCTGATCTTCAAGCTGTCCTTGGTATTCCTGGGTGTAGGCCAAGCTAACTTTGGGAGAAATTTAGTGTATAGTTTAACTAGAAAGCGAAAATAATAATAGTTCCTCCCTAAAACTAACCCCTTCCTTGCTCAAGGACTAAACACTGCCTCTGTTAAGACTAATAAAAGGCTGTAAAAATAAGATTATGGGAGGGACCTGAAATCTGCTAGAATGTAGGCATAGTTTCTGTAATCCTTTACTGCTCAGGAGTCATGTGGTCAGAAGTCACAAGATTTGTGACTTCCCCAGTTGTTCCTATAGATAACATCACTATCATGGAACTGAAAATTGGTTTTTGAGATATTTTTCAGACTGACACCACTGGGACTCACGACTCATTACTCAGCTGGTCCTGTGGTCTCACCCAGAGGTGGCTCAGCACATGAGGACTGTTTTCCTCACCCCTATGACTTCATCCCCAGCCAATCAGTAGCATTCATCCCCTAGCCACCTACCTACCAAATTATCCGTACAAAATCTTGCCTCTGAGCCTTCAGGGAGAGTGATTTAAGTGCTATAATTCCAGTTTTCTTGCATGGGTCAGTACTCATATCAATTAAACTCTTTATTGCAAAAAAAAATGAAAATGACTAAGGTGCTCATAGTATCCTGGACTTCCACTAAAGAGACAGCTAATCTAAACAGCTCTGAAAATAAATAAATAAATGAACAAACAAATAAATACTTGAGGTTAACCTGGATCATGAGAAACTGTAGACACATACTTTAGTGACTGTAGGTGGCAGATTATGCTTTACTCTTAATTGTAGGTTATGAAGGACCTATCTACTGTAGAAAGAATGACCAGAATTCAGATGGGAAAGGACTCAGTAAGAAGTAACATGGTCAAAGAAGACTTTCATGAAAAATATGTAGCTGAAGCAGGGTAGACAAGGATGAGACTTGGGCAGGGAGAGTGCAGCTAGGGATATCATTTATGTTGTATAGATAAAACAGGTAAAGGTGTCTACTTGGAGATAAGATGATAAATAGGTTAAGATAAATTGGTTCCTCGATGGCAAAATGACAGCAGAAAGAACAAAATAAAAGTAAATTGTAAAAGCTATCATAAATACTATGAGATGCAGTGCTGTAAACAAAAAAAAAGAGGAAGTGAAGTTAGTATAAGAAAACGTTGTATTTCCATTTGGGTGTGTTTTGGAGGTGATTGAAGCAGGCTATTCTAAAGCAGGGGTCCCCAAACCCTGAGCCACAGACCAGTAACAAAAAAGCTTCATCTGTATTTACAGCTACTCTCCATGGCTTGCATTACCACCTGAGCTTTGCTTCCTGTCAGATCAATGACAGCATTAGATTCTCATAGGAACACAAAACCTTTTATGAACTGTACATGTGAAGGATCTTGGATGCATGCTTCTTAAGAGAATCTAATGCCTGGTGATCTGTCACTGTCTCCTATCACCCCCAGATGGGATCATCTAGTTGTAGAAAAACAACCTTAGGGATCCCACTGATTCTATATTATGGTGAGTTGTATAATTATTTCTTTATATATTACAATGGAATAATAATTTAAATAATGTGCACAATAAATATAATTCATTTCAATCATCCCCAAACCATCCTCCCTACCTGGTCTGTGGAAAAATTTTCTTCCATGAAACAAGTCCCTGGTGCCAAAAAGTTGGGGACCACTGTTCTAAAGGAATTACTTGTAGGCAGGGGGATATCCGCCTACTGCATTTTTAGAATGGGAAATCATGACAAGTATATATGTAAAATAGTACCCAGGGACGTGATATTTGAAGCTATAAAAACAGTCTCCATTAGAGAAAGATTATATAGAAAAATGCACAGACATCTTGAAACAGATAACGAGGAGAAATAAGAACCTATGGAGGTTTTAGAAAGATAAGATGAGAAATCTTCATATTATAGTGCCGCGGGATATTTGGAAAGTCTACAAAGCTGGAGGGGATGGGTGTCATGTAGTAGGTTAGAAACAATATGGAAGCCACTGTAAACAATGCCTTGATATAATAGGTTGTAATAGTCTTTTATTAGCTAATAAATTAAAGGACTATATTTTAAATAAAAAATGAACTTTAAGAGTATCATTGTAAAGTTTACAGCTTTGGCTTATATGAAAATTGAATATGCAGAAGATGAGGACTGGCTCTGTATGTTTGGAAGCCTGCATGCTAAATTATTTATACATAATTAAAATGAACAAATCAAATGAAGACTTTACCATTCACACATCCCTAATAAATAAATAGCTGGTTATGTGGGAATATAGGAAAATATATTATAAATACAAATGATTTTCAAACGAGAAGCAGTTCACTTCATTCTTTTTTTAAATGGATAATTACTGATATCAAATGCAGTTTGTGTAAATTTCACTCAAACACACTAAGTTGGGAAGAATTATGAAATGTGTAAAGCACAGAGTGATTAGAATATATTGTTTAGATAACTTGTGACAATTTTTCTAAGGATGAATCTCCACACACCTTTTATAAAGGGACTCTAAGCATTGACACTCTAGCAATTATTTTGTTAGAACTATGTTATATGATTATTTTATCTCTTACCAAAATTCTACCTAATAGAAGATTGGGAAACGGTTTAAACAGGAGCTCATTTCAACCATTCTAGGTATCTCTTCTGAGAGTCTTCATCCATTATATTTTTTACACTGACAAGTATATAATTTTACTCATTATACCAGTTGTAATGACTTCATGAGAAACGATACACTCTCATTCTGTTGGTGGGTGTGAAAGTTGTTGGGCAATAAGCAAGAGGTTATCACAACTTAAAATATGTATACTTATGACCTAGTGTTACAGTTTTAGGAATTGAACTATGCAAAATTGTTAAAGTGCATTGTTTATGCAAAGTGAAATACTGAAAACAACTTAAGCATTTATTAAAGAAAGAATAGCCAAATAAACTATAATATATATTATGGAGCAGTTTTCAGGTATTTAAAAGGATGAGCCATTTCAAAAATTAAAGTATGATCTGTTGCTGAGAAAAGGATACCAGTTTTTAAAAAGTGTGTAGAAAATAATGCTATTTCAGTAAATTATTATTATTATTATTATTATTTGAGATGGAATCTCACTCTGTCTCTCAGGCTGGAGTGCAGTGTTGTAATCTCGGCTCACTGCAACCTCTGCTTCCTGGGTTCAAGTGATTCTTCTGCCTCAGCTTCCCGAGTAGCTGGGACTACAGGCACACACCACCATGCCCCGCCAATTTTTTTATTTTTAGTAGAGCAGGGTTTCACCATATTGGCCAGGCTGGTCTCAAACTCCTGACCTTGTGATTCACCCCCTTGGCCTCCCAAAGTGCTGGGATTACAGGAGTAAGCCACCTAGCCTGGCCTTCAGTAAATTATTATTATATGTACAAGTAGAAAATTGAAAAAAGGTCTTGGAAAGTTATATATCCAACTGTTAATGGTAGTCAACAATTGTTTTAGAAGGACGACTGAGGAAAAGTTTGGAACTGTTCACTTTTTGTAATTAAGTAAATACAAGTTTGTGTTTAATTGTTGGCATTTTTATATCCTTAGAATTTCATTTTTGTTCTTATTGTGTTTTGTTTACAGTTATTTTTTGAGATGAATTAATTTACAGTAATGCACAAAAATCTTAAGTGTCCAATTCTATGAGTTTTGAAAAACACATAAATCTGGGTAACTCACTTTTATTTATGTAAAGAAACATTTTTCTGATTTTCTGTCCCTTCCCAATCAACCTTCACCTCTAAGGTTCTAATTATTTGCACTAAAATTTAGTTTTGCCTTTTGTAGAAATGCCTATAAATGGAAATATACATTAAGTACTAACATGTGCTCAGCTTCTCAAGCCCAAAATATCTCTGAGATTCCTCCACCTTATTGCATGTATTAGTCTGTTCTCACACTGCTTTAAATAAAGGCCCGAGAATGGGTAATTTTATGAAGAAAAGAGGTTTAATTTACTCTCAGTTCACAAGGCTGAGGAGGCCTCAAAAAAGTTACAATCATGGCAGAAGGCACCTCTTCACAGGGCGGCAGGGGAGAGAATGAAAGCAGGAGGAGCTACCAAACATTTATAACTCTATCAGATTCAGATCTCAGGGGAACTCACTATCAAAAGAACAGCATAGGGGAAACTGTCCCCATGATCCAATTACCTCCACTTGGTCTCTCCCTTGACACATGGGGACTATGGGGGTTATGGGGATTATAATTCAAGATGAGATTTGGATTGGGACACAAAGCTTAACCATATCATTGCCTGTAACAGTAGTTTATTCCTTTCAATTGTTGATTAGTATACAATGGTAAGAATATACTCTGATTTCTCAGTCCACTGTCCTGCTGATGAACATTTAGATTGCTTCCACTTGTTGTCTATTGAATAAAACTGCTTTAAATACTATCATATGAGTCATTTGGGGAACATACATATACATATATATATATATATATATATTTGTTTATTTCTCTTAGGCAAATAATTTGGGCATATATCTCCTTGGGCATATATTTTGTTTTCTCTAGAGTAGAACTACTGAGTCTTAGAGGTAGGTATGTGTTTGATATGAGAAATAACTGATAAGCCACTCCCTACGTGTTTTTAATATTTTGCATTCCCACCTGCGATGTTTTAGAGGGTTGCAGCTGTTCCTATATACGTGAACATTTCATATCATCATTTTTGCTTGTTTGTTTCAGCGATTCTAGTTGTCCTAATTTGCATTTCCCTTATGATTAGTGATGTTCCATGATTCATGTGCTCTTAGGCCACCCGTAAGTCTTCCTTATGAAGTGGGTGTGCATTTATTTCAGTTTTAGAAACTATTTGTAGATATATATATATATATATACACACATATATATATACACATATATATATATATACACATATATATATATATTTTTTGAGACAGTCTTTCTGTTGCCCAGGCTGGAATGCAGTGGCATGATCTTGGCTCACTGCAACCTATACCTCCCAGGTTGAAGTGATTCTCCTGCCTCAGCCTCCTGAGTAGCTGGCATTACAGTGCCCACCGCCACGCCCAGCTTATTTATTCATTTTATTTTTTTATTTTAGTAGAGACGGTGTTTCACCATTTTGGACAGGCTGGCCTCGAACTCCTGACCTCAAGTGATCTGCACGCCTCAGCCTCCCAAAGTGCTGGGATTAAAAAAGTGAGCCACATCCCCCAGCCTATTTATATATTTTGAATATAAGTCCTTTGTTACATGTATCTTTGCAAGTATTTTTTTCACCATATGTGACTCACCTGTTTATTTTTCCTGGCAGTGTTTTCTGATGAGAAAATGCTTTTGTTTTTTAAAAAGTCTATGTTTACTTTTGTTCTTTTAAAGTTACTGCTGTATATAAACTTAGAAATATTTGTCTATCCCTGTGTCACAAAGATATTTCCATTATGTTTTCTTCTGGAAGCTTTTTTAGATTTTATGTTTAAAGCATAATCCATCTTAAGTCAATTATTCTATATGGTGTGAGGTAGATCCCAAAGTTTATATATATATATAGACACACACACATATATACACATACATATATATGTGTGTGTATATATTCAGCATTATTTGTTGAAAATATTTTTCATTTTCTATTGAATATGGGAATAGATACTTTATTTCTTTGACCTATTTGCTTATCCTATGTCAATCTTATACTGCCTTTTTAGTAACCCTTAAAATCAGGTAGCACTTGTCTCACAATTTGTGTTTTGTTTTGCCTTTATTTCAAGATTGTTTTGGCTGTTTGAGAATCTTTGCAGTTTCATACGTATTTTAAAAATAGCTTGTAAATTTCTATTTTAAAACATACTTGAATTATCATTGGGATAACAGTTATCAATTTAAGAATATTGAATCTTCTGATCTAGGAACTTTTGGATATTTTTTAATGTATGTAACACTCATTAATTTATCATAGCAAAGTTTTACCGTTTTCAGCATAAGAGTATGAAAGGGGTTTGGTTAAAATTATTCTTAAGTGTTTTATCATTTTTCTTGTTATTATGAGTAGAATAGTATTTTTCTGAATTTTACCCTTTATTTATTTCCTTCTAGTATACAGAAATATAATTGATATTTATTTATTGACTTTGTATTCACTAATTCAAATACCCAATGCTACATTCCAATCTCATGCTTAGGATTCTATACCCCTTAGATTTGTGTTTTTTATAGCACTAGAGATTTCACATCCATATTGCCATAATGATGTGTTTTCTTTTGTGATTTTGATTAAATAAGAACTTAATTGAGAGATTTGACATAATATCAATGCTGTGCTATTCTAGCCTGATAAAACCTTAATCTTAATAATTTTGATTAATTATATTGCAATTCTTATAGTGCTAGATATCATATCTACATATACACACGCTCAAATATAAATATATACATATATGCATATAATATCATCATATATACAACATGGTATATAAACATACTAATATATAAACACATTGTTATACATGTATATCATATATATGTTTCAAACACACACATATATAATAAACACTAAATAAATAACTATAATTATAGCTTATTGAGTAGTTCTGAGAAAACTGCTTACCTTTCCTTGCGTGCAAATAAATGTAACAATTTTAATCTGTACTAGGAAGGTTACTAATGTTAATAAATATAATTAAATTTATTTAGATAATTGGAGCTAAGTGTTTATGTATTTACCGTATTAATTAATATCAAAATACAATATTTTACTATCTGCTCAAAGTGCGGCTTCGACTGCTAATTTTTATTTTGCTGAAATAGTGCAGTGGAAAGTATACTGAAAACCTTGGATATGACCTTTATTCAGATTTGTTTTTAAACTAAAAAGGTTAGAATTACATATTGTTTTGCTTGAACTAGAGCTTTGGTGTTTTATATTGTTATTATTTTATGTAAATACCTTTGATGGTAGGGAGTATTTATAAGGTTTTCATATGATTAGCTCCAAGGTTGTTTTCATAATGCGACAGAAATGTAATGTCAAGGGCTAAAATCCTGATTATACAGTTTTTCTGCTTTTGTTTTCAAATATTTTTATTTTATTAAGAGGATTTGTGCTTGCCCAAATACTCTTGATGCCTAAGTCTGTCACGTTGTCTTTCAAGGATTCTAAGACCACGTAATTAACAATGGGAAAAGTTCTTATTGGAACGGCATTCCGATCATCTGTTCGTTTACTCTATGGTTAGACATTCTGTAGAATGTAATGAATACTATCTTTCCTTCCCCACTCCTCCTTTCTCTCATGCTGTGATGATCCCTAAAAGAAAGCAAAAATGTGCTGATGTAATTACAGGTTCAGGGTAATAGCTATAGGAGTTTAATGCAGTTTCTTACGCTTCTAAGGATATAAGCCTCTCAATTAATCACAGTTTGAATTATCCAATGGTTATTTTAATTTGTTCTTATGAATTGAAGATTTTTTCTTCCTTTCTAGTTTTTGAAATATAAAATGTGCTCTGTGGACATCTTACCTTTTCATTCAAAGTATATACTCTATTCTAAAGCATGTGTAAAATTTTAGTCTATTTTTGTGAAAAATTAGGTAACACTTTTTAATATGCATCTTAGCAACTAATACTGAAACACATTCTTACATCTTTGTGAACTTTACAAGTCATGACTTAATTAAAATATAAAGCCATCATTAATATCAAATGCTTTGGAGTCAAAATAATGTTATCTTTATGGCATTTTCTTATGTACTGAACAATATGATAATGAGCAGATAGTAGATGCAGAGTAGAAAGTGATGATTTAATGACACTCCTTGTCCCTTCATCCTTTAATATGGTTGACTTCTCTGAAACTGTTTTGTTTAGGTTTATATCTCTTTGCTCTGCATTCTATCTAGAATGTATATTTGCTTGTCATTGTTTATAAGTAGACCAAATCTACTTTCCCTGGCAGTTAGTCCCCACCCCAGCATAGCATGTATTGTTATTCCTTTTGCTTTTAATATTCAACTATTTTTTAAAGATTAAAAATGGAAAAGTATGTATTTTTTATATTCATGGAAATATTAACCACCTATATGGCTATTTATTTTTGTGGGAAGATCTGAATTTCCATTTGGTGTCATGTTATTTCTGCCTAAAGATCTTGCTTTAACCTGTCTTATATTGCAAGTCTGTTGGCAATAGTTTCAGCTATTGATTTCCAGAAAGAGTCTTTATTTGTCTTTATTTCAGAAAGGTATGTGTACTGGGTATAGTTGCTAGGGTGGCAAGGTTTTTTGTTTTGTTTTGCTTTTTACAACATATAAATGCATTGCTATAGTTTTTCTTTCTTGCAAAGTTTCTGACAAGAAGTTGGCTATAATTTTTATTTGTGTTTCTCTATACATAATATGTCTTTTTCCTCTGGCTGTTTTAAAGATGTTTTTACTTGTTTTTGGCAATTTAATTATGAGGTACCTTACTGTTTTTACATGGAGTGTTTACTTGGGCCTCTTTGCTTTGTGGATTTATATTTTCCATCACATTTGGAAAAGTTTTGACCATTAATCTTCCAAACTTTTTTTTTTGTCTCTGTCTCTCTCTCTCTCTTTTCTTTCTGGAACTCCAAAATATTAGATTTTTCTATATGATTCTGCACATCATTGATGCTCTGTTTGTTTATTTATTTCAATCTTTATTTTCTCTGTGGTTTTTATTTTCTATAGTTTATATTAGTGTAGAGTTGACCCTCGAATAACACAGGTTTGAACTGCACAGGTTCACTTATAAGTGGATTTTCTCTCACTCTGCCACCACTGAGACAGCAAGACCAAACCCTTCTCTTCCTCCTCCTCAGCCTACTCAATGTGAAAATAACGGGGATGAAGACTTTTATGATAATCCACTTTCACTTAAAAAATTATAAATACAATTTTTTCTTCCTTGTGATTTTCTTATCTCTATCTTACTTTATTGTTACTGTAAAAATAACAGTATATAATACACATAACATACAAAATATATGTTCATTGTTTATGTTATTGGTAAGGCTTCCAGTTAATGGTAGGCCATTAGTAGTTAAGTTTTTGGAGAGTCAAAAGTTATATGTAGATTTTCAACTGCACAGGGGTCAGATCAGTGTCCCCAAGCCCAGTGTTGTTAAACTGTATTTTCAAACCCTTCTGCTGTTAATCTAATTTGCTGGTATGCCATTCACTATCTTTTCATTTTAGATACTGTGTTTTTCTTCATAGGAGCTCATCTGGATCATATATTATCTCAATGATTTGATCTTTCTTCTTGAATATATGGAGTATATTTACAATAGCTATTTTAAGATCATCTCTATCATTTTGGGGCCTGTTTTTATTGATTATGTTTGCTTCTCCTTATAGGTCACATTTTTCTGCCTCTTGTTGTATTTTTATTTGATTCTAGACATTGTGAATATTGCATTGCACTGTTGTTTTCTGTATTTCATGATTTTGTTTACCTAGGGTTCAGCTTTGTCTAGCAGGCAATTAAGTTACTTGGAATCAGTTTGATACTATCAAGACAGCATTAAGCTGTTTTTTTAGGCAGGGTGAAACTAGAGCATCTTTTAGTATGGGATTAATTAAATCTCTCTCCTAAAATGATATCATCTGGGACCCATTCCAATACTTTGTGGGCTATGAGGTCTTTTCACTTTGGGTAGTGAGGTTGTAAACTGTCCCCAGCCCAGGTGAACTACTGGATGTTTTTGGCTATTGCTTTCCAAAGTTATTTTTCTAGCCTTAGGTAGTTTCCTCTTACAAAGGCACAGATAATTACTTAGCCAAAGGTTTGAGGAATCCCTTCTTTAGACCTCCAAAACTCTCTTCTCTCTGATACTTAAGCTTCTCAAATTCTCATAGGTTTGGACTCTCTGACTCTTAGCTTCTCATTTCTCAAGTTACGCACAACTATTAGGCTCTGTTGGCATATCCTCTGTCTCTACTGTGGCCTGCTAATTACTTCCATAGAGTACAAAACTGTGGGGCTCACCTTTTTGCTCCCCTTTTTTCCAAGGGAAAAAACCCTGTTACTGCCTGTTATCCAATGTCTAAAAGCATTGTTTCATGTATTTTTGTCTAGTTTCCTAATTGTTTAAAGAGAGAGGGAAAATCCACCCATCGTGGCTGAGGTAGACATCCTGCAGGATTACACTTACGGGACCCAAACAGGGTTCTTATTTAAAATGACATTTATTCTACTTTCACTAATTGCCACTAAATACAGAACTTTGCTCAGCTGCTTTGCAAATATTTACCTTCAATTTTTTAGAGGTTTTAATCCACCCTATGTATGTTTATTTACGGATAAAACTGATCTTTTGCCTTGAGATTGTGTTGTTGCTCAGCTGAAAAGTTTTTGTATATTCTCAATGTTGGCATTTAACTGCAGAAAAAATTGTGCCAAATATTTTTAACCCCCCCTCCCTCCTTTTTTTTTTTTTTTGCTTAGACTTTTCTCTGAAAAGTAAATCAAGAGCTGAGAATGCGACTCTGGAATCCACACACCATTAGTGACTGCTCTTTCTCCTAGCTTCCCTGAATTTCTGTGATTACCACATAATTTATTTGAGGTGTCCACAGTCAAGCCCACTCTGAGCTTAATTCAATGTCTTTAGAAAAGGATCTGTCTCTGGGAAGATGGCCTCAGGAGAACAGAAAATGCCTTAACACCAGTGTCCTCTTACTCCATGCTGATGTTGCCCTGCTCCAGGTAAGCAGTATGACCCTTTTGACTATCCAAGGTCTTTGGTATAACTGTATGTGGAAGCTCTACCCTAAACTTTCAGTTTTGTGGACCTAGAATATTCTTTAAGAGAGATTTCTTAAAGTGAGCTATTTACTTTAAAAACTCTCCCATTTAAAAAATTATAAGACACTAAAAATAAATTTCAAAGAAGGTACACAGATTATAAATAAGCATAGGAAAAGATGTTTCACATCATGTCACCAGGGAAATGCAAATAAAAACAACAATGAGATACTGCTATAGGCCTAGTAGAAAGGCTGAATTTAAAACAGACACCAAATACTGGCAAGAATGTAGAGCAGCAGGAACTCTCACTGCTCATGGGAATCCAAAATCATACAACCACACTGGAAGATAGTGCAGCAGTTTCTTAAGAAATTAACCACACTCTTACTATATGGTCCAGTTATCATACTCCTTGATATTAGCCCAAAGGAGCTGCAAACTCAGGTTCACACAAAAACCCACAAATTGATATTTATAGCAGCTTTATTCATAATTGCAAAGACTTGGAAGTAACCAAGACGTTCTTCAGTAGGTGAACGGATAAATAAACTGTAGTACACCCAGACAATACAAATAAATGAACTATTGAGCCAAGGAAAGACAAGGGAGACATTTAAATGCATATTACTAAGTGAAAAAAGCCCATCTGAAAATGCCATATGCAAGATGATTTCAACTATATTATATTGAGGAAAAGGCAAAACTATGGAGAAAATAAAAAGATCAGTGGTTGCCAGGTGCTACAGTGAGGAAAAGATGAACAAGGGAAGCATAGACAATTTTCAGGGCAGTGAAAATTATTTGTATGTTACTATAATTATAGAGACATGTCATTATACCTTTGTCCAAACCCATAGAATGCACAGCACCAAGACTGAGCCCTTGTGTAAACTATGGTTTCACTGATAATGATGATATTATAAACAATCATTTCAATGATAATGATGGGTCAGTGTAGATTCATGAACTGTAGAATATGTACCACTCTTCAGGGGAATACTGATAGTGGGCAGGCCATGTATGTATGGAGGTAGAAGATATATGGGAAATCTCTGTACTGTCCCTCAATTTTTCTGTGAAATTAAAACTGTTCTTAAAAAGTAAAGTCTTCGTTAAAAACCTGAAATAAAAATAAATAAATATAAAATATCATAAACCTATGTTTTAGTACTGTGTGTTTTCCCAATGCAGAATATCAGTTGTTTGGTTTCTGTGGAGGAGGTAGTTTGAAAACTGTCCAGCCACACCCAATGGCAACACAGGGCATGAACCTGAGCCTGCAATAAACATTCATGAAATTTTTGGTGTCTAAGAAAACAAAATGTGAACTCTTAGGCACAGAGAATCTCACAAACAATGAATAGTACCAAAGTATGTGTAACACTTTGTTGACTTAAAACCAAACTTATTATGGAAATATTGTGTGGTAGTTGAGGACATGGGCTTTTCTAAACAGTCTGATTAATATTCTAGCTCTCTTGAGGCCTTGATCATGTTTCACATCTCTAAATATTATCGATGGTGCCTTCCAAATTGGGTTGTTAGAGAAAGTGCAAGACATAATTGTTCATGTTGTGCTTAGCACAGTATCAGTCACTATCAGTTCAATAAATGTTAGCTTTGTGAATAGAAATCATCATTGCCATCATTATCATTGCCTTCATTGCCATTGTCATCATCATCATTATTATAGCTAACACAAAATGTTAAATGGGTTAATTATATATTATTTATTGAATTCCTAAGATATATTCCACTGTTCTAGGCACTGCATTAAACTTTTCAGCGCTAGGACCCATATAACAAAACATGAAGTTTAATATCTATAAATATATAAGCACACACATATAGTTCGTCAGAACTAATTATTTTGTATTGTCAAATGGTAAAACAAGGTTATAGTAGCTATTCATAGTAACAATAACATTTTTAAATTTCAGCAAGAGACATATAAATAAAAATTCTTTAGCTAAATTTAGTTTTGAGAAGGTTGAGTGACATCTCTCTGGAAAAAAAAATAGATACTTTTTTTTAAGTCCATAATGACAGGTTTGGAAGGGAGAGATATGCTGTCACTTTTTCCTGAATGGTGTACAGGGAGTAGAACACCCATGAAGCTGGAAATCTGTTGAGAAGGTCTATCAGATTGAATGACTTGGATTCCTCTCTCTGCTCCTGGAAGAACTAGTGATCACATGACTGATAAGGCTCATTTGGGAGTTAGCATTTTGTTAAGCGTTTAGTAGTTCACAAATACTTCTTCCCCAGAAGTGGAAGAGTACATTCCTTTGCCCACACTTCTTCCTCCAATTCTGTCCTAAGCACTCCTGGTGCTCTTATCCTGTTAATAGTTGTCATTTGCCCCTTCAGTTTACACTTTTGCTTTGCACTCTCCACCACACATAGCTGTAGGAGAGTGGAACTTCAGATAAGTTTAAACTTTATTCATTTGTGACAAAATTATTAACACCACACTAATCATTATAAAAATCTAATTAGATACCAAGATTAATTATACTTTTACCTCTGCCTTCTAATTACAGATCTTAATCAAAGCCTGGCATGGTGTTGAAAATATAATTCATTGTCTGATTGCCTGAGAATCCTCAAACACCTTTCCTACTTTTTGTCCTGCAAGGTGTTATGGAGAGTCTTTCATAAACTTATTTTCTATATGGTTATAACTTTCTAGCACCTATGTATAGAGATGTCCTTGCTGGGTCAGAGGAAACGAGGGTCACATAAGAGCCTATATTAGTCCGTTTTCACACTGCTGATAAAGACATACCCAAGACTGGGAAGAAAAAGAGGTTTAATGGACTTACAGTTACACATGGGTGCGGTGGCCTCACAATCATGGTGGGAGGCAAGGAGGAGCAAGTCACATCTTACATGGATGGCAGCAGGCAAAGAGAGAAAAACTTGTGCAGGGAAACTCCCATTTTTAAAACCATCAGATCTTGTAAGACTTATTCACTATCATAAGAACAGAATAGAAAAGACTCACCCCTGATTCAATTACCTCCCACCGAGTTCCTCCCACAACATGTGGGAATTGTGGGAGTTACAATTCAAGATAAGATTTGGGTGGGGACACACCCAAACTGTATCAGTGACTATTTTCTTCCTTTTGTAACCTTCTATCTTTTTACTTTTCCTCTATTAGAGCCCATAACCTATATCCCGCTTCTCAATTACTGCTAAATACCATCTGTATAAATTAAGATGGTCCAGAAAAACAGACCAATAGGGTAGATAGATAATAGAAAGATAGATAGGTAAGAGAAAATTTATTATGGAAACTGGCTTATATGATCATGGAGGCACTGGACTCCCAAGGCAAACCCTCTGCAAGCTGGAGAACCAAGAAAGCCAGTGGTATAATTCAGGGTGAGTATCAAGGTCTAAGAACCAGGGAAGCTAATGGTATAATTTCTATTCGAGGATAAGAAAAGACAGAGAAATGTACCCTCTCTCTGTCTATTCAGGTGGATTATATGATGCTTGACTAGTGAGGTCAGACATTTTTTTCTCTACCATTTTAAATGGTAATCTCTTTCACCAACACCCTCATGGATCCATCCAGAAATAATGCTTTATCAGCTTTCTAGGATTCCTTAGCCCAGTCTTGTTGACACATGAAATTAACCATTGATATGGTTTGGCTGTGACCCCACCCAAATCTCACTTGAATTGTAGTTCCCATAATCCCCACGTCATTGGAAGGACCTGGTGAGAGGTAATTTAATAAGGAAGCAGTTACCCTCATGCTGTTCTTGTGATAGTGAATGGCTTCTCACGAGATTTGATGGTTTTATAAGGGGCTTTTCCCTGCTTTGCTCAGCACTTCTCCTTGCTGCTGTCATGTGAGGAAAGACGTTATTGCTTCTCTTTCTGCCATGATTGTAAGTTTCCTGAGGCCTCGACAGCCATGCTGAACTGTGAGTCAACTAAACCTCTTTCCACTATAAATTACCAAGTTTCAGGTATGTCTTTATTAGCAGCATGAGAATGAACTCATACAGTAAATTGGTACTGCAGAGAGTGGGGCACTGCTGTAAAGATACCCAAAAATGTGGCAGCGACTTCGGAACTGGGTAACATGCAGAGGTGGAAACCGTTTGGAGGACTCAGAAGAAGACAGAAATATGTGGGAAAGTTTAGAATTTCCTAGAGACTTGGAGGAGTCAGAAGACAGGAATATGTGGGAAAGTTTGAAACTTTCTAGAGAGTGGTCAAATGGCTTTGACCAAAAATACGTGAGATGGACAATGAAGTGATATGGACAATGATAGTGATATGGACAATGAAGTGATATGGACAATGAAGTCCAGACTGAAGTGGTTTCAGATGGAGAAGGGAACTTGTTGGGAACTGGAGTAAAGGTCACTCTTTACGCAAAGAGACTGGTGGCATTTTGCCCCTGTTTTACAGATCTGTGGAACTTTGAACTTGAGAGAGATGATTTAGGGTATCTTGTGGAATAAATTCCTAAACGGCAAGGAATTCAAGTGGAAGAAGAGCATAAAAGTTTGCAAAATTTGCAGCCCAATGATGTGACAGAAAATGTGATCCTGATTTTCTGGGGAGAAATTGAAGCTGGCTGCAGAAATTTGCATAAGTAACAAGGAATCAAATGTTAATCACCAAGACAACTGGGAAAATGTCTCCAGGGCATGTCAGAGAATTTCACGGCCACCCCCCCATCACAGGCTTGGAGGCTTACGGGGAAAATGGTTTCCTGGGCTGGGCCCAAGGCCCCCTTGTTCTGTGCTGCCTTGTAATATAGTGCTCAAATGCTTCAGCTCCAGCTGTGGCTGCAAAAGGCAAAAGTACAGCTTAGGCCATTGTTTCAGAGGATGCAAGCCCTAAACCTTGGTGGCTTCCACTTGGTGTTGAGCCTCTGGGTACACAGAAGTCAAAAATTGAGGTTTGGAAATTTCCGCCTAGATTTCAAAAGATGTATGGAAATGCCTGCATATGCAGGCAGAAGTTTGCTACAGGGGAAGAGCCCTCATGGAGAACCTCTGCTAGGGCAGTGCAGAAGGGAAATGTTGAGTTGGAGCCCCCACACATAGCCCCATTCGGGCACTGCCTAGTGCAGCTGTGAGAAGAGGACCACTGTCCTCCAGACCCCAGAATGGTAGATCCACTGACAACTTGCACCCTGCACCTGGAAAAGCCACAGACATTCAATGCCAGGCTGTGAAAGTAGCAAGAAGGGGAGCTGTACCCTGAAAAGTCACAGGGGTGGAGTTTCCCAAGGCCACTGGAGCCCAACTCCTGCATCAGTGCACCCTGGATGTGAGACATGGAGTCAAAAGAATTCATTTTGGAGCTTTAAGGTTTAGTGACTGCCCTGTTGGATTTAGGACTCACGTGGGGCCTGTAGACCCTTTGTTTTGGCCAATTTCTCCCATTTGGAACTGGTGTATTTACCCAATACCTGTACCCTCATTGTATCCAGGAAGTAACTAACTTGCTTTTTATTTTACAGGCTCATGGGTGGAAGGAACTTGCCTTGTCTTATATGAGACTTTGGACTTGGACTCTTGTGTTAATGTTGGAAAGAGTTAAGATTTTGGGAGATCACTGGGAAGGCATGACTGCATTTTAAAATGTGAGGACATAAGATTTTGGAGGGGCCAGGGACAGAACAATATGATCTGGCTGTGTCCCCATCCAACTGTCATCTTAATTTTTACCTCTCATAATCCCCACGTGTTGTGGAAGGATCCTGGTGGGAGGTAATTTAATCATGGGGGAGGTTACCTTCATGTTGTTCTTATGATAGGGAGTGACTTCTCAGGAGATCTGATGATTTTATAAGGGGCTTTTCCATGTTTTGCTCAGCACTTCTCCTTGCTGTTGTCATGTGAAGAAGGATGTGTTTTCTTCCCCTTCAGCCATGATTGTAAGTTTCCTGAGGCCTCCCAGCCATGCTGAACTGTGAGTCAATTAAACCTCTTTTCTTTATAAATGAAAAGATACATTCAGTCTTGGGTATGTCTTTATCAGCAGCATGAGAAGGAACTAATAAAACAATCATACCATTGTTGTGGGCCCCCTATTTTATCCTTATTCCTTAAGGTGTTTTACTATTTGTCAAAGCTAGTGGTCATAAGAAAAGATGAGAAGATCTTCTCAGATGACCTCCTTTTAAATTGTACCTGCATGAATGGGTACACTTAAGGATTCTCTTCAGATGTATTTGCCACATCCAAACACCTCCACACTTTAATTTTTCTTGCGACAAAACTACATGGCACATACTGAACTATAATTTTCTTTTACATTCTGTGGCCTTTCTGTTTGCTACTGAAATTAGTCTAGAACTTCACATTATTGGCAAGTCATAAACACATACAAATTGTAATATATTACTATGAGAGAATGGTACTTTTCAGAATTGTTTGTCACAAGCAGTCTCTGATAAGTGCATGATCAAAATAAGACTTTTTAGCTACATAGAAAAGTATTATATTAAATTTTCACAAATGTTTTAAGCATAAACAAAAATCAACAAAACGTGAAAAAGAAGAAATATGATGAGAAATATGCAGGACTCAAATAAAGACAATGTGAGAAAGTGAAGTGTTGCATGGCACCTTAGTTGAAGAATTACCTTCCTTATTCCATACCTGTATCACTAGCTACATTTTACTTGGTTACCTGTTTATTATGTTTCTGACCATTAAAACAATCTCTGTGAAAGTGAGTACTTTTTCTATGTTGTTTGATCAGTACCTAGCACAGGAATCAGTGGCTCAGTTTACAAAAAGTATGAAAAAATCAAATATTTAACATGTAAAGAGTTCTGACAATCCAATAAGAAAAATAATTGCTACAAAAAATAGAAGCCTAAAACAACAGTTCTAATATAAGGAAATATAACTAGCCAATAACTTGCTCACCTTCAAAAGATAGCCAAAAATACAACTTTAAAGAATGTAAGATACAATTTTAGGCCAGGTGCAGTGGCTCACGCCCGTAATCCCTGCACTTTGGGAGGCCAAAGTGTAGATCACCTGAGGTCAGGAAATGGAGACCAACCTGGCCAACATGGCGAAACACCGTCTGTACTAATAATACAAAATTTAGCCAGTCGTGGTGTTTTTTGCCTGTAGTCCCAGCTACTTGGGAGGCTGAGGCGGGAGAATCAGAGGTTGCAGTGAGCCTAGATCTCATACCACTGCACTCCAGCCTGGGGAACAGAGCAAGACAGTGTCTCAGAAAAAGTAAAAATACAAATAAAAATAAGGTACAATTTTGACCTTTTTTTTTTGTAAATAATGTAGAAATATGTATCAAAATAATTTAAAGAATTTAAAGCCTTTGACTCAGAACTCTGTTTTTACGAATGTAACAAGAGATGCCCAAAAAGTGTCTACATAGACATACATATAATTTTCCTTCATATGAAAAGTTGAAACAACCTAAATATCTGCCAATAGGATATTTATTGAACTACGCTGTCTCTATAATAGTAACTCTATGAAGCCTATTAGAAATCGTATTTTCAGAAAATATAGATCTATTTTGGAAATCCACAGAATAATATTAATTGAAAAATGCAGAATGCAAATTTGTCTATATAGCACTGTCTCAATTTTGTGTTATGTATAAGGGTGTGCCAAATATGCTCACATAGATATAAAAAAAGACATTGGAAAAAAACAGCAGTTGACAGCAGTACTTTCTGAGTAATGAAAATCTTGCTACCCTTATCTTTTTCTGTATTTTTATTTGTTCTACACTGACAGATGTACTACTTCTATAATTTACAAGGTCAATAATATTATTGTTAAATTCTATGAATGCTGCTTGGTGGTTTTGAGAATATGAAACTATGGATATTAAGAATAGCAGCTCAAATAAGCAGCATCCTACATTTTATTCTAAATAATAATTTTTAATGGGTGAAAAAGTGAATCTAAGACAGTGTTTTAGAAAGTGGAGTAGATTTTATTTTATTTATTTATTTATTTATTTATTTATTTATTTATTTATTCTGAGATGGAGTTTCACTCTTGTTGCCCAGGCTGGAGTGAAATGGCACAATCTCGGCTCACCACAACCTCCGCCTCCCAGGTTCAAGTGATTCTCCTGCCTCAGCTTCCCGAGTAGCTGGGAATACAGGCATGTGCCACCACACCCGGCTAATTTTGCAGTTTTAGTAGAGGTGGGGTTTCTCCATGTTGGTCAGGCTGGTCTCAAACTCCTGACCTCAGGTGATCCCAAAGTGCTGGAATTACAGGTGTGAGCCATCGTGCTCTGCCTAGACTTTGAAGTTATGGGAGCATATACCTTAAATACTTTCCAAGTTTTTCCCAACCTCCTTTGCTAAAGGAAGATTGTTAATGGTTTTCTGAAAAACATTATTACTATCTTGGAGAAAAACAAAAATTTAAAAGGAATTACATACCTATGTTATTGTAAAACTTTTGAATCATAACATTATTCTGAAGTTTGCTAGCATTAACACAGTTAAAGAAACCACCAAAGAGGCAAACATAACATAAAATTAGTGCATCAACATGCAAAGAATCAAGGACACCCTGTTCTTTCTAGGAGGAAAAATAAATACACAATTCAATAAAATTCCCCCTGCAAAATCATGCATATTATACATTCACCAAAAATAATGAAGGTTACATTTCACAAACTGAAGTTATAGTCACAGCAGCCTCAAGGCTCAAGCTAAATATAAGCACAAAAACTGTATACTTGTTGTAAATACAGCAATCAAGCAGTAGCAGCACAAATTATGCATAAGAACTACTTCAATCAAGTAAGATAGAAGGTGAAAAATCACCAGCCCTGATCAGCTTTAGACCTAGGGGACAGCAAGTTAAAGAAAAATAGAAACAAAAGTGTCAGGATTATTTTGAAAAATCAATTATTAATGAATAAATCAAATAGCCCTATGTAAATATTTATCAAATGGATAACTTTCCTAGGGGTTAAGTCATCATCATTAGGTTAGTATTACCATAGCCTACTCTGTGCTTACTACACAGGAGGTAGCCAAGTGAACTCTACATAAATACCAATGTTGTGGTAGTGGCAGAGTTGCAAGATTTAACAACTAATAATACTTCCTTACGTAGTAAGGAGGAGGGAGAAAATAAAGCAGACTGGAGAAAAGTGACAGAAGACAATTTTGGACATGGCTGATTTTATAAAGGCCTGAATCCTTTGAGATAACATTCCTACAAATTGAAGTTACCCTCCCGGGCAGAAAAACGTCTCTACTCTTGCTAGTGTGATGATCATTTTTCCCAGGGCTTAGCTCTGCGTTTACTCTTATTCCTTAAATTCACTCTCAGCTGTCATTGAGAGCTGAGATAATTTGAGGACAGGATAATTCAATAACGGGAGTTTGGGGTAAGGGAGAGGGAGAATCTATGCTCAGGAATAGACTCACAGCTAATAAGTCCTGTCTCTAGCATATACCATCTAAAATCATGAGGTAGACCCACCATGCCAACGTTGAGCTCTGAATCTGATATTGTAAAGAAGCAGATATCATTTATGTAATCATGAACTTCCGCCATCTTGACCTCACATTTTTTTTTCTATGCTTTCTGTAAATTCTCAGAAAAAAAAAAAAAGAAAACCTAATTATCCTTGATTTTTCTTCATCTCCTTTCCTCTCAGGGAATAACTTCAATAAATAGTAATTAAATTCATGAGCAAAGGGAATTCCAGACACCCTAATATTTATTACTTAAAAATCCCAGGGCCAACTAATTGCTGACTGTATGTTTGGGAATCTCACTTTGGTAATCACCCAAATGTACCTGTTTTCTTCAAATCTCACACTCCTCTTACTAATTTGGTGAGAACTACATTGTTTTCTCCTATGCTGTGCAAAATTAAAGTAATCATATTTCTTTAGCCGGCAAAGAAGTGAAAAGTACCAAATTAGAAATAAATTTTTAAAGCCTAATTAAGCTTTCTTTTAAAAATTATGGAACCCAGGTCTTAATAAAGAATACTAAAAAAGTGGGCAAAATAACATAATAGCAAAAGTAATTAATTAATTAATTCAATGATTCAACAAATACTATATTCCAGGCAATGCTCTAGACTCTAGGAAACAAAAATAAATAAATAAATAAAAATAAGACATAGTCATTGCCCTCAATAAGCTTGCAGTTGAGTAAGGAAACAGATTTATACAATTGCATTTTGTGAAAAGTATTAAAAGGTGTGGGAGAAGAGATGAGAGAATGAATCCCAACAAGGAAATAAGGAAGGGCGTACAAGAAAAGGTGACAGCAGAATAGAGGGAAAGGTATCCAGGCTGAGAAGAATGTTAAAATCTTTAGTTAGAATTGAAGGCACTATTTAGTTTTCGGATATCATCATTCTCATCATTTTGGCTTTTTTCTTTTTCACTAGACACTCATCATTTATATCCTGGCATAAAGTGATATTTAGATACCTTCTAAAAATTATGGTAGAGTTCCTATTAGAATGCCATTAAGTTTTATTACCTGAAAAATTGAGGTTAAGGAAAAGAACAGGGAATTGGGGAGATATTCAGTGAACAAGCATAATTCGTAGTTTTCTCTGGACAAATTTATCTGTGATTAAGAATCAATTGTTTAATACTTTCAGTTTCTTAGCTTTAGCGCTTTTCACTTTCTGTCACTCTAGTCCCAGCTAAAACCAGGTACTTAGAAGTTGAATTTGTTTTTCTGCTAGGTAAGTTTCCCATCTCAAGATTCCAGTTCTCCTAAGCTGAGTCCACACCCACGTGTTTTTCATTTGACTCTTGCTAGATCAGGACAAAGTTTATATTCACAGGCCTTTTCCATCTTCAACATGACAACTCTCAGAACTCCCAGATGATCTGTGCCCTTTGGGTTTAAGGCATGTATTTTTTCTCACAAGGGTCTTTCTATTATAAGCTTTTTCTTTGATAATGGACTGGAGGATTCTATTCCCAGCTGATAGTACAGAGCACAGGAAAGGCCAGGTGATTTGGATGTAGGAATTTCTCTAGTGCTCTTCTAATTTTTACCATATGCCTGAGCCAACCTGGCTGAACTTCAGCTATTAATGAACCCTGCCTTGAACTTCGGCTATTAATTTATCTGTCATTCAGGAAGACATTTGGAGTTAGTAAACTCCTTTCTTTAGCTCCCCTTTTTGGGATGGTAGGTAAGATGGAGAAGAAAAGGCGGGGTACATCTCAAGTAGTAAAGAGTGGGTAATACTGGCAGTCTTTCCTCTTTCTCACATGATTACTATTACTATAATATTTAGATATAATAAAATAAGGTAAAATATATAGTATGTATGTGATGCTCATGTTTATTTGTATTTTCAGTGCATAAAATATATAGAATATAAGAATAATAAGCAAATTTTAAAAAACAATGTTTTTCCTAATTCACAAAAAAATGCCTTTTGTTACAGCCTAACACTAGGCTATGCTAAATGAAGAAATATAGTAGCTCTAAAAATAATACTCCTTCTCTATTATAATGATAAATTTTGAGAAGGCAAGGAAGGTGAGTTTATTAAAGATGGTAAACTAAATAAGATAAAATTATGGAAATGCCAACAAATTTACAAAAATGTAAACAGTTTTCAGTAATTTTAATTACAGCTCATTTAAAGCATGTTCATGAATACATATTTTCTTGCAGTTTGATAAAACCCTAAAGGCCAGATAAAAACAGAACATGAGATAACTAGATGCAAAGAGTTCCAGCATTTCAAATTGATACATTTTAAATTAATTTATTTTGCTCTATGCTAAAAATTGGCAAGTTTGTATTTAAAAAATATTATTTCATGATAAATTTCTTTTTTAAAAAAGCAAAGAACAGGTTCACTAGAAGCCAAGTAAATTTCCAAAACTGAAAAAACTGCATGTAAGATAGTTTTTTTTTGTTTGTTTGTTTTTGTTTTTGACAGAATCTCCCTGTAGGCCAGGCTGGAGTGCAGTGGCACGCTCTCGGCTCACTGCAACCTCCACCTCTCAGATTCAAGCGATTCTCCTCCCTCAGGCTCCCGAGTAGCTGGGACTACAGCTGCCCGCCACAATGCCTGGCTTTTTTTTTTTTTTTTTTTTTTTTGTATTTTTAGTAGAGACGGGGTTTCACTGTGTTAGCCAGGATGCCAGGATGGTCTTGATCTCCTGACCTCGTGATCCACCCGCCTCGACCTCCCAAAGTGCTGGGGTTACAGGCGTGAGCCACCACGCCCGGCCTAAAGATACATTTTCAATCAATGACTTCAACATTTTGTTTTTGTGTGGGTGTGTTCTAAGCTTAAATTGGTGACAGACATGTGACTAATACATCTCAAATCATGAAGTTGCTCCTCAATTTTTTAAAACACTACATAATATTCCCCTGCACAAACGTGCTCAAAGCATTTAACCACCTTTTACCCATATGGTAGCATTTTCTTAGCTTTTGTTATTATACACAAATCTAATATAACGATTTTCCATATATATTTGCTTATATGTATGAACCTTTAAGAATGGTTTCTTAAAGATGTAATTGCTGGATCTAAAGATATCTGCATTTTACATTTTTACAAATGCTACCAAATCCAGTGATGAATATTGCACTCCCATTTGAACCAATAATATCCCTGCAACTGGTATTCTGCCAGGGTGCTATTAAGGAAAGGAGGTGAATGAAGAAGGAAAGAATAAACAGAAAAAGGTAGAAAAATAAACAATAAACAAAAAGAAATCTGGAGAGAATAATTTGCAGCAGTTGGGAGGGTTTAAGAAATGCATGTCATGTCATGAATTTAGGTGCCAAATTTATAACTCAAGCCTCTATACTTTCCATGAGTTTCAGAACCACTATCTGCACATTTAATGTATAACATTTATTTGCATATTTCATTGATAGTAAAAGTGAAATTTCCAAAACAAAATAAAAATCACCAGCAACCTCCTCCAAGTCCCTTTTTCATTCTAATAAATGGTACTACTGCTTTCTACCCCAAACATCAGACCAAAAACCTGGATTTTTTTTCATTGGCTCTTTCATCTCTTTCACCCTTTGTATTACAGTCCATCACTCTATTCCATTTTTCTTCCACTTAAATATTTCTAGAATTTGTTCATTGTTTTTAAATCCTGGCTATTACTACCCTATATTAAAGTTTTTTAAAACCTGGATCTCAGCTATCGTTGCTTCAGTTTTCATATGTTTATAATTTCTTATTCTGTTTATTCTTTTGCTGGCTTGGAAACTTAATATTAATCTTTTCACAGTTAACTATGGAATTGTATCATGTATTCTTAACAAATTTTAAAACGTGTTACACGTTAATTCTACCCTCTGAAAGAGGCAAAGACCTTGTAAAACTTTAATCTGGTTGCATCCCTTCTTGACATATAATATATTGGTGCAGTATTTTACATTCATATTTACATGATAAATTTGACGTTGTTATTTTTATTTACATGGATGATATATGTTTTGCTTCAAACAAACTATTTGACATTTATATTTATTATGCTTATTATTTATATTGTCTCTCCACACTAGAATGGAAGATCCAAAAATGCAGAATTATATTTTATTTGCTTAGAACTGTGCCTAGTACATAGTAGGTACTCGGTATGTATTTTGATGAAACACCTGCATTTATCTACATGTTTGCCTTTATTATTGTTACCTCATTATTCTTTTCTGCATTCAGCTAAACTTTCTGGAGTAGTAGTATTTTTTCATAACACATCTCCCATAAGTTTTCCATAGTGAGAATTTGTTAATGATAAAATAATTGTTTCTTTGTCTAAAAATGAATTTATTTTTCCTGATTTTTCAAAGTTCTAAGTATGAGAGTTTTTTTTTTCCGCTTCCTCTAAGCACTTAGAAGATATTTTCCACTGTCCTCTGGCTCCGTTGATTCTATTAAGGCATCTGTTATTGATCTAGTTATCTGTCTTGGTATGCAACCTGCCTGCTTTTACTGAACTATGTTTAGGTGTGAATGAATCGCAATCTCTCTCTTTCAGTCTCCTCTGTTCCTCTTTTCCTTCTTTTTATTCCTCTCTCCTTTTCTCCATCTCTCCTTCTTCCTCTCTGTCTCTATCTCATAAAATTCTGCTACTTATCTGCTAATTTTATATATGAGGGTTCATGTTTTCATCATTTCTGGAAAATTTTCAGACATTATCTCTTCAAACGTAATCTCTGATTCATTCTCTTCATTTTCTCTTTCTGAGATTCCAATTAGACATATACTCCTTTTTATTTGATCCTCCGTTTTTCTTCCTGAGTCTGCAATTCCTTCTATCTCTTTGCAGTATTCTGTTTAGAGTCTTTAGATTTATCTTCTTATTGCTATTTTCCCCTAGAGCTGTGGTGCCAATTGCTGTTTTACTCATTATTTTCCATTTTTTCTTTTTTCTCTCTTTTTAAATATATTTTTATTATACTTTAAGTTATTTCTGTGATTCTATTCTTTATGCCTTGAATATTTTATCCATAAATATTTTATATTTTGTATTTCCTAATTCAGTATCTTTAGTCTTTATGAGTCTCCATCTCTGCTTTAAAAAAATCAGCTGGTTCTTATCCATATAGCTTAATTATTTGTATATAATTTTACACTACTTTTGAGTTTTTAGTTTTTATTTTTATTTCAATAGCTTTTGGAGTACAGGTGGTTTTCAGTTACATGAATAAGTTCCTTAGTGGTGATTTCTGAGATTTTAGTGTACCTGTCATCTGAGCACTGTAACAAATAAATCTTTTATCCTTCACACATCTCCCAACCTTCCCACTTGAGTCCTCAAAGTCCATTATATAATGCTTATGCCTTTGCATCCTTATAGCTTAGCTCCTACTTACAACTGAGAACATATATATTTGGTTTTCCATTCCTGAATTACTTCACTTAGAATAATGGCCTCCAGCTTCATCCAAGTTGCTGCAAAAGGCATTATTTTGTTCCTTTTTTTTTTTTTTTGGCTGAGTAGAATTCCATGATTTATATATACCACATTTTCTTTATTCACTTGTTGGTTGATGGGCACTTAGCTTGGTTCCATATCTTTGCATTTGCTGTTTCTCCTGCTATAAACATGCATGTGGATGTGTCTTTTTTATATAATGACTTCTTTTCCTTTGAGTAGATAACCAGTAGTGGGCTTGCTGGATCAAATAGTCGTTCTGCTTTTAGTTCTTTAAGGAATCTCCATACTGTTTTCTATGGTAGTTGGGCTAATTTACATTGCCACCAGCAGTGTAAAAGCGCTCCCTTTTCAGCACATCCACACCATCTATCGTTTTTTGACTTTTAAAATTATGGCCATTCTTGCAGGAGTAAGGTGGTAGAGCTAATTGTGCTTTTAATTTCTATTTCCCTGATTAGTGATGTTGAGTATTTTTTCATGGTTGTTGGCTGTTTGAGAATTGTCTATTCATGTCCTTTGCCTACTTTTTCATGAGATTATTTGTCTTTTTCCTTGATGATTTGTTTGAGTTCCTTGTTGATTCTGGATATTAGTTCTTGTTGAATACATAGTTTGTGAATATTTTCTCTCATTCTATGGATTGTCTGTTTACTCTGCCAACTATTTTCTTTGTTGTACAGGAGATTTTTGGTTTAATTAGGTCCTATTAATTTATTTATTTTTGTTGCATTTGGTTGTGGAGTCTTAGTCATGAATTCTTTGCCTACTCCCATGTCTAGAAGTGTTTTTCTAATGTTATCTTCTAGAATTTTTATGGTTTCAGGTGTTAGATTTAAGTGTTTGATTCATCGAGTTGATTTTTGTATAAAGTGAGAGATGGGGATCCAGTTTCATTCTTCTACATGTGGCTTGCCAGTTTCCCCAGCACCAGTTATTGAACAGGGTATCCTTCCCCAAATTTATGTTTTTGTATACTTTGTCAAAGATCAGTTGGCTGTAAATATTTTGCTTTATTTCTGTGATCTCTATTCTGTTCCATTGGTCTATGTGTCTATTTTTAAACCAGTACCATGCTGTTTTGGTAACTATTGCCTTGTAGTATAACTTGAAGTCAGGTAATGTGATGCTTCCAGATTTGTTCTTTTTGCTTAGTACTGCTTTGGCAATGAAGGCTCTTTTTTTTTTTTTGGCTCCATATGAATTTTAGGATTTTCTTTCTAGTTCTGTGAAGAATAATGATAGTATTTTGATGGGAATTACATTGAATCTGTACATTGTTTTGGGTAATATGATCATTTACACGATATTTATTCTTTCCATCCATGAGCATGGGATGTGTTTCCATTTGTTTGTGTCATTTATAATTTCTTTCAGCAGTGTTTTGCAGTTTTCCTTGTAGAGAGAACTTTTACCTCCTTGGCTAAGTATATTCCTAAGCATTTTATTTTTTATTTTTTGCAGCTGTTATGAAAGAGATTGAGTTTTTGATTTGATTCTCAGCTCGCTTGTGGTTGATGTATAGTAGTGCTACTGATTTGTGTATATTGATTTCATTAATCAGGTCTAGGAGATTTCTGGATGAGCCTTTAGGGTTTTCTAGGTATAAGATCATATCATCAGTGAATAGAGACAGAATTTGCCACTACCAAACCAGCACAACAAGAAATGCTAAAAGGAGTTTTAAACCCTGAAACGTTTGATTTTAATATATGAAAATTGTGAGGGCCCAACTGGGAATAGTTTACTCTGGAGAGTTTTTATTTATTATTATTATTATTATTATTATTATTATTATTACTATTATTATTGAGACGGAGTCTGATTCTTTTGCCCAGGCTGGAGTGCAGTGGTTTTGGCTCATGGCAGCCTCCACCTCCTAGGTTCAAGTGATTCTCCTCCCTCAGCCTCTGGAGTAGCTGGGATTATAGGGGTGCACCACCTCACCTGGTTAATTTTTGTATTTTTACTAGAGACAGGGTTTCACCATCTCTAGTAAATGGTGAAAGATTGGCCAGGCTGGTCTCAAACTCCTTACCTCAGGTGATAGTCCTACCTCGGCTTCCAAAAGTGCTGGGATTAGAGGCGTGAGCCACTGCGCTGGCCTGCAGAGAATTTTCTACCAGGATCCAAGCGTATGATATGGACCAGGAGTTATTTTACTTTATCCCTGTCTCCCAGACATAAAACGAAAGGCTCAGGTTCAGATTCTCTATCTTGTCAATGGCTCAAAATTGGTCTCTAGATACCTGACATTGTCACATGACCTCAGTGTATCACTTTCTTATTTGCTTTCAGCTCTCATATCTGTGATCCACCTTCTTTGCTTAAATTTACTTTTGTGTTTAGAATTGATGATTACCTTCTGTGATGGTTAATTTTAGGTGTTAGCTTGACTAGGTTAAGAGGTCCTCAAATAGCTGGTGAAGTAATATTTCTGGGCATGTCTATGAAGGTGTTTCTGGAAGAGATTGGTATTTGAATTAGGGGACTGAATAAAGAAGATCTGCCCTCACCAATTTGCATAGTATTATCCAATCCACTGAGGGCCCAAGTAGAACCAAAACATAGGAAGGGTAAATTTGCTTTCTCTTCTAGAGCTAGGACATCCATCTGCTCTTGTCCTTAAACATCTGATCTCTTGGTTCTTGGGTCTTCAAACTCCAGGACTTAAATTTAGCAACCCCTCTCTCCAACCCACCATGTTTCTCAGGCTTTTATACTAACACTGAAAAGACCGAATTACACCACGTGCTTCCCTGGTTCTGTACCTTGCAGACAGTATATTGTGGGACTTCTTGGCCTCCATAATTGTGGGAATCAGTTCCCACATTAAATCCCCTCCTATATGTACTATTAGTTCTGTTTCTCTGGAGAACCCTGACTAATACACCTTCCCTCCTGTGAGCCTAGTTTACTAGAATTTCATGAAAAGAAGGCTGAGCTACTGATACAGTTTCTTAACAGCTTTCTATGTCATATCTCTTTCCTATCCAATTTCCATATCACTGTAGCCAGACTTGTTTATTTACTAGAAATTCCACCCTCTTCAGTATAGCATTTCACAAACCATTGCTTTCCAAATAAAACTAAAATTGATAACTTGTTTACCACGTCCTCAGTAATGTGGTTCCCAAGAGTATTTCTAATGTCATCTATTAGCACTCAATGCACTTCTCTCTTTCTTTAGACATAGACTGTTTCCTTCAAGTTTTTTTTTTCTTTTTTAGAGACAGAGTCTCATTGCCTAGGCTGGAATGCAGTGACATGATTATACATCACTGCAGCCTCGAACTCCTGTATTCAATCACTCTTCCTGCTTTGGCCTCTCAAAGTGCTGAGATTACAGACATGAGCTACTATGCCAGGTCTCCTTCACATCAGGTTCTTAAACATTTTATGTTGAATCTCGCTTCTAGGCACATATTCTTCTATTCTAGTTTGCCTTGATACGTAAGTGTCTATGAAATAGATTTTAAATGCAGTCTATGGTTTCTTTCAGTGGACAACATAGTCACTATGATATAAAAAACTTTAAATATTCCTTTATTTAAAATGTGTGATTTCTCATTTACATTTTTTGTTTTGGGTTCTCAAGTAAAAACCAGTAATTTAGCCTTATTGACAAGTAATAAATATATAGACAGATAATATATACTAAATATATTATATATTATATGTCATATGTATGTAATCTAGCTTTCTTTCTATCTACATACACATACACACACACACACACCTATACATGTGCACACAATTACAATGAACACTTGGACTGTGGCATAATATATTTGATCTTTTGGGCCATGAATGCAGTGAATGTGAATTGCTGTTTCAGTTGTTGTCAGTATCAATTGTTAAAATGGTTAAAATGATTGATCATCACATATGAAGGGAAATTGACATTTTTAGTGTGTCTCTAATTCAGACTGTGGGAACTTAACAAAAGGAAATTGAAGCTGCAAAACCTTTTCAAAGTTGGAAACACACACACTAGTCTCTGCTTTTATGCACAATAATGGATATCCCCTTAGGCTAAACTTACTAAAGCTGTCATCATAATAGTAATAGACTCACAATGGACTTTAAGAGCTTGCTTGGTGAATCTAACAGGAAAGAAGAGCTCTTCATTACTGAAGGTGTATGTGACAGCTCTTTGTTCTCTTGCAGCTGGTGGATTTGCTCTACACTTTGCAGCAGGACAATAGAGCTCCTATGAAGAAGTGGTTCTGTTTTTATTTTCTAACCTCATTTCCTTTTGTGATTTCCACCTGACAGTCAAGCAAGTCAAAACAAAACAAACAAACAAAAAAACCCAAGTCACCATCAATGCAGCAGAAAAGGAAAAGGGAGGCTAATGTTACCCTAAAGCGCTATTGCAAGCACAAAGAAAGCATAATTCCATGTCATGGATATAGCCTGGAATGACACACTCACATGAATTACCTCTTTGAGTTTTTGACAGAGGAGAACAGAAAGTAGCTAATGAAGTCACAAGAGGCTTTGGGAGTTCAACTCATGAAACTCTTGATATTATGACAATGTTAAGACATGTCAGTCTTACTATTTCACCCACAATATGAAACATATTTGTGACCTCAAGGGAAAATATGACATTTGAAAAATTATAAATTGAAATGCATTCTTATACCCATACCACAACTTTCCTATCCGAACATGTATTTGGTTGTCCTTTATTTTAGAAGTGTCAAATTTTAGCGCAGTCAATAATTTATGTTACATTATTTTGTTTTTTTTTAGTATATACAATTTAGACATCTTTGTTCTAAACACAATATAAAATAAGTACTTCTTGGATGAAAAATAAGATTAAAACTTAATTTGTAAGATATCACGTAAACTCTATCGATTTGCCATTGTCCTGTGAATTCAAAGCACAGATCTTGATGCAATATTAGTAACAACTTATGTCAATTTACAGATTTTCTGGGCTCTTCAACAATGGGACCAAAATCAGTTCTTGTTTCCAGTGCTAACTTTGAAATATGGAAGAAGGCTTACTCACTTACCTTGTGACTTTTGGAGGAAAACAGAAAAACACCTCTATTAAAATATATCTCCCATTATGTTATCGATACCTGAAATACCAACATGGAATTAGAACTAGCCTCAGAGGAGCATTCTGTGAGTGAAACAGTTACTCCAGAACAACTGGATTCACTGCACAAGGAGGGCAAGCACTTAATATGTGATGTACATTGCCCTAGGCATTGAGAAATTAGTAAGTAGCCCACTGGGAAGATGTATGCAATTATAGCAAAGCTAGAGAAAACAAAGGTAATGGAGGAAAATGGTGGAAAGCAATTGAAGGTAAATTCACTAATTATACAATCAAGAGTCATACTGACTTTGAGGAATTAGCTCAAAAGCAAAATGAAACGGTTGGGAAAGTGAGAGCGCTTTTGGAGTTTCTGAATAGAAAAAAATGTTTTTTCAGATTCTATAGATAACTACAAGTAGAGATTAACACCAAGAAGTTTAGATGAGAGAAAGGAACACAAATGAATATACTAAGAGTTGATGTAGAAAGGAACCAGAATTTATAAGGAGATAATTCAATCAAATAATATCCGAAAAAAGAATCCTTGTTCTCTCCTCTCAGAGTGTCATGGTGGAAAGAGCTTTGATTTTGGATTTAGAACAACGTGGATCAGAATCCTGAATTTGTCTCTTATTAGTCATTTGGTACTGGAAAGATGTTAACTTTATCAATCTGTTTCCTCATTTCTAACAGGGAGTAATACCAGCCTATACCTATTTTTGTAAAGATTCAGCATATTAAAATCTTCATTACAAGGCCATATGTCTATAAATTACTGATACGTAATAGAGGTAGCACTGCATATCAGTGGAGAAAAAAAGTGGTTATTTAAAAAGTAGAAAAAAAAGAGAAAATTGCACACTGACCTTATACCACACACAAAACATAATTTCAGACTGATTAAAAGCCTCTGTGTGAAAGACAAACCAAAATGGTTTTCAGAAAAAATATGGAATAACATTTCCATGACTCTTGGGGTAAAGATTTCTCAAACAAGATATAAGATGAATTAACCACAACACATTGCTTGAGAAGTTATATTACATTAAAACTAAGAGCTTATGTTTATCAAAAGATAACTCTACACATCCATCAAATTGACAAAAATTTAAAGGTTGGACAATAACACATGGTGTGGATATGAAGCTATGGAAACTTTCACACATTCTTGGTGGAAGTATATATTGCCAATTGCTTTAGAAAACAGTTAGCATTATCTAACAAAGACAAAACTATGCAAACTCTATGACCTGAGGTTTGTATTCCAGAGAAGCTTATGCAAGTATTCATCAAAATCTATGTGCAAAAATGCTGAGTGACATTTTTATATAGCTAAAAGCCAGAGAAACAGCCCAAATGTGTATAGACACATAAATTGTAGGATAGTGAATAATTTACAAAAGTGAAAGTGACCAAATTATTTCTACATGCAAAACCATGGATAAATCTTTAGAGCAAAATGTTGTGTACAAGATGACAAACTTAAAAATATGTAGATGGAATGATTTAAATCATGAACATTTCCAGAACAAGCAAAGCTAAATTGTCTTATTTAAGGATATGTGAATAGGTAGCAAAAAATGGAAAGAAGAAATTATCTCAAAATCAGGATCAGTTATGGCTGTGATCACAAAAGAGCACACAAAGGATTCTAGAGTGCTGGCAATATGATTTTGTTTATCATTGGTGAATAATCTGGCTCAAATTTATCTTGTTGTGTTTATAAGAAAAAATTCAATGTGGTATTGTATACAATTTTAAGTTAGCAGCCCTCCAATATTAATGTGCTTCTATAATAGACATTCGTATCTGTGGTGTATATTCTCTATTTTTTCTTCTATATCCACCCTCCACCCTTGTCCATCTTGAGAGGCTAACCTTTTTAGAATCATAGTGGTCTCTCTTGTCCTCCAGGTTCGAGTGGTTTTGACTAATGAAAGTTACCAGCAGAAATGAGGGCAAGCTCAGGGTACTTTTTCCTCTATCTTTCTAGTATTGCAAGCTCCTAATAAGTAGTCCTATCCTACAACTATGTTAATTTTCCTCTTTCTGGTTACATGCTGTTTCCTTCCCTTGCTATGGGAACCAGTAATGACACTCTGTTTTTATTTCCAAAATATTGCCTCATTCCTTACTGGTTTTCCTTAATCCTGCTCACACCATTATTAATAGACCCTCTACTCAATCCTGTATTTGAATGTGGTGTCTGTTTCTCACCAGTTTCCTACTGATACAATGCCCTTTTCCTTCTTCATGATCTGATCAAAATGAAAAAGTGTCCCTAATCACTTTAGCTGAAACTTCATATTTTAATAATACACATTGTTGGCATCTTTTGCTTTTCTAATTAAATATTTCCTCTATTTTTTATTTTATTCATAAGATCATATGCATCTTGAGAGCAGGATAATCTCACGGCTCTATTTCACACCATTTTGTTCATGACATGGCATTCAAAAAACACTCTGAACATGTTTTGTTTCTATCTTTTAATAAAGCTATAAATTGATTGACAGTAATGTCTATGCATAGTACATGATATAGAAGTTAAGTTAATATACTTGCTGACTGGTTAATCCATTATATTTAACCAATATAATTTGATTTGGCAATTGAAGCTAATGATTTTCATAAATACAAAAGTTCCTCAAGTCTATTACTTAATAGATAAGGCAGAATTTTCCTTAGTGATTCTTTCATCTGTATTATTAAATGTTTATGTTTACGTGTTGTAACAGAATAATGCTATTCGTCATCATTTACATGCTATTACAAGAACATTATTATACTTATTCATATTATAGAAAATTAGAAGATTTTAACTGTGTATAACTTAATATTCCATTGTGAAAAGAAAATGATATTAATATTTCCATTATTTTATCAGGATATAATCAGCTAACATTGTCACATAAGCCCACATAGTATCCAATACTGTAGCAGCACAGAAATGGGTTTTATTTCCACTATATTAGGTATTGAATAAAACTGCATGTTGGGACTTTTAAATTAACTTTTAATGTTACTTTAATGAGGCAGAATTTCTGCCAATCCAGTCCCCAAGGCGATATTATTTAGCAGTACTTTGTGTTTTAGTTTTATATTTTCAGGAATGCCACACTACCATGGAGACTTCTTAGATGCAGTCTGGTTTGTTCAAGTTTGTTCAATAGACCTTCTTTCCTATATTAAGGCAGTCTAACAGGGAAGAAGAGAAGCAGATGATAAGCTGGTGACTGTACCTGCTGAATGTACATATTGCTATAATTTGCAATTATGTATATTTATTTGATTTTTGTCCTTATATTTCAATCAAGTTTATAAATTAATTGGTCATGATGTCTATGTCTTCAATTTTTAAACTTTCTCTTGAATAGGTGTAAACTTATATTATGGGGAAGATAATATTGATTTGTGACCTTCTACTATGGCTTCCACCTACTTTTCAATCTTACTCTGTATCTATTGTAATATAATAGGAGTAATATAACAATTTTTTAAATTCTTGATGAAAAACTTTACATTTATACAACTGATTATAATGATTTTGATGTGTTTCTGTGAATATGAGTATAAATTTAAAAATAATAAAATGATAATCTGAGGAATAGCACTAAAAAGATAGGAAATTTGCCACAGCCTATCTTCTGAAATTTTGAATTCTACTTTAATTTTTTTTTAACTTTTAATTTCAGGGGTACAAGTGCAGGTTTGTTATGTAGGTAAACTTGTGTCATAGGGGTTGCTATACAGATTATTTCATCACCCAGGTATTAAGCCTAGTACCCATTAGTTGTTTTTCCTGATTATCTCCCTCCTCCCCAACTCCACCCTCCAAAACTCCCCAGGGTGTTTTGTTCCCCGCTATGTGTCCATGTGCTCTCGTCATTTAGCTCCCACTTATTAATATGCACATGCGCTATTTGGTTTTCTGTTCTTGTGTTAGTTTGCTAAGGATAATGGCCTCCAGCTTCATCCATGTCCATGCAAAGGACATGATGTGCTTCTTTATTATGGCTGCATAGTATCCCATGGTGTATGTGAGCCACATTTTCTTTATCCAATCTGTCATTTATGGGCATTTGGGTTGATTAGATGTCATTGCTTTTGTGAATAGTGCTGCAATGAACACAAACATGCATATGTCTTTATAATAGAATGATTTATATTCCTTTGGGTATATACCCAGTAATGGGATTTCTGGGTTAAATGGTAATTCTGGCTTTAGGTCCTTGAGGAATTGCCACACTGTCTTCCACATGGGTTGAACTAATTTACATTCTCACCAACAGTGTAAAAGCATTCATTTTTCTCTACAACCTTGCTAACATCTGTTATTTTTTGACTTTTTAATAATAGCTATTCTGATTGCTGTTGGATGGTATCTCATTGTGGTTTGGATTTGCATTTCTCTAATGATCAGTGATGTTGAGCTTTTTTTTCATGATAGTTGGCCACATGTATGTTTTCTTTTGAAAAGTGTCTGTTCGTTTACTTTGCCTATATTTATGGGGCCATTTTTTTTTCTTTTAAATTTGTTTAAGTTCCTTATGGATGCTAGATATTAGACCTTTGTCAGATGCATAGTTTGCAAAAGTGTTCTCCTATTCTGTAGGTTGTCTGTTTACTCTACTGATAGTTTCCTTTGCTGTGCAGAGCTTTTTAGTTTAATTAGATCCCATTTTCCAATTTTGCTTTTGTTGCAATTGCTTTTGGCATCTTCATCATGAAATCTTTGCCTGGGCCTATGTCCTGAATCATATTGCTTAGGTTGTCTTCCAGGGTTTTACATTTAAGTCTTTAATCCATCTTGAGTTGATTTTTGTATATGGTGTAAGGAAGGCATCCAGTTTCAGTCTTCTGCATATGGCTAGCCAGTTATCCCAGCACCATTACTGAACAAGGAATCCTTTCTCCATTGCTTTTATCAAGTTTGTCGAAGATCAGATAGTTGTAGGTGTGTGGTCTTATTTCTGGGTTCTCTTTTCTGTTCCATTTGTCTATGTATCTCTTCTTGTACCAGTACCATGCTATTTTGGTTACCATAGCCCTGTAGTATAGTTTGAAGTCAGGTAGCATGATGCCACCAGCTTTGCTCTTTTTGCTTAGGATTGCCTTGGCTATTCGATCTCTTTTTTGGTTTCATATGAATTTTAAAATAATTTTTTCCAGTTCTGTTAGGAATGTCAATGGTAGTTTAATGGGAATAGCATTGAATCTATTAATTGCTTTGGGCATTATGGCCATTTTTGTGATATTGATTCTTCCTATCCAAGGGCATGGAATGTCTTTCTATTTGTTTGTGTTATCTCTGATTTCTTTGAGTGGTGGTTTGTAATTCTCTTGTAGAGATCTTTTACCTTCCTAATTAGCTTATATTTCTAAATATTTTATTCTTTTATTTTTGTGGCAATCGTGAATGGGAGCTCATTTGTGATTTGGTTCTTGGCTTGATTGTTGTTAGTGTATAAGGGATCCTAGTGATTTTTGCATATTAATTTTGTATCCTAAAATTTTGCTGAAGTTACTCATCAACTTAAGAAGCTTTTGAGCTGAGACAATGGGGTTTTCTAGATAGAGGATCATGTCATCTACAAATAGGGATAGTCTGATTTTCTCTCTTCCTATTTGAATGTCCTTTATTTCTTCCTCTTGCCTGATTAAAGTTCCAGTACTATGTTAAACAGGAGTGGTGAGAGAGGGCATCCTTCTCTTGAGTCAGGTTTCAAGGGAAATGCTTCCAGCTTTTGCCCATTCAGTATGATGTTGGCTGTGGGTTTGTCATATATGTCTCGTCATTTTGAGGTATGTTCCTTCAATACCTAGTTTATTAAAAGTTTTTAACATGAATGGATGTTGAATTTTATTGAAAGCCTTTTCTGCATCTATTGAGATAATCATGTAGTTTTTGTTTTCATTTCTGATTATGTGATGAATTACATTTATTGATTTGCATATGTTGAACCACCTTGCATCCCAGCAATGAAGCCTACTTGATCGTGGTGGATAAGCTATTTGATGTGCTGCCTGATTTGGTTTGCCAGTATTTTATTGAGGATTTTTGCATCAATGTTCATCAAGGATATTGGCCTGAAGGTTTGTTGTTGTTGTATCTCTGCCAGGTTTTGGTATTAGGATAATGCTGGCCTAAGAAAATGAGTTAGAGAGGAGTCCCTTCTTTTTAATTTTTTTGGAATAGTTTCAGTAGGAATGGTACACATTCTTTACTGTACATCTGGTAGAATTCAGCTGTGAATCCATCTGGTCCTGGCCTTTTATTGTTTGGTTGATAGACTATTTATTACTGCTTCAATTTCAGGACTCATTAATGGTCTCTTCAGAAATTCAATTTCTTCCTGGTTCAGTCTTGGGAGAGTGTATGTGTCCAGGAATGTATCTATTTCTTCCAGAGTTTCTAGTTTATGTGCATAGAGGTGTTTATAATATTCTCCAAAGGCTAGCAAAAGACAAGAAATAACCAAAATCAGAACTGATCTGGAGGAGATGGAGACATGAAAACCATTCAAAAGACCAAAGAATACAGGAGCTTGCTTTTTGAAAAATAAATAGATAAATAAATAGGCTGCTAGATAGACTAATAAAGAAAAAAAGAGAGAAGATTCAAATAAACACAATCAGAAATTATAGGAGGATATTATGACTGATCCACAGAAATACAAAATTCCACTTTAAAAATACCACCTTTTATTATGATTTAATCAAATTTCTCGTGCACTGATTAACTTTAAAAAATTTTTTATTTCCATAGGTTTTTTGGGACAGGTGGTGTTTGGTTACATAAGTAAGCTCTTCAATGGTGATTTGTGAGATGTTGGTGTACCCATTACCCAAGCAGTATATACTGAACCCAATTTATAGTCCTTTATCCCTCACTGCCCCCCACCCTTTCCCTTAAGTCTCCGAAGTCCATTGTGTCATTCTTATGCCTTTGCATCTTCATAGCTTAGCTCCCACTTATGAGTGAGAACAATACAGTGTTTGGTTTTCCATTCTTGAGTTACTTCACTTACAATAATAGTCTCCAGTTCCATCCAGGTTGCTGCAAATGCCATTAATTCATTACCTTTTATGGCTGAGTAGTATTCCATCATATATATATAGTATCATATATATAGTATCATATATATAGTATCATATATAGTATCATATATGTATATATAGTATCATATGTATAGTATATATACATGATATAGTATGATACTATATATCTATGTATGTATACATACGTATATATGTATATATACATATATATGTATATATACATATGTATGTATATATACATATGTGTGTGTGTGTGTGTGTGTGTGTGTGTGTGTGTGTATATTATCTCTGCCAGGTTTTGGTATTAGGATAATGCTGGCCTAATAAAATGAGTTAGGGAGGAGTCCTTTCTTTTTAATTTTTTTGGAATAATTTCAGTAGGAATTGTACACATTCTTTATTGTACATCTGGTAGAATTCAGCTGTGAATCCTTCTGGTCCTGGCCTTTTATTGTAGTCCTTTATACCATATATATATATGGTACATATATATATGGTGTGTGTATATACATATATATGGTGTGTTTGTGTGTATATATATATGGTGTGCATATATATGTGGTGTGTATATATATGGTGTGTATATATATATGTGGCATATATATATATGTGGCATATGTATATACACACCACAATTTCTTTATCCACTTGTTGATTGATGGGCAATTGGGCTGGTTCCATATTTTTGCAATTGCAAATTGTGCTGCTATAAATATTCATGTGCAAGTATCTTTTTCGTATAATGACTTCTTTTCCTCTGGGTAGATACCAGATAGTGGGATTGGTGGATCAAATGATAGTTCTACTTTCAGTTCTTTAAATAATCTCCACACTGTTTTCCATAGTGGTTGTACTAGTTTACATTCCCACCAGCAATGTAGAAGACTTTCATTTTCATTGCATCCATGCCAATATCTATTATTTTTTGATGTATTGATTATGGCCATTCTTGCAGGAGTAAGGTGATATCTCATGGTGGCTTTGATTTGCATTTCCCTGATCATTAGTGATGTTGAGCATTTTTTTCTTATGTTGTGGGTTCCAATTTCATTTTGAAAACAGCCAATTCCCACTTCTATCCCTGAGCCAAATACATCATAGCTAAGGAAGAAAAACTACATTCCTCTAAGCTAAAGACATAAGAATTCTCTGATTAGTGAATTCAATGAGTGATGCAGAGGGAATCATGAAGACCAGAAGGATCACATGCATTTTATACTGGTGGTCAGATGTTGCACTTCTCAGTTGGTCTGTGCGTCTTGGAATGTGAGCTGGAGTGAAAGATGTGAGAACGAAGTGGAATATTGACAAGTCATGTAGCTCTCAAACCTGTCAGAATCTGGCATATTTTCTTATAATCCTTTCAATGTGAAGGCACAGGTTATCACAATGATGTGCTAATATTGTTTTAAAGTAGTCAGTAATGGGTATTTCCAAGTGAGTGTTTAAAGGAAAAACGGCAGTCAAACTCCTAAGATAACAAGAAATGCTAACGTTCTTAACTAGGAACCATGGAACTTAGTTTCTTTTGTCAACTTACTCTCTTTTTTTTAACTTAAAAAAATTAATTGACTTTTTTAAGGTAGTTCACTTTTCAAGGCCTTTTGTTCTAAAAAGATGAATAGGAGGCAATATATTTCTCATCTGTTTCATGAGTGTTGCAGAGAATAATGAATAATGTGAAATAATATATTCATTAATTTGAAGAACAGAGCTTTATTAGTGCATAATTTCTGTTTTTTCCTTGCTTCATTGCCCATAACTAGCAAGATAGTGAAGGGTAAATTTATTAAGTTGAAAATAAAAATCAACTTTGCCTATTTAAAAAGAATATAATATATTTATTTTTATGTCATTGTAAAATAATATTATACAAGTTTCTAAATATTTCGACAAAACAACTTTCTAAGCATAGTTATTATTTCTATTTTAGTTTTTATATGTAACATTTATCTATTCAGCAAACAATCTCCAAATTATTTATTTAGCTGGTGATTTTGCTAGTCAGCCAAGAGTGTACACTGCCCTCATCAGGGAGATTTACCCAGTCTTATCTGGGCTGCCTTATGCATCTGCTGCCATCCTCTATGTTAGTTACGTAGCTCTGCTTTTGGGGTGTGCTGTCTATTGGTTGGGGCACCTTGCTCTCCTCTCTCATCATCTAAACAGGCCAATTAGGGCATCCATTCATGGTAGCTGGGCAGGTTTCCAAAAGGCAGAAACATGTGAGGCACCTTGAGCGATAGGCTCAGAACGGTCCCAGTGTTACCTCCTCCACATTCTATTCACCAAAGACTTAAAAGGCTGAGACACACTTTCCACGTCTTCCTGGGAATAGCTACAACATTGCATTGCAAGGGCATAGATAGTGCGAGGGGAATAATTGAGGCCAATTTTGCAATCAAACACTCCACCGTATTATGATACATTTAAGGTCTTAAAAACAGGTTCTTTATTCATATGACAAATAAGAGAATACCCACATCCCCTCTTGTTGGATATACAAACAGACTAGCTATCCCAGTCTTCCTTGAAGTTAGGTATGATCATGTGAAATCTGAGTGAAAGTGATATGTGCCATGCTTAGGTCTGGTCCATATAAATTGTTCACATGTGATTATCTATTCTTGTTTTCTGCCTACTGCTGAATGGAATAACTGAGCTCTAGCTCAGGAGACCAAACATGGAAGATGCCTGGACCCCTAAATGACTGCACAGAAATGTCTATATACCAACCAGGAAGCATGATTGTGCTTTATGTGAATGAGAAATAAGTGTCTATGTGTTAATACACTGAAATTTAGGAGATGATCTGTTACAGCAGCTGATATTACTTCTCTTCATCTATGTAATTTTGTTATACGCAAATATTGGTACCCAGGATTCATTCTTTATTGGCATCGGTTTTAAATGGCTCTGTTAATATCTATTGGACTGTTTACTTAAAGAATTAGTACTGAAAGAAGAGCTACATCTGAAACCCTACAAAGATTAGTGTTAAAGGCAATTAGCAATGCAGTTTACTAATCAAGACATTTGCTTCCATATGCTAGGGCTGATGAGGGATTTCATTTTTCCTTATAATGTTTATATATTTTGCCTTAAAGATTAAACAATTGCCTTCTTTTATGTTTTTATGTTTCTCTGTTATTTACTGTTATAAATCAAATATTAATGTGCCCTAAATCATTGGTTTTCATCTTTTTTCTTGCATAAATTAATACTGGAAGAGTAAAATCCCCAAAGGGATGCCTGGTCCACGTGTTTCTGCTTCCTGGAGGCAAGAAAGTGTCAATAGATTAATGGAAGCCATTAATAAAATACCAATTAAGTATTACCCAATTTTATTAAAAGTCAAAATTTAAATATTAACATTTCTTAAAAAATAGACACATAATCATTTTATAAATATTTATATAATTATATAAATTATAATTATATTATTTATATAATTATATAAATTATAATTATATTATTTATATAATTATATAAATTATAATTATATAATTTATATAATCATTTTATACATATTTATAGATTAAGTTTAGTTCACAGACCCTTGAGGGAACCTAGAGGCAATATCGGTAATTTCTGACATTAAGAATTTCCTCTCTCAGTCATAAATTAGAAATAAAACAATACTATTGAAGGTAGCAACAATTATACCTTTGAAGCTTTACATATTTCAAAGAAGTTTACAGTGAAATTTAATTTTCTATGTCTCTGTTAACGCTTAACCTATGCGTCAGAGGTTGACTTAGGGAAAAATCTTTCATTTTACATTGTATTTGCAAATAAATCTAATAATAAAAGACTTTGAACTATTTTTGAAATCTGAAAGTGTTAACAGAATTAATTCCACTTGAAGATTTAGTATGAAATCTCTCACTCGAAAAAATTTGGTTATTTTTTACATTTTGCCAGTAGGACTATAAGTTTATTAGATATAAAAAAGAAAAAGTAACAATGTCTATTGTTTGTAAAAAGTTCAATCAATCCATCCATGGGGCAATTTTACAATTATTTGGTGTGCTCTCTTCCATAGAAAGCACGATGTCCACTGGCTTTTTCCAATAAATGACCAATGGAATTTAATACAAATGAATGCAAGAGATAATTTCAATTATATTTGAATTGTCTTACATCCTTTGGATACAGCTATCATCATTTCAGTACTATCAGAATTTCATCATATTGTGTCTAAACAGCCTGAATTCAATTATATGTCTTAACCTTTGGACTTGTTTTTACCCCACATGCTGCCTGAGACTACATGTGAGGTTTTGTGACAATGAACTTTTGGTGGGGGAGTTTTCTCTGGTTTTCTAAACTTGAAATAAGTGGTTTCTTCTTTCCTCCTTAACTGTTAACTATGAACTTTTTATTTTCAAATATTTTTAGATTTATAAAAGTGTAAAAAGATAATAGAGCTTCCATGTGTCCTACACTTGGTCTCTCCTATTACCATCTTACCACAGTATAGTATATTTGACACCATAGAAATTAAGGAACTGACATAAATATATATGCATTCACTAAAGTCAATACTTCATTTATATTTTCCTAGTTTTTACTTAAAGTCTTTTTATTATTCCAAAATTCCAGCCGGGATTTCATAAGACATTTAGTCATCATGTCTCCTTAGGCTTCTCTTAAGTGTGACAGCTTCTCAGACTTGCTTTGTTTTTGATAACCTTGACAGTTTTGAGGGCTACTAGTCAAATATTTTGTAGAGTGTCCTTTACTAGGCATTTGTCTAATTTTTTTTCTCATGATGAGATTGAGATTATGAGTTTTGTGGATGAAGACCACAGAGGTAGAAGTCATTCTTATATCATAGGAAGGGCTGCATCCTATCAATGTGACTTATCACTATTGATGTTGATGTTCATCACCTGGCTGAGGTAATGCTATTCAGATTTTTCAAATTTAAAGTTATTCTCCTCTCGCCCTCCATTTAGTACTCTTTGGAAAAAAAGTCACTGTGCAACCATTAAACATAATTTTCATAATTATTTTTAATGTGGGTCTATCTGTTTAAAAATTATTTTAAGTAGTAGAACTACATATAAGAGTCCTTATTCTAATTTTATTGAGGTTATTTTCCAGGATTCCTTCTATTTCTGTATACCTATTATATAGTCATAGTAACAGGTTTTGTCTACATTGTTCCACAATAGTGAATATAAAGTAAATACGTATGTGCTTCAAAATCCACAAATATGTGATCAAGAAGATAGTGTTCTGTTGAAAGTTTAGTTTTGGCTCAGGATGTGCCAGAGAATAAGTGAGTGGGCCAGGATTTATTGATTTTTTACTTGCTGGAATTATGCGGTTGTGAAGGTCTTAAATAGGACATAGCAATGAAAGAGAGGTACAAGATACTCCATCTCATTTTTTTGATGCCTTATGTGTGTAAAATATAAGAAAGTTTTGAAAGCTGCTTCAAGGTTAGTGACTTAGTGAACTATAAAACAACCTGCTCAAAGACAAAGAGCAGTGAGATAAGAACCCAGGAACCATGAAAAAATATGGTGGGAATGTTGAACGTATTTTTTAAACAACTCATTTTATTAGACTAGAAGTTCAAGAGCAGTGTATGCTTTCCAGTGGAGAATATGGAACTTACAAGTCTAGGCCTCTTGTCCTCTAAAGACTAGAAATATGGTAGGTTTCTTCAGTTACAAGGAAACAGCTCAGTTTTCCAATTACCAGATTGAAATACAATTTTGAATTTAAAAAATAATCAATTATAGAAATACACAGTAGAAGATGCCTGGTTTTGCAGAATAAAACCCCTCATATTTTTGTTAACCACAAGTTCAATATGTATCAGTATTGTGAAATAGCTGCTAGAATTTAGTGTAAGTTAGACAACATTAACAGATGAATAATAGTCCCCTGTCTTGAGTCTGCACTAGTCAAACCATACCTGAAGCACTTCTTAGTTCAATATGTCACATCATTAATAGTAATAATGACAATGATGATAATAGTATATTATTATACCTGTAAGGCACTTAAAAGTATAAAATTTACTTTCAAATGTATTATCCCATTTTACCACAGATCTTGACAAAATTTTATGCATCTATGGACCTACGAAGACATGATAAAATAAGTGTTGTGGAGAAAAAAATTTAAAAGATTTAGGCAGTTTGTTTTTTAAAGTGTGGTTTAAAACGACCCATTCATGGAATTGCAAGATCAAAAGCATTTTCATAATAGAAGACATTATTATTAGCCTTTTTCAGTGTATTGACACTTGCGGTGTGGTACAAAAGTAACAGTGAGTAAAGTGCCTAATGTTTTTGCTTGAATAAAAGCAGTGGTAACAAAATGTACTAACAGTCATTGTATTCTTTACAGTCAAGGACTCACAGGAAGTGGTAAAAAGGCCAGTTTTGTTTAAGAATGTCATTGATGGCACGATAATATTAATTGTATTAAATATCAACTCTTTGAGTGAATGTCTTTCTCATATTCTGTATGATGAAATGGGAAGCACACATAAAGCATTTCTACAGCATACTAAAGTGAACCAATGTTTTCCAAATGAACAATGTATGATATTTTAAAATTTTAACATTATGGGTAAAAGATCTACTCAAAATGCAAGTTAGACCAGTGAATTGTAATGAGACAATAAAAAAAGTTTATCAATACAATTTTGGGTTTCACACTGCAACCTTTATGAAACTATTAGCCAAATTTGGATGTGGTATCAAAGACTAAGATCCACAATTACCTGAAAAGGCAATTAAAAACACTTTTCTCTTTTCAGCTACATATTTGTGTGCAGCAAGATCTTCATCAAAATAATTTACAGTAGATTGAAGGCAGAGAAGATATGAAAAATGAAAATCCAACCATCTGAAGACATTGAAAGAATTTGTAAAAAATGTAAAACAGTAACATTCTTCTCGTGAATTTATTTTTAGAATATATAATTTCCCATATCTAAAAGCAGGCTAGTTATGTTAACAAGTAACAGGATATTCATGTTATTTTATATAAATAAATAATCAAATATGTTAAAATGTATCAGTAATAATTTTTAATATGGTGAATGTCAGTACATATAACTCATATACACAAAAGCTCTTTGAGGTTCTCAGCAATGGATTATAAAGAAATTCCTGTTACTAAAATGCTTGAGAACTCCTTGCTGAAGAAAATCTAATAAATGAACAATGAGACAAAAAGGTAGCTGTCATAAAGTGTTTGAGATAATAACTTGGACCTCTTTTGTTTTTACCTTCTCAGCATCTAATTCTTTTTTTTTTTTTTTGATAGAAGCACTCCACTTTTCCTTTGAACAGCCATACTGCTTCTCTGTTTTAATTAGGGTTTATCTTAATTCCTAGCTGAGAGATAGACATTCCATCTAAGCATAGTAAATAAGTATACTCTATAAGCCCATCTCCTCATCTCTCAGCCAGAGTGATTAATCAAAAATAGACATAAGCCAATGAGATTCAATTCTTAGACTTTTTAAGGAAACCTTGGAAAAGCAGCAGGTTCTTTTTGTTGGGGTTGATAAGCCAATAGGCTTTTTGCTAGAAGTGTTGTTGGCAACATTGTCAACATTTGGAGACATCTTTCTCAGAATGAAAGCATTGCAGAGGAAAATAGAGAGATAATGTGAAGCATAACTTTAATTCCATCATTTTTGAAACTATTCCAAGCCATGTCAATTTTGTGAGGCAGTAAATTTCTTGTTTGTAAAAATTTGCTTGAGATGGATTTTTCTCACTTACATCTGTAAAGATCCTATTGAGTATTCCTCCAGAAAGAATAAGAATCATGATTAAACAACTATATTCTTAATTTAAGTAAGAAATTTCTGACAATCAGTATTTTACCAGCCATGGTTCAAATTGCCTCATGGTATTATGTAATTTTTTTTTTTTTTTTAGATGGAATCTTGTTCTGTCGCCCAGGCTGGAGTGCAGTGGCATGATCTCAGCTCACTGCAACCTCTGCCTCCTGGGTTCAAGAGATTCTCCTGTCTCAGACTCCCAAGTAGCTGAGATTACAGGTGTGCGACACCATGCCTGACTAATTTTTCTGTTTTTAATAGAGACAGAATTTCACCATGTTGACTGGGCTGGTCTCAAACTCCTGACCTCAGGTGATCCACCAGCCTCGGCCTCCCAAAGTGCTGGGATTACAGGCGTGAGCCACCACGCCTGGTGTGTATTAGGTAATTTTTGAGTTGGAAGAAAATTTGGAAAATAAAGGGCTCAACACCTTTGTTTTAAAAGTAAAGAAACTGTAATTCAAGTTTTTCATGTTATTTCTATATCCCTAATTGGTGGTAAAGAAAAAAATGATTTCATTGTTACTATACACATGTATAAACATCCAATGACAGTGTTTCAGTGACTGTACAGATCTAAAGCATTCCAAAAAATGCTGGTAGGCTGAGCCATATGAGTTTTAGAGACCTATAAAATTTCAAGATTATACAAGTAATAGTAAAGAAGACTAAATAAAGTAGAGAGTTAAAGGAACTATGGCAAAGCCTATAATTGAAAATTAAAATATAATGATCATATTTAAGCAGTCAATTTTGACTCAGATCTATACAATCTTGCCTTCATATTATTTCTCTTGGTCATTAAAAATTCAGTTCTAGGGATTATTCATAAGAAAATGTTTAGATTATAATCTCTCTCTCTCTCTCTGTGTGTGTGTGTGTGTGTGTGTGTGTGTGTGTTTGTTCCAGGTTTAATATAACATACATTGTAATGCACTTTTAGCAAATGTAGCAGTTTCCTTGAATTTATACTCTATATTGAACTATTTTCCAATACATAAGATTTTTTAGGTAGAAATCTAGGAATTACTTATTTCATTCTGTTAGTTTAATGTGGATTGCGTTTAAATCAACACCAGTTTAATTCCAATTGTGTTGTGCATATGTAAATGAGTCATACCATTACTGGATTGAAATATACAGTAGCTTGAGTACTTTGCCTATTCATGCACCACAGAATGGTATTACAGCACATATTATATTATTTATATTCTATTGCCTTGCATTTTTTCTTTTAGGCACCTCTGATTTGAATATAATTTTCTTTAAATTACAAAGGAATTAATTCATCTTTTGACAAATACACTTTATTCTTCCTAGATATTGATCATTTCAGTTATTCCAATTGAATTTTCACTAAATTAACTTCAGTCTCTTGAAAGGAAGGGGCTTAGATTCTTTATAAAAGTCCAGTATAGACAATTTTTCTACTCACTAAAATATGATATTCTGCAAATACATGTATGCTAATCTACAAAAAGAGCAAATGAATTTCCTATTTGAAAACATAAGAAACATAACAAATTTAATGAAATGCAAAAATAAGGCTAAATACCTTAGGGCACAAATTTAATTTATTTCAGGTTTACCCAGCAGTGCTACAATTCTATTGACGAAAGGTGAAGCTCAACTTTGAAGATACAGTTATAGTAAATAAAATTGAGAAAAGAAAAAAAAAGCCAAGTGAAGAGGAGACAGGGTGAAAAAATGCCAGTAATTCTATGTATTTGGCTATCTCCTCATTTATAGCAATGGTTCTCAAACTTAGAAATCATTTGAGGGTCATATTAAATATTCAATTACATGGGCCGTATAAGCAAACATTCTGACTCAGTGTGCTATGGTGAGAGCATGGGAATCTGTGTTTTTGACAAATATACTTGGGAATTCTGATGGAGAAATTTCAATGTTACATTGGCAAAACAAATTTCTATAGTTCATATATGAACTCCAATTGAATCATATAAATTACATAAATTAGTATTCTAAGTTTCAAAAAGGTAGTAAAAGATATTCAAGAAATAATTGCCTAGCTGAATATCAATTCTATGTGCTCGATTTACCAGATTCTTCAATGGAAAATAGAAGAAATAAACAAAACAAAATAAAACGAATGAGAGACAGAAAGACACTCCTTTGCTTAAAAAACAGGGTGAAACATGAAACACCTTTTTCTCATCTTAGTGACTTCTGTCTAATACTAAATCCCTTATAAATTGCAGTTGTACTGTAATTGATTTCATTCTTAGCAAAATATCAAATCCTCTTGGGGAAAAACAAAGAAAAGTGAGATTAGCTAAGGAAACAGGAAAAAAAATTCTATTTCAATGATTAAAATTTACGCCTCAGGAATTAAGCAAGCTTGATGCTTTCCTGGATTTACAGCATTTCATTTGTTACTGCCATTAGCTTTAACTGCTTTGGGAAAATTTAACAACAGAGCTATAGCATGGCTTACAACCATCATGAGCTTCAAAGTTTCAAGAGCATGCGAAACATTTCCTTGCAAACTCTGCTTTAATAGGATTACATGGATAACTTCCTTGAATATTTATTTCCACTACAAATCCGGTAGGATACATTTTAATGACATATTTAAAATGTTGTCATCTTACAGCTGAAGACAATGACGTTTAGAAACGTGTACCTTTTTAAAAAATGAATTGCAAGCTTTAAAACTTTCTTGAAAATGGGAAGCTAATTCCAATATGCATAGTGTCTTCATTCAACAAATTGAAAAGCAAAATTTATGAAATAATAGTATTGCATATCAGTTTAGCAATGAATTTGGAAAAATGAGATTAAACACAATCATATAAGCATAAAGCTAAAGTGGCCTTCCCAATATTTCACAATATTTGCTATGAAACATTTTTCACTTCTGAAATGGCAATTATGATATACAGTAGGAATGGTATCTCTCTCAATTCTCATGCATAAAAAATAAACTGCCAATGCATAATTAATGCAAATAATGAAATTGGAACAAGATCCCAGGTCTTGTTCAGATTAATGCCAATTGCCTGAATTGTACATGTTCTAATAATTTATATCAGATTTTGACTGAATTTCTTTAATATTTTCCTACTTAAACATTTTTAATGTAAAAAATGATGACATGGTTTAAATGTAGGCAATTTAAGTTTGTGTCTGTGTGTGTGTGTATGTGTGGGTGTGTGTGTAATTTTAAAGTCTGAAAACTTGCTGGAGTTTACAATCAGCCTGGAGGTGACTTGAATAAAGTTGTTAACTAAGGAGAAAGGTGGTTCTTAATGTGAATCTGCGTATGCTCATCACTCTCCTGAAGGACATTTATTCAACTTGAGTTTCAAAGCTAATTGGAAGTCATGGTAGGTTGATAAATATTGGAAATAAGGCTAATATTGCCATAGCATTTATTACTATTTCATTAATTTTGTAGTGAAGAAATATCTGAACATTCTTTCTCTGTAAATAGTACATTTCTCATTACATGAGGGAACCACAATATTTTTGGAAAATTGGTCAGTATTTGAATAGCATCCTCATGACTTTATAATTAAAATCTTGCTCATAATTAAAAATGGAACAACCGTTATTCAAAAATTGTAAAGAGTTATTCTAACAAAATAGAATAAAGTATTTTTAAAAATAGAACTGTAGTTTATAATGCATAGTTTTACTTTTTCTTTTTACTAAATTTGACTTCTAAAATACATATTTATTCATTTATTTAACCACTGTTTAAGTGCCCACTTGTATTAGTCAGCTTTGTTGCTAAACGAACAAGCCAAACTCTCAGCGTTTTATAATAATATTTATTCCCTGCCTCAGTATGTGTTGGTGACCGTAGATTGTCTGTAACTACTGTGGCTCTGATTCATTCAGGTCGGCTGTGCCCCACAATTCTCCCATTTTAACACCAAGGCTAAAAGGACCACTTAGGACATGCCCTTTCTTTTGGCAGTGGGAATTAGCAAGAGATTAAGAAAACACTGCAATCACATTTCAAGCTTCTCCTCAGATGGGATGGATATATGTCAAACTGACTTATATTTCATCAAGGAAAATATGTCAGAAATTAAGCCAATACTGAAAGAATGTGATATGTACTCCTGAGGTGGGGGGGTAGGATAAAAGCATGTGGATGTGTATTTGCAAACACTAATCAATCTACCATATCACTGTGGGGTCTTTTACATGGCCATTTCCCTAAAGAGCGTTTCAGTGTAGAATAGTTGGTTCCCAAGCAGACATGTATTATTCGAAAAAGCCTCCCTTTAGATTCATCCTATCATACTATTTGTATTCTGGACATGTTTATTTGAGAAAAATTTAAATCTTATTTCTGTCTGTGATTTTATTTAAGCTATATATTCTACCAAATTCCCCATTTCAAATGCTTTCTGTTACTGATTCAGATTGTATTTTCATAAATTATTCTAATTCTATACATGGAGACAACTCAAATTTAGAATCTTAACCAGAGAAAAATCAAAGCTGATTTATGAGAATGAAAACTTATGCGTTGTCACAACATTAGGGGAAGGCTGAGAGACATTAGATCACTCCTAACTCTGAGTCTCTTTTTGCTGCTCCAGGATGAGATACTTTGCTGCCTTCAGGCCAACTATTGCATCCCACCTCACCCACACCAGACAGCTTGAACAGAACCTTTTCAGACTTCCTTCAAGGGGTAGTCTGGTTAAGCTAATCACAATTCTGTGTGTTGGCATCCAGGTAGAGCTACAAGTAATAACACCTTGTCTAGGGTCATTAATTGTAAGGGGATCTGATAACTTCAATGTAATGAAATAAATCATTGTTTACTCATTAGAGATTACTGCTGATACTTTTTACAAGGAAATGAGAAACCAGGATTCCACCAGAGCTTCTGTTTCCAACATGGGTCCAAATCAACATAATCATGTCCAACTCCACCTGATAAACCCTGCTTCATTCTCCCTTGTTACTTGATGAGTCTATACTTCTGCTTCTTAGTGTGTTTATTCCATTTAAATTATCAAGATTACACCCATGTCTCTTGCTTTATCTTATTTAAATTAACGAAATCCTAGATGTAATTGAAAGATATGTTATCCATTAAATCTGATGAACATCAATTTAATAAAAGGAATATTTCAACCCCTTCTCTGGGTTACAAACTCAGCTAGTAACTATCGTCCTCTATTTTGGCTTGCGTAAAGATCTTGATATTGGTGACTCAATCACCCATTGATGTAAGAAATTCTCCCTCTACTCTTTTTCAAAGTTGTCAAGGCTGGCTCTCACATACAGGACACAGTCATGGGACAGGGATTTGTACCAAATTGTACATGTACCAAATGTACTTTAATGATGCCAAGTAGACTTGCCAGAGTCTCACAGATTACCAAGAAATTTAGATTATCAAATTATGTTAGTTACGGATTGCTCATTCTTTCAAATTCATTTTGTTAACTTATTCAAATATGTCTCTAACTGCCACATAGATAATTTTTTTATCTTAATTTTTTGTCTCTTTCTCTCTCCATGCATTGTAAGTATATTCATAAAACATACAATTATATATATTTTTGTTTTTCACAACTTAAAATTATCAATAATATCCACTTTATTTAAGTTGATGGTCATCAAGTATTTGAAATAAAATTTCACCCCATGAAATTGATTTTTTTAATTTTAGAGGATAAATTATCATTTTCACAAAAATGTCACCAAATATTGTATTTTTGTTTTATTTTATTATGTCTTTCTAAACAGTTAAAAGGACTTAACAAAAGTGCTTAATACTTGACAAAAATCTTAAAAATTAATGCAATGGAAACATAAATGTCATACTGACTCCTTTGAAAGGTATTAAGGTTAAATATATTTCTTATATCAAATTATCAAAGAAAAGCCAATTTAAACAATAAAATAATTTTCCAGACTTCCTTCATGGCTAAAGAGAATGTTTCATCTGCCTTTAGCCAGCTTCAGGAGTTGCCCTCATTTCTTGCAAATACAGAGACACAACGAGAAAAATATTGATTTCTACATTATAGAGTCTAGTTTTATCTGCTCATAACCCAGGCCAGCAGGGTATTTTAGATATGATAGCTGTGGGAACACAGCTGTTCAAAGCTCAACCTTAGGGCTCCTTATGAAGGACTTTTAGGTAGCACTTCTTGCAACTAGGTTTTACTAACACCCCTGAAACAAAGTCCAAGGCACTGACCCCACCAACAAAAAGTTAAACCTTTGTAGACTGAAATCTACTATCTGTTTGTCTCTATCCTACTCCATTTCTCCCACAATAGTGGGAATCCAAGTTTCAAGAGGTTGTGCTGTTTCTCATTCAACCATCAGAGCTCCATATGGTGCTACAGGGGATAACCAGGTGATATAGCCAGGTCTGGATCATGAAGCCCTTTACTCTTCCTTGGGAGGAATATGAAGACTTATTCTTAAAAGCCCTATAGTTGGATCTCTTTTTCCTTCATTCTGTGTCAGTCAGTCACCATTCTCTAAAAATTGTTGAATGTTTCCTCCAAGCTGTACTAGTTTTCTATTGTTGAATAGCAAATTACCACAAATTTAGCAGCCTATATTGGCATTCATTTATTATCTCAATATGTTTCTATTGGCAGTGAAGCTTTTGTTCAGCGACCTATACACTGAAATCGAGATGTTCACCAGGGCTGCAACTTCATCTGGAGCTTGGCATCATCTTCCAAGACTATACAGGTTGTTAAAAAAATCAGTTACTTATGATTGTAGGATGGAGTCTGTATTTGGTTTTGTTTTGCTGGATGTTTGCTGGGGATAACTCTCAGTTTAGAAGCCATTAGATGTTTGCCTCCATGGGCAGTTCACAACATGACTCTTGTTTTCTTCTAGGCCAGCAGGAGAGCATCCCTCTGATACTTTACCTTCTTTAAAAATGCTCATCTAGTTAAGTTAGTCCTGCCAGGATAATCTCTCTTGAGAGCGACTCAAGCCCAACTTACGATTAGCCAAATTATGAGTGTGCTTTCCCAGCATATTCATGGGTAACTACCAACATTGAGAATAGGAGGTTATACAAATCAGGGAGCAGAAATCTTGGAGGCCATACTGGAATTTTGGCCACTGCATTATATACCCTTTGTCTGAATCAATTATTTTATTGGAATTTGCCTGTGTTGTTTTGTATTAACACACAAATTGTTACTATATCACTACATGGAAGGTTACATTACACCAAAATACTATTAAAGAAAATCCCTAGGTGATGAGATTTGGGGGAAGTATTGCCATTTTCATTGTACTTGTTTATTTTATATCCTTTAATTTTGAGATTTTATTAGCAGTTGCTGGTAAATAATTAACACTTTGCTTCTCAAAACCCAAACCCCTGATTTGCAGCATTTGTTGATTTCTGTGGTGTAAATACTCCCACCATGGCCAATTCCAGGCCACCAGTATGATGTTACTGAATGCACAGTTAGCAGGAAGTCCTGGCTAAAACGGTGAAACCCCATCTCTACTAAAAATTAAAAAAAAAAAAATAGCCGGGGTGGTGGCAGGCATCTGTAGTCCCAGCTACTTGGGAGGCTGAGGCAGGAGAATGGCGTGAACCCAGGAGGCAGAGGTTGCAGTCAGCCAAGATCGCGCCACTGCACTCCAGCCTGGGCAACAGAGCAAGACTCCATCTCAAAAAAAAAAAAAAAGAAAGTTATTGAAATAAAACTTAGAAATATATCAAATAAGTAATACTAGTTTTTACATATATTCTACTTGAAAGACAATAGATTTTTACATAATTGATTATATTGACTCTTGATTGAGGCAGCTTAAATGCACAGCAATTAACAGTTCAATCATAAGATTCTCCTGAGAACTCAAACCCCTTGTAGTCATCTAGTACACTTAAGAAAAAGTCTAAGCTCTCTGAAAGTCAAAGAAAAAATTTTTTAAACTCAATACAATCATAGAGATACTATTTTAAAACATTAAATATTTTTACTTTTGTTAAAGATTATTATTTTAAAAATCACAATAGTGTCATAACATATGAAAACAGAAAAACTGAGGCTAAAAACGAGTATAAAATATATACAATTTGAGATCATTTTTATAAGCACATAAAGCTAATAATTAAGATAATGATGAGTTTGGTACTGAAAGATATAAAAAATTATAAACAATGGGACAAATGTTCAGCTACTTTTTAGGAAAGATTTTTAAAACATGGAAGGAAATTATTAACAGTAAAAGGCAAGTTGCAGTTTTATTGAATTCACCAAATGCATTATATCAATCTTCTGCTAATATGTCAGATTTACGTTAATAAGAGTAGAATATTCCATTGATGTGAAGACAGATACAGAATCAAAGAGTAGGTCTCTACTCCTAAGTAGAGACATTATCAAATCCCTGAAGTAGAGGCTCAGCTATGTGTAATCATTTGTAAATTAAAAGAGGTAAATTTCAGGAAATGATAAGATCAAATATTCCTCCCTAAAGGGTAAACAAGTTTACAGAACTGTGACTGGCATACTCAGTATTGTTTCCAGGAATGGAAGCATAATCAATCATTATATTCAAAGCACTCTAGACTAAAACTTGGTGCAATCTATAAACAGGAAGTGATTTGGGGAAATGTGGATAAACAAGTGTCCAAAAATGAATAATGAGAATGTCAAGTCAGGAGGGACTAGGAAAAAAACTACCCATCAGGGATATGACTAGAGAAAAAAGACAACATTTCAGATAAGTGTTGGGTTATTCAAACCCTTTATAATTCATGGGGAAAATGGTCTGCTTGAATCAGATTAATATTCACTAAAGTGTATATAAATTTCTAAGGTTTTGAAACTGAACTTGAGGATGAGCTTCCAGTCAAGACTTTTTTCAAATCATTGAAGCTACTGGTGCTGTGACAAATCTCTGGTCACTCACAATTGGGAAGAAAGTTCTTGCCAGTTACTGGAAGACAGTCAGTTCGGCAGCCTTGTAACAACAGCACAAAATGCTCACAGTGTTGCCTCTTATAAAGATTATTCACTGGCATAAACTCAAGGTCATCTCTGAGTTCTATTTACCTCGACCAAACCCTCTCCAATTTCCTAATTTGTAAATTAAGATTACGTCAGCATCTCCCTATTATAGATTCCATTATGTCACAGGAAAATAGAATACAGTAGCTGCCCCTTATCCACAGGAGGTTCATTCCAATATCCCCAGTGGATGACTGAAACCATGGATAATACCAAACCCTATGTATACTATGCTTTTTTCCTTATATATACATACCTATGATAAACATTCATTTATAAATTAGGCACATAAGAGATTAACAACAATAACTCATATTAAAATATAACAATGATAACAATATGACAGCATTCCTATTCTTGCACTCTGAAGCCATTATTAGATAAAATAAGGGTTACTTGAACACAAGCACTGTGATATAGTGATAGTCCATCTTAAAACCTAGACAACTATTAATATTAAGTGACTAGTGAGCAGTGAGTATCTAGGGCATGGATACACTGGAAAAGGAGGATTCATGTCCTGGAACACAGCAGGACAGCACAAAATGTCATCATACTCCTCAAAACTGTGTGTAATTTAAAATACATAGTTTATTTCTGGAATTTTTCATTTAATATTTTTAGACCGTGGTCGGCCCCACATAACCAATATCATGGAAATCTAAACTGTGAATAAGGTAGGAATACTAAACACATCCCAGGACTTTAGCTCGTTGGTCTAGCATCAGTTTAGTTTCATTGCTGGTAACTTGTAGATCATTTATTGCCTGCCTTTTTCTTTGGCCAAATTCTTATTTTAGTGAGTAAATCCCAGCCATGTCCTCTTAGGCCTAGCCACTATTTTTGTACCAGGAAAAGTATCCTGTCTCTGAAAACCAGCACCCATTTTTGCATTTTCTTTTCTGAAAATCCTGGAAGCTGTGCACTGAATGCTTTCTGTGAATATTTTTGAAGACACTTTCTGTTTATATTGCTCATCTAATTGTACTTTTTATATTATTCATTATTGAAGCATCCTTTCTCAGCTTCTGCAGGTTTATATGGCCTTAACATACCCATTTTGTTCTTGGTCTAGCATAATCATGAATTAGTAGTACATTACATTTTTCTTTATTCATTTCCTTCCACAAATTCTACAAACAAACGTGGTATTCAACATAGTGGTTGGGTTAGATTCACATATGCTCTTCACAGAAGATGAAAAGTGCTGGGCGTGGTGTCTCAGGCCTGTAATCCCAGCACTTTGGGAGGCCAAGGTGGGCGGATCACGAGGTTAGGAGTTTGAGACCAGCCTGGTCAACATGGTGAAACCCCGTCTCTACTAAAAATACAAAAAATAGCCGAGCTTGGTGGCAGGTGCCTGTAATCCCAGCTTCTCAGGAGGCTGAGGCAGGAGAATTGCTTGAACCTGGGAGGCAGAGGTTGCAGTGAGCTGAGGTCATGCCACTTCATTCCAGCCTGGGCGACAAGACCAAGACTCCGTTTAAAAAAATAATAATAATAATAATTAAAAGAAGTAGACTTTACTAGATAATTTTCTGACTAAGCTCCTTTTAATGCAGGCTCCTATTTCAGAGCCAAAAGTTGATCTAAAGACTTGAAGTAATCTTAGGATGACAGGTGTAAGACAGAGACCGTATGGCAAAGAAAAATATATTAGAAGTATCCTTCTTGCATTTCAACAATTTAATCCCAATGATGTTAACACTGAGCAAAATCCTAAAGTTGGCAAATTTATGTTTGGCTTGCTTCTACTGCTGTTTCACAAGCTCTCAGTTCTCAAGATAAATGCTGCTCACAAAGTACCTCATCTATGTCTTATTCCTTTAATGTAAGGCTCTCAACTGCAGAGAATAGGAATCCCAGTTGAATAGCATTCTGCCATGGAATCCTGAGGGGTACCTGAATAAAAGGTGAAGAAACGTTCAAGCCTAAGGACTGGATGAGCCCCTCTCCTTTTGCTGTTATTCACTCTACCTGTTCTATTGGTTATCTCTGGTCAATGGTCTATGAGGGCAGGATCTGTGTCTGTCTTGTTCACCACTTTATCACCAATCCCTCTATAATATATGACCTACAGACTGGGGTACAAAGGAATATGAAGTCTAAGAAGTTACCTAGCCTTGTTCACAAAAATTTTGAAAATTCTTTATGTCATGAGTAATGAAAATAAATGTAATACCCATTAAAGTCGAGCATGAAATCTGAAAAAAAGACTTTTTGTAACAAACTTCAGCAGAGCTTGATGCAAAGAGAGGAATAAAATAAGGTATCTGATAAAGTGTTAGTTTCATTTTTAGAGAAAATATTTTATTTTCAGGTCACAAACAGAATGAGAACTATAAAGTCTTCATGTGGTTAGAAAACAGCCAGAGAATTAGAACATTACTAAACTCTGCAGGATAACAAATGATAACCCTGAGGATATAACTAAATGTGAATAAACAATACCTCAGACAACCTTTACAGTGACACACAACATAAAAGGAAGCTAAGATTATATTTAATGCATATTTATGAAAATTTCATAGGAATGTATGACATGGGTAATTAAATTTAATGAATGTTTATCTGCCACTCTTTAGCAAATCCAAAATTGATAGAACAAACATAGTGGGCAACTAAGAAAGGTCTTGTTTAGCAACAGAGAAAAAGAAATTAGAATAAGATTATACTTGGAGAACATAAACTTGTGTTTTGAGGCCCACTACAAAGTTTATGAGCTGAAGAGAAAATATCATCAGATGGATTTTAAATTGTTTGACTTAAGAGACAAATAAAGACGTTAAATTGTTTGTTGTGCTTGGTACTGCCTATGCCTTTGGAAAAGAGAGATCAATAAAAGAAGCAAACAACCAGGGAAAGAATCAGTGGGGTTGTTAAGAAATGTAAGTTGAAAGTTAGTGACAGATAAAGTTGATAGTGCTGTATAAAAGCAAGGAAGAAATTCAGCTTCCACATTTACTATGTTCACACATGTGGAAGTCTTAAAAATACTGTGGGATATTTTCTGTGCAGCATCCCTAATCTTTTTAAAAAGACAAATGAATAAAATTATACGATATTAAAATGGTTTAGTTATGATAACTGTAAATGTTGAAAGAAAGACTATCAGTGCAATGTCTGGTTCACCACCATCAACATCCATAAAAGAATAATGAGCTCAAGATCTCTCTCCAACTGGCTTCAGATCTGCAGCTGAAACATTGTTCTTGTTATGGCTGGCAGCTGATTGTAGCTGCTGATTGCTAAAGATCCCCATAAGAAAACTGGTGCCTGATGCCCTGGTGGATTCCCAGGAATCATGAATGCCAAGAACATTTTGATTCTGCAGAGGGAAAAGAGTGAAAAATGAAGTGTAAAATATCCTACTCGCAGTGAACAAAGTCAAATGACTCAAACTCTCATATGAACTGTTGATCTGAACCACCCAATAAGGCAGAAATCAGGTAAAGATACGAACTTTCCTAAAAGTACTATCAAAAATATTAAAAATAAACCTTCTATCTAACTTCAAGAGAATTGAAACTATCTTTCCTTTTAATAAAAATGAAAATTGTTTAGCTTTCTGGTGTCTATTCTCAAGATTTCCAATGCTTCTGCTCATATTTATTTTGCTCTCAATGTTTTACAAAAGCAGCTCTCCTTCAGGTTTACTCCACGTTACTCCGGTAGACAATTTTTTGTTTTAGACAGTTTCACTATTGTCACCCAGGCTGGTGTGCAAGGTGCAGTCTCGGTTCACCGCAAACGTTGCCTCCCAGGTTCTAGTGATTCTTCTCCCTCAGCCTCCCAAGTAGCTGGGATTGCAGGCACCCTCCACCATGCCTGGCTAATTTTTGCATTTTTAGTAGAGAGGGGGTTTCACCATGTTGGCCAGGCTGGCTGCACACCCCAGACCTCAGATGATCCACCCTCCTTGGCCTTCCAAAGTGTTAGGATAACAGGCGTTGAGCCACTGTGCCCTGCAACAATTTTTTTTTAATATTATGGCCATATTTGCCACAATTGAGCACTCATTTTTTCATGAAACACTTCCTTAGCATGGCTGCAGGAATATTCATCAGGCTCTCTTGTTTATTCTCACAGGGCAGTCATCCTCAGACTCCTTCGCTGGCTTCTCAACTCTTTGGCTTCAAATATTGGAGAACGTCAAGGCTTAGTCCTTGGAAATATTCTATTTACACACAAGTCTAAGGTTATTCCATTCAGTCATATGCCATTAAAAATCATCTGTGTTCTGATCATTCACAAAATATGTATCTCTAGACTGCTTTCCTGAACTCTAGGTTTCTGTGACCAATCGCTTAATCTGCTTTATGTCTCAAATTTAGTATCTTTAAATCTGAACTTGAATCCTGCTCTGTCCACAGTCTTTCCTATCTTAGTAAATAGTTCCATCTTTCAATTGCTCAGGTTACGGACCCTAATGCTATCTTTTACCCCTCTCTTTCTCTTAAAACCTACATCTGACCCATCAGGCAAACCTTCAAAATATACCCAGGATCACCATCACCTACTGTGTGATACCGTGGCCCATGTTCCTATTGTCTCCCGCCTGAACTATACCGCATCTTGTAACAAGTTTCCCTGCTTCTGCCTTCATCTTTCTACAACCAGAATAGCTCCTAATATGGTTTGGGTCTGTGTCCCTATCCAAGCCTCATGTCAAATTATAATCCCCAGTGTTGGAACAGGGGCCTGGTGGGAGGTGATTGGATCATGAGGGCAGATTTTATGTTAGCTGTTCTCACCACAGTGAGAGAGTTCCCACAAGATCTGGTTGTTTATAAAAGTGTGTAACACTTTCCCCTTCTCTCTTTTCCTCCTTCTCTAGTCATGTAAGACGTGCCTCCTTCCTCTTCACCATCTGCCATGATTGTAAATGTCCTGAGGCCTCCTCAGCCATACAGCCTGTGGAACTGTGAGCCAATTAAGCCTCTTTTCTTTATAAATTGCCCAGTCTCAGGTAGTTCTTTATAGCAATGTAACAACGGACAAATACAGCTCCTGTTTTAAATGTTCCAGTTATACTGTTTCTTTGATCAAGCCTCACAGGTCTTTCTTTCTGATGCAGGGTAGAATATAAAGCCCGTATAATACAGTTTGGCCTCATATTCTACAACTTTGCCCTTTGACTGCTTGGCTTTTGAGTTGCGTAGGACACATTACTATTTCCCAAATGCTCCAAAGTCAGGAATTACACACCAGATTTTCCATCTACCCAAAATATTTTTTCCAAGATATTTACATGGCCTGGATCCCCTAGTTCTTAGGTTTCAGCTCGGAGAGGCCTTTTCTTTTTATTATTCGTAAAATACCACATTCATTATATTTACAAACATCTAATGGCCTGTGTATTCATATATTTCCTTCTTTCTTGGTTCTCACATCAACATTAAAGTCTGGGAGGACAAAATGTTTTTGTTGGTCTCCCTTATTGTTTTCACTGGTATTCCTAGGACCAAGGACAGTGCCTAATAAATAATACATTCTATGCGAGTGTGTATTCAATGCACGAATGAATGCACGCATCAATAAACGAATATCTACTTAGCACAAGGGTGAAAATGCCCTCTTTATCTCTTCTTTTTTGTTTTATACTAACAACTTTTTAAAATTAAAAATTAAAATATTATTTTGTTAAATGTTTAATTCATACAAAAGAAAAAAACATAAAGAATAATCAAATACTAGCTTGACCTGTAGTCAGAGAAGTATTAGACATCATCTTTATTCTTAAAGTAACTTGTGGTCCCTTTCTGAATTAAATTTCCCTCCTTAAACTTAAAAATAACTACTATTCTGACTTATGAGATTGTCATTTCTTGCTTTTTTCCCTCATATTTAATATATATGGATGAGCTCCTAAACAAAATATTAGAGTTTTCATTTTGTCTACTTATGTAAATTAAATTTCATAATATGCATTTTTGCAATTTGCCTTATTACACTTAACAAGTTTTAAAGATTTGTTATGGTTTGGATGTGTGTCCCCTCCACATCCTATGCTGAAATGTAACCTCCCATGTTGTAGGTTGGTCTAGCGGGAGGCGTTTGGGTCATGGGGGTGGATCCATTATGAATGGCTTGGTGTTCTCCCCATGGTAATGAGTTAATACGAGATGGCAAGATCTGATTTTTAAAAATAGTCTGGGAACTCCCCCTTTCTCCCTTGCTCCCTCTCTCACCATGTGACATGCCTGCTTCCCCTTTGCTTTCCACCGTAATTAAAAACTTCCTAAGACCTCACCAGAAGCTGAGCAGATGTGGGTGCCATGCTTGTACAGCCTGCAGAACCACAAGCCAAATAAACATCTTTTGTGACACAAAATGGACTAACACGCTGTTCATGTGTTCAAATATTTCTCTTCTTCTTTTTCATACACCATTCTTCACTTTTAGATATATCAATGAACAAAAATCAAAGAAAGATTCCAAAATCATAGGTATCTCATTCTAGCAGAGGAAGACAAATAGTAAGTAATAAACACAGTAAGCAAAAGACGTAAGATAAATATGTAGTATATCTCAGGTGAAAATTGTAAAAATTTGTAGAACAGAGTATAGGCAATCAGCAGAAACGATGGATTCACACGGGGAGGATGGGAGTTGGCTATATTAAATAGAGCAGCCCGGAAATTTTTAGCAAAGATTTGAAGAAAATAAAGAGGCTTATGGATTTACAGGGAAAAAGCATACCAAGCAGCAGAAACAACTAGAATAAAGAACTTTCTGCAGGAGAGTGACTGGACTATTTGAGGAATAGCAAGGAGGCTGGTATGGCTGGAGTGGGTACCAAGAGAGATCAGGAGATGAAGTCAGAGACTAAATGTGGCCCAGAACCCATAGAGCTTTGTAAGCTATGGTAAAGACTTCAGCTTTTTCTCTGAGTGAAATGGAAAATCACTGCAGCATTTTGAGTGGACAAGTGACATGGTCTGCCTTACATTTTAAAAGAATTTCACTGTTGCTACAATGAAAATCAATGGTAAGGGACAAAGATAAAGGAAAGTATGAAAGCAGTTTGGAGGCTATGAGCCTGAGAGAATTTCTTGGCAAATTGGATGTGTGTGTGCGAGAAAGAGAGAAATCAAGAATGGTTCCAAAGCTTTTGCCCAGATTAACTGAAGGATGCAATTTTCACCCACCGAGGCAGTTATACCTATCACAGTTCCATTTAACATTGGCCTATGTAGAAAGCTGATAGATCATAGAGAATGATAGTGGCCTATCATTAGCTCAATCAAGAAGTGTCTCCAATTGCATTTGCTCCTTAATGGAGATGGGAAATATAGTTCTTGATACCTGGAAAATTAGCTATCAAGCTGATTAATGCACTTTTTTCTCAATACCAATAAAGAAAGAGCATCAGAAGTCACTTACTTTCAGCTAGCAGTGTATAACAGCACTGTTTTGCCACAAGGCTTCATTAATTCCTGGGCTTGACTCCATAATTTAGCTCAGTGTGACCTTAATTATCTTGCTTCCTATAGGAAATCATGCTGGTCCATCCATTGATTGTCTATGCTGATAAAGTATATTGATTGGTAAGTACTAGATATACTAGATACCTTGAAAGATACATGCATGGTAGGCAGTGGAAAATAAACTGAAGGACTTTTAGGTTTTTGCCACTGAAATACATTTTCTGACTGTTCAGTTGTCTTGAGAATGTTGTAATGCTTTCTCCAAAGTGCAAAATAAGTTGCATCTTTGACTCCTTAACTCTAAGAAAAAGGAACAATGCATGCTGGACCAATTCAGATCTCCTTAACTCTGGGAAAAAGAAACAATACATGCTGGACAAATTTGGATTATATATACATATATATCTGGAAATGCTGCTGCTACCAATTTACTTAGTAACCCACAAGACTGAGAGCTTTGGGTGTGATTCAGAAAAATGTAGGTCTTCCAGCTGGTCCAGGCTGTAGTGCAAGGAGTGTTGCCGCTTGTGCTTATGATTCATTGAATTCGAGAGTGTGTAATGTGCCTCTTGTCAGATTGCAGTACTCTGTGGACACTATGTCAAACACTGATGGGGAATTGCACGGTGAACCAATGGTGTTTGGGAGGAAAATTCATGCTTTCTGAGTTAAGAACCTGAACTTCTCATACTGAACCCAATGTCATCTCATTCACGAAGCCATAATGTTGGGCATGTCCAGGATTGTGTGGAAGAATCATTACAGAAGAGGCCTAGAAAGTAAAAGTTTCTGATTCTGATATGAAAACTCAGTGCGAATGAGGAAACCCTCAATGGTCGGTTATTTTTAAAAAGACCTATTCTATCAATGTCAGTCATTGTTTTTTACTATATTAACCTCAGTGTTTGCTCATTGAACTTGTTAAGTAAGAGATTTAAAAAAACATATTTTGCATGAATTTTCCAAAAAGTACCACCCTCCACCCTCTCTGGCTTCTCCCCGACCTCTCTATTTAATCTGACTGCAGGCACTGCTGAGTACCTTATCTACTAGGAGCAAAGAACAATATTCAGTCACCTGGTGATAAACCAGTTACATTGGATCTCTTTTGTCACGGAGAATACATTAGACAGAATTTTTCCTCAGTGAGTAGATTCTTATAGTAGATGCTGATTTGGGTTTTCTGCCTACTTCTGCCATACACAACTCCTCAGTAGTTAGAAACTTTATTTATTATTGCAATGTTCTACACAGTATTTCTTTTGACTAAGGAGCTCAGTATATATATAGAGAAGAAAGGCAGAAGGCTGATGTCATAATATTCAATGATTTTTCCCTATTATATACTCCATCACCCAGAAGCAACTAACCAAGAAGGGTGAAATAAAATATTAAAGACTCAGTTATGGCGGCTCTAGCTGGGAGACAATACTTTGTGAGGTTGGGCTAATACACAAAAGGATGCAACCTCCACTATGTGATGTTTTTTCTTCCTTAGCCAAAATAAATGGATCTAGGTACCAAAAAGCCAAATGGGGAGTGGTACATCTGACTCTTTCACCTAATGACCCACAAATGCTGATAATAAATTTATGCAGGACATGCTCTGCTTTTTTATACCTATTGAGAAAATAATATTTACTCTTTTCTTTTAAACTGATAAGATGTAGTATTTAAATGCTATATATTTTTAAGGAAAAATCAAGCATTTATTTCTATGATAAACTTGAATATCACCATTTTGGTAATCTAATTTCTAGGAATTTACCATCTAAATGTATTATTGGCCATTTTTTTCTTTATTGTGCCTCCTTTGTTAAAATTTTTATCATTAATATTTAGGCAACACTTAACTTATAAAATTAATTAAGGCGTGTTCCTTCATTTTCCCTTCTTTGAAAGAATGAGGTTAAAGTTGAAATTACCACTTCTTAAATGCAAAATGTCCTATCAAACCATATGAGCTTGTTTTATTTATTTATTTTGAGGAGATATTTTTAAATTACTTAATATGATTAATAATTATATTATTCAAGTTTTCTACCACTTTTAGTTCAGTCAAGAAATCTGTTTATCTATGTTAAAATTTCCCAAATTTATTGGCATATAACTGCTTGTCATAATTTCTTATTTTTTATGTCAGGTTCATAGATTTGTATGTCCTCTGTTTACTCATGTCTTGTTCATATTTTGTTCCATACGCCAAATGTGTCCCAGACTTTCACATTCTAAAACGTTTACATACACAAACACACAACCATTTATACAATCTATCCCTCAAACCAAAACCTACTTCTCACCTTTCACAAACAGCTTTACAAGGTAGGGAAGGTTGTTGGATCCTGCGGTGGCTCTCTTTTTAGAGGAATCACCATGTTTTTCATGGTAGCTGCACAATTCTATATTCTTTTCAATAATGTGTAGGAATTGCAGTTTCTCTACATCCTTACCAACACTTACCTTTTGCTTTTTGAAAATAATCATTCTAATAAGTGTGAAGTAGTATCTCCTTGTGATTTTGGTCTGCATTTTCCTGATGATTTTTAATGTTAAGCATTTTTTCAAATCCCTGGTGACAATGTGTATAAGACCTTATGCCTATTCAACTCCTTTCCCCTTTTTTTAAACAGATTATTTGAGGGTTCTTTGTTTGTTTTTTCTATTGAGTTGTAAGAGATTCTTATATGTTTTAGATATTAATATCTTATTAAATAGATTGGTTTGCAAATATTTTCTCCCATTTATAGGTTGCAATTTCACTTTGTTGACTATTTTCTTTGCTGTGCATAAAATTTTTAGTCTGGTGTAGTCCAACTAGTCTATGTTTGGCTTAACAAAAAAACAAAATCCTGTGCTTGTGGTGTCAAAAAATTTTTAAAAAATCTTTGCCAAGACCAGTGTTAAGAAGTTTTTTTCCCTGTGTTTTCTTCAAGAAGTTTTACAGTGTCAGAACTTATGTTTAAGTTGTCAAACCATTGTGAGTAGATTTTTGTGTATAATATAAAATAGGGGTCCCATTTTATTCTTTTGCATGTAGATATCTCATTTTTTCAGCATTGTTTTTTGAAGTGACTATCCTTTTCTCATTGTGTATTCTGGACACACTTGTGGAGGACCATATATGCCCATGCTTATTTCTGGGTACTTTATTCCGTTGCAATGGTCTATGTGTCTGGCTTTATGCCAGTATCACTGTTTTGATTACTCTAGCTTTGAAATCAAAAGGGTGATGTCTTCAGCATTGTTCCTCTTTCTCACTTTGTCTATTTGGGATCTTTTTTGTTTCACATTAATTTTAGATTTTTTTTTCTGTTTCTGTAAAATATGGCTTTTGAATTTTGATAGGAATTGCACTGAATCTGTACATCACTTTGGGTAAACATTTAAGCAATATTAAGTCTTCCAATCTGGAAACATGAGATATCTTTTTGTTTGTTTGTATCTGCTTTCATTTTCGTGTTTTATAGTTTTTAGTATGGAAGTCTCTCATTTCCTTGGTTAAGTTTCTAAATATTTTATATTTTTATGCTATTATAAATTGTATTGTTTTATTAATCTACTTTTTCGATAGTTCATTGTTAGTATATAGAAATACAGGTAATTTTTGAATGTTGATTTTTTATCTTGTGACTTTGCTGAATTTGTATATTAGTTCTAATAGTTTTGAGGGTTTTTTTGTGCGTGATGTCTTTAGGGTTTTCTATATAAGATCATGTCTTCTGCAAAAAAAAAGAAGATTTTACTTCTGAATATGGAAACCATCCAAACATCTATTGACAGATAAACAGATTTTTAAAAAGCGGTATATACATTCAGTGAAATACTATTTAGCAATTTGAAAATGGAGGAAATTCTACATCTTGTGAAAATGTGAATGAACCTAGAGGGCATTATGCTAAGTGAAATAACCCAGTCACAGAAGGATAAATACTGCATGACTACGCTTATATGAGGTATCTGAAATAGTCAAACTCACAGAAGCAGAGAATAGAGTGGTGGTTGCCAGGTGTTTGGGGAAAAAGAAAGTGTGAAATTGTTGCTTAATGGGTACAAAGTTTCAGTTTTACAACATGGGTTAATTCTAGGGATCTTCTATATAACACAGTGTCTATAGTTAATAAAATATTGTGCACTTCATTTTTTTGTGTGTGCCTGTGGGTAAGATAGGGGTCCAATTTCATTCTTTTGGAGGTGGACATCCAATTTTCCCCACAACATTTGTTGAAGAAACCATTCTCTTCAACAACTTCAACTCTGTCACCTATCCTCTTTGTTAAAAGGATAGATCTCATGTTGCGTTCTTACCACCACCACACACTCACACACAAGACCATGGGGAACAGTTTTAAGATGATTAATATGTTTAATTCCTTGATTGTAATGACAATATCATGTGCATATGCATATGTCCAAACTCATCAAAATGTGCATATTAAATATATGCAATTTGTGTGTATCAGTTACACTTCAACAAAAATTTTAAAAGCTAGGGTACAGTAGTGAGCAAAAATATATGTTTGGTCATATAATGCTACATTAAAAATCACGTAGTGGGATAACGATGATCTGTTAATCTGCTTCTCAGGATTCTGTAGGTAAGCTAGAAGATCCCTATTGTTGCTTACTCCTAGCCTACCCATGTGTCTGCATTTAATAAGAGAGTTGGATAGGCCGAGTGGCCCAAGATGTTTTTCACTCACATGCCTGGCAGTTGGTTGGGACATCTTGGTTCTACTCCATGCGGCCTCTCTTCTATGCTGGGCTAAATTGGCTTCCTATCCTGGAGTCTAATTGTAGCATTCCAAGGAGCAAAGGTGTAATTTGAAAGACCTCTGTGGCCTAGACTCCAGAACTTGTCATTTCTACTACATTGTGTGGATCAGAACAACTGAAAAAAACACCCTAGATTCAAGGAGAAGGGAAACAGTCCCCATCTATTGATGGGAGAAACTCAGAAAAACAAAAAACAAAAAACAAAACAAAACAAAACAAAAACTATGGCATTATTTAATCTACTCTAGTCTACCTTCTTATCACAATTATTTATATACTCCCTATATGGAAAATGTGTTCACCTTTCCAAATATCCCCAACATCTCAGAAAATCATGGCATCACACTTGAGGATTTTAATCTCATAACCTGCATTAGGTCTGGGTGAGGCTTCTCAGATGTGAGTTCTCTGATGTTATTTCTCTTGACAGACCTGTGAAATAAAAAGACAAGATATCTACTTCCCCTCCCCTAACATATAATGAGGAAACAGGAACAGAACAATGATTACAGTAGACATTTCCATGTTTAAAAAATGTGGGGTGAAAATGGGGAATCATAGCAGTCAATGGTCTACAGCATTCCAGATCTTCTGAAATTTAGCTGGGGTATGTGCCATCAGCTCTCCCTACTCTTAGAACAGGAAACAATACTTGAGGATGATTCATTTTCTCCTCAGTTCTTGACTCTGCCCTCTAGGCTTTGAGCTCATGACCTACGGCTCATGGTTCAGTCCTCTAGAGACATTCTTCCTTTTTTAAAAAATAAGAAATGGTCCATGTTTGCAGTTGAGTAGTTTTTCTAGAGGCCTATGTTCATTTTGACCTGTCACTGTTCCTTTTATCTCAAGCGGATAATGTTTTTGTTGTATCCTTATTTGAAAATCTTCTAGTTTACAATGACATTTCCCCCATCATCCAAAAATTACAACCATAATCTATTTAGAGGCAGACCTTTTTCTACTTGAGCGGTGTGTGAAAGTTGTAAGGTATAATGCCGTGCTACGGTTTGAATGTGCCTGTCCAAAATTCAGGTGTTGCCAATACGATAGTATTAATATGTGAAGTTGAAAAGAAGTGATTAGGCCATGAGGGCTTCTCTCTTGTTAATGAGATTTAGGCCCTAATAAAAGAGGCTTCACTCAGCATTTGCTTCATTTGCTCTTCTGCTCTTCTGCTATGTAACGACGTAGCAAGAAGGCCCTCACTGGATGCTAGGGTCTTGATCTTGGACTTCCTATTTTCCAGCACCATGAGAAATAAATTTCTGTTCTTTACAAATTACTCAATCTCAGATATCCTGGTATAGCAGTACCAAAAACAAAAAATAGACTAACAAACAAAAGCTAAGACACATCCTTATGATTCTCATAATAACTATTTGTTTCAGTTGAGAGGGTCTACTAAGTAGCAATCTTAATTTTTTGAATCAATCTTAACACCATAAAGCCATTGCTTATTTTGAAATATTTCTTTTATAAAGAAAAATGGAGAAGAGAAACAGGTTTATTTTTCAACACAAAATAAGTACTGAGTCTTCTGAAAATTTTCATTGCTCCTTGAATTTTAGTTTATCTCTGCATTCTCATACCTTATCATATAAAGTTATCAGATGCCAGTTTACAGTTTTGACATCTTATGTGCAAAATTCCTTGACCAGATTCACAAAGATACTAGGTACATTTCTTACCTTGCAAGTGTTTCAGGTGGCATTGTTGTAAATTGTTCTTCTATTACACACTGTAGGTCACCTTTTCTCAAGGCTTCAATAGCAATGGACACTCAGAATCCACTTACTCTCTCCTTGATACTTTTGTAGTCTCTTTTTACCACCTACTCCCTAAACCAAGGCCATATGTTTTAGATTTTGTACTGTCAGCAATGCAGTTTTAGGGACCAACTTCTATATCAATTACTTATTGTTGCACAACAAACTACCTCAAAACTAAGTGGTTTAAAACTGCAATTACATATTAATTCTCAGGGTCCTATGCATTGTCTTGGTGTGTCCTCTGCACTTTTGGCTTGGTGGGAAGGTATATTGTAGCTTCATCACATCTTTGAGAATTAGTGCTGATTCTTAGCTGGGACATTTTAATTCTCTTCTCAGTGGCCTCTCATTCTTTAACAGGCTGGACTAGATCCTTACCTGCTGTTTCAGGATAGTATTTTTAACAGGGTAAAGGTGGAAGTTGCAAGGTCTCTTGAGGCCTAGGCTCCAGATTTCAAGCATATTCTGTCAGTTAAAGTAAATCACAAAGTCAGCATAAATTTAAGATAATGGAAAAATAGGCCGGGCATGGTGGCTCACACCTGTTATCCCAGCACTTTGGGAGGCCAAGGCAGGCACATCGCCTGCAGTCAGGAATTCGAGACCAGACTGGCTAACACAGTGAAACCGTTTCTACTAAAAATACAAAAAATTAGCTGGGCATGGTGGTGTGCGCCTGTAATCCCAGCTACTCGGGAGGCACAGGCATGAGAATCACTTGAACCCAGGAGGCAGAGGTTGCAGTGAGCCGAGATCATGCCATTGCACTCCAGCTTGGGCAACAAGAGCAAAACTCTGTCTCAAAAACGAAGATAATGGAAAAATAGACTGTACTCCTAGATAAGAGGCACAGCCAATGCAAAAGAATATACAAACTGAAAAATAATTTGTGCTTGTTCAGAGGAAACATTTGGAGGTAATTGCCCGAGTTCAAATTCTGGCTCCATTAATCATGGTACTGTATTCTTGGATTAACTACTTAGTTTCTTTCTGGCTTAGCTTTATCATCTCTAAAGTGGAACTAATAATCATACCTGCCTCATATGGTTATTATTGTGGATTAAATGTGAAACTGTATGTAACACCCTAAAAATGCTCACTGTTAGTATTCCACTTGCTGCTTCCACTTCATTATCTCCCATTCAGTCTTTATTCTTCTGTAGTCATGCTGCTGCTATTATTTTACTGAGTCAGATTGTGTAAAGGTCATCAGTCATCCCCAGATATGTTGAACTGTTTTGTCATAAGTTGTTAATAATACTCCCTTCCTCTGGAAACATTTATTGATGTTCCTGACTGCCCTATAGCAGGACCTTCCAAGGTCTCCTGTTTCTCTTCCTATTCTTTTATTTTAATTGTTCCCCAGTGTTCTGTCTTTCTGTCCGTTTTCTTCCTTTGTTCTCTCTCACTGGCCAGTTTCATCCAGTCCCATTGTTGAAACTATCAACACATACTAATACTATGTGAATATCTATCTTTCTCAGTATTCTTTCAATTTCTAGCTGCTCACTTGACATCTCAGCCAATATGATCTTCAAATCCACTAAAAATGTTGTTATTAAACTATACTGCATTCTGTAATCCAGTCATGGGAATCTGTATTGGCATCAATGCTACTACTCAGAGTTGAACAATCTTGTTTTCTTTTTCCTGTAACTTATTCTATACAGCTACCATTTCCACATCCAAAACATCAGTCTTGATAACATTTCTCCATTGGTCTATTAGTCCCCATCGTTGGTCTTTCCATCTACACCAATAACCTATCTTCCCCTCTGTTGCTTCAGTTATTTGTGTATATACCTCTACTAGAAAGTTTTTATTACAACTCATTGAATGTACAATTAAGAAGAAAAACTGGCCAAGTGCAGTGTCTCATGCCTGTAATCCCACAGTTTGGGAGGTGGAGGCAGGAGGATTGCTTGAGCCCAGGAGTTCGAGACTAGCCTGGGCAACAAGGTGAAACCTAGTGTCTGCAAAAAACATACAAAAAATTAGCTGGATGTGGGGGTGAATGCCAGTAGTCCCAGCTACACAGGAGGCTGAGGTGGTAGGCTCACCTGAGCCCAGGGATGTCAAGGCTGCAGTGAGCCATGATTACTCCACTGCACTCCAGCCTAGGCAACAGAGTGAGACTCTGTCTCAAACAAACAAACAAACAAACAAAAGGTGAAAACCATTTGGGGGGAATTAAATTTCCTTCATGGTCTGTCCTCACCTATATTACAACACTCTTTCTCTACTCTCATCGCCTCCCCTCCCCTCTGTCTTTATTCTAGTGGCATAGGTATATACATACCCAGCTCTGAATGCTTCTAACATTGTCTCAATCCCAAGTTTCTTTCATTTTTTGCTCTTTATTTTGTTGTGCCTGAAGTATGTTTCTCTGCCTCCTTCACTTCTTTGTTTGAGTGTGTGCAGATTAAATATCACTCACTAGAGTGTAAACTCCCTGAGAGTAGGATAATTTTTAATACATTTTTGTGCACATGACACCTAGCAACATGTTTGTCTTGTAGCATGCTTGAACACTGGATTTTAAATGGATGAAAAACTGTTGGTGGAGAGTCATTTTATCTCCAGTGGTCATTTGTTTCCCCCCTTTATTCTCAAAGCATTTCGTGCTTCTTTCAAAGTTTTTATTGTAGCTTACTTGAATTATAGTTAGTGAAGAATATTCTGTCTTATCCACTAGCTTCTGATTATCTCCATGGGCAGAGGATGAGCTTTACTCATCCTGATATTGCAGTGTTTAGTATATAACACCACACATGTAATGCTGAAGAAATGAATGAATGCCCTCCCAGCCACATGTCCTGGAGTTCACCAATTATTTCTTTGGTCTCTGAGTTGCTGGCCACCACATAATCCTTATGATGGCCTTCTCTTTCAACCATTGATAATAATAAAGCATTATAATAAATACATAAAAATATTAAATTAATTTTATAGAAAGTAGTGTTTGAGTACATGTGGGAATAATTAACAAAAGTCGTTATTTAATTAATAAGTCAGTGCCAAAATCAAAAAGCACATAATAACTAAATGTGTGCAGTAGTAATTTATTTTATGTGAAAATACTAAAAATATATAGAAATATCCAACTAATAGTATTATTTCAAGGTGTTGGAACAATAGTTATAAAACAAAATCAAAATAATGTATCTAGCATTGTAAGCTAAAGATCTTGATATACATATTAATTGGATATAATTTTTAAAATATTAAGGGCTGAAATTGCATACTTAGAATTGTGTAATTCCATTCAGCCTTCTTTTAATGTGGAAATCAATAAAAACAAATGTAAAACACATGTATAAGAAAAGAAATTTAAGCAGAATGCTTTTAATCTCAGAGAAAATGAGTTCTAATAGTGTTCTCATTGGGAATACAGTAACTGTATTTATATAATCTTGAAAAAAAGGAAATGGGTGATGGTCATAAAACTCTCTTGATGGTCGGGCACTGCCAATTTAAAAGCAGGAAGTCAGGGATTAAAGTTAATGAGGGGGTGAGCATCCATGCAATTTAGTTAAACTGTTTAACACAAAAGCTGGTAGAAATATGAAAAGAGAGTACTAGAGGGAGCAATAGAAGAAAAGGCTGTAAATCAGTCTATGAAAAAGAAAAGAGAAAAACAGAACACCCTTTTAGAGGAAAGGAGAATCACATAGTTTCATCATTTGATAGATTAGAGCAATCAAAGGGAAGGGAATTGCCAAATTCGGTCATTTGATAGATTGGAGGAATCACAATAAAGACATAAAGGTAAATTTGTATTTCTCATGAGGGCAATTAAAGGGGATTATTAGGTACTCCCATGGCTGTTAAATATTATGTTGACTTTAATTTTTCCCTGGGTGCCTGAGAATGTGTCTTTTCTGATCATAGAAGGAGCAAAGTTACTTCTAGACCTTTTTTTTTCAGACTGCCTGGAAGTCAAAACTGTATTACTCTCTAGGAGCAAATAGCCATTTTCAGAGTTAGTAGTTGCTACAGCAGTAATAAAATTTTCACTACCCACATAGAGTAAATTGAGTCGAAGTTGGACAAGACCCTCAGGTAGAAGTAATGAAGTAATCTGTAAAAAGAATCTGTTCATTTCATTCCTTTATTTTTATGCAGTTATTTAATAACCATCACATGCCTACTGTGAAGTTATTTTAGCCTGTTATAATCCAATGGTTAAGTGTTGGCATTGAATATAGTGAAAAGCTTGAAAAACCAGTGATTTTCAAGATTTTCAGGGTTCTTGAAAGATTTTGAAGTCCTTATCTGGGCTTTTCATAAGAACTTTTTAATATCAGTTGTATTTTAAAGGTCTCCTTCTATAGCATCAAAACATTTTTCCGTCAATTCTGATTACATTTTGTTTTAAAATAGCTGGTCTTGTGTTCATAAATATAATTTACATAGAATGAGTAGGAAGCAGTTAAAAAGTAAAACCCTGTGTTCCTGTACCTAGAAAAATGTTGACAATTAGAATTTAGGAGATCTTGTAAAATCAATGACTTTTGCACTGTAGGAAGATTTTATGAGGCCGTATTCTACCTGAATGCAGTCCTTTTCCTGCTGAAGCAGGATATCTTCCTTGACCCCTCTGCACGCTGGAACTGGAGTGGATGGGCACTGGCAGGGGCAACCTCTACTCACTTAAACCCGCTGTGCTCAACCCCTCACGGGAGAGAGAACGCAAGTGAGCAGGTGCAGGAGCCAGGGCGAGTACTTCTAGCCCCACGGCAGCACATAAAGGGATGCCCATGACCCCTGGAGCTTCAGAAGGAATGTTATAGTCAGTGCTCTTTTAGCTTTGCCATCCACAGATGGCTTAAGTGTTCACAGCTCAGTGGAGGGTCAGTGTGACAGCCTTTTGCATCCACACCTGAATTCCTGTCTGGGGTGCAGGAGGAATGAGGTTGCACAAACAAATTGGAGATGACGGATGGGGGGGATTTTATTGCCAATGACAGTGGCTCTCAGCAGGAAGGGAAGCTGGAAAGGGGACAAAGTGGAGAGGTAATCTTCCCCCCGAGTCCAGCTGTCTGGACTCCTCTCTGAAGCTACGCAATTAATCTATCACTCTGAAATTAAGCTGGTTCTATCCGACATCCAACAATAGTCTCCAATATCCAGCTGCTTCTCCTCTTCTCCTCCCTCTGCCCACAGAGCCTGAGGTTTTTATGGGCACAGGATGGTGGAGTGGGGCAGGCCATGGGCGGTTTTGGAAAAGCCAACATTTGAGCAGGAAAACAGGAATGTATGTTCTCACTTTGGGCTGCGGTTCTGGGCTTGAGAGTGGGGCCCTCACAAGGCACCCACCCTCTTCCGCCCAGAATTTCCCTGTCTCCTGTTCCTATCACTGCCAAAGATAGGATAGACTATAAAACAGCTATCATCATAGATAGACTATGAAACAGCTATCATAGGCATCATCAAACAGCTATCATCAAAGGGCAAACTAGACACCACGAAGATAAAGAGAGTTACGGTGCAGCATAGTTTAGATGGAGATTAGTCATCCTCGGGTGAGAGAAGCACTCTAATTAGATGAATTTCCTGATCATGGAAGAAGAAAAGTTACTTCTACCTAGATCATCTACTTTCATTAAAGACGGAGCATGAAATTTAGGAATATTAACTTCCATAGAATACAGTAGAGGTAAATTGTATTTCAGCTGTTAACATTGTGCAATGCAGAAAGACAGAATTCTTTACAATTGTTAGGGAAAACTTGATAAACAGAGATAATTCTGATACAGACTAACTTGAAAGAAAGAAATAAGCAGATTACAATGAATGCAGGAAGTTAAAATGGGAAGGGAATAGAACTACTTGTATCAACTACATATGAGTAAATATTTTACCAGCACTTATGAGGACGGATCAGAAATTAACCCACATATTATATTATATATCTAATTATGATCAATGTATAATTGTTTCTGTATGGTTCTTCTTTACTATTGAATCCACAAATCTCATTCTGTAATTTATTTATTCTTATTTATTTAGTTTTTGGGAGATGGAATTTTGCTCTTGTTGCCCAGGCTGGAGTGCAATGGCACAATCTTGGCTCACTGCAACCTCCGCCTCTGGGGTTCAAGTGACTCTCCTTCCTCAGCCTCCTGAGTAGCTGGGAATTACAGGCACCCACCACCAAACCTGGCTAATTTTTGTATTTTTAGTAGAGACAGGGTTTCACTATGTTGACCAGGCTGGTCTCGAATTCCTGACCTCAGGTGATCTGCCCACCTTGGCCTCTCAAACTGTTGGGATTACAGGAGTGAGCCACCCCACCCAGACCTGTAATTTATTGTTAAAATTAACTTTTTTGAATAAAACAACCATATTGAATTGCATAAGTATCTTGATCAAGTTAATTTGAACTGGCAACTGTATTCGAGATTTTACTGCCAAGCCTGGTCAACCTAGCTGAGCAGCTCCTATACCTACTGATACCTACCTAAGGCTTTTTCCCTTCAGTGTATGCATTGCTTTACTTAGTTTCAAACTTACTTTTTTTAAATCTTAGATAGAAGGTGAGAGAGGAATGTTTTCTTACTGCATGCTGTGGCATATCCATATAAACCAACACACAGTCATATGCTGTTATGCTTCACGTGAATCTTTGTAACAATTCCATTAATTGTGTTTGCTTGTTTGTACATGGATGATATGGAAAGCTTGTCCATATTACGTATCTGAGCAACTTCACATTTTATTTTTTATATTTGCAATTGTAAAAATATTACAGCTAATGTAAAATATGTTAAAATATGGAAATATATTGAGGAAGAACTGAAACTTCCCAAGTGAGATCTCTCTAATTCCCACTGCCTTGCTCAGAGTAAACTCTAATGTGAAGTCTATGTGTATTTTTTTTTTTCTGTGACAGAGTCTCTCTCTGTCTCCTGGCTGGAGTGCAGTGGCATGTTCTCTGCCCACTGCAACATCCGACTCCCAGGTTTGAGCGATTCTCCTGCCTCAGCCTCCCAAGTAGCTGGGACTACATGCGTGCGCCAACACATCCAGCTAATTTTTGTATTTTTGGTAGAGAAACGGTTTCACCATGTTGGCCAGGATGGTCTCGATCTCTTGACCTCGTGATCTGCCTGCCTCGGCCTCCCAAAGCTCTGGGATTACAGACGTGAGCCACAGCACCTGGCCTGTGTGTATCTTTCAATCCTTTTAATCTATTTAAAAAAAAATTTCCATCCATTTTACAGATGTAGAAACTGAGGCATAAAGAGATTAAGTAACTTGCCCCAAACCACACACTTAGTAAGTCATGGAACTCATAATTAAACAGAAACAGCTCATAAAAAAACAGGTTTTTGTTTGTTTTTGAGACGGAGTCTCTCTCTGTCACTCAGGCTGGAGTGCAGTGGTGTGATTCTCTGCTCACTGCAACCTCCACTTCCCGGGTTCAAGCAATTCTCCTGCCTCTGCCTCCTCTTCTTGAGTAGCTGGGATTACAGGTGCATGCCACCATGCCCGACTAATTTTTGTATTTTCAGTAGAGACAAGGTTTCACCATGTTGGTCAGGCTGGTCTGGAACTCCTGACCTCGTGATCCGCCCCCCTCAGCCTCCCAAAGTGCTGAGATTACAGGTGTGAGCCACCGCACCTGGCCTAAAAAGTTGTTTTTGACCAACTGTTTCATACTTTCTGTCTGTCTCATATTTAAAATCTTACAAATATATTTTAATGTAAGTGTATTATATATACTATCTGTAAAGTTCTATGGCATGATGTTTATGCTTAACATATTTTGTATATAAATAAAATAGCCTATTTTTGTTGTTTCCCATATTAAAATGTTATTCCAAAATAAGCATCCACAATATATAATTTCACCATATAAAAATTAACAAGCATATAAGCTGTTAACACTTTTGACTTAACTGAAAAGCTTTCAAGCGAATATCTTTGTACAAACATCTTTTATTAGCTTTTATTTGACTTTCTGGAGGGATTAGTACATCCGAGATTATTTTCCCAATTTTTCACCAATGCTTAATATTATCAATCATTTCTAACATTTTGTAAAGCTAACTTGTAAAAATAAAAATGGGATTGTAATTTTTCTTTTACTTGTCTTTTCTTGATAATATTTGAGAATATTATTCATTAATGTACAAAGGCATTGAGTTTTCCTTTTCTTGAATTCTTTGTATGTGTGTTTTTCTTCTTTATATTAGTTCAACTATTTCTTAAAATTGTTTAGAGAAACTCCTTATCTTTTCTACTAATCCTTGGTCTGTTGTGTACCAACACATGCACACTATAAATATGATTTTCCCACCTAATGTCTCTTACTACTTTATTCACGATTTTCGTGTTTACTTTTAATGTTCTTGTGCACTTAAATTTGTCAGTCATTTCTTTAGGTTTGGTTGCATATATTCCCATTATCATAAGGGAAATATCAAAAACCCTTCATGGAGGTGGTAACAGCGTAATTTAGTTTATATACATAAATATAATTTATTCACACCAAATGGTGTTCAAGAGGATGATTCTGGATATAACTCACTACTTAAGCAAAGAAACAGAGATGAAAAGTCTCATAGTGTGTTCAGGAAAAATATTAACGATTTGGTGTGCTGGAACTTAAAATGTAAGGTAGGCAGTGGCAACAGATGGGGTTGAAAATGATACTGAAGGAATTATGTGTTATAATAAGGCACTTGGAAATGTACTTTACAGCAATGAGGAGCCGTGTGTGGGGATGTGGAAAGGTCAGATTTGCATTTAATGGAAGACCTTGGCAATTGTCAGAAGGATGAATTTGAGAAAGTCATGTTGAAGATAAGGTGGTGACCTAAGGAACTGTAGTCATAGCCAGATGATGTTCACTCAAAACTAAGGTGCCAGTAGTTGGAAACTGGAAGTGGAAGAAATAAGGTTCTCTGTATCTAGAACTAAAAACCTACTAAAAAAAATAATAAAAAAATAGTTCTTTTTTGTTTTAACCTTCTGGTCTAACTAAAATTATAATTCCCGAAGGTCTTTAGGTTCCTGTTGATTTTGATGATATATTCAGGACTCAAAAATTCCTCCATGTTCAACAATATATCACAGAAAGCTCAAATCACTGTGATATTTTCAGTTGACAGTGTTTGGAAATATGTTACCTCCATTGGTAATATTTCGTAATGTTGCACATAAGATTTGTCTTTGATTTATAAACAGATGCATATAAATTCATGATTTTTCCTTAATCATTAGTAAAAGGGAAACTAGCATTTTCTGAAGCTCTATGTAACTCTACTACTTATTTTATATAGATTGTCTTTAATATGAAGACAGCTCTATGTGAAAGGTGATATAACTATTTGACACGTAAGAAACAAAGTTTCAGAAAAGTCAGTAAATTTCTAATGGAAAACAAAAGATACTGGATTTTAATCTAGATCTTCAGTTTTAAAATAAATTGTTTGGCCTAATCAATAAAGCCTACATACCTAAAATTTAAAATTTTAGCTTGACCACCTTAATACAATAATACTTAGTACTAAAAATAGCAGTCAAAATTATTTCCAATTACATAAACTCATTTTAGGGTCACAAATCTGAAAAAGAGGAAAATTTACTTTCAAAAAGATATTTCTAATTTTCTAACATTTTGGCCATTTGAGAACTTAAATAATGTTAGCCTCTTGTTTCAAATTCGACCTCGTAAAACATAAGTTAAGTTGAACCCCCATTATCTTATCATTTATCTCCAGAGAGCACACAAATAAATAAACATCTTTAATTAATTTTTTAAATTCAGTAACATCATTTTTTATATCAAAGCACTTAGGAGTTGGAAGTACATTATATTTTCTCATAAAAGTGTGAGAGATGACTTTTCTACTTTATCCTTAAGTTGATTTTCTTGGTGTGATTATACATGTCCTCTGGAATATATACAAAAAACAAATACAAGCATCTCATTGAGTGGTAATTTTTACTAACATTAATAAGTTAATTCTTTTAGAGGGAAATTTCCACTATAAATTTAATATGTCTTAGGTTCAAAATATTAATACTTTAAATTAATTTCATGACTTACAGCATTAAAAAACTATATATGAGTACTCAAGATCATTGCTGACATATTCCCTACCCTACTGAACCTACTCTGCTATGTTTGGCAGTCTGTGTCAGACTCTAGTTTGATTGGTAGAGTATCCATTTTTTTCCTTGTCATGAGGTTTCTCTACTTTAATCAGTCTTCAAATTAAATAGATTTTATTGCACCTGGAAATAAATAACAGCATGTAGCAGTTTTGTCTTAAAATAGATCATACCTAAGCTATGAAACAGAAGCATGCTTTAAAGCCTAATATCTTCTGTTGTGATTGGTGGAATTTATCTAAATGTCTTAATTTGCATGAAATATGCATATATATATACACACACACACACCACAGTGTAATTAAGCAGTTTTAAAACCAATTTTAGCTCTGTTTGAATGATATTAATAGATCATTGCTATATCTTGCAGGGGTTCGGTTTTACATACATGAAATATTTTTCCATATCAATGGGGCTAGATTGATATTGCATTTTTTATTTAAAGAATCAAAACACTTTATGTACTATATAGCCTTTCAGAAAATTTTCTCTTAATCCCTATTTTTTCTTAAAGTATTTTTAAATGAACCTCTAATGAAAATCTTATAAGAATATGAATTAGGTGAAGGACAAATTAAAAATACAATTAATTTTAAGACTAATAGCCATTCATGTTTAAAATACTGCTACCAGACTCTTTAATTTGTTGATTTTCTTCTGATTTATTTATTTAGCATGTTTTAAATGTTTATTTCATATAGTATTTGGTAAATATTTAATGATGCAAATAATGATGTGAATATGAAGTACAGCAAAGCACTCGCATACTTTAAGTGGTCAAAGAACAATGCAAATCACATTAGACCTTTTCTGTAATCACTTTTTGTCCAGACACAGAATGCATTATAGGAGAAAACATGGAAGAAGATTGATTGATGTCATCTCTATTACCATCCAGTTCCAAAAAGGATAGCTGATTTGTTTGTTGAAAACAACTTGAATTCTTCTCTCATTTCAGTTGGAAAAGGGTCAGGTTATTCACTGAAACCTGTTCTTTGGTGTCAGCAAATAGAATTGTAAATGACTTTGACAAAACAACTTAAGTGACATGGAAGAAATGTTATCAGATTGCTCCCAGTCAAGGGGAGGTTTGAGAAATACGGAAAGGAAAAAACAAACAAACAAACACACAACAACAACAAAAACAAGACAGGTAATACGCAAAAGTGGCTTCTTAAGAATGGCAAGACATTTAAGCTTTGTATTTAGCTAGAGAGATGTAAAACTTTTTTAACATGAAAAATTGTGAGCACATTTATAAGCAGAAGGTTAGGAGTAATTGGTGACAAAGATGTTTTAGATCAATCAGAAAAAAAGAATCATCAGCTAGAGCAAAGTTCCTGATTATATAAACTGAAGTAGGAGTCATAGCATTGGGAGATGAATTAACCTTCGACATGGAGAGAGGGATTCCTCTTTCAATTTTATAACAAGAATATATTAGTCATCTATTTTTACATGTCTAAATCAGGAGACAGGAACAGCTGAGGAAATAGAAAGTCAAGATGGTGGGACTCTCCACTGTACAGATGAGAATTTCTTAAAATAAATACTGTTTTCATTCTTTAAGACGAGATTAATTATGTCATACCTAAACTATGCTACCAGGACTTAAAGAGTAAAATCTCCCAATATTTTATGGTTTAAGTTTATGACCTCTTCACACCTTCAATGAACACTTTATATTTTCTTTTGACTCAGCCCAAATGTTATCAAATCAGAATGGGAAAATGAGTTATTCACTGACACATGAAATGGAGAGAAATTTTTCTTATATTTTTTTGAAAGTATTTTCCTAATACATGTGTTATAAAATTTTATTCTTGACGTCTTTCTTTTTTTTCTTTGAAATTAAGTAAACTTTCCTTGAGATGAGTGACCTTTTTTCTTCAAGAACTCATTTTTGCTCACTGTGAAAAAACCCCAATCTCCCCCCAGAGTGAGTATGGTTTCTGCTGTTAATGGAATCTCAGCATATGTAATCTATTTTCAGGTTCTAAAAACATTTGTTTATCCTTATTTAAGTTTGTTACTTATGTATTTTCAGACATTATTTGAAGTGTTTGGTGTGTATGGTTGTATTACTCACTTGAAGAAACTTAATAAAAAAGCAACATTTTAAGAGCTGATTTAGTGCCAGTTTTGTGATATGAGGAAATGTATAGCTCAGACCAATTTCTTTATGTTTATTTTGGAGGCAATTAGAGAAGTTTTAAGAATATTTTTCTGTAGCAAATTTTATTTCACCCATTTTGGTTACTTACCAGCACTTGCTATGTCTGATAAGAATGATTTCAGTATGGGAATAAATAATAGAGCAACCCAAATATACTCCCTATGCAATCATATTAGAATTTGCTGCTGACACCATGTAAATTTACATTCAGTCTTTCTTCTCTTCTTGGGACAGAGCAACAAGAGATTGGTACAATGGCTGTGTCTATACAACGACATAACATCTTGCGATTTCCATCCATTAAATCCAGTCATCTAGATGATTTAACATAAACACTAAGCATTTGAATTGTTTGATTTTTAAAAATACCACTGACAACAAGACAAACTACTTTTTTTCATCTTAAAGGCATTCAGAACAATATGCAGATGAGAGTGATTAGCAAATTGTATTTTATGATAAAAATTCAAATAATTTTTGCTTGTTAAAGCAAAGTGTGTGTATTTTTAACATTAAATGAAAATGACACAAATATAATAATGATCAAACTAAAAATTGAAAAAGTACAACAGTTAATACCAATATTAGCATATTACTCTATACAGCTTAAATACACAAATAAATTTCTACATACATAGTTTATTTTGATTTAAATTAATTTAAGATTAATATAGAGCAAGCACCTGCAAGACAATGACAACATCATCACCACCACAACCAACCACAGCAGTTCTATCAGTAATAAAAAAGGTGAGTCCCTAGTGTGTGAGAATGCTTACTAGTAAGCTATGAATTGAGACTTTGGAATCAGGAAGACCTCCTTCCAATCCAAGCTCTTCCGGCTATGAGATCTTAAGGATGTAGCAATCCTTTTGAGCCACATTAGAGAAACGGGGATAATGTAATTAACAACTTGAACTTTTGTAAAGACTAAATAATATGTGTGTGCTAAAGTTCTATTATAAAAAAGTATCTGGAGCATGGCAGGCTCCCTAATACCTGGCTATTTTTTTTCTCTTTTCTGCTTCTTTCTAAAGGCTTTGGTGTTGATGCTCCCCATCAGCCCTAACTGCAAAGAAAGAAATGCAAATCTTGTTTGAGACAGTATGATTATCTTGCTGGAATTTTAGAGAAAGCAGATACTGTTTATCAGACGTAGAAGTAGGGCATCTTAAAAGTACAAGAAAAAATTATACTTGAGTTTTAGCCTGAGGCCATATTTCCACGTATCTCTTACTGATTAAAGAATACTTTAAAAAAATTATTTAGTTTTATTCATAAATTGATTCCTAAAGACTTTGACATGGCTTGATATTGAGAGTTCAACATAAATGTCAGCCTTTCCAGCCCACCTAATCTGTGATTGTACCTTCTGACCCTGATACATTATGAATTATAACTTCCTGCTTCATTTTATTCATGGCAACTATTGCCATTCAAAATTGTCATATTTGTTCACGTATGTATTATCTTAGTGTCTATCTTTCCCATCTAGAATAAGATTGAGTAGCCTTACCTGTTTTTAATAAATCTATTATATGGTGATAATAATTGTTGAATAAATTAGCAGATGACAAATGTTAGCAAGTTTTTGAAAGCAGATGATAAACGCTAATATTTATTGGGCACTTAATATGTACCTATAACCATTTCAAGCATTCTATATGTATTAACTTATTCATTCCTCACAATTACGCTCATGAGGTGAATACTATTGTTACCCACACTTTACAGAGGATTGAAGAAAGAGTAAGCGGCTTGCCAAATGTCCCCAAAATGGTAAATGTAGATTAAAATGGAAACCCAGCTGCCTTTGGGGCCCGTGGACTCCAGTGCTGTGGTATGCTGTGATAATTTTGTTTCTCCTGCCACAGGCACATTTTCTATGTGCTATAAACATCCACTTGTAAGACAGTGTTAATCTAAAACTGCTCTGTATTTTAACATTTAAGAAATGACATCTTATCCCAAGAAATTTTCACCATTAAAAAATGGAAAAAATTGTCATTTAGTAGTAAAATTTCTGAGAATAATATTTGATAAAGCAAGTTGTGGTTTACTTTACCAGTATTTGTTCAAGTTTAATAGATTCTAAAATGCTGAGATCAGTTTCCATTGTTATAACACTGAGATGGGATATGTTCAATAAAATTTTTAGAATATTATTGGAAAAAGATAGATTTGATGACAACTATGAGCTCTAATTTCAGCTCTGATATTTATAAACCTTATGGATTTATATGAGCAACAATCATTCTGAGTCCCTCTGAACCTTATTTCTTTTATCTTTAAAAAGGTTGTAATGGTGTCTGACTTGTGAAGATCAAATGAGGAACATGCAAAATGCCTAGCACAATGCCTGGTGCATAATAGACACTCAGTAAAGATTAGATGCTGTAGCTTTCCTTAGATTCTATTTATCAGGAAAAAGTAAATGGGTTAAACTCTTCATTATATACAGCTCATTCCATTATTTTAGTATATTCAGTCAATCAATAATTGAGTTGTTCCATAAATAAGACAAACTACTTGTGTTGATAATATGGAACAAAATAGACATTATCTTTGTCTTCATGGAGATTATATTCTAGCAGGGAGAAAAGACATTTAACAACTAATCATGAAGGTAAATATATTACATAATGTGATGAAACTTGAAGGAAAAACTAGTTACAGTGATTAAAAATGTGCTGGGAAATTAGAATATCTCTAGTGAGGTACAGCATGCAGTTGGTGATTGAATTCGTTTAAAGAATGTAGCGTGTCAGGCTTATCATGACTCAGCAACAGGGTGGCCAATACTTCTAACTTTCAGGCTTACAAAACAACGATTTGATATCTATCTGAATTACTGGTAAACATCTCAAAATTAACATGATAATTTTTTCTTTTCCTTATTTATACTCTCCTTTTAATCTTTCAATAAATGACTCCTTCATCTACCCAGTTATTTATGAAGTAAGCTAGGAAGGAACACTTTTGATACTGCCCTATCCCCAGCCTCCTCATCTTATCTTCTAAGAAATCCCAAAGACTGTCTTCAGTGCATATTTCTGATAGGTTCTGGGACTGGAGATCTAGGCTGTGGCAAAATTATACAGATCAAGCCCTATATTCCATGCTAAGTATTTGAACTCTATTTAAAAGGAGATATGAAGCCACTTAAGTTTTTGCAAGCAAAGTAGTTCAAGATTTAATTTAGATTTTCAAGATATTACTTTGCCTACTATGTAAATAATGGATTGGAAGAGGTAAAAAATAGACTGGAGGATATTGAAGACTGGAGGATAAGAACACTGGTTGGAGGATATTGTAATAGTCCAGTGGAAGAGACTATTGTGGCTTAGGTTAAGGGAGCAGCAGTCATGAGGGAGCAATGTTATCTATTAAAAATATACATTGGAGACAATCTCTGGGGCTTGGTAAATATTACATGGGGAGGTTAGGGATAGGGAAGTGTTAAAAGCACCCCTTTTAGCCTCCTGCATAAATAACTGGGTAGGTAAACACATTACTTATTGAAAGATTAAAGAGAGAGTGTAACTATGGAAAAGAAAAAAATAGCATGTTAATTTTGAGATGTTTAAGAGTAATTCAGACAGATATCAAACACTCCTTGTTTTGTAAAGCTCAATGTTAGAAAGAGTGGCCTGAGCTGGAAATAAAATTTTGGAAAACATGAACTTATCTGTAGGAAGCAGTTAAAGTCATGGGAGTGATGAGACCATCAGGAACATAATATAAACTGAAAAATGACCTTGTCATGGACCTGAGTCTTGCCTTCGGATTTTACAGAAGATAACTCTGAGACAAGGATTTAAGTGCATGTAGTTTATTTGGGAAGAGCTGAGAACACTGTCAGGGGAGGGAGAAATAAGACAGGGAAGATAAAGCAGCCAATAAAAAGTGGATTATTTAAACCAGTTACAACTTTAGAGCTTAATTCTATGCTTCATCCCTTAGAAATAAGATAAAACACATACCCCAGAATTACCCTATGGAAGGGGCACAGGAATTAGGGTATTTTTAAAACAGTTTTAGGGAGGTATAACCAAAAACTGTACATAGTGTGTAAAATTTGATGAATTTGGATATATACATATACCCATGATATTATCATCACAATCAAAGTAATTAAACTTATCCATCACCTCCGACAGTGTCCATGTGTATTTCTATTGTTGGTGTTGTTGCTGTTTTTGGAATCACAATGTGATATCATCTTACATGTGTTAGAATGGCTATTGAAAAAAAAAAGGTAGAGAGTGTTTGCCAGGATGTGGAGAAATTTAAAACTCTTCGGCACTGTTGAGAATGTAAAATTGTGGAGCCACTATGGAAAACAGAATGCAGGTGCTTAAAAAAATTAAAAATACCTTATGATCCAGCAATCCCACTTTTGAGTATACATCCAAAGTATATGAAATCAGCATGTCGAATAAATATCTGTAATGCTGTATTCATTAAAACATTATTCAAAATAGTCAAGATACAAAAACAACTGAAATATTTATCAGTGAATAAATGGATAAAGAAACTGTCCTCAATTTAGGGTCTATAGGCTCCAGAATGAATCTTCAGTACATTATACTAAGTGAAATAAGCCAGACATAGAAAGACAAATCCTGCATAATTCCACTTACATGTGGTGTCTAAGATAGTCAAACCCAGACGCAGAGTAGAATGGTGTTTGCTTTGACAGAGGGAAATGAGGAGTTTTTCTTCAATGGGAGTAAGTTTTTTTTTTTTTTTAACTTTTACATTTAGAAGTACATGTGCAGGTTTGTTTCATAGGTTAACTTGCATCACAGGGGTTTGATTTACAGATTATTTCATTACCCAGATACTAAGCCTAGTACTCAATAGTTATTTCTTTCTGCTTCTCTCTCTCCCACCACCTTCCACCCTCAAGAAAGTCCCAGTGTCCGTTTTTCCCCTCTTTGGGCCCACGTGCTCTCAGAATATGTGGTATTTGGTTTTCTGTTCCTGCATTACTTTGCTAAGGATAATGGATTCCAGCTCTATCCATGTTCCTGCAAAGGACATGATCTTCTTTTTTATGCCTGCATAGTATTCCATCCTGTATATGTACTACATTTTCTTTACCCAGTCTTCCACTGATGGACATTTAGGTTGATCCCATGTCTTTTCTATTGTGGATAGTGCTGCAGTGAACATACCCATGCATGTGTCTTTATGATAGAATGATTTATATTCCTTTGGGTATAAACTGGGTATAATCCCAGTAATGAGATTGCTGGACCAAATGGTACTTCTGTTTTTAGCTCTTTGAGGAATCACCACACTGCTTTCCACAATGGCTGAACTAATTTATACTCCTACCAACAATGTGTAAGCATTCTCTTTTTCCTGCAACCTCATATGCATCTGTTATTTTCTGACTTTTTAATAATGACCATTCTGCCTGGTGTGAGATGGTATCTCACTGTGGTTTTGATTTGCGTTTGTCTAATAATCAGTTATATAGAGGATTTTTTGTAATGTTTGTTGGCTGCATGCAAGTCTTCTTTTGAAAAGTATCTGTTCATGTCCTTTGCCCACTTTTTAGTGGTTTTCTTCTTATAAATTTTTTAAAGTTCTATATAAATAAACAAATAAATTTAAGTTCCTTATAAATGCTGGATACTAGATCTTTGTCAGATATATAATTTGCAAATATTTTCTCCCATTTTATAGGTTGTCTGTTTACTCTATTGATAGTTTCTTTTGTTGTGCAGAAGCTTTTTAGTTTAATTGGATCCCTTTGTCAATTTTTGCTTTTGTTACAATTGCTTTTGTTTTCTTTGTCATAAAATCTTTTCCCATTTCTGTGTCCAGAAAGGTATTGCCTACATTGTCTTCCAGGGTTTTTATAGCTTTGGGTTTTATGTTTAAGTCCTTAGTCCATCTTAAATTAATTTTTGTATATGATGTAAGGAAGGGGTCCAGTTTCAATCTTCTGCCTATGGCTACCCAGTTATTTCAACACCATTCAATGGGTATAAATTTTCAGTTATACAAGATAAATAAGTTTTACAGATCAGCTATAGAGTATACTACCTATTGTTACTACACTTAAAAACATATGGTAAAATGGTAAATCTCATGTCAATCATTCTTATAAAATAGGAAGAAAGAAACTAGAGTATTCTGTCGCTAGGATGTCTGCTCTCAAAAAGTGTTAATTACCTGGTATTCTCTTATGTTGCAGGTGAGTAAAGGGGCCTTCTTTGTTTCTAAGGATATTGAATTAGCAACAGACATAGTTTCTGATCAAAACAAGAGTTGTTTTGGCTCTTCAATCAAAGTGAGTGTTGAGGAAATTAGGGTTTCCAGATGTAATACATGCAACATTTGGGATACATTTATACTAAAATATCATTTGTTGCTTATCTGAATATTTGAATTTAACTAGTCATACTTATTTTTTGTTTCGTTTGGCTTGCTAAATCTTGCAACCCTTATTGAAATGAGTTGAAAAGTAAATAGAAAATGAAGAATCTGTGACATGTTAGGAGCCCATATTGGCTGTGTGGAAACAGAGAGGTAGAGTAAAAAGAAACTAATTTTTTGTTTTGTGTTTTGAATAGGTGATACTACAGTATATATGAATGCTGAGAGGACATATGCAGTTACGAGTGAGATGTAGAAGAAAGACAGGGAAGAGCATAACAGATTGAGGTAGGAAAGGCTTCAGGGCATTTGAATCAGTGGATGAGGATGAGTTCACTTTCGATTGGAGGTAAGACACCCGCATGATAACATAAAGGATGTAGAGAGTAAAAGGACTAAAGAAATTAGGGAAAGTGACAGGAATTTTGCTAAATGGGAGCCAGATTTCCATAGACATAGTGGAATAGTGGAAATGTTTTGGAGACAGGGCAGAAAGGAAGTATGGGGCTGGGGGTATAGAGCAGTGGGCCAATAGATGTCGTATCATCAGAAGAACATGCACTGTAGGAGCGGAGTACAGTAAACAGGAAGGAGAGACAAAATGAATTCAGACTAGAGGGAAAGGGCAGGCTTTAACCTAATACAGCAAATATGCTCACTAGTGGAGTGAAAATCTTTTTAAAAATTATATTTAGCAGCTCTTTTTGAAAATAACATTCTCAAATGTGTATCCACACAGACACACATACTTATTATTTACATAAAGATAGGTCATTTACACAAAATTAAAATACTTGAAGTTTTTCAGAGGTTAATCTTTTTTCAAGTTAAATATTGTTTAAAAGATTGATAAGTAAAATCCTCTCTTAATATATTGTAAATAGATCAACATCTTCATGAAATCTTTTAGCTTATTTAATTTTTTAACAATTTCATGGTGATATACACTTCTAATGGACATATAACTGTGGTAGAATTAACTATTGATTTTGAAATACGGAGTGATAGTTGATAGGAGGTAAGTTAATGAATATAGTTATATAATGACCAGTGGAGTAAATCTTTTTGGACATAAACGATAACAGATTCTACTTACTATCTTGAAACTACAGAGGTATAACCATAGTTATGTGCTTTGGGGTATGATTAATGAGCTCTGTCTTTGGTTGCATTAAGAACTGAGTGAAAGTTTAACTGCCAAAGAACACATGCATCACTCTAAGAGGAAACTGTACTGTTTACAATTCCCTTGGAGATAGTAGAGAATCTCAAGAAAAATAGGCACTGAAAAGTCAATAGTTGGATGTCTTCTAGGTAAAATAGTCAACTAACTGTGTAATGAATCATTGCAAATTGAAAACTAGAAGCAAATTATAGATTTTTTTTAGTTTCAGGTATAAAAATAATTTATTAGCCAAATGATGCATCCTACTCTGAAAACTATAAAGAAAAAAATGGCAGTTCAATAAAAATCCATCAGAAATTATTCTGGATCTTAATTATAGAGGTCTATCTTTGTCTTTAAAGAAAAACCAAAAAAAAAAAAATTAAAAAACAGAAAAATACAGAAATGTGTCAACATGTATTTTTCATTTTCATATTTTGCATTTTGAAATATTCGCTGCACATTAAGGTATGTGACCTATTTATGACTATTTTTAAGCCAAATACAATATTGTTAATAAAATATTTTTAAAATTATTCTAGACAACTATCAACAAAATATTGTTGCCATAATATTCAGCCAGAATATTTTTTCTCTAGTAAGCTTTCTAATGACTTTTGAATAATTAATTTTTACTAATTCTGCCACCAGATATAATCGCAATAAACAGATTCAACTGTAATTGTAGTGAATCATCATTTCAACAAAAGAAACTATACAGTTATACTAGATTAAAAAAAAAAAACTACTGTTTATATATACCATATAGTTGGCAGGAGTTGAAAGTGTTATTGATACACCCTCTTGTGGGGCTTTCATAGGCAGGTAGCACCTAACTTTGTTTTCAATACTATTTTATCTTTCAGATGTCTATAATCTTTAAAAGCAACTACAAACAAGATAATCAAAACACCACATATATAACAAATCAATCATTTAATTATATGGCATTTTTAAAAAGATGAGTAATTTATTTATTAAACACACACAACCACCTCTAACCCAGTTATTGGTTTAACAGTGAAACCTTGTCTAAGTTCTCAGTGATGGTGACCATTTAACTTCACATTTGCAACTAAGGAAAAAGTCACATGCCAGCTCAACCCTGCTTAAGACAGACTGCACAACTGTAAATTACAACTGAAGTTGAAATATCCAGTATGACATATTCACTTTTCTATCACAGGCTATCAATGAAATATTATTTTCTTGAAGTACATGATTTTATTATTTTTCAAAAATTGTGACTGTGATGGCTATGTGAATTTGGGAAATTCAGAGGATTAGAATACCAACACATTAAGTAATAATTGTTTATAAACTCCCTATTTACTTCATTCTATGCTTTATAATGCATTTTTCATCTACTTTATAGTGTTTTCTTTGGTTTCTGATATAGTTTGGCTGTGTAACCCCTCATATCTCACCTTGAATTTTAAGAATCCCCAGGTGTCAAGGACAGGGCCAGGTGGAGATAATTGCGTCATGGGGGCAATTTCCCCCATACTGCTCTCCTGATCATAAATAAGTCTCAGGAGATCTGATAGTTTTAAAAATCAAAGTTCCCCTGCACAACTTCTCTTGCCTGTTGTCATGTAAGTCATGCCTTTGTTCCTCCTTTGCCTTCCACCATGATTGTGAGGCCTCTTCAGTCGTGTGGAACTGCGAGTTCATTAAATCTCTTTTCTTTATAAATTACCCAGTCTTGCATATGTCTTTATCAGCAGCATGAGAACAGACTAATACAGTCTCTATTTAACTTATGTAATAGCATTCTAATATGCTTACTTAAAAAAAACTTTTATTCAAATTACGATTAGGTTTAACATGAAGAATAAGCTACCTTGAAATGTCATTGTTTCATGTAATCATGTTATTTATTATTAATCCAATGTAAAACCCATTATAAGTCTGTATAGCAAAAGTCAGGTTGTTGACCATAAGGAGACAATAGAGAAATTAAATTAAGAGGAAGGGAAAGGCTTTTCTTTAATGATCTCAAAGTGATATTTAGTTTAGCTGAGAAGATGATATCAGGATACTTTTCCGGCTTGGAAAATAAGACTGCATCAGACTGAGGATGACAGGTAATTAAATGTCGAAGTCCAGTTGGTTTTATCAATTGAAAAGCCACAGGAGGGGGATGAAAGGAAGGGGAAGAGTAAAGTCAGGGTGTTTATTCTTCTGCATCCCTTCCTGAAGGGCTATCTGTGCCTGCCTGGATCCGTCTAATGCTCCTCTATGCACAGCTCTCTTTACCCAGTCATCCTTCTGGGTTGATAACTTGTCCCTTCTGTTGTCCTCTTGTGCCTGCTGCCTCTAGCCTGAGGTTACTGCAGGATTGCTTTGTGGTTCAATATACCCAATCCCACCTTTGTAAATAGTTACTTTGTAAATGAACCCTCTTTAAATTTTTAAAATTTGAGTGTGGTTTTTATTCCTGTTGGGACATACAGCTCTTAATTCTTTTGGCAATTGTTTCTGAGAGGCATTTGGATGGAAGGGAAGTATATTTGTGATAGAACACAAATATCAAAGATGTATAAGCAAAGTTCAACCATATTAAATTATTCAAATCCTCTGTATCTTTACTTTTATCCATTTAATCTATTATGCTCAAAGACCAATAGTTCTGTGTTTAAATCTCCCTATACATTTATGTATTTGTTCATTTCTCTTTGAATTTCCAGCTGTTTTAAAAATAGATGTTATTACCATATATTTAAATATACAGAGAATCTTGATTCATAAATCCTTATTATGAATATTAGTTTGACTTTTTCTCACCTTCTTATTTCCATTTATTTCTTATGGATATGTAATTTCTTTAGGTATTAATATTTATATTCCTTTCTTTTTTTTCCTCTCTTGACTTGTGTGTATTTTTCCATACTCTTATTTTTACTTTTTAGCATATTTCATCTGTAGATTTGTCTCTTGTAAGTAGCATGCAATCCAAGATCCTTTGCTTCTTTTAACAATAATAAAAACAACAAATACTTACATAAGGTTTCTATATGTGGGTGCCATTCCAAAGCTGTTTTTTATTTATTCTAATTGAATCACCAGGACCCTATGGATGGGTATATTATAATCCTTTTATAGGTGAGGAAACCAAATTACAGAATTTAAAACAATGTCAAACACCAGCAAGCATTAGAACAGCTTTGAACCCTCAGGTTGCCTGACTCCAGTGTTCTTAGCTATTATACAATATGTCTGGTCAGGATCAAAAATTTAAATCAATGGATATCATAGCTGATACATGTGGTCTTTTATCAATTATATTGTTTTGGCTTTTCTTTCAGTGACCATAGACAAAAAAGGTATTATATTTTAGCCTCTGCTATTTAAGAGAAATTTGATGTGTTCTTATTCTAACTTTCTCAGTTTAGACAGTGTTAATTTAATTTGGGTTTCTAGGAGCAGGGAGTAATTATATTCAATGTATTAAATATAATATTTAAATTATATTATTTCTTTCAGTAATTCTTTTTTGTTTGCTTTGGTTTTCCTCAGTTAAGATTTTCACCTATCCAAAAGACCTACATATACGTATTTCTAGTGTTCATCTCTTATGTATTCTTTAGGATTGTTAGTGGTATTCTAATAGAATTTTTAGTGTTATTTTATTTTTCTTATAGGTTGATTATTTATATAAATATATATTATCTCTACCTGTATGTCTATGTCTACATATATATGTAATATAATTGGAAAATAATATAGATATACATAAAGCAATATAAGTATATATTTTCATTACTTATATATTTAATAATGAATTCTCATTGGCCTTTACATAAACTATATGAGAATTAATATAGAATTTTCAGATTATAAACACATTTTTTTCAAAATTCTATGTTTCTCAAAACCAGTATCTTTTCACTCAGCATTTACTTTTCAAAAGGGAAAGTCTAGCACAGGTCAAGTTTTTATTTGTATGCACTCTGGATTTGAAATTTTAGGCAGGTAAGGTTTACCTTACTTTTTCAAGTACATGAAAAGTTATGGGTTATTTTTTAATTATATTAGAAAAACTATGAATTTTGAGGAATAAAAATGTTGTTTCCTTTTTCATGTCAGGAGATTTTTTCATACTTCAATTTATTCTGGATTCTTTTTTAATGACCATTTTAAGGGCTTTTCCTTGTTTTTCTTATTTATTGAAACTTTGTTTATCATTTCTTAATAGCACTCAAATAGGGTGTATGTTCTTAGGTGCATATATGGAATATGCATAGATTTATATATATATACACATACAGATTTGTATATATATATACACATATATATTTATATATACACATACAAAATATATCCGTAACTTGTACCCATAAATTTCTAAGTTAGCCGTGGCTCTTGACCCAAAATTTGACTCTAATGAATCTGTTACTAGAAATGCACATTTCATGAACATTGCAGATTGCATATTCTAACTGATTTGACTAGTTAGGTCAATACATGTTTATTCAGAATGAAGTAATAATGGATTATAAGCCATATATAAATATTGACAGTTATCTCTACAATAGACATTAGTAAGCTACCTGGTTATACAAAGAATCAGGGTCAGCTCAACTATCTACTTCTTTTCTCCTCAAATGCAAGACAATAGCTAGTCCTCAGAGGTATTATTTATAACAATAAAATTATAAATCTTCTAAGACCAAAACTATAATTATTTGTTCAGATGTGGGTTCATCTTTTCTTCCCACTTTCTACCTAATGTAAAGCATACGTGTCTAGAGCGAAGACTCTGATGAAACCTTTAAATTTTCTTTTTACTAAGTTAAGGCTTGTATACATTGAATCTTATTATCATTTTGTTCTGCAAAATGAGTAGCCCACTTCTGAATTTTAGAAGAAAAATCTAGAATATTCTCTGAAATTATTATACTTCTTAAATGCAACCATTGTGCACTACTAAAATTTTTTTTTCTGACACATAGCGGTGAGAATCTCAAATCTTGCTCTAATATTTGAAATTACTTTTTCAGCTCTTGAAATAACACATGGAAGTTAAAAATACAGAGATCAATATATAGGAAAACTGTCATAGATCAATATATAGGAAAACTTTAACATAGCATGATTAATTGTTTATAATATGTATGCTTAGATTTCAATTTATACCAAGTTGCAAATAAAAATCTGCAGTGAATGCAGATCTTGAATAAAATGCTGATGGAACTCAGTAGATAGCTCTTGTGCTTTTAATGTTGTTTACTATGCCATGCTATACATATATGTTGAGCCATAAAAATGATTGGGTACAATATTACATAAAAGAGACTTAATCAAGAGCTAAACATTTAGCGTAATATAATTTTCATATGTATATAAATTAATGCCTAAGAGACTAAAATATAATTGAATATATAAAATGTAGTGGGCTTTTGTTGAAAAATAACATTCTACTTCTGAAAAATACTATTGTTTCACTAGGATAAATCCTTAAAAATAGATTGCTGCTCAATGTGTGCCCTGTGCAACAATCACTGGTGTAGGTGTAAACTTATGTAACCTTTGAAACTTGTATATGCAAAGCTGTGCTCTATATTTTCTAAGTAATCTTGAAATTTTTCTTAATATTCGATATGATATATGTTATACGTTTGATACCTGTATGTTCTGAAACCCTCGATTAACCCTCACTGCTTTCAGGAAGCTGCCCATTATTATTCACTGTCATCTTGTACATCTGAACAATACCAGTTGCACGTTCCCAACAATTTAGCATAAAATAACACAGTAGTGCAGCAACAGCAATACATACAGTTAACTAATAAAAACTTCATTAATAATTTGGATAATTTGTAATTTTTAGGCAAAAAGTTGAATATATGTGTAAAAGAATGATTATAATGATGAATCTAGGAAAGCAATATAATCTGGAGGAAAATAATTGAAAATGAAATTTACTGGAGTCAATTGATTTGAGCTCTGAGATAAAAAGATTATTGCAGAGGAACATTGAGCAAATGAGCAAAAAGAATGGAAGCAGATGGTCACAATTTTTGGTTGGCACAATTATTGATAATACTGATATTCAGGATAGGACCACAGCAGTGAAAGCCTGAGATGGAGTAGCAGTGATATTGAGGCCGGAGTGTAGAATGGGTCATTCATGTGGATATAATATATTTCAAGGCACCCTAATTAGTATCTATTCTCATTTTATCTAGATTCCACTTACCTTACTTACCTCTAATTTGTTAAGCCTCTACTATACCTTTCTTTAGGTCATCTATGTTAGAATTTGGTTACATTTCTTTGTTTAAAGGCAAACACTATTAATGTGAAAGCTTAATTTTATTGGTTGTTTTTGATTTTGTTTATCCTTTGAGAACAAGCTTTCTCCAGTGGATGTCTATAGAATGTGTGCTCCCTTTCATTATTTTCTAGAGAAGATGCCCTCTTGTGTAAACACCAGGTTGGGTTTGCCTGTTTCTTTAGTCTTACAGCCTGATAAGTTCTTTGTTGTTGTCTTTGTTGTACTGCATTAATTCTGAAAAGTGCGTGCAACTCTCTCTTACAGGAAGAGTTCCTGACTTAGTTTAATTTTAAAAATGCATTTTCTCCATTATATTAAATCATGGCACATTCTGTGTTACCCTTTTTAATATTCCTTTGGCTGTAATAGTTCAGGGGTTTTACCATTTAATTACTTAATCACTTCTATCAAGAGAATTAGATATGCTCTACTGAATGGTTTCACTGTTTCCTTCAAGCAGCACCAAAAAGTTCACTGAATTATTTTGTTGCAACAAGATCTCATCAAGTTACTGAAATTCTTTATTATTTTTGGTATCATTGCTTTCTGTAATACTGATGCTTTTTATGGCTTTAATTTGGGACAACTATCAGGAAACATTATATTTGATAAAACTAAGATAGCCAGTAGATTTAAAAAACAAATTAAGAAAAGTTCTGAATTAAAAACAAAATGATAACTATATTCCTGGTAAAGAAATTAAGTATAATGAAAATACAGCTCACAAAATTATCCTTCTGAGAAATAAATCTGATTAGGTTACTTTACTGGCGTTAAGAAAAAGTACAGATTTCCAATTGCCTAGAGCAGTTGTCTATACATCTTTTTTTTCATATAACTGTATTAGTAAAACAATGTTGAACAAGCACTTCCAATATATGTGTATGCATTTAAAACTAAATTATAGTCATATATTATTCTACAAATATATCTTAATAATATACATATCCATTTTAAAGGATTAAAAGAAAAAGTACAAATGAAAGTCTTTTCCACTCACATTCTAGAGGTTCCTCTTGCATAAACCCTGGCATCCATCCAGGGTTCTCTAACAACCATGAACAACAGATGTGAGCAAACTATGGCCTGCAAGTAAAATCCGATCTACCCCGTGTTTATATAAATAAAGTTTTACTGAACAACGGACATGCTTGTTTGTTTATGCATTGTGTATGGATGCTTTCACACTGCAACAGTAAATAATTATGGGACTACATGTCCCAAAAAGCCCTGACCTATCGTCTAGATAGAAGTTCTGTCTTCTGTCAGCTCTAATATTCCATTGGCAAATATCGATAGTTCTAGCCTTAGAGTATTCCTTCTTGCTTTCAGAGTACATATTTGTCACACAACCACAACTTTGTGCTTTTTTTTTCCCCTTTGGAATGCTTTCATGAAGGTCTTTCATTTAGTTCTTCATAATATTTCTTATTTTGAAGGAAATGTCCCTTCCCTGTGCCTTTTGTGGGGCTATCAATTGTGGGCAAGAAACTTTGTCTGTCTGGTTGATTATAAAACATAAACTAGGAAAATGTAACTGTCTCAGGGATTTGAACCTCAAGTAGAAACTCAGGGAGAAAATGCAATTAGAGTAGTTATTCAATAGTGGTGCCCTAATTGAACGGTTCACAAAATCCCACTATTGCAATCCCTGGAAATGTCTTTATTTACATCTTTCACATGGTCTGGTAATTTAGCTCTTCCTTTGATTTTGTAAAATATGTACTATCGTTCTAATATATTTAGGTTTTACTTAGGCTAGCCCTTTTCTAATATTATTTATAAATGGAACCAAGTCTATTAGGATCCAATTTGTCCATTAGAATTTACCCAAGTTCTTGCAAGAAAGTTATTAATAGCCAATACAAACTTTTAATATATATAGCTTGCCATATAATTAATTTGATAAAATTTTGAACCAATTACAAGTTACAAGGGACTCTAAAGAATTCTTTTTTCTGTAGTTGCTTAATTTTACTACATTTGGAAAAGGTGTGGATATGGTCAATAATATTATAGTTGTAAAACCCATTTACTTACTGTACATAAGATATTGGATTGAGAGAATCACTGCTACTGAGTAATCAGAAGAGAAGCTAGTACAAATTATTTAAAGACAACCTAGCAAATGATGGTTTTTCTATAACCTTTAAGTAGCTTATTCTTAAAATAGCATAGACTAGATTTAACATACACTAGAAATCTTTAATTTACTAGAAATAATATAGACTAGAGGTCTGCAAACTTTTTCTTCAAAGGGCCAGATAGTAAACATTTTTATCTTTGCAAGCCATACACTATCCAACTACTCAGGTCTGTTGTAATATCAAAGTAGTCATAGAAAATATATAAATGGACAAGCACGGCTGTGTTCCAGTGAAACTTGATTTACAAAAACAGACAATGTTCTATAGTTAGGTAACCCCTTTTATAGACCAGAGTTTGAGCACCCCTACAGGCTTCTTTAGCTGAGGTGTCAATTGGTATGCATTATTTTAATGTAATTTTAGTTCATTTGTTTATGATCTACAGTTCATACACAAATACGAATGTCATAGTTAACTGAACAAACATTTTGAGGCCCCATTCTGCATCAAATAATGTGCCCAAGCTCAGACCATGCTTTAAACCATTGTAGAGGAAAAAGCCTGTGTCCCAAAGCTTCATTAAATTTAAGTGATTCCTCAGATAACACACTAGAGAAATGTCTATTAGGACTCCAAATGTACATAAAGATGACCTGATGGCAATAGGAAGCTGTGTTCTGATTTTTTTTTCTGAAGGTTTGGATGTATGCATCCCAGGATCTATATTAGCCACTCTAAAAACTAACTCCAAGGCCTTCTTTTGCTTTACTCTATTAGAAGTTTACTTTGCTTGTGTTGTGGTTTGTTTGTTGGTTTTTATATCTTAACAGAAATATGGAGATAGATTCATATTTAAACTTAATAAAATTTTTGTATGATTTTCTCTTGAAATACACTATTATGATACTTTTCAAACTTGACAGTCCTTATTGAGGCAAGAGCTAGAAGCAAAAACATTAGTTACAACTGAGCCTTGAAATTTTATTAAGCCTTCAGATTTGCTTGTATGCTTTGAGAAGGCTTCTATCAGGGTTGCTTTTACACTCTAATCTTGCCATTCAAATCATGAATGTAAACAGACGCAGAGAAAGCTATATTAAGGGCCAAGTTGGGGGAAGGAGTAATTGCTTTCAACTCCATTTTAGAAGAATTTCTTATCAATGATAATTGTAAACAAGAAGTTTTCAGCCTTTAAATAATCAAACACAGAAGTGTCTTCTTTGGACGTATAAATAGTATTGTCTCATTTTAAAGATAATCTTATAGCTGTAATAAGGTTTTGATATATTTGATAACATATTTTTGATACTTTCCATTATCATCATTTTCTGTCTGACAAAACAGTTCCCATCTTGTTTACTCCAGTTTTGTACCTCATTGATTTGTTGTCCTTGGGCAGTGTTTATGTGTGTAAATTGCAAATTCTCAGTTCATTATATTGTTTTGTTGGGCTTATACCCTTACTTTTTTTTAAGAGTAATCTTTGTTTCTAGCAGCTTGTGAGAGTAGTCAGACACATGAGCCGCTGGGTTGAAGCCTGTCATCTAAATGTGTATCTGTCTTCTTCATTGGGCATAGAGATCAGGGTCATTGCTAAAAGAAAAAAATGATATGTCTTCTCTAGTGAAGAATGCTATTAATTTCCCTCCAGGATTTACTGTCAGGTGTAAATAAGAACAAGATCAACTCAACAGAAATGGAAAATTCACAGTGATGATTCTCCTTCATTTTATAAATAACCAATGTATGCTTTGGTGTTACATGGTGGTTTTCTTTTCGTTACCTGTCTATCAAATATTTACAAAATACTTTTATGTAAAAGCAGTCAACATTAAAATAAAATATTAAAATTGTATTGTGTTTGTAACATTCACAAATCAATCTTTAAAAAATTTAATATATTTTTAACATTTACAAATAAGCTCAGAAAAAAAAGTCCTATAAGCCAAAAAGCCACTATATTGAATCTGAAAATAAATTACACAATTACAGTTCATTGCTCTAAAAAGTAAAACAAATGCTAAATTTAATTAAAATAACATATGCAGTCACATTTTCAGTGTCATTTCTTATAGGAACATAAAATTTAGTTATCATTGATACCACATGAGTCAGTAATTAGAAATTGTTTAAGGAAAACCCCCAGAATGGTTGTAACCATGCTCATATAATACTGCAAACAGCCTTCTAATTGCACAGCTCACAATCAGGTTAATTGTGGTACAGGCATTGGCTTAGCTGTTCTACTGTGAAGTTGATACCTGTGGTAAACATTGCATGGTGCAAGATTAAGTGTTACTTAATACCATAGATTCAAAATGGCTCATTATAGGTTAATTAAATGTTTCTTTGGAATATTAAGCTTCTTTGTCATCAGGAAGAATTTTCTTTTCAATAATCTTAATATAATAATAATAATAATAATTATTATTATTATTATTATTATTTTTTGAGACAGAGTCTTGCTCTGTTGCCCAGGCTGGAGTGCAGTGGCACAATCTCGGCTCACTGCAAGCTCTGCCTCCCAGGTTCACGCCATTCTCCTGCCTCAGCCTCCCGAGTAGCTGGGACTACAGGCGCCCACATCCATGCCCGGCTAATTTTTTGTATTTTTAGTAGAGATGGGGTTTCACCATGTTAGCCAGGATGGTCTTGATCTCCTGACCTCGTGATTCACCTGCTTTGGCCTCCCAAAGTGCTGGGATTACAGGCGTGAGCCACCACTCCCAGCCCTTGATTTTGTTTTAATCCAAAAACATTGGTAGTCAGGAGGCTGAGCAAGATGACAGCCTGCCACCCCCTTCACATGCTCTGCAAGGACACCAAGTTAACAACTATCTACACAGAAAACACAACTTCATTAGAATGAAAAATTAGGTGAGCAGTCATAGTATCTGGTTTTAACTTCAGGTCACTGAAAGAGGCACAGAATAGGGAGAAAAAAAAAATTCTGAATTACTGATGCTACCACACACCCCCAGTCCCCATCCCACCACTGGCAGCAGTGTTGTGGTGCAAAGAACATCTCTGGGTGCTGGGGGAAGGAGAACACAGCAATTGTGAGGCACCGAACTCAGTGCTGTTCTGTCAGAGCAGAAAGAAAAACCAGACCAAGCCCAGCTGATGCTCTCCCATGAAGGGAGCATTTAAATCAGCCCTAGCCAGAGAGGAATCATCAATCCAAGCGGTCTAAACCTGAGTGCCTGTAAACCTCACCACTGATGGCTACAGCACTCTGTTTCTCAAAGTAAACTGGAAAGGTGGTCTAGACCGTAAGGACTGCAACTCTTAAGCAAGTCCTGGTGCTGAATTTGGCCCAGAGACAGTGGACCAAGGGTGGTGTTGGGGGCACGTGACATCCTGAGACACAAGCTGGAGCAGCCTAGGGAGTGCTGGCATCACCCCTACCCTAATTCCAGGCTGCACAGCTTGTGGCTCCAAAAAAGACTCCTTCCTTTTGCTCCAGGAGAAGAGAGGAAAGAATGGGGAAGACTTTGTCTTGAATCTAGGATACCAGCTCAGTCACAGCAGGATAGGGTATTGCTCAGCATCCTGAGGCCCCATTTGAGGCTCTATCTCCCAGATGAGATTTCTAGACACACCTTGGTCCAGAAGGGAAACTACTACCTTGAAGGAAAGAATCTAGTCCTGACAGTATTCATCACCTGCCAACCGAAGAGCCCTTGGGCCCTGAATAACCAGCAGTGACACCCAGGTACTACACTGAGGGCCTTAGGTGAGCATCTGAAACTTTCTGTCTTCAGATAAGACTCAGCACATTACCAGCTGTAGTGGCTATGGGACAAAACTCCTTCTTGAGAAAAGCAGAGGGAAAAGTAAAGGGCTATTTTCTTGCACTTTAGGTACCAGCACAGCCACGTGAAGATAGAGCACCACGTGGGCTCTTGACATCCCCAATTTTAGAACTGATGCTTAGACAGCATTTCTGGACTTGCCCTGTGCCAGAGAGGAGACCATGCCCTGAAGGGTAATCCCAAGCCAGACAGTATTCATCACAGCTGAGTTAAGAGACTTTGGGCCTTAAGGAAATATTGGTAGTAGTCTAGTAGCACTGCTCATGTCCTGGGATGGCAGTGGCTATGGGGTGAGGTTCCTCTGCTTTTGGAAAGGGGAGGGAAGAGCGGGAAGAATGGCATTGTGTGGTTTGGGTTTCAGCTCAGCTGCAGTACAGTAGAAAACAAGGTAGACTTCTAAGATTTTTGACTCTAGTTGCTGACTCCCAGATGGCATTTCTGGGCACACCCGGGGCCAGGGAGACTTCACCAACCTAAAGTGAAGAACACAGACCTGGCTGGCTTTGCCACTTGCTGACTGTAGATCCCCAGGGTCTTCAGCAAACATAGGTTTGCTGAAGGGAATGGTTATAGGGAATGGCTACCGCAGACCTTGTGAGAGACCCAGCTCTGTGACGGCTTCAGGTCTGACCTAGCACAGTCATAGCGGTGATGGCCAGAGAGGTGTTTGTGTCACTCCACCTCCAGGTTTAAGTGGCTCAGAACAGAGAGAGATACTCTGTATGTTGGGTGAAAGTAAGGGGAGAGAACAAGAGTCTCTGTCTGGTAATCCAGAGAATTCTCCCGGATCTTGTCCAAGACCATCAAGATGGCACCTCTATGCGTCTGCAAGAACCACAGCATTACTGGGTATGGGATGTCCCTAAAGAAGGTACAGCTTAGATCACAACACCTAAATTCTGTTAAACATCTGGAGAGCTTTCCCAAGGACAGTGACAAATAAGTCCGGACAGTGACAAATAAGTCCAGACAGTGAAGGCTAAAATAAATACCTGAATCTTTAATTCCCAAACACAGATGAACATCTGCAATTATCAAGACAATCCAAGAAAACATAACCTAACCAAAAAATCTAAATATGGCACCATGGACCAATCCGAGAGAAACAGAGATATGTGATCTTTCAGACAGATAATTCAAAATAGCTGGGTTTAGGAAACTCAAAGAAATTCAAGATAACACCAAGAAGGAACTCAGAATTCTATCAGATAAATTTAACAAAGATATTGAAATAATTAAAAAGCATCCAGCAGAAATTCTGGAGCTGAACAACATAAGTGGCATACTGAAGAATGCATCAGAGTTCTTTAATAGCAGAATGGGTCAAGCAGAAAAAAAGAATTAATGAGCTTGAAGACAGGCTGTTTGGAAAGACACAGTCACAGAAGACAAAAGAAAAAACAATAAAAAATGAGGCATGCCTACAGGATCTAAGAAACAGCCTGAAAATGGCAAAACTAAGAGTTATTGGCCTTAAAGAGGAGACAAAGATATAGGGGTAGAATTTTTTTTTTTTTTTTTTTTGAGACGGAGTCTCGCTCTGTGGCCCAGGCGGGAGTGCAGTGGCGCAATCTCGGGGGTAGAAAGTTTATTCAAAGGGATAATAACAGAGAACTTCACAAACCTAGAGAAAGATATAAAAATACAAGAAGGTTATAGAACATGAAGCATATGTAACCCAAAGAAGACTACCTCAAGGCAATTAAAAATCAAACTCCCAATGTAACTGATAAAGAAATGATGCTAAAAGCAACATGATAACATAAACAAATAACATACAGTGGAGCTCCAATACATCTGGCAACAGACTTTTCAGTGGAAACCTTACAGGCCAGGAGAGAGCGGCACTGAAGGGAAAAAAACTTTTACCCTAGAACAGTATATCTGGAGAAAATATCCTACAAACATGAAGGAGAAATAGACTTTCTCAGACAAACAAAAGCAGAGGGATTTCATCAATACCAGATCTGTTCTACAAGAAATGCTACAGTGAGTACTTTAATTAGAAAGAAAATGACATTAATGAACAATAAATAGTCACCTGAAGGTATAACACAAAACTCACTGGTAATAGTAAGTGCACACAGTAAAACAGAATATTATAACTCTGTAACTGTGGTGTGTAAGCTACTCTCATCCTAAACAGAAAGAGTAATAAATGAACCAATCAAAAATCAAAACTACCTCAAGTTTTCAAGGCATAGTCAGTACAATAAGATATAAATAGAAACAACAAAAAGTTAAAAAGTGGGGGATGAAGTTAAGGCACTGATATGGTTTGGCTCTGTGTCCCCACCCAAATCTCATCTAGAATTGTAATCCCCATGTGGTGGAGGAGGGGCCTGGTGGGAGATGACTGGATGATGGTGGTGAATTTTTCCCTTGCTGTTCTCATAATAGTGAGTGTTCTCATGAAAGCTGATGGTTTTAAAGTGTGGCACTTCCCGCCTTGCTCTCTTTCACCTGCCACCATGTAAGATGTACCTTGCTTCCCCTTCCACAATGATTTTAAGTTTCCTGAAGCTTCCCTAGTCATGCAGAACTGAGAGTCAATTAAACCCTCTATTCTTTATAAATTACTCATTCTCAGGTAGTTCTTTATAGCAGTGTGAAATAGAGGTGTAGAGTGTTTTATTAATTAATTTATTTTTTGCCCGCTTGTTTGTTTATGCAAATAGGTTGTTTACAGATTAAAATAGTGGGTTATAAGATAGCATGTACAAGCCTAATGGTAACCTCAAACCAAAAACATACCATGGATAAACAAAAAATTAAAAGCAGGAAACTAAATCACATCACTAGAGAAAATCACCTTCATTAGAGAAGGACAAGAAGAAAAGAAAAAATGATGAGCAGACCATAAAACAACCAGAAAACAAATAGCAGAATGGCACGAATAAGTCCTTACTTATCGGCGATAACATTGAATGTAGATGAACTAAACTCTCCACTCAAAAGACATGGACTGGCTGAATGGATGAATAAACAAGACCCATGAATATGATGCCTGCAAGAAACATACTTAAGCTATCAAGAAACACTTAGACTGAAAATAAAGGGATGGAAAAGATATTCCATGTCAATGGAGACAAAAAAAAGCAGGAGTCACTATAGTTATATCAGTCAAAATAGATTTGAAGACAAAAACTATAAGAAGACACAAAGAAGTTCACTATAATGACAAAGGGGCCAATTCAGCAAGATGATATAACAATTTTAAATATATATACACCCAACATAGGCACAAACAGATATATAAAGGAAATATTATTAGAGCTAAAGAGAGAGAAAAGGTCCAATACAATAATAGCTGGAGACTTCAACATCCCACTTGCAGCATTGGACAGATCTTCTAGGCAGAAAGTCAACAAAGAAACATCAGACTTAATATGTTCTATAGACCAAATGGATCTAATAGATATTTAGAGAACACTTCATCCAAGAGCTGCAAAATACACATTCTTTTTCTCAGCACATGGATCATTCTCAATGATAGATCATACGTTAGATCATGAATCAGTATTAACATATTCAAAAATTGAAATAATATCAGGCATCTTCTTTAACCACAATGGAATAAAACTAAATATTAGTATCAATAGAAATGTTGGAAACTATACAAATACAAGGAAATTAAGTGATATTCTCCTGAATTACCAGTGAGTCAATGAAGAAATTAAGAAGAAAATTTAAAAAAAATTATTGAAAATTAAAAAATATTATTGAAACAAATGATAGGGGAAACACAATATACTAAAATGTGTAAGATACAGCAAAAGCAGTACTAAGATGGAAGTTTACAGCTATAAGTGCCTACATCAAAAGAGAGGAAAAATTTCAAATGAACAATCTAACAATGCATCTTAAATAACTAGAAAAGCAAGAGCAATCAAAACCCAAAATTATCAGAAGAAAATGAATAAGAATGATGAGAGCAAAAATTAATGAAACTGAAATTTAAATAAAAAAATTAAAAAGATCAAGAAAACAAAAAGTTGGTTTTTTGAAAACATAAACAAAATTGACAAACCTCCAGCCAGGCTGACTAAGAAAAAAATTGACAAACCTCTACCCAGACTGACTAAGAAAAATAAGAGAGAAGATTCAAATAAATAAAATCAGAAATGAAAAAGGAGATATTACAACAGATACTGGAGAAATTTGAAGAATCATTAATGGCTACTATGAGCATCTATGTAACAATAAATTGGAAAATCTAGAAGAAATAGACAAATTCCTGAATACATATAACCTACCAAGATTGAACCAGGAAAAAAATCCAAAACCTGAACATATCAATAACAAGTAATGAGATAAAAGCCATAACAAAAAGGCTACCAGTAAAGAAAAGCCCAGCACCCAATGACTTCATTGTTGAATTCTACCAAACATTTAAAGAAGAACTAATACCAGTTCTATACAAACTATTCTGAGAAATAAGGGAGGAGAGAATACTGCCAAACTCATTGTATGAGGTCAGTATTACCCTGATACCAAAATCAGACAAAGACACAAAAAAAGAAAACTAATCTCTGATGAATATTGATGCAAAAATTCTCAACAAAAGGCCAACAAATGGAATTCAACATTAGAAAGATCATTCATGATGACCAAGTGGGATATATCCCTGGGATGCAAGGATGGTTTAACATATGCAAATCAATCAATGTGCTATGTTATATCAACAGAATGAAGAATAAAATCCATATGATCATTTGTTGATGCTGAGAATGCAGTTGATAAAATTCAACTTCCCTTCATAATTAAAACCTCAAAAGAAAACTGGAGATAGAAAAAAACATACCTCAACAAAATAAAAGCCATATATGACAGATCCACAGCTAGTATCACACTGAATGCGGAAAAAGCTAAAAGCCTTTCCTCTAGGATCTTGAACATGACAAGGATACCCACTGTTACCACTACTTTTCAAGACAGTACTATAGGTCCTAGCAGGAGCAATCAGACAAGAGGAAGATATAAAGCCACATAAAGTTAAATACCTTGGAATTAACTTAACCAAAGAAGGGAAAGATCACTATAATGAAAACTATAAATGAAATTAAAAAGGATATTGAAAATGAAAAAAAAAATCCACATTCATGGATTGAAAGAGTCAATATTGTTAAAATGTCCTTATGAACCAAAACAATCTACAGATTCATTTAATTTAAATCCCTATCAAAATACCAATGACATGCTTGACAAAAATAGAGGAAAAATCCTAAAATTTATATGGAACCACAAAAGACCCAGAATAGCCAAAGCTGTCCTAAGGAAAAAGAACAAAACTGGAGGAATCACATTACCTGACATCAAACTACACTACAGAACTATAATAACCCAAACAGCATGCTACTGGCATAAAAACAGACACATTGGCCAATGGAACAGAATAGAGAAATCAGAAACAAATCCAAATACCTACAGTGAACTCATTTTTTGACAAAGATGTCAAGAACATACACTGGGGAAAAGACAGTCTCTTCAATAAATGGTGCTGGGAAAATTGGTTATCCATATGCAGAATAATGAAACTAGACCCGTATCCTCGCCATATAAAAAAATCAAATCAAAATGGATTAAAGGCTTAAATCTATGACCTCAATCTATAAAACTACTATAAGAAAACACTGGGGAAAATCTCCAGGACATTGATCTGGGCAAATATTTTTTGAGCAATACCCCACAAGCACAGGCAACCAAAGCAAAAATGGGCAAATGGTATCACATTAAGTTAAAAAGTTTCTGCAAAGGAAATAACCAACCAAGTGAAGAGACAACACACAGAACTGGAGAAAACATTTGAAAACTACCCATCTGACAAGAAATTAATAACCAGAAGATATAAGAACCTCAGACAACTCCATAGAAGAAAAATCTAAAAATCTGATCAAAAATGGGCAAAAAATATTGCTAGACATTTCTCATAAAAAGACATACAAATGGCAAGCAGGTATATGAAAAAGAGCTCAACATCATTGATCAGAGGAACACAAATCAAAATTATAATGAGATATTATTTCACCCCAGCTAAAATGGCTTATATCCAAAAGGCAGGCAATAATAAACGCTGACGAGGATGTGGAGAAAATGAAACCCTTGTATGCTGTTGGTGGAAGTGTAAGTTAGTACAACTGCCATGTATAACAGTTTGAAGGTTCCTCACCAAACCAAAATTAAGCTACCATGTGATCCAACAATCCTACTGCTGTATACATACCCAAAAGAAATGGAATCAGTATATTGAAGAGATATCTGCACTCCTATGTTTGTTGCAACACTATTTACAATAGCTAAGGTTTTTGTTTTGTTTTGTTTTGTTTTTGACACAGAGTCTCACACTGTCACCCAGGCTGGAGTACAGTGGCACGATCTTGGCTCACTGTAACCTCTGCCTCCTGGCTTCAAGCAAATCTCTTGCCTCAGCCTTCTGAGTAGCTGGGATTACAGGCGCCCACCACCACGCACAGCTAATTTTTTGTATTTTTAGTAGACACAGGGTTTCACCATGTTGGCCAGGCTGGTCTTGAACTCCTGACCACGTGATTCACCTGCCTCGGCCTCCCAAAGTGCTGGAATTACAGGCGTGAGCCACCATGCCCAGCCACCTAAGATTTTGAATCAACCTAAGTGTCCATTAACAGATGAATGAATAAATAAAATATCGTACACATACACAATGGAGTACTATTCATTCATAAAAAGGAATGAGATTCAGCAACATGGATGGAACTGGAGATCATTAGATTAAGTGAAAGCAGCCAGGCACAGAAAGACAAACTAAACATCTAATGTTCTCACTTATTTGTGGGATTTAAAGATCAAAACAATTGAACTCTTGGTCATAGGGCAGAAGAGTGGTTACCAGAGGCTGGGAAGGGTAGTAGGGAGCTGAGGTGGGAGGAATGTGGAGATGGTTAAAGGGTATAAAAAATACCATTAGAAGTAATGAATAACCTACTATTTGAAAGCACATTAGAGTGACTATAGTCAATAGTAACTTAACTGTACATTTTAAAATAACTTAAAGAATGTAATTGGATTGCATGTAACTCAAAGGATAAATGTGCTTATTTCACATTACATGCCTGTATCAAAATATTTCATGTTCCCCATAAATATATACACTTAATATGTACCCACAAAAATTAAAATAATAATAATAATCATAAGGAATAAAAAAGTCCACTTAAGGGAAAATTATAGAAATAATACTCAAGAGGTACATGTGCTTCTTAAAAAATAAAAAAATAGTACAATGTTGGAAATAAAAATATGATTTTAAGAAGGTATAAAGAAAGACTTACTGCAATTGTTGGTCTAAAAGCTGAACTGCACTATGTTGTATCCTTACAACAGGAAGGCCACTGATGACTTCCTAGGGTGTGGAAGACCCACGGAAGAGACGGCTTTACTGAGAATGTTCTTTATGTCTGCATAGTGGAAATGAAGTTTTTGACTACTTCCTTTTCTTGTTTTTTGCTGTTGTTTCAAAACGCTTTATCTTGGGAATTTTAAAACTAGAAAGAAAAATTAGCCCCATTCATTTCACAGAAGAAATTGTGTCTCAGACAGGTTAAGCAATATATGTTAAGAACTATCATCTAGTCTGGCAGTGTCCTGATAGTACTTGTATGCCTTTACCCAAGGTCTGCAGATTTTATCAGTATTTTTTAGAAGAAATTACCTATGTAATATGAAAAAATAATTTATTACTATTTATCAGGGAAATATGTGTTTGTGAATGGGTGTGTGTGTGTGTGAATGGATGTGTGTGTGTGCATGCAGTGGACTTGGTACACGTCGATGCTTACTCATATATACTGGAAACAGAACTCGTCCCCTTCAGTCATTAATAAAATGTGCACACAAATGAATACCTGTAATGCATATATATAAGTTGTATAGAAAAATAATTTTAAAGTACTACTTTCTCAAACTTTATTGTTTGGAAAACAAATAGGCCATTTGAGGATGTTCCTTAAAACTGTTTTAGTTCTCACTCAAATTATTCAGAATTCAATAACTTTACAATTTCATGTATACCATAGGGTGTCACAGTTCACTTCCTGTGATAGGAGCATATGAATCAAGGGAAATATGAAAAAAAAAGTGCATGAAAGAAGGAAAATTCTGATGAAGTATGCATTATTAAATAACATGTAGATAATTCACATGATTAAGTCAAATAAGAGAAAAATAATTATTGGTTATTTGACATTAGGTCAAATGTTTAAATTTGAAAGTAGCACAGTGATTAATTTCCATAATAAGATAATTTAAAATTCCATGTTCTTTCATATGCACCTAGTGGAACTCCACATAAAGTCCTCAGATTAAAATGCAAGCTCATTTAGTTTCTTCTATACGTACCCTTTGACCTACCTTCTAAGAAAAATCTTCTGTAAGTTTTAATAGACTGATACTCTAACTTTAAAAAAAATCTTTTAATGTGGCAGCTAATGTTTTCATAATAGCAATTTTATATATCTTTATCTATATCTCTATATCTGCAGGCTTCCTTAATCTTTATAATGGGTAACAACAGCTTCCTTTATCTTTACTGAGAAGGACTAAATCTGTTCTGTGGGATTAGCCAAGAAGAATATGTCATAAAAATCTTTTGTCCCTTTACCGTTGTACAGGGTCTGTTATGCTTTCTTGCAATCTCCCTGTTGGCAAAATTAAAGAGCAAAGGCAGACTTCCTGAGACCTGAACAAAGAAGTCTCATGTAGCAACAAATACAGTACACTGAACACACCACAGAGTTTAGTTGTTAAACCCCACCCTATAAGAACTGCTTAAACCTATGGTGAACTTTATTCTTGTGGAAATGCATTAAGAGAAATTTCACTAGTTCTCCTCAAATTCCTCTAGAGAAAATGTTAAATTTATCCTCTGCATTAAATCACTTAAATAATTGATTATTAGACTTCCTTTTTATAACTTGATTTTTTTCATATTAATGTAAGGCTGGAGAGAATGAACACAAAGACCCTTTCAATTATTCATATGTTATTAGTTTAATAATATTAGTAGAATTTCAGGGTACTCTTTATGGCTGTCTGGTTAGAGAGGTAGCTGAATATATGGATGGCTAGATCATTGGTTGTTTTAAAGCTATGCATTGACTATATCATACCATGTCAGTTTTGGCTATGTAAAGATGTCTTTTTTCATAACTCTGTCTCTTAGACATGGTTGACCTGTTGACCTGATATCCTTGGTAAAAAGAGCTCTCTATTACTGCTATGCTGCAAGACAGAGGAGTTTTCTGTATTTGCTTCTTGAGACTCCATTTAAGTGGGAATGGCATGGAAGGCTCAGCTGTGTTGTTTACTAGCTGAGTAGATAGTTGTATTATTGGCCCCAATTATTCATTCCTCTCTGTGCAAATTTCCTTTTTCGTGTATGTTGGCATGTATGTGCATCATGGCTGGGACATACTTCACCCTTGGATTTTTGTTTGGCCATATAGAGTAGACAGAAAAGACCATAAGCAAGTATTGAGTCAAGACCTCAAATACCATTTAGATTTTTATTTGCACCTTCATGCCTCCGTCATTGTCAAAAAACAAAGAACGAATCAAACAAAGAAGCAAGCCTAGGCTAATTTGCTAGTCTTAGAAAGAAGACAGACTTTTTAGATAGAGTCAGTGTCCCAACAATGCCTAGCCTAGATTAGCTGACAGCCCCCACCACTTGCCAATCTCTTGTCACAGGGGAAAATCCTCCCAAGATTAGCAGAACTGCCCTGCCCAAGTAAACCAACATTCAGCCAAAGTGTACATATATAAAAATAAAGTATTATTGTTTTTAGCTATGTTTTGAGGCAGTTTGTTAAGTAGCATTTTTGTGGCATAGCAAATTCATGATCTAATAACATAAACAATATATTCTATCCAATCATTTATAAATCTATCTTTTCATTGATCTATCAATCTAGTGCTTACATATTGAATATAATATGTACATAAATATATTTATCTGTGGTATAAATTGGCAGTATTAAAAACATTTGGATGTTTTGAATAAACAGATGAAAAAATAAACCTAAAGATTTCCAAAAACAACTGGAATTAAGGGTAGCCTCAGTGGGAATAAGTAAAGAAGAAAATTTGGACAGAGATTTCAGTAGTGAGAATATTTGCTGATGAATTTTCTTTCTTTCTTCCTTTCTTTCTTTTCTTTCTTTCTTTCTTCTTTCTTTCTTTCTCTCCTTCCTTCCTTCCATCTTCCTTCCTTTTCTTTCTTTTCTTTTCTTCTCTCTCTCTCTCTCTCCTTCCCTCCTTCCTTCCTTCCTTCCTTCCTTCCTTCCTTTTCTTTTTCAGGGTCTCACTCTGTTGCCCATTCTGGAATGCAGTGGCACAACCTCAGCTTACGGCAATCTCTGCCTCCTGGGCTTAAGTGATTCTCCTGACTCAGCCTCCCAATCTCTGGCTGGGCTTAAGTGATTATCCTGCCTCAGCTTCCCAAGTAGGTGGGACTACAGGTACCCGCCACTATGCTTGGCTATTTTTTGTCTTTTTAGTAGAGATGGGTTTTGCCATGTTGTCCAGGCCAGTCTGGAACTCCTGATCTCAAATGATCCTCCCACCTCAGCTTCCCAAAGTGCTGGGATTACAGGCATGAGCCACTGCACCCAGCCTGCTGGTTATTTTGGGGACATATCCTACAAAAACAAAAAAAAACTAGAAGAAAATACACTTCCTAAAGATGAAACACCCCAGGAAACAAAAATGCACCTTTGTTAGCAATGTAGGGTTGCAATACTCTAGTAAGAGAGAATGGCAGCAGAAGCAATGGACCCAATTTGCTTTAAAAAAAGAAACAGCAACAGAGTTCCAACAAAAATTACAATACCAAGACACATTTGCAAGTGGCAGTCTATCCCGTACACATGAGAGGAAAAAATTATGAAAACTCGTCTCTGTATGTCAAATCATATTATAATATCTATTGCTGTGGTCTGAATGTTTGTTCTTCCCAAAATTCAATTGTTAAAATCTCAGTCTCCAAGGTGATTGGTTAGAAGGTAGAACATTTTGGGAGGTGATTAGGTCATGAGGACAGAGTCTTTATGAACGGGACTAAAGCCAAAGGGAGCTCATTCATCTTTTCCACCATGTGAGGACTCAGCAAGAAGTTACTATCTGTGAACCAGAAAGCAGGCCATCAGCAAACAACACATCTGACAGCACCAAGATCTTAGGCTTTTCAGCCTCCTGCACAGTAAGAAACACGTTTTTGTTGTTTATAAGCTACCTAGTTGATGGTATTTTGCTGTAGCAGCCCATGCAGATTAAGACACCTCTATTATACCAGTTAAACCTATAAATTCCCTACGGTTCATCCTAATGCATGACCTTCTCTCTAAGTTCCACTTAGGAAAACTCATCTCAGTATCATAGTTAATAAATATAAATGTAGACAAAATAAAAAGAAAGCAGGAAAAGAAAAACAACAAATAGAGCAGAAAATAATTTACCAATAGATTGAGTATTACATCTGCATTGGATATTTGCTATTTGCCCTTCCTGACACATGCTTCATTCTTCCCTAATCTGTTCAGCACCCATGGAGGCTGGTCTTTGTGAATTGACTCAGCAGTTCTTTTCTGCTTCTGTAGATTGAGTTTGGCCACAGGGCTTGGTGGGAGCACTGGCTGGAAATCTTTGCAGGGGAAAATTAAGGTAAGGACATTTATTCCTTAGCTCCCTTCCAGCTAGGACACTCGTGTGCTGTGTCTCCCTAGTAAAGGTTACAGCTCCTGTTATGTAGCCATCTCTTACAGCTACCAGTGTTTTCTCTGGGTTTTGCAAGAGTTCCATCCCTTTAGGCCTAGGTAGTATGTTTCTTCTGCTGTTGTGAGCCTCAGGTGCTTCACCATCTTAATTCACTTGGTATAATAATCCTTTCATTAAACTCTCCTCAGTTACCTCATTTGAGTAGATCATCTCTTTCTTATTGGGAGTTTAATTACTACAACCACAAAGCAGAAAAGCAACCACTTAGCAGAAGGTAATGACATAAAGACTGATCGAAATCCTGAAAGCTGTGTTGAAAAGGAGAGATAAGGTGGAAAAATCATAAGAAATAATTGACACTGCAGAAAATTCAGTAAGGGACAGGTAGATACAATGATAAAGTTAGTAAAAATTGATTAAAAATAAAATAGCGTTAAGCTCTTGAAGAGAAAATGATAGGCTTAGAAGTTTGGTCAAATATAACTCTGTTTACTTTTCTCTAGATTCCCCACACCCCCACAACCCACACAGAAGAATATGAGACAGAACAAATATTTAAAATGATAATTCAAAGAAAGTTTTCAGAAATGAAGCAGAGCTTAAACTTACATATTAAAAAATACAGTGAAATAAGAGAATTGACTCAGGTTGTCAATGTCAAGATCCAACTTAACTTCAAAAATAAGAAAACGATTATTTTGGAAATAAAACCAAATCTCAAGTTTATTATGAAGAAAAATCGAATTTTGCTAGCCTCTGAATTCTTTGCAGTTTACATACCAGAAGGCAGTGATATAGTTTGGCTCTGTGTCCCTACCCAAATCTCATCTCGAACTGTAATCACCACATGTTGAGGGAGAGACCTGGTGGGAGGTGATTTGATCATGGGGGCGGTTTCCCCCATGCTGTTCTTGTGACAGTGAAGGAGTTCTCATGAGATGTGGTGGTTTAAAAGTGTTTGACAGTCCCCTCCTCACTCTCTTTCTCTCTCTTTCCTGCTGCCATGTAAGATGTGCCTTGCTTCTCTTTTGCCATCTGTCATAATTTTAAGTTTCCTGAGGCCTTCCAACCCATGCAGAGCTGTGAGTCAATTATACCTCTTTCTTTTTCAAATTATCAAGCCCCAGGTAGTTCTTTTTAGCAGCGTGAAAACAAACTAATACAAACAGGAACAAAGTCACAAGGCACTAAAGGGATCAAAGTGGGATTATGAATTTCATATACAAGAAAAATATTCTTCAGCTATAAAGTCTGAACATACATGAAGCTTACAAATATGTTTTTTCTGGGGGTACTTCTTAAGAAAACTATGAAAAGAGGAACTCTATGTGAAATCTCAGGAGATTATGTGAAAGATGAAGTTGTGAGCATTAAATATGTGAAATTGTGGAATACATTCTAAATTATATTACAGGAATAGAGTGACAGCAAAAAGTGTAAAAATGGTATGCTTCAGAATACAGCAATATTTAAACTAAATCAAAAATGTGGAAGAAAAGTAATGGGAATAAATAAAAAAAATTACATCATCCAAAGCAGCTAGAAATTAAATGATGTAATTGAAAGTATCATTGGCAGTGCAAAACTAAATAATAATGAAAATAATATTAACGACTAAAACCAGATTTAGATGAGAGGGAGGGGAGAAAGCATTAGAGAAAACAAAATAAAAGTATGATTTTTCTTGATGTATAGTTAATAAAAGATTAAGGGCTTTAAATTAAGACACAGTCATAAAGATAAAACACCACAACCACATATCACTATTTGATATTTTTCATGTAAGAAAATGTACATATTAAAAAGAAAACTAAACACAAAAAAACAACAAAATTTTAAAAATTAATGTGATATAAAAATCGTATGACCAAACATTGAAAAAGCTAATAAACATGAACAGGCTAAAATCACCTGCAAAAAATTATTTCCTATTATTTTACAAAGAAAAATTCCATACAAAACATACCTAATAAAATTAGTTTGAGGCCAGGCACTGTGGCTCACTCCTGTAATCCCAGCATTTTGGGAGGCCAAGGTGGGCAGATCACTTGAGGTCAGGAGTTCAAGACTGGCCTGACCAACATGGCGAAACCCAGTATCTACTAAAAATACAAAATTTAGCCGGGGGTGGTGAGGAATGTCTGTAGTTAATCCCAGTTACTTGGGAGGATGAAGCAGGAGAATCGCTTGAACCCAGAAGGTGGAGGATGCAGTGAGCCGAAATTGTGCCACTGTACTCCAGCATGGGTGACAGAGCAAGACTTCAACTCAAAAAAAAAAAGATTGAAATTAGGATAAGCAAAATACCCAAGGAAATGAATAAACGGAGTTCTGGGGCTATATCATAGAAAGTAAAAAATACATAAAATCAAGTAAGTAGTATTATATCATAATAAGTAAAGTCTTTAGAATATTAAAGGAAAAACAAAATCACATATATAACAGTTGATTTTAATTCTTTCTCTTAGGAGGTCAAATGGAAAACTATAATAACATAGAATTAAATCACTTAAAAATGTAATACATACTGATTTATATATGCATATAAATTAATATGTGTAATTTGATTTGTGTGTGTATATATGTGTATATATATAATGTATACATATACAATATATTGTATACCTAAAACTTGTACCCTAAAATTGAGGTTATAATTTTTTTCAGAGTGCATTAGTAAAAATTGATTACATATTAGACCACAGATAATACTTCAATGTCTATCAAGAAAAAAAATACAGAAATTATACTGTGACAACCGGTCAATAAAACTGAAAATAGTAATACAATAAAAAATAACATCATATTAACTACAAACTTTAGTACTATTTTTTCAAAATAAGTTCATGGAGTAAATATAAACCAGCATCACAAAATATCAAGGAAATAATGCAAACGAAAATAAAAGCACTATGTTTAAGAATTTGAGATTTTTCTAAAGCAAATTTCAGAGGAAAATACGTAGCCTGCAATATCTAGAGCAATGGAGCAAACAGAACAATGTAAACACAAATTGATTGTCTAACCCAAATATTTATAAATTTAAAAATAAGTAACAAAATAAAATGAAAACTGATTAAAGATTACTAAAACAGAATTTAAACAGTATGACAACCGAAAAACTAAAGCAAATAATGTAATAAAATCATGAAATTGATGAAATCACCAATAAAAATGAGAAAAAATACCTTTAAAATGGGTAAATAGAAAATAACGACAAAGAGAAAGAATATTTAATGCATAATTTTATATCAAATCACATTGCTCAATTCTGTGTAACTTCATTTGAAAACCTGGTTGAAATTAATGTTTATCTAAGATAGTTTATAAAATTGACTACAGTATAGATAGAAAAGCTTAATGAAATAATTTCTACAGACGAATTAGTAAAACTTTTCAAAGACTTATTCCTCAAAAAAGTACCAGTCCCTGATAATTTGGCCAAATTGTTAGAGCAGAGAATGGTAATGTTAATGCTAATTGACACATTTCAGGGCATGGGAAAAGGAAGTCTTTAACACATATTTATGAATCAATGCAAAGTGATTGTATTGCCCCCTAGGATAACAAAAAACAGCATAATTCACAAGTTTTTGTAGATTTTTGTTTATTAAATAATTTTACTAATAGTGTAATATAAAAATCTTTAAATATCATTTAGTAGAGGACAGATTAAATGATGAAATATTTTTCAATGGAATACTATGTAGCTACTAAAGAAATTAGGACATTGTATATATATTGATATTAAAACTCTCAGTTATTCATTCATTAAAATATTTACTCAGAATTATTCATTTAGCATCTAACATGTAACAGACATTGACGTACATTGCAGGAAATATTGAAGTGAATAAAGCAAAGTTTTCTACTCTTTTGAAATTTGCTTTCTAGAAAAAGGAGATAAAAAGTTAAACAATACATTTATAGTAAGTTAGACATAAATGCTCAGAAGAAAAAGTAAAGACAAGAGGAGCATGGATTATCAGGGTGGGTCGTTAACATTTTAACAGGGTGGCCAAGACAAACCCCAATGAGAAGAAAACTCTGGACAAAGACTTGAAGGAAATAAAGAAACAACCATGTGGGTGTTTTGGGGGAGGAATATTCTAGGCACAGAAAATCATGCGAAAACATTGAGTCAGTGAAGTGTCTTGTATGTTAAAGGAACAGAAAGAAAATCCATGGGACTGGAACATGAGAACAAGAGCAAGATCATTAAAGATGAGGTGAAAGAATTAATTATGGGGTGCAGATGATGCAGGCTCTTACAGATGAAGAGTAAAGACGTTGGCTGCTGTATTCAGAGTACACTTCAGGGAGCTAGACAGATGGGAGACCAGCTTAGAAATGAATGCAGTAATTCAGGGGAGAGGTGATGGTAGCTTTTACCAGTATGTATTGGTAAGTAGAAATGGCAAGCAGAAGTTGACTTCTGGATATATTTTGTAGTAGTGCCAGTGGGATTTGCTGTTGGAACTAATGTGAAAGAGAAAGGGAAAAAAGGAAAAGGTGACACCACTTGTCTGAGAAAGTAGAATGAAGTTAGCAGTGACGGAGATGAAGACAACTAGAGATAAAACTGGTTTGGGAGAAAGTCAGGAGTCAATTTTAGAAAAGTTCCTTTTAAGGTGTCAATTATATATTCAAGCACGAATGTCAATTAGGCAGGTAGCTCTATGGGTTTAGAATTAAAGGAAGACGTCTGTCCTATAAATCTATAAATCACAGTGCAATGCTACCTGTTGTATGAAAATAGGATAGGTAATATATAAACAGATCTACTTGTATTTATATAAAAAAATCTTTGGAAATCTATGTAAGAATTCATTAACGGCCAGCTATTTGTTTGAGGGGATGGAACTGGGCAAATGGGAGGGCAGGGTTTATTGGGAGATATTGTTTTGCATACCTTTTTGCAGGAAGTATTTTATAGCATACATTTTTACACTTTACAAAATGATCAGACAAGTGATTGATGATTCTATTAACTAAAAATAATGGATAATAAAATTTAAATTGAATAAAAACTTGAAGTACAAAGTATTGCAACCAGAAATAGATAAAAATAAAATGTTTATTGAATGAACACTTGTAACTTTGTTTTGATAATTTTACTTAACATTGCTTTAAATACAGTACAGTATATCAAGCATAACTTATTAAATTTTCATATTGTTTAAAACTATCTCAAAATATCCCTGAATGATTTTTTTTGTTTGCTTGTTTTTTTAAGACAGAGTCTCACTCTGTTGCCAGGCTGGAGTGCAGTGGCACGATCTCGGCTCACTGCAGTCTCCGCCTCCGGGGTTCAAGCAATTCTCCTGCCTCAGCCTCCTGAGTAGCTGGAATTGAAGGCATAAGCCACCACCCCCAGCTAATTTTTGTATTTTCAGTAGAGACAGGGTTTCACCATGTTGGCCAGGATGGTTTCAATCTCCTGACCTCAGGTGATCCGCCCTCCCAAAATGCTGAGATTACAGGCATGATCCTGAATGATTTTTAATGCTTTGAATTGGGTCACCCTAAGGAGATGTTTAATAACAGATAAGAGTAATTGTTCATAGTCTTATAGTTGTTAAATAATGAAAACTCAAATCAAACTTTCTTTAAAGAAATACAGATAATTTTTCAACTCAGCTACATAGTTCCAGACACAACTGAATTTTGCTGCTCAAAAATTCATTAGAAATATTTTTCCCTTCCTCCTGGCTCTTTTTCCTGGATTCAGGTAGCTTTTTTTTCCATAGATAGATAGATAGATAGATAGATAGATAGATAGATAGATAGAGATGGCTTCTAGTATCTCCAGGATTCCATGTTCTTACTCTATGTGAATTCAGAAAGGAAATATCCTTTTCTATATAGTTCTGGCTAAATTGTCAGAAAGGAGACATTATACCTAACCCTGAGCCAGTGTTTGTGTTCAGAAATATGGTATACTCTACTTCAAAAACTAGAATTCTGTGCCATAACTGAAAGTAAGGGAGGAACTGTTCCCTAAGGAAAAAAAATGCAAGAGAGAAACCAAACAAACTGATAATTACTGTAGTTATCATCTTATAGTTCAATGCCTATGAATACCCGTTCTAATAAAGTGGTACACATTATTCCATTATAGTAGAGTAAATATCCAAGTTTTCTAAACTTAATTATCTTCCTTCTGTACTTACTCCCTCACAATTTTTCTCAGACTTTCAGGTCCAAATTAAAGGAAATTATGATTTTTTTTTCCAAGGCGGTGTATGCTAATCCATTGCATGCCAAGCTAATAGATTTATATTTCATCTGCCAACCTGTTGTATACAAATGGATGTTCATGAACAAGAGAGATATAATCACTATGAAGTTTGAAAGTGATTATTCTGGTAAATCTGAATAGTATGGATGAAGTGTAGAGAACACAAATATGGCTTTGTACTAAGAATGTGAGGTGGTAAATCCAGGCTTAAGATTATAGTCACAGAAGTGGAGATGAGTAACTTTTCTTTTTTCCCTGGAAGAAAGATTTAACTACACATGAATTCAATTGTTACCAATTTAAATGTGTTCACATAACCTTCGTAAGTGAAATGAAGCTCCTTTCATTTCAAAGAGCCAAAAGCAATATGCTCATATTTGCAACAATCACTATAACAAAACATTTTTCCAATGGAGCCATACTTTAAAGAATGACTCTTATATTCCTTCCATAATGGATACTGCCCCTTTAAGTAGCAGAAACAGCTTTAGAGGATAATAGTCATTATTATGATTGTCAATCTATCCTAGAGCTGCTATTCTGCATTTTGTTGTGTATAGTCATAAATAGCACTTTCAGCATGAAAATTCTATTTGTCTCAAGCCAGATTGGCAAAACCCTGAGGGATGGGAAAAGGATAATATCTGAGAGAAAGAGAGATAGAGACAGAGAGAGAGAGAGAGCATGCTTGATGCTACCTACCAAAAGTAGAAAATAGTAGGAAAGAGACCCCTTAAATCAATCTAATGGTATCTATCTTGTTAATCTCTTAAAAACTGATTAACTGCAATTAAATGACAACTTCCTTTGATCAGTTCATTAGAAACAATGTCAAATCAGTATGTAGAGAATTCACTCTACCACAACCCTGATATCACATCTTTGAAATAATTTATTTTTATTGTTTGTCAGTAATTCCTTTGATAACATGCAGCTGATATGTAGGTTTAGGCACTGATGGGGTTAGGACACTACCTCAAAATATGGCTACTTAGCATTTGTGAAAACAGCAGAAGCAGGAAGGTCATTTTCTGATCATTTCTTATTCTCTCCTAAAATAGGCCATAAAACCTAGAGAAGAATCTTTTGACCTTTCCTAAAACAGGCAGGTCATGTGACAGGTACTCACCCTGTACCTGGAGTAAAGGAACATAAGGAACATACTTTTCTCTGAAAACACAGGGACACAGAGAAGAAAAGACAACAAACAGGACTTTTTTTTTTTTTTTTTTTTTTAAGATAGAGTTTTGCTCTTGTTGCCCAGGCTGGAGTGCAATGGCATGATCTTGGGTCACCACAACCTCTGCCTCCTGGGTTCAAGCGATTCTCCTACCTTAGCATCCTGAGCAGCTGGGACTGCAGGCATGTGCCACCAGGCCCAGCTAATTTTTGTATTTTTAGTAGAGACGGGGTTTCACCATTTTGGCTAGGATGGTCTCCATCTCTTGACCTCGTGATCCACCTGCCTTGGCCTCCCAAAGTGCTCCGATTACAGGCATAAGCTACCGCACCCAGCCCAAGCAGGACTTTTTAAGCTCCTCCAAGTTTATTATTAATAGACTCTACCCTCTGTCCTCCAATCATTCTTCTTAACAATTATCCACTTCTTCATCAGACTTAGTACAAAAATACACAAGTTTACCTGTGTCTTTGAGTCTTCATTTCTGAAGGCTCCTGTTTGGTGTGTGCTTTCCTCTAGTTAATCTGTCCGTTGTCATAGAAGCCTCAGCCATAAATCTAAGATGAAAAGAAGAAATATTTATTTTCCCCTGCAGCACCATTTTAATTGATCTGAAACCATCACCTCATTAGACTGTTGAGTAAACAACAAGTAAAATACTCAAAGCCTTTAAATTTTTGTTTTGAGCAATTTGTACTTGTTTTGACTACAAACATGCACCTCATTTACTTGTTAATTTATCTGTTAAATGGATTTTACAAAATTTATGAAGTAGTATTTGAGAATGCCTCATGAACAAAAATCCCATAAAATATTATCTTAAATGTTTTAAAAATACTAAATTGCCATAATGTAAAATTTAGCCGATTTTCCTTAAGAATGAGCTACAGGTTCATCTCAGAATAATCTCTGTCTAATCATTGGTTTGTCACCCAATAGTGAGGACAAGTTCTCAGGGCTTTTGGTTTAATTCTCATACATTATCTAGGATGAGATTTTAATAATTCAGTATCACTATAGTACTGCTATGCAAGATGTTTTTTCAATAAATGAAGAGTAAAATTTGAACACCTTTTCTAATGAGGTGATAATTGTGCCACTGGGAAATAGAGCAAAATACATATACTCCTCAAAAAAATAATAAAAGTGCCCAAAAATATTGATCATAGGTTGATCTAGTAGGCATATTTAGTGAATCAAAGAAGATGCTCATGGTTGAAAACATTAGGGCCATGAAATATTACATAATAAACAATTACAATGAAGGAGATTATAGAGGAGATGGAAGAAGTTATTTCATCAGAGGGGAACAAAAGAATGTGCTTTGAAGTGGAAACAATCTGGTGGGAACTTCTGTGCCATATTATTATCCACATTATTTGAGTCATGTTTAGTAATCTGAGCCTCTGTCTCTATGCCTGGAAAATGGAATAAAAGGGTATCAGAGACCCTTTCAACAGTTTAAAAATCCTAACTGTAAGCAAAGTGCTAAGCTCAGTCCAGAACATTACAGTAGTTTTCTAAGGGCTTATTCTCATCCCCTACAAAAGACAGATAATGGAACAAAATGTTCAAAGAGTCATATGTAAGTAGGTAAAATACAGGTTACAGTAAGTCAAAGGGCTTTCAAGTTTGGGTATATATGCTTTTTAAGAAACTTTAATGAAAGAATTATATGGCTTGAGTTCTAATGCCAAATATGGTACCAGTCTGGTTAGACTAGGAAACAATTTAAACTCTTCAATTTTTATAACTGCAAAAATTAAAGAATGTTTGGTAAAGAAATTCTAAGATCCCATCCATTTGTAATTGATGACTAGATGATTTTATATATATGTAAATGAAGACTATATATGTATATATGCTTCATTAATATTGATAATTAGAAATTTCCCTATTTCCAGTAAAAATTTTAACATCTTGGAAAATAATATTAGTTTGGTCACAACTGGTAACTTAACTAACTAATATCCCTTTTTGGGGAAATTTAACTTAGATTTTACCTAATAGTTATAGAAAATAAAGAACAAAATTCAATCTATCATATACTGTACAAAAGTGAGAAATTCAATCTATCATATGCTGTACAAAAGTGAGAATAAAATAAGTCAAACTGATAGATATTGAGAACACTAAAAATCATGCTGTTAACAAGAACAGAAATAACAAAAAGAAAAATTAAATGATATTGGATACTCTTACTAGTTTGGATAAAGATTACTCTGATTGTGGGTTTTGACTTCATTAAGATAGTTCACGGATAAGTAACTTGACAATGTTCTTTATTATTATTACTTTAGAATTATCACTACTTTTAAAGGATTATAGAAAGAAGCTTATTGTGGGAAACAAGATTTGTATTCTAGTTATAATTTGTTAGCAGTCAATGGCTTATTTTCTCTGACCTTTGTTTTCCAATGTACAAAAAGTTTTAAAGTCTTCCAGTTTTAAAAGTGATTATTTCCTTGCACAAGTATTAAGAGTGATTTATAAAATTAATTTTAGTGACTATTTTCAGAGTGCTTTACAGTTTTTAACTACCTTCTACTAAATCAGTCTGTTAATCATTTGTTATACCAATTAATAATGGGCTATGGGTCAATGATTTGGTAGTTACGGTGTTAAGCAAAATTTTTCCTCAGCAGTGTCAATCTTCTTACATAGGCCCATGAGTCTATGCCCATAGTATGAGTGTGTGTAGAAGGTACACTACAGAGATAAATGGCTCAACTCTCTTTGACCCTGGAGCAAAATAAATGAGAGTAATAAAGTTCACCCCTTTGAGTTTTGCCTTGTTATCAAATATTCCCCAAATCGTGAAGCCAATAAAAGTGAAATAGTCTGTCAGGGGAAAAACAACAACAAAAAAATACTTCCTATTTTTTTCCCTTCAGGCACTTTAAGACAACTTCAATTTTAGATGTATGAATGAAATTACTTCTAAAAATTAGAAAATTCTATCAGCTCAGAAAACATGAGTATCTTTAGCAGAAAGTTAGACTTCCACTCCAAGAATAATAGTATTGTGCTGCTTCATGATTTTTTTTTGTCTTCACTATAAACTGAGAAACAGTGTTTGACTTCATTTTCTCTGTTTTAGTTTCTTTTCAGTTACATCCACATACTAATAAAGACAAAGAAGAAAAAGTTAAAGGGGCTCTTTGGAGAACTCAACATTTCCCTTCACCAGGTAGAATAAGATCATAGCCGAAGAACCGTCAACATACTTTTAATGCATTAAAATTAAACTACTTAGTGTATGTATCAATACTTAATAAATGAAGGAAAGAGTGCCAGAAACCAGGGCCTATTCCAACGCTGAACTGCTACCATGGCCTTGGAGACTGAAAATCTCCCTGTGCTGTCCTTGCTTCTCTTTTAGGCTTTACTTTTGATACCATTTTTGTAACTGTTTTACTAGGATTTTCCTTCCCTTGGGCCTCTGTGCTCTCATCACACTAATGTCATGTTTATTGGTCCTGCTCCCAGTCTGCCTAATCTTCAAGAAACTTGTGTGAACTGAGGCCAATTCCCACCACATTTATAAGCACTTTGACTTTCTTTAGAAGCTTCCTGCATCTCTCCCTTACTGCTGCTCTTCTTTTTATATCACTTTTCCAAATCCGTTCTATTCTAGATCCTCATTTAAGGAGAAAACAGAATGTCTTCAACTTCCCTTTCCACCTCACGTTTTCCCCTTATCTATTAATCTGCATCTGCTATAATCCATTATCAGTCAATGTTCCTCTACTCACACCAGGGCTTATTCCCTTTCTGTCTCCTTCAGCATTTTGCTTCATGGCTGATACCCCTATTTTTTCATCTTCATTGTCTATCTCCTCTTGATCCATCCCCTCAGTGTTTGTTGTTTACCTACTCCATTACTTGAATTTTACCCTTCAAACAGATCATCCATTGGCTTCTCCTTGATTTTCTTCAATTATTAACTGCTTTTTCCTACTTATATATCTCTGCTTTCCCTGTAGTTTAAAATGTTCTAAATGTAAGTCTCCTCAAACATATAATTTCATGCCAATTTTATCTTCCTTTTAAAATTTCCCCTTTATCTAAAAATCTTATCCAAAAATCATAGCTTTACTTATCATTGCTATGTGAATAATTTCCTTGTAAATTTATATATTTAACTCCTGTTTCTATTCTGAGCCCTAGTGCCAAATTTTCAAATGCTACTTCATTAACTTCAAATTCACACCTTTTCCCTCCAACCTCTATTTTTATAAATAGTGTGCCTTCACACTACTCCCACTCACCTCCCTACCCACACATACCCACTAACCCTTAATCAAAATATCAGAGCTCTGATTCCATTCCTCTTTCTTCTTGCCCCCTGTAGCCAGTGAGTTACCTAGACTTGTCAATTCTATCATAATACTACTTTTGTCATCTTCTAGAGGTCCATGGAGTACCCGAGGACAGGAAATAGAAGGGAAACAGTTGTGTAAATTGATTTGCATTTCCTCCATGCTCAGCAACATGCTTCTCATACTTTTCCTAAGCTTGAAGAGAAATGGATACTTATGCCCTTTTCCACTTACACCAAGGGCCAGATATTTCTTTTATAATAAAGTAAGGAACATTTTTATACTGCTATTTGACTTAGAACTTAAATTCAGATTTTTCATTTATTTTCTGAAGGTGTTCATTAAAGAATATTCAAATAGAAAATATATCCTTTAATCCTGTTCTTTAAAATGTCCTGAGACAATTTTTGGTGGTATCTATAGGTATTTTTCCACCTTGATTATATCAAATTCTAAAGCCCCCTATTTTCTGAGTTCCTCCTAAAGTTAATATAATAGGTAGCATTACAATTAATTGCAGTAAACTTACAGATAAAAGCTAACCACGTATGAATCTGGATCCCTGTTTTTTTTTTTTTTTTTTTGAGATGGAGTCTCGCTCTGTGGCATGATCTCGGCTCACTGCAACCTCTGACTCCCTTGTTCAAGCGATTCTCCTGCCTCAGCCTCCCAAGTAGCTGGGACTACAGGCATGCACCACCACACCCAGGTAATTTTTCTATTTTTAGTAGAGAAGGGTTTTGACTATGTTGGCCAGGATGGTCTTGATCTCCTGACCTCGTGATCCGCCCACCTTGGCCTCCCAAAGTGCTGGGATTACAGGCATGAGCCACCACTCCCAGCCAGATCCCTTATTTTGAATTCAACTTAGAATTCAAATAAAGTTTAGAGATTTCACTATCCATTTTAGATTGAACTATCTAACCATGTACTTTAGATGATCATAAATGTTACCAAAATAAAAACCTTGCTTCAAAACACTGTAAAAAGGTAACACAATTGCAAATTTTCCAACATATTTACTTGTTTTGTTGTTCTATAAGAGCATTTTGTAGCTAAAATTCTTAGTAATGATTATACATCTCCATTTAAATTCACCTCAGAATTCTATTTTAGTATCAAAGTGCTCTGACACTGAACGCTTCTGGAATGTATTCTTTTAAGGAATCACCATTGATCGTATCCTACTATTTACTTACTGCCACAAAGTAGAAATTATATTTAATTGAGCTGAATGAGAGAATCACACAACAAAGTGCTCTGCTTTATTCAATTCCCAGATATTTCTTATGTGGGATGATTAATCAAATATAATTGTTGGTGGATGATACATATTAATTTGATACATAGTTTTAATCTAAAACACATATTTTATCTGCATGCTAATTCAGAACATTTTCAGGCATCTAACCCATAGTTTTCAACTAATGGCAAACATGTCAGATGGAGGAAAATAGTTCACACATATTAAGAATTATGAAGTGGTATTAAATTAATAGGATGAAAATTTTTCCCAGTCAGGTATAATTATTCTGCATTTTCTTCTTATTTATGATTCTGTGAACAAAATATATTTTTTATACAAATTTATTTCTTTTTTATTTCCTTCCTTCATTCATTAATTCATTCATTTAAAAATGGTTCCAGTTGGCATGCAGTATGCTGGGCTGTAAGCTATTTGCTGGGAATACAAAGATTTTACAGTCTATTGGTATTGTTAATATTGATATTGTATTTTATGTACGAAGTCTTCCTGGACCTACACCAGGATAGCTGAATTCTATTATATTACATGCAATTACACCATTCTCAATTCAGCATCTGATAGTTCTGATGAATGTTCCATTTATTTCCACAAGACTTATATATTTACTATATCTGTTGCCATCACAGTCATTGATCCTTCTTGTGTCAGTCTCTACCTAACAATTTTTTTCTTAGCCCTCTGGATGAAAACTTAAGTTGGTGTTACTAGATATCTTACCTAATCACGAGGCCTGCTAAGAGACACTACTGCCTAGATTGTAGATCAAAGGACAACCTCCCACAATTATCTGGTGCAAACTTCTATAAAATATATACCTGTTTCAAGTAGCTTTGACTGCCCAGGATAATGCTGCAACCTTTATGAGTGAATTGCTCAGTGCCAAAGCAGTAATCCTACAGCAGTGTTGCATGGACATGCTAATGTGTATTAGAAAACAATCTACCTCACTAGAATCCATGGGACTCACAATCCTTACCTGATCTGAAACTGAGAATTACAACCTAAATATTTATTGAAAAATTGTTTTCACTGAACATTTCCCCTGCTTTGGGTTGATACATGAACTTTGAGCTTTAAGTTATCAATTATTTTTGTGCTTAGGTTGTACCATCCAGACAAGATAAAATCTATCAGAGCTCGTTTGCTTTCCAATGGTGTTACTACTATCTAGAATGCAATGCATTTGTAAAGTTGATCACTTTTATTGCCCTAATGAGTGCACAATTAGTTCTTTACATTAAAGATACTCAGATTTCAAATGCCTTTTATTACCTATATATTAATCCCATATTTATGTGATTTAAAAATTAGGTCAAAGATTTTATGTAGACACTTCAGATTTTTATTTTGTTTTTTGAATACATTAACTATTTCATTCTGACCGAGTTGACATACTTTTCTCCTTAGTCAAAAGCAGAAAGATTTGCCTATAGCAATTTCCATATCTCTTCTCTTACTATATTACATATAGAGAGAAATGATTAAGGTAGTTTTTTTAAGTTTCATTTCATAACTTTCCAATGAAAAGCAATACAACTCTTTTCAGGTTTTCTCCACATTTCTAAGAAATTCGTATCTGTCAAAGTTAACATTTGATCTTTAATTTCTTGGGGCTATTTAATACTGACATATGTGCTAACTGACTATCTTTAATTCTTCAGGGTTTGGTTTCATCTATTCCATCAAGTATTTTAAGAAGTTTGAAATTCTCCCAGGATCATTTTTCTAAAGGGACTTACAGAAAGACAACACTAGAAGGATTTTATTATATACCATCTGAAAGAAAAATTAATTTTGCCTCAGGTCTCAAATGTAAATGAGAGCTCTATCATATAATGAAGGTTTGTCTGAATAACCTAATTGAATCAAGATATAAGAAATATTCAGATATTTTATGGCAGAGATGTGCTTTTCTCTAAATGATTAAAATTTAACACCTAAAGTTTCTCCAATTTACTAGTTACACAATTTTCACTTCCTTTTTGCATAGCTATGGTATATTCCCTATCATATCCTTATGCAAATGATAAAATGACACCATTTTATCTCAGAATGTGACAGTTGAGTAAATAGATTTAAATGAAAAATGACAAAGACTGACTTGGAGATGTACAATAAGATCAATCACTAATGATTAGAAATTATATTGCTTCATTGTCACTCACTTTTTTGGCACAATAATTCTGCCAAAGAACCTATTTTATTGAATGACTTACTCTTTTTACTTAATAATTAGATTCCATTGTACTATAAATATAAAACTATCCCTTGGAGTTATGGTTGGAAGAATACGTAGACAGTGAATAAGTTATCTTATCTTCCCATCATTTTTATGCACAAATACCCAACAACTGCCCAACATGAAAATATGTGCTTTCTGGCATCTGATATCAAACTTGCACAATAAATGCAGTCAGATTTTTTTCTGAGCAGTCTCACTATATATTATCTTGGACATATGTTTGATATTATCTGGAAAAACAAAAACAATGAGTCAATGACTTGAGCTCTACTTGACACTGAAAAGGAGTTTGGCTCCATAAACTGTTTCTGAGAAGAATATTTCACTCTGAGCATAGCAACGAAGGTTCCATTATTAATGTAAATAAACGAGAGGAAAGAGGGAAGCCTTGATGATTGCAATGGTGAAAACTTAAACAGCCCTGAGACTGTTGATTAGAGTTGACTTTAGTAAGTGGCTGGGAATGCAGACATTTGATCCACCATACACTATTACCAGAATTCACACTGACCAATTAGTATCCTCTCCTAAAATGTATTTGCACTGTGAGGAATTACAATTTCCCAATGGCACCTTTGAAACCTCATAACTTTCTGGAAAGGGTTTTTTGAATAAACGCCACGTGGATTTTAGAGTAAACTTCAAGCAATTTCATTAGCCAAAAATACAACTTTTTTCCTTCTTCAGCTAATATATAGATTTAAATCATTTAGAGGAGTTATTCTGATTCTAGACTATACATTCATTTACATGTTGAGTTGCAGATCCCAATATAAACATGGCTAATCTTCCTGGGCATCAATTTTATTTAATGATAATAGTACATTAGTATGGATCTCCAGAACAGCTTTCACATATGATTGGAAATCACATTTGTCTGCTAAAACAATGAAGAAAAATAAGTAAATTAGACTTTAGATTATTTCTGATTGTTCTGATGCCAGGACTTTAGTCATAATTCATAAGAGAAAAAGTTTCAGAAATGAAGATGTAGACAATCTTTGCAAACCAGTTTATAGATTAAATCTGTACATGTGTTTTCTTCTCAGTACTAATAGTAGCATGAATACAGTGACACATGGATGTTACGCTGACATTGGTGTTATTACTGCTATGTATACATATGAACACAGGTGGTCCTAGACGCAAATACATTAGTGCACACATATATACACAAATAAATTATTCCTATCAATTCAGTCAGGGAATTTCTCCTAAGTATTATGTTTATTGTACCAGTAGAATCCCACCTGCTTGCTACTAGACCAAATTGTTCAAATAAACTCGTATTTTCACTAGCTTCCAAAAAGAAAAAGGAAAAATTACATGTGAGTGAAAATAGAAAGATCATTAGAAATTTCTGTTTTCTACTTTCCAAAAGTATAGTTTTTCAACAGAGTAAAAATGACATCACAAAAAAGTGATTTGAAATCTTTATTCTTTTTCATGATTTCCAGTGAACTAGCTTATTCTTCATTAGAAAAAGCATAAGCTTTGGCCTATCTAATTCAGAATAAAAGGAATTAATGGACAATTAGAACTTGATGATTCAAACCCATTATTGCGTTGATATTGGCTGATTAAATACAAATAAAGATCATGTTGTTTTATCTTTTTTTTTTTTTTTTTTTTTTGAGACGGAGTCTCCCTCTGTTGCCCAGGCTGGAGTTCAGTGGCGCGCTCTCGGCTCACTGCAAGCTCCGCCTCCCAGGTTCACACCATTCTCCTGCCTCAGCATCTAGAGTAGCTTGGACTACAGGCGCCTGCCACCACGCCCGGCTAATTTTTTGTATTTTTAGTAGAGACGGGGTTTCACCATGTTAGCCAGGATGGTCTCGATCTCCTGACATCGTGATCTGCCTGCCTCAGCCTCCCAAAGTGCTGGGATTACAGGCGTAAGCCACCACGCCCGGCCATTTTATCATTTTAAACTGGAAACAATTTAAAGGTCTAACAATAACAACTGTCAGAAAGTATTTGAATCCACGTTTTGTTTTGCTTTTTTTTTTCATTTTGGGATGAGGTATACACACATAACCACGTATGTGCAGGTTCAGTGTCTATGTTAAGGCTCATAATAACAGTTTTTTAAAAGATTAATGCTATTTGAAAATTATTTGCTTTGCCCGTAGCCTCAACACTTTTCAAAAGAAATATGAGAGTACTTACCTTTTTTCAAAAAAAACAAGTTTTCAAATGCCTTCTTTTCCACCTAAACGTTGTAAAAGAAAGAAATAAAATAAAATAAATAAAATAGTGGAATTTTGCTGTGCTTAAAGCAAAAAAAAAATCTAAATATGAAATTGTTTCATTTTTACACCTACATGATGACTGGAATTTCACAACAGAGAAAAGTTCTTCTTGTTTCTTTATCTTGTCTATGCTTTCCAGGCTTCAAGAAGGATTTATCTGGGCATCATCAGACTTTCATCCTATTAATTGCTCTATTTTACATATCACAGAAGAAAGGTGTACTCTTAACCAGTAGCCAAAGTTAAAGGAGAATTGAAGCAATTTTGGGTCAGTGGCCAGCATCAATCCCAGCTTGGGATACTAGCATTCTGTTCCAATTACAGCTCTCTGCCAGTCTTAGACTTTCCTACATCATTTTAATATGACTTGGATGTGACAGATGTACATGCTTTTGTGCCCAGACTTTGTCTTGGAAAGAAGGACATTGTCTTCTGGAGAGCAAAGAAAGAACACTGATTGCTAATGCTAATTAAGAGTAGAAGAGCAGAACTGAAATAATGTAGCCAACTTTTAAAAATAGACATACGTATTTCCAAGTATTTGGCAATAATTTATAGTCTCTATCTCTGGAAATGATCTGCCAGGGAGAACATCATGGATAGGGGGACATGGGGCCACCTGCCTATCTATGTTATCATTGGCAGGAAGTAAAATTGTTCTCAAAGGGTCAGCATTAGCATCTATGGTTCTCAGGACCAGAAACCAGTGGGTTGGCAGAAAAGTAACTAAGCAGACATCTCCCATGGACAGAGCCCATTAGTATTTTATTTAAAAAAAATTCACTGGGTCAGAACTCCTTAGCAAAACAAAAATGACCTTGCTCTCTTTGTGGATAAACTGTGCCTCTTTTTGAGTTTTAAATCAATATCTACCTTAAGGTAATTAGATTAATATTTAAATATTTTAATGGATCAATTAAGTTAATGAAAGAGAATTAAATATTTGAGAGAAATAGAGTAAAATTTCAAAGTATATGCAGTACTTCAAACTATAATTTTAAAATGCCAAGTATCTGCCTTAATGAATACATAGTATCAGATACTCCAAAGCAATTTATATCTTGTGATACTTTGCCTAGAGCTGAGAGCCAAGAAACTTGGTTTGGAAGAAAACAACTTTCTTCTCTCAGACACTCTGCAAGTCCAAGAGAGAAAGGACCAATGCATTTGGAATTTTTTGGTGTGCTCTGCTCTGTACATTTTCTGTGACCACCTGGTGGACCTGATATGAGCAGCAATTGCTGAGTACATAGGTGGTGCTATCTGTCATCATACCCTTCCTGACTCCCACAGACATCATCCAGCATAGGCTTGGAATACAGAAAAAGAAAAGAAATGGATCCTTTCACATTATCCCTTCTTATTCTGCCCAGTTGTTCTCCCCTTAGTTTGAACATTTATTTCAATCAAGATCTATTGAATTCAATTTAACAAATATTTATTCATTTTTTGCTCTCTGTCTATGGAAGGAAAGTAAGCTATTTACTAGAGTATGAGTCTATGCCAAGTGGCATTTTAAAGATAATTTTTGTTAAAAACTTCCATTCTTTTCTCACAGGAAAAAAAAATACCTTATACCAGCAATTGACAGTTATTGTTTAAAGGATATTTATTGTGGGCAAGTAATGTAGAATACATTCCTAATCTCTTGTTTCAACATAGCATAAAGACAGTGTCATAAATCTTCTTTTATTTCAAATAACCCAGGGTGTTCATTCAATAACGTACATTTGCATACGTGGCATCTCCTGATGCTTTCTCTAGCAACATCTCAAACACATAAATTGTGTTTAAGGTATAGTTTATTACATTCTTCTCCCAACCTGTTCCTACTCTGTATTCCTCATCTTTTTTTTATTTTGGAAATTATTTTTATTTTTTAAATTCACAAATAACAATTATATATACTTATGGCATACAACATATTTTTATGTATGTACATATTGTGAAATGACTAAATTAAGGTAATTAACACCCATTACCAAACATTTTTTTTGTGGTAGAACACTTACACTACTCTCAGCAATTTTCAAGTATATGTTATATTGCTATTATCTATAATTGATATATTGTACAATTGATTTTCTGAACTTATTCCACCTAACTAAACCTTTGTATCATTTGACCAATATCTCCCCAGTCCCTCCCTCCCCCAGCCCTTGATAACCATCATTCTACTGTCTGCTTCTGAGTTTGACTTTTTAAGATTTACATATCAGTGCGATCATGTGGTATTTGCCTTTCTGGGGCAAGGCCTGATATTTTACCAGCTTGACTTTTGTATTTGGTACTCATTAAATAGTTTATATGCACAACCCTCTGCCCACACTGGTCCTCAAAGTCAGTCTCACAGGTGTAATATTTTTTCAGGCAGCAGGGTGAGGGGGAAAGAAGTAATATTTATTGGGCATCTTCTATGGACCAGGTCTTTTAAGCAATATCAATTGACCTCACCTAATCTTTACAACAGCTCTGTGAAGTTTGCATTATACTTGGAGGAACCTGAGGTTCAGAGAGATTTAGGGACTCAACCAAGGTGAGGAACTTGGTGGTCATGGTGTAGGGGCTGACAATCCCTCCTCCCTGCTGCAGAATTTCCCAAAGCAGCCTTCTAACAGTGACGCAACATCTCTCCTTCAATTCTGAAGACCCTGGAATGGTGATGGGATGTAGACAAGTTAGAAGACCAACACCTATTGAGCACCTACTTATTTAAATAAATGTTATATTGATAAATGCTATCAATGTATAACATTTAAATCTGTGAGCCAGGCATTTATATCTCTGTTTCCAGATAAAGAATGAAAGTTCAAGGACATTGATCACATTGCTCGGGGTATATCTGTTCTCTGAGCCTTCTCCTCGGGTTGATCTAGGTGGATATCTGCTCCTGATCAAAAACTGATAGGAATCAAATATTTTCACTGTCAAAGCAGCTTCTGCTTTTCTACCAAGGCTCTTCCAAAACTTCCGGGAATGGATAACAATGTTTTCTGGTTCTACTTCACCCTGAGCACAAGGGAACCTGGTCCTTGAATGAACCTGCACTCAAAAAATCAAACTAAACACCAGATAGTTTAGATTGGCATAAATGCAAATCAGAGTGTTGGGCTTTGCTTGTATTTGCTGACATGCTATAGTCCCGGAGTCAAGGTGCCAGGGTCCTGGGAGGAACAAACGCATTCCCATTGATTTATTGTTGAAAAACCCTATTATCAGCCTACCCAAAGGCCTTGCCCCACCCTGCCTTGCCTCACCCACATACGTTCAGTTTGTAATTCTATTTCCTTTTGCTGCATAATACCTGCTTCAGTTCACCTTTTTCACTGGAGCCTCTGGCTTGGAAGTCCCCAAAATGCATACTTTATCTGTGTTGTGGGTTTGTTTAATATCTCCTCAAGACTCACTTGCTGAATTCCTAACCCTCAGTTTCTCATAGTGTGACTGTATTTGGAGGTAGGGGCTTTAAAGAGGTGATTAAAATGAAGACATTAGGGTGGGTCGTGTATTCCTTATCTTAATCACCATTCATTTACTCATCCAAGCTAGAACTTCAGTTAGTTTTGTCTTTTCCTTTTCTTTAATTTTTGCACATCAAATAGCGCAATGAATCTTATTAAATCAAATTTCAAAATGACTCTCAATCCCGCACTTCCTTTTCATTCTTACAGACCCTTGATTAACTGACATCTTTATCATTTCTAGTCTGGACTACTATAGTCAACTCTCTCCATGTAGGTTTTCAACATTCTAACATGCAAACCAGCTAGAATTATCTTTCTAAATGCAAATTTGATAATGTCACACCCATGATTAAAATATCTCAATGTTTATTCATTATCTGTACAATAAAGTGCTATTTCAGGGCTGAAAGGACAATCCCCACCTTTATTCTTTCAATTCTCCATATCCATACTTCCACGTGTCAGTCATACTAAATTATTTGCTATACCTTATAAATTCCATCTGTTTCAGCATCCTTATATTATGTATTCAGCTATCCCTGATCCCACCTCTCCTCTTCCTTTTCCATCTGTCAAATTTGAATGCTTAAACCAGGTAACAGTAAAGTTATCATACATATGGTCTTCCCTGGGTCAGTATCGGTTTATGTCCACTGTTTCAGAGTAATCATTAATAGCATGCCCTTTCACTCTCTAGTGTGGTGGCCTGGATGGTAAATTAGATGATTCCCTTAGCCAAAAGTCACCTTCTCTCTAAAACATGCCTTTAATTATCTGGAAGCAAGTAGTTGTTCTTGAAACACTGTAAATATTTCTACATGGTGTATGTCACATGGTAGTATAACAAATAATGTGCTTAAATATCCTGACAAATTATACATGTTATAATAGTAGAAATAACAGCTAATCTTTAATGTGTGCTTAATGCGTTATTTCAAATAATGTAGGACCTTGTTATGAAATTTTATTTATACTTTACAGGAAACCAGAAAGGAAGGCACTCTGCTAGTCTTCGTTTTCCAGATGAAGAAACTAAGGCAAAGCACATCTGAGTAACTCACACACCTGATATGTGGTAAGTAGTGCTGCTAAGTAAATCCATGCAATGGTTTCAAAGTCCACACTATAATGAAGTACTATGTATAGTCATCTTTGTGACCCCATTGCCTTAGGCTAAGTATCTAAAAGATGCATAACAAGTGGCTTCATAAGTGAATATTATTTTTTAAATAGAGGAATGTCATTTCAAATGTACCAGTGAAATAAATTCATATAATCTTAGTTTTCTGGTTGTGTCAAAATAATACTTTCTTTTTATTTTATAAAAGTCCTCTGTTACTGATATGGAAATTATCCTCTTGACCTCTTGACCCAACAGCAAGAACAATAAGTGACTACCATTGAAATTATTCAAATTATAGAAATAGCTAAATAATTATATAAAATAGTTTTTGGCGGTTACAATGGCTAGCTTTGCCACCCTTTCTAAATTTAGAGTTCTTTTGTTGGTTTTTATTTTTACTTATTTGTTTACTTGATTTAATAACAGCAGTAGATTAGGCATTGGTATGGTATTGGACAATCTTGAAATAAAAATAAATGGGTAAAACAATTTTTCCACATTGTACGCCTCCTGGGAAATGAAAGGATTGCTAACACTTTGACATAATTAATGAAAAGTAAGTGACTACAATTACCTAAGTGGATACTTCACTTTTTACATGGGAGAAAACCTGCCTCAACAATTGGTGATTTCTCAAACTCTTAAGCATAAAAACAGGGCAATTCCTTATTACTCGATATAATTAGATTTGTATGTTAAGCTTTAAGAGAGAAAAAATGCTAATGCACACTTTGGAATTAAATGTAGCTCTGGGTAATAGAAGATATTTAAGGAAGTGAGCAGAATTATATGCATTAAAGAAGAATTAAAGAAGAATCTTTACAAAGCATACCAATACTCAATCCTCTTACTCTAACCGGTATTTGAATTTTTAATCAGATGAATTGGCTGTGTATTGCCTGTGTGTATGTTTGTGTGCATCTATGTACACGCATATGCATATACATACACACACATATATATGTGCATATGTGTGCTTGTGTGTGTGCAAATATATATGAAGTTTTCTCTGGATCACACCACAGGAAAAAGAAACTGACATACCTGGAGTAATGGGCAGACAGTTCCTCAGATCAATTAAACAAAATGAGGTTTATAAGAAAAACATTAAGCAAACTTCTTCCCGGATTATTTTTCTAAAAGAAAATTTCTTTTGTAATTGATAGCTTGAAACCTAATTGAAGTTTGTGTCAAATATTTGGCAGTGCTTCAAGGAAAATGATGTGGTTCACCTTGATTCTCTAATTGAGATGCATAGGGGTGCTTTTCTTCTTTTTTATCTGGAAGTGTTGTGGTGACACTGTCTACATGGGATGTTTCAGCTTGGATTCTTGCTTCTTTTCTTGCTGAGTGCTAAATTGTTTTTTAGTCTATCTGGCAATCTGTTATTTTTCTCTCCCCCCACAGGGTTTAGTATTTGTCCTTGAAGAGTTGTCAACTGCAAAACGCAAAGAAAATTGTATATCCAATTAAAGTAAGGCAAAACACAACTGTCAAATAAAAGCCATTAACCCCCTGAGTACCATAATTTCTGGTATATCTGACAGGTTTCTTCTCAGCTCCTTCAACTCTAGTCATTTCCAATTCCCTTCCTTTCTTTTCAAGATACTGCTTATGGGACAGTTTTATAGTCTATAATGTGTAATGTCAATAAACTTTTGTCAACAGTTATAATCCAAATGTAAGCACCATATTTACTAGACCCATTTTCCTAGTGAATAGTTTATTTCAAAGTATAATAGTTAATCCTTATTTTACATGTAGATTTTATTTGTATTCTTTTTTTTCTCAACATGTATACTGAGTTCCCAGTGCTTTCCAGGGACTGTGCTATCCACTGGATACACAACATTGAATAAGGCAGAAAGGTTACTGCCTTTCTGACTTTACACTCTAGTGAGATATAAGCAACTAATAAACTCTGATTTAACTACAATTGCTTTAAGTGACATGACAGAACAGGACAGGGTGCTATGAGAGCAACCAATTTTTAGAGAACAGCCTTGGGCTCACTCTAAAGGGTAAAAAGAAAGGGATTAAGCTGTTGAGAGATGAGGAAATGCTTCATGTAAGGCTTGTGTGAGGCTATAAGAAGGAAACAGGAATACTAAGAATGATGATGATGGTGAGGGGGAGTGGGAGGATGAGGAGAAAGGTAGCTAACATTTGTTTAAGGCTTACTATTCTCAGTTTTGATGGCTCGCAGCTATAGGTTACAGAAAAGAATGATGCTAATTGGCTTTAAAAATAAGAAAGCATATTACCTCTCATGTAGTCCAGAAGTAGGGAACATCCTATAGGTTGGAATTATCAAAAACCCAGGCTTTACATCTCCCCCCCATTCAAATCAGTGTGTGAACTTGGCTCTTGGGCTGGCTCTACTCATGGTTGCAAAGTGGCAGCCATATTTCCAGGCATTACAGCCAGACATGACAATATTCAGAGGAAGACAATTTTCTCCACTTCATCTCTCCTTTTAGGAGAGAAAAATCTTTTCCAAGATGACCTGAGCTTACTTTATTTTATGTTTTATTAGGCAGAATTGAGACACATTGTCTATTTCTAAGTGAACCATTTAAATGGAGAATGGAATTGACAAGTGATATGATAAGATTAGGAATGGAAATTTGCGAGTCAAGCCCCATGACCACTTCAAATATTCTAAAGTATCTTCATGCCACTTAATGTACAGTTTGAAAACTCTAGATACATTTCTTCTTAAAGGAGTCTTATTAGTTAAAACATATTTTCAGATTTAAAATCAATTTTTATAATAATTTTATGGCAATTATTATTAACATATCTCCTATTTTAATTAGTAAACAGAATTTGAGACAACTAGTATTTTAGGAATTTTGTTGTTGAAGTTCATTTATGCATAGCATTCTAAATATGAAGAAAAGGAGACTGATTGTATTGGAAATTGTACATTCTATCTTCCTTACCATTCACTGTGACAATGAATATTATGTCACATTGTCTTTGCCAGCATGAGACATTAGTCACAGAAGAAACTGAAAAAAGGAGAAAATTAAAAATATCACAAAGAAAATCTTTGTATTGACTATACCTGACTACCTTCTTATAATATTGATAGCATAATTATAATAATAGTTACTGTTCATTGAGACATAAATGTCTGGTGGGTGTTAGACATTTAGTATCTTAACTTTCATAAAGTCAGTGTGTAGGGTGTGTTTTTACTCCCATATCAAAAATGAGAATCTTGGGGTTCAGAAATTTACACACTGCTGACCAGTGGGAGAGGCTGGCATGATTTACACTTATCTGTCCTACTCTAAAGTCATTCTCTTATTACACAAACACTATGCCCGGCATTGTCTCAGCCCTGGAAATTCCCTGAGGAATCAGAATATGGCTTTAACAATCAATCACTTTTGGAAATCCCATGATAAATTTTCACCTATAATTCAACTGTCAATAAAACTTTAAGAAGTTTAAATTTCTGCCTTTATTGGGTAGCACCCGAATTAAAGTAGATTTACTATGATTTCACTCTTTCTGGCAACTTCAATTTGAAAACCTTGCTACTTTTCTTTAATTATCTTAAGCTTAGCTTTCTAAAGACTGAACAGCACATGAAAAGATATTTATTTGCCATGAATTTTTATGCTTCATGCTTGGCTTAAGTGGAAGAGTGTATTTTTCTTGCAGGAAAGTTAAAGATATTTCTAATTTTGGGTAGAGTATGTTGTTCTTCATTTTTTATTCTGATATATTTTCACAAGTTTTTTTTGTATTCACTCACTAGTGTCCTTTTGTATGAGATATCTTTTATTTTACTCTTTTGAAAAGAAATAGTAATAATATCATAAGAGTAACTTCAAGTGAGCTAAACAAATCGGAAAGCTTCAGTCTAGCTTATTTTCTTTCAGTTTAAGTCATTGCTTTTCCTGTTGTCCACCTACACTCCCATAGATTTATTGAGGATGTGACTGTGCTGGCTGAGTCCCATTGCTATTTCCGCAGGTAGGTAAGGGTATTTTAAGATACAGAACTGATAGATTAAACAGATAGTCTTTAAGATAGATGAGGCATATAGAAAACAGTAGGCTGTATTTCCCTTCCCTGGGGCTGGCCTACTTTTGGCACTGAGTTTATATTTCAGGGAAGCCAGGATTCTAGCTCCTCATGCCCATAATGCCTTATAGTTAGTAAGATTTAATAAATAAAAATGCAAGACTCTAATTAAATTTGATTTTCACATAAACAATGAATAATATGTTAGGAAGTATGCCTCATGCAATTCTGTGAACATTCAGAGTAAGCCACCTAATGCCAATGTAATATAACCCTTACCACAAATGACCAAAGGGCCAGGACTATGACCTTTTCGTTTACACAACTTATCAGATTCCCTGGACTTGGTAAAGACGCAAATGTTGATCGGTATTGGTGATTGATAGAAGATGTGGGTCCTAGTGATAAAAGAAGGCAATGAGGAGGAAAAAAAAAGGATTTGCTTGAGAAATGTCTGTTGAACTGAATGCATTGTCTCAGATTCTGATATCAGAGCTTGAATATGTTAATACTTATTTGTACTCCCAAGAAACAGCAATTAACAAAAGATGCTAGAGCATCTAAAAGCTCTGGGCAATGACACCATATCAGAAATGGTTATCATTGCCATCAAATGTCTAATCAATTTCATAATGTTAGCAGAAAAGACTAATAGTATCACCAAAGAGCATTCGAAAAGTGGATTCTTTTTAATATCACCTAAAACACTTTCCACTACATACTACCTTAGTATTTTGGTGGAATAAGATAAAGGTTATCACTTAATAGCCAAAAAAATTTGCTTGATTAAGCAGCTGTCTACCTAGCAAGTACTAACTTAAAGAATTCTCTGGAATGCTTATCCGGAATTTATAGGAAATTATCTGCTATAAGTTTTAACAAAAGCAGAGCTTTTTTGGGGGTGTTCTTTGCAAATCTTAGAGAAATATATACTGACAACATTATTAAATGTTGTGACAGGTTTTTTTTTTATGTGTAATTCAGAATCTGGCTGAATAGTTCATGCATTTTGCTTATGTGATATGTTTTGATTTGTATCTTTTAAGATGTAGAACCAGAATCAAACTGACTCATGATGCTTCCTAGTCATCCATAGCTCCTATCACTACCCCTGTGACATTTCATAGGCAGTTAGTACAAAAGTTTACGCACACACAAAAATCTTAAGTATATCTGAAATACTGGAGGCAGCGGCAGGTAATGCCTGACTATAACTCAAACATTCTTTTCACAACAATCTGTGATGTTTGTCTGGACTAACCATTTGCCATTTGAAATCGGAACCTTGGAAAATTGTCAGAGTTTAAAATGTAAATAGATGAGCAATCATATCTGAATGTTTCTGAGAGAAAAAAGTTCACAATTTATGAGTCCTAAGCATTTTCTATGAAGTTATACTTTCTTCAGGCAGCATTTGCCTTTAATTAAGAAAAAATAAGATAAACATTCCCGAAAGTTCAATGTATAGTTTTTTAAAAAACTACTACTAATAAGCAGTATAACTATAGTGTTATAATATTCAAAATACTGACTGAGGAAGAGTCATTTTGAATTATAAAAATGAAGTTAAAGCAGAAAATTTATGAACTCTGAGTCCAGAAACTAGACTCTATTTACTCAGCCTCAGTTTCCTCATCTACACAATGAGAGAACTGACATAAATATTGTTTAATATTTTCATAATACTGGGATCTTAAAAGCAATATTGTTGAATTTAAACAATACAGTAGTTTTAACTAGATCTGAAAGTATATTATTTTTATTAATGAGAAAAGTTGTTTAATATGGTATTCATATGATTATTCTTGTGTGATGCCCTTTTAAATGAAGGCTCTTCTAAAGTTTTGAAAACTTTAAAAGTAATTAATCTCTACTGAGTCTGATTCTGTTATTCATTTGTTACAAAAACATTTGAAATAAATAGCACAAATATTCAGGTATGAGGAGTCTCTGTGTTTTCAACCTTGCGTCTTATGTTGTAGTCCAGTGGCTTTGGGTATTTCCAGCTAAGTGTGGAAAAACACATTATAGCTTATGCTACCAAAGAGTTAGGTGCTGTGTTACTCAGTAAGGCGTCTCTACAGAAAACAATCAGTAAATGGCAAAACAGACTATTCTAACCCAAGAATTCTATAATAACAAAGAAATAGCATCTCTAACTTCCTTTCCTTATCACTTAACTGGGAATAACAAAAATAAAATAATGTAATAAAATATGGTGGAAATAAAAGGTACATTTATAGCTAATTAATCTATCTCATAGTCTGGGCTCTGTCTTATTCTTGACAAATAGTGGGATTGCACACATCAAGATTCAAAGTTAGTTTCAACATATAGCTTGCTTTGAGTCCTGAAATGTGGGCAGAAATAGCATATGCCACTTCACTGCCGAAGCATTAAGAGTCTGTACTTTGTTATGTTTTTTTTTCCTCTGCCACAGGCAAAAAAAAAAAAAAAAAAAAATTGTGTTCAAGAAGATAGTGTCCCCTCGTTAGCCTAGGTTCTGGAGTAAGGACAGAGTGAAGCAGAGCTTGCAGGTTACAGACTGTCCAGGGTAGTAAGTGCAACATATAAAATGTTGTTTTAAGTAACTGAGGTTAACCTAACACAATCTACAGACTCATGTGAGCAAAAACAATTTCCAGTTTTTGCTTTTTACAAGATAAAAAACTCAGATAGGTTGAAAGTAAACGTATAAAAAGATACAGAAAAATAATAAGAAAATGTCCTAATACTATTAGAAGCCCAAATTAATGGTTATGTACTTAATAGCTGGTAATATAGAATTAAGGGGAGATGCACTATTTTAGCTAAAGACAACCAATTTTTAAAAAAAATAAATATTTAATTCATTGAAGTATATAACAAATGTAACCTTGTATTTTTATTTCATAATATAGTCTCAAAATAAATATAGGAAAGTATATGTAATAACAAAAAACATGGCAAATCCTTCATTAGAAGGAAAGATGTTAAAATAAGTTCCTTAATATATCATAGATTGAGCAAACAATTATTAAGCAAAAATTAAGACTTGAAAAACAAAACTATCAAGACTTTTTATTTTTAATTAAATAGAGATGGGGTCTCACTATATTGCCAGGCTGGTCTCATACCCCTGAGTTCAAGTGATCCTCTTGCCTTGGCCTTCCAAAGTGAGTGCTAAGACTATAGACATGAGACACCATGCTTGGCTTCAAGGCTTATATATTTCTTTACTTATTTTTTTGAAATTATTTTCCTCAAAAAAAAGATGGGGTCTCACTATGTTGCCTAGGCTGGTCTCAAACTCCTAGGCTCAGGTAATCCTTCCACCTCAGCCTCTCAAAGTGCTGGAATTACAGGTATGAGCCACCACAGCTGGCCTCAGGACTTATTTAATGGACATATATAGAACAAAAAATCATAGAATAAAATACCTGCTTTTCAAACCCTTAGGACACTACACAATTTGATCACATACTCATTTATAAACAAAATCCTAATAAATGTTAAAGAACTGATGCTGTATATATAAGATAATCTCTAAGCTAAAGTCAATTTGGTCAGTAAAAATTGAAAAACATAGCAAAAATGCATAAACTTATATACTTAAACGCACTTTAAGTTATTCATCAGAATACAAATCTTAAAATAAACTCCAGAACAGAATACTAATGATACTATGCCATTTTAAACCTCACAGGAAGAAAATAAAGGAGTAACTTGATGGCAATTAATGTATATACATACTTATATTAGAATGGAAGAAATGTTGAATATTGATGACATAAATGTTCAACTGAAAGACATGGAAAAGAATAAGAGAATTCATCACAGACACACAGAAAGAACAAAGTTGCAAATACAACAACAGAAATTCATGAAATAGAAAACAGAGACACCAGTTAGAGAATCAACAAAGTTAGTTCTTTGACATGACTATAAAAGTAATGTTTTTCAGAATGAGAAAAATATCTACAGATGCAACATGTGCTCAATATTTATTTAGAGAATGCTACAAAGAGTTTTCAGTTAATATATTTGAAATTTTAAAGGAAGTTAAAGCCCCTTCAAGTGTTTTCCTAACAGCAGTTTGCATAAGGGTGAGATAATATTACCTAAATCTTGGAAAGAAAAACTTGAAAGCAATAGGCAGCAAGCTTCTGGCATTCACACAGGTCTTGGAGAAACTTGTGTTCCCACTATCCAGAGGGAATAGACATCATAATATTAGAACATTAGGTGGAATTGATAGAAGTGTAGCATTGAAGTGTTGGGATAAATTATTCTTGGACAAAACACTAGTTTGGAGAATCCCTTAAAAACTTAGCTTCATAGCAGACCAAAACCAAACAAACAACAACAACAACAACAAACCACTAAATCTCTATTTATAGAAATATAATAAGATGTAGTAATAAGTAACTTAAAATTTACTGTTTTCCATACCTGGCATCAAATAAGAAAATCACGAGGCACGCACAGAAGTAGAAAAGCATTATCCTTAACTAGGGACAAAATATCCAATAGAAAGAGACCCTGATGATCAAGCTAGAAGACAAGGATATTAAGCTATGGTATATACTGTACATTCAAGAATGAAGAAAAAACAGGAGCTTGATAAGGATAGCAATGGAAGATTAAAAAGAAAGACACTCAAAAGCAAAAACGTAAGGTCTGAATTTTTAAAAATTCACTTGGTTAGAATAGAAGCACATTAGAAACTCAGAAAAAAATGAATTTGGTTATACAGTGATAGAAACTATCCAAAATGAAGTATACAGAGAAAATAAGGCCTGAAAAACAAGACATTAAAGTATAACAGCAATTGTTTTAAATGTGTAATTGATGTCTCAGAAAGAGAATCAAGGGAGTGGTTTGAAGACATAAACATTTACCATTTTCTAAAACTGACAAAAACTATAAATCCACAGGTGCAAGGAACTTAATGAACCTCCAGAAGAATAAACAAAGATACTCCCAGGAACATCCTAATCAAACTGCTGAAATCCATTGATAAAAATACAATTCTAAAAGCAGACAGAAAAAAAGACAAATTATCTCTAGAGAAAGGAATGTAAAATATACAGTATGTTTTTCATCAGAAACTGTACCACTACAATATTGAGTAATATTATTAAAGTGCTGAGAATAATATATCATTCTAGAATTCTTTACCCAGCAAAAATATAATAATAAATAAAAAATAAAGGCTATTTCAGACAAGCAAAAGCTGTGTAAATTCACTTACAGCAGATTGTACTCTAAGAAATAATAAAGGAAGTCCTCCAAGTAGATGAAAAATTATAGCAGATAAAAAATCTGTACCTAAGTAAAATATGTGGGGAAGTAGGAAATAAGCTTTTAATATTGTACTTCTTTTAAAAGATAATTTACTACTTAATGCAAAGATAAAGTATATGGTGACAAAAGTAAAAAAGGCAAAAAAAGATAATGAAAGTATACTGTCATAGATTTTATGTTACATGTGAATTGGCTTAATATTATTTGAAAGTAAACTGTCATAAATAAAGATGTATATTATAAATGTCAAAGCAATTATTAAAAAATTAAACATAAAAATATAGAGACAAGATCCAAAATAGAGGTAAAATTAAATCTTAAAAATTTTAATTAATTCAGCAGAAAGCAAGAAAATATTTAAAAGTAACAAATGACAGAGAAGATAATATTAAATAAATAGCAAACAACAAAATATATAAATCAATTAAATGTAAAAGGTCTAAATATCCCAATTAAAAAGCAGGTTTGCCTGGTAGATTAAAAAAAACAAGACCCGGCTATTTTGATATCTGTAAAATGCCACTTAAAATATGAAGATACATACATGACTCAAGTAAAAAGTTGGAACAAAGTATACAATACAAACATCAATCAAAAGTAAGCTGGAGTGGTTGTATTAATATGAGACAAGTACATGTAATAATGGCGAATATTACCAGAGATAGAGACATTTTACAATGACAAATATGTGAAGTCATCAAGACATGACAATTTAACTGTGTATGCTACTGATAATGAGCTTGAAAATATATGATGCAAAATGAATAGAAATGAAAGAGAAATCGATAAAGCCACATTTCTTTCTCAGTAATTGATAGAACAAATACACAAAAGTAAGAATACAGGAGACTTGAACAATGCTCTCAACTAACTCAATCTAATTAGCAGTTTTAGAATACTATAGACAACAACATTAGAAGATACCTTAAATAATAGATGGGACATTCACCAACATCGTTTATATTGTGGGCCATAACGCGGCTCTGTATAATATCAAATAGCTAACATTTGCTTTTGCTCATCTTTGTGGCAGAAATCACTGTCTCTATCTAATTCATTTTTGGTGATTATTATTATTTATTTCTTGTTTGCTTGGGATGTACTGTGTTCCTTTTCTTCTAACTTCTTAAGGCAGTATTTAGCTTATATTATTTCAGACTTTCTTTTTTTCTGATAAAAGCATTTAAATATAAAATTATCCACTTGATGGCAATACCTAACATTTAGTAAATGTTTATTAGATGCCAGACACTTTTCTAAATACTTTATGTGTATCAACTGATTTAATCTGCACTTTCTCTGACCAAATTATCATTGTATAACTCCATCTTATTATAACATAGTTAATGCATAAAGAGCTTGACATAATGTGTCTAAGCACAAACACCTGGTAATGGGAAAGCTAGAATTTTAAAGTTAGGCTATGAATCCAGAGCCCAATATACTGTCCTGCTATTTGGTATATTGATAAATAGGCAACCAAAATAATATCACTGGCAAAATTTCTTTATTTAGTCTTCCAGCTTACTATGCTTTGTTCTGTGGCTAAATTTATTCCATTACTAATTTATTAATTTGACCTCTAATATTTTATTAATATACAATATTTTCAGCTGGATATATTTTAAGACTTTTGTTTATTTTATTTCCAGTAGCATCCCTTAGTTCTTGGGAATTATTTAATAGGCAAAATATAAATTATTGTTTTATGGTTTCATTAATTTTGTTTTGTCTAGAAATGTCATTCAGTTCAATGTATTCCATTGAATGTGCACTGTCACTGCTCAAGTTTTTCATCATTTTTTTTGTGAGCCCATATTGTATGTTTTATCAGCTAACATAAATATTAAATGTCATACCTGGGGAAAGGGGTGAAAGGTGAGATGAAGGGGTGTCGGTGGTGTTCAGAACTATCTTGGGGCAGTTGGAGCAAATATTATAATAGGACTTAACTAGTCTGTGTTTAGTTTCTCCGTCCCCAGACCAAAGACCCTGCCTCCTTGGCACTTCGGCCACAAGACCTACTTTTTCCAAAGAAATGTCTATTAAGAGGGAATTTGTAACAAGCTCCCCACCCCACTGGACTCTAAAGCATCTCTTAGACAACATTGAGACAGAATTAATATTTTTCTGATTTGCAAAATAGAAAAGAAGCCACAGAAAATATTTTACTCAAGGTGATGTGGAAAATGAAAAGACACACATTAAAAAAAATCTGATACAAAATAATGCTACTTTACTGACATCTTGCACTCTTGTACTTAGGCCTACCATTTCTTCTGACAATATACCCAACCACTTGTTTATTGGGTTTCCTGGTATTTTTCATGTGAATTTTTCAAATCCATTAATTTCCCTACTACTTTGGCAATATTTTTAAAGTTTGACACAGAGAAGAGCACAAGTAGCCCATACATCGTTTCTATTTTGTTAAATTGGAAATTAATGTGTAAAATTTTATTTGTTCTAAGAATGTCTTAATGAATGACTTAGATCAAATAAGTTTTAACCTAGTGAAAATTTAAAGTAATATTAACTCAATTTTTCTGGTTCCAGAAATTTAGTGTTAGTGTGAAATTATACTAAGTCTAACATTAACATTAACATTTCTTGAAATGATTATATTCATTATATACAGAAAACATAAAACGAAGTCCAAAAGCTCTTCAGAGTAGACCTCTTAATGAGTTCAAGTTGTCAAGAAGCTGTTTAAGCTTTAAGATATATTTTGTCCGTGTTGTATGATCCAGAGAGTTTAGACTTTTTCACCAGCTCTGCAAAATTTTTTGATTCTGCCAACCTTCCTCATATATTCTAAAATAAAAGCAACTAAGTTTTTAAAAACTAAGGAACTCATTTTCTAAAATCCAGTTCTCTTAAATTTACCATTAGAATTATTGAAATTAGTTAAAAGATAAGGCATCACGCTTAATCTTATTTCAGTAAATTCCAAGAGATAATCTTTGATCATTTTGAGATATGTCAGGAAGTCTACCATATCTAGAAAGATAGTCCTTTTCTCCTTATGCAATTTAAGATTATATATGATTCTATTAGACCAGATATCTTGTCATTAGCAGAGCTGTGCAAGCTTATTTAGTCCAGGTTGAACTCAATTCCCCATGGTAAAAGAGTTCACACATGTTCCAACTCGACTACAAGCTCTCATGGGAAAACTAGCCAAGTAAGGAGTATTACAATACAACATAATCCACCTTAGTAGAGGAAATCTGGATATAGGTAAGATACAGCCAGATAGGGAATCCCCTCAGTAGAAAAGAGATTTTAAGAGAAATTATACTGTGAGACAAAGTGAGAAAAATAGTCATTTAATAGGTCTACTTCATATGGGATGAGATGTATTTGATGAGAATGACATTAAATTACTTGAATCAGTGCAAAACACTGCATGGTGATCAATTTGCTTTTCAAGGATGTAGAAGAAGAATGCATTTCTTAAAGTAAGATTTAGTTCTTGCATATCAGCAGAGTGCAAGGGTCTTTTCTTAGGGGAACCTTTAAATCATAGGATTCTTTCAAGAGTCCATATGCGTGCAAAGATTATCTTTTATCTCTGACCTAAATGCTTAGCCAAACATTAAAAATAATATTACATAAGTATGAGAAACAAAGCCTATTTCAGGGAACATGGCAAATACTGCAGTGATAGTTTTGAAAAACAGCCTTCAAATTTGTTAACACTTCTCCTATCATATCTATGTCCCTCCCTTCATGTCAGGTTCTGCTGCTGCTTAACCAACAGAATATGGTAAAAGTGATAATGTGCCAGTATTTGTGTTCAGTCCTTAGGAGAATGACACCATCTACTTTCTGACTCTTGGAATATTTGTTCCTGTGAACTAGTCCCCAAGCAGTGAAAAAGCCCAAGCTCCCAATCCCATGGAGAGACTCAATAGCTAGCATCAAATTGCCAGTTGCAAGACTGAATCATTTAGAAGTGGATCTTCTAGCCCAGGGGAACTTCCCCAGCTAACACCAGGTTGAGTGAAGTTTAGATGATTCCACCAATCCCTGCTAAAATTACACATTTGTAAGCAGAATATATCATTTTTTATGTGTAATAGCATTGAAATTTTCATGTAGCTTGTTGCACAACTATAGATAGAACAATTACATTCTGGGGGCCCTTATGTTCTATACAGGTTTCAGGCATTTGTGGAAAGTTTCATTTTATGTTGCAAGTTCTAACTAAAAGAGACACATGTAACATCCTGCTTCCTCAAGTGAGCACAGTCTTTGTAAAAATCAGCAGCCCTTTTTAAAAGCAATAATTTGGTGAAGGACTTTACAGATGAAATACTGAAGACGAAATATTCACGTAACACAGGAATGACATGAAAGGATGAGGAATTACAGAACTGCAGAGGTGGCTTCTGATGTCTTAGATAATTTAAAGCCAAAGAATAATAAAGTTAAATACCTACCTTCTTTTTTTTTTTTTTTTTTTGAGACGGAGTCTCGCTCTGTCGCCCAGGCTGGAGTGCAGTGGCGCGATCTCGGCTCACTGCCGCCTCCCGGGTTAACGCCATTCTCCTGCCTCAGCCTCTCGAGTAGCTGGGACTACAGGCGCCCGCCACCACGCCTGGCTAATTTTTTTTATTTTTAGTAGAGATGGGGTTTCACTGTGTTAGCCAGGATGGTCTCGATCTCCTGACCTTGTGATCCGCCCGCCTCGGCCTCCCAAAGTGCTGGGATTACAGGCGTGAGCCACCACGCCTGGCCTTAAATACCTACCTTCTTGTTTTGAGGAATAGAATGATGTGAATAGAGTTCTGTAATTGTAAAAGGGTCTCATTTATTTATCTGCTGAACTAAGTGAATAGAAGCCAAAGTTTAGAATTTGTTGCTGCAAATGGCCAAATTATAAGTTCAGATAAATTCACGTCTTGGCCTAAGTCTCATGTAAATATAGGACATTGGCCAAAAAGAGTAGAACAAAAAAAAAAGGGGGGGTGGATATTTAAGAAAAATCAAATGATTCAGAAGGCCTCTGAATTTTTTAGTTCTTCCCCAACTAATAATCTTCAAGAACAGAGCACCTTCTCCCTCATTTACAGAAGCTTTTCCTTTGCTTGAAGATGTCATCCTGCCTTTACCTGAGAGATCACACTTGTAGGATGGAACCAAAAATGCCCCTTTTTCCTCTCTCCTCATTATCACCGTATCATACCACTGAATCAACAGTAACTAGCTTTATATGAAAACTTGTTATGAAGGCAGTCAGTATGTGCAAAACCTAATTGTAGAACTGTGATTATTGCAGGAACTGACTTAGGTGCGGCATTGTTAGGTCTTTATTTACCAGTGACTCTTAGTGCAGCAAGTAAGCTGCACCTGATGTTGTCCTCATGATTTTCTGGATGGAATTTAAACCTGAAACTAGTGGTTGTCAAGAATGTTGGGGGTAGGAGAGCAGAAATCATTAGTTGAAACAGAGAGAAATAATTCAACATTGAGAATCTAAAACGTTGGGAAAAAACTTTTTGTATGTGAACCCACATTCCAACCTTTGCATCTGTTTTACAAGACAACTGTATTATTTTCCCAGAGTTGCTGTTACAAAATGCCACAAACTGGGTGGTCGAAAGAACAGAAAAATTGTCTCACAGTTCTAGAGGCTAGAAGTTCAAGATTGATGTGTCAGCAGGATTGGTTGCTTCTGAGGGTTGTAAGAATCTGTTCCGTGCCTCTCTCATAGCTTCTGGTTGTTTGCTAGCACTCTTTGGCATTCCTCAGCTTGTAGATGCATCACCTAGAGCTGTGCTTTCAACTTCATATGGTGTTATCTCTGTGGGCATGTCTATTCCTGTATGCAAAGTTCCCCTTTTCATAAAGGCACCCATCATATTGGATTAATGACCTAATCTTAACTTGATCATATGCAAAAGCCCTTTATTCCAAATAAAGTGACATTCATGGGTACTGGAGATTAAGACTTCAACATCTTTTGGAGGACCACACTTCAACCCGTAACAACAAGTGAAGATGTAAAAAATATTTTGGCAAGCAAAGCACTAGTCTACATTTATAACAGATTATTGACTTCATCTCTCAGTTCCTGGTTATGTAACTCTTAGAACACAGAATTCAGTACACAAGGATGAAAGAATCACTTCAATTTCATTGTAGTGCAGGATTTGAGTAAGTGGCTGTTTCAAACTCCAGTTCTCTAAACTTTCTTCAGTTATCTAGCGTTGGTTTTGTTTCTTTTAAAAAAATAGAAATTGATGCATAAAGATTGTTGTTTCTATTAAAACTAGAAATCAACTGGTATTCTGAATATGGAAGAGGAAACAGTTTTGACAGAAGATTTTAAGAGGAATAAAGTAAAAGTCAGAAATGCGACAGGGTTTGAGAATACAGCTACAAAGGATGTGCTAAAAATTAGGGTTCTGGGCTGGGTGCAGGGGCTCACGCTTGTAATCCCAGCACTTTGGCAGACTGAGGCGGGCGGATCACGAGTTCAGGAGATCGAGACCATCCTGGCCAACATGATAAAACCCCATCTCTAGTAAAAATACAAAAGTTAGCCGGGCATGGTGGTGCGTGCCTGTAATCTCAGCTACTTGGGAGGATGAGGCAGGAGAATCACTTGAACCCCAGAGACGGAGGCTGCAGTGAGCCGAGATCACGCCATTGCACTCCAGCCTGGGCGACACAGCGAGATTCCCTCTCAAAAAAAAGAAAAGAAAAAAGAAAAAACAATAGGTTTCTGGGCATTGTAGGTGGATAGCTATATCCACTACATAAAATAAAAAGAAGCTTAGCGTATTGGAAAAATGATTTGTATTGAAAATAATACAGTGTAAGAAACTAATATTAGTTTTTTTACACGTTTATATTAGTGAGAGAATATTACACATTTAGCCACTAAGGGAATCTTTGGCATATATTTGTCTTGTAGCTATACAGTAGCTACTCTGGCAGTATTTGTTGAATGAATGAATGAACTAGTCAATTTTTTAAGTAAAATATACAATAGAAAATCTGATCGCTTCTCTTATTGCCTGGCATGGTAAAACTGAATATAAATGACTAAACGATGGTATTTAGAGAACTATGCAGGTGGAAGATCCTAGCAAAAAACAATTATGGAAACTGTTGATGGCCCAGATGAAAACTTAGCTGGGAATGTGGGAGTTAGGATGCCATAGTAATCATCGATATTATCCCAATAAGGGGATTTCCCTATTTTGTACACATATACACAAGGAAAATCAAGTGTAAAGCCATAAAAAGTAATTGAATTTTGTCATGTCATTGAAAAATGATTTATAAAGAATCACTGTTTTCCTTGTGGGTTGCCATTCATTGTTATTACACTATTTACCAAATGAAACAGAATACTATAAATAGCAAGATGTGAAACAGATATGTGATACTTACCTTAAAATAATAAAATACTGAAGTAGAAAAAATTAAATTAGAAAATTATACTCTATCCTCTGTTTCCACATTATAATGTTAATCAGAACAGGTAAAAAAAAAAAATTGAAACAAAGATAACCTGTCAACATTAGTACAACTTCTAAGAATTACAGGTTTGACAACTATTGCCATTACCTTTATGTTTTTTGTATGATTTCTTTATCAGTAATAGTTTTATACCTGTATAATGTAGACAATATTTTAATCCGAATGTCCCCTGTTCACTACTGATGATAGCCCCCAAGGGCATTGTGAAATCTTCCCTTCAGATAGCGTCTTGCACATTTCTAGCGAATGTGATTTTACTCTGTTTGTGTCTCTAAAATTGAACTCTATAACAAAGTTACCAAGATAGTGACTTTGCTTTAGGCACTAAATTTCACAGGCACAATTGATGATGTGCCTAATGCATCCTAGCTTAAATCTAAACTAATAAACAGTGAGGAACAACCACTGCAGGACATCAACAAATTGCAAAACTTAACATTAATGTCTGTTCCTGAAAAGCTCCAGCTACCACTACATTAACTGAAAAAATAACTTCAGAAAAAGAAGCTTCATTTACCAATTAGTTCTGCTGAGTCATTCTCACATGAGATGGAAGAGCCAATAGATCTTCCTTAGAAGAAACAGAGGAGCTGTGCAAGTCCTAGATGGGAGAGATGTGGAGAACTGGGCCAAAGCAGATATTTTCAAAATGATTTGTTACTCTAGTTGTTCTGTTATGGATAATCATAGGGTATGCTATACTTAATTTACTTCCAGTTAAAATATTTTGATTTCATTTTTTTGAAAATTCTGAAATTATAAGAATTCCAGAAGATTTATGTAGTTTATTCATTTAAAGCGTATTTTTTATTATTTTCTTGTGTTTTGGGGGAAAACAAATATACGTTTTTAATAAATAAGCAAGGAATCTAAAAGAAAATAATTTGAAACACATGTGATCCATTGTCTTTCTACCAGCCCACAATTACAGTATTCCATGGAAATGAAAAAAAAAAAAAATACAACGCAGACCATCTGTATATTCTGAGCATCCCTGACACAGTAAGTATACATACTACATTTCTTCAATGTCACTAGACATTTTCTAGTGACATTTCTTCAATGTCACTAGAAAACATTCTGTTCTCTTTTTTCTGAAAAGCTGTGGGATAATTACACATACAGGCACTATATGTTATATATATATATATATATACACACACACACATATATGTAAAACATTGTTATTAATATAAGTTAGATTTGCCTAGTGTTTTAATAACACTCACAAATACTTCAAGGTGATTTTTTTCCCAATAGAATCTAGAATGTATGTAGTATTTAGTAGCATATCCTTAGAGCATGTTCATTATCATTTCGATATTTTTCTTTTATTTTAGCAATGCAATCTCACCTGATTTGTTTGCTCTACAAAAGATCATTTTATATGTGTTCTGGGAAGACTGCAGTATAATTTTCATGTGCTCATTTCCATTACTTCCTTTACTGTTTTTAAAAGAGGTCTCTTATATATGATAATTTTGTACGGGTAATTTGACATGTATTTGTAGCTTCAATTATCCTAAATATATATGCACCCAATACAGGAGCACCCAGATTCATAAATCAAGTTCTTAGAGACCTACAAAGAGACTTAGACTCCCACACAATAATAGTGGGAGACTTTTAACACCCCACTGTCAATATCAGACAGATCAACAAGATAGAAAATTAACAAGGATATCCAGGATTTGAACTCAGCTCTGGACCAAGAGGACCTAATAGACATCTACAGAACTCTCCACCCCAAATCAACAGAATATACATTCTTCTCAGCACCACATTGCACTTATTCTAAAATTGACCACATAATTGGAAGTAAAACACTCCTCAGCAGATGTAAAAGAACAGAAATCATAACAAACAGTCTCTCAGAGCACAGTGCAATCAAATTAGAACTCAGGATTAAGAAACTCACTCAAAACTGTACAACTACATGGAAACTGAACAACCTGGAATGAATACAGAAATAAAGATGTTCTTTGAAACCAATGAGAACAAAGACACAACGCACCAAAATCTCTGGGACACATTTAAAGCAGTGTGTAGAGGGAAATTTATAGCACTAAATGCCCACAAGAGAAAGCAGGAATGATCTAAAATTGACACCTTAACATCTCAATTAAAAGAACTAGAAAAGCAAGAGCAAACAAATTCAACAACTAGCAGAAGACAAGAAATAAGATCAGAACAGAACTGAAGGAGCTAGAGACACAAAAAAACCTTCAAAAAATCAGTGAATCCAGGAGCTAGTTTTTTGAAAAGATCAACAAAATAGATAAACGACTAGCCAAACTAATAGAGAAGAAAAGAGAGAAGAATCAAATAGACAAAAAAATATGATAAAGGGGATATCACTACTGATCCCACAGAAATACAAACTACCATCAGAGACTACTATAAACACCTCTATGCAAATAAACTAGAAAATCTAGAAGAAATGGATAATCCCTGGCACATACACCCTCCCAAGACTAAACCAGGAAAAAGTCAAATACCTGAACAGACCAATAACAAGTTCTGAAATTGAGGTAGCAATTAATAGCCTACCAACCAAAAAAAGTCCAGGACCAGATGGATTCACGATCAAATTCTACCAAAGGTACAAAGAGAGCTGGTAGCATTCCTCCTGAAACAATTCTAAAAAATAGAAAAAGAAGGAATCCTCCTTAACTCATTTTATGAGGCCAGCATCATCCTGATATCAAAACCTGGCAGAGACACAGCTTCATCAAATTCTGTGCTTAACAAGCTGAATCACTGCCTATCACTACTAATGTACCACATTATTCCCGAATTACTGTTTTCTTTAAAAAACAAAATGTCAAACTAGCAATAATTCAATAAATCAATATCTGAGTGCTAAATAATGCACCTAAAAATGTGTATTTGAACTTGGTGATTAATGAACATTGTACACAATATCTGTTGTACCTCATATCTGTATTTCATTGTGTGAACTAAAGTATAGCTGTTAATTATACCTAAGAAGTAGTTACACATGCTTCAAATAGGGTTCAATTATAACAAGATTTAGATAAAAGCTAATAATTTGAACAAACTCCAAGGTGAAAAAGGAAGATTTAAGAATGAAAGATTTATTTTGGTTATTGAAAAACCATTTTAACATCTTAAATTCAAAAGATTGTAATATAATTTTGTATGCATGCCTTCATTTATTATTTCCCATTTGTTTATTCATCTTATATGCATTAAGCATCTTTTATATTCAGAACTATAATATCATTGAAATAAACTTAAGAGTGCTACTGAGGTGCCAAAGAGAGCTTCAAAATCCACTTCACACTTATTTTGATACAGCAAGTTAGTACACTAATCTGTTGGAATCCATTTTCGATATTTGGAATTTTGCATCATAGTATTATTTTTAGAAATGTGATGGATAGCTGAGAATAAAAAATAGGTCTTTTTTTTTGGCTAGGAAAAAATTTAAATAATTGTAACCACATCAAAAAGGTGGGGAAAATTAAATATACTGACAAAAATCTTATTCCTAAACAAGGTTATATCCTATTTATAAATAATCATCTAAAGTTTTAACACAGGTCAGATACTGAGAATTTATTTCACCATCTTAATTTGCCAACTTTAAACAAATAATAATAACAAATATTAAATAAACTCAATATAAAGACAGCTTACAGCTTCAGAAACATGTCAGTAGTAGAACTTTATTTTTCTTCTAAATATACCCCCCGCCTTTTTTTTTTTTTGAGAAGGAGTTTCACTCTTGTTGCCCAGGCTGGAGTGCAATGGCACAATCTTGGTTCACTGCAACCTCCGCCTCCTGGGTTCAAGAGATTCTCCTGCCTCAGCCTCCCTAGTAGCTGGGATTACAGGAGCCTGCCACCACACCCAGCTAATTTTTTGTGTTTTTAGTAGAGAGGGGGTTTCACTATGCTGTCCAGGCTGGTCTCGAGTTCCTGACATCAGGTGATCCACTCGCCTTAGCCTCCCAAAGTGCTGAGATTACAGGCATGAGCCACCGTGCCCGCTAATATACCCTTTTATATTTAGGATAAAATTCACTACTTATGAATTTTATAGTAGGGGCTATACAAAAGTGAGTTTCATTGAAGATGCTGAGAATTGGTGATACTTAAATAATACATGAATATATAAACTTAATATATTTGGAATTGTAAACAAAGCAAAGCAATTACATTTCAGAATTTTTTGTGCTCAATAATTTTGTGACATACCTTTCTATGGAATTATGCATGCAATGAAAAAAAAGTATTTTAAGATACCAACAATAAAACCCTCTTACTATGTGGTATACAAGAAAATGTATAAAGTCAGAGCAGCTTAAAAAGAAGAAACTATCGGAAATATTAATCTTTGAAAGACCAAGAAAGAAATAGGATTAGACATAGATTAATCTTTGAAAGACCAAGAAATAAGATTAGAATTAAATGACTAGTTTAATCGTTTAAAAAGGAATTAAAATTTGTGCATTATTAAGTGAATATACTCATGGTACAAACTATCAATCATATATTAGGCAATGGAGAAAAAAATTTTTAATTCTTAAAAGGAATAATTCCACAAACTACATTTTTTACCAGAATCAATTAAAATTAATAAAGTATATTAATATTGTATATAAAATCACCCAAACATGAAAAGTTAAACATGTGTTTTATATTATATATATATATTATCCCCAAAGAATGAAATAATTTTTAGCAATGTGACTGTGACTAATAAGCATCAACACTGTTGTCATATAACCAAAGTTAGAGGAAAATTTTTATTATTAAATACAGAAGTAATAAAGTAAATTTATTTTATATACAACTTGAGAATTTAGATAACACAAAAATAAACATGAGAATAATGGCATCAATTAATTTTAAAACATGAAGATGAAATATATATAATAAAAAATAAAAGTAGTAAAGAAGCCTTTAGTCATAAGTGAAAAAATTGTGACTCAATTTACTACGTCAATGAGAAAATAGAAGATCTTACAAATATGAAATCAAAATATGTGGCCACCCCTTGCAGTGTGTCGTCGGGGCTCCCATAATGGTGTTGGCTCTACCCTTCTCTGTATGTTAAATTTTGTTAAATTTAAGCTCTACTTATGGGTACAATATGGCTATAACATCGCTGGGATCCCCTTCCAGACATGAAAACATCTAAATGTGTATTTTTTGTGTCTTTTTGAAGAGTAGGAAAACTAGTCAAAGATACCCCTCAGTATATTTTCTCTCATATCTTTTCGATCATAATTGTATTTCCTGCCTATATATCTTTCAGTGGAAAGAAAAATGAAACAAAGATGGATGACTTAGCTTAATCAGGATTCAAGTCTCTGAACCAGGTCAGAAGTGCCTCCCCTGAAGCACTTTGCTATTCAGAGGAGGCCGGATCCTTAAACAATATACAGACAGTGTCTGCCATAAGAAAAACCAGTTGATGACTGAAACAAAATTCTATATATTTGAAAAAAAAACTGTCCATTTGTAAGCATATATGAAGTTTAATCAGGTGAAATATTCAAATGCATATTATGGATGAATGTATAATACAGAAGGGATAAAACATTAGAATGGCATATAAGTTGAATAAAGTGAATAAAATAGAAGAGTTTAAAAATACTAACTATAACTAACATAAGGAGAGGAATATTTAGACAAAGAAAACTGTCCAAAATTATTTCTAAAACTATGCTTGACTATTACAGGTAAATGTTTAATTTGTTTCAGAAATAAGGAAAAGATTGAAAGCATCCTGATTACTTATCAAAATTAGCATGCCTTATATCAAAAACATCACATAGATTTTTTTTAAAGTGTAAAATTGCAGGCCAACCTCACTTACGGCTATGGATGAACCTAATCTACTAGGATTAGGTTCAAGTGAAGGAGCAAAAAATGCAAAATTGCAGTCACTTAACACAGAAGTGTATTTCTCTCATATAAACGAAGTCCAAATCTAGGCAGGTTGGGACTTGTGTGGCAGCTACAGAAACACCAAGGACCCAAGTTCATGGTACCTTTCTGCTCCACTGTCCTAGTGCCTGAATGGTTGCTACAGCTCCAACCATAGCATGCAGGTTCCAAGCTGAAGAAAAAGAAACGTGGGAAGAACAAAAGTGTATATCTCCTAGACAAATGAAATCCATTCAAGATTTCCTAGAAGTGGCACATAATACTTCTTGTAATGGGTAAGCACAGCTTTGTCGCAAGGCCACATCTCAATTCAAGAAAGGTTTGAGAATATAATCCTTTAACTGGACACGTTGCTGCTGAAATAAACCCAAGCTCTTTAATAAAGAAAATATAGAAATTTTTGCCATGTGTAAAAATTTTTTAATAAGAAACTAACAAATCTAATGCTCAAATGTATTTAAAAATTAGAACATGATTGAGTTGACTTTATTCCTCAATGCAAAGAAAGTTAATGTTCTGAAGTCTGTTTATAGCATTTATCACATCATTAAATAAAAGAAGAAAAAATATTTCAAAAGATTGCATTTAGCTAAGTTAAACATCAGTCCATGGAAAAATTATAATTAAAACTAATATTTAACATAATAAACAAAATTTTTAAAAATAAATAACTAATGTTATTCTTAAAAGAAAAAAATTAGTCATTTGCTTTATGCCTGAAACAATTCAAAGATGTCTATTTCATTAATATTATGCATCACTCTTCTGAAACTGCTTTTTATTTAATACTTCTTTAAACTTTTCTTATTATCAACACAAATGAGATAATTACATAGGACTTTGTGTGATTAGAAAAAAAGCTTTTCATGGGATTCTTGCCTATTTTCACCCAAACTCTATGGAGGATTTACCACTTTAATTTACAATCACTGCTTGAAATAATTAAATTAAAAAAAAGGAAAGGGAGCCACAATCATAACTATTATGGAAATACATATTTTCTCTGAAAAATGTGAAAGGAAAACTGAAAGAAAAAAACATTTAGAATATTGTTATTGTATAATCTATTAACCAAAAATTAAATAAAACATTATTTTTTATATTCATAAAAAAATGAAAACAACTCCATGCATGATAGCAATAGAACAAAAATTATCTAGAAATAAACCTAACTAAACTATATCAAGCTTGTATGATGAAAACTATAAATTTTAAGGAGAAATATCAAAGAATACTTGAATATAAGGTAAGGAATAGCATTTCCTTAGGTGGGAAGGATTGCTTAGTTCATTCATTCAACTTTTTTTTTTTTTACCTTCTATTATTTGCCTGGTACTATTCCAGGTATTGGAATATGATAAATAATACATTAATTAACATCATATTCTCCTGGAAGCATACTATTAAGGGGCATCAATCAAATTTTTCAAATAACAATACCAAATAATAACAAAATTCAGTGTTTGTTAAAGGATACTTAGTGGGCAACTTGAATTTGAATGTTCAGCAAGATTCTTCCTGAGTGGACACTCCAGCTGAGACCTGAATGACTAGAAAGAAGAAACGCTACTATCTGAGTTAAGAAGATTATAGCAGAAGAACTATCAAGTATGAAATCTTCAGGTCAAAATAAATTGAATTCAAAGAAAGAAAGGGTAATATTTTCTTATAGGAGTGTAAGAGAAGAAAAACTTTTTGAAATTATGCAATTTAAAAACCAAGAAAATATAAATACTTTCAAGAGAAGCAACTGACAGAACCAGAATCGGATATGAAGCAGATATTAGGGTTAGCAGATAAGGACTTTAAAATAATTATAATTAATATGCTAAGAAATCCAGTGGAAAAGGTAGAAAACATTTATAAACAAATGTAAAAATCCAGCAGACAGAAGCATTTTAAAAGAATCAAATAGAAAAACTAAAAACAAACCACAATATTGGAGATGAATAATTCCTTTAACTGATGTATCAGTAAACTCAATACAGCTGAGGAACAATCAGTGGCAACAAAAATCACAGCAGGATTTTATGTAAAAAATAATAAGCTGATTCCAAAATTATATAGAGAGTCTAAGGATATAGGATAGGCAAACAACTTTGTAAAGATAGGAACAAAGTTAGAGACCTTACACTACCTGATTTGAAGGTTTCATAATCAAAACAGTATTATATTTTAAAAATGAGAGTCATCACTCAATGGAACAGAATCAAGGGCCCAGAAGTGGAAAAACATATGCTTGATGCATTGTTTATAAAGCTGTAAAGGTAATTCCATGGAAGACAATAGACTTAATAAATGAAGTTGAAAAATTTACAAATCTATACAAAAATAAAGTTTAATCCATACCTCACATCATATACAAAAGGGATTCAAATCCATCATAGAATTTCTGCAGAAATCATAGGAGAATATGTTTATTACCATGTGTTAGACAAAAAATTCTTAGCTAGAATATCATTCATATAAATCATATAAGAAAATATGTCTAAACTGGACTTCATCAAAATTCACAACTTCTACTCTTAAAACGGTACTATAAATAAAATAAAAGGACAATCCACTGAGAGTAAATATTTGCAAATGATATATTTTATTCAACTACATAAATAACTCTTACATCTTGATAATAAGAAAACAACACAATGTAAAAGCGGGAGGGAGTAAAGGGTTTGGAAAAATACTTCACCAAGAAAAAATATATGAATGGCAAAAAACATACATGAAATGATAGTTAACATCTTCAGTTTTCAGCAAATGCAGGATGAAGACTATGAGATTCCACTACATACCTATTAAAAAGACTAAAATTAAAAAGAAAACCTGACAATACCAAGTGTTGGTGATGACATGGAATAACTTCATACATTACTGATGGGGATGCAAAGTTGTGTAACCACTTTGAAAAACAGCATAGTAGCTTTTTATACAAAGTTATATACACTTACCATACAAGTATCCTATAATATACAATCACATTCCTAGATGTTTAACTAAGAGAAGTAGAAACATGTTTACACAAAAGCCCATGCAGTATTGTTTATATTAATAGTAGTCTTGTTTCTTATAACCAAAAACCTGGGAAGCACTCAAATATTCATCAACCAGTGAATGGATAAACTGTGGTATATTTGTACAGTAGAATACTCAGTACTGAATAAATCTAAAATCATTATGCTAAGGAAGGAAGTCTGCACAAAATGGTAGGACATGATTTCATTTATATGATATCTTTAAATTGATGAAGCTATAAGAATGAAAATCAGATTCAGGGTCTGGGGGACTGAGGAAAAATATTGACAAAGAAGTATAAGGGAAATTTAAGGATGATAGAAATCTCTATCTTCATTTAATAGCAATGGCTACTAAACTGTATGCATTCATCAAAACTAATAGAATTGCGCTAAAGAAATGAATTTTACCATCTGTGTATTATACCTCCAAAACACCTCATATACTTGACCTAAACATACACACACACACACACATACATACACACACACACAGAGAGAGAGAGAGAGAGAGACAGAGACAGAGAGAGAGAGTTCTGCTTATTCTAAGTCTACATATGTCCTCTGAACAAATGTGGCCTCAAATGCAAAACTCGCCTGTCTCAATATCCACATTTTTCTCCATTTTGCCCACGAATTTCTCTCTATCTTGTATGTGCTCTTAAAAACTTGTTCTGCATATTTTGGTCCATGTCTGCAGCTACCATTACTGGAGGCAGAAGTCAGATGTATTTGTTCTATATTCTCTCAATAAACTAAACTATATTACATGCATCCAACGCAATGCCATTAGCCAAACCAAATTATACAGGAAGAGACTGCACAAGAGACCTAGGGAATTGTCTGTAGACATGAGGTTTTCCTCAATCATATTTTTGGCTTGTTGTACATGATTAAAATGAAACTATCTTATTGCTATTTCAGAAGGAGTCTGATGAGATATACCTGCTAATATGCCTGGAATGTTATTAAGATTTCAGAAATAACTGCACCTGCAAATCAATTAGCAGTGGCAGAGTAATTATCAGAAACAGAATTTCATGTACGACAAAGAATCCATCTGTACTTTGAGCTGTTGTTTTTGCCATTCGATTAGAATTTTTTTATTGTTGTTGTAAAAGCCAAAAATATGAAAAAGAATTGTGAAGAGGTAACACTGTTTAATTTCTGTAATCAAGTCTCTACCCATATTACATTTTCTCTTATATATACATAATTGCTATCCTCTGTGTATTTATAAACAAATCAAAATATTCATTGAAATCCTCTCTATGTCATTCAGTGTGGTGGGCACCAGAAATAAAAAAAAAAAAAAAAAGATTTAACGAAAAGAAAATGTTTCCACCCGTAAAGGAGCTTTAAAAATCCTGTAAGGAAACGTCCAAGCCCACAGATAATTCTAAAACAACGTGGAAGGTGATATGATAGAGGTTAGAACAAAAGAGCTTTGCTTAAAATGCCAAAATAAAATACAAGCATTTCACAAAATATTCAGTGGAAATGTGTTTTTCCTGACATAAAATTATTCCTCAATTATCCCCTGAAAGACTTACGTGGAAGAGATCCTCCCACTCCCAAGAGATCACCTGAGATCACTCTAAAATAGAGGTCTCCAAACCCTGGGCAGCAGAATGCTGCTGGTCCATGGCCTGTTAGGAACTGGGCCACACAACACGGCAGGTGAGCCACAGGTGAGAGAGCATTATTGCCTGAGCTCCGCCTCCTGTTAGATCAGCGTGAAACCTATTATGAACTGCGCATGCGAGGGATCTAGCGGCTCCTTATGAGAATCTAACGAAAAATGTCCTTGAATCCTCCTGAAACCATCCCTCTAACCTATCCATAGAAAAACTGCCTTCCATGAAACCGGTCCCTGGTGCCAAAAAAGTTGGGACAACTGCTCTAAAAGATCAAAGTCCTTACTACCCATTGGAGAAAAGTGTTACTAAATGCGTCATTGATTCCACCAAACCCAGTGTTTACGTGCCATGCTTAAAAACATCTACTAATATTATCACTCAGCACACAAGGCTAGTTATTTCTGGGCTGTGGTCTGAACAGAAACATTGAAAATGACAGCTGCAGATCAGCTACAAATACTGTGAATAAGATAGTCCTTAATAGCTTTTGTTTATTTATTTTTTGCCCGTGGTCATAAACACTGACGTAGGCCAGTGGTGTGCTGGAGCTGGCTTGTACCAGCTTGTGGCAGCTAACTGTACATATCTCATCCCAGCTCCATGATGAGTGATGATTTGCGGGCAGTACAAAAGAGGGGACATTTTACAAAGATGAAAATTGAAAAAAAGTTAAAGATCATTAAGGATGTTTCAAAACACTGACATTTTTGCAGAATTTCCATCATGAAAATGTATCTGAAATGAATGTGAAGACATAACATAGCTTTTCCAAATTAGAATATAATTTGGACAACCTTCAAAAAAACACTTATGGAGGCCATATGTCTAAAAAAAAATAAAAAAGGCAATTATCCTATGGCATGCAAAGCACTTTGAACTCTGAAATAAGATGTTAGCTGTATGAAAATAAACAAAATTTGCAAGTCAAAAAGTCTAAAAATCTCTATAGATATATGTTACATCCTTTATATGTCCATATACACAGGTATATATTAATTAAACTTTATATAATTGAACTTTGTATGATCATTATCTGTGACCAACGTCTAGGAGGCAAGAACACAAACAAAATCCTTTAGGGCAAGGGTCTGCAAACTGTTGGTTCTTGGGCCAAACCTGGCCTGTGGCCTATTTCTGTTGAGCCTCAACTAAGATTTTTATGTGTGTATTTCTAAAGGATCCTAAGGAAGCAAAAAAGAAAACAAAACAAAATAAAGCCAAACAACGAAGAATACATGACAGAGACCATATGGCACTTGTAAAGTAAAATATTTACTACTTGGCCCTTTGCAGAAAAACTTTGCCACTTCCTACTTTAGGGCAAGGAAAGTAAAAGGATGGCAATTAATTATATAACTAGAGAAGACCGGTTTTCCTAGTAATATAGATGACTTCAGGATGTAACTGAGCCATTACAGAATTGTGGGGTAAAGAGAGAAAGTTACTCAAAATGAACCTTTTTCTGAGAGGTAATGTTTTCACAACTTTACTGAACCAATTAGCTTTTGGGTCACATTCTCGAGCTTTGCTGTCATCATAATATCTAAAAGGTGGACAATCAATTTGCTTTATACTAAATCAATTCAAAGGAATGCTTGTCTATTAACCCAAACAGTCCTTGAAAGACATAGCTGCGTGTTTTTCAGAAAGCACTTTCTAGAAATTCATAAAATAGTCTCCAAAACCATTTTATAAATCCTTTCTACAAGGAGTAAAGCATGCTCACTAAAGCAGCCAGGGTTTGAGTTGCATTTTACCATCTGCTGGTTGTATGACCTTTGGCAAAATGATGCAAAGTCTCTTTCCTTCAGCTCTATTATTCATCTATATAAAGTGTAATAAAGTAAAATCTATATACGGCATTGGGCTATAATCAGGATTAAATAATATAATAACACAAAAGCACAGTCACAGAATTAAGTGCTCAATAAGAGTTTGCAATTACTACCAACAAAGGCATCTCCAAGTTAGGCCTTCCATTTGTAGTTACTGAAGCATTGAAATTTTTCTCTCGATTGATGGATCAGTTTAGTTAGATAGGTGTACATAATTTCCTGAATCAGAAATATTTTTGTTTCTCTATTTGCAATGTAATTTAAAAAAGAATTCAGAATGTGACTATGTTTGATTCTCAGTTAAATAATACACATAACTGGCCGGGTGCGGTGGCTCATGCTTGTAATCCCAGCACTTTCGGAGGCCAAGGCGGGCGGATTGCCTGAGGTCAAGAGTTCGAGACCAGCCTGGCTAACATGGTGAAACCCCGCCTCTACTGAAAATACAAAAAAAAAATTAGCCAGGCCTGGTGGTGCATGCCTGTAGTCCCAGATACTTGGGAGGCTGAAGCAGGAGAATTGCTTCAACCCAGGAGGTGGAGGTTGCAGTGAGCTGAGATCGTGCCACTGCACTCCAGCCTGGGTGACAGAGGGAGACTTCATCAAATAATAATAATAATAATAATACACATAACTTTTAGAACTGGTATTTGAATTTGCTGAGAAGCTATGCATTTTAGGAACTGACTGTTAAACCATCCCTGTCTTTGAAGAGTTAAGAAATGCCTAACCCTTTCAGGTTTCATTCCATAATGTCAGAAATCATGAAACTCACCATTACTTAAGGTATTGGTGTTTTCCCTTTCTATGACTTTTGGATAGTCATAGTTCTTTTTGCGATATGGCTAAGTGCTTAAATTGTTTGACTTAAACTGTCTGTAAAGTCTCTGACAATGCATGAAAACCAGAGACTAAGACACCATTATTATCCTTTCAGAGCTTTCCAAATAATGTTGAAGAGAATTAGATTGGAAAAATAAGTCAGTCTGAAGAAGTCTGCTCATCTCAGGTACTGTACCTCAATATGACTCATTCAGGAGAGAATTTAGTAAGTCCCCAGTACCAAAGACAATGTCACCTTGTTACAAATGACCATAATTGAAGCTTGAGGAAAGCTTCATAAAGAAACATGTCCTTGCCTGGCCTGATTCTGCAACTGAAGGGAAACAAGAGTACAAGGTCCTTTGTGTATTCAAGTAGAGTAAACACCATCAGGACATTATAAAAGGGGTCATAGATTCCTGCATTTCTCTGGAGTTTTGACCATTTGAAATGAGAAACCTGTCAGATGATGCTGAGTATTCTGATTTTCAAACTCTATTAGATTTCCAGGGGAGTGCAGTAATAAGTAGTTTTAAGTTCAGCAGTGCAAGGCAGCGCCACGTGGCTTGGATTCTGTTAACATAAGAGTGATCTGGTTAGATGGAATGCTCCCTGGGATGAAATTTTAGTTTTCCCTTTTGGAGTTGAAAATAAAAATAATGCTATTTTCTCTCTCACTGAGGTGCTCTTTTGTAGGCTTTTCTGGTGAAGTTACAATAAACCCATATGGATGAAATAAACAAGTTTCCCATTCAGATCCCCTGTGTATAATCCACATCAACCTAATGTTTCCAATTGACTTAAAATAAAATTCAGATGCTTGAAGTCTATAACCATGGGAAGAAGGGAAATAGGAAAAACTTACAGAATGCGTAGAAGACATAAGAAAGCATATAAAATTGCATACTGCATTTTCACACTTTGTGACAACTTGAGGTCAAATAATATCTTAATTCTGTGTGTTGAAAACTGGTGGTTGAAGCAAAATGACTTAGACTACATATCTATTCCTTGCGGAAAATAAACAAAGTTTGATTAAACATCTAGCCTTGGTTTTCCTTGAAACAGTAGAAATCTAAAAATACTATCATAAGGCACAGAGTTTGAGAACAGGAAGGGATTTGGAGATGATCTATTCCAACTCCAGCATATTACATTAAAGAAATCAAGGCAGAGTCCTAAGTGACTCTGGTTTGCCCAAGTTCTTTTTAAATATATTTTATCTTTTGTGGGGAAGAAGATTTTCCTCAGTCCTCTTAGGGTCCCTGGCTAGGTCTGAAAAGAAAACTGACAAAGACAAATTAACAGAAGAAAATATACAAATTTATGTAAGTTTTACATGACATGGGAGCCTTCATAAGGAAATGAAGATCCAAAGAAACAGGAAAACGTGTGTATTTTTTATGCTAGATTTGATGAAGTGGATAGTCATGGAGAAATATAATTCGGTAAAAATGTATAGTCTGATGGTGATAAACTGTGGGAGACATAGTACGGCCTGTTTGTTTAGAATCTTCTCTGTGACCCTTTGTCCTTAGAGATGTTCTTTTCTTCCCAGTAAAAGAAGGACACCTCGACATGAAGTCTTATGACCTGCTTCAGAGGAAGGTCACTGTTTTAGTCTGTTTTTATGCTGCTGATAAAGACATACCCGAAACTGAGCAATTTAAAAGAAAAAGAGGTTTAATGGATTTACAGCTCCATGTGGCTGGGGAGGTCTCACAACCATGGTGAAAGGCAAAAGGCACATCTTACATAGCAGCTGACAAGAGAGAATGAGAGAGTCGGGTGAAAGGGGTTTCCCCTTATAAAACCATCAGATCTTGTGAGACTTATTCACTACCACTAGAACAGTATGGGGGAAATCACCCCCATGATTCATTCATCTCCCACTGGGTCCCTCCCACAACACAAGGGAATCATGGGAGCTACAATTCAAGATGAGATTTGGGTGGGAACACAGCTAAACCATATCGGGCACAAAATCCTTCCAAGGTTTGATGGCCTTCTTCAGAGAAGAAGGGTTGAGGAAATCCAGAGTGACTTTCCTCCTTTTACCGTTTATTCAAATGCCAAGGTGCCATATTTTATGATAATGTTTCCTGAACCCCATCACCTTCAAACAAACATGATGGTATTTAAATCTTAATAAAAATGTAGGTTTTTGCATGTTAGTTCAAAATGATTTATTTTATAATTTTAGTTTAACTTTGAGATGTGGTACATGAAATTTGATTATTTTGCATTAATTTAGTAAATGCAATCTTTTGTAGCACTTGAGTAGAATTAATAGATATTGATGACCCTATTAATTTAGTTTTTTTTTTTACCAGCTTATATAGTAGGAAGATAGGCCTGAATTTTTATTTTGGTTATGAGTATATGACTCCTAGAAATTTAAAAAAAATTGTGACATTAGTTATATTATTAGCTTTATCTGTTATTTTGTTGAATCTTCACTTCAAAATTCAACATATTTATAGGAAAAACTGGTTATCTGTTTAAAATAAACATGTACATTGTAAACATATATTCTAGATTAATTTGGAATATTCTAATTAAACTAGTGCTTTTGGATTTATCAACTATGTGTCAAAAAAGGTCTCATTCGAGTTTTCTAGATTTTTCTTCTTAAGTAATGTTTTTATTCCAAATAACAAAGAAATAGAATCGTTCCAAAGCAAGAAATATAAAACCATTATTGCTATTCTTAGCAGTTGAAAGAATAGAGTGACAAAAATGATTTAGCAATTTCATTTCCAACTGATAAATGGATAAACAAAATGTGATCTGTCAATACAATAGAATATTATTTTGCCATAAAAAGGAATAATGTAATTTCCATATTATAGTACGATGATGGACCTTAAAAACAATATGCTATGTGAAAGAAGCTAGTTACAAAAGACCCCACAAATGGTATGATTCTATGTGAAGTGTTTATAATAAAAAGAAGGTAGTGGTTGCCCTGGATGAGGAGTAATCTTTAATAGGTATGAAGTTTCTCTCCGGGGTGATAAAAATGTTTTAGAATTAGGTAGCAGTGATAGTTGTGCAACTCTGTAAATATACTAAAAAACATTGAATCATACAGTTTAAAAGGTAGAATTACATGGCATGAGAAGTTTATCTCAATAAAGCTGTTTAAGAATCACAGCTTGATTAATGACCTTCACCAGAGGCAAGAGTCTGCAATTGAATTTTTCTCACTGGTGAATGACAACAAATAGGAATAATTGTGTACCTCAAAAACATTACAGTATTTGTCTATATGATTACAATACCTATTTTTCTGACTACAAGTGAACTCCAAAATAAATTATATATATATTAATGGTTAATATAATTTCCCATGTTGCTGAAATTTGTATATTGTTTTCCTTTACCAATGTAAGATCTGCTGGTGAGGGGAAATGACTGTCTGGTTTAATTATTGTTTATATGTTTAGAAATGGGATATTTAATTCTGTAAAAAACGGAGCTTGTCAATTTTAAAAGATAATTTGATTTAATTAAAAGTTTTGAGGTTTAATTGATAATAAGTAATGTGATGAAAGCCAAGCTTAGTAAAGTCTATCTGCATAAATTTCGTGTTATCCATTGAAAAATAAAAATTAAGCTGAATTATCTAAATTTTCAGTATTCTTGATAAACATTATTTGAAACATTTGATTTTTTTTTCTTCAAAAACCTTTTAGGGAAAAACAATTCCAGAACTGCATGTTGAGATCCTAAATTTGTTAGGTACAGTAATATTTTTCAGTTTCAATGAATTTGATTTGCTGAACTTGATATGCTAAATGTGAATATTAATGCTCAAGTTATAATAGTGGTTTTTATTAATTTAAATCTTGTACAACTGGTTTAATAATTTTCCAAATAGCCCCTTGCCTACTTTTTCATGAAAGCAGCTAACTAGATCAGCTCTTAAATGTAAAGTAGGCCAGTTTCATTGCGTTTGGTTGAAGCATATCCCACAGAGAAACACAATGCAGTAAAGCAAACTCCTTAACACCTATCAGGAAAAATATAACATTGTCTACATGTTACGTAAAAGACTCAGTTTTGGCAAAAAATTTAATTCCTCTCTTCCATAATGGATGAATGCAATCACATAGGAAAACTGACAAGTAAAAATTATCCTCTGTCTTTTCTCTTGTCTGTATCATAGCAGAAATATTAAAACGTTAATAAAGTACATTTTACACAGTAAGACTATTTTCACAGTACATTTACATTATAAGAGTATAAGAAAGAAGGGATAGGATTTATCATTTGTAGTAGACTAAGTAATGACCTTCAAAGATATCAGATCCCAATGCCTGGAACCTGTACATATTATCTACTGGGAAAAAGGGTCTTTGCAGAAAAAGATCTTGAGATGGAGAGATTATCCTGAATCATCTAGGTGATCATCTAGGGCCCTAAATGCAATCACAAATGTCTTCATAAGAATGAGACAGAAGGACACAGACTTAAGAGGCATTAAGCAATTTGATCACAGAGGCAGAGATTGGAGTGATGTAGCCACAAACCAACGAATGCCAGCAACCACCAGAAGCTGGAAGAAGCAAAGAACCCTTGAGTCTCCAAAGATAATACAGCCTGGTGACACCTTGATTTTGGATTTCTGGCCTCCAGAACAGCAAGGGAATACATTTCTGTTTTCTTAAATCACCAAGTTTGTTTTAATTTGTTACAACAGCCACAGGAAACTCATATATCACTCATGACACATTATTCCTTAACTAAAGTGTTTTAGACACCTTTTTGCCTGGAGGCAGTAATTTAAGCAGATAATTGCAGGAAACCCCTTAAGGGTTTTCGGATTAAAGGAGATGTCAAAGCAATAGTGCTAAATCCTTACCCACTTTTTCAATTTGTCTCTGTTCTAGACCCTTGACTTGAATACCCCCAGAAACAGAGGGCTCAAACCCCTCGGTCAATACACACCACCTATGAACTGATCTGTTTTCTAGAAACCACTTATGTGTGCATGTATGTGTGTTTGTGTGTATGTTAACAAATCTGAACTGAAACACCTCTCTGTGTTTTTTTCCTCTCATCGGTTAGTCCTTAAGAGGCACATTTAACATGTTTAATCCATTTCCCAATCTATTGGCCCTTAATTATTTGAAAGCAGTTCCCCACATCTTCCATTTTTGAGACTAAATGTTATAAATTAATTGTTAATTTATCATTTGATGTCAGCCTTTGACTCAGTCATTCTTAAGTGGTTTATCACGACCTGCAACATCAGTATCACCTGGAAACATAGCGGAAAAGCAAATGCTTAGCCCCATCTCAGGTCTACTGAATCAGAAACCAGAGGATAGGGCCTAGCAATCTGTTTTTAACAAGGCTTTGAAGTGATTCTGATATTTGTTGAAATTTAAGAGCCATTTGTTTTACCTATCCTATACTACTAGCATTATTATTTTTGAGGGTCCTGAAATAAACAGAGCTACAGTGTTAGGTAAACGTAGATAATATTCAAGCTTTATGCCACACTTTTAGGTTAATTTTAAAATAAATGTAAAGGCCTTAAAATGACATTCCCCAAATACTCAATGTTACTTGTTTCCATTGAACTTCAGCTAATTTTCACTGTGTAACCTCAGAGCACGTTTGAATGTGCGCAGTTCTCTCTCCAGGAAAACATCAGTGTCTGTTCATAAAGGTAATGATGAAATCAATTAACAACACAGAAATGGGTACTTTTGAATTTGTAGGGCGGTAGCAGGTGTACCAATAATAACACATCAGTATTAACTTAGACACTTATTGGTTAATCAACTGATAGCTGTGAAATTTATAGTGCTGACCTGATTATACTCAAGTCAAAAGAGGAATGTGTTACATAAAGGAAAATCAACCCATCCAGCTCATTCAATGACAGCATAGTTTCATTCTGTATGTGTGTAAAACTCAATAATATTCCATTGTTGAGTTCCATCAAGAAACACTCATTCAATTTCAACTTTGTTCCAGGCATGTAAGTGCCAGAAATCATGCAGGCAATAAAATAGACAAATATACCTGCTATATTATAGTGGTGAAAATATAAGTATTTATACTATTGAGCACATACAATGTGTCAGGCATTGTTCTAAGCACATATCAAACTGGGGGGGGTAAGTACTATTATTGTTTCTTTAAACATATCAAGAAACAGGGGCAGAGAGATTTACTAGTTTTCCCAGCTAGTAACTGGTGAAGCTATGAATAAAACCTGTTGGGACTGTGGATATCACATTCTTTGCCACTGTACTTTATTGCCTCATAATTCAGAGAATTTAAAAAATGATCTTGGTTGCATGAAAGGAAATATCATGGCTTCAGAATAATGAACCATAAGAAGAAAAAGAATCAATAAAAAATAGTCATTAAATAATGAAGCCTTAGGTTAAAAAACTACCTTATTTTCCACGGCAGCTACCTAGTGTGGTAATGTGGATCGCTTCAAGGTAGCAAGTTATAGAATACTAGTGAGAAAAGGTTAGTACCTTCAAAACAATATGGTTTTTGTTTTGTTTTGTTTTGTTTGAGGAGAGCTCTAGTAAAAAAAAACAAAACAAAACTATGCATACAGTTGATTTTGGAAGAACTTTGTACTTAAAGGGAGAATGATGCAAGCAAAGACACCAAGTGGTAAGAGCAGATTACTTAGAATCTAAGTTCCTAGGTGTTTTTTGTACCTAATCTGATTGAAAAAGCCCTCATTTTTAAGCAACAAATCATGTTTAAGATATTAATCAAAGGCTAAAGATTTATAAGGAAATCATGGGTGGGAAGAGGACAGAGACCTCACAGGCAGGGGAGAAACCACAGTTTGCAAAAGCCCACACTTAATTCTGTAAATGCTACTGTGGACCTCTGATAATGAGGCCACTTCTATCCTACACCCTGAGTCGACTCAACAATGTCAGTGTTGGGTTTCAAAGTTAAAGCAGATGTTTTATTCTACTGGAATGATAAGGCCAAGCTTGACAGTGTGGAAAAAACTTGGAATAACTCAAAAAGTAACAGTGAGAACTTCCTAGAAGAATATAAAGCTGATTTAGAGAGGAAGGTGGAGAAGAATAAGTACTTAAATATTAAATAAAAGATTCAGTTTAATGGAAAGAAAAAATGGTAACATTGAGCTCTTAACTCCAACCCTGTAGCAGTTGTTGCTGGTCTCTGGATAACACCAAGAATACACAGACCACAGACTCAAGCCATGATGTACCTGTGAATATCTGTATTTATTTTGGGCCCTCAAGTTGCTAACATTGGTATCTTTAGCTCCCTCTTCTGAAGAAAGTATGAACAAATTTCAGATTCACTTCCCTGTTTTAAACTTTTCGTTAATACTGCCTCCAGTAGCATCCCTAATATCACCACTCTAACAAACTGCTTTCTTTCTTCACTTCTTATACAACTTATCTCTTTGACACAGCGCATCATAGCAGAGTAGCTTATCTGTAAAGCACAGGATCACACAGACAGGTCTCCTCATTCACTCTGCTCCCAACCTTATCCTTCTTTTCGCACTGTGTTGTACACCAGCCCAACACATCTTATCTTCCACTGACTACTACCATGATTTTCTATTCATCAGTGCTCCCTCTTTCACATCACCCTTAAACTAGCCTTCCGTGGCAGCTGCATTCTCAGCTTTGATTTCCCACTGTGTTTCCTAGCATGGTACCTTGAAACTAATAGGCAAACAGCAAATATTTTTGAATAAATTAACAAACCACAAATACACTCACTTACCTACACCTACTTAGGAAAACTGGAGAGCTTTAGAGGCAAAGAAACCAAATGAGTAAGGAGCATTGTTACTGTAGCCCCCCATGACTAGTAAAGGGTATAAGGAAGTCATCTGCATGGATAGAAATGCTCTCTGTTTTGTTTTGGGTGTTGGTTATGAAAGCCTATACAATTGTCAAAATTCATTAAATCTTAACATCTCTGCAGTGAATTATATCTTAATTATACATCCATTAAAAGTGAAAAAGTGAAAGTCACAACACCTTGACCTTGACAACTCAGAAAGTTCATATTAAATTAGGCAGAGGTTTCCCAACTACTGGTGGTGAATTCCAGGTGGACTCAGTTATTGGAGGGCATCCACAAACCTGGAAGTAAACTAGGCATTCTCTGTAGATCAAATAAATATGTTGACATGCTAAAATTTTTAAAGTTTAAGAAGATTCACACTGTTGCAATCGATTAAATGGAACTGTATATAAAATTGTTTATAGTTTATTTCTAATTTATTTTTAACAATCAACTGATAGTAATATAGAGCGGTTATATTTACATTTGTTTTATATTACAAAGGGTTATACTGCTGAGATGGTGAGAATGATTGATATCAGGTAAGTAAAACTGTTTTGTTAATTATACAGAATCACATACATCAAAAGTTGCCATGTTCATCAGTGACTTTGGAGACTTGATTACTTGCACCCAAATATTTCAGTTTCAGAAAGGAAAACATGTTCAGCTGCTTAGCAGTTTGAGGAACTATAATTGACAGGTTTCTGGCATTAAAAGAGACAAGATGGTATGTCTTTAGAAGTTCTGACATTATTCAACATACATTCTGCCTAGTATGTGTATGAGGGAAACCCTGGCAAATTGAGAAACAAACGGGGAATAATTTGTTCTTCTCAGTTATATTCTACATGGAGCACAGAAGACCTGCCTTTTTCTCTCAGTTGTGCCACTAATCCACTCTGTGATAATGTGAACAAGTTAGCTAAATTCTGATCAAGTTCTTCATCTGTAAAAACACATGAGATTTAAACATTCTATGAGAGTCAAATGGCTATTTTCCTATGACATTTCTCATGTGTCCTGAGCTACCCATTTGGCTAATGCATGGGTATTACTATATATTATCAGCAAACGTTCTCCTGCCTCAACATTGTAATATAACATTGGAAAACAAGTTGTGTTCCTGTTTGACTTTTACTTCTTTATAGCTTCATTTTAATGAGAAACATGCAATCCCTCAGCCTCTGAAAGCAGAGCCAGCACAAACTGAATCCACCAAATAAACAGAGAGGTAATACTGATGCTCATTCTGGAGGCAGTTACAGAATTGTGGATTTGGTTTGTCGAGTAAGATATTTTAAGTGCTATTATCACATTTCCCAGCTTGAATAATCTGAAAGAAACTTAATCCCAAAGGAAGGAAAAACAGCTGTACCAAACAATTTATTTAGACAATCATTAGGTCTCTGTGAACTGTTTATTCTAAATAAATTTGAACAAAAACATTGTTTTTATAATTGTACTTGTTTTAATAAAATGAGAAGCTCACTTTTTCTTTATTTATAACTTAAAAATAGCAGGATAAAGAAGGTTTCTTTTCTGTTTTCTAAAGATGATAAAGTCTAAGGGAAAATTATCCTCACAATTAAATATCCTATAAGTGTAGTTTTTAAAAATGCAAAAAATAAAAAAAGGAGATTTTGTAAACAGCATGAGTAATAATAATAATAATAGCATTTTGGGGATCATTTACCAAGTACAAGCACATAGCAAAAAGTTTATTTTGCTAAGAATATGTGCAATACATATGTGCAGAAAAGGTAACTGACTTATTTTAAACATAAATCACCATGTTGTTAATAGTTAAATTCAATACAGATGATAATACATTCTAAATTTTCTAAATTGAAAATAAAGACAAGGTGAGTTACCAGATATTTGTTTCATATACCCTAAAACTACCTCTGAAGAGCTTAAAGATCATAATATATTTTAATTGGATTTAGAATATCAAGTACTAGAATTATCCTTCCTATTGGCTTTATAGAAAAAAATTTAACAATTTTATAATATTAGGAAGTATTTTCTTGTTGTGTAAAGCTTTACATGTTTATTTAAATGTTTAGGGAATATTTTTATAATGTCCAATATGAAGATTTTTAGAGAAAATATTTTTGACTAAGAAAATTTGATGATAATACTGATATTATCCATTTAAAGGTAATAGGCATGCTTCATAGAAAAATGATTATCACAGCTCATCTGCCACAATCTTTAGAAAGCCAAATATCAAATACAAAATAAATCACCGTCAGATAAATTGAGAATCAACTAATTCTTATTATGCAGTGTTTGAATTTATCTGGCAGAAAGAAAGGTAATTGGCCAGAGTAATTTTTCTTAGCATCAGCCTTGGGTTGTGTCTGCAAAACACACTTGATGTGGAGTTATAAAAATTATAACGTCACTCACAATAATATGGACTATCTTCATAGTTAATTTCTGTTCCTTCTCCAGGGCTCCAGGATCTCCAGCTGTAGCTGGTTCCTCAGCATCTTAACGTCTCTTTTTAAATTTTCTGTAACGTTGCCTACATGTCATCGACTTTTCTTTAGAATCTGATTTCAAAGTTTCTTCTGCTTCCTACCCAGATCCTGATTGACACAGTGGAGCATCTCACTGGAGGAATATAATTTTACAAACATAGGCCGGACTTTCAGGAGGGAGGCTAGGTCTGGACACTAGATTTCAGAAGCATGGCATATAGTGGGAGTTGAAGCCAAGAGAATAATTTCGATTACCCAGGTGGAGCATGTAGAGTATGTAAAAAGGCCAAAGAAAGAAGATATAGAGAAGAGACTAAAAAAAAAAAAATCAAGGCAAGAAGAGAATTACTAGAAATTGCCACTTAAATGAAAAGCAGGGGGTTACAAATGGGAGAGAACTATCAAAAGTTATAAATAATAAAAAGCACACTGTATACATATTCAAAAGCAATCATTGAATCGGAAGAGTAACATGTTCCTTTTTATTGCCAGAAAGTTTCAAGAAAACTAAAAATCTGGAAAATGTTTTTTATACAATAAAGTAGGTAGAAAGCAAAGTTAAAAAGAATAATCTTTTATAAGTCCTGGTGTTTGTGGGAAGAAGAGAGGTAGAGTACTGGGCTTGTAGTAACTAGTAGAAAAATAGTATTTGGTGGAAAATAAAGGATAAAAATTTTAGGGAACACAATTTGTTGTATAAATTTTCAATTTATTTTCCTTTTTTTGTGTGGTATGAGGGTCTTACTATGTTGCCCAGGCTGTTCTCAAACTCAGTTTTCTCAGCCTCAGTTTTCCAAGTAGCTGAGATTATAGGAGTGTGCCACAGAACTTGGCTATTTCTGTCTATTTCTGACATTAAAAACCAGATAAATATATATATATTTTTTGCCCTCAGCCCAGCATATCTTAATCAAAAACCCCTTATTTGGGAAAAAATACCATTGGCTAACCCAGGTTCAAATGCTACAATATTTGACTATAGAGCTTCAGAAACCATAAGAATCTATTTTAAAATATATCAAAAAATTATACCCCTGGAATAAGTAACATTCCCTTAATTCAACATGATGATGTTGACATTTTTGATCTCATAACATGGGTCAACAGCCTCACAAATCTATGACAAGTGTTCACAGGCTTCTTCACACACACATGAATGCACAGAAATGCAAAATACTGCCGGGCTCTTCTAACCTGTCAGAAAAGCACCCTCTATTCTAATCAGGCTTTTGTCTGGCCCAGGAGACCTATTTGAGGCTCTCATCTAGACTGGTGCAGACCTTCCAGAAGTCTTGTTCATGTTCTAAATAAGTCAACTGACAAATTTTTATCAACATCTGTGACTTCTTTGCACTAAAATATCTTGAGATGTTTATATAAAATGTATATGACCCGGCGCTTTCCCAGACCATTTGAATTAAAAATTATTTTGATGGGATCAAGACTCTTCACGTTAATGAGGTTCTTGGTATATTTGTTTGCACAAAAAAATTCTGAGAAATATTGCCCTCAGCTAGATACAAATGTAGACGGATGAAGTAGCTGGGAACCCTTGTTTGACTAGCAGTTGCTTCTCTTCTCTAGGAGACCCTGATATATTTTGTTTTCTTTGAATAAAACTTCTATTAAACTATGTCAAATTAAATCTAAATTAAACAAACACCAATTATAAATTGTCATTAATCTAAAAAGTAAAAATACTCCACTATCCAGGAAACAGGAGACAAGTTATGAAGGAATTGCTTGTTTTAGAGTCTCAAATCTTTCTCTTCTGTGGCTAGATTGCTGACGTCACTTTTGGCAGTGTAACAAGTACAGCTAGAGGAGACGACACAACTGTGACAATTACCGGTGGAGCAAATGGAAGTACTCTAATGTGTTAGCATTATTCAGCAGGCTTCTGGTTTTTTAAAATTCCTAGATATTAAGGTTACTGGGGGCTCTTCTACAGACCACAGATATGAATACCATGAAGGTGAAATGCTGAAACAGGATTATTTTAGTGATAACTGACAATAGCAAAATGTCTTTAAAACAATAACTCTTTTACTAACAGTACAATAAACAAATGTCACCACTAAAAGTTAAATGTTTGTACATTTAGAAACAGTTAGGTAGCTCTAACTGATGAATGCACTATTAGTTTTATTACTTATCTTTATGGTTGTCAGGGTCCATTTACTTGAATAATACATATAAGCAGAGTGTGCTGATTCTAATAAACGTATCTGGGGCTTCAACGCCATGTGCAAACCATCTGAGCTACTCTTTACAGTTGATGTTAACCAGAAAACCTTAATAAAATAAAAGCATATTATTCTTACAGTTACTCATAGTTTATTCATTTTGAAACACATTCTGCCCTTAAATACTTGCATGCCCATCTTGTTGAAGATAATGGGATTTGTCTTGGGTAATAAAAGTCAGAATATGGCTAAATAGACATTATGGAATTTATATTAATTTATAAGCATGTATCTTCATTACCGTATAAAGTGAATATAATTTGGCTTTCTGTGATCAGTTTTTGCCTTGCCTCTCCAAAAATTTTTTACAAAATATGGTACATAAATTGATACAACGTATCTGAACAATAATTAACTCCATTATTGCTGTACCATCTGCCCTTTTCATGTGCCATCATTTCAACTAATCACTTATAATAGTGTTCAAGATGCCTAGAGTGTCTGAAGTTAAGTTATCAGAGCAAAATTCGTGGTTTAATAAGCAATGCCAGTGGTAGAGAGCCCTGGGTGCTAATTGGGCAAGGCCTCTCCTCCTCCCACTGCCTTTCTACTCCCTTTGAAACAGTGTACGGCAATATGTGAAGAGTGAATGTATGCACAATGGAGGAAAGTGCCTCAAGCATCCTTCCATAAATTCCCAATCCACAGGCCTCACTTCTTCTTTTATGCACCTCTCTCTACTACATAAGTCTATCACCGTCTGGTTCACCTTCACAATAAAGGCAATTCTCCAGAGAAAAAAATTCATCACCAGAAATGATACCAGGCCATATCATACACATAAGAAAAAGGATGGCTTTAGTACATTAGCCATACACAACATTTTAGCTGGTTAATGCTTTCTGGCTACTTTTTTTCTCAAGAAATGTTTCATCAACTATTTTTGAACTTTTACTGCATTTTTAGGCTTTTTTCTATCTGTTGTCGTCCTTCTACTTACCTAATTTATTTATTTATACTCTTCTTCTATTTATTCCTTCCAAAATTATTATTTAATATTACCGAGAGAACTTAAATTAAAAGTAAGGAGGGACTGATATTCTTCTGGTTAAATGTCAAATGTATAAATATATGACCTTTGTCTTTATGTGTTAATGAAGGTAATTTTAAAAGTATTGTAGTCAAGTTCAACTGACAGACTATCTGTCAACACTCTGCAAGGGAAATTAAGGCCTACATATTCTACATTAATCACCTGTAACCTGGTACCGAAATATACAAGATTTTCAGGAGCTACCTTGTATTTGAAATGTTTTGTTGGAGTTTTGTTTTGGCATTTAGGGGAACTGAGGCTTGTTTAAGTCTTTTAGTCTTCTTTTGTCAAGAAACCAACGTTCCACCTTTGTGGATAATAAGAACCAAACATCTTTAACTTAAAAGCAGGCCAAGTTCTCACAAAAATGTGAAATAGAAAACAATTGCCTTTGGCTTCCTGTCCCCTTAGGGGCTTCACGTTTTCCTGGCATTATTCTGTGTCGTATAGAAAACCACTACCAGGAAAGGAGCTAAAATTGATGCACATGGAGTGATAAGTGACTGCATCTAATCAAATGACTTTTATTATTCTGCAACAACTTGTGAGCTTCATATTGATTATGATCTGAATCATCGCTAATAAGAAGACATTTATTATTTTTATTTTGGAGTGAAATATATCTCACTACAAAAAATTCTAACTTGGCTAGTGAGCTAGATCGGCTCCGTTCCTTGCTAAGAAAGAAGGCTACATATGCATACTATGTATGTGCAATTCCATCTGCATTCAAAAGCAGGTGACAGTTCACTTGATTCTTGCAGTCATGCTCCTACTTGTAGCTACAAGATGAACAGAGATATCCGCAGTCTTACTGTGACATAGTGCTTCCTTCGCATTTAGGAGAAAGTTTATAGAGAATTCTGGCAAAATTATCATGCCAGAATAAATGTATTTTCTAAAAAAATGCATTGTTCTATTTTTTGCAAGACAATGTCTTTTTTTTCAGGGCTAAATATTTTTATCTGAATGTAGGTAACGTTAATATAATCAGAATAGACACATTTATAGATTAATAAATCCATCTCTTCTCAATAGCCTCTTTGCATCTTCTATGGAGCAAACTGTTCTAAAATATGTTTATAAATCAATATTTAGGGATCAGACTTGGAATGAAGGGAAAACGATATTTTAAAACTTTTTTTTGTTTTTTAGAGACTGAGTTTAGCTCTTGTCACCCGGGCAGGAGTCCAATGGCACAGTCTTGGCTAACTGCAACCTCTGCCTTTTGGGTTCAAGCAATTCTCCTGCCTCAGCCTCCTGAGTAGGTGGGATTACAGGCACCCACCATCATGCCCAGCTAATTTTTGTATTTTTAGTAGAGACGGGGTTTCACCATTTTGGCCAGGCTGGTCTCGAATTCCTGACCTCAGATGATCCACCCACCTCAGCCTCCCAGAGTGTGGGGATTACGGACGTGAACTACTGCAATTTTAATGGTAAAATGGCTACATATTTCAATATGTAAGTATAAATATCTTTGATCTGGGCATGATGGCTCACGCCTGTAATCCCTGCACTTTGGGAGGCCGAGGCAGGTGGATCATTTGAGCCCATGAGTTTGAGACCAGCCTGGGTAACATGGCAAAACCCTGTCTATACAAAAAATACAAAAAATTATCTGGGTGTGGTGGCATGTGCTTGTAGCCCCAGCTACTTGGGAGGCTAAGGTGGGAGGATCACTTGAGCCTGGGAAGTTGGGGCTGCAGTGAGCTGTGATTGCACAACTGTGCTTCAGCTTGATCAACAGAGTAAGACCCTGTATTATCCTCCCTCCACACAAAAAAAGAACAAACGTCTTTGAACAAAATATCTAATTTCCTCTAGAATAATGCATACCTTATAAATATATATGCATATGTATATATTTCACCCATATTAATCTATTTGATTATACCATTGGTTACATATATAAAAATGCTTATTTTAATAAGAAGAAACATTCTGAGGAACTAGAATTTAAGTTTACAGTTACACTCTCTTTATTCAGGATGATTATTTATTTTGTATGCTTCAGGATATCGTAGATAACTCAAAATGATGGTTCTTGACTACTAGTAATACACACTCAATATCAACACCTGTGAAGAAGTCAAGATAGTCTCTAAAATGAAGAGTTTATAAAGACCTTCCTTTTTAAGAACTGTTCATTTGTGTTCTTGAATATTCTTTTAGAAGCATTAATTGTCAAGATGTTGAAAAAAACTGTTTTACATAATGTTGCTGCCTGTTCTTGAGGAAAAACTTAAAATCAGCATTATTTCCTTAAGTAGCTATTCATTTTTAAACTATTAACTATTTAATAAACATCGTGAGTTTTTTTGATGCCATAGGACACCTACAGTCTCTATTCTAACCAGAAATATCTTTAATTCAGAAAAGGTAAAATGTAACTTCCAAGATAATGCATGCATTAGGAAAATTTTGCAAGTGCTTAAGTGATTATTTAACATGATTCATTGTTGTGAGCGTACTATAGATTATACGATGAATTAAACTTAATAAGTAAAAATAGTAACATCTCTTTTTCAAATTACAATTAGTGGCCTTAAATTTGAAAGAACATTTGTGGTTCACACCTATAATAAAACAGGCACTAATGAAATACTGCTACAAATTGCTGCTAAAGTCTACATCATCAGTATGAAAATTATCTCAGTGTGTCAATGGTAACTCTTTCATTACCTTTCTGACAATTTCAGTTTCAGTGGTTTCTCATGTGTAAGACAAGTTCCACTCTCAGAAGCAGGCAGAATTCTTGGTTATCCCATTCCTCCTTGTGAATCTGATTAAAGCTCCAGGAACAGCTGTAACTTTTACCTTTTACATGAAGTTTTTTTTTTTAATCTCCAGTTCTTATCTACCTCGATATTTTTCCAGAGTCCACAGTGTTAACAATTATACATCTTCCTTTAGCCTTAATTTTATGTCAGTCAGTGTTAGATGTAAACATATAACTACTATACAAACTAAGTTGTAAACTAACTTTATAATCTAGTTTATACTCTTTTGGAAGAGTGTAAATTTTCCATCTCAGATTTCAATTGTTTCCACAGTTCCTAGTGCCATGTTGCAATACTCTTAGTTTGACTAACAAACATTAGAGTTGTAGTGATCAAGGCATTTTAAATATTAGCAGAACAAGTAATATTCATTGTACATCAAAATTTATATTCTTGTGACTTCATTGTACATCAAAATTTACATTCTTGTGACTTCTAGGTTCTAAAGAAATATAGAATAAATTTCTAGGCTTTCTATTTTATCAGCAAAAACATCTTCATTTCCTTAGATTCTCCCTTTTCTGATTTTTAGAGCATCATCATACTTGGATTTATGTTACTTCTTTCAATTGTCTCCTAAAATACGTCTGGGAAAACTGAACATAGGTTCCAAATGTAGTTGTCAAGAACTGTGAAGAGTGATATTTCACCTAATTGCAAGCTGAAAGTTAGCCTGCCATAGAATCTTGGGTGCTAACAGAAGACACGAGCCTCCTATATGGGAGACAATGGACTTTATTCCTCACTGCAAAATGAGCAGTTGAGCTTTATATTTTTGTCAATCCCCCTTGTACTCAAAGTCAAACAATGGTGATGGCAAGTGGCCCAAGTAGATGTCGAGTAGGCAGAGAGATTTGTGTTACAGGTAAGAAACACCAAACCAAGGAAACACCAATTTTTAAATTGGGCTGCAAGTGAACTTTTCACTGGAGGGAGACATCCGTCTTATATTGGACAGAGAATAAATCTTCCCTCTGCTCCTGAAGAAGACACTATCTTTATCTACCAAGACACTTTGCTACGCAAACGTCCTTGAAAAGATAGTCCAGAAAAAAAGCTGTCAGTTACTTTCTTTGCAAGACGTGCAGACATATGAACTCTCTCCCAAGGGTGGTCTCATTAACTTAGAGCAAAATGAAAGTATAGATATCTTTTTTAATGTGCAATAAGTGACAATAATTTGCAGACAGAAGATATGCTCCCACACACTGGTATAATATAATATAATCAATTCTGATTCTTACACATGACAGTGTCAATTGACATACCATTGCAGTAATATTTTGCCTAATTCTTGACTGCCAAATAGAAATTCAGTAATGCAATTGCATTTAGACCCAATAAAAAATTTCTCATTAGATCCATACAATTATACAATGTTTCACAGGTTCAGTTTTTCAAGAGACGGTGTCCTAGCTAGAGTAGCAGATACATACAGCTTGTCTTCCAGCACATACTACATCAGTCAATAGTCTCCCAAAAATCTACTTAATCCTGTAGCATTGTATAAAGGAGTGTTCACTCTTTGACCGGAAGATTCCATGGGACCATAGTAGGACATTTGGGTTATCATATGGTAAGAGTTTTATTTTTAAAATTTTTTACAATGATTATAGATCATTTTAATCATTTATATTTCTTTCATTGTCTTGATGCCTGCGGAACCATGGCAGCACACAGAATACTTTAACATTTAAAAACAATAACAATAAATTATATGCATAATAATGTTTCATTTAAGCTCTTAAATTAGCATATAGGTTAATAGAAAGTTGTAGGAATGAAAAACACATGCCCCTGGAGTGTTAAACAGTCTGCTCCAAAGCAGGGGTATTTCTACTTTGAAATAGTTAAAGTAATATTTTACATCTCAAAAACTTTCACAATATGCTTTGGACTTGATTGCTTTGTCAAATGTCTCCAATCTTGTGAAAATATTCCCTGATATTTAATTAACTGAAGCCTTCTTCTCTTCAGATATAACCTCAATTGTAATTAAAAATGCATGTGTCAACATTTCTAATTAGTGGTGGTAATTAATATTTATTGAGGGTGCACAGGGCAGGTGGTGATGTTCTAGACCCTTGAGTAGCATGAGCAGAATTTCAGAGAAAAATACATTATGGCTGCATGTATATGGCAAGGCGCACTCACAGGGTTTGTAAATTAAAGGATGAGGAGTTACTTTAGTGACTGTCATGTTGCCCCAAATATGCCATGATTTGACAATAGAGAAGCAAGCCAAGATGAAAACGATATGGCCAACATTTTCCCCTCTTAAATTTGTATTTCACTTCTTGCAATTTGATTATCTAAAGACTAGAACTAATTAAGATTTATAACAAACTCATTGAGGCAGCAGTTTGGAAAAGAAAATGATGATTTTGGAAAAGTAACGACTACAAATAGGATTGATTATTTGTTAACAAACACTATGAATACAGAAAATGCTGAAATTAGTTAGCTAAAATGGCAAACTGTATAGGTTCAATAACGGTATGTTTATACTGAGTCTTAATATCCTGTGATCTTTATCTGACATTTCACCCTGGAGATGTTTATACTATGAAGTACTTTGAAGTTTCATGCATGAAAAAGTACTCTGATGCTCTTCAGTTTTATTAAAAGTTGAATGGAAAAAAAGAACAAAACAGAGCCAAGAGCAATAATTATTAATATAAACCACATAATATTCAAAACAAAATTAGATGATAATATAGCACAAAAGCTAACAAGATAGGTTGGAATAAAACAAGGTACAATATTGTATTTAGGTCCAAAGATTAAACAAATAATATTATATATCAAAACAAGTTTAATTTTAATCATTTAAGAATATATTTTTAAAGCATAAATGTATTTGAAATGATAAGTGAACAGTTTCATGTACTCTGTAATCAAAAGATATATAAATAGAAGGGATAGTATTTAAATGACACCAAAATCAGGATATTTTTAAAAAATCATAAACTTGAACACTTTAAAATTATGTAGACATACATTACATAGGTAAAATGCATGTATATACAAACACTATATATACTTGTAATTAAGAACTGTGAAAAGCAAGTGACAAAAAGCAAAACATATGAAAATATGAAACACCAAAGCTTATCCTTAATTCTATTGTTGTTTCTAAGGAAAAATAGTAACACTGAAATAAGAAAAGATAAACAAGGGGAATTCCTGGGTAATTCAAAAAGAAAAATACAAAAATGAACAATAAGCATACAAAAATGTATTTACAGTCAATTAAAACTGAAGAAATAGAAAATCCAACTTAAAATGGCAATAAGGTTTTTTTGACCTACTACATTAGTACATGTTAAAATGTTTCAAATTTTGTTTTCATGTGTTGAGAACCTGTCATATTTATATACTGTTGATGGGATGCTGAAAATTAGTACCATCTTTTTGGTGGACATTTGAGTCTATGTATCAATTCCACTTCTAGGTATTTCTCTGAGGAGTTAATCAGCAACTGGCCAAAGTTGAAGTGACAAGGACTGGAGTAGTTAGTGCCCTGAATAGCAAAAACCTAAAAACAATCAAAATATTAGTCAATAGCAAATTTGTTAAATTATGAAGTGCTCATTCACTGGCATAATATGCAACTGTATTAAATATTTAGGTTAGAATGCATTGATATGGAATATCAATGATAAGTTAAGCGTGAAAAATGGATTACAGAAGAATATATAGAGCAAAACCTAAGCAGTGTTTTTTCAAAGCATGTTAGTGGAATATAACTTCCACAAAAAAGAGTTATGTAATCTGTATAATCAAATTGTTTGGAAAATGATGCATATTTTATCCTTTTTTTTAGAGAGTCACAAGGCATATGAGTATATTACAGGCACTGAAAAATCTGGCCACAAAACAATTTTGTTTAGGTCAAATTGCTTGCTAAAATTATTTTGTGTTTTTTTGCATAATTTTTTGGAATATTTCCGGTCTAGTACTCCATATTTCACTTTGGAAAATGTTGCTGTGCATGCATAGAAACAAAAATCTGTCAAGGGAGATACCAAATTAACAATGGTCACCCTAGAGAATGAGAAATTTAGAAACTTTAATGTTCTAGTTTATACATTTCTCACATTGCACCATATTTGTTTTTTTTTAACTTGGGTAATTAGAAAAATAAAAGTTTAAAAGGAATGAGTGAGTGAAAATGAACATAAGTGCAGGCTGCTGGTTTAAATAGCACCTTCCATATAGCCTTGTAGACTCCTCGCTTAAATATCTAATAAACTTTTCAAAAAATTACTAACTTACAAAACACCTAAAACTACACCTTACAGAAATACTATAATCAGAATCTTTGGAGTATTTACCCTAACCATAAAGTCATGGGCCTGAATATAGAAAATATATTCATGTTTCATTTTATGAAATATAATAGCATTGTCAGCCTCAAAAATGGTACTCATTTTGTTTCTTTCCCATTGCATATTTTCAGTCCCAGAGTCCCAGCTTTGATACCAACCAAATGCTGCCACTTCCTATAGCATGCTTTTGGAATGGCCAGAGCAGTGATCATCTGCTGCACCTATCTCCTGTAATTTTTAAATCCATCTGGACATGGCAAATTTCTGGAAACAAAGGTCAGAAATGAAGTTAGCCAGTGGTGCTTGCATCCAGTCTAAGGTGTCGTTTCCACCAGTAAAGTGTGGTGGTCTGAAAGGAGAAGACCAAACTACTGAGAGCAGGCACTGTATGAATTAAAGATGATCATGGATGCCATAGTTCAGAGAATCCAAAAAACAAATAATGAGGATAGTAGAAAAGATACATTCAGTTTAGCAGAGGCACAGAGAAAACTGCCAACTGAGCTGGTTGCTACATTAATCTGCCATCCTCCATTTCTCCCACTAGTGGTTAACCTAAAAAGAGACACTGAGTAAGGTAAAAGGCATGCCATACCCCTTTCATTTACCAAATATGGGGCCCATGAATGAAAGAAATAAACAAACATGGGACCTTTGAAAGGGAAAAGAGACATCAACTTTGTCTTCCTCCACTTACCTTTTAGGATGGTGCAGGAACTATAAGAAAATTTTGACAGCTACTTCCTATCTTCCTTTCTTCACATGAAGTGAAGAAAGTCAGTAACAATGAGAAAAGAAAGATGAGGTAAACATGTCAAAAATGTCTGCCTCAACTACAGCAAAATAAATGGAAATGGAGGAAAATGAAGCTGGTTAAGATGAGGTAAAATTTGCAGAAATTCTAAGCTGTGGGAGTGAGAGAGACTCCACCGGATATGATAAAGGGCACCAATAACACTGCACACGTTCTTCCACTGAACACACAGATCTTGACTCTGATGTACAATATGCCCTATTCTGGATGTTGAGGACATAAGGATAAGCAAAGTGAAGTCTGTTTAAAATTATGATGTGGAAGATATAAGGAACTTCTAAAATACAGACAAAAACCACAGACGTAAAACTCAAAGGCAAATGACAGATACGTGGGCAAGAAAGGGTGAACCAAAAAAAAAAAGGATGATAGCTCTTTAAAAGGTGGGGGGTGTGGGTGGATGTGAAACAATTCTCTCAGGAAACAAAGTCAGTTAACCAAGAAACAAGGTACATTTTCTTTGGATTACAAATATTAATACATATAAGGGTTTCATATTCCACCAGAAAAAAAAAGATTCAAGGATGAAGAAATGCATTATCCTGCAAGCATGTCCTCAAACTTCAGATCATACCAAGGACACCCTCTCTTATTACAATATCTCATAAACTTTGACCAGCTCAATAAGATGAAAAACATAAAAGAAGCATAGGAATTGAAAGAAGTCTATAAAACATTATTCTTTGTAAATTATTTTATTTTTTCCCGAGGCACGAGAGAATCAACTGGAAAATAAAAAATCATTAGGATCACTAATTAAAGTGGCTAGTCACAAAATAAATATACACTATCAAGAGTTCTCTTAATTTCCTTACGAGCCAGCAATAATTTGTGAAAATTTTTGGCAAAACGATTAAATCCACAATAATGATAACAATACAAGCACAGGAAAATTCAGTCATTTTGTTTTGTTACTATTTATCATACATATAATAATGGTGAAAAGCTAGTATTAATGTGTCAGAACTATTATTTAGCCACAAACAACCGTTTTCGAAAAACTTATGATAGGCCGGGCACGGTGGCTCACGCCTGTAATCCCAGCACTTAGGGAGACTAGGGCAGGTGGATCACGAGGTCAAGAGATCGAGATCATCCTGGCCAACATTGTGAAACCCTGTCTCTATGAAAAATACCAAAGATTAGCTGGGCGTGGTGGCAGGTACCTATAATCCCAGCTACATGGCAGGCTGAGGCAGGAAGGAGGCGGAGGGTGCAGTGAACCCAGATTGTGCCATTGCACTCCAGCCTGGGCAAAAAGAGTGAAACTGTCTCAAAAAAAAAAAAAAGAAAAGAAAAGAAAAGAAAAACTTATGATAATATAGCCCAATAGCCCAATATTACTTAAGAATAAAACAGAAATATATCACGTCATATATTTTGTCATATAAATTTCTGAAACATATGTTCATAGAAAAAATGAAAAGCTTTCTATCTTAAATGGTGAGATTAAAGGCCATTTTTATATTTCTTAACAATAATCATGTTCTACTTCAGAAAAATGTGTTATTTCAAAGAAAAGGCTTATGTACTTCTAGAGATGGAAAAGATGGAACTTGGAGTTAAGTAGCTATAAAAAACATTTTTGTTTTAATTAAGTAGTAACCAACAATCATTCAATAGCAAATAGTCTACTGTGGCCCTTTTAATACCAACAATTCTTTCATAGAAAAATAATTGTGCTGATCATATAAAGTAGTAACTCCAATAACTTGGCTCTGGTGACAGTATTATGGAGTGTGATCATCTGAATATCACGAATTTAGAGTCATTTTGACAAACGAACTGCGGGTTCACTGATAATCCTCATGGATAATAAAGCATATGACAACTATGTTCTTGAAGGAGTAGCTGGTGAAATACAGTATTTACCAAAAAAAAATCCCAGGAAATACTCAAGAAATATTAAAAGAACTAGCTGGAAATGTTTAAAGAATATCAAAGTTCAGAGAGGGGAAAAAGTCATTTGGCTTTGTCTATGTATTAGTCAGGCCTCTCCAGAGAAACAGGATCTGGGAACTAGCATGTCTAGAATTAGTTCCTTCCAGTGGGTTCTTGGTCTCACTGACTTCAAGAATGAAGCCGGGGACCTTGGCAGTGAGTGTTACAGCTCTTAAAAGGTGGTGCGTCCAGAGTCATTTGTTGCTCCTGGTGGGTTCCTGGTCTTGCTGACTTCAGGAGTGAAGCCTCAGACCTTCGCAGTGAGTGTTACAGTTCTTAAAGATGGTGTGTCCAGAGTTTTTTCCTTCAGATGTTCAGATGTGTCTGGAGTTTCTTCCTTCCGGTGGGTTCGTGGTCTCACTTGACTTCAGGAGTGAAGTCGCAGACCTTGGCAGTGAGTGTTACAGCTCTTAAAGGTGGCGCGTCCAGAATCGTTTGTTCCTCCTGGTGGGTTCGCGGTCTTGCTAATTTCAGGAGTGAAGCCTCAGACCTTCGCAGTGAGTGTTGCAGCTCAGAAAGGTAGTACGGACCCAAAGAGCGAGGAGCAGCAAGATTTACTGTGAATAGCAAAAGAACTAAGCTTTCACACCGTGGAAGGGAACCCGAGTAGGCTGCCAGCGCAGGCTTGGGTTGCCAGCTTTTATTCCCTTATTTGGCCCCGCCCATGTCCTGCTGATTGGTCCATTTTACAGAGCAATGATTGGTCTATTTCACAGAGTGCTGATTGGTCTGTTTTTACAGAGTGCTGACTGATGCATTTACAAACCTTTAGCTAGACACAGAGCACTGATTAGTGCGCTTTTACAGAGTGCTGATTGGTGTGTTTACAAACCTTTAGCTAGACACAGCATTCATTGGTGCATTTTCACAGAGTGCTGATTGGTGCATTTACAAACCTTTAGCTGGACACAGAGCGCTGACTGATCTGTTTAGAATCCTTTAGCTAGACAGAAAAGTTCTCCAAGTCCCAACCCGACCCAGAAGGCCAGCAGCTTCACCTCTCACTAAGAGTGCCAGAAGCAGAAGTTGGTCATCCCCACTCACACAGTCAGGCAAGAGTGTGATTCCTCCCTTCCTCCCACTTTCTCTTCTATTCAGGCCCTCAGTGTATTGGATGATGCCCAGCCACACTGGTGAGGACCAACTACATTGTTTAGTTCCTCATCTCAAATGCTAATCTCCTCCAGAAACACCCTCACAGACCCAGAAATAATGTTTAACCAGGTATTTGGGCATCTCGTCAGTTGAAACCTAAAATTCACTATTACAGCCTATATTTATTTTTGTATTATACCTAAGTTTGCTCATATTTTCCTGTAGGAGTTAGCTACAACAATGATGAAGACTACCATGCTTTAAAACAAGTTTTGAAACCATATAGTTAGAAAGACAAAGACATCAACCATCGCCATTTCTAGCACAGTTCTCCTCCTGACATAGAGAAAATTGTCCGAAGTAGAAAGTCTATCTTCCTGACCTATAACATGATTATGTGTCGGTATGTAGTTATTAATTTATTATGTCCTAAATAACTTCAGACTTAGGCATAAATCCCTTCAAGTCTAATTTGGCTGTTTGGTATCCTTAAACAAATATAAATCTCCTATCTGAATGTCATACCAAGAAGCAATTTTAATTCTAAATTATTTGTGTTAGGATATGATGGTTTTATAAGGTTTTAGCTTAATAAAACATATACTCCTATACATATATATTCAACTCCTTACTCCTGTTTTCACTTCTTTCTTATGTATCTTGATACTGGTTCTTCTTCTTGTATAGCATTAGAGATAGATCAAAATCTTTGCTTTTAAGAACTATTGCAATAAAATCTAATACACCCTAGTTTTTCCCGTCTTTAGTCTTGAAGGGATTAAATTTGCTAGAGTTTTGTGAGACTTTTATTCTTGAAATATATAACTTGTTCAGTGGACCACTCACTAAGTAAAAAATTATCTTCTGAATATATGAAGAATGTATAAATTGAGAACACATCAATTCTGTTCCAATAAAAAATACAGTCTTTGACAAAGGGACAACAAATAAACAATCAGTTTAAAATCCATATGTGTGAATTGCATTAATCATGAAATATTACATTTGATTTATTTTAATTTTAACTTTTAAGGGCATTATATAAGATATATAATAGCTCAGTATTATTTTCCCAAATACAAATTTAGCAATATTTGGAATTAACTTTATAAGATGTTCCTTATTAACTTACTAGAGAATAATTGATTTTTGTTATATTTTTCCTTGGGGATTTACAGAAATTGTCTTTAGAGAATTTAATCCATGAAAACTATGATGATAATATGTTAGAACATATTCATTAAATTCTGGTTTGCCTTTAAATATTTCAACTATTTGCCCTTCAAAATTTCTCATAAACTCTTCCATAGTAGACTAAATTCAAATAGGAATGTGATACAAATTTCAATAATCTCTTGTTCATGGCACCAGGAGCATAAATGAAAATTTAAATTGAAAGAGATCTAACTGGGGGCGGGGGCAGTAAAATGTAGAGAACATTTACCATGCACAGATCTATCAGACTTCATGATGGCCAAATCAGAACAGACACCAATTCTAACCTACCTGTGCCCTCCAACCAGAGTAACTGGTATAGCAGCAGCCCTACTTTTAGACAATATTTTCATATTGGCAAACTCTCCCTACAGCAACATATAGTAAAGAAACATAGTACATATGTTTATATAGTATATAGCAACATATACTACAGCAACATACAGTACAGACAAGTTAATTTGAAGCTCATGAGTATTAAACGAGAGGATTAAATAGAGGGTGGGTACAGAAAGGGAAACTAAGGGGTTGCTTACTAAGGATGAATACCCAAATGGCGCCAGTTTAGTCAAGAGTTCAACATCAAAATATCTTATAATGTTGATACTGTTAAATTTATAGCATTCTGTTTCTTTCATGGTTTTCTGTCTTTTATTTGTTTGGTAGGCATTGTCAATAAAATATTATGATTAAGTCATTTTCATTTTTCTCTCCATTGTTTCTACAAAGATGTTGTAAATTTTGTTGCAACAGAAGAAAAAAAAATTAACATAGTCATTGCAAATTCTAAAGTAAATGGTTCCAAAAACATTATATGCGATTCAATTTCTTAGGTGGTACTATATTACATCTGCAGAGAGAAATAAGAACCTAAATGAGAAATAGCAAATTACTTCTTCAAGTTTTAAAATCATTAAATAACGAGAGCAAAGATGTAAATGATCTGAGCCAACAATCAACAAGTATTAATAATTGGTGAAGGTGCTTTAGCAGCAAAGGAGTGAAACAAATGCACTATTTTTATGTGTGTGAGGTGGTATGTTCATTGATTAAAACAAATACATAAATCCAAACATTTGAGTTGATATCTCCCACAATCACGGTTCCTATATTGTCTTCAAACCATGTCACTTTTACCACATTAACTAGAAATCGCTACATTCTAGATAAAACCAGCCTTGCTTTTTTTTTGTTTTTGTTTTTGTCTTCTACAACCTTGCTACTCAAAATACTGCATGTAGAGGAGTTAATTAGAAGTGTAGAAGTGCAGAATTTCAGGTCCCAAACAGATCTGCTGAATAGGACCTTAATTTTAACAAATCTACAAGTGATTCAAATATACATTAGATTGAGAAAAACTCCATTTAGAAAAACTGTTCAACAATACTATTAAATTTTTATAGAGAAATCTAAAAGCACAAAGAGTGTTGATATGATGGACAAGAGACAGGGAAATACTGTATAGAAGAGGGTGGTTACTCATCAAAGACCCCACTCTCAAGCCTGAAGACCTGTGGCCCTAAATAAGGACAGGCATTCCTGTTTTTGTACCCAAAGAGTTGCCTTTTGGCCCACTGTGCCCCCTATCCTGCACCCATATAAACCATGAACCCTAGACTCCAGAAGCAGACCAGCAAGTCAGCAGATCAGCAGATGGACAGACATGGACAGACTGCAGAATGACACCGCAGAAAAAGAGAGAAGAGAAGGAACAGTCGAATGCCTAGAGGAGTTTGGCTGGGGGTGGTTGGAGAGGAATCCACAGCTGGGCAGCCTGACTCCAGGGGAAGATCACCTCCCCACTCCATCCCTACATTCTGGCTCCCCATCCACCCTGCTGAAAGTCACCTCCATCACTCAAACCTTGCACTCAACCTTCAAGCCTGTGAGTGACCCAATTTTTCTTGGAAGTGGGGCAAGAACTCAGGATACAGAAAGCTGTTACACTGGCCCTCTGCCCTTGCAGAAAGGCAGAGGGTCCATTGATCTGAGTCACACTCAAGCATTCTGCGGACAGCACAGCTGAAAGAGTTTTGTAACACTAGGTTTACAGGCACCCACACCTTAAACACTGCTGTAGGATTGGAGCCCAAAGCACTCAACCCGGCCTCTGCATCTGCCTGTCTGCATGCTCCCTTGACTGCAAGGGTTTGAGCAGTGGGGCGACCTAACAGGCCAGCCACACCCCTCTTGCACATCCTGTGAGGGGGATCAGGGAACTCTCCTTTTTCACTGTCACCATTTTTATGTTACATTCAAAATTAATTTTTCAAAATAAATTAATATTCCTCAGGCAGCAGGGAGAAACTTGATTCGAAAATATCCACTCTTAACATTTTAGTTCCCACAAATGGAGCTCCCTGTCCTTGGTCCATTTTACACCTGGCTCTGCTCTATACTATGAGGATTCTTTATGCAAATGGGCTTGACAGTATGAATGTTCAAGCTCTATACACCCACTTCTATAAATAGCCACCCAATGGCCACCCTCAACCCTATGGTGCAACACTTCAGTGCAGTAGTAAGATACACATGTCAGTAGTAAGATACCAGTTACTCCTTTTAGACTTAGAGCATGGTTCCAGACAGGTGTGGGATATAAAAGAACATAGCTTAAGTTCAAGACTGGAGCAAGGCACAGTTAAAGGAGGACCAGATCAGAAGATACGGATAAAATGGGGCCCATGGCCAGGCGTGGTGGTTCACCCCTGTAATCCCAGCACTTTTGGAGGCCAAGGCAAACAGATCACGAGATCAGGAGATCGACACCATCCTGGCTAACATGGCGAAACCCCATCTCTACTAAAAATACAAAAAATTAGCTGGGCATAGTGGTACGTGCCTGTAATCCTAGCTACTGGGAGGCTGAGGCAGGAGATTCGCTTGAACCTGGGAGGCAGAGGTTGCAGTGAGCCGACATTGCCTCACTGCACTCACTCCAGCCTGGGCAACAGAGGGAGACTCTGTCTCAAAAAAAATAAAATAAAATAAAATAAATAAAGTGGGGCCCATGTCTGGTGCCCAAGCTTCCTGGGTCTGTGGTCATTACTCTTTGTGAAGATCATGTAAGATTTTGGACCAATAACTTAGGATGTATTTAAAAATCCTTTATGTAGAAGTGACTTTTTAAAACATTAACACTTTTCAAAATGCACCCAAATTAGTATTATAATTTTATAAAGTTCTGTGCAAATAATGCTCTAAGAGCAGAAAAGAAAACTCCCTTTAGAGCAGTGAGAGTCTGCAAGATACATCTCCTTTAAGTTGGAGATGAATTAAAAATCTTCCACGTTTGTTAAAGTAACTTAGTAAACCTCCTAAATCCAAGTTTCTGTCTGAGTTTCCTTTTCCACAAACACTCTGGTTTATAATGAATTTCACATTTTTATCATGAGATAACCCTTATACCTTACTGTGATATGCATAAATACATTTTTAATCTAAAATACATAGTTAAGCACTGAAATATAAGAATCAGGGAAAAGATCAGTGAGGAAAATAAATTGTGTTTCCTATAAGAACAAAAACAGAACGCTAAAAATCTCTTTTCTCTTAAACAGGTTATTTTAATTCTGAGCTGTACATTCATCATTTCTTTCCTAGACCTTTAGGATAAAAAGCACACACATCTAAATCTGAATATTAACATTCAGTAAATATTTAAATTAGTACTGAAGAGAAGTATTCTGCAAGCCCAATAGAGTGTGCTCACTCATTCATAACTTCTTTCAGCTCTTTGCTTTGTGTCTAAACACTGTTTTCTATAATGCTTAATATATTTACAATAAATATAAAACTTGGTTAAATAATTTTCTTTTACTACAGGACTGAAATTAATTTCAGTTTGTCACAAAGAAAGTTAAAGTGTTGTAGACTTTTTTTTTGAAAAGGCATGTAAAGCATAATGCTAATCATCAGTTTAACTGAATCAAAACACAAAACAGGCACTTTCATAATGTATTCAATCCCTAATTGAAATTCAACATCATTTAGAAATTAAAATTTTTAGACGCCATAATTGCTTCAAAAACCTTTTGTGCATTATATGTTAAATATTTGACTGCATTAAAAAGTATTTAACTGATTGTTGTTAAATCACTTAGACACACTCTCAGCAAAGAGCTTATGCCAAATAAGTCAATTGTTGCAATCTATTATACCAGCAAGTAAAAGCCATCAACATTTTTGCAGGCATCATCATCCACACACTTCAAAAAGTTAATAACTCAAATATTTTGTTTTATAATTTAAATCTCCTTTACCTCTTCCCCTCAAGATTTGGATTTTTGTTACAAGTCTCTCGATGGAAACCCTTAATCTAAAAAAAATTTATCATTTCACTTTAACTGTGCCTTCTCTGCCTGTCTGATTTATGCTCTAAACATATGCACCGTGATGCCTTTGGAACTAGGTTACGGCCTTGAGTTCTCAAGGTCAAGTGCATGGTTGACAATTTTTCCTTACAAGTGTGCCGGCCATATTGATATGGGATTATAGGAGGTCCTTTTCACAGCATTATATTACACATTCATTCTATGCATGTTATTTTTTAATAAACTTTATTTTATAATAGTTTCAGATTTACAAATTACAAAGATATTATAAATTTCCATTTGCCTTACATCTAATTGCCCCTATTTTTATGATCTTACATTAGTATAGTCCATTTGTTATAATTGATGACCAATATCAACATATTACTAAAGTAAATAACTTTGTGAAGATTTTTCTTTCTTTTTTTTTTTTCTTTTCCTCCAGGATTTCATTCAGAATACCACATAATGCTGCCTGTCTCCTTCAGCTACTCTTGGCTGTGACAGTTTCTCAGAGTTTATTTTGATGTCACTGATTGTTTTGAGAAGTAATGGTCAAGTATTTTGTATAATGTCTCAAGCAAAATGTATATTGTAGTTTTCTCATGATTAGACTGTAATTGTGTTTTGGAGGACGAAAACCACAGAGGCCAATTGCTATTTTCATGACAACATACCAAGGGTACAAACCATCAACATTACTTAGCAATCACTGTTTATATTTACTTTGATCATCTGGATGAAATAGTGTTTGTCAGGTTTCTCCACTGCAAAGTTACTCTTTTTTTTTTTTTTATTGAACTCTTTAGAAGAAAGTCACTTTGCACAACCCATACCTAAGAAGTAGAGAATTATTTTCCACCTTCTTGAAGGTAGAGTATCTTTATAATTATTTGGAATCCTGCACAAATTTTTCTCTCATTCCTATTCATGTGTTTATTCAACCATTTTTACATCAGTTTGGATTCATGCATATTTGTTTCGAACTTTTACTTAGAATCTGCAACTACATTATTTTATTGGTCAAATTATTCTAGCTGTGGCTTCTGGGAACTCTTTTAGTTGGATCTTGTGTCACTTTCATATAGCCCCATCAATGTGTTACTGGGTTTTTTTCTTATTGTTTTGTTTTGATTTTATCACTTTCTTACTTTACAGCACTATAAAATTCTTCAGACCTAGCTTGTATGTTTTCTGCCCCATCTTAGGATCAGCCATTTTTTTTTCCAAGAAACCCTGCTTTATTTTATTGGAAAACAATATTAGAAACCAAAATCTAGGAGCTAGATGTGCCCATTACTACTAGGATATCATTATCTCTAGACCCTCTCAGCTGACAGAGCAAGGAAATATATGTGTGTATACTAACCACTGTATACACACATATCTATTAATATTTCCTTATGTAGCCATTCATGTCTATGTTAAACTGATTAGTGTTAAACTTCAACACTAATTCATTACAACATGAATAACTTTAGCCTTCTTTCTTTGCTTATCTATAAATTCTCACTCCAGGAGCAGAAGAAACCTGGCTCCCACCATCTTCCATCCATTTACTTACTTGTTCAATTCCAGTATATATGTATAAGAGTTTCAGAATTTTCAACCTCTATCCCTGAGAGAAACACCTTTACTGTTTCTTACAAATAGAATATAGTGCTTATATGCAGCTCTTGTCTTTTGGTCTTCTACCTCAATTACATGATCAGTCCAAGAACAGTCATTGATTTTCAGTCCGTTCAGGTTTTTTGTTTTGTTTTGTTTTGTTTTGTTTTTTGTTTGATGAACAAAATGACAATTTCCAAGCTCCTTCCATATGGAACTGAAAAGCTATGTTTTTTTTATAATTACATTTATTTAACTTCATACAAAAAGAAACATTACAAAGAATGAGAGATTTAAAGTTACATTCACTTGGAGTATGTGATTTTAACTAGCATTTTCCCCAAGGTAAAGAAAATGAAGCTAAAGTGTGATATTTTAGGTATACACAAGTTCCTAGAAGAAAAAGTTCTGAGTAGCCTAAAGTAGGCCTGGACACTATTTCTTTTGGTCTTGACAGTAGACCACAATGTTTTGAGCATGTTGATTCATTTTGCAAATGAATTAATTATTCATTATGTTATGTGTTAAATGTTTAGTTAGCATTTAAATATATTGATGTGAGATACAGAAACCATCAACATGACTTAGCAATCATGTGAAACAGTTTCTTCTTTAATCATTATATATTGAAGGAGGGTACTTAAAAAGATGCTCCACTGTTTGCTTATCAGTGGGCACAGTTCTCATAGAAACATGCTGGTTTGGGGGAAAATAATAAATAATATTTCTTATGACATGATGACCCAGGGTTAATGGTAGAAAACTCAGGCTTCTGGGCCCTCAAAGAGAGGACAGGCAAAGTTTATTTTAGGAAACTAATGCTTAATAATTCAAACTAATTAGCCATAGAAAATACGAAGGATGAAATATGCTTTGGATAAAACCACATTGTAAAATATAGAAATTATATATGAAGATAGAACTTTTAGAATATTTGTCAACAGTATGTGCTCTCTATATACATGCATATGTGTGTTTAATTGAAATCCTGTGCCTCAAACTTAAAGACAATTTAGCATAATTTTAAATATGGGCCATGTTCATGCTATAACAATATTTCTGGTTCATAAACAGAAGCACACACTTTCCAACACCACAGTGTTGATGAATATGTGGTTACTGAATTCTAACCAGCTAAAGGAAAAATGCACGAGATCTCAAATATTTAACTCAATTCTTCAGGACCAGGTTTAAAGTTTCACAAATATTCGTAAGCCTAAACTCTATTGTTTGTATTTCAAGAATCTTAACCAAAAGGAAACAATTTTAACTTTAGAAATATTTTGGTAAAATTAATTCCACCATAATTAAGTACACAAACCACTGATTGTGAAACACTTTAAAAATTCTTGGAGGGAATGTGATAATCTAAGTTCCTCATGCTGATGTGGTTTTAATATTTTATTGTCCTTCACTTTTACTCAATCTATAAACACCAGCCTTTCACATTACCATGATGAGAACACAAGGCCGTTTATTATTATTGCAAGAGTATTTGAGGTAAAGTGTAATAGAATTGAATGTTTTAAAAATATTTGATGAAATCAAATGTATTTTTAAAGATTATGAAAGGTCTAGCTAAGTTCAAAGGTCATACTTTGGTGATAAAATACACCGCTTCAAAGTGAAAATAATAGGCTTTCATTTACGGCGGTATTAGTGGTTTCATTCTTTTCAAATGTATTTCTATGTAACTTAGAAAAGTAGGAAACAGAGAGAGTCAGAGATATAGGTGAAAGTTTCCTCAAAATATAACATAAGAAATTTGGTCTTTAGTGCAGTTTATGAAAAAGTTGAGATTTTTGTCTTTTTTTTTTTTTTTTTTTTTTTACTTCAGGGAATTTAGCTTTAACTTAAAAGCCCTTTCACTGGTGAAAATTGATTTTTTTTCTTAATCTAGAGGAAACGAAATATGTGTAGCCCAGCAGAGGAGGGAGAGGAGGTCAAGGGGTAAACAGTTTGATGCGGCACATCTTGAGCTCAATCCTGGGCATGTGATCTCTCACACTTATGTCCTCCCAACAGGGAGAATCCAGCAGTGGTTTAGGCTTAAAATGCTGAGAAAAACTTCAAACAAATGTCTAAGAGAGTCCCTAGAACATTTAAACTTTTCTGTCACAGTCTTTGCTGTTCAATTATTTTTTTTTAACAGAATAGATGTACACTGGCAACTCAGCTGAAATTTTCTTTACGGTAGCTCTTTCATTATGGAGTGAGTGGTCTTTAATTAAGCTCTGAATCTGATCAAGTCACACTTTTTTTTTAAGACACAAACTTCAAGTGGAGAAAATCTCCTTGCATTTATTTTATTCTTGTTCAAGGATTAAAGTGGGCATGATTTTCTGTAATCCCACACAGCCCTTCATAGCTAAAAGTTAATATTTCCAACTGGTTGCTTTGAGATTCCATACATATGGCTTAGGAATGAAGTCATCCACAATTTCCATATTGAGAAATAAATTATGGACACCATCTCTAGAATTCAGTTTCTTTAAATAAGCTGAAGATTTGTTCTCTTTTTCTCCACTATGTTTCTATGCTAGTACTGTGTTATAAGTCTGAGGGCACCTCAGATTAGGCATAATTCTAAAATAATTCTAAAATTGAAGTGCCATTCATTTGATTAGAAATGTTACTTGATTTTGTTAAACTACTCATGTTTTTACTTTCAAAAATGTATGTTTTGTCACTTATTTTGTTTTCTATTTTAATTAAAGTTAACATTTTTTAGAAAAAAAGAGTTTTGCTCTCTTTCCCCAAACTACAAACTAACAAATCAAGAAATAAACAATTTTTGAAGTGTCATTCAGTCTTTGGATTTTGTAAAATACTAGCTTGTCAGAAAAAATTTCCAATTTTTAGCCAGATGTTTTGCACTCTTTTGCACATAGCCACAGGATAGTTAGAAGCGTGATCTACTAGCATTTACTACCAAATAGATTGTTGAAACTTCAAGCAGGAAACTGCCATAAACACTTTAATCAACAAGCCCCTTGAAGTAAAATGAATTAAGGCATTTAATTAAAAGAGACTCACTGGGCAATATGCATCCTGAATTTCTCTATGTAAATTATTATGTCAACATAGTTTCCTCTACAGTTTTTCAATCTTGCTTTTTTTCTTAAGTCTATGAATTAACATATTTACGGTTAAAACTATGCCTGAACTTTCTTATTTTCTCCTTCAAACCATTATTTTTCCCAGCATGTCCTTTGTTTGCTTTTCTCATCTCCTTTAGCACTTTGAATAATGGCCTCTTCTTCCTCATTACAAACAATATTTGTCAATCACATCACTTATTCGTCCACAATTTTATAGGATTTTTCATTGTATAAAAATCACACAATCCAAAGGTGTTAAATAGAAAGGCAAATATTTTTCAGTTTAAATCAATTATGCGTCTGCATAGCCTAGGCATCAGTAGGCTAGCAGTCTCATTGAGGTTTCTCTATCACTAATCCAAGGAGTTATAACATAATTCTCTTTACTCCATCTACTATTTTAGAATTTTGGGGTCTAGGAGTGCAGATGGAAAATGAATGAAAAAAGGATTTCATAAAGTATAAATATTCATTATTGTTCCCAATATGCTGCTTATTTTTCAGATCCTGCTGGGTCCTGCCAGAAAAACAGAGGGTGTTCACTAAGGGAGCACACTTAATGGAAAATTCGTTGCATTTTTCCTAATGCTCAAATTGGCAGTCTGTGTGTCATATGTTGAACACACAGAAATTCATATACGTGCTTGGGGCAGTTCAACACAATCCAGGAAATGTTCATAAACTTGATTTTCATATGTATTTAATATCAGATATGAGAGAACAAAGGGAATACATCTTTTTATAAATAATTAGATCCAGTATGATTAATGATGTCTGCATGTTGCATATTTATATGTACAAACAAATACATATGTATGTAGTCACTATATGAATATATTCCATTTGTTTAATAAGATTTATTTACTTAGAATCTAAAAATAAGGTGAAACAGATCTTAATAACCAAATACATGTTTAAGGAGTTCTGTTCAATATTTAGAATAGATTTTAAATAGAGTAAGTATGTTTATCAACCTACGGTTTTCATAACACAGCTTTGACTATTGTGTATTCATAATAATTACTGGAAACATTTTACCTCGTCTTTATAATTGGCATCAATTATGCTAAACTATAAATCCAAACTTTCTTAGAAAACCGAAAGATGCATTATTTACAAAGAAAGAAGCATTTCTTTCTAGGAAAATTAGTGCTGTTACTACAGAATCGAAGAAGAAAAATGATGTTAATAAAATCTTAAGTTTAGCTTCATTATTTTTATTAGTTTCATGTTACTTCAGCTCTTTCAAAAATATACATCTCACATCCTACATTATTCTACTTACCAAAAGATACTTACCATGAGAAAGGTAAACTTCTCTTTTATTCTGAATACCTCATTTTTTCATAGTGTTGATTAGACAATAATCAAGTGCACATGAAATTCTGAATTCAAAGGATTTTTTTCCAATCTCACCTTAAGTAAAGATGTGTAAAATGTGTAAAGAAATTTCAGGAGGATAACAGAATAAATATTTTAAATAAAGAATAAAATGCCAAGAATATGTGACACTTAAAAGAAGGTACAGAAAGATAAATATCAAAATATAGGAATAACTCAGACATATTGCAGGTTCAGTTCCAGACCACCGATAATCTGATCATCAAAATAAAGTGAATCACATTAATTTTTTTCTGCAGTGTGTGAAGAAGTTGTGTTTACACTATACTGTAGTCTATTATGTGTGCAATAGCATAATAGCATTATGTCTAAAAAATATATATTCCTTAATAAAAAGATCTTATTGCTAAAAAATTCTAACAATCATCTGATCTTCTAGGGGGTAGTAATTATTTTTACTGGTGAAGGGTCTTGCCTCAATTTTGATGGCTGCTAATTGATCAGGGTTGTGGTTGCTGAAGGTTGGGGTGGCTCTGACACCCAAACTTATTTTACAAAATAAGACAACAGGAAAGCTTGGTGTATCAATTGACTCAGCTTTTCACAAAATATTTCTCTGCATCGTGTAATGATATTTGATAGCATTTTACCTACAGTAGAACTTATTCCAAAATTAAATTAAGTTCTCTTAAACCTTGCTACTGCTTTATCAACTAAGTTTATGTAATATTTGAAATACTTTGTTGTCATCTCAACAAGAATTTTCAGTAGACTCCATCTCAAAAAAAGCAATTTCTTTGCACATCCATAAGAAGCAGACTCATCCATCCATTCAAATGTAATCATGATACTGCAACAATTCAGTCATATCTTCAAATGCCACCTTTAATTCAAGTTATTTTACTCTTTTCATCATATCTGCCATGACTTCCTCCACTGAAGTCTTCAACCCCTCAAAGCCATCCATGGGTACTGGAATCAACTTATTCTAAACTCTTGCTAATGTTTATATTGTGACCTCCTCCGATGCGTCACAAATGTTGTCAAGGGCATCTAAAATAGTGAATTATTTCCAAAAGGTTTAGTTTGCCCAGATCCATCAGATAAATTCACTTTATACAGCATTTATAGACTTACAGAGTGTATTTTTTTCTTTTTTTATATACTTTAAGTTCTAGGGTACATGTGCACAATGGGCAGGTTTGTTACACAGGTATACATGTGCCATGTTGGTTTGCTGCACCCATTAACTCATCATTTACATTGGGTGTTTCTCCTAATGCTATCCCTTCCCCAGCCTCCCACCCCATGAGAGGCCCCAGTGTGTGATATTCCCCTCCCTGTGTCCAAGTGTTCTCATTGTTCAACTCCCATCTATGAGTGAGAACATGTGGTGCCTGGTTTTCTGTCCTTGTGATAGTTTGCTCAGAATGATGATTTCCAGCTTCAACCATGTCCCTGCAAAGGACATGAACTCATCCTTTTTTATGGCTACATAGTATTCCATGGTGTATATGTGCCACATTTTCTTAATCCAGTCTATCAATGATGGACATTTGGGTTGGTTCCAAGTCTTTCCTATTTTGAGTAGTGCCGCAATAAACATATGTGTACATGTGTCTTTATAGTAGCATGATTTATAATCCTTTGGGTATATATCCAGTAATGGGATTGCTGGGTCAAATGGTATTTCTAGTTCTAGATCCTTGAGGAATCGCCACACTGTCTTCCACAATGGTTGAACTAATTTACACTCCCATCAACAGTGTAAAACTCTTCCTATTTCTCCACATCCTCTCCAGCATCTGTTGTTTCCTGACTTTTTAATGATCGCCATTCTAACTGCTGTGAGAGGGTATCTCATTGTGGTTCTGATTTGCATTTCTCTGATGACCAATGATCATGAGCATTTTTTCATGTGTCTGTTGTCTGCATAAATGTCTTCTTTTGAGAAGTGTCTGTTCATATCCTTTGCCCACGTTTTGATGGAATGGTTTATTTTTTTCTTGAAAATTTGTTTAAGTTCTTTGTAGATTCTGGATATTAGCCCTTTGTCAGATGGGTAGATTGCAAAAATTTTCTCCCATTCTGTAGGTTGCGTGTTCACTCTGATGGTAGTTTCTTTTGCTGTGTGAAGCTCTTTAGTTTAATTAGATCCCATTTGTCTATTTTGGCTGTTGTTGCCATTGCTTTTGGTGTTTTAGTCATGAAGTACTTGCCCATGCCTATGTCCTGAATGGTATTGCCTAGGTTTTCTTCTAGAGTTTTTATGGTTTCACATCTAACATTTAAGTCTTTAATCCATCTTGAGTTAATTTTTGTATGACGTGTAAGAAAGGGATCCAGTTTCAGCTTTCTGCGTATGGCTAGCCAGTTTTCCCAGCATCATTTATTACATAGGGAATCATTTCCCCATTTCCTGTTTTTGTCAGGTTTGTCAAAGATCAGATGGTTGTATATGTGTGGTGTTATTTCTGAGGCCTCTGTTCTGTTGCATTAGTCTATATATCTGTTTTGGTACCAGTACCATGCTGTTTTGGTTACTGTAGCATTGTAGTATAGTTTGAAGTCAGGTAGGGTGATTCCTCCAGCTTTGTTCTTTTTGCTTATAATTGGCCATACTGCCCAAGGTAATTTATAGATTCAATGCCATCCCCATCAAGCTACCAATGACTTTTTCACAGAATTGGAAAAAACTACTTTAAAGTTCATCTGGAACCAAAAAAAGAGCCCACATTTCCAAGACAGAATGTATTTCTTAAGGAATAAATCTTGAAAATCAAAATTACTCATTGGTTCATAGGCTGCAGAAGAGATGTTGTGTTACTAGGCATGAAAAAGAAAAAAAAAATCTTCTTGTACATTATCAGACCTGTTGGGCAAATAGGTGCATTGTCAATGAGCATTGATATTTTATATCAATGAGCAGTATATCAAAACGGACAGCTTAAAATATTCAGTAAATCATGTTGCCAACAGATGTGCTGTCATTCAGGCTTTGTTGTCCCATTTATAGAGCACAGGTAGAGTAGACTTAGCATAGTTCTTAAGGGTCTTAGGATTTTCAGAATGGTAAAGGAGCACTGGCTTCAGCTTTAAGTCACTAGCTGCATTAACCCCTAACAAGAGAGTCAGCTTGTCCTTTGAAGCTTTGAAGTCAGGTATTGACTTCTCCTCTCTAGCAAAGTCCTAAATTACATTGTCTTCCAAAAGAAGGCTGTTTCATCTACATTAAAAATCTTTCGTTTAGTGTAACCACCTTCATCAATGATCTTAGCTAGATATGAATAACTTGCTGCTTTACCTTGCACTTTTATTTTATGAAGGCAGCCTTTTTCCTTAAACCTCATGAACCAACCTCTGCCAGCTTCAAACTTCTTCTGCAGCTTCCTCACCTCTTTCATCCTCCACAGAATTGAAGAAAGTGAGCACCTTCCTCTGGATTAAGTTTTGGCTTAAATGAATGATGTGGCTGGTTTGAACTTCTATCTAGACCACTAAAACTTTCTGTATTTCAGCAATAAAACTGTTTCACATTCTTATCATCTGTGTGTTCACTTTTTATTTTTTTTCAAGAATTTTTCCTGTGCATTCATAACTTGGCTAAGTGGCACAAAAAGCTTAGTTTTTGGCTTGTCTCAGCTTTTGGCATGTCTTTCTCACTAAACTTAGTCATTTCTATCTGCTTTTGATTTAAAGCAAGGGACAAGACTCCTTCTTTAACTTGAACATTAGAGGCCATTGTACAGTTATTAATTGGCCTAATTTAAATATTGTGGTATAGTAGGGAATTGGGAGGAAATGGTCCATATGTAGAGCAGTCAGAATACACACAACATTAATCAGTTAAGTTCACTATTGTATATGTTTGTGGTGCCCAAAAACAATTACAGTAGGAACATCAAAAATTATTGATCACAAATTACTATAACAAATATATTAATAATGCAGAAGTTTAGAATATTGCTAGAATTTTGAAATTTGACAGAAAGACACAGAGAGAACACATGGTGTTAAAAAATTGTGCCAGTTGATTTGTTCAATGCAGGGTTGCTACAAACCTTCACTTCATAAAAAATTCAATATCTGAGAAATGTAATAAAGCCAAGCACAATAAAAAGAGGTATGCCTGTAAATGGAAACTAATAGGTACTTTCTAAATATGAAGTTTCTAGTAATAGCTTACAGTTAAAGCAAAGGTTCTCAAAAGGAGGAGATTTTCTTTCCATGGATCATTTGGTGATGTATGGAAACATGTTTAGCTGTTGCAACTTGAGGGTGGAGAATGCCACTGACATCAATTGGATAGAGTCCAGGGATGTTAATAAATATCATACAATGCAGAGGTTAGCAAGAAATTAATTATATAGACCAAAATTGCAATAATACAGAGGATACAAAATCCTTGTTTAAAGGTAAATGAAATTTGACATTGAAATAGGGTGTAGGTTTTGATATTGTTAAACAGCAGTAGGATTGTAAATCTCAGACTATAGAATTTTAATCTAGTTTGATAGAGATGTCATGTGTTCTTTTTATTTAAAAATATTTTTATTTGTAATTGATGAGTAATAATTGTATACATATATGGGTACAATGTGATATTTTGAAGCATGTATATATTGTGCAATGATCAAATCAGGCTAATCAATATATTCATCACCTAAAATATTTATCATTTATTTGTAATGAGAACATTTTAAATCCTCTCTTTTGCCTATTTTTAAATATAAAATAAATAATATTCTTATTAACTATAGTCATCATGCTGCACACTAGGTTACCAGAACTTATTCTTTCTAACTAAAATTTTTTGCATCCTTTGAGCAATGTCTCCCCTTTCCTGATTCACTCTCCAACCAAACCTAACTTCTATGAGTTTGACTTTTTTAGATTTTACACATAAATGAGATCAGACAGTATTTATCTCTCTGTGCTTGGCATATTTCCCTTAGTATAATGTCCCCAAGTTCATTCATGTTGTATAAAATGACATAATTTCCTGCTTTTATAAGGCTGAATAGGTTTCTATTGTGTATCTATACCACATGTTTTAAGCCATTCATCTGTTGATTGACACTTTGTTTTTGTATCTTGACTATCATGAATAATGCTGTGATGAACATGGGAGTGTCAATGCCCCTTCAACATATTTATTTCAACAGATGTGCTGTCATTCAGCAGATGTGCTGTCATTCAATTCCTTTGGATATGTGCCTGGAAGTACAATTGCTGGATCATATGGTAATTCTATTTGTAGTTTCTGAGGAAACTTTATACTGTTTTTTAAAATGGCTGTGCACATTACAATACCACCAACAGTGGGAAAGAGTTTCCTTTTCTCTACATCCTCACATTTATTAGCTTTAGTCATTTTGTTAATGGGTATAAAGTGATAACTCATGTGGTTGCAATTTGCATTTTCCTGATTATTAGTTTTTTTTGAGCATTTGTCATATATATGTTGGCCATTTTTATGTCTTCTTTTGAGAAATGTCTATTCAGGTCCTTTGTCCATTGTTTAATAGGGTTATTTGTTTTCTTATTATTGTATAGTTTGAGTTCATCAAATATTTTGAATATTAGCCTCTTACTCAATGTATCATTTGCAAATACTTTCTTCCAATCTTTAAGTCATATCTTAACTCTCTTGTTTCCTTTATTGTTTGGAAGCTTTTTGGTTTGATGTAATGTAATTTGTCTATTTTTGCTTTTGTGGCCGGCAATTTTGGGGTCTTATCTGTGAAATCACTACCCAGACCAGTATTATGGAGGTTTTCCCCTGTGTTTTGTATTTTCTTCTAGTAGTTTTGCAATTTCAGATCTTATGTTTACATCTTTAATCCATTTTGAATTGATTCTTACATAAGGGGTAAGATAAGGTTTCATTTTTATTCTTCTGCACATGGATATCCAACTCATAACATCATTTACTAAAAAGATTATCCTTTCTCCATTGTATGTTCTTGGCACTTTTGTCAGAAATTAATCGACCATAGCTGTGTGGATTTATTTTTGGGCTTTTAATCCTATTCTATTTGTTAATGTGTCATTTTTATGACAGTATCATGTTGTTTTGAATCCTATAGCTTTATAATGTATTTTGAAATCTGCTAGTGTGATGCCTTCAGTTTTTGGGTTTTGGTCAAAATTACTTTGGCTATTTGGGGCCTTTTGTGGTTCCACACAAATTATAGAATTCTTTTTTCTATTTTGGTGAAGAATAACAGAATTAATAGTAATTGCATTGAATATGTTGATAGCTTGGGCAGTATGGACATTTTAACAATACTAAGTCTTTCAATCTATGAACATGGGATATGCCATTTATTTGTGTCTTCTTCAACTTTTTTCAACAATGTTATATAGTTTTCAGTATATAGCTCTTTCACCTCCTTGGGTGAGTTGAATCATAATTAATTTATTTTTATGCTATTACAAATGGGACTTTTAAAATTTCTTTTTCAGCTAGTTTATTGTGAGTGTGCTACTGATTTTTGTGGGTTAATTTTTTATCCTGCAACTTTACTGAATTTGTTTATCAGTTCTAACAGTTTCTTGGTACAGTCTTTAGATTTCCCGTATATAAGATTATGTCATCAGCAAATAGAGATAATTTTACTACCTCTTCCATTTGGATGCCTTTGTTTATTTTTCTTTCCTAATTGCTCTGGCTAGAACTTTTTGTTGAACAGAAGTGATAAAAGTAGGAATAGTTGTTTTATTCTTGATCTTAGAAGAAAAGCCTTCAACTTTTCACTATGTATGATGTTAGCTGTGTCTTGACATATATGATCTTTATGGTGTTGAAGGACATTTCTTATATACTCAGTTTGTTGATAATTTTAATTATAAAAGGACATTGAATTTTGTCAAATGCCTTTTCTGTGTCTATTGAAATGATCATGTGGTTTCTGTCCTTCACTTTGTTATAATGGTATATCACATTTATTGATTGACATATGTTGAACCACTCTTGCAACCCAGGGATCAATCCCATTTGATTGTGGTGAATGACCCATTTAATATACTGTTGAATATAGCTTGCTAGTATTTCATTGAGGACTTTTGCACTTATGTTCATCAGTGATGTTGGCTTGCAGTTTTCTTTCTTTCTTTTTTTTTTTTTTTTTTTGTAGCGTCTTTTTCTGGTTTTGGTATCAATGTAATGCTGGCCTTGTAAAATGAGATTGGAAGCATTCCCTTCTTTTAGATTTTTTGAAATAGTTTGAGAGGAATTGATATTAGTTCTTCGTTAAATGTTTGGTAGAATCCAGTCATAAAATTATCTTATCCTGGGCTTTTCTTTGATAGGAGACTTTAATTAACAATTCAGTTTCCTGGATTGTTATTGGTCTGTTCAGATTTACAATTTCTTTGTAATTCAGTCTTGGAAGGTTATATGTTTCTAGAAATTTATTTATTTATGAGGTTGTTGAATTTGTTGACATATAGTTATTCATAGTAGTTTCTTAGATAACTTGTATTTCTCTGCTATAATATCTTCCCTTTCATTTCTAATTTTATTTATTTGAGGTTCTTCTCTTTTTCACCTGGTTAGTCTAGCTAAGTGTTTGTCAATTTTGTTTAGCTTTTCAAAAAACTGACTCTTAGAAAAACTGACTCAGTTTTGTTGATCTTTTCTATTGTCTTTCTAGTTTCTGTTTCATTTATCTCTAGTCTGATATTTGCTGTCTCCTAACTTCTGCTAACATTGGGCTTAATTTGTTTCTTCTAGTTCCTTAAGGTGCAATGTTATGTTGCTTATTTGAGATATTTCTCCTGTTTTAATGCAGACATTTATTGCTATAATTTTTTTCTTACAACTGATTTTGGAGTTTCTGGAGATTTATCTTGTTCTTTCATTTGAATTGTATTTTCTTGTTTCTTCACTTTTCTTGACCTTCTGTGTTGGTTTTTGTGCATCCAGTGCCTTGTAAAAATAACTGATTCTCTCAGTCTTGTCAGACTGTCCTCATATAGGATAAAAATCCCACTAATCTATTAGGCCAGAGAATTTAAGATACCTCTCAAATCTTTGTGTTTGTTAAAACTGCTATCTCTGTACTTGGTGGCCCCCTGGGGATTAGGATTTGTCATGTCCTATCAGAACCTTAAGACCAGTAAGGTAGAAGCCATACCCTCTTGATGTAGCTAGAAAGGTTGAGTATTGGATGTATGTTCCACTTCCTTCTATCTGCATGGTGAAGCTGAGTGCAGGCATTTATCTCTCACTGTCTTTGCATTCAGCTAGGGAGAAGATCTGTATCAAATGCCTATATTTGTGTTTAGGCTATACTCTGTGATCCTGGAGATATAGCTGCTGGAAGTGGATCTGTTGTATGTCTACCTCTTTGTTTTCTGTAGTTTAGGGCCACTCAAGATACAAAGCCCCATGACTCCCAGAGCTAGGTCATTAAAGAGACAGTTCCTTGTGAGGCTGGAGAATAGGGTCTGGAGGCAGGGAACCTAAGGTCGACTAACACTGACTTCCTAGTGCTAAGTCAAAAGGATAACCCAACTTTCCACACCCATGTAACAAAAGAACCAGAGTCTACTCCCTTTGCAATGCCCCTGGCCCTTTTCTGTATGGCTCATGAAAAATTGAAAATACCTCTGTTTGGTCCCTTCCTGCAACCCATCAGATGTTTGCATAGGGTGTAACTTTGTAACTTCACTTCAGTCTCTGCAACCAATCAGACTTCTCACAAGCCACTGCTTCATTTACATAGGGTACAAACCAAGTAACCAATGGGACACCTCTAGAGGATATTTAAATCCCAGAAAATTCTGTAACCAGGGCTCTTGACCCTCTTGCTCTAGCCCTTTTCCACTCTGTGGAGTGTACTTTTATTTTAATAAATCTTTGCTTTCATTGCTTCATTCTTTCCTTGATTTTTGTGTTCAGTCCAGTTCTTTGTTCAAAACGCCAAGAACCTGGAAAACTGATAGTCATGACGCTCCACCAGTAACACTTGGATAGGAGTTACAGACATTATGGCTCAGTGCAGAGAAAACTTTCTTACAGGAAGAATGGGTACACCTGGATTTATCACTGTGGCAAGCTGAAAGAAAGCCTCTGAAGTGCCAAGCTCCAGTTTGGGCTGCCTGAGAGCTACTGTTTGCACCATTAGCTCCCCAGTGCAAGTTTATTAGAAGCCAGGCCCCTTAAGGAGCCAATGAAAGAGTATGCAATAAACTCCTTCCAGAGAGAAAATGGGAGCTGCATCTTCAAACCGCTTTGCTGCACTGTTCCTAGGAAGTTTAGCCCCTGGATGTGTTTGAGCACCTGTTTAAAACCACATCTCTATTCTGTGATCTGGGGAGGCTCCCGTATGTCTAGTCTCTTGTGCTCCCAGAGCTAAAAGTTTTAATATGCAGTCCCTCGGGTGGTTTTGTAAAAGTTACAATCCCTGTTTCGTGGCATAAGTCTCTTCTAGGAAGAAACAGTGAGCTGTATTTTAAAAGCCCCTTTCTGTACTGCTTCCAGGGGATAAAGGCCTTGGAAGTACTTGCATACCCTTATAAAACTTTCCCTTTTGTCTGTTGTCTAGAGAGATTCAGGTGTGCCTACTCCCCTCTGCTCCCAGAGCTAGGAAGTTTAAGATATAGTCTCCCAGGTGGAAGCTGTAAAAGTTGAAGGTGCATCATGTGTAGGCAAACACTTTCCAGAAGGGATTTAGTGACCTGGAGTTACCACTAGTGTGAGCTGGGAGAGAAGGTTCTGGAAGTGCTGATCTTCTCACACTGTTGGTAGGTTACTGTTTGTTTGCCTCTTTAACTCTCCAATGACAGTTAATTAGAATCCAGGCTGCCAAGTAGCCACTGGAGAGTGTGTTTTAAATCCACTCCAGAGAAAATCAAGCAAGTGCATTTTTAAGTACCTTCTCTGCACTACTTCAGAGGAGCCATGCAAGTGCTTGCATACCCTAATAAAACCTGCACGTTTTTACTGTGATCTAATTTTTATGTTAGACAAGAATATACCTAATCCTCTGTCCTTTCCAAATTGATTACATAAAAGCAAAACTATGAGGACCATAGAGTTAGGGCAGTATATGTGAAATCCAAACCCTCCTCTCCACAGGGAGAAGCTGAGTGTTTGAGATTTCTTTCCTGGTTGTATGGCTCTGTGCCCAGGGTGGGGTCCATGCCCCCAGTGTTCTCAGCCATTCCTACTTGTTCTATATGGATGTTTTCTCAGTTGCCTGATGGGCAGGAGTCTCTCAATCATTTTCTCACTTTTTTGAGGGAATTGATCCATGAATAGATGTTTATTTGGTGCATTCAAACATGTAGGGAAAGTCAAGATCCTCTATTCCACCATGTTGCTGACATCGCCACATACAATAAGTTCTTAAATACAGCAAATACCTGAAAATACCTATTAATACATATTCCTTTAGTAGCTAAGTCTCAGTTTGATTTTTATAAGTGTAATCAAAGTCAAGAAGGCAAAAAAGACATTGAAGCAAAAAACTAGCGCAGAGTGATGAGTAAACTCAAAGCTAAAGCATTTGAAAAAAATAACAGATTCAAGAAATTAAAAAAAAATTAACTGACTGAGGATTCTAAGAAGATGGCAGAGTAGGAAGCATTAGGAATCTGATGCTCCCCACCTAAGCAACAATTGCACTGGCAGAATTTGAGGAAACTATTTTGGAACTCTATAGTCTACTGAAGAATTATAACTTCCAGTGGAAGGCTTGGATGAAAAATTGCAGTTAATTTTGATCAATATCAGCTCTTACCAGACTAACAGCTACCCATTCCCCTCCTCTAGCTTCAAGGCATGCAGCTGTGTACTCTTCCTGGAGCAGCTATTGCATAGCTTGTGTAGCCAGGGTGAATCAAAAGGACCCTGCTTTTTAAACATCAGGATTAAGGATCCCCATCTATTGCTGATTGATGCTTCTGATCACAGAGGTGTAGACAAACAGCAGCCATTGTTTTTTACCTCCACCCATTCTTCCTAGCTTCTCACCTGCAGTTGAAGTGAATGCCATGGAATTCAAAGTTCTGGCATCTTTCTCCCCTCCTTTATTTATCTGTTTTTCCTTTTTGGAAGTCAGATATTAAAGACTAAGACATTAAAAAACTCCATATATGAGGAAATTTAGAAAATAATCATTGAAGTGCATGGAAAGGCTCAAGAAAAACCTGAGATGACTTTAATTTTACACCTCAGGCCGATCCTTGGCACAGAGTCAGCATACAAAATCAAACAAAAAAACAAACTCCAGAACAAAAATCATCAAACCTCAGGAAAAGGGGAGAATCTGATTTCCAGAGTTACCACATTATTAGATTCAAATGTCTAGTTTTCAACAAAAAATTACAAGACATACAAAGAATCAGGAAAGTAAGGCTCATTCAAAGATAAAAAGTACAATAAATCAACAGAAACTGCCACTGAAAAAGACCAGATGGCAGGTCTCTAAGACAAAGATTTGAAGCAACTGTGAACTAAAGAAGAATGTAGATAATGTCATCAAAACAATGTATGAATAAAATAAAAATATCAATAAATACATGAAAAACCTAAAAAGAAAACAAAAAGAAATTCTGGAGCTGAAAAGTACAATAACTGAATTGAAAATTTTACTGGAGCAATTCAAATGCAAAATTGTATAGAAAGAAGAAAGAATCAACAAATTTGAAGATGGGATAATTAAATTTATTATGTCTAACGAATAGGAAGAAAACGATCTTTAAAAAGTGAACAGGCCTTAGCAATCTGTGGGACAACATCAAATGTGCCAACTTATGTGTCGTGGTAGTTACAGAAGAAGAGATGGTGGGGGAGGAAAGGATATTGGAAAACAAAATAATGGCTGAAAACTTCCCAAATCTGATGAAAGACATAAATATAAACATCCAAGAATTTTAAGGTAGTCCAAGTAGATAAACTCAAGAAGACTCATACCAATACAGCTTGATTATAATCAAGCTTTGAAAAGAAAAAGAAAATGAATCTTGAAACCAGCAAGAAAGAAGTGTGCTGTCCTGTGTAAGTGATCCTGAATCAGGTTATCAGCAGATTTCTTATTAGAAAACTCAGAGGCTTTCTAGAAGCCAGTGAACTGATATATTCAAAGTACCAAAAGAAAAAGAAATTAAAAGCAAATTGTTAGCCCAAGTGCTAAATTGTCTGGCAAAATTGCTGTTTCTTTTTTTCAAAAATGAGGTAGAAATTAAGAAAGCTTTAATAAGGAATGAAATTTTAATACATGCCACAGCATGGATGAATCCTGAGGATATTGTGCTAAGCGAAATAAGCCAGTCAAAAAAGGACAAATATTATATGATTCCTTTATATAAGATACTTACAAGAGTCAAAATCGTAGAGACAGAAAACAGAATGGTGATTGTCAGGAGCTGTGGGAGAAGAGAATGGGAAGCTATTATTTGATGGGTATAGAGTTTTCATTTTACAAGATGACAAGCAAGTTATGCAGATGGATGGTGGTGATGTTTGCATAACATTATGAATGTATTTAACACCACTTAAAATGGTTAAGATGATAAATCTTATGTGTATTTTACCACAATAAAAAATTGGAAAAAATATACTTAGTATCTAAACATAGAAATGTTAAGTTAATACAAATACTTTGAAGTTCTTTGTTGTTGTTTTTAAAAGATGGTAGAGCCAATCATCACCACAAGCAAGTTGGTAATGATGGTGAATTGTGGTAAACAATGATGCATTTTTTTTTTTTTTTTTTTTTTGCTTCTCTAGGATTTTCAAGTGAAGAACTGGGACTAAGTTAAAAAAAAAAAAGATTCACAAGGAACTACTAGAAGTCACAAGAAATTAAAAACTAACAGAAGTTTCACTAAGGAAGAAGAAAACAACATAATTTAACACAAGAGAGGGTTCACAATAGGTATGCAGAAAGCATACAAGTGATTTTAAGAGTGGACTTAAGTAGAGCCTGAAGCATACACAATATGAAGGACAAACCCTTAAGGAGAAAAATTAAAATTTTAAACATATATTAGGCACAGAGTTAATGGAGACCTTGTGAGAGAAAGCCTTGAAACTTATTTTTAATTGCCTCTTCAATAAACCTGCCTCTACTTTTGAGATAAAAATACCAGTGTAATAGCAAGTAGAAAAGTGCAAATCCAGGATGAACCAACTGAGTAGATATTTGTCATGACTGTACCTTCTGAAACCCACCCATGGTTTCAGAAAGAAAAAGTATATATATATCTGAAGTCCTAGATCTAAAATCCTACATATGTCTGTTCCAGAAAATATAAAAAGTGTTATTATTCATGAAATTTGAACATGAAACTTAAGAGATAAATAAGCAGTTGCTGGAAAGACAAAGGAAACAAAGGTGGTCTTTTCTGGAAGAGTCAGAATTTCAAACTTCATCACCAGTCATACATCTCAGGAGGAGATAACTGATCTGAAATATCTCTCTGGGTAATGAGAGAAATGTTTTGGGGCGCAGTAGACTTATCGGCTCAAGAGGTGTCTGAGAGACCAGAATCAAAATGAAGAAAGAGGTTAAACTGAAAAAAGGAACAAGCAAGAGAAATATGGTACAGAGGTAGAGACAAAATAATTTCATAATTTTACTTATTGAAAACCCTGAAACTTGAAAGAAAATAAGAAAAAAAGAAAATAAGAAAAATAAGAAAATAAGAAAAAAATAAAAAATTTGGTTACTATTTTATTTTAACCAGTAAAAAGGCTCATTGATTAGTTATGCAGATATATATATTATATCTCCTCTATGTTAGTATTCTTACCACTAGAAATATTGCAATAAATAGACATAGGCCCTTCTTTCAGGGAGAGTAGCTTATAATTAAATAGACTGGGACATAAACAGATTTTCAAACATAAGATATGAAAGTGTTAGAAGAAGAGAATATGTACATAATTTTTAAATGGGAGAGGACTAAAACAAGATCAAATATGTGACAACCATAAAGGGGGACATGGCATATTTACATAAAATTTTTTTTAAATTAAGAAAAAAAAGCACAGAGAAAATGAACAGATTATTTATTTTAAAAGAAATGCAAAGGTCAATAAATGTGTAAAAATAAGTATACTAGTAGTCAGAGAAATATGCATACAAATTATGAAATATAATGTTTCCCATTAAATTCTTAAAAGATAAAGAGGAACTGAAATCATCCAGCGATGGCACAAACATGATGGTAGACACGGGAATATGAGTGCTCTTTTATACTCTTAGTAGAGGTATAATTTACCATAAGATTTCTGGAATAAACCCTTTTAATATATACTAAAAGTAGGCCCACCTCTTAACTTAGCATTTCTTCTTATGGAAATTCAGTCAAAACATAAAAGAAGCAGTAATTAGATATATGTACAAAGATATTTATTGTAGCAAAAAAATTGAAACAACCTGAATTCCTAACAATAGTGGGAATATTGAATTAATATTGGCTACTTTGATATAAAATAAACTATTACATAAGATATACATATATAAAATAAATTAAGGTAAACAAACCCACAAAATATTTTGTATAAGTTATATATAAAAATATATATGTACAACATTCCTTTTTAATAAAGTCTGTAAATATGCACATGTATCTTTGAATTAAAAGAAAATAGAAATATCAAAAAGTTAATCTTACCAATGATTAATTCAGGGAGTTGGATTGGGAGAAGGAGAAAGAAATTATGACTTAAGTTTCTCATCTGTACTTGAGTTTTAATTCAGACCATTTATTTCATGTAATAATTCAAGTTATTAAGAAGAGACTACTAAATTCATGAAGTCCTCTATAGGAGAAATCAGGAGTTTTTTCAGAATGAAGACAGTCTTAACCTTTCTTGGGAGGATGGCTATTCTGTCCCTGAATAAGTGAGCTGGAAGTTGAATCTAAAAGATGAAAAGGAGTTGGTAAGGCAACAGGGAGCCACAGGGGCAGAGCAAGAAAGGGAGATTGTGAGTGGTACAGGCAAAAAGAACAGCAGGCTCCAATAAGGACCTTTTTCAAGGAATTGAAGAGTTCAGAATGTTTGGAACAATTGTGGGAGGGGTATAAATGAGAGAACACAGCAAACAACTTCCTGCCTTTAGAGTGAGAGTTGAGTTAGGCGTTGTTAGAAGAATCAAAGACACTGTGGTTTTGAATTTGATTCTTGACTCTACATTTTAAAAAACCTCGTTAGACTTCAATTTTCTCTTCTATTGAATGAATATTGTAACACTTACCTTAATGTTTTCTTTTTGGTGAAGAGTAAATTTTATATGTGTAAAGTGAAAACATATTCCTTTCACATATATATAAGCTTCTTAGGTAGCAGCAACAGCAATTATTGTAATATCCTTTGTTCCAGACTATTGTTAAGACTGGGCTTGGTTTTATGCTATGTTATATATCATGTATTTTGGTTTTCGTACTTCACAAAGTAACTTTTAATGGGGTTGTCATGTTTAGCAATAAGCAACGTCTATGAAACTAGGTGGTGTGTATCAACCTCAAGTAATTAAACAAGGCAGAAACAAACCAGAAGCAATGCTCATGATGACTAAAATGTTCTAAGAAGCCATTTTCCCCCTAATTCTTGTAATAGTTCAATAAAAGCAGCCAAATGAACAATGCAAGAAATGTCTCTAAATTTAAACCCAGAATTTACTGCAAATCAGGGTGTGCAGAATCTTTCTATTGATTGTGGTGTAATTGCCATACAAACATTGTTCTCCTTAAAAACAACCTTTATAGAATGGTTAATTTTTTTCCTGGTTGGACTCTGCATTTTAGAAACTAAAAAGAACAAGGCAGAAAAATCCATCTTTTTGAATGAGGGAATATTGCAGAGAAACATATAAATGTTTCTATTTTCTTCAGTTGCAAATATAGAAATGCATAGGGATCTGGAGAGCAGAACTTGACGATGTAAACTAAGACTTTTCTGTTTTAATAGCCAAGGCAGAATTAATATAATACTCATGTTTGTAACAGAGGCCAAATAACATAAGGCTGGAAATTATATTAAATTTAGAGATGATCATTGGTGATCTTTGCTAGAGAAGCTATGCTGAAAAATTGGAAAAGCCATAACGGAGTGCTGTGGAGGACAAGAAGAACTGCTATTCCAATTCCTCTTCAAAGACAGATTTGCTGCCCAGCAGCAGGGAAGGTGGTCAGCATGCAGCCTCTAGAGTCAATCCTTTGGGGCTGCGCATAAGCTTCAGAGAGCAGACACCAGGCCATGCCTTTCCATGGGCAACACACATCAGATTGCTGAGCAAGGTACGAGTATTTTCAGTCCAATGTGGGATATTCTGACTGGTAATACCTTCCCAAATTCCTCCTTGCATTGGCTTACATTTTGGCCAGCCAGTACCCAGCTTATTTTCTCCCTCTGCTCAATCCTGCATCTTCTCACATCCATTCACAGGTGTTGATTCCCAATTAATACCTCTCATGGCAAACTTTATCTCAGCAGCTGCTCTGGATATTCCAAACCAAGAGAAATACAAACACTTTGAGGAATAGTAGGTTGATGAGAAAGTGAAGATGAGTTTAGGTACTAATTTCATTTATATTTATTTGTAATAAGGAAGAGAGGAGATATATTAGCTTCAGGAGGAAATGGGATTAAGGGAGATATTTCATTATTTTTATGTTTTGGAATGATAGGTAAGGGAAGGACCTGAGAGAGTAAATGTTGATGGAAGGGATTCACTACACAGAAGCAGTTCTTTGGAATGTCTCCTGAGTTCAAATTACACTGTGATAATTTGACTGTATAAGAAAAATTCTGTCTCTCATTATGTTTTCCAAAATCAGAGGTAAACCTGCCTATTTAAATGAGATCTCTCTTTTTGGAGAAGGAACAGATTTTGGGAAAAGAGAACTGTGCTTATTTGTCAAATTGAAATTAGGAGTGAAATCCATGTGTTTCTTTATACCCCTTAAATCGACTTTTATATGTTCTGTAATTCATTCAGCAACAGTCATAAAAGTTTGTGCAGAATTCCACAAAGTGCTGGAAATCTCAGCCATCAGTTCCATAAACAAAAATAGACATTCTACTTTACTCTCTAGGTGTGTGTTTTAATTTCTTCCAGAAAGAAAAAAATGAATTAAAAAATTTAAATTAATGTTATTATGAAATTTCCTTAGTATTTTTTTAGAAAAGAGAATTTACTTCATAAAGTAACATTTGTGAATGACAACATAAATAGAAATGGCCCTAAGATGATATAGCATTACTAATTGTCCAACCTTGACAAAAGCATTCTGATAAGATTATTCTTTAGACAATCTAAAATCATTTGTTCTTGACCTAGAAGTTAAAATGAACTCCTCTTGACAAGAAGTAAAATTGGTCGCAAAGCACTGTTCTCTAATCATAGGGAAACAAGCTACATGATAGCAAATATATATGATACAGAAAAAAACACTAAGCATGATTACAATACATAGCATAAGCAATGAGAAATTAGCATTTAATGAACAAAATTCCTATTCACAGTACTATTGTGAAAGTTAATAAATGCTTAGTTTTAATAAAATCTCTGCTGCGATACAGGTATTATGTTTCTTCCTTATTTTATTGTTAGTGATGCCTAGGAAATTGCTAGGAAAAGAGAAAGTGTGGTGATTTTATACTTATTTCTTGAAATTGAAGGTATGATTTCATACTAAAAACAATAATGAATGAAATGTATTAACAATAACTGTCTCCTAATGGTCTAATTGATTATTTTAATTGAGGGTAGAATTAGAACCACTAGTGCCTCTTTAGCCCTGAAATTATGCACATTCATGCATGCATGCATATAACAATAGCACACAACTGGTTGTTTACTCCAGTATACCCAGTGGTAAGATCCTCGCCTTGGCTCTTACAGGAAGATAAAGCATTACTTACAGAGAACATGACTGGTTTACAGGAGTAGACTATGATTCAGAAATCTGGGAAAAAATTTACCTTGAAGCTATATACATGTAATGCCCTGTGGCATTACATGTATATAGCTTTCCTGTGGCATGGAAACATAAAAGCCATCAAAAAACTGAATATTTTTTTATAAATTCACAAATCTGAAGAAATATTAAAAACAGTCTGTCATTTGTTAGACATTGTACTGCAATTGGTAATTATCTGAAATAGTATATGAAGGTGGTTTTATATATATCTATATCTATATTTTTTATACATATACTTTATGCAGCTCTTGCAGTCTATCAAGTTTTTATTTATATAGCATGGTGACAGTAAAACAATCTACAATCTACAACATAATTGTTTTAAAGTTCCTTGTGTCATATTCACTGTTAGTAATAAACCCAAATTGCTTGTTTACCAATATATAGATAAGGATGCTTTCATCAGTGCACATGTTAGTAGTAGCAGATAAACAGAGTAAATATTCTAGAACTTGTAACATTAAACAGCTAATCTTATCCCTTCCCTAGCAAAGTTTTTGTATAAGTGTGGCCAAAAAAAAATTATATAGTATATGTGAGTACAGTGGTCCCTTAGTAGTTGTGGGGAATTTGTTCTAAGACATTCAGCAGATACCAAAATTTGCATACACTCAAGTCCCTGATATAAAATGAGGTAGTGTTTGCATATAATATATGCACATCCTCCCATACACTTTAAATCATCTCTCGATTATCTGTAATATCTAATACAATGTAAATGTTACGTAAATAGTTGTTATACTGTATTGTTTAGGGACAAATGACAAGAAAAAAGTCTGTACACTTTTAGTACAGATGTATTAAAAAATTTCTTTTAAATCCTTGATTAGGGCTAACTGTATATATATTTACAGATATATATAAAATATATAAACAGTTATATATATAATATATGTGTGTATATATATAGTTAGCCCCAATCAAGATATATATATACACACACACACACACACATATATACACACACACACATACACGCAGAAATATATGTGTGTGTATATATATATTGGGGTTAACTATATATATATGTATGTGTGTGTGTATATATATGTATTTGTATAACTGTATATATATATACAGTAAGCCCCAATCAAGATACATATATATATCATGCATATATACACACACAGATATATATGTATGCATATATATATCTCAATATGTATGCATATATTAATGTTTACAAATTCACTTTTATGTCTATCTGCATATAAAGAACATGCATCATTTTCCTCTTATATGTGATCATGCTGCTGTCTTTCCACTGTGTATTTTAGAAAGGTGTATTAGTCATGGTTCTCTAGGCAGGGCACAGCTGAACAAAAAGGCAGCAGAACTAATAAGATGGATGTATATATAAAAGGGAGTTTATTAAGGTGTATTGACACACATGATCACAAGGTCCCGCAATAGGCCATCTGGAAGCTGACAGGCAAGGAAGCCAGTCTGAATCCCAAAGCTGAAGAACTTGGAGTCTGATGTTCAAGGGCCAGAAGCATCCAGCATGGGAGAAAGATGTAGGCTGGGAGGCTAAGCCAGTCTAGTCTTTCTACATTCTTCTAACTGCTTTTATTCTGGCCATGCTGGCAGCTGATTAGATTGTACCCACATAGTTTGAGGGCGGGTCTGCCTTTCCCAGTCCACTGACTCAAATGTTAATCTCCTTTGGCAACACCCTTACAGAAAAATCCAGGAACAACACTTAGCATAGTTCCATCAAATCAAGTTGACACTCACTATTAATCATCACGAAAGGCTTTTCCCAAGTTTATGAAAGCAGATGCTATTTACATATTATGTTTGTGTTTACAACTCAGCCTCAGAGGCCGTATCAGCCACAAAATTTACCTCGATAATATTTCCTTGTTTAATATCTACTTTCTTAACAATTGACTAGAGTGGTTGCAGAATCAATCTAAAAAATTCTTGGGTCTGTTCCAAGACTGCCCAATAGGAACAGCTCTGGTTTGCTGCTCCCAGTGTGAATGGTGCAGAAGATGGGTGATTTCTGCATTTCCAACTGAGGTACCTGGTTCATCTCATTGGGACTGGTCGGAAAGTGGGTGCAGCCCACGGAGGGAGAGCCAAAGCAGGGCGGGGCATTGCCTCACCTCGGAAGCACAAGGGGTTGGGGGATTTCCCTTTCCTAGCCAAGGGAATCCATGACAGACTATACGGGGAAAATCGGGACACTGCCACCTAAACACTGCACTTTTAGAACAGTCTTAGCAAATGGCACACCAGGAGATTATATCCCGTGCATGCCTCAGTGGGTCCCTACGCCCATGGAGCCTTGTTCACTGCTAGTCCGAGATGGAACTGCAAGGCGGCAAGCCTGGCTGGGGGAGGGGCGTCCACCATCACTGAGGATTGAGTAGGTAAACAAAGCCACCAGGAAGCTTGAACTGGGTGGAGCCCACCATAGCTCAAGGAGGCATGCCTGCCTCTGTAGACTCCACCTCTGGGGGCAGGGCACAGCTGAACAAAAAGGCAGCAGAAACTTCTGCAGACTTAAATGTCCCTGTCTGACAGCTCTGAAGAAAGCAGTGGTTCTCCCAGCATGGTGTTTGAGCTCTGAGAACTCACAGACTGCCTCCTCAAGTGGGTCCCTGACCCCTGTGTAGCCTAACTTGGAGACATCTCCCAGTAGGGGCTGACTGACACCTTATACAGAAGGGTGCCCCTCTGAGACGAAGCTTCCAGAGGAAGGATCAGGCAGCAATATTTGCTGTTCTGCAATATTTGCTGTTCTGCAGCCTCCACTGGTGAAACCCAGGCAAACAGAATCTGGAGTGGACCTCCAGCAAACTCCAAGAGATGCAGCTGATGGACCTGACTGTTAGAAGAAAAACTAACAAACAGAAAGGAATAGCATCAACATCAACAAAAAGGGCATCCACACCAAAACCCCATCTGTAGGTCACCATCATCAAAGACCAAAGGTAGATAAAACCACAATGATGGGGAGAAACCAGAGCAGAAAAGCTGAAAATTGTAAAAACCAGAGTGCCCCTTCTCCTCCAAAGGATTGCAGCTCATCGCCAGCAATGGAACAAAGCAGGATGGAGAATGACTTTGACAAGTTCACAGAAGTAGGCTTCAGAAAGTTGATAATAACAAACTTCTCCAAGCTAAAAGAAGATGTTCGAACCTATTGCAAGGAAGCTAAAAACCTTGAAAAAAGATTAGACGAATGGCTAACTAGTATAAGCAGTGTAGAGAAGACCTTAAATGACCTGATGGAGCTGAAAACCATGGCACAAGAACTACGTGACACATGCACAAGCTTCAGTAGCTGATTCAATCAAGTGGAAGAAAGGGTATCAGTGATTGAAGATCAAATGAATGAAATGAAGCGAGAAGAGAAGTTTAGAGAAAAAAGAGTAAAAAGAAATGAACAAAGTCTCCAAGAAATATGGGACTATGTGAAAAGACCAAATCTCCGTTTAATTGGTGTACCTGAAAGTAACGGGGAGAACGGAACCAAGCTGGAAAACACTATTCAGTATACTATCCAGGAGAACTTCCCCAACATAGCAAGGCAGGCCAACATTCAAATTCTGGAAATACAGAGAATGCCATAAAGATACTCCTGGAGAAGAGTAACCCCAAGACACATAATTGTCAGATTCACCAAGGTTGAAATGAAGGAAAAAATGCTAAGGGCAGTCAGAGAGAAAGGTCGGGTTACCCACAAAGGGAAGCTCATCAGACTAACAGCGGATCCCTCGGCAGAAACCCTACAAGCCAGAAGAGAGTGGGGGCCAATATTCAACATTCTTAAAGAAAAGAATTTTCAACCCAGAATTTCATATCCAGCCAAATTAAGCTTCATAAGCAAAGGAGAAATAAAATCCTTTACAGACAAGCAAATGCTGAGAGATTTTATCACTACCAGGCCTGCCTTACAAGAGCTCCTGAAGGAAGCACTAAACATGGAAAAGAACAACCAGTACCAGCCACTGCAGAAACATGCCAAATTGTAAAGACCATAGATGCTAAGAAGAAACTGCACCAACTAATGGGCAAAATAACCAGCTAACATCATGATAGGTTCAAATTCACACATAACAATATTAATCTTAAATGTAAATGGGCTAAATGCCCCAATTAAAAAACACAGATGGGCAAATTGGATAAAAAGTCAAGGCCCATCAGTGTGCTGTATTCAGGAGACCCATCTCATGTGCAGAGACACACATAGGCTCAAAATAAAGGGATGAAGATCTACCAAGCAAATGGAAAGCAAAAAAGCAGCAGGGGTTGCAATCCTAGTTTCTGATAAAACAGACTTTAAACCAATAAAGATCAAAAGAGACAAAGAAGGCCATTACATAATGGTAAAGGGATCAGTGCAACAAGAAGAGCTAACTATCCTAAATATATATGTACCCAATACAGGAGCACCTAGATTCATAAAGCAAGTTCTTAGAGACTTACAAAGAGACTTAGACTCCCACACAATAATAATGGGAGGTTTTAACACCCTACTGTCAATATTAGACAGATCAAGGAGTCAGAAGATTAACAAGGATATCCAGGACTTGAACTCAGCTCTGCACCAAGCAGACCTAATAGACATCTACAGAACTCTCCACCCCAAATCAACAGAATATACATTCTTCTCAGCACCACATCTCACTTATTCCAAAATTGACCACATAGTTGGAAGTAAAGCACTCCTCAGCAAATGTAAAAGAACAGATATCACAACAAACTGTCTCTCAGATCGCACTGCAATCAAATTAGAACTCAGGGTTAACAAACTCACTCAAAACCACACAACTATATGGAAACTGAACAACCTGCTCCTGAATGGCTACTTGGTAAACAACGAAATGAAGGCCGAAACAAAGATGTTATTTGAAACCAATGAGAACAAAGACACAATGTACAAGAATCTCTGGGACACATTTAAAGCAGTGTGTAGAGGGAAATTTATAGCACTAAATGCCCACAAGAGAAAGCAGGAAAGATCTAAAATTGACACCCTAACATCACAACTAAAATAACTAGAGAAGCAAGAGCAAACACATTCAAAAGCTAGCAGAAGGCAAGAAATAACTAAGATCAGAGCAGAACTGAAGGAAATAGAGACACAAAAAACCCTTCAAAAAATCAATGAATCCAGAGCTGGTTTTTTGAAAAGATCAACAAAATTGATAGACCTCTAGCAACACTAATAAAGAAGAAAAGAGAGGAATCAAATAGATGCAATAAAAAATGATAAAGGGGATACCACCACAGATCCCACAGAAAGACAAACTACCATCAGCGAATACTATAAACATCTCTACGCAAATAAATTAGAAAATCTAGAAGAAATGGATAAATTCCTGGATACATACACCCTCCCAAGACTAAACCAGGAAAAAGTTGAATTGCTGAAGAGACCAATAACAGGCTCTGAAATTGAGGGAATAATTAATAGCCTACCAGCCAAAAAAACTCCAGGACCAGACGGATTCACAGCCAAATTCTACCAGAGGTACAGAGAGGAGCTGGTACCATTCCTTCTGAAACTATTCCAATCGATGCAAAAAGAGGGAATCCTCCCTAACTCATTTTATGAGGCCAGCATCATCCTGATACCAAGGCCTGGCAGAGATACAACAAAAAAAGACAATTTTAGACCAATATCCCTGATGAATATTGATGCAAAAATCCTCAATAAAATACTGACAAACCAAACCCAGCAGCACATCAAAAATGGGGAAAGGATTCCCTATTTAATAGATGGTGCTGGGAAAACTGGCTAGCCATATGTAGAAAGCAGAAACTGGATCCTTTCCTTACACCTTATACAAAAATTAATTCAAGATGGATTAAAGACTTAAATTTTAAACTTAAAACCATAAAAACTCTAGAAGAAAACCTAGGTAATACCATTCAGGACGTAGGCATGGGCAAGGACTTCATGATTAAAACACCAAAAGCAATGGCAACAAAAGCCAAAATAGACAAATGGGATCTAATTAAACTAAAGAGCTTCAGCAAAAGGAACTACCATCAGAGTGAACGGGCAACCTAGAGAATGGGAGAAAATTTTTGCTATCTATGCATCTGACAAAGGGCTAATATCCAGAATCTACAAAGAACTTAAACAAATTTACAAGAAAAAATCAAACAACCCCATCAAAAAGTGGGCGAAGGATATGAACAGACACTTTTCAAAAGAAGACATTTATGTAGCCAACAGGCACATGAAAAAATGCTCATCATCACTGGTCATCAGAGAAATGCAAATCAAACGACAATGAGATACCATCTCACACCAGTTAGAATGGCAATCATTAAAAAGTCAGGAAACAACAGGTGCTGGAGGAGATGAGAAATAGGAACACTTTTACACTGTTGTTGGGAGTGTAAACTAGTTCAACCATTGTGGAAGACAGTGTGGTGATTCCTCAAGGATTTAGAACTAGAAATACTGTTTGACCCATCATCGATCCCATTACTGGGTATATACCCAAAGGATTATAAATCATGCTACTATAAAGACACATGCACACGTATGTTTACTGTGGCACTATTCACAATTGCAAAGACTTGGAACCAATCCAAATGTCCATCAATGATAGACTGGATTAAGAAAATGTGGCACATATACACCATGGAATACTGTGCAGCCATAAAAGGATGAATTCATGTCCTCTGTAGTGACATGGATGAAGCTGGAAACCATCATTCTGAGCAAACTATTGCAAGGACAGAAAACCAAACACCTCATGTTCTCACTCATAGGTGGGAATTGAACAATGAGAACACTTGGACACAGGATGGAGAACATCACACACCGGGGCCTGTTGTGGGGTGGGGGAAGGGGGGAGGGATAGCATTAGAAGAAATACCTAATGTAAATGACGAGTTAATTGGTGCAGCACACCAACATGGCACATGTATACATATGTAACAAACCTGCACGTTGTGCACATGTACCCTAGAACTTAAAGTATAATAAAAAATTATTAAAACATCAGCAGCATTTTCCATTTTTCAAAAATTAGTATTTTGATTTGGTATTTTTGATTATATACAACCAGGAACAAGACACTTCACTCAAAGTGAGTCACTCTCTTATTTAAAGAGAGTTACACTTTTATGAACATTAGTGGGCTAAAGTTTGGCTCCTTCTAGCAGATTGCTAAACTGACAATATATTACTTACAATTTTACATTTGTTCAACTTAAATATACTAAGGATTCTTAGATTAGATTATGAATATTCTTAGAATTTGAGATATTTAATATTTTCCCCTCTTTTCTTTCTTCTAGCTTGACATGCTACAATGCTTTCTTTTTCATCTTAGCTTCCTATTTCCTTGTTTTCTGTTTTTTCTTTTTTGAGATGGAGTCTCGCTCTGTCACCAGGGTGGAATGCAGTGGGACAATCTAGCCTCTTTGCAACCTCCAACTCCCGGGTTCAAGAGATTCTCCTGCCTCAACCTCCCGAGTAGCTGGGATTACAGGCATGTGCCACCACACCCAGCTAATTCTTGTATTTTTAGTAGAGACAGGGTTTCACCATGTTGGCCAGGATGGTCTCAATCTCCTCACCTCATGATCAACCTACCTCAACCTCCCAAAGTGCTGTGATTACAGGCATGACCCACCGCACCCGGCCTCCTTGTATTTTTTTTTTAATAGTGGTAAACAAAACTATATCCCTGGGGTTTAATAGATAGATTTGGCATAATAGGTCTTCGATAAATATTTTCAATTAAATAGTTATATTGTTAATCTATAGTCTTAAATATCTCATGTACTTATTATCAACATTTTAGGCAAATTTACAACTGATCTCAAGATACTAAATTGGACTCATTTTTGTGGCTATAATTCTCTACCTCTCATTCCTAAACATAATTCTCACCTCAAAAATCTCAACTCTGCTTGTGAAAAGCATAAAGAAGAAGCACGGAGGGGAAAGATTCATAAGCATGTTTTAAGAACTCAGGATTTTTAACCCAGAGACATGACAATTCTTGGAAGCCTAATTCCCTTCACATAAGTTTATGGGTTTATATATCAATTATATGGGATTGGACTTAGTCTATATAATTTTAAAGATCAAAACTGGAAATAATAGTTAGGAATGTAGGGATAAATGTTCTCCTCTTTATATGAAAGACATTTCTAAAAATTAGATCTTTTTTTTTTTTTGAGATGAAGTCTCGCTCTGTCACCCAGGCTGGAATGCAGTGGCGTGATCTTGGCTTACTGTAACCTCTGCCTCAAGTTGAGGCGATTCTCCTGCCTCAGCCTCCTGAGTAGCTGGGACTACAGGCACCCGCCCCCACGCCTGGCTAATTTTCATATTTTTAGTAGACATGGGGCTTCATCATGTTGGTCAGGCTGGTCTCGAACTCCTGACCTCATGATCCGCCCGCCTTGGCCTCCCAAAGTGCTGGGATTACAGGCATGAGCCACCACGCTCGGCCAGAATTAGATCTTTTAAAAATGAAAGTTAATACATCAGTAGATAATATGCTTTCTGTCATATTATAAATTTGTGGGAACGTTTTAGAGAAGTGTAAAATATTAACTTTGGATTAAACCAGAAGACAACTTCAGAAATACCCCACCCAAAACACTGTTTGTAAATTCTTCCAAACACAATCATGTTTTTTGTTCCTCTCCCCAAAACAATAACTACCATATCTGCCCTTCAAAACTTCACTATTCGTTGCCTAAAACTGCATTGATTACTTTAGCTCACCTTTAAATATATGCTCTTACTCAATCCTTTCTAAACCCTTAGAGAAAGGCAGCAGTCAGCATTTATTTAACCCTGTAGGTTAGTTAATTTTTACAGTCTCCATTGCCGTTTAACTTAAGAATTCTGAAAGTTAATCATCATCAGCTTTCTCATCAGGAATCTACTAACTTGGAGCTTTAAGTCACTAGATCACAAGATAAACATATTTTGCTATTAGCTGTCTCCTGTCTGTCTTCCTAGACTACCCTTTTTCAGCATCTACAGTTGTATGTTATCCACAAACTGGTTAATATGTTTTCACGTTGAACTTGCATGGACATGAGCTCTATTATACTGACAGTCGTGACCAACTCCCAATCCATAAAGTGTGATCTATTTAAGTAATTTATATTACTTCCTTAGTCTAGTTATCTGAGTCATAAGAACACAATTAGGCTGGGGAATCAGTTTATCCTGTCATAGCAATCAGAAAGCAAAGTAGTAGTAGCAGCAGCAGTAGTAGTAGTAGTAATAGTCGTAGTAGTAGTAATGTGTATGTGTTTCCAAATGTAACTTTCAGTTTTTGAGTTAGAGTTATTTTTAAGTTGTTGTGGCTATAGGTATACTATTGATATTTTATTGAAGATTTGATTTGTGTAAAACAGTGGAAAGAAATAAACTAGGAACTGAGTACATTTTTTTTCAGTCTCAAATGTTGTTATGTAAAATTGAATAAACAAAATTCTATTGTTAATTATACCTTAATACAACTTGAGAGAAAATATATAAAATAACAAGACCAGATCATAGAAAGAAACAATGGAAGTTCAATTTCACACTGTAAAAAACAAGATACAAGTATATTTTTCTTATTTTTCCCGAAGTTTAACATTGAATTTACAGTAGAACACATGGAAATAGTGTTATAGGATAATGAGTTGTCATTATTTTTAATAGTAGTTATGCTAACATGCTAACAGACCTATAAATGCCTTCCTATTGTAATTGCTGATCATAGGTATGTATATTATTTTTTATGTGCACCTAATCAGACCTCACAAACCTCTTCCACAACAGAAGCCAACAACAGTTGGGAGAATTCCTATGACCATTTGAAGGATAGGAAACATGCTAGTTCTCTGTCTCATACCTAAGGAATTCACTGTGGGGGAAAAAAAGGAGGGTTGGGTCAATATTTGTTAAAGTGTTTTATATTATTTAAAATAAAGAATATTGAAGAGATAATCAAATAGTAATTTAATTTATCTTATAGAAAACAGTCGGTAGTAGGGAAGTGAACTGAATTCGCCAGGGAATAAGAAATCAATCCAAACTCTTTCAACTAAAGTCTACTATTTTACATTAGAAAGAACCTACAAAAATAAAACTTTTACAACATTTTGTTAGTGTAGTAGAATGGTTATTTCCCTATAGTCCTCTTTGCAAAGCTATATAGTCTTAAAATATATTATTTTTAATTTTAAAAGTGGGAACTATTATTAAAAGCCTTGCAGAGTGTGATTTTCACGATTTTTGCTATCACCTAGATAGCTAGATTAGGTGATTATTATGTACAAATGATTCTTATAAATATTCCTCTCCTAATAATTAAAGCCCAATCTTATTGGAATATAGAGGGGAAAATTTATTAAAGAGTCTTATTGTTCTTAGACTTAAACTGTCAAAGGCAAGGGGCTTCTTATTTATTTTAATAAGTAGTCAATATATTTCTAAAATTCTAATTTGCTTTTGTATGTATTCCTATTCACATAAAATGTAATGCATAATTTAGAACTCACTTGAAAGTAGAGTAGAAATTTTCAGTAACAAATAATGCTTTGTTTTCCAATGCAAAAACATGAGATGATTAAATAAAAGATAGATTCAATCACAATGCAAAATTTTTTGTTATGAAAATAATAAACAGTAAGAGACAGGTCTCTAGGTCAAAAGGGTAAGGAGTATGTCTTGGGGCTATGATTTCATAGCAAAACACCAATTTTAGTTTGTATGTTTATTTTTAAGGGATATCTAATGTTATTTATTTATCAATATTTCACATTAAGTTCAGACTTTTTTATCAGTCGTTGTTAACAGTACTAATCTTTACTTTTAAAGGATGTTTTACAGATACATAAAAAGAGTTCTATAATATGTTTTAGAGTTCAATAAGTCACACAAATGTTTGAATGTTTAAGTATAGACATAAGTATTATTTTGGAGAATTGTCTGAAAGTTTAAGAAAGCATTTTTTTTTTTACTATAAAACAACTTGAAAGGCAACAAACCCCTTATCAATAAAGGCCCGAGAAAAAACTCCCAATCTTAAAAAGGTCCTAGCATTGCCTCAGTAGTGTCAGATGGTAATTTATAATGCCAATTTCTCATATTATGTTAATAAATTAAAAATTTATGTTGGAATATTTAAGGCAACTACTAAAACATAATAAAAGCATGCATAAATTAAAAGTGGAGACAAAATGAATAGCAGTAAAAATATTAATACAAAGTAAGCCAAGAAAAAAGAGTAAAAGTAACATGAAGGAGGCCCAAAAAATAGAAAACAGATATATAGATGCTATATATAAACCCATTATATTGATAATTACATTAAATATAATTGGACCAAATATCTAAATAAAAGTCTAACACCGTCATACAGAACAAAACAAACAAACCAAACAAAAATTTATATGTTGCTTAAAAGATACACATTTTAAATATTAGGCCATAGAAAGTTTTAAAGTGAAAGCAGGAAAATAATATACCATGCAAATAATTACCAAAAGAAAGCTGGCATATATGGATGAAAGCTGATAATACACACTTTAAAGTAATAAGCATTACTAGAGACAATAACCGTGGAGAGGTCAGTCTATTTTGAAGATACAACGATAATAAAATTAATACCTAATAATGTGATTTCTATTTATATAAAGCAAAAATTGACAAAAAGAAAAAATATAAATAAATATAAATATATCTACTCCATCAGAGTGGAGGATTTTAACAGGCCTCTCTCAGGAATTGACAGAATGAACATAAACTAATTAGTAAACTAGAGAAGACAAACTGGCCTATTTCATATATAGAACATTCCACCTACTAGTGAATTACTGCTAAATACACATTCACACATCAACAAAAGTAAAATAATGTTTAGGTGATCAAGGAACCCCACTTCTCATTTTCACTGACACTGTGTCTATACTCAGAGCTCTGCATCCAAAATATGCTCTCATAGATCTCCTATATATGTATTCTAACTTCATCCCCAGAGGGGATCTTCTATTGAATTTGTTGTAGTAAGAACAAATCAATCCTTATATAGGATTGATAAGTATTGTACAAATCTCTCAACAATAAATTCTCTTACATATTTGATAATCTTCACTCCCTGAATGTCCTGGAACTGCCATCAGACTTTATTGCCCTTCATCTTGAGCACATTTGTTACCTGATTTTCCAGTGTTTTAGATACATGGGAACAGTAATTATGCGGACAGGTATATGGGTGATAATTCACAAAATGGCACTAAAAACTGTGCCCAAAAATTATAAATTAATTTTAGGTTTAAATTCTGTATTTTAAAGATGTTAACAAGAAAACTAATGTTTATGCATGTATAAAGTCTATATGTAAAGGAAATTTTTCACCTAGAATCAATAATTTTCTATTTATACAATGTATATTCAAAACGGCTAATAAAGGCAAAGATTCCAAATATTTAATGTTAGAAGTCTAATAAAAAAATTAAAGATCTCTCCAAGTATGAAGGAGTATACAATGATTAACTACAACATGCTGGGTAAATAATTTTTTCATACTGCACTTTATGTTTACATTTGTTGCTGAATATTTACTTAAGGTACAAAGAACTTATTATCCGCAAAAAGAAAATAAGTTGTTTTTACTATTTCCTTTCTTGTAGTGTCACTGAATGAATTTATTATTAACAGTAAAAACTAAATTTTCTTTTTAAACATTAAATAGACAGGTTTCTTGCTACAAATTGAAAATGCATATTGTCAATTGTTTACTTTTCTTTATTAAATAAACCATTTCTTTAGAAACATACCCCTAAATACCTAATTAGATTTCCTAATAGCATGAGAAACCATCATGGGGATAATGTACAAGAATTGTTTCATCAGCAAAATTAAAGGAGGAAACCACCTAATACCTTTTTTTGGTTTTGTTTTGCTTTGCAATTTAAACTTCAATAGCTTTTATTCATATTTTTTAATATGGCAAATCATTCTCTCTAGAGCTTACATTAATGGGCAGAGGACCAAATTACAAGAGTAGGTTAATTTGTGCCCAAGCATTTCATATTAATTAAATAGATTTTTCAGATATTAGGGAATATATGCTCTTCCTAAGTTATTCTTTCTCAATTCTTAGTAAAATAAGAAGACCGATTGACTCAATTGTTTCCTCTAAACACCACACTAGATGTAAGTATGAGCAACTACAAGTACTGTAAATATTTACAGAGAGGTTCTTGGGATAGAATGAGAGAGAGAAAGATGAAGAGATAGAGACAGAAAGAAGGTATTATAACTATAATGAGATGAGAAAAAATTACAAAGCTTATTTAAAGAATGTTTTTGCAATATTTCCATATGGAAGTGAAGAAAATTTCATCATGTGCAAATTGTTTAATTATAAATAAAGTTGTTAATTTTATTTAAAAACTAGAAACACGCATCTACATTATAGTTGACATATCATATAAACCACAGTGCACATCTCTGTTTTCTTCATTATCAGCTACCAAAATAGTTTTGTTCACATACATAAGCTGTTTAATAAAATGAAGACAAGGTGGGGGTGGGTGGCAATGTGGAAAAAAAGAGAACGAAAAAATGGATGAGCTTGCTTGTGAACTCCCTGCAACTGTACACAGACAGAGTATTCTCTCTACAGCACATTAAGACAAAATATTTATGTTAATATATGGATACTTACTTATGTTCCTAAACAATACCTTAAAACTGTATACGATAGAAAGATCCCATCAGTGTTAGGCTCAATTTAATTGAACTACAAAATGAGCCTGTATCACGTTAGTATTGATTGTTTTTGTTGAAAGTTAGCATAAAATTATGTATTTAAGTTTTGCTTATAAATACTTTTAATTCCTCACAATTGGACGCCTATTGAATGGAGCAATGGGCCTGGCATAAGGAGAGACAAGGATTTGAGTTTTTTGTTTTTTTTTTTTTTTTTTTGAGATGGAGTCTTGCTCTGTCGCCCAGGCTGCAGTGCAGTGGCACAATCTGGGCTCACTGCAAACTCCGCCTCCCAGGTTCAAGTGATTCTCCTGCCTCAGCCTCCAGAGTAGCTGGGATTACAGGCACGCACCACCACTCCCATCTAACCTTTGTGTTTTTAGTACAGACAGGGTTTCGCCATGTTGGTCAGGCTGGTCTTGAACTCCTGACCTCGTGATCCACCTGCTTCAGCCTCCCAAAGTGCTGGGTTTAGAGGCATGTGCCACCGCGCCTGGCTGGATTTGAGTATTTCTTATGGCACTCTTCTTCCCGTAGAGAAAGGTGGTTATTAATGCAAGAATAGTCAGACAAAGTACACAATTTTTCAGAGTGTGCAATATTAATTCAAATTGCAATTTATCGAAAGCTGAAAGATTTAGTATAAAATTATTGTAACACAAATTACAACTTATTGTGTTCATACCTGGAACCAATCGGTTTGTTAATTCTGTTTTTTCGTTTTGTTTTGTTTTTTTTAAGATGGGCTCTCACTCTGTCACTCAGGCTGGAGTGCAATGGCTGGATCTCTGCTCACTGCAACCTCCATCTCCCTGGTTCAGGTGATTCTTCCACCTCAGCCTACCGAGTAGTTGGGATTACACGCACATGCCACCATGCCTAGCTACTTTTTGTATTTTTAGTAGATAAAGGGTTTCACCATGTTCGCTAGTCTGGTCTCAAACTCCTGACCTCAAATCATCTGCTTGCCTTGGCCTTTCAGAGTGTTGGGATTACAAGCGTGAGCCACCGCACCAGCTGAATTTGTTAATTCTTTTAAATTAACTTGTTGCTGAGTTATTAAAAATGCTAAACCAATAAGACTCATTAACTGCAAACCCATACAGACACACCACACACAATGAAAGTACATCGTTTTAGTTTAAGAGCTGGTTTGGCTTATAGTTAGTATACTAGTTTATTGTCTCTCATTATAGAACTTTTTCTCCCTCAATTTATTCACAGGCACCAAATGTAATTTTTCACTATGCAAATCTCTCTCTTTCTACCCCCCATACTTCCTTATCCATCATTTATCAATAGTACCTATCTGAACGACTGAGATAAAATATGAAATATAATATGTGTATTTCCTCAAACAGGTAATAACGTTAAGTAGGTTTCTGTTGCTTCAATAATCTTTTTGTCACCACCAACCAGAAAATGGTTTGAGAGAGGAGAAGGTTTCCTTTGAAAACAATGCCCTTAAGAATGTAATCTCTGAATACTTCCTTGTCTTGTTCATTAAGTATGTCACTTTTGACCACCATGAGCTTGTCCACTGATGATGCAAGTGTGCAGCTGCTTTGGTTTGGATATTTGACCTCTCCAAATCTCAAGTTGAAATTTAATCCCCAGTGTTGGAAGTGGGGATATAAGGGGGGTGTTTGGGTCCTGGAGGTGGATCCTTCATGAATAGATTAATGCCCTTGTGTTGGGGGATGAGTTATCACTTTATTAGCTGTTTTTTTTTTTTAAACCTAGCACCTTCCAACCCCCACCAACTTCTTCCCTTCCCATGTGATGTCCACATGAGCTGTCTCTGCTTTGCCTTGCACCATGAGTGGAAACAGCCTGCAGCCCTCATCAAAAGCAGATGCTGGTGCCATGCTTCTTATACAGCCTGCAGAGCCGTGAGCCAAGTAAACCTGTTTCATAGTCAGTCTCAGGTATTTCCTTATAGCAACACAGACTTAGAAAGAAGCTCATCATGATTCTAGCTAACTGGAGGTCTGAGAAGCATGAGCCATGGAAGATGAAGTAAATCACAACAAAGGCAAGTAACCGCAGTAAGTTTGGTTTAGATTTCAAGCACTTAGTCTGTTTTTGTGCACTATTTTTTAGCACACAGGTCCTACTTTTAAGACAAAATTTTGATTCTCTTCATTTTGTGTAAATCAATACAGGACAAGATTTTATGTTATTAACACAATTTCATTGACTGAGTCCATATTTCAATCTGACATCTGGAAGTCCTTTTCTTCCATATCCACTAGTCCTATCTATTTATCCTTTCTTGCTCCTATTTATTAAAATGTTTACTACAGATTGAACATGCCTCATCTGAATATTCAAAAATCTGAAATGCTCCAAAATTTGAAACTTTTGAGCACTGACATAATGCCACAAGTGAAAAATTAAACTTGACCCCATGTGGTAAGTTATAGTTAAAACACAAGTGGACAACATACAATTTTTTCAGAGTCCCCAAGGGAAAATAAAATTACCTTCAGGTTATGTTTAAATGAACATGTATATGAAATATAAATAAAATTTCATGTTTAGATTTGGAAGCTATTCCCAAGATATCTCATTATTGTAGTGATTAGTCCTCAACCAGGTGCTATGTCCACTGCCTAAATCCTGAAGGCCAGGACATAAGCCAAGTCATGTGGCCCAGCCAAGGAGCAAGTTTCCCTGAGAAACCAAATATTCTGGAGAATATCTGAGAACCTACCAGGAAAGACAGTTTCATTGCTTAGACATAGTAGGCAAAGAGACAGAAAATTAGCTTAAAAGTTGTTTAAAGACAAAGGTTAGCATCGATCTCTAAAGCTGTTTTGCTGCCATCCAGGAGTGCCTCATATATAAGTCCTAATAAACTCTTCTGTTTGCCAAGCTGGACTTGTCTGAGTTACTCTTTGGTCTTTTGGCTTCCTCTCAGTTTAGGAGAAGGTTTTTAAATATGATTCTTGGTTGTTACAATTATATATATATATGTGTGTGTGTGTGTGTGTCAATATTTCAAAATAAAAAAGTTCAAAACATGAAACAAGGAATAAGTGAAACACAACAAGCTCTAAAGTGAGACCTCTCTAAGCTGAATCATACCATCCCATAATCTCTTCAGCCCTACTTTTTAACTTGCATTTTCCTCATTTTCAAATTTTGGATTGCCCTTCTAATACAGATTATACTGTAAAATCAAGATGGATTAATCCATATGATTTTGACATATTGAGCTGCTGATATATAGATGTGAAACAGTTACCATAATCTCCAGAAAGTAATGCTAACTGCAGTCAAGCAAGCAATAGTGTTATGATAATGTCATATAACTCATTTGAAGCAGCAATGTAGCCAATGAGTAAAAAACGACAGCTTTGATTTTCTGCAGATAAATTTTAAAAGATTTTATTCCTCTACCAAAAATGGATTGATAATCATTTTATATGTTTCATTCAACTGTAAGAAAAATGAATTGCAGCACAGTAAGGAAACAAAGGTAGAACATACTCAAAATTGCTAAGATAACACAAGAAGGAATAATGAAAAGGCCTTATGTTGTTGAATATATCTAGTTACATGGGCCTGTCAATACATTGGGAGCCAGAAAGCTCAATAATATTATGTACCAAGAAAGAAAACTAGGTGGAAATATTTGAAAAGCAGCAATAATTACTGAAAAAGTCTATTCCTCCAATTAGTAAATATTCTATTAAACTTCATTACCACGTCATAAGTACACTCACTTATTTCCCAAGAGACATTCAAAGTGCCCTATTTAGTAACAATATCAAGGTCAAAATTCCACATTTCTGAGTGATGAATGGTAGTCTGTATGTCAGACTCTAATGTTTATTTTTATATGAAAATCTATAAACTAAAGGACAAGTTTTAATTTATAAATTTATAACCTAAAAATCTAATACATCATGCTAAAATATAGTCAGAGTAACCATATATATTTTTTGTTTAGTAAGGAGAAGAATGAGAGAGCAACAAGTTTTTGGTTCACAGCAATTTTGAAATCCAATTGCACACTTGAGGAATTAGGCCTTTGTTCTTTAGGAGGGTGTCTTATCCATCGTTTTTCATGGCTTTCAGTTCTACTCTTTGAGAGGCTCCCTCTATTTTATTAACTTCCCTGGCTCAATCTGAAATGAGTATTGAAGAATATGTTCCCCTGGAAGGACAAGGAGCTTTCTTAGACGGCTTCCAGTAAATTAATCTCTTTTCCCTGAAATATTTATCTAAATGACAAGATTTACTGAGGGCAACATTAATTTATTCAAGGTTTAATAGTGGGCATGATAACTAATCTCTTTATTTGATCTTTGCCATATGATGATTCGAATAGGTTTTTGTTACTCAGTGGTCACTGCCATTGCATTTTTGGTGGGTGAGTATAAGTAGTAATTATTTTACAGAGCTAAAAAAGATACAGTTCTTTACTTTGTTTTCTCACTTTTCTGCTTGCAAACTAGGTGATCTTTTTTATGACATTTTATTGTTCTTGTAGTACTTTGTCAATGCTTCCAATATTAACCAATACATGCTACTATCCCACTATTTTCCCAACTCTTCTCCTATAGTGTAACATTATATGTGTGTAGTGTGTAATCATATATATCACTCGATGAATTATCTGCCTTGCAAGTCATCACAGTCTACAGTTTTATCAAATGTTTTGCCGCTGCCTAAGATAATAATACTAATTGAATTTTCATCTTTCTGCCATTCAGTGTCAGTTGCTCTACCACCTCCAGCCTGACTTTTAGGGCAGTGCCACACATTTTAGGGTCTTTTTTTAAATTGTAGCACCTTATTTCTAGGCATCAATTTGTATATAGATCAGGATAGACTAAATTATATTGCAATAAAAAACAACCTGTAATATTCACGTTTTAAAAGAATATATATCATTTTCTTTTTTATGCTATGTATTTTCCAAATCACCAAGATCACCTTACTCAACATATTTCTATAAGTATCCAGACTAATGGACAATAATCATCTTCTATATTTCTCATTTTTGTGTCAGAGTAGAAATATTGCTTTGGAGGTCCTGTGCAAACAATTGAATGCTCCAGTTTGAAAGCTACACTAGAAACTCATTGATCAGAACTGGTTATATAGCCTTACTCAACTACAAGAGAGGTAGAAAGTACAAATCTACTAAAAGCCTAGAAATGGGAAGAAATGGAAATAATTGGCAAAAACTCAGCTTTCTAGAGTTTTAACAACATTAAATTATGCCATTTATCTACTCACTATTTTTCTCCCAGCCCAAAGCAAATTTGTTTTTTAGTGTAAGGTTTTTTTTTTGCTTTGTTTTGTTTTCAGATTACTTTTACAAATAAAGTTCCTTTATTAATTTAAGAATTATTAAATTTCTAATTTAAATTCAATCTTATAATTCCATGTAAGTTAACTATCATCTCCTTTTTCATTTCAATCCAAATCCAATGCAACTGAGTAACAACTTTAAAATTTTTAATGGCAAATATGTCACTGTATATAGAGTAAGAGGTGAGGATTAATATTAAATTTGTAGAGTGTCATGTCAGGCCTTTGGAACACAACGATAAAATATGGTTTGTAGATTGGATTTATCTCATATCTGGCGATCAAAACAAGAGTTTCATTACTGACATTCTAGAAACTACTTCATGAATAAAAACAACAGCTACTTTTTTTCAACTAAGAGAAGCATTATGTCTTAACTAATATTATCACCTGATACACCTGTGAACGCTGTTTTAGATATAATCCTGGCTCTACAAGATCTAGAGATATAGCATGATTGCAGATAACATCTAACCCCATCTGTTGAGGCCTAACATTATTTTTCTTGTTGCTACTATACACAGTATGATAAAATCAAATATGTTTTCTAACATCATCATAATGTATTAAAGGCAATCTAAGTAATCAGAATAAGAAGAAGTAAGAGAGAGTGAGTCACCAATATCCCAAACCACTTCAAATTGACCGCAAAGATTATATTTTAATTTTACATTGAGTTTCTGGACAATTTTTTTTACTCAAATAAGTTAGTAAAGAAATCATTCCTAAATAGACATAATAGTAAAATGTCTAAAAATTGGTAGAAGAAAACATGTGATATTTAGCACTTTTAAGAAATTTATTACCAAAGCATGTATGCATAATCTATGGTATATTTAAACAATTTTATTTTTTTCTTGGTGAGTTTCCAGTGCTGCTTCTAGGGAGCTGCCTTTTTGATTAAGAATGGAAGAGTATAGCATTGTTTTATTCCACAATCAGTTGCTTTAACAAGAAGAGTTCACAGTAATGCTTTATTTTGTTCAATTAAGCTTATTGGAACAATCACATAGGCATCTTAGACATTCCTATTAAATACAGCATTTTGCCACAGAATAAATGTATACCAGTTATAATGCAGAAGGGAGGGAGGGGAAAATCCACATGTGGTATTTAAAATATCAGACACTATATCCTTTAGAGTTGAAGAGACAATATTTTCTAGTAGAAAACAATTTCTTTTCAGTGAAGCTCTTCGGAAAATTCTGGTTCTCATCTCATCTTTTAATCAAAATGGGGAAAATGGTAAAGCTTGAACTGAAAAAAACACAAGAGTTAAAAACCAAACATGAAATTTGGAGATGGGAAGAGTTTGTATAGCCGTTTACTAGCTGTTTGACCCAGGGAAATTTTTTCTATCTGAACCTCCGTTTCTTTCACTATAAATTGAAGATAATAATACCCATGTCGAAAAATTTTATAAGGATTATTACTTGAAACTACCTGGAAACACCCTGGGTAAAGTCCATAAAAAAAATGTACAAATGTTATTCCACCTTCTTCCCCCAGACTTTCACCTATAGCTACAAAATAATATGATGGATGATTCCCTATATTCTACCAATATTTTTTGACAATATGAAGTGTTGAGAATGGCCCAGAAACTGTTTGCATTATAAAATATTGTCTTAAGTAAACACTGCAATAGCCTTTCCAATTTCATTTAACAGATTCTAAGAATATTCTGAACCATAAAGTATCATCATATATCTTGACTGGGATTATAATACAATGCCAGAAAAAAATTACACACATGCTTAAAATTTGTTACAATTATGTACGTACATATGTCATGTGTTCATTTACACAAATGCATAAAGTTATGTGCATGTGTGGGTGTACATACATGCACACATGTACACACAGATTTGCAAAACTTAAGGTAATAGTACATTAAAATGCAAACTGGAATGAAGTGTCTGGGTTTGAATGTCTGCCTTTTAATAGTTTCATTACTTCAGGGAAGTTATTTAAACTCTTCATCCTTTAGTGTATTTATTGGTAAAATGGGAAAAACTATAGTACCTATTTCATATGAGTGTTAGATTTAAGACTGGAGAAATTAGTATGTTTTAAGTGCTTAAAACAGTGGGTAGCACACGGTAAGAATATGTAAAATTGATAAACATCCTTTACAAATTAGGTCATAATGTTAGGTAACTTGTTTATTAGCTTTTTTGCTAAATATGTCACAACATGAAAACATCACTACTTTTTCCCACAACATTATTTTGATGGCAGAATAATATTCATTATACTGCAGTGTACCTAGCAATACCTTCTGGTTGGATGTATAGCACATAAAATTTTTATTACTTAAATAATGTGATTTCTATAACTCACTTTTTGTATATATTTATTATAGATATAAAGAGATAAATTGCAAAACTTCTGGATCAAATGACATATACATTTTAAAATGTTGATATACTTTGCCAAATTTCACTATCTAAAGACAGTATCAATTTGAACTCTCAACACCTATATGAGAGTATATTTTTGTATAGAAGCTATGCACACTAGTATTAGAGTTTAAGTACTGAGCACGTTCTGGGCTGTGTTAATAAAATAATATCTTAAAATTTTAAAAATCATACCTACAAAACTATATAACTATTGGGAGAATAATTGCGGAAATTTTAGCAGTTATTTTCCTGGGATAGTGTGATGAAAAGAAATGTCTAGTATTTTCTTTTCCTTTCTTTTCCATTTTTAACATTGTGCCATTTTTTTAATAACATGACATAAAGTGCAGACTCAAGTTTTGTTTAATGTTGCAGGAATCAAGTAATACATGATGGTCATATTTGATGATATTATCTGTGTCCTCAATCCATGATTTTCTTGTAATTTTTATAATTAGTCCCTAAATACCTGAAGTGGCATCATCAAGAGAGTGGCATGCTTCAGATGTTCTCATTGTCATTTTTTATGCATTTTAAAATTATGCTGGTTAATTTGATATTTGCTTTTTAGGTTTCTTTTATTTTGGATGTGTATTTTGTCCTTTGTTTCCTCATGAAATTTTTTTCAAAGCCTGATTTATTAATATTCCTTCAAATTAATTAAATTTACAAGCATCTTGCTGTTACTGAGGTAGGCTACATAAATTCTATTGGCTAAAAAATACTTCTCTAATTATTAATTAATACAGGCTGGCATGTCTTGTACTGAGTTGACTTCCTTTGTTGATTTCATTTTTCTTCAGCCAGTTCTGATGCCTTTGGTCTCTTTTCTGCTCCTATACCTGGTAATTTCTGAGTTATGTTCTGGTGAAAAGGGGTGAGGACTCCATAAAACACTTCTCACCTCAGCATGTTTTCCTGGTATATAGTAGACATTTAAAAAGTATTTGTAGGCCAATAAACAACATAAAACTTGAAAATATAAGATACATATATTTAAGATGGATTATGAGAAAAGAGAAGACACATAGGTTGACTTTTGATATTTATGTTTACTTTTTATTTTAACATATCAGTATTAATTTCCTTAGTTGCTATCTTGAAACATTCCCTGCATCAGTAAGCTTTTGCTAGGTAACAAACAACTCCACATTTTATAGGCTTGGAACAACTAGTTATTTATGTTATATTTATTTAAGTTTGCTACCCTGGCTAATTTCTGCTGGACTCTGCCGTGCATCTGGCAAGTCAGATATTGGCTGGAGGATCCACAAGTGCCTAGCTCACATATTGGGAAGTTGGCAGAATGTTGGTGCAGGTGATACAAATAACTAAGCCATGTGTTTTCTTCATTCTACAGAGCAGGCTGGGCTACAAATAGCAGCAGATTTCCAAGGGAAAGGAGAAACTGCAGGGCTTTCTGAGGCCTATGCTGAGAACTCACACAGTGTCACTTCTTCCATACTCTATCAGGTAAATGATCCCCAGGTCAGCCCAGATTCAAGGAGCAGGGAAAGAGACCTTACTTATTGATGAGAGATACTGCAAAGTATCATGACTATTTTGCAATCTACAAACTACCATGTTCCCCATTTAATCTTTTGTGCTTATCTATTTTTGTTTATGTGTTAAAAACCATTTGTGAAATCTTATCTTGTAGGAACAGGAATTTTGTCTTTTTCCTTACTTCCATCTTTATTCTTTCTTCATTAATTTAATCTATGAGTTTTAAATCTTTTAAAATTACCTGCTGACTTCCTTTTTATAGTGAAAATTTATTATATGACCTTTTTATAGCAATAATTATATCCATTTTTTAAGCTTATAAGCAACAATCCATATTTCATTAGTAGTCGGTCATTTTATTTACTTACCGAAATATCAACATGATCTCCTAATAATCAGTAAAAATAAAATGGCTATAAATTTCTTCTTTTAAAGGGCACCTCTCAGGTATCTGAAGCTTGAAGATAAAATCTTAAACTAATGAACTTTCTGAGACAGACCTAAGAAGGCTTCTCTCTTGTGTTTGAATTTGAATGACGGATAACTAGGTATAATAGTTGATTATTTTAAGCAAAATTGTTCTAATGTTTCTTTGGAAGTAATGACTGGCAAAAAGAATTTCAATTCAAAAATAATTCCAAAGTAATTCCAAATTACTTTGAATATAATATTGTAATGATGATGAATATCACTATATATCTATGTGTCAACACAAATATATTTTTATTGTTGCTACTGTGTATTTACAGATTTACAGGATTATCTATTACGAGATGAAGTGCTTTTTCATACTATAAAATGTTTTAGTGTTTATTTCTGCTAATTCACGTTTAACATTGATGCTTATATGTTTAACTGGTTTTGGGAATGAAAATATATCAATGACTTCATTCTCTGTTTCAGCCTTAGAATTTTCAGCCTTTATGTGTAGCTTATAGATGACATACTTGCCCTGGTGGTTCTGTGACAATTCATACTAACAGACATTTTTTAACAAAAATCTTCTCTATATATTAATTTTCAAAGGTGTTCTAATTTTTTTGTTTCAATATTTCCTTCTCCCTGTCTTTTTTTTTTTTTTTTTTTTTTTTATTATACTTTAAGTTTTAGGGTACATGTGCACATTGTGCAGGTTAGTTACATATGTATACATGTGCCATGCTGGTGCGCTGCACCCACTAACTCGTCATCTAGCATTAGGTATATCTCCCAATGCTATCCCTCCCCCCTCCCCCCTCCCCACCACAGTCCCCAGAGTATGATATTCCCCTTCCTGTGTCCATGTGATCTCATTGTTCAATTCCCACCTATGAGTGAGAATATGCGGTGTTTGGTTTTTTGTTCTTGCGATAGTTTACTGAGAATGATGGTTTCCAATTTCATCCATGTCCCTACAAAGGATATGAACTCATCATTTTTTATGGCTGCATAGTATTCCATGGTGTATATGTGCCACATTTTCTTAATCCAGTCTATCATTGTTGGACATTTGGGTTGGTTCCAAGTCTTTGCTATTGTGAATAATGCCGCAATAAACATACGTGTGCATGTGTCTTTATAGCAGCATGATTTATAGTCATTTGGGTATATACCCAGTAATGGGATGGCTGGGTCAAATGGTATTTCTAGTTCTAGATCCCTGAGGAATCGCCACACTGACTTCCACAATGGTTGAACTAGTTTACAGTCCCACCAACAGTGTAAAAGTGTTCCTATTTCTCCACATCCTCTCCAGCACCTGTTGTTTCCTGACTTTTTAATGATTGCCATTCTAACTGGTGTGAGATGATATCTCATAGTGGTTTTGATTTGCATTTCTCTGATGGCCAGTGATGATGAGCATTTTTTCATGTGTTTTTTGGCTGCATAAATGTCTTCTTTTGAGAAGTGCCTGTTCATGTCCTTCGCCCACTTTTTGATGGGGTTGTTTGTTTTTTTCTTGTAAATTTGTTTGAGTTCACTGTAGATTCTGGATATTAGCCCTTTGTCAGATGAGTAGGTTGCGAAAATTTTCTCCCATGTTGTAGGTTGCCTATTCACTCTGATGGTAGTTTGTTTTGCTGTGCAGAAGCTCTTTAGTTTAATTAGATCCCATTTGTCAATTTTGTCTTCTGTTGCCATTGCTTTTGGTGTTTTGGACATGAAGTCCTTGCCCACGCCTATGTCCTGAATGGTAATGCCTAGGTTTTCTTCTAGGGTTTTTATGGTTTTAGGTCTAACGTTTAAATCTTTAATCCATCTTGAATTGATTTTTGTATAAGGTGTAAGGAAGGGATCCAGTTTCAGCTTTCTACATATGGCTAGCCAGTTTTCCCAGCACCATTTATTAAATAGGGAATCCTTTCGCCATTGCTTGTTTTTCTCAGGTTTGTCAAAGATCAGATAGTTGTAGGTAAGCGGCGTTATTTCTGAGGGCTCTGTTCTGTTCCATTGATCTATATTTCTGTTTTGGTACCAGTACCATGCTGTTTTGGTTACTGTAGCCTTGTAGTATAGTTTGAAGTCAGGTAGTGTGATGCCTCCAGCTTTGTTCTTTTGGCTTAGGATTGACTTGGCGATGCGGGCTCTCTTTTGGTTCCATATGAACTTTGAAGTAGTTTTTTCCAATTCTGTGAAGAAAGTCATTGTTAGCTTGATGGGGATGGCATTGAATCTGTAAATTACCTTGGGCAGTATGGCCATTTTCACGATATTGATTCTTCCTACCCATGAGCAAGGAATGTTCTTCCATTTGTTTGTATCCTCTTTTATTTCCTTGAGCAGTGGTTTGTAGTTCTCCTTGAAGAGGTGCTTCACATCCCTTGTAAGTTGGATTCCTAGGTATTTTATTCTCTTTGAAGCAATTGTGAATGGGAGTTCACTCATGATTTGGCTCTCTGTTTGTCTGTTGTTGGTGTATAAGAATGCTTGTGATTTTTGTACATTGATTTTGTATCCTGAGACTTTGCTGAAGTTGCTTATCAGCTTAAGGAGATTTTGGGCTGAGACGATGGGGTTTTCTAGATAAACAATCATGTCGTCTGCAAACAGGGACAATTTGACTTCCTCTTTTCCTAATTGAATACCCTTTATTTCCTTCTCCTGCCTGATTGCCCTGGCCAGAACTTCCAACACTATGTTGAATAGGAGCGGTGAGAGAGGGCATCCCTGTCTTGTGCCAGTTTTCAAAGGGAATGCTTCCAGTTTTTGCCCATTCAGTATGATATTGGCTGTGGGTTTGTCATAGATAGCTCTTATTATTTTGAAATATGTCCCATCAATACCTAATTTATTGAGAGTTTTTAGCATGAAGGGTTGTTGAATTTTGTCAAAGGCTTTTTCTGCATCTATTGAGATAATCATGTGGTTTTTGTCTTTGGCTCTGTTTATATGCTGGATTACATTTATTGATTTGCGTATGTTGAACCAGCCTTCTCCCTGTCTTAAGTATACCAGTCTCACATTTCATTGATTCGTTTCTATTTCTCTCCCTCTCCCTTTCTTTCTTTGCCTCTCTCTCTCTCTCTTTCTCTCTCTCTCTCTCTCTCTCTGTGTGTGTGTGTGTGTGTGTGTGTGTGTATGTTTACATGAATTCCGGCTTGAGTACTTCACTGTGTGTATTCATTTAACTTAAGGTAATGTGTTTAAGACATCTCTCTATATAGACTCTCTGTTATTGATGTCTAGCCCAAACATGAGGTAGTCTAATCAGTCCTCTACACATAACATGTATTTCTTTCTGTGTTAGGCACTTGTATGTGTTATCTGAACTATGATGTCATCAGGAATAGTATTTTTGAAAACAAAAAATACACCATGTTACAGTTTTCTTTTGCATTGCCATGTCGTTGGACAACTCTATTATTCTCCCCTGGTTTAACTTTGGTGGAATGAAATGTCAGCAGAAAAATATTTTGTTGGTTTTTATTTCCCAAAGTACACATTAAGTTTGTTTTTAAGAAACTGCAGCATGATATTGTTTCAATTCATCCATAAAACAAATGACTCTTAAACATTCCATAAGATAAAGTGAAAAGCAATATCTGTTGTTTTTTCTCCAGTATCATATGATATTTTACTACATAAGCAGAAGAATTAAGTTTTATATTCACAATATGGTGAAAATCCTTCTGAAATAATTATCATTTATGGATTTAATTTCCTAGGGTAGATGGCTTATGTATCTCAATAAGTGTCCACGTGTCTGTCTGTGCTTAATGAAGAAAACTTGCAAGTGAAAGTTGTAACAAATGCTCATTAAGAATGAACACTGTAACTATAGAACCAGTTTGGCTTCAACCCTATTTGATGTAAGCAATCCACATACATAAGAGCTTAAAATATCAATGTTAGTATATGTGACTCTTCCACTTATGTGGCTCTACTGGCCAAAAGTTTGCTGCATTTATTATGACTGTTGTATTTGGGAAACAATTTTACCAGCTATTGCAGGTAAATAATTTAATTTCTGTACATTGGGCTATGTATATGCATGATAATACTATTGGTTAAAATTTTATGAAGCATCTTGACTAATGGAAAACTAATACATGGTTTTGATTTTTTTAAATTTTACTTTAAGTTCTGGGATACATATGCAGAATGTGCAGGATTGTTACATATGTATACATTTGCCATGGTGGTTTGCTACACCTATCAATTCATCATCTAGGTTTTAAACCCTGCATGCATTAGTTATTTGTCTTAATGCTCTCCCTCCCCTTGCCCCCCAAGCCCCCACAGGCCCCGGTGTGTGATGTTCCCCTCCTGTGTCCATGTGTTCTCATTGTTCAACTCCCACTTATGAGTGAGAACATAATATATGGTTTTGAATAGGCAGTAAGATCTGGTTGGATTTCCATCTCCACTATTTTTACCTTACATATATAAGGTAGATTGTCTAAGTTTGAGTTTTCAGATCTGTGAAACAGGGTTAGTAAGATCTAATTTATAGGACTGTTGAGAAATGTAATGAATTTATATGTTTAAAATGCCTTGTTCTTAGATGCTACTAAATCATACTAGTTTCCATTTTGTCTTCCCCTGTCTTCAACTATCAAAATAATTGTGTAGAGTATTTGTTATTGCAACATATTGGTGCAGTAATTTTTTTTTCCATAATGTGCAAAGGTGAGGTCTATAGAACTTTTCTCAATTTTTCCCCTATAACCCAGTTATATATATATATATAAAGTTTTATATATATATAAAGTTTTATATATATATATATATATATATATATATATATATATATATGAATTTAAGCCGAAAATTTTGTCAAGGAGAAACCAGGTAAACTGTATAATAAATTTGCATATAGCAGCTAGGTTTGGTGGCTCACACCTGTAATCCCAGCACTTTGGGAGGCTGAGGTGGGCAGATCATGAGATCAGGAGATCAAGACCATCCTGGCCAAAATGGTGAAAGTCCGTCTCTACTAAAAATGCAAAAATTAGCTGGGCATGGTGGCACGCGCCTGTAGTCCCAGCTACTAGGGAGGCTGAGGCAAGAGAATCGCTTGAACCCGGTAGGCGGAGGTTGCAGTGAGCCAAGATCGCACCACTGCACTCCATCTTGGAGACAGAACGAGAGTCCATCTCATTTAAAAAAAAAAAAAATTGCCTATAGCAAACTAGGCTTTGTGTTTAAAAAGTCTTTTTTTAAAAACAGAAAAATGAACTAGGAACTAAATATTTCTTGAAAGTATTTCTTGAAGTAATTTTCATGTACCAAATTTTATTATGAAATATTAACATTGTGCTAGGCACTGATCTGGGTATTGCTTTGTAAACTGAAAAGTATACTCATGCCTAAAGGCATATGTGAGAGTTTTTTCTTCACTTGTAAATACATATATGAGTTATATATAATATGAATACAAAAAAACAAAACATAATTCCCTTTTAACACATGTATAAAACACACACACACACACACACACACATACAAAGGGACATCCAGCATGGGTGTTTATTATATAGCAGATAACCTAGTTGGAGGACAATTTGGCTCTGTAGTCCTGTAATTTTTTTGTGTTTGGTTACTTATGAAATGAGGCCTGATTTGCCACCTGAATGCCATCAATAGACATTTACTGGTATGTAAGATTTTTCTTGATGTTTCAGCTTCCTATTTCAGATTTCTCTCTAAAAATGTTCCTATGTATATGGTACCTCAAATGCTTTGTGCCATTAGCCTATCCTGAACTTTCCTGCATCTATAATTTTATTCATGTATACCTCTTTCTAGATTACCCTACAGTATTTTATTTTTAATATGACCAACTCTGCCCCTTTTTGAGGCACAGCCCCAATTTTTTATGAAAGCGCTGAGCCCCTGAATTAATATGAATGTAACTAACATCTTTTTGCATCAACTAGATACTTGGATCTTGCATTAAGCTCATTTAATCCTTAAAACAATTCTGTAGAACACAAATTTTCCTCATTTTATTGATTAAAAACTCTAAGTCTCAGAGACGTAAGAAAACTGACTTCAGTATAGAGTGACAAATACTGATTTCAATCAAATTTTATATGACCTTATTTTTTGTTCCTTCTCTTATTCTTCATTTATTTCCAGGAAATACCACCTAACTTAATGCCTGTATTGGGACTTAGTAATCTTTCATTCTGTTATCTATAATGCCTATTTTATCATGCCACTAAAATGTAAATTATTTAAAGATAGCAATTGTATATTATTCATCCAATAGAAGGTAAAGAAAATACACTGAAAGAATAAAGAAACCTAAAAATTATCACAAATTTTGAGATAGCCACAGGCAAAAAGAATAAAATAGGCAACATTCGTTTCAGATTTCTGCCGGCTCTATAAAATAACCAATAATCAAGGATTGCTGACATAGAAGAAAAAAACAAAGGAATATTCTAAAAATAGAATCATACAATGTAGTTTGAAAATGTGTCGGCATCATTTCAACAAATAAGTCCGTAAATACACCTCTAGATGCTAAACACATCAGAGAATAGCAACAGAAAATGATCAGCTGTCTACAAAGCTCAAAGTACAAAGCAGAGCAGAGAGAAGAAAAACTATTTGATTCAACAAACATTAATGCAAGCTACATTGCTGCTGCTGCTTTTGTTGTTGTTGTTTGATTTAGAGGAGTACAGAGGGCTGCAAGTGTTCCTTGTGTTTTTATTGCTTAATTTGTTATTGGTCCTAATTTTCTAAAAGATTTAAGGGTGATTCTCTGTTGCTATTTGCCTGGAGCAGATCTGTAACCTTTGGGAAGTGTTCTGTGAACAGATCTTATGTCTTGTTTTTTTCTCTCCTACTGCATTTGCTGAAATGTTTCTCCTGCTTCTCTGTTGGCTCTGACTTTAATCTTCATGTGTGCGCAATTTAATTATTTTGATGATTTCCATTAAAAGCCTGAGAATCTTTTTAAGGACTCATTTGAAGAAAATAAGAGATTTAAGCCTAATAAATTTACTCTTTGAAGTCAGAAACCACTACTCCTATTTTCAAGAATCCTTATTTCATGTTTTAGGTCTCAAAACACCTCACACATATAAGTTGGATACATAAAATACAATTCTGTTTCAAGCCTATTCACCACTGGTTAACTAAACCTTGTTTGGTACCAGAAATCATTCCCCTTCTCACCCTTGGTATAACTTGAATAGCCATACCTGGCTGTAAATCAGCACATGACTGTGAGATTAGACTAACAGTCTAATTTAATTCATGTATTTCAGGTTAAAATGTTAAAAACTTTTTTTGTTTCTTTGATTAGGTGAGAAAAATATAAACACCATGGAAAATTGTATTTATTTATATATTACTACTTATTTTTATTATAGCTATTTATTATAATTGCATGTATTTATTAAACCTAAAATCTTTTCCATTTATTCCATTACACACACACACACACATACACACACACAATCAATTAAAGTTACTTTCTTGAATTCTGTTTTTCAGGCTTCAGACTCTAGAATTTTAAAGAGTTCTCATTTCATGTGTTTCTCAAGAATTATCTGTAGATAAATAAATAATTGGTTAAATAAATGCATAACTCAGTTTTATGTGCATATAGTTGCTATTATGTTTAAGAAAATAAAAGATGACTATCAATTTGATAACTTTCAATTTCTTCTGTCATTTCATAACTTTTAAATCAGCAAATACAAAAATTACGACTACTGTTATGTGGGGACCACACATTTGTTTGGAGAAGGGTCAAATGTAAGAGCTCCTGTTACTCAAAATGACATGGAGATACACATAGAGAGAAATACATACATTTATTTATTTAACTATGTAGATATGTAGATATTTGTGGCTTTTTAACTCAGTTTCAAGAATGAGCTTATTTGCTAATATGTCTACTATTAGTGGAAAATATCTTCTGCATCTCTGTCCTATTTGCATGTAGGCTTCACATGGAATTCCTTGCTTATCATTGGCTAGAGCAGTCAGAAACTCTCTGTGCTTATTGCTGCAAAACATTCTACTCCATCAGTATATTTTTAAAAAATCAGCAGAAGATTCTAAGAATTCTTGGAGAAATTATTAGACAAACTTCATCTTTTATGGTTTTAAGAGTTAAAACCACAATGACATACCATCTCACACCACTCACAAAGACTATCTAAAAGGTATAAAAATAACAGATGCTGGCAAGATTGCAGAGAAATGGGAACCCTTATACCCTGTTGACTTGAGTACAAATTAGTTCAACCATTAGAGAAAGCAGTGTGGTGACTCCACAAAGAGCTAAATGCAGAATTACCATTTGACTCAGCAATCCCCTTACTGGGTATATACCCAGAGAATTATGAATATTCTACAATAAAGACACATGAACACAAATGTTCATTGTATCACTATTCGCAATAGCAAATATGTGGAATCAACCTAAATGAACATCAGTGACAGACTGGAAAAAGAAAATGTTGTACATATACACCATGGAATATTATGCAGCCATAAAAAGGATGGAATCATGTCTTTTGTGGGAACATGGATGGAGCTGGAGGCTCTTATCCTTAGGAAACTAACACAGAAACAGAAAACCAAATACTGAGTGTTCTCATTTATAAGTGGGAGTTAAATGATGAGAACTCATGAACATGAAGAAGGGAACAACAGACCCTGGGGTCTACTTGAGGGTGGAGGATAGGAGGAGGGAGAGAAACAAAGAAGATATTTACTGAGTACTGAGCTTAATATCTGGTTGATGAAATAATCTATAAAACAAACCCTCATGACACGAGTTTACCAATGTAACAAACCTTCACAGGTACCCCTAGATCAAAAATAAAAGTTCTTTTTTTAATGAGTTCAAATATAAATTATTTTAAACAAAGATGGAGTAAAAGGGAGAAGATTTGTCCTCCCTTCTGAAAAAACAAAAATAGAAACATATGAAACAATGGTTTTAAACCATTGACTATGTCTCTGAGAGATGGGAAATAAAATAGTTAAGCTCTCAATAATTAGAACATTTAATATGACTAGAAGAATTTTTAGGCTGCAGTACAGAGAAGTCCAACAGACTCTGAATTGAGGAGGTAAAGCTGAGCATCTAGAGAGATTAAAGCTGTTCAAATATGGAGGTGGTAATTTCACAGAGGTAACACTGGAGATCCGCTTATGTAACTTTCAAGCATTCAGCCAAGAATTGAGTTTACTTCACACCTGAGGGTTAAGAAAATACCAAAAGTGGGAAGAACAACCACACAAAGGGTTAGGAAAAATGGTACCTGATACATACATAGGGTTGGGAATAGTGTCTGACCCCACCAGCAAGACAGAAAAATCGTAATTCCCAGAGCTTTGGGTAGAATAGTCAGAGAGTCCTCTTGCTTCCATAGTAGGGAATCATTAGCCCTAGACTCAACACTGCTCTGACTTACATAAAAAATCTTAAAACTGGGATCTGAAAAGATCAAACGTTTTCTAAGTAATTTAATTGTGACCCAGAGCAAAGTTCAAGAATATTTATAGGATAACAACAAAAAAAAATCTATCACATATTTAGATAATCTCTCTAAATATCTATCACAAAATTCACAATGTCAGGCATCTAATTTGAAAAATGGCAGACATGCAAAGACACAGAAAAATATAATCCACAATGTGAAAATAAATCAATCTCTTGATACAAACCCAGAACTGATATAAATATTGGAATTAGTGAATATTAAGATAGTAATCATAAATGGTTTAATATGTATCAAATACAAGTATATATCCTTTATTTTCAAAAAAAAGACATGAAAGATATAATAAAAAAAAAATTGGGCCAGGTGCAGCGGCTCATGCCTGTAATCCCAGCATTATGGGAGGCTGAGGTGGACAGATCACTTGAGGTCGGGAGTTCGAGACTAGCCTGGCCAACATGATGAAACTCCGTATGTACCGAAAAAAATACAATTAGCCAGGCATGGTGGTGCACGCCTGTAATGCCAGCCACTCAGGAGGCTGAGGCAGGATAATTGCTTGAACCCGGGTAGCAGAGGTTGCAGTGAGCCGAGATTGTGCCACTGCACTCCAGTCTGGGCAACAGATTAAGGCTCTGTCTCAAGAAAAAACAAAACCCGAATCGAAGTTGAACTTTAGAAATGTATAGTAGAATATCCGAGATTTTCAAAATACATTGGATTTTGTTTTATTCTGTTTTGTTTCCCAAAATGCCTGATTAGAGGCATTTTCAGCATGCCATATGCACTGAGAAGAACCAAAATAGTGTGTGGACAATCACACTTCGAACATAGTATCTAAGAGGAAACATGGGAGTTCAACAGAATAGTGAGAGGAAGCTCCACAATCTGGGAAGAAGATGGAGGATAAGCAGCCCACATGGCTAGGAGTGGCCAAAACTAGGAGCTAATCCCCAACATGGAAAAGAGTGAGTGAGTTTCTTCATACGGTTCATTTTTACATTGGGGAATCATGCAAGCCAAGCCATGGAAACCAAATTGGCTCTACCAAACCCTGAGTATAACTTGGGAAGTGGTGGGGAGACTGTGAGTAGGAACTGTTCCAGGAAATGTCTCACATATTCCCACACACCTGGATCCCTATGGTAGGATGCCATTCTTGATCCTAACTCTTAGCAAGCTGTGCATGGTCATGGTCCTGGGAGCTTGCAGCTGCAGCAGTCTTCAACTTTAGAGAAGCTCAGACTTGGACTTCAGAAACTGGAGCTTGATTGAGGGAGGAGCGTCCACAGTCAGAACTGAGAAATAAGTGTGGTAAGGGCTCCAGGTCCTGGCCCACCACGTGGGACATGAACAGGAGGAGAGTTGCCAGAGAGGCTTGGTATCAAGCTGGGCAGTGGGTCCTATAGCCTGAGTCTGTGTTGCAGACTAGAAGCAAAATGCAGTAAGTAACTGAAGAGCTACATGGGCTGACACAGTTGGGACAGGGGAGTGATTTCTGCCAAGACTGAAGCATGAGAAGGAAGCAGATTCCACTACTGCTGGTCAACACTGTGGACATGGAATTACCTCTCCTTCTCTGTGGTGAGACCTTGGCACAGCAGTAGTGAGCCCTCACCCAGGCTTTTTTTTTTTTTTTTTGAAATTTATTTATGTTTGAGATAGAGTGTCGCCCTGGCACCCAGACTGTAGTGCAGTGGTGTGATCTCAGCTCACTGGTTCAAGCAATTATCTTGCCTCGGCCTCCCAAATAGCTGGGATTACAGGTGCGCACCACCATGCCCGGCTAATTTTTGTATTTTTAGTAGATATGGGGTTTCACCATGTTGGCCAGGATGGTCTTGATCTCCTGACCTCGTGATCCATCACCCAGGCTTTTTACAAGGGGCCTGAGGACTTCCCTGCCAACCCTGTCTGGGATGGTGAAAGTATGTGACACTGGGGGACCTGAGTGCAGGATTGCCCAGTCCAACTTCACCCACCCCTCTGAGAAAGAGTGTGAAATCTATGTCCCTGAAGGGTCCAAGTTTCAATCCACTGCCTAGGACACGTGAGCACTTCCAGAGAACACAGGTCAAACATAAATCCTACCACTACTACCACAGCTGTCTTTTACCTCTAAGCACCACATACTGGCCTGGAGGCCAGCCCACATAGCACATTGCAGCAACTGCTAAAATAGCACAGTGCTCAGGATTGACAAAAGCTTCTTGTGACTACCGCTACCCCGATCTCCCTGCTACCCTGGCTGCCCAGAAGGTCATAAGCCCAATCACCCACCCACGTAGTTGTACATGACAACTACAACTAGTATTTGAGAAAACCAGCACACTAAAGTACTTATAGCCAAGGAAATCATAGAGTCGTTGTCACTGCAAATATCCAGAAGCCAAATCAAATGACCCTATCCAATATTCATCATCATCATATCTTCAAGAAAAAAGTTCTCCCCCAATGAAAGTAAATTCAAAAATAAGAAGTAACTGTTGGTTGAGATATGCAGAAATCAACATGAAAATATAGAAAGCATGAAAAAGCAGGGTACTAAGACACCCTCGAATGAACATAATAATTCTGCAAAAATAGATTCTAGCCAAAAAGAAATTCTTGAGATGCCAGATAAATAATTCAAAATATTTATTCTAAAGAAGTTCAATGACACCCAAGAAAAATATGAAAACCAACACAGAGAAATCAGAAAATGAAGTCAGGATATGAATGAGAAATTTAATAAGGGAATAGGTATCTTAAAAAACAAACACATGAACAATAGAAATTCTGAAACTGAAAAATTAATTGAAGACATTATAAAATACATTTAAAAATTTCTGTAATAGACCAGGCCAACCAGAAGAAAGAATCTCAGAATTTGAAGACAGACCTTTTAAAATAGTCTATTCAGACAAATATAACAACAAAAAATAAAAATAATAAACATGGCCTTCTAGATGTTTGGAATTACATAAAGCAGCTGAATTTGCAAATTATTGGTAATCCCAAGAAGGAACAAATATCAAAAAAACTTAAAAAACATATTTAAGAAAATAATTGATGAAAACTTCCCAAATCTAGCAAGAGATATAGACACCCGGATACATGAGGTCCAGTGATCTTTGGTAAATACATTGCAAAAAGGATTTCACCATGACACATTATTATCAGAATGTCTAAGGCCAAAATGAAGAAAAAATAAATAAATCAGCAAGAGAAAAACATCTAGTCACCTATAAAGAAAACTGTATCAGACAAACAGTGGAGTGCTCAGGAGAAAACTTAAGAGGGCAAAGAAAATGGGAGGGTACTTTCAAATTGCTGGAAGAAATAAAAGCCAAGTATTTTATATCCAGCAAAATTAAGCTTTATAAATAAAGGAGAAATAAAATATTTCACATAGAAGCAAATGCTGAGTGAATTGTCACCACTAGACTGTCTCTAAAAGAAATGTTCAAAGGAGTCCTAAATAGGAAAACAAAAGTTCAATATTCATCATCATGAAACCACAGAAAAGAATATAAATCACAGGCCTTATAAAAAAACAATCACACAAATAAGGAAGAAAAAGAAATCAAGTGTCAACATGACAGAATTTCACCAAGCCAGAAAGTCAAACAGAGAAAAAGAAAGAAATAACTTATAAAACAACTAGAAAACAATTAATAATATGACCGGAACAAAACCTCACATATTAATATTAATCCTGTATTTAAATAGATTAAATGTTCCACTTAAAAGGTATAGATTGGCAGAATGAATTTTAAAAAGCATGGTCCAACTATATGCTACTTAGAAGCAACTACCTTATGTGTAAAATACACACACAGACAAAGTAAAAGAGTGGAAAAAGATATTCATTGCAAATGAATCATTGCAAAACCAACAGCTAATAGGAGTAATGATATGGTTTGGCTCTGTGTCCCCACCCAAATATCACCATGAATTTTAATAATCCCCACATGTCAAGGGTGAGACCAGGTGGAGAAAACTGAATGATGGGAGGTGGTTTTCTCCATGCTGTTCTTGTGATAGTGAGTTCACATGCAATCTGATGGTTTTATAAGGAGCTTCCCACTTTAGTCAGCATTCATTCTCTCTCCTGCTGCCCTGAGAAGTGGTGCCTTCTGCCATGATTTTAAGTTTCCTGAGTCCTCCCCAGCAATGCAGAACTGTGAGTCAATTAAACCTCTTTCCTTTATCACCCAGTTATGTCTTTATTAGCAGCATGAGAATGAACTAATACAAGTAGCTATATTTATATCAGATAAATCAAACTTTAAGTTACAAATATTTTTAAAAGAAAAAAAGGTCATTATATATCTTTCATTGATTGATTGATTGAGTCAGGGTCTTGTTCTGTCACCCCAGCTAGAGTGCAGTAGCATGATCATGGCTCACTGCAGCCTCGACCTCCTGGGCTCAAGTAATCCTCCCACTTCAGCCTCCTGAGTAGCTGTTAATACAGGCCTCCACCACTACACCCAGCTGATTTTGGTAATTTTTTTAGAGATGGCATTCTGCCATGTTGCCCAGGCTGGTCTCAAACTCCTAGGGTCAGGCAATCCACCTGCCTCCCAAAGTGCTAGGATTATAAGCATGAGCCACTATGCCTGGCCATTTATTATATACCAATAAAGAAATCAAATCAGCAAGAGAATATAAAAATTGTAAATATATATGCACCCAACACTGGAGCACCTGGATTCATAAAACAAATATAACTAGAACTAAAGAAATAGACAACAATACAATAACAGTGGGGGACTACAACACTCCCACTCACAGCAATAGGCAGATCATCAACACAGAAAATCAACCAAGAAACATTAGACTTAAATTGAACTTTAGACCAAATGAACCTAACATTTGCTAACATTCAATTTTATTATAATTCCACATCACCAAACTAGAACTAAGTTGTTTATCTAATCTTCTGAGAAATCAGGAGAGAGGTAATAGCTACATCCCAAACAGGCCAGCTCTAGCCTCCATTAAGAAAGTCCTCTCTGCTTAAACCTCTACAAAGAAAGTAACCTGATATTTACCAGTTGGCCTCTGTTCCCTGTTTCAGCTTTCTTCAGTCTTTTTCTGCCTATATGTCAGACTCTTCTGCTTACCTCATTGGAGTACCTTTTCTAAGCCCTTAGATGAGATGTTCCCTGTTTCATAAACTGCTGATAAAAGCCAATTCAATCGTTAAGCTAAATTTATTGAAATTTTGTCTTTTGACATTTCAATTGGTAATTATAGAAAAAAAATTGATGTGGCATCAGGTGGCTTGGGCTTTCAAGTTATATCATTGGCAAAGTTCTGCTTTATTTCCAGTAGGTCACCTTATTTGCCAAGTTTTATTGACTGCTGTCTTAACATCCACCTCTTAACACACATGAAAAACATAAAACCTAAAAGTAGGTAAGTCCTGTATCAACCCCATCTTGTGACTGTACAACCTCATTAATATTCTAATTCATCCTGAGTGACCTTCTTCAGGAACTAAGACTCCATAGGATATTATCTGAGAAAGGATGCAAGATTAGCACTGATTCTGTATTAAAATGGCAGCGAGATCCAAACAGCCAAGAAGGACACAAGTAATATTCCTGCATGATTGACATCATACTGGGCATTGTTTATATATGTACTTCTCAAAATTTATTAACATCTAACGTTAAGTATCCACATTTTGGAGAAAATGACTAGATAAACCAATGGATCATCTTTGCATTTCATAAAGCTTCTTCCCTTTGTAAACTGAGTCACTGAAATTTGATCAAATGATAATTCTTCCGGCATATGAGTAGTTTTTGAAATAAATAATTTGATAATCAATTAAGAAAAACTTTAAGGTCATGTGTGTGGAGGTATTATTTAACTGAGGGGTAATAAAATGGAGGGAAGCATTTTGGAAATTATAGGGTAAATCAATAAAAATTATTCAATTTAAAATGTTAACTATAGGAAAAAAGAAAAAAGAAGGGAGAGAGGGAAGAGGACATTAATGAGATTCGATACGAACTCTTAGATGTATGAGTTTTACAACAGAAGTTGCAAGATCCTTAACCGTAGACAAAGCCCTGTATTGGGCTGTATCCTATCTCCAGGTATGTCATAGATTTCAGAGACTTCTTGGCTCCCCTATAAACTTGAACATGTTAAATCCAATGTGTCTAAGAAAACACACTCTAAATTCCAAACAAATGCCTCACAAATAAATGTTTAAAGCACTATTCACTCCTAATTGATAAATGTGTTTATTACTTTTCTTGAAGGAAAAGGGTTTGTTAGCTTTTATCTTCTTTCATCTTAATGAGGTTAAACTGGCTTATTTTTTATTACATAAATCAGAATTTAACAAAATTTAAGTGTGATCTTATCAAACATTATTCTATTACTATTTTATAAATCTCAATATTTCTGGTATGTAGCTGTCTAATCTTAATAACATGACAACATAGCAGCAAAAGTTCTTCTAGTTTTAAACTCCAGTGTTTTATTGTGACAAATTAAGAAAAAATCCTATCAAGATAAGTCTTTATAGCCAAGTTTAAGCAGGTCATGTTTATGGAGGTATAGACCCCAGCACAAATCATTAAATCACCTCTTCTATATGCTTAATATCTTTATGCAGATTAAATCTGAAAATTTTGTTATAGTGAATGATTTAACCAATAGTTAGTAAAAACAGACATTAAGAACAGCAGTTGGTTTGCAGGTAGATGCTTTGAGGAAAGAGGTATGCAGAAGACCAAAGACAGCTGAGGCAGGCCTAGGGAGCAGGTTGCATGCTGATACTAATTGTATTTTACATATTGACACTAATTATATTTCAGCTACCAGCTGCTAGCTGCCTTTTTTCCCCTCCCCTCATAGATCCTGAGGGTCTGTGGGCAATTGCATCAATTTGCCTTTCTAGGAGGACAATCCTGCATAAAATTAAAGTCCCAAATTATCAAGAAAATGAACAATTTCTAACTGAAAATGATATGTATCTTCAGCAAAAATGTATAAACTAATCCAACCTTTGACATTTTTAACTGAAATTGTATGAAGAACTGACCACAAGACAGACTTACAGCTTTATCCACCCCATGCAAAACACGTTGAAAAGTGCCTGATATTGTCAATGGTTATCTGGTTGTTATATCAGGTGTAATTAAAACTCAGAGCTGATGTAACTGGCTGTTTTCACATTGTGTAAACATAGAGGAAGGGGACATAATCCCAATGACTCCCCTCTGGAATGTTTTATGGTAAGTGTTTCTTCTTATGATAATATATTTTCCCACTGGGAACATTACCTACATCTCCTGTCAGTAGTTGTTCTCTTTTAAGCTTTATTTTCCTTATTTTACACTGCCAAAACAGTCTTTTAAATGCTTTGGTGAATAATGAATTCTGAATAATGGGTCCTGAGTAACTGTAGGTTTTCCACTTGCTATTTGTAAATTAATTACTTTGAAAGCAAAGTAACTTTAAAGATTGCTTTATAATTTTCAAAAAAAATAAAATTATTATGGTTTGATTTCTCTTTCTGCTTCTTTGTCAGTAGCATTACTGCAGTTCAGAGCAAAACATGAGTGTGAAGAAATGAAACAACTCTTTGGTGGTTGTGAATGAAAATGTCATCATTAGAATTAGTCTGGTGACAGCACTGCTATTTTTTAGCATCTTTAGAGCTTCTTTCCTCCTAAATCTCTTCACTCTGAAAACACATACTTTACTCATTCTTTAATACCTAGCATTTGGCACTTAAAACATTTCCAGAGGCATCACAGGTACTCTGTAAGTGTTCATTAAATAAACGAATGGCACTGCAGATGTATACTTTTGAAGGTTGTTATATATCTTCCAATCCATCAGTGTGACCTTGGAGAAATCTCAAAAACAGGAGGATAGTTCATGTAACAATTAGTTAATGGGTTCTTGGCTGAATTACTGATCTTCATGTACCTGCTTTTGGGGAACTATTTGTGATACTGGCTTAATGGTCCTTCATACAAAGACTCTCTCATCTTCAGATGTCTATCTCCTAACAAATATAAAACATAAAATAATTTATTAATTCCTTTAGAGGCTTATTCTTGATTCAGGATCCATAATCACTGAAACACATTAAAAAGTATCCAGACACAAATAACTTTGCTTGGGGGGAAAAGGGTTGTGTCAGGACTTGATTCGTGGTTGTTTTAGAAATACTATTAGAGTAAAGTTTATCAAAAATGATAGGACCAAGACAGGTCTGAAAAACAAAATAAAAATGTTTCCAGTTATCTGGATTGTCCTTTTGGTAGTGTTGTCTGTGAGAAAGAACACAAATTTGAACTGTGCAGGTCAGTGTGAATGCTGATTACTTTCAAACAAACATGGATGGAAAATACAGTATTCATGGAAGGTGAAACCTGCACATACAGAGGTCAGACTTTTCATACCCGCAGGTTCTGTGACTGCAGAACTTGCCTACGTACATATTCTGTTATACATGTGAGGTGCTGAAACCAATGCCCCCAGCATATCAAGGGATGACTGTATTTTATTACACATAGGAAGAGTAAGTATGACCTCAAGAAAATTTTCTTTCAGTTTGCAGGCATGTGCACTGAATTGAAAGATAAATGCTATATATCTTACTGTGGGTAACAGTTAATTAAGTATTTGGATGCTTCTACATCAACATATTTGAAATATGGATGCCACAGTGTATTGGGCAGGACAGTATAAAGGTACTCATATCTGAAATCAGAGAAGAAGATGTTAAAGAAAAAAGCAATCAGCTTACCAAACACGATGTTACCCTGTCTTTCTGCCTTGAGCAGTTCTATTAAGATAGTGTAGGAGAAGTGATAAGTGGTTGAGAGGGGGCAGGGACAGAGAGAGATTGATGGAATTATAATACCATTGAAAGTTAACTGATAAAGTAAGCTAGTACAAACACCTTATTTAATAGACAAGGAAAATAAGTCTGAGGCACTATAACTTAAACAGTTAATACACTGATTTTTAAATATAGTTTACATTCCTTCAACTAAAATGAAACTATTGCTTGAGAGGGGATAAGTAGGGGGTGGAGTAAAGAGAACTACATGAGATTGGAATCTGGCAAAGCAAGAGATCATTACAGTGGATTGGGAAGACAAAGCCGCCCCCAATTCTAGGTCCAGCTCTGTCATATACATAGTGAGAAGCTTGGACTAGCAGATTTTTACAATGATGCTTCTCAGTCTGCCTTTAATTTCTATGAACGAAAAGTTTTTCTTAACATTTCATTCAAAGATATTTTTATCTTTAATTTATACTTGCTATATTTCTCTTTTTGTTCCCTAATCCTGGAGGCAGAGGGAGTTTATGGACTCTTCATAAATTCCTATTATTTTTAAATCAAAATAGAATTAAAAGGTATGGGCAATCTTGGCATTATCTTTGCTACTGAAATAAATGGACTATGTTCATAAGTGGGAAAGAATCAATCAAAATTATTCTTTTGTAGTAGACCAGGCCATTTTTGTCAATAAAAGCTCTCAGACAGGCAACCATCTGCAGATTTCTTTCTCCTGTTATCTAAAGTTTTTTGTGTGTGATTGTCTGTAGTTCTTGAAGTCCTGAACCAGTGCTTCATTTAAGCTCTTCCTTTTACCTTACAGGCACAAGGCAGCTGGACCTTGGACAGGTAAAGTTCCCACTGAAGTCAACTGGAGTTTTGACTGCCTGAGGGCTGCAGCATCGGGGCCCCAAGTCATCTATTATAAATATTTTTGACACATCAGATTCATGTACATTCAACTCCAGCTGAAAAGGTAAAAAGGTACAGATTCTTACCAGTTATTTCACTCCTTGAAGGAAAAGAACTCTGCTTAAATGATATTCTTTCCTCACCTCAGATTCTCTTGGGAGTTATAATGGTCACCAAAGTCCCTTTCTACAAACTGGGGAGAAATGCAGTATATCTTAGTAAAAAGAAATTGTTTTTCTGCTCAGGCAGTGTGTAGTAGACCAAGCAAATTTCAGCTCTTTACCATTTATTACTCAGTTTACAAGAATGTTTCATATAAATAGTAGATAGATATTGTGTGTGTGTGTATATATATATATATCTATACACACACACACACACACATTTTTGGCAATACAATGACAAAAGCTTTCTGCATGCCTTGATGATTTACAGAAGAATGATAAATAAAAGAACAAAAGAAAAGTACAAAACCTAAAACTGCACAAGAGTTTGTCTTGTTTTTTTTTGAGTTTTTTATTGCCTGGAACTTTCCTTCCTTTTTGAACTTTTGAAGAAGTTAATGCACAAATGATTTTTCAAACTATATAATCTTTTATTTAAGCCTTTGATAGAGGGGAAATTCCTTAGTGGTTTTGTCTATTTTGTATTACAATTTATATCACAAAACATCAGGAATTGTTTGGGGCCAAAGAAATACCTACATATTGATTCCAGTGGTAAGGATAATTGTACTCCTAAATTAATATGAATTAATGCTTTGTATATTTTTAAATTTTCTTTAGTGACAATTTTATTATAACTAATGGAATTCTCTAAAAATTTCATTCCATATATTTGTTTTTTATTGATTAGTATTCCTTATTTATGTAATTCAAAATGACAGGAATATCACATTACCATATTATTTAAATAAATAAATAAGGGTATTTGCCTTTTAAATAGTTAAAAAATATTTTCACAGGATAGAAAGATATATAGTCAGACTTTAGTGCAGGGAGCAAATTTTACTCTTTACAATTTATCACACCCCCACACCTTGCAAAAAATATTTCAGGTAAGGAATATTATTTTGTACATATATATATTTTTTCAAATATTATATACATATATGTGTACTATCTGGAGACTACATAAACATAGATATAGATATATAGATGTAGGTATACTGTGTATGTGAATATATATCTATATATATACACACACATGCATATATAGGTATATATATGTATGTTTTAAGTATTAAATACTTAAAAAATATTTTCACAGGATAGAAAGACATATAGTCAGGCTTTAGTGCAGGGAGAAAATTTTACTCTCTCTCTCCATACATATTTTACTCTCTCCATATATATACACATATGTATACGTATATACATATGTATATATGTATATGTATATACACATGTATACGTATATACATATATGTATGTGTATATACACATGTATACACATATGTACATACACGTATGTATATACACACATGTACATACACGTATGTATATACACACATGTACATACACGTATGTATATACACACATGTACATACACGTATGTATATACACACATGTATATACACGTATGTATATACACACATGTACATACACGTATGTATATACACACATGTACATACACGTATGTATATACACACATGTATATACACGTATGTATATACACACATGTATATACACGTATGTATATACACACATGTACATACACGTATGTATATACACACATGTACATACACGTATGTATATACATATATACATACACATATATACATATGTGTATGTATATATGTATATGTATATATAACACATGTGTATATGTGTATATGTATATATACATATGTGTGTATATATACATATGTGTGTATATATGTATATATGTATATGTATATATACATATATGGAGAGAGAGAGTCTCTCCAAAATGGAATGAATACTAAATTTTTAAAATTTATATTGTATTCTCATGGATGAAGTACAATTAGATACAATAAGAAAATGTTTATATTTTCTGCATCCTAACTACATGATCCTGCGAGTGGCAGGAAACCAGAAATAATTCTGTTGCTACTTATAGTCAATGAGTCATGACAAATCTAAACAACCAAATCATTCAGTAGCATCAAATTTGACCATTCTAGGCTCTATCTACCAAAAGTCCAATTATTGGAGCAATTAAGTAAAAATGTGGCCAAACTAAATGCCTGGTACTGTGTAAACAGATCATTGGAATGAATAATTACATTTTTTAATTGAATTGACTTTTTTCATGGCAAGTTGACATAACATAGGTTGTCAAACATCATCTGGTTATTTTCTCCACATGATTTTAAGCTGCAATTCAAATTAAATAAATTTATTTAAATTGTTATTTAATTTAATGATTTTTTAAACTGAATACCTTGAGTAAACTTGTACTATATATACAAAACTTGATACCAAACTTATGTGTATATTTGTACACCCACATATGTAATTATGATAAAATAATGGTTAAAAGGCTTATTTTGTGCTGTTCAAGTCTATGTATTTAGTTCTCACAATAAATCTAAGAGATTAGTATTAGTATAATCCCCATTTTACACATGAGATCACTGAAGCAAAATAACACAGTTGTTTCTGAAGGGCTGTCTGACTCGAAGGCCCACGTGAACTAAATATGCTACAGCTGTTCATGTATAACCAAATATACAAAAGCAACCAATGTAGTTAGTCAATATACTGAAAGAAGATACAAGTCAAATTTGTTGTTGGAACAAATTAATCAATCAATTCAATGAGAATAGTGTATCTCCTGGTTGTGTTTACAGTCAACAGTCTATTTCTCTTAATTCAACAAAATGACTCAACTTCGACTTTTCCTTTGTGTTCACTCTCTAAAACATTACAAAGAAAGTGGCAAATCCCAAATAGCTCACTGTGGTACAAAGGGAAGCAAGGAAAGTCTATAGATTTTCCAAGTTCCATTCCCATTTCCTCTTTCAAGTTATATGGCTATAGCAAATATGAAGAAACAGCAATCATTCTTACAATTTTACTTCACCTTTAGCCACAAACACCCCAAATTTCCAAAAGCTATCTTCATAGAATTAGTATTAATTTCACACATTTTAAAAATAATATTATCATTTTACAACAAATATTAGTTGACAGCAATCTCTATGTTCAAGCTTAGTCCGTACTCTGATGCTATACTGCAAATGTTCCAGTGGTTTAGCCGGGAGAACCTTGTGACACCCATATGAAAAACAAAACAAACAAAGCATTTTGCATTTAACAAGGAGATTTAGTTAACTATTTGTTATGGTTATAGAGGATAGTACTTATTTTGATTTTCTTCTACCTGTTCCCATGGAAGAGACCAACTAGACCTTAATACATAAGTCTGTAGACATAGTATAATGTCATCTATTAAGTCAACATTATAATTATGTAAAATAATAATTTTTGACATTTGCATTTTATATCATAATTTTAAGCATTTCCAAGCTTTTGCATTTTTTACTAAAAATGTTGATGCCATTTTTACCTATAAATTTGTATATACACACAAAAATCAAGCTAAATATTTGATTAAATTTGTAAGGTCATTCTGTATATTGGAGATGGAGTCAATGCTGCAATTGTCTGCCTCTTCTTGTGAGTTAGTATTCTATTTCCTGCCAAAGTTAAAAAAAAAGATTAAGGAAACTAATAAAGGCTTAGCCTAATCTTAGTGGAAGTGTTCTTATTATTGTGTGGAAGAAATTTTAAAAACAACAGAACAGTTCTAACTACATGACACAGTTATAGAAAGATGCAGAGGACTTGATCAACTCAGGGAACAAGATCCTCAGGCAATTCAATTTCTTTGCCACTTTAACTTGAGAATGCTGACAAACTACACGGGTTTGAATGAAGCTGGATTGGAGAGAACCATGATGGCCAAAGAAAAGACCTAATCCGGGAGCCTAGGACAAGTGAACTAACAATAAATAATCAGAGCTGCAAAAACTAACAAGTTGTTGAAATGCTGAAATGTATTTTAACTTTGATCATGGCATAAGAGGAATCTGTACAATATGGTAGGTCTGAAAACAAACAGGCCCTTGAGCTAATTAAGTGAAATTTTGGGGGCCCATTTTTCTTATTTAAAAAATGAGGGGTTAATATTTGCAAGATTGCGATGCAGGTTAAATGAGAACCTTAGTACGTAATACATATATCTGACACAGGGAAAACATAACAAATAGTAATTACTCACATATCTTCAAATCTTCAAATTTAATAAAGATATGAAACCACTTGAAATAAGATGTTGTTTTAGCATATACATATGAGAAATTGCCTGTTTCAGGTAAATACATATCTCCATAACTAATAGGTTTATCTGTTACAAAGAAATTATGCCAAGCTAAATTGTGCCATTGATCCAATCAAAGTCTGCCCATTTCTTTTTTTTTTTCCAGACATGTTTCCGTACATTTTGTTCTCTTGACAGATCACACATAAGACTCTGTACTTTCCTGTCTCAGCTATATTGACTTTTTTTTCAAATTCTTGCCTGAAAAACATTTGTAAATTTTATGAAAGACCCAAATAAATCAAATAACTCTCTTTTTCTTCAGAGATTGATATCCAACCTTCTAGTCTCGAGACCCACTTCGACATTTAACTTGTGAATAAAGTTGATAGTAAGAACACAAGGTCTCACCCTTGAAAGAAAGTGACAGGCCTGGAAGTAGAAACCAGGTTCTTAGATTCCTAGCCCAAATAATGTACTTTCTACTACATCATACCTTATGTATCTCATAGAGTTAAAACCACTCAACAATTTCAATGTCTTGGAAATTTTGTTATATTTCCCTGACTTGCATTTACTCTTGATGTATCCATCTTATGATCATTGTATTTTTTTACATTATACTTCTTTCTTTACTTACCACCATTTCCACTATTACCAAGTAGCCAAAAATATAAATTACTGTATTTAGGAGAAAAGTAAGTTATATTTTTCATGCATATCTATACCACACACACACACACACACACACACACAGAGTCAAGTGAACAAATATGTGGGTGGTTTCATCCTAAGTGGTGAAATGATTCCCAGATGCAAAGAGAGTTGGCCCACCTCTAATTCTGTTCCAGGAGTCATGGCAGGGGCACATCTGGTTACCAGTATACCAGACTCTGTCTCCTGCACTGCTGTTAGTATGTGCCCACACTAGGCTTGTGTTGGACAGGCTCCACTCTCACGCTCTTCCCATGCACCTGTCCTGATCCCTGTTCATGTGTGCCTATGCATGCACACACACTCAACAGAGACATTTTCTCCTTTATTCTTCCTTTTCTTGCTATGTCTTTCCTCTCTTTTATTTTTCCTCTTTCTTCTCTTCACTCTCTTTATTCTTCTCTAACCTGTATAGTGAATCAACCAATGAATCTTTCCCAGTTCATATGAAAACCTTTTTATCTGGATGCAAAGCCTGGGGGAAAAAAAAATCTACTCAATATTTGTGTTTTTATACCTAAGACTTGAGCCTGAAGAGAAGGAATTAAGCTTGATAGAGTGATACTCAGGTCAAAGAAATATGCAAACTTAACTTTTCCTGTTGCCCTGTACCTAAAGTCACAAACACACACAAATACATGCCCCCTCACATGCAAATATATGTGCACATATATATATCTCATGTTACGGAGATAGATTTTGTCCAGCCACTGGGCTGCTTCCTTCAGCATAATAAACATATTATCTGTGGTGAAAGACCACTGGAAAACATCATAAAGAACTAAACATATATGTGTGTGTAATGTACAAATTCGCATCTGATTTAAAGAGACACACAATGTATTCTGACAAATTCCCTAAATGTACCCCGAATGCCTCCCACTCTGCTTTTTCAGGACACCAATGGCCAGTTGTTCCCTTTGTTTTCTGTGACCTTCAGCTACCTTCTTCCTTGGCCCATTCTCCTCAGTTATGCAAATATGCATTAAAAATGCACAAATGGTCTCAAAGTCTTCCCTTAGTTCCTCTCATTTTTCTCCTCTTCTGAATCATTAATTAATATATTCAGTATATAGTTTATAATTACTGACTTTATTTTTTCTTTATCAACCTATTTCCTGGTAGCTTCCACTCCTATCACTCCACTGAGGCCCTTTTCAAAAGACTCATGTGTAATCTCCTAACTGCCGTGTCTCACATTTCTGTTTTTATGCTTTATAGCATTAAATGCCTAGAATAATTCAACGAGTTTGACAATCAACACCTTCATATTTATTAAAATATCATTGAATTTTATGGATTATAATACAAGCTCATTTGTAGAAATAAACTGGATTTAATTACCATAATTATTATAATATCACCATACTCCAAATCAGTAATTTTGACTTTTTTCTAGGAACATTTATTTACATGGGATTATGATTCTTATATTTTTATATTCATTCCTATTAAATTATATTGTTAGATTTCCAGATATAATTATATGTTCTATAAAAATATTTTACTATTTATATATTATTTTATCATATATATTAACCATTACTTGTATAGTCACTCCCCTCTATTGGGACATTTAGTTTGTTCTTATCATAACACATTGTACTATGAGAAAATCTTTGTGCATAATATTTAGTTAAAACTCTAATCATTTATTCCCAGTAGTGGACTTACAATGTGAAAGGATGCATTTTAATGATATTCAAATCTATGCTATATTTCTGAGAAAGGTTATCTAATATGTATTTCTTCCAGAAGTGCAAGAAAATGTTCTTCTTACCAGATACATAGATGTATTAGGCCATTCTTGCATTGCTATAAAGAAAAACCTGTGACTGGGTAATTTATATAAAAGAGATTTAATTGGTTCATGGCTCTGCAGGCTGTACAGGAAGCATAGTACTGGCATCTGCTTCTGGTGAGACCTCAGAAAACTTACAGTCTTAATGGAACGTGAAGGGGGAGTGCGTGTCTCATATGGCAGAGAGGGAACAAGAGAGAGAGTTGGGCGGGAGAGGTGCCACATTTTACAACAACCAGGTCTCATGATAACCCACTTGCTATCATGAGGAAAGCACCAAGACATGAGAGAGCTGCCAGCATGACCCAAACACCTCCCACCAGGCCCCACCTCCAAAACTGGGTATTATAATTCAAGATGAGATTTGATGGGCACATATATCCAAACTATACCATTTTGTCCTTCCCCTCTCAATCTTAGGTCCTTCCCACATTGCAAAACACAATCATGCTTTCCCAACAATCCCTCAAAATCTTAATTCATTCCAGCATTAACTCCAAAGTGCAAAGTCTCATCTGAAAGAAGGCAAGTACCTTCCACCTATAAGCCTGTAAAATCAAAGGCAAGTTATTTATTTCCAGGACAAAATGTAGGTATAGACACTGAGTAAATATTCCTGTTCCAAAAGGGAGAAATCTGCCAAAGGAAAGGGTGTATAGGCCCCACAAAAGTTTGAGACCCAGCAGGGTAGTAATTAAATCTTAAAGCTACAAAATAATCTCCTTCGACTCCATATCCTACATTCAGGGCACATTGGTGCAAAAGGTCAGCTCCCAAAACCTTGAGCAGCTCCATCCCTGTGGCTTTTCCATGCTGAGCTTGTAAGCTGCTGGGGGCTCTACTATTCTGCGGTGTGGAAGGTGGTGGACCCTTTCTAATATCTCCAATAGGCAGAGCTCCATGGGGGATTCTGTGTGGGGGCTCCAACTCCACATTTCTCCTTGGCAGTGCCCTGATAGAGGTTCTCTACAAGGGCTCTGTCCTTGCAGTAGGCTTCTTCCTGGGCACTCAGGGTTTTTCACACATTCTCTGAAATCTAGGTAGAGGCTTCCAACCCTTCACTCCTGCACTCTGCATGCCTGTAGGCTTAATACCACATGGAAGCTATCAAAGGCTTACATCTTGCACCCTCTCAAGTGACAGCCTGAACTGTATCTGGGGCCCTATGAGCTGAGGCTGGAGCTGGAAAGGTCTAGATGCAAGGAGCAGCCTCCTGGAGTGGTGCAGGGCAGTGGCACCCCAGACCTGATTCTTGAATCCATTCAATCATCTTGGGCCTCTGGGCCTGTGATGAGAAAAGCTGCCTGGAAGATCTCTGAAATGGCTTCAAGGCCTTTTTCCCATTGTCTTGGCTATCAGCACCTGGCTCATTTTTAGTTATGCAGATCTCTCTAGCAAGTGGTTGCTCCATAGCCTGCTTGAATTTCTTTTCCAAAAAAGCTTTATCTTTCTCTGCCACATGGCCAGGCTGCAAATAATCCAAAGTTTTATTCTTTCCTTTTTGTTTAAATGTAAATTCCAACTTTCAGTCATTATTTGCTCTAACACCTGAGTACAAGCTGTTAGAAGCAGCCAGGCTACATATTGAAAGCTTTGCTGCTTAGAAATTATGTCCACTAGATACTGTAAGACATCATTCTCACGTCCAACCTTCCACAGATACCTATGGCATGAACACAATGCATCCAAGCTTTTTGCTAAGGCATAACATGTGTGACTTTTGCTCCAGTTCCTAATAAGTTCCTCATTTCTATCTGAACACTCATTAGCCTGGACTTTATAGTCCATATCTCTATCAACATTTTGATCACAACCATTTTACCAGTCCCTAAGAAGTTCCAAACTTTTCCTTATCTTCCTGTCTTCTTCCAGAGCCCTCCATACTTTTTTTCAACCTCTGTCCATTACCCAGTTCCAAAGCGGCTTCCACATTTTCAGGTATTTTTATAGGAATGCCCAATTCCTCTGTACCAATTTTCTCTGTTAGGCCATTGTTGCATTGCTATACATATATTTAAAAAAACCCTGAGAATGGAAAATTTATAAGAAAAGATATTTAATTGAGTCATGATTCTGCTGGTTATATAGAAAGCATCTGCTTCTAGGAAACTTATCATCATGGTGGAAGGCAAAGAGGGAGCAGGTATCTCACATGGTAGTAGGGGAGCCAGGGGGAAAGGGAGGGGAGGAGGTGCCACACTTTACAACAACAAGATCTCATAAGGACTCACTCGCTATCACAAGGACAGCACCAAACCATGAGGGATCTGCTCCCATGACACAAACACCTCTCACCAGGCCCTACTTCCAATATTGAGGATAAAAATTCAACATGAGATTTGGCAGAGATATATATCCAAACTATAGCAATAGACATCCCTGTCAGCTTAAAAAATGCTAGTAAATATGAGGCCCTACATATTGAGCCCTTTCTTTGATTTATAAGACAGCACTTGACTATTTTTGCTCCTTTCATCTTACTTTTCTTTCTTATTACAATGAGCCTATTGTCCCCTAGTGCTTGACCTGGATTTTTTCATAATTTTCCTATATATCCATGTGTTATCTTATCCTAACCCAATGATTTCATTACAACCCACGTGTGGCCTACCTTCTTCCTTCATCGTGACAGCCATATACTTGCACTCAGCTCTTGCTCATTCATTGACACATTCTAGAAAATTTATCTTCCACTAGTAGGCTGCATTTTCCTGTGGCAGCCATGCCCTATACAAAGAAGGCTACATCTTACACTGTGGGGCTCCTGTAAATTCCTTTCTTGCTCATTTTTCTTCAGCAGAGAGGTAGTAATTACCTTCTGCCCTTGAAATTATATTTTTTAATTATTTTAGTAACTTGTAACCTTTTAAATTAAAAATTCTTTACACTGGCCTGGCGCAGTGGCTCACGCCTGTAATCCCAAAACTTTGGGAGGCCAGGGTGGGCAGATCAGCTGAAGTTGGGAGTTGGAGACCAGCCTGACCAACATGAAGAAACCTTGTCTCTACTAAAAATACAAGAAATTAGCCAGGCATGGTGGCACATGCCTGTAATCCAAGCCACTCGGGAGGCTGAGGCAGGAGAATCACTTGAACCCAGGAGGCAGAGGTTGCGGTGAGCCAAGATCGCACCATTGGACTCCAGTCTGGGCAACAAGAGTGAAACTCTGTCTCAAAAAAAAAAAAAAAATTCTTTACACTAATTATCCTTGTTCAAATTTCTGGTATGATTTCTGTCTCTGACTGATACAGGAACTCTCTTATGACTGATGTTGATGTGGTATATATTTTCACTTTCAAACAATTCCTACATTTAAGGTACTTCTACTTTTGTTCACTTATGTAGAATTTGTTTCTCTTTTGAATTAGTTTATTTAGATTTATTTATATCCACCATTCTTTACAGATTTTAAAAGAAATATTATTTTTAATGTATTTGGTGTTTTCTTATTAAGATTGTAGCAATAATCTTTGCTACATTCTCCATGTTATCTAGAAGTGGATCTTCTAACATCTTAACTGACCACAGTGCTATGGGAATCCCTCTCAAAGCCAACCCCTCATTTTTAGTCATAATATAAAACTTCATCATCTCTCAGTTTAATATTGTAGTAACTATTTAATTGGTTTATTTCTCATTCTCTACATAACTTAATCCACCACACTGCTGCCAAAATTATGTTTCTAGAAAGCAAATGTGATGATGTCACTCTTCCATTTGACAACTTCTGACACTTCTTGCTGAGAGGATAGACTGCATCTAGCCTTTCACAACTCCACCAAATAACTCTCTTCACTCTCCCTAATCAGTTGCTTCCCACTAAGTAGTCCTATTACTTAACCACACAGATTTTTTCTGCATGTCCCAAATATACAATCCATTCCTGTGAGATCTTGTTCTTTTCAATCTTGACACTAGATTTTGCAAGGAAACCCTCCTCAGCTTGATAACAAATGTTGTTCCAATTTCATATTATCTCTGAATCCATCCTTGAGTACCTTTAGTGTATTTAACTTCTAACTGTCCAACCATAATTTTTCAGATTTTAGCACTTTAATTCAGTGGTTCTCAAACTTTACCTTGCGGCGAAATCATCTGAAAGTTTTATTATAAATCAGTGAGCTAGGCCCCACCCCAGAGTTTCAAATTCCATAGATCTGGGGTAGCGCCAGATAATTTACATTTCAAACAAGTTTCTTGGTGACGCTACTACTGCTGGTCAGTGTTTTAAAAAATGGGACTGCATTTTTAAAAATACTGATCTAATGAATTTAGAAGACTCTTTTAATAGTTCAAGTAAAAGTTTACAGTAACTTCAATTAAACAATTTGTGGAAGAATTGGAAAATCGCAACGGTTCCTATCTCATCAATTTTATTTAATTTTATTAAATGTATTTTCTAAATTAACTGAATAAAAGAGTTGAGAATATGAATAAGGTCACAGTAAAAGAAGAGGAGCAAACCAAAGGCAGTTTCACTTTTCCAGCTATATGTCCCTGAAATATCTTCTTGTATCTAATCCTAATGATCTGTAACAATAAAAAAGAAAAGTTTCAAAAGGAAATTTTAGTAAAGTTTATTTTCAGCAATTAAGCGACTTCACTGTGCCACAAACCAAGAGTATTTTACAAATTGTTTCATCATCATGACTGTGTGAAGCCTTGTATGTAGGTATTGGGATAATTACATTGGTTGTCAGGAATATAAATGCTTTTCAGATAAAGCCAATTTATAGGTAGATTTCAGGGTCTGTCGCATTTCAGTTGCCTAGTGTGATTCTTTGAAAACCTCAGCTTATTAGGAAAGAATGGCCCTTGCCATATGTGCAGCATTAAGAACATCTGGAAACACCATCAAAGCAAGAAATTTTTTACTTTCCACTGGCATGAAGAAGCCATTGGAAATTTCACAGATGTTTGAATCTCAGGATCCCTGGATAGTAGGAAATTGAAGCAGACTGCTGGCATTGACCAAGTGATTTCTCCTAGGAAATGCACCGCTACTCTATAGAGGAAAATGAGAAGTTGTTCCTAATGGGAATAAGTTCCTTGCTAAATAAAGTTATGACTGAATAATCTAATTTGTCATTGGATGTCATTGTAACATACACCAGGCTAAAATCATTAGTGCGCCCACAGTGGTTACAATTAGAATCACATGAACAATAAAATGTTAGTAAAACCCATGCATTTCTTGGGTTTAATGCAATTTGGCATTTATCTTGATGATTTGGGGCATTTCTTTATGTTCCAGGAATCCTATATCCAATTTGTCATTCTATCAAACTCATAATTACTCATTCTACATTCATCACAAACTTAGTAAAGCCATTTTAAACTTGATTATATAATTACAGGTTCTCATCTAGAATTTAAGGATCATGTGTATGACTCTTATGTTTACTAAGCAATGTTTCTAAACTCCCTGGTAAAGATGCATCATATTGAAATCATTTGGGAATCTTTACCTATTTCGATTTTGCTAAAATACGTAAGGTCAGGACTCCATCCCTGATATTGGTAATTCCTCAGCTCTGCTCAGAGAAATTGGGGAATGCAGGGAAGATGGAATTAGCCATTTGCTTGTAGAAATAGTTACTCAGGTGATTATGATAGTACATTTAGTTAGAATCACCTGCTATAAATCCTCAGTACTAAAAGTGTGGTGCATAAACTAGCAGCATCTAAATCACCTGGAAACTTGTTAGAAATGCACATTCTCAGGCTCTGAAGCCTCATCTGCATTTTAAGGACAGGCCCAGGTGATCTGTTTTTACATGATATTTTCACATTAAACTACTGCTGTAAGAAAAAATGTTGTCTTTAATGTGAAGCTAATTGTTTCTCATCTTATTTCATTTTGGTCCCTGAAAGCTAAAGCCCTAAAGTTAAATAAAAATGAGAGCAATATTTATGAGGATTATTAAAGTTTGTGGTACAAATGTTATATTTGCCATTGGACAAAAAGCCTTTGATGTTTAGAGAGCATAGTATTAGTGAGGCTACAAATTTTGCCTCACAGTACGACTCAGAGAAATTCAGCTCCTTTGTCTGTTTCTTATCTACTGTACAGCACAATAAACATCTGCCAGGTTGAGGGAAAGAAAAAAATAGCTAATGATCCAATATGAATTATAATTTATGCTTTATTAAGTTAAATCTCTTAAGAGACTTTTTATTCTCCCTTGTCTAAATACACTCAGCCCTTTTCAGAGCTTGGCCTCTCCTCATTCTTCTTTCCTTAGGAAGCATCCATTCCTTTTATGCTGCCTTGTAGATATCAGGAGGTGATGGGGTTCTTGACTGAAATTATTCTGCCTCTACATGTGTCCCCAGGTCTCTGCATGTCTTTACCTCCTAAGTTATTTCCCCGGCTAGATTTCATGGTTAAAAGGTGAATAAAATTCAAATTATTTTCAGTTTTCTCAGGGTCCAGTAGCCTTCTTGGCTGCCTGAGATTCACCTCGGCTTTCCCTGATTACAATGTCTTTCATATGCCAATTATCTCCAAAGAATATTCTATAGAGATACTGTTTTGACAGTGAGTTTAGTCAAGCAAAAACTATGAATAATATGCAGTAAAAAAATGAAATCAAATTTACTTTACAATGCTAGCAAAATCCTAACGTTAAAATTTAATCTACATAGCTTTAAAATCACAATCTCATTTCTGAATATTGATATTTAATAATATTTTATGTGATATTAAAATTTTCCATAAAATGTTAGTAAAGAAAGTTAAATATTACATTAGAAGTATTGCCCACCATGACCAAGTCGAGTGTATCCCAAGGAAGCAGTGCTGACTAACATCAGCAAAACTGTATACCTACGAAGAAATCAATCCTACAAATTACCCAATTAAAAATTTGGCAAAGGATCTGAATAGACATTTCTCTAAAAATGATTTATAAATGATCAATAAAAAATAAAAGGATACTAAACATTATTAGCCATCACAGAAATGCAAATCAAAACCACAGTGAAATAACATTTCATACCTATTAATGTGGCCATAATAATATAGTTAGATAATAGCAAATATCAGTCAGGGTGAGAATAAATTAGTTATCTAATATACTTTTGGAGGAAATGTAAAAATGGTGCAGCAACTTTGAAAAATAGTCTGATAGCTCCTCAAAAAGTTAAACATGTAGTTACATAACACAGCAATTCCGCTCCTAGGTATTTTATTCAAGAGAAATGAACACAGAAAAATTTGTACATAAATGTTCATAGCAACATCACTCATATTAGCCAAAATGTCGAAACAACTCACATGTCTATCAAATGAATAGATTCAATAAAATAGTACATCCATAAGGTGGAATATTATTTGACAATCGGAATTAATGAAGCAAAATACATGGCACAATATGAATGAACCTAGAAAACATCATATATTCCACAGCTCAATTTAAATGAAATGCCCAGATTAGGTCAATCTATAGAGACAGAAAATAGATTAGTGGTTACCTAGGGCTAGGAGGTGGGAAGAAGGGGGTTTGGGATGAGGACATCTGGATGGAATAATGGGGAATGACTGTTAATAAGTACAGGGGTATATATATGTGTGTGTGTGTGTGTGTGTGTGTGTGCATGTTACAAAAAATTCTAAACTTAAACATCTAAAAATATTTGAAAATTAAAGCACTGTAAATAAACTAAAACCCATAAAATTGTACACTTTAAATAGGTGAATTTTGTGGTTTGTGAATTATATGGCAAAAAAGCTTAAACATTTACTTCAAGTTTAATGGAGAAAGTCTACATGAAAATTTCCATAGATTCTCAAAAGTCCACAATCATGATTTTTGAGAACTATTACCAAAAGGAAATTTCCTGGATCGGGCATGTAAGGAGCTTAGCCATTGCCACTCCATCCTAACAACAAGCAAAGAGCAGACCAAACTGAAGGATAAACAACACTTCTTAAATCCACTAGAGAAGTGTAGTCCCAGGGTAAACCATTGCCCCCAGAATTGGAGAGAAAGGCAAATATAGAGCACCACAACTGACTGCAACAAAAACCCATAAGCAGGAAAACCAGTGCCCAGGTAGGAAAATGTGAACTGTAATGTCAAATTGCTGGAGGCTCAGTGTAGACAAGTCAGAAAGTTAAAAACTTCAGGGGAATCCAGTCACAGAAGGGCCCTCACACTTTCATGAATTTTAACTCCAGGAGCTCAACCAGGTCCTTATGGTGAATATTTGAGAAAAATCTCCTTATGCCCCTGGCAGAGGGACAGGGAATGAGCAATTTTGAAATACATCAGAGCATTCTGTTCTTAGTAAGGCCTGATCTGAGGAGAAGCTGTTTTACCAGAGCTTGACCTGCTGGGATTTTTTTCAGATCTTGACCTAACTAGGGGAGGGAAAATACCCACCTCCATCAGGCTCTAGCCTTTCATGTGGAGAATGGGAAATAACAAACTCCAACCCCCTCTGGGCTTCCTTTCCCACCTAAAGCGGGAAGGATTAAGAAGCAGTTATGAAGTTTACCATCGGAGGGTACAGGTCTACAAAAGACTGAGCCCTAATCACAGGACTGCAGAATGCTTCTTCTCCCCACAAACCTTACCATTACATTAATGAAGGCTTATTTACCATAGTTTCTTTTACCTAGTAAAAAATGTTCACCTTACAACAAAAAAATTAAAAGGCACACTAAAATGCAAATAAATAAATAAATAAATAAATAAATAAAACAAACGAAACCCATAATTTGAAGAGACTGAACAAACCTATGAACCAGGTAGAACATAACAAGACTGTTGACTATATCAGACCAAATTTTTTTTTAAAGAAAAATCATCACTATGAATAATATGATAAAAGCATTAAAGGAAAAAGTAAACAGCAAAGTAACAGATAGATGATGTAAGCAAAGAGATGGACATTCTTAGAAATATTCAAAAGGAAATACCAGAGATTAAAAGCACTACAATGGAAATGAATAATGACTTTGGTAGGATCTGTAGTAAGCTGGACACAGTGGAAGAAAGAGCATCTGAGCTTGAGAACATGACAACAGATACCTCAAAAAGTAAAAAAAAAAGAGACTAAGAAAAAAATCCCAAAACAAAGAACAGAACTGATATCCAAGAACAGTGGGACAGCTAAAAAAAGGTATAACATACAAAAAATAAAAAAATAAAAGAACAAGAAACTGAGAAATAACAAAAGAAATACTTAAAGCTTGGACACACTGTCTCACATCTGTAATTTCATCATTTTGGGAGGCCTAGGAGGAAGAATTTCTTGAAACCAGGATTTCAAGACCAGCCTGGGCAATATAGCCAGACCTGATCTCTAAAAACAAAATAAAAAAATATTTTAAGTGATAGTGACTGAGAATTTCCCTAATTTAATGTCAGACACCAAACCACAGAACCCAGAAGCTCACAGAATGGCAAAAAGGACAAATACTACCCCTAAAATTAAAGAAAAAAATCTATGTATATAAATATTATATTCAAACTATAGAAAATTAAAGATAATAAAAAACAAGCAAAAAGAGTGAAAAAGTACTTTACCTATGGAAGATAAAAATTACATCTGACTTCTATACAGAAACCATGCAAGAAAACAGTGAAATGAAATATTTAAAGTACTGACAGAAAAAAATACACCTAGAATTATGTATCCTTTGAAATCATCCTTCAATTATGAAGGGAGACCAGATGTGGTAGCTCACAATTGTAATTCTAGCACTTGGGGATGCTGAGGCAGAAGGATTGCCTGAGACCAGGTGTTCAAGACCAGCCTTGGAAACATAGTAAGAACTCATCTCTATGAAAAACAAAAAAAGTAAGTTGGGTATGGTGGTGTGTGCCTGTAGTCTCAGCTAGTTGGGAGGCTGAGGCAAGAGTATTGCTTGAGCACAGGAGCTTGAGGCTGCAGTGAGCTATGATTGCATCACTGCACTCCAGCCAAGGTGACAGAGTAAGGCCCTGTCTCTGAAAATAAATATTCAGGGAAAAGAAAAATGTATAAAGATCAGAAACTAGGATCTAAATAAAGAACAGAAGAGCATAGGGAATAGTTGGAGGTTAAATGAAACTTCATTTTAAAAATTCTGGATTAAACTAACAGATAATTTGTTCAAATAATAATAGCAAAAATGTATTAGATTACATATGTTTATACATATATATACATATATGATATGCTAATTTAAAAATAAAATAAATGTTTCCAACGATACAAAGAGTGAAAGGAAAAATAAACGTATTTAGTTATTAAAGGCTTCTTTTTTTTTTTTACCCTGAAGTGTATAATGTGATTTGAAAGTGGGTTTGAATTAGTTGTAAATGTATATTGAAAGCTATAGGGTGACCACTAAAAAAAGTAAAAAAAAAATGTATAATTGATATGGTAAGAAATGAATGAAGTTGGGATAAGCTTAAATGTTAAATAAAAACTGCAAAAGACAGAAATAGTGTAAAAGGCAAAAATAAGAACAAAGAACAAGGGGGCATAGAATAGAAAATAGTAACAAATATGATAGGTATTAATTCAAGTATATTACTAATAAGTTTATATATCAGCAGTCTAAATACACCAATTGAAAGAAAGAAAATGTCAGAGTGTATCCAAAAACAAGTCACAACTATAACTTGTTCATAATAAACAGACATTAAATACAAAAACACATACTGACCAAAAGTAAATGGATGGAGACAGATACAACACTAGTCAAAAGAAAGTGAGAGTAGCTATGTTAATTTCAGACAGAACCAACCTCAGAGCAAGGAAAGTTATCAGACATGAAAGGGCCAATACAAATAAAAGGCTCAACACTGCAAGAAGACATAATCCTTAATGCGGATGTGTCTTACCAAAGAACATCAAAATACGTAAGGCAAATATTGATGGAGTAGCAAGGCGTAAAAGATGAATTCATTCCTATGGTTTTAGACTTTAACAATCCTATCGTATATATAAAAAGCTCTAACAGCCAAAAAAAAAAAAAATCAGTAAGGACATTGTTGAATTCAAGAGCACTATCGATCAACTGGATAAAACTGACATCTATAGACTCCTTCATCAAATAACAGCAGATTACACATTCTTCACAAGCTCTCATGGAAGAGTAACCATGATAGATTATATTCTGGGCCATAAAACATCCCTTAAAAATTTGAAAACAATAGTAATGATACACTATCTGCTCTCCTACCACAGGACTTAAATTAGAAACCAGTAACAGAAAGACTGGAAAATCCTCAAATACTTGGAAATTAATCAACACACTTCTAAATAACACATGGGTCAAAAGAGAAATGTGGAAAAATTTAAAAATATTTTGAAATAATGGAAAGTAAAATACAACTTATCAAAATTTGTGTAATGCAGTGAAAACTGTGCTTATGAGGAAATTTATAGAATTAAATATATATTCTTAGAAAAGAAGAAAGCTATAAAATCCATAATCTAATATTCAACCTTAGGAAACTAGCAAAATAGGGCAAATTAAACCTAAAGTAAGCAGAAGAACATAAATAATAAAAATTAGAGCACAAATCAATAAAATTGAAAACAGTGAATCAGTAGATAAAGTCAACAAAACCAAAGCCTAGTTATTTGAAAAGATCAACAAAATCAATAAGCCTCAAGCCAGGATGACTAAGAAAAAAAAAGAGAAAACACAAATTACTAATATCAAAAATAAAAGAAGAAACATCATTACGTACTCCACAGACATTAAAAGGATAATAAAGCAATATTATGAATAACCTTATGCTTACAAACTTGATAGCCTAGATGAAATGGACCAAATCCTTAAAAGACAGACACCATCTGCCAAACTCAAACAGAAACAGGCAAATTAAAGGGTCCTGTATCTATTCAATAAATCGAATCAATTATTCATAACTTTCCAAAATAGAAAGCAACATGCCAAGTTAAGTGCACTGGTGATTTTTATCACACATTTAGGGAAGAAATTATACCACTTCTGTAGAATCTCTTTCAGAAGGTAAAAGTGAGAGGAATACATTTTACTTCATTAATTGAAGCCAGCATTACTCTAATATCAAAACCAAAGATATTACAAGAAAAAGCCAATGTCTCTAATGAACATATATACAAAAATCCTCAAAAACATTATCAAATCAAAACCACCAAAGTGTAAAATGAATTTGGCCAGGGGTGGTGGCTCACACCTGTAATCCCAGCAATTTGGGAGACCGAGTTAGGGGGATCACTTGAGGTAAGGAGATCAAGATCAGCCTGACCAACCTGGTGAAACCCCATCTCTACTAAAAATACAAAAATTAGCCAAGTGTTGTGTGTGCCTGTAGTCCCAGCTACTCAGGAGGCTGAGGCAGGATAATTGCTTGAACCCAGGAGGTGGAGGTTGCAGTGAGCCAGGATTGCACCACTGCCCTCCAGCCTGGGCGACAGAGACAGAACCTGTCTCAAAAAAAAAAAATTCTACACCATGTTTAAGTGGGATTTATCCCAGGTATGCAAGGCTGCTCAATATTTGAAAATCAATTAATTTAATCCATTACACCAATGGGCTAAAGAAGAAAACTCAAACAATCATATTGATTGATACAGAAAAAGCATTTGACAAAATCCAACACCCATTCATAATTTTTTAAAAAGCTCTCAATAAACTAGGAGGAGAGAAGAAGTTCCACACTTTGACACAGAACATCTGCAAAACATACCTATAGCTACAAATCATACTTAATGATGGAAAACTAGATGGTTTCTGTTAATATTAGAAAAAAGTCACGGTTGTTTCCTCTTACTACCTGTTTTCAACATCATACTGGACGTTTTAGCTACCACAATAAGACAAGAAAAGTAAATAAAATGTTTACAAATTGAGAAGGAAGAAACAAAACTATTTTTGTTTGCTGATTATGTAATTGTCTATGCAGAAAATCCAAAAGAAGAACTAAGAAACAACTAGAGTAAAGTTGCAGGACACAAGGTTAATAAAGAAATGTCAATAGCTCCCTATGTGCCAAAAATGAAGAAGTGAAATTAGAAATTAAAGACACATTATCATTTACATAAGCACCCTCCAAGATGAAATACTTAGTTATAATCTAAGAAAATATGTACAATATATATGAGAGGAGAAATAAAAATCTCTAATGAAAAATATCAAAGAAAAATTAAATAAATGAAGAGATATTCCATCTTCATGAATACAAAGACTTCAATATTGCCAAGATGACAGTTCTTTGCAGCTTCATCTATAGATCCAATGTAATTCCAATCAAAATCCCAGCAAGATATTGTGTGGATATCAAAAAACTGATTCTAATATTATATGGAGAGACAAAAGATCCAAAATAACCAATTAAATATTAAAGAAGAACAAAGTCAGATGACTGACACTACTTGATTTCAAGACTTACCATAAAGCTGCAGTAATCAAGATAGTGTGGTATTAGTAAAAGAACAGACAAACAGATCAATGAAACAAAATGGCAAGGCCAGAATTAGACCAATATAAATATACTCAACAGGTCTTTGACAAAGGAGCAAAAGCAATAAAATAGAGAATAGTTTTTTCAACCAAGAGTACTGTGGAAAAACTGAACACCCACATGCAAAAAAAAAAAAAAAAAATTTAGACAGAGATCCGTTACACTCCAAAAATACAAACTTCTTAAAATCAGACTCCTAAATGTAAAATGCAAAACTATAAAACCCATGGAAGACGACATAGGAGAAAATTTAGATGACCTTGGGTATGGCAATAACTTTCTAGATGCAAGACCGAAGGCATGATACATGAAAGAAAGAATTAATAAGCTGGGCTTCATTAAACTTAAATATTCTGATCTACAAAAGACAATCTCAAGAGAATGAGAAAACAAGCCACATACTGGAAGGAAACATTTGTAAAAATAAAAACATATCTAATAAAATACTGTTTTCTAAAATATCCAAAGAACTCCTAAAACTCAACAATAAGACAATGAACAACCTAATCGAAAAATGGGCAAAAAATCTGAGCAGATACCTCACCAAAGAAGATATACAGACGACAAATAAACAAATGAAAAAGTGCTCAACATCAAGTACAAATTGCAAATTAAAACAGGATAGAAATACCTATTAGAATTGGCAAAATTCGAAACACAACACCAAATGCTGACAAAAAATTGTAGCAACAGAAACAATCATTTATGGTGGAAATGCACAATGGTACAACCACTTTGAAAACAGATTGGCAGTTTCTTTCTAAACTAAACATACACTTAGTAAACAATACAGTTGCACTTCTTATTATTTATTCAAATGAATTAAAAACTTACATCCACACAAAAACCCACACATGGATGTTGATAGCTGCATTATTTATTATTGCCAACACTTGGAAACAACAAGATGTCCTTCAGTAGGTGAATGAATAAACAAACTTAATTCATCTAGACGATGGAATATTAGGCAGTGATAAAGAGAAATGAGCTATCAACCCACAAAATGGTAAAGAAGAAATTTAAATTCATGTACATGAAAGAAGCCAATATGCAAATGCTACATGTTTTATGATTCCAACTATCTGATATTCTGCAAAAGGCATAACTAAGGAGACACTAAAAAGATAAAGGTTGGCTGGGGCAGCGGCTCATGCCTGTCATTCCAGCACTTTGGGAGGCCAAGGAGGCTGAATCACTTGAAATCAAGAGTTTGAGATCAGCCTGGGCAACATGGCAAAACCCTGCCTCTACCAAAAATACAGAAGATTAGGCCAGTGTGGTGGCACACACCTGTGGTCCCAACTACTTGAGAGGCTGAGGTAGAAGGATCGCTTGAGCCCAATTGGGAGGCAGAATTTGCAGTGAGCTGAGAACGCACCACTGCATTCCACCCAAGGCAACAGAGTGAGACCCTGTCTCAAAAACAAAAACAAAACAAAACAAAAAATCAAGGTTTAGGAGGGGTTAGGAGGCAGGCACAGAGGAGTTTTAGGGTGGTGAAACTACTCTATATGATACTAGAAGGTACAACACCAAGAATATACTATAACGTAAACAATAAAATTTGGGTAATAACAATGTGTCAATGTATGTTCATCAATTGTATCAAATATGCCAGTGTGGTGCAAGATTTTTTTCTTAGGTGGGGGAAAGAGCTATATGAGTAATCTCTACACCTTCTGTTCGATTTTGTTGTGAACCTAACACTGTTTTAATAAACTCTCTAATAAAATTAAAAAAACAAATATCACAACAGCTTTAGTTGTCTAGGCATATATAAATATAATTAAAATTTGTAAGACAATTCATCCAATATTTATCATGAGGTATTATAAAGAATGATGATATAAACATAAACAGAGGAAAAAAAGAGAATGTCTTTTATTTTGCTTAAAGAACTTTAAGAATTGACTATTTACTTCAAGGTGTACCACATTTGTATAGTAGTTAAGATCCATGGAGAAGAAACCAAGTCATTGCGGCAGACAGATTAGCTGCTGAACACACAGGAAGCTAATAACTAGACAGGAATGCTGAGGTCAGCTGCTGCAACTGACTCTTAAAATGTCTGTCTCCATTAGCCTGCTTGCCATCAGAAACAGATGCAGAAATTGGTGAAGCTACATTTTCATATAGAGCTCCAGCTGCAAGGAAGTGGAGTAAGCATACTTTTTAGGATTGAAGCTTCTGCCAAATATTCCCTACAAAATGATCATTTTAGTGACATTGTGTTAATCAACCAAATATATCTGGCATATAAGACAAAAATTGGATTAGATACATCCATCCATGTATATTCACACCCATACATACTGAGACATATACATATGCACATATATAATTTGAAGTAACTTTACATAAAATGAAATCACACATCTTAAGTGTATAGTTTAATGGCTTTTAATGAATATGTACACTGTGAAACCATCATCCCAATCAAGATGTTAGTCATAGATGTTTTATGAATGCCCTTTACCAAATTGAAGAAGTTCCCTTCTAAGGATATTTTCAGAGAGACCTTAGTATTAATGGGTAGCAAATTTTGTCAAAAGCTTTTTGCATTTATTGGAAGGATTATACATTTTTTCTCTTTATTCTGTGATATTGGTAAATTATATTCATTGCTTTTTACATTTTTTATTTTAAAATAATTTTAGACTTACAGAAGAGTTTCAAAGATAGTCCAATGACAACTTCTATGCTCTTCACTCAAATTTCCCTAATGTTAGTAACTTACCTAATCATGGTAAAATATCAAAACTAAGAAATCATTATTTCTACAAGAATATCAATTGTAGCAATCAGTTTTTGAGTATTTAAGCAAACTAACATTCTTGGAATAGACCCCAGTGGAGTTTATCCTTTTATAAATTGCCAGATTCAATTTGCTAGAATTTTATTAAGTATTTTGCATGTAAGTTCATGATAATTAATTTATATTGCAATTTTTAAAAAATTTTTAGTTTTGATGTCATATTGGTCTCATAAGATAAGAAGGTATTATGTGAGAGTTTATGTAAGATTTGCATTTTAACTTCTTTACATGTTAAATTTAGAGTGAAATGATCTGGGCCTAGAGTTTTCTTAATGAGAAGGTTTTTGGTAATTAAAATTTTTGTAATTGATATGTATACTTAGATTTTTCTATTTCTTGTTATATCAGTTTTGATAAATAGTGTTTTTCAAGTTATTTGTATATTTTTACCTAAGTTTTCAAATTTGATGGTAAAATGTTACATGTGTACAACCTGCCTTCTCTTTTATTTCTTACACTGGAATTTTTTAAACCTATTTTTCTTTATTAGCTCATCTAAAATTTATCAATGTCTTTGATATTTGTAAATTAAGTTGTTTTTATTAAATTTTCTCTACTGTTTTCTATTTTTCTGATTTCTTTTCATAGTTTTATTGCCTTCTTAAAAGTTTTTTGGGTACATAGTAGGTATATATTCTTATGGGGTACATAAAATGTTTTGATACAGGCATATAAATGCATAATAAAACAACATAGAAAATAGGGTATACATCCCCTAAAGCATTTATCTTTTGTGTTACAAACAATTCAATTATATTCTTTATGTATTTTAAAATGTACAAGTAAATTGTTATTGACTATAGTCACCATGTTGTGCTATGAAATACTAGGTTTTTAATCTTTCTAGTTAATTTTTTAATCCATTAACCATGAGTTCAGTTGCTTTGATTTTTACATCCTACTAATAAGTGAGAACATGTGATGTGTGTCTTTCTGTGCCTAGCTCATTGCATTTAAAATAATGATGTCCCGTCACATTCATGTTGTTGCAAATGACTGAATCTAATTCATTTTTATGTTTGAGTAGTACTCCATTGTGTATAAGTACCACATTTTCTTTATCCATTCATCTGTTCCTGGCCACTTAGGTTGCTTCCAAATCTTGGCTATTGTGAAGAGTGCTGCAACAAACATGAGAGTGCAGATGTCTCTTTGATAGACTGAGTTCCTTTCTTTTGGGTGTGTACAGCAGTAGGATTGCTGGATCACATAGCAGCTCTATTTTTAGTTTTCTGAGGAGCCTGCAAAGCATTCTTCACATTGGTTATATTAATTTTCATTCCCACCAACACTGTATGAGGATTACCTTTTCTCGATGTCCTTGTCAGCATTACTTGTTACCTGACTTTTGGATGTAAGCCATTTTACCTGGGGTGAGATGACATCTGACTGTAGTTTTGATTTTCATTTCTCTGATGGTCAACGATGTCGGCCACCTTTTCATATGCCTGTTTGCCATTTGTAGGTCTTCTTCTGAGAAATGTCTATCCACATCTTTTGCCAATTTTTAATTCAATTATTAGATTTTTTCCTAAAGAGTTGTTTGAACTGCTTATATGTCCTGATTATTAATCCCTTGTCAGATGGGTTATTCGCAAAATATTTCTCCCATTGCATAGGTTGTCCCTCCACTTTGATGATTGCTTCCTTAGCTGTGCAGAAACATTTTAACTTGGTGTGATCTCATTTGTTCGTGTTTGCTTTGGTCTCCTGTCCTTATGGAATATTATTCAATTGACTAGACCAATGTCCTAGATAGTTTGTTCCAAGTTTTCTTTTAGTATTTTCACTGTTTGAGGTCTTAGACTTATGTCTTTTATACATTTTGATTTTACTTTTGTATATGGCAAGGGATAGGGGTCTAGTTTCATTCTTCTGCATATGAACACCCAGTTTTCCCAGCACCATTTATTGAAGAGACTGTCTTTTCCCCAATGTATGTATTTGGCACCTTTGTCAAACATCAGTTCACTGTAGGTATGTGGATTTGTTTCTAGGTTCTTTATATTGTGCTATTGGTCTATGTGTCTTTTTATGTCAGTACTATGCTGTTTTGGCTACTATAGCTCAGTAGTGTAATTTGAAGTCAGATAATGTAATTCTTTCAGTTTTATTCTTTTTGCTTAAAATAACTTTTGATATTCTGTGTTGGTTGGTTTTCTTTATATTCACATAAATTAGAGGATTGTTTTTTCTATTTCTGTAAAGACTGTCATGTGTATTTTGATAGGGATTGCAGTGAATCTGTAGAACACTTTGGGTAGAAGGATTTTAACAATATTGATTCTTTTAATCCATGAACATGGAATATCTTTCCGTTATTTTGGTACCCTCTTTAAATTCTTTTATACGTGTTTTATAGTATTCATTGTAGAGATCTTTCACTTTTTTGGTTAAATTAATTCCTAAGATTGATTTTTATTTATGGCTATTGAAAATGGGATTACCCTTTTCATTCCTTTTTCAGATTGTTCCCCATTGACATATAGAAGTGCTACTGTTATTTGTATGTTGATTCTGTACTCTACAGCTTTACTGAAATTGTTTATCAGTTCTAATCTTTTTTTTATTTTTTTGAGTCTTTAGGTTTATCCAAATATAAGATCATATCATCTGTAAACAAGGATAATTGGACTTGTTTCCAATTTGGATGCCCTTTATTTCCTTCTCTTTTCTGATTCCTCTAGCTAGAACTTCCGGTCCTATGTTGAATAACATTGGTTAAAGTGGGAATCCTTGTCATGTATCAGATTTTAAAGGAAAAGCTTTCAGTTTTTCCCCATTCACTATGATATATATGCTGTGGGTTTGTGATACATGACTTTCATTATGTTGAGGTATATAGTCCTTCTTCTGTTTTTAAGAAAGAATTTCACTCTGCTGGAGTGCAGTGGTGCAATGTTGGCTCACTGCAACCACCAGCTCCCAGGATCAAATGATTTTCCCACCTCAGCCTCCAAAGTAGCTGAGACTACAGGCACATGTCGCCATGCCCAGATAATTTTTTGTATGTTTTGTAGAGATGAGGTCTCACTATATTGCCGGGCTGCCTTGAATTCCTTGACTCAAGCAATCCTTCTGCCTTTGCCTTCCAAAGTGCTAGGATTACAGCCATGAGCCACTGCACCTGGCCATGTTCCTTCTATACCTAGTTTTTTGAGGGTTTTTATTATGAGGGAATGTTGAATTTTACGAAATGCTTTTTCAGCATCAGTTGAAATGATCATATAGCTTTTTTACTTCATTCTGTTGATATGATGCATCACACTGATTGATTTGCATATGTTGAGCCATCCTTGCATCCCAGGAATAAATCCCACTTTGTCATGATGAGTGATCTTTTTAATGTTCGACATACTTAGTTTGCTAGTATTTTGTTGAGGATTTTTGCAGCAATATTCACCAGAGCTATTGGCCTGTAGTTTTTTTCTTTCTTTTTTTTTTTTTGATGTGCCTTTTTCTTGTTTTTGTATCAGAGTAAAACTGACCTTGTACAGAGAGTATGCAAGTATTCATTCCTTGTCTATATTTTTTTCAATAGTTTGAGTAGAATTGGTATTTGTTCTTCTTTAAATGGTTGTTAGAATTCAGCAATGAGGCCATCAGGTCCCACATTTTCTTTACAGGGAGACTTTTTATTACAGCTTTGATCTTGTTACTTGTTATTTGTCTGTTCAGATTTTGGATTTCTTCCTGGTTCAGGCTTCGTAGGTTGTATGTATTTATGAATTTGTCTATTTATTTGTGGTTGAATCTTGGTAGGTTGTATTTGTCTAAAAATTTCTCCACTTCTTCTAGAATTTCCAACTTAATTGCTCATAGTAGCTACTAATGTTCCTTTGAATTCCCATGTTATGAATTATAACGTCTCATTTTTCATCTCTGAGTTTATTTATTCAAATCTTCTCTCTTTCTCCCTCGTTAGTGTGGCTAAGGATTTGTCAATTTTATTTAACTTTTCAGAAAACCAACATTTAGTTTCATCGATCTTTTGTATTGTTTTCTTCATTTCAATTACATTTATTTCAACTCTATCTTTATTATTTATTTTCTTCTACTAATTTTCGGTTTGGTTTGCTCTTGCTTTTCTAGTTCCTTAAGATGAGTTGTTAGGCTTTTTACTGGAAGTTGTTCTCTTTTTAGATATATGTACTTATAGCTATAAACTATGTTCTTAACACTGCTTTTGCTGTATCCTATAGGTTTTGTTGTGTTGTATTTCCATTATCATTTGTTTCAATAAGTTTTTAAAATTTTCTTCTTTATTTTTTCATTGACCCACTTTATTCAGGAACATATTATTATAGTTTTCACGTGATTTTATAGTTTCCAAAATTCCTCCTGTTATTAATTTCTAGTTTTATTCCACTGTGTGGTCAGAGAAGATGCTTGATATTATATCAATTATTTTGTTTTGTCACCTAATGTATATTCTATCCTTGAGAATGATTCATGTGCTGAGAAGACTAATGTGTATTCTGTAGCCATTGGATAAAATGTTCTGTAAATATCCATTAGGTCCATTTGGTCTATAGTGCAGATTAAGTCCAATATTTCTTCATTGATTATTTGTCTGGGAGATTTGTCTAATGCTGAAAGTGGAGTGTTGGATTCTTCAGCTATCATTGTATTGAGATCTAACTCTCTCTTTAGGTCTAATAATATTTGCTTTATAGATCTGGGTGCTACACTGTTGGGTGCATATATATTTAAAATTGTTATAGCCTCTGCTGAATTGTCCTCTTTGTCATTATATAGTGACCTTGTCTTAAAATCTGTTTTGTCTGATATAACTACTCCTGTTCTCTTTGATTTCCATTGGCTTGTAACATATTTTCCATTGCTTTATTTTCAGTTTATGTGTGTATCTGCAGATGAAATATGTTCTTGTAGGCAACAGATCATTGGGTCTTATTGTTTTGTCAATTAACCCACTCTGTCACTTTTGCTTGTAGTGTTTAGTCCATTTACATTCAATGTAATTATTAAATAAGGACATTTATATATTTTCACCCTGACATCTTATCATTTGCCTTTGGGTTGTTTTGTGGTCTTCTTTTCCTTCTTTCTTTCCTTCCTGTCTTCCTTTTAGTGAAAGTAATTCTCTCTGGTGATATGATTTAGTTATTTGTTTTTTATTTTTAGTATGTTTATTGTATATTTTTTGGTTTAAATTTACCATGAGGCTTGCAAAATCTATCTTATGACCTATTATTTTAAGCTGAAACAACCTAACACTGTTTACATAAACAAACAAGTAAAAAAAAAAAAAAAGAAAACTAATAAAAGCTCTATGCCTTAACTTTGTCCTCCAAGTTTTTTACTTTTTGTTGTTTCTATTTATATCTTATTGTATTGTTTATGTCTTGAAAAGTGTTGTCATTATTTTTATTGACTCATCTTTATGCTTTCTACATGAGTAGTAGTTTACATACAACAGCTACAGTGTTATAATATTCCATATTCCACTTACTATTACGAGTGAGTTTTGTACTTTCAGATGATGTCTTACAGCTCATTAATGTTCTGTTCTTTCTGATTGAACATTTAACATTGAACATTCCTTATAGATAAGTCTGACTTTGACCAAGTCCCTCAGCTTTTGTTTGTCAGGGAAAGTCTTTTTATTTCTCCTTCAGTTTGAGGGATAATTTCACTGGATATATTATTCTGGGGTAAAAGTTTCTTTTTGTTTGTTTGTTTGTTTGTTTTTCTTTAGCACTTTAAATATATTATGACAGCCTGCTCCGGCTGCTGAAGTTTCCACTGAAAAGTCTGCTGCCGACATATTGGAGCTCTATTGTGTGTTACTTATTTCTCTTGTTTTGCTGTTTTTACAATTCTTTCTTTATCTTTGACTTTTGGGAGTTTGATTATAGTCTTTTTTTGGTTAAATCTGGTGTTCTATAACCCTTTTGCATGTGAATGTTAATAACTTTCTCTTAGTTTGAAAAATTCTTTGTTATTATCCCTTTAAATAAACTTACTGCCCCCTCTTCCCACACCTTATCTCTCTCTACCTTCGCTTAGAGGCCGCTCTTAAACTTGTCATTTGAGGCTATTTTCTAGATCCTGTAGGAATGCTTCATTCTTTTTTGTCTCCTCTGTTTGTATGTTTTCAAATAGCCTGTCTTCAAGCTCATGAAGCCGCTCTTTTGCTTGATCAATTCTACTATTAAAATACTCTGATGCATTCTTTAATATGTCAGTTGCATTTTTCACCTCCAAATTTCTGCTTTATTCTTATTATTTCAAAGTCTTTGTTAAATTTATAACAAAATTTTCAATCTATTTTCTGTGTTACATTGAATTTTTTTGAGTTTTCTCAAAATAGCTCTTTTCTCTATTAGAAATAGTGTTCTCTGAATTATCTTTCTGAAAGGTCACATATCTCTGTTTCTCTATGATTGGTCCCTGATACTTTAGTTCACTTGGTAAGGTCATGTTTTCCTGGATGGTCTTGATACTCGGATGTTCATCTGTGTCTGGTCATTGAAGAGTTAGGTATTTATTGCAGTTTTTGCAGTCTGGGCTTGTCTGTACTCAACCTTCTTGAAAAGGTTTTCCAGATATTCAGACGGACTTGGGTGTTGTCATCTATGCTGCATCTGTTTTAGGGTGCACAACAGGTCAAGGAATTTTGTGGTTCTTACAGACTCATAGTAGTACCACCATGACAGTCTTATGAAAGATCTGGAAGAATTATCTGGCTTAGTAAAGACAAATTCTTGTTCTTCCCTTACTTTCCCCCAAACAAGTGGAGAAGTGGAGTCTCTCTCTCTCTCTCTCTCCTAAGTAATGTAGAGCTGGAGGTCGAGTAACAAAGCAACCCTGTGGTCACTACCACAACGACAGTGCTGGGTGTGACCTAAAGCAAGCATAGCTCTATGTCTCACCCAATGTCTGCTGTAGGCACTCCCTGGCTACTGCTTATGGTTGCTTAAGGCCCTGGGGTTCTACAATCACCAGACAGCAAAGCCAGCCAGGCCTGTACCATTTTCTTCAGGGTGGTGAGATTCCCCAGGCCCCTGGTGGGCCCAGAGGTGCTATCTGGGAGCCAAGGACTAGAGTCAAAATGCTTAGAAGTCTATCTGGTATTCTATTGTATTGTGGCTGAGCTGGCACTCAAACCACAAGACACAGTTCTTCTCACTCTTTCCTTCCATTTCCACAGGCAGAGGAGCCTCACTCCATAGCCCCTGCCACCACAGGTGACAGCGAGTACTGCCAGACTACCGCTGATGTTCCCTAAAGGCCCAACATCTCTTAAGTCAGCTTGTCATGAATGCTACCTGGCCTGGGACTCACCCTTCAGGAAGCTGGGCTCCCATCTGGCCCAGAGCAGGTCAGAGATGCTGCCCAAGAGCCGAGTCCTGGAACTGGGGACCCCAAGAGCCTGGTTGATGCTCTATCCCCTGTGACTGAGCTGGTACTTAAGGTGCAAGACAAAGTCCTCTTTACTTTTTCCTCTGCTTTTGTCAAGAAGAAAAATTCATGCTCCATAGCTACCACAACTGTCAATGTTCTGATTCTCATCTGAAGCCAGGAAGTCTCACCCAAGGCCCATGACATACTTCCTGAGTATCACTGTTGGTTTTTCAGGGCCTCAGAGCTCTTTAGTTAGCAGGTAATGAATCCTCCTGCAACTGTGTTCTCCTTTCAAGGCAGCGGGTTTCTTTCTAACCCAGAATGTGTTGAGAAATATCTAGGAGTTAGGGCCTGGAAAGGGGGCTTTATGACTTTGGATTGTGTCCTATCCTGCTGTGGCTGAGCTGATACCCAAGATGCAAGGCAAAGTCCTCCCCATTTTCCTCTCTTTGCTCCACAAGTAGAAGGAAGGGGTCTCTTTTAGAGCCATTAACTGTGCAGCTTGGGATAGGGGAGGGATGATGACAGCAGTCCCTTTGCCATTCTGCCTGTTACCTCAGTAGGTCGCATGCTCCCCTAGTCCACTGGCTCTGGAAACGGTTCATCACTAGGATTGCATAGCAGCTGTAGCCCTTGTGGCCTAGACTGCCTTTTAAGTTTATTTATAGCCCCAGAGCATTTTAGCCCTCCATAGAGAAGCTTGTTGGAACTCAAGTTAAAACAGCTAGGATCGGTGATTCCCCTCTGGTTAGGTCTAATTTAAAAGCTCCCTCTGTGGTGGGCTTCAGCTGAGTTTGTTCTTTTATTTTTACTTTCTGCTATAACAGGGCAGCACTAAGTTCAGTGCATCCAAATTTCTGTGCTCTCCCCTTCCGAGTAGACAAAATTGATCTCCATACCACACCACTTCTTCCTGGGGATGGGGGGCAGGGTGGCATCAGCAATTCAAGACTGTTTCTCCTAATTCTTCAGTGTCTCTTTCAATGATATACAGTTAAAAGCAGATAGAGTGAGTGATCACCTGATTTTTGGTCCTTATAAAGTTGTTTTTACTCTAGATGCTTGTTAAATTGGTGTCCTTGAGGTGGGGGCATAGGGGGCAGGTGGTGTGATCAGTGGATCCTTATAGTCTGCCATGTTGCTCTATCCCTCTTTGCTCTACTTTCCCTTTTTTTGAGACAGGGTCTCACTCTGTCACCCAGGCTGGACTGTAATGGCATGATCATGGCTCACTGCAGCCTCTGCCTTCCAGGATCAAGTGATCCTCCCACCTCATCCTCCCAAGTAGCTGGGACTATAGCAACATGCCACCACATCTGGCTAATTGTTGTATTATTTTGTAGAAATGGGGTTTCACCATTTGTTCAGGCTGGTTTTGAACTGGGCTTAAGCAATCTGTCTATCTTGGCCTCCCAAAATGGTGGGATTACAGGTGTGAGCCACCATTCCACACCTTCTCATAGCCTGCTTTTGCTTACTTAGGAATTCAGTTACTTTCTGTTTTCCAACTTAATGCAGGAAATTATACCATTGATCTTAAGCACTTATTCTTCATAATCTAAGTGCTTAAAGCCTCAAATTTTTCACTAGGTGCTACCTTACCTGCCTCCCATACATTTTGGTATGTTGTGATTTTTTTATTATGCAGCTCAAAAATATTTTCAACTTACCTTTGGATTTTTCTTTGCCTCATTAGTTATTTATATGGCGTTGGTTAATTTATAGATAGTTGAGTATTTTCTAGATAGGTTGATAATGATTTTTAACCAATTCCTTTGTGGTCAGAGAATATATGAAGCAAGATTTCAAGCTTTTGATATTTAATGAGACTTATTTTATGGCCAGCATATCATCTATCTTACTGAATGTTTCATGTGCACTAGAATGCACTATTGTGGAATACATGTAATTCTGCAGTTTTTGGGTATAGGTTGTATAAATATCAAATAAGTTGATGTAATTAATAATGTCACTCCAGTTTATATCCTCAGTGTTTTTCTTTGGGCTAGTTTTATATAAAATACTAGAAAGAGAGTACTAAGATATCTAACTGTGGATTTGTCTCTTTTTCCCTTTATTTTTATTTTTCTTCATTTATTTTAAATCTCTGTTATAAGGCACACCTTTAAGTGCATATATATGTGTCTATATATATAAAGTGTTTTTAAAATATACATATATATTTGAAGTTTCCCTTTAGATATAATATAGTTGGCTCTTGTATATTTCACTCCATCTGACAATTTGGCTTTTTAGTTGATATATTTATTCTATTTATATTTAATGCAACTCTTGATATGACTGAATTCAGGTCTACCATACTATTATTTGTTTCACTTTGTTCAATATGTTTGTGTTCCTGCTTCTTTAGTTTAATAAAGTGAATTTGTTTTTGTTTTGAGTTTTTTTTTGAGATAGAGCCTCACTTTGTCTCCCAGGCTGGAGTGCAGTGGCACAATCTTGGTTCACTAAAACTTCTGCCTCCTGGGTTCAAGTGATTCTTGTGCCTCAGCCTCCTGAGTAGCTGGGATTACAGAAGCGTAACAGCACACCCGGATAATTTTTGTATATTAGTAGATATGGGTTTCACCATGTTGGTCAGGTCAGTCTTGAACTCCTGACGCCAAGCAACCCACCAGCCTCAGCCTCCCAAAGTTCTGGGATAACAGGTTTGAGCGACCACAGCCAGCGAAAAAGTGAATTGGTTTTAAGCTTCAATTTCTTTGCCTTGTTCCATATACTTCTTGTGTTATGTTTTTAGCAATTGATAGAAATGACTAAAGTGTATAAGTTACAAAGTAACTCAATTGCAAATGTTAAGTATGCATTCTGAACTTCTCATAGTCTTTGTTGAGCAAATATTGTACTGTTCCACCTAAATATAAGATCATTATAGCATTATAATTACATTTCTCCTCGGCCTTTTGTGCTAATAGTATTCTATTAACTGTATCTTAAAATGCTACTTTAAAATGTTATAATTTCCTATTAAAATTCATTTTAAGAAGTTAATAAGAATATGAGAATTCTTTTACATTCACCTGCCCATGTGCCTTGCCAATGCTCTTACTGTAGATTTAAACTTTCATCTGATGTAATTTTACCTCAGCGTGAATACATTCCTGTAGTAATTTATGTAGCACAGTTCTGCTTGCGAAGAATTCTCAGCATTCATTCACCATAACATGTCTTTAATTCACCCTTTTTTTTTTTTTTTTTTTGAGAAGGAGTCTCCCTCTGTTGCCAGGCTGGAGTGCAGTGGTATGATCTCGACGACTCACTGCAACCTCCGCCTCCTGGGTTCACGCGATTCTCCTGCCTCAGCTTCCTGAGTAGCTGGGACTACAGGCACAAGCCACCATACCCAGCTAATTTTTGTATTTTTAGTAAAGACAGGGTTTCACCATGTTGGCCAGGATGGTCTCGATCTCTTGACTTTGTGATCTGCGTGCCTCAGCCTCCCAAAGTGCTAGGATTACAGATGTGACCCACCATGCCCGGCCAATTCATCCTAATTTTTAAAAGATATTTTTATGCATTATAGATTTCTGGGTTGATATTTTTTTGTTCCAGCACTGGAAAAAAAAAAGGAATCAAGACAGAACACAGTGGAATAAAAACTTTTAAAAGTAGAAAATATTAACACCAAAAACAAGGTGGTTCTCCCAAAAGATAGAGACAGAGAATGACAGATGATGATGACAGATGGAGAGACAGATATAGCAAGATACATGAGACAAAATGGGAGCAGAAATAATCAGAAAAAAAGAAAATAATGATACATATGTTAACTATATAAATACATATATGCAAATATTCATATGTTAATATATGTTTAATAATCAGAATACTATGAAAAATTCTATATCAATAAATTTGGAAATCTAGATCAAATTAACTGGAAAATGTAAAAATTTAACTTAGCTAAAGAATAAAGTACTTAAAAAGAGCAATAACTATTAAATAATTTGCAATGGTAGTTCAAGGCAATGCTCTCTCTAAAGAAGTCTGAATGATGATTTATGTAGTAATTTCAAGGAATAAATAATTCCTAATTTATATGAATTTTTCTAGAAACAGAAAAAGTCTTAATGTACTTTTTTTAATAAAGTTATTATTGATTCCAAAGCTACACCATGAAACATAATAAAAAGCTAATTACAGACACATACTTAACAGTGTAAAAGCAAAACTCTGAGAAACACACTAGCTGACAAATTCAAAATGGGATTATTAAATGTGCATCATGATTAGATAAGTTTAATCATCAGAGTGGTTCCACTTTAAAGTACTTAAAGAGAAAAATAATATGATTGATGCAGACAATCTTTAAGTACAACACTCATTTACTTATGTGCATATTTAATATATGATGAAATTTGTTAATTTATTCAGGAAACACTTAGTAAACTAAGAATAGAAGGCAATTTCCTTAAGTTGATGAGGGCTATGTACCAAAAACCCATAGCAAAAATTATATAGGTAGATACTATATACACTCTCATTAATAGAAAATATAATAATGCCCAATCTCAGTACTATTTTACATAATAATGGAGAGCCTGGCTAACATTATAAGGGGAAAAAATAACAAGAATGGGCGTAACATTTGGAAAGGAAGAAATAGATTGTTATTATTTGCCAGAGACATAACCATCTACCTGGAAAAAAGTAACCAAGCGAACAAATTAAGCAATTAAGATTTCAGCAATTTGACTGATACGTGGTAAGATAAAACAAATCAATAGCATATTTTTACATTTATAATAACTTGCTGGAAAATATAGTCAATATATATAGTAATCAACATATATTAGGTTGGTGCCAAAGTAATTGTGGTTTTTGCCATTAAAGGTAACAAACTTACTATAAAATTTATGTAAATATATTGTCACGAATAACCAAATCAACCCTGAAAATAAGAGCCCTCATCTCCATCCCTGCATATATGAAGACATATTACAAAGATACTGTTACAACTGGGTGAAGAACTCAAAGCAGATCTATGAATGTAAAAAAAAATCAAAACATATTTTGATGAAGTTAGTTCCAAACATTAATGAGAAAAAGAAAGATTACTTAGTACATGGTGTTGGGAAAACTGCCTTACTTTAGAGAAAAACATAAACACAGATTTCTACTAATACTTTGGGGAAGGAATCCATGGGTATTATAAGACCCAAATACTAAAGGTAACAACTATGAAGTTAAGAGAAAAAAAATGAGACAATAACTTTGACACAAAAGAGTGGCAAAGGATTTCTTAAACAAAGCTTTAACATCATAGACTGTAAGACAAAAGCAAGCAAAATTTATGTCATCAAATTGGAAAGAAAAATACAATAAAAGAATCCATAAAGAAGTGATGATAATTTGAGAAAAAAAAAGTATGTGAACAATGGGCTAATAGATGAAATATACAAGAAATCCATTCAAACCACTTTTTTTTTTGAAATGGAGTCTGTCTTTGTCACCCAGGCTGGGGTGCAGTGGTGCAAACTCGGCTCACTGCAACCTCTGCCTCCTGGGTTCCAGTGATTCTCCTGCCTCAGCCTCCCCAGTAGCTGGAATTACAGGTACATGTTGCCATGACCAGTGAATTTTTTGTATTTTAGTAGAGACAGGGTTTCACTGTGTTGCCCAGGCTGGTCCCAAACTCCTGAGTTCAGGCAATCAGCCTGCCTTGGCCTCCTAAAGTGTTGGGATTACAGGCGTGAGCCACTGCGCCTGGCCTCAAACCACTTTTTAAAAATTCTAGTGGAAAAATAAGCAAAAGCAGTAAGTAAACAATGTATAGAAGAGAAACTGTAAAATGCTATCAAGGATATGAACACAGGCTCGTACTCAAGAAATTAGAATAATAAAAATTAAACTAACAATAAAATACTAGTTTATACTATTAATCAGAGAAAATTAGAAAGCTGCACATCACCAAATTTTGATAAATTGTGGAATTGTGAGTCATTTTTTGCTGTACTAAATTTCTGGAAATCAGTGCTGGACTCTTTAATCAAACCACCACATCAATACCCAATATTCATAAGGATGTTTCTTTTGGTATTGTTTGTGGTGGCAGCAATTTGAAATAAATCTGAGTATCTTTCATTAGAGAAGATTTGGACAAAATGTGGTAGATGACTACCATGACTCCCAATGTGGTAGATGACTAGTTAGGAATAATAGACTCAACGTACGCGCGCGCACACACACACACACACACACACACACATACACAATGGATAGGTTTAAAATACACAATGATAATTAAAAAAAACAAAGTGATATGTGACTTACAAATATTTGTGTAAATTAAAAAGATATATATGAATGACACTGCAAATTTTTCCTCCGAATCCGTTCTTCCCTTCTTTAACAGTAACAGACTGAAGCTGAGATGTGATCGCTTGCCTAGGAAAATATTTCCCAGGCCTTATAAGGTACTAGATGTGGCCATTTTACCAAGTTCTTGATGGTGGATTCTGATTGATTATACGTGTGCTCTCTCTGGGTTGAGGCCCTTAAGCAGTTGGCTGACTCTCCCATACTAGCCTTCCATAACTTTTTTCTCTTTCCTATCAGCTGCAGCCGGCTACCGGTATAAAAAGTACGTCTCTGAAGGAAATGACCCAGGAACAAGGTGGAAGAAACCCAGGTTCCTAAGTCACTACTCAAAAACCTGGAACAACCCCAGACTACAATATGAGAGAGAAAAATAAACCTCTGTCTGGTTTGAGATATTGCATTTTTGTTGTTTTGTTTTATTGTTCTGTTTGTTTGTTCTTTGGTGTTGTTTAACCTCATGTACAAATGTATAAATAAGCAAATACACATATTAAGGCACATATATAAGATATATAGTAAAGTTATTCAGATAGCTGTTGGCTGCTTTCGACAGAGCAGAGAAGGAATGGGGAAAAAAGGGAATATTGTTGATACACACACACACACACACAAACACACACACACACACACATTCTTAAGAGTTGTTCATTGTTTGGATGAATGCTGGCTATGTGGTATTATATATGCATACTTTAAACCCAAAGCTCTGCAACTGAGGAAAAAAAAAAGGATGAAAAAGAGAAAGGAGAGAAGGAATAAAAATTATAAATGACAGCTATTTTCTTCTTAAGAAAAACCTTTATGCTTTATTGTGTAATGCCAGACTTGGAGTCAATAGATTGTAATTAATGTGCATAGCAGTAAAGATCACTACAAGAAAAATAAATACATTTCAAAAGTGTTGAAAGGACAAAAGAGCAGGAACACTTACAAGAATTGTGTTGGTTAACTTGGCGGTGGCTGCAGATTCCAATGTGTTTCACAAGTGTCTAGTGCCTGAGCATCCTATCTGTAGACAGTATTCCATTGTAACATATACTCTAGGCGAGGCTAAATTGCTTTCTTTTTTTTACATCCAACCAAGAAATTTTGTTCAGAAGCCACATTCTTCATCACTGACCTTTCAGTAACTTTCTATTTATTGGTTCTAATAAAAGCATTTTCAGTTGATGATTTGGTGTTTTTTAGGAAAGAATTATTGTTGAATTTTTTTCTCCAGTGATTAGGACTATTTGTTAAATATAAACTATTGTTGATTAATTGGGAAGAATATAAACATGTCTACTTAACTTTTCATCAAAGGTTTAAACATGTTAACTGAAAATTCATTTACCAGTATTTTCAGGACCTTTCCTTTGAGCATGGATCTGCTGCTTTGAATTCTGTGTAGTCATTCTTCCACAAACTTCATCCCTAATTCTAGCTCTGTATTCCAGTGCTGTTTCCTTTAATGTGTAGGGAGATTTGCGAGGCCAAATTTGAATGGCAAATCTTTCCTGATAATAAATTCATCTACTTTTTTTCAATTACCTCGTCTATGTGTATCTTAGCAGCTTTTTTTAAAGTAATGACCTTTTAAAAGTCTTTTAAAATCATTTACTATAACATTCAGAGTAACAAGTCTCTCTATTTTTCAACTATCTTTCATTGTTTTACATATTTGAACAACGTTATGACAATAATAATAAGAACTGAAATAAACAGACTTGTATACAAATTCAACTAGCACTTGGTAAGTATAACCAACTGATGAGACCTGAGGAGTAGCAGGGTCCAAGAGGAACCAGTTACTATTCATGGCCATTAATTGTGCCTTGGCTACCAGTAATTGTATTTGTGTTTATAATAATCTATACTAGTTTTTAAAAGTAATTAAATAAGAAGACAATGGTAGAATATCAGTTAACATGATAAATTGTTTCAAGAGAAAAGGTCTTAAAATTTTTTCACTGAGTCAGTAATAATCAAACTGCTATGGTTTGGGTATGGTTTGTCTGTTGCCACCAAGCTTATGTTGAAATTTATCCCCAGTGTGGCAGTGTTGGGAGTTAAAGCCTACTGAGAGATGTTTGCGTTATGGGGGCAAATCCCTTGCGAATGGTTCTGTGCTGTTCTCATAGCAATGAGTTCTTGCTCTCACAAAACTGGATTAGTTCTTGTGAGAATGAATTAGTTCCCACAAGAGTAGGTCATGATAAAGCTAGGGTTTTCTTCTTTTCACACATGTCCACTTCTGCTTTGACTTTCTCTGCCACATGACACAGGACAAAAGCCCTTGCCAGAAGCCAGGGCCATGCCCTTGAACTTCTCACTTGCAGATGCATGAACTAAACTTCTTTTCTTTACGAATTACTGTGTTAGAGGATTCTTTGGTAGTAAAACAAAATGGACTAAAACACAAACAAATTACCCACACTAATTCTAAAATTTGTCCAGAAGAAAATATATTTTTGGTAGCTAAATTTCATCATTACCTTATAACATATGCATATTTCTTTGAAAAAGTCACAATTATATAATTATTCTATACATACATTATAAATCTTTGAAAATGTATTTTAAATGACCAATTGTTAACTATGTAATGGCCTGGCTCCCAATTGGTGATTTAATAATTGGTGATTCTACTTATCAAAATTCAGAACAGGTTTTCTTCATTGTTGAAAACTGAAAAGATGTCTGATTTGAAAAACTGTAAACTGATTAATGCATTTCAATTTTTTATTTTCCTTATCTTATTTAATATTGTATTTATTCATATAAGCTGATAATATGCACGAAGTGTACATATATGTATGAAATAATACAATTTCCTTTTATGTAACACTAAGAATCCCAACTCCAACCCTGTTTTCTGTGAGAGAAGCCACACACTGTTAAGTGATGTTGGATCTTGTACCTGATCTCTTGTGAAAGGTGGCTTTGTAGTCCATCCCAGCTTTCTGGATGTTCTTTTTAAAAAGCTTTTTAAATCTCTCTCTTTATGCCCAGAGGCATAATGAACTCTATAATTGAGTATATTATATTTAGTCTTAAAATGTCTTTCAAGATTATAAATTCTCGTTTTAGCAGTATAATAAAACTCTTTGTGTTACAAATAAATAAATGCTATAGTTTTTACAAGACTACATCACAACTCGTATTCAAGTAGAATGTCCTTTATATAATGTCAAGAATGATCTAGTATTTAGCCTTTTTTTCTCTCCTTATATCTAAATTTCAGCCTACAACCTATTCCTGTCTCATTTATTACCCCTAACTCCCACTTTAGCCCAACATTACTAATCAAAATAATTATTTTATAAATGTAGATTTGTGAAATATATACATTTTCATTTTTTAATTATTAATCATTTGGTTGCAGTTTATTTTTAATGAGATTGTTGCAGGTAAGAGAATTTGGTAATGACTAAAATTATGAAAGGATAAGTGGAATTACTATTAACAATTAGTTTTATTAAGAAGTCATTGAAATTTTTTTTCTTTCTTTCATTCTTTCCTTTTTCCTTCTTTTTTTTTTTTTTTTTTTTTGTGATGGAGTCTCTCTCTGTTGCCCAGGCTGGAGTGCAGTGGCACCATCCTGGCTCACTGCAACCTCCACCTCCTGGAGTCAAGCAATTCTCCTTTCTCAGCCTCCCAAGGAGCTGGGACTACAGGCGCATGCCACCAGACCCAGCTAATTTTTGTATTTTGGGTAGAAACAGGGTTTCATCATATTGCTGAGCCTGGTCTCGAACTCCTGACCTCAGGTGATCCACCCGCCTCAGCCTCCCAAAGTACCGGGATTACAGGTGTGAGCCACTGCGCCTGACCAGAAGTTCTTGAAATTTCTAAGTGGATCTGACAAACATCATGAGAACGGTAAGGAGAATGATACTTTGCATAGGTTAGTTGGGATTACAGTAGAAGTCCCCTCTGTATTATCAGCCTCACTGATAAATATAAAAGTAAATAGGGCAATAGAATCACAATGACACCTTTCAATTTATTTGTATTCACATTTTGTCAATATATGCTTGTATTCTTATTTGCATACTAAATATAATACTAGACTATTAATATATACTATGTCAGCAGTTCAAATAATTGTGATAAATTACTTCCTAAATGATTGCTAGTTGATTGAAATTCACAGAAATATCTCATGATAGGTAATTAATACCTCAAATGACCAATAATATTTACACAACTAAATCACATTTCTAACTTTTGAGTGCTTTCTTTGTGCTAGTTACTATGCTGAGTGGTTAATATTTTATGTAGGAATATAAAATATGAGAAGAAAATAAGAATAGGATGATCAATATATCATTAAGAAATTGAATTACTTGTTTAGACTTTTATATAATTTGTCAATTTACTGCTAGCCAACTCAAAGTTATACAGCAAAAAAACAGGGGAAAAAACTTAGATAAAATTCAAAGAAAATTCCACAACTCATTTATTTTATGATTCATTTATATCTGTTTAAGTTTTTTCAATAAATAAAAAAATTAATTGATTTATTTTTATAATTTGGCCCTTCATTTCATGAACTTGGAGACCTTTGTTTCAACCTTGACATTAGCACTTCTTAGCTAGAACACATCGGTCTTTATGCTTAGAGTACCCAGATTCTTAATCTATCAAGTAGAGTTAACAATACCTATCTACCTTCTTTGTAAAATGTTTATGAAGATTAAATGTGGCAACAAAAAGAAGCACATTTATTGAATTATAAAATGTCATATGAATTTAATTTATGTTATTGATCAGGTGGGAATGTGATATTATTTGATAGAAGATGAAAAAGCTAGATCCAAATATTCTTTGAACAATTAGTAACCAGATATGCAAAAATTGTCTGCAATCTTCCATGTAAATTGAGTTACTAAAAGTAGAAAACCAATTTTAAGCTTTTGGAAAATAGGCTTTCATTTTGTGCCAGAGTAAATTCAACTAATAAATGAGTAGGACTTTTGCCCTCTTTCTAGATTCCTTTTATGCTGGTTCATGAAGATATATTCAGTCATCCAACACCTCTTTAGTTTGTAGCTATAATAATCTATGCCTGCATATTAATTTTAAGATAATGAAATAAAAGAAGTGTTAAACACAAGAAACAAATATATACCATTATAGAATTTTAGTTGATTATTTAAAATAATAATTTAAATAAGAATTTCCTTTTATGTTGCAAACAAATAAAATGTTTTTACATTTTTTAAACTGTCTTTTATTTTAGGAAGAAAACTTGTATTACATACTTATCACTGTCATCTTCCCATTGAGGTCCCATTAATATTAAAAGGAGTTCAGTTCAATACATTAACATCTCAGTGAGAATCTGTCTCGTTATAATTATCACTGACCTTGTCAATTTAAAATTTTAGCCTGAGTCAAAATTAAATCTCAGCTATTAGAAACAAAGTAAAAGCAAAATGAAAGGCAGATTATTCCTAATTAAAGGCATAAGAAGAAATCAATACGTTAACTGTGGAACTTGTATTTACTAAACATTACATGTATGTAGGGATGCATATATATATATGTGTGTGTGTGTGTATATATACCCCTTCAGAATATTGAAATGGTGTATACCACTTTCAATTATCTTATATTTAAATTTATCTTAATAACATGTTTCATAATTATCTACAGAGCTTTTAAAATTAGAGATACAATGGTAACTCCTAGAAATTCTGATTCAGTGAGTATGAGTGAATCTCATGCCTGTTTGTTATTTAAAAATGACACTAATAGTTCTGATTCACCCTCAGGGTTAAGAACCTCTGTTATGTGTTATAGAGGATTTAAGTACATCCACTTTAATCTATGAATTTGAACCCTAAATCCAGTTGCAGTTTCAATAATTCTCTCTAATTGCACTCAGAATTGTTATTTTGGCAAGACTTTGGGGACACATATATTCCATCAGCACACAAATCTTGCATTGACCTCAATGACATTTAATAAAGCTACAATTTCCAACCATTGCTCCTAGACCAGATAAATAAATAAAGTCTTGCAGAAAAGCTGCTGCAAAGCTATCTACTGACATTGACAATTTAACTGAATTCCAGGTTTTAGAAACAAGTAGAATTCAGCAATATTTTTTTACATTTCACCTAAATGATAAATGTTAACAGATTTCATTTTTATACCTATGCTTAATTATTTGTTTCAGCTTCAGGGGTCTTTACAAGGGAGTGAAAGACTGTGGAAAGAAATAGCAGAGAAGAGGAGAGAGAGGGGGGCAATGGGGAAGAAGAGGAGAGAGAAATAAAGAACAGAGAGGTGATTCTGTCAGGTGCATTGCTTTTTGTCTGATTGCCTCAATTGTTTTTAAACTAAATCTTTTCAAGCACTCCAATATGTAAAGCAGATCAAAAGAGAGCTACTCTTGTATGTTATGGGGGATGGGGGTGAGAGGTAGTGTACAGGAACCCATTAGGTCCCTTGTTCACATTTAAGAACAAAGAGCCTTCAGAAATAATTTGAAAAGCCTTTGACTTCAGAATTAAGGAAACCTATTCTGAAATCTTGGCTTCAGTTATTCGATAGTGTATAATTTCTATCAGTTTTCTAAAGAATTGCTTTGACTCAGTTTCCATATTTATAAAATTCTTGCTTTAAGACCCAATTTTCAGCATTTTTGTAAGTAGACATAGTATATACAAAGTTTGTAGCTTATGGTAGATTCTCAATAAATAGTAGCTATCATTATTATTATCACTAATAGGGTAAGATATACAATAAATATCTTTTAGTACATGACCTCAATGAGTAAATAGCTTTTGCTATTAATGTCTGAGCATTATGCCATTTATTATGTCCAGTGAGCCATTATTTTTGTACTTCCTTGTCTTCAGGTCTATGTGTATGGAAGGGTATTTTTTATAAATAACATTTCAAACATGTTGAGTTTCTAGCCACAAACCAGAAATGCAGCTAAATCTTACTAGTCTGGAAAAAAATTGATTCATTTCCCGAAAGTTCTACATAAACAAGATCTTACCATGAGTGAGTGTCTATAGTCACTTACATTTTTTGACTCTATATTTTCCTATTAACATATAATATAACGGGAATAACATAAAATACAGTTTAGTTTTTAGCTGTATTCCTTCATTTACCTGAGCAGTATCAGTTACAGTAGATGTTGCTATTTGCTGTGGGGTTTCAATCTAACATTTACTGTTCCTTTCTGATTATAAAGATGTAGCATTTAGAAATACAGAAAACTATTTTACAAATCTCGATCTTTAAGGCAAATTTCTAGGGGTAAATCTCTGAGAGAAAAAGATATTAAGTTTTTAAAACCTCTAGTAGATTATGGCAATTTGCTTTCTAGAAAGATTATGCCAATGTATGCCTTATTATCATTTTATAAAAGTGACTGTCTACTCCTAGTTGATTGAAAAAATAATTTGTGTTAATATTCAAATATTGGAGAATATTTCCTCATCTGTACATAGGTCACTTAGATTTATTTTTCTGTTCATTGTTCATTCATGTCTTTTGTATTTTGTCCATGAATACTATTGTATTCTTTGTAATGTATGGACCACATTACAATTGATTATTGTCCCCTTGTCATATTTGGTGCAAATATTCTATTTAAGTTGTCAGTTGCCTTTTAAATGCATTATTTTTCCAAGACAGAAAATGTTTATAATTAAGGCTCCTAAGTAAATTGTAAGGGAGGTAAAATTTCCTTACTGTCTCTTACTTGTCTCCAAATATGTCACTTTACCAGGATTGTACTATAACATAATTAAATTTAACATTGTACTTAGGTTCTTTCCTGCATTTGGCTGTTAGTGAAGCGGAAGCAGTTGTTTTCTGCAATAAAAGAGGGGCCACATTTCCCACTGTGTACATGATTTATTTTGTTCCTCATATTCATCACATCTAGATTAATTAAATATTCATTTGTAGCTTATACATATTTATAAATATTTTCATAATTAACACATATCCATAATGCTTCAGATGATATAAAGGATTAGTCTGAGGTTCTTCAAAAATATTTCTTCAATTTTCCATATACTATTTCTAAATAATCTATTTTTATGCTTTATGGTTTATTGAAGATGATAGATAGAATGATAGATAAGGATGGAGACATTTCTTCCTTTACTAAAAAAATGGAGATTCAAGAGTAAAAGGGCATTTGGCAACAATGTAATGGAGTGCTTACTAACATGGTCATTTCAATATGTATCTCTGTGTAACTCAAGAGATTTTGTTTAAACAGATTCTAATGAGAAACGATAAAATAAATTTATTGCATTAATAAAAAATAGCGACTTTATGGAGGAGGCTGTTTACCCAATTTTAAGTAAGGTAATCTCACATTTGTTTTGCCTAGAGCAGTAACATTTTACATATGTTGTTTCACTCTCAAATTACAGGCTTTGGAGGATAAGCTTGTGGTCACCCAATGATAATGCATTTGTGACCATTAAAAAAATTAATATTGGTTAAGACACAGTGAAAGACAAACCCAAATGGGAGAACTCATACACACTCTGAATAATGAGACTTGAAATTAAAACTAAAGAACCTCTTTCATACCCTTATTCTAGAGAATCTTGGATAGTAATAGGCATTATAGATTGTCCTAGAAGGCTGGGCGCAGTGGCTCATGCCTGTAATCCCAGCACTTTGGGAGGTGGGCGGATCATGGGGTCAAGAGATCAAGACCATCCTGGCCAACATGGTGAAATCCCGTCTCTACTAAAAATACAAAAATTAGCTGGGCATGGTGGTGCATGGCTGTAGTACCAGCTACTCAGGAGGCTGAAGCAGGAGAATCGCTTGAATCCGGGAGGTGGAGGTTGCAGTGAGCCAAGATCGTGCCACTGCACTCCAGCCTGGCAAGAGAGTGAGACTAAGTCTAAAAAAAAAAGAAAAAGAAAAAAGAAAAAAAAAAAGAAAGATTGTCCTGGTAAAGTCTCCTGGGTGTTATGCAGATAGAGTGAATCAAACCTTAGAAATATAGTAACGTAATACAGAAGAAATCTAGAAAGTAAGAACTTGACTTTATTGGGGTTTCTTGCAGTGGAGTAAAATTTGCAAGGAGCAATTGAAGAAGTGAGGTGTGCTGGAGGAACTGTATGTTTAGTAATTGAGTTTAAGCCCATAACAATAATCTTTATTTCACTTAAGTATTTTCCTTTTGAACTCTGAAAAATACATAGTACAGATTTAATTGTGCATCCCATTTATAAACAATTATCACAGCTAATATTTAAAAGAAATTTGTGTGCATTGTACAGTCAAGTGTGGAGCCTGGAGGAGCAGGAAACAACATTTCATCAAGGGAGATCCATTCTATTTAGATATAGCAGCATATGGAGTAGCAGATCTGACTGATCAAGGAGTTTTATTTGTGGTAATGTCATAATATAACATAAGGTGTGACAAAATAAATTCCTAGACAATCAACTGCCACATTTGAATTATTATAATAAAAAAGTGAGGGCCATGATCAAGTAGTTGGAACTGAATATACCTTTCTGGTTGAAACAACAAAATGAAGTTGCCACAGGAGTCATCATCAGGCAACAAAGGAGAGTGCTACCTGACTGATACAGAAAACAAATAAGATAAGCCTTATTATTGGCTTAGCTTACTACTTTAAGAAGTTTTGTAGTTGCACAGGAAGAGGGGAATTCAGAAAAAACCCAGTGGATTCTGAGTTGAGGAGATAGAGGTTGAATTCGGAGGAGGCTCATGTGGCTAGAGTTCATAGAACCGAGTACAAGAGAAGTGAGGGCTGTATATAGAGAGAACTCAAGATCTGTGAAGGACTCCCCTATAATATTCAACTAAGTACTGATCAGCACTTTTTTGAGACATGTGTGAGGAGGAAACTGCCCAGGGCCAGGGAAAGAAGCACAGAAAGTTTGGAGGAAACATTCCTGGAACTCACACATGACCAGAAAATTTTTCTTGTTCCCCCAAAGCAGATGGCATCCTCAGGGTTTATGAAGCAATGGGTAGAGCCCACAGAAGTGTCTTTCCTTAGTAGTAGAGAATAATTAGCTCTCAGTTCAGCACAACTATGGTCTTTTATACCAAATCTGAAAAGCAGGACCCTAAAGGATCAAACTGTATTCTTACTGAATACACAAATATCCAGCATTCAACAAGTTAAAATTTACAGTGTCTGCCATGCAATAAAAACTTGACAGGCAAGCAAAGAAGGAGAAAAATGTACCCTATAATGGGAGAGATTAACCAGTCAATCAAAACAAACACAGAGCTGATATAGATGTTAGAATAGAAGTAGCAGACAAAGGAATTAAAATAGTCATTATAAGTGTTATATGTATTGAGAATTGAAGTAGATAATTGGGTGTTAGAGCCCCAAACTGAACATTTAAAGATGAAAACTACAATGTGTCAGATAAAAAAATATATGAGATTGTGTTAACTGCCAATTAGATATTGCAGAAGAAAAGAATAGTGAACTTGAAGATATAACAATAGACACTATCTAAAAGTGAAACAGAAAGAGAAAGAAGAATGTTTTTAAGAGAGAATAGATCATCAATAAATTGTGGTACAACTTCAAGCAATCTATTAATAATACATGTGTAACTGAGGTAACAAGAAGAGAAGAGAGATCATCTAGGCTACAAACCCATATAGTATGTTACTATACTGAATACTGTAGGCAAACATAATGCAATGGTTAGTATTTGTGTATCTAAATATATCTAAACATAGTAAAAGTAATATGTTCTGTCATGACATTACCACCACATTACTAAGCAAGATAAATTTTTCAGCTCTATTATAATCTTATGAGACCACCATTGCATATGCAGTCTGTTGTGAACCAAACGTCATTATGTGGTATGTGACTGTGTTTAGACATCTTTAAGAGATAGTACTTAAATAAAAATCAAAATGTAGTGTAAAGTTTTATAGCTAAAAGATTTAACAACACCATCTTTTGGGAGAAATGAATGTATATTGTTATAATGTTCTTATAATATAGCTAAAGTGGTATAGTATCCCTTGCAAGTAGACTGTCCTATGTTAAATAAATGTTATAATTCATATTCTAACAAATAAAATAATAGTTCAGTTAATAAGCCCCCAAAAATTAAAAAAGATTTATTAAAAATTCAGTACATTTATAATAATTCAGAAAAAAATTAAAAGGTAAAAAATCCCAGATGAGACAAATAATAAACGTATAGAAAGATAATAATTCAAAACTGATCATATTGATGATCACACTAAATGTAAATAGTCTAAACACTCCAATTAAAGACATAAATTGGCCAATGACATAAAGAAGCAAAGCCAGACTATATGCTGACAACAGGGAAATGTACTTCAAATATGAAGACACAGAAGACTAATAGGAAAAGAGTGTAAAAATTATACCATGTAAATACTAATTAAAAGAGAACTGGAATGGGGGTTGGACACAGTAGCTCATGTCTGTAATCCCAGCATTTTAGGAGGCTGAAGTAGGTGGATCGCTTTGAGCTCAGGAGTTCGAGACCAGCCTGGGCAACATGGTGAAACCCTGTTTCTACAAAAAATACAAAAATTAGCCACGCACGTTGACTCACACCTGTAGTTCCAGCTACTCGAGAGGCTGAGGCTGGAGAATCACTTGAACCAGGAAGTGGAGATTACAGTGAGCCAACATGGTGCCAATGCACTTCAGCCTGAGTGGAAACAGAGCAAGACTCCATCTATAATAATAATAATAATAATAATAAAGAGAGAGAGAGAGAAAGAGCTGGAATGATCATATTAATCTCAGACATGAGATGCATTGATTTTAGATCAAAGAATATTACCAGAGATTAAAAAAAGGCCCTTTGAGCATGATAGAGGGGCTAATGCATCAAGAGAATACAATCACTGTAAAATCTGTGTTTCAGTCTCATAGCTTCAGAATATATAAAGCAAAAACTGATAAAACTGCAAGAATAAATAATTAAATCTATAATTTTTGATAGTGATGTTATTACCCGCCTTGCTCAATAACTGATTTCACAAATAGAATATAAAACGTAAAAGACTTAGTATAGCTCTCAGCTAGCTTGACCTTGTTGACATTTATAGAGCACTCAACCTAAAACAGAAAAATATACATTATTTTTAAGTGTACATACAATATTCATTAAGATAGATTATATTCTTGGCCACAAAACAACTCTCAATACATATAAAAGAATCTGAGTCACCTAAAATGATTTCTGGTTACAATGAAATTAAATTAGATATCAAAAACAGAAAATAATTTGAATAAGTAAATAAAATTTTGAAATAACTCATTGGTTAATGAAGAAATCAAGAGAGAAATTAAACATATTTTGAAATGAATGAGAACAAAACACAATATATCAATATTTCTGCAATGTCATTAAAGCAATTCATAGGGGAGAATTTGTATCATTAAATGTTGATGATAGAAAAGAAGAAAGGAACTACAATCAGTAGCCTCAGCTTCTAGCTCAAGAAGCTAGAAAAAGAAAGAAAATTAAACCTGAATAAGAAAAGAGGAAATAATGAAGATCAGAAAGAAATCAGTGATTTGGAACACAGTAAAACAGTAGAGAAAATTAATGAACTATAAAGTTATTTCTTCAAGAAGATCAATAAAGTTGGTAAACCACTCTCCTATTCAAAAAAAAAGACAGAAATTATAATAACAAGAAAGATAGAAATAACAAGAAAGTAAGTTATAGATTCTACAAACCATAAAAGATAAGCAACTTTATCCAATAAAACTGAAAAACTAAATGAAAATAGATAAACTTCTCATTTAAGACAAATTTTCTGAAAGACACATGCTACCAAAGTTCATTCAAGAGAAATAACCCAAATAACCCTATATTCATTATTTTTTTTTAATTTGCAAATAAAAATTTTCCACAAATACTAGGCACAAAGGGCTCCACTGGCAATTTCTACTGAATGTTTAAGAAGGGAATAATACCAATTCTACTAAACTATTTCAGAAAATTGAAAAAGTAGAAATATTTTGCTAATCACTTTATGAGGATAAACAATAAACTAAGAAAAGAAAATTGGAGAGGCATCAAAATGGCTGATTAAAAGCCGCTTCAATCCATGCCACTCACAGAAAGGAATAAAAGGAGCAATTGAATTTAGCACCTTCAATTGAAATATCCAGGTTTTCACATTGGGACTGACTAGGCAAACAGCTCAACCCACGGAGAATGGTGAAAAGCAGAGAGGAGCGACAGCCCACCCAGCAGAGGCATGGAGCCAAAGGAACCCTCACCCCTAGCCAAGGGAAGTGGTTAGTGATTGTGCAACCCTGCCTGGAAAACCACACTTTTCCCATGGATCTTTACAACCCACAGATCAGGAGATGCCCTTGTGAGCCCATGCCACCAGGTCCTTGGGTCCAGTACATAGAGCTGGGTAGAGTCTCAACAGAGCAGCTGTTCAGGCACACACAGAGACCCAGGAGCTTTACATACTTTGGCCCTTGAATCCTTAGCACAACGTGAGAGATTCACCATACATATCCCTAGGAAGAGGGCTGAATCCAGGGAGCCAAGCAGCATCATTCTGCAGGCCCCACTTTCATGGCACCTCACAAGTTAAGACCCAGTGACTTGGAATTCCAACCAGCCAACATCAACAGGCTAAAGTCTGCCTGAGTCAGGACTGAGTTCCCAGGGCGAGGGATGGCTGCCATCTCTGTGGTTCGGTAGACACAGCCATTCTAGCCTGCTAGCTTTAGGGAATACAAACAGTCCAGATGGGGAAAAATCCACAACAATGCAGCACAGCTGCCTTGCTAGATCATGGCCAGGCAGCTTATTTAATCAGGACCCTGATCCATTCCTCTTTACTGGGTGAGACCTCCCTGCATGAGCTTCAGCCACTCCAGCAAGGGTTCTACGGACAGAGCTCCGATCTCTCCTTGGGATGGAGCTCCTGGGTGAGGGGAAGGCGGGGGCTGCTGCCATCTCTGCAGTTCAGTAGACTCAGCCATTCCAGCCTGCCAGCTTTGGAGAATACAAATTCAGACAAGGAAGAGCCCCCCACAGTACAGTACAACTGCCTTGCCAGACAGTGGCCAGACTGCTTCTTTAAGCGGGACCTCCCTGTGGAAGCTTTAAACACTCCAGCAAGGGTTCTATGAACAAAGCTCTGATCTCTCCCTGGGATGGAGCTCCCACTGGGAGAGATGATCACCATCTCTGTGGTTCAGTAGACTTAGCCATTTCAGCCTGCCAGCTTGGAAGAATCCAGTCTGAATGAGGAAGGATCCCCACAACACAGCACACCTGCTGTACCAAAAAGCAGCCATACTGCTTCTTTAAGTGATTACCAGATCCTGCTCCTCCTGACTGGGTGAGATCTACCAACACGGGTCTCCAGCTACTTCCTACAGGTATGTTCTGGCTGGCAACAGGTCAGCACCTCCCTGGGACAGAGCTTTCAAGGAAAGAGCAGACTGCCATCTTTGCTGTTTTTCTGCCTTCAGTGGTGACACCGTCAGGTACGGGAAAAACCAAGGTTACTAGGGTCCAGAGGAGACCTCCAGCAAACTCAAAAGCCCTGTGGAAGAGGGCCTGACTGTTAAAAAAAAAAATGAAATAAAACAAGTAAAGCAACAACATCAACACAAAGGACCTCACAAAAACCCCATTCAAAAGCCAAAAACCTCAAAGATCAAAGGAAGAAAAGCCCACAAAGATGAAAAAGAATCAATGCAAAAATGCTGCAAACTCAAAAAGCCAGTGTGACTCTTCTCCTCCAAATGATCAAAACACCTCTCCAGCAAGGGCACAGAACTGAGTTGAAGCTGAGATGGCTGAATTGACAGAAGTAGGCTTCAGAAGGTGGATAATAATAAGCTTCACTGAGCTAAAGAAGCATGTTGTAACCCTGTTTAAAGAGGGTAAAAATCATGGTAAAACAATACAGGAGCTGACAATCAGAATAGCCAGTTTAGAGAGAAACATAACTGACCTGATGGAGCTAAAAAGAACAACACAAGAGCTTCACAATGCAATCACAAATATCAGTAGCAGCATATACCAAAAGGAGGAAAGAATCTCAGAGCTTAAAGACTATCTTTCTTAAATAAGACAGTCAGACAAGAATAAAAAATGTAGAATGAAAAAGAGTGAACAAAACCTCTTCAAAATATGGTACTATGTAAAGAGACCGAACCTATGACTGATTAGGGTACCTGAAAGAGACAGAATGGAACCATGTTGAAAACATTACTTCAGGATATCAAGGAGAACTTGTCCAACCTAGCAAGACAGGCCACCATTCAAATTCAGAAAATGCAGAGAACTCCAGTAAGATACTCCATGAGAAGATCAACCACAAAACAAATAATTATCAGATTCTCCAAGGTCAAAATGAAAGAAAAAATGTTAAGAGTAGCCAGAAAAAAATGCCAGGTCACCTACAAAGGGAAGCTTATAAGTCTTACGTGGACCTCTCAGTGGAAACCCTATAAGCCATAAGAGATAGGAGGCCAATATTCAATGATATTAAAGAAGAAAATTTTCAGCCCAGAATTTCATATCTGGCCAAACTAAGCTTCATAAATGAAGAAGAAATAAGATACTTTCCAGACAAGCAAATGCTGAGGGAATTAATCACCATGAGGCCTGCCTTGCAAGAGCTCCTGATGGAAGCACTACATATGGAAAGGATAAACCATTACCAGCCACTACAAAAACACACAGTGAAACTATGAAGCAACCACATAAACAAGTCTGCATAGTAACCAGCTAGCACCATGATGACAGGATCAAGTTCACACATAACAATATCAACCTTAAATATAAATGGGCTAAATGGCCAACCTAAAAGATGCAGAGTGGCAAGCTGGAAAAAGAGTGAAGACCCATTGGTATGCTGTCTTCAAGAGACCCATCTCACATGCAAAGACACAAAGAGGCTCAAAATAAAGGGGTGAAGGAAAATTTACCAAGCAAATGGAAAACAGAAAAAAGCAGGGGTGTGTGTTAGGCTTTGTGTCCTCACCCAAATCTCATATTGAAATATAATTCCTAGGTTATGAGGGAAGAAACTGGTGGGAAGTGTTTGGCTCATAGATGCAGTTTCTCTCATGCCCTTCTTGTGATAGTGAGTGATTTCTCATGAGATCTGATTGTTTTATAAGGGGCTCTTTCTCCTTCGCTTCCTCTTTTATGCTGCCATGTGAAGAAGGCCCTTGCTTTCCCTTCACCTTCCACCATGATTGTAAGTTTCCTGAGTCCTCCCCAGCCATGTGGAACTGTGAGTTAATTAAATATTTTTCTTTTACAAATTACCCAGGCTCAGGTATGTCTTTATATTAGTGTGTGAAGGAACTAATAGGAAAAATTGGTACTAATGTAGTGAGGCACTGCTATGAAGACACCCAAAAATGTGGAAGTGACTTTGAAATTGGGTAACAGGAAGAGGTTAAAAGAGTTTGGAAGAAGAAGAAGACAGGAAGATGTTGGAAAGTTTGGAACTTCCTAAAGTCTTGTTGAATGGTTTTGACCAAAATACTGATAGTGACATGGACAATGAAGTTTATGCTAAGGAGATCTCAGAGGGAAATGAGATACTTATTGGGAACTGGAGCAAAGGTCACTCTTGCTATGCTTTAGCAAAGAGACTGGCAGCATTTTGCCCCTGCCCTAGAGATCGGTGGAACTTTGAACTTGAGAGAGATGATCTGAAATTGGAACTTATGTATAATAGGGAAGCAGAGCATACAAGTTTAAAACATTTGCAACCTAATGATGTGGTAGAAAAGAAAAATCTATTTTCTGGGAAGAAATTCAAACTGACTGCAGAAATTTACATAAGTAATGAGGAGCCAAATGTGAATCACCAAGAAAATGGGGCAAATGTCTCCTGTGCATGTCGGAGACCTTTGCAACAGCCCCCTGATCTCAGGCCCGGAGGCCTAGTAGGGAAAAGTACTTTTGTGGCAGGGTTCAGGGCCCCCCAGTGTGTGCAGTCTTGGGACTTGGTCCCCTGTGACACAGCCACTACAGCCATGGCTAAAAGGGGCCAAGGTATAGCTCAGGCCATTGATTCAGAGGGTGCAAGCCCCAAGCCTTGGAGCTTCCACGTGGTGTTTGTCTAGGTATGCAGAAGACAAGAATTGAGGTTTGGAAACTACTGCCTAGATTTCAGAGGATGTATGAAAATTCCTGAATGTCCAGTCAAAGGTGTGCTGTACGGGTGGAGCTTTCATGTAGAATCTCTGCTAGGGCAGTGCAGAAGGGAAATGTGGGGTTAGAGCTCCCATACAGAGTCCCCACTAGAGCACTGCCTTGGAGAGCTATGTAAAGAAGACCACCATCCTTCAGACACCAGAATGGTAGATCCACTGAGAGGTTGAATTAGGCACTTGGAAAAGCTGCAGAAATTTACCACCCGCCATGAAAGCAGCAGGGACAGGGGGGTGTATCCTCAAAAGGCAAAGGAACAGAGCTACCCAGGGCTATAGGAACCCACCTCTTACATCAGTGTGACCTGAATGTGAGACATGGAGTCAAAGGAGATTATTTCAGAGCTTTAAGATTTAATGACTTCCCCACTGGATTTTGAACTTGGATGGGGCCTGAAGCCCCTTTGTTTTGGCCAATTTCTTCCATTTGGAATGGGAGCATTTATACAATACCTGTACCACCATAGTATTTTGTAAGTAGCTTTTAATTTTACAGGCTCCTAGGTGGGAGTGGCTTACCTTGACTCAGATGGGACTTTGGACTTGGACTTTTGGGTTAAAGCTGTAGTGAATTAAGACTTCGAGGGACTGTTAGGAAGGCATGATTGGTTTTCAAATGTGGAAGGGACATGAGACATGGGAGGGGCCATGGGCAGAATGATATGGTTAGACTTTGTACTCCCACCCAAGTCTCATCTTGAATTGTAATCCCCGGTTGTTGAGGGAAGAATCTGGTGAGAGGTGATTGGATTATGGGTACAGTTTTCCCCTATACTGTTCTCATGATAGTGAGAGAATTCTCATGAGATCTGATAGTTTTATAAGGGGCTATTCCCCCTTTGCTTTCTCTTCTCTCTTCTGACATCATGTGAAGAAGATCCTTGCTTCCCCTTCACCTTCCACCATGATTGTAAGTTTCCTGAGGACTCCACAGCTATGCAGAAATCTGAGTCAATTAAACCTCTTTGCTTTAGAAATTACCCAGTCTCAGGTATGTCTTTATAGCAGTGTGAGAATGGACTAATACAGGTTGCAATCCTTATTTCTGACAAAACAAACTTTAAACCAACAAAGATTTTTTTAAAAAAGAAAGGCATTACGTAATGGTAAAGGGTTCAATTCAATAAGAAGAGTTAACTATCTTAAAAATACATGCAAGCAATACAGGAGCACCCAGATTCATAAAGGAAGTTCTTAGAGACCTTCAAAAAGACTTAGACTCCCACACAATAATAGTGGAAGACTATAACAACCCACTGACAATGTTAGACAGATCAAGACAGAAAACTAACAAAGATATTCAGGAACTGAACTCAGCTATGAATCAAGTAGACCTGACAGATAATATACAGAACTCTCCATGCCAAAACAACACATCATCTCATAGCCACATGGCACTTACTGTAAAATTGATCGTGTAATCAGAAGTAAAACACTGCTCAGCAAATGCAAAGTAACTTGATTCATAACAGTCTCTCAGACCACAGTACAATCAAATTGAAACTCAAGATTAAGAAACTCACTCAATACTACACAATTACATGGAAATTGAGAAACCTGCTTCTGAATGATTCTTGAGTAAATAATGAAATTAATACAGAAATCAGTAAGTTCTCAAAAACTAATGAGAACAAAGAGACAATGTACCAGAATCTTTGGGACACAGCTATAGCAAAGTTAAGAGGGAATTTTATAGCACTAAATGCCCACATCAAAAGGCTAAAAATATCTCAAGTTAAATACCTAACATCTCAACTAAAAGAACTAGAGAACCAAGCACAGACAAACCCCAAGGCTAGCAGAAGACAAACAATAACCAAGATCAGAGCTGAACTGAAGGAACTAAGACTCAAAAAAATCAATGAATCTAATAGTTTTTTTAATAATAAAATAGATACACTGCTATCTAGACTAATAAAGAAGAAAAGAGAGAAGATTCAAATAAACACAATCAGAAATGATAAGGGGTATATCACCACTTACCCCACAAAAATACAAACAGCCATCAGAGAATACTGTAAACACCTCTATACATATATACTTAGAAAATCTAGAAGACATTGACAAATTCCTGGACACATATCCCCTCCCAACACTGAATCAGGAAGAAATTAAATCCCTGAATACACCAATAATGAGTTCTCAAACTGAGGGAGTAATAAACAGCCTACCTACCAAATAAATGCCCAGGACCAGGTGGATTTATAGCTGAATTCTACCAGAGGTGCAAAGAGCTGGCACCTTTTCTACTGAAACTATTCCAAAAAAATTGAAAAGGAGGGATTCCTCCCTAACTCATTCTATGAGGCCAGCATCATTCTGATACCAAAACCTGGCAGAGATACAACAAAAAAAGAAAACTTAATGCCAATATCCTTTATAAACATCAATGGAAAGATCCTCAACAAAATACTGGCAAACCAAATACAGCAGGACATTAAAAAGCTTATCTACCATGATCAAGTTGTCTTCATCCCACTCCTCAGGAAGAAAGGTTGGTTCAACATACACATATCAATAAATGTGATTCATCACATAAACAGGACTAAAGGCAAAAAACACATGATTATCTCAATAGATGCAGAAAAGCCCTTTGATAAAATTCAACATACCTTCATGTTAAAAAGTCTTAATAAACTAGGTTTTGAAGGAACATACCTCAAAATAATAAGAGCCATATATGACAAACCCATATCATACTGAATGAGCAAAAGCTGTAAACATTCCCCTTGAAAACTGGCACAGGACAAGGATGCCCTCTCTCATCACTCCTATTTGAGGGAGTATTAAAAGTTATGGCCAGGGCAATCAGGCAAGAGAAAGAAATAAAGCATATTCAAATAGAAAGAAAGAAATTCAAAGTATCTGTTTGTAGATGACATAATATTATACCTGGAAAACCCCATTCTCTCAGCCCAAAACCTTCTTAAGCTGATAAGAAACTTCAGCAAACTCTCAGGATACAAAATCAGTATGCAAAAATCACTTGCATTTCTATACACCAACATCAGGCAAGCAGAGAGCCAAATCATAAATGAACTCTCTTTCACAATTCCTACAAAAAGAATGCAATACCTAGGAATACTGCTAACAAGGGAAGTGAAGGATCTCTTCAAAGAGAACAACAAACCACTGCTCAAAGAAATCAGTGAGGACAAAATCAAGTGGAAAAACATTCCATGCTCATGGATAGGAAGAACTAATATCATGAAAATGGCCATACTGCCCAAAGCAATTTGTAGATTGATTGCTATTGCCATTATACTACCACTGACATTCATCACAGAATTAGAAAAAAACTATTTTAGAGTTCATAGCTAACCAAAAAAGAGCCTGAATAGCCAAGGCAATCCTAAGCAAAAGAATAAAGCTGGAAGCATCATACTAACCATCTTTAAACTATCCTACAAGGTTACAGTAACCAAAAAGGATTCTACTGGACCAATGGAACAGAATAGACAACTCAGAAGTAAGACTGCACACTTACAACCACTGAATCTTTGACAAACCTGACAAAAAAACAAGGAACAGGGAGAGGATTCTGTTTTAAATAAATGGTGCTGGGAGAACTGGGTAGCCATATGCATAAAGTTGAAACTGGACCCCTTCCTTACACAAATACAAAAATTAACTCAAGATTGATTAAAGACTTGAATGTAAAACCCAAAATTATAAAAACCCTAGAAGAAAATGTAGGCACTACCATTCAGGACATAGGCACGGGCAAATATTTCATGATTAAAATGCCAAAAGCAATTGCAACAAAAGTAAAAACTGACAAATGGTCGGAAGATCTTCAGCACAGGAAAGGAAACTATTACCAGAGTGACCAGACAACCTAAAAAATGGGAGAAAGGTTTATAATCTTTCCACAGGACAAACATCTAATTTCCAGAATCTACAAGGAACATAAACAAATTTACAAGAAAAAAACAAACGACCCAATTAAAAAGTGGGCAAAGGACATGAACAGACATTTCTCAAAAGAAAACATACATGCAGCCAACAAACTTAGGAAAAAAAGCTCAACACTATTGATCATTAGAGAAATGCAAATCAAAACCACAATGAGATACAATCACACCAGTCAGAATGACAGTTATTAAAAAGTCCAGAAACAACAGATGCTGTCAAGCCTGTGGAGGAAAAGGAATACTTACACACTGTTGCTGTAAGATAGTTCAACCATTGTGGAAGACAGTGTGGTGATTATTCAAAGACCTAGAGGCAGAAATACCATTTGACCCAGCAATACCATTACTGGGTATATACTCAAAGGAATATAAATAATTATATTATAAAGATACATGCATACATATGTTAATTGCAACACTATGCAACGACATGGAATCAACCCAAATGCCCATCAAAGATAGGCAGAATAAAGAAAATGTGGTACATATACAACATGGAATACATCATGCAATCATATAAAGTAATGAGATCTTGTCCTTTACAGGGACAAGGATGGAGCTGGAAGCTATTATCCTCAGCAAACTAATACAGGATCAGAAAACCAAACAGCCATATGTTCTCACTTAGTAGTGGTACAGCCACTTTGGGAAAACGTTTGGTAGTTTTTAAAAAGTTAAATATACATGCATTATATAATCTAGTCTTTCTACCCTTAGGTGTTTATCCAAGGTATAAGACAACACAACTGTACAAAAACTTGTGCATGAATGTTCATAGCAGCTTTATTGTAATAGCAAAAAAATGAAAAAAAAGTCAAATTTTCATCTATAGGTTAATGAATAAACAAATTTTGACATATCCACATACTGAGATATTTCTTAGAAATATAAATGAATGAACTATTTGAACATGCAGAAACACTGGTGAATTTCAAAATAATTATGCAGATTTAAGCAGACAGACAAAAATATGATGTAAAATCTCACTTACACAAAATTTTAAAACAAACAGTGCTTTGGGAAGCTGAGGAGAGAGGATCACTTGAGGTTCATAGTTGCAGACCAGCCTGGGCAACATAGCGAGAACCTGTCTCTAAAAATTTTTGTTTGTTTGTTTTAATTATCCCAGCAGGGTAGTGTGTACTTGTAGTCCTAGTTATTTGGTAGGCTAAGGTGGGAGGATGCCTTGAGTCTAAGAGTTCGAGGTTTTAGTGAACTATGATCACACCATTGCAATGAAGCCTGGATGACAAAATGAGACACTCACTGCCTCTGAAATATAAAATAAATAAATATTTTTAAAGTGCAAATTAATATATTGTAACAGAAACAGATCAGTAGTTTCTTGGAGGCAGAGGAGTTGTCTGGTATGAGATGAGGGAGGGGATTATAAAGGGATTGAAAGCCTTTGGGGGTAATGTAGATATTTATATTAAGTATAATGTTACATGGATATGTATTTGTGTTAAAACATATCAAAGTATAAGTTTTAAATGCAAATATTTATTGACTATAAATCATAAGCCATTAAAAATAAACTTTTATATTTATATTTTTAACTAATTTTAAAGCTTTGTCAAACATTGCTAACTTGAAAGTGTCCCATCAAAAGTTTGACAGGTGTGGGTTCTGTCATATTGTTTTGGGTTAACATAACTACTTTAAAGCTATTTTTCATCATCTATTAAGAGATACACTGAACTGTGGATGATTCCTAATATAATGTTTATATGTATAATTCTGGTGATCAATAATTATACTAATAGGTATCTTGTGATTAAATAGTCATATTTAGATTTGGGAAAGTATGATAGTGGTGCGTAGGAGGGATCAACCTAATTTACAAGAGGGAGATCTGTTTTCATAATATTGAAGGAGGGAAAATGCTTTCTGTCAAAAGGTTAAGAAAATGTATCAAGGTCAATATTGTGAGTAAGTGAATAAATCCATAAAAGGTAATAAGCATCCTGAGTAAAGATACAGCAACATATATGAAAATGTGGATTAAAAAAGAAAAATATATATGTATATATGTGTTTGTATGTGTAAATATATACATATGTATACATATATACAAAGACAATTTAAATCTGATTGCTATGGACATTATTCTGCTTAATCCTACTAATATGGTAAATATAGATTATGTTGGAACCCACCCCAATTCTATTTTTAACAAATTATGTCAATTTTTAATATAATTTTTGTATAATTATCATTTTAAAATTACTCATGTATTATAGAGCAATATATGAATATATGGACACACTCAAACATTTCTAAAACATTCAAAAATTAGGCATAAAGAGTCACCTACAAAGATTCCATTGACTCTTCCCTCTCTATTCACTTTCTTATTTTTTTCCTTTTTGTGTGTGTTTGTGTGTGGTGAACACTTAACATGGATTTTACCTTGAACAAATTTTTAAGGACAGAATAAAGTATTATTAAAAATAGGCACAATGTTGCATAGCAGTTCCCTCAAAATTATTCTGAGACCTCATATCTCTTGAACAGCAACTACCCTGGCAACCACCATTCTACTCTCCATTTCTATGAGTTTGACTACTTTTGACACCTCATGTTAAGTGAAATCATGCAGTATTTGTCCTGTGACTGGCTTCTTTCACTTAGCGTAATACACTTACTATTCATCCATATTGTTCCATATGCCAGAATGTCCTTCTTTTTGAAAGCTGAGTATTTCATTGTGTGTGTGTGTGTGTGTGTGTATATATATATATATATATATATATATATATATGTATACATGCCACATTTTCTTTATCCATTAATTCCTCAGGTGACATTTGTCTTGAATCCTTAACATGGCTATTGTAAATAATGCTTCAGTGAACATAGGAGTGCAAATATCTTTTAAAATCATGATTTAGTCCCTTTGAATATATACCCAGAAGTGATACCGCTATATGATAAATGAAAATACATTCCATTTTCATGGATTAGACTGCTTAATATTGTTAAAATATTCATACTTCAAAAATCAATCTACATATTTTATATAATTCTTGTCAAAATTCAAATGACATTTTTCACAGAAATAGAAAACAATCTTAAAAGTTGTATGGAGCTATGGAACACACTGAATAACCAAAGCAGTTTTGATTAAAACAATAACAAAGCTGTAGACATCACGATTTCTGGTTTCAAAATATATCACAAAGTTACAGTAATTAAAAGAGTATTGCATTGACAATTACTAACAGACATGGAAAACAGACATAAAAGATATATGAAATGGACAATGGAATAGAATAGAAACCCAGAAGCACACCCACAGATACACGTTCAACTGATCTTCAACAAGGATTCCAAGAATAAACAATGGGGAAAAGACAGTCTCTTCAGTAAATGGCATTAGGAAAACAGAGTATCCATATGTATATAAATAAAATTACAACCTTATATTCCATACACAAAAAGAACTCAAAATGTAAAACCTGAAACTGTTAAACTTGTAGAATAAAACACAGAGGAAAAGCTTCATGATGTTTCTCTTAAGTCCATTTAATGTTGCATAAAAGAATACCTGAGGCTGGGTAATTTCTAAAGAAAATAGGTTTATTTGGCACAAGATTCTGATGGTTGGAAAGTTCAAAAGTGGGCATCTGCATTTGGTGAGAGCCTCAAGCTGCTTCCAGTCATGGCAGACAGCAAAGGGGACCTGGCCTGTGCAGAGATCACATGGGAAGACAGGAGGAAAGAGAGAGAGAGGGAAAAGGTGCTGGGCTCTTTTAAACAACCAGCTCTTATGGGAACTAATAAAGTGAGGAAACACTCACCCGAGAGAGAATTAGTCTATTCATGAAAAATCTGCCCCCATGACCCAAACACGTCCCGTTAGACCCCATCTTCAACCTTAAGGATCAAATTTTAACATGAGGTTTGAGGGGACAAACATCCAAACCACAGCAACATTGGTCTAGGCAATGATTTCTTGGATACGACATGAAAAGAGCAAGCAACAAATGAGAATATAGACAAATGGGATAAATCTGCATAGCAAATAAAACAATTAGAATAAAAAGGCAACCTAAAGAATGGGAAAAAATATTTGCCAACCATATGTTTGAAATATAAAAAACTATGTAACTCAAAAGCAATAAAACAATCTAATTAAAAATGGGCAAAAGATTTGAATAGATATTTCCTCAAAGAAGACATACAAATAGCCAACAGGTATATGAAAAGATATACAACATCACTAATCATCAGCATAATGCAAATGAAAACCACAATGAAATATCACCTCACATCTGTTAGGATGGTTATTATAAACAGACAAACTAAACAAAACAGAAAAAAGTTAAGTGTCGGTGATGATGTAGAGAAACTGCAACTCTTGTAAACTGTTTGTGGACATGTAAAATGTTACCTCAGCTATGGAAAACAAAATGGAGGTGACTCAAAAAATTACAGCTGGAACTTCCATATAATCGTACTATTTTTGATACATTAATATGGAATTATGTCGCTTTCATTTTATAGAATATAGAGCCAAGCATTCTCAACGAATAATTGTATGATTTTAATCAAATCCTGTTTAAAAGGCATTTTAAGTATATTGTGATTTATGTATTTCTGAATTACATGTACTCTTGATAAAAGGCTGGACTTTAGAGCTAGCTAGACTTGGGTTCATTATAGCTCCACTCCTGTTAACCAGGTGTACTACCTAAGACAATTTACTTAACCTCTTTTGTCTCCAATTTTCTCAGTGTAAAATAATAACAGTAATAGTACCTATATCTTAAGTTTACTATGAGAATTAAATATGTTAATGCTTACGAAGAGCTTTTATAGTACCTGGCCCATAACAAGCACTATATAAATGTTTGTTGTTATTCTTATCATTATTCTCATAACAATACACCATTTAGGTATAACACCTCCCTCCACCTTCAGTTCACGTGTAGAATGAACAACATTTTACTCCCTTTCCCAGACATGTAACTGAGGCCAAATAAATGAGAATACCTATTTCTATAGCCTAGCCGATTGGCTTAACAGAAACAGGACCCTATCACAAATAGTGAAATATAATGAAACTTTTGCAACCATTAAAAAAAGATTCACTCTTTAAAATTGTGTATTATTTAATAATATTTAAGGTATGAAGTTGCTACGGCCATCTTATAGTGAAGGGCTTGAAATGGAGGCAACACTGAGATATCAGCTGAGAATTAAAGAAACAAATTCTTAATGATATTATTTGAATTCAACAAAAGGTTATGTATAAACTCAGTCAAGTAATGATCCAGGTGCATGAGTCTATAGGATCTACTATCTATCTATGATTTATCTATCTGTCTAATCATATATCTATAATTTGCCTAAAAAGGTTTTCTATCCCTTGAAAACAGAAAGGCCCTAACTGATTCAGACATTCAGAAATAGGATGCTAAATATAACATTCTAACAAGTAGACATCGATTGTCTGGAATCAGATAGAATGCAGAATGTAACTCTGTAGTCTGGGCTGAATATTGACAATCCTTTTTATGCAGTAGAAAAAAAAATTAAACGCATGTCTTTAGCTTTTGGGGAAACGGATCTTGGGAATTCCAATGCTCTAGCATTAGGTGATTTCATAGGATACATTCAAGACATTGGAGTATGATGGATACCTCTTTCCAGCTTCAATAATATTGCATGAGAAAGTAATTAACTTAGAGAGGAAAGACATTACATTTTTAGTAAGACAGTCCTCTTCTGTCTGTTTATAATCTGGGTGGGTACAGGTACAGTAATTTGGTTTGGAAGAGAATAACTCTTTATCCTAAGCTGAAATTATTGTTAGCAAAGGCTGGGAGGTAGGATACACAGCAGGAAGAAGGATCAGATATGGTAGAAACCTCATCCACTAGCCACTGCGTGGCCAACTACAACCCATATGTCAGATTTCACACTAGGCCTTCTCGCATACTGCTCACAGTTAATAATGTATTTTATATTTTTAAAGTGTAAGATGAAACAACAAAGAATATGGTCAGAAACATTTCATGGCCAGCAAACCCTAAAATATTTATTACCTGACCTATACTTTAAAAGTCTGCTGATGCCTGCAGGTCTCTGTCGAGAACCTCCTGTTTGGCTTTCTCTGTCAGATAAAGGGAACAATCGCTCTTGTTGACAAGATGCAATTGGAATGCACCCATAAGGAAAGGAATATATTAGTCATTCTTTCCCGTGCCAATATATTTTTTCCCCAACACTTCTAAGGCAGAGGCTAAGATTGACAGCATCTAAATCAGGGCCTCCAGATCAGCAAAGTATTGAAGCCAAAGCTGCTTTCTGGGAACTAAATATTTCTACAGAGTCTTCTATATTTAAAAGCCCAACAGGCTTTTTTTACTTTCATTAATGACCTATGAAGTTTAAAATGTGGGAATTAATTAAAACCATATTACTTTCTAAAGAAGATATTGTGTGAGAAAAACTTCAAATTTGGACAATATTAATGTAATTAAGTATCTGATTTCTCAAATAGATGATAAAAGGAAATGGGCCTGGAAATGGACCCCGGCAGAAGCATTCTGCTAATGTCCATCTCCAGTGTGGTCACAGAGCATAACAGACATGGTAGATTCTCTCAAAAATTAAAGCCAGTAATTGCAAGACTGGCTGGTCTAGAAACTAAGTTCACTCTTAGGAGAATGTTTCATCTCATTTCTGTCCTGCATAACTGGATATGTGCTGTGGCCTGGTGACTACCATGTTGTTTCCTATAGGCCCTGTTTTCCAAATGAAGTTATGTCTTTCAACATTCTGACACTTGAGGAATCTGAGTGTGGATATCTCGATGTCTATCCTAGTCCAAGTTTATTTATTTTCATAGATATGTAAATTAATGTGTTTTATCATATTTGAGAAGTTTTCAGCTATTATTTCTCCCAAAACTTTTTCTGCTGTTTTTTTCTCCAACATTCTGATTCTTGAGGAATCGGAGTATGGATATCTCAATGTCTACCCTAGTTCAAGTTTATTGATTTTTGTAGATACGTAAATCAATGTGTTTCATCATAGTTGAGAAGTTTTCAGCTATTATTTCTCCCAAAACTTTTTCTGCTTTTTTCCCTCTCCTCTCCTTGTTGTATTCCTGTTATATGTTGCCTAATATTCATCATATATGCCACATTTCTTTGAGAGAATGTTCATTTTTCTCCATTCCTTCTTCTCTCTCTTCTTCACATTGCGTAATATTTATCTGTCTTTCAATTTACTGATTCTATTTTCTGCCAGCCAAACTACTCCTCAGGATCTCTAGTGAAGTTTTTATTTCTATTGTGCTTTTCAATTCCAGGATTTCCATTAGATTTTAAAACAATTTCTATCTTTAATATACCCTATTTAATGAGACATTGTCATCATACTTTCTTTTAGATCCTTAAACATGTTAATAATAGGTTCTTGACATAATTGTCTGCTAAGTGTGGCACCTGGATACACTCAGAGACAGTTTCTAATGCCTCACTTTTTTCACATGTATGAGTGACACTTTCCTGTTATTTTTCATGTCTCTCTCTCTCTGTATCTCTCTCTATTTTGCTCTCTCTCTCTCGCTCTCTCGCTCTCAGACTAGTTAATTAAAATAACATATTGGCGTAACTCTGGATATTCACACAGAATTTGATATTGTTGTTTGCTTTTCATTTACTTAGTAACTTAGCTGAAGTATTTCAGTGAAGTCTATTTCCTCTGCGGTGCACACCTTCTGATGTCACTCTTAGAGTTTGCAGTCTTGGTTAGGTGCACAGTCAACCTGACCTTGCTTGCTTCCTTGAATGCTAGTGATTTTAGATGGTCTCTCTTTACTTTCTCTTATTTACGTATTACGATTCAAGCTGGTTTTCTCTATTAGTATCACATTCAGTTGTTAGCCTCTACTAATTGCTAGCTTACTATTCCATTTCTTTTGACAACTGCTTTAACATAAATTGCTCTATACTCTGATATAATTAAATTCAAGCTCCCTTGTAATGGTAGTCTTCCTGGTTTTTAAACACCAGGAGGACACTTCTTAGCTGTCTCTTTCCCTGGTTCTCCACATTAAACTTTTCAGCTGATTTCATGTTTCAATTGTTGCTACCATGAAACAAACAGCATCCTCTTAATGGTTCACCACTAAAATCTTCACTCTTTTTAACTGTACCCTTAGGATTCAACCTCCTCACAATCTGTCTCAATTAAAGTCAGTCCCTTAGGGAGAGGTACAGAGCTCTATGTTCCTGCATCTTTCTCTGAACCTGCATCTTTCTCTGAACAGAAACTCTGTGCTACTGCTTTGGAGCTGGGGGCAGGGACAGCAGAATACATAGAGTGATACCCTTATCGTATGAGTGAGACACTTGTGGGGATGAAATTCCCGTGACTTATTCGCTTGCCTCTTCTAGTGTGCAACCTTAGCCCTATGAATAAGTTGGGGTGAGGGCACTTGTGGCCTAATATTTTTCAACTGCTGTATATGTAATTGAGTCATGGGTCAAATGTCACAGACTCTCATTTTTCTTACTGAGATTTAGTAGCTTTTTAAATTAAAGTTTTATCCATATGTTGTATGCCCTTATGACAATTTCTAGAGACTTAAAACTGTTCGTACTGTATTTTTCAAAAATAATTTTCACCAGTTATGTTTTTTCCACTGGGGAGAGCCTTCCCAGAGCAACTTGATCACCATTTTGGAAGTCACAGTCCCTGGACATGACATTTTGAACTATAGCAGCCATCTTCTGCTTGGAGGGAAAACATTGTCCATCCCCAACATAAGACATAAGAGAAGATGGAAAGTATCTCAGAATTTTCAAAATTGATGTCAAAATTGGGCCGCTGCTCAACTCTGGAACTGTTCACTTTTTAGTTTATTGTAATATTAGTTAATTAAACATTCTCATTGTTTAAGCCACTTTTGGCTGGTATTGTATTTCTTGTAGTCAAAAGTATTCTGAAAAAAGGGTTTTGTGATGCTTCAAGCATGCTGAAAACCAAACTTAGAGAGAACATGAATCAGAATTGCAATGTTGGAATCTTGGATTGGGAGAACCAAGAAAGCCATAAAGACTATGAGGAGACTGATAAGATAGATCATATTAAAACAGCTCAACTGGTATCAATAATTCAAGGATGCTCCTAATTAATTCTGTTCTCAATTTAGGTGGAATTTTTATTTCTTCCAAAAGCTGGAATATATTATGACTTATTAACTAGCTTTAAGCAGATTCCACTTGCCTTGCTTTGAATATCTTTTCCCTACAGATTCTAGATCCTAATTTTTAGTTTTCATTGATTTTTTCATACTCATCAAAGTATAATTAGCTCCTTCACACAACCTGGACTCTCCAAAGAAAAGTAATATTATTACAATAAAGAGAGAAACCCTTTTCTTATATGGAGCAGTGAAAAACAAAAATAAAATTGGCTTAAAGTGTATACAGAGGTATTCTAATATATACAGTATACATAAAGTATTCTCTTACTTGCTTCAGTGGAACAAAATGTAAAAAAAAAAAACTTACTATCCTAATTTTTTTTAGATTCTAAGAAATTGAAAGTATTTCTGATTGCTCTTTGAAACATCTGTTTATCTTTTCCAATTGAAAAAAGGATAAAAATTTTCTATTAATCTACTTATGATGGAAGTACAGCATCTGCGTTTGATACAATTCTTCTTTAACTTTTGCAAATGAACTCAGAGATTGTTCAATCAGTACATATTTGCAAAATATTAAAAATAAATACACAATAAATAATGCATATTTTATTGTTTTCTACCTCCATCTCATTTGTTTCTCAGAACCATGTCTATCAGGCTTCCAAAAGGTATTTCTGTTCGACATGATTTTCATAAATACAATGCAGAAAGCACACTGGGAAAATGTTTTGTGGTCCTTTAAATGAAAGCAGCTGATTGTAAAATGTATTTATTCATATAAATGTTAAAATATTACAATGCAGTCTTTATTGATATTTAAATGAAATTGATTCAGTGAAAGTGAAAATTAGAAGTAGTCACTCATAAAGCAATAAACACAAACAGAAAATAATATGAACTTAAAAATATACAGTATATTATATCATTTGAGTTTAAAAAATCTCAATAATGACTTTAAAAATAATGTGCTAACATTTATTGACTATTCATTTTGTATTTGTTCACTATCTTTCTTAATTACTTTACAAATGTGATGTCCAAGGGATTTATATATTTACATATTAAAATCCATTATTGTAAACATTAGGAAAATATTATTCACTGGTAAATGTGAAAAAAAGTATTTTCTATGAAAGTAGGCATAAGAATTCAAAATAATTGTTTAAATTCCACAGACTTCACCTGAGTCTCTTCCGCTAAATCTGCCTGATCTTATTTGAGTGACAATTAAGACAGTTGTCATTAAAAGCATAAAAGCTTCATCACTACTCTTTTATGAAAACAATGAGGTTCAGGAGAAAGAGCAAAAGGCTAACTAGATGTGCCTGGTGCTCATCCTCCCTGAAAAACAAAAAAACACAAACCAAAATTATGAATGAATGACCATAATTTGACTGGGGTGTTTGAAGGAAAGTGCTGCAGTGTAGCAAGGGAGTGATGAAATCTCTGCAGAACATGACAACCCAGGATGACAGCACAGGCAGGGGAGCAAAGGACCCTGCCTCTGCTTTCCTATTTTCCCTACCAGAACTGACTTGGAGCCAGGAGGGACTTCTCTTTGCAGGGAAAAAGTAAGCTGGAGACAACCAGCAGGCTCCATTATCACCATGGACACCTGTAGTTCTCATTTCAGGAGAATTCTACAGCCCTCACATGCCCTGACCCAAATTTGGGGAGCTTCCTGGAAATCATATAGGTGTATTGTTCTAGAGTAGGAGCCCATTTTGTGTACCACCCAACCTCATGACCCAAGCTGCTACAGCATGGTGCCATCTTGAAACCAGCGCAATTGCTGGAGTGTGCCTTGCTTTGAGAGCAAGTAGCCATTGCATTTCTCCATTTCTGAGGCTCCACTGTCATTCCACTACACTCTCATGGGTGGCTGCAGCACTATGATTCTGGCTGATCAGAGACTAGGCCCAGTGGAATGGCCATAACTCTGGCACCCAAGCCCATGCAGCACCCTGCTCCCCCAAGGAACAGGTGGTATTGCATAGTGAGAAAGCCACCCCCTGAGCCAGCTGAATTATTGCATGCATGCCCTTGGCCTGAAAGCCCTGAAAACCTAAATGGCTCTACCCTTGAAAAGCCCACCTGTAACAAGCCCACCCCGAGCCAGATAACCTGCTGTGCATGTATGCCTCTGACCTGAGAACCAGCCCAATGCCCTGCTCTCGGCAAAGCCACACTACTACTGCCATGAACTCCTGCAGCCTAGGTCACTGAGGCACTTACAGACATCACTGACAAGGATTACAGCTGAAGAAACTACATGGAGACTACACTACTCTTTCCACCCATAACCAAAGCCAATGCACCATACCCAACCAACACCCTAGAACCCATTTAAAGGAAAAAGTTTATTCATATGAAAGTTACTCCATAAAATTGAAATAGGCAACTGTTCCACCAGATGCACAGAGATCAGCAGAAGTACACAACACACCAAGAAAAGGCAAGGAAATATGATACCCCCAAAAGACCACAATAGTTTTCTAATAACAGATAGCAAAGAAAAGGACATTTGCTAAATGTCTAAAAAGGAATTCAACATAATGATCTTAAGGAAACTAGGTGAGATATAAGAGAATACAGATTAAAAATATGCAATAATATCAAGAAAAAATTCATTATGAGAAATTCAACAATGACAACAAAATAGATTATAAAAAAGAACCAAAGAGGAGTCTTGGAGCTGAATAATTAAATAAAACTAATAAAAAATGTGATTGAGAGTTTCAACAACAGACGTAAAAAGCAGAATTTCTGAACTTGAAGGCAGGTCCTTTCAAATAACCAGTCAGAGGAGGAAAAAGAAATAAGAATAAAAAGAATGAAGAAAGACTACAGGACTTATGGGACACTATTAAGTAAACAAATACTTGCATCATGAAATTTCAAGAGGGAGAAGAGATGGAGAAAACCTGTTTAACAAAATAGTAGCTAAAATTGTCCCTAGTTTTGACACAGATACGAACATTTAGATCCAGGAAATCCAAAATTCCCCCAATAGATTAAACCCAAAATGGTCCTCTCAGAGGCACATTATAATAAAACTGTCAAAATCCAAAGACAAAAAGAGAATTGTAAAAGCAGCAAAAGGAAAACATCAACTTGCATATAAAAGAATTCTCATTAGATTATCAACAGATTTAGCAAAAAAATGATAATTATGATCATGAAAATAGGTGAAAGTGTAAAACTCACTAGTAGAGGTAAATTCATAACAAAATTCTGAATATGACAGAACTATAATGTAGGTATGTAAATCTTTCAAATTTGTATTACGAAGGCTAAAAGTCAAAATAATAAAATATAACTATAGCTACAATAAGTTGTTAAGAAAAATATAACATACAAAGATACAAATTAAGGCAAAAAAATAAGTTGTGGACAAAATAGTAAAAATTTACAGTATTTTTATGTGACCAAAGTTAAGTTGTTGTTGGCTTAAAATATTCTATTTTGTAACTACAAGATTCTTTAAGAGCCCTATTGCAACCACAAAGAAAGAAATTGCAGCAGATCCATGAATAAGAAAGAGAAAGGAATCAAAGTTTAGCACAATAAAAAAATCACAATGGTAAAATACAAGAGGGAAAGAAAAAAATAACAGATCTACAAAACATCCAGGCAAAAATTAACAAAATAGAGAAGTGCTTATGTATCAATAATAACCTTGAATGTAAATGGATTAATTTATCCAATTAAACATACAGAGTGGCAGCTGAGGTGGGCGGATCACTTGAGGTCAGGAGTTTGAGGCCAACCTGGCCAACATGGTGAAACCTCGTCTCTACTAAAAAGACAAAAATTAGCCAGGCATGGTGGTGCGTGCCTATGGTCCCAGCTACTCAGGAGTCTGGGACAAGAGAATTGCTTGAACCTGGGAGGCAGAGGTTGCAGTGAGCCAAGATCGCACCACTGCACTCCAGCCTGGGAAACAGGGCGAGACTCTGTTTCAAAAAAGAAAAAAATATATATATGGAGTGGCTAAATGGATTTTTAAAACAAACCCAACTACATACTGTCTACAAGAGACTCATTTCATTTGTAAAGACACAGATAGACTCAAAGTGAAGGGATACACAAAGATACTTCATGCAAATAGAAATCAAAATTGAGCAGCAGTAGCTGTATCAGATAAAATAGATTTCAAATAAAAAACTCTAAAAGGAGACATAATTCTGTAATAATAAACAGATCCATTCAGCAAGAAGATATAACAATTATAAATGTATATGCACACTAAACTTGAGTATTCAACTATATAAAGCAAATAGTATTAGATCTAAAAGGAGAGATAGATTACATTTTAATAGTAAGGGACATTAATATCCCACTTCCAGCAATAGACAGACCATCCAGTAAGAAAATCAACAAAGAACAGCAAATTTAAACTGTACTGTAGGCCATATGAACGTAATAGAGATTTGAAGAATATTCTATCCAAAAGCTGCAGATTATACATTTTTCTCAATTGCACATGCAAAATTGTTCAGGCTAGGTCATATATTAGGGCAGGAAAGAAGTCTTAACAAATTGAAGAAGATATAAATTATATCAAATATCTTTTCTGACCACAATGATTTAAAATTAGAAATCAATAATAGGAGGAACTTTGGAAATTTCATGAATATATGGAAATTAAACAATAAGCTTCTGAATAACCAATAGGAAAATAAAGAATTAAAGCAAAAAAATAAATTTCTTGAGACAAACAAAAATGAAAAAAATCTACTAAAACCTATGAAATACAGCAAAAGCAGTTCTAAGGGGAAAGTTTACAGCAATAAATCCCTACCTTAGAAAGTAGAAAGATTTCAAATAAACAACCTAATTGTGCACCTCAAGGAACTAGGAAAACAAGGACAAACTAAAGCCAAATTTAGTAGAAAAGAAAAAATAAGAGCAGAAATAAATAAAATAGAGACTACAAAAATACAAAACATCAACAAAAGGAAGAGCTGGTTTTTTGAAAAGATAAAATAAATTGACAAAATTTTAGCAAGATTAACGAAAAAAGAAAGATTAATAAAATCAGAGATTATAAAGGAGGCATTACAACCAATACCATAGAAATACAAAGCATCTTGAGAGACTTTTATGAGCAAATATATGTCAATGAATTGGATAATCTAGAAGAAATGAGTAAATTCCTGCACACATGTAGCCTACCAACACTAACTTATGAAGAAACAGAAAATCTGAACAGACCAAAAACATGTGAGGTAATTGGATCAGTAATAAAAACTCCCCCATAAAGAAAAGGCCAGGACCTGATGGCTTCACTGCTAACTTCTACAATAATTTGAAGAACTAAGATCAATTCTCCTCAAAATATTCCAGAATATTAAAGAAGATAATACATTCCCAAATTTATTTGATAAAGCCAACATTACCCTGAGACCAAAACCAGCAAGGACACAACAGATAAATCTACAAGTCAATATTCTTAATGAATATAGATGCAAAAATCCACAACAAAACACTTGCAAGCTGAATTCAACAGAACTTTAGAAAGATTATTTAAAAGGTCAAGTGGAATTCATCTTAGAGATCCAAAGATGCTTTAATAATATATGCAAAACAATAGAAGTGATACACCATAATAACAAAAAGGCGGACAAAAACCAGAGACCTCCTGTAGTCCCAGCTACTCGGGAGGCTGAGGCAGGAGAATGGCGTGAACCCGAGAGGCGGAGCTTGCAGTGAGCTGAGATAGCGCCACTGCAGTCCGGCCTGGGCGAAAGAGCGAGACTCTGTCTCAAACAAAAACAACAACAACAACAACAACAAAAAACAACCCAGATACCTGTTCAATAGACACAGAAAAATCATCTGACAAAATTCAATATCCCTTCATGATAAAAGCTTTCAGCAAATTAAGTATAGAAGGTTTATACCTCAACACAATAAAGGCCATATATGATAAATGTCAGCTAACATATACTAAATAGGGATAAGTTGAAAGCTTTTCCTCTTAGATCTGAAACAAGACAAGGATCCCCACTTTGGCCACTTTTATTCAACATAGTACTGGAAGTCCTAGCCAGAACAAGTAAACAAGAGAAATAAATAAAAGGCATCCAAATTGGAAATGAGAAAGTCAGATTTTTCCCTGTTTGCAGATAGCATGATCTTATATACAGACAATCCTAAAGACTCCACATGGAAACTATTGGAACTAATAAACAAATTTATAAGTCACAAGATACAAAATGAACATACTAAAATCAGTAGCATTTTATATTCTAATAGTGAACTATCTGAGAAAGAAATCAAGAAAACAATCCCAATTACAAAAGCTACAATAATCTAAGGTACCTAGCAATTAGTTTATCTAAGCAGGTGAAAGATTAGTAAACTAAAAACTACAAAACCTTGGTGAAAAAAAATCGAAGAAGATACAAATAAATGGAGAGATATCCTGCGTTCTCAATTGGAAAAAATAATACTATTAAAATGTCTATACTACCCAAAGCGATCTATATCTTCAATGTAATCCCTATCATATTCCAATGACATTCCACATACAAATAGAAAAAAGAAATTAAGATTCATATGGAACTATAAAAGATCCCAAATAGCCAAAGCAATTATGAGAACCAAATTTAAAACTTGAAAGTATAATAGCACTTGACTTCAATATATAATGCACAGCTACAGCAACCAAAACATATATATTGAAGATATATTTATGCATTGACATAAAAGACACGTAGACTAATGGAAAAAAAATAGCCCAGAAATAATGCTACACTTCTACAGCAACTAATTTTTGACAAAGCTGCCAAAAACACACTTTGGGGAAAGCACAGTCTTTTTAATAAATGTTTCTGAGAAAATTCAATGTCCACATGCAGAAGAATGACAATGGACCCATATCATTCACCATATACAAAAATCAGCTCAAAATGGATTCAAGAGTTAAATATAAGACATTAAACTATTAAACAAACTATTTATAGTTAATGTCTATTTATAGTTAATTTATGTTTAATGTCTTAATTAAGACATTAAACTATTAAAGAAAATAGAGGAAATACTTCTGACATTGGACAGGGACTGGACAGGGATTTTTTGGACAAGACTTTAAAAGCACAGGCAACAAAAGCAAAAGTAGACACCTGGGACTGTATCAATCTAAAAAACCTACTGGACATCAAAAGAAACAACCAACAGAGTAAGGATACAAATTATAGAATGAGATAAAATATTTGCGAACTACATATCTGGCAAACGGTTAATATCCAGAACGTATAAGCAACTCAAACAATTCAATAGCAAATAATAATAACAATCCGATTAAAAATGGGCAAGAAAATAAACATTTCTAAAAGAACACATACAAATGGCCAACAGACACGCAGAAAAAAAATTCAACCTAACTAATCATTAGGGAAATACAAATAAAAACAACAATAAAATATCACTTCATTCCAGTTAGAATGGCTATTACAAAAAAAGACAAATAATAAGTAAATGTTGGAAAGGATGTGGAGCAAAGGGTTCCCTTGTCCACAGGTGGTGGGAATGTAAATTAGTACATTCCTCAAAAAATTGAAACAAGAACTACCATCTGATCCAACAATCCCACTGCGGAGTATATATCTGAAGAAAATGAAATCAGTATGTAGAAGGGATATCTGTACTCCCAGGATCATTGTAGTACTATTCATAATAGCCATGATATTAATAGAATCAACGTAAGTGTCCAACAATGGATAAATGGATGAAGAAAACGTGGTATATATACACAGCAGAATGCTATTTAACATTAAAAAGAATGAAATTCTGTCATTTGTGACAATATGGATGAAGTTGGAGGATATTATATTAAGTGAAATAAGCCAGACACAGAAAGACAAATACAGCATGTTCTCCCTCATATAGGGAATCTAAGAATATTTAAGTCATGAATAAAACAGCTGTTACCTTTCCAGAGACTGGGCAAGAGGAGCGGAGGGATGGGGAGAGCATGGCCAATGTGTACAAAGTTACAAGTACAAAGGAATAATAAGTTCTGTTGTCCTATCGCACATTAGAGTGATTATAGTCAACAAGAGTATGCTGTATATCTCAAAATAACTAGAAGAGAGGATTTTGTATGTTCCCATCATGAAGAAATGACGAATATTTGAGATGATAGATACGCTACTTACACCAATTCAATCATATCACAATGCATACATGCATTGAAATATCACATTGTGATACATATGCATAATTATATGTCCATTTAAAACTGAAAATTAAAATAATTAAAAAAGAAATCAAACACATAAAATAGTTTTTTATTTTAGTAAAATGAAGTATCAAATTAGCATGCATATTTTAATTAAAAGAATAATATTACATAACATTAATTTTTTACTAGAATTTTATGTTCAGATTTCCTATGCGTTTGCATTGTTCTTTTTCTGTACTATGGTTGTCATTCTTTAAATCACATTTTGAAACCAAATGTGACACCAGAAAATTCAATTAAAAAGACAGGATTGCTCACATCGGCCCAGAAATGTTATCTTCAATGTCTCAAGTCACTCTAACCTCCCCACACCTAGGGATTATGCAGAATCCTGAGGATTACTTACAGTATATTTATTTTTATTTCTTCTATCTTTAGACAGGTAGTGATATTAAGATTAATATGCCTCTGGTCTACTTATGGAATTTTGTAAGCAAAAGACTAAGTCATAAAAATCTAGGGAATAATTACATCTTGCCAAATGTTGTACATATTTCCTCTTTTATAAACATTTGCTATGCATACTATAAAATCATTCATATAAAATAATTATAGTCCCTGTGATAAGTGCTGAGATAGGTGAATTGCATGAACATAAATTATGCAACCTATTAGTAAAGTTTTAAGACCAATCTTCTGTTACCAAACAGCTACAAATACACAAACACGCAAACACATACACACACCTGAAAATACTTATTTTAATGTATTAAAGTAATGAACTCTCACTGATGTGTCTTGAGAAGGTTTGTTTTGAAACCTCATACTGATATCTTTCTTTTGTTTTATAATTCTAAGGTATTTCTTTAAAATGTTAATAGTTCTCTTAATTTTCTGTGAACCACCTTGTCTCTCTTCTGTTAACATTACCTCCTTCTTCCAGAGAGTAGAGATTCCCAGGCTTTAATTGACCTTACATCTCATCTGTGAACATTCTAAACTCTGTATTTTCAATAACTTGCCACTGACAAGTTTCAAAAATACATTTGTCTCTGTTTATTTGGTTGTCTTTTTGTTCTCAACCCATTGCACAAATAAGTTTCCTTTCATGACATCAATGTGTCCTTCTAATTTGTCCTTTCTTCTCTCCCTAAAAATGTTCTCAATAATTTTTTTATTTTAACTATAATACAAAATTCCTCAAGGTTATCATCTCATCGCCACATTCCTTTTTAATGCCCAATTATAAAAGCCTGAAGCTCCTTATCATTGCTTGAGTATTTAGTAAATTATCACAGTCTTCTCTAACAATGACTATAGACATCCCCAGGAAGTGTTAACATGTTCCACAAACCTGTCCTGGCTCACACTTGCATTCTTAGCTGGCTCTCTGCTGTCTTGCTGTAGATCTCTGTCCTGGGTGCCCTCCTCTGCAGCATGTCATCTCGACCAGCTTGAATCTAGATTTTCTCAAGCTGCAATTGCTCTCCTCTACATTATTTTGGTTCAAATGTAGGCATACATTTTTTTCTCCATTTTATATGTAGTAAAAGAAAAAACTTTTAGTTTAATCTTTTTGTTAACAAGACAGTTAACAAAATCTATCCACAATCTAAAATATTTTAAAATTCTGATGACACTACAGATAAATTTACAATTATTTACTAGAATTACTGCTGTCCTATTCCAAAAATCCAAGCTCTTTACCGGGCCCCATTAATAAGTGCCTGCATGTCTGGTTTCTAACTTGTCTTCGTCTGATCAAGGTCAGGTTTTTGCTTGCTCTCAGTTTATGACCATTATTCAAACTCATGTACCCGCTAATGGAAGTGACTTGTCCACCTGAAAATGGAAATTATTTCCAGCATGACTCTTCCACTCAGAATCTAGTTCTCATCTATGTCCTCTAAAGATATCCCTTTTCATACAATGTCAATGTCTGCTATTTCCAGAGGTAACTCTTCTATCCACTACCTTGAGGTGTCACTTTACTTCCATCAATCAATACGATGATATATCCCTAAAATATGTCCCTAAAAATATACGTTTTACCTGTCAATTAAAAATAAATTTTTAAATAAGAAAATTTAGGTAACGAACAATGACTAGTTTCATAACCCAGTAGCCACTTATATTGCAGTAAATATTATTTTTTATCTAAAAGTTTGAATGCATTTTTAATTATTAAGCTTCATGGATATGAAAAAAAATAATACAATGAATGGGGAAAGTCAGTCCTCCCCAAAGGTCTGGCTGATTCATTCTTGAATAACACCATACTCAGGGCATCAAAGACCAGCAGGGTTTCATTCTTTTTAATGTCTTCTTCCATTCAAATAGAAGGTTGGGTTTGTATGCTAGGGCTATGGCTTTTGTGAAAATGTGTTTGAAGATATGATTCCTACTAAAATATTTATGAAACATTCAAAAATATTTATGAAGTGCTCATTCTTTGTGAGAACTTTTGCTAATTCTTGGAATTTCACAGTAAAGAAAATTAATAAAGATAATCACCCACAGTCCAACTCAAATACTGATGGTAGCATCTATAAAGTGGTGGGCTTATTAGAAGATAATAAGTGGTATGGGGGACAAGTTGAGGGGAGTGGAGTAGAGTAAGGAATATAAGGAGTGCTTGAAAAGGATATAATTTTTAAAAGGATAGTCAGACTAGGCTTCATATGTGAACATGACTTTTGAGGAAGGATTTGAAAGAAGTAAGGGGCTTAACATAGTAGCTGTCTGGAGACAGCATTTCAAGAAATAAGAACAGAAAATGCAAAGACCCTAAGGTAAGAGCTTGCCTGATATGTCTTAAATATACAAGCAATTGAATTCAACTGTAACAATGAATGTGAGGGAGAGTACAAGGAAATGAATTTAAAGATGTAATGGGAGTCACACTGTGTTGGGCTTATCAACATTTTAAGGACTTTGAATTTTATTCTGAGTGAAATAGGAAACCAGATTTTAAGAAGGGGAGGGGCATAATCTGAACTACATTTTCTTCATGAATGACTTATTCTGTTGAGAGGAGGCTCTAGGAGAATAAGGGTAGAGGCCCTGAGGGGAGCTAGGAAACTCTTGCAGTAATCTCAACAAGAAATAACAAAGTCTAAAGCCAGAGTACGAGCAGTGGATGAATATTTCCAACATTGAGACAAATTAGATGTGAATTATGAGAGAATGACAGCTCTATGATCACACAAGGATTTTTGTGTAAGCAATCGGGAAGCATGACTGTCATTATCTGGGAGTTTAGTTTTAGACATAATAATTGTGAATTTTCTATTAGACGCCAGGGTAGAAGGCCTAGGAAGTTGGATAAATTAATCTGGAGCTTAGAAGAACTGTCTACAGCTATACATATAGTTATTTAATCTCATGATACTGAACAAGACTATCAAGGAATAATAGGGGCAAAAAAGTAGATAAAAAATACATATAGTTATCTAATCTCATGACACTGAACAAGACTATCAAGGAATAATAGAGACAAAAAAAAATAGGTTTAAAAAAAAAGGACCCAAGAGAACTCCAGAGACTTTAAACATTAAAGGTTTGAAAGAAATGGAAACCTAAGAGGTAGACTGAGGAGAGACCAGGGATATAGGAATAAAACCAGAAGAGAGGACTGGTGTCTTGAAGTTAAGAGAAGAAAGTTTATCAAGGAGTAAAGATTGATAAACTGCATCAATGGTGCTAAGAGATGAACTAATTTGAGTAATGACAAGTTACCACTGGTTTTAGCTGCATGGAGAGGACTTTGTTGACCTTGAGAGCAGTTTCAGTGAAGTAGTGGAAATATTTTAAGAGAAAATGAAAGGAGATGAATTAGATGCAGGAAGCATAAATATCATTTTTTAGGAGTTTTACTGCAATATGAAGCAAAGAAACAATCGCAGGTATACACTTCCTAAAAACAAAAATAATTCTTAGAGACTGGACAGTCTGTGAGAAACATTTTCCTAAGAGAGACATGCTTTTCAGAGGTGCAAGCCTGCTGTTAATGAAAACAACCTCTTTAGGTAATTACATAGAACACTTTATCTCCTTGAAGCTACAGCCCCATACTATTTCCATTCCAAAAGAATATTATTGCATCACACTTTTATAAATAAAGGCCTGTGTGGTTGGTTTAGTGATTTTGGCATAAGAAGTTTAGTTTATCTTAAAGATAAATTCAAATTTCGGCTTTTAGGACTCTAAAAACCACTTGAAATGTTTGGATTATTTATTTTTGACAGTCTATGCTCAGTAAAATATTCTGGATATTTGCCAACATTCTGTCATTACACGGAAAATTTTTTTGGATTTTGTGTCATCTGCTGATCACCAATCTCACCTTTGTTATCCCTTAGTGCCCAATCTCTAGAAATACAATAAGCGTACCTACAGTGGAGTCTCACAGATTCAAGGTTTATATTTAGAGTTTGATGGTAAAACACCTAAGGCAGCAAAGCCAGATCGGTGAATAGAACCATGAACTGAGTCAGTGGCCAAGGCCAAAAAGGAAAGGAGATCATTCAAGAAGTCTATAACCTAATAGGATGAGGAACTGATATCAAAACTAGTGTGAACACTAGGACTTCAGGATAAAGATTCTTGAAAGTACACCGGGTGGTTGACTGTCGCTAGAAGAGGGAGTGAAGGAAGATAATGCAGAAAATTGTCTTCAGCTCATGTTAATATGTCAGCAACAACATTTATATAGACAAATTGTACTAGAAATAATTTTAGATCCTTCATTTAAAAACTAATTGTTTACCATCTTGCAGACTTTGTGCTATGTACTAGATAAAATTGTGAAAAGGCAGACCTAATTATTCAATAAACATTAACTGGGTACCTACTAAGCTTGACAGAAATATGACTAATAAATTATATGCTCTAACTTTGAGGAGCTTATATTCCCTTTGATAAGACATAGTTGTAAACAGATAATTTCAATGTTAAATATACAAACACACAAAAACAAAATCAAAAAAAGGAAATTTTAATCAACAATAATAATTTTTAGGCACATAGGGAAATAACTGACAACCTTAAATATTTTATTTCAAGATTGGCACAAGAAAAACAAAAGTCTAAACCAGGAAAATAAATATGTTCTTTGATAGGATCACAGTAAATAAAAATGGTTACAATTTACATAGTAAATAAAAATGTTACAATAGTTATGAAAAGGAATGTCTAAAGATATTTAGAGCAGTTCATTCTAGCTCTCAGTCCTTACATTTGAATATAAGACTGCCCCCAAATTTTCACTAGCCATAAAAATAAAAGACTAAAACTGCTTACAGAGACAGGCAGGCATACAGAAAACTGCTGAACCAATTATACAATTAGCTAAAGATAATTGCAAAAACAGACACAAATATATAAACAAGCAAAACCCTGCAGGCAAAACACAAAATAACTTGCTGCAGCCAAAACATTCCTGAATATAATACTCAATCAGTCCAGCCTTTCTAAGGACTTTGGTCATTTCTAAGTAACAGTACAATCACTGCCATGGTATTCTTCAAAACAATCATGTAATTTCTCAGTACAAAACACTGGGCAGCTATAATTAGTCATGTGATTCTTCAAAGATCCACGAATTCTTCAGACATAAAACAGTGACCAGAAAGCTATTGTACTGCACCTGGCTTCCCTCCTAAAAACCCTCAATACTAAACCATATTCTGTAGACTTTCAATCTGAGGAGTACTTACTTCCTGATCAAAACCATATATCCTAATTTGTAATTTGGATTGTCTGAAATTTTACAGGACAAACATTCTTAAAACGTCCACAACATTTTGATAAACAAGGGTCCTCAAAATTAACTGCCTTTTCTAAATGTCAGCAAAACTCATTGATTCATTAGAGCATCAAAAATGTTAGAAAACACAGATAATCTCAACAGAAGTTTGTTGTAACTTTTCTTATTCAGGCACAGCTCTCGCTTTACTTGAATGTGTCCTCATGAGGCAAGCACATATTCATAGGGTATTCACAACTGTTTAAAAAAAATAACAATTTTTTTACAAATTAATTATTTGTATATATGTAAGTTTCTTTTCAGCTTTTTGGAAGGGGAGATGCCTATGCAGCAGTTTCAAGATTCTCTCTTGGAAAGAACATTCTGGAAGAAAAGAAGATGGTTAGATAATGATAGGTTGGAGACAAGAAAAAAAATAAGGTAAAAGATCCTTGTCAGTTGAAAGTCAGCTGGATGGGTGAGTCATTAATTTCCTATTAGGTCATAACACCATTTAGCTCCACCATAAAATCAAATATTTCATCAGAAATGCTAATTTCTTCCAAGAAAGAGGTTTGCAAATTAGATTCTGTTACAAAGTTATATGACAAATGAACTTCAGGATAATTTTTCTTTCACAGTGGCAAGTGTATAAGTCTTTCATTTATTGCCTAGTTACTGAATCTATACTGTGCTATACATATATTGTGCTATACTGATATATATATATGCTGTGATATATATAATGATATACATGTGATATATATCACTACATATACATATATAGTGCTATACTGTGATATATATACTGTGATATATATACTGTGATATATATACTGTGATATATATACTGTGATATATATATGATATACAGTGATATAGCTATATAGTGATATACATATATAGTGATATATATCATTACATATATATCACTATATATCTATATATATATCACAGTATATATCTATATCACAGTATAGCACAATATATGTATAGCTCAGTATAGATTATATATATATATTTAAAAAACTAGGAAATGGGAATGCAAGGAAAGTCCAACAGGAAAACGGATGAAGGTGCCAGTTGGAAAAGACAGTATCCCATAAATCATCTCAGAATGTCCCATCTAAGCTAAATCCTGGGAGAACAAGCCAGGAAAAGGTTCAAGAAAGGGCAATCCAGATGGTAGAAAAGTATGACAAATCCCAATGAGCTTAAAAAAAAAAATGTACTGTAATTGGGAATTAGAAGCCCAATCTGGCTGGAGGGCAGAGCGCTGAGGCTGGATATACAAATCAGTAGGGCTTCTTGTGACCCAGTGTTGTCTGCCTAGTCAGGAATTTGAGTGTTGCTAAAAGAAACAGAAAGTCATGGTAGCAGTAGCATTTTAAGCAACAGCGTGAAATAATTGGATTTTATTTTTAATTGACTAATCCGAATTTTTCACTGCCTCATTGACCAATATTGATGGCCCTTGGTGGCCTCTTGAGGCAAGATTTCAAATGCTGACCTTTTCAGAGAAGTTGTGAATTCTTCAAGGGACTCTGCAGAGCTTGTCCACTGCAATATGCAGACACATGAGAGATCCACTTCCTGTTTAAGTCTTCGATCCCACCTCTCAGACTCCCAAACTCCCATTCTCACTTATACTTCCTAAAGCCCCTTAAACAGTACAACATCTTGTGTGGGACACCAGCCAACTTGGCTTCGTGGTCCTGGGATCATATCTCCCCCTGCCGCCTTTTTTTCCATGGCAGGAAAATGTCCCTGCAATTCATGTTAGGTCAATAACTCTTGACTTGAAAACCTTGATAAAGAAGGTGGAGGAAATGATTTTGGTAATGACAGTACTACCAGTGATTCATAAGCTCTTAGCTAAGTAGACTCATTTGCTGGGCACTCTGTAACCTGTAATGCCTGTTTTTCTTTTGTTTGTTTGTTTAGTTGGTTGTTAGTTTGTGGCCCCTGGTTCTAGGCCATTGTGTTTTTACTAAAGCAACTGTAAATGTTCCTGTTAGATATGCTATTAGCACTGAAAATTTTGTTTTGCCTGTTGCATGAAGAACGGGTTTGAAGATTATGAGGCTAGGAATATAGAGTGGTCAATCCAGGGGACGATGGTGGCAACTTTGATCTGGATGGCATGACCAAAGAGTCAGCAGTTATTTATGAGCACTTACTGTATGTGCAGTCTTCTATTAAGCACTTACGATTTGAAAATAAACAGCAGAGATAGAAGACTTGCTCTTCAGGAGTTGGCATTCTAGCTGAGAAAAATGTAACAAAATTAAAAAACATATGTTTCTCATAAGGATAACTTCTATGAAGAATATAAAATATGACAGTGGATTAGAAAAAAGAGGATAGATTTGATGTGCATCGTGGAGACCTAATTTATAGTATTTAATGGTACATTGGCTTGAATGGCAATGGTCAAAAATGACTCCTAGGGTTGGGACCTAAACAATGGTGTAGAGAGTCATGCCCTTTATTGAGAAAGGTAAGACATCAGTGAACAATAATCTTTAGGGGAAAGTTCAATTTGGGTTGTATTAAGTGTGAGATTTATGAGACATCTAAATGAAGATGTCACAGAGGAATTTGAAATAAAAATTTATAACTCAGAGGAGAGTCCTCATCTTGTGTATGGCAAAGCCATGGAAATAGATGTAATCACACAGAAACAGAATGGAGAGAAAGAGGAGAATTTGAATGTTAAAAGGACAGACCAGGATTCTCATAAAAGTCCACTAATAATATACCTTGGAAAGAGATATAGATCTTTCTCTTTTCCCTAAACATCATGTTTGACTTTTATTCTTTCTTCAGGTTTACTCTTAGTGCCATTTTTCCCCCCAGGAACTCTTTCTTAATAGATGCCTTGGTAAAGCAGAATAAATAAAATATCCCAGCCTGGGATTCTAGACGTAGAGCTGAAAAAGTGAAAGTGATGGAGCTAACCTGTCGCTATGCAGCAGTAAGCAGAGCAGAACTTAAATGATTCAGTGATGAGGTCAGCCTATTAACCACAAATACGAGCTAAACTTTAAATCCTGTTGGACTGGGATGAGATAAAAAATATTAATAGTGAATGGATTTACAAGCAATGATAAAACAAAAAGCAGAGCTGAGAAAGCCAACAAGAGGTGGAGCAGAAAATACGTCCTGAGAGCCAAATATAAAAACTGTGTCATTTGGAGGAGTCATTATGCAGGATCCATGGGTACGAAGCTTGCTATTAATAGGGCTGAACCAGTTCATACAAGCAGAAAGAACATAATCAAAGGCATAGGGGTAAAAATTAGATGGAGTTTTCTGTCCCTTTATCTCATAAGCATTTACTTTGTTGGGTTGTTTCTGGACATACTTCTAGCATCTTTATATCCATACATTATATTGCACAGGGAACCAAGAACTTAACAAGAAGTGGGGTAAAAAAGAACAGAAAGATGTGAATGGCATTATATGAGGAGTTTGAACACAAGGAATGCAACTATGCACAAATGTAATTTTCTGATGGAAGAAAGATTCCAAGAATCTTTCTTCTGTGGATTTCAAGTATGTATTATAAGAAAGCCTTTGACGAAAAAAAAAAAAAAGAAAGAAAGAAAGAAAAGAAAATCAAAACAGGTCACACTGTTTGGGGGGTAAAGAGAGTGTAAAACTGTTAGTTATTTTGAGGCCAAAAAGAAAACACTGTGAAATCCAACCAAAATTTCAAAAATCTTTTATATAAAAAATGTCTCTTGAGGAGAGTAATATTTATGCAGAACACTTATGTTTCATGGCTTCAGAAATGCATGGCTAAGTACAGTTAAACTGTGCCTAATCAGACACTGTCTTAAGGCTGGAAAGAGAGCAAATGTGCTTTGATACAATCGACTGCTTGTTGAACGTCTGTTCTATTGTTTTGGATGAATGGATTGAATCAATTATTTTCATTTCATCACCAAACAGTTAGAGCATATCGCTTAACCAGCACAATTGGGACCAGTGGTTGGTCAGTAAAGCAAAAAAATTGGTTAAAATGGGACTTTAAAAAAAAAAAAAACAGATGATGCAGTCTTAAAGCAGTTCTTACTTCTCTTATCCACACTTAATTCAACACTGTTTTTGGGTTTTGGTTTTGTTGGGTTTTTGTTTGTTTGTTTGTTTGTTTGCTTAATGGCTTGGTTTTGAGTTTTTCCCATATCATTAAAACTAATTAAAATAAACTTTTACTCATACTTACATTTTATTAGTTTATTTATTTATATCCTAATTACAATAACAAATACTTCTGGAAAAAGCAACTTCACGGCTAAGAGAAATGTGAAGCTATATGAATCTGCTGCCTGCTAATTACATTGTTGGCAGTGGTTAGTTTTATTTATTTTTATTTATTTATTTATTTATTTTTTGAGACAGGATGTCACACTGTCTACCAGGTTGGAGTACAGTGGTGCAATCTAACTTTTTTTTTTCTTTTTGAGACAGGATGTCACTCTGTCAACTCTGCTGGAGTACAGTGGTGCAATCTCAGCTCACTTAAGCCACAACCTCCTGGGCTCAAGTGATCCTCCTGCCTCAGCCTCCCTAGTAGCTGGGACTACAGGAGCATGCCACCACACCTGACTGGTTAGTATATTTGAAATTAGAAAATGAGATTAATCTGGCATGTTGTTCAAATGAAATTTGCTTAAGAGAGGTTCTACTGCATTTGCATATTCTAAGCTTAAGCTATGTTCTAGTATATAACAACAGTTGTGAATGGCATAATTGTGCACTTAAATGAACCCTTTCTATATTCCAGACACGTATTAACACCAGTAGTACGGTCACTGAGGAGCCAAGAGGGTTAGGTGATAGTGGGAGGGAATAAGAATAAGGAAAGTAGTTGAAGAAGTTGAAGACACTGAAAAATCTGGTAGAATGCAATAGATGGTTTGGGAAAAGTACATAAATGACAAAGTACATTCAAGAAGTGTAGAACGAAACAGAGCGGCTACTTTCTCGCTCTACTCTGTTCCACAATCCCTAACTTTGATCTGTTCTTAAATCCTGTATCTCTTTCTTGCACTGAGCTTCAGGTTCAGGACTAGAATATTGACAAATAAAATTTTCTTCTTTTATTTTCCTGAGTCCTAGATTATTAGAACCATAGCCATACTCGTGATCAGAATATTCTCATTAGTACAAATTTTTCTTTCATCCAGTGAACATTTATTCTCTACTTCCTATCTATTAGATAATGTAAATGAAGTCAAGAAAAAAAATACAAGAACAAATGGAGTCTTGAGAAGAGAGAGAGCTGCTTTTTCTTCCTACCCCTACCCACATAGAATTGTAACAAGTGGCATCTCAGATTTTGTTTCCCAAGGAACCTGTCTAGACTCCCTATGTAGTGCTGACTGATTGCTTATATACTTGAACTGTCTGAATTTAGAATGTTGTAAGTGACTCTAAAAACATGCCAAAGTGGCTATATTTTTTAAAGCCACATTTTAAGGTACAGATAAGAGAACACTTTGGCAAATCATGGGCAGGAGAAGTTGATACTAGCTTTCAAAATAAACATGGTCCTGATCACTTCTTTTTTTTTTTTTTTTTTTTTCAGATTTTCTGCTCTTGCTTTATTACAGTCTGACTTCTCCGTGTAGTTTTTAGCCCCCTTTGCACTGTATAGGTCTAGCCTCAGAAATGTTTACATGTTCGTTTGTGTGTGTGTGTATGTGTGTGTGCACTCATTTATAAATGTATTTTTACCCTGACTGATCCAAAGAACCTTACAAAATATGTCTGATTCAAAACAAGGATAAATTTTTAAGGAAATCAAAGTGACAAAGAAATAAAGACTAAGGTTAAAAAGACAATACATAGAAATATAGATTATATTTTTTCTTTAGACCTGTTAATGGCTGTGTTGAAATTTACCAATAAGCATCGTAGTACCAAAATCAATGAAGAAACCATAATCAGCTTCAAGACTGATAGTCTAATTACAAAACAAAAATGTGTAGGTAATTTTGGCAAAGTCCTTACTCTCTTCCCCAAAAGGAAAAGTGAAAAAGACATTCTAACAAGTGTTTCTCAAAAGACAGGAATATTGGGAAGAAGTCTAAGGCTACAAAATTAAAGGTCAGTATCAGATCCACCTCAGGTCCAGAGGGAAAGATAGGTGGAGAAAAAGGCATGAACTCATATCGAGTCATTTAGAGATTAGCGATGTTATCCACATTTTTTAAAGTGATGAAACAATGGTTGCAACGTTTCTGAATTAATGCGTCTATTAAATTAGAGTAGCATAATCAGGGTCTGCCTTCAAAGTCCATGTTTTTCTCAATATAACATGTTTCCTCTTCATAGAAGGAGACAAAAAAGGCAAAGACACTGACTTTTCAATGTTCTCTTATCTAATGAATTATTTATCACTCTTCTTTTTCTAATATCATGAAGCTGTCTTTCCTGTAACTCTCACTAAGATGTTTCTTTTGCTTAATAAATTGGTTTTGTAATTAAAAATTAAAATAAACTGAAAGACATAAAAATCATTATGTTAAAGGCTATTTTCTCAATTGAAATTTAGTGCCCTTTTGGATGTTGTTTCATGTTTTAATGCTCTGAATTTTAAACCAAAGTTTGGTCTTTGGTTGTTGGGATTTATAAACTGCCAAATACTTCCAACGGAAAAATGCATTTCAAAAGCCTAGGGGAAAAAGGGACTCACTTTACTTTCTTGACATCAAACAGGTCTTGTAAAACAACACATTGATCAGTTAAATACAAATGAACTAGAATCATATGGATATAATTCTCTTAAATTAAATTTCCTTTAAAATAGGGATGGAATTAAACATTAAAAAGGAGAAGTTCACAAAGTCAAGCTTTTTTGTCTGACATCTGTCTACATAGCCCTAAACCCTAAAAGAATAAATCTTAGCACTATTAAATGTATGGCATACTGTCTTATATAATATACAACTAACAGATTATTGTTCATTATATGAATGATGAGAGGATTTTTAGAAAAAAATCTCAAAGTAGTCACTTCCCTTTTTCTTCAGACAATTTAATTTTTGTTTTTGTATGTGTGTGCTTCAAGAATTGAGAGTAAGTAGTGGTAAGTCCAAGAAGAAGGAGTCAGGATAACTGTCTCAGGTTTTTTGTTCCCAAAAGTTCAATGAAAATATAAACTGCAGGTTTGGTTGGCATCAATAAAGTATGGAGGGAACGTATCTGGACATCAGGAGAAGGAGAATGCTGTCACCTGGAAGGCAGCTAGAAGTCACAAAAGATCTCAATGAGGCCAGTGATGCCAATGGGAGCTGCTGGGAATTGACTCTTTTAAGTGTGATGTACACCAATCTAGATATACAGTGATGACAAACAAAAAGAGCCCAGCAGCTTCACAGTCACCCATGTGGAATCCTTTACATCCAGCAGTTAAAGTTAGGACTAATTTAAAAGAAAAGAACAGCCAGTTTGCCAAGGGCAATAACAAAAGGAAATGCCTTTAGAGAGGAAAAGGAAAATGGAGGCAGATGGTGTTTGTGGAAGCAAAACAGTCTCCTCTCTACTATACTTTTAAAAGTATAGCCTATCCTGGAGGTAGAAATTAGAGATTTAAAATGGACCCAACATGACTCTAAAGTTACGGGATTTGAGCATTAATGGAGCCCACTATTTATACTTGTAATATTCTTCTGCAACTTATTTAGTATGGCATATTTATTAATTCAACAAATGATTATTGAACTCTATGCTAGGCACTGTGTTTATAGAATGTGTGTCTAGATAAGCATTCCTCTACATTAGACCTGAAATATGCACTTTTTGTTGTTTAACAATTATTTTGATGGCTTCATGCTGAGCATATGAGATTAAAATGAAATAATGTTTAAAGAACACAAACTCAAATGGAGGTGATTGTTATAAAAACATATGTATTGGGGTCAAAAGTGTATTCTCTCAACAGTTGTATTCAGAATAGTTCTTACAAATACAGAATGTTTGATACAGGACCTAGATACGAGCTTGATATAAAAAATGAGAGGATGACGAATTAGAGGTTGGCAGCAATAATTTTTTGTTTGTTTGTTTGAGATGGAGTTTTGCTCTTGTTGCCCAGGCTGGATGGAGCACAGTGGTGTGATCTCGGCTCACTGCAACTTCCATCTCCCAGGTTCAAGCGATACTCCTGCCTCAGCCTCCTGAGTAGCTGGGATTACAGATGCATGCCACCATGCCCGTTTAATTTTGTCTTTTTAGTAGAGGTGGGATTTCACCATGTTAGTGAGGCTGGTCTCAAACTTCTGACCTCGTGATCTGCCTGCCTCAGCCTCCCAAAGTACTGGGATTACAGGCATGAGCCACCACGCCCAGCTAGGCTGGTAGCAATAATAAAGGCAGAGGTAACTTCACTCAAGAAGTGTTGAGAGGCTAGATAACAATGAGAATAAAAAACGTAAGAGCAGAGCAAAGGTAACTTGTTATGTTTTAGCAAAGAGACTGGTGGCATTTTACTTCTGCCCTAGAGATTTGTGGAACTTTGAACTTGAGAGAGAGATTTAGGGTATCTGGTGGAAGAAATTTCTAAGCAGCAAAGTATACAAGAAGTGACTTGGGTGCTGTTAAAGGCATTCCATTATATAAGGGAAGCAGAGCATAAAAGTTCGGAAAATTTGCAGTCTGACAATGTGATAGAAAAGGAAAACCCATTTTCTGAGGAGAAATTCAAGCCTGCTGCAGAAATTTGCATAAGTAATGAGGAGCCAAATGTTAATCCCCAAGACAATGGGGAAAATGTCTCCAGGGCACGTCAGAGGTCTTCATGGCAGCCCCTGCCATCACAGTCTCCAAGACCTAGGAGAAAATGGTTTTGTGGGCCGGGCCTAGGGTCCCTGTACTGTGTGCAGCCTAGGGACTTAGCACCATGTGTCCCAGCTGCTCCGGCCATGGCTGAAAGGGGCCAATGTAGAGCTCCTGCTATGGCTTCAGAGTGTGCAAGCCCAAAGCCTTGGCAGCTTTCATGTGGTGTTGAGCCTGAGAGTGCACAGAAGTCAAGAATTGGGGTTTGGGAACCTCCATCTATATTTCAGAAGATGTATGAAAATGCCTGGATGCCCAGGCAGAAGTTTGCTGCAGGGGTAAGGCGATCATGGAGAACCTCTGCTAGGGCAGTGTGGAAGGGAAATGTGGAGTTGGAGCCCCGACACAGAGTCCCTACTGGGGCACTGCCTAGTGGAGCTGTGAGAAGAGGGCCACCATCCTCCAGACTCCAGAATGGTAGATCCACCAACAACTCGCTTTGTTGAGCTGGAAAAGCTGCACTCAATGCCACACTGTGAAAGCAGCTTGTGGGGAGACTGTACCCTGCAAAGGCACAAGGGCAGAGTTGCCCAAGACCATGAGAACTCGCCTCTTGGATCAGTGTGTCTTGGATGTGAGACCTGGAGTCAAAGGAGATCATTTTGGTGCTTTAAAATTTGACTGCCCCGCTGGATTTCAGACTAGCATGGGCCCTGTAACCCATTTGTTTTGGCCAATTTCTCCCATTTGGAACTGTTGTATTTACCCAATATCTGTACCCCCATTGTGTCTAGGAAGTAATTAGCTTGCTTTTGATTTTACAGGGTCATAGGTAGAAAGGACTTGCCTTGTCTCAGATGAAACTTCGGATTGTGGACTTTTGGATTAATGCTGAAATCAGTTAAGACCTTGGGGGACTGTTGGGAATGCATGATTGGTTTTGAAATGTGAGGATTGAGATTTGGAGGGGCCGGGGTGGAATGCTATGGTTTGGCTGTGTCCTCAACCATATTGCATCTTGAATTGTACTCCCATAATTTCCACGTGTTGTGGAGGAACCCGGTGGAAGATAATTTGAATCATGAAGTGGTTTCCCTCATACTGTTCTCATGGTAGTGAATAAGTCTCATGAGATCTGACGGTTTTAACAGGGGTTTCCGCTTTTGCATCCGCCTCAGTTTCTCTTGCCACCATCATGTAAGAAGTGCTTTTCACCTCCCACCATGATTCTAAGGCCTCTCCAGCCATATGGAACTGTAAATCCAGTTAAAACTCTATTTTTTTCCCAGTCTTTTTATCAGCAGCATGAAAATGGACTAATACATATTTCCAAGATATTTTCAATGGCAACATAATATCCAAGCCCATGCTTACTCATTCTATGGAGATCCGTTCCCTTGTACCTTATGAAAAAAAACAAAAATTTAGTTTCTCAAACTTAATATAGTAAAAATTGTATTCCCAAATGAATGCTTTCCATATCTTTCCCAATCCCCATCAATGCCCATTAGTTTCAGTTGAATGAAATATTTCTAACCTTCAAAGTTAATTACATCTCTTATGCTTTTGAATCTATTTTTACTAAAATCCTCAAAAATCATCCTCCATCAGATGCTCCCTTCTCTTATATAGGCATCAACTGCTTACTGACTATTGATTCCTCCCAAGTACACCATACTAATATGCCTTAGCCTTGATTTATAGATATGTATATATACATATACACACACATACATAAATACACAAGCACACGTGCATGCATACACAAACTCCACATAATTTAAAGCTTCTTAAAAATAATGAATAGGAGTCAAAGAAGGATGGAAGGAGAGCAATCAGAATGAGTGTAAGTTTAAAGGCTGAATAACACAAAACATACCTAAGTGAGAGGAAGCTGACTTGAATACTAAGAAAGAATTACGAAAAGATTTACATAAAATTGGATTCATAGTACAGGAAGTTTGTAAGCCAAGTTAAGGCATTGAATTATTTTATTTTATACACAGTGAGTAGTCACTATTAAAAGGAATTCTTGTTCATGCTTTTAGCCCAAATTGAGGTGACTTGTCATTAATTTCAGTTATAAGATTAATTTATACTTAGCTCTAGTTGATTCATCCATTCAGTCATTCAGTCAACCAGTGTTTATGGAAAAGATATCTTTTGTGATAATGTTTTCTGGGAGAGGGAGGTATAAAAAATAAATTTACATCTAAACCTTAATATTTTCCCAAGGTAGTACTTATTTAATACCCAAGCTTTCTATGATTTTTCATGTTTTTAAAATTATTTTTCTCAACCTTAATTTTACTTCCTGGTGTTAGTCCTTAATTTAATTTAAGATCTGTGTGATTTATTCACTGGTACATATCACAAAGATTACAGACTTAGGTTGAAATAAAGTTTAATGAATTAGGATATAACATGCCCAATTTCTCTCTCTCCTTTCTTGTCACTCTTCTTATTCCCTAACATACTCTCATATGCCCACAGATTGTCAGATATTGCTCATAATTGGGTCAATCATCAAATATTTGTGATGAAAGCTTTGAGCTATGTTTTGGCAGTGAAAGAGCAAATGGCATTGCCTATATAAGAATTGACATGTGCAAGTGAGTGGAAAGAAAGCAAACAGATAGATGAAGAGTTCAGTTGGTGTTTAATTTTTTTTTTTAAAAAATAGATATAGGAAAATTTATTTGACTCAGTTTGAGGATAAAGGCCAGAGAAGGAACATCTGGGCATGAAAAGAACAGTTTATTGAGCATTGAACCAGAAAGAGATAGTGTGGTCATCACACAATATAGACATGAAATGGTTAGACAGATATACAAAGATACTGATGATATCCTATGAGAATAAAACATTTCATCTTTTGTTTGACTTCAAGTAGGAAGTTAGTAAAAATTAGTCTTCACTCACAATGGTAATGTTTTAGCACATAAGTCTCACCACCTCATCGTTCATGGTTGGTCCATTATGGCTGTCCCTACAGTGTGGCTTTAAGTACAGTGTGACCTTCAAGCTTCCAAGTATCTCTAATGAGCTCTGTGTATTCCTAATTCTTTGAGAAAATAATATTACTGGTCTAGCATGGAGCAGAGGCCTATGGTGGACTATGGGTGGATTTGTTTCTAAGAAGTACACACAGAATGGAGAAAATATCTCCTGAAGCAAATGATCAAGATTTTTGCACATATTAATTGAGGAGGACTTTTTCATTCTCAATCAAAATATCCTAAAATTAGCTGGACAATGCCCAGGGTAAGAGCAGAAACAAGGAAAAGGGCCATCCTGACACAGGAAATAACACAAGCCAAAAAATAACAGCATGAAACATCATGGTATGTGTGAAGTTCTCTTCACACATTTTAAACATATTTGTTTAAAGTATGTATTACTTGAACATAAAAACATAAACAATCATTTCCCATAAACAAATTAAGAATTTTTTCAATTAATAAAATAATTTTAAATCTTAAATTAAAAACCATACTTTCTACATTTTTGGTGTTTCATAGCAAAAGGGAATTTCATAATAAAAACAGCCAGCCTATCTTATTAAGACTAAAGGCTTTAATTTTGAAATAATAAATAACAAAGTATAAAACTGCATATGTACTGAAGTCCACATGTGAATACTTTATTTAACTTCTTCAGAAATCTTTAAAGGAATAGATAATTAAAATATCTAAGTTTGCTAAATTGACAAAAGGTACAATCCTGTTTGGTAAAACAAAAACCAAGACTTTGTAAGGTTTGTTAGCAATACCAATTTTCTGTGTGATTAAAAATCATAAATTAATCTTTATACTATACATGTCTCCCTTAAGACTATTTTCATCATTACTAACAGGTCTGTGTTTTATAATTTTATACTTCCATTGCAAAAAGCTAGAATTAGATAAAACAATACAGGCAGTTGCTGGCAAAAAAAAAACAGTTTTTATTAGTGTTTAGATATAATAATAAGCAAGAATCAATGCAAAAGTTTGTTTATAAGTTTTTAAAATCTATGTTTAATCCTAAAGAGTTCATGACCAATTAAAATATTTAAGTTTGAGATGAGTGGCTATATGGATATTTGGAAGCATGGCCACTCTTTTTATTATTTAGGTGATTTGCTCATTTTTTAGCAGAGCTCAAGCAAAAATAAAATTTCAATGAAGGTCAATCCATAATAACTTTTTTTAACGATCAAAATTCTTACTTTTCTTAAATATTAATAAAATTATTTAAAAGAAAATAAGTAATGATAGTATTGAGAACATTTAATCAGCTCCTGGCTTCTTCACAATATTATAAGATATTTATGAATTTTTGAAATATAAGCTAGTTTTCAAAATTTTGGAGTAAAGAGTACATATTTAATGATACTATTAATTTATAAATGAGGATATCTTAACTACAATGTAGCTTAGAGGTAAAAACAATGAACTCTGAATTAGGACAGTAGTTTTGTGCCTTTTGCAAATCACCGAATTTATTAGTTCTAGGTATTATCATCTATAAAATTGTGGTTAAATTAGATAATGCATACAGAATATGTAATATGCTGCTGGCATATTAGTATTTCTTAAATATATTGAAATGCACATTTCTTCAACAAATATTCAGTCTACCACTAAGTGACTGGCATTTTACTAAATACTGGGAATGTGAAAATGGACAAGATATGGTCTCTGCCATCAGGAGTTAATTTTGTGTTGATATACAAAAGGAAATTGGTAGCAATCCCTTCACACATTCAGCAAATATTCCTTGAGAACCTATAACATTTTAGGCACCCATGTACCATGGTGCCATGGAAACTGTGGTGGTGTGGGGAGAGGAAATGAGGGAAGGGAGAGCTGAAGCACACTAGGAGGATCTGCCAAGTAGCTGAGGAAGGATGAGGACGGCTTAACCAGTTATTTAAGTGTAAAGGAGATATAGTGAGAAAAGATATAGAGCTTCATTATACACATTCTACAAATATAGGGTTGTTGTTAAGATACACAGTATTTAAATGTTAATATTTAAAACTCAAGGATTTCATGGATGTGACATTTTCTAATGAATTTGACATATAGCACTTACGAAACAAAAATTAAAATGTAATGTAAAATCCTAAGAAACAGTACTTTGTTTGCTTTTGAAATATTTCTTATAGGAAATATTCCACTTTTAAAATGAGATAATTTCCCTAAAAAAGAAATTATTTTAAAATGCAATTATATTTTCTTCTCATTCTCTTTATCTCCTCTCTTAATGTTTTATTGTGATTTTTGATATTATGTTTCTATTTAAAGTTTGTCTTTTTCTTTTGTTCAGCCTTATACCAAAATTTTTTGAAAACATCATTTTCATTATCAAGGAGTTAACTTTCTGATTTTATGAAGATCAATATTTGCTTTGGCTTTCCCAGTTCAATACAGATATATAATTTAATCAACTAAATATATGGTCTTTATTTTTTCATTTGGAAAATTTGCAGGACTTCAAGAACTGCTATACAAAAAATCATTTAGCCCTTAATACATGCTGAGAATAATAACTAATAGAAATTTAAACGTGTACACTGTATATACAGCTGCCTGGATTATGACTGCAGTAAATCCCTATGGTGACCATATTTAATTTATTTTGGTTATATATATGTATGGACATGTGTGTTTGTACATATACATCTGTGTGTGTGTGTGTGTGTATGCATATATATATTCAGAGAGAGAGAGATTTAACTCAATTTTTCTTAAAGCCAATTTAAAAAATAAGAAACTGGATTTTATTTTGCATGTAAACTATGATCTCTTGCTGATGGGTATATACAATCAATATTAACATAACCAGAAACATATGGGAACTTTAAAAGTTATAGAACAATTAGATCACATGAAAATAAAAAAGACATGCTGATAATATTTTGATAGAATTAAATGATAAAAATTACTATTTCTATTTATAAACTTTTGACTGACCTTTGTTATACCAATAGTTTTGGTGAAGAAATACAGAATAAGTTCCAAGAGAAGATAGTCAACATTAAAGAGGCTTAATGCTGACCTAAAATAGTATTTTATTTCCAAGGTTAAAATAAGGGTAGAATGCCCTCAGTGGTGGACTTTCTTAGGCAAAGATGCTGATGGTAGTAACTATTAGCATTATTCAGCAGTTTAGAACTGTAATTATTACAGGACTGCATTTTATACCATTCCATTCATTTGTTAGGTGTGATATATTAAAGAATAACAGTATCTTAAGGCCAAGTTATTTCGGGGATGAATAAGCCCTTTGAGCATAAGGTCACCATAGAAAATATTTTTCTTTCTCCATATTTACATTTTGATTAATTGAAACCCTGAAATTATATAATACATTTGGAATTTTATGGAGTATATCAGTGGTTGAATCTGCAATTTCTTAGGAAAATTCGAAATATTTATTATTAGTTTTATAAAGTTCTGTTTTTTAAAGGAACAGAAAATATTACTTTTCCATACATTAATTATTGTCTTAATTTTAATTTTTGTATCCAATAACTAACAAAAAAAGCACTTTTTAAAGATTGATGCTGCATTATCATATTTTAGATGGAGAACTTAGATTATATTTTTCTAATACATAATATAGTCATTAACTAATATTTAAATAAATAAAATGATATTTCTTTAACACTCTTATACTGGATAAGTTAGATACTGCTCTCCATAAATGACTGGATAATAACTATATTATGGTTATTATGTTCTGACTTATTTAAATAACTTTTTGGTCAATGCTTAATGAGGAAATTGTCTATTAACGGGGCTTTTTTGAAAGTATTGCAGTAGTTAAACTACAAAGAAAATGACTGATTTCTGATTTAAAATATCTTAATGGATTTACAAGCTATCTTGCCCATTTGTGAGTGTTTTCAATTTGCAGGATCATTGATAACTGATTATTTAATTAACTGCATTTTTGAGGTCAGCCTTTGCCATCCTCTCTCCAGTATAAAAATTGCATATATTGGTAATTGAATTTTAAGATCTATATATTTTTTCAATTATTATTGTAGCATAATTAAAGGAAAATTCTTTTTAATAAATATTTCTTCAAATAAAAAACGATAAGGTTGCACATTTTGAGGCTCATAAAGTTCATTTTCAAAGGAGTGCATTGTACAATGTTGATATGCAAATTGATCGTCTTCATAAGAAAGGAATTGGGAAAATGTAATTTAAAGTTTATTGAATTTTGTTGAGTTTTTTTTTTTGTTTTGTTTTGTTTTTTCCTTTCAGGCTGCTCAACACTGTGCTGTATATCAAAAGAGCATACATACATACACATATATGCCATATGTCTTTCCTCTTCCTTTGTAACTAACATATAAATAGTATCTTCATTTTGTTTTATTGAAAGGAAACTGAAGCTAAGATAACTGAGTAAACTGGACCTAAATACCACAGCTAGACAGTTCTTTCTAACTCCACACACCAGGACAGGACTTTGTAATATCAGCTGGCTACATGCCTGAAGAGTCCTGCTGCATGGCAGTGAGGTACTATTAGTTTTGGAGTGGGTTTTTTGTTGTTGTTTTGTTTGTTTGTTTGTTTGTTTTTGAGACGGAGTCTCTCTCAGTAGCCCAGGCTGGAGTGTAATGGCAGGATCTCGGCTCATGGCAACCTCTGCCTCCCAAATTCAAGCTATTTCCCTGCCTCGCCTCCTGAGTAGATGGGATTACAGTCGCCCACCAACACGCCTGGCTGATTTTCGTATTTTTAGTAGAGACAGGATTTCATCACCATGTTGGTCAGGCTGGTCTCCCACTGCTGACCTCGTGATCTGCCTACCACGGCCTCCCAAAGTGCTGGTGTTACAGACGTGAGCCACTGCGCCCGGCTAGTGTAGTTCTTTTAATTCTGTGAAAATAGCTTCTGTGTGTACAACTTAAATGTTTATGTAATATAACCCGCTCAACCCACTGATTAGCATAATTCCAGCAGAAGTAAAAATCAAAGAACAATAAAATGTAAGGAAAACTGTTTCTCACATTGAGATTTCTTAAAGAAATTTTAGATGTTTTAGTTAACAAATATCCTATTTCTTAATTTAAACTATATAAAATCTGAATTATGTCTCAGTATCTCAGTTAGACTCTATTTCCAGAAAGATAATCATGAGGAAACAATAAATCCAAAATATGGTACATGTTATTTTTTCACTGTTCATACAAATCACTTTTTAATGCAAATAAAGCTAGAATGAACTTCTGGAAATTCCTTTCTTGTTCTGGTCTCCCTTTGTTGGGCTCTCTGTTCAAATGTTTTTGTTTTTCTTCTTTCCCTCCTGTCAGAGACTGATTCCCACCATGGAAAAGTCCTCTAAGAAGTGAGCATGACTTCAGGCTCCACTCAGGAGGGAGAGTGGAACCTCCTTGACCACATCATTACAGAGGTGGCTTGGATCTGTTGGATTTCTCCGAGGCATCACCTGTCATATTCCCCTCTGGAGGAAAATAACTGTAGTGAAAACTGGGCCAGGCGCGGTGGCTCACACCTGTAATCCCAGCACTTTCAGAGGCCGAGGTGGGCAGATCACAAGGTCAGGAGATCGAGGCCATCCTGGCTAACACGGTGAAAACCCATCTCAACTAAAAAAATACAAAAAATTAGCCAGGTGTGGTGGCGGGCACCTGTAATTCCAGCTACTCGGGAGGCTGAGGCAGGTGAATGGTGTGAACACAGGAGGCGGAGGTTGCAGTGAGCCGAGACCCTGCCATTACACTCTAGTCTGGTGACAGAGAGAGACTCCGTCTCAAAATTAAATAAATAAATAAATAAATATTAAAAAAAAAGTCAGGAGACAGACCTTGTTAGAATGATAACCCATTCCTTGACTTTCTGCTGCAGAGGATGATCAGAACAATTTGTAAAAAATCATAGGAAACTTTAAAATGCATAGTGCATTTTCTTAATTATATAAAAACCTAATATAAATAGTAAACTTCGGGATAGGCTACTTCTGACTAGGTACAGAGACATAAATTCAGGAGTGCACTTGCATCTGTTTACAGTTAAACTGGTGTCAAATACTGCTACATGCTTCAAATCCACACTGAAGACCACTGATGTGGGGTCTATAAATTTGCTGCTGCTGATGCTATTTTTTCTTGAGGTGGCTTTTTGTTGTTTTAATCTCTCAAAAAGCATATTGCTCATGTGTGAAATTATTTCAATTCAATGACTGAAATGCTTTTTAGAAAGTTTAGAAATATTAACTAACTGGATACTTGGTATAAATCGTTATTTATCCTAAAATATCATTTTACTTTAGAATAACTATTTCAGGAACTGTAATAATTATGGAACTTAAACCCTGAAAATAAGTTTGCTGATACATTTTTAGTTTTTTCGTATGACTTATCCCATGGTGCAAAATCATACATTTCTAGGATAATACTCTTGGAATAGAATATAGCTCCCCAGAATTTTTTCCATTGCTTTAAACAAAATTTGCATTTGAACGTGTATTTAATCCAGCTTTATAGTTTTTTAAAGTAACTATATTACTGACAGTAATGTTCATTAAATGGTGACCACAATTCTCTACATTTAATACCCCTATGAGTTACGTACTACTGCAGGCACATGTGCTAGGTGGTGAAGTGAGTCTTAGACAAGATATTTCAGTTAACAAATATCCTATTTGTTAGTTTAAACTATATGAAGTCTCAATTATGTCTCAATATATCAGTTAGACTCTATTTTCAGAAAGATAATAATGATTAAACAATAATTCCAGAATATGGTACATGTTATTTTGTTCAAGATCACTAAAGTAGTCCACAACTAAGGCAAGATATGAACCAAGGTCATCTAACATAGGAATTCGTTGTCGTAAACCCTCAGTTTTTCAGTGACTGTAAAAATTGTTTTATGTGCAACATGCTAATGATACCATGCGTAGCTGAATTTAATACCCAAACAATCCCATGTAATTCTATAATTTTCTCGTTTTCTAAACTTTGAAAGTTGGCAGATTTTCTCTTACGATGATATTTTGAGTTCTTTCAGTTATTTCTTTGATCTTTTTAAGGAATTTTTTAGTGGTCAGAGAGAAAAAAAAAGCTGTTTTCTTAAAAAAGGTTGGAATATAGTATAACCTTGCTGTCAAAGTCTTGTTGCTAAGGGGACACTGAGTTCTGATTTAATACCATTATCAATGGCAGCTTTATCTATAAGTAAGGCTGTAGATCCAGAGAGAGCTGTTAATCTTAAATTAAGATTTAGGATAAATTACAAAGAAACATTCTAATCAAGCCCAGATAAAACCAAGATAAATTGGGGCTTTGGGTAGTAACAGTTAAAATGGAAAAAAAAAAAGAATTGTATAGCTAGGTCTTTCAATATTGCTTTGTGTTTTCACATGTGAATAGTTATGTTGAGCTGTAGAAGCAAAGAATATAAGAAAATAAATGGAGACTGACATCCCTGGCAGTGAAAAATGTCTGCTTTAGAAGCAGGCATGTGGGGAACATAGGATTTTGCTTTTCACCAAGGCCCTGCTCTTAAAGGGTAAAAGGCGGCCAAAAACCTGCAGGGAAACGAGCTGCCCCTTGTATATGGATATGATCATAAATGTCACATTTGCAAATATAAGATTCACACCATTCCTCCCTTTTCATCTGTCATTTCAAATTACATGATTTCAAATGTTAGCGTACAAAAATAATCTCATTGTAAAAAGAGAAACTCAAAGCGATAGTTGACAATAATTCTCCTCTTACTCCATATTTCTCATCACCATTACAGAAAAAAACAGCTAACAGTTTTGCTGAAATAGAAATATACTCATTTTTTAAAAAAAAAATATATAGCATTTTTTCAGAGAGATATAGTGTAATTTATTTGACACTTTATGTTGTATCCGTTTTATTGGTATTGTTTTTGTTCTTGTTTCTTTTCTTTTTCTATTAAGATAATACTGCACTGAGCATTTACATGATAAAAATCTCTCATCAAGTGGGTGAGGGTTTAAAATATAATATTAACACTACTCTCTCTGGGTCAATATTATATATGTTTTAAAAAGTTTGATAGATACATTGCCAATTGCTTTACATCTACTGTTTTACCAACAAACACTCCTACAGTTTTATCAAGATTAGGTAATACTCATCTTTTATACTATATACATCTAACAAATGAAATCATTATTCCTTAACTATAATATGCAAATTACTGGTTATTACTGAAATAATTTTTAAAATATTTTTATTGGCTATGTGTATCTACTTTACTCAGAAATAACTGTTTATATTATACGGCAACTTTTCTATTTAGTGTTTGACTTTTCTGTTAATATTTAAGTATATATGCTAATTCAATATATAGTAGACCTTTAAACAATACAAGTATGAACTGTGTGGGTCCACTTATATGTGAATTTTTTCAATAAGTATAATTGAAATTTTGTTACAGATTTGCAACAATTTGCAAAACCTTACAGACAATCCACATAGCCTAGAAATATCAAAAAAAGTTAAGCATTTTATGAACACATAATATAAATAAATCTATTATAAAAAGTTAAGCTTTATCAAAACTTAGACACACAAACACTTACAGACCATACATGGCCCCATTTACAGCTCTGAGAAATGTAAACAAACATGAAGATGCAGTATGACATTATAACTGCATTAAACTAACCACAGTACATACTGTACTACAGTACTAATTTTGTAGCCAACTCCTGTTGCTATTGTGGTGAGCTCAAGAGTGGCTCATGTGACACTAATCATCTCCATGTGAGCAGCTTCTCTACAGTAAATTGCAGATTCAGTAAAAAGTGATCTCTCATGGTTCTCCCATATTTTCCTCATGTTTAGTGCAATACCGTAAATCTCGAATAACACCATGGGACCCATACAATTTGCCACTATTAATGCTGGAAATGCTCCCAACAAGTAGAGAAAAGTCATGGCATTATAATAAAAAGTTGAATTTCTTGATATATGCTGTAGATTGACATTTGCAGCTGCAGTTGTCTGCCATTTCAAGATAAATGAATTCAGTGTAAGGACCACTGTAAATAAATAAAAGGAAATTTATGAAACCATAGATGCAACTACACCAGCAGGAAGGAAAACCATTCTTTTTTTTTTTTTTGAGAAATACCTTTTTATACCCTATTGAAAATGCAGTTTTTAAACCATGTAATAGTCCATTCTAACACTGCTATGAAGAACTACCTGAGACTGTATAATTTATGAAGAAAAGAGGTTTCATTGACTCAGTTTCGCAGGCTTCACAGGAAGCGTGGCCGGAAGGCCTCAGGAAATTTAAAATCATGATGTAAGGGTGAAGGGGAAGCAAGCACCTTCTTCTCATGACTGGCGAGAGGGCAAGAGTGAAAGGGGAAGTGCCACACATTTTTAAACCATCAGATCTCTTGAGAATTCACTTGCTCTCCAAGAAAAGCACAGGGAAATCTGCCCTAATTATCAAATCACCTCCCACCAGGCCCCTCCTACAATTTAACAGGAGATTTGGTCAGGGACAGAAATAACAAACCATATCAATGTGGGTGCAGGATTGCTGTAAGAAAAGCATATCTACAGACTCTAATATGATTTGAGAAAAGATAATCATATGACAAAGGAGAATTTAATGCCAGCAAAAGATGGTTTAATGATTTTAGAAAGAGATTTGGTTCAAAAAATGTCAACATAACAGGAGAAGCAGCTTCTTTCAATAAAGAAGTAGCAGATACGTTCCCAGGACCATTAAGCAAATAATTGAGAAAGGATATCTGCTCGAAGAAGATTTTAAATTGTATTTACTGAGGAAAAATGACCATTTTACTGGTTTTTTTTTCATTTTTATGCTTTTTAAGTGTACACTTAAATGGGAATAACTACATTTATATTCTTTTTTCTCTTCATCCCTCTGCCTTCCAATCCTTTCCAGTCTCTAGTAACCACCAATCTACTCTCTATTTTCATGAAACCTACTTCTTTAGCTCCAACATATGAATGAGAACATGAAATATTTGTCTTTCTGCTCTGGCTTATTTCACTTAACATAATGGCCTCCAGTTCCATCTACACTATGGCAAATGACAGAATTTCATTTTTAGGCTAAATAATATTCCATTGTGTTGACATATCACATCTATTCACCTGTTGATGGGCATATAGGTTGATTCCATATTTTGGCTATTGTAAATAATGCTGCAATAAACACGGGAGTACAGATAGCTGTTTAATACCTTTTTTTCCTTTTGGACATATACTTAGTGTAGAATTGCTGGATCCTGCTCCATTTGTAGTTTTTTGAGGAACATCCACATGTTCTCCATAGTGGCTGTACCAATTTAATTCCTACTAGTGGTGTAGGAGGGTTAACCTTTCTGTGCATCCTCACCAGCATTTTTTATTGCTTTTTTGATCCAAGCCATTTTAACTAGGATGAGATGATATCTTGTGGTTTTGATTTCTATTTTCCTGATAATTCATGATATTGAGCATTTTTTTCTTATACCTGTGGGCCATTTGTATGTCTTCTTCTGAGAAATGTTTGTTTACATTTTTTTGCCCATTTTAAATCAGATTATTATTATTATTACTGCTATTGAGTTGTTTAAGTTCCTTATATATTCTGGTTATTAATCCTTTGCCAAATGGTTAGTTCAGAAATACTTTCTCCCATTCTGTGAGTTGTCTTTTCACTTTGTTGATTGTTTTCTTTGCTGTGCAAAAGATTTTTAGCCTGATATAATCCTATTTGTCTATTTTTGCTTTGGTTGAGTGTGATTTTGAAGTTTTACACAAGAAATCTTTGCCCAGACAAACGTTCTGGAGCATTTTCCAATGTTTTCTTCTAGTAGTTTCACAGTTTCAGGTCTTAGATTTAAGTCTTTAATCCATCCTGATTTGATTTTTCCATATGGTAAGACACAGAGGTCTAGTTTCATTCTTCTGCATATAGTTACACAGTTTTCTCAGCATAATTTATTACAATGATCATGCTTTTTATTTGTATGTTCTTGGCATCTTTGTTGAAGATGAGATGGCTGTAAATGTGTAGATTTATATCAACGTTCCCTATTCTCTTTCATTTGTCTATGTGACTGTTTTTATGCGAGTACTATGCTGATTTGGTTACTACAGCTTTGTAGTAAATTGTGAAGTCAGGTAATATGACGCCTTCAGCTTTTTTCTTTTTGCTCAGTATTGATTTGGCTTTTTGGGGGTCTTTCATTCCATATATATATTAAGACTTTTCTTATATTTCTGTGAAGAATGTCATTGGTATATTGATAGAAATTGCATGAAATCTGTAAATAGCTTTGGAATAGTATTGCCATTTTAACAATACTAATTCTTCCAATCTATGATTATGAAACATTTTCTATTGTTTTGTGTATCCTCTTCAATTTCTTTCATCAGAGATTTATAGTTTTCCTTCTATACATCATTCACTTCTTCGGTTAGATTGCTTCTTGGGTATTTCATATTTTTGTAGCTATTAGAAATAAAATTGTTTTAGTGATTTAGATTTTAGATTATTTGCTGTTGGCATATGTAAATACTACTGATTTTTGCATGTTGATTTTCTGTCATGCAAATTTACTGAATTGGTTATTTAACAGGTTTTTTTGCTGGACTTTTTAGCGGTTTCCAGGTATAAAATCATGCCATATGTGAACAAGGATAATTTGACTTCCTCCTTTTAAAGTTAGATGTCCTTTATTCCTTTCTCTTGCATAACTGCTCTGACCAGGATTTCGTGTTATGTCAAATAAAAGTGGTGAAAGTGGCCATTGTTGCCTTGTTTCAATTCTTACAGGAAAGGCCTGCAATTTTTCCCCCTTCAGTAAAATGTTAGCTTTGGGTTTGTCATATATGATTTCTATTATTTTGAATTATATTCCCACTATACCCATTTTGATGAAAGTTTTTATCATAAAGGGATGTTAATTTTATCAAATGCTTTTTCAGCATCTATTGAAGCAATCATATGTTTTTTGTTATTGATTCTGTTAATGTCATATATATTTATTAATTTGTGTATGTTGAATTATCCAAGCATCCCTGTAATGAATCCCACCTGATCACAGGAAATGATTTTTTTAATGTGTTGTTGAATTCAGTTTGCTACTATTTTGCTGAGGATGTTTCTATATATGTTCAACAGTTATATTGGCATATAGTTTATTTTACTGTTATTCCCCTGTCTAGTTTTGGTATCAGGGTAATCTGGCCTCACAGAATGCGTTTGGAAGTCTGACCTCTTCAATTTTTTTAAAAGAGTTTTGGTAGGATTGGTATTAGTTCTCTAAATGTTCTTGAATGCTAGAATCCAGCAGTCAAGCCATCAGGTCCTAGACTTTTCTTTGATGGGAGACTTTTGATGATGGCTTCAGTCTCATTACTTGTTTTTGGTTTGTTGAAGTTTTCTGTGTCCTCATGGTCCAATGTTGGTGGGTTGTATATCTCCAGGTATTTATCCATTTCTTCCAATTTGTTCATGTATAGTTAGTTGTTCACAGTAGTCTCTTTGATTCTTTGCATTTCTGTGGTCTCAGTGGTTATTCTCCTGTTTGTTTCTGATTTTATTTACTTTGGTCTTCTCTTTTTTCTTAGTTTAGCTAAACTTTGTCTATTTTTTTTTTTATCTTTTCACAAAGCCCACTTCCATTTGGTTAAACTTCTGTAATTTTTTTTGACTCTTTTTCATTTATTTCTGCTTAGATCTTTATTAATTTTTTTTCCTTCTACTAATTTGGAATTTGGCTTGTTGTTGCTTTCTAGTTCCTTGGAATGGATTGTTAGGTTATTTATTTGAAGTCTTCCTACATTTTCAACATAACCATGTAGTTTATAAACTTCCTCTCAGTGCTCTTTAAGTTATATCCCATAGATTTTAGTATGTTCTATTTCCATTTTCATTTGTTTCAAGAAATTATTTAATTTCCTTCTTAATTTCTTCATTGACCCATTAGTCATTCAGGAGCCTGTTGTTTAATTTCCACATGTTAGCATACTTTCCAGGTTCTTCTTGTTACTGATTAGTAGTTTAATTCCATTGTTATCAGAAAAAGAAACTTAATATGATTTCTGTCTTTTTTGTTGTTGTTGTTGTTCAGGCTTGTCTCATGGCCTAAGACATGGCCTATTCTGGAGATTGTTCCATGTGCTGATGAAAAGAATGCGTATTCTGTAGCAGTTGGGTGCAATGTTTTGTAAATGTTTTTTACGCCTTCCAAATCTAGTGTGTAGTTTAACTATGCTGCTTCTTTGTTGATTTTCTGTCTGGTTAATCTGTTCGTTGAGAGTGAGATGTTAATTGCTATTATTGTATTGCACTATATTTATATCTTCAGATCTATTAATGTTTGCTTTATATACTTGGGAACTCCAGTGTTTGGTGCATAAGTAATTATAATTGTCATATACTCTTGCTGAATTAACACAGTTATCATTACATAGTGACCTTCTTTGTGTCTTTTTACAATCTTGGGTTTGTAGTCTATTTTACTGGATATAGGTATGGCTACTCCTGTTCTTGTTTTGCTTCCATTTACACGGAATAACTTTTTCCATCCCTTCACTTTCAATATATGTGTGTCTTTATAGGTGAAGTGGGTTTATTTAAGGCAGCATATAGTTGACTCTTGTTTCTTTGTCCATTCAGCCATGATATGTCTTTTAACTGAAGAATTGAGACCATTTATATCATTGATAGGTAAGGACTTACTATTGCCATTTTGTTGCCTGTTTTCTGCTTATGTGAGACTCCTCTTTTCCTTTCTACCTTTCTTACTGTGTTCCTTTGTGGTTATTTTCTGTGGCAGTATGTTTTCATTTGTTGCTTTTGTTTGGTTTTAGTGAGCCTATGACAAGTTTTTGTGTTGTGGTTACCATGAGGACTACAGAAAAATCCTTGTAGCTGTAATGAATTATTTTAAAGAGATGCCAACTTATCTTTGATCACAAATAAAAGAATTGAAACAAAGGCAAACTCACACACACACATGCACACACACACACAATCTGCACTTTAACTCCATCGGGGGGAAGTCCCAAATGTATTATCTAGGCAGTGTGAGAAGACTGGCTAGATATTTATGTTCCAGGGACTTGTGAAACAAACCTCTTACAGCATGGTGTTGCTCTACAGCCACTCTAACTTGTCATCTCGTTTGGCCAAGTTACAGAACAGTTTCTAGGACCGGGGTTAATACTTCCACCTCCTCAATTGTCTGTGTCTGTTCTCACAGATATTTTTCTCATCAGGCTATTGAAATGCTTCCCTTCAGTTAAGGCAAGAACAGGTCTCCTGCCAGGGAACACGAGAATCCAAAAAACTGGTTGCTGCCTCAATATCACTTTTTTCAGTGTAAACACCATGAGATGGGAGAATATTTTCTGTATAATTCTTGCTGGGCAGGATGAGAGAGGGTTATCATGAGTGTGGAAGTCCAATTCTTTTACCATCTGCTCAGAGTTTTTTCACTTTTCTGTGCTCCTGGGATCTGTCTCATCCTCATATTTGAGTTCTGAACTGTTGCTGGTAAAAATCTTGGCACTGTATATTTGGTTTGGTTTTCTAAGAGGAAGTGTGAAGCCAGTTGCTTAAATGCTGCCATTTTAAAACAATTGAATAGGTATTTAATGCACATAGTACTGCCATAATCTGGGGGGAAAATGCCACAGAGGATATTTATTAGTAAGGAAGAGAAGCAAATGCCAGGATTTAAGACAGGAAAGCGTAGGCTAACCCTACTGTTTTGTGCAAATGCAGTGAAGTTTATATTCATGACTTCCCTTTCCCCAAAGCTTCAGTCAACTAAGTCTGAGCTCTGAAGGGAACAGATTAACGCCAGTTGCCAGTCTTTTGATTATGCAACAAGAAAGTCCAAACAATGAGGACCTTTTTTCTGGACTGGTTCCAGCAATGCTTTGTCCTTGAAGTCAAGAAGTAGCCTGACAGTAAGGGACTCCATTTTAAAGTTATTTTGATATTGGAAAATGCCTCTGACAACTGAGTTCAATACTGAATGCATCAAAGTGCTCTACTTGCCCCAAACATAATGTCTGTAATCCAACCTGTACATAAGAGGGTTGTAAGAAACTTTAAGGCTCATTGTACAGGGTCCTCTATGGAAAGGATTGTCAACACTACGGAAAAGAACCCCAACAGAGAGAACATCATGAAAGTCTGGAAAATTTCAACCATTGAAGACATCATCATTGTTATTAATAAATCCATGAAAGCCACCAAGAACTAATAGACACCACACCAGAGGAATTTGCAGAAGACAGCCTGATGGAAACAAATGCTTTCAAATGAATGCTAGGTGATAAGATACAGAAGAAGCAGTGCAAGAAAACAAACTGACATTAGATAGTCTGGCAGAATCATTCTGATTATTCAAGACTGTTTTTACTTCTTTTATGATGTGGACCATTCTATAATACAGGCGTCTAAAGTAAAGCAAACAGTGGAAGAAAATTTGGTATCATGTAGAAACATTTTTAGAGAAATAAAATTGGAAAAATGTTAGACAGAAATTAAGATATATTACTGTAAAGTTACAAGTATGCCTCCATTTCCTGCCTCCCCTTCCACTTCCTCCAACTTTTCTGCCTCTAGTGCCCTTGAAACAGCAAGACCAACCCTTTCCCTTCCTCCTCCTCCTCGGCCTACTCAACGTGAAGACAACGAGGATGAAGATCTACTTCCACTTATTAAAAAATAAGCATAATTTCTCTTTCTTATGATTTTCTTAATATCATTTTCTCTTTCTTTATTGTAAGCATCTAGTACATAATACATTATACATATTACATGCAAAATGTGAGTTAATTGATTATTTTATCAATAAGGCTTCTGATCTACAGTAGGCTATTAGTAGTTTTGCTCTTGGGAAGTCAACAGTTATATGTGAATTTTCAACTGTCAGGGTGGGGGCTGGTACCCAAACCCTTGCATTATTCAAAGGTTAACTGTATTGATATCAATTTTCTGTCTTAAATCATTACTCTCTCTTTACTCACTTTTTATTACTATTTGTTAGTCATATTCTTCTTATCAGAATTGCTGCTATCTTATGGATTGAGGATTTCTAGAAGTAAGAAACTATGTCTTTTTAAACTGCTTAACCAGTACCAGTACAAATAGATGCTTGATAAATATGAGTGTGACAGCCAGAGAGAAAGAATAATGATATATCCCTAAGATATACATTAATAATATAAAGATAATTTACTTTAAGTTGTATGACTAGATTTATGTGAATAAAAGCAGAATGAAACATCACTGAATAGTGTACAGTGTCTACTGTGAGCATTTTGCAGACTACAGCACTCTAGTTGGGTCATTTGGTCATGTTCCTTTCTGCTATACATGGGTAGACCCACGTGTTAATCAGCTCAGTTGTGACATATATTTATAACCTATGATTAAACTCATAATAGACTGCCCAGAACAGAGCACAAGGTCGAGGAGAGAGTTAGAAATACTAAATGAAAGTAGGGATTTATGGCTCTCTAACTTAGACAATTTCGTTCATCAAAACTAGTCTTCTCAATTAGTGGTTCAAAGAGTTCATTTCTCAATGAGTTATCTAAATAGTTGCAATTGCATAAATTCAACCACATTGTTAAGCTTGTTTGAAAAATAAGAAAAATGCTCACTTATCAATTTGACCAGACATTTCTCAAATTTTAACATTATTTTAAATCATAAAACTATATGGGGCATGCTAGCTTTTTAAATGGATTTGAAGATTATTATCTCTAGATGCCTTTAACATTTTGAAAGGATTTGAAGCCTGGTGGAAGAGATATAGAGGTAAACACTCTGTGATACCCTTACAAAAATATTAACCATTCTAAAAGGTATACAGGAATTGAAAAACTGAAAGCAATTGGAAATTTTTCACTTAGAAAATAAATATGCTAAGACATCAAACATATAGAAGAAATACGTATAATGGTGCATGTGATCATAGCTATACAATTATTACAGAAATATATAAAATGGAAAATTTTTTAAATATTTTAAATATTTAAGTTACATGACTGTTTCCATGACCACATTCAGTATGACCTGAAGCAAATTATTTCACCCCATCACTTACATGGCATTAAAAAAATAAGCATCAAATTAGAATGCCTACTCTCTCAAATGTGTTTGAATCAGCTCTGTCTGAAAAAGAAAGCATTTCATTTCTTCAGCAGACTTTTGCTAGTGTACGTATAGTCTAGGATCATATGAAACAATTAGTTCAGAAAGGCCATAAAAATATTTTACAGAAAGAAAGATTAATCAAAAATCCCAGTCTCTAGTGTGTATGAAGCTATGTCAAGTAAAATATAATTTATTACAGATGAAAAAGTTATTAATAAGTAATATTGATAATTGAAAGTTCCATAGAGGGCAATATTCAAGATAAGTTAATCATCAAAGAAATAAGACTTTTTACATTTAAGAGATCAGGAAATCAAATAGAAAGTAACTTAACACACATATTTTAGGGTTTCTCAATCTTAACACTGTTATTTAGGCAAATAATTCTCTATTGTCTTTTTTTGTGGTGAACTGTCCTGTGTATTGTAGGACATTCAGCAGCATCCTTGAAAATTACACACAAGATACCATTAATACTCCTTTTACTGTGACAACCAAAAATGTCTCCAGGCATTGTCAAATGTCACTTTGCAGGGCAAGCTCCCCTGGTTGAGAATCTCTCAAAAATTCCACTACTGTTACCACTGTGGAAGAAACTTCTTTATGGAAACATTTATCTATAAATATAACTGTTCTGCTTTACTGCTCAGTTTGCTTTAAAACCGACTATTTGGTTGTACATGTAGAAATTATTTGAGTCTGTTTTCTGTTTGGATAGAACTTTTATGATCAGTATATTGGATTGACTGACTAGTATTTGCGTAATTACCACTTAAAATGATCTTATATGAAACCATTTTTTTTTATTTTAGGTATGATTTTCCTGTTAGAACATTACATGTGAAAGAAGTCATACTTGAGTTTGAAAGTTATACTTTTTAAAAGTTTACTTGTCCCTCTTACAGAAAAAGATACTTTTGACAACTGTAATAACTGGACATTACTAGAACAATGCTAACACAGGGGGTTAACAGCTTGCACTTGTACAAAATACTTGAAGTCAGTCAGAAAGCCATTATTATGACCTTGTGCTGACCACATTCTATGAAGTGTTACATGATCAGGGACAGGGAAGTTGGTTAATGGAAGTTATATAGTAGCTAGATGTATCCTTGTCACACTTCATCTAAACTGATACATTGCAATGGTCCACACTGCTCGGACCTGGCAATTACTGTCCAATTCCAATCTATTCCACACTGCCACTATAATGAAAAATAATTAGGAGCCTGAAAATGAGTTTTCACATGAAATGGTTTCAGTGCTTGGACACAATCGCCTTTGGCAGATGGCTTTGGGTTTGCTTTAATATAATAAAGACAGTTAATCATCTCTAAAGAGTGCACTGAATGAATAAACTTTTAACACTATTTTCTACAATGGAATTCTTATATTGATCAAATGTTTAATGCTCAGGGGTGGAAGTTGCTTTGGCTGAATTGTTTGGTATGAGCGCATAAATCACTGCTAAATAAATGCATTAGAAAAGAAGAAAATTGGTTCAAATTGATTATCTATTATTGATGGAGGAAAATTAAAAAGCTTAACACTAAAAGCAAGTACTTTTCCTAAACACTGTATCTAAAATAGCTAAAGATATTTTTAGAAGTATTTATGAAGACCCTGATTTTGGTAAGACTGAAATAAGTCATTTCATCACAACAAAAAATATATCTATGTGTGTGTATGCCTACCTACTTGTGTATATATAACATTTTTAGTGTATGTATTTCCCATGAAGGGAAATTACCCCCTCTATTAGAAAGGAAACTCAAATTTTAACTAGCAATATAGCATTTAGTAATTTTTTCTGAGAACAAACATTTCTCTATTGGAAAAAAACTTTCACTTCTATACATAGAAAAATACCAATGCTTTAAAATTAAATTGATTTATTAATTATGTTCTTATATGATTTGTCAATATTGAATTTCATTCTGATGAACTTATATTCAAGAAATAGAGCTATATTCTAGATGTATTGTTCATAAATAATATCTGTCATTGTGAGAGACTTAGTGGTTTTATTAGAGACTCTTTTATAAACTGATAGCATTTAAGGGTACTCAGGTAGAGTAAGTTTTCTTCTTTAAATAATTCAATTTTATAAAATAGCAATGGAATCCTAATAGTTTCCAAAACAAACTAATAATTTGGGTATTTATGTTTGGCAGCACCACTGATAACACAATATGTGAACAAATATTCTCTTAACTTTACAGATATGCTTAGATCAAATCTCTTTATTGTTCTTTCTGGTTATGTAAATATATTGTGTCATAATGTGTTTTTTCAATATTAACTATCTTTCACTGGAGAGTACTTAACATTTTCTGAAATATCCATACTTTTTTTAAAAAATGGCAAAGTTAACCTAAAATAAAATTATTGTTTCCATCTACTCATTTAAAATGCTCTATTTAGAATCAGTCCTTATAAATTTTGAAACATGTTTGTAAGTGCATCTGTAAATAGTATTGTGTAGTTAGATACTCCATTGTTTATATACTATTGGCTGCTAAGTCATATTTCTATTTAAATATTTGACTGCTAGTTAATGCTCCCCTAATTTTCCAAGAAACAGCATATTTTGCTATTCTGGATACAGGGTTGTTGGTTTAAGTGTTGATGTGCATACATCCAAACGAGCTGTATTAGTTCATTTTCACACTGCTGATAAAGACTTACCCAAGACTGGGTAATTTATACAGGAAAAGGGGGCTTATTGGACTTACAGTTCCTCCTGACTGGGGAAGCCTCACAATCATGGTGGGAAGCAAGGAGGGAGCAAGTCACATCTTACATGGATGGCAGCAGGCCAAGAGAGAGCTTGTGCAGAGAAACTCTCACTTTTAAAGCCATCAGATCTCATGAGACCCATTCACTATTACTAGAGCAGCATGGGAAAAACCCGCCCCCATGATTCAATCATCTCCCACCGTGTCCCCCTCACAACATGTAGGAATCGTGGGAGCTACAAAATGAGATTTGGATGAAGACACAGATCCAAACCATATCACCAGCCCAGGATTCATTTCTGCATTTCAAGTACTATGACTTGTTACTTAGATAAACAATTAAAATACTAGCTTGAGAAATACTGTTTGTTATAATTAAAATTGTTTTCCTTTGAGCCCTAACATGAAATTATACCCACTTAAGGATCAATGAGCAATATATTGACAGTCTCTTACTTTCAAGGAAAGGAGATCACAATGTAAAATATTTTTAAAATTTTGTCACTTTTTAATAATTGAAGCAATATGGCATGAACCAGTTCTATTCAGTGCAGTCAGAGGGCAAAGAGTTGCCTTTGTCCATAGTTCCTAGCTAAGTCACTTTAGGCTGCGGCTTTGGAGTTTCATCCTGATTCTTTGTGTCTCTACTGAACTAATATGAAAAGTTTACCTTTTTGGAGAATAATCAGGATAGTGTTTTCTATACCTGGCAACTCTACTCACCTGTTCCTGCAAGATTGCAATTTGAAGTCAAGATATACCCTCACCTGGAGGAGGAGTTTAAAGAATAAATGACAATTAATATCAAAGTAAATTATATTAGAATATGACGAAAAATTGCTGGAAACTCCGTTTACAATTTCAGCTACGAAAGAAGAGAAAATTTTAATTTTCACATATAATATAATGACATTCTAATTAAAATGTCCATGGACAAATGAACAGAATTAATGAATGACATGTATGAGGAATGGCATAACTTTCAAATTAGGTAGGCATGCTTGAAAATCTAAAATGCACTATTCAGTTGCTGTGTGACCATGAACAACATGTAGGAAAAAATTACAACATTCCATTGAGTTTTCTGGAAATGTCAAATGCTATAATATATGCGCATAGAAAATAGAAGAGGTTCTATGGCATAGTAAATCTAAGCACATTCTGGTGGTTATTATTACTAACATAGTAATTATCCTGTACTTTGGAAACATTCTCTCTGTGGCTATGTACTTCCTGGAACTTGATAGAGAAAATGAGGCTCATCTAATAATTTGTGCATTATTTTGACAAAAAGAGAAAACTGCTGTTATTCATCTCCGAATGTGCTAATATGCAAATATCAAGTTAGGGTCAACTGACTGTGACTGCATGGGGAGGTAGCATAAGGTTTAAATCAGAGGTTTGTACTGATAAAACAACCTAGATGAAAAAGAAGACAGATACCAACTTTATTTCTGTAGAATAAATTCAACTAATGAAAATAATATAACACATTATATAAATTAGATTGTTAATTTCAAATTTCAAACATAAAATTGGAATATATTGGTGGAATGATAAAAAAGAAATAATTACTTAAACTTTTTGTTCACTTTTAAATCACTTTAGTTTTAGTCTTAATTTTTTTTAGTTAAAATATTTGTGGACTTTAGGTTTGGAATTTTGTGAACTCAGAATTAATGATTATGTGTCTATAAGGGTCAACTCTAGGCAAGAGCCAAAGTAATTTTTTGGTTTATATCAATTCTTTTTTTCTGTTTTACTCAGGGCTACAAAAAAAAATTAAAAATTCAGCCATAAACAAGTTATAGAGTACTTCTTTTTTAGCAAAGGATTTTCCCATTAGGTAATTTAAATATTAGGGCTTCTATTCTGGTCAAATATAATGCAGATATGTATTAGTTACTGTTAATTTTCATACATTGCATAAAATATATAAATTTTATACATTTATGCATTGAACTATAATGTATTGCAACATCGAATTGGCAAATAAAACACTATTTCATCTAAATTATGTCTTTGTAGCGAAGGATGGGGAAATGTAGAAAATGCATCTACATGCTACCTATAAACTTCTGCACTCATTTTTAACTTGAGTGCTTTTGTGGTCTAAAGTAACAGATTAAAGTTTTTGCCAGCATTTTTGGAGCCAGCATCTAATATATTTTATCGCTATTCATAGATAGTAATAAACAAAGTGAGTTATTGTATTAAAAAATTAGTTATATTACATTCTTATTGTTTATTCTTTTAATATTTCTGTCACAGTTGTTTATTTCATATTTACATCTATATATCTTTATGAAACTCTTAATAACATATTCCAATTAATAAGCTGTGAAATTTGATATAATTTATCAAAATATCTATCTAGTTTGAACATCATTAATCTGTCCTAAATTTAAGAACTTTCTAAATCTTATCTCTATGGTAGTCCAACATGCAGCTCTTTTTATCTTGCTATTTTGCCATTTATCATTATCTTATGTTTATACATGTTTAGCCAGCTCACTACCCATGTGACAGTTCTCAGATCCAGGTCAATTTTAATTCATTCTATATGTCAATATTCATGAGATGTGGCATTGAATGTGTTTCTTTACTCTAGCCAGAATATTTGTGTTTTGGTCTTCTAAACAAACTAAATTTGTGTTGTAAAAGATGCTATTCTCAAAAGCAAATAGAACTATAAAAATATGATTTTGCCCTCATAATAAACCCTTTTTAATATGTTTTATACTATAATGTAAATGTTACTCTAAGTGCATTCTAACTGTTCAGAAACAAATCCAGTTATATTTCTTTGTAATTTTTTCTGAATTTTTAGCTATGACCAGATAATGATTCAAAAAACATATGATATGGTTTGGCTGTGTCTCCACCCAAGTCTTATCTTGAATTGTAATTCCCACAATTCCCGCTTGTTGTGGGAGGAGTCCAGTGGGAGGTGATTGAATTATTGGGGGGAGCTTTCCTGCAATGTTCTCATGATAGTGAATGAGTCTCACGAGATGTTATGGTTTTAAAAATGGAAGCTTCCCTGAACAAGCTGTCTTCTCTTTGCCTGCCACCATCCACGTAAGATGTAACTTGCTCCTCCTTTCCTTCTGTCACAATTGTGAGGCTTCCATAGCCACATGGAACTGTGAGTTCTCCATTAAACCTCTTTCCTATGTAAATTGTCCAGTCTCCAGTATGTCTTTATCAGCAGCATAAAAACAGACTAATACGACATGAAAACATTTTCTTTTACAGACTGATGCAACATGAAAGTTTGAAACAGCAAAATATATTTAATAATAAACCTTTAATGTTTTCAAGAGATATTTATGTAAAGGGAATCAGGGGAAACATGGCTGGGCAGTTAGTAGGGTCTATCTTCAGAATGGTCTTGCTTTAAATCTTAAGGCACTTTAGACTGTTGAAAATACATTATTGAATAGGAAGAAATGATAAGCACTATAATCTAGAAAGTTCACTTTGTTAGCATGACAGGGGACACATTTAAAGGGAGAAGAAACAAAGCAGATATTTTGATAAATTGCTATTTTAATATGCCAGGCAAGGATTATGAATAAAAACCAAAACAAATTCAAGGTGAATTAAATATTCAAAACCAAATAAGTTAAACTAAAAATAATTAGAAAAAACATAGAAAAATATTCAAACTATATTTAGAACTAAATACTTTCTAAGTATACACATATTTAAAGAGTTCTTAAAAGAAATATAGATACATTTTGCAAAAACAAACGTATACATGTATTCATGTGAAGACTTTAAACTAAGGTAATATCAACACTGATAAAACAAAAAAAAAAGATATGAAAGTGTAATTGTGTAAATACAACATACAAATTGATTAAAATATTGCCAAGAACTTCTTAAGGAATACTGGCAAAAGTCACTAAGAGTAATTCCAAAGAAAGGGAAACGTAACTTTCTAATATACAGAAAGTTTATCTGCATTACTGATCAAAGTTATGCAAATAAGTTCAAAATAACACCCTGCTTCTAAAACTAGTGCAAAAGTTTCTGTCATCAATTTGCTTAAGGCAAATGATGAGCTCTTCTGATCTTCATCAATTTGTCAATCTTCCAAAACTTTAAAGTACTTACATATATTTTGTCATTTATTCAACAAATACTTACTGGATGCCTACTGCATCCTAGGGACTGACCCATGCATTGACGATATAATGAATGGTAAAGGAGGTAATCATTATCCCCATTATTAGGAAGTATACAATTTTGCCTGTATGGATTATTTAACAGGGAAACTTTTCTTTCTAGATAATAAAATTCAGTTAATTTACTTTAAGTCTGAGTCTATTGATAAAGTCGTATATTATCTGGGTCAACAGTTCACTTGAGGAACAGAGAGAGTTAATCTATAGTATCTTCTCGTCTGACAATCCCCGTGTTTTCCAAAACCTTGTGCAGAAAGCTCTTAATGGACATCATAAAATGTTTGGAGATTTGATAAGTTTTCTGAGGACTTTAGTATTGCATTAATGAAAGTTAATTCAGTTCTAATCTGTGATTCTTGGTGGTTAGAACAGGGATTTAATACCAGCGTTAAGAGTCAATATTAGTAGTAACGGTCAAATAACACCATCACAGGAATAGTTTTGGAGACTTCATTTTTTTTTCAACCCAAATTTTGTATTAAAATGTAACTTTAATAAAACTAACACATGCTACTATGTTTCTGGGACTAGTAGCAGACACACTGTAGACATCGGGGACAAAGCTCCTCCCCTCATGGGCTACCTAATGGCTTGGCCTGGTTTCATGCTGCTTTTAGTAAATGTGGGGCTCTCCAGCCTGACTTGAAAAGTAAAGAATATAAAAGTTTCTGTTTATGCTGCCTATATGGCTTTATTATCAGGCCAAAGGCATAAAGGGAAGCCTCATCTCTTCTAATTAGAGTCAAGCCTACATTACGAAAGAGCTGCAGAATTTTTTCAGGGGTGGAGGTGGGGCACTTATTGAATTTCTTTTACTGAATTGAATTCTATCATACTGGATCCAGATCAACTACTCTTAATCCAAAATTATGTTTAGCGGAAGCTATTCAACTGATCCAATCATTCAGTTTCTGAGGAGAACAACTGTATAGAATTTAATAAAAACCATATTGATTAAATGGAAAAATACAATGAATGCTAAACAGATTTTTCTGACTATAGTTAACATAATTTCATGATTTTCAGACTATAATTATTATGGATTTTCTAATGACACACAAATTCACAGCTTTTTTTTCTTCCCTATGCTGGTGAGCTACTGTGGATTTAGAACAGATTTGCCAGTAGTTTTGTTCTTCATACATGTACTAACTTGGTCTACTTCTTTCTTCCGAGTAGTCACCCTATCAAGTGCATTGGATGGTTAAGTTTGTACTATGCTTTTTAAAAGAAAGTTTTAACTCTTCTTCCATTTCGCACAGACTATATTGCTCTTTTTTGCAATCAGAATTCACTGCTGTTCAATCTCCGTAGAAAGCCTGGTTAGGAAACTGTTATTGACGGAGAACTATTTGAGTGCATACTCCAGTCTAGTATTTCTTCTGGGTGATAACAGAGATAGACAGCTGCAGACTTACTGTTCTTTGTTCATGTCCCATGTAGAATCAATTTTACTATATTGGTGGAACTTCTAAGAAGCAAACCCTGCAATTCACTATTTTGTTTACTTTAAAAATATTTTACTGGGATATCAGGCACCAGACAACCGTGTCCTCCATTTGGAGATTAGAAAAATGATTCCAGTTAGAGCCTACTACCTGAAAAATCTACACAATTACTCAGCATTTATTTTCTTCATTTCAACCTTATGAAAAGCATGAATGTTTATATTCTTGTGATTATCACTTCTCCTCTACAGTAAGTCTTATAATCAAACTCCCCACTTAACACTAACAACTATACAGAAACATACTACTAGGTTAATTATGTACAGAGGTCACATTCATAGTGTTGAATCCAATGATTCCATTTCTAGGAAGCTATCCTAAAGAAATTATCAGAAATTTGGACAAATCTCTGTGACAATTGTTCAACATAAAATTATTCATGATCAAAACCTAGAACAAGCTTGATTATATAGAAGAAATAGTTTAAAATTTGTGATGCATCTCTAAGAGAGGCTATAACCCAGCTATTAAGTAATACTTAATCATTTCAATGACATGGAAAATATTAGGCCAAAAATACAGGGTTCAGAACTTTATTACCCAAAATCTAAACTACTTAAAATCAAATGGGGATAATGCGCAAGATGGCTGATTACAAACAGCTGTGGTCTGTAGCACTCGTGGAGAGGAATGAAGGAACAAATGAAAACAGCACCTTCAACTAAAATATCCAGGTACTCACAATGGGACTAATAAGGGAAACAACTCGACCCACACAGAATAAAGAAAAGCAAGGTGGGCATCAGCACACCTGGAAGTGACATGGAGCCAAGGGAACCCCCACCCCAGCTAAGGAAAGCAGTGAGTGATTGTGCAGCCCTGGCAAGCCATGCTTCCCCCACGGATCTTTGCAACCCTGGGTCAGGAGATACCCTCATGAGCCCACATCACTAGGGCCTTGGTCCAACACAGAGTTGTGTAGAATCTTGGCAGAGCAGCTGCTCAGGCATGCACAGAGACCCAGGAGTTTTACATACTCCAGCCCCAGTATCTCTGGCAAGGTGGGAGGTTCCTACTCTCCTCTATGAAGGGGGATGAGTCCAGGGGGCCCAAGCAACACAGTTCTGCAGGCCCCACTTTCATGGCACCTCACAAGATAAGACCCACTGGCTTGGAATTCCAGCCAGCCACTGACAACAGGGTGGAGCCTGCCTGAGACAGAGCCCCTGGGGACAGGGGCAGACCACCCTCTCTGCTGTATGGTCAACTCAGCCTTTTCTACCTGTGGGCTTTGGACAGTGCAAACAGTCCAGAGGAGGAAGGGTTCTACCACTGCAGCACAGCTGCTTTGCCAGAATGTGGCCAGATTGCTTCTTAAAGCAGGATCCCAATCCATTCCTCTTCAATGGGGGGGACCTCCCAGCTGGGACTGCCAGCCATTCCTGACCATATGCTGCAAACAGAGCTCTGATCTCTCCCTGGAATGTAGTCCTGGGGGGAAGGGGATGTACCACCTCTTTGATCCTTTGGATGACTCAGCCATTCCAGTCTGCAGGCTTTGGAGAGTCCAAGCCAATAGAGGCAGAGGCAGTTACCCAGCGCGACTCGGCTGTTTTGTCCAAGTGTGGCCAGACTGCTTTAAGAGGGATCTAGATTCATTCCTCCTCACTCAGTGTGTCTTCCCAGCGGCAGGCTTCTAGCCAGCCCAGCTTATGTTCTATGGCTGCCAGAGTTCTAATTTTTCCCTGTGTTGGAGTGCCCAGGGGGCAGCGCAGGCTACAACCTTGGCTGTTCGGGCACCTCAGATGATCCAGCCTGTGAGCCTTAGACAGCTCCCCGAAATTGGAGGTTGAACCCAACACAGCACAGCTGCTCTACCAAAACTGCTCAACTGCTTCTTTAAGGAAGTCCCTGATCCCATTCCCCCCAACTGGGTGAGATCTCCTAACTGGGGTCTCCAGTCACCTCCTACAGGCATGTTCAGGCTGGCAACAGGTCAGTACCTCCCTGGAACAAAGCTTCCAGAGGAAGGGGCAGGCTGCCATCTTTGCTGTTCACAGCTTGTACTAGTGATAGCTCCAGGTACTGGAGATGACTAGGGTCCAAAACAGACACCCCAGCCAATCACAGCAGCACTACAGAAAAGTGGCCAGACTGCTAAAAGAAAAACAAACATATAGAAAACAGCAACAACAACAAAAACCCATTCAGGGTCAGCAACCTCAAAGATCAAAGGTAGATAAGCCTACAAAGATGGCAAAGAATCCATGCAAACATGCTGATAACTCAAGAAGCCAGAGTGTGCCTTTTCCTCCAAATGACTGCAACACATCTTAAGCAAGGGCTCAGAAGTGGGCTGAGGCTGATGTGGCTGAAAAATTAGAAGTAGGTTTCAGAATGCAGACAAAAACAAACTTTTCTGTGCTAATGGAACATATTTCCCCAATGCAAAGAAGCTAGGAATCATGATAAAGCAATGCAAGAGATGACAGTCAAAATAATCAGTATACAGAGGAACATAACTTACTTGATATAGCTGAGAAACACACTACAAAAACTTCGCAATGCAATCACAAGTATTAATAGCAAAATCGACCAAGTGGAGGACAGAATCTCAGAGTTTGAAGACTATCTTTCTGAAATAAGACAGGCAGACAAGAAAAGAGAAAAAAGAATAAAGGGAATGAACAAAAACTCCGAGAAATATAGGACTATGTAAAGATACCAAATCTACAACTAATTAGGGTACCTGAAAAAGACAGGGAGAATGAAACCAATTTGGAAAACATACTTCAGGATATCATCTAGAACTTTCCCAACCTAGCAAGACAGGCCAACATTTAAATTCAGGAAATGCAGAGAACCCCAGTGAACTCCATGAAAAGATCATCTCCCAAGACTGGTAATAATCAGATTCTCTAAGGTCAAAATGAAAGAAAAAAATTGAAGAGTAGTCAGAGAGAAAGTCCGTGACACCTTCAAAGGAAAGTTCATCAGATATAGTGGACCTCTCAGCAGAAACCCTACAAGCCAGAAGAGATTCGAGGTCAACATTCAGCATTCTTAAAGAAAAATATTTTCAACTGAGAATTTCATATCCAGCAAAACTAAGCTTTGTAAGCAAAAGAGAAATAGGATCCTTTTCAGACAAGGAAATGCTGAGGGAATTCATTACCATCAGACCTACCTTGCAAAGGCTCCTGAAGGAAGCATTAAATATGGAAAGGAAAATCCATTACCAGCCACTACAAAAACACACCGAAGTCACAGATCAGTGGCACTATGAAGCAACCACAAAAGCAATTCTGCAAACTAACCAGCTGGCATCATGATGACAGGACCAAAAAGACACATAACAATACTAACCTTAAATGTAAATGGGCTAAATGCCCCTGCCCCAATTAAAAGACACAGAATGGTAGCTGGATCAAGAACCAAGACCCACTGGAATACTGTCTTCAAGAGACCCATCTCATATGCAAAGACACACACAGGCTCAAAATGAAAAGATAGAGAAAAATTTACCAAGCAAATAGAAAGCAGAAAGAAGCAGAGGTTGAAATCCTAATTTCTGACAAAGCAGACTTTAAGCCAAAAAAGATGATAAAAGACAAAGAAGGGCATTATATAATGGTAAAGGGTTCAATTCAACAAGAAAAGCTAACTATCATAAATATATGCAACTAATACAGGAATACCCAGATTCATAAAGAAATTTCTTAGAGACCTTCAAAGAGACTTAGATTCCCAAACAATAATAGTGGGAGACTTTAACACCCCACAGACAATGATAAACGGTTCATCAAGGCAGAAAATCAACAAAGATTTTCAGGACCTGAACTCAGCTCTGGATCAAATGGATCTGATAGACATCTACAGAACTCTCCGCCCCAAAATAACAGTATATACATTCTTCTTATCACCACATAATGCTTACTGTAAAATTGATAACATAATCATAACTAAAATACTCCTCAGCAAATGCAAAAGAACTGAAATAATAAAAGCAATCTCTCAGAACACAGTGCAATCAAATTAGAACTCAATATTAAGGAATTTACTCAAAACTGTATAAATACATGGAAATTGAACAACGTGTTCCTGAATGACTTACGGGTAAATAATGAAATTAAGGCAGAAATCATGAAGTTATTTGAAACTAAGGAGAACAAAGATAGAATAAACCAGAATCTCTGGGACACAGCTAAAGCACTGTTAACAGGAAAATTTATAGCACTAAATGCCCACATCAAAAAGCTAGAAAGAGCTCAAGTTAACAACCTAACATCATAACTAAAAGAACTAGAGAAGCAAGAGCAAACAAACCCCAAAACTAGCAGAAGACAAGAAATAAACAAGATAAGAGCTGAACTGAAGGAGATAGAGATATGAAAAACCCTTCAAACAATCAATTAATCCAGGAGAAGTTTTTTTGAAAAAAAATAAAATAAAATAAAATAGATAGATCGCTAGCTAGACTTTAATAAAGAAGAAAAGAGAGATGGTTTTGAAATTTCCAAATTGGTTGTGTTCAAATAACCACAATCAGAAATGATAAGGGGGATATCACCACTGACTCCATAGAAATACAAACAACCATCAGAGAATACTATAAACACCCCTATGCACATATAAACCAGAAAATCTAGAAAAAATGGACAAATTCCTGGACACATACAGCCTCACAACACTGAACCAGAAAAAAAAAGACTACCTACCAAAACTACCTACCAAAAAAGCCCAGGACCAGATGGATTCACAGCTGAATTCTACCAGAGGTACAAACAAGAGCTGGTATCATTCCTACTGAAATTATTCCAAAAAATAAAAAAAAGAGACTCTTGTCTAACTCATTTTATGAGATCAGCATCATTCTGATACCAAAGCCTGGCAGAAATACAACAACAAAAAGGAAAACTTCAAGTCAATATCCTTCATGAATATAAATGCAATATTGTGAAAATGACTATACTGCCCAAAGCAATTTATAGATTCAGTGCTATTAAACTACCACTGACATTCTTCACAGACTAGAAAAACTTATTTTAAAATTCATGTGGAATCAAAAAAGAGCCCAAATATCCAAGGCAATCCTAAGTAAAAAAACAAACATGAGCAGGGTGTGGTGGCTCATGCCTGTAATCCCAGCACTTTGGGAGGCCAAGGTGGGTGGATCGTGATGTCAGGAGATTGAGACCATCCTGGCTAACACAGTGAAACCCCGTCTCTACTAAAAATACAAAAAAAATTAGCTGGGTGTGGTGGCGGGTGCCTGTAGTCCCAGCTACTTGGGAGACTGAGGCAGGAGAATGGTGTGAACCCTGGAGGTGGAGGTTGCAGTGAGCTGAGATCCTCCCATTGCACTCCAGCCTGGGTGACAGAGCAAGACTCTCTCTCAAAAAAAAAAAAAAAAAAAAAAAAAACTGTAGGAATCATGCCACCTGACTTCAAACTATACTACAAGGCTACAGTAACCAAAACAGCATGGTACTGGTACAAAAACAAACACATACGCAGCTTGGTGGATCATGCCTGTAATTCCAACACTTTGGGAGACTGAGGTGTGTAGATCACTTGAGGTCAGGAGTTTGGGAACAGCATGAGCAAGATGGTGAAACCCAGTCTCTAGTAAAAATACACAGCTGGGTGTTGTGGTGTGTGCCTCTAGTCTCAGATACTCTGGAGGCTAAGGCACAAGAATTGCTTGAACCTGAAAGGCAGAGGTTTCAGTGAGCCAAGATTGCACCACTGCACTCCATCACTCTGGGTGACACAGCGATACTCTGTCTCAAAAAGAACAGACACATAGATCATGGAAGAGAATAGAGAACCCAGAAAGAAATAAGACTGAACACCTACAGCCATCTGATCTTTGACAAACCTGACAGAAACAAGCAATGGGGAGAAAATTCCCTATTTAATAAATGTTGTTGGGAAAACTGGCTAGCCATATGCAGAAAATTCAAACTGGACTCCTTCCTTACACCATAAACAAAAAAATAACTCAAGATGGATTAAAGACTTAAATGTAAAACCCAAAACTATAAAAATTCTGGACGCCAACCTCGGAAATACCATTCTAGACACAGGACCTGACATGGATTTCACGACAAAGAAGCCAAAAGCAATTGCAACAAAAGCAAAAATTGACAAATGGGATTTAATTAAACTAAAAAGCTTCTGCACAGCAAAAGAAACTATCAACAGAATAAACAGAAAATCTATAGAATGAATGAAAATTTTTGTAATCTATCCATCTGACAAAGGTGTAATATTCAGCATTTATAAGGAACTTAAGCAAATTTACAAGAAAAGAACAAACAAACCCATTAAAAAGTGGTCAAAGGACACGGGCAGATGCTTTTCAAAAGAAAACATACATGTAGCTAACAAACATGAAAAAAAGCTCAACATCACTGATCATTAGATCATCACTGATCAAAACCACAATGAAATACCATCTCATACCAGTCAGAATGGCTATCACTAAATAGTAAAAACAAAACAAAACAAAACAAACAAAAAAAACTACAGATGCTGGTGAGGCACTGGAACAAAAGGAATGCTTTTACACTGTTGATGGGAGTGTAAATTAGTTCAACCACTGTAGAAGACAGTGTGACACTTCCTCAAAGACCTAGAGGCAGAAATACTACCATTCAACCCAGCAATCTCATTACTGGGTATATACCCAAAGGAATATAAATTGTTTTATTATAAAAATACATGCACAAGTATGTTCACTATAGCACTCTTCACAATAGCAAAGACATGGAATTAACCTAAATGCTCATCAATGGTAAACTGAATGAAGAAAATATGGTATATATAAACCATAGAATAACAGGCAGCTATACTTACATGTCCTTTGCAGGGACATGGATGGAGCTGGAGGCCACTATCCTTAGCAAACTAACACAGGAACAGGAAATCAAATACCACATGTTCTCATTTATAAGTGGGAGCTGAATGATGAGAACACATGGACACATAGTAAGTAACAACACAACACTGGGGCTTGTTACAGGTTTGGGGTGGAAGGACAGAGAGCATCAGGCAGACTAGCTAATGGATGCTGGGCTTAATACCTAGGTGATGGGATGATCTGTGCAGCAAACCACCATGGCATGTGTTTACGTATGTAACAAACCTACATATCTTGCACATGTACCCCTGAACTTAAAAGTTGGAAATTTAAAAATAATATATATATAAAGTGTGTATGTGTAACAAACAGTATTTATCTCTTAGTAGTGAGAATGCCACAGATTTTTATTTTTATCCCTGTGAATTTATGTATGGTCCAAGTTTTCCTAATGAGTATGTACTAATTTTGTAATAATTTATTAAAGAATATAATTTACTTTTCACAAAAGAATGAAGGACCATACTCAGTACAATGAAAAAGGAGAAAAATATATGAAACTGGTCTCTGTAAAGAAAAATAGATCGGGAACGACTTGGGGGTGGAGGCAGGCAGGGGAATGCAGGGTAGGAAGAGAACTGGGTGGCAGGAGGGGGATGATGTGTAGAAGAATGGAGTTTTACTAGTAAAAATAATAAATCGGGAGAAAAGTAGAGAACGGGTGAAAGAATGAAAACTAACTTTTGGACCTGACAAGTTTGAGGTGATACTGAGACAACCATGTGCAGTTACATATTCATATAGGATCTAAAGCTCGGGAGTTTTTGGAATATTTGGTGGACATTTTGGTCCATTTTTGAAAATCCCAGTTTTTAGCAATTAATGAAAGTCAATATGTAAGTTGCAAAGTTGGATGTGATACTGTTATAAGAAACATGCTTTTTATTTCATAGTATATATATAAGGAAATAGATTATAGCATGAGTTTTAGGTAAGAAAATTGATAAGTAAGAATGTTTGCATTACAGTTGGGCAAACACACTCCTTCGATCTCGGCTCCTAATAAATAATGCAGAGACTACTTGGCTTTTCTAAGAACATTCATCAAGAGTTAATGCCTTCTCCATTACTAGTTTTTCTTACTTTTCCAGGGTCTCTACCGAGAGGGTAGATACTTTCTCTTCACAATTGAGCTGTGCTTTTTTCTCTTTAGGAACCTACCTACCAGAATTAGCATTCAATCCTGGGCTTTTCATTGTTCATGAACACACCTACTCCCAAAGATGGGAAAGCTTTAGGAGATTACAATGGTTTCTTTCTCAAGCAAATAATAGTGAGTGGCTCCTTCCTTAGGAAATGTTGAAGTGGTTTACTTGAAAATTCTAGCCAAGCTTTCTTTTCCCCTGACAATAAAAAAATCATGTATGTATCCATAACTTATAATTCATATAAAGTTAAAACACACCTTAATTGTGTGCACATTGCTCAAGATTTTCAAGCATATTAGGACAAACAGAAGGTGGATAATAACTTTTTTCAGTGGGTACAAGAATGAATATTGAAAATAACTATTTTTCTTTCAATCAGTGCATTGTATTTTGTAGGACATAATAATAATATACAGTGGAGTCATGTTTCTCTGCTCGTCACTTCACATATAGAATCCCAAAATAACACCACCCAGCAAGCAATGTTATGTTTGTTTAGGCAGCAATATAATATGTTTCTTGAAGTTTAAAAGGCAACATATTTTGCATTTGTACATTCAATTTTAAATCAAAAATAAAGTTTGAGTGGGAAAAGATTGAATATCAGATCTTGATTATTTTTTGTCACTGGGCCAAAGCTTGGAAATCATCTCAAGTGGGCCTTTATTTCTACCTGCAGCCTCCAAGTATAATTGAATTGCTTGTTTAGGAGCTCTCACACCATTCAGTAAGGGGACGAAGGCAACAACTGACATTATAACCTACCAGGTATGCACAACTTCTCAGTGAATGTAGTAAATTAATGTATAAATAACAGTCAAAATTCAGACATTAGGTCAGAGTTTTATGCATATAAATGTTATATGAAGAAAAAGCGATGTTTTTTATATTTTCTTTTGATAAGTGAGACATATTGAATAACACTTTAGTTTTAGAAAAAATCTTAAAATTAGCATCTTTATTAGACTATCTTTATTTATAAGTACTATTTTCTTGATTCTTTGTTTAATTAAGAATAGTTATAAAACAAACTTTTATGGTTAATTTTTAAATGTATACAAAGATTTCAATAAAAATACATAAAAAGATTTTTATACAAATGTCTATGTATTTTTGCTTTAATACCCGGTAAAGAATACATATTGCTAATGAACACATTTTATAATGCTGTATATAATTCACAATAATCAGTAGTTGTTTATGATAATAAAGTGAGAATGTATTTTTCGAGGGAACGAGGAATAAACAAAATTTGAGATCAAATACACATTCTTAAATTTCATGGAACACTATTATCTGATTTCTATTGGTGTAGTGAAAAGTACACCTTCTCCTATCCATTTGCTCTCTTACCCACAGTATATATAGCTTACAAATGTTTCAAGACAAGATTGATTGACAATTCACAAATTTTCATAGGTCTACATCCAAATTGGTGCAATAAGAAAAGAACTATGTGCATGGCTCAGGATTCACATTGACAGCATTGTGTAGTTACATATCTTCAGACAAGTGAATAGCATTGTTGGTGACTCTGTGTGTGTGTGTGTGTGTGTGTGTGTGTGGTGTGTGGTAAAGCCCACTAGCGTGAAGCAGGACTTTCCTTTCATTGTGTCAGTTCTATTGGATTTTTATCTGTCATCTTAAAAAGCATAACGATCCTTATTTTAAGCCTGTCATTTGGCTTATTATAATTTCTGCAGTGGGCCTATCATTCCCATTGTTGGAAAAATATACAATTCTTTATTTGAAAACAATTTTACAAAGTTTTCACAGTTAAGTGTAAAACTATTATAAATTGAAAAGGCTCCTGGAACACGAATCAATGATACACAGATTAAACATCAGGACAGAGGTGGTTACAGAACATGAATGTTGCCCCCATTGTTTCAGTACTTATGGCAACAGACTTTTCATGTTCTGAGCTGTCAAACCTAATGTAGAGGCAGGTATGTCAGTAGAAATTCCAATGTCTGAAATCTATTCCTAAGCTATTTGGCTTTCTTAAAAAACATTCTAAAAAAAACCTAGTAACTTTTGGAGAGCACATGGAACTAAGAATAATGCAGGTCTGGTCTCCGAATTAGTTGTTAGAGTTGACAAAGTGTTAACTATGTAGCCTTACGAATTGCTCCATGGTACAAGGTACAAGAAATATTTTTTTGTTTCAAGTTTTTCAAAATCAAATTAAATCTGTCTCTGAGTTTCCACTTGAGAGAGTTCGTGAGGAGTCTGATATCAGTTCTGATTGCTCTCACTTTTCTTCCCCTGCCACCCCTGCATGCCTCCAGACCACCTTGGCTATCCCCAATGGTCTGTGTGCCTCCCATTCCTCCTTCTGCTAAACAGAGCAGCTGTCCCTGGTGTCATTCACCGTGTTCTGAGCACTGCTGCCTCAGAGAGCGTTGCTGCTGCCTTTATTCCATCCTGAGCAATTTCCTCTGATGTCCTGCTTCCCCCGAAATGAGTCTGCTTGGGAGCGGGATTCTGTCCTCTGCCACTTGCAAATCCCTCAAATCCAGACAAATGTCTACTGTACAGAAGGCCAAAGATTTAACAACTCAAGGAAAAAAAAAAATTCCAACCGCCCTTCCTGTAAGGGCAGGAGTGGGAGGGGATTATGTTTTCATCATTATTTTTTGAGTCTATAGCAGAAAAAAAAAGACAATATACCAATTAATTCACCACTGATTCTTTTTGGCACAAAAATCACGTGACTCTTCTATTTTCATCTTGCTTTTTTTCTCACTTCCCCTATGGAGCTGCGACTTTAGTTAAGGAAGAATGCTTCTCTTTCCTTCTTTGGTTGCTGTACAGTTTCCACATTTCTTCTGCATATTTTGATCCCTCTGGTCCCTTAAATCTCTGTGACTTGCAGACAGACACTGCTTCCACAGCTCATATAAGAAGGTTTGATTTAGATAAAAATCTTAAAAAAGAATAACTATGCCGAACCTAACATCAAACTGGCTTCTTACTCCTCTTCACTCTCAAGCCCTTAAAAGCAAGCATCCTATCAAACAATTAAGTCCTGAATTCTTTACTATTTCTTATCACTACTTTGCCAAAGTTGAGGTTACAATATGGGAAAGAAAGAGCAATGATTGCTGCATAGAAAACCAATAGTCAAGATTATGTTGAATAATTAATAATAATAAGGGTCTAAGCGAAGGATTTCACTAGGGGCTGGAACTGTAAGAGACAATCTGATATAGAAAGTTTTTGTTCATTTTAAGCAAGATGAAACATTTTAAAAAATGTCTCTGTACTTCAATTGAAATAAAAAATGTTAAAATACATTTGAAGAGCAGGTTTATTTGTTAGTTATGGTGATGACAAGCTTAAGTCAACATGCAATTAATCTCAATATTGTTTATCTGCTATTGAGGAACAAAGTTAAGAATTATGTGGTTTAGTTTCTGTATTAAGGGCACACATTAAAATTTAGAGTTGAATATGTAGGTGGCAATGAATGAATAAAACATCTTGCCCAATGTGTTATTGGATTTTGCTCCTAGTCACTTCTTTATAAATTCTAAACTTAGACACCAGCAGTAAAACAAACTTTTCCTTTATCTGTCTAAGCCTAATGCTGATTTACCTTCACTTTAACAAGATGATTCCCATTTTGGCATTAAATCAAAGAAATGAAATTCCACAGGACTTAGGTAGGACTTTATGAAATGCTATTGGATTGTTCTCAAGTGTTGCCTTAATATAAATAACAGTTGAATCACCTAACCTCAAATCCACATTTACCTATCTTAAATAAAAACAATCTTAGAATTTCAAGATTTATCTATAGTGATAGATAAAATAAAACACATCAATTTCTCCAATTCAGTGACTTGAATTTATTTCTGTTGGAAAAGCAAATTTTGCAATTATCTCTTATAGATATAACTACTTTGCCTCTGATAGAATTAGCAAAGTAGCATGCCAGGAGGTCTGAAACTATAGGAAAATGTGGCAAAGAATCAAGAAGTAGCATGGCATTTTTGAATTTAAGGATATTATTAATGATGTGTATATGGATGGAGTCACAAAGACTTCAAGTATTGGTAATAAATGAAAGCTTTGTAAGAAGGACTGAGTAAGGATTGATGATGCTTTAATGAATAAAGAAAATATTGCCTCTTTTTCTCCAGACTAAGGTTTGTTTAGTTTTGTCTCTGCATAATACCCCAGTTAAAACAAATGTTTTGACTAAGACCCAGGTATGGGCTAAATTGATTTATGGCGAGAGCAGAAACCAAGATACTGGTGCCAAAATAGTGGTAAGATAATAAAACAGTAAGCTTGAACGGAATCCAGATTGCTCAAATATGATTTGAAAGGAAACTGTTGATAAGCTAAGATAGACCACAAAGGCTGGTCACAGGTTCCACTATTAGCAAGAATTATGGGACTCAGAGTCATTTTTAGGTTGATTTCACTCGTTTTCTATCTGCTCATTCAAATGGAATACCCCAAATTGAGAATATACAAATAGTCCCCATACCTTGTGTTCCTTGTTTGTTATGAAGAATGTTTTAAATTCAGTTGTCAATCCACAGCTTTGCAGAGCACAGAACCATTAGGCTTACTGCCACTTAGGCTAGTGAAGGCAGCGCCAGCATACAGTAACCGCCATACCTCATAAAGAAATCCTTGCCTCCATAACACTACATATTTCTGAGTTCTAGTTCTACTGCTTCATTGGGCATACAAAATATCTGACTATGGATCCCCACAGCTGTTTCTCATAATAAAACAAGACTCAAATGTTTTCATATTTTGGAAATACTCTCCTCACAAGAAGAGTAGCTGGACTTCAGAGTGCCAATTCTCATCCCCCGAGGTTTGACTTATTTTGACACCTTTTAATGATCAATTTCATTTCACCATTGTTGGCTGCATTACAGCACAATCCAGACCCAAGCATAAATTGTGGCTTCTCCCTTTATGTCCCACTTTGCAGTTTAAGTCAAGCTGGAATATCTAAAACCTAGTGACATAGAAAGGGGAATAAATATGAAGAGAATATGCATCTTAACGAGGTGCTTTACAAAATGCAGGTTACTACTGTCACTTTGTCATTCATTCCAAGGGCACTGTCTCTTTAATCCCAGCCTGCTCCGTGTGACACTGGTCATCTTCCTCCGTTGCCAAAAATTCCCTTCAACGTAGGTAGACCACTCAAAGTCCAGACTTCAAAACAAAAGCCGAGATAAATTACAGGATTCATCTGACAAACCCCTTAGTTCCTCTGTGCTTTGATTGCCTCACCTGTAAAATGGCATGGAATTAAATAAACATACTCTTCAGAAAGAAATAAAACAAGCCATGACTAATTGAAGATTTTGGATGGTACAAGCAGATTCATCATTAAAAATAATGCTAAAAGTGTTTTAATGTAGTCAACTTCAAAACATTTGTTTAATATGAACATTCTATGCTTAATGTTAAATATTAAGCAAATATAAACTCAGAACTACATAACAGTCTTTTAAGTAGAGACTACCATCATCAGCTAGTATATTCACAGGCAGAGATAGCCACTGAGAACCAAAAGGGCAGTTGTCATGCCCGGAATCATGCGGAGCTAAACTTTAGGAAAAACACATAACCATTTTACATAGACAATAGAAGGTGAGATGACTGCAAGGTGGTCAGTCAATCTGCCACTGTGTATAAACTGCAAGAACTTGGATAGTCAGAATGTTGGACTTACCTTTCAATCTCTGGTCATAGATAAAGCCTTGTTTCTCTGGCTATGATATTCTATTTGGGGTAGAGCTGGGAGACAGGACCATTGGGTTTCTGACTTCTTCTGGGTCTGAGGCTTCCATCCTCTCAGGCATGTCCATCTGACCCACTTACTTCAGCACTAAAATGACATATTCCTAGTCCCTGGAGTACTGATTGATTCCCTCTCCCTGGCACCACTCTCTTTTCTCAACCCAAATATTATAGAAAAGTCAGCACCTGCTGCAAGGACCAACTTGTTGAGCAGCACTTTGTTCTAACATCTACCCTCTTGAACTTCTGGGATTCTACTCAGAAAGTATTGGACTAAATGAACACAGTCAGTAAGTTCCGAGCAAACATTACATGTGGGAATTCCATTCCCATTTTGTCACTTACTGGCTGTGATGCCTAGAGCATACTTTGACCTCTCTGACCTCAAACGTCATCATCACAAAACAGAAAATAACAGTAACTATCTAATAGTGTTATGGTGATGAAATAATGCCATGGAAATGATGCTAGATAAAATTCTTAGCCTTGTGTCTAACAGAGAGTAAATTCTCAATCAATGATAGCTAACATTTTCTAGCAGAATAAAAAGCCCTATCTCAGTGGTTCCTCTTTATTTAGCGTCCCTCCTTCACCTCCTTTGGTCCAATGGTCCAGGTACTTATGTTTTTATGTTTTAAGCTACAATGTGAGTTGGGAAATGATAACTAGAGTCATTATCTAACCTCACAATACCACACAGAGGTTTGCCTTAAAAATATTAACTTTTATAAATTTATTCCCAAAGCATAAACATGCCATTTTATTTTTTTGACTAAAAGGAAACATAAGCTAGTACCACAGCCTGTCTGGCATTTTTTAAATGCATAAACATGTGTTTACTATTGTGTAAAACAGCTGTAATTTATTTGACTGTCATTGATTAATTCTAGTTATGTTTGGTATATGTCCTTCATGCACAGTCACAAAGAATTTACTTATATGCTTTTGTATGATTTTTTCAATTGTCCTAAGAAAGCAATTATGTGTGGAAATTTTCTTCTTCCTTTTAACTTCATTATTGTTTAGAAAAGCAATTGAATCACTCAAAGTGGTTATGGATTCTATAATCTACCAAATTCATGAAGATGGTATTATATCTTTAAATGTGTCAAAATTTAGAAGGAGATTAACTGCTTCAAGTCATCATTTTATTGCTATTTTAGTGCATTTACAAAAGTCTACTGATGTTTCTGATGCTATAAATATAGGATGTGAGATATATTACTATTCCAACTTTAAAAGAAAGGAAAATTAAAGAACTTGGTGAATCAAAATGAGTCACTGGGGACTGCTAAGAAAAGAATATATGCAGACATCATTTTGGTACTTTTTTCCCCTTTCTAATGTCTTTTCTCTCATCTTTTTCCTTCCTGAATTCATTTATTGCTACACCTTCTTATATATTTATTTCTTTTTTTAAATCATCATAGCTCAGTATTTTTCTAAAAATCAAATTGCCATTTTAATAGTGATTTAAGAAAAACTCCAAGGTATATGTATATAATACTATTTTAATGACTTTTCTGTTCATTTTCTGATAGAGAAACTCAATTTTTATAAAGACTGTAATTGTGTTGATCTGGCTACTGTTGAGCTCATAAAAGTAAGATTCTTGGGTAGCTTGCAAATTAATATGCCAGTCCAGATTTTTTTGGCATAATAAGAACATCTTTTATGTGTCAGAACAGGTTTTGATTATAACTAAATAAGTGAAAGAACAAGTATGTTGATAGGGTGACCTTTATCAAAAAGTTTGAGATTAATGATCCAAAGTACTTTTAGAGCAGGCAAAAGTTAAATAAGAATAAAATGTGTGAGTCAGAGGACTACCTGACTGTATAATTCAAATAAATAGCAATGTTTATGTTTGAATAAAAATAGCAATTTCAAAAACAAAATGAAAACAAAAGTCCATAAATATGAAATGTCCTCACTTAATGCTTTTTTTTCCCCTGCTAAGAATAATCAAGATTACTATTTGGCTAACTCAGGCCTTATAATCACAGATATTTTTGTTCCATAAGAAATTAGGGCATTTGGAAACACAGCATTTATAATGGCTTATAGCTAGCTCATAGAAAGCATTCTTTATTTTTTCATTTATTGTTAGTGATAGCAAACAGTATAATGTTCATTTTGCAAATGTAATATAAACAAGAAATTAAAACAGACTTATTTGTATGTTTTGGTCAAATTTTAGATAGTATATTCTGGTATCATAGTAGAATGCAACATTTTCAAGGTAGACTATGTCCAGGAGACATTGTACTTAAGCCCCTTTCCAAGGAAATAAAATACAATACAACTCTATTTAAAAATAAAATATTAGAAACTCCCTATCTGCATATTATTGAATTTGGTTTTGTAAATGATGCAGGAAAGCAGTTCACCTCAACATCTTATAGATCTTTTTTGTGGAACTGTTTTTGTTAATTTTTTTTCATGTTATACTTTCTATCTGGTATGCTTTTCGCCCCCAACTATTTCCTCACCATTTCTCTCTCCTTCTCCATGCACTTTCATTTTTAAAGGCAAAATCCAGTGCCATATCTTTTATAAAAACTTATTTGAACTTCCTCCTGTCATATATATTTACTTATTTTAATTATTCATTGTAATTTATTCATATTCTCTCTTAGAGTGCTATTAGACTCATAAGAATCATCTCAGTGCCTTATGAGATTACAGTGTTTCATTGGAGTGCAATGTTTAGGAGGATGTAAGCCTTGGTACTTTGTTTATGGCAGGTAATCAGTACTTATTGAGTGCAGATGACATAGTGCAGATCATACCTCACGGTCTGGAGGCTTTGCCTGAATCTATCATTATCTTGTATGTAGTAATAAATGAATAACAAAAACTTATTACATGTATGCATGCATATACTTACACAATCACTTACAATACTGACAATTTGGTACTGATGACAGTGTTAGGTAGGTAGTTATTTAATTTGGTCACTGAAACTGATGAAATTACTTCTTGACTGTCATTATTTTAACATTTTATTCATAGTAATTTGAATTGGTTTCTTAAAGTTTATTTAACAAGTATTAAAATTCAGTATTAAAATACAGTCATCAGATTTTACTATATATCAGGACAATGCTTCAAAAAAATCTATGACAAACTAAATGGTAATCAAGCATATACTATATTTGTTCTTATGTCCAGTAGGGTATTTGGCCTAATTTCCATAGGTTTCACATAAATAGAAATGGAAAAAAATTATGAATGTAAAATATATGAATTATTTTTAATTAATACTAGTACACCACCACAATTACCGGAAGTTGTAAATATTGAATAAAATGTAATCTACTTTAAACTTTCATGAAACTATAGAAATGTCAACCTTGAGTCTTCAATAGTTATGCCTAAATAGAATATTGAAATTTCTACTTCGGACATAGTCTTCATTGCTATAGCAATAGTTTAATCATATAGTCAGTCACAAGATAGAATTTTATAACTATGGACACATGGCTACTCCCTTAATTCATTCTCCGTTCCTTCCAAGTATGCAAGGACAGTGCCAGAACCATAATGAGAAAATGTTAATGAAAGAACATCATGCAAGAACACAGGCTATTATCTCCACAGGATTCTCAGAGTTATCTGAAGTCACAGAGTGGTATAAATTCTGTAACACAGAGAAGCTGAAGTACTGCTGAGAATGTTCCATATTACCAATAGAAAATAGGACAATGGAAAGCAGAATCCATACTTTATCTATATCATCTGCACTCAATAAATACTGAGTCAAATTCTTGTTTTATTTTTTTCCTTATGACAAACAATTAATTGGATGTTTCCATTTTGTGGAACTGGGAGTTTTATTCATATTGAAATTCACAATCATGGCTTTTCATATGGAAATTTCTAGTTCTCAAGTATAGAAGGATAAAAATTTAGCTTTTACTATTTCAAACTTTGTAAAGAGAGACCAGATCTTACTATTACATAACGCATAATGCATCCTTTACAAAGATTTCAGATTGGAAGGAAAAATTATTTACCAAAAATATTGTGATGATTTCTTTGAAAACAAGGGCAGTATTTTATAATTGAGTCATAATGGATCTAAATATCTATAAAAGATATCTTAAGTCATATGCTTAATATTATGTTGTATAATATATTATTAATAGTATCAATATACCACTTACTAGTCCCCTAATTTATCTCCTGTCTCATAATCATGCTTTAGCTTAAGCTTCCTTTATCCTGGATAGTGCATTACCCACACTGTCTTAAAACTATTAGCTTTGTCTTATTATATTACAGTAATGAAATAAAGAGTTATTAACTAATGAATACAGAAGAATGGCAAGCCTATGTTTTAAGTTGTTTTCTTAACTTTATATTTGCATATTGCACATTGAATAGTAGACACTTAAAATCATACCAGAATTGTTGGGATGAAAGGGCATGTAAAAGTCATTTAGCCAAGCAATTTATAACTTTACTCTACCAGCAGAAATTTTTTATTTAAATAAAATTGGATATAGAACCCCAAAATACAAAACAGATGGGAAGTGTAGCAGCTCTGGTCTAAGAGAAAGAAGCAAGCTTGGCCTCATCCCCTGCAGTAGAACTCTGTAGTGCCCCAGCTTGGTGACCGTTGATCTGGTTAATTTGCCCAATCTGTTCAAAGTCTTTTTAAAACCATTTGTTTGACAGATGATAATACTGCCTCTTCTACAATATTTCCAGAAACAAAGGACTTGGTAACTTATAACAGAGGCAATTTTGAGGGGTAAGGAATGTATCCATTATTATAAAAAGTGATGAAATATATTAAATAAATAATATAAAATAAGAATGTATCATATAGTAAACATCCAAATAACATTTTCTCTTTATCTTATTCTTGTTATCTTTGTTGGTTATTTTGTAAAATAATCCTTCAAATATTTGCTGACACTTAGCCCTATACCCCAGATCACTCTAGGCAGAAATAAACTTCAATAAGATTGTTAAAACTTTCCTTCTGGAGGAGTGAAGTATGTTCTGGTCCCTGCTTTGATATCCCTCATTGATGCTGTGTTCAGGAGAAAGGGTAGCTCTGTCCTTTGGTTGTGGCCATGGAACAAAATGAAATCATATAGCAAAAGGTACATGAAGTTTGAGTTCTGATTAAAGCAGCTCCAGGGAAATATAAAGTGACTAATATTTTCAAGTCTTGGGGTCAGACAGAGATTGAAAACCAGACTCAAAGCAAGGGGGACTGAAAAGGGAAATAGATAAGACAAAGAAAAACACTTTGGGAAACAAAATATATAGAGATCAAAAGTTAAATCCCTGTAAAGAAGGGGAAAAACATGTTATGAAGGACTTCATCCCATGAAGAAGGAACATGCTAATTAAGTATGATAATATGTTTATATGTTCCATCTACTCTGAGAATCATCAGTGTAACAATAAGAGTCTTTCCAATCCATATAGTTATCAGTAGTCATACTTGCCACCCACTTGCTTTGGATAGTAACTCTGACATTGAAGTTGTCAGCCCAGTACTTTTCAATCTGCAGTAGTGCCATTTGTACAAATAAAATATTTCCCATCTATAACCCCAATCCTCCCTTGTCATGAATTCTCAACTGATTTACTGGCATCAAGTCCTGTTCTATCTACTTTCATTTATGCCACCATTGCTTTCTCAGGAAGTGAGGTTGGAGCTTACCTCATACGGAGAAAAATACCAAAAGTGGTTATATTTTCAATATTTAAGAATAAGCAAACAAAAATAACAACAGAAAATCCAGGAGCAATTTAAGTCTTGTGAGAGACACTGGGACACAGGAGAAAGACCAAAGCACAGATGAGGATGGGGAAGAGCATCATTTCATCAGTGTTACCACTGGTACCTATGGAACATTAACTATCTATTAGGTCTCTTGCTTGACTCCGAGTTTTGGACATTAAAATACCTATTTTAATTATTAATACTCTATACATTTTATAAGTGAGTAAATAGAATTGAGTGCTGGAGAAGTCCAATATCACAGAGCTAGTAAGTGGTAAAAAGCCAAAATTATAAAACAGTCTGACTTCCGAAGCTCAAACTTTCAATTAAGACTTTTAACTTTGAAAAATGAGCTAATACCTAAAACAGAAGAAAATTGTACATAACTTACATTTTCTCGTCTGAAAAAGTAAAAATATTTGAAATCTAAAATAAGAGATAAAAATTGATAAAATAAAAAACTTAAAGAAAGTGGGACCTGGGGGAGAGGTAGGCTGGAAAAAAGGGAGGAGAAAATGTAAGAATAGGCTATAAAGGCAAAAGCATAATTATGAATTGCCAGCTATATTAGGAATGCCTAAATCAGAACTGGTATGCATAAACTTAAGTATATGATAAGGAGAGCTGGGAAGATGTTCCAGGATGTAAGAAATGGGTAAAAGTTTTTTTAAAAAATCGGAGATTTAGTACTAAAAAGAAATGAGCTATCAAGCCAGGAAAAGCATGTGGTACTTTAAATGCATATTACTAAGTGAAAGAAGCCAATCTGAAAAGGCTACATACTGTATCATTCTAACTATATGGCATTCTGGAAAAGCAAAACTATGGAAACAGTGAAAACATTAGTGTTTGCTGGAGGATAATGGGGGCCAGGATGAACAGGCAGAGCACAGAGGATGTTTAGGCAATGAAAATACTCTATAGACTATAACGGGGAATGCATGCCATTATACATTTGTCCAAAGTCACAGAATGCATGTACAACACCAAGAGTGAGCCCTAATGCAAACTATAGGCTTTGGATGATAATGATGTATCAATGTAGGTTCATTAATTGTTATACCTGCACTACACTGGTGGGGGATATAGGTAATAAGAAAGGTACAGGTAGAGGACAGAAGGTATAAGGGAAATCTCTGTACTTTTCTCTCAATTTTGCTATGAATTTAAGATTGCTCTAAAAAATAAAATCTTTAGTAAAAGAATTTTAAAAATCAGAGATAAGACAGAAAACAGAGATAAATAATGTAAATTTAATTCTCACATTTGACAAGAACCAACAGAACAGAAATGATAATCAAGAACATTATAGGAGACAGGTCACCTGAAACAAAAAAAATTGAATAATACAGTATGAATTCTTCATCATATATCATAAAATTAAATTAAATAGGAATTTAGACACACCAGAGTAAATTATTTTACCTGAGTCACCCAAAAGAGTACCCAAATCAGACTGACTTGACTTTATTTGAAAGAAAAAGTTTTGAGTTCCAAAGGTTATATAACAACCATTAATTGCCATTAATATAGAAAAGAAAAGATAACGATAGATGTAAAAAGGCTGAAAAAGTAAAATTTAACCGCACAGTTTTCTTGAATCAAAGGAACATTTTTAGTCATAGAGAATCAAAATAAGGACAGCAGAACCAGATGAATAATAATACGATAGGATCAATAATGAGAATTGAAATCATTCAATGTGAAGTTGAGCCTAATTTATTATTATAAATATGAATAAAACTATGCCATTGTCAAAAATAATTCTATTTATTGCATAAATATAGTAGCATGATGAGAATTAGTTTGGAGTATATTCTTCCATATGTTAGTTACAAATGTCTGGAATTCAGAAAATCTAGTAAACCCAAAGCATATTTATATTCTCACATTTGCTAGGAGGAAATCAATAGATGGTGTTTATATTTTGAAGTCTATATTAGAGAAGTACAGATGTGTATAATCCGTTGTTAAGGAAGTGACTAGTTGAAATAAATAAGTAAGGATACATATGTCCTTAATCACTAGAAAAAAAAATGAAATAAGGAAAGAAGATTGAGAACTACTGACAACACAAAAAAGAAAAAGCACACTGATGCATAAAAATCACAATATATAAATGAAAATAAAATTGTATAAGTAATATTCAAGTTTAAAAACAATCTTAGATCTGGTTCAAAAATATAAATTGGGAAGAAAAGTAAAAGATTAACAGTAGAAAGATGGCTATTAGGAAGCCAGGCAAATATTTTTTAATGTCAATGTTCATTATCGGCATAGGTATTACAAAATAAACACTGTCAAATAATTTTTGTGTGTCACCTAGTTTTTTTCTAGTCTATGCTGTGATAACAAGAAAATGCTAGTGGTTTACAAAATCTGTATTGCATGTGAAAAATGATTCTGCTCTTCCACACTTGGCTTCATCATTCTAAGGTGCAGAATAAAGTAGCAGACCTTATCTGTAACATGTTCTTGTGCTAGAGGGAAAAAGTGTACGGGAGTAATACAACAGCTCTTAAAGCTTTGCTCAGTTCTTAACGCTCACTTTTCATTGCTGAAGCAAGTTACATGGTCAAGTCTTAAATACATAAGTTGGAAAAGGCACACAAAAGTGCCCACTGGAAGAGGCACTGCACATGAAAAAGCAAGAATCACTCAAAATCAACTACTCATTGGTAAACAACAAAATCATTTAATACCCACACACACACACACACACACACACACTTTCAATAATGGAGATCATAACACATTGCACTGCACAACACATGGTAAAGAGAGTGAGTGAAGAATCCTCTTACCTAGGAGGCAGTAAATAATTTTGGACAGTAATAAAACTTCTCATAGTAGTAAAAATGTCAAAAAAAGGCAAATGTCATGAAAGGTCAGTTATCAATATGTATCAAAGTCTTTACAGTTCTTCAACCTCTTGAACTAGTAGTTATTTTCCTGGAATTTGATCCAAATGGAAACAATAATGGGATAGATATTCATAAATAATGATTTAGCATAATTTAGGAGTAAATTAAAATATTATTCATAGTAATAGATCCTTAGCTAGATAAATTATATTTTCATGTGACTGGTTAGCCTTTAAATTTATTTAATGATATACAATATCATATATATATACACACACACACACACACAAATGTTCCCTGATATCTGTTAAGTGTGTGTGTGTGTCTGTGTGTGTGTGTGTTTTCATCATCAAAGAGATTTGTAAGTTTACCAATGAGTAGTTGAATTTGGATTGATTCTTGATTTCTCATTTTTGATCTTCCTAATACAAAATTATTTGTTTTGCAAGTTGGAATTAACAAATAAGGGGCTCATGTTAGTTATTCAATAAATAATGAGTTTAAATCAACAAAGATAAAAAAGGCAAAGGAGGGTGTTACATAATGGAAAGGGGTTCAGTTCAACAAGAAGACCTTGTTGTTCTAAATATAACTGCACCCAACACAGGAGCACTCAGATTCATAAAGCAAGTTCTTACAGGCCTACCAAGAGATTTAGATAAACACACAATAGTGGGAGACTTTAATACCACACTCTCAGTATTAGACAGATCATCAAGGCAGAAAACTAAGATATTTGGGGCCCCAACTCAACACTTGACCAAATGGACCTAATAGACATCTAAAGAACTGTCCACTCCAAAATAACAGAATATACATTCTTCTCATCTGCACATGGCACATACTCTAAAATCGATCACCCAATCAGCCATAAGAAAATCCTCAGCAAATTAAAAAATTATAATAATACCAAAGACATTCTCAGACCACAAAGCAATAAATATAGAAATCAATACTAAGAATATCACTCAAAATCATGCAACTACATGGAAATTAAACAACCTGCTCCTGAATGACTTTTGAGTAAACCATGAAATTAAGGCAAAAATCAAGAAATTTTGTGAAAATAATGAGAAGAAAGATACAGCACACAAGAATCTCTGGGGCACAGCTAAAGCAGTGTAAGAAGGAAAGATTATAGTGCTAAATACCCACATCAAAAAGTTAGAAAGATCTCAAACTAGCAACCTAACATCACACCTAGAAGAGCAAGAGAAACAAGAGCAAACCAACCCCAGAGCTAGCAGAAGATAAGAAACAACCAAAATCAGAGCTGAACTGAGGGGGATTGAGATGTGAAAAAGCATACAAAAGATTAATGAGCCCAGGAATCGATTTTTGATAGAATAAATATGATCGATAGACTACTAGCTAGACTAATGAAGAAAAAAAGAGAAAAGAACCAAAACCCCACAATCAGAAATGACAAAGGGGACATTACTGTTGACCTCACAGATACACAAAAAACCCTCAAAGGCAATTAGAATACTTCTATGCACACAAGCTAGAACACCTAAAATAAATCCATAAATACCTGGAAATATACCACTTCCCAAGACTGAACCAGGAAGAAACTGAATCCCTGGACAGAACAATAATGAGGTCTAAAATAGAATCAGTAACAAAAAGCCTACCAACCAGAAAACCTGAGGACCAGACGTATTCACAGTCAAATTCTACCAGATGTATAAAGAAAAGCTGGTAACATTCTTACTGATATGATTCTAAAAACTTGAGAAGGGATTTCTCTCTAACTCATGATATGAGGCCAGCATCATTGTGATATCAAAACCTGGCAGAGACACAACAAAAAAGAAAGCTTTGGGCCAATATCCTCGAAGAACTTCGATGCAAAAATTTTCAGCAAAACACTAGCAAACTGTATTCAGCAGCACATCAAAAAGCTAATTCACCATGACCAAGTAGGCTTTTTCCCTGGGATGCAAGGTTGTTCAACACACACAAATCAATAAATGTGATTCATCACACACACAGTACTAAAGGGAAAAACCACATGATCACTTCAATAGATGCAGAAAAGTCTTTCAATAAAATTCAACATGCTTTATATTAAAACCCCTCAACAAATCAGGCATTGAAGGAACATACTTCAAAATAGTAAGTGCTATCTATGACAAACCCACAGCTAACATCATACTCAATGAGCAAAAGCTGGAAGCATTACTCTTGAAAAATAGCACAAGAAAAGAATGTCCTCTCTTACCACTCTTATTCAACACAGTTCAGAAATTTCTAGCCAGAGCAATCAGGCAAGATAAAGAAAATAAAAGCTATCCAAAGAGAAATAGAGGAAGTCACACTGCCTCTATTTGCAAATGATATGATTCTATACCTAGAAAACCACATAGTTTCTGCCCAGAAGCTCCTTAAGCTGAAAAACAACTTTAGCAAAGTCTTAGAATACAAAATTAATGTACAAAAATTACTAGCATTCCTATATACCAACAACATTCAGGATCAGAGCCAAATCAAGAATGCAATCCCATTCACAACAGACACAAAAAGAATAAAATATGTAAGAATGCATATAACCATGTAGGTAAAAGATCTTTACAACAAGAATTACAAAAAAATTCTCAAAGAAATCAGAGATGACACAAACAAACAGAAAAACATTCCATGTTCATGGATAGGAAGAATAAATATTAATATTCCTATCAAACTACTAATGACATTCCTCACAGAACTAGAAAAACCTATTTTAAAATTCATATGGAACCAAAAAAGAGCCTGAATAGCCAAGGCAAAACAGAGCAAAAAGAACAAAGCAGGAGACAATATGCTACGTAATTTCTAATTATACTACAAGGCTGCAGTAACCAAAACAGCATGGTAACGGTATATATACCAAAAAAAAAAAAGTGCTTAGGCCAAAGGAACAGAATTGAAAGCCCAGAAATAAGGCTGTACATTTACAACCAACTGTTCTTTGACAAAGCTGACAAAAGCAATGGGAAAAGGACTCCTTATTCAATAAACGGTGTGAGATAACTGGCCAGCCATATGAGGAAGATTGAAACTGGACCCCTTCCTTACACCATATACAAAAAAAAAAAACTCAAGATGGATTAAAGACTTAAATGCAGAACCCCAAACTATAAAAACTGTGGAAGACAACCTAAGAAATACCATTCTTAACATAGGACCTGACAGATTCTTCAATAAAGAAGCCAAAAGCAATTGCAACAAAAACTGACAAATGGGATATAATTAAACTAAATAGCTTCTGCACAGAAAAAGAAACTATCAACAGAGTAAACAGACAACCTACAGAATGGAGGAAAATTTTTGCAAACTATTTGAGAAAGGTCCAATATCTTGAATCTATAAGGAACTTAAACAAATTAATAGGAAAAGAACAACTTCAATCAAAATTGGGCAAAAGACATGAATAGACACTTTTCAAAAGATGATATGCACTTGGCCAACAAGCATATGATAAAAAGTACTCAACATCAATAATTATTAAATAAATGCAAATCAAAACCATGTTGAGATATCATTTCATACCTGCCAGAATGGCTACTATTAAAAAGCCAAAAATAACACACTGGTGAGGTTGCAGAGATAAGTGAATGCCTGTACACTGGTGGTGGTAATGTGAACAGTTGTCATTGTGGAAAGCAGTGTGACAATTTCTCAAGGAACTTAAAACGGAAACACTATTTGAACCGCAATCCCATTATTGAGTATATATACAAAGGAATATAAATTGTTCCACCATAAAGATACATATGTATGTTCATTGCAGCACTACTCACAATAGTACAGATAAGGAGTCAACCTAAATGTTCAACAATTGTCAACTGGATAAAAAAAATGTGAGACATATACACCATGGAATACTATACAGCCATAAGAAATAACAAGATTGTGTCCTTTGCAGCAACATAGATGACACTGGAGGACATTATCCTAAGCAAATTAACACAGGAACAGACAATCAAATATTGCATATTCTCACTTACAATTGGGAGTTAACATTGTGTATACATGTACACAAGGAAGGGAACAATAGACACCAGGGCCTACTTGAGGGTGGAGAGTGGGAGGAGGGTGAAGATTGAAAAAACTACTTAAGGGGTACTATGCTTATTACTTGGGTGGCAAAATAATCTGTACACCAAACCCATGTCACAAGCAACTTACACATACAGCAAACCTGCATATGTATGCTTAAGCCTAAAATAAATGTCAAATAAATAAATAAATAGTTGGATAAATAAAGGCATAAATACATGAAGAAAAGGCATTGAAATTGTGTTTAAAAATAACCAGAGTTACATATGTAAAATGCACAAATTTCTTACCACAGAATATCATAAAACAAAATGTGATTTGATTGCCAACAGTCAAGGGACTACATTGACATACGCTAAGCTGTATCTTCAGACAGCTTGAAACAACAATACACAGTGATACTTATCAAGTGCTTTCCATTTCCCAGGCATTGTGTTAGTATCTTTATACACAATGACACATTAAAGCTTCTCAACTATCCCATATATTAGTTATTTCTATTACAATTCTCTTTCTAAAAAATTAGCAAACTGAGGAAGCTCAGAGAGATAATAACTGTTTTCAAGTGTTTGATATTTAGTGAGTAATACAGCAAGAATTCTAAATCAGGCAGTTGATTCCAGAGAGTTGCTGAAACATTGCCCTAAATTTACTCATGTTCTTTTCAGGGAAGGTCTCCAATCATTTAATCTTGATATTATTTAACACTTGGCAAAAATCTCTTCTGTGGTAGCTTCTTACAAGTGAATTATCTCATTAATTAAATATTTTTTCCCTAATTTTATACTTCAAAGTTATTTTTCAAATTTTAAAATTGTGGTTATCTTGGTGCCAGACATGTGCATATTGCCTCCACATTCATTCATCGATTCTTAACTCTCACATTCTACTTGTAACTTCACTTTACAGACCTCTTCTAGCCTTCCCCATACCAAAAAAAAAAAAAAAAAAAAAAAAAAACCTGATGGATTTCATCAATACCAGGCCCATCCTACAAGAAGTACTAATGGGAGTACATCAACCAGAAAGAAAAGGACATTAATGAGCAGTAATAATCACATGAAGGTACAAAACTTACTGGTAATAGAAACGACACAGAAAAACACAGAATACTATAGAACTGTAACTGTGGTGTGTAAACTACCCTTATTCTAGGGGAAAGTCTAAAAAAAATCAGAAATAATAATAACAATAACTTTTCAAGATATACTCAGTACAATAAGATATAAGTGAAAACAACAAAAAGTTAAAAAGCTGGGAAATAAAGTTAAGGCAAATTTTTATTCTTTTTCTTTTTGCTTGTTTGTTTATGGAAACACTGGTAAGTGGTGAGGTCAAAATTATTGTTTATAAGATAGTATTTACAAGACTCATGGTAACCTCAAACCGAAAAACATACAATAGATACACAAAAATTAAAATGAAGAAACTAAATCATATCACCAGAGAGTCATCTTCACTCAAGAAAGACAGGAATGAAAGAAAGAAGAAAGAAAAGAATACAAAACAATCAGAAAACAAATAACAAAATAGGAGTAAGTCCTTAATATCCATAATAACATTGAATGTAAATAGACTAAATCCTCCAATCAAAAAACATCAACTGGCTGAATGGATGAAAAAACTAAGACCCATTGATCTGTTGCCTACAAGAAAGACATTTCACCTATAAGGACACACATAGACAAAATAAAGGGACAGAAAAAGATATTCCATGCCAATGGAAATCAAAAAAAGAGCGGGTGTCACTATACTTACATCAGACAAAATGATATCAAGACAAAAACTCTAAGAAGAGACAAAGAAGGTCACTATATAATGCCAATGGGGTCAATTCATCAAGAAGTTATAACAATTTTAAGTATACATACACCAAACACAGGGGCAACCAGATATATAAAAGATATATTATTAGAGATAAAGAGAGGGATAGGCCCCAGTGTAGTAACAGATGAAGACTTTCAACAGCTCACTTTCAGCAATGGACAGATCTTCCAGATAGAAAATTAACAACAACAACAAAAAAATCAAACTTAATCTGAAATATTGAACAAATGGATCTAGTAGATATTTACAGAACATTTAATCCAATAACTGCAGAATACACATTCTTTTTCTCAGCACATGAATCATTCTTAAGGATAGATCATATGTTAAGTCATAAAACAAGTCTTAAAACAGTCAAAAAAATGGAAATAATATCAAGTATCTTCTTCAACCAAAATATAATAAAACTGAAAAATAAGTAAAATTTAGAAATCTATACAAACACATGGAAATTTAACAATATGCTGCTAAATAACCAGTGGATCAGTGAAGATATTAAGAAGAAAATTGAAAAATTTTTGAAACAAATGATAATGAAAACACAATCTATCAAAACCTATTGGATACAGCAAAAACAGCAGAGAGAAGCTTATAGTTAAAAATGCCTACCTCAAAAAAGATAAATAACATCAAATAATCTAGAGATTCATCTTAAAGAACTCGAAAAGCAAGAACAAACCAAACCCAAAATTATTAGAAGAAAAGATAATATCAGAGCAGAAATAAATGAAACTGGAATAAAAATATATATATATAAAAGGTCAAGAAAACAAAAAGTTGGTTTTCTGAAAAGTGAAACAGAATTGACAAACTTTTAGTCAGTGTAAGAAAAAAAGAGAATATCCAAATGTGCAAAATTAGAAATGAAAAAGGAAACACTGCAGACATTCAAAGGATTATTGGTGTTTACTTTGAGCAACTATATGTGAACAAACTGAAAAATCTAGAAGAAATGGACAAATTACTAGACCCATACAACCTACCAAGATTGAACAAGGAAGAGATGTAAAACTTGATGAGACCAATAACAACTAGCAAGATCAAAGCTATAATAAAAAATCATTCAATAAAGAAAATTCTGGGACCTGATAGCTTCACTCCTTAATTCTAACAAACATTGAAAGAAGAATACCAATTCTACTCAAAATATTTCAAAAAATAGAGGAGGAGGGAATACTTCCAAACTCATTCTACTAGGCCAGTATTACTTTGATACCAAAGCCAGACAAAGACACATCAAAAAAAGAAAAGTACAGGCTAATATCTCTGATAAATATTGATGCAAAAATCCTCAACAAAATGATAGCAAGCCAATTTCAATAATACATTAGAAAGATTATCAATCAATGTGACACATCATATCCACAGATTGAAGAATGAAAACCATGAGATCATTTCAATCAGTGCTGAAAAGGCATCTGATAAAATTCAACATCTTTTCATAATTAAAACCTTCAAAAAACTAGGGATAGAAGGAATATATCTATGTTTTTTATTAAAAAGCCATATATGACAGACCCACAGCTATTATCGTACTGAATGGGGAAAAACTGAAAGCCTTTTCTCTAAGATCTGGAACATGACAATGATGCCCAGTTGCCACTGTTGTTCAACATATTAATAATATTGGAATTTTTAGCTACAGCAATCAAACAAAAGAAAGCTATAAATGGCATCCACATCAGAAATCAAAGGGTTAAATTATCCTTGAGGATGATATGATCTTATATTTGGAATAACCTAAAGACTCCACAAGAAAACTGTCAGAATGGATAAACTCGAAGAAGTTATAGGATACAAAATCAACATACAAAAATCAACAGCATTTCTATATGCCAAAAGTGAACAATGTGAAAGACAAATAAAAAGTAATCCATTTACAATAGTCACACATAAATTTAAATACCTAGGAATTAACTTAACCAAATAAGTGAAAGGTCTCTATATTGAAAACTATAAAACATGGATGAAGGAAATTGAAAGGGAAACACACAAAAAAATAAAAAATATTCCATGTTCATGTATCGGAAGAATCAATATTGTTAAAATAGCCATACTCTCCAAAGCAATCTAGAGATTCAATGCAATCCCTCTCAAAATACCAATGATAGTCTACACAGAAATAGAAAAGAAACCATTCTAAAACATATAGGGAACCATAAAAGTCCCAGAGTAGCCAAAGGTATCCTAAGCAAAAAGAACAAAACTGGAGGAATCCCGGCAGGGCGTGGTGGCTCAGGCCTGTAATCCCAGCACTTTGGGAGGCCGAGGCGGGCAGATCACGAGGTCAGGAGATCGAGACCATCGTGGCTAACACAGTGAAACCCCATCTCTACTAAAAATACAAAAAATTAGCCGGGCATGGTGGTGGGCGCCTGTAGTCCCAGCTACTCAGGAGGCTGAGGCAGAAGAATGGCATGAACCTGGGAGGCAGAGTTTGCAGTGAACCGAGATTCCGCCACTGCACTCCAGCTTGGGCAACAGAGTGAGATTCCATCTCAAAAAACAAAACAAACAAACAAACAAACAAACAAAACCGGAGGAATCCCATTACCTGAATTCATATTGTACAACAGAGCTATAGTTACCAAAACAGCATGGTAATGTCATAAAAACAGACACACAGACCAATGGAACAGAGTAGAGAACCCAGAAACAAATCCACACACCTACACTGAACTCATGTTTGACAAAGGTGCCAAGAAGATACACTGGGGAAAAGATGGTCTCTTTAACAAATGATGCTGGGAAAACTGATTAGCCATATGCAAAAGAAAAAGTAGACCTCTACCTCTTGCAGTATACCAAAATCAAATCAAAATGACCACCAAGACTTAAATGTAAGACCTCAAACTATAAAAGTGCTACATTAAAGCATTAGGGAAAATCTCCAGGAGATTGATCTGGGCAAAGACTTCTTAAGCAATATTCTACAAGCACAGGCAAACAAAGCAAACATAGACAAATGGGATCACATCAAGTTTTAAATCTTATGCACATCAAAGAATACAATGGACAAAGTAAAAATACAACCCAGAGAATGAGAGAAAATATATGCAACCTGCTCATCTAACAAGGAATTGATAACCAGAATACATAAGGAGCTCAAACAACTCTACAGGAAAATATCTAATAATCCAACAAAAAATGGGCAAAAGATTTGAATAGACATTTCTCAAAGGAAGACATACAAATGACAAAAAGGCATATTAAAAGGTGCTCCACATCACTGATGAAGAAATGCAATCAAAACTACGATGAGGTATCATCTCACTCCAGTTAGAATGGCTTATATCCAAAAGACAGACAATAACAAATACTGGCGAGGATGTGGAGAAAGGGGAACCCTAGTACACTCTCGGTGGGAATGTAAATTAGTTCAACCACTATGAAGAACAGTTTGGAGGTTCCTCACAAAAATAAAAATTGAGCTACCATATGATCCAGCAATCTGACTGCTGGGTATATATCCAAAAGAAAGGAAATAAGTATGTCAAAGAGATATCTGCACTCCTATGTTTATTGCAAAAATGTTTACAATAGCTAAGATTTGGAAGCCACTTAAGTGTTCATCAACAGATGAATGGATAAATAAAGTGAGATACAAATACATAATAGAATACTATTCAGCCATAAAAAAGAATGAGATCCAGTCATTTACAATATCATGGATGGGTCTGGTGATAACTATGCTAAGTGAAATAAGCCAGGAACAGAAAGACAAATGTCACATGTTCTCACTTATTTGTGGAATCTAAAAATACAAACAATTGAACTCAAGGTCATGGAGAGTAGATGGATGGTTACCAGAGGTGGGGAAGGGTAGAAGGGATTTGCAGGGAAAGGCAGAGATGGTTATGGGTACAAAAAGTTAGAAAGAAAAACTACTATTTGATATTACAATAGGGTGACTATAGCTAATAATAAGTTAATTGTATATTTGAAAATAACTTAAAGAATGTAATTGAATTGTTTGTAACTCAAAGGACAAACGCTTGAGGGGATGGATACCCCATTCTTCATAATGTGTTTATTTCACCTTGCATGCCTGTATAAAAACATCTCATGTACCCCATAAATATATACACCTACTATGTACCCACAAAAAATGAAAAAATAATTTATTTTTTAAATGTCTCTTCAGCCATGCTTAGAAATAAATATATTAGTGGAAAGATCATAGAAACAAAAAACAAATATTCTTCTATTTTTACCTTCAGTTTGTGTGTGTGTGTGTGTATGTGTGTGTTTGTGTGTGTGTATTTTAGCTTCTGTGTCTATGGTTAATACACAATAGAAAAATTGGGAATGTTAACTGTCTCTGTCTTGCGGAAACTTAGTCATGGTTTATCAAAATCCATTACTTCTGGAGAGTTTGACTAGCTATAGGATCAAACCACTATGCCTTCTTTTCTAATTTAGTTATGGCAGGAGTTGTAAAAATACTTTCATTGTGGCAGCCAGTGATTTTTTTTTTCACAAGCTTTGTTTATACAGAGGAAATAAAACCAATGAATTGAGTCAACCAATTAGTCAGGGAGCTGGGCGTCATGAATATGAAACGACTAGCTCATTGACTATATCATTCATTGTCATACGATTGTTTTGGCATTGAAAAGTCACAGCCGTGGCTTTTCCAAAGTAACATATGCCAATGTATGTTATGAGTGAACATTTGTCATTCAAATTAGAAACAACAGCAACAAAGACAAAACACATTTCTTTCTGGTCTACCCCATATGGGTAACTGATATTATCACAGCTAGAGTTGAGCAGCCTAGAATATGTAATTTCTTTTTGTAAAAAATTATTTTATCTTGGGGAAAAGCAGTATTTGGCAATGCATCAATTCCTCTACTTTTGTTCATCATTTGTTTGAACAAAGGTAATTATGTTCACAACAAATTAAGCATCAGAATTTTTCTTTTTGTTTCTGGTAGAGTCTTTTATAACCAACTACCAGTTATATCATTACATCTTTCTGTTTTTCATTACTGTCATCAGAAAAGCAGCATTCATTTTTTAAAATTTAGATATAACCTGCCTATAATTTTGCTTTATTAATGAAAACTAATAAGCATCATATCAAAAAATCTATAAAATGCCTCAAAAATAATTACTAAATATTTATGAGTATTGATTTTGAGGTAAATTTTAAACGAGTAAACCTTGAATAAATATTTATTAAATTTTAATTGAATATATTAAATGTGTTAAGATTATTAGACACCATTCTTTAGTATCAAACTGAACTTTACATATTTCAAATAATAGATACCATTATGGGAATCTTATAATCCCTGACAAATTCAATAAGCATTTCTCAGTTATGACTTGTAATCAAATTTTGTGATTCAAGATGTTGAGCTTTAATACTGATATTTTATTAATAAATTTCTACCAGTTTTTCACTGTAACTTTAATATGGATAGATTAAAACTACTAAATTTTATTTTGGGTAACAACTTCAAATTCAACTTTAAAAGGTCAATTACAACTTTTTTCTTAAATTTTTAACAAGTTTAAAAACAAATGTTTGATGTTAGTTTATCACTATTTGACTTATAAAGCCTCAGTTTAATTTGCCACAAAATTATAGGCATTTAAAAGAAAAAGACAGGTAATTTTCCTATGTTCAGTTTTTCTATAGGGCAGCTATATAAAGATAATATTAATACATCATGTATCTATTATGAAAACATATCATATGGTTTATTTACTATGTATCACTTTTTGGAAGTACTGATCATATTGGGGTATAATAATAGTACCTTCCTCATAGGGTTATTAAAAGCATTTTATGATGAACATATGTTAAGTCCTTAAGACAATACTTGGCACATAATAAGTAAGCGTTCAATAAATGTTAATGTTTCGCCTTCTCCTCCTTATGATCCTCTTTCCTTCCCCTCCTTCCCGTCTTTCTTCTCCTCCTCTTTGTCCTTCTTCTCCTCCTCCTCCTCTTTCTTCACCTTTTCCTCTTCCTTCTTCGTCAATTTATTTGGCTCACTTACTTTTCTGTAGGGAATTTTAGTAGTACCATATTTCTACTCTTTTACAATAGTGTCCCAAAGGTATTAGTGGAGTTTATGAATTTTATCATATGCTGTTACTCCGTCTATGATATTTTCATATGATTTTACTTCTTTAGCGTGTGGATGTAATGGATTGCATTAACTGATTTTCAAATGTTCAAATAGCTTGGCATACCTGGAATAAATCCAACCTGGTTGTGGTATATACTTTTTTTTATACATTGTTAGGTTAAATTTGATCATATTTTGTTTAGGGTTTTTTCATCAATGTACATGAGAGATACTGGTCTGTAGTTTTCTTGTACTGTCTTTGGGTATAATCCAGCATATAATTATATGGATTCATGGAATAAGTTAGGACAATACCCTCTGCTTCTATCTGCTAAAAGAAAGTTTAATGACTTGGTATGATTTCTCCCTAAGCTATTCGATAAAATTTATCAGTGAACCTACTTGATCCCTTTGCTTTGTTTTGGAGAGTTACTAATTATTGATTAGATTTCTTTAATAGATGTAGACCTATTTAGATTGTCTATTTACTCTTGTGTGATAGCTATCAAAATGCATCTTTCAAGGAATCATTCCATATCATCTAGGTTATCAAATTTATGAACAAAAAGTTATTCATAGCATTTTATTATTCTTTTAATATTCATGGGATATTTATGGTGTTCCTACTTACATTTATGATCTTAGTTAATTATATGCTTTCTTTTATTTGTTTGCCTTGCTAGAGGCTTATCCTGTCAAAAAAAAGTGTTGGGTTTCATTGAGTTTCTAAATTGATTTTCTTTTTAAAATTTTATTGATTTCTGCTCTAATTTTTATTATTTCTTTTTTTCTGCTCATTTTGGATTTAATTTGCTCTTCCTATTCTAGTTTCTTAAGGTTGGACTTTAGATTATGGATTTTGTATTTTTCTTGTTTATCTAATATATGCATTGAATGCTATAAATTCATGTTGTCACAAATGAAAAGATTTCTTTTTTTTTTTGGCTGAATCATAGTCCATGCATGGATACAACACATTGTAAAAAAAAAATCTATTTAACATTTAATGAACATTTGGGTTTTTTTAACAGCTTGCTTGTTGTGAATAATGCTGCAGTGACTAGGGAGATGCAGATATCTCTTTGAGATCTTGGTTTCAATTTATGGGATATCTACACAGAAGTGGGATTGCTGGATTATATGGAAGTCCTTTTTTTAATTTTTTTTCCTTCAACTTTTAAGTTCCAGGGTACATGTCCAGGATGTGCAAGTTTGTTACATAGGCAAATGTGTGCTATGGCGGCTTGCTACACAGATCAACCCATCACCTTAGTATTAAGCCCAGTATCCATTGGTTGTTTTTCCTGATGCTCTACCTCCCCTCACCCCTCCCTTCGACTAACCCCAGTAAGTGTTGTTCCCACACCCGTGTGTCCTTATGTTCTCATCATTCAGCTCCCACTTGTAAGTGAGATCATGTGGTGTTTGGTTTTCTGTTCCTGCATGAATTTGCTGAGGGTAACAGCTTCCAGCTCCATCCATGTCCCTGCAAAGGACATGATCTCATTCCTTTTTAAGGCTGCATAGTATTCCATGGTGAGTATGTACCACATTTTCTTTATATAGTCTATCACTGATGGACATTTGGATTGATTCTGTGTCTTTGCTATTGTAAATAGTGCTGCAATGAACATACAAGTGAATGTATCTTTATAATAGAATAATTTATATTCATTTGGGTATATATCCAGTAATGGGATTGCTAGGTCACATGCTATTTCTGCCTCTAGATCTTTGAGGAATTACCACAGTGTCTTCCACAATGGTTGAACTAATTTACACTCCCACCAACAGTGTAAAAGCATTTCTTTTTCTCTGCTACCTCGCCAGCATCTGTTGTTTCTGGACTTTTCAATAATTGCCATTCCGACTGGCATGAGATGGTTTCTCACTGTGGTTTTGATTTGCATTTCTCTAATGATTTGTGATGTTGAGCTTTTTTTAATATGCTTGTTGGTCTTGTGAGTGTCTTCTTTTAAGAAGTGTCTGTTCATGTTCTTTGCCCACTTTTTAGTGGGTTGTCTGCTTTTTTCTTGTAAATTTATTTAAGTTTCTTGTAGACTCTGGATATCAGACCTTTGTCAGATGGAGAGATTGCAACATTTTTCTCCCATTTTGTAGGTTTTCTGTTCACTCTGATGATAGTTTTTAAATTATTTTTATTTTTATAGGTTTTGGGGGAACAAGTGATGTTTGGTTGTATGAATAAGTTCTTTAGTTGTGATTTCTGAGATTTTGGTGTACCCATGATCCAAGTAGTATACACTTTACCCAATTGGTAGAATTTTATTCCTCACCCCATCCCACCCTTTCCCCAAGTCCCCAAAGTCCACTGTATCCTTCTTATGTCTTTGCATCCTCATGGCTTAGCTCCCACTTATGAGTGAGAATATACAATGTTTGGTTTTCCATTCCTGAGTTACTTCACTTAAAATAATGGTCTCTAATTTCATCCAGGTTGCTGCGAATGTCATTATTTCATTCTTTTTTATGGCTGAGTAGTATTTCATGGTATTACATCACATTTTCTTTATCCACTCATTGATGGATGGGCATTTGGGCTGGTTCCATATTTTTGCAATTGTGAATAGTGGTGTTATAAACATCCATATGCAAGTATCTTTTGCATATAATGACTTCTTTTTCTCTGGGTAGACACCTAGTAATGGAATTGCTGGGTCAAATGGTAGATATACTTTTAGTTCTTTAAGGAAACTTCACAATGTTTTCCATAGTGTTTGTACTAGTTTACATTCCCAGCCAGTGTTAAAAGTGTTCCCTTGTCACCACATCTATGCCAACATCTATTATTTTTTTCATTTTTTGATTATGGTCACTCTTGCAGAAGTGAGGTGGTATTGTGGTTTCAATTTGCATTTTCTAAATAATTAGTGATGTGATCATTTTTCCATATGCTGGTAGGCCATCTGTGTATCTTCTTTTGAGAATTGTCTATTCATGTACTTAGACCACTTTTTGATGGAATTGTTTGTTTTTTACTTGCTGATTTGTTTGAGTTCATTGTAGATTCCAGATATTAGTGTTTTGTCGAATGTATAGATTGTCAAGATTTTCTTCCACTCTGTGGGTTGTCTGTTAACTCTGCTGATTATTTCTTTTGCTCTGCAGAATGTTTTTAGTTTAATTAAGTCCCATCTATTTAGTTTTCTTTTTGTTGCATTTGCTTTTGGGTTTTTGGTCAGGAAGTCTTTGCGTAAGCCAATGTCTAGAAGGGTTTTTCCAATGTTATCTTCTAGAATTTTTATGGTTTCAGGTCTTAGATTTAAGTCTTTGATCTATATTGAGTTGATTTTTGTAAAAGGTGAGAGAAGAGGATCCAGTTTCATTCTTCTACATGTGGCTTGTCAATTATCTCAACACCATTTGTTGAATAGGGTGTCCTTTCCCCACTCCATGTTTTTGTTGGCTCTGTGAAGATCTCTTGACTGTGTTTGGGTTTATTTCTGGGTTCTCTGTTCTGTTCCATTGGTCCTTATGCCTATTTTTATATCAGTACCATGCTGTTTTGGTGACTATGGCCTTATAGTATAGTTTGAAGTTGGGTGATGTGATGCCTTTGCGTTTGTTATTTTAGCTTAGTCTTTTGGCTATGTGGCTCTTTTTTGGTTCCATATGAATTTTAGGATTGTTTTTTCTCTGTCTGTGAAGAATGATGGTGGTATTTTGATGGTCATTGCATTGAATTTGTAGATTGGTTTTAGCAGTATGATCATTTTCACATTATTGATTCTATCTATCCATGGGCATGGAATGTGTTTCCATTTGTTTGTATCATCTATGACTTCTTTCAGCAATGTTCTGTAGTTTTCCTTATAGAGGTCTTTCACCTCCTTGGTTAAGTATATTCCTGATTTTTTTTTTTTTTTTTTTTTTTTGTCAGCTATAGTGGAAGAGGTTGCATTCTTGATCTGATTCTCAGCTTGCTCATGTTAGTGCATGGCAGGGCTACTGATTTGTGTACATTAATTTTGTATGCTGAACTTTGCTTAATTTCATTTACCAGTTCTGGGAGCTTTTTGAGTGAGTCTTTAGGGTTTTCTAGGTATAGATGTATATCATCAGCAAACAGCCACAGTTTGACTTCCTCTTTACTAATTTGGATACTCTTGATTTCTTTCTCTTATCCAATTGCTCTGGCTAGGACTTCCAGTACTATTTTGAAGAGGAGTGGTGAGAGTGGTCATCCTTGTCTTGTTCCAGTTCTCAGGGAGAATGCTTTCAACTTTTCCCCATTCAGTATAATGTTGGCTGTGGGTTTGTCATAGATGCCTGTTATTACCTTAAGATATGTCCCTTCTATGCCAATTTAGCTAAGGGTTTTAATCATAAATGGATGCTGAATTTTGTCAAATGCTTTTTCTGCATCTATTGAGATGATCATGTGATTTCTGTTTTTAATTCTGTTTATGTGTTGTATCACATTTCTTGACTTGCATATGTTAAGCCATTCCTGGATTCCTGGTATGAAACCCACTTGATCATGGTGGATTATTATTTTGATATGCTATTGGATTTTGTTAGCTAGTATTTTGTTGAGGATTTGTGTATATATGTTCAACAGGGTTATTGGTCTGTAGTTTTCTTTTTTTGTTATGTTCTTCCCTGATTTTGGTATTAGGGTTATACTGGCTTCATATAATGATTTAGGGAGGATTTCCTCTTTATCCTGTGGAATAGTGCCAATAGGATTGGTATCAATTCTGCTTTGAATGTGTGATAGAATTCAGCTGTGAATTCGTCTGGTCCTGGATTTTCTTTGGTTGGCAATATTTTTTATGCAATTTTAATCTTGCTGCTTGTTATCAGTCTGTTCAGAGTTTCTATATCTTCCTAGTTTAATCTAGGAGGGTTGTATATTTCTAGGAGTTTATCCATCTCTTCTAGGTTTTCTAGTTTATGCACATAAAGGTGTTCATAGTAGACTTTAATAATCTTTTGTATTTCTGTGGTATCATTAGTAATATTTCCTGTTTATTTCTAATTAAACTTATTTGTACTTTCTCTTTTTTCTTGGTTATTCTTGCTAATGGTCCATCAATTTTATTTATCTTTTCAAAGAACCAGCTTTTTGTTTTTTGTTTCATTTATCTTTTGTATTTTTTGTTTGTTTCAATTTCATTCAGTTCTACTCTAATCTTTATTATTTATTTTCTTCTGCTGGGTTTGGGTTTGGATTGTTCTTGTTTATCCAGTTCCATGAGATGTGACCTTAGATTGTCTATTTGTGCTCTTTCAGGCATTTAATGCTATGAACTTTCATCTCAGCACCACTTTTGCTATATCCCAGAGGTTTTGATAGGTTGTGGCACTATTATTGTTCCGTTCAAAGGAATTTTAAATTTCTTTCTTGATTATATTGTTGACCCAGTGATCATTCAAGAACAGGTTATTTAATTTCAAGGTATTTGCATGGTTTCAACTCCTTTTGGAGTTGAGTTCCAATTTTATTCCACTATGATCTGAGAGAGTACTTGATATAATTTCAATTTTCTTAAATTTACTGAGACTTGTTATGTGGCCTACCATATTTTGGAAAATGTTCCATGTGCTAATGAATAGAATGTATATTCTGTAGGTTTTGAGTAAAATGTTCTGTAAATATCTGTTAAATTTGTTGTAGAATATAGTTTTAGTCCATTGTTTCTTTATTGACTTTGTGTCTTGATGATCTCTCTAGTGGTGTCCGTGGAGTATTAAAGTCCCCCACTATTATTGTGGTGCTGCGTAATTCATTTCTTATGGCTAGTAGTAAATTGTTTTATAAATTTGGGAACTCCAGTGTTAGGTGCATATATATTTAGGATTGTAATATTTTCTTCTTGGACTAGTCCTTTTGTCATTATATATTGTCCCTCTTTGTCTTTTTAAACTGCTGTTGCTTTAAAGTTTGTTTTGTCTGATGTAAGAATAGCTACTTCTGATCACTTTTGGTGTCCTTTTGCATGGAATATCTTTTTCCACCCCTTTATTTTAAGTTTATGTGAATCTTTAGGTGATGCTTTTGAAGATAGCAGAAATTTTGGTGAATTCTTATTCATTCTGCCAGTCTGTATCTTTTAAGTGGAGCACTTAGGCCACTTATATTCAACATCAGTATGAGATGTGAGATACTATTCTATTGATCATACTATTTGTTGCCTGAATACCTTGTTTGCTTTCTTTGTGTTATTGTTATATAGGTCCTGTGAGATTTATGCTTTAAGGACATTTTATTTTGGTGTATTTCAAGGATTTCTTTCAAGATTTACAGGTCCTTTTAGCATTTGTTGTAGTGCTAGCTTGGTAGTGGTGAATTCTCTCAGTATTTGTTTTTCTGGAAACGACTATTTTTTCTTCATTTATGAAGCTTTGTTTCTCTGGATAGAATATTATTGGCTGATAATAGTTTTGTTTAATAAAGGAGGCTAAAAATAGGACCACAAACCCTTGTAGCTTGTAGGATTTCTGCTGAGAAATCTTCTATTACTCTGATAGGTTTTCCTTTATAGGTTACCTGATGCTTTTGCCTCACAGCTCTTAAGATTCTTTCCTTCATCTTGACTTTAGATAACCTGATGACTATGTGCCTAGGTGATAATCTTTTTGTGATGAATTTCCAAGGTGTTCTTTGAACTTCTATTTGGATTTCTAGATCTCTAGCAAGCCTAGGGAAGTTTTTCTCGATTATTACCCTCAGAGAGGTTTTCCATACTTTTAGACTTCTCTTCTTCCTCAAAAACTCCAATTATTCTTAGATTTTCATGTTTAACATAGTCCCAAACTCCTCGGAGGCTTTGTTGATTTTTTAAAATTCTTTTTTCTTTGTCTTTGAGGGATTGGGTTAATTCAAAAGCCTTGTCTTCGAGCTCTGAAGTTCTGTCTTCTGCTTGTTCAATTCTATTGTCAAGACTTTCAAGTGCATTTTGCATTTCTCTAAGTGTGTCCTTCATTTCCAGAAGTTGTGATTGTTTTGTATTGATGTTATTTCACTGAAGATTTTTCCTTTCATCTTCTGTATCATGTTTTTCATTTCTTTAAGCTGGACTTCACCTTTCTCTGGTGCCTCCTTGATTAGTTTAATAATCGACCTTCTGAATTTTTTTTCTTTTTGCAATTCAGAGATTTCATCTTGGTTTGGATCCATTGCTATTGAGCTGGGGTGATCTACTGGGTGTGTTAAAAAAAAAAAAAAAACTCATTTTGTCATATTACCAGGATTGTTATTCTGGTTCCTTCTCATTTAGGTAGACTATGTCAGAGGGAAGATATGAGACTCAAGGGCTGCTGTTCATATTCTTTTGTCCCACCGGTTGTTCCCTTGATGTGGTGATCTCCCCCTTCCCTTAGGGGTGGGGCTTCCTGAGAGCCAAACTGTAGTGATTGTTTTTGTTCTGGGTCTAACCACCCAGCAGAGCTACCAGGCTCTGGCTGGTGCTGGGGAGTCGATACAAAGAGTCCTGTGATGTGGTTCATCTTCAGATCTTTCAGCCACGGATACCAGCACCTGCTCTGGTGGAGGTAGTAGGGGTGTGAAGTGGATGCTGTGCCGGTCCTTGGTTGTATTTTTGTCTAGTTTTCTGGTTTTGTGTTGGTTGGCCTCCAGCCAGGAGGTGGCACTTTCAAGAACACGTCAGCTGCAGTACTGTAAGGAAAAAGCAAAGTTGCCCTAGGCTGGCCTGGTAAGTATTCAGGTTTCTCAGGCAGTGGGCAGGTCTGGAGAAGTGCTCTCAAGAGATTATGACTTTTGTCTTTGGCAACCACGGAAGGTAGAGAAAGACCACCAGGTGGGGGCACAGATAGGCCTATCTGAGCCAAGACTTTCCCTGGGCAGGACTTGCTCCGGTGGCTGTGGGGGATGGGGGTTGTGGTTTTCAGCCCAATGAAGTTATGTTCCCAGGGGAATTATGGCTGCCTCTGCTGAATTATACAGGTTTCCAGGGAAGTGGGGGAAAGCCGGCAGTCACAGGCCTCACCCCATTCCCACACAGCCTGCAGTCCTAAAGGCTGGTCTCACTCCCACTGACCCCACAACAGCACCAAATCTATTTCCAGGCAGCCAGTGACCAAGCCTTAGAACTTGCCCCAGACCACCAGCTTCCCTCAAGAGAAAACAAGCAGACTCACAATTTTTTGGCATCTCAAGGAGCCTGCTGCAGCGATCCAGTTCCTTCAAAGGGTCTGTCTGTGGATTCTCTCAGCTTTCCTTGTATGTTCCTGTGATGGTTCTTAGAGTAAAAGTTCATGATGTTAAGTCTCCACATGTTGCTCTGTCTGTCCGAGTAGGAGCTGCAAGCTAGTCCTGCCTCCTATCCGCCATCTATTTTTAATTATTTTCAGGAATCTCCATACTGTCTTTCATAATCACTGCATCATTCTACATTCCCAGCAACAGTCTATAAGGGTTCCAATTTCTCCACATCCTTGCCAAAACTTTTTTTTATGATAGCCATCTTAACAAGTGTGAGGTGATATCTCATTGCATTATGCTAAGTGAAATAAGCCAGTCACAGACAAACACTGCATGATTCACTTATATAAGGTCTCTAATATCATCAAACTCATAGAAGTAGAGAATAGAATGGTGGTTACCAGGAACTAGAGAAAGAAAAATGGGGAATTTTTTTCATTCTTTCTTAGAATGCTCATCTGTTTTTGCATGCTGCTGACTTTATCTATTTGAGCTCTTAGCATATCATATTAATATTAGTGTTCATATTAACATAAATTCCAACATCTCTGCCATATGTGAGTGTGGTTCTGATGCTTGCTCTATCTTTTCAAATTGTGCTTTTTGCTTGTGAGTGTGTCTTGTAATTTTTCTTGATACCCTGATATGATGTAGTTGGTAAAAGTAACCTGGCACACTGGTTTCTGCTAATGCCTTTTTGCCCTGTTAAGTTGTGAATCTCTGTATTTGTATGTATATCTTTTTATTTTGGGGAGCAGTGGTTTGCCTGGCAACCTCACTTCTCTAACAGATATAATAAGAGTTGTTGATTCCTTAGTTTTTTCAGCTTTTTAATTGTTAAGATGGAATGACAATTTCTAAGCTCCTCAAAACGCTGGACCAGAAAACAGAAGTTAAAATTTCCTTTAAAAAAGTTGAAGATAATCTTTTAAGATCTGTCTTTGCAAATGATATGTAAATAAGGTCCACACTGTGGACAATAGAGTAGAGGTTGATTTAAATCATCTAATGTCACCCTTATTAAATATCATTTTTAGTTTTGGTTCTATAGCTTAGTTACAATGCTAATAGTCAGACTCTCAAAATAATCACATTCCTACAATTTAAGAAAAAAATATATGTAACTAACCTGCACATTGTGCACATGTACCCTAAAACTTAAAGTATAATAATAATAAAATAAAAAATAATAATAATAAAAAATAAAATAAAATAAAATACATAGAAAAGTAAAAGCTTTACTTTCATTCTATTTTAAGGCATCTTCACACAAAGAAAAAATGTTTTAAAAATGTTCCTGTATTCATAAAAATAAAGTAGTTAATAATAGCACTCAATCTACACATTAATAATGATAATCTTATATCCTTATATATAGTTACTTACTACTTCACATATTTCACAAGGGATTTGTGGGGATTACTTTTAAACATAATTTATATTAATATTTACATACTCTGGGAAAAAAAGAAAACACTACATAAATGTCAATTGCTGCAATTAAGGGTCCTCAATATTAAAATGCTATGTTAACACAAAATTTGAAAAGAAAGAAATCATTTCTTTAAGAAAAAGAGGAACCTAAAACTTGGTGAGAAAAAAAATATTAGAGACAAAAAAGTAATTAAATTATTGATACCAATAAACAATGTTATTTTAAGGACAAATGGACAAGTATGAGACCATTCATAAGTTTATGCAATTTCTGTTAGTAGAACTAATATAATAGAAGACATCTATAAATGATAAAAAATAATTTAAAAGCACCTGTCATATACTTCAAATTATTTAAATAATTTGATAGTAAATGAATTATTCATTCATAAATAGTGCCAATTAAGGATCTAAATTTATTTGCTCTTTTTTATTATCAACAGATGATTCCTATTTTCAAACATTCCATTGATACTATGATTCCATTAACAAGAAGAATCCCTAATACTGATACATAATGCTTATTACTTGCTCACAAAAATATCCATTAGAATTCTTCCTTAGGTTTTTCAGGTACCTACAATATTGGTAATATAACAAATAAAAACATGTTAATGCAATCATAAACTAATTATATACTTTAATGGAGTTGTTCATCATTTTTTAAAAAGGTAAACAGTTTGAAATTGTGAGGTGCCATAATGTTTTCTTTGAGTTGAACTGATCAGATCTAAATTTTCAGTATTTACTTGAGCCATGATTTTAGAAATGCATTTATACCTTTTCTTTCTCCACCACTCTGGAATTTGACTCTGGAATTTGACTTTAATTAATTAGAAATGCATTTATGCCTTTTCTTTCTCCACCACTCTGGAATTTGACTCTAATTAATGCAATTGTGGATGACTCAGTTTTAGAGATAAACATAATTACCTAAATAAAGAGATTATTTGTCTAAAATATCATAATCATTTTATTGAGGTAAGTTTAATTTATTAATAAGAGATTTCCTGGCTTATAACCTTCCATTCAACCCTAAGGCTGATTGGAAAAACCATACTATGAGAGACTTAAATGACCCTAGGAACTAGTGTACTCACTAAGATGATGGGTTGCAACTTTCAAAAACAATTCTTCAGAGAAAAGAAGAGAAAAAAGCCAGTGTGCATGTGTATATTTTTATATGTGTGTGAGTGTGTGTATGTATGTATAGTCATTTTTATACAAAGCGCTGAGTTATATACGTATAACTGTTTTGCTTCTTTATTTGTATTAAGATATTGTCTGCATACAGTTTCCCCTAAGCTGTATTCTGTGCTCTAAGAATAATGATGATGAATGTTAAAATACAATTGATAGTTAAGGAACTCACGCCAACCCCAGTAGCTCTTATCTGGATCAACCAGTTACTGGTAGTACTCAGAGCGTTATCTGGGTTCAAGATGTCTCACCTTAGTTCTGGCTGAAATAGTGAAGGGCAGTGACTAGAACTGGAAAACTGATTATTATAAGTAACATGCTGAAGAGCTGGTATTTTTTTTCCTGGAATATTGACTTCATGAAGAAGAAAATAAATCTGTCACAAAAGGGGATTTCAGAAGTTATGCTAGTATTAATATAAAAAGAGAGATGTAGCAAAAATATTAAAGATAGATATTGTCAAAAGCATAGGTATTTGTATATATGTCTGTGTGTGTGTATATATATGATAGACGCATAGATACATATGTAGAAATATTTTATATGTCATTACACATGCTAAGCATGTCATCTGATTATAATTTAAGTCATTTTTCCACTTCACTATATTGTTTGCCATTTAGATAAAAAGTATGAGACAGAAGAATTAGAAGGGAGAAGTTTCAAAATGAATAGTTGTATGAAAAAAGACTTTCTGGCATACAAACCAAAATATTTTTATTAAAAATCAGCCAGTATTTCAATGATCAGCAATATTACCTATTTTAATCAATTCGAATAGCACATAAAATTCATTGTGGGATTAACAAGTACACCATTTACAATCCCGAGTGTGGGCATTTTCTATATACTTAATAGCTCTTCAGTAAGCAAACCCTGTGCAGGTAATTTTGAAAGATATATACTATGTACAACGTAATTTAAAAGTAATGAAGGCAGAGCAATCCATCACAAAACTAAATTCACTCCTCAGCAGGTGTGTTTCATGGCCTGGGTAGATACTTTTATTAGGGCAAGCATTATTAGATTATTTTTAAAAATTGGTAAGTAGAATTGTGTCCTATTTTTGTTCCAATTCAAAAAGATAAGCAGTTGTGTGGCACTGGAAGTACAATTGATCATCCTTGATCTTCTCAACATTATATCAATTTTAAGCCTTAAGTAAACAAAACAAATGTAAACACACTCATATTACATTTAAAAATTAAAATTAAGCATAAGCTACTGTAAATTCTAGAGTTTTTAAGACAAATGCAAAAACAGGTTTCACTAGTTCAGCTCAACAAGAGCAAAATATTTATGTACTCAATATCAAAATCAATGTAGGAAGAAAATATATAACGTGTTGAAAGTAGTTAATTATTACTGTGTCAACTAGTCGCACTTATTTTTGGTACCATTTATTACACGGTAGCTTTTATCAGAATAACACTTTTGCAAGGAGATACATAACACTACAGAACATCCTATACAAGCCGGGCGCGGTGGCTCATGCCTGTAATCCCAGCACTTCGGGAGGCAGAGGCCGGCGGATCACAAGGTCACGAAATCAAGACCATCCTGGCTAACACAGTGAAACCCTGTCTCTACTAAAAATACAAAAACAAAAATAGCTGGGCGTGGTGGCGGGCACCTGTTATCCCAGCTACTTGGGAGGCTGAGGCAGGAGAATGGTGTGAACCCAGGAGACAGAGCTTGCAGAGAGCCGAGATCGTGCCACTGCACTTCAGCCTGGGCGACAGGGTGAGACTCCAACTCAAAAAAAAAAAAAAAAGGAAAAAAGAACATCCTATACAGGAGGATCTAAAGAAGTTACACTTTTTAAAAATAAAACAAAAGCACATACTTTGAGCTCTGCAGTCCTTGCTTTACTTTAGGGTTCACTCTTGGTGGTGTATGTGCTATGGGTTTGGATAAATTCCAAATGACATGTATCCACTATTATGCTATAATACAGAGTAGTTTAACAGCCATTAAAATCCTCTGTGTTTGGCCTATTCATCCCTCCTTCCCTTCAAAACCTCTCGCAATCACTGATCTTTTTCGTGTTTTCATATTTTTTACCTTTTCCAGAAATCACAAAGTATGTAGCCATTTATGATTGACTCTTTTCACTTAGTAAATATGCATTTTAGTTTCCTCTATGTTTTTAATGGCTTCATGGCTCATTTCTTTATAGCGCTGAATAACATTTCATGGTCTGGAAGTGGTAAGTTTATTTATTCAAGCACCTACTAAAAAGCATTTTGGTTGCTTCCAAGTTATAGCAGTTATGAATAAAGCTACTATGAACATCTGTGTGCAAGTTTTTGTTTGTTTGTTTGTTTGTTTAGAGACAGTGTCTCACTCTGTTGCCACTCTGTTGCCCAGGCTGAAATGCAGTGTCACTGTCATGGTTCACTGGGCTCAAGCACCCATGCCTCAGCCTCTTGAGTAACTAGGACTACAGAAGCACAGCCCCATGCCTCGTTAATTTTTCTACTTGTTTTGTAGAGACAGGGTATCACTGTTGCCCAGGCTGGTCTTGAACTCCTGGGCTCCAGTGATCTTCCCACCTCAGCCTCCCAAAGTGCTTAGATTACAGGTGTGAGCCACTGCACCTGGCCTGTGTACAGGGTTTTTTGTGAACATAAGTTTTCAATTTCTTTGGATAAATACCAAGAAACACAATTGCTGGATCATATGGTAAGAGTATGTTTAGTTTTGCAGGAGCCTAACAAACCGTTTTCCAAAATGGCTGTACCATTTTGCATTCTCTCTAGCAATGAATGAAAGTTCCTGTTGCACACATCCTTGCCAGCATTCTACGTTGTCAGTGTTTTGAATTGCAAATATTCTAATAAGATCGTATTGTTGTTTTAAGCTGCAATTCCCTAATGATATATGATATTGAACATACTTTCATATGATTATTTGCCATCTATATATCTTCTTTGGTGAGCTATCTGTTTAGATCTTTTGTCCATTTTAATGGGTTGTTTTCTTGTTATTTTAGGAGTTCTTTGTATATTTTTAATACTGCCTTTTATCAGATATGTCTTTTGCAAATACTTCCTGCCAATTTGTATCTGAACTTTTATTTTTTTCTTTTTTTTATTTAATATATTTTTTTTTATTATACTTTAAGTTCTAGGGTACATGAGCAAAACGTGCAGGTTTGTTACATATGTATACATGTGCCATGTTGGTGTGCTGCACCCATTAACTCATCATTTACATTAGGTATATCTCCAAATGCTATGCCTTCCCCCTCCCCCGACCCCACAACAGGCCCCAGTGTGTGATGTTCCCTGTCCTGTGTCCAAGTATTCTCATTGTTCAATTCCGACTTACGAGTGACAACATGCGGTGTTTGGTTTTCTGTCCTTGTGACACTTTGCTGAGAATGATGGTTTCCAGCTTCATCCATGTCCCTACAAAGGACATGAACTCATCATTTTTTATGGCTGCATAGTATTCCATGGTGTATATGTGCCACATTTTCTTAATCCAGTCTATCATTGTTGAACATTTGCTATTCCAGGTCTTTGCTATTGTTAATAGTGTTGCAATAAACATATGTGTGCATGTGTCTTTATAGCAGCATGATTTATAATCCTTTGGGTATATACCCAGTAATGGGATGGCTGGGTAAAATGGTATTTCTAGTTCTAGATCCTTGGGAATCACCACACTGTCTTTGCAGAATGGTTGTACTAATTTACAGTCCCACCAACAGTGTAAAAGTGTTCCTATTTCGCCACATCCTCTCCAACACCTGTTGTTTCCTGACTTTTTAATGATCACCATTCTAACTGGTGTGAGATGATATCTCACTGTGGTTTTGATTTCCATTTCTCTGATGGAGAGTGATGATGAGCATTTTTCCATGTGTCTGTTGGCTACATAAATGTCTTCTTTTGAGAAGTGTCTGTTCATATCCTTTGCCCACTCTGTGATGGGGTTTTCTTTTTCTTATAAATTTGTTGGAGTTCTTTATAGATTCTGGATATTAGCCCTTTGTCAGATGAGTAGATTGCAAAAATTTTCTCCCATTCTGTAGGCTGCCTCTTCACTCTGATGGTAGTTTCTTTTGCTGTGCAGAAGCTCTTTAGTTTAATTAGATACCATTTGTCAATTTTGGCTTTTGTTGCCATTGCTTTTGGTGTTTTACACATGAAGTCCTTGCCCATGCCTATGTCCTGAGTGGTATTGCCTAGTTTTCTTCTAGGGTTTTTATGGTTTTAGGCCTAACATTTAAGTCTTTAACCCACCTTGAATTAACTTTTGTATAAGGTGTAAGGAAGGGATCCAGTTTCAGCTTTCTACATATGGCTAGTCAGTTTTCCCAGCACCATTTGTTAAATAGGGAATCCTTTCCCCATTTCTTGCTTTTGTCAGATTTGTCAAAGATCAGATGGTTGTAGATGTGTGGTATTATTTCTGAGGGCTCTGTTCTGTTCCACTGGTCTACATCTCTGTTTTGGTACCAGCACCATGCTGTTTTGGTTACTGTAGCCTTGTAGTATAGTTTGAAGTCAGGTAGCATGATGCCTCCAGCTTTGTTCTTTTGGCTTAGGATTGACTTGGCAATGTGGGCTCTTTTTTGGTTCCATATGAACTTTAAAGTAGTTTTTTCCAATTCTGTGAAGAAAGTCGTTGGTAGCTTGATGGGGATGGCATTTAATCTATAAATTACCTGGGGCAGTATGGCCATTTTCACGATATTGATTCTTCTTATCCATGAGCATGGAATGTTCTTCCATTTGTTTTGTCACCACCAGGCCTGCCCTACAAGAGCTCCTGAAGGAAGCACTAAACATGGAAAGGAACAACCAGTACCAGCCACTGCAAAAACATACCAAATTGTAAAGACCATAGATGGTAGGAAGAAACTGCATCAACTAACGAGCAAAATAACCAGCTAACATCATAATGACAGGATCAAATTCACACATAACAATATTAACCTTAAATGTAAATGGGCTAAATGCTCCAATTAAAAGACACAGACTGGCAAATTGGATAAAGAGTCAAGACCCATCTGTGCGCTGTATTCAGGAGACCCATCTCACGTGCAGAGATACACATAGGCTCAAAATAAAGGGATGGAGGAAGATCTACCAAGCAAATGGAAAACAAAAAAAGGCAGGGGTTACAATCCTAGTCTCTCATAAAACAGACTTTAAACCAACAAAGATCAAAAGAGACAAAGAAGGCGATTACATAATGGTAAAGGGATCAATTCAACAAGAACAGCTAACTATCCTAAATATATATGCACCCAATACAGGAGCACCCACATTCATAAAGCAAGTCCTTAGAGACCTACACAGAAACTTAGACTCCCACACAATAATAATGGGAGACTTTAATACCCCACTGTCAACATTTGACAGATCAATGAGACAGAAAGTTAACAAGGATATCCTGGAATTAAATTCAGCTCTGCACCAAGCGGACGTAATAGACATCTACAGAAGCCTCCACCCCAAATAAACAGAATATACATTCTTCTCAGCACCACATCGCACCTATTCCAAAATTGACCACATAGTTGAAAGTAAAGCACTCCTCAGCCAACGTAAAAGAACAGAAAGTATAACAAACTGTCTCTCAGACCACAGTGCAATCAAACTAGAACTCAAGATTAAGAAACTCACTCAAAACCGCTCAACTACACGGAAACTGAACAACCTGCTCCTGAATGACTACTGGGTACACAACAAAATGAAGGCAGAAATAAAGATGTTCTTTGAAACCAATGAGAACAAAGACACAGAATATCTGGGACACATTTAAAGCAGTGTGTAGAGGCAAATTTATAGCACTAAATGCCCACAAGAGAAAGCAGGAAAGATCTAAAATTGACACCCTAACATCACAATTAAAAGAACTAGAGAAGCAAGAGCAAACACATTCAAAAGCTAGCAGAAGGCAAGAAATAATTAAGATCAGAGCAGAACTGAAGGAGATAGAGACACAAAAAGCCCTTCAAAAAATCAATGAATCCAGGAGCTGGTTTTTTGAAAAGATCAACAAAATTGATAGACTGCTAGCAAGACTAATAAAGAAAAAAAGAGAGAAGAATCAAATAGATTTAACAAAAAATGATAAAGGGGATATCACCACCGATCCCACAGAAATACAAACTACCATCAGAGAATACTATAAACACCTCTATGCAAATAAACTAGAAAATCTAGAAGAAATGGATAAATTCCTCAACACATACACCCACCAAGACTAAATCAGGAAGAAGTTGAATCTCTGCATAGACCAATAACAGGCTCTGAAATTGAGGCAATAATTAATAGCTTACCAACCAAAAAAAGTCCAGGACCAGATGGATTCACAGCCGAATTCTATCAGAGGTACAAGGAGGAACTGGTACCATTCCTTCTGAAACTATTCCAATCAATAGAAAAAGAGGGACTCCTTCCTAACTCATTTTATGAGGCCAGCATAATCCTGATACCAAAGCCTGGCAAAGACACAACAAAAAAAGAGAATTTTAGACCAATATCCCTGATGAACATCGATGCAAAAATCCTCAATAAAATACTGGCAAACCAAATAAAGCAGCACATCAAAAAGCTTATCCACTATGATCAAGTGGGCTTCCTCCCTGGGATGCAAGGCTGGTTCAACATATGAAAAATCAATAAATGTAATCCAGTATATAAACAGAACCAAAGACAAAAACCACATGATTATCACAATAGATGCAGAAGAGGTTTCTGACAAAATTCAACAGTGCATCATGCTAAAAACTCTCAATAAATTAGGTATTGGTATTGGCGGGACGTATCTCAAAATAATAAGAGCTATCTATGACAAACCCACAGCCAATATCATACTGAATGGGCAAAAACTGGAAGCATTCCCTTTGAAAACTGGCACGAGACAGGGACGCCCTCTCTCACCACTCCTATTCAACATAGTGTTGGAAGTTCTGGCCAGGGCAATCAGGCAGGAGAAAGAAATAAAGGGTATTCAATTAGGAAAAGACGAAATCAAATTGTCCCTGTTTGCAGATGACATGATTGTATATCTAGAAAACCCCATCATCTCAGCCCAAAATCTCCTTAAGCTAATAAGCAACTTTGGCAAAGTCTCAGGATACAAAATCAATGTGCAAAATTCACAAGCATTCTTATATACCAATAACAGACAATCAGAGAGCCAAATCATGAGTGAACTCCCATTCACAATTGCTTCAAAGAGAATAAAATACCTAGGAATCCAACTTACAAGGGATGTGAAGGACCTCTTCAAGGAGAACTACAAACCACTGCTCAACGAAATAAAAGAGGACACAAACAAATGTATCTCAACTTTTAATTGTATTGACAATATATTTGACAGCAGAAATTCTTAATTTTTATGAAGTACACTTTAATGATTTTTTCTTATCGATTGTGCCTTTGATGTTGCATCTAAAATATCAGCACTAAACCCAAGATCATCTAGATTTTCTTCTATATTATCTTATAGAAGTTTTATAGTTCATATTTTATTTTATTTATTTTTATACTTTTGAGACTGAGTTTTGTTCTGTCACCCAGGCTGTAGTGCAATGGCGTGATCTCAACTCACTACATCCTCTGCCTCCCTGTTTCAAGTGATTCTCCTGCCTCAGCCTCCCAAGTAGCTGGGATTACAGGTGTGTACCACCACACCCAGCCAGTTTTTGTATTTTTAGTAGAGATGAGGTTTCACCATATTGCCCAGGCTGGTTTTGAGCTCCTGACCTCAGGTGAGTTACCCACCTCAGCCTCCCAAAATGCTGGGGTTACAGGCATAAGCCACCATGCCCAGCCTAATTTTGTATTTTACATTTAGGTCTGTGATCCATTTTGAGTTAGTTTTAGTGAAGAATGCAAGGTCTGTTCCTAGATTCTTTTTTTTTTAGGGGGGGGAGCATGTTGTTCCAATGCCATTTGTTAAAAAGAATACCTTTTCTTCACTGCATTGCCTTTGCTCTTGTGTCAAATATTAGTTGATTGTATTTATGTGGGTTTATTCCTGGTCTCTCTCTTTCGTTCCATTGCTTTATTTGTCTGGTCTTTTGCCAACACTATACTGTGTAAATATAGTAAGGCACAAGGTCAGGTAGTTTTACTCTCTGACTTTGTCATTATTGAGTTTGCTATTCTGGGCCTTTCGTTTGCTATCAAATAGGTTTATTGCTATCCACAAAATAAAATACTAGGATTTTGATTGCAGTTACATTGAATCTATAGATCAAGTTGAGAAGAACTGACATCTTGGCAATATTCAAATTCTGATGAACATGGCATACCTCTCCATTTATCTAATTTTTTATCACTTTCATCATAAATTTCTAGTTTTCTTCATTAAGCTCTTATATATATATATTGTTAGATTTACACCAAATGTAAATGATAACGTGTTTGTAATTTAAAATTCCACTTGTTCATTGTTGCTATATAAGAAATTGACTGACTTTTATACATCAACCTTGTATCTTGCAACCTTGTCATAATTGTTTTTTAGCATCAGGTTTTTGCGTTTGGGTCAATTAGTTCAGATTTTCTACAGAGATGTTCATATTATCTGCTAGCAAAGCCTTATTTCTTGTTTCTCAATCAGTATACATTTTTATTTCCTTTTCTTATTGCATAAGCTAGGATTTTCAGTAAAATGTTAAAAAGGAGTGGTGAGTGGGAACATTTTTTTCTCATACCTGATCTTAGTGAGAAATCTTGTAGGTTCTCACCATTAAGCATGATGTTAGCTGTTAGGTATTTTTGTAGATATTCCTTAATAAATTGAAAAAGTTCCCTTCTATTCCTAGCTTCCTGACAGTTTTAATCATAAAGGGTATTGAATTTTGTCAAATATTTTTTCTTCATGTGTTAATATGATAATGTGATTTTTCTTTAGCCTACTGATGTGATATAAATTAAATATATTAATTGATTTTTGAAATGTTAAGCCAGCCTTGCATACCTGGGATAGATAAATCCTACTTAATATGTTATTCTTTTAATATATAGTTGGATTTGATTTGATAATACTTTGTTGAGGATGTTTTATGTTAATAAAATAAATTAGTATGTAGTTTTCTGGCAATATCTTTGTCTGGTTTTGGTAGGAGGGTGACACTAGCCTCATAGAATGAGTTAGGAAGTATTCCCTCTGCTTCTATTTTCTGAAAGAGATGGTAGAGTATTGGTATAATTTCTTGCTTAAATATTGGTAGACTTCACCAGTAAACCCATTTAAATCTGGTGCTTTCTGTTCTTAAAGGTTATTTATTATTGATTTGTTTTCTTTTATAGATATAGGCCTATGTAGATTGTCTATTCTTGTATGAGTTTTGCCAAACTGTGTCTTTCAAAGAATCTGGCCATTTCATCTAGGTTATTAAATTTACAAGCATAATATTTTTCATAATGTTCCTTTATTAATTTATAACATTTATTAGACCTGTAATAATGTTCCCTCCTTCATTTCTGATATTAATAATTTGTATCCTCCCTCTTTTTTTCTTAGTCTAGCTAGAGGCTAGTTGATTTTATAGTTTTTTCAAGAATAAACTTTTGGTTTCATTGATTTTTCTGTATTAATTTTATTTGTTACTTCATTGATTTCTGCTGTAATACTTTTTATTGCAATACTTCATTTCTTCTCCTTTATAACTAATAAGAAAAAAATTGATAATAAAACAAGAAGAAATTGGCAAATCCACAATCATAGTGGAAGATTTCATACACTTCTCTCAAAAAACAACTAAACCAATGGAACTAACCCTAAAATAAGGATCTAGGAGAGTTGAACAACAAAACAACAGCAATATAGAATTATGCCTCCAAAAAACGGAAAGCATATGTTATATCTACATAAGAGAAACCATATATTATATATACAAAATGCTTATCATCATTTTTTGCCCTAATGGACATATTAACAAATACCAAATGACAACAACAAAGAAAACAGGCCAAACACATTCAACATAATGGAAAACAATGGAAATCAACAACATAAATTGAGCTGAAATTCAAACCAAATCGTACTTCCTGTACTCATTTCCCAGGGCTTCTATAACAAATTACCACAAACTAGGTGACTTCACAAAACAGAAATTTATTCTCTTACTATTCTAGAGCCTAGAAGTTTAAAATCAAGCTTTCTGCAATGCTGTGTTCCTTCTGAAGAAGAGGGAAGAACTTTCTTGCTCCTTCTGTTTCTGGTAGCTCTAGGCATTCCATGGCTTGTGGTAGGATAACTCCAAACTCCGCTTCTGCTTTCACATAGCCTTTTCCTCTTGTCGCTTCATTTCTCCTCTCTGTGTCTCTCAAAAGGAATCTTGACATTGTATTTAGGGCTTATCCAGATAATACAGTATGATTTACCTTAAGATCTTTAATTTTATTTGCAAAGATCCTTTTTCAAAAAAATATCACATTCACAGTTTCTAAGAATTAGGACATGGACATATCTTTTTGGGTGCCACCACTGAAATCACCATGTTCTCATTACCAGCACCTTCCTTTTATTTTGTCTTTTAAAAGCCCCATCCACATTCATTTGGTGAATGCAAATGAGCAGAATAAGCTCCAGCATACAAAGATAAGCTTCAATAACATGTCACCTCTCACATCTAGCCAACTACCTTAACAGATTGTCAGTCTTGTTCATAGTCACTCAATGCATAGGCCTCAATTATTGTACAATCTGTGGCCCAAGTGATTCAGAAATATTGTCTGCCTCTCATGTCCACAAAAAAGTACTAACTTTAGCCCATGAGCTATGAACAAAATGAAAGTTGCCATTTAGGCTAGCCATTAGAAAACACTGCATTATATCTTTTCACCAGATTACCCAGGTGGCATTTTCAAGGAAAACTTGGAAATTAGTTTAAGTCCAACTCTCATTTTCAGAAAAAAAAAAATTCCAGTCATTTATTTCAGAATTGCCCATCACTCATGCAGAAATCAGAGAGGATTAGCTAAGCATTATTTTCTTCTCCTAAAATGCCCTTGAAAAAAATAATTATATCCTTTTTTTTTTTTGCACAGTAACCTAGTTCCTGATTCCTTTCCTTTTGACAACCACTTCTCCCTTTCTTCACTTCTCCCTGGTTTAAACCATAATCTCCCATGGCAAGATTTGTTTTTGTAAGACATAAAGTAATAGGGCAACCCCATTTGCTGCAAACCCTCAGCTTAACCACTGTTGGGTCCTCTACCTTGCACAGAAATGTGTTAGAAGATTTAAAGTTATACCAATAGCATCTTTTGCTGAAATATCCCCTTCAGCCAGGACCTAAGAATTCAACCCAAACTCTGGTAGCACAGGATTTGGTAACACAAAAGAAACATTTTAAGAAATAAGAAAGTCAAAGAGTTGTGTTATAGCATTAATCCCACCCTCTGTTTCCCACCCTAAGAAACTTTCCAAGGAGACCCCCTCCCACTTTTTTCATTTTCACATATTTATCAGATTGTGCAAGCCAACACATTTCTCTTTCTCCATATTTTTGGCATTAAATATCTTAACTTCACATTTAAAGTTTCTATAAACCCACCACTCTGAGGTGATAAGCAATGTGATATTTACAAGCAATGTTGCCTCTTCTTAGACCATCCCTGAGTATTAGTCACTGTGAAATGGGTGTCTTAATCCAAGTAAGTAAAAATGAATGCTCCAGAGTGAAATGCCACGTTTTTCCAATCTAATCCTTTAATAATATTTTATCTCCATCAATTTTCTATTTTTCTATTTCTCAATCTACTTATTTAAAATTTGAATTGTCCTTGTTGTAGCAGTAGAAACATCACATTGAAATAACATTGAAGACGGACTTATTTATTCTGGAAATATCTTTAATGTGCCTTTTCAGTTCTGTAGATATAAAACAATGTCAAAGATATTCTGAAAGAGAAAGCATATCAAGACATTCCTTGCCTTTGAAAAAGCATGTGAAGGCCAGGCACAGTGACTCATACCTGGAATCCCCACACTTTGGGAAGTCAAGGCAGGAGAATTGTTTCATCTCAGGAGTTCAAGAACAGCTTGGGCAACATAGGGAGATCTCAGCTCTACTTAAAAAAAAAAAAGAAAGAAAGAAAGAAAAAGAAAAGGCATAGGATTACCTATGGTAGTGAAAAAAAATGAGACAAATCCCTTTTCCTCTACATCTCTGTGTATATGCACCTTTATCTGGGATTACTTTCAAATGATATGGTTGAGGCCTGTTCCCTTTGAGGTCCAATGCTTTAGAACATTTCTAAGGGAAGATAGCAAAACAGGACAAAAGCTCTCTCCACTTCCCCAGAGAAACTTATTATAAGAAAGAAATAAATCTGTCTGGTCCTCTGGATGCAGTTCTAGGTTATGGTCTTCTATAGATGACAGCTTCTTACAAGGACTCTAGATCCCTTTGGAACTTATTACAACTAACTTATGCTGTATAACTATTAGGGTAAATGACTGTGTATTCGTTGTGTATAGGGCAAAGGAGCCGAGTCTACCTTGTTGTGTGACATGACTGGGTTTCATTTTGTATGTATGTGTTCGTGTGCCATGAAGCTAAAGGATTGTACAACCCATGTTTTTGTGTTATAATCAATAAATGAGCAAAAGGAGAGAAGACTTGCCTGCAGACAGGAAGTGCTGAAAACTTGTTCAAGAAAAATTTGAATAGATTGAATGAAGACAAATTATGCAGAACCAAAGGAAGAGAAGAGAAAGTTTCAGATTGATGAGGCAGCAACTGAAGGCAGCAAAGTTTGTTAAAGTGTATAATACACCATTAAGGTGTGTTTAGGAAAGATTGTCTTTGGTGCGACACAAAGATTCTTGAGAAAAGAAGATAAATTACTTAATTTCTGTGCACCTTAACGTTCTTATCTGTAAAATATGGTGAGTAATAATAGCCACCACATTCATAAGGTTTTGGTGAGAAATAAGTGAATTAATATATTTAGATCACATAGTAAAGTGTTCAATAATGTTATCAGTACCACCCACAACCATCTGCACCATCCTAACCAAAACCATAATTTTTGGGCTTTCCAAAAAAGTACGTGGTAAAGGAAAAGATACCTAAAACAAAGAAATAGATGTTTATTTCTAACATCTATTTTTATGCTTTTTAACATGTTTTTGCTCCTTAAAAATTTTTTTTTAACATGTTTATGCTCCTTAAAATTTTTCATAGGTGATGCTGCCAATTTTTATATCGTGGCTGGAGCAGGAGGTGTTAGACGGGACAGCATGGTGATGTGAGCTGCAATTTGTTTGAAACAGATGAATTTTCACATAGACCTATGTTCACATGTATGCATGGAAATACAGTCTGAAATTAAATTATATTTAATTACCTATCGTAAGGCATGTTATTCATATCTCTTTTCTCTGACAGTGTCCTAGAGATTTATTTTTTTTCCTTTAAAATGTAAAGGTGTCTGAAAATACAATCTAAGTCACTATTAATAGATCATTTTAATTCTTATTTCCTCCTATGATTTTGCATTCACATAACATATCACTTAACTGAGATACAAAAAAGTTGGGAATTAATCTTAAAATAAAAAATGAATGAACCTGGAGTTTTCATTGTGCTAAATCTAAATAATATTCAGATACTCAGATGGACATCTTGTGTGTGTGTGTGTGTTTGTCTGTATCTGTGTGTCTGTGTGTGTGTATACAACGCTCTTCTTTCCTTAAATTATAACACTAATGTTACTTTTCCATAAAATACTTCATATGTAAAGAAATACTTAAAATTATTCTATGTTATTTGTTTTTGTAGCAGATGTTATGGAGATTTTCCTTTTTTTCTACATATTCATTTTCTTACATTAATAAAATGTCTCTCCCTCAATTTTATCCAAATTATTTATTTAAAAATTAATATATTTTGCTTTTGTAATTGGTTAGTGTAAATTAACAGAAATTCAAAAACATTAGTATATTTCCATATTCTTCATTATTATTAACCGCACAGCATAAATATAATGGAATAATGCATTTTTAGGAGCACAGAAATTAGCCCTACCAGCCAATACCATTCTTCAGTCAAGCTCAACAGACCTTATTACCTAGATTTGTCTCTGTACCTTGAGGCATATTATAAGCCACATGAGCAGATGATTGAATAGGAAAAAAAAATCTCCATTAAGAAAAAAATTGAGATTTTTGATTCGACTGCCTGTCCATTAGTGACATAAAGTGCTGACAAGCAGAACAAACAGTGAGCAATGTAATGTCAAGGCCTCCAGTGAAATGAAGTTTCATAACTTCACTAGAGTTGATGGATGGGTAATAATGACATTTTCAAGTGTAAGAATATACTCTATTAGGAACATCATATAATTTTTCTGCACAAAGTAGTTGTTACAGCTTGGTTGCTCAGGGAAGATGACTCTATAGAGCAAGAAAACAGTCTTGCACTTATAAATATTTAATCAGGTTAATATTCTGGTGTTCTTTACCATGCCAAAGAACGTCACTTATTTAAAGCATAATAGTTTAGAATAGTATTGTCTTAGACAGTGAAAAGATGATAGAGAATTCTACAATATCAAATACTCAAACATTTGACATTAACAACATTGTAAATCTGACATGAACAATTTAGCAATTTACAGGGAAACTTTGCAAAAATGCATTACTGAGGGTGTTATCTGAATAGTAAATAATGCTTTATGGCTTTGTAAAATGCAATCTACCTTACTCTTTATAGATTATATCAAATATATAAATACCATCTTTCAACCAGTCAGTTGAGAAGGAACTGTATATTGCTAATGTATGTCTTATCCAAAACAGAAGAACAAAGAAACAAACAGGTTATAGTAACACGAAGAAAAAATTGCATGATTTTACCAGCTATATGTTCGTGTTTACACCATTTAGGCTTCAAGGATAAATCAGGGAATCTTGTTCTTTTAGAAAGCAAGGAAGTCTTGCTGCATCGAAACTCACCTCAGGGTACACAGAATCACAATTTTTAGAAACTATTTCTAAAAAGCATAGAATATCTATGTTTGAATGTTACATGGCTATTCAGAACTTTCTGGAATTATAATTTTCAGTAAGCAGATAGACATTTCAATAATATTTGCATTAAAAAACCATTCAATTGGGAATTTTCATTACAGTTTTAATGACACTATTCAGGGCAAGAATTTTATGAATAAAATCTGAAAACAAAAGCAAAAATAGACAAATGGGATGACATCAAACTAAAAAGCAGTGTGCAGAAAAAAAAAAGAATCAACAGAGAGAAGAGACAACCTACAGAAAAGGAGCAAATATTCTCAAACTATGCATTTGACAAGAGGTTATACTAATGCAATAATATCCAGAATATATAAGCAACTTAACTCAATAGCAAAATAATAACACAAATAATAATCTAATTAAAATGGATTATCTAGGTGCGTAAGATCTGAATAGATAGTTCTCAAAAGAAGATACACAAATGGCCAACAGGTATATGGAAAAATATTTGACATCACTAATCATCAGAGAAATGCAAAACAAAACCACAATTAAATATCACCTCACTCCAGATAAAGTGGCTATTACTAAAAAGACAAAAAATAACAAATACTGATGAGGATGTGAAGAAAGGAAAACTCTTATACACTGTTGACTGGAATGTAAATTAATGCAGCCATTATGGACAACAATATGGAGATTTGTCAATAAATTAAAAATAGAACTACCTTATGATCCAACAATTCCATTACTGGATACATATCCAAAATAAATGAAATCAGTAAGTCGAAGAGATATCTGCACTCCCACGTTTACTGCAGTACTATTCACAATAGCCAAGATGTGGAATCAACCTTTGTGTCCATCAATGGATAAATAGATTAAAAATGTACCATAAAAAAGAACAAAATATTTTCATTTGAAACAAGATGAATGAACCTAGAGCAGTGGTCTCCAACATTTTTGGCACCAAGGACCAGTTTCGTGAAAGACAATTTTTCCATGAGGTCGGGGAGCGGGGCGGACAGTTTCATGATGAAGCTGTTCTACTTCAGATTATCAGGCATTAGTTACATTCTCATAAGGAGTACACAACCTAGATCCCTCACATGTGCAGTTCACAATAGGGTTCCTGCTCCTATGAGAACCTAATGCCTCTGCTGATCTGACAGGAGGCGGAGCTCAGGAGGTAATGCTCCCTTGCCCTCTGTTCATCTCCTGCTGTGTGGCCCCTAACAGACCACAACCAGTAGCAGTCTGCGTCCCAGCAGTTGGGGTACCCCTGACCTAGAGGACATTACGTTAAATGAAATGAGCTAAACATAGAAGGACAAAAAACAACATGTCTCCCTCATATGTAAAAAAGTTGATCTCATAGAAGTAAAGAGTAGAATAGTTGTTACCAGAGGCTAGGAAGAGTAGGGAGAAGAGAAGGATGTGGAGAGATTGGTACAAAGTTACAGTCAGATAGAACAGAAAACTCTGTTATTCTCTTGCACTGTAGGGTGACTATAGTCAATTATAATGTTCAGTATACTTTTAAAAAGCTAGAAGGGAGGATTTTGAATGTTTTCACCACAAAGAAATGACAAATGTTTAAGATGATAAATATGCTAATTATCCTGATTGGATCATTATGCAATGTATATATGTATCAAAACGTCACAGTGTACCTCATAAATATGTACAACTGTATGTCAATTAAAAACAAAATAAAACTTTTTAAAAAGTGAAACTCTCAGAAGATATTAGGTAACATGCCATATATTTTAGAAGCTATATAACTCAGTCAAGTCTTACTGCCGCAAAATAGCATTTTTCTAATTTATAAACTTTTATCTTCTAAAAAATGTTTTATTTAACCTTAAAATTGAAAGAATATTTTTGTGGATGTTTTTCTAGAGTTGAGGTTGCTCAATCACTCCTTTAGTCTTAAGCTAAGGAAAAATAAAGGTCATTCAAAGATTTTAAATTACTTTTTCCTTCCTTCTTTCTTTCTTTCCTTTCATATTTCCCTATTCGCTTTATTTTTTCTTTCATCTTTGATTATTGCTTTCTATCATAGGTACAACATTCATTAAATAATGCCCTCATTACATTTGAAATGAGGGGGAAAAAGCTATCAATGATACCTTTGAGTTTTACATGCATTATTCTATTCTGTATTTACAAATGGTAGCTTCATATTAAGGTTTGGGATCTTCTGTAATTTAAATGTTCATTATATATTGATCCAATAATTTTGTATAACCCTTGTATCTATTTTTCTCTATTACAGAGCATGCCAACAATGGAGCATTTCTCAGCGTGAACAATATTCTCAGGAGGAATTGAGGGCTGGAATTGCCAGGAGTGTTGCAGGCAAAGCTTTCATTGAAAGAGAAATGAAGCCAAACAGCTCCATTGCCTAAGTAAATTAATTGATTTAGGATATGAGAAAGAAAAGAAAGGGAAAATTCTGTTAATACCGACTATTTAACTCCATCTTGAAGGATGGTTTGAGGCAGCAAGTGTTTGAGAGTTTCCATCATAGGTGTTCTTCTCGTTCTTATCTCTACCCAGAGTGATTAGTGTTAACTGCTCTGGGGTATGCAACTGGTTTCTCCCTGCTCAGGCCATCACGTATGTTTACAATTTTTGTTGCTGAAACATCAAACTCTGTTCCTTAGCAGGCCCCCTGGACTAACTTCTTGGTGATATCTGTAGCACTTCTGTAGAAATAGCAAATTGAATCTAGAGTTAATTTTTGAAATGATATGAAAATAAAAAGTACACCTTGGAGAAATCTATCTTCTAAAAATCTACTGGTATTGACCACATGTCTGTTGATGTCTCTTTCACTATCAGCTGTTTTCCTATCCCAACTATAAAACACCTTTAAACGCTTTAAGAGCTATTCAGCAGTTGAAATTGCAGGACATTACATGACACTTGTGAAAATCTCTATTTTGTGAAAAGTTAGGTGTAAAATATAATCTTCCAGAACTGTTTGATAGATATCTCAGTATATATAGGCATAAGACTTTGAAATTCCTCATTCAAATATTCAGTTCATTATGAGAAAAAAAAGTTAAACGTTTTTCTACATGAGAGAGAGCATGCTGAGATGTATGTAGATACAATTCTGTATTTATCAAAATCAAATATCATATCGGTCTAAACTCTAAGTTGCACTTAAAGAGAGTAAATTCAAACCTTCTCAAAGGGAAAATGGAAAATAACAGCTCACATAATTAAAAAGTCCAGGGGTATGTATCTGGCTCAGCTCACTAAAGGTGCTCATTGGATATCTCTCTCTCATGCTTTCTTTTTGAAACGTCTTCCAGGACTTACAGAGTTTCCTTTGTTTGGTGTTTTATAGTAAGTTATAATTGTTTACTATACAGATGCTAAGGTTTTCATGTTTTCTTATATAAAAACATTCCTATGGCTTAAAAGTAAAAAAAATATGAAAATTACTCAGAGAACTCTCACTTGCACCACTGTATTCTTCTACGAGTTCCAATCCATCATCCCCTTTCATCACCATGTTGACTGGTATTATCCACTTCCTTCAGATTTTCAGATTAATTTGCATAAAATGGCATAAAGTAGACTTTTGGAATTTTTTTTAGTTTCTGTATTTCAAATGTTATTATCTCCTTTTCTCATTGCTTGCTTTTGTTCCTCTATTTTTTTTGACTAGTGTAAATAGTAAGTGTCTCACTGATTTTTTTCAAAGAGCCAGCCTTTGTATTTATGCATTTTTTCTGTTTCTATGTTTTCAAATTCTTGACTCAGATTTTTAATTCATATGCATGCCTACTTCGTTCGCTTTGTCCTTTTTCTTTTTTTATTATACTTTAAGTTCTAGGGTACATGTGCACAACATTCAGGTTTGTTATATATGGTACATGTGCCATGTTGGTGTGCTGCACCCATTAACTCCTCATTTACATTAGGTATATCTCCTAATGCTATCCCTCCCCACTCCCAATAAATGGTGCTGGGAAAACTGGCTAGCCATATGTAGAAAGCTGAAACTGGATCCCCTCCTTACATGTTATACAAAAATTAATTCAAGATGGATTAAAGACTTAAGTGTTAGACCTAAAAACATAAAAACCCTAGAAGAAAACCTAGGCAATACCATTCAGGACATAAGCATGGACAAGGACTTCAGGTCTAAAACACCAAAAGCAATGGCAACAAAAGACAAAATTGACAAATGGGATCTAATTAAACTAAAGAGCTTCTGCACAGCAAAAGAAACTACCATCAGAATGAATAGGCAATGTACAGAATGGGAGAAAATTTTTACAACCTACCCATCTGACAAAGGGCAAATATCCAGAATCTACAAAGAACTCAAACAAATTTACAAGAAAAAATCAAACAACCCCATCAAAAGGCGGGCAAAGGATATGAATGGACACTTCTCAAAAGAAGACATTTATGCAGCCAAAAGACACATGAAAAAATGCTCATCATCACTGGCCATCAGAGAAATGGAAATCAAAACCACAATGAGATACCATCTCACACCAGTTAGAATGGCGATCATTAAAAAGTCAAGAAACAACAGGTGCTGGAGAGGATGTGGAGAAATAGGAACACTTTTACACTGTTGGTGGGACTGTAAACTACTTCAAGCATTGTGGAAGACAGTGTGACGATTCCTCAAGGATCTAGAACTAGAAATACCATTTGACCCAGCCATCCCATTACTGAGTATATACCCAAAGGATTATAAATCATGCTGCTATAGACACATGCACATGTTATGTTTATTGCGGCACTGTTCACAATAGCAAAGACTTGGAACCAACCCAAATGTCCATCAATGACAGACTGGATTAAGAAAATGTGGCACATATACACATGGAGTACTATGCAGCCATAAAAAGGATGAGTTCATGTCCTTTGTAGAGACATGGAAGACGCTTTGTCCTTTTTCTAACTTTTTGAATTATATGTTTAATGTGTTTATTTTGGGTCTTTTTCATCTTTATTAATATAATTACATAAACTTACTGATTTTTCTATGATCATTGCTCTAGATACTGCATAGATTTTGATATATAAGTAAGAAGGGCATGATAATTATGTTCTAGAAATTTTGTAAGCTAAGTTTGTACTTCTCCTTTGAACCAAAAAATGTTTAATGGAAAACTGTTTTTTAACTAACAGATGTAAGTATCTTTTTTATCTTGTTATTAATTTCTAGTTTTATTATATTACAATTAGATGGTTTTTGTATAATTTCCATATTACAGACCTTATTGAAGTTCTCTTTATTTCGTGGGAGGCACATAGGAAATTAAATAGAATATATTTTTACAATATTTCGTGAGAACTTGAACGCAGTGTACCTATTATCTTTCTGTTGCGGAACAATGTATGCATGTGTCTTCATAAAAAATCTTCTTTGCTATGTTACTTAGGTCTTTTGAGTGCTCAATTACTTTTATATACCTGTTGTATCTTCTAAGATTGACAGTTATTTCAAAGTCCTATCTTATGTTTCTGTTTTTCCTAGCATCTCCATTGGCTTCAATGTTATCAAGATGGCCACTGTGTGAATATATTTATAAATCTTAATTTTTCATTGTGAAATGTAGCCCTTTGTGCATTATAAAGAATTCTTCACCTTATGTAACGTTCTTTATGTTGAATTCATTCTGATAGATACCAAGATCACAAGCCCTGGTTACATTTTGTCTCATTTTCAGGTGACCTTGGCTCATTTCTTCATTTTCAGGCTTTGAAATCACTTTTTAAATACATAATTGTATAAGGCATACAACTGAATTTGGATTTGACCCAATTTGAAGGCTTTTCTTTAGTAGGTTTGTTAGGCCAATTATATGTATTATATAATGCATCTGCTTGTCCTCAAGTTTTGTTATCTTTTGTTTTATCATGTGATATTTATTGTGGCTCTTTCACTTTTTTTTGTAGTTTGTTTTTGCTTAATGTTTGTTTTAATTTTGCTGTAAATGCATTTAGTTTTGTTTTAATTTCTTCTGGTAATTATGAACGTTACTATTTTTATTTTAGTAGCTATTTTTATTCTAGTGTCCTTATAGAATGCTTTTTTCTTTACCTCTCTTCTTTACTTAGACCTCTATATGTTTTCTCAACTTTAAAGTACGTACTTTAATTTCCATCTTTTATCCCAAAGACAATAAAATATCTAATGCTTTTTTCACTTTTGTCTCTTTCTTCTTTTCCGATGTTTTTAGTTGCAATATTTCTATTTTGTTAGCCTCTATAACAAATAACATATTCTCCCACGTGTATATCCACATGTGTTTTAGTCTTAGGTTCTCAATTCAACATTATTTAATACTTATCACCAACTCTTTTGCTGCAGTTCCCTTAACTGTATCTTGGTTGGAGGAGGGTCATTCCTTATTGTGCTACTAGCTCTGCATATTTTGACATTTTGTTTGGGATATTTGTTGGATGAAAATCATATTATCTATTTGCTTTTATTTTTCTACTTCCCAGTAGCCCCTACTCTACCACTGGGTCTCAAATTTGTTTCTCGTATTGCCATCTAGGATTGAATCTTCCCTTGGGGGTAAATCCAAATTAATATTATTTATGTTATATTATTACTCAGATTCTGCTGCAGTCTTCTTCTGGTCAGTCCCTAAGAAGAAATGTTCTTTTAAAGATTGTCTTTTTATTCTGTAAAATTCAGTCTTCCTTAACCTATAACACTCCTAACCTTAATATGAAAGTATCTCTTACAAAGACTTCCTTTTACCATAAAGTTTACAAAGATTTTAATTAACACAAGAAGAAAATAGAAAGCATTAAAACTGCAATTATTTAAATTCAAAGTTGTGTAAATATGGTTATTTTACAATATAAAATTTGATACTTTTAACAATAATTCATTTCCAAAGTACTCTCAGTGTTTCTGGCACCACCTGTTTACCTCAGGGAAGAAAAATCCACATTTTCTTTGTGTTTAAGTGGATACTACAATGATTTGAAGTGTGTCACAGGAGCCAGGCATGGTGGTAACAGCCTATAATCCTAGCTACTTGGGAGGCTGAGGTGGGAGAATTACTTAAACCAGGAGTTTGAGAACAGCCTGTGCAATATAGTGAGACCCTGTCTCTAAAAAAATAAAATAAAATAAAATGTGTGTCACAAAGACAACATTTTAATATCCCAATTTGTATTTACAAATGCTTTATGACCAAGTGTCTATTAAATAAATGTGAAGGGGAAAAAGCCAAAACTCAATAAAAATAACTCTGATGGTAGTTTCTTTTGCTGTGCAGAGGCTCTTTAGTTTAATTAGATCCCATTTGTCAATTTTGGCTTTTGCTGCCATTGCTTTTGGTGTTTTAGACATGAAGTCCTTGCCCATGCTTATGTCCTGAATGGTAATGTCTAGGTTTTCTTCTAGGGTTTTTATGGTTTTAGGTCTAACGTTTAAGTCTTTAATCCATCTTGAATTAATTTTTGTAAAAGGTGTAAGGAAGGGATCCAGTTTCAGCTTTCTACATATGGCTAGCCAGTTTTCCCAGCACCATTAATTAAATAGGGAATCCTTTCCCCATTGCTTGTTTTTCTCAGGTTTGTCAAAGATCAGATAGTTGTAGATATGTGGCGTTATTTCTGAGGGCTCTGTTCTGTTCCATTCATCTATATCTCTGTTTTGGTACCAGTACCATGCTGTTTTGGTTACTGTAGCCTTGTAGTATAGTTTGAAGTCAGGTAGCGTGATGCCTCCAGCTTTGTTCTTTTGGCTTAGGATTGACTTGGCGATGCAGGAAAAAGGCCACAAGAGGGGCTGCCACGGCCACTAATGGAGATGGCCCTGGTAGAGACCTTTGGGGGTCTGGGAACTCTGGACTCCCCATGCTCTAACTTCCACACTCTGCTATCAGAAACTTAAACTTGAGGGTTTTCTCTGTTTTTCACTCGCAATAAATTCAGAGCAAACAAAAGATGTGGAATCTGAGAGATTTATTCCACTAGTGTGCTAGGACCATTAAAAAGACAAGGGCGCCCCCTCCCGGCAGAGGCTGACCACTCCAGCAGAAACTGCGGACAGGCTTTCATATCCCGCGGAGCTACAGGCTTCCAGCAGCCTGGGGCCTCGTGGGTACTGAGCTGCGTGTGGGGGTCCAGGACCCGATGTCGCCTGCCATTCGGCCAGGGCATCGGCAGATGTATTGGTCCAGCCCCCGAGAGACCCAGGAAGAAGGCAAGGAGGTTCGGTACAAGCGATCTCGAATGGAAGAAGAAGGCAGTCCGTCTGCGGGAGCCAGGCCGCAGCGCCATCCACCTTCTGTCCATGTCTTCTTTAGTAATACATTTATCTTCCTCGCCATAACAATTCGCGGTGTGGACGACCCCCTCCCCCCCCCACTTTTTTTCGGATTTACTTGTATGGAACCTGTGCAAAAAATATTTAATTTCGTTTTGTATTAAACCCTTTCATTGGGAATCCCTTCCCAATTTTAGTCTCCCACCTATCCCCAGATGACTACATTGAAATCTCTCTTACAAAATCTACAAACCTATATTCGCCTGCAGCTATTTACTTTTAAATAAGGGCTATGTTAAGCTACAGGAGGAAATGATTTGCTTACCATTCGGACAAATGTGTGAACACAACTACAAAATGGGAGAAAATTTTTGCAACCTACTCATCTGACAAAGGGCTAATATCCAGAATCTACAATGAACTCAAAGAAAAAAACAAACAACCCCATCAAAAAGTGGGCGAAGGACATGAACAGACACTTCTCAAAAGAAGACATTTATGCAGCCAAAAAACACATGAAAAAATGCTCACCATCACTGGCCATCAGAGAAATGTAAATCAAAACCACAATGAGATACCATCTCACACCAGTTAGAATGGCAATCATTAAAAAGTCAGCAATCAACAGGTGCTGGACAGGACGTGGAGAAATAGGAACACTTTTACTCTGTTGGTGGGACTGTAAACTAGTTCAACCCTTGTGGAAGTCAGTGTGGCGATTCCTCAGGGATCTAAAACTAGAAATACCATTTGACCCTGCCATCCCATTAATGGGTATATACCCAAAGGACTATAAATCATGCTGCTATAAAGACACATGCACACATATGTTTATTGCGGCACTATTCACAATAGCAAAGACCTGGAACCAACCCAAATGTCCAAAAATGATAGACTGGATTAAGAAAATGTGGCACATATACACCATGGAATACTATGCAAACATAAAAAAGGATGAGTTCATGTCCTTTGTAGGGACATGGGTGAAGCTGGAAATCATCATTCTCAGTAAAGTATCACAAGGACAAAAAACCAAACACCACATGTTCTCACTCATAGGTGGGAATTGAACAATGAGAACACATGAACACAGGAAGGGGAATATCACACTATGGGGACTGTTGTGGGGTGGTGGGGGGGAGGAGGGATAGCATTAGGAGATATACCTAATGCTAAATGACGAGTTAATGGGTGCAGCACACCAGCATGGCACATGTATACATATGTAATTAACCTGCACATTGTGCACATGTACCCTAAAATTAAAAGTATAATAATAAAAAAAAAAAGGAATGACATCAAAAAAAACCTCAATACTTAATATAAATATGAATCAGAATAATTTCAGTTCCTTAAGTTTTCAAGTTTTTGCTCAGTTTTCCTTGACACTCATTGAGAGGGTTAAGCTTTGTGTCTCCATCTAAATCTTGAATTGTAATCCCCAGATGTTTAGGAAGAGAGCTGGTTGGAGTGACTGGATAATGGCGGCAGTTTCTCCCATGCTGTTCTTGTGATAGTGAGTGAGTTCTTGAAAGACATATAGTTTTCTGTTCGGCAAGTTCCTCCTTTGCTCACTTTTTCTTCCTTGCACCATGTGAGAAAGTCCAAGCTTGCTTCCCCTTCACCTTCCGCCATGATTGTAAGTTTCCTCAGGCTTTGGGTCAATTACTCTTCCCTTTAATAAATTACCCAGTCTTGGGTATTTCTTTATAGCAGTGGGAAAACAAACTGAAACATTCATTATTATTTTTGAGTACTTAAAAATAATCATGTTTACTAGGAAATCTCTAGATAGCAATAATGTTTTTGTAATCAGTGACGTGATGGAATGCTTTGTGATTCCTTTGAAATTTAGAAAAAACTAAAACCCCTTTTTGTTCAAGTAGGCAGCTGAAACCACTTCTTGTGTCTTATAATTCACATTTCATTCTCTAACATGGATATTAAGAATATAGACATGTGTTAAGGAATGTGTTTTCTCTTTGGAAGCGTGAAGTGGGGAGAAAACAATCTGCAACCCAGTGGTAGACATCAATTTGCCTCAGATTTCTTTGGAATCAGAAAAGGTAAATTGAATAAAAGCATGCATTATGTAAGTAAGTACAAAGTTGTCTATGTATATATGCACATAATAGCAAATAATATGAGACCTAGAAGTATTGCTGGAAATAATGATTTTAGAATAAATTCTTTTACATTATTTTTGAAAAGTAGTTTTATAAGCTAAATTTTCCTTCAATATTTTTCTTCCTAAAATTGTAGTTATTATTTTAAAAATATAGTCTTTGTACTTTGGGAGGCCAAGGCAGGTGGATCACGAGGTCAAGAGATTGAGATCATCCTGGCTAACACGGTGAAACCCCGTCTCTACTAAAAATACAAAAAAAATAGCTGGGCATGGTGACGCACGCCTGTATTCCCAGCTACTCAGGAGGCTGAGGCAGGAGAATTGCTGGAACCCACGAGGCGGAGGCTGCAGTGAGCCGAGATCGCAACACTGCACTCCAGCCTGGGTGACAGAGCAAGACTCCGTCTCAAAAAAAAAAAAAAAGAAAAGAAAAAAGAAAAAAATTACATATATAGTCTTTGTAATAGCTAACAGATATTAAGATAAATTAATTATACCAATGAACACAACAAGATTACTTCAGCAGCACAGAAGAATGATGACTTACTAGAAAACTGTCTGTTTCATTTCATATGCAGGGATTATTTTCCAGGGTCAGAAAACCATGTAAGCAAAATGTTTACAAAGGTCTTTTCAATATCATTGTCTCTTCTGCCCTCTCTCCCCTTCAAACCTAACAAATGAAACATGCAACATAAATATAGTTCTAGCAAATATACATATGTCTAATTTTTGTTTTAACTTTGTAAAAGTAATGGCCAGAAGATCGAATCCTGATAACCAAGTTAATGATGTATTGTAGTACAGGTAATGTCATTCTAAGAGCATGCTGCATGCAGAAGTGTGACTCATGAACCAAGCACTTGACTTTGATCTTAATCAACCTCTGCCAGGCTGCAAGGCCGTAGGTCCACTGCCAACTCCTCCATATCTCAGTTACATCATCTCGTTTTTGTAATAATAAATTCCTTGGATATTTCTATATATCATGGTAAATTTCAAGAGGAATGGTTGTTCTGAAAGCAATTTAAAAATTTAAGGCACTCCACAGATACTCAATCATGTTTGTAGAGTCCTTTGTTTTCTTATGCAGTAGGAACTAATAGATAATATTATTCAACCCCAGGGTGTCTTTATAGATTTTGTTCCCTCACTTCTTAGATACAAAGAAATACTTGAAATAATGTTCACCTCAAATTAATAATAGTTATCCCTGGATAGTGGAATTGTAGATTTCTTTTTGTTCTTTCCTTCGTATTTACTGTACAGTTAGTATTTTTCATGAAGCATAAATTACTTTCACATATAATTACTTTTTTCTGACATTAAACTTGAGCACAATTAAAATACAAAGAAAAAATTACATATTGTAGTATCTATGAGAAATTTTAATCACTATAAAATACTTCTCTATATCAAAAAGTTGAATGTCCCAATGGACAATTCACGTGAAGGATATATGAATGATCATAATAAATATAAAATGTTGCTTTTCTATAATCAAATAAATGCAAACATGTAAAATTAGGTTTGTCATTGTAAAACTGTTGAAATCCAAAGTCAAAATGAAGATCTCAGGTTGGGGGCAGTGCACATTAACTGCAAATTAGTAACAACAGTAGGAGTGACAGCTGGCTTTTCAACATAAACAATGAAAGCCATAAATTAACAAGCTGATTCTAAAACTCATGGAAATGCAAAGAAGCAACAATTATAAAGGCAATTTTGAACATGGAGAAAAAAAACTGGAAGATTTATGCTCCCAGGTATTAAGACCAATTTTAAAGATCCATTAGTTAAGACAGTGTGATACTCGTGCAAGGAGAGAAAAATAGGCTATTAAATAAAATTTATGGGATGTCATTTTTTGGACTAAGCTCCTGCACTAGGCTCCAGCAAAACAGATCTAATCAAAATGGAGTCACTTTTTCTAAGGTTCCATGTCACCAAATTAAAACAAAGTTGTTTATCTGACCTGAGAAATGGAAAGTGAAATGATATCCAAACACAGGAACAAGACAGTTTTATCCAGAGTGATGAGGAAGTCCCTTCTGCTTTAACCTTTACAAAGAAAGTAACCAGAAGTAGCCTGATGTTAACTAACCTGTTTGTTTGTTTGTTTGTTTGTTTACACATTTTTCTGGTTCCCGCTCAAGCTACCTTATAAAAGCTAGCTCTTCTGCCGGATCTTTAATGGGATGATGCCTGATTCATGAATCACAATAAAAGCTAATTTAATCTTTAAACTCAATTTGTTATCATTTTATTTTTAAAAAAGTCTAATGAAAGAGATAAAACAGAAACAGATCCATGTTTACAATAACTTAAGTTTCTTATTTTATATTTAAAATGTGAGGCTGTAATGCAGTGGGTAACGGATGGAATACTCTATAAATTGTGCTAGATCAATTTTATTCATTATAATATGTTGACTAAGACTCTCTCCTTTGACTAAAAAAAAGGACTCAGACTCCTTCAGCTTCTCTACTTGACTAGGACCATACTCAGTCTTGCCTCTCCAGCCTTTTATAATTCATTTCAAGGAAGAATCCAGCTAAATCAGTTTAGTGAAAATCCACCCTTAGTATCTGACCACTCTATATATTATCACCTTGGCCTGCCTTAAGCAAGAATTCTGTTGAGTCAGTCTAGCAAGAATTACCCTTAAACCCGATGTTTCTTGTTAGTAAAATTTCCGTCACTTACCCCACCCTATTCCTTTGCTATACATCCCCACTTGTTCCTGCTGGAGTCAGAGTTGAGTCCAAACTCTCCCCTTCACCGACAGACTTAATTGCCTCACTGCTATGACCCCTACAGTTATCACCGTACCACCCCAAACCCTTCAATAGAGTCCTACTTACTGCCTTTAACGAGTGTAATGAATAACTTTCCTATAACAATACTTTTATACGTCGAAAAACCTTTCTAGCCTACCCCACACGATACATAAAAATAAATCGCATATGGATTACATCTAATGTGAACAGTATAACAATTAAAAAAAACATAAAAATACCTTCACTAAAAGTAAGTAAAGATTTCTTAAGAACGACATAATAGTACTAACAACAAAGAATAAAATAAGAATAGTTGTCTAAAGTTAAGGACTTTTTTCTATTTCTTAAATGACATCAGTAAGAAAATAAAGAGCAAGCAATAAACAAGAGCAGAGTATTTTCAATATATTTATCTAACATAGGATTCATGTCCGGGACATACACAACTTTCATATAAATCAATTTTTAAATGGCAGGCAATTCAGTACAGAAATGAGGAAAAAGACTTAGATAGATGCTTCATACAATAGAATATCCAAATAACCAATACACATATTAAAAAGAAGTTGAACTTTATTAGCTATAAGGACATCCACATTAAAACCATAATGAGATACCACTACATACTGACTGGGTTTGGGACATACTACCCCCATATCTGACATAGTAGAATCTGAGAAACCAGCAGAAGCAGGAAAGTCATTCTCACCTTCCATTGCCCTTCTTCCCTGCAACAGGTTAAAAAGTCTTCATTCCAGAGATACTCTCTCTATACCTGGAAAAAAAAATCTTAAGCCTCAAAGACACAAAGATATCAAAAACAATCTGAAGAAACAGCACTTTCTAAGTGTGCCCCAACCCCTGGTTTATCACTATTATTAGATCATATCCCCTTTGTGCAATCACACTTCCCCTCAATTATCCACTTTATCCAACTCAGCACAGAAGTACATGGACTTTGTCGTTTCTTTGAGTCTTCATTTCGGAAGGTTCCCCTGTCATGTAAAACTTATGTTACGGAAATTTCCATGCTTTTCTCTTGTTAATCTATCTTTCATTATAGGTACCTCAGCCAAGAACCTTGTGATGACTGAAGAAATATTTTCTTCCCACTATGATATCCACCAGAATGTCTAGAATGAAAGCAACAGACAATACTAAGTGTTGACAAGGATGTGGAACAAGTGAAATACTCATACACTATATGTAGAGGTTGGACAAACTGTTAGGCATTGTCTAGCTTAAAGGAACATACATGTGCCCTATCACCCATCAATTTTACTGTGACATGTATACTAGCAGAATTATATACACATATTTACCAAGTGGCAAATATGGGAATACTCATGGTATCAAATTCATAATAGCAAAATTTAGAAACAACATAAATATTCATTAATAGTAAAGCAGATAGATAAATTGTATTATTGGTATGCAGCACAATTCTTTTCTTTTTTTTTTTTATTATTATACTTTAAGTTCTAGGGTACATGTGCTCAACACGCAGGCTTGTTACATATGTATACATGTGCCATGATGGTGTGCTGCACCCATTAACTCCTCATTTACATTAGATATATCTCCTAATGCTATCCCCCTCCCCCCACCCCACAACAGGCCCTGGTGTGTGATGTTCCCCATCCTGTGTCCAAGTGTTCTCATTGTTCAATTCCCACCTATGAGTGAGAACATGCAGTGTTTGGTTTTCTGTCCTTGCGATGGTTTGCTGAGAATGATGGTTTCCAGCTTCACCCATGTCCCTAAAAAGGACATGAACTCATCCTTTTTAATGTTTGCATAGTATTCCATGGTGTATATGTGCCACATTTTCTTAATCCAGTCTATCATTGATGGACATTTGGGTTGGTTCCAGGTCTTTGCTATTATGAATAGTGCCACAATAAACATAGGTGTGCATGTGTCTTTATAGCAGCATGATTTATAATCCTTGGGGTATATACCGAGTAATGGGATGGTTGGGTCAAATGGTATTTCTAGTTCTAGATCCTTGAGGAATCGCCACACTGTCTTCCACAATGGTTGAACTAGTTTACAGTCCCACCAACAGAGTAAAAGTGTTCCTATTTCTCCACATCCTCTCCACCACCTGTTGTTTCCTGACTTTTTAATGATTGCCATTCTAACTGGTATGAGATGGTATCTCATTGTGGTTTTGATTTGCATTTCTCTGATGGGCAGTAATGATGAGCATTTTTTCATGTGTCTGTTGGCTGCATAAATGTCTTCTTTTCAGAAGTGTCTGTTCATATCCTTTGCCCACTTTTTGATGGGGTTGTTTGATTTTTTTCTTGTAAATTTGTTTAAGTTCTTTGTAGATTCTGGATATTAGCCCTTTGTCAGATGGGTAGATTGTAAAAATTTTCTCCCATTCTGTAGGTTGCCTGTTCACTCTGATGGTAGTTTCTTTTGCTGTGCAGAAGCTCTTTAGTTTAATTAGATCCCATTTGCCAATTTTGGCTTTTGTTGCCATTGCTTTTAGTGTTTTAGACATGAAGTCCTTGCCCATGCCTATGTCCTGAATGGTATTTTCTACGTTTTCTTCTAGGGATTTTATGGATTTAGGTCTAACATTTAAGTCTTTAATCCATCTTGAATTAGTTTTGGTATAAGGTGTAAAGAAGGGATCCAGTTTCAGCTTTCTACATATGGCTAGCCAGTTTTCCCAGCACCATTTGTTAAATAGGGAATCCTTTTCCCATTTCTTGCTTTTGTCAGGTTTGTCAAAGATCAGATGGTTGTAGATGTGTGGTATTATTTCTGAGGGCTCTGCTCTGTTCCATTTGTCTATACCTCTGTTTTGGTACCAGTAACATGCTGTTTTGGGTTACTGTAGCCTTGTAGTATAGTTGAAGTCAGGTAGCATGATGCCTCCCGCTTTGTTCTTTTGGCTTAGGATTGACTTGGCAATGCGGGCTCTTTTTTGGTTCCATATGAACTTTAAAGTAGTTTTTTCCAATTCTGTGAAGAAAGTCATTGGTAGCTTGATGGGGATGGCATTGAATCTATAAATTACCTTGGGCAGTATGGCCATTTTCATAATATTGATTCTTCCTATCCATGAGCATAGAGTGTTCTTCCACTTGTTTGTGTCTTTTATTTCATTGAGCAGTGGTTTGTAGTTCTCCTTGAAGAGGTCCTTCACATCCCTTGTAAGTTGGATTCCTAGGCATTTTATTCTCTTTGAAGCAATTGCAAAAGGGAGTTCACTCATGATTTGGCTCTCTGTTTGTCTGTTATTGGTGTATAGGAATGCTTGTGATTTTTGCACATTGATTTTGTATCCTAAGACTTTGCTGAATTTGCTTATCAGCTTAAGGTGAATTTGGGCTGAGGTAGTGGTGTTTTCTAAATATACAATCATATCATCTGTAAACAGGGACAATTTGACTTCCTCTTTTCTTAATTGAATACCCTTTATTTCTTTCTCCTGCCTGATTGCCCTGGCCAGAACTTCCAACATTATGTTGAATAGGAGTGGTGAGAGAGGGCATCCCTATCTTGTGCCAGTTTTCAAAGAGAATGCTTCCAGTTTTTGCCCATTCAGTATGATATTTGCTGTGGGTTTATCATAAATAGCGCTTATTATTTTGAGATATGTCCCATCAATACCAAATTTATTGAGAGTTTTTAGCATGAAGGGCTGTTGAATTTTGTCGAAGGACTTTTCTGCATCTATTGAAATAATCATGTGGTTTTTGTCTTTGGTTCTGTATATATGCTGGATTATGTTTATAGATTTGGGTATGTTGAACCAGTCTTGCATCCCAGGGATGAAGCCCACTTATCATGATGGATAAGCTTTCTGATGTGCTGCTGGATTTGGTTTGCCAGTATTTTATTGAGGATTTTTGCATCAATGTTCATAAGGGATATTGGTCTAAAATTCTCTTTTTTAGTTGTGTCTCTGCCAGGCTTTGGTATCAGGATGCTGCTGGCCTCAGAAAACGAGTTAGGGAGGATTCTCTCTTTTTCTATTGATTGGAATATTTTCAGAAGGAATGGTACCAGCTCCTCTTTGTACCTCTGGTAGAATTTGGCTGTGAATCCGTTCGGTCCTGGACTTTTTTTAGTTGGTATGCTATTAATTATTGCCTCAATTTCAAAGCCTGTTATTGGTCTATTCAGGGATTCAACTTCTTCCTGGTTTCATCTTGGGAGCATATATGTGTCAAGGAATTTATCCATTTCTTCTAGGTTTTCCAGTTTATTTGCACAGAGGTGTTTATAATATTCTCTGATGGTAGATTGTATCTCTGTGGGATCAGTGGTGATATCCCCTTTATTTTTTTTATTGTGTCTATTTGATTCTTCTATCTTTTCTTATTAGTCTTGCTAGCGGTCTATCAATTTTGTTGATCTTTTCAAAAAACCAGCTCCTGGATTCATTGATTTTTTGAAGGGTTTTTTGTGTCTCTATCTCCTGCAGTTCTGCTCTGATCTTAGTTATTTCCTGCCTTCTGCTAGCTTTTGAATGTGTTTGCTCTTGCTTCTCTAGTTCTTTTAATTGTGATGTTAGGATGTCAATTTTAGATCTTTCCTCCTTTCTCTTGCGGGCATTTAGTGCTATAAATTTGCCTCTACACACTGCTTTAAATGTGTCCCAGAGATTCTGGTATGTTGTGTCTTTGTTCTCATTGGTTTCAAAGAACATTTTTATTTCTGCCTTCATTTTGTTATGTACCCAAGTAATCATTCAGGAGCAGATTGTTCAGTTTCCATGTAGTTGGGCAGTTTTGAGTGAGTTTCTTAATCCTGAGTTCTAGTTTGATGGCATTGTGATCTGAGAGACAGTTGGCTATAATTTCTGTTCTTTTACATTTGCTGAGAAGTGCTTTACTTCCAGTTATGTGGTCAATTTTGGAATAATGCGATGTGGTGCTGAGAAGAATGTATATTCTGTTGATTTTCTGTGAAGAGTTCTGTAGATGTCCGTTAGATCCACTTGGTGCAGAGCTGAGTTAAATTCCTGGATATCCTTGTTAACTTTCTGTCTTGTTGATCTGTCTAATGTTGACAGTGGGGTGTTAGTCTCCCATTATTAGTGTGTGGGAGTCTAAGTCTCTTTGTAGGTCTCTAAGGACTTGCTTTATGAATGTGGGTGCTCCTGTATTGGGTGCATATATATTTAGGATAGTTAGCTCTTCTTGTTGAATTGATCCCTTTACTATTATGTAATGGCCTTCTTTGTATTTTCTGATCTTTGTTGGTTTAAAGTCTGTTTTATGAGAGACTAGGATTGCAACTCTTGCTTTTTTTTGTTTCCCATTTGCTTGGTAGATCTTCCTCCATCTCTTTATTTTGAGCCTATGTGTGTCTCTGCAGGTGAGATGGGTCTCCTGAATACAGCACACTGATGGGTCTTGACTCTTTATCCAATTTGACAGTCTGTGCCTTTTAATTGGAGCATTTATCCCATTTACATTTAAGGTTAATATTGTTATGTGTGAATTTGATCCTGTCATTATGAAGTTAGCTTGTTATTTTGCTCATTAGTTGATGCAGTTTCTTCCTAGCATTGATGGTCTTTACAATTTGGCATGTTTTGGCAGAGGCTGGTACTGGTTGTTCATTTCCATGTTTAGTGCTTCCTTCGGGAGCTCTTGTAAGGCAGGCCTGGTGGTGACAAAATCTCTCAGCATTTGATTGTCTGTAAAGGATTTTATTTCTCTTTCACTTAGGAAGCTTAGGTTGGCTGGATATGAAATTCTGGGTTGAAAATTCTTTTCTTTAAGAATGTTGAATATTGGCCCCCACTCTCTTCTGGCTTGTAGAGTTTCTGCTGAGAGATTTGCTGTTAGTCTAATGGGCTTCCCTTTGTGGTTAACCTGACCTTTCTCTCTGGCTGCCCTTAACATTTTTTCCTTCATTTGAACTTTGGTGAATCTGACAATTATGTGTCTTGGAGTTGCTCTTCTTGAGGAGTATCTTTGTGGCATTCTCTGTATTTCCTGAATTTGAATGTTGGCCTGCCTTGCTAGGTTGGGGAAGTTCTCCTGGATAATATCCTGCAGAGTGTTTTCCAACTTGGTTTCATTCTCCCCGTCACTTTCAAGTACACCAATCAGATGTAGATTTGGTCTTTTCACATAGTCCCATATTTCTTGGAGTCTTTGTTCGTTTCTTTTTACTCTTTTTTCTCTAAACTTCTTGCTTTGTTTCATTCATTTGATCTTCAATCACTGATACCTTTTCTTCCAGTTGATTGAATCGGCTTCTGAAGCTTGTGCATGTGTCACGTAGTTCTTGTGCCACAGTTTTCATCTCCATCATGTCATTTAAGGTCTTCTCTATGCTGTTTATTCTAGCTAGCCATTAGTCTAACCTTTTTTCAAGGTTTTTAGCTTCTTTGCCAAGGGTTCGAACATCCTCCTTTAGCTCAGAGAAGTTTGTTATTACCGATCTTCTGAAGCCTTCTTCTCTCAACTTGTCAAAGTCATTCTCCATCTAGTTTTGTTCCACTGCTGGCGAGGAGCTGCGTTCCTGCAGTGCAATTCTTTAGAGTATCCAGAATGAACACACTATTATTACATGTATGAAGGTGAATGAGTTTCATATGCATAATGTTGAATAAAAGAAGACAGACACAAAAGAGAACACAATATTTTATTCAATTTTATATGACTTCAGATTAAAAAATAATTAAAACCAACAGAATTTGGAGTCAGAATACCCATTAATCTTGGGAGAAGTGACTGAGTGGTGGCACAAGGACACATCTTGGAAGCCAGTAATGGTCTATTTCTTGGCCTGGATGGTGTTTACATGGGTATATATCCATGTAAAGTGAATATTCACTTTGTAAAACTCATGGAGCTATTAGCAAGTGAGCTGGCATATTTCAATTTAAAAAAAAGGAAAAACATTCATGGAGTACAGTTTTCCATTTATCAGATTGATACTCTTTTTCATGACTATATGTGCAGTTATCAATGAAACAGGAAATTCTGTAAGTCAATGGAATGGAAATTGATATCTATTTTCTGGAAATTATTGGATGATATCTACAAAAGCTTAAGAAATAGATATTATTTTATCAAATAACTTAATTTCCAAGACTTTTTCCTAAAGAAATAATCAAAGATATGAACTTAGCACTATGTGAAAGAATATTTTCTACAATATAATTCCTATATTTAGGCATGAGAAACAACCTAATTATTTAGGGATTAAATAAATATATCATGGCATAGTTTTTGATAAAGTGTTCAGAAGCCATTTAAATTCATTCATTCAGACAGCATTTTCTGAACTCTAATCCTACAATTAAAATATTAAATGGTGAGCTAGTTACAAAGCAGCATATAAAGTGACTCAAATTACACTTTGTATAAAAATATATTTATTATGGCAGTATTTTCTCTGAGTGAGAAATTTATTGGTGATTTTTATATTATTTTTTCTATTTTCTTATAGTTTCCAGCTCTAAAATAAATATATGTTACCTTTATATGAATATACATCAGGCATTTTTCAACAGAAGGAATCTAATAACATTTTTAAAAATCAAACATTCGTAAGTATACCACTTACATACATTATTTTTAGCATTACTTCTTTTATATTAATGTAGGCCTTCATACTTTCATTCCATACTGATGTGCCATACCTCACTAAGCTTTTTAAAAATATTATATCCAATACAAATTATTTCTAATCTATTTTGGAATTTTGTACATATTGCAGAGAATATATTCCAGATATAGTTTTTGCTGCTGTTAAATTAGTTCCTTACTAAAAATTCCCAGAATTAGAAATCCTAGCTCAAAAAGTATAAATGGAATAATCAGCAAAATTTAATTATTGAACAATATTTACTTAATACTTAGAAAGTGTTCAAGTATTTCCCAGGTGTTCAGAAAGTATGAAAATCTGAGTGTTGTAATAGTTCAGAGGAAAACAGTGAGGGATGAGATCAAATCTGTCCATGAGTAAGTCAAAAGTAGTTGGTGGAGGAGAATCCCATGGTGTTCAAAAGAAAGAGAAAAACAAACATTTAGTGTATGCCATCTGATTAAACCCCTCAGCACAGCCACTTTGCTCATTGCTAAATCAAGCCCTAAATAAACTATTATTCTACCTTTTTGTGTATTGTTCTACCTCTACACGTGTATTAGATATTTGTCTTTAACTGTTACCAGATTTCATTCAATTCAACGTCCCAAATCTTGTGTAAGGAAAGCTGTTATCTTTAAATTTGGGACATACGTGCCTACCTTTTGTAGTTCCAAACTGCACTGCCTTTATTGTCATCAGGTATCAAGTTTGTATCAAACGTGCGATCTGCCAATTTCACTGCCTCACCTATATCTCTCAGCTTTAGCCCCCGGTTGAGCTCTTTCCTTTAGATTTGTCTTCCCCAGGTGTATTACCTTGTTTTCCAGGATGTGTCTAATTTGGTTATGTTCTTTTATATCTCACACTAGCTGATCACTCAATAAGTATAATATCATTGTTGGAAATTTGCTGCTATACTTTGTTTTGGAATAGTTCCCTGAACTCTAAATACTTGAATGTGAAAATAATTAAGGTGAAGTATTGAATAAATTGATTTCTTGTACAAAATATTCAATATGGTCTATAGATTTAGGGCAACTAAAAAGGCTTCCTCTGGGTGACAGTGAAGACTATTTTGTTGCTATGCACATTCAGTAAATCGTACTGCTTATGCATTTATTTTCATTGACAAAAGCATATCATATATTTATTCTATTCATGTTATCTATAATTCTCTTAGGTTGGAATTATGTTAGAATTGTTGCTGGGCATGGTGGCTCACGCCTGCAATCCCAGTACTTTGGGAAGCTGAGGCAGGTGGATCATCTGAGGTCAGGAGTTCAAGACCAGCCTGGCCAGCATGGTGAAACCCCGTATCTAGTAAAAATACAAAAATTAGGCAGGCATGGTGGCATGCACCTGTAATCCCAGCTACTTGGGAGGCTGAGGAAGGAGAATTGCTTGAACCCAGGAGGCAGAGGTTGCAGTGAGCCAAGATCATGCCATTGCACTCCAGCCTGGGCAACAGGAGTGAAATTCTGTCAAAAAAAAAAAAAAAAAAAAAAACAAGGATTTTGTTAGAAATGTCTCGCAAACTGAGTTTTCACAAACATGGTTATAAGGAATTGGAGGAAGAACAATGATATTGAAACTTTTTATGTTACTGAAAAAGAAATCAGTGTTTTCAGGGTCCAGTCATGGAGCTCTGACAAGGAGACAATTTCAAATCAATCAATTTGATGGACTTATGATGTTGGGCCAATTTATTTATATTGCACAGGGATGAGCCAGTTGATTTTCAACAATGAAGAAGTTGATAACATCATTAAATTCTAAAACAATCGCGTCACATTCCATATCAATCTATGATAAGTACAGATTAAGTCTGATGTTTCTTTGTTAATTTTCTGTCTGGAAGATCTGTCTAATGCTGAAAGTGGTGTTTGAAGTCTCCAGGTATTACTGTATTGAAGTCTATCAATAATAAGTACAAATGACATATTTCTTATACAATTATATCCAGTATTAAGAAAGTATCTATTCCTCAGAGATATATCTTGATTTGAGCCCCATAAAACATCTCGATGGTGAAGATAAAATGGAACATTGCAATAATGATAATGAACATTGATGAGGACCCCCTCACTCCTTTTCTTCCAGAACCCTTCATGCCCTCTGTTTCCAGGATACACATACCCACTGCCACCTTACGTTTCCCCTACTCAAAGAAACGTATGACAAGAGAAAAGAAAAAGAAATTCTTGACTACATAGAGACCCAGTAGCTCAAGCTACTGATCTATATCTGCATAAGATATATAAAAGATCATTTGTAACTTCAAGTTACAAAGAAGATTGGAAAACTGAGCAACTCCTAGGTTTGCTTTTAGTTTTTCCTTCTTACAAACAGATTAGAGGTAAAATAAAATCGTTAAATCAAAATGTGTCTGTAGTCTTTATTTCATGACTATAGATTTTGTTACATGATAGCTATATTTCCATATAAAAAGGTGGACTTACAGCCACTTAAAGTGTGGTTCGACAGTAAGGAATACTAGGAAAAAAATTTCAACACTCACTTTCAATGGAATGAACTTTGAAGTTTTGCTATAATTTGAAGTAAAAAATCAAATCATTATTAGAATCAATGTAAATTGTTTTTCTATTTAGAGTATATGATACTACAATAAATAGCTGGAGTAATTTAATTGTGAAGTTCTTTTGCTAAGGGAGATAATATATTCCCAGTTATTGACTCACTTTTCATACATGCATGAGAATAATTAGAATTTAAAATGGATAAAATTAATTTATATGAAATCACGTGATCTAAACAGAAAGTCATGTTTTACAGAATGAAATATACCACATTTTCTGCAGCTGCACATACTTGATTATCATTTTGGGGCATGGCTTTAAAATAATTAATAACTTTGAAGATAAAGTTGCTGCTAATTTATCATATTTTTGTTTTCTGAATTTTATGTGCTCAGTGATATCAATACACTTTTACTGGAATTGTGCTCACACGTACCTCCAGTGATTTCCCACTGACCCTGTTTGTGCACTTTTTGCATCTCTCCAGCATTGCATGGGCCATGGCATTATTGGTTGGTATACTAAGTGGGTGGCAGAGACAGCAGTGTATAATACTTCTACCATCACCTGAGATCAGAGTTGACTCCCTTTAGCTGCCTGTGTTCAAGGACAATTCATTTTATCGGTAAACACCTTACAATGCTATCCTTCAAGGGACAAGTTAGATAAATTGTATCTGGAAAGTACTGAAGAAGGAGAGACAGGTTAATGCTGGTTGTGTTTCACATTTAATCATGTGTTAAAGTAAGCACTCTGCTCTCAGCACATGCATTGCACATACTAATAGAAGAGACCATGGTAGAAACTGAAAATGTAAAATACCACAGCAATTTTGACATACTTCTATAAAGCTAATAATTTTTAAAATAAAATAATCTAGACAAATGCTACTAAGGAAGATAAATTCAGACAACAAAAAATAATAAGACTGTTGGGAAAGTGCAACATATGTTCACTCTATCCAATACTCACAAAGCTTCCAGCTACTTAAGTTACTTATCTTCCTCTAAAACATGCTATTAAGACATCCAATTGTATTTTGCCTCCCATCCTGATTTCCTAGTTACTCATTATCACTGGTCCCTAAACTCTCTCTCTTATATTTTATTTGGGTGTATGTTCCTGAAAGTGATTTAATATTCCATGCCATGTCATTCTCCCAAACTATTACCCTGTGCTCTTTGAAATATGCAGTCAATCCTCAAACTCTTCTCTGTTATTTCACATTTTTTTGCCATGATGTAAACCTGGATGTAGCCCAGTATGACTACTTCCCTCGTGGCCTCTTGTAGTAATGACTATTTTACCCTATACCTCTCATGTAGAGAATCCCATGATCTGCAATTGGAGTTAGGTGCCCTTCGCATGAAGGCTCTTTGAAACCATTTTTTAGTAGCTTCTCTTAAAATCTCCAAATTTTCAAGGACTGTGACAGCAAACTATACCACTTGCTTTTCTTTCTTGTTGTAACCATGCATGTACCTCATTCACCGATGCCTTGGTATTGAATGCCTGTCAAGGATCATTTGGCCCAGGCATCCCAAACCCCTTTGACTAAAAACGAAATGATAAAAATAATAGGATAAAAAATTTGACCTTTAATTTACTTAAACTTTAACTCTTATGAATAAGATTATATGGTTTCAGACTTTAATTTCTTCAACTTTAATGTTTTAAAATTTTAACTCTGAAGAAAATTTAATTCTTGAACTTTATTTTTTTTCCTCGAATTCATTTGAAAATATTACATGTGAATTTGAAGCAATGTGCATCGTTGGCATTTTATTATTGGAGCTTTTATACATTTGGGGTATCTTAATGTTGTCATTTCATTTTGGTGTCTCCAATGGGCTTTATTTGATAACACAGCTGGATACAATTTGTATTGTATAATAACATAATAGCGAATGGATTTTCAGCTTTGGGTAATTTAATTAATACCATATTTTGGCCTACATCATAGACTTCTAGGGCCAAAATCTATGTTTCTTCAATATTGTTGAACAAGAAGTAGTTGTTGATACTAGGGAGGCACCTCACAAAGGTTGGAGGGGATTCTCCCCAAACTTTGTTGATTTTCCCCTTTCCAAGGGGAGGAGACACACCTGTCATTGTCCTCAGACTTAATGATAAAGCCCAAGTTGATAGCAGCATACAAAGCTAGAATATTCTTAAACACTATTCCTCTCTCCTAATGATTCCTTCCACGTACAGGGCTATCCGTTGTCACAATCCTAACACTTTCACTTACTTTGTTAACATTTAGTGAATGTTATGAGCCAGGACTCTTCTAAGTGCTTTTTAAAAATTAACCCATATAAGGTACATAGGATGTCAGCAATCTAGTGTGTCAACAGCATAGAATGTTATTACCTCCATACTATAATTAGAACAAGACACAGGATGTTAAATTACTTACCAAGACCACTAGTAATAGTTGTGTTGCCAAATCAAATCTCCAAGTCTTTAACTCCAATACATTCAGCATCTTATGAGCTTTCAACAATGACCAAATAACTACTTTCCCCCCTCAGTTTCTCTAATCCCACCAACTTCTGGTTGCCTTATTTTCTCAGCAGCCAGTCCCTCTCAGTTTCCTTGGTGGTTTTACTTTACAGTTGGATCTGTTAATATTGCAACTCACTGGAGCCCTGTCATGCCCCCTATTTTTGTTCCTATCTACCTTCCTTTTCTGAATAATCCAAATGTAGATGGCATAAATATTTATATTACCGGCTCTCATCTCCCCCTTGAAAGCCAAAGTGCATATCCAAATACTTTATTGCAATTTTAATGTAGGTTTTTAAATATATTAATACATTCAAATTACATCTATAAATTTTCTACCACACACTTCCATCCTGCATCCTGTTCATGTCAAAACAATTTAGAAGTCACCTATGATGCCTCCCTTTCCATCATATAAATGCATGTAACAGCATATAAAATATATACCAATCTAATAATACTAATATTATTGTAATAAATGTATTACCTTTAGGTTGTGTACATTGGTCGGGAGAGAAAAGTGTGTTGTGTATGTAAGAGAAAATGACAAAATGAGACTTTTACTTTTGTAATCAGTATGCCCCTTGATTAACAGAAAATTATTAAATAAAATGTATTCATATATCACTTTAAAAGTATTTTAACAACCTAATAATTTGCTTTCTATATCACAATGAAATTATTAGTCTATATGTTTCTCCAGGCCTTTCATTTCACCTAATTAAGACAAAATAGTGTCAGTTCTGTTCTAACTTCAGTACAGTATTATAGGATTACTGTTTGTGTGGTTGTGCTCTGTAGATCTTTTTGAATCTACCACAAAGAAAATGCCATTATAAATAATGCATTGAAATCATTTTCTCAATACCTTTTACAATCTTTAGATGGCAAAACTGAACTAAACATTTAATTTGACTAATAATTTGAAATTAAAATTTTGCTAGACTGTAAGGTAAAAATTGTTTTCTAACTTTTTTTAAATTTAGGACTCTCAATTTTAGCACACTCTGGAATATAAACAAGTTAAATTAACTGCTTTGGGGCCCAGAATAAATTATTCAACTCAAATTAATAAAATAAAAAATTAGTTATTTGGCTATTACAGAAAATAATTTCTATATTCAACACTTAAAAATGGATTTATTGTCCTCTTTCTAAGGACTATTTATGACAGTGCCAATGACAGATATTGAAAGAGGCAATCAATAAATAATACTTATTCTGGAAAACAAAATTATATATTACCTATTCAATTCAATGAGACCTCCATTATATACAAAATCACTACATCAAGCTTTGAGTTGGATTTTAGAATATTAGAAAATTTCATCTTCTAGCTTTATGAATGATAAAGATGATCAAAATTCAATCAAATGTAACTATATGTGGCTTAATATTTTACTTGTAAGGTCTACAAAATACATTGCCGTGCTCATTTTCAGGTATATGCTTTAAATTTGCTGCTCCATGGAAGGTTGGCAATAGGAGATTGAATTTAAATAATTATAGATAGATTGGCTATTTCCTAACATGAAACCTAGTGGATTTCTATAATTTTGTTTCTCTTATTTAGGCATTATGTTAAAACTAAAAGGAACAGCAAAAGTTGACTTCTAGAAGAAACATTGAGGCAAATGTTATTTCAAACTATTTTTTGTAGCTTCATAATATGTTGGAAACAGTTTGCTAAAACAATTATGGTATTAAGAAAACCCTAGGAAATATATTGCTGTTTAAGATAATTGTAAAAGAAAAATTGAGATCTTTAGCTTAACTTAATACATTATATGCTTTATTTCAAATTTCAAATTCTGCTGCATATGCATTCTGCCACTTCTATTTTGTCAAAGTTCTAAGACACTGAATCTCAGAAATATCTTTTTTGTTTGTCACTATTTGTCGTACAATTATTCCCTTTCTTTCACTACAAAAGTTATCTATGACCTCTATCCATTAAACCTAGTTTCTCCATGACCACTTCTACTTCTGGTTTAAATTTAAGAAATCGGTCCTGTTATCACTGAGTTACAGTGCATTTTATCAGCCATCTTCCTCTTGGTTCCTGGAATAACTTTTGACCTTGTCATTGCTGCCTTAGAAACACTATCTTTCCATTGATTTTGCGATTCAGCAGTCTCCAGCCCCTTCTCATACTTTTCTTTCCATACTTTCCCTATCTGTTTTGCTAGGCCACAGGCTCTGTATCATCAGAGGCATCCTCCAAGTTTACATTCTTGGTTTTTATATTAGCCACCCTATACTCTAAAATGTGAGACACATTGTTACATACGTAAAAAGTGTTTAAGGAAATATCAAGGCAGATGTCAGACTGAGCTGAGCACATATGTTCATTCCTCCTTCCAAGACATCATCAAAATATTAGAAACAGGGTAACCCTCAGCAGTAAAGGTAACAGGTATGGCAATGAGATATTTCAGCAGATCTTCTGAAGATGGAATATAGATGGAAGAATAATGACAGATGATGGAGAAGGGATAAATGAAAATTGAGGCTATGTGACCGAGCACCTGAAATGGAGGCAGGCCATTTTTCTTAAAAGAATCCTGGAAAGACTCGGACTCAGATGCAATAAGCGGGGATGGTGGCAAAGAAGATCTGTGGAGGACTGTGGCTGTACCACAGAGTCAGGCTCCATTCTCCTTCCCTACACAGATTTGCTGGGAGATCAGGCTCTAAGCATTTTTCTCCTGGGAAAAATCGTAAGGATAGGATTAATCTAATAAACAATCTCTAAAATGTTGATCAAATCAACAAGAAAGAAATAAGACTTTCAGCAGTTTTTAATTAATTCAATAAATACGTGCAATATACATACTTTCTGCCAGTCACTTCTCTGGTAGCCAGAAATACAATATTGAACACAAAGTTCCTTTCCTCAAGAAACTCACATTCTGGTAGTAATTACTAAAATAAAATAAAATGTTTACATATATATGCACAAAGTAATTTCAACTGATGATAAAAACTGTAATGAAAAATTAAACAAGTGAAGGTGATGTCGGGTGTGTCTGTGTCTGTGTGTGTGTGTGTGTGTATGTAATTTAAGTGTTGTGGTCAGGGTAAGCATAAAAGGGAAAGATAAAATAAATAGAAGTTTTACCACAGAGATAAAAGAGGTAATTTGGGGAACAAAACCCATAAAAAAAGAATGAGATATTATATTTAAAAAAGAAATGGAGAACACAAAAGTGCTCATTTGTTTGTTTTGTTTGTTTTTGAGACAGTCTCGCTCTGTTGCCCAGGCTGGAGTGCAGTGGTGCAATCTCAGCTCACTGCAACCTCTGCCTCCTACGTTCAAGTGATTTTCCTGCCTCAGCCTCCTGAGTAGCTGGGACTACAGGCACGTGCCACCACGCCCAACTAATTTTTTGGATTTTTAATAGACATGGGGTTTCACCATGTTAGCCAGGATGGTCTTGATCTCCTGACCTCGGGATCCGCCTGCTTCGGCCTCCCAAAGTGCTGGGATTACAGGCATGAGCCACCGCGCCTGATCAAAAGTGCTCTTAAACATTAGAAATAATAGCTGAATAACAAGGTTAGAAGATAAGGTGAAGCAGCCTTACTTTGTGGCTCACTGTGGCTTTCAGGAAGAGCAGAATTCTTGTACTTGACATTCAAAGATAAATATTGCAGGTCCATTTTTTAGCCTTTCTTCTGACAGTTTACTACTCCAAGAAAGCTATTTTTTAACCTAAAACATGGCTTGTGCTTTTTTGCCTCCATAATTTTCCTCACGCTTTCCTTTTTTAAATTATTACTATCAAAACTGCATTCCCCACATAATACTCTGAATGTAAATGCCAACCATCTTTAAAAGTCCAAAGTTCCTCTCCATCTGAAGCTTTCATAGAATGTTTTCTTTGAGCTGCTTTAGAACTCATTTCAGTACAACTAATATATCATTTTTACATATTACACTGCTTTATAATTATTTGTGTATATATCATAAGACTTCTATCTGACGTCATGTTTGGAGATGAAATAAATCATCATCAAAACACCCAGCGTAACACCTGTCATACTGAATGTCCTATAAATAAGTATTAAATGAATTAATGCAGTTTTCCTTAGACAAATCAAATAGGGCTTCCTTTCATTTTAAATGTTATCAAAACGTATATGATGAGACCATTGACATTTTGCAGTACAGATTTACCTTTAAAATATATTTTGTTGAAAAACTAGCAATAATGTTGAAATGTACTTACATTTATAAATCTCAATCAATATGCATGATAACATAAAAGCACTGCTGTCCAAAGATGTTCCCTCAGAGAAATAAAAAACTAAACAAGCATCAGTCAACTATTTACAATAAAAAATTTAAACATCCAGCAATTACATAATTATGTAAACCTTTCATTGCTCTGCAAGGTAACACAATTGCAGTCCCTTCAGTATTAAGTCAGATAAAGATTCTAAAGCACAATGCGGCATACTCTCTGGAATAATCATATGAGCTTAAACCTTTTGCCTTGAATTCTAACCCTGCAAAGAATGCTATTATGGCCCATAAAATTATACGGAAATACAATAGCCTTCATATATAAAGATAAGGTTCTTCATCTGTTGTCAGTAAAATATATGGTGGGTGTCATTTACATATACATTTTCTACTTGTGAATAAATGATATTCACTAATGAAATCATTGTTTGCCTTCAGATGAAATGTTAGTCAAACAAATGTTTCTGGTAGAGACATCTGAGCACTAAGAAGTACTTACTGATGTTTAAATATATTTTCTCTTTACCAAGATGAAATAAAACTAAAATATTTAAAGATGAATATTCCCTAAATGACTTGCCTGGCACTTGATGACTGCTCTCCTCTCTATGGTGCTGTCTTTTCTCAATCACAATTCCTCCTAAGCCTTCATGAAAACTGCTGGTTGATACATTCTTATGACATGGAATTCCCATGCTACCAGAACATACTTATTGTTTCCTGATGAAACAAGTCTCCTACAGGACGACCATTCCAGGAATATTTAAAAGGACTATTGAGAAGTAAATTTTTATGAAATAAATCATATTAAGGTTAAAACATTTTAGAACATTATAAGACATACTAGAAGATTATATGTGTGATACGTGAACCCCAAAATAGCACACAATTGAGAAGAAAACTTTACATAAATAGTAGAGAAAGGAAATGGCATTGGCTCCTAATTAAAACTAAAATGTGATATTTTCAAATTCTTAGACATTGCTGTAATGTTGCTGGCAATGCAGGGCTACAATGAACATTTTCTGACAAACGAGTTTATTGAAGATAGAGACGAGATTTTTTTCTATCGACCAAGCTGACCTTGTTTTTATGTCTCCCAGGCCACTCATACACTGATTATACATAAATAGTTTCAAAAGTGAAAACATCTTATGTTCTACTACATTTCAGAAAGCAACCAAAATATGGCTTAAAAATTTAGATCAGAATATAGTTCTAATGGAAGCATGCTGGTACAAGACATCTACTGCTTTCACATTAATATCAATTTTTCATATATAGGCTATGTACAGTCATAAACTCAGAACCCAAACCTTCAGAAAACTTCATCAAATATATGTAGCATATATACATCATAGTTATTTAAAAGAATATTTCTCATTTTCTTGTCCATATCTACTTTATTCGAGAATCAATTCTTAACTGAGTTCATAGGTTAGACTTGCATAATTTTAGACATGCTTAGATTCTGAAGATTGGATCAGGTTACAAAAGAGCAAGAAATAGCATGAGGTTAATTTGAGTGTTTTTTTTTCTTTTTTTGCCTAGAAAACTGTAAACACTGTATTGCACTGAGATTTTATAGGCATCTTTTTGTTTCATAGTGATATAACACAATGTGACTCGAGTAGTAGTTTACATGTTATAGAGAAGTGGATCAATTTTCTTGTGACATGGGCACATCAGTTGAGATAGGATGCCTAAGAAAACAGACCTTCTCCCTCTCTCCCATAGTACCTGTGGCATTCCAAAAGGGCACCAGGCCAGATAAAAGAAACAGGAAATGTTGTCACTTTAGGCAGAGTACACTATCATTCTCCAACATGTCCACTACCAACAAGAAAAGCTGTTATGTTCATCCTTTGTAAACTCAGTCAATCCTATCACTTTTAACTATTTGGAAAACTGAGCTACAGATTAGTCTGAATTTCTTCAAAGTTTCATATTATTTGACTAAGAGAACAATGAGATTTATATGTTTTCTCCTGATCAATGACAGTGTAAAAATACCATCATATATTGAATAATGTAGATGAAAAATTGTAACCCAAGTAAATTTTCAAGAGCTAAAGATTATATAAAAATATACTTATAAAAGCCCTGACTTCCAGTTTATCTAACAATAACTTGTCTATCCGCCTATCTTCTGTCCATCTTTTCATCTATCAGTTAGAGATTATAAAAAACTAGCATTATGGAGATCTATGTAACATTCAGAATTCCATTACTGACTCAGCCTGTGATCCAAAAAAAAAAAAAAAAAAAACCATGTTCTAGAACCAGTGAATTAAAAGTAATCATTAGAATTATGCTCAGATAGATTTTCTTTAACATTCTGCTGCAAGCTTTCTATCTATTCCTCCAATCCTTATTAATATTAATATAATAACCCTACCTGACCTAGAGCCCCAGGCATTCTAACCGAATCTGCATCTTCTGGGCACAATGCTACAAATTTTAGGTATGTGAAATTAGCAGTATTTGCAGTGAAAGGGAGATCTGCCATAATTCACTCATTCTCTGAGCTCCCCTCACTGAAGCAAGAAAAAGGGTCAGGAGTGTGGGATAATCTTAGGTCCTGAGAGCCAAGGTGAGAAAACGTGGATATAAAAGGAAAGGAAAGAACCAAGGTAGTTTACAGCAGGTTAAGCTAAGACACCACAAGATCAAATCTAAGTTAAGCAAGTGGTCACATATAATAAGTACTGCACATTAACTTTTAATTTTTATTATGTCACTTGAAAATGAATATGGCTACCCACAAGGAACAAAAATATTCCGCAAGGAAATCATTGTTCATCAATCTGTCTATAACCTAGCGAGAGGGGGGAATTTCTATGAATCTTTGCTGATTTGTTTGTTGAGCTATTGTTCTGACTTACTGTACCTGTATCTCTGGTTTTACCAAATATTGGCTCTCACATTTTTCCTCATCCCTCTAGGGTTCTCAATACAAAGAAAAAATATGTGCAAAGCACTAATATGTATCATATATTTCTTCTGTGAAACATTTCAAGAACAGCTACCCTTCTGCTGGTTAGCACAGCTGTCATAAACCTTATGGGAGAAACTTTCCCTTACTTTGTGAAAATGACCGTCATGCTGGCTATAATAATAAATAAGGCTGTATGAAAAGTAAACATATTAAAGTCTAACTTACTCCCAAGAGGCTCAATAACTATTTTAAAATGAAGAAAATCACAGGAAAGGTACAAGTTTTCACATAAATATATAAAAGTTAAAAAGAAAAAGACATTTGTCATAAATGACTGAATATATGCCTTGGGCTATAAAGCAAACCTAAATACTGAACAGAATATTAAGATGTATACAAATATTCACATTTGAGTGATTGTTGAAAGGTGGATATTTTAGAAATAAATTCCTATTCCCAGTCCCCTAGATTTATAGGGATAAAAACGCCTAACATGCTAAGAAATTTAAAGTGAAAGAAAGAATCTTTGTCCTCATAGCCAACATACTTTCCCCATCATGTCACATGCGCTATTCTGGCTTTATCTGCCAACCATTCAGAAGTCTATCACAGACAAGATTGCTGCTCACTGCGTTCCATTCAGTCGAGCATTTGAACTGCTTATTATCTTGGCTACCAATGTGTAGGGTGCCTGTTTTTGTCTTGAACCGGATATACCCTATCCTGCACACTTGATTGCTGAAAACTTCCAGAGATCTCTATTTGCAACAGACTCACATTTGCATGTGTAATTCCTTACTGGTTTGTCAAACAAGGAACAGGATAAATATACTGATTGATAAAAATTATTCTAAAACAGAAAGCAAAGACTCCTGAATGAGGAAAGTTTATTAAGTGAAAATTGCAACTGACATTCAATGATTTTAATAAAATGACTCTCTTCATTCCAAGTCTTCACATTTTGTGGTATTCTCTAATCTTCCAAAAAATTTTTTAATGACATTTCATGAAACCTATAAGAAAATTCTTCAGTTTTATGAACCTGGCATGGAGGTAGACTTTAGTGGAATTTCAACTATATTTCTTACATTTGGGGACTATTATATATTTTATTTGTATGCTTATTCTGTTACTTTCCCTTTGATGTACTAGGGAAGGCTAAAACATGTAAAGAAGGACCACCGTATTACTTACTATATAGTTCTTCAATTCTTAGCCCTGGCTACACATTTGAATCACTTGCAAGGTATGCCCCACCTTGAGAAATTCCATTTTAACTTGACTGAGATATTTTCAATACCTAGGATTGACTTGATATAGTTAAATCCTAAACCAATAAATATGAGACTTCATTGCAATCCAGAGTAACTAAATACCTCTAAAACTAAAATAAATTATTCCTACAGTGCTAATCTCTCACTGAGTATTAAATGTCTGTTGCCTCTATATTTACTAATATTCCACAAATGAGGATTTTCTATTTGGCTGTTGCTGTAGGAAGAAACATGGTCCCATCAAAGATGGCCATGTCCTAATCCTTGTAACCTGTGAATATGTTAGCTTACATAATAAAGGGTTAAGGTTGCAGATAGAATTAAAGTTGCTAATCAGCTCTTTTTAACTAGAAAGATTATCCAGGATTGCCTGGGTGGATGAATATAATTGTGAGTCCCAAGAAGTGGAAAATTCAGGCAGAAGAAGAGGATCAGACACAGATGTTAAGACAGAAGCAGAATCAGAGAACCTCAATGTGACTGGCTTTGAAGATGGAGAAAGGGGACTATATGTCAAAAATGTGGATGGCCTCTAAAAGGTAAGGAAACAGATTTAGTCCTATGGCCTCCAGAAAGGAAAACACCTCTGCTGGCACCTTGATTTCAACTCAGTAGTAACTGTGGTAGATTTTTAACTTACTGAACTATGAAATAACACATTTATGTTGTTTGAAGCCACTAAATTTGAAGTAATTATTTATAGCAACCTTACAAAATTAATACAACTATTTTATCATAGACATTTAAATTTTGCTTGCTGACATTAAAATCACAGTGTAATGTAATTATGGTAAAGAATTTAGAGCAACTACTCATGAATCAGAATTAATATAGTTGCCAGTACATAATCTAGTCAGTAAATTCAATTTCATGTTTAAAAAAATAGAAATCTTCACGTATGTGAGTTATTTAATCAGTATAAATTTTTGGATATAAATGAATCAAATATTATTGCTAATTTAATATTTTTTTTAAAAAATAGAGATATAAAAAATAGATGCAGATGGCATGTATATCATAACCTGAAATGCAAGATGATACAGATTACAGCACTAGGCTTGCTGTTTAAGTGAAAAAGAGATATATACTTATACAATTGTTTTGCTAAAACTAAGAAGACCTATTATTTTTTACCTATATTGGAAACACGTAAGTGCTCAACAGGGAGCAAAATGATTTATGATAGTGGAGGTAGCACAATGTTCTGGTAAAGAAATTAAGATAAAATTAGGCTGAATATCAGAAACTGCCTTGACAAAATGCAGTAATCTTCCAAATAAATTGGGGGATCTTTACCACCTAAGAACTTTATATAATAAGCATTTTTAAAAATAAATACTCTTTAAAATATTGTCAAAGACTTGAAAAAGACATTGCTTAGGCTCATGAAACCACATACATTCTATTTACAGTATAGAGGTGCCTCTTCATATTCAGACCAGAATCTGGAAGTAATATACACACACACACACACACACACACACACACACACACAACACATATACATTTTAACAGTTTTTTTATCCTAAACTATCATTGCACCTTCTAGAAACCACAAATTAGGGCATAGGCCATCCCGCTAAGCCCTATGCACATGTCTCTGTAAATATATGTTGTCCTGCTTATATAAACTGTACTGCAAATAAAGAAAATTTACCTTTACATTGACTTTGCAAATTAATGTTCTCCACCAAAGAATAATATCCATGTTCCTGTGGAACAATGAATGTCATATAAATCTAAATATAACCATACCTGCTCTCAAATTTATATAGATCAAAAGGGCAAAGCATAGTGCTTACTTCCAGCAGACATAATTGGGTAGAATGCTCTGAAGGGTCTTGTCTCAGTCACGTGGAATATTTAGCCAAAAAAAGACATGTGCCTTGATTTAAATATGTCTCCAAAAAGCGTGTGTTAAAAACTCAATGGAACAGCATTGGGAGGTGGGGCTTAATGGAAGTTGTTTGTGCCAGGAGGGCTCTATTTTCATGAATGAATTTATGCCAGTTTTAAAAGAGCTTGCTGCTGTAAGTTAAATCTCTTGCTCTCTTTTACCCTCTCACCTTCTGCTATCAGATGACACAGCAAGAAGTGCCTCATAAGGTGCCAGCACCCAGATATTGGACTTCCCAGCCTCCCAAGCTGTAAGAAATAAGTTTATTTTCATTATAAAGTACAAGTTTCTGGTATTCTCTTACAGCAGCACAAAATGGACTAGGACAACATGGCTCTAGTCCTGACTTAAAAATTAAAAACAAGACCCTAAAATGATCAATGTTTCCAAGTAACTTGAATAAATTCCAGAAAGAAGCTTAAGGATATCCACGGAAATGCAAAAATATTCAGCACCTAACAAAGTACGGTTCACAATGTATGGCATCTAATCAGAATCATTAGGCATTCAAAGGAACAGGAATATATGATCTATAATGAGTAGAAAGAACAAATCAATTGAAACAAAAATAGAAATGGAACATGTTAAAATAGCAGATAAAAACAATCAATTATTATCACTCTATGTCAAATGATGAGTAGAGACATGAAATATTTTATGAAGGCCTAAATCAAACTTTCAGAAATGAAAACTACAATGTACAAGCTGAAAATTAAACTGGATGGGAATAACAACAGAGCTGACATTGCCAAAGAAAAAAAAAATAGTGAACTTGAAGCATAGCTATAGAAATTACTCAAAATAAACACTGAGAGATAATTTTACTTCTGCCATGATGAAGTAGACATGTATTTCCCTATTTTTACCTCTAAATTAAGCCCAAAACCCTAGGTATTATACAGGAAATGAATATTTAAAAAATTTGACTGAGACTGTCTCCTATTGAGAGAGATCTCAATATCCCACTGAGAGATCTCACAAAGTGAAGTTCAAGAAAGAGGAAGTGGTCAACTGTGATGAAAGTTGTTGAAAGGTTGAGTAAGATGGAGTCAGAAGAGTAAACATTAGATTTGGCAATGTGGGAATTGTTGGTAACCTGGACAAGCACAGTTTCAGTGTCATGGCAGGGCAGTTGCCAAGTGGAGCAGGTGGAGAGAACAGGGTGGAGACAAGCCTTTCAAGAGGTTTTGTTCATGAGAGCAGAAAAATAGGACTGTGGCTGGAGGAGCATGTGGGATTAGGAATAGCTGGAAAGGGTGGATGGAAAACGCTAAGGTATGCTTTTATGTTAATGGCAATGATGCACTAGAGACGGAGAAACTGATGATGTAAAGCAACAAGCATATAGGTAGGGAACACAAGAAGGCATGGGATTCAAAGAAAAAGGCAAGGCTTGACTTAAGATGGAGCAAGGCCACCACAACCATTGTAATACAATATAGGGTAGAAACTACGGGTGCAGAAAAGGATGCCCTCTGCATTTGATGGTAAGAATTAGAGGAAGTCCTGGCTAACACGGTGAACCCCGTCTCTACTAAAAATACAAAAAATCAGCCAGGCGCAGTGGCGGGCGCCTGTAGTCCCAGCTATTCGGGAGGCTGAGGCAGGAGAATGGCATGAACCCTGGAGGCGGAGCTTGCAGTGAGCCGAGATAGCACCACTGCACTCCAGCCTGGGCTACAGAGCGAGACTCCGTCTCAAAAAAAAAAAAAAAAAAAAGAATTAGAGGAAGTTCCCTTCCAATACCTTATTTTCTCACTGAAGCATGAAGCACGGTCATCAGATGAGACTGAGGTGTTGTAGCTTTAAGGAGAAAGGACAAGTTATGAAACAGTCATTTTGGAGAGTGGAAGAATGAACTTACTATGGAAATGTCAGAGGACAGTCTGTTGTCCTTTGGAGAACTGTAGTCTGTTTAAGAGTAATAAGTTACAAACTTTTCTCTTGCCATGTATAACTGCTTTGGTTGCAGAAGAGGTGAAGAGTTGGGCTTTAACAAAAGTTACCAAGGGTATTAAAACAAACGTTATTAAAAAAAAAAAATTTGAAAACTAGAAAGAAAAAGGCAGCCTGGCTAAGGACCTCAGGACCAAAGGTAAATCCTGGCAGGAAAAGATCCTCCGCCCAACCACCATGGACAATGGAGTTGGCATAAAGAGCTGCTTACAGAAGTGGTAGGGGCAGCATGCCAGCCAAGGTAGAGCCTAGAGGGTTTGGTGTGGGAATGTCTGTAGCAGAGCATGGCCAAGGACACACATCCCTCTAGGCTCCACTTGCCCCCATAGGAGACTTTAGCCTTACGAGAGCTGTCGGATCTGAATTCTGCAGAACAGTCTTGCCCATTAGATGGGGCCAGTCCAGCCTGAGCACCCCTTGGTTGGCTGGCCTTGAAGATCAGAATGAAAGATCAGCTCACAAAGATGAGAAAGAACCAGTGCAAGAACTGTGACAACTCAAAAAAACAGAGTGCCTTCTTTCCTCCAAACAATTGCACTACCTCTCCAGCAAGGGTTCTGAACTGGGCTGAGATGACTGAAATGACAGCAATAGAACTCACAATACAGATAGGAACAGAGATCACTGAGATGCAAGAGTGTGTTGAAACCCAATCCAAGGAAGCTATATACATACACACACACACACACACACACACACACACACACATATACGTATATGATCCCTTAAAGAGACCAAATCTATGACTTATTGGTGTCCCCGAAAGAGATGAGGAGAATGGAACCAACTTGGAAAATATATTTCAGGATATCATCCACGAGAACTTCTCCAACCTAGCAAGAGAGGCCAACATTCAAATTCAGGAAACACAGAGAACTCCAGTAAGATACTTCACAAGAAGAACATCCCCCAGAACACATAATCATCAGATTCTCCAAGGCCATAGTGAAGAAAAAATGTTAAAGGGAGCTAGAGAGAAAAGTCAGGTCACCCTCAATGGGAAGCCCATCAGACTAACAGGGTAACTCTCAGCAGAAACCCTAAGACAGAAGAGATTGGGTGCCAATACTCAACATCAAAAAAAAAAAACAATAATTTTATATATAGCCAAGCTCAGGTTCACATGTGAAGGTTCACATGTCCCTTTCAGACAATCAAATGCTGAGGGAATTCATTACCAACAGACCTTCCTTACAAGACCTCCTGAAGGAAGCACTAAATATGGAAAGCAAAGTCAGTTACCATCAGCCACTACAAAAATGCATGAAGTACACAGACTAGTGACACTATAAGGCAACCACACTAACAAGTCTGCATAATAACGAGCTAACATCATGATGACAGGACCAATCTACACATGTCAGTACAAACCTTGAATGTAACTGGGCTAATTGCCCTAATTTGCGTGAGTTGGATAAAGAATTAAGACACAATGGTGTGCTGTCTTCAAAAACCCATCTCACATGCAATGACACCCATAGACTCAAAATAAAAGAATGAATAATCATCTACCAAGCAAATGGAAAACAGAAAATGGCAGGGGTTGCAATCCTAATTTCAGACAAAACAGACTTTAAACTGTCAAAGATTTTTAAAAAAAAAATACAAAAAGGGCATTACACAGTGGGAAAGGGTTCAATTAAACAAGACCTAACTATCCTAAATATATATGTACCCAACACAGGAGCACCCAGGTTCAAAGAGCAAGTTCTTAGAGACCTTCAAACAGACTTAGAGATCCATATAATAATAGTGGGAAACTTCAACACCCCACTGTCAATATTAGACAGGTCACTGAGGTGGAAAATTAACAAAGTCAGGACCTAAACTCAGCACTGGATCAAATGGATCTGATAAACATCTACAAAACTCTCCACCCAAAAAACAACAAAATATGCATTCTTCTGATTACCACATGGCAATTACTTTAAAATTGACCTCACAACCAGACATAAAACAATCTTCAGCAAATGCAAAAAAAAAAAAAAAAAAACCACACCCTGAAATTATAACAACCACTGTCTTGGACCACATCACAATAAATTCAGAAATCAAAGTTAAGAAAATCACTCAAATTCATATAATTACATGAAAATTAAATAACTTGCTCCTCAATGACTTTTGGGTAAATAATGAAATTAAGGCAGAAATCAAGAAGTTATTTGAAACTAAGGAGAGCAAACATACAACATGCCAGACTCACTGCTAAAGCACTGTTCAGAGAGAAATTCGTAGCACTAAATGCCAATATCATGAAGTTAGAAAGATCTCAAATTAGCATCAAGACATGAAAAACCACTTAGATCAATGAATCCAGGAGTTGGTTGTTTGAAAGAATTAATAAAATAGATGGACCACTGGCTAGACTAATAAAGAACAGAGAAGAGCCAAATAAACACAATTAGAAATGACAAAGGGGATATTACCACAAACCCTGTAGAAATACAAGTAACCACAAGAGAATATTATGATCAACTCTATGCACACAAACTAGAAAACCTAAAAGAAATGGATACATTCCTGGACACATATGCCCTCCCACTACTGAACCAGGAAGAGATTGAATCCCTGAACAGACCAATAATGAGCTCCAAAATTAAATCAGTTATAAATAGCCTACCAACCAAAAAACATTCGGGACCAGAGAGATTCACAGCCAAATTCTATCAGATGTATAAAGAAAAGCTGGTACCATTCCTATTGAAACCATTTCAAAAAATTGAGGAGGAAGGACTCCTGCTGAACTTATTCTATGAGGCCAGCATTATCCGGATACCAAAACCTGGCAGACACAGTAACAACAAAAAGAGAAAACTTTAGGCCAGTGTCCTTGCTGAACATTGATGCAAAAATCCTCAACAAAGTACTAGCAAACCAAATGCCACAGTGCATCAAAAAGGTTATCCATCACAATCAAGTAGGCTTTATCTATGGGATGCAAGGTTGGGTCAACATATGCAAATAAAAAAATGTGATTCATCACATAAGCAGAACTAAAGACAAAAGCCACATGACTATCTCAATAGATGCAGAAAAGGCTTTCAATAAAATTCAATACCCCTTCATGTTAAAATTTCTCAATAAACTAGAACAAGGTATTGAAGGAACATACCTCAAAATAATAATTGCCATCTATGATGAATAAATTGCCAACATATTGAATAGAAAAAAGCTGCAAGCATTTCCCTGGAAAACTGTCACAAGACAAACATGCCTGCTCTCACCACTTCTATTTGACATAGTATTGGTAGTCCTGGCCAGAGCAATCGGACAAGAGAAAGAAATAAAGGGCATCTACATAGAAACAGATGAAGTCAAACTATCTCTGTTTGCAGATGATATAATTCTATATCTAGAAAGCCCCACAGTCTTGGTCCAAAATATCCTTAAGTAGATAAACAACTTCAGCAAAGCCTGAGGATACAAAATTAACAAACAAAAATCACTAGCACTCCTATACACCAACAACAGTCAAGCTGAGATCCAAATCAGGAACCCAATCCCATTCATCATTTCCAGAAAAAGAATAAAATATCTAGGAATACAGCTAACCAGGGAGGTAAAAGACCTCTACAATGAGAACTACAAAACAGGAAGGGGAACATCACACACCGGGGATACCAAAAGCAATTGCAACAAAACCAAAAATTAATACATGGGATCTGATTAAATTAAACAGCTTCTTCCACAGCAAAAGAAATTATCATCAGAGTGAACATACAACCTACATAATGGGAAAAATGTTTGCAAACTATGCATCTGACAAAGGTCTAATATCCAGCATCTATAAGAAACTTAAATTTACAAGAGAAAAACAACCCCATTAAAGAGTGAGCAAAGGAGAAGAATAGACACTTCTCAAAAGAAGACATACATGTGGCCAATAAGAATATGAAAAAATAGCTCAAAATCACTGATCATTAGAGAAATGCAAATCAAAACCACAATGAGATACCATTTCAGGCTAGTCAGAATGGCTATAATTAAAAAGTCAAATAACAAATGTTGCAGAGGTTGTGGAGAAATAGGAATGGTTATACACTGTGGGAGTGTAAATTAGTTCAACTATTGTGGAAAGCACTATGCCATTTCTCAGAGATCAAAACATAACTACCATTCAACCCAGCAATCCCATTACTGGATATATACCCAAAGGAATATAAATCGTTCTATCATAAAGACATATGCACTGTATGTTCATTGCAGCACTATTCACAATATCAAAGCCATGAAATAATCCTAAATGCCCATCAATAGGAGACTGGATAAAGAAAACGTGGTACATTTATACCATGCAATACTATGCAGCCATAAAAAAAGAATGAGATCATGTAATCTTTGCAGGAACATGGATGGAGCTGGAAGCCATTATCCTTAGCAAACTTATGCAGGCACAGAAAAGCAAACATGGCACATCCTCACTTATAAGTGGGAGGTTAATGATAAGAACACATGGACACATAGAGGGGAACAACACACTGGAGCCTATTGGAAGGTGGAGGTAGGAGGAGGGAAAGGATATGGAAAAATACCTAATGAGTACTGGGCTTAATACCTGGGTGATGAAATGATCTGTACAATAAACCCCAATGACATGAGTTTACCTGTATAATAAACCTACACATGTACCCCTAAACTTAAAAGTTAAAAAATAGCATCAATTTTACAATCTTTTCCAGAAAAGACAAAAGGAGGTAATACTTTTTATGATGTCAGTGTTGCCCTGCTACCAAAACCAGAAAGAGATAAAATAAAGAATACCGGTAATAGCAAATGCTGCTGAGGATGTGGAGAAACTGGATGTCTTACACATTGTTTGTGGAGATGTGAAATGGTACAGTGACACTGGAAAGCAGTTTGGAAACTTCTTTGAAAAACAAAACATACACTTACCATGGGACCCAGCAATTGCACTCTTGGGCATTCATTGCAAAGAAATGACAATTAATGGTAGTTCATAGCAGCTTTGTTTGTAGTAGCCAAAAACTGGAATAAATTTAAATGACTCTCAAAGGGTGAATGGCTAAACAAAACATGGTACATTCATACCATAGAATACTACTACTCCACAATTAAAAGGGACAAACCATTAACATACAGAACTTAGATGGCTCTCAATGGCATCGTGCTGAGAACCAAAAAAAAAAAAAAAAAAGGAGTCTCAAAGGATCATACAATGTCTAATTTAATTTACATTACATTCTTGGAATTACAAAATTATGGAGATAGAAAGACTGTGGTTGTAAGAGGTTAGCAATCATGGGTGGGAGGTGCTAAGAGTGTTAACTAAAATGAAATGGAACAAGAGAGATCTTTGTGATGATGGAATCACTCTGTATCTCAATTGTGATAATGTGACAGTAGTTATGCAGATCTACTCACGATAAAATAATATTGTATTACATACATAAACACAAACATATTTTACTACTGACATTTTCCTGAGTATATTATTGAACTACAATTATGAAAGATGTGACTATTGGAGAAAGTGGGTGAAGGGAATTCAGGACCCCTCTGTAGTATATTTAAAACTTCCTGTGACTCTATATGTATGACAAATAGAAAGCTAAAAATATAAACAAGTAAATAACCTAAAAATATATAAATAGATGCATAGAGTGATAGAGTATTGATGACTTGTGGGACAACTTGAAGTGGTTTAATATATGCGCACTTAGAGTTCCTGAAGGAAAAGAGTCAGGACAGAAAAACATTGAAGAAGAATTACTGAAATACATTGAAATTTAATGAAAACTATAATCCCATAGATTCAAGAAGTTCAATGAACTATCATACACAAATGTCATAAAATCTACAAAAAAAATGGACATATTCAATAATATTTTAAGGTCTTAGGATACAAGATCAATATACAATAAGCCAAATGTGTTTCTGTTTACTGGAAAGGACAACATGCCATTTTCTTAGCATTGAGAAATATGAAATATTTAGAATTTGTACAAATTTTGCTCACTGAAACCTACAAAACAGTCCTGAAAAAAATTACTGATGACCTATATAAATGGGGATATATATCCTGACCATGAGTCAGGTGACTCAATACTGTTAAAATGTCAATGCATCATAAGTTGATTTATAAATTTAACACAATGCCAATAAAACTTGAAAAAATTGTTTTTTATAGAAATTTGATTTTCTATAGAAATTGGAAAACCAGTTCTAAAAGTCATATGGAAATGCAAAAAACCTAGAATAGCCTAATAAGTGAAAAATAACAAAGTTGAAGGATTAACACTACCTGATATCAAGACATTATAAAGCTGCAGTAATTAAGAATATGTAGTATAGGAGACAAGCTTGACAAACAGATTAATAGAACAGAATAGAAAGTCCAAAAATAGGCTTCACATTTATGGATAACATATTTTCAAAGATGTAAAGGCAATCAAATGGAGAAATTATAGTATTTTCATGAAATAGTGTTAAAACAATGCAATCTCTATGTAAAAACAGTTAATTTCCATCCACATCACACTCATAAATTAACTCAAAATGGGTTATAAAGTTAAGTGTAAAACCTATGACTATAAAGTTACTAAAACAAAATGAAGGAGAAAATTTTTGTGAGTATGTGTTGGCAAATATTTCTCAGCTATAACATAAAAAATAAAACCAATAAAAATTGGTAAGTTTGACTTCCTCAAAATACACTATGAGAGCATGAAAGGACAACCTGCTGACTGGGGAAAAATGCCAATCATATGTCCAATAAAATACTTGTATCCAGCATATAGAAAGAATTTTAAAACTCAACAATAAGAAAGCATACAACCAGTAAATAAAATTGGCAAAATAGGTGAATAAACACTTATCCAAGAGGACAGATGGATGGCAAGTAAACAAATAAAAAGATGCTCAACATCAAAAAGATGTAAATTAAAACTAAGGTGTAACACACATCTATCAGAATATTTACAGATAAAACTGATCATAACATGTGTTAGTGGGATTTGGAAAAACTAAAACATACACTGCTAATAAAATGGCACAACCACTTCGGAATAAAGTTTTGTAGTTTCTAAAAGTTAAGCATTTACCTACCATCTGATCCAGCCATTTCACTCCTAGGTATTTACCCAAGAGAAATGAAGACATATTTCCATACCAAGCCTCGTTCATGAATGTTGGTACTGGCTTTATTTGTGAAAGCTTAAAACTGGAAACAAGCCACATGCTCAGCAACTGTTGAATTGTTGAATGATTAAACAAAGAGTAGTGCATTCATGCAATGAAATACATCTCAGACGTAAAAAGGAATCATTTATTGCTGCACACTACAATACAGATAAATCACCAAATAATTATGCTGATTGAAAGAAACCATGCAAATAAAAAAAGAAAATACTATGTGCTGCTGTCTATGTAAAATTCTAAACGTTGTCAATTAGTGTATAGTGACAGAATGGAAATTAGTTGATTGCAAAGAAGCATAGAAGCATAAGGAAACTTTTGAAGGTGATGGATAGGTTCATGATTTTTATTGTGGTGATGTTTTCATAGGCATATACAAACATCAAAACTTATTTAACTGTACACTTTGAATATATGCAGATTATTGTGTGTCAATTATACTTTAATACAACTCTCAATAAAAAGGTAAATAAGCAGACTAAAGATAATTGCAGAAAACTGTAGTAGAGGCCAGGCGCAGTGGCTCACGCCTGTAATCGCAGCACTTTGGGAGGCCAAGATGGGTGGATCATTAGGTCAGAAGTTCAAGACTAGTCTGGCCAAGATACTGAAACCCCATCTCTACTAATAATACAAAAATTAGCAGCTCATGGTAGCATGCGCCTATAGTCCCAGCTACTCAAGAGGCTGAGGCAGGAGGATCACTTAAACCCAGGAGACGGAGGTTGCAGTGAACCAAGATCGCTCCACTATGCTCCAGCGTGGTGACAGAGTGAGACTCCATCTCAAAAAAAAAAGAAAAGACAAAGAAAAACTACAGTAGATAAAGAAAATAGTTTAATTACTCCATATATGAATGGCTGTTTATAACAAGTCATGGGAAAATATATAATAATGACTTATAATTATCAATCAAAATAACATCAATATCAATTATAAACAATAATAATAATAGCCTGTATGTCTCCTAAGGTAGTTACATATGTGTAAATCAAACCTGAGTCTGATCAGTCCTTTAGGTCTAATTACCAATTTACAGAAAATACAGATGACATAAAAATATGCTAAGTGATGCTGAGGGGTAAGCAATTCTGTAATGTCTATGAGAGTATCTACTCTGGACCTGACGGATGTAACTAAATAATGTGAGAGAAGCAAGTGATAAACACAAGCCTTTAGTTTAAAAGAGACAAACTAAAAATACGCATATCCTTTGACTCAATAATTACGTTTTACCTGTAACTTCCCTGAGGGGAGGGTGGAATTACTCAAGACTACAAGGGGAAACATACAAGTCTTTTATATAATTTCAGTAACTATCAAAATTTACTAATGTCTACAAACATGTAATGTCAACAATTATATTACATAATATCAAGTAATTGTACATTAGTTGAATAACAAACTAAATTTTATTGTAATTTCATGGAATATTATGTAACCATTAAAGGAAACAGAGTAGTTTTTTTAATACTAACATGGATATAAATCCAAAATATATTATTGTTAATAAAAAAGAAAACATAACAATTACTGCACACAAACACATACATATGAATACATACATGTGTAAGGTCATAGAAAAATGTCAAGGAAAATATACAGTGAACTTATTACTGTAGTTATCTACCTCTCCCAGGAATGTGATGGCTTTTAAATAAATATACATATATCTATAAGTAATGTAGAATATTATTTGTTGTTTTATATATTCATAAATGGTAACCAATTATACATGTTCTGCCACTTGCTTTAATGTTTTAAAGATCTGTATTTGTAGTGTATTCTGTTCCTTTTCTAAACAGTCATGCAAGTTCCATTTTATGACTAGACTGTATTTTATTTACACAGTGATGATAGTAGTTTAGGCTGTTCCCCATAATTTGGTACTGCAAACATCATCCCATTGAATATACTTTCACAAACTGCCTTGTGTATACATATGAGCATTTCTCTAGGCTATATACCAATAAGTGGAATTGTCATCAGTTGAGTAGTAAATGCAGATTTAACTTTATGAATCTTGCAAATTGTTCTCTAAAGGTACTGTTCCAATTTATATGTCCACGAAGACTGGAAGATTCTCTTCCCAAATAATCACCAAAAGTTAGTATTGTCATACTTTTTTTTACATTATATAAGATGAATGAATAAAAACATTGCTTTTATTTAATTTATATTAGTTAACTATAACCTGTAAGGTTGACCAACTTTTCACATGGTGTCTCCTTTTGCACTAACCTGAACTGTGACCTAATTTGTTAACCATGGAAACAGGAATCATGTACTGATTAATCTATCTGGATATTTTCCAGCTAATAAAATGATTAACAATGGAATATGTATTAACATGAACATTAGCCCTAAATTATATATTAGTCATAATGTAAGTATGTCTATATGCAATGACTTCTAATCCTTTAATTTAAAGTCACCTCTAAGAATACTTGGAAATTACATCAACTTATACTGTTGAAAAATTCTAATATGATGTTATATTTTCAGAAAAAAACATTAAAGTACTTTTCTTTTGATTTTAAATGAATATTTAAAACTAGTTTTCTTACATTTTAAGAAGAATGTCTCAAGCTAATAGTACATAGTTGGTAGATACCTGTCAAAAGCCAGTTACCATGGGACTTCTTGATGTAGGAGTTCTGATACCAACTGTTTACATTTCATCATCAATCTAACACTCAGTAATTTGTACCATAAATTCTTGAAAATACAAATATAATTCAAAGAGTAACAATGTGCCATAAAAATGCCAATAAATGCCTTTTGTTTTTATGCAGTAGACTTTTATATTAGAAATACACTATTTGTGTCAGGTTGTTCATTTAACATTGCTTACTTTCATTTTACACTCTCTTGTGTGACTAATGAGAAGGGCAAGGAAATGAGCAGAGTAATTTTAAGGTAAGCTATCCTCCTTTCCAATTTTCTTTTCCACAGTTTTACAGGCCACTGATATTCAGCATGATTCATATACGTGTTAAAAAATCCCCAGAGCACAGCATTCCCTTGTTTATCTCTAGGAGCCCTGATGATCCTTTTGATTAATTCCAAATTCAATTTACAGAGAGCTTTAACAATGCAAAGGTATGGTTTCGATTTCTCCAGATCTATTTATGGAAAACCTTGCATAATCTCTGCTAAAATATCAAGTCTTACCTTTGATAGGTAATTCATGACCAAGGTCAAAGAGAGAGCAGTGATCCCTGAGGGACCACCCACCTTGGGCTGACTAGAGTAATACATTGTGAAAAAATGATTTGAATTATGCATGCAGCAGTACAGGCATGACACTGTCATTTAGTTGGTGCTAAAAAAAGATCTGGTGCACAGTAAATACAACTGATTTTTATGTATCTTGGAAGATGACACTTTATTATGAAGTATGTCACAGTCATCCTCTCTGGCTGCTAAGACATCTAAAGTCATGTCTGTTTTACAATCTTCCCTCCAGATTACAATTCTGAAGGGCAGTTAGTGACAAGTGAGCAGTGTTTTGTCAAGCTATTCAGTTTATACAGATGGAATGCTGTTTTGCTCACGAAATCCATTACAAGTGCAAATATGTGACTAAATGGACTGGTGTTTTAGATGGGAGTGCAGCCAGTAACCAGCATATTTTAAAGAGTAACTTTATTGAACACAACTCAACCATTCCTCATTTCTTTCTGGTGCTCACCTGTTCCTCCTACCCCATTCTAGCTTACATTATTTTGAGTGTAGCATTAAAAGAACTAGTTCCCATAGGAACTCTCTTACGGATACAAACCCATTTGGTTCCACATATGAAAGGCTAGAATGGGCCTAGCCTTTTAGTATAGGTATAGTATCATTTTTTTCTTCTGATATTAAAGGGTACGTCAGAGATTTCCAAGCTCTAGTTTAAAAGTGATGATTAAAAAAACAGTTCTTAAAAATCCTAGAGAATAAAATAATAAATATGATGCACAATAAAAAAATAAAAATGATCTTGCTCCTTTCAAGGGAAAATGTTGTGTTTTACTGGACATCAGTCATGAAGAAAGGATGGTAGTCAGATCAGTCATTTAAAACCTTGTTTCCATTATACTGCCAACTAAATCAAGAAGCAGAGAGTAATGCAAAAGGGAAAACAAATGGTTGTCCCTTAATACAGAAAATGCGTGGTAAGCACCATGCTGGCGGGTTCTAGTGTCATTAATCTTTTCCTACAGTGCAAATTGTCACCATCACAGCTCCAGTGACACACATGCTCCCAAGTCTGCATTAAGGATGAAGAATAACTTTGTAATGTTTTGAAAGCTGTCTAGCTTCATGAGTAGATTGTCCTTTCTCTCCTAGATAAAAATCAAAACATATCCATGATAATGGATAATGGATTTGAATTTTAAAATATTTCTTCATTTTTTTAAGTGATGTAGCCCATTTTCTTTCTGAGGAGCTAAGATTCCTCTGTCTTAAAGGAAACTTACATTAAAGTTTGGCAGGGCCTCAACTAATGGTATTCAAGAAAACTAAAAAATGATCTTGCAAGATGTTTTATCTTTAGACCATGTAGATGGAATGTACTCTATCTCCCAAATCCATGGCATGGATAATTTTTCTTAACAAAATGACAATGCCAAAGATTTCCCAAATTGCTGAAAGCATTTTCCAACCAAGACTTCATTTTAAAGATGTCTTTATTACTAAAATATTCTTAATTGAGTAATAATAATATGAAAGTGTCATAATCATAAGGCATTTTGTTCAGGGTTCTGTAATTTGTCCTTTTTTTCTAGTTATCTATTCCTTCCTCTGTTTCAACAGTCTATATCATCAGAAAACCATCAGGGTGATGAAGACCATACTGAGTCAGAGTGATGAATTACAGAAGCCTCAGAAAACCCTGCCAAAGTATACACTATATAGTCATAGCCAAAATGGCCACTCTTGCTTTAAAGCACAATTGCATAAATCCCCCAGATTTATTTGTCCAGGAAGTTAACTGTGGAAAAATAATGTGACAGTAAATTGGTGAGAAAGCAGAACACTTGTAGAAAGAAATTGAATTGAAAAATGATGAAGATAACAGACGTTTATGATAATATAACAATATGAAACTCATTGGGCTATTAGCCTCAGGAGAGGGTCTAAAACACAAGCCTGGATTTCTTCATAACAGCAAGTACAGAATTCACAGAACCTTGAGGTGTGTGTGTGTGTGAAGACAACTTAAATGTGTTCAATAAGAAAAAAAACTGGTTGTGTAACAAACAAGTATAGAAAACTCGGTTAATTCAATTAGATCAAATTCTCCAAAAGAAGTCTATGTATTTATGTATTTTTCAATACAAACTGAGCATCAAACCCAAGAAGAGTATTTCCTATTTCCCCCGTTATTAGGTTAGCTGGGATGAAACTTGCCTTAATTTGAATGCTTAGTCCATTTAACTGTACCAATTTTAAAAATATAGATTTTCAAAAGTATTAATCTCCAATAAAAGTAATAAAATAAAATAAAATAGAGGAGGGAAAAAGCAAAGAATGGTAGAGTGAAAGAAAAAATGCTACCTATACCTTATCTTAGGGTTGAGCTTAAATAGCTTTTGAGATGCTTTTACGATGCCTCACAGAATTATGTCAGATATAACACATGGAAAGAGTGAAAAAAATATGGCCTCTGGTGCAGTTCAGCTGGCTTCCAACCCTTAGAATTGTGAGTTCAAAAAGAAAAAAAATGGAAGTATTCAGGAACAGAGGAAAGATATACCAATCATACTAGGGAAGACTCATTAAGAAAAAAATATTTTAACAGTCTCAGGGCAGAAAGGACTTCACAGTAATAAGAAAGGGCAAACAAACCACATTTACATAACTGAGCCTTAGTTGTAAGCCAAATCAGGTAGAGGATAAACGCAGCACATAGTCTGTTCATGTATATCAGCAACACGGAATATAAACAAGACCATTCTTCTGGACCTGAATTCATAAGTCTTCAAAGGAAGGGGAGAAAAATGTTATTTTTCCCAAATCCAAATGAATTACACGCTATTAATAAATGTGAGCAGGTGCCCTACAGCACCTGGCTTCACAAAAAAAATTAACTTTGTCTTAGGAAAACCAGACAAACAGCACTTGCAAATCTGTATATACCAAACACATGGTGCATCTATTTTTGACAAAACTGGTGCAACCATACTACCCAAGAACTAAGTGGTCTTCCACAAATACCCAGTCCTTCTTTATTCTCCCTTTTCCTGCCACAGTTTCCCCTTAAACTACTCTTTCTGAGACCCTCTACTTTAACAGTCTTTTTCAACTGGATGCAGAACCACAAGAAACATGGACTTTGCTGAGTTGTAAGAACATTCAAAATACAAAGAATTTTCTTCCTGAACCTCAAGTTCAGAACCCAGCAATCACAGCCAACCTAACTCTCAGATTCTTACCATACTTTAAAGTATGCTGACTTTTTTGTTCTCAATTATGTCCTAATAGCACCCACATTTTACCAATTTTAATATTAATATATGTCACTTTCTCATAAGGAATGTATAACCTAACATCTTTAGTCTTTTGGCTTTATATATTACTTTGGCAAGTGGTATTTTCAGCTTTCAAACAGTTTTGAGCAGTAATGCATTTATCTGTAGATTGGCAAAGGAGAATAAGAAAGATGAGATGTGTGGCATTAAATCAAATCCTCTAACTGAAGCTCAAATTTTTAGGAATCACTAACATAAACATTTCAGTTTCTCAAAATGTCCTGCCAAAGCAAATACAAAAAATAATTTTAAAAGAGTAGTGTACACATTAACATATATAATTTATAGAGACTTACTCTACTGGATCAGAAACATTATAAGTCTATAGTTAAATACAACCCAGTAGGTAGTGTTTTTTAAACTCTAATAAAGTCATATTAAACTACAGTAACTACCTGTAGAGGCATTTCACTTGTTTGCCCCTCAGTGCCAAGTTGTTTTCTAATTTCACCACCTTCCTGAGCATCTGCATCATAATTCCAGCCACCTGTGGATATTTCTAACTAGCTTTTCTGCCAGAATCTCAATTTTGACATAAAAAGGAAAAGCGGCTATCATTTTCTGAAAATAAACCTGCTCATCCTCCTGTAATCTGTGTCTTTATCACAGGCAGAGCCACTGTTCTTTTTATGTGACTATAAAAGAAAGTGGGATCTCTGCCTCTTCTTTTTCAGGGTATCACTGCTGAAATTTTGGGGTATTATCTTGGTGGCTTCTCTAAAATCTTCTCCCTCATTTTAATTCCTGGCATCCTTTTCTAATAAGGAGTTCAGTTTTTCACTGAGAATATGTCTAAAATCTCTTTCCACTCTGTGTCATCATTGGTTACTAAATGTCCAATAAACATTCAAATATCCTCTGGACACTTGCTATGTAATGGTATTGGACAAATATTGAATTACACAGAGATGTTACTGTCTCTAAGGAGCTCAATATCTAGTGAGAAGAACAGACAAGCAATGAATCTTTCACTTAGATAATTAATCAATAGGCAAATGAATAAATACTGACAATGACAACAAATGGTGACAAGTGTCATGAAAGTGGTCAGGAATAGTCTTTCTGAAAAGGTAGACACTAAGTTGAACAATAATAGAATTAAACAAAAATAAGGAGACAGCCAAACAAAGAGCACTAAGTAAAGTATTACAAGGAAAGGAAGAAAATACGCCAAGGCCCTTAAATTTGAGGAAATGAAAGCGGGTCAGTGTGGCTAGAGGACAGAGAAAGGGGAGAGTTGCAGATAAGGAAGGAAAGCTTGTGAAGGGCTGAATCATGTAAGGTCTTACTGGGTAGAAAAAGGAGTTGATATTTTATTGCAAGTAAATAGGTCTTTGGAGTGCTACAGGGAAAGAAATATAATTTCATTTATATGTACAATTATTCTGTCTGATATTAGAGTATATGGACAAGTCTAAAGTCAAAACACACGGCAGATAGATTAAGCCATCTGATATTTCAAATCACTCTGTGCTCTCCAATGTGCTTGCCTACAATGCTCAACATTCTGTGCCTGCTAATATCAAACTCATCATTCATATTACAGTCAATAGGAATCCCCTGAGCACTAAATTCTAATCAACATTTACATTGTTTATGTGTCAATTATAGCATTGATTGCTTTCTTCCTGAATATTCCAGTTATGTATTAAACTTTGTATTGGAGATTCCCTCCCCCCTTCCTCTCTTCTTGATTCCTTTCCTTCCTTCATCCATCACCCTCTCTTCATCCATCCTTCAATTTTTTACTGAGCATTACTATGCTAAAGGCATTATTCAAGTGCAGGGTCCTTATAAAATCTTATTTCTATATCACCTACACAGTGGTTTGCACATTTTAGTTGAAAGAAACTTTTAATATTCTACTGAAAATTATTGAACTGACTTGTTTATATGTGCCAGTTATAAAATTAAATTGTATTTTCCACTAGAAATATTAAAAGAAACTCAAGAAATGCCATCAATTTAGTATTTTGAAATCACTATTTTAATATAATTTTTTAAATTTATATTTAATTTTCTTCATGATAAGTGGAAAAAGTAGACAGGATAGAAATACTTTTTAAAATAACTTTTAATTCTGAAATCAGTCCAATCTTCCCAAAAAGTGATGTCTATGGTATATTTTGAATAAATATAAAAATTGACCCTCTAGTCTTAAAACTTGAGAAAGTTACAGTTGTCTTATATGAGTTCCTTTCTCGGGAAACCAACCTCTGGCCTCCTAGATGGTGTCAAGGAACTGAAACTTACCAAATCATCACATCTGGACAACGACATGCCAGATACCTCACCCATCATGACTGCCTAACTGACCACCTGCTTCCTGTTGACAAACTCCTTTTCCTTTCCCCTCCCTCATTTGCTTTCCCACACATTTATGTTTTTTCCCTGCAATATACAACCTTAATTTTAGTCCATTATGGAGACAGATTTCAGACTGATCTTCAATCTCCTTGGCCACAGTACATGAATAAAGCCTTCTTCCCTCATTGTCTCAGTGATTGGCTTTCTGTGCAGCCAGTAGCAGGACCAAGGCAGAACCCCTGACAATTTGGTAATAATTCTACAACAAGTAATTGTGTTTTTTCTATATTTTCTTATGGCTTTACATATATATATATAAATGTGTATATAATATATGTATATATTCACAGATTTCTCACTATTGGGAATATACTAAGGATACAGTTGTATACTTTTTTCATTAACATTTTATCTTAAGAATTTTTCTAGAAATATGTATAAAATTTTCCTCTAAAATGACTTATAATTATTTAATTTCTTTGTTTTCGGGGAGTTTTAGTTTATGTCCAGATTTCTTATTAGAAATAATTTTATAAGAAAATATTCTGATACATAAATCATGTCTTTGATTTTTCCCTAAAATGCAGAAGTACGATAAAGGTGAGGCACACATTTTTAAATTGCCTTGGCAACAGAGCCCATGTCTCCCCATTCCCCTCTCTAGCCCCCTGAGTTGTAGTGCCTTGAACAGACTGACCACTCCATCTGAATGAAAGAAAGAGGGATAAATACATGATTATCTAAAAATATTGTTTTTTCCTTTAAATAAGCTAGTGAATATTTCCATAGTGTCCTAACAGTCTGGTATATAAAATTTAAACCCTCCTCCTAGTTTTCCTATTAATCCACTATTATCTGTGTTCTTTCTAGTTCAGCCTCTTCAATAGTACTTTTTCTTGGGAAGAAACACATTGCAGGTGCATGTTGGTTGCTCTAGTCCCTGGGAAGCAGCACAACATAATGACCTTGAAGTTAGCTGATGGATCTTTAAATCTAGGTTTTGTCACCTTTTAGCTGTGTCACCTTGCTTGAGGGACTGAATCTCCCTAAGTCACAGTTTTCTCTTCTTTGAAAAAAGATGACATCCACTTCACAGTATTGCCTTTGAGGATATGTAGAAAAAGCTCTAGATGATATACCTGGCTCATCTGAAGAATTTTTTTTTTTTTTTTTTGAGATAGAGTCTCGCTCTGTCTCTCAGGCTGGAGTACAATGGCGCGATCTCGGCTCACTGCTGTAACCTCCGCCTCCTGGGTTCAAGTGATTCTCCTGCCTCGGCCTCCCAAATACCTGGAATTACAAGTGCATGCCACCACGCCCAGCTAATTTTTTTGTATTTTAGTAGAGACAGGGTTTCCCCATGTTCAGGCTGGTCTCAAACTCCTGAGCTCAGGCAATCCACCTGCCTTGGCTTCCCAAAATGCTAGGATTATAGGCATGAGCCACCACACCCAGCCCAGCAGATCTTAATAAAAATCTCCTAATATTATTATTATATTATCATTAATGGATAATAAAAGATATTCTAGGGGATGAAGGAAGGCATCGAACTATTTTCCTTGAATTGCATAAACTGTCAGAGGTAAAAGAAACTGCATATTTTAAAATAAAATATCTAATTTTACATAAATATTACTTGCAAAGAGTGCACATATATGAAAAATTTCCTTCATATATTTAAGTCTATGTTTTTGAGGAATCCTAATGAACAGTTTAAAGTAAGATAAGAAATGGCAAACTTATATCTCATTACAGATTTTATATACCAACATGGGCTAGTTCTCATGTAGATGAAAGAGCCTTAATATATAGATTTCAATTAAACCCATAAGTAGCAAAATACTATCAATTTAAACCAGTGGAAAAAAAACTGTTACAACTCAATTTTCATTATACAGAATTGAATATATACAAAAAACTGTGCTGGTGAATTGATAAAGTGAAAATCTTATCCTTCTTTAGCCCACACTAATTTTTCCACTTTCTTGCCTCAAGGGGAGACACATTATTAATATGGTTCTCCATCCACTACCACAAAACTTTTAATTGTATAGGAAATGAAGTCTCCTCCCTGATATACATTCAAAAAGCTCAGGAGCACCCTTCCTTTTCCTTGGAAATAACGGAAACCTAAGCCTTTTTCATTAAAACAAAAGAGAATTTTGACTTAGACAGTTAATTTCATACATAATAATTTTTTCAACACATGAGCGCTCTTTTCTCTCTGCTTTGCAATACATCCACTGGTAATAAGGGAAAGGTGGATTAGGCTAAACTAATTGCAACATGAGTGATAAAGACAATTACAAAGGAAAGCAGTTAACATTTTTTGTACTCTAAAGTGGAATTGAAGGGTAGTACTTCCTACTCTTCAATTAAATTAATTTTGACAGAAGACAAGCTATATTTAATTTTTCTGGGAAAAAAAAAACTCCCAGTGATTCCTCATGTTTTGGTAGAAAAACTCATCTTCCTGGGTGTGTGTCTGATGAGTTATTTGCTTATAGTCACTACCAAGAACCACTCATATAAGATAAACAGTTCTGCTCTGCCTGCTTGCTCAGCTCTCCTCCTGCACCAGCCTTGCTGCCACTCCATTGGAGGAAAAATCTCAGAAGCTTTTAAACCAGAACTACTCTCTATCTTGTATAGAGGCTACTTAAAATAAACCTGAGACCCACTGGGCTACATTCCCAGAGAGTTAGGCATTCTGAGTCACAGGATGAGACAGAAGGTCTGCACAAGATACAGTTCATAAAGACCTTGCTGATAAAACAGGTTGCAGTAAATACATTGGCTAAAACCCCCCAAAACCAAGAGGGCGATGAGAGTGACCTCTGGTCATCCTCACTGCTACACTCCCTTGAGTGCCATAACACTGTACAACTGCCAGTGCAACATCAGGAAGTTACCCTATATGGTCTAAAAAGGTGAGGCATAAATAATCCACCCTTTGTTTAGCATATAATCAATAAATAACCATAAAAATCAGCAACCAGCAGCCCTTGGGGCTTCTCTGCCAATGGAGTAGCCATTCTTTATTCCTTTACTTTTTTAATAAGCTTGCTTTCGCTTTATGGACTTGCCTCTAATTCTTTCTTGCACAAGAACCAAGAACCCTCTCTTGGGGACTGGATCAGGACCCCTTTCCAGAAACAAAAATGAAACTAACAAACAAGCAAAATCCTGAGCAAAAAAATAGTTTCGGGGACATGAAGGTGAAGAAGCATATGCCTGTTAGCCATGAAAATCAGGAATGACTCAGACAAACTTATCCCAAGGCAAGACATCTAACTCAGCTAGTATGTCTTCAGAGTAGCATCACTGTATCCAAAATATCTTCTGGCCCTCAGCTTGAATTATATGCATCCTTTAGTAAACTGCTAAATTTAAAAGCTTGAGGATTCAGTTGACTTAAGAAACCTCTCTGTTGATAAAGAAAACTTCCCTAAGAGGGTTATAGATTCTTTTTTCAGCCATTTACACATGTGTTTACGTTTGTTCAACAGGATGCATTCCTTCTCACACTAAGCTGGGACAGGTACACAGAAGAAATGGCAAAGATTTAATACACAGGAGCACAGCACATAAATTTGTACATTGAATTAAAGGAGCATAGTAGGGCAAAAATTTAGTTTCACAGAATATGACCAGGGCATACAGGGTGCTGAAAAGAGGCAAACAGAGAAAAGGATACAGAAAAACATACAGCACTAAACAAATGAGTTATATTCATCACACTTTCAAGTTCAGTCCTATATCCAGGAAAAAGGAAGGAGGCTTTCTTTCCTTATTACCTGACCACACAGCATTTATCTCTGCTGTTAGGAACCAGAACATGGGCTACTAATACAATTCTTTCAAGCTATAGATTGATTCATTCAAGCTATAGATCATCGTTGGGTTGACCAGGAACCCAATCAACTAATTATGTTCTTAATTGTAGGTTAAAAATGTGCCCAATGTTCCAGACTACTTAAGGATTATGTTCTTATTTTTTTAAAAAGTAATAATACATAAAAATATCTGTAATTGGATATTTTGTGATAATTTAACTAAAATATATATTTATTGTTATTATTTTTAATGTATTTATCAAGAACTTGTAAGAGAAAATGCAAATTAAAAGCATGAGGCTTAATTCTCCCTGTTGAAAGTAGCGAAGAAATTTTCCTCTTTTCCTTTTTCTTAGAGCACTCACACTGGAAAACTTAAGCACTTTCTCCTCTCTTTTGAAAACTATATAGGCCTTTGTTGGCTTTATGATCCATGAATATCTTTCTCAAGGCTCTGAGAGCCATTTCCTTTGTTAAATTTAGTTTTTGTTATCAGTTTAGCCTAAAGCTGCCTCCATACAAATTTTAAGTTTTGCCTAATTTATCCATACGTAATGAACTGTAACCTAACTGATGTAAATAGACTGTAACCTACTCTTGTGCCAATGACAGAGTTTCAGCCAATCAAAGGTGGCTAACTGTTCAACTTACATTAAAAAATGCAAACATACAACTGTAACCAATTTAACTATTCCTGTACCTCACTTCTGCGCCCTGTATGCCACTTCTTTTTTGGTCCATAAATCCTCTCTGATGATAGGCAGCACCAAAATCATTCTGAGTCTATTCTCGTTGGAAGTGGGGACTTCCCAGTTTGTGAACTGTTCTTTGCTTAATTAAACTCTGTTAAATTTAATTTGTCTGAAGTTTTCCTTTTAACACTTTGAAACACTTAACGTCAATGGAAATTGCACCCCATCTCCAAGTCTGTCTGGGAGGATAGGAGTCTAATTTCTGGGGGTTCCTTGCTCCAAGTTGACCTCCTGTCATAAACATATGAGAAGTTTTGTTGTTGTTGTTGTTGTTGTTTTCCTGAATAAAACCAATTAGCTAACACAGATGGTCACCCAAATTACCAGGTAAAGTTAGAATGAATTATGTGTGACAAATGGTGCTGTCAAGTTATCTTACTTGAAGACTTGACGACTAGTTATTGTTTATATTGAAACTTGTATGTAATGGGTTGTAGCTGCTTGGCTATGTAAGGGGTTGAAGTGTCTTTATGTCTTTGCTGTCTAGTAGCAGGTGGACTGGGATGCATATCCAATTTTAGTTTAATGCTTATTCAATATTAAAGTGTTTGTCCCCCTCTCTCTCTACTACCTTTGTAAAGAACATATCTGAGTTGAGAGATTTAGATTTTAAGTATGATTCCCCAACAAACTCAAATTTGTGTCATTATATTGTGCCACTGTTTTAATTTACTAATATATGCTCTATTTCATGGAGTGTTTGAGGTTAATTGTAAGTATGGATGTTTTAAAATATTAATAGAATAATATGTTTAAAAGAGATGCATTTATAATATATGAGAGAAATGTTTCTAATGCAGAAATGCATTTTATGCGGTCTAAAAAATAAAACGAGCTGTACTTCATTACAGACAAAGAATAAGGAAAACATAATCACTTATAAGATTCATGCTGTCCATGAGACAACAACAAACCAATTGCTCAACAAAAGTGAAAATTTTCCTGGCATAGAGTTCTTAGATGCATTTGTCTTGAATATTCATAAAAGGCAGAGTGATTTTGTGGAAAATTATCTCAGCACCCTTCCTATAATACAAGGAATAATTCCATGCAGTTGTTTATATAGTGTCAATCAATGCAATTCAAGAGCATGATCTCAAATCAAATGTAGTAAAAGCAAGTAAACATTGAAACAATGAGTATCAAATTTGTACTCTCTTGTGGTCTGTCTGTGGGTTACATTTTAAACTTTGAGAGCACTAGATTACTCTTCATGCATTCATCCTTGAATGTTGTTTCTTCCTGGCAGAGAAAAGCAATTCAAGGTTCTATTCCCTAGCAAGAACCTGGATGCATCCATTCTGTGCTGATGCTCAAAGTCAGATTCACATACTTTAAAAGTAAATAAATAAATTAGAGGTTAGTTTCTTATGGAAATGGTGTGACCAAACCAGTACTTCTCTTATTCAAATGAATAGACTGATTAAATAATGGAATATCTTCTGGCCAAGATATTCCATTTGTGCCAATATATCAAAAAGATAACCTGTAAATCTTAGGGATGCATAAACAAAATAAAAACAAGGCAAAAATAAAACAAAAGCTTCAAAAAGCTGGGTAAAATGTAACAAATATTTAAAAAACTACATAGGCAAGCATTCATGAAGAAACGTTCCTGGGGTCCCAAATTAGAGCAAGCCCCAAAACAAAGAGCAATCAGCTAGTGCTGCAGCAGCCTCAAAGAGGTTTGCCTTTCTCAGGATCATCAGGGCTTTAGTTGAAATGATATGTGGGGAAAGGAGATGAGACCATGGACCCAAGGGAGGTGGAAAGCTGGTAGCAATATCATCATATAAATCAGAGACATTTAAAAGGCTTTCCCAATATTGATGGAATGGATTAGAAAAAGTTGTCTGATTTACAATTCTTCTCTTACTTTAAGCTGTATGCCCACCAACCCATACCCATCTTCTAAGGCAATTCACTATCCAAAAGCAACAGGAAAGTTTGAAAAAAAAAAAAAAGAAATCGTGTTACATGACGTTGAGGGCAACTACACCACTGATACACAGACTGTTATTTTCTGATCCCTTCTTCTTACAAATGTCTAGAGTTCCACATTTCTTTCATCAGTATAATTCTTCATCCCACTAAACTCAAAATTTAGGCACATCTATTCAACCTGCCCACATACACACCCAGATCATAAAGTGTTACTCTCTCTACTTGTTTCTTTTCCTTGAACCTAAGGGAGCAGCCCGGTGTATGTATGTGTTTGTGTGTATGTATAAAACATTAAGTGTATATAATGTATATAAGTGAATTATATACATTAATGTCTATATTAAATATACACATTGTATGTGTATGTAAAACATTAAGTGTGTATATAAAACATTAAGTAACATTAAGTAACTTAACTTACTTTAAGTTTTTAATGTAAATGACTTAAAATAAGACATTAAATTATTTTATAACTTCCAATTTTTAAAGATTATTGAAATTTAAAAAACATTTCTATTTTAAGTGATAACAAAATACTAAAGTAAAATACTATTAAATAAGAAACACATGGAAGTGGGAGGGACACAAATTTACTTAGTTCGTTGAGCATACACTTCCCATGAATATATAATATAAGATCTTACCTGAGAAATTACATTCCTTTGCTATAAAGGAAATACAGTACAACCAATTTTAACTTGCAATGGCAAACGTCTAGGAATGAGCTAGCTTCACTGGAGTTTTCCATGGTTCTAGCCCTCAGCCATAGTGAAGAGTTGGAATTTTTTAAGAAGAAATTTGGGGACAAATAAAGAAGTCTGAAGTTTGTGAGCCTAAGCCTGTTATTATCATTAAAATTTAAGGAACTATTGATTTGCTTTTTTAATTAATTCAGAAAATTATCCATACTTTGTTTTTCAACTTTATGAAAGATGGTAATAAAATCGTAAGCTTTTTATGCATGCAATATATGATTTATTGATTATCTTTGAGAGTTCTTAATTTATAAAGAGGAAAAAGGACAAGTAACACATTGGACACAAAGTTAGTATTTGACCAAGATTCTGGTCTAAAGAATGTCTCATTGACTATGAGGCAAGAGAGAAGGAAACCAGATACTTACACCTTAACAGCAAGAAAAATAATAAAAGCAAGTTTAATGTGACTCTCTTATTTATATTCAGGGTTGTAGAAGGCCTTTCTAAAATATCGTATCACTGAAAATTCTACAAATCTAACTAAAAAACAATCTATAACATTTACTCTTATATTTTGAATAAAATTTCTCAAGTAAGACATGAAAAATATATTGGGTTAATATCATTAATTTTTATAAGCCTTACATCATGCACTGTAACAAAATCTTAATTACCACATGGGCAAACAATAAGCAAAGCTATAGATACACCAATTATACATGAGGAAATGAAAATAGCTAATGAACATGAAAAATAGTCAACACTCACCACTAGTCATCAGGAAAATGTTTTTTTGTTGTTGTTTTTATTTTTATTGTTTTTGCCCTTCAAATTGAAGCAAAGAAGCAGAACAAAACAAACCATAATAAATAATTATTCTAAGCATTCAGTGGAATAATCTCTCACATATTATTGGTAAAAATAAAGGTAAGAATTTTTTGCAAAGTATTTTGGCATGTAGGCATACTCTGGTGCTAAACCTCATAATTTGAATTTGTAATTACATTTGTTTCTGAAGTATTTTTCTTAAAAAGGAAAGAGATAAACATAACTACCTTTATGAGTGGACAAATTAGATAGATAGATAGATAGATAGATAGATAGATAGATAGATAGATACAGATACGCCCTTTTAGCATAATTTAATATATATTTATTTTCATGCTTTTACTGCTGCCCCTTGCTCTGACCCAGTAAGAGTTAGCAAGACAGACATAACTATATGTTTTTGTCCAATGAACATTAGAATACCACAAACACTTTTGTCCACAATGCTCTGCAATACTGTATCCTGAGCTGCATGTAATCTGAAATTTGTGATATCTGCTTCGTTATGGCCTTTCATTCTAATATTTACTTCCTTTTCTCCCATGTTGATTGATAAAACTGTAGAAATAGGTAGTGCAAAGAAACAAAGAACATGTATAAAACTGTAAACCTTCATACTAATTAAGCTAGATATAGAGCAACTCTGACATATTCTGAGAAATAAAAAAGGAGAAGATACAAATTAGTAAGCAATTAGGATTGGTGAGAACTTTGACATTTTGAAGCATATCATATAGTACATTTTGAACGCAGCCTGGGAAAACTGACTGAGTGTTATATGAATGAAAATTGGGAGACAATGGTTTAAAGCAAGTAGAGTGGAAGATCAGTTGCCAACATAGGATACCAAGATATAATCTTTATGGGGTCTATACTATAAAGATCCATATAGCTCTTATTCAGATTAAGTCCCGTATTCAAAACACATTTCCTGAGCTACATTGAAACATTCAGGTATATTTCAAAGTCCTTTAAAATATATTAATTTCAAAACAGCTGTATTCACTCAAAGAAAGCTACCCTAGGAAAATAATCAAGATCTATTTGCAAGAATGCCCATCAAAACATGATTCATAATAGCAATTAATTGTTTATAAAACAGATAATTCCACAATATAGAGAGAATCGAATAAAATATGTACAAATGCTCAATTATTACAGTCTGTAATGTGATATTCAGGGAAAAATAACTTTATGAGGTAATATATACAATGTATTATTGAGTAAAAGTCAAAGCAGGAAACATAAATTACAGTATTATTCCAATCTTATCAGTATCTTATATATTTGTAAAATTACACTTTTTATGTTAGAGTAAAAACACAAAAACGTCTAGTGGTAACTCCCAGCAGATGAAATTATTTTGAATATTATATATTAAATTTATTCTGAAATTGCATACATAATATCATGATTATCTATTACCAATTTATTTAGAATAAAACAACAAAACCATTAGAAATATTTGATCAATCTTTCAAGTGGTGAATTTAACAAAGGTTTTCTTTTGGTTATTCTGAAGTTTGTTTACATCAAGTGTAATGATATTCTAGATTATGTGCATTATGATATATTTAAAGACATGTGTCAAACAGTGGTTGCTCAGTATCCAGACTTCAGGTCTTTAATTTACTATATTTGGTTAAGAATTTAATTTTAAATGTATTTTTGTGCATACTCTGTGTGCTGTACACTAAGCCACTGCCACTGTTGGTGAATTTACTATATTTAATAATAACTGAAATGTAAAATTTACAGAATGATCACAAGCAAAACAAATATAATGTCAATCCTGATAGTACTATTTGCATTTTTAGAAAAATTTTAAGAGATTGTCTTAGAAAAAGGTACACATTGAGAAATGCATATATTTTTAAGGAACTAAAAACTTTCAGCATTTCTTACTCCCAATTCAACAGAACTCCTACTACCATACACTTGCAAAGATTATTCAAAAACTTGAAGATAGTTTTGGACAAATACTTCATCCCTTTGTCTCTCAATTACATTTTGAAGATATTTGCCCATTTTACCTGAAAGTCTCTCCCTGATAGCTGAACTTATCATAAAAAGCAATGGCATTGTATTTATTTCTCCTTATCATCCTGTGAACTTAATATTTATTTCATCTTTTCATAAGATAGTACATTTACCAGTGGTGGTTGATATAAATGTGATGTGGCGGTGGTGATGGCTCTATATTTATAATAATACTTAAAATTAAAATGTTTTAAAAGAGTCGGCCGGGCGCGGTGGCTCACGCCTGTAATCCCCAGCACTTTGGGAGGCCGAGGAAGGCGGATCACGAGGTCAGGAGATCGAGACCATCCTGGCTAACACGGTGAAACCCCGTCTCTACTAATAATACAAAAAAAATTAGCCGGGCTTGGTAGCGGGCACCTGTAGTCCCAGCTACTCAGGAGGCTGAGGCAGGAGAATGGTGTGAACCTGGGAGGCGGAGCTTGCAGTGAGCCAAGATGGGACTACTGCACTCCAGCCTGGGCGACAGAGCAAGACTTCGTCCCCTAACCCCCCCAAAAAAAGAATAAAAAATAAAAGCGTCAATATTTTTAAATAGGGAATTGTTACTAGTAATTATTTTTCTAATTTCAAATGCAGGTACAAAACAAGTATTTTTTCCATCATACTTGACTAATGCTAAATAATCAATGCCTTATCTTTACCTTTTCACTCTTTTCCCAAATAAATAACTCTATCAACCAATTTCATTGTATTCTATAGGGAATCTCAACAGAGCTAAGTTTTCTGCCAATCAATTTGCTTCTTCTTACTTACTACTCAGTGACCCTTTTCCCCATCTTTTACTACCTCCCACTATTCACACTTCAGGATAGAAAATAATATCTGTACAATTTTATGTCATTTCACATGGCAGAGACTGTTCCTTAAATTGCTCTAAGCAACAATAGCAATAGCAACAATAAAAACCACTAAATAATTGCAAATTACATACAAACTGTAATAAGTGCAATTAAACCCAATTCACTATGACCATTAGGTCACTCTTCTTTCAGTAAGTAACATTAAGGCCAGAGGGATGACTGGAATTCATTTAACTTAATCAAGGAGGGCTAACATAGATCACTTTTAGAAAATTCGTTTACCAGAGTCTCAAATGGTGCTAGTAAAGCAAAGGCCTACCCCATGCCCTTATCCTGAATATTCACACAGAATATAAAGAACTCAAATTGCTTTTCCTAAGAGGCTGGAAAATACCAAGGCTCTTGCTGTATATTTTCCTCCATTATTCTGGAATAATTCATTAGCAAATATTATAAGTTGGCAGTATCACAGATATGCATTAGAATAAAATTATTCTTTTTCTCTGTTTCATAAATAAAACACATTTAATCAGTAACTCCTACAAAAGAGAACTGCCACCTTTTAAAATAGTGCATTACTCACTAAGTTTAATGAGATTTAGTGTGAAGTATATTAACTGAATGCTTTCCAAAGCCAGGTATATAAGGATATATAATAACTTTTACCTGCAAATAACTAATGTTTATGATATTTGTTATGCATTGGGCATTATTTGAACTGTATTATATGCATTAATTTGTTTAATCTTCCCAAAAAGTAAGTAATATTATCTCTATTTTATAAACAAAAAGTCTAAAACCAAGAAATTAAGGAATTCAAGGTCACAAAGTTACTAAATAGCACAGATAGGTTTCAAATCTAGATATCTGATAAAGGTATTTTATCTTTCCTATCAAGCATTATTGAGTGTATATGTGTGTTTGTGTGGAAATGTCACGGGATCCTTAGGGTGTTGCTACGCCAGCCAGAAACCTCTGTGGCCAGCAATACCTCTGTTTGAATCTTGTTCGTGCCCACTGGGCTCGTCCCACCCACTTGGTCCAGCAGGCTGTGATCAGCTCAAATTACCACCCTGGATCCCACACCTGCCAAGGGCAAGCCAGGCGTGGAACAGCGAGGGGTGTGTGAGCGACTGAGCACAGGGGTCCAGATACTGCACACAGCCAGGCACACTGGCTGCTGTGGTGAGACAGGTAGCTCTAGGCACTGGCACAGGTGTCAGCTTTGTGCAAGGCTGTGGCTGGAACAGATGTACGCAAGCTACTTCCACTTCGGACACCAGCCTTTAGATGAGGGGAATGTGTTGGTGCCCGAAATCTCAGAGACACCAGGAGCCACATAGCCCCAAAGAGGGTGTTACAGCATGTCACAGCCCTGGTTCAGGGAGCCCTGAGGTCTGGGCTCCCAGAGAGGCCACAGTTCTTCTCTCCTCATTGCCCATAGGGCAGCAAGTGGAGGGGTGTGTTTGAGGGCAGGGGGTGTTTCAGCCCATTTGAGTTACAGCTTTCTCAGTCCCAACACCCAACTCTGGCTGGAAGCTCCTTGGCTGGTCCAGCCCTGCTGCTGCCTCCTATTGCATTGGGCAGCCACCCAACACTGCTGGCAGAGGGCAGGAGGGCTATAGTGTTATAGCAGCTCTGGCTGGAGGAATCCCGAGGTCTGGACCCCCAGAAGGATCACCACTCTTCACTCCTAAAGTCTGGGAGCATGTCACTGGCCACAGCTTAGCAAGCAGGCCAGGAACGTGTTACAGCTTCTTTTGCTCCCACCATTCATGGGGTCCTGAGTTCTGGTCCCACATCCAGGAAGAATGAGGTTATGCAGACAAGTGGAGGGTGAGGAAGGCGGAGAGGAGCTTTATTGAGTGACAGAACAGTTCTCACGAGACCCAAAGTGAGTAGTCTCTTTCCGCAGGTAGGCCGTCCCAACAAGTGTCTGAGTCTGGCTAACTCTAGGGTTTTTATATGCACAGAATGGAGAAAGTGTATGCTAACTGGTACACACGCAGCCATGGGCAGGCCTGCAGTGCCCAGGCTGTCTGTGCTGAAGGGTGCGCCCACAGGCCTGTGCCAAGCTGTCTTCAGCCCCTCCGCCATCCCTCCCGCACTCATTGGCACCCAAAGTCCAGAGGGGGGTGAGTCAGTGGGGATCTGGTGTGTCAGCACCACCCCAAGAGTGTGCATACCTGGCCAGGTTGCGACAGTGTCCAGGCTTGGCCACAACTTTGCTCCGCACTGGAGCAGGCACTGGAAGCAGGGAGAGGCCAGTGAACAGGAGCAGGCACTGCTGAGCCTTCAGGGGCAGGGGGGCTCCTGGGGCCACAAGAGTGGAGGGATGTCTGGGTCTGCAGCCATGGTTGGGTGGCTGCAGCTGGGCCCATGACCATGGGCTCCAACCCTGCCAACTCAATAGGGCGTGGGGCTGTCACTGGGGATCACCTATTCCCAGCCCCTGCCAGCTCTGCAGAGCATGCAGCCCCAGCCATACCTCTCCCACTACAGCTGTTGTCATTTCAGCGGTTGCTCCAGATTGGCTGCCACCACCATCACAAGTGTGTATTTGGGAGAGGGATGGCATTGTCTACACTAATATATTCACAAGAGGAGTTTTATGGTAAAAAAAAAAAAAAAAATCAAACAAAAGGGAAACAAACAAAAAAATCCAAGATAGATTTTTTCAATAACATACCTTTACATTGTAAATAAAATCACAGAAATTAGTAATAATGATGTTTTGAGGTAACTATAAATTATTTTTACCAAATAACAATAGTTAAAATACCAACATAGTATAATATTTACTATGTCCCAGACACTAAGTGCTTTATCTGATTATCTCATCTCACAAACACCCTATAATGTGAGAACTGTAATTACTCCTACAGAAAAGAAAATGAAGATTCAGGGATACACTAGATTTTCTACCTACCCCTACTATGTGACTTACGCCATGCAAACATTTATTTAAAAGAACATTTTTTAAAAATACGTAAAAGTAAACTGTGATAGAGCACATTTAGAAAGAAGAAATGATGGTGCCAAGAACTGGAGATGGAATCTAAATTCCATTTAACACTCCTTAACCCTCTTAGTTAGCTCAACCTGTCGTAACAAAATAACCATAGGCTGGATGGCTTATTGTAGAAAAGTCCTCATAGTTCTGGAGGATAGAGGCCCCACATCAAGGTGTTGGCCAGGATGGCACCCGGTGAGGCCACTCTTGCTGGCTTATAACTAGCTGCCATCTAGCTATGCCCTCACATGGCCTTTCTTCTGTGTGCACTTGGAGAGACAGAGAGCTCCATGACTCTTTCTTGTCTCATAGGGAGCAGATCTGTGAGATTAGCAACCACTTATATGACCTAATTTAACTTAATTAACTCCCTAAAAACTCAGTTTTCAAATATAGTCACATTTTGGGTTACAGCTTCAACCTACAAATTTGGGGGAATGAAGGCACAATTCAGTCCATATCACTCTCCAAGTACCTAAGGTTTGTGAAAAATAGGAGGGGATGTGTTGAGCTTTTGACTTGTAAAGAAACCCTGTAAGCTCCTCTAAGGAAATAGACATTTGTATAGGTGTTTTTAAAGTATATATAATGTAGAATTTCACTGAATAACACAATGGACTGTTCCTTTGCAGATTTGGTGAAAATACAGATATGTTCCTCACAGAGTAATTTCTTACTCTGTCCATCAGGAAGTTATAATTTTAGGAAGCTAAGCAATTTTGATTCAGGTATGGGAGGATCTATAACTTCCGTATCAAATCTTGAGAGTTATAAGAAATACATTTTTACTTGTACTACAAAATAGGATGTACAAAATGAAGTCAAATTTCATTAAGTACCATTATGGATAAATGATTATGTTATTTTGTGGCACTAGAGGAAAACTAAGAATAATAATTCAAAATATTAATGCTATGCCATTAGCTATGTTTTTAACAGTGTTTTAATTTTTTCTTCTTGAATCTCATATCATGCTTCTGAGAAAGCCAAAATCAGAATATTATAATTATCATATCATTTATCACTGAGAATCTGAAGAGCAGAAGTTAATATTATAACAGAAGTCATTATTTCCTGAAAGATTATTTTTTCTATATTAATTCACAAAACATAATACCTGTTGTGCATCAAACATTGTCTGACACAATATTTTGTCTAACTGATTTAGCAAATGTTAACCAACTATTAACCACCAGTCACGTACAGTCACATGTGTATTATCTCCTGTAATGTATTTGACTTTTGTTGAATAAAGTGATGGGGTTTTTCCTCTAATATTTGCATCGTGGAGAAAAAATTAAAAACAATGGAAGAAACCACCAATATTTATTAAGCATATATTTTGAGCCAGATACAATAATTTTATATTTATAGCATCTCAATTCATCTTGGCTAAAAAAGTTCTATAACATAGATTACATTATTATCCCCATTTTACAGATACAAAATCATGCCTTAGAGAAATTGAATAACTTGCCTTGAAACCCCATTCGTAAGGATTTGAACAAGAGCATTTTCATTCAGGAATCCAAGTTCTTAACCATTATACATTACAATGCCTGAAGCTTTAAAAACTATATTAATGAGATTACTCATAGTCATAGTTACTTTTTTCTGAGTTACTTTTTTGACATTTGAAAAATGTCAAAAATTATTATGTGTTGAATTTTGATTCGTTTATAGACTGTTTTAATGGAGCCTGGGATAACCATTTTTTATGGAGCCTGGGATCACAAGGCTATATAATGGGTGGTCAACAACTACTTAATTTGCATACAAATTTGCATACAAAGCACTACCACAATGCCTTCCTCACAATACATACTTCATCAATGTTCAATGGTGGCAGCGATGCTGATGATGATGATGATGATGATGTGACAAGTAGCTAGTGCTGGCCACATGGTCTGATGAACGTAGAAACATCTGCCAAGAACCTACCCTAAATCTATGTTTCCGATTGGAGGGTCTCAACTAGTCTCCTTGATTTTCTTCAAAACTTTCCATGAAAAGATATTTGTCTAATTTAAACAATACAACTAACAATTCTGCAAAGTTTAAGATCTACGGCTACATTTTTGATTCCCTAGAAGCCACTTTAAATATTCAAGTCACTCTCATCACTATAAATGAATGAGAAAAAAGTACAACTCAAATGATAAAAGTAAGGAAGAAATCATCCTACTGACCAATCACTGTCACAAGGCAACAGTGTATCACTATATGTAGAATTTGTTTTGGATATAATTTGAGAGTTTCAAACTTTATTTTTGCTTTGTTGTCTTTATGGATTAAAGGCTATCATACTCAGATTTGTAGCTGCATTTAGAAAGAATGGAGACTAAAAAAGGATATGATCAATTTAACTAAAAATGGTACTATTCTTTGAGGTTTAATTGTGCAAGTCTTAGGAATTCATGCTTAATCTTTCCAGTGTTAGCTGGAAATCAAAATGAGCAATGTCAACTACAAAAACATGACTTAGTAATTCAGGATAAAGCCAGCTATATGTTTATATTTATCTAGCAATATTCTTCATTGATACCAAGATGTCACCCTTGATGTTGGAGACACAGGAATGAAAAACATATAAAAGTTCTCTGCTGCTTGTATTCTAGTGAGGGAGATAGACATTAAACATAAGTAACCTCGAATAGTGATATATGCCATGAACAAAACAAACAGGTTACTATTGTAAAAACTGGTGAGGGAGAAGGTTCCATTGATTCAATAATCAGGTATCTCTTTAAAATGGATAGGTATTTCTTTAAAATGGATATTTCATATAAGATCTAAATTAAAAGAAAAATGGGCATGTTATTATGAGTTGAGCATTTCAGGCAGGAGAAAATGCCTGAGAGTGAAGTGATCATAGCATGGTTGAGAAATAGATAAAATCTAAAGTGGCTGGAACAGAGACGAGACAAGTGGTATGGGATGAGTTTAAAGACATAAACAATAGCCAGATCAACATGCAATGTGAAGACATGGTAGCATTTTATAAAAGATAGATGTAATTTAATCTATCACTGAGAAAAAAATGTTTTGACACCTGTGATGGAAACAATGGCCTGGTAGAGATTCCAGAGTACAAACAGTGAGCTTTAGGCCTGCTCTGTACAATATATATGAAGTCATTCAAATTTAAATTTAAGTACATTAAAATCAAATCAAATTTGAAATTCAAAATCTCAGGCACATTAATCACATTTCAAGTTCTCAATGACCATGTGTGGCTAGCGGAATAACGAAGATAAGTAATGTTTTCATCATTGTTGCCATTCTTTGTAGACAATACATAATAGTGTTGGCAGTGAAAATGGACAATGATTGATGAATTTGCAATACGATTTGAAGACAGAGTTCAAATATGTCTATGTACACACCCATTGCTAAAATTAAATGTAGATAGAAATTTTCTTACATGGTAATATTTGGTAATGTCCAAAAGTCAATCGTGAAGAAGAAAAATACAATTGTATCCGTGACTCAAGAATAAACATCATTCAAGTTATCAGGAGTAGAAAGATATCAATGTAAAATTACTAAAGATTTTAGGTCTAAAGATATTTGAAAGCCAATAGACTTTGAGTGATTTGCCCAAGCATTACATTATCAAGCACAGAAATTGAGAGTAGAAAAGGAAGCCCTCCTAGGCTTCGTTCAATTCTGTCTCCGTAATATTCTTCCAGCTCTATTAGTTATGTAATCTGGTTTCCAATCGCCAGCCTACTCTCCTCAAAGATACAAATAACTGTGTCACCAGCACTATCTCAATATTTAGCATCTGATTAATGCCCACAAAATAGTTTCATGAATATTTGGATTCCAATGATAGAAAAAAGAAAGAAGAATCAACTAAAAGGTTTTTTTAAAAAAACTATGTGTTTGCGTAAAGTTTATAATGGGTGGCAAGAGATGGGTGGTCAATAAAATTAAATCAGTTTACACATATAACATCTATTTTTGCTTCTTTCACTGAAAAATATGGAGTATATAACATGCATAAGTAAAATATATGACAATATCACAAGATCTGGAAAGAAATGAAAATATGCTATTGTTAATATCTGTTTTTAGAACAGTTTTATTAAGATATAATTTGCATCCCATGCAATTCACCCATTTAAAATGTACAATTCCATTGTTTTGAGGAAATTTATAGAGTTATGCAAACATCACCACATCAATTTTAGAGCATGTGTATCACCACAAAAAGAAGTCCCATATCCATGAATGGTCACTCTCCATTCCCCCTCTCCTTATTCCCTGGACAAACACTAGTGTACTTTCTGTCTCTATATATTTGCCTTTTATAAATAGTTCATATAAATGGGATCATATAATGACTAATCTTTTGTTAAGTAATTTATTTCACTAAGCATACCGTTTTCAAGAGCCATCCATGTTGTACCAGTTATCAGTTCTACATTGCTTTTATTGCTGAACAATACACTTTTCCTCTCTTATCCAAGATTTTGCTTTTTGTGGTTTCAGTTGCCTAATGTCAACCTCAGTATGAAAATATTAAAATGAAAATTCCAAAAATAAAGAAATTCATAAGTTTTAAACTGTGTACACTTCTGAGTGGCATGAGGAAATATCACACCATCACACTCCATTCTGCCATGAACATGAATCATCCTTTTGTCCAGCATATCCATGCCATAGACACTCCTTGCCCATTAGTCACTTAGCAGCTGTCTCACCAGGTCAACTGTCTGTCATGGTATTGCAGTGTTTGTGTTCAACTATCTCTTATTTTACTCAAGAATGACCCTAGAGTGCAAGAGTAGTGATGCAGATATATTGCTACAATTGTTCTACTTTATTACTAGTTATTGTTGTTACTGCTTACCTTGCCTAATTAATAAACTGTATTATGGGTAGATATGTATAGGAAAAATCATATTACATATTGAGTTCAGTGCTATTTGGAGTTTCGGGTATCCAGTGGGAGTGTTAGAAGCTATCCCCCACAGATAAGGGGGCACTACTATAGTCCATTATATGGACATACTATATTTTATTTATCCATCCATCAGTTGACAGACATGTGAATTATTCTATTTTTTAACTTTTTTGAAAGATGCTGCTAAGAACATATGTGTATAAGTTTTTGTGGACATGTTTGCATATTTCTTTCGGGTATATACTTATAAGTGGAACTGCAGAATCAAATGGAAACTCTCTTTAACCTTCTGAAGAACTGCCAGACTGTTTCCCAAAGTGGCTGCCCATTTTGCATTTTCACCAGTGATGCATGCAGGTTTCCATTTCTGCACATTCTCATCTTGTTGATTATAGCCATCCTAGTGGATGTGGGAAGTTGTGTAACATTGTGCTTCTGATTGTGGATTTAATTTCTTAATGACTAATGATGCTGAGCACCTTTTCATGTATTGATTACCTAGTTTTCCTCCGACATTAATGGAAATCCATCCTCTTGGTTGCCATTTGATGTGACCACAACCAGCACTATCCTTTTATCAATTATATATTCTGTACCTATCTTAACTGTGAATAAAGTTTGAAAAGGTAACAGTGAAAGACAATGCACAGAATTATCCATTGTTAGCTTGTGTTCTGAGGCACGTCTACCAATAAAAATGTTCTCCACATGAAAGCTATCACTTTGGGCCTAAAACACAGAAGCAACTTCGTATCAAGATGCACACTAGCCTGGTCACGAGTACCAGAGATCTATACTCTGCAAATGCCAGTTATTCTGAAAAGATGTAACCCTAGGAAGACTTTTATTATAATTCATTGGAAAATACCTGGGCTTCATAGTATGGGTAGTATACAGAAAAGGAAATGCAACCATTGAGTGATTTTATGATGACTTGGTGCTGATATTCCAAAGAGGACTACATGCTTGAAACCTGACCCAAGTGCGTACCTGAAAACCACTCAAATCAAAGCAAGTAGGGCACACAAAAGAAAATGAACTCATCACTAAATGGTGCAGCACAGAAACATACAGTAGCTGAGGAAAGTTAGGGTCAGGACAGTTAATGCAACAATAGCAGTCAAGCCTAGTGCTTTTTTGTGGTCAGTGCAGCAATGAGACAGAGAGAATGCAGAAAAAACCCAGGGATATAAAAGGTATTCAAAATATTCATGCAAGATATTTATTATGAAAAAATGATTCATAAATTTCAAAATATTTTTGCACCAAAATAAACCCATATAAACTTATAAATTGTCTGAATAGGATCTAGTTTGAGGCCCTAAAAAGGGTAAGACATCACTTTGAAAAGAGCCACTATCAGAGCAACATGAATTCTGCTAAAATTGAAGGAAGAACAAACCTCAAATTTATGGTAAAGCCTGGATGGAGGAATAGTGAAATCACTGATGCTTTATGAAAAGTTTAAGGAGACAATGCCCCAAACAAATCAGCAGTTTACTAATGGATAAATCATTTTAAGAAGAGGCAAGATGCTGTTGAAGGTGAAATCCATGATGGCAGACCATTCACATCAATTTGTGAGAAAAAAAATAATCTTTTTCACGCCCTAAATGAAGAGGGCTAATAATTAACAGCAAAAATTATAGCCAACACTACAGACATCTCAACTGGTTCAGCTTACACAATTCTGACTGAAAAATTAAAGTTAAGCAAACATTCTATTCCATGCATGCCAAACCAGTGTGCTCAGATCAGCTGCAGACAAGAGAAGAGCTTTTAATGAAAATTGTAAACAAGTGGAATCAAGGTTCTGAAACATTTCTTGGAAGAATTTTAACAGGAGATGAAACATGGCTTTACCAGTATGATCCTGAAGAAAAAGCACAATTAAAGCAATGACTACCAAGAGTAGAAAGTGGTCCAGTTAAAGCAAAAGTGGACCAGTCAAGAATAAAGGTCATGACAACAGTTTTTCGTTGTATTCAAGGGATTTTGATCTGGGCACACTGGTTTGGCATTCCGGAGGACCAAAGAATTATAACATCTGTTTATTATGAGAATGTTTAGAGAAAGTTAGCAAAAGCTTTTGCAGAATAACACCTGGAAAACCTTCACCAAAATGTCTGTCTTCACCACAACAATGCTGCTGTTCATTCCTTGCATCAAGCAAGAACAATTTTTGGAGAGTTTCAATGGGAAATCATTAGGCATTCACCTTTTGGTCCTGATTTGGCTCCTTCTGACTTTTTGTTTCCTAATCTTTAAAAGTCTGTAAATGGTGCCATGTTTCTTCTTTTATATCATGTTAATAATATAAAAAAATGCATTGCATGATTAAATTCCCAGGATCCTCAGTTCTTTAGGGAAGAACTAAATGTCTGATATCATCACTTACAAAAATCTCTTGAACTTCATGAAGCTTATATGGAGAAATAAAATGAATATTATTTTATTTTTATCCTTTAATTTCATGTTTCCATGAACTTTCTGAAGTCCCCTTGTTTCAGTACTAAATGAGCAAGGCTTGTTATATGTTTCAAGAACCAGATAACTTAGGCCTAACACACAGAAGAAGATACACAAATAAAAAACATCAGGAAGGAGGCTTTGTCACTAATTTCCTTGGTTAAAACATTTAATAATATGAAGCAACTCTGATGATTAAAGAGGATCATAACTATGATACACAAAATTTAATTATTTGTTAAACACATGTATTCAGCTCTCAGAGCTTTTTAATAATTTATAAATAGATTAAGATGGTCATACCTAAACACTTCACAGTCTTGGGGCCTAGAATGCGACCAATCTTCAAAAAGATTTCTAGAAGTGAGTCATAGGGATGTTTATATAACTAACCACTAAATTTGAATGCACCTTGAGCAGCAAGGTCCAAGAGTGCAGGATTGTATCCATTTTGCTAAACACGATTTTTCCTGTGATTAGCACAATACCTAGTTATCAAAAACTATATATTAAATGACTGGAGCTGAGAAAATGGCAATCACATATTCTGATTAGATTAACTAGAACTCACACCTTCCCAAAACACACATGCATTTTGACCATAAATCCAAACTAATACAGCATAAATGTAAAGAGGCATACAACTACAGACATTGCAAGAACATTGTCCAGTTATTCATATATACCTTCTGAACATACCAGACATGTCACCAGGTTTAGAATAATCTGTAATATATCAAGATGTGATGGGTAATTTTAAATGGCATCTTACTGGTCCCTGGTACCCATTAGTTTTGTTAAACACCAAAAATGTTTGTTGCTTTTTTCAAAAAAGTCTAGATGTGACTGAGAAAATATTTTTTCAATGTGATTAATTTTTAAAATCAATGGACTTTGAGTAAAGCAGATTATTCTGCATAACATCAGTGAGTCGCATCCCATCAGTCGAAGGCCTTAGGACAAGGACCGAGGTTGCTCAAAGAAGGAATTCTCAAGACTGCAACATAGAAACTGTGCCTGAATTTTCAGCCTGCTGCCCTGCAAAATTCAGTCTCAAAACTGAATCATCAATCCATACTTGAATTTCCACCCTGCTAGCCTGCCCTTCAGATTTGAACTTGCCCACTCCCACAATTTTATAACCTGGTTTCTTAAAAGAAATCTCTCTCTCTTTTTCTGTCTCTCTTTATCTCTCTCTACCACTACCTGTACCACTACAATCTAGATCCAAGCTACCAGAGTCTCTATCTGGATTATTGCTATGTATCAATCTGTCTATCTGTCTGTCTATTTATCTATCCACATGCATACACGTGCATGTACGCATGCATGTGCGCACGTGTGTGTGTGTGTGTGTGTGTGCAGGTAGCCGTGAGGGATTGGCTCCAGAAACCCTGACTCCCAGTACAAGTTGCAGATGCTGAAGTCCCTCATATAAATGGCATAGTATTTGCACATAGCCTATGTACAAACACCCATGCATTTTAAATCACCACTAGATTACTTATAACACCTAATACAAATGTAAATGCTATTAAAATCATTGTTATACTGTATTATTTGAGGAACATTAATGAGAAAAAAGTCTGTTTTTTAAATATGGTCCTCCATATCCATAGGTTCTGCCTCTTCAGATTCAACCAATCATGGATTTCTTTTGCAAATACAAAGCATGACTGTACATATATACTATTGGTAATGTTTCTCTGGAAACTCTGACTAATACGCATATTTTATATTCTCAGTTAATTATAATCACCAGAATGCCTCAGTTGCAGTCCTGGAGACCTGCTTATGTAAAGTTAGTCATTCTATTTCTGTACATAATATTAGTAATAATAGGTACTATGTTTCCCAATCAATGGAGATAATAAAAATAAGTTCCTAACATCAATGAGTTATTGTAAAGATAAATGAGAAAACATTAAATATTTGTTCTGAAGTCTCCTGGGGAAAATGATTCTATATAAATAGAAAGTATTATCCCATTATTCAAATAATATAAATGATTTAATACTTCATACCAAATAAAAATCAAGTGTCTCCATAGTATTACTGTGAAACTGCATTGGTAGGAAAAGCAAGCTTTGAACTTGAATATCCTGAATTTTCTATTTGTAATATTTAGATGACTTTAAGGAATGTGACTTAGGATATTTATTATTTTTACTGTGAATCTTAATGAGATAAATATTCTAGGCATGGTTGCTCAAACATATTAATATAATCCCACATTTTGGGAGGCCAAAGCAGGAGGATTGCTTTAAGCCAAGAGCCTGGGCAACACAGCCAGACCCCATCTCTAAAAAAAAAAATAGCTGGGAATAGTGGTGTGCATATGTAGTCCAAGCTACTTGGGAGGCTAAAGCAGAAAGATCACTTGAGCCCAAGAGATTGAGGCTACAGTAAGCTATGTTCACACCACTGCACTCTAGCTGAGATAACAGAATGATATCCTTTCTCTAAAATATTAAAAATGAAAAATAATAAATTTTTTGAAATATGTAAAATAGTGAAGGCAAAATGGTGGCTAAACATGTTAATTAAGGGAATTTAAAATTGGGATAAGTTACTAACTTAATAATGATGAGCAACTATTGTTCCCTATGTACTTAGAGGACAGAAATAAATTTTTTTTTTCAGAAGTAGAATTTATTTATTTGTTATTTATTTGTTTCTATTTGTTTTTTAATTTTATTATTATTATACTTTAAGTTTTAGGGTACATTCTACACTGTTGATTAACTCACATCAGTATCAGGACTATTTTTTTTTCCAGAAAATGAGTGTTAGTCATCCAATAAATCATGTTCTCATCCACATATACTTCTTTTATTGTAGATATTTAACAGAACCACTAAAAGTTATTTATGCTTATAAGCCAATAATAGGTTGCAAATAAAGTTACACATAAACATCAACTTAGTGAAAGGATATAAAAGAATTTACTTATGTAGAAACAATATAATATAATAAAAAATAACATGTTTCCATTCTCCTGACAGTTGTAGGATAAACAAAATAGAAAAGACACATTCAGCACATTTTTATTTTATTAGAAAGTTGAAATGGCAACTTTCTAATAGTATAATGTCTGCCAACGAAATGTTTTCATTATCTGGCCAGGGTAGAAAAAAGAAAATAAAAATTTAAATACATAGTTACATAAATGACTATAGTATCAAAGATGGCCTCAGTTATTTTTTTCTCAAAGCAAAAGGATACTGGAGAAATAATACATCCCTACTATTAATAGAATGCACAAGGGGAATTATAATTGACAAATCAGGGGTGGATGTGACAGGTAATCAACAATTATTTTGGACTAAAATGTCAACGCGAAAAATAGATTAATCTGAAATGAAATTAATATTCAATATTTGGTACTAAAGAAATAAACATAAGTGACATTTCAATGATGAAATAAAGTGCCTTAAAAAAAGGATCATGAAGAGTACTGGGTAAAACCTTAGTTGCAAAAGAGCACAGCTAGGGGGAATAGATGGTGATGTTGGAAATGGTCTGTTCCCTCTATGATAGAGTGATCTGACAGATGGGCCAAGTGAAGCCAAGAGAATTAAAGAGGGAAATTACATTTATGCCAAACCCATCTTCAACATTGTCAATATGGACACTAAAATCACCTAAGATTAATAGGCTGTGTGATTCCAGAGAGAGTTGAGAAAGAAAATCTATAAATTCATTAAGAAAACCTGTGGTTTTTCCAAGAGGTTTACAAATTAAATGTTGCTAAAGTTTTATGCTAAGAGCAGATAGATACCTAGAAAGATACAAAATTGAGATGTTTTGATTTTGTAGCAGAATACATTTTTTAAACATTCAGCTCTAACTTTCTCAGACTAAAACAAATTTTCACTATATAAGTTAGGGATATAACAAGATTTATAAGTCCCAAATAAGATTCTAATTTCATAGTAGCCTTATTATCCAAGTTAATTTAAGCATTTTTAGAAAGTTGAATTTACCACTGACTCTGCAGTGTTGTGGTAATTATTCATCATTACAGTATTTTATTATACTACATTATAAGGAACTCAATCAAAAATATACAAGTCAATATACAGAAATTCTTAGAATTTATGGATTTACACATTTGGGGATGTACTCTAACGTACAAATATATCAAAAAATATCAAATAAAGTAATTCTATGTGAGCCGAGATCGCGCCACTGCACTCCAGCCTGGACAACAAAGCGAGACTCCGTCTCAAAAAAAAAAAAAAAAAGTAATTCTGTATTTCAGGAAATGGCTTATCTCTTTTTTTTCTGCTAATGCATTTAGAAATACCATTTCTGTATCCCTAATTTTCTTTAGCAACAATATTATTCTGATCAGAAGTAACACAGAAAATGGTTAATTCTAAACACATAACTATAGATTTTTAAAAACTAAGGTGCAACTACATAAAGTAAATTTACTCAAATTTTCACCGATTTTTAGTACATAACCTTGAACAGGATTAGATTCCAAATCATGGAATTTCATCACAGTTTCTTTAGTTTTAAAAATGCTGTCACTTCATAAATCTAGGAGAAATCTGCTTCACTTCAAATGTAGCCCATGTGCTTAGTAGCTGTGTAACAATGAGTGAAGCACTTTACTTCTCTGACCCTGAAACTTTTATCTGTAAGATGAGAATGATTATAGTACATAATCCAGATGGTTACTGTAGAAAGCACTTCAGCAAAGCACTGAACAGCATGCCTGGTACATGCTAAGTGCTGATTTCTTATTAGGCATGGTCATCATCATTAATATCATCAACTTCTCCTGGCAAATGGTCACACAACCAATACTTGTTGATTGCTGGGTGAAAATAAGGGAAGTCATTTTAGAGCATGCAAAAAGGGGAGGGGGTACTTTTTTAAAAATCCACATATAATTGAATAAAATCCCCTAGCCTTTTGAAGAAAAATCCCCTAGCTAATTTACTTTCATAAAACATTATTTTCCTATTTTTAAATGTTTCTAGAAAAGCTTATTTTTATTTATTTAAATATGTGACTTTAACTGCAGTTTCTCATGGTTTATATTCATTTATTTCTTCGCTGAATTTTGTATCCAAAGTTTCAACCAAGTTAGTGAAGTAAAAAAAAAAATTAGCCATTCAGAAATTTACCTCAGAGGAAGACTCCCTGCACCCTCTCTATACATATTCCATGATGCAAGGTAATCTGTACTAACATCAGCACTGTTACATCTTACCCCAAAATAGGGCAAAGACTTTTTGCATGAGTTATTTTAAAGAAACATAGTCACATATTTCTGTATTTCTTTTCAGAATTACTCTTACTCATTTTATTTTCCTCCATGACAAAACAGAATAGAAAGCTATAGAATATAGACATTCCAGCTTAAAGGGAGAGTTAAGTTTACAATTAAAATATTTAAAAATACACAAAAATGCATTCTTCTCTTTATTCTCCTATTTATCTTTCTCTTCCTACTTCTTTATCTACTTTTTTTTCATTTTATTAATGTCTTTCTCATTCTTTTGATAGAGCTAATGTAAACTGTGGAAACTTCCCATGGTAACTGTCTTGAGTTTGTAATCTAAAAACATGTTTTCTATTCTCTTTCAGTCGTTCGAGGCTTTAAAAGCTCTGGTTCAAAATACATAGACGACCAACTACCATCATCTCTTTCTAAGCATTGACCAAGATGACTTGTAATTTCACTTATTTCAAGTTGTTGGTTCTTCCTACACAAGGAAATTGTGTGTGTGTGTGTGTGTGTGTGTGTGTATATATACACACACAGAGCATTTCCATATATATATATATATATAAAAAACAGAAATTTCTGTGTAACTAGTCTCAATAATTTTTTAATCTAGAAAGAGTATATATGAAGGAGTAGGGCCATATTTGTACCCTTCCTCCAACAATTAAACAATTAAAACATAAGGCATTTCATGGAATTCTAAAAATAAACCCTAGTATTGTTGCCCAATGCTACAAATCCATATAAAATACTTTTCAGATTGTCTGTAGAGATAATACATTTACTTTTCTAAATTTTGAAAGAATTGTAGTTCCTCTGAGAAAATATAAATAATGCCAACAAAAATTGTTCAAAAATCAGCTTTCAGAAAGTTCTGGTTTTAGATACGCCTCAAAAAATAAACTAATCAAAAGGCATGTGAATTTTTTTCTTTCAAAAATTGCTATTATTTCAAACTTGCTTCCTTTCTTCCATGTTGCAGTCTACCAGAGCTCAGCTGGAGACTAAGCTAGAGTATTCAGAGATTTTGTCTCTTCTGGCAGTGTCCCAAGCAGTTATTTACAGAGAGCATGCCTTGGGCAGTAGTAGATGGAGACTCTTTCACAAAACTCTCATTCCAGATTACAGTACTTCCTAGTAATTCTGAATTCCTTGTAAAATGCAAATAACTCTTGAATGGGTCACTTATTTTGTGTTTTTACCCATACATCCTGGTGTGAAAATGGACTTGCTTGTTTTTATATTCTTTTACAAATACAGGTTCAAGGTGGAGATAAGGAGACTGTCTCCATGGCAAGTAAAAGAGGAAGCAGAGGCAGGCCCGTGTCGTGCATATACATACACACACAAAGAGGCCAATTTTGTTACATTAATTTCAACTCAGCCAATATTAGTCAATTGATTTTGTAGGAATAGCCACACCACCATTCCCAGACAAGTTAAAAAGAGTGTGAATTTAGTCACAAAGAGAATCAAATGTAGACTCCCAGGAAAACTCATGAAGTCTACTGGAGTACCAATATCAAGGAAGTATGTGAGGTCAATAACTCTATATTTGGAAAAACACATTTTTAATATAAAAAACTAGCATAAAATTGAAGACCCTGGCAACAGGTTTCCCTTACAGAGGAACTCGGTTTCAGGAGGAGAAACACTGTGCAGAAAAAGACTCCTTGTTAAGATACTGGAGTTCCAGTCCTGGCTCTGTCCCAGATCTGTCACTCACCAGCCACGTAATGTGGGGCCAGCAAATTATCATCTCCAGACTTGGCTGCCTCATCTGCAAATTAGGGGATGAAGCTGACGTTCTGTGACATCTAATAGCCTATGGGATATTTATGGAAAGAGAAAACCAGGAACTCTTTGTGTTGGTAGTTATATCTGCAAGCTTCTGAATATGATAAAAGAGACCACAAGAATAACTCTTTGAATATAATGCTCTAATAATAATATTAATATTAAATAATATATAAACATGAATGAATAATAAAGATAAACATAAATATTGCCACATTTGAAATAGAAAATGTGGACAGTCCATTTAAAAAAACCATGGACACAGATTTAAACTCTAAAATAATTTTAAGAACAAAGAGATCTTACTTTTCTGAATCTGGGTCTTACTATACTGTTCCAAGGAGTTGGTGGCACTGAAAGAAGCAACCAATGACATAATACACACTAAATATGTTTTCTTAAATATGCTATGAACTTTTATACATGTGTTTTAGGAAAACACCTTTCTGGGGTCTTGCTTCTAATTGTCATTGAAGTAAATAAATATACCACAAGACCAACTATTCTTACCTCATGTAAGATCAGTATGGCAAAGTGCAAAGAAATTTCTCACCGTTTAGTCTAGATTCATAATTTAATGAAAGCTTTAAAATTTTTTAAAGTTCACAGAAGACTTTAAAAATTCTTAAACATCATAAATTAAACAAAAAGCACTGAATTCCAATCTATGTGGGAGATTTTGCTAAACTTCAGTTCTAACCCTGAGTAATTTCACTGAGGTATCACCTTTTTCTTTGCATAGAAACGCTACTCAGGTAGCATAGAGTCGTAACATTTTAGCCACTTTACAAAAAGTACCTGTACATTATAAAAATTGTGTTTGGTCATACAAGTCACAAAGTTCACAAACTTTCTAAGACAACTGGAAAACCAATAAATATTACCATACAAATTCATCATGGCATTGATTAAACATTCATTTCTCTCTTTATTAAAATCAAGGTTTCTCAAAACCAAACTATGAAAAATAAATACATATTTATTTTATTTATTATTTTTTTTTTTTGGAAATGATCTCACTCTGTTGCCCAGGCTGGAGTGCGAGATCATGGCTCACTGCAGCCTCCACATCTGCAGGCTCATGTGATCCTCCCACATCTGTCTCCTGAGTAGCTGGGACTACAGGTGTGCACCACCACACCTGGCTAATTTTTTTCAATTTTTTTATTCATAGAGACAGGGTTTCACCATTTTGACCAGGCTGGTCTTGAACTCCAGGGCTCAAGCGATCTACTTGCCTTGGACCCTCAAAGTGCTGGGATTGTAAGAGTGAGCCACACACCTGGCCAAAATTCCTATTTTTAAAAAATAAAATGCTACAATTTATGTTTGCGCTTGAAACCCCATACTATACTATAGTCATGCTATTTCAATAGCACCTTTGCTTGAGCATAAATTATCAACATGCAATAACAGACGCATATTTCAAAACTTGAAAAGAACTTTGCCTTCATCTCCTTTGTAGTTTACAGTCATTGCCATTGGCATTTTAAAATAATGAATGCTTATAATCACGGTTTTAACACAGAATACAATTTTTGGAAGATATCAGATGTTCGAACAGCAGCATAGTAGTTGTGGGCTTATAGCTTTTAAGAATAAATTATGCTGCATGTGTTTTGAGAATGTAAAGGTTCATTAAAAAAAACAGTCACAGTTGGCCGGGCGCGGTGGCTCACGCCTGTAATCCCAGCACTTTGGGAGGCCGAGGTAGGCAGATCACGAGGTCAGGAGATCGAGACCATCCTGGCTAACACGGTGTGAAAGCCTGTCTCTACTAAAAAAATACAAAAAATTAGCCAGGCGTGGTGGCAGGCGCCTGTAGTCCCAGATACCCAGGAGGCTGAGGCAGGAGAATGGCATGAACCTGGGAGGCGGAGCTTGCAGTGAGCCGAGATTGCGCCACTGCACTCCAGCCTGGGAGACAAGAGCTAGACTCTGTCTCGAAAAATAAAATAAAATAAAATAACTCAGAGTTTGTGCAGCTGACCTCAGGCCCAACTAACTTATAAGAAAGCAATAACATTTATTTTAGCTAAACAATTAGGTACTTGCCTAGTAAAACCTTTTAAAGTAATTACAAAATACCTACTATCTTTTAGTTCCACCATCACCAAAGCATCAATATTATTAATGTAACATGGAAATGGTATGCATACAAACTAAAAATGAGAGAGTAAGAAAACAAAGCTGGAACATTGGAACTTTGAGAGAACAAGCATATAAGGAAAGTGTAAACAAACTTTAGGAAATAATATCCCAAATTATGGGAAGGGGGGAGTTTAAAGTCAGTATGTTATATCAATTCTTAATTTTATTTAGTTAATATAGACATAAAACAAACATTTGGTTTTTGGAATTCCATAATTATGTTTTAAATTATATATTTTAAGAACTTTTAAACATTGAATCCCTTAGAGCAATAGTAAATATTTTTAAACCTCAAGAAAATATCTCAGACCTCAGCATCTGGTAAGATGCAATAATATACATTTGTTTATTATTCATTTAAAATGAAATTTGCTGGTTTCATTTGATTTTCTTCTGGAAAGATTAAACCACTACATATATTTAGACAGATATCTTGAATCCCACATTTAGTAATAAGCTGTGTTTTTTTCTCTGCAAAACATCAAAGGCATAAATGAATAATCTGTGATTCTTCTAATAGCATCTCCATTATTAAAATAAGTTGCCAAAAATTGTTATTGAATTCAGTTTAACATTTACTTTAAAAAGTAAAGTTGAGCCTGACAGACATGAGGATTTTAGGAATATTTTGCCATCTAATTTGAAAAACAAACAAAAATTTTCTCCAATAGTTTGAAAACAGAAAGATCTTATACATTAACAATTGAGGCTAGTTTCTCAATAACCATCTAGACTTAGAGAAACATCAGCAGAACTGATACTATTAGGGAAAATGACCCAATTTGGAGAATGCTGAGTAATAACACTCTACGATCTGCTTGATAGACATGAATTGGATGAGAGTAAAATATGAAATAGTGTGTCATCCAGTGCCCTCAACTTCTCTCGTCCACTTCTGATAATCACAGTTAATCAGAGTTCATCCCACTTGTCAAAATACCTCAGCATTAAGATGACAAATGATGGAAGTAGAAACAGAGACAATGATAGGAGACGATGAATGCACTGAGAGCAGCTGAGAGGGTGCTAATATCTCATAAGGGAGAGAACAAGAAGGGCTAAAAGAGAGAACTGTCAGAACTCCAAGCAGTAATTTCCTTGTTGTTGATTTTTGTTTTGTTTTGTTTTTAAACATAGCAGATAAATTGCAGTGAAAGGGAGTGGCAGGCTGCTGCCCTGTTAGGGAACCAGTGAATGCAACAAATGTTAGATTTACACAGATTTCTTAAGAGGGGCCCAAGTGAGGTCGTGACATGCAACAGGAGAGCTTGTTAAAGCTCACACCTATACAGTGTGCAAAGTCATGAATAGGATGAGTTTTAATTTTTTGAAGTGTATTATCCAATTATCTTCTCCAAACCATTCCCCTCAGTTTTCATCTCCTTAAGAAGGCACTGCCTTTAAAATACATTACAAGAAAAATATCCAGAATCTGCAAGGAACTTAAACAAATTTACAAGAAAAATCAAACAACCCCATCAAAAAGTGGGCAAAGGATATGAACAGACACTTCTCAAAGGAAGATATTTATGTGGCCAAAAACATATGAAAAAAAGCTCATTATGACTGGTCATTAGAGAAATGCAAATCAAAACCACAATGAGATACCATCTCACACCAGTTAGAATGGCGATCCTTAAAAAGTCAGGAAACAACAGATGCTGGAGAGGATGTAGAGAAATAGGAATGCTTTTACACTGTTGGTGGGAGTGTAAATTAGTTCAACCATTGTGGAAAACAGTGTGAGGATTCCTCAAGAATCTAGAACCAGAGACACCATTTGACACAGCAATCCCATTACTGGGTATATACCCAAAGGATTATATCATTCTACTATAAAGACACATGCACACATATGTTTACTGCAGCACTACTCACAATAGCAAAGACTCAGAACCAACCCAAATGCCCATCAGTGACAGACTGGATAAAGAAAACATGGCACATATACACCATGGAATACTATGCAGCCATAAAAAAGGATGAGTTCGTGTCCTTTTCAGGGACATGTACGAAGCTGGAAACCATCATTCTCAGAAAACTAACAAAGGAACAGAAAACCAAACACTGCATGTTCTCACTCATTAATGGGAAGTGAACAATGATAACACATGGACAAAGGGAGGGGAACACCACATATCAGGGCCTGTTGGGGAGTGAGGCTAGGGGAGGGATAGCATTAGGAAAGATACCTAATGTAGATGATGGGTTGTTGGGTGCAGCAAACTACCATGGCATGTGTATACCTATGTAACAAACCTGCACATTCTGCACATGTATCCCAGAATTTAAAGTATAACTTTTTAAAAAGTATCTTTCATTCAGAAAAGATTTTGTTTTGTTTTGTTTCCAGGGTAGCAATTCTAATTTATTTTATTGTCCATAAAGGAAAACCCAAAAAGAACTGGACTTGAGAGAATTTTCCTTCATAATTTCAAACTATTTGCATGAACTTTCGGTTCATCCCCCTTCCTTCATTTCTCTTTGACTATCAATAGTGTCTAGTATTATGATTATTCTTAAATTAATATTTCGTCTTTTTGATTAACACAATAAAACAGTAAGGCTTTCTGACTTGGAACTCTTCACAAAAAAAGAATACCAGAAGAAAGAAAATGTAATTGGCTAAATGGAAAGTACTCACTTGAAAGCCAGTGAAAGCACACTGTAGCCATATCTTCAGGTGTACTTTTATTCATTTTCTTTATATTTACCTATCAATCATGTTATATTTTCTTTCCTCCATTTCAAAAGACTTTCTGAAATCCACTATGGATACCACTGCTTCCATGTTAGGTACTGATGCAGATGGCAGTTCAAGAGTAGTTGGCTTAATTTTTGATTATGTACTTTTACATTTATACTCAGATTCAAATTCAGATGAAGCCAATAGTCATAAAATCTGACGGAAGGAAGCCTGGAAAGTACCTAGTTATCAGGGATTTTAACATGATATACTGTATATGAAAGCTCTTGATAGTCTTATATTTTTCCTTTTCATGCACAATAATAATACCTGACAAAATTTAGACTGGCACAAGTATATTGTCTGTCAAAGATGCTTCAGGATTTATTTGGCTCTTAGTCAACTCACATTACTACAAGCTCTTTGATACACAGAGCACAAAACAGCTTAACATTGTTGCTATTAGTGCTCAAACCACACTGAAAACACTTCATTAAACAGCCTACTGCAGTGTAATTGTTTAATAATATTTTGATTAGGTTGTTTAGCAGACAATCTATGCTGTAAAACATTTTCTTGCTGTCAAGTGAATCACTGGTAAAAAGGCTACTGCAAAATACTTAAGAGAATCTCTTAAGAAAGAAATCATAGTGGGGGAAAAAGAAACACCTAAGTCATTCTATTCTTATTACCTACTGTATTAGTTTCCTATAGCTGCTGTAACAAATTACTTCAAATTTAGTGGCTTAAAACTACACATATTATCTTACAGTTCTGGAAATCAGAAGTCTGACATGGGTCTCACTGAGCTAAACTTAGGGTTTGCAGCGCTGCATTCCTTTCTGAAGAAGAATCCATTTCCTTGTACTTTCTTGCTTCCAAAGGTTTCGCCCATTTCTTGACTCAAGGTTCACTTCCTCCATCTTTCAACCCAGTAATGGACAGTGGGATGTTTCTCACATTGCAAAACTGACACTTGACTCTCTTGCCTCCCTCCTCCATTTGTAAGAACCCTTTAGCCCACCCAAATAAGCAACAATAATCTTATTTTAAGGTCATCAGATTACTAACCTTGATTTCCCCTTGTCATGTAACACATGTATTTACAGATTCCAGGTATTGAAACAATTATATCTTTGGGGAGGCCTTTGTTCTGCCTGCCACAACCACCATATGGCTTCATGAAAGTTAACTCAATTTTCACACAGAAACACGTTGCTTTGGGAGAGTAAAGTGGTTAGTTTACAGGGAGTGTTGTACCTTGTACATCTGTTCCTTGGTCACCCCCATTTTAGCACAGAATCTGATTTCCAGGGTTAATGTCAAGGCTGTAGTCGTTCTGAATCTTTCGATTAAAAAATGCTTATTAGATTCTTAACATGTGAAAGATAGTAGTCTGTTAGCTATCATTATAGTGGTGACTACTCACAAGAAGAAAAAAGGGGATCTCATTCCCCTTTGATATTCTCTCTACTAAATACAAATACAGTGGCTCTGAAGAATACAGACATAGACTTACACGGTTTTCAACAGTTCTGCTTTCGTAACAATTATAATTTTCAAACTTTTTTACTTACTCTTGAGAGGTGACAACGTGCTGGCGGCCCTCGCTCGTTCTCAGCGCCTCCTCGGCCTCGGCGTCCGCTCTGGCCAGGCTTGAGGAGCCCTTCAGCCCGCCGCTGCACTGTGGGACGCCCTTCTCTGGGCTGGCCAAGGCTGGAGCCGGCCCCCTCTGCGTACGTGGAGGTGTGGAGGCAGAGACGCAGGCGGGAACTGGGGCTGCGCGCAGCGCTCGCGGGCCAGCGTGAGTTCCAGGTGGGCGTGGGGCTCCGCGCCCCGCACTCACTCGGAGCCGCCCTCCATCGCCGCCAGCCCCGGGCAGTGAGGGGCTTAGCACCCAGGCCAGCAGCTGCGGAGGGGGCGCCCGGTCCCCCAGCACTGCCGTCCCTCGTGCGCGGTGCTCGAATTCTCGCTGGGCCTCAGCCGCCTCCCCATGGGGTAGGGCTGGGACCTGCAGCCCGCCATGCCCCAGCTCCCCCAAGATGGGCTCCTGCGCGCCTCCCTGAAGGGCACCGCCCCTGTGCCGCAGCAACCGGTCCCATCCGCCTAAGGGCTGAGGAGTGCATGCGCATGGCGCGGGACTGGCAGGCAGCTCCACCCCTGGGCGCGGGATCCACTAGGCGAAGCCAGCTGGGCTCCTGAGTCCAGGTGGGGACTTGGGGAACTTTTATGTCTAGCTGAAGGATTGTAAATGCACCCATCAGCACCCTGTGTCTAGCTCAAGGTTTGTAAATATACCAATCAGTGCTCTGTGTCTAGCTAATCTAGTGGGGACTTGGAGAACATTTACGTCTAGCTAAGGGATTGTAAATACACCAATCAGCACTCTGTGTCTAGCTCAAGGTTTGTAAATGCACCAATCAGCACCCTGTGTCTAGCTCAATGTTTGTAAATGCACCAATCAGTGCTCTGTGTCTAGTTAATCTAGTAGGGACTTGGAGAACTTTTACTTCTAGCTAAAGGATTGTAAATACACCAATCAGCACTCTGTGTATAGCTCAGGGATTGTAAACGCACTAATCAGCACCCTGTCAAAACAGACCAATCAGCTCTCTGTGAAATGGACCAATCAGCTCTCTGTAAAATGGGCCAATCAGCAGGATGTGGATGGGGTCAGATAAGGGAATAAAGGCCAGCTGCCCAAGCCAGCACTGGCAACCTGCCAGGTGGCCTTCCACAGCGTGGAAGCTTTGTTCTTTTGCTCTTTGCAAAAAATCTTGCTGCTGCTCACCCTTTGGGTTTGCACTGCCTTTATGAGCTGTAACACTCACCGCAAAGGTCTGCAGCTTCACTCCTGAGGCCAGCGAGACCATGAACCCACAGGGAGGAATGAACAACTCTGGACGGGAGAAACAAACAACTCCACAAGTGCTGCCTTAGGAGCTGTAACACTCACCGCAAAGGTCTCCAGCTTCACTCCTGAAGCCAGCGAGACCACAAACCCACCAGAAGGAAGCAACTCCGAACATCAGAAGGAACAAAGTCCGGACACAACATCTTTAAGAACTGTAACACTCACCACGAGGGTCCGCAGCTTCATTCTTGAAGTCAGTGAGACCAACAACCCACCAATTCCAGACACACTCTGAGTGCTGGCTTCAAAGAGGAGAAAGCTTTAGTGCCATACAAAAGGGTGAGTAGTTTTCATAATGTCAATGCATGTTAACTGAAAATGTCTGCACGACACTTTGCTCAGTAAACAATGGAAATGTTTCCTACTTTTTTGGGATGGTAGGCAAATATATGCCAATTTTTGGAACCCAATAAAATATTTTTGTTTATAGAATCACCAATTTCAGAATAATAAGGTGCTTTAAATATCATGTATAAAAATTTCTTAATCTCACCAATTTGTGATCAAACTGGTTTTGAACATTCTCAAGGTAGAGGAAATTGATATTTCTGAAAACTTGTTCCATCTTCCTTGTATCTTCATATTAAAGCCAATTCTTTTTCCTTATAATTTATTCTGCTTAGTAAAGTTTGACTCTGTAATAAGTATATGGAACAATTCTAATATCTGTCCTTATGACACCCCTAATGTGTGTATATATATACATATAAATTTTTTTTTTTTGAGTTGGAGTCTTGCTCTGTCACCCAGGCTGGAGTGCAGTGGCGCGATCTCGGCTCACTGCAAGCTCCACCCCTCCGGCTCACTGCAAGCTCCTGCTCACTGCAAGCTCCACCCCGCCAGTTCACGCCATTCTCCTGCCTCAGCCTCCCAAGTAGCTGGGACTACAGGCTCCTGCCACCATGCCCGGATAATTTTTTGTATTTTTAGTAGAGACGGGATTTCACCACGTTAGCCAGGATAGTCTCAATCTCCTGACCTCGTGATCCTCCCACCTCGGCCTCAAAGTGCTGGGATTGCAGGCATGAGCCACTGTGCCCGGTCATAAAAATATTTTTAAAAAGTTAAAATCTATAGCCTGGGATAGAATAAACATTCCCAATCCCTATTAAAGCTTGGAGTCTAATTACTTCATCAGCCTGGTCACATATATTTGAATACGGTTCAGTTTATGTCAGTATTTCCCTTAAAGTCTTATTTGTGGAAGGAAACACTGTTCTAAATGTGGTCTAAGCAGATTTTCCCACCCCTGTTCTTAGATACTGCATTTTCATTTGACATTGACAAAAATCCTGTTAGTGGTATAAACCACCACCATTCACTTTTTATTTTATGATGTATTTTTCAGTAATTTTGCTAGTGTTTTATTTTGCTTTTTACATCATTTTATTTACTTATGCTGTTGTTCTTTTTTATCCTCTATTAGTATTATTAGATTTTGTCTCTCATTAATTTACTTTATTTTCTTTTATTTTCAATCTGAAACACAAAACTTTACATTTGACTTCATTTAACTTCATTTTATTGGATGTACTCCAAGCTGGATGAGAGCTTTTGAGATATTGATTGTCTAACGCAAAACTATGCAGTTACCTTTTTATAGTCAAGTTAACCACACAGTTGATTAAATGCCCTGGATATCATCACAGAAATAATAGATAAAAAGTTGAATGAGATTAGTCCAAAAAATATAAACAAGGCTGCTCTCCAAGTTCATGAAGCAGCATACTTCCTGCAAAGGCTTTCTTACTCAGCCAACTGAAATATTGGCTCTTGCAATAATTTTTAAACACCAATTCATTTTTAATTTAGGTTCCTCACCACTTTTCACATAAAACTGCATGTAAAATTCTGGTGAGAAATACTGGCCACTTAACTGTTTCTTGATGTCAAATGTCATGCTGAGATTTGAAACTATGACATTATCATTATGTATTATGCAAAATTTCTACTCCTTAGTCTAATTCAAAATTACAATCATAGAACCTGGAATACATTTGAATGTAGCCAGTTCTTCCTGTTGCCTTACAAATTATTATGAATGTTAGTCTCCAAACTGTCAGGCAATTATAAATTTCAAAATGAATTTGAGGAAAGCTTGTAAGAATTTGTGACTTTTATAACTGATACTGTATTATCCGTATATAAATTGTATTTTGATGTAAGATGTAAATTATATTTTGATGTAAAATGTAAAAGGTAAGGGCATTAGAAGGGAGGATCTGCTATCAGCTTATGTGAAAATCTGCTCGTCTCTTGGGAGCTACCAAGATTTTACCTGTCATTGAGCTATGCCATGAGCAGAATATTTTTAAAAGATTTAAACTACAAAACCTCTTACTGACTTTCATATAATGTCATTCATTTACATATCCATGCATATATTAATATGTGTCTTAATGTGATAGAGACAAAAGACCATTTAAAGGCACAGTTCAGTTAATAATAAACACATTTAAACCAACACTCTTTTTTACCTATTGAACAAAAATTATTAGAATTTTTAAGTGTACCTGTTGAAATAGATAACTATCCATTACTAAAATGAAAAAGAAATGTTTTATCTATTAATATATTACCATCAGTGGTGGGCAATAATATTTTAAAGACTTTTTTCGTATTTGTTAATTGATATATCATAGCTGTACGTATTTAGGAGTGTATGTGATATTTTGATACACATATGCAATGTGTAATGATCAAATCATGGTAACTGGAATATCTATTACCTAAAGCACTTATCTTTTCTTTTTGTTGGGAACATTACATTCTTTCTATCCTTTAAGTCTTCTACCTTGCTTTAAAATGTTGGACTCTATTATCTAAAGATAATCTAGAAAAAGGAATCTGAATTGGGGTTTTTAGTTTACCAATATATTTAGTATGTTAAATGCATTCAACGTAAGAGGAAAGGTGTGTGCTTCAAATGAGAAAAGTCTTGTTCTTCTTAGGAAGAGCTTTATATGTGGAATTTAGAAAGTTTGTGGAGTCTGCTTTGGTTATGAGAAAGATTTAGAAAGATAAGCTTTCCCAGAAATTTGGATAACAGGCTGAGATACAAGCAACATTACAACACTAAAAGTCATCATGATTTACCTCCTTCTCACTACAGTTTTATTATTTACATCCTAATGTATTTTGGAATAGTTTAATGTTGGACATGTTTTTGTAAAAGGGATCTGCTAGTTACATAATATTTATGGAATCTTAAATGGTTAAATTTGATTTCATACACACACATATATACCCAACATACAGTTCTCAGAGCTTTACAATATCTGTTTTATTTGATTAAATTGTTTAATTCATTTATTTTGTACATGATTATTACCAAATAGCATGTACTATAAGTAAACAAGAGCCAGTGTAACTGTACATTTATCATGAATAAATATATTGCATATAAAATATGAAGAATTAAGCTGATTACCCAAGTCATTGGCTGACATTAAAAGAAAACACGTGATGAATTGTATAGAATGATTATTAAGCTGACAAAATTCTAGAAAAACAAATTAACCCACGATGTGCAGTCATCCCTACATCCTCATGAATTGAACATTAACTATAACTGCTCCCAAATGGAAGTCTTTAAATGATTGTGGCTCCAGCTTGAAATAAAAGTAAAGTGATAACACAGTTTTTGTTGTGTCAGAATCTTAAACTAGTACGGTAAAATATGCTGCAGTATTTCATTCGGTTTTTAATTCGCTAGCCGGTGAGCAGTTAATCATGTTTAAAAATCATTATTTAACTTTTACCTAATGGTCTCAAGTCTTAGAGTGCTTCACAAAATATGTTCGGTCAAAATCTAAATCTAATTACAGTAGTTCATTTAACTAAAACATAACAGGGGAAATGTCACTGATTTAATATCACTCTTTCCAGTAGTAAATACATGCATGACTAATGAATAGTTTAATTAACGACCATGAACATTATTTAACAAATATAACAAATCAAACATAACTCTTCAGATGGGACAAGATTAATCCAGCCTTGAAAAGTTATCAGATCACTACTGTGGGGAACTTGTCATATTCTCATTTGAGAAAAAAAGATTTTAATTTTTTAATTACATAATTGGACAGGCATTTTTTCATAATTCATTTAAATTTGGATTTTTTTATTATACTTTAAGTTCTAGGGTACATATGCACAACGTGCAGGTTTGTTACATAGGTATACATGTGCCATGTTGTTTCGCTGCACCCATTACCTCGTCATTTGCATTAGGTATTTCTCCCAATGCTATCCCTTCCCCAGCCCCCAACCCCATGACAGGCCCTGGTGTGTGATGTTCCCCGCCCTATATCCAAGTGTTCTCATTATTCAATTCCCACCTATGAGTGAGAGCATGCGGTGTTTGGTTTTCTCTTCTTGTGTGACTTTGCTGAGAATGATGGTTTCTAGTTTCATCCACGTCCCTGCAAAGGACAAGAACTCATCATTTTTTATGGCTGCATAGTATTCCGTGGTTATGTGCACCACATTTTGTTAATACAGTCTGTCACTGATGGACATTTGGGTTGGTTCCAAGTCTTTGCTATTGTGAATAGTGCTGCAATAAACATGTGTACATGTGTCTTAATAGTAGCATGATTTATAATCCTTTGGGTATATACCCAGTAATGGGATCGCTGGGTCAAATGGTATGTCTAGTTCTAGATCCTTGAGGAATCTCCACACTCTTTTCCACAATGGTTGAACTAATTCACACTCCCACCAACAGTGTAAAAACATTCCTATTTCTCCACATCGTCTCTAGCATCTGTTGTTTCCTGACTTTTTAAGGATCGTCATTCTAACTGGTGTGAGATGGTGTCTCATCGTGGTTTTGATTTGCATTTCTCTGACGACCACTGATGAGCATTTTTTCATGTGTCTGTTGGCTGCATAAATGCCTTCTTTTGAGAAGTGTCTGTTGATATCCTTTGCCCACTTTTTGATGGGAATGTTTGTTTTTTCTTGCAAATTTGTTTAAGTTCTTTGCAGATTCCAGATATTAGCCCGTTGTCAGATGGGTAGATTGCAAAACTTTTCTCCCATTCTGTAGGTTGCCTCTTCACTCTGGTAGTTTCTTTTGTTTAATTTAATTTAATTTAATTAGATTCCATTCGTCTATTTTGGCTTTTGTTGCCGCTGCTTTTGGTGTTTTAGTCATGAAGCTCTTGCCCATGCCTATGTCCTGGATGGTGTTGCCTAGGTTTTCTTCTAGAGTTTTTATGGTTTTAGGTCTAACATTTAAGTCTTTAGTCCATCTTGAATTAATTTTTGTATAAGGTATAAGGAAGGGGTCCAGTTTGAGCTTTCTACATATGGCTAGCCAGTTTTCTCATCACTATTTATTAAATAGGGAATCCTTTCCTCATTTCTTGTTTTTGTCAGGTTTGTCAAAGATCAGATGGTTGTAGATGTGTGGTGTCATTTCTGAGGCCTCTGTTCTGTTTCATTGGTCTATATCTCTGTTTTTGTACCAGTAGCATGCTGTTTTGGTTACTGCAGCCTCATAGTGTAGTTGGAAGTCAGGTAGTGTGATGCCTCCAGCTTTGTTTTTTTTGCTTAGGATTGTCTTGGCAATGCTGGCTCTTTTTGGTTCCATATGAACTTTAAAGTAGTTTTTTTCAATTCTGTGAAGAAAGTCATCAGTAGCTTGATGGGGTTGGCATTGAATCTATAAATTATCTTGGGCAGTATGGCCATTTTCACAATATTGAGTCTTCCTATCCATGAGCATGAAGTGTTCTTCCATTTGTTTGTGTCCTCTTTTATTTTGTTGAGCTGTGGTTTGTAGTTCTCCTTGAAGAGGTCTTTCACATCCTTTGTAAGTTGTATTCCTAGGTATTTTGCTCTCTTTTTAGCAATTGTGAATGGAAGTTCACTCATGATTTGGCTCTCTGATTGTCTGTTATTTGTGTATAGGAATGCTGGTGATTTGTTCACCTTGATTTTGTATCTTGAGACTTTGCTGAAGTTGCTTATCAGCTTAAGGAGATTTTGGGCTGAGACGATGGGGTTTTCTAAATATACAATCATGTCATCTGCCAACAGGGACAATTTGACTTCCTCTTTTCCTAACTGAATACCCTTTATTTCTTTCTCTTGCCTAATTTCCCTGGACAGAACTTCCAACACTATGTGGAATAGGAGTGGTGAGAGAGGGCATCCCTGTCTTATGCCAGTTTTCAAAGGGAATGCTTCCAGTTTTTGCCCATTCAGTATGATATTGGCTGCGGGTTTGTCATAAATAGCTTTTATTATTCTGAGAAACGTTCCATCAATGTCTAGTTTATTGAGAGCTTTTAGCATGAAGGGCTGTTGAATTTGGTCAAAGGCCTTTTTTGCATCTATTGAGATAATCATGTGGTTTTTGTCATTGGTTCTGTTTATGTGATGGATTACATTTATTGATTTGCGTATGTTGAACCAGCCTTGCATCCCAGGGATGAAGCCAACTTGATCTTGGTGGATAAGCTTTTTGATGTGCTGCTGGATTCGGTTTGCCAGTATTTTACTGAGGATTTTCGCATTGATGTTCATCAGGTATATTGGTCAAAAATTCTCTTTTTTTGTTGTGTCTCTGCCAGACTTTGGTATCAGGATGATGTTGGCCTAATAAAATGAGTTAGGGAGGATTCCCTCTTTTTCTATTGATTGGAATAGTTTCAGAAGGAATGGTACCAGCTCATCTTTGTACTTCTCTTAAAATTCAGCTGTGAATCAGACTGTTACTGGACTTTTTTTGGTTGGTAGGCTATTAATTATTGCCTCAATTTCAGAGCCTGTTATTGGTCTATTCAGGGATTGAACTTCTTCCTGGTTTAGTCTTGAGGGGGTTTATGTATCCAGGCATTTATCCATTTCTTCTAGATTTTCTAGTTTATTTGCATAGAGGTGTTTATAGTATTCTCTGATGATAGTTTGTATTTCTGTGGGATCAGTGGTGATATCCCCTTTATCATTTTTTTATTGCATCTATTTGATTCTTCTCTCTTTTCTTCTTTATTAGTCTTGCTAGTGGTCTATCAATTTTGTTGATCTTTTCAAAAAACCAGGTCCTGGATTCGTTGTTGTTTTGAAGGGTTTTTTATGTGTGTGTGTGTGTGTGTGTGTGTGTGTGTCTCTGTCTCCTTCAGTTCTGCTCTGGTCTTAGTTATTTCTTTCCTTCTGCTAGCTTTTGAATTTGTTTGCTCTTGCTTCTCTAGTTCTTTTAATTGGATAAAAAGTCAAGACCCATCGGTGTGCTGTATTCAGGAGACCCATCTCACATGCAGAGACAAACATAGGCTCAGAATAAAGGGATGGAGGAAGATCTACCAAGAAAATGGAAAGCAAAAAAAAGCAGGAGTTGCAATCCTAGTCTCTGATAAAACGGACTTTAAACCAACAAAGATCAAAAGAGACAAAGAAGGCCATTACATAATGGTAAAGGGATCAATTCAACAAGAAGAGCTAACTCTCCTAAATATGTATGCACCCAATACAGGAGCACCCAGATTCATAATGCAAGTTCTTAGAGACCTACAAAGAGACTTAGACTCCCACACAGTAATAATGGGAGACTTTAACACCCCACTGTCAATATTAGACAGATGAATGAGACAGAAGGTTAACAGGGATATCCAGGACTTGAACTCAGCTCTGCACCAAGTGGACCTAATAGATATCTACAGAACTCTCCACCCCAAATCAACAGAATATACATTCTCAGCACCACATCGCGCTTATTCCAAAATTGACCACATAGTTGAAAGTAAACCACTCCTCAGCAAATGTAAAAGAACAGAAATCATGATAAACTGTCTCTCTGACCACTGTGCAATCCAATTAGAACTCAGGATTAAGAAACTCACTCAAAACCGCACAACTACATGGAAACAACAACCTGCTCCTGAATGACTACCGGGTAAATAACGAAATGAAGGCAGAAATAAAAATGATCTTTGAAACCAATGAGAATAAAGACACAATGTACCAGAATCTCTGGGACACATTCAAAGTAGTGTGTAGAGGGAAATTTATAGCACTAAATGCCCACAAGAGAAAGCAGGAAAGATCCAAAATCGACACCTTAAATTTGGATTTTTTCTAAAATTCCTATAATGAAAACCGAAGCAAATTTTATAAGTCATGCATTTATCATTTGCTTTCCGAAACTTTTATTTTAAAAACACTTAAGGAACAAACCACATAATTAACATTATCTAAAATGACAATAAGACTGGAACTTAAATATTGGACTAATGTGTATTCGGAAATTTGAAATATTTTCCAGGAAAAATATTTTAAAGTTTTAATCACTGAGTAGCTTTTTAGCTATGATAAAGATGCAAGTTCTTTAATGCAACCTAAGTAAATGCACAGGACAATGTGGTATAATCCCTTTCTTATTCCAACTTTATATTATCACTGTGCCAAATATTGCTGGAGGGTGGAGGTAAAGGATTAAACATTAGCAACTTACATGAGAATGGTTCTTTCCCATGACACATCTTTCATTTATTTTACAACATCTGATTCCAAATTAAGCTTTTTTCCCTAAAACATGTACTCCATATTCTTCTGCGTCTTTTCCCAACGATACATGACAATATTAAGCAAATATATATCTTCTGGGGCTTATTATAAATTCAGTGTATTAAAAGTGAAATTTAATCTTGAGTTATCTGCAAGGCTAAGGCAGAAAAAGAGGAAAAAAAAGTTGCGCACTCAAAGAGCAGATCTTTCAATATGCCAATACTGCTCTCGGTAATAAAAGGTCTTGTCGATTAGATGCATATGAAAATACAGAGCAAACGTGGTTCCAGATTAAATGCTTTTAAAGGATGAATAATTTTTTCATGTAAAAAATGAAGGACCCCAGGAAATGTTGCTAAGGGAGAATTGCTACCGTTTCCCCAATATCCCCAAAGAAAGAGAATGTGCTTTCAAATAATTCTTGATGCCACAGGGACCCCTCTTTCACTGCCCAGCTCTTAATTCAATTTACTTGTTTTTTACTTGGGTCAAGTCGGAAAAAGACAGACAGATTAGATGTGTCTTCAGTTTCAATGTAATACATTTACCTGATCTAAGAAAAAATTTCAAAATTGATTTTCCCCATGCTTTTGAGGTCAGATAAATTTTCTACATTCTAGAATTCACGAAGTCATTGATTCCTGTTAAAATTAAACAGGTGAGTAGCCTGTTTAAGCAATTAGAACAAATAAAGTATCTTTTTTCTAAACTTGACACAATTGCATTTCTTTTGTTTCTGGTTTATTTGTTTGAAATTATTTTAAAATTCTTTTATAATTGTTAAATTAATTATCTCCATCATCTATGATTCATCAAATGCCTAAAAGATAGGAGAAAAATCAAGATTACTTTGTAAGTACCAGCAACTTTGTCCATATGCTATATTAATTAACTAAGTCCAATGCATCTTTTTTTTCAAAGAGATACCTGAAAATGAATACTCCAAGTTTGTATATTATCTTTTTAACACAAGACTTTACATTTGCCCTACATTAACTTACTTTAGGGAGTATAATTAGCTTATGTAGACACCTGGCAAACTATTGACATTGTGTTGAAATGACTGTATTGTAAGATCAAGATTCTCTAGTTTCATTTTCTTAAGTTGCCATGAGGCTTCCAATTGTCAGGAGCAATTTCTGCATGAGAGATAAAAATTATGGAGCAAAGAAAATGAGATTCTAAGGTAATTATTTTAAAGATGCAAATATAAACTTCTTTCTTTTAAAAATTATTTACTGAATGCTAAGTTGATACAAAGTATTTAAGTGTGTTTGTGTGTGTGTGTGTGTAGATAATATGACAAAATTTCACAAAAAGCCATCAACCCATCACCCAGTTTAAGAAAAAAAATTACCATTACCTTTTATATGGCTTCTGTGCCCCTCTCCATACTGATACTCTTATCTTAATCCTCTAAGTATGCATATATCTGAATTTTGTGAGAAATATTCTTGTGCTTTTCCTTAGGGTTATATCATCCATCTGTGTATTCATTAATATACACTATTTACTTGTGCATAGTTTTTTTACTTCATATAAATGTAATCACACTTCTTACAGTATTCAGTGACAGCCCTTTTGTGCTCAACATTATAAACAAAGTTTCACCCTGTTGTTTCTTGTAGTTGAGACTTATATAGATACGGATATAGATATAGATACAGATATAGATATACAGCGATGGAGCCTCACTTTGTTGCCCAGGGTGGAGTGAAGTGGCATGATCTTGGCTCACTGAAGCCTCCGCCACCTGGGTTCAAGCAATTCTCCTGCCTCAGCTTCCTGAATAGCTGGGATTAAAGGTGCCCACCATCACGCCCAGCTACTTTTCGTAATTTTAATAGAGACAGGGTTTCTCCACATTCGTCAGGCTGCTCTTGAACTCCTGACCTCAGGTGATCCACCCGACTCGGCCTCCCAAAGTGTTGGGATTACAAGCATGAGCCACCGCACCTGCCCAATTAATATATTTTTTATATTGAATACTAACCTATTGTATGAATATGCCATAGTTATTTCTCCATTTTACTGATGACCACTTGTATTTTTAGTTTTGTTTTGCTATTAAAAGTTTTGCTATGAACACTTTATTCTTGTCTTCTTGTTCTTGTGTGAAAGTTTTCTTAGGTATATATTTAGGAATGGAACTGCTGGGTTTAGGGTTTTCCCATCTTCACATTTATTAGGTAATATCCTATTATTTTTCCAAAGTGTTTGTACTACTTTACATCCTATGAGTATCATGTAAGAGTTTGTTATTGCTCTACTTTTTTCCAACATTTGTTATATTCAAGTGTAATATTTTTGCAAATCTGGTGGTAGTGAAATTATATCTAATTGCAGGCTTATTTTGCATATTCCTAATTCTTAATTATTAAATTGCATATATTTTTGTAGGCTTATATATCATTTGTGTTTCATCTTGAGTGAAAAGACTAAAGGTTTTTTTCTCCCAGGTTGTTTAACTTTTATTGATTTGTAAGGACTCTACTTGCTAATATATACATGTTTTTTTGACACCCAGGATGGAATGCAGTAGCACCATCTAGGCTTGCTGCAACACCAGCCTCCTGGGTTCAAATGATTCCCCTGCCTCAGCCTCCCAAGTGCTGGGATTACAGTCACCGACCACCTCGTTTGGCTACTTTTTGTATTTTTTATAGAGACGAAGGTTTTACCATGGTGGCTAGGCTGATCTTGAACTTCTGATCTCAAGTGATCCACCCACCTTGGCCTCACAAAGTCCTGGGATTACAGCCATGAGTCACCATGTCTGGTCTCTACTTGCTAATATTTTGTCAGTTATATAGGTTGCAAGCATCTTGTCAGTTTATTTTTTATATTTAGCTGTATGGTTTCTTCAGATGAAAAAAATTTCTTAAGGCTAATGAAGTACATTTTATCAATTTTTTTTTCAATGGTGTTTTGTGTCTTGCAAATATATTCTTAGAGACATAAATTTTACATTATATTCTAAGAGTTTTATAAGTTTTTCCTTTTGTATAAATTTTAATCTGCTTGTTTATATATTTTTATGTATGGTATGAGGTAATAATCTCTTTTGCATTCCCATGTAATTAATCAATTCTCCAAGGATGAATATTGACCAAGAAGGTCAGAAAAGCCTGAATTTTTCCACCCTTCTTTTCCATGCTTGCTTTATTTATTTGTGATATGGTTGGCTATGTCCCTCTCAAATCTCATCTTGAAATATAGTTCCTATAATCCCCACATGTCATGGGAGAGACCCAAGTGGGAGGTAATTGAATCATAGGGGCAGTTACCTCCATGCTGTTCTCATGATAATGAGTGAGTTCTCATGAGATCTAATGGTTTTATTAGAAGCCTTCTCCCACTTTTGCTGATACTTCTTGCTGCTGCTGTGTGAACAAGGATATGTTTGCTTCCCCTTCCACCATGATTGTAAGTTTTCTGAGGCCTCTCCAGCCTTGTGGAACTGTGAATTAATTAAACCTCTTTCTTTTATAAATTACCCAGTCTTGGGTATGTCCTTATAGCAGCAGTGTGAGAACAGGCTAATACAGTAAATTTGTACTGGGTAATGGGACACTGCTACAAAGATACCTGAAAATGTGGAAGCAACTTTGGAACTGGGTCACAAGCAAAGATTAAAACAGTTTGGAGGGCTTAGAAGAAAACAGGAAGATGTGGGAAAGGTTGGAACTTCCTAGAGACTTCTTGAATGGTTTTGACCAAAATGCTGATAGTGATATGGACAATGAAGTACAGGTGGAGGTGGTCTCAGATGGAGATGAGGAACTTTTTGGGAACTGGAATAAAGGTCACTATTACTATGCAAAGAGACTGGTGGCACTTTGCCCCTGCCCTAGACATCTGTGGAACTTTGAACTTGAGAGAGATTATATAGGGTATCTGGGGGAAGAAATTTTTAAGCAGCAAAACATTCAACAGAAAGCACAGCATAAAAGTTTTGAAAATTTGCAGCCTTATGATGTGATATAAAAGAAAACCCCATTTTCTGGGGAGAAATTCAAGCCAGCTACAGAAATGTACATAAGTAATGAGAAGCTAAATGTTAATCACCAAGACAATGGGGAAAATGTCTCCAGATCATGTCAGAGAACAGCAGCTCCTCTCATCACAGGCCTGGAGGCCTAGGAGGGAAATATGATTGTGTATACCAGGGCCAGGTCATCCCTGCTCTATGAACCCTCAGGACATAGTGCCCTGTGTCCCAGCTACTTCAGCTCCAGCTATGACTAAAATGGGTAAACATACAGCTCAAGCTCAGGCCATTGCTACAGAGGGTGCAAGCCCCATGCCTTGGCAGTTTCCATGTGGTATTGGGCCTGCAGGTGCACAGAAGTCAAGAATTGCAGTTCAGGAAATTCCATCTAGATTTCAGAGGATGTATGGGAATACCTGGATGTCCAGGCAGAAGTTTGCTGCAAGGATAAGGCCCTCATGGAGAACCTCTGCTAGGGCAGTGTGGAAGGGAAATGTGAGGTGGGAGCTCCCACACAGAGTCCCCACTGGGGCACTGCCTAGTGTAGCTGTGAGAAGAGGGTCACTGTCCTCCAGAACCCAGAATGGTAGATCTACACACAGCTTGCACAGTGCGCCTGGAAAAGCCACAGACACTCAGTGCCAGCCTGTAAAAGCAGCTGGAATGGGGGCTGTACCCTACAAAGCCACAGGGGAGGAGCTGCCAAAGGCCATGGGAGCCCACCTCTTGCATCAGCATGACCTGGATGTGAGACATGGAGTCAAAGGAGATCATTTGGAGCTTTAAAGTTTGACTTCTCTGCTGGATTTCAGCCTTGCATAGTGCCTGTAGCCCCTTCATTTTGGCCAATTTCTCCTATTTGGAATGGGTGGGGTGTATTTATCCAATGCCTGTACCCTCATTGTATCTGGGAAGCCACTAACTTGCTTTTGATTTTACAGGTTCATAGGCAGAAGGGACTTGACTTATCTCAGACGAGACTTTGGACTTGGACTTTTGAGTTAATACTGGAATGAGTTAAGACTTTGGGCTCTGTTGGAAGGGCGATGATTGTGTTTTGAAATGTGAGGACATGGGACTTGAGAGGGGAGAAAAATAGCAGAAAAAACCTTGAAAACTGTACAAATACATGGAAATTAAACAATATGCCTCTGGATGACCAAAGCATCAAAAAAAATTAAGAACAAAACTAAAATATTTCTTGAAACAAATGAAAATAGAAACACAACGTATCAAAAACTGTGGGATACAGAAAGAGCAGTTTAGTGTTAGAAGTTTATATTAAATAGCAACAAACACTTAGAACAAAAAGTAGAAAGATTCCAAATAAACAAGCTAATGATCTACCACAAGAGACTAGAAAAGCAAAGATATAACAAACCCAAAATTAATAGAAGAAAATAAATAATAAAAATTGGAGCAGAAAAAAAAGATTGAGACTAAAAATAATTTAAAAGATCAACAAAACAAAAAATTAGTTTTTGAAAAGATAAAATTTACTCACGATTAGCTAGACAAATTAAGAATTTAAAAGATGCAAATAAATAAAATTAGAAACAAAAAAGGAGACATTACAACTGATACTACATAAATAAAAAGGTTCATTAGAGACTATTTCAAACAACTATAAGCCAACAAATTAGAAAACCTAGTGAAACATGTATAAATTACTGAGCAAACAAAACATAATAAAATGGAACCAAGAATAAACAGAAAACCTAAACAGACCAATTACTGAGGATGAGATTGAAGGTATAATAAAAAGTCTTCCATCAAAGAAAAATTCAGGACCCACTGGCTTCACTGCTGAATTCTACCAGACATTAAAAAAAGGAATTGATACCAGTTCTTCTCAAACTCTTCCAGAAAATTGAAGGAAATGGAAATCTTCCAAACTCATTCTGAGGTCAACATTACCCTGATACTGAAATCAGACAAGCACACAACAACAATAAAAGTCACCAACAGCCAATACCCTTAATGAATATGAATGCAAAAATCCTCAACAAAATACTATCAAAACAAATCTAGCAGCACAGTAAAAATATCATTTAACATGATCATGGGGGATTTTTCAAGGGATGCAAGAATGGCTAATCAGACATAAATCAGTAAAGATAATACATTGCATCAAGAGAATGAAGCATGGAATCTATATAATCATGTCAATAGATGCCGAAAAAGCATTTGGTATATTCAACATATCTTTATGATGAAAACTTTCAGCAAGTTAGGTATAGAAGAAATGCACCTCAAAAAAATAATGGCCACATATGAAAAAATAAATAAAACCCACAGCCAATATTACACTGAATAAGAAAAAGTTGAAAGATTTTCCCTAAGATTTGCACAAAACAAGGATGCCATGTTCACCATTTCTATTCAGCATAGTATTAGAAGTCCTAACCAGAGAAGTTAGGTAAGACAAAGAAATAAAGGACAATCAACTTGGAAAGAAAGGAGTCAAATTGTCTCTGTTTTCAGATGACATGACCTTATATACGAAAAGTCCTAAAAACTTCAGCAATAAACACTTAGAATTGATAAGCCAATTTAGTGAAATTTTAGGAAACAAAATCAATATATAAAAATCAGTAGTGTTTCTATACATCAATAGAAAACCAGAAGAAAAAGAAATCAAGAAAGTAATTTCATTTATAATAGCTACAAAAAGTACCTAGAAATAAATTAAATAAAGAAGCTGAAAGATCTGTAAAAGGAAAACTGTATAACACTGAAAAAATAATTTTAAGAGGTTACAGGAAAATGGAAAGGTATTCCATTTTTATGAATTTTAAAATTACTATTTTAAAAATGACTATACTAGCAAATGCAATCTACAGATATAAATGCAAACCCTATCAAAATACAAATGACATTCTTCACATAAAAAATGTCTAAAATTTGCGTAAAACTACAAAAGACCCTGAGTAGTTAAAGGAATTCTGAGTAAAAGCAACAAAGCTGGAGGCGTCACACTACTGGATTTCAAAACATACTATAAAGCTCTAGCAACCAAAACAGCATAGTATTCCATCAAAAGAGACACATAGACCAGTGGGATTGCTTTACATATGAGGCACATAATACCATTAGATTGAGAGCCCAGAAATAAATTCATGTATTTACAGCTAACTGATTTTCGACAGAGTCACCAAGAACATTTACTGGAGAAAGAACAGTCTTCTTAATAAATGGTACTGGAAAAATTGAATATTCATATATAGAAAGAAGAAACTAGATTACTCTCTCTCACTATATACAAAAATTAACTCAAAGTGGATTAAAGACTTAAATGTAAGACCTGAAACTATAAAACTACTTAGGAGAGTATGTAGGAGAAATGCTTCAGGACATTGGTCTGGACAAAAATTTAATCACTAAGACCTCAAAAGCACAGCCAACAAAAGCAAAAGTAGACAAATGGAATTATATCAAACTGTAAAGCTTCTGCACAGCAAATAAAACAGTCAACGGAGTGAAAAGACAACATGCATAATGGGAGAAAATATTTGCAAATTGTGTATCTGACAAGGGGTTAATAGCCAGAAAATACAAGGAACTCAAATGAATCAACATTAAAAATCCCAAATAATCTGATTTTAAAAATGGGCAAATGAGCTGAATAGATACTTCCTTTCTATAATACTTGAAAACTTCAGCTGTTAAGTAATCACTCAATGTGGATGCTAAAAGACCATTGGGAAAACTCATAACTTTATTTCCAGCTTTCTAAATGTGATCCCTTAAACAGCAAAATAGAAAAATGGGTCCCCTCTAGCTTGAATAGAAATATTAATAAGAAATTATCAAATATGACTTTTGCTAAAACATATAGAATTGGAAAATTTTATCTATGGCCATACCTCTAATTCGTAGGTGTATTAGCAAATGAAGCCAACTGACTTTCTATAACTAAATAATTCATGACATTGCATTCTTCCCAGGGACAAATAATTTATTTCATTATTGTGTTGTGTTAGTATGATGCCTAGGCATGTTGGAATTGTGGTCTGTGACTAATGGAATTCTAGTTCAAGAGCAAGGATTTCAGTTCCTCTGAATTCCTTTAAGAACACTTTCTCTGTTACTGAGAATACTCGGAAACTATAGATAAAATATATAGAAGGTATTTAAAAATGTACAGCTGTCAAAAATAAATAGAGAATGAAGTACACTAAAGAAAGGAGCACCATCATTAGTAATTTGGGGCTAAAGTCACATAACCAATGAAATGCTATAAATAGGATCCAATGACAGAGAAGATAGAGCTCAGTTTCTGGAGTGGAATAAGAGCAAGAGCCCTCTGCAGAAAAGCTAATATTTGGAAAAAAATAATTCCTCTGTAGATGATGGATGAAATAGCTTATTCTCTTTGCCTGCTATTGTAGGTAGCAAAAAACTTCATCTTGCCCAAATCTACCAGCTGAGACATAAGAGCCCAGCAGAAACTCAAGCACATCCACTAATAGCAAGCCTATTTCAGAGGCAAGCTGCTTGCAGGGGTGGGAGGGTGTGGAGGTAAGCACTCTTTTAGTGGTGCAATGGTGTCAGAAAGAGGAGTACACAAATAAGAAAACACCCACCAAAAAAAAAATTCCTAAGGACAAATTATAAAACACACAAACTTTAATATCTGTTAGCAGCATTTAAAAAGCACTCAGAAGACTCAGTAAACAGACATTGTCAGACACAAGAAAATGAAGACTCCAGAACAATACAAATACAATTTTAAAAATAAAAGAATGCATTCTGAATTTTTCAATAAATCAAGAAAAATTAGCATTCAAGAAACAAAATAAGACAATATAAACAGTAATAGGCAGATATAAAAATAAACCAACTCTAAATTTAGAAACTAAAAATAGTCAATGAAATAAAAAATCTAATAGACACAGAAAATACTACTATTGATTCAGTCACTTAATGAATTGTGAAATAATTATAAGAAAATCTATGAGAATGCAACATAGAGAGATAAGAGATGAAATAGAGCAGAAGTTAAAAATCATAGAGAATAGAAGGAAAAATGCTCCGGAGTTTTGAAAAAAGAAAAAGAAAAAAAAATGAAGGAGCTGGATGACCAAAAGCTAGTTGCTATGAATGTTTCTAGAATATAAGAGACTGAACTTACATTGAAGTAGCCCTACTGTGTCCCAGGGGAGAGTAAGAATAAATTCATTTATTGGTGAAAAAGATATAAAAAATGAAAACTACTAGAAAAGAAAAACAAACTGCTTGAAGCAAATGAAAATTAGATATATAAAAGCCTTGTCATCAGCAACATAAGCCAGTAGAAGACTGGAGAGATGTATTCAAAATTCTGGAGTTCATATAAGATAACCTAGAAATCTACATCTAAAGAGAATCTGATTCAGTCATGAAATTCTAGGGATTTTCCAATTAAAATCAAACACATGAATTGTAATGATGAGTGCAATCATCATTATAATTCTAAATGGTATCTTTATCCTTTACATTTTGCAACCTTTCTCTGTAAAAGTACATCTAGTAAATATTTTAGACATCATGAACCATACAGTCTTTGTTGCAACTACTCAAAATTGCTATTGTAGCACTAAAGAAGCCATAGGCTATATGTAAATAAATGAGCATGGCTGTGTTCCAATAAAACCTTATTTATAAAAATAAGTGGAGAGCTGGATTTAGCCAGTTTGCTAATTTGGTTCAAAGATAATAACCAAGCGCAAATGATAACGGGGAAATCCTCACTTACTACAGCAAAAAAAAAAAAAAAAAAAAAAAATTATCCTAGATTATATGTGAAATATCTAGGATCTCTATATAGAAAAATGACAAAATTTAGCTAAGAAACTTAAGAGAGTTATACATATACACAGATATACAACATTACTCTATGTGAAGACTCAGAATCCACTCATTTTATCTCCCTATTCATCAATATATCTCCCTATCAAATAAAAAATTGCAGGCTTACTAAGATTTAGGCCGTCTGGAATATGAGAATAGACGTCTTCTCTTCTCATACAACTTATTATATTGTGTCCAAAACATATTTAGTCCTATTTGTTATACGAGAATACAAAATTACAGATGTGATAAGAGCTTTACATATGAGGTACGTAATACCATTAGATTGTATACTGGAGGAAGTTTGCTTAGTAGGTGAGATCGAGGACTTCTTCTTTGATGAAATGACTACCAAGCCAAGAATAAAAAGTAAGTACATATTTACTATTTGAAGAAGGATCTGACGAGTTTGTTTCCTGGAGTGTAAAATTCTTACAGAAAGAAGGAAAATGGTACATATAAGAGTTTGAGGGCAGCAAATGTGTGGCAGAGAAGGAGGAAAAAAAAGATTGAGATTAAATCTCAGGGTCAATCTGGGAGACAGGTTGGGGGAAAACCATTACAGAGCATGAAGGACATGCATGGATTTTTCTCTTAAGGACAATGCAAAGCCATCAAAGATATTCAGCAGGGAGTGGACATGTTTGGATTTGTGTTTTAAAAATATCATACTAAAAGAAAAATAATTCTGGCTCCTTTGTGAAGAACAAAATAGACATGACCATAAAAGATGTAGGAAGAGGAATTAGGACGAAATTACAGTAGAGTGAATAAGAGAGAATAGTAATGGATTGGGAGAAATAAAGAGAAGTGGTCCGAGGTTATTGATTGTTGGATTAGCGTAGAATTTTATGTTTAAAAATAATGTTATTTTGGATTTTCAATGATGTGTCACTATCGACCTATAATATTCAATTTTGCTATTGAGAAGTTATTCACATTCCTTTGAATTTAACTTTGATAGTTTTAGATATTCTCTCAATTATAATGTTTGAAACATGATAATGTGCTTTAAGGGTGTATGTTTGCATATGTGTATGTGTGTGTGTGTGTTTCATTCATTATACTCAGCATTTGATGGACATTTTCAATCTGGAAACTTATGTGCCTTTGAGTTATAGAAAATGGTCTCTGCTGATTAATCACTTCACCATCACTATTTTTCAAAGATAATTAAAATCTATTGTCTACTGGTATCTTCTCTTTTTTTCTCTTTGTTTTCAGGTATTTATGCCTTTAATATTTTTAATATTCCTTTTAGTGAGGTTTAGAGAAGAAAGGCATTAACAGCATGTGAACAATTCAACATGCTTAATAGCAATTCTCATGATATTGATTTTACCACTTTTTGCTTCTTGCCAGCATTGCGTCCAGCAATTATGAAGAGACATGACTATTTTGTTTTATAAGACATTATTCTTTTCAGGATAAGATTTTAAAAAGCTATACGCAAAATCTCGTTAGAACTCTATTAAAACAGAACAATGAACTTGCAAGATTTAAAAGAAGCACAAAAAGGAGAAAATTTATAATTTATCAGGGATTGACTTACGTTCTTCTACTAAATACTCCTCTCTTACCAATAATTGGCTTCCTGTACATAGTAGAAAACATGACAACTGAAAGTGCCAACATTTTATATCTTATGACTATCATCTGGAAAAAAGGCGCATCTATTATTCTTTTTGGACCAAAGTTCAAAAGTCCAAGGAAGAATGTTATTGACTCTTAAGATCAGATGACCCCTCCAAAGCAATCAGTGTTTTGTGGGTCAAAGCCATGTAACAGTGCTGAAGTTTGGAGTGGAAAAAAGAAGCAGTGCTTCCATGAAGGAGAAGGTGCTTCTAAAAAAGGCAGGCAGATGCTAAGTAGATGAAACTAGAGAGTAGTTCTAAAGCAACTGATAAAATGATAGCTTTAATAGAAATATTTATCTCACATACGCTTCTACTATAATTAAAGAAGACCAACAATGCCATGAATACCAAAGTATTGTTTTAATTTATCAATCAGAACATTCTTTGTGAATTTTTCACTTCAATGGAACTTATTTAAAAATTCTCATTTACAGATATTCTTAGTGATGTAAGACGAGATGGTAAACGTTTACTGGTACATTCAGAGAATGTTAAGTTATTTTGTTCTTTTCCTAAAATATACTGCTTTGTGTATCTGCTTTTTAAAACATTATCTGCTTGTTTTCTTCCAAAAATCTGCCATTATTTTACGCTTTTAATGACTCTTTTATGGGATATTTTCAAGTTTTAGTTAAATACAGGATAAGAAGTTAGAGAAAAAACTTAGAATAATGTTTTAAATAAAAGTAGTTAATTTCTGAATACAAGGCACATGGTCCTGTTATGAAATGTTATGACAGATTTTTGCACCTCAAATGCTTTTTTAAGAAAGGGCTGTATTAGTCTGTTTTCACACTGCTATAAAGAACTACCTGAGATTGAGTAATTAATAAAGAAAAGGTTTAATTGAGTCAGAGTTCTGCATGGCTAGTGAGGCTTCAGGAAACTTAAAATCATGGTGGAAGTTCGAGGGGAAGCAAGCATGTTTTATGTGGCAGCAGAAGGGGGAGAGAGAGAGAAGCGAGAAGTGCCACACTTTTAAACCATCAGATCTCCTGAGAACACAAGAACAGCAAGGGGGGAAGGCTACCCTTATGATCCAATAACCTCCCACCCAGCCCCTGCTCCAACACGTGGAGATTACAGTTTGAAATGGGATTTGGGTGGGGACCCAGAGCCAAACTATATCAAGGGCTGTTGTTTCTGTAGAATTTCTGATTCTATTGACATTACATGCTAGACAGGTAATGTGTGCCAATTCTATAATGTCAGAGAATTTATCTCTATGAAGGATAACTTACTATACAAATTTTACTTTAATATTTGGATAAAATAGTAAAACCTGATTATGAATTTCATGTTTAAATTTGTTATTACTTTGTTGTTACTTTTTTTCATTGAAACATCATTTGTGATGATTTTGGACATCATTCAGTACTTTTCCTTAAATTAAACAATAATTTGGTATCCATTGAAAAATGAATGTTTACTTCAACTTGGTTTTGGAAGTAAGGGTCAAGGAGGTAGTTGTCAGGGTATAATAGACTTGTCATGTTGATTGATGCAAAATAATATGTGATTGAATTGCAGGGGTCATAAATTGTTTAGTAGTGATTAGGATGCCAATTGGGCAGCAATAGCAAAGTAATATGTGCTCATTTTCATCTAAAACTGGCCTATGCTCTTTCTTGTTGGCCTTTAAATACATTTGCATTCCCTAGAAAATGTTTAAATGTATTCTTAAATAATAAATTATTTCTAAAAGAATAAATCTTCAGTTACTGTTACATTTTTATCGTCAAGCTTCTATAAATGCAGATTTTACCATTTTATTTGTATGATATTGAGCATTTCATTACACACTTTTCTGAGCTGAGAATCCTCATAAATACCTCTTTTCTAATGTTAATAATGACACTAATTAAAACAGCATATATAAAGGACCTACAATAGGCCAAGTATGTAGAGTGTATTCAATAAATAATTCGTTGTAATTTTATTATTACTATTTTCATTTTAAAATTAGTTTATAAATAATTACACATTTGTCTTTTATTTTCAGGAATGAGCCAAACTAGATGCTATCACTAAAACCTGTCCTTGAAAAATCTAAAAATACTGACCAAAGTTATAATATCTTTAGATGCATCAACAAGCTGACTAGAAATCAAAGAATATTGAGAAGCAAAAATGTAAATGAATTTAGAATCCTGAAGTTGTAAGCTGACTCAAAATCTGTTTTTTTTAATTTGTTTTTTTGTTTTGTTTTGTTTTGTTTTTGTTTTTTTGCGGGGGGTTAGGAGTAGAACAGATGAACCTGAGCTTTTATTTTTCTGGTCATATATAGAAAATGGGGTATAGAATATGAAGTCCAGAGCTGGTCAAAGTTATGGAGTCTAACTGAAAATTTTCTTGTATAAGACAGAGCCAAAATAGCATGATCCTCAACATAAGAATGAATTCAAACCAAACTTATGCCCCGAAAACATTTGAAAGAAAACTGCCTATTAAAAACCTTAGCAAAGAGCTGAAACAAGAATAGATTTTCCTCATGAATACCATAGCTCAAATTGCCTTAATATTACCTTCAAGCCTCTATTCATACAATGCCAGATTTCAAATTTGTTCATTTTTTTTTTTTTTTTTTGATACGCACTTTCACTCTGTCACCCAGGATGGAGTGCAGTGGTGCCATCTCGGCTCACTGCAACCTCCCCCCACCACGTTCAAGTGATTCTCCTGCTTCAACCTCTCAAGTAGGCACCCACCACAATTCCTGGTTAATTTTTGTATTTTTAGTTGAGATGGGGTTTCAAATGTTGGCCAGGCTGATCTCGAACTCCTGACTTAAGGTGAGCCACCCTCCTTGGCCTCTCAAAGTGCTGGGATTACAGGCATGAGCCACCGTGGTTGGCCCAAATCTATTAATTTAGTCTAAAGCTAGTTGTTTCTACTGACTTATGCTGCCAGTGGACTTGCAGAAGCAAACGCAAATTTTCCATGCAAAAGTCTGCCTTCAAAAATATTCAAGTTAATTTAACTAATGGTGTTATGAGAATTATAAACTCATAGTAAAAAAAAAAATCACAAAATACACAAGGAAACAGGGTTCCATGAACTCCAGCCAGTAGAATAAAGCAGAGAGATTACTTAGAAGTAACACTTAATATTAGAATGAGCAGATACAGAATATCTTGGATATTTTAATATCTTGAATTAGTTGGTTTAAGGAAATACATTGAAAGTATGAGTAAAAACACAAAATGTTGTAAAATAATGAAGTAGGTTTGAAGAAAAATGACCCAGAATTATTTCATTTTATTTATTTTTAATTTCTATTTTTTAACCTTTTTTTTTTTTAAATTGTAGAGACAAGGTCTCACTAGGTTGCCCAGGCTGATCTTGAACTCCTGGCCTCAAGTAATTCTCCTGCCTTAGCTTCAGAATTCGACTAATAATATACAATCATTGAAATGAAAACATTTAATTAATTCAAAACTATACAGTGCATTATTGAATGAAAAGATCTGAAGAAATTTTTCTGAATGTAGTAGGGATGGTATGATAAATATGAAAGAATTATTAAAAGCTACAAAAGATAGATTGAAAGGTCTAGCTTATATATAATTAGAATACTAGGATCACAGGAGAGGGAAAATGGGTCAGATATGATATCTGAGCAAATAATGGGCTATAATTATGAAGAAATTCATGAATTTTTCCCATAAATATTTACTGTCTACTATCATACTGGGTATGTACTAGTGAATAAAATGGATATAAATCTTTTTGTGCTATCTTGGAATTTATATTCTAGTCATCAATAGAAAATAGAAGCCAATGGGCAAATGATTTCCTCTTCCTTTTCCTGCCGGATGATCCTGAGGTGCACTTCACAACGCCTGTTTTATGGCCTGTTGCTATAGCCAAATTGACAATTCATCTTTTTTTATCCTGCTTCACTTGCTCTGTCAATCCTCCTCTCTTGAATCACATTTACATATAAACTACCCATATATATAACTTAATCTGAGGCTCTGCTTTTGGGGAAATCAAGACTGAGATAGTGTACATCAGAAATAATCCTAAAAAAAGACCCTCAAGATAAGATCAGAACTGGATTATTTAAAAATTAAATGGCAATAAGGACCCAAGCTAATAAGTGGGCTAATAGTTACTCTTTGCAAGCAGTGGCATCACCATTATTAAATTCTTACCTGTGGTAGATTGGGTCAAGGGGCAAGTGGATAGTGAACCATTGGGCTATGTGATGCCTGTGTCATTCAAACTGAATATAAATGATGATAAATATAAAGATTGTGCTATGTGATGGTTTTTATTAATTGTATTGTCAGTTTGAAAAAAAAACTGTTTACTTTTTCCACAAGATGTTACATGATACCAAGTGATTGGATTGCCCGCAGGAACCCATTGGCCACCCTGCATATGCAACCTGGATGTACAAAGAGGGCATTTAATTCCAGCAGAGCAACTCTTGACCAATGAGGATAGGAGCTGATGGCTAATTGTGTTCTTTATTCTTCCAAGTAGATGGCTCTGAGGCATATTGTGTAAGGCTTGTCATGCAGTTGACAGAAAAGTCACCCCTATAGTGATCAATTCAGTAATGGATCTTTCTTTCTTCCTTTTGTGCTTCCCCTCAATCTTTATTCTTGGTATTCCAAATGAGCTACTTCAGAATAAGTCTATGTTTCAGGCTCTATTTTGGGAGAACCCAGGCACAGATACTAGATTAATTATATTGTTGATGTCATTTAAAAATTATATTTTAACTTTTTCCTGTCTATATACCTATAACTTACCCTACATACTGCTTTTCTTCTGGGAATATTGTTTGGCTTTTAAAATAAATACTTTAATAATTTATAAATTAAAAATTTATATGGTAACAATAATATAAATTTTGACAACTGTGACAATAACATTTATTTCTAACAATGAAAATTTTAAATAAAACATTTTATAAAATATTTTGTAGATAATTTAAAACATTGTTAAAAATATAGAAAAATATATAAATCAATGGAAATTCACATCATGTTATAGTTAGGCTTTGGGTCCTTACCCAAATCTCATCTTAAATTGTAATCCTCATAATCCCATTAATTCCCATGTGTCCAGGGAGAGAAAAGGGGGAGGTAATTGAATTATCGGGGAAGTTTCCCCCATGCTAGTCTCATGATAATGAGTGAGTTCTCATGAGATCTGATGGTTTTGTAAGGGACTCTCCCCCCTTTGCTTGGCACTTCTCATCTTGCCACCTTGTGAAAAAGGTACCTTGATTCTCCTTCACTTTCTGCCATGATTGTAAGTTTCCTGAGACCTCTCAAGCTATGAGGAACTGTCAATCAATTAAATCTCTTTTCTTTATAAATTACCCAGTCTTGGGCAGTTATTTATAACAGTATAAAAATGGACTAATGAGAGCATGTTCACATATAAACATGAAGGTGACAACTCTCAACATTGATATATAGTAATGAAATTCTGATCAAAATCACAGCAAGCATGTTTTTAGTGGAATTTGAAAGGCTGGTTTTAAAATTTACATGACATTCCAAACGCTGTCAAGACACTCTTGAAAGCTAAATACAAAGAAAGAGAACTGACCATGGCAGATTATCAGACCTGTTATAGCAATTAAGAGAGTATGATGTTATTGCAGGTATGCACAAATAGTGCAGTGCAATAGGAGAGAGTTCAAAATAAAAGTCATACTTATGTGAAAATTTGATTTACCATAATATTAATATTGCAAATTGTATTAGTCTGTTCTCATGCTGCTTTAAAAACATATCTGAGATTGGGAAATTTATAAAGAAAAGAGGTTTAATTAACTCACAGTTCCACAGATATAGGGGGGCCTCAGGAAACTTACAATCACAATCAAAAGGGAAGCAAACACATCCTTCTTTCTGTGGTAGAAACAAGGAGAAGTTCTGAGCAAAACGGGGGGATAACACCTTGTAAAACCATTAGATCTCATGAGAACTCACTCACTATCATGAGAATAGCATGGAGGTAACTGCCCTCATGATTCAGTTACTTCCCACTGGGTCCTTTCCACAACATGTGGGAATTATGAGAACTATAATTCAAGATAAGCTTTAGGTGGGGACACAGACAAATCATATCATTCCATCCGTGGCCTTGATTTATAGTTTTATTTCATTGTGGTCACAAATCATACCTGATATGATTTTTTTAAGTTTGTTGAGACTTTTTTTGTGGCTAACACATGGTCTGTTCTAAAGAATGCTTTAGGTGTTGATGAAAAGAGTTTGAGATAATATGCTGTAAATGTCTGTTTGGTCTATTTGGTCTAAAACCCAGTTTAAATATAATGTTACTTTGTTGAATGATTTGTCCAGTGATGAAAATAGAGTGTCGATGTCCCCAACTATATTTGTATTGAAGATTATCTCTTCCTTTAAATGTGCTAATATTTACTTTATGTATCTGAGTGCTCCAGTATTGGGTGAATATATATTTACAATTATTATATATTCTTACATAATTAATTTTTCACTATATAATGCCCTTCTTTGTCTCTTATTACAGTTCTTGACTTAAAGTCTGTTTTATCTGATATACGCATAGATACTCCTGCTTGTTTTGTTTTCTGTTTGCATGGAATATCTTTCATCATCCCTTCACTTTCAATCTATACGTGTCTTTGCAGATGAAATAAGTTTTCTGTAGGCAGCATATACATATAATTGAGTTAATGTTTTCACTCATTCCACTAGCCTATACCTTTTAAGTGGGGAATTTAATATATTTATTTACATTCAAGATTATTATTTATATATGAGGACTTACAACTATCATTTTTTAATTGTTTTCTGGTTCTTTTATGTAACATTTGTTCCTATTTTCCTCTATTATTGTTTATCATTGAGTAACTGAGTGGTGTTTTGTAGTGATAAGGTTTAAGTATTTTTTCTTTCTTTTTTGTGTATCTGCTCTACCTTTAAGTTTTCTATTTTGCAAGTGTTCATGATAATAATTACTGCCTTTTCACCTTCAGACAGAGGAATCCCTTGAATATTTTCTGTAAGGCTGAGTTATTGGTGAATTCCCTCTGTTTTTATTGTCTGGGTAAGATTTAATTTCTCTCTTAGTTCTGAAGGGTATTTCTGATGGACATAGTATTCTGGGTTTTTCTTTTTTTCTTTTGACAATCTAAATATAGACATTTTCTGCGGGCTTATAGGTTTCTGCATAAATATCTGGTGTTAGTCTAATAAGGATGTCCTTATATGTGACTTCACACTTTTGCTGCTTTTAGGATTCTCTCTTTGTCTTTGTCTTTTCACAATTTGACTATAATATGCCTTAGGGAGGACATTTGGAGTTGATTCTATTTGAGAACCTTTGCAGTTTGTGGATCGAGATGTCTATAACCTTCCTCAGACTTGGGAAATTTTCAGCTTTTATTTCATTAAATAGGTTTTCTATGTATTTTCTTCTCTTCTCCTTCTAAAATTCACATAATGTGAATATTTATTTGCTTAATGGTATCCCTGAAGTCTTGTAGACTTTCTTCACTCTTTTTCATTCTCATGCCCAGTTTTTCTCTAATTTCCAACAACCCATCTTCAAGTTCAAGATTCTTTTTTCTGCTTGATCAAGTCTGCTGTTGAGGGTCTCTATTTTGTTTTTATGTCATTCATTGAGTTTCTCAGCAGCAGGATTTCTGGGTTCTTTATTATTTCTCTTTGATGAATTTCTCATTCATATCATTGTTGTCCTGTTTTGTTATATTACCTATCTGTATTTCTTGTATCACATTTAGTTTCCTCAAGATCATTATTTTGAATTACTTTTCTGACACTTCGTTGATTTCTTTTTCATTGGGGTCTGTTACTAGAGAGCTATTATGTTGCTTTAATGTTGTCACATTTCCTTGTTCTTTCATCTTGCTTGTGTCTCTGTGTTGCTGTCTGTGTATCTGGTGAAACAATCACCACTTCCAAGCTTTCTATAGTAGCTTTTGCATGAAACAACTTTCACCTGCAATTGGGTTTTATGTGGTGGTTGGGAAAGGTGCAATGACTCTTCTGGATAGATGCAGTGGTATAGTCTCTGTATAGCTTCTTCAGCTGTGTTTATTGTCAGTAATCATTTTAGGTGCTTCATTGGCTTAGGCTGTTGAAGTTTGTGGCAGTTGCGGTGGCAACATAAGTTGTTAATGTCCTAGGTATCAAGGGCTTTTAGGGGCCTACTATTCTCATTTTCTCCACAATTGGAAGACTTATCCAAGTGGTCCTTCTTAGTGTCAGGTCTGACACAATCTGTAAGCAGCTACAGCAGTGCTGAGTTCCAGGTGCAGGTTCTGACAGCAGCTGTGGGGCCAAGCTTCTAGGCTCAGACTCTCACGAGCCTATTATGGCGCCTGAGTCTTGGGGTACAGGTTAATTCTCTGTGCACAGGGTGCCATGTAGATTGCCCAAAAACTAAGATCTGTGACTCTGAGGGATCCTCTAGCAACCAGGGAGTAGGTTGTAGCTCTGAATATACTCTTGAGGGCAAAAGAACAGCACTGGCCTGACTTCAAGGAAGAAAGGGTACTCTGGAAGTTTGGGCCTGGGGACCGAGATATGGCTGCAATTCCTGAACCTGATCCAATAGAGTTCACTGGCAATTCAGGTTCTAGGGGCTGAAGCACTGTTTCAGTGACTCTAGATCCTGACATGGTGGGGCTCAGCAGTATTTCATCCTCTGTAAAGCCAAATTCAATGGCAGCAAGTAATCCAGGTTGGCAGAGAACAACTGTTGTTTGCACCCTGGAAGATCAGAGAACAGCTCACTGTGACTCCACTACCTGGGGAGTGGGGTCTCTTAGCAGCTCAGACTCTAAGAGGCTGGTCCACCTCCAATAAAGCAAACAATAGAGGTGTTTGGCCTGTAGCATGACATCTCTCAGCTCAACCAATGCTCTGTTTCCCAGGGATGCAGGGCATTATGTCAGCACATAATGGAGTAGCCAGCTGCTCAGTTTGGCCTGGTCACCTGTTCCCTAAGGGTCAATGAGCCACTTTTGCTCAAGCCTGTGGGGCATGACTTTTCTGTGAAGTACAGGCATCATTTTCCTGGAATGTTTGGCAACAGTTCCACTTATTCTGGGTGTGCAATCATTCGGAGTAGGCAAGGCACTGTTTTTTGGAATGCAGGGTGCTGCTTCAACTTATGCACTAGGGTAGTATGACTGCTTTGAGTGGCCAAAGTATTATTTTCCCATGGGGCAAGGTACTACTTCAGCCATGGCCTAAGTGGGGAAAGGCAAGGGGTAGGTGAAGGGGCTCCACCTCTAATTGGCCCCATGGAGAAGGTTGTAACAGCTGATCACAGCTCAGCTTGGGGATGTCAGGCCACAAGTCTGTTGAGGTTCAGTGGCAGCTTAGCACTTGGATGAAGGAAAGTCATGGCTACACACTCCGACCATAGTGTCACTTCCAAGATGGCATAGTGCAATAGGACATGGGCCACAGGGGTAGGACACAGTGTTGGCTCCTTCTTGGAGGGAGCACAGCCATGTGGACTCCAGGTAACTCCCTAAGCTGGACTTAGTGCCAGTGAAGACTGCAGGCGGCCCCAGTGGTGAGGTTTGTAGGTGTCCAAGGGGTTGATGGAGGTTGCTGGGGTACTCTTGCTTACCTGGAGAAGTTCCTCCTGGTTCCCAGTTGATCCCAGCTGGGGGCTGGGATGATAAAAGCCTCACATTTCCGTCCATTGTGTATATGATCATCCCAAGTTTCTGTGCTCATCAGGGTTTCTGGTATTCCTCTGATTCACTCCAGCACTCTCTCAGTTGTTGTCATTGAAATGTAGTTTATTTGTTCTGGTTGTCTTTGTGATAGGGACAGTGCTAAGGGCTTCAAGTTGGCTATCTTGCTGACATTCTGTGTGTTTTTATGAAGGGGCTTTTTGTGGCTTCATATAGTACACTCTAATTAAAATACACTGACAACAAGCAGTCTCTTAGCGTGTCAGAGCAGCTTATTGATAGGAATGCAGTAATTTTTCAATAACAGACAGCTATTCTGTTTAAATATTTTATCCATTCAAAGAGATACCATGTATCTTTCCTGCAAATTTAAACCATCAAATTATACTTCTGGAATCTTCATAGAGGGAAAAATAAATTAATAAATATATATATTTAATATATATACACACAATCAAATGAGAGAAAAAGATCAACAGATTTGGAATATGTCCACTTCCCCTAGGCTATATAGAAGATATCCAAGGCTAAAGTGAATCCTTTTGAAAACTACTTGAATCAAGATTTTTAATTGTGTTAAATAGTATTATTTATATTTTTAAAATAATTTAAAAGGCACTATCTTGCATACAGATACATATTAAATTACATCAAGCAACCAATGACCATTATTTTTAAATGTAAATGAATCACAAATAAAATTATTTTGCCCAACAATGATTTTTAGGGCATTTTTGGATACAATTTAATGCCTAGTTGTTATTTTTGGCTAAAGTTAATACGCCCAAGGCATTCTTATACCTTGTATATAAACCAAGCAAAAGGGAGAGTTAATCTTTTATACAGAAATTTTTCTTTACAGGTTTCATGCATATACAATGAGATTACAGCATAAGTTTCCAAAAGACCTAAAATATTCAGGTATTTGCCTCACCTTGCATGTTCCTTTGTCTAGGTAACTGTATAGACTCACTAAAATGTCTAACTCTGAAGAATTTTAGCAATACTCACAGAATAATTTATGAAGTTATCATTCCTTATGGCCCTGTTATATAACCAGTAAAATCATCTTCCTAGTCCTTTTTCCTTCAAGCTGTTTCCTAAGGTGGCAGAATGGCTCTATTATTGTTTTACTGTTGCTATTAAAAAAAAAATCTAGGCCCTCGGGATCTCATTCAAACTTTTGTTCTCAAGTACTTCAGATGGAATCAAATATCATGCAATATTTACAAATTGTACTCAAGCTATGAAAGAACACTTTGGGAGAGGAATAGGGAAATAAAGACTGAAGATAAGAGGACATGGAATGGTAACTGCCATTCTAAAAAATTTAGTCTTCGCTTGGTGGAAATTATCTGCATAGCTTAGATACTGACATTTGGCAGTTTCTGTTTAATGTCCCCATTTTTTGCAGGACCTGATTGCCAATGGCTGAGTGGAGGATTCGTGGTGCCAGTAGGCATTTCTGTTGTTGTTTCTGCTGGAGGAAAATATAGGGAAAGAGAGTGGATGGCAAACACAGCGAAGCCTCTAGATTTGGAATAATACACATCATGTTTTGTGACTTCTTATGGAAATGCTGATGTTGAAATAATCTTTATGAAGGAGAAAAAAATTGTTTATACTGTCTTCATGAAATAAGAATTTGGTGAGCTCACTACTGCATTTTATAATAGAGTTTAAATTTAAATTATTGCAACCAAAATAATTGAAAAAGGCATTTAGATATATTTGAGCAAGACATATACATTTTTTAATTATGAGGAGTCAAAGGTCATGTCTACATGCATCAGAAGATTTGGACACACACTGAATGTGTGTTGAAAAGAGCCCGGCAAAGGTATATGTAAACTGAATCTACTCCCATTTTAGTTACTAATTTTATTCTAACATCCCTGAATGTTCATTATTTTATGGATGATCAAACTAAGTTCCCTCCAGTTTCAAAACTAAGATTCTGTGAAAGTTTTATTTCACTTCATTATAGAGCAGGATAACCCAAAAGAAATACAATGTAAGCCACATCTTTAATTTTAAGCTTTTTTGTAGCTATATTAAAGAAAGTGAAAAGAAACAAGTAAAAATAATTTTTATAATATATTTTCTTTAACCCAATGGATTGCAAATATTATCATTTCAACATATCATTAATATATTAAAGTAGTAAGGCGATATTTTATATTCCTTTCTTAACACTAAGTCTTTAAAACTCTGTGTGTATTTTACACTAAGAATGCATCACAACTGAGGATAGACACATTCCAAACACTCAATAATCATATGTGGTTATTTGTTGTCTTACTAGGCAACACAGCTACACATCATCTTGAATCATATAGTTTCGAAAGAAGTAAAAAGTAGTTTATGTCATTATTTCACAACCATATGGATAAATCAGGAAAATCAGATCTGGTGCTTTTATTCACCCAGAGTGCAATATTCTCATAATTTCCTTATTAATATTTTAATGTATTTCAAGAATGCACATTATATTTTTTAATCAGCTATTCTTTGTTCTTTTGTTGTGAGTATTTCCTGCAATACCTGAGGTGTTATAGGCTTGCATGACTATCTCCAAGTGGTCTTATTTCTTCCCTTAGAAATACCAACACTTGCAACCTGGAGGCTTTGATGGATTGAACATTTTGACTAGATAGTTTGTCTCTCAAGATATCGTACTGATAGAAAAATAATGTAGAACATGATCTAATGGAACTAATATTTAAAACTATCTGCCTAAAAGAAAACATTAGGTATTATTTCTCATCTGAGCTGATCTTTTACAAGAAGAAGAAGGGGAAGGGGAAGAGAAGGAGGAGGAAGAGGAAGGAGGGGGAAGAGGAAGGAGAAAAAGAAGCAGGGGTGGAAACAGCTGCAGCAGCAGGAGCAGGAGCAGGAGCAGCAGCGCCACTGCCACAACCACCACCACCAAAACAACAAAGGGTAAGCAAAAGAAGGTGGAAGAGGAGGTGAAGAGAAGCACAAGCAGAAAAAGAAGGAGAAAGAAATCCACCAAATTGAAATCCTTTTGCTTACAGGAAGTTATTCCTGAGGACACTCTCTTTTTTTATTCAACCAGCATTCATTGAACATCTAACATCTTGAAGAAGACATGGTTCTTGCTGAGAGCTACTGCAAACAAAAAAACAGGTAGCATAGAGCTGAAAAAGTGTTTGCAATCTGTACACACTGAGAAATTCCCTGAGCTGCATCCTGACAAATGTCATCCACTTAAATACTTATAATAAACAAGAATTGACTACCTCTGAGGCAGTACGTTTTATTTTTACACCATTGCATCACTCAGAATTCCCACATGAGGCTGCAGTATATCACTCATGTGCTCACAATACACTAGTCTGGCCTCTGTAGACAACATAAATCTGTCTATCTACTCCGCAAAAGAATCCTTAAAATATCTGAGAACGTTTTTCTTTTTATCAGCATCTTTCTCTTTATTTTTTTCCTTCTCATAAAATATAATTTTAACCCTTTTGCCATCCTGATCTTAATACCTTAATACCTTAAATGCATATTTGGTGAATTCTATGTTAAAATGTTTTATTCAAAGCTAAATTTTTTATTAAATATTAAAGTGGCCTAAGAATGTACTTAGTATTTTATTAGCCACCTCATAAATCCTGATTCATTCATTACAAGAATCCATTGAGAACCTATCATGTAATGGGTGGACTAAGTAATGTGGTTACAAAAATAAATAAAACACAGTCTTTTCCTCAAGTGGCTTATGGTCTAATGGACCAGGGAGTGGCTCCTAAGGACACACACCGAGGATGCTGTAGGCGTGGAAGAGAAAGGTGCAGCCCAGTCTGGAATGATATTCATCACATATTGATTGATCAACTAAAATCATTAGATTATTTTTCACCTGTAATGCCAGAAAGTGGGATTACTCCTAATTTATAACTTGTAAAAGCAGTTTACTAAATTTTCAGTGAGAAAATTTATAATTATTCTAGCTAAAATTCAATGTTTTTTTTTAAATTTATTTCCAAGGTAGTTTGGAGTGTGAATTTTGTTAGAGATCTTTGCAAACTTTTTTTTTTTCATCTGTAAATTTGGTACTGTGTGTTTCACTCAACTTATTGATACAACTCTTGACAAGTACTGGGAGATGGCACAATACTGCAGTTAGCACTTGTATTCAGGCAGAAACCGGGCCACTTTTCATCACTTAGTAAACCTGGCTGTTCACACTTCTGTGAATCCATATCACAGATCTCTTATTCAGGCCACACTTTGCCATCTTATGCACAAGGATAGAATAGAATGCTGAATCAAATTTTTCTTGAAACAGCATAATACTTACATCATTCCTTTGTGGCACCAAGCATCTACATGTATGAAGGACTTGGATGTGGTTTGACGTGATTGTGTTTCATGAATCTTTGTTGCATTCTTATCAATGACTGGAAGAAATAATGGCTGTCTATGAAGCTTTGAAGGTTAACTTAGATGGAATAGTCTGTGGCCACACAGCAGGAGGTCAGCAGCAGGCAAGTGAGCAAAGTTTCATCTGCATTTTTAGCCGCTCCCCGTAGCTCTCATTACTGCCTGAGCCCCACCTCCTTTCAGATCCGTGGCAGCACTAGATTCTCATAGAAGTGTGAACTCTACTGTGAACTGTGCATGGGAGGGATCTAGGTTGCACACTCCTTATGAGAATCTAATGCCTGATCATCTGCAACTGTCTCCCATCACTCCCAGATAGGACTATCTAGTTGCAGGAAAACAAGCGCAGGGCTCCCACTGATTCTACATTATGGTGAGTTGTATAATTATTTCATTATATATTACAATTTAATAATAATACAAATGAAGTGCACAATAAATGCAATGCACTTAACTCATCCCAAAACCATCTCCCCAACCCCAGTCCATGGAAAAAAGTGGCTTCCACAAAACCATTCCCTGGTGCCGAAAAGGTTGGGGGCAACTGCAGTACATAATACTTGATAATGATAAAAAATAAATATGTTACTGGTTTATGTATTTACTATACTATACTTGTTATTAAACAAAAAGAAAGTTACCTGTAAAATAACCACAGGCAAGTTCTTCAGGAAGAATTCCAGAAGAAGGCATTGTTATCATAGAAGATAACAGCTCCGTGCGTGCTTGCCCCTGAAGACCTTCCAGCAGGACAAGATGTTGAGGTAGAAGACAGGGATATGGATGATACTGATGAACCTGACCCTGTGGAGGCCTAGGCTAATGTGTGTGTTTGTGTCTTAACTTTTTAACAAAAAAGTTTAAAAAGTGAAAAATGTTAAAAATAGAAAAAAGCTTATGGAATGAGGTACAAAGAAAGAAAATATTTTTGTGCATCTATACAATGCACTTGTGTTTTAATCTCGTATTTATTACAAAAAAGTCAAAAAGTGAAAAAAAAACTTAAAACTTTAAGTACAAAAGCTACAGTAGGCTAAGGTCAATTAATTATTGAAGAGAAAAGAACTTTTAATAAATTTAGTGAAGCCTAAGTGTATGGTGTTTATAAAGTCCGCAGTAGTACAAAGTAATATTTTAGGCCTTTATATTCACTCGTCTCACACTGAATGACTCATCCAGAGCAACTCCTGTCCTGCCAGCTCCATTCATGGCAAAGGACAGATACAGGTGTACCATTTTTTGTCTTTTATACCATACTTTTGTGGCATCTTTTCTGTTTAGATACACAAATATGTACCATGTGTCACAATTGCCTACAATATTCAGTATAGTAACATGCTGTATAGGTTTGTAGCTTAGGAGCAATAGGCTGTACCATATAGCCTAGGTGTGTAGTAGGCTGCACCATCTAGGTTGGTGGAAGCACACTCTATGATGTTCACACAACTAAAAAATCACCTAATGACGCAGTTATAAAAACATAACCCTGTCATGAAGCAATGTATGACTATATAAATACACAGACTTAAAAAATATAATATTAGGTAACGTTTCTAATATAATGTATAAAATATATAGGATATATAGGACATGATTATAGTATAATAATTCACCTCAGCCTCCAGTGATTTCCAACCATAGGAACCATAGCCACAGACAAAAGACAGGAAAAAAAGAATAAGTTTTCATGTCTAAAGCAGGGAATTGAGAAGTATTTCCCTATCAAAAATTGGCATACAGTGGTCAGATATATTCAGAATGGTTTGGCTAACACAATATTTTAAAAACATAATAAGTTAAAAGACCCTTCGGAGCTGATCAGGGAGTTTCACCACAATTCATAGCACTATTTCAAAGAGAAAATGAGTTCTAAAATCCCAATAATAGATTTTCCAAAATAACTCTTTCATACACAATTCAATTACAGGTTTAAATTGCCTGAAGTGTAGTCTCAGTTTCACAAAAATCCAAATATATATGTAGGTGTGTATTTTGAATACCTGTCTGTTTTATATAAATTTCTGTAAAACATAGGTGTGAGTGAACTTTTTACATTTATGAATGTATATAAATGTTGGCAAACATAAGCAGTTACAATTCAAAGACATTAAGATTAATATTTTAACTAAGATTACATATTTTGATTGTATTTTCAACCTTATCTGTAACATGAAATCAAATTAGATTTTTAAAAATTATATCATTCATGAAGATAAAAGATAATTTATCACTTTACATCAGGATATCATAACCATTGTTTTCAAAATATAGAATTTATAAAAATAATTTTGTATATGCCACACATTTTAAAAGTTCCCTAAAAAGTAAAATAAAGATAAATTCTAGGGCTACAAGTAGGTACAAATTTCTAGAAAGTCCATTCAAATTCACACTAATTTGTCTTTAGATAAGAGTAAGAAGTATGTTATGTCTCTATCATGTACAAAATATGACTGAATAAGTTCTGATATTTTAATTAACAAAATATACTGAGTATAAGTAGCTTAAATATATTAGTTTTTCATGCCATTGAGGAAATCTTCAAATGTAACATTTAAAAAATAGTTTTGCTTCTCCTGTAATTATTAATAACATTTTTTATTTAATGTTTCTGTGTGCCTAAACTTATATAATGCTGAACATACTTTTTTCTTAATTATGACAAAACGAGAAGTAACCATCATCATTCTCATTTTATAGATGAGAAATTGTGGCTCAGAGAGATAAAAAAAAAATATTTTCCATCTGGAAGAATTCGGGTGAGGATTTAATCCTGGCTCTCTTGTTCCAAACATTTTGTGTTTAACCACCATATTTTTACCTTTCAAAAATCATGGTTGGTCAGAGAGAAAACATTTCACTCTCGTGGTTATGAAAATTATTTGATTGTTACCATGACATGGAGCTATATTATTAGAAACAGTGTTTGCCAATTTAGCACGAAGCACTAAGGAGGTAATAGGGCCAAGAGTCATTTTACAGATACAAGTTACAGTCACTTAATGATTAAATCCATAGAGGATAATTGTCTTTGTCAATTTTCTTAGCCAATGACAGTTGTTCTTTTGCTTATTTCTATTTTTCTAACCCCTCTGACAGGCGCTTGCCCATCACTAAGTCTTATTAGGTGCACTAGTGGCATTTCAGTTTTTCAAGACTTTTCAAGTCTCCTGGATTCTATGCATGACATATGGTTTCAGTAGGGAACTACTGATTGCATGGTGAAGCCTCTTATTTCTTCCACTTTTCACTGCTCCACTCACAGCTTGCTGGCAGCTGAGCTGCGAATAGGATTTTAAGGTTCAGCATGAGATCCAGGAGCCCTGAAACAACAACAATAATAAAAGTAGGCTCTGGTTTGTGCTGGAGGCAAGTTCTGCTTTCTGTATTCAGAACTTTTTGAAAGGGAGCACTGCAAGTCAAAGAGACAGGAAATGAAAATGCTACCCAGACCCCTGGTTTCCAAAAGGAAAACTCTTGCTCCTTTGAAATTGAATTTTTTTTCTAGGTACTGATGTAAGCAAACTACAATACAACCTTATTTCCTTTTCTGTGATGTGAAATGCCACAATCCCAGCCAAAGTTTTAAGAAATGCCATGACACACATAAAAACAGTCAATTATGTTGCTGAAGTAATCCAGGCACATTTTTCTCTCCAAAAACACTCTATTATATTTTACATGAAAAATTACTACAAATACATGTGTCAAAAAGTCCTCCCCAGTGTGAACCCTGGGTCTTGTGACATCAGTAGATTAACACTTGTAAGCTTCAGTTCTAATTGGAATAAAATCAAATGTCTGCCTTTAAAAAATATATTTCAAGGAAATCAGTGTACTTTTAACAACAAAGGCAGAATTCTTTATTGTTACACAGACATGAGATGGTTTATTTAGGTCTCTGTTTAGGTTGGCTACATGAGGCGATCTTACTCATTTGTTTAAGAAACAACATTGACACTTAGAAATGACTCAAAACAAAAGCAGTAAATTCTTGATGATTGAGTCTTCAGCTAAATTAGAAAGAATTTCTGACTCAGAAATGTGTATTATATAATTTTGAGAAGGAGACTAGGGCCAGGCAACAAGCAATTTATTAGCAATGAGTAGTAGAGATGGAAGAAGCCCCATGACTAAGTGAAAAGGCCCAGAGAGTTACAGCACATGAGGTCACATTGTGGCATTGCTACTTAGAAGCTGTTTGATATGAGACATAATTCTTAAATTTTCCAAAACATGGTTTCCTCATCCATAAAATAGGGCTTAAGATTCCCTATCTCATCTAGGGAGATAATTCTCCACAGGTCTCTCATATTTCTGCACATCTTTTGAGCAAAAGCACTGGCAGCTTTCATTCTGGATTATCTTTTTAAGAATGTTTGTATAGCAAACAGCATTGGAAATTAAAAAATACTGTCTTTCTCTGGGGCAGAAGGAAGATTTGTTTGCTGCTCAGGATAATAAAGATGTCTCCCTCTGGGGCAAAGATTGGACAGGTTTACCAGAAGCTTCCTTATAAAAGTTTGTTGTTTCTTAAACTTGAGGTTCTTCTGTAATAAAACCCACTGAGTGTGCAGATGTCACCTAGCCCTTGTTGCACTGCCCTTTGGGAATGGGGGCTCAAGGAGCTGGCACAAATGATGTTACTCTAGCAACTGCAATTGCTTTGACTAATGCACTATCTTTTGTCTCTGAGCCAAACGTCTCGTGTTTACGGCCAGTATCCATGAAACTGTAAAAGGCTAACTTATTAGCTTGCAAGTGGAGCAAGATCTCAGACTCTTCAGAGTTCTTGACATTCATAGAGTTTATGTTAAAATTAAAAATTAAATTGTATGTAAAGATTTAATGAAGTCTTTTACAACATACAAAGTGGTCAATTATTTTGGTGTATATGATCACTATCAATATGGTGATAATAGTGATGTCTACTTTAAATAGCTTCTTCTTATGGAAAACAAATGAAATAACATACATGAACAATTGATCACATTAGAAATGTTATAGAAAATCAGATTGAGTTGTATATTTAAATCAATAACTATTTATTAAACATTTCTGATATAAGTTACCATATAAAGGCAATGTAAGAAATACAAAAAGTATTTTAAAGTTTCCTGCTCTCACAGATTCCATATGCTAGTTTGAGAGATGAGACCCAAATCTATGAAAAATGAAGCAAGAATGTAAAATTAGACCTACAATCAAGAGGAGAGTTGATGTCAAAAAACAAATTTGTAATTCACCAAATTTGTTATACACAATAAATATTTTGGACTTTAGACAAAAGAGAAATTGTATTCTTGCCACTTACAAAATGCTTTTTCATGGCAGATTTTTGTATACATTAGGAATTTTACTTACTGCCATAATCATTACCTTGGTCATGGATTTTGAAAAAGCTATGGTACTTGACTCCGAAGTCTTACAAAGCCTAGGAAAGTGCCTAAAATTACTGTCTTCTTGATGCTGATTTATGAAGGAAATCAAATCTTTTCTCTCAGGAAGTTTTATTGTGATATATGCAGAGTCCATTGATAAAAGACGTACAAGATAGAAAAGATGCATAAAGAGAGAAATAAACAAATACAGTGAGTCAGAAGATCCAAGAATTAGGTGAACGACATTGAGAAAAAAAGGGAAGAAGCAAAGGCAGGACACTGGTGGGCACTAACATGAAGACACCCACTTCTCAGGAGACAAACCAACAGAGCCAGGGCTTTGTTATCTGAGCTTCTCCCAGGCTGGGAGTTGCTGCTGTTGCATTCTGAAAATCTCAGTTATCAATGAATTGTGGTTCTGAATCTGCAGGGATTTCTTTCTGGCTTCTTCACTTGTTTCATAAAGCCCTTATAGAGCCATCATTAGTCTGAATTACCAGTTTGTAGCAATCTAAAGTCTAACACATTAAGTACCAGGAATAGCAAAGTTTTCAAAAAGACTTCCTGGGCAGGACATTTACATAAGCCCTGCATGTAAGCCATATGTATATGTTATGCAGGGCTTATGTACACAGAAGGCAATGAGGAGACCCACTCATCTGGAGCAGAGCTCTGGGGTTGAGTAAGAGAGACAATTCTGTGCCAAATAATGAAGAACCTAAAGAGCAAGCCTAGAAATTCTGAATACTATTAAATCTGTAATGAGGACTGAGAGATATGTTCTGTTTGTTTGTTATGCAGGAAAATAAATGACAAGATCAAAGACTGTTTATCAGTGAAAATGATGGGCCAGGTATGGCGGCTCACACCTGTGATTCAACAATTTGGGAGGCTGAAGTGAGCAGATGGCTAGAGCCTAGGAGTTCGAGACCAGCCCAGGCAACATGGCAAAATCCCATCTCTACAAGAGATACAAAAATTAGCTGGGCATGGTGATGCATGTCTCTGGTCCCAGCTACTTGAGAGGCTGAGGCATGAGAATTGCTTGAACCTGGGAGGCGGAGGTTACAGTGTGCTGAGATCGTGCCACTGCACTCTAGCCTAAGCAGCAGAGTGAGAATGTGTCTCAAAATTAAAATAACATAAATAAAATAAAAATAATTTGTAAAAAAGAATGATAGGAGTTCTAACTCTATGCAGGTTTACGAGCAAAAGTGTTGATGCTAACAAGCTATCCTGAATCCTGAAATGCAGGCATGCAGCCCAGATCCACTACTAAAAATGTTGTCTTAGAAGGTTTCTTTTATTTCTGCTTTCTCTTCTCCTAAGTTTTAGATCTGTGTTTCCCCTCCTCTGCATACTCACCCTTTCATACACGCTCCTCATCTCCTCCCACCCTTAAATGTATACATTAAGGGCACTTTCAACTTGGTTTCCTAGTGTTCCTTTATATAATGTTGAAAAAATTGTATTTCCTTCTTTTAGACACAGTTAGATTGAGTTGCTTTTGCTTTTTAATTTTATGTGTCCTTTGATCCAAGCTTCTGCTGTAAAATGTCACTGGCTCCCCCAGGTTTACCAAGGCATTCTTTAATTTCCAAAGAGAACCTACATGCTTCCATCATTACTTTGCTTTACTAATAACTTTCCCATCTGTCTTGCCTGCTAATCTATAAACTGTTTTAAGTTAAAATTGTTTTTTAATCACCTATATGTTTCCAGAGTCTGGCACAGTGCCTGTCACATTATAGGCACTAAATAATTTTGGTATAAATGACTTAAATCTTTCACCTCTAGTTTAGCATAAAATTTAAGATATTCACATGTAATAGTCTATAAAATGCTAACACATTTGCCAGAATCAATAATCATCATCATTTTTGTTTCTCTTATATTAAATGAAATTGCACTGGCTAGTATTGTTTCTTCTTGATTTATATCTTCCCACATGTCATTGTCTCACAGCAGCTGGAGCAGCACAAGAGATTTATGTCTTTTCCAAAGGCATAAAATTAATCTGATTTTTAATTATTTTTCCCAATAGCATATAAGCTTCAATTTAGTTTCCACTTAGAATCAATATTGACTTAAGTTACCTTAGTAGTTTCACCATTTTAAAAAGAAGCCATGTCACAGCCAGCCTCATAAAATTATGGCCTAGTTCTCATTAATATTAATCAAAAGCATTAAACTTAATTTTTCTCTTTAAGTTTAGGAAGGTATAAAAATAGGCAGGGAAAAAAAAAATACTTCTTCCCTGAATGAAATTAGGATCACTAACTGGTGGTTAGCATGTTCTACATGTCAATTGGAATGCACTTTCTATTCTACTACTAATAAACATTTTCCATGGGTACTCAATCTTATCGTTAATCCTCAAGTGTAGTTGTATGCCTTATGTAAACTTCGGGGAGGGTTAGAGTGGCTTCAGCACAGAAATAAGGACACCTTGCCATCTTTTTATATGAAAAACCAGCCTGACCTTCACTGTTCAACTAGGTATTTAGAAGATATAGAAGCATAAGATCTACCATAAGGGGAATAAGCCAATTACTGGGGACACACGTAGCAAACCTGAAGCATTCATGCTCCCATTTCTTTGTTCGGCATCTATGAACAACAAACTCCTCTTTCCTGGATTCAGCACAGAACCCTACACAAACAATAACTCCAAGCACTATGACTAGTCACCACAATTAGATCAAGTGTATAAACATCTTTACATATTTGCCCTACAACATCACATGTGCAAAACCTCACCCAACAAAGATTAAATCTCTCCCACTTTAAATCAAGGCTCTAGGACACTCTATCATTGGACTTGAATATGTCTCTCATTTCCTTATACGGTGGTATATTATGTAAATCACTTACTATATTGCCTTGATTTTAAAACACATGTTCAGATTTTGACATTTCTGAAATTAAGATATATGCATATAATGTGATAGTACCTTTTGTTTAACATTATTTTGTATTCTGAATTTGTTTTGTTTAATGTGATACGATTTCACCTAAAAATTTCTTATTAAAATGATGATTGTTTACATAATAGAACAATATTGTAACATTTATAATTTTTATCTTTTTTGGGAATAGATAATGTGCTATAATATTTTTTCGGAAGTATATTTTGAAATACATAGTGCCTGACATTAACTTAAAAGAAAATAAACTTTATTATAATCAACCATTCAGATTTCAGTAGCCCCGTTAGGGTTTATAATTTTGGGTGCCTCTAACAGACATTATAGCTTAGCTAGTAAGCTATTGTAGAAATTCATATGGCATAGCTCTGACAACAGAGATCAAAAGCAAAGATATGTAGATTACAGTTTAACTTAAAATATTATCTATATCACTGAAAATAATATAAAAATAAGAGCGTATGTGTCAAAAATTGAACATATAAAATAGGTTTAGAAAATGACAAAGCTAGGCAACTTTGGAAGAATATAACTTGTCTCATTATTATGTGTGCCTAAGACCCTGCCAGAGGGAGATGTAATCATGTTTAGTGAATATATTGACCTTTTCTTCCTTTATCAATAGTTATGAAGAAATATACCTATATGTATCACTCTCCTGAATAAAATATGTGTACTCTTGATAGTGTTCAAAATAAACTACATGTCTTCTTTGAGTAATTTTGTTTTATTTGTAGAGATAGAAAAGTTTTTTTATTGTTTCCCTCAAAAAAGCTTATAATAAAATTAAACTGGATAATTTATAGAAAGGGAGAAAGCCTTGTAGCCATAGTGTATCCTCTAGTTACAAAGAATAATTTCAATAATGCATTCAAAACATATAAGAAATTATTTAGTCTAGATTATTCTTTGAAACCTTCCTACAACAAAACACCTAGAAATTCTAAGTAAAGCATTGAAATATACTGTTGCAAATGTGTACTTATGCTCACAAAACAGGAAGAACACTACCCAGGAACCAAAAATATAAATCACAACAGCAGAGTGATAAGGAAATTCCAATTCACAGTGACTGTGGGTGCTTGCAGAGACGTAGGTGTCATAACTTCTCGGGGTAGGAGGAGAACCCTTGGTGATGGTAACTTGGGGAGTTGTGACAGAGAGTTGTGCATAAAACCAGGTTCCTTAAAGAATATACCTTTAGGAAAAGAGAATATTGGATACAATATCACTGCTGTGGTTTTAATGTGTTCCCCAAAAAGCATATGTTGGAAACTTAATCCTCAGTGCAACAGTGTGCGGAAGTGGGACCTAATGAGAGGTGATTAGGTAATAAGGGCAGAGTGAAGAGATTAATGCTGCTATCATGTGAGGGGATTAATTATTGTGGGAGTAGGTTTGTTATAAAAGAGGGAATTTGGGCTTTTTACTCTCTCTTTCTCACCCTGTCTTACCGTCTGCTTTCCACCATGGGATGACAAAGCAAGAAGGTCCTTATCAGAGGCTGGCAACTTGATCTTGGACTTCCCAGCCTATAAAACCATGAAGAAATAAATTTCTGTTCTTTATAAATTATCCAATTTCACATATTCTGTTACAGCAATGAAAACTGGACTAAGACAGAAAATTGATGTCAGAGAAACAGAACGTTGCTATAACAAATACCTGAAAATGTGGAAACAGCTTTGGAACTAAGTAATGGACAGAGGCTGGAAGAGTTCAGAGGAGCAGGATAGAAAAAACCCTGTATTGCCATGAATGGAGCATTAAGGGCAATTCTGGTGAGGGCTCAGAAGAAAAGAAAAACTGTAAAAAAATATGAAATTCTTAGCAATTACTAATGGATTCATGATAAGAATTTGTGAAGAAATATGAATTATAAAGACAATTTTGTTGAGGTCTCAGACAGAAATGAGGAATATCGTGTTGGGGACTGGAGTAAAGGCCATCCTTTTTATAAAGAGGCAAAGAACAGGCTAAATTTCAGTCATACCCTAGGGATTTATGGAAGGCAGAATTTAAATGGGATGGACTAGTATATCTAGCAGAAGAAATTTGCAAACAAAATATAGAAGGATCTGCATGGCTTCTTTAAACTGCATACAGTAAAATGAGAAAGGAGAGAAAAGGGTTAAAGATAGAATTTATAATTAAAAATGTAGCAGAACATAAAAATTTAGAACATTCTCAGCCTGGCCATTAAATAATTAAAAAGTATGTTAGGGAGAAAATATCAAGAGTGTGGCCAAGGGACTGTTTGGTAAGATTAGTATGGCTAGAAGGAGGCCAGGTGATATTCATCAAGACAATAAGATAATGAACTTAAAAGCATTTCAGAGATCTTTCAGGCTGCCCCTACCATTACTCAGAATATTAGGACTTTGAGAGCAGAATAACCTTGCTGCCCAGGGCCACCTAGAGTCTCTGCTCCCCAAGTTCCAGTGCAGTGCCCGTCAGCCACCCCTGCCATGAATCGAGCAGGCCCAGATGAGACTCAGACCACCACTCTGGAGGGTGCAAGTGGTAAGCCTTCGTAGCATCCACATAGTGCTAATTCTGCAGGCATGCAAAGTGCATGGGCTGTGCAGCCGTTGTTGTCTCTATCTAGATTTTAAAGGCTGTGTCAGACAAACTAGGGGCCCAGGCAGAAAACTGCCACAGGGGAAGAGTCACTCCAGAGTTCCCACTGTGGCAGTAACCAGTGGTGCCACGGAAATGGGGCTGCCACCAAGACCCCAGAACTATAGAAACACCAGTGTGCAGCCCCAGTCTGGGAGAACTGCAGGTAGTGGATTTCAACATGTGATATCTACTCCTGAGCAATTACTTAAGGCTGAGCCCAGAAAAGCCATAAGGGCAGGGCTACCTGAGGCACTGGGGGCCCAGTCTCTACCACAGAGTGTCTGGGAGGCAACACATAGAGTGAAAGATTATTCTGGATTTAATAATTTTAATGTTGTCATCCCTATTAAGTTTTGGACTTACTTGGGGCTTGTTCCTCCTTTCTTCTTGCCTATTTCTCCTTTTTGGAATAAGAATATTTATCCTATGCCTGCCTCACCATTGTACTTTGGAAGCACATAATGTATTTTGATTTCACAGGCTCACAGCTGGAGGGGAATTCGCCTAAGGATAAATAGTGCCTTAAGTCTTGCCCATATCTGATTTAGATAAGACCCTAGACTTTGAACTTTTTAATTGGTGCTGGAATCAGTTAAGACTTTGAGGCTACTGTGATGAAATAAATGTATTTTACATGGGTGAAGAGCATGAATTTGGGGGGCAAGAGGTAGAATGTTGTGGTTTGAACATGTCCCCGAAAAAGCATGTGTTGGAAACTTAATTGTCTGTGCAACACTGTTGGGAGGTTGGGCCTAATGAAAAGTCATTAGGCAATGAATGTAGAGTGAATGGATTAAGGCCATTATCACAAGTATGAGTTTATTATCTCAGTTGTGGGTTGATTATAAAAGGGGGAGTTCACCTTGTTTTACTTTCTCTCTCTCTCTCACGCTCTCTTTTCCTTCTACCTTCCACCATGAGCTGGCACAGCAAGAAGGTCTTCATTAGATGCTGGCACCTTGATCTTGAACTACCCAGCCTCCAGAACTGTGAGAAATAAATTTGTTCTTTATAACTAACCCAGTCTCATGTATTCTGCTATAGCAGCACAAAATAGACTAAGACAACTACTCATGAGCAAAGGGAGGTTTTCTTTTGGAGGGGGGGTTGTTTTTGTTGTTGTTGTTGTTGTTTTGTTTAATCTGAGAAAACTTCCTATAAAAATTTATTACCCTAGGCTTGCTTTCACACAGATGCTAGCTTCTTATATATTCTGCCTAAATGTTCATCTTAGCTAGCTTAAGAGGAATTAAGTTTAATTAAATTGACCCTAGATTGCTGGAATTTTTGTGTACCTGGCAGAAAGAAACTAAAATTATTGGAAAGATACTCCTCAAATCCAGTTTTAGTATTCCCAAAGATAAACTCAGCCAAACCTGAGTTCACATTCCAAAACTTAAAAATATTTAAGAAAAGAAGAGCTAGAAAAAACAGTTGAATAAAAGAAGAATTCCACTCCCCATGAATGCAAATAACACAATTACTGGATCTTGAACAGAAAATCATATGTTTAATATGTTCAATTAAAAATATATATATATATTAAAGAGCAAGTGTATTAGCCCATTCTCACACTGCTATAAAGAACTGCCCAAGACTGGGTAATTTATAAAGAAAGAGGATTAATTGACTCACAGTTCTGCATGGCTGGAGAGGTCTCGGGAAACTTATAATCATGGCAGAAGGGGAAGCAAACAAATCCTTCTTTACATGGTGGTAGGAAGGAGAAGTGCATAGCAAAGCTGGGGAAGCCCCTTATAAAAACATCAGATCTCGTGAGAACTCACTATCATGAGAACAGCATGGACATAACTGCCCCCCGTGATTCAATAATTTTATGGTTTCTCAGTGCATATGAAAGTTGTTTTATGCTATACTGAAGTCTATTCAATGTGCAATAGCATTATGCCTAAAAAACAATGTACCTCCCTTAATTACAGAGTACTCTTTGCTAAAAAAAAAATTAACAATTATCTGTGCCTTCAGCACAGTAGAAGGTCTATAGAAGGTCTTGCCTCCATGTTAATCGCTGCTGACTGATAAGGGTGGTTGTTGCTCAAGGTTGGACAAGCTGTGGCAACTTATTTTTCTTTTAATTTTCAGCTTTTATTTTAGTTATAGGGGGTATATGCAATTTCTTAAAATGAGACAACACTGAAGTTTGCCCTATCAATTGACTCTTCCTTTTATAGAGATTTCTCTGTAGCATGCAATACTGTTTGATAGATTTTACCCACAATAGAATGTCTTTAAAAATTGGAGTCAATTCTCTCAAACCCTGCCTCTGTTTTATGAACCAAATTAATAATATTCTAAATCCTTTGATATTTCAACAATGTTCACAGTGTCTTCACCAGGAGTAGATTTCATCTCAAGAAGCCACTTTCTTTGCTCATCCATAAGAAGTAACTCCGCATCTATTCAGGTTTTACCATCAGATTACAGCAATTTAGTTATATCTTTGGGTTCCACTTCTAATTGTAGTTAATTTTCTATTCCCATCACATCTTTTTATTTAAAATGAGAGGTGTGTAACTTGTCCTTTCATTTGAACCTTTAGAGGCCACTGTAAGGTAATTATCTGGCCTAATTTCAATATTTTTGTGTCTCAGGGAATAAAGAGGCCCAAAGAGAGTGAGAAAGATGGGCAACAGTCAGTTGTGAAGCAGTCAGCACACATACAACCTTTATCAATTAAGTTTGTTGTCTCACACAGGCACAGTTCATGGTCCTCCAAACCAATTACAATAGTAACATCAGAGGTCACTGACCACATCTCGTCATAGCAGATACAATAATACTGAAAAAATTTGAAATACTGCAAAAATTTCCAAAATGTGATACAGACATGAAGTGAGCCTGTACTGTTAGAAAAGTGTTGGCAAAAGACTTGCTTGATGCAGAGTTGCCAGAAAACTTCAATCTATAAAAACATGCTGTATGTATGCAGCACAATAAAGCAAAGCACATTAAAAAAAGATATGCCTCTAAATAACAAAAATAAAATTTTTTAAAAGTTACATAATGAGACCAGTCATACTATAGAAAACAGTCAAAGACAAAGAGTTCAAAGTTTCCAAAAAGAAATAAATAAAGATTCCTTCAAAGACAATGAAAACTGTTTTCAATGTATTGAGAGAAAATAACCATCAAACAACTATCTTTCATCGTCATTAAAAGTTCAGTGCTAAATACCTAGAATTTCAAACAAAACATTGAGATTTTTATCAACATATCATTCATTAGAGATGTATTCAGGGTTTTTTGTTTGTTTGTTTATGAGTTTTGTTTTAGTTTTTAAGGGTTTTTGTTGTTGTTTTTGTTGTTGTTGTTGTTCAAGACAAGCTCTCACTGTGTCACCCAGGCTGGGGTGCAGTGGTGCATTCACAGCTCACTATAACCTCCGTCTCTTGGGCTCAATCAATCCTCCCACCTCAGCCTCTCACGTAGCTGGGACTACAGTCATGCAACCCCACACTCAGCTTGTTTTTGCATTTTTCTTTTTTCTGTAGAGACAGGGTTTCACCATTGTTGCCCAGGCTGCTTTTAAACTCCTGAACTCAAGCAATCCACCTGCCTTCGCCCCCCAAAATGCTAGGATTATAGTCATGAGCCACTGCGCCCAGTCAATGAAAGATGTATTTTAAGATGGAAAATAATTGTGGAAGGAATGTCTTAGAGTAAAAAGTTATGTTAAGCAAATAAATTAGACTATCAAAACAAGCATTGACAATATCTAAATGATAATATTTAATTTTGCAATGTTAAAACACAGACAAAACTACTATATTAGACAACCATATAAAATGAAGACAATACTTAATCAGAGAAAAGATCTTTTATGTCTTTGGATTGTTCAGAAGGAAGGTCCAATTATTGTTTTACCTTAGGCATGATTAAATTAAAATGTGTATATTAATGTTTTAGGGTAATTAACTTAGGAAAATGGTGTGTATAATTTCTACATTGGTACATAAAAAATAGAATTAAAAAATCAATCCATAAGAAGAACAGGAGAAATACAAAAGAAGCATAGAAAAATAAGGACAAGTAGAAAGTATAAAATACTATAGTAGAAGTGAATTCACACATATGAGTAAAAGCAATAAATATAAGTTTTTAAAACAGAGACATCTAAGAAAAAATGAATATATTATGTTTGAAAGTAAATCTTGAAAATAGATCTAAAAAGGAACCCCCAAAGTATGCTTAATTCTTTTAGAAAGCATTTAAAGTAATTATTAATTTCAAAGATTAATACGTAATGATAAAATTTGAATCCATAGATAAATAAACATCATAATATGGATGTATTAATAACATAACTGAAAAATGTATAAGTAAAAAATTGGCATAATTACAAGAGGAAATAGGAAAATCACAACATAGAATATTTTAAAATTCAAATCCACCAGGTAATTGATAGGCTAAGCAAAACATAAATGTATAAGGCTATAGAAGATTTGAATCACACTGTTAGCAAACTTGATCTAGTGAATATATATGCAATCCTAAATCCAACAATTATACCATTTGTAAACATACATGGAGTATTTTTAAAACAAACATAGACCCTAGGTCTATGTTTTTCTGTATAATAGCTACTAGCCACATGAAGCTATTTAAATTTTGAATTAATTAAAGTTAAATAAAAGTAAAAATTCAGTACTTCAGTCATAGTCACATTTGCAGTACTCAATAACAACATGTGGCTACTATATTGGACAGTACAGAATATGACATCATTGAATACAGTTCTACTGTGTAACAATGCACTAGGAAAAATTATGAAGGTGTTTCTGCAATGTTACTCATACAGGTAATTATTACAAATTCAAAGAAATAATTTTCAACTTTGAAAGAGAAAATGTCCCTTTTTTTCTAACCCAATCTTTTTAAAAAAGGTATATCTGGTCTTAAAGTTATTTCAGGGGTTTGGCATACTGGAAAAAAAATAAATCAATGAGTAAACTAGAAATGAGGATTGCATTATACACGAAATCTAATAAAAAATGATCAAATGATTTTAAGTAAATTACAAAAGATTAGAAAGAAATAGTGAAGAGTCATACCTATTAACTAGTGCCCCTTAGAGAAGAAAAAGTATGATTGACAAGTTTATTGCAGCACTATTCACAACAGCCAAGATATGGAATCAACCTAAGTGGTCATCAATGCATGAGTGGACCAAGAAAATGTGATACATAGAGGCATATTATTCAGCCATAAAAAAGAATTAACCTGTGCCATTTGCAATAACGTAGATGGAACTAGAGGCCATTTTGTTAAGTGAAACTTAACATCAAGTACAAGTGCTCAGCATCTTGTACTTTTTCTGCACATTAAAAAAGTAAAACAAAACATTTGCAACATGCATTAAAAACACTGTTTTTAGAGTATTTATGAATACCATTTACAATATTCAAATATTCCTCATGTCCAGAGTTTCCCTAAATGCTGTGACCTGCTTCTGTATCTTCACGTTTTTTTTTTGTTGTTGTTGTTTGTTTGTTTTTGTTTGAGACGGAGTCTCACTCTGTCGCCTAGGCTGGAGTGCAGTGTCGTGATCTTGGCTCACTGCAACCTCCGCCTCCTGGGTTGATGCCATTCTCCTGCCTCAGCCTCCCAAGTAGCTAGAACTACAGGCACCCACCACCATGCCCAACTAATTTTTTGTATTTTTAGTAGAGACGGGATTTCATCATGTTAGCCAGGATGATCTCGATCTCCTGACCTCGTGATCTGCCCTCCTTGGCCTCCCAAAGTGCTGGGATTACAGGCGTGAGCCACCGCGCCGGGCCGTATCTTCACTTTTTATAGCCATTAATTGCTCCAGAATTACCTTTGTATTTTTAGCCAGTTCCCTGAAATCTATTCATCTAGCATTGATATCATGAGCCTTAGCCTTCAACGCTGTGCTTGATTCTATAAAATTCCTGTTTCAAATTTCCATAAAGCTTTTAGAAAAAGAGATGGTGTTGCATAACTGCTGCAACTGGGTTCATATCAAGTATCGTTGAGTATAAATAATAAACTAAGTATAGAATTTTATTTTTTTTTTAGATGGAACCTAACCCTGTCCCCCAGGCTGGACTGTAGTGGCACAATCTCGGCTCACTGCAACCTCCGCCTCCCAGGTTCAAGCGATTCTCCTGCCTCAGCCTCCTGAGTAGCTGGGATTACAGGTGCCTGCCACCACACTTGGGTAAGTTTTGTATTTTTAGTAGAGAAGGGGCTTCATTATGTTGGTCAGGCTGGTCTTGAACTCCTGACCTCAAGTGATCTGCCTGCCTTGGCCTCCCAAAGTGCTGGGATTACAGACTTGAGCCACCATGCCCGGCCGGCAGATAATTTTTTTTTAAATAATATACTTAGCCAGGTGTGGTGGCTCCCACCTGTAATCTAAGCACTTTGTGAGGCTAAGGTGGGAGGATTGCTTGAGCCCAGGAGATCCCGACCAGCCTGGGTGACACAGCGAGACCACCTCTACAAAAAAATTTAAAAATCAGCCAGGCTTGGGCCTGTATTGCCAGCTACTCAAGAGGCTGAGGCAGGAGGATCCCTTGAGCCCAGGAGGTAGAGGCTGCAGTGAGCCATGACCACACCACTGCACTCCAGTCTGGGTGAAAGAGGGAGGCCCTGTTTCAAACAATAATAAACGTAATAATTAAAGTATGGTTGAGCCAGAACAATACTGAGAACAATCTGTAGAATGCTCTTACATCACTAATCTAGGACGCAAACAGAATCTGATCTGTCTGAAAGATATTTTTCTCTCTAATAATGAAGCAACATTCAGTAAATGCTTGCTTATTCACTCAATATGTTTTGTGTGAATACAGTACATCAACATTTAAAGAACATTCCTTTCCAGAATTAGTGTGCAAAGGAATTCTTGCATTATAGAAGCATAACCTTAGTGACCTGGGGATATTTATTCACTTAGAAAATGAATTTACTACAGCAATAAATAGGTTCCAAATTATTCAATAAAAAGGAAACTATCTTCTCTAAATTTTTTATCAATATATACCCTTTGCTGATTCCTCATTATAATGCTGTCAATATTCAGAGGGAAAAGATCACAGAAAACAATTGCAGAACCTACAGCTTCAGGAGGATATTTACCATTTGAAAACACTGCATTGCTCATAGTAGATTGGTATGTTTCCCTCTAGTGGTTAAAAGGCACTTAACTGCATCAACTAAGTCACCTTTTGAGAAACAAAGCAGGAATTGAGAACGAGGCAGCATTTAGTGAGGCAAAAATTAACATGGTCTTAAATTAAATGATTTGCAAGTAGAATCAAGTGCGGTTATTATGGAGAAACTAATTCATAGTTTAAATACCTGATCAGTTTCCATGGGATGAACAAGGACAGAGAATATTTTAAACTCTGGCTGATGAGAGATGCTGATGATGAGTAAGGAAATGAAAATCAGAAGGGGAAACAATTAAAATACTTAGTAAAACCAATTCATTTTAATGTGGCACAAGATTAGTAATGAAGCAAGCTTAGCCATTTTTAATACCATGTTGCATTACTTATTTTAAAATCCCTTATTATAATAATTTCATTTTTGAAAAATCCAAATTCATGTGCTGGCTTTATTTCAATGAAGACTGACTGCATTTCTCTTGTGACTCTGCAGTCTCAGGGCGGACAATGTTCTACTTCATAAGGAGGAAAGCAGTAACACTCTAATCACAGTAATCGTTTGTCAAAATACATCATCAGGCCTAAGACATTCCACTAAACTACTCAAGGTAGTTTATCCTGGACACTGGTTGCATTTAACTATTTAAAATGCCAGACAATTACATAAAAGACTCTATGTGCCTTCTAAAAACTATGTGCATGTTAGGATATTGACCATCAATTCCACAGCAAAATGCCACACCAGCTCCAAATAGGCACACTGGGGTTCCTTGAGCAATCAAACTTACTGAAATTAAGGGTCAAAAGATCAGCACTGTAACTTTAGGCAACCCAGGGGAAGACAACAATCTTCCACCTTTGTTGTATTCTGTGAACTGGCCATGATCACAGAATGTGAAAACCGGCTATCAGATCACAGGATCATTTCTCCGCCAGAAAGCACCTGCAGTTATTATGTACAAAAGAAACTCACAATGCCAGGCTTTCAGAAGCACATAAAGCTAGCTGTCCTCTCAATTTCTCATAGGGAAATATGTGCATTCTAGAGCAAAGAAAACATCTATGATAGAGACATGCACATACAAACCTTTCCCAACTCAACTGCTCAGAGTTTGGTTTACACAATGAATTATTGAAGGAGTGTGAAAAAAAAAAAAAGGTAAAAACAGAAGCTTGAAATTATCAGCTTATCACCCATAAAAAGGATATAGATCCTCAATGAGGAAGGCTGAATAAAAAGAAACAATTATTCTACAACTCCTCTTTGTGTTGAACAGGTAATAAACAATGTGGCCAATAAATTTATCTTACCCTTCTAAGGCAAAAAAAAAAAACAGATGGAAATAGAACTGCATGCAATTATTGATAATTTACTTCATATATTTATTCATTGTCCACAATGAGCTATAGAGAAAATATAAGGGAAATGGCTCCAGCCTTCTAGAAAATGAAATCAAAAGGAGAAATATATAAATTTGCTATTTTAATTTTTATTTTATTTATATTTAGTAGCAACTAAGCAAAGCTACAGAGATTGAGCAGAGGTTTCATGGTTTTTCAGAAAACTTGGAGATTACAAATTGTGAAACCCAAAATATGAAAATTCACAATATACATCTTCCATATTGTGGTCAACCAAAATATATTACACAGAAAATATGTTAATTACTGAGTCATGTCAGGACAAAGAAAGGATATACAGAACATGTTAATTAAGGTTCATGCAAAATATCATGTGTAAAAGCCTTCAACCAATAATAGAACACTTTAACAATCTGGGATTATTTTAGTCTTATTTTGATTTTTTTCTGACTTTCTGTTGAATTTAGAAAACAATTTATAAAGTCTGAAACATTCCTCAATCTCTTTGGCACAGATGAAGTTGCTAGGACAGGGATAATTTTTTGTCATGTGTTCTAATAATATCTATTGAACAAACTATTTTAGTGACCCAAAATATCATTTGGCCTTTCTTGTTGACATGATATCAGAATTGAAGCCTGTGTTTTTGCACACAGGATACCTAATTTAGTCATTGCAATTGCACATAATTTGATAGGTATATATAAACAGAAGCTATCACTGTGCATGTCACAATCAACCTAGGCGAAATCCTACACTAGGTTTGAAAAATAGAGCTTTTAATCTAGGAGGTCTGTCTTGATTGTACTATTGAGCCAAGCCAGGTCTAGAGCTTAAATTTTTTGACAAAGCCTTGTTAAAATGAAAAAAAAAAAAAAAAAAAAGAGAGAGATCTTGGTAAAATGCTATCTCACTGGAAGACAGAAGATGGGTGATGAGAAAGAAGGAATTTTTGGCTAAGGGAGTATGTAGATGAAAGAAATGAAAGACTAGCAAATGAAAAATGGAAAATGGGTGGCAGACCCAAAACACTTCATGAAAAGAAAAGACCAATTGTCAAGAACACATATTAGAGCTGTATCATATTTTTTTCTCCCACAGTATACTAATTTCATTTTCTGATTGATGTGGAAAGAACTTTTTCTCTCTTCACCTCCTAAAAATTATTCTTTACTGAGTGCTGCCTTAAGAACAAACAAAGGCACACAAAGAAGCTGAAGCATTAGTATTTCCCAGGACGTACACAAGATCCTTAATAGAGGTAATGAATGCCCTGGCCAGGAGCCAGGATGACAAGCTCCAGCTACAAAGCAGTGAGTCAAGTTCAAAACAGCCACACAAATGCAGAGGCCAAACAATCATTTTTGCTAAACAAAAATTTTTATGCCTCCATAATCAATTAGCTGATTTTTCCCCCTGCTAAGTAACTATTTCCTGGACAACTCTCTGAGTGTTGGCATTGAAATGCTGTCTATCATACAGTGGAAAAGTGAGATTAAAGGTTTTGAGTGCCTGGGCATGACGCTGGAAAGAGAAAGCAGAAGAGCCATCCTTCCTAATTGTAACAAGGTGCTGCTTTTTTCCTCTGCCTTTTTATGTTGAAATTGGAAGAACTGTTCCAGCATGTCATATGAACCTCTTGTTTTTCCTCAACAATGATGAGACTGATTCTTAATAAGTGCCAGTAAATAGCATAATGACTATGAAAGTGAGAAAGCATTTACTGAATTGCCTTTATGACTTCTAGTGGAACTAAGTTTGTGGACACTTGTACTGCTTAGTAGGATATCTATTTTAAAATACTACAAAATCTTCCCATCAATGTACTTCTCCTTGCATAACTTCTAAAGTGCTCCCTCTCCTTCTTCCTCCTTCTCCTTCTCCCTTCTTCTCCTTCTCCCTCTTCCTCTCCCTCTCTTATAAGGCAACACATGTAGAGAAGCAAAGTGTCACACAGACTAAATAGATGACCCACCAATGAACTGAACATCAGTGATGACAAGTCAGCACACTCATGCCTCATTTAGACTTTCACCACCAAAATGGAAGAATTCAAAAAAATTGGAAAAATTCTTTTGAAAATTTACAAAACTATATTTCTCACTTTTTACAGGATTTGCTTAAAATACTTACATTAGTTACCCTGTTTAATGATGTCATCCATCTCATGGACAATGCACACCTCAACTATTCTAAATGACCATTCAGAAAAATCCTTTTATATAGAGTTTTACTGATAGACCCTGAAACCTTCCCATGAATTTCTTCTAACATAAGTTTTGAAAGCCCTGTGGGTTTTACCTACAAACCCCATCCAGATGGTCCCTGACTTACAATTGTTTCACTTAAAATTTTTTTTACTTCAAGGTGATGTGAAGGCAATACACATTCAGTAGAAACCATATTTTAGTACACATACAACCATTTCGTTTTTCACTTTCAGTACAGTATTAATAAATTACATAAGATATTCAGTACTTTATCATAAAATAGACTTCATGTGAGATGATTTTGCCCAAGTGTAGGCTAAGTGTAACCTAAGTGTAGTGCTGTTCCGAGCACGTTTAAGGTTAGGCTAGGCTATGACTTTTGGTAGATTAGATGTGTTAAGTGCATTTTAACCTTACAAACTTTTCAACGTAGGATGAGTTTGTTGGGATATAATCTCACTGTAAGTTGAGAAGCACCTGTACAAAGGTTTAATATTTTGCTACACGTCTAAGAGAGCAGCACTGGGAGATGAAGAACTGTTACTAGAGGATCTAATCTAAGAGAGCAAACTTTAGAATGAATAAAAACAAAATGGCTATTTTCAATGAAAGGGATTAGTTTTACATTTTACCTGCCCCTACCCCTGTCTTCTTTCTGAATCACTGCCGAAGTATGGAAATTCCTAGTGATTTCCCATGCTTGGGTATAAAGCACGATAGACAGCCTACAGTTAGAGTTGAGTGGGTTTTCCAAACTGAGACGAGATCACAGGCTGATGTTAACTGGGAGGCAGAACGAGCATTAGCTTAGTTTGTGAAGAAAGGTGGCATTTTCATTAAAGAAAAGCTAACAGGAAAATTCCAGCTTCTTCTAACATTCTTCTAACATTCTACGTAGGTAGTAACATTCCACAAAAGTCAAGAACACTGAACCCTGAAGTACCCTGTATCCATGCAGGAAAAGGAACAAAGCAGTAAGTGCCCTAAGAGAAGTGAATAGGTGTTGCTGCTATGGTTCCTGTAGATTTCTGAGTAACTATTTGCAATCTATGTACTTAATATTGGCTTGCACATGTTATATATTTTCTGTGAATTAAGCCTCTTAGCATAACTTTCCAGCAAAACTGTATGTCCTGTAATTCACATATTTCCAAAGGTGCTGCAAAGTAGCAAGAGCTGAATATGCCACCCAGCAATATTCCAGGAAACTAATTAACTGAGGGAATTCATGAAGGATTGCATAGATTACTGTGCCTCAACAATAAAGTAATGAGACTGGCCCACAAGGCATACATAAAAATCACATCTATCTGGTGTGGATTGATTTATGCACACATTTTAGAAGATCTATGTAAATCCTACCTGGCTCAATTCTTTCCTTTCTGCAAAGCATACCCTACCAATACAACTGAACATCATATTTTTCTTCTCTTCACTTTTTTTACATGCCACTCACTTAAAACCTAGTTATCTTGTTATGTTTTTATGTATTAACCATTCAAAACTGCCTTTTTCATTAATATGAAAACCGTATTAGTTATTTATTGCTGCATAACAAATCACCCCAACATTTTGTAGCTTAAAACAACATTTATTATCTCATATAGTTTTTGAGGGTCAGGAGTGGCTTAGCTGGGTTGTTCTGACTCATGTGTTTCATGAGGTTTAAGTCAAAGTCTTGGTCACTTAAAGCCTTTACCTGGGCTGGATAATATAACTTTATTCTTTGTAGTGGGTTGAATGGCAACCTCCAAAAAGATATGTCTATGTACTAATCTTTGGAACCTGTAAATGTGACCTTATTTAGGCAACAGATCTTTGCAGATGTAATAACTACATTAAATATGTTGTAGCACACTAAGCACACTCTTGTGACCCTTGTTAAGTCTTAGTTCCTCACTAGTTGTGGGCTGCAGTCCTCAATTTTTCACCATGTTAAGGCAGAGATGCTTCTCAGAACAAGGCAGCTGGCTTCACCCAGAGAAAGATGCCAAGAGAGAGGAGGGTGAGAGAGGGATAGAAAGAGAGAGAGAGGCCAAGATGGAAGCCATGGTGTCTTCAATAATCTAATCTTAGAAATCACAGTAACGTCACTTTAACCATAGTCTATTGGCCACACAGGCCATATGGGAAGGGATCGTACAACCACATGAACACAGAAGGCAGGGATCAGTGCAGTATATCTCATTGGCAGAGCATTTGACTACAGAAGACAGGGATCATGGGAAACCCTCATAGGGATCAGCTACCACAAAAAGTGCACTTTATTTCTTTTCACCACAACCTCTTTCAGGTATTCTAACACGATGCCTTGCTTGAAATAAGGAATCAATAAGTGTTTGTTAAATTGTCTATCATCCTCCATGTCCACCAGATATGCTGTTTATTCTTTTATTCTTCATCAACTATCACTGCTTTTAAGCACATTGATAGTATCAAAGTTACTCTTAGCCTATTAACATTTAGGGAAATAAACTAAAAATAAAATAATATGGATGCATTTTACCATAAAATATACATGTGGCTTTTAGTTAAATTATTCAATTATACTTTGTCTTTATTTCTGAATATTTATTCATACAAAAAAATGTTTATCACCACTCACTAGTTTCCAGGGATACAAAACTAGTGAGTTTTGTAGAGAATCATGTGGAATCATAAACCTTGGAATACTTTTTTCTCTGTGACATTTAGCACAATTTAAAGATATAAAATTAATGATAGAAAACAGGTTTATAAACATAAATAGTATAAATATACTAATATTTCAAGGAAAAGTATGTTTCTACAAACTTACTATAGTGTGATTTATACCAAAAAATCATGACAATTGGATGTAGAATTTGATATTATAGTATAACATTTAGATATGAGTTCTCATATGTATGATTGTAAGAGAAGGGAACAAAATGAGCATACAGTATCATGTACAACCTGGGTTAGGAGATACTGTTAGTAATTTACATACCCTCTAACTATTCACCTCATATTTCTTAAGAGATCCCAAGCCTGTTCAGATTTCTATCTCTCCCCACGCAATTCAGAGCCACAATAATTATACTGATAAAATCTTTTTTGAGTGATTAGTTCAAAACATCATTTTTTAATATTCAACCTGAAAGTTTCATGAACACAGTGACAAGGTCAGCCTTAAGAACAAACTGGAATGAAGTTAAATGTCCATTAACTTTATTCTTTTTAGTGGGTTGAATGGCAACCTCCTAAAAGATATGTCCATATACTAATCTTTGGAACCTGTAAATGTGACCTTATTTAGGAAACAGATCTTTGCAGATGTAATAACTACATTAAATATATTGAGTTGAGTCCATCCTGAATTATTTGGTGGGTCCAAAACTCAATGATAAGTGTCTTTATAAGAGACACAGTGAGACACACAGAAAGAAAAAGAGAAGGCTGTATGAAGATGAAGGCAGAGATTGAGGTTATGAAGCCATGGAAACGAAGGAACTCCTGGAGCCACCAAGAAGCTAGAAAAGGCAAGGAGGAATGCTCCCCTAGAGTCTTCAGAAGAGAATACAGCTCTGTCAGAAAACAGAATGAAACCCTGTCACTGAATGGTGAGAGAACAAATTTCTACTGTTTTAAGTCACCTAGTTTGTGGTGATTTGTTACAGCAGCACCCCCCACCCCCAGCCTAAATAGTGTCCCAACTCTAATTTACATGTTCTTTTTTGCAGCAGACTCAGCCTTTCCAAAGCCAGCGCTAGCACCTGCACTAACTCTTCCCAGTGTGAACACCTGCACTAACTTACCTTTCTAATGCCAATACATGCACTACTCAAATTCTCTGCTCACATCGGGGTAAGCCTGTTTAGTGAACTAATTCAAACAAACAGTAAATGGATATAAATGCATGGACTGGTTCATTACCATGTGCTATGATTTGAATTTGTCTAGCAAAAGTTTATGTATTGAAAACTTGATACCCAATGCAACAGTGTTGGGATGTGGAGCTAATAAAGGGCTATTGAGTAATGAGGGCTCATGAAGGCTGATTGAGGTCATTATTGTGGAAAAGGATTAGTTATCATGAGAGTATGTTGTTATGAACCTAGTCCAGACCTTGGTGCCTCTATCTTACATGCAGTCTCTTGTCCTTCTGCCTTCCCTTATGGGAGGATACAACACAAAGGCCCTCACCAGATACCAGTTCCATGCTCTCGGACTTGTCAGCCTCCAGCGTGTGAGAAATAACTTTTATCTTTATCAATTACCCAGTCTGCTATAGTAATAAAAAAACAGACTAAGATACCATGTTATCCTTTACAGAAAACATAAGTAGGACCTTTCCAAAGACTTTGTTTCATGGTGTTTATAGTCAGACTATTGAAGCAGGTCAGTATTTAATAGAAATCCACTCTGACCACTTAATAATCTCCCCTTCCATGCATAGACTCCATCAGTAAACTGCAGAAGATGAATGAAAGCAAATATTTCAATAACAAAAAAGATTGTCAGTGAAGACATCATGACAAGAATAGAGAATGAGAAAAACAAGGTAGATACTGACTGGAAGCTTGCAGAATTGTGTTTTCCAGGCTGTAATTCAAAGAAAAATTGTTTCAGGAAATGCTCTCCAGGGAAAGCATTATCTGGTAAAATAAACTATTATGTAAAACTCTATTTTGGAGATAAACATGTATATAAACATGTGTTGTTTAAAAATAAAAGGAAAGACAGAAAAAGAGGTGGGGGAGAGAAGGGAAGGGGAAAAAAGAAGTGAGGGGAGAAAAGAATGAGAGAGAGAAAAAAGAGAATCTTAGTGATCATTCCAGTATACATACTACTCGTTGCTAATTTAGTTGGGGTTGTCACATCAAGGTAGAACTTTGGAGTAATACTGACAAACCTGTTTCAATCCACCTTCTTACTAGCCAAGTAATCTTCAGCAAATTACTTAGCAGTTTTAGCTTCTTGGTATGAAAGAATGGGGATACCTATTATGTTATCTTGTGTTTATTTGCTGTAATTCATGTAGAACATATGTACTTCTTACAAGCAATCTTTCCTGTAGTTATAGTTCTCAATAGTTTGAGATTATTATGGTTATTACGATCACCTGTAGCAGAGGCTCTAGTAGCCAACATCTCTGTTGCCATCAGTCTCAGCCATTGAAATGCAATTATCAGGAGACTTAAGATTTGAAGTCAAACCATAATTGATCCCAGTGGAGGTGACAAAATAGAGGTGTTAATTTAACAAAGGGAGACTCTACAAAACCTGAAATAATTTATCAGCATATCTAGAGGATACATTAAAACCTCAGATTTCAAGCACTGCGTTGAAAGCTTAGGAAAAGGAGAAGCATAAAGATCAGCTCAGCACTGATGTCTAGGAGGAAGAACCATAACCAAGATTCTCAAGTATTCTGGTGCCTGAGCAAAGACAAGAAGATTGTTGACATGACTATGGAATCATTGTCGCACAACTTAATATGGTCCTTTAGACACAATGGTCCTGAGTGATAAATGTTTGAATTAAACTACCAAACTATCTTATCCTGGTGCCATTAAACACTGAATTTATTTATTTAATTCCCTGTACTGAGTCGAATAGTGCTCCAACAAAATTCACATCTGCTTGGAACCTGTGATTGTGATCTTATGAGGAAATATGGTCTTTGTGTGGTCTTTGTAAATGTAAGCAAGTTAAGATGAGGTTATACTGAATTAGGGTGGGCCCTAACTCAGATGTGACTTGTGTCCCTATAAGAGGGAGTTTTGGACACAGAACCACATGGAGAGAACACCATGTAATGATGCAGGCAGAGATTAGAGTGATGCATCTACAAGCCATGGAATGTTAAGGATTGCCAGACATCAGAAGCCAAGAAGAGGCAAGAAAGAATCCCCTCTAGAGCCTTCAGAGAGAGCATGGCTTGACTACATCTTGATTTCAAACTTCTAGATTCTATAACTGTGAGAGAATAAATTTCACTTGTTTTATGCTATCAGATTTTTGGTAAGCTATTACGGCATTCCTGGGAAACTGGGCATGCCCCTTTCTTATGATATGTGTTTACCAAGCAATTTTCTGGATAAGAATTAGTTGTCCAAGTAAGCAGATATATATGTAGGTAATAATACTTATACATACATGAGTTTTAGAATTTCCATCTCTATGACAATTTTATATTTGCAAATCAGCATTACAGCTTTTATCCATCAACCTTATGAACTTAAGTAGAGTCTATCACTGAAAGGTAAATCTTCTTTTATAAGACATGGACAATATGAGGTTTTAAAATGCCCTCTTCTGTGGCAACAGATAATAAATGAAGCTCTGCTTTAGGTCCGCTAAGCCTTGTGATCTTTCTCTTTTTTATCCCAGTGCCCTGCTTCATACCATCATTTCCTCTATGATATTTTTGTTGACAGAGCGACAAATAATTTGTCTTCATCAGAAGACTGGACAAGATAAGGAAAGAATAATGAGTTTGAAGTTATGTCCGTAGCAACTCCTCAAACTGAAATGCAGTGAAAAAAAGAAAAAGAATATTCAAGAACAGTGGGACCATTATAAAAGATGTGGCATAAGTATACTAGAATACTAGAAAGAGAGTTATTAAGTATTAACTCATATGATCACGAGGTCCCACAATAGGCCATCTGCAGTCTGAGGAGCCAGGAGAGACAGTCTGAATTCCAAAACTGAAGAACTTGGAGTCCGATGTTTGAGGGCAGGAAGAATCAAGCATGGGAGAAAGATGTAGGCTGGGAGGCTAGACCAGTCTCTCTTTTCACATTTTTCTGCCTGCTTATATTCTAGCCGCAGTGGCAGCTGACTAGATTCTGCCCACCCAGATTAAGGGTAGGTCTGCCTTTCCCAGCCCGCTGACTCAAATGTTAATCTCCTTTGGCAACACCCTCACTGACACACCCAGGAGCAGTACTTTGTATCCTTCAATCCAATCAAGTTGACATTCAGTATTAACCATCACAGTCTTCCAGTTGAGAAAGTTGTATATGTGTACTAGAATTGAACAATTATGTAAATGATAGGGATGCTGGGAGCCAGACTTCTCTCTGTTCAAGTAGAAGTTTACAGATAAGCAAGAAAACGAGTCTAGAATGATCTGGTAATTGAGTAGAGTCAAAGACATCAGGATGAACTCATATTTAGCTTGAAATAGATACATATATTTCTTCTGCTTGCTCCTATCCAAAGTCCATTCATTTTTCAAGGCCCAATTCTCCATCTGCTTAATCCGCAATTATTTGCCTAAATGCTCAAGTATTCATTAAATTTCTGCTGCACTTATATCCTGAAGCAAACATCCTGGAAATTGCTATGCATTATTAGGTATTATATAGCAATATTTTAATTTTTAGAAATAGTATTACTTTTTTTCTTTTGCTAATTTTTATATTCCCAGAAGATTAGAACCAAGTACTTCTTTGGTCCAGCTTCTATTATAAAATAAAGTGACAAACACATACCGGGCAATAAAAGAAGGAATACTCTCTGATTTATGAATAGTGTTACCCAATCTGCTTATTGAAGAAATAATTTATAAGCAACATTTTTATACAGTGGCTTTATATTAAAACCATTGTAGAAAATGTTTCTGCTAAGTTCCTTAAGGGAATATTTTCTTAATTATTTTAGTAAAAGTAATATTTATATTAATATTATTGTATTTATATTAATGTTTATATTTGAACATTTTCTCACCATCAAAACTTTGTCATATAAATGAGATGTTGCATGTAACAAAGAACATGCTTATTTTTGATGAACAAGTTAAATATTCACAAAAATTAATTATGTATTAAACCATAAATAAAACCTTAATAAACTTAAAAAATTCAACCGTATATAGGTTATGTTCCCTGGTCATGATGCAACAAAATTAGAAATGAATAGTAAAAGGATGGCTGCAGTAAACATATTCATATTTCTGATTGCCAGTCTCCAGTAAGGGTTGTTTTTTTTTTTAACAACTCCTTAACTGAAAACAAGTGTAAACAATGTTAGAAAGAATAATCCTCACAAAGATAGCATGAATATGATGAAATATTAAAAAATGTTCAGCCCACAATCTGAAAGAGAATAAAAACAAGAGAGACAATAAAAGATCTAACCCACTTAGCCACTGGTGACTATAAACAGCTGCAACCCTCATAGTGTTATTGAGCTTAATTTACCCCATCAAGATTGTCAACAGTTTATCTCCATTCTTAAATTTAGCTTAAAGTGATCCTGGGTTGTTCATATCAATGAGCACTTGGAAGAAATGAATGTATTTCCTCTGTGGAGGATATCACCTCTATTTTGGCCCTCCACAAATGCTCACAAGTAATTTTTATGGAAATCAATTAAATGGTAAAATATCATCATGCGCAATAGAAAACAAGGCAATATGTGTGAGATCCAGCAGGAACAACAGAAAGTAGAAACAGACCAAAATATGCTTGAGAAATTCAGATTATCAGACATAAATTGTTTGCTTTATCAAGAAAACAAAAACAAGCTCAGCTGGGAGCGGTGGCCCATGCCTATAATCCCACCATTTTGGGAGGCCGAGGTGGGCAGATTACTTAAAGTCAGGAGTTCGAGACCAGCGTGGCCAACATGGTGAAACCCCATCTCTAATAAAAATACAAAAATTAGCTGGGTGTGGTGGCATGTGCCGGTAATTCCAGCTACTTGGGAGGCTGAGGCAGAATAATCACCTAAACCCAGGAGGCGGAGATTGCAGTGAGCTGAGATGATGCCACTGCACTCCAGCCTGGATGAGGGAGTGAGATTCTATCTCAAAAAATAAAAATCAAAAACAAAAACAAAAAAACAAGCCTATTCTATTGGGGCCGAGGGGGAGGAAAAAACAGCTTAAAGTTATCAGAATATAACAGAAAATTATTTTTTAAATGTACACCATATTTAAAGAAAAGTAAAATTGTAGAAGTAAAAAATGTAGTAACTAGAATTTAAAAATCAGTGAATGAATGTGGCAGCAGATTAGTCATAAAATAAGAGAGAATTAGTAAATTAGAAGCTGAGCCAGAAGAATTCAGAAAATAGCACAGAGAGAAAAAAATAGATGGAAAATATAAGAAAGAGGCTAAGAGATATAAATGAAAGTTAGATTATTTAAAATACATTTAACTTCAGCTTGGAAACAGAAAAGGCCAAAAAATATTTAAAGAGAAAACAAGAACATACAACAGGTCCAAACAAAACATCCATCAAATTCCAAGTACGTTAAAGAAAGATAAATCCAAACGTTGAAATATTTTAGTGAAATTACAGAAAATAAAGGACAAAGAGAAAACAATGCCAAGAATAGCTAGAGAAAGACAATAGTGAGTATGAGATTGATATAGAATTATAAAGACCAAGTAAAGATATATCATGCAAATATTAATCTCAAAAAAGTTGGTATCAGATAAATGTTTTGGAAGAAGTAAATAGAGTCTTGTAACAATATAAAGTTTTTAACTCATCAGAATAGTACGAGCTGAATTCATATATTTTGAAATACACAGCCATAAAATGAATAAAGAAAGAATATACAAAGACTCCTTTCAGGAATCATTTCTTTAGTTCCTACTAGAGAGGCTTCTCTTAACTAATGTGGAGCGCCGGAAACCACAAAGAGGAGGTGCAGCATTCTGTCCTAAGTGTGAAGTGGATTCTTGGTGTTGCTGTGCTGCAACTGCCATTTGCTAATGATGACCTTGCTTTTCTTACTTAGAGTAAGACAGAGAGACAGCAGTTAGCCTGAGCGGTTTCCATTTATGAAAGCAAAAAACAAAAACAAAACCACTCTAAATTTGCAAACCAAAATAGACTGTAATCAGAGTGGAAAATTTTAACATACCTCTCAGTAATTAACAAAACAACCAGACAAAAACAACAGTGAGTTTATAGTAGGCATGAACATACAAACACAACCACAATAATAGAATAATAAGCTTTATTTTTTAGCACACCTGGACCACTTACAAAAATTGATTTTGTACTTGACTATAAAATCTCAACAATTATTGGAAGACTGATACAGTATAATATTCTCTCATCACAAAACAATTAAGCTAGAAATAATGAAATAACTTTAAAACATTTCCTGTAGTTAGAAATTTAAAATTGTATTTGAAAGTACTCATGAAAAAACACTTTAAAAAAAAACAGAAATTAGAAAATACTTTCATCTAAACTTTTCTCTTTTTTTTCTTTTTTTTTTTTATTATGCTTTAAGTTCTAGGGTACACGTGCACAACGTGCAGGTTTGTTACATATGTATACATGGGCCGTGTTGGTTTGCTGCACCCATTAACTCGTCATTTACATTAGGTATATCTCCTAATGCTATCCCTCCCCCCTCCCCACACCCCATGACAGGCCCCGGTGTGTGATGTTCCCATCTTTTCTAATCCTTGTAAATGCAACTAAAACCATATTTAGGGGAAAATTTAAAATCTTAAACAATACATTATAGAGAAAGAAGCCTGAAAACTAATGAGGTAAGGATCCATCTCAAGAAGTTAGAAAAATCATAACAAATAAACCCAAGAAAATAGAATGAAGAAAAACTTTATTAAGAGCAGAAAGTGATGAAACAAACAAATACTATGGAAAGGATCAATAGAACACAAATTTTATTTTTGGATATTGTTAATAAAATTGTCTAACTTGACAGAAACTAAATTAAAAAAAAAAAGAGATGAGTAAGTAATATCAGCAATGAAATAGAGCACACAACTGCAAATGCTACAGACATTTAAAGAACAGATTTTATATATTAAAAAAAAAAGAAAAAACTTTGGCCAGCACAATGGCTCACACCTGAAATCCCAGCACTTTGGGAGGCTGAGGCGGGTGGATCACCTGAAGTCAGGAGTACAATAACAGCCTGGCCAACATGGTGAAACCCCATCTCTACAAAAATACAAAACTTAGCTGGACACGGTGGCAGGTGCCTGTAATCCCAGCTATTTGGGAGGCTGAGGCAGGAGAATTGCTTGAACCCGGGAGGTGGAGGTTTCAGTGAGCCTAGATGGTGCCATTGCACTCCAGCCTGGGTGACAAGAGTAAAACTCCATTTCAATAAATAAATAAATAAATATTTTAAAAAAGAAAAAATTTTATACCAATCAATATGAATGTTTCAGATACTCATAAAATATACCAAAGTGTCTGTCTAAAAAGGAAACTGAAACACTGTATAGTCCAGAAGATTGAATCAATAATTTTTTTTCAAAGAAAACTCTAATTCAAGATGTATCTATCAGTAAGTTCCAGAAAAGCTTCAAGGAAGAAATATTTTCTATCTTATGTAAACTCTTCCACGAGGGGCAGGGGTGCTGAGAGAAAGAGAGAAAGAAGAATGGCCCAATTAATTCCACTGGGCCAAAAGTTCTTCGAACTGGATATCACACGACTGCACTTTCAAGATTTCTCAATCTTTCTTTCCAGCTTGTATTATGTTTAATACTGAGTATGACATATTCTGAAAATTATTTTTTCTTATTGATATTTAAAAAGTTATATTCTTATTGATGACATAATTTCTTCTGCAGTATCTTAAGTATAGTCACAGAAAAAGGAAAAAATAAAAGTAGTCACTTTAAAAAATATTTGGTGCTGGCAGCTCCAAATATGGCAGTGGTTAACATTTGAAACCTCCAAACTCATTAAACTCTTTAAAAATTATATGTCACAGTAGTCTCTATAAAAGGGTAAAAAATGATTTGTTTTACAATATTGCTGTATATATCATAGCTCTTCCCAGCCTTTTTTAAGATACCTTCGATAGTTTGCAAAAATGTATTTAACTGTTTCCATAAAATGAGGTAACAGAAAAAAAGTATTTATGTATCCTTAAAGACAAAATTTTTAGATTAAAATATTTCTACATGAATCTATGATTATTTAAACAGTCCAAATTAAGTAATTTGATGTAATCTCAGAGGATTTTAAAATGAAAAGGAAAATATCAATTTTTCTACTATCTACCGAGTTCTTCATGTTTGGTTTACGCAATTTAAAAAGTAGGATCTGAACATCAGCAAAAAGTAGGAGAAGTATTAATAAAGCCTGGGAGACCTTAGAAGATCAACATGTGACACCCTCTCATTCCAGTTATTCAGTAAAGTTTATGAAATGTTTGGTATAAGGAGATATATTGTGAAAACACCTAAGGGGATCAATATGTGTGGATGCATTGTGATAATACATAGGCCACACACAGGTTAGAAGATGAAGACAAAAGGAGTAAAGAGAAACCCACGCTTACTCACAAAAGTGCCTGAACACTGGAATCTTCAGAGTTCTTGAATCTTGTGAGGCTGTAGGCCTTGCATAAGCCATAATATTGGGATTGGAGAATTGTTTAAGGTGATTTTTGCCCAAGTTTTTTATTGTGATGAGAAACACATAAGAAAATTGAGCATCTTGACATTTGTAAGTGATAGTTCAATAATACTAAATACATTCATAACGCTGTGCAACCATCACCACCACCTACCTTCAGAACTCTTTCCATCTTGTAAAACTGAAATTCTATAACCATTAAACAGTAACTCCCCATTCCTCCAAACTCCAGCCCCTGTCAACCACACTATATTTTCTACTGCTTATTATAATTTGGGACCTTACATTTAGGTCCTTGATCCATTTTGATTTTTTATTTTAATTTTTGTATATGGTGTTAAGTAAGGGTCTGACTTCACTTTATATATATATATATGTGTATATATATAAAATATTAGGCAAATATATATGTGGATATATATATTAGTCGTATATATATATATATGTGGATATCTAGTTTTCCAAGCACTGATTGTTCAAAAGACTTGCCATTTACCTCACTGAATGGCATTGGCCCCCTTGTCAAAAACCATTTGACCATATATATCATGGTTTATTTCTGGGTTTTCTATTATTTTCCATTGCTCTATCTCTCTGTCTTTATGCCAGCACTATCCTTTCTTTGATTACGATAGCTTTGTAGAAAGTTTTGAAATCAAAGTTTGAGTCCTCCATCTTTGCTCTTTTCCAGGTCATTTTGATTATTCAGAGTCCCTGAGATTTCCTATGAATTTTTAGATGAGTTTTTCTATTTTTGTAAAAATGCCATTGGGATTTTGATAGGGATTGCATTAAGTCTGTAGATTGCTTTGGGCAGTATTGAAATCTCAATGGGATTAAGTCTTCCAATCCATGAGCATGGGGTGTGCTTACATTTATTTTTGAATTCTTTATTTCTTTTAGCACGTTTTGTAATTTTTATTATACAAGTGCTACGATCTGAATGTGTGACCCCAAAATTTATGTGTTGAAACCTAATTCCCCATGTGATGATATTAGAAAGTGAGGCCTTCAGGAGGTGATTAGATAATGAGGATGGAGTACTCATCGATGAGATCAGTGCCCTTATGAGGGGCTGAAGAGACCAGTGTTTTCTCATTTAGCCATGTGAGGATTCAGCAAGAGGACTTTCACAAACGGAAAAGCAGGTCCTAACCAAACAGAATCTGCTAGTGCCTCTGTCTTGGATTTCCCAGCCTCCAAAGCTGGGAAAAATAAATGTCTGTTGTTTACAAGCTACTTACTTTATGGCATTTTGTTATAACAGCCCAAACAGACTAAGACAACAAGTCTTTTGCCAACTTGGTTAATTCTTAAGTATTTTGTTGTTTTTGATGACATTGTAAATTCAATTTTTTTTAAACTTTCTTTTCAGATTGTTCATTTTTAGTGTATAGAAATGTGACTGATTTTTGTATGTGGACTATATATCCTCTTGCTTTGCTGAATTGATTTATTAGTTCAAACTTTAGGAATTTTTTTATAAAGTTCTACATATGAGATCATATAATCTGCAAATAGAGATGTTTATTTCTACCTTTCCAATGTAGGTGCCTTTTATTTCTTTTTCTTTCCTGATTGCTCTGGCTAAAACTTCCAGTACTGTAACAAATCTGTAACAAATAGAATTGGTAAAAGCAGGCATCCTTGCCTTGTCATGTTTTTAGAGGAAAAGCTTTTACTCTTTCACCACTGAGTATACTGTTACCTGCAGGATTTTCATATATGACTTTTATTATATTGAGGTAGTTTTCTTCTATTCCTAATTTGTTTAGTTTTTGTATCATGAAAAGGTGTTGAATTTTGTCAAATGGTTTTTCTGCATCAACTGAGATGATTATATGGGTTTTTTCTTCATTCTCTTAATGTAATGTATTATACTGATCAATTTTTATATGTGGAGACCATTCCAGGAATAAATCCCACTTGGTCATGGGGTGTAATCTTCTTAATTTACTGCTGAATTCAATATGCTGGTATTTTATTGAAGACTTTTTACATTAATGTTTATTAAAGATATCTATAGTTTTCTTTTTGTGTAGTGTCTTTTTCTGGCTTGGGTATCTGGAAAATACTGGCCTCATAGAATGAGTTAGAGTGTTCCCTCCTCTTCAATACTTTGAAAAATTTTGGAAAAGATTGGTATTAGTGCTTCTTTAAATATTTGGTAGCGTTCACCAGTGAAACCGTCAGGTCAAGGGCTCTCTTTATTAGGACTTTTTTTTATTATTAATTCAATCTTCTCACTAGTTACAGGTCTATTCATGTTTTCATTTATTTGTGATTTAACCTTGGTAGGTCTCATGTTTCTAGAAATTCATTCATTTCCTTTAGGTTATCAAATTTGTTGGCATACAGTTGTTCATAATACACTCTTACAATCCTTTTTATTTCCATAGAATACATAGTAATATTCCACTTTTATTTCAGATTTTAGCAATTTGAGTCCTACTCTTTGTTCTTATTAGCTAGCTAAAAGGTTTCTCAATTTTGTTGATCACTTCAAAGAACTAGCTTTGGAGCTTTGATTTCATTGGTTTTGGGTTTCATCATATTCTCTATTGCTTTTCTGTTCTCTATTTTGTTCACCTCTGCTCTAATCTGTCTTATTTCCTTTCTTCCGCTAGCACTGGGTGTATCTTGCTTTTCTTTTGCTAGTTCCTTAAATTGTAAAGCTTGGTTGTTGATTTGAGATTTTTCTTGATTTTTAACATAGGCATTTGTAGCCATAAATTTTACCCTTTGCACTCACTGTATTCCAAAAGTTTTGATATCTTGTGATTATGTTTTCATTCATCTCTTAGTTTTTCTTTAATTTTTCATGTGATTTTTTTTCTTTGATCAATTGTGTTTAAGAATGTATTAATTGATTTCCACAAATTTGTGAATTTTCCTCTTTCCTTTCTCTTATTGATTTCAAACTTCATCTTATTCTGGTCAGTGAAGACACTTTGCATGAAGTATATCTTTTAAAATCTATTAAGACTTCTTTTCTGGTCTAACATATGGTCTATCTTGGAAAATGTCGCATGTGCACTTGAGAAGAATGTGTCTGTTATTGTTTTTGGGTAGAGTGGGCTGTATACGTCTGTTAGATCTTGTTGGCATACTGTGTTGTACAAGTCATCTATTTCCTTACTTCTCCCTGGTTGTTCTATACATTGAGAATTTGATTTTAAGTCTCCAACTATTATTGTAGAACAATTTCTCCCTTCAATTCTGTCAGTTTTTTAAATATATTTTGGTGGTCTGTCATTAGGTATGTACATGTTTATGATTGTGATATCTTCTTGTTGTATTAAAACTTTTATAACACAAAATGTCCTTCTTTGTCTTTTCCAATTTTTTTAAAATTTAAAACATATTTTGTCTAGTATTATTATAATCACCTTGCTCTCTTTTGGTTACTACCTGCATGAAATATCTGTTCCCATCCTTTACTTTTAATCTATTTGTGTCTTTGGATGTAAATTTAATTCAAATATAGGAAGCAGGCAGTTGGATTATGGTTTTTTAATCTATTCTACAAATCTCTGTCTTTTCATTGGATATTTTAAATTATTTTCATTTAAAGTAATTGCTAAGGCTGGGCACAGTTGTTCACACCTGTAATGCCAGTACTTTGGAAGGCTGAGGCAGGAGAATCACTTGAGGCCAGGAGTTCAAGAGCAGCCTGGCCAAAATGGTGAAACCCCGTCTCTACCAAAGATACAAAAATGAGCCAGGTGTGGCGGTGCATGCCTGTAATCCCAGCTTCTTGGGAGGCTGAGATAGGAGAATCACTTGAATCCGAAAGGCGGAGGTTGCAGTGAGCCAAGATCACGCTACTGGACTCCAGCCTGGGCAACAAAGAGACTTCCCCCCCAACCCCCCATAAATAAATAAATATTAAAATAAAATAAAGTAATTGCTGATAAGTAAACTTACATCTGTCACCTTGCTATTTGTTTTCTATATGCCTTACAGCTTTTCTGTCCCTCACTTTCTGCATTACTCATCTCCTTTGTGTTTAGTTGATTTTTTTTAAGTAAAACATTTGAAGTTCTTTTTTATTTTCTTTTGTTTGTATTCTATGGCTATTTTCTTTGTGGTTATCATGGCAATTACATTTATCATCATACAGTTATAACACTGCAATTTAAATTTATATTAGCTTAATTTCAATAACATGCACAAGCATTGCTCCTTTATCAGCTTTATCACCACCTTTTGATTGTTGATGTTACAATATTACATGTTTATATATTGTGTGCTCCAAACATCATGAAATAAAATTCATTATTTCTTGATGGTTGTAGAAAACAAAACCTGGATTTACAAACCAAGATTACAATAGTATTAGCTTTTAGACTAAATTTTTTAAATGTAATAATATATTAGACCATGTAGAAAATAAAAATTGTCATTACAGATGATTGTTATAATAATATTAGCTTTTCTTATTGTCCATGTGTTACTTTTATTGAGATATTTATTTCTTCATATGCCTTCAAGTTAATGTCTACTGTCCTTTTATTTCACCCAGCAGGACTCCCTTAAACATGACAAAACAAACAAACAAACAAACAAACAAACAAAAACCTCCCTAGCTTTTGCTTACTTGTAAATTTCTTAATTCCTCCCTCATTTATGGACAATTTTGCTAGATACAAGACTCCTGATTGACAGTATTTTTCCAACTACAACTTTGAAATATTTGCCCACTGCCTTCTGTCCTCCAATGTTTCTAATGAGAAATCTCATAATTTTATTGAGGTACTCTTGTATATGACAAGTTACTTCCCTCTTGCTGCTTTCAAGATTCTCTGTCTTTGGCTTGTAAAAATTTGATTATAATGTTTCTCCATGTAGATGTCCTTGAGTTCATTTTACCTACAGTTTGTTGAGCTCTTTGGATGTTTATATTCATATCTTTCATCAAATTTAGAAAGTGTTTAGCTATTATTTTTTAAAATATTCTCTCTGGAACTTTGTCTCTTCTCCTTTGGGACTCCTGCAATTTTATGTTGATTTCTGCTTAATGGTGTCCCACAGATTTCTTAGGTTTAGTTCACTTTTCCTCAAACTTTTTTCTTTCTGTTTCTCAGACTTGATAATTCCATTGTCCTACCTTCAAGGTCACTGATTCCTTCTTCTCCCTACTCAAATCTGCCTTTGAATCCTTCTAGTATTTTTTTTTCATTTTAACTATTGTACTTTCCAGTTTTATAATTTTTTTGGTTCATTTCTAGGTTTTCTAACTCTTTATTGATATTTTCATTTTGTTCATATATTGTTTTCTTAGCTTTCTCCCCATCTTTAATTATTTGAGCATATTTAAGACAGTTCTTCAAAATCTTTATCTAGTAGATACACTTTCTGTTCTTTTCAGGAACAATTTCCATAGTTTATTTTTTCTTTGAGTGGGCCATACTTTTCTGTTTCTTTGTGTGTCTTGTGATTTTTTTTTTTTTTTGGCAAGAACTGGACATTTGAATCTAATAATGTGGCAATTCAGGAAATCATATTCTTTCCCTTCCCCAGAGTTTGCTATTTGTTGTTTTTATTTATTCTTTTTAAATTGTTGTAGGCTGTCCCGGTGCTAAGGATCAGCCTGTGATGTAAACTTAAGGTTTTCTCAGGTGTTTCCTGAGTCTGTGCCTTTCCCTGGCAAGTATGGTCACTTTCTAATTTTCCTGTATATGCTGTTATTTGTGAATGTCCTAGTCATAAATATCTGGCTCCCAAAAAAGGGAAAAGAGAAAAAATGAAAGAGTGGAGGAATGGGTGACAACCCTTTAAATCCCCTGGAAGTCACTTTAGCTATAGGGTGGGCAGCTTGCAACAATGAGGAAGGTTTAAGAACAATGGCTACCCACCTCCTTTTCTGCACCTCAGTAATCAGAAGCAGCAATCAGCAATCAGAGCACAACTCCCTAATATTTGGAGAACAGGGTCCTTTTTGCCCACCCTAGCTCCCACTAACTATATGCAAACTGCTCCTGGAATGCATGCACAGCTGCTTACCCTACATGAGGGATAAGTGGTTGCTACTATGCTGACAACTAAAATTGACCTATCAAGCCTTCCCCTGGGAGTTGCAAGCCTTCAATAGACTCCAGATTTCCAAAACAGTTACAAGAGTCAGAGACGGCCAGTACAATTACTATTGAGGTAGAAAGACTGATTGCTGGTGCTTCCTACTCCACCATCTTCCCAGAATTCTCCTTGGATATTGTTCAAGGTAATTTTGCCTATCATATGAGGCAGAGATACCCGAGCCTTTCATAAAGCTTAGGCGGGGAATAACCCTCTCTTCATGCTTAGGACTGAGAGCCACTCATGCAAATTAATGCCACCAAATATCTGTGAGGATATTAGCCATGTAGGATTCAGAGTTGGAGTCCTAGAGATAGTTTTTACTTTATTCTAAAAGATGCACATAGTAAAATTTTAATATAGTGCAAATTTTGTCTTGAGCACTCTCTAATCCTTGATTTACCAACCTCCTTCTTCATGCCAACAACCAAAGAGAGGCATAATTCTCTCATATTAAGCTTAAATGTCCTGGGACTTCACTTTTTCTAATGTGCCTCCATGCTTATTTTCTTTCACTCTTTCAAAGGTGTAATTAAAAATAAAGTTTCACTTAAGATATTAAATACTCAATTTTTAAGGGTATCTTATATTTTCTGTACATAAGATTGTATCCACAAATAGTGCAAGGAGTAATATTATATAATACATGACAATTTTATCTGAGGCATGCCAGGGTCGTAACTTGAAGGCAATGATAAGTGATTAAAGTATTCCATTCCTTTTTAGGCCAGTAAGGAAGGAGGGTTCTAGGGGTGTGTGTGTGTGTGTGTGTGTGTGAATGCATGCACATACACACGCATGCAAATATGTTTGAGAACACTGTGGCCCTCAAAACAAAACACAAATGTTACTCTTCTCGATCAAAGGAATTCCAGAAATTTATGACACAGGATGATATAAGAATGAACATGTCAATTCTTACTATACATTCAAATGGAGAAGGAACAAAAGTAGTGCAGTGCCCTACCCACAATATCATGTTAGCGTCCTTTCCTTTCCTACTGCAAAACTTCCTCAAACCCCATCAGATGAATATGGGCACCCCCTCCCTCCACATACATGTAGGATTGTGACTTGGCCAGTTCCGTCCAATGGCGCCATCAAAGTTTGCCTCTCTCCTTCTTGAAGCTCCCCCAACAACCTTGGATTGCTGTATATAGCATTCAGTTACCCTTGTAAACAGGCAGACCTAGTCTCATCCCTAATTATCTTTGTCATTACAGCAAGGAATTTTGAGGTGTAAGAGTAAAGAGGAACTGAGGACATGAAGGGAGAGAGTAGCTCTGAGTCAGTAAGCAAGGCTTTGAATTCACTGCAGTTGCAAGCAGCATGGCAGTATCTTATAATTCAAAAACAAAACTTTAATGTTTTCAGCTCATTCTAAACTTTTTACGGGGCAGCAAGGTCATTATTACTGACATTCTCAGTTTTGGGATCTTCTATGTCAGAAGCCACCATCACATTGCTTTCTGACTAAAACCACAAGGTTTGTTTGACTGAATCAGGCTTGATTTGCTTAGTGTCAGTCTTTTTTTTAGGACGCCATTTTAATCCATATCATCTGCTGTCCATTACAAGAATAATATCTCTTAAGTTTTCCCTCAGTAGGGAGAGTGACTTGTTTTCTTTCCCTTCATATAAGGGTTCTTTTAGCCAAAGGAACTCTAGCCTTGCAATGTTTGTTTTGTGTGATTTCTGTTATTTTTACTGTACAATTTTAACACCCAACTCTACCCTCTACTCCAGACTAGCAAGGCTTGCAGAATTAATTTATCAACGTCCCTTTGAGTCCGTTTCTTATTTTCTCACAAGTTAACCGCATTCACATTTTAAACCAAATCTTGGCAGTAAGAGCCCTAGTGCTAGCTGTTGCCTCATCTATGATTTTCCGTGAAAAAAATCATCTCTCTCATGAAATTCTTCCTGAGAGTACCAAAGCTCTCTTATAGCAGCCAAGACTCACTGCAAAATCCCTGAGACAAAGTGAATTTAAGATTGGCAGCAAAGACTGTAGGCGGTGCTGAGCTGTAAGATAGCTCAGCTGTTGCATTTCTTCTTAACGAGCATTATTTGTATGCCTGGCCTCTCATTTCTCAAGCACCAATGAAATTTCTAATGATTTCTTGGGTTTCTACCACAGTGTTGATGACTGTCTCTTGTTTCATCCATGTGGGTGCACGTCTCTATAAATATTTTCCAAAGAGAGTCAGAAACGTCTTCCCTCCCCCAAGCAAATCTTAGTATAAGTTGTTACAGTGGGGCAAACCAGGGACTGGATGCCGAATTGGTAGAAGTCCTCCCCACACCCTCCAGCCTGCAAGGCGGTTAGCAGCACCTAGGCAGTGTTTGGGTGTCTTGTCTTAGAACCTGCTTTCAGGCTCTCATCTTGCAATTTGTCTCTCCAATTTCTCCTCATCAATAGAAAATAAAGTAGAGGACCATTTATTGCCTGGTTGAACATACAATTGTGTCAACATTTCATTACTGGTCTCCATGAGCTTTACTCAGAGTTCGATAATGAGTCCCCAAGGGATACTCTTTCAGAAAGCCATCTCTCTATAAGAATGTCACCTAGGTTGCCAAGACCTGTCAAAAACTCTTAAAGGTTGGAGATAGCCTGTCAAGTTTCATGGATGCTGTTAGATGACACGAGACTCCTGGGGCAGAGGTAAAGGATGGTTTATTGTAATAGCAGAACCAAAGGATCAGTATTTGTACTATTTCCCCAAGCCCTGATTCTTTCAGGGCAACATGAAGTGGTCTACATGGTACCCACATTGTATTATAGGAGAGAAAACCTGAGTTTAGGGGACCTGAATATTTTATATTGTATAATAAGTATGCCTACCCTTTTATCCCAAGGGAGACAGTCATCTCTGTCTTCCATGAGTATAAGCAAATCTGTTACTTCAGAGGGAGTGTTAACTTTATGATCCACGACTATTCTTTATACAAATATCCTTTAAAAGATACTCTGGAACAAAGAGCAGTCAAGTGTGCCTGTTTGCAAGATGTACAGAAACAAAAGACCCGTGAAGAACTGTCTTCCAACATTTCACCAGTAAATGAAGAGAATTTCAGGAATAAATTGGTTTACCTAGTTGACTTTTGCCACCAGAATTTTTGCCAAATAGAATTATTTGGTGGTATGCTAAATCACATGCATGCAAATGAAAAGATAACAAGCAATGTACAAATCCATTTTTCATATTTATTACAAAAACAAGCTAGAATAAGCAACTTTTGGAGCTACGGTTCTTCAGAGTTGGAAAAATAGTATATATTATCTAAATCAAATAATAGAAAAGAAAAAATGAAGTATAATAATGGTATAATAAAGTAACTGCAAACAAAAATGTGTAATGATAGAGACAAAAATGGTGGCCAAAAATGAACACCAGGTTAGATCAGTACAATGGAGTAAGAATCTGTAATAAAATGAAGCAAGAATATGTTTTGGCTTTGCAGCTAAAATCAATTTTGGCAGAATGAGATTTACTACTTAAAATTGTGTCTGCCTTTTGAAAATAAATATTGAAGATGATTCTATGATATTGAATGATAGCAGGTAAAAACAAATTTTGAAAAAGTAGAGGTAGTTCAATTTTAAGTTTTGAAGTTTAGGAGGTAAGAGAGATAGTATTAAATAGTACAAGAAAAATAAAGGAACACATAAATATTGCAAGGCTAGACTTTGGGGAAAAGAAATAGTTACATTAAAGGAAAGATGGAAAAAATCTCTCTCCTACCAGTTGAAAATTTTCAGACTAAATAACCCATTTTATGTGACTCAAGTGAGCCTTCCCAAGACACTCATACACTTAAAATTTGCATAAACTTAGATTAATCTAGCAACTTCAGATTCAGGGAATTATGAGGACCTTCACTCTGTTAGCAGTCTCATTTTGACATCCTAGTTGTGAGTAATGTGAAGAGAAAGGGAGAAAGGAGCAGGTATGAAAGAAGAGGAAGAGAAGGGAATAAAGGAACGGAAAAAGAAAAAAAAAGGAAGAGAAGGAGGAGAAAGAAGAAGGGGAGGAGAAAGGGAGATAAAAAGAAGACAGACTAATGGGATAAAAGGACGAAAAGGAAGGAGAAAGAGAAAAATCCTCATTCAGTTCCCAGAAGTATAAGTAACTTATAATTGTTCCAGTAAGTACAGATGGACAAAACAATTTGCTCATCGGTGCATTTTGTAAGCTCTAAAAACAGATATATATGATTTGTTTGGTTTCTTTTATTATTAAAAGATAAAAACAGGCTGCAATGGCATATCAGTGACACAAATATGGAGGCAGGTTAGAAGCCAACTTTTATTGTAGTAAATGGCCAAACTTACTCACTGCTACTCTTTTCCATCCAAAGTCACCACGTTCTCAAGCTATAGCACGGCGGGGAAAAGGGTTGTCAATATTTGTACTGAATCTTATTGTTAGATTTCTTAAAAGATAAATGATTAAAAGCCTGGGATGTAATGAATTACTGAATTTTATATATATATATGTAAAAAAAATACATATATATATATGTTTTTTTTTTTGTTTTTTTTTTTGTTTTTTTGAGAGGAGTCTCGCTCTGTCCCCCAGGCTGGAGTGCAGTGGCGCGATCTCGGCTCACTGCAGGCTCCGCCTCCTGGGTTCAGGCCATTCTGCCTCAGCCTCCCGAGTAGCTGGTACTACAGGCGCCCGCCACCATGCCCACTAATTTTTTGCATTTTTAGTAGAGACGGGGTTTCACTGTGTTAGCCAGGATGGTCTTGATCTCCTGACCTCGTGATCCGCCCGTCTTGGCCTCCCAAAGTGCTGGGATTACAGGCGTGAGCCACCGCGCCCGGCCTGAATTATATTTCAAGAGTTTCCAAATCACGTTCAATATTCTCTAGAATATTAGTAAGTTTAAATGCATTCACTTGTTTTTAAAGGACATTTGGTTCAATAATTTTAAATTAAATTGTTTTATTATGGTACTGTCTTTTGGGGAGGGAGATGATAAAAGGTGTACTGAGTATCAGTTTTTTCCTCACTGTTATTAGAACATTAAAAGATTTATTTATAAAGCTGAAGTTTATTTCAATATCTCTCATGTATTTGTCTATTTTATAAAAGGATACAATGTACTCTAAGAATGTCTGGGTTAATATTAATATCAGAAACATAGACTGAACGTTAGATTGTATTACATTTTATATTCCTTAACACATGACACCTTTGAATTTTGTAATGCTATCCAAATGTATACATATGAACTATTTGACATAAAATTCCTTTAATAACTTCAGAGTCTGTCAGAATTCAGACATTTTGTGTATTGCTTGCTATTCAAAGGAAAATTATTTGCACCATTTTGGTGTATTGATTTGTCTGTTTTGTTTCCTGGAGAGAGTCTATTATGGAACTGAAAAAAAAATCAACAGTCATTTTGCTCTAACTCTCAGTAAGAAGGAATTGTTTTAATATGATTATAAATTAAAGACTAAAGTAAAATCTTCCCTATTTATTTTGGTCAGTTCAGCTATGTTTCTCAACTGAAATTATCTTCTAAGAAGTTACAAACAAAACATTAAATACATGGGAACTTCAGCGTTGCAGGGGCCTTCACTTACCATTTTAAAATGAATTTTTTTAAAGACAAACTTGACATATACCCAAGTATTTCATGGCTCTTTATAAGATTTTGTTTTGCATCATTCAGTATTATGTAAATAAGGCTGAAAAGGTTGGTGAATTTGAACACATTTGTTAGATTCCATGTACTCCTATACAGGGATCCTGAAAATACTTTGTAATAAGTTCTTGTTCAATTAGACCAAATTTCCTCCACTTGGCTAAGCTTCATGGAAACATCACACTTTATTTTCTACCTACCAAAAGCAGGGTATTTCAAGATATCTACAGTAACCTAAATGTGATAGTTTTAAGATTGCAACTTTTGTATCCTACTAATGTTTTTAACATTTATCTTCACTAATATTTAAACAGTTGAACATTTTTTAAAAATAAGAAATAGAAACGTCCTTTCAAGGGTCATGAAGGTCTTGTCATCCTTGAAATAGATTGGTGGAATGTAGGCTACTCTGTCCCTTCATCTTTCCATCAATCTACTGAACAGCGTGGCTGCAGTCATTTACACACCAGGAAGAAATAGAGTCCCTGAACCACTGCTTGTTCAGTGTGTTATTTCACTCTCCCAATGTCAGTTGAAAGTGTTTTCATCCTTCAGTGTTTTCTCAGCCTGGCAGAAAAATGGATAATGGATGATGATGTGGATGACAAAGTGCATGGACTCTGAAGCTGATGAAGAGGAGAGAGAATTTGATAAGAAAAGCCACAGCATTATGAAAAATCTCAAACACACATAAGTGGAGCCCTTATGTTGCTTCTGTGTTACAGAATGCTTTTCTCTCTCGAGCTCGTGCCATCTCATCTATTTGCTTAGATACGGTGGTAAAAAATGCAGACACATAAAATGTGTTACTAAGAAGGATTATTATCATTTTTCCAGTAAGTGTTTAAGGTAGATTTATGAATCCTTACATTTTCAATTTCCATTTTTTTCTCCTCTTTTAGATCACTATGGCAAACTTTCACTATTAACAACAATTCCTATTCTCTAACCTAAAAATAAAAGTTAGATAAGAGTAACCTAAACTTACATAAACTAAAATTTTGGTATGTTATCATGAAAGGTTGTACTGTACATTTACCTATGAATGAGAAGAGCATGCCCCTTTCTGATGGTGAATTGCAGAATATGAAGAGCCGTGGTTATCAGAAGAAATAGAAGAAGGTGAGGTATGGTATCAGGAGTCCCAAGAGAACAAAATATGTTTGGTTGATGAAACAAAAAATATTTTGTTCATCTGTCATTGTTTTTTCTTCTTTCTCTGTATTTCTTTCCCATCACCACTCTTGCCTACACATTTTTACTTCCTAGTATTTTCACCGATGGTGCCTTTGCAGTTTCCCCCCAAATACCTGATCTGTGGTTGGTGTTTGTTTCTAGAATGAATGATTTGTTTCCTTGCCTCTAATATTTATTTTTCTTTAAGTCTTTGTTGGCTCGCCTATGATGTAACAAGCCCTGTGCTAAGAGAACAATACAATAAGGCACAATCATCTGTGAACATTAGAACACAGCATGTGCTGTACTATGTGCACAACTAGGAATCACATAGTTCACATCCTCTTTTGGTTTTCACTCAAATACGTCCAATTCTCCTTCTCCAGTTTGCCTGATTAAAGTTTATTAGTGCTTCAAGTCTCAGCTAAAACATTATCTTCTCCAAGAGTATGTCCTCAAACCTCTAGAGCAGGTTAGATGGATTTGCTATTTGCTCCCACACAACCTTGTGTGTAACTGATTTGTGGTATTAAGAGCTAAATTTCCAGTAACTAATACTATTGCCAGGTAACTGGTGCTTAATATAAATTTTTATTTTAATGGAATTCAAGGAGTATAAACTAAAATATAATAAAAGTTATATTGTTTATCATAGTTTTATTATGTTTCAAAGAAAGTATCACATATGTTTTAGAACGAAGAAGAACAAGCACATACCTAAAAATTTAGTTTATACATATGCATATAAACTAAAAAATAATAAAGGTTATATTGTTTGTCATAGTTTTATTATCATGTTTCAAAGAAAGCATCACATATGTTTTAGAACTAAGAAGAGCAAGCATATACATAAAAAGGAGGTCAAGATCCTATAAAATATATTAAATCTTCCCTCTCTTCTCCTCAATTTTTGGTTCATTAGATAAGTAAACAAATTGCAGAAATTGTTAAGAAAAGAAAATACATTGAAATTCATTACGATAGATTTCCCTACTTTTTGTTTGAATGTGTAAATGAAAAGTATCCCAGTTGCTGAGGCTTAAAAGTATGTGTAACGAAGGTGAGCAAAGTATGTATTGATTTTACTTAACAAGTTGGACAATTAGCATGTTTCTAAAATTTTAATTACTTGACTCTACCTAGCATTCTCCAGCCTGATGTTTTTGCAATTACTCTGAAAGTTCCCTAAATCTAACTTGCACGGAGCTCTGTGTTTAAACCCACGTACCCATCCCAGTCTTTCCTGGCCATTCGACACGTAACGGATTCAAATCTTTGCTAATTCATTCACAAGAATCAAAGGCCAGGCTGGAGAGCAGTGCCTTGAGCAGGAGACATGGCTTCTGTGTTAAGTGTTTATAATATTTATATTCTATTCAAGTCAAAATTTTGTGCTATTGAAAATATTATCTCAAGCTACTTCTAATTATTCTCCAACAACAGTGATGAGTGTTTACTATTTCGAATAGATTTTTTGTCTGTCCCTCCTACCATCAAATAATTCTTAAACTCTCTCTATAGGAATGTTTTTCTCTTTAGACCATGTTTCTAGTCAGAGTGAAGCAAAAAGTCCTTGTCATGTGTCCAACATGATTGCTAGCTATGAGAGGTAAATAGAATAAAATGCTAATCAAACTTTTAAAATCTTCTTCTGTTTCCTTGGGACAATTATTTAAAAAATAAACAATTAATATTTTAACAATATAGTTATTAATAATAACAATAACACAATGTGAGATTAAATCATTTTAATTTTTCTGCAGGTTAGATGAAAGATACATGGTGCTCGTGTACAGCAACATCAGATATTATTTTTGGAGTCACAATGTTTTTAAAAAATGACAACTTTACTTTTAAACTTAAACATAGCCCGATAGATAGATAGATAGACATGATAAGCAGTCTGAGAGTAAGAAAACAATTTCTAAATTTGAATGGATATTGTACATATTATATTTATTTCCCAGAAATATAAACAAATATATGCTTATATGGATATTACTATAATTATATATATATATATAACTGTATGGATATAACCATAACATGTATTTCTATAACTATATGGATATAACCTATATAACTATATGGATATAACCATAATTATATGGATATAACTATAAAGAAAAAAGATTTGTTTTTCTTATGTGAATCATTAAAAAAATTAAATTGTCCTGTAATTACAATTTATCTATGCTTCAGTACTCACAGTTTTTAAATTAAATATCGAATACTTAAGACAATTTGTACATAGTCTTCATGGTTTTCAACCACGTCTAATGAAAGTTTCAGTCTAAACAAAATAAAAACATTTGGGAGGGGATGAATGCTCATCTGCTATTAAAGTTTCCAGTACTTTGTCCTGGAGCTTCTTAAATTTTTACATTCGCCAAAAGGAGATTTTAGTAGTCAATCATCACTTGCAAATTAAATATTTTTTAAGTATTGTATTCCACTATTAGTATAAAGTGTTGTTAGTAAGCAAAACTATTCTTTTGATTTGTCAGAATCTTATTTAGACTTTTTCTAAAAAAGCCTTCTACTGAATATAGAATATTAAAGATTTGAAATAAAATGTTGACCCTGGCCGGGCGTGGTGGCTCATTCCTGTAATCCCAGCACTTTGGGAGGCCGAGGCGGGCGGATCACCTGATATCAGGAGTTTGAGACCAGCCTGGCCAACATGGTGAAACCCTGTCTCTACTAAAAGTGCAAAAAATTAGCTGGGCATTGTGGCTGGCACCTGTAGTCCCAGCTATTTGGGAGGCTGAGGCAGGAGAATCACTTGAACCTGGGAGGCAGAGGTTGCAGTGAGCCAAGATCACGCCACTGCACTCTAGCCTGGGCGACAGAGCGAGACTTCATCTAAATTAAATAAATAAATAAATAAACAATTTTTAAAAAATAAAATAAAATCAACATACAATTCAATGTTTTTCATTATTTCATGAGCTTATTCATTTTCTGATCTTTAAGATTCCTGATAGTAAAGACAATGTTTACTTCACACACGTATATATATATATGTTTTAAACAGCAGTACACATTATAACTCTTGTCATAAGTTGCTTCAAGTAAATGAAAGCCAATAAATAGAAAGTTGCAGATTAAAGAAAATAAAATACTGACAGTGTTGGCATGCTTATGATGTTCTGCTGAGATTTTTAAATAGAAAAGTATGTGAGAGGTCATTTACCTTATCGTACACAATCAGGAACAAGCTAGTTGTAGCAGCAGTTCGAAACTTTTAAGGAAATGCTACTTGTGCATATCAGGTGTACAGCTGACATTATTTCTATTATCAGAGACTAAGCAAAACTCTGTGATTGCTATTAATACTAAAATGTTAAAAAAAAAAAAGGTGAGGTCTTTGTTTCATAGTTGCTAGTGTTGGCAAAAATGAAATGTTACTTCCACAGTATAAAACTAACAGTTTCTTCACCTTCTAAAAGTGCAGACTATTATTAGCATTTTGTATATAAAACAAGTAAAATTTGAGAGTCTTTCAAAAAATGTATGTCTATAGATGGATAAGTATGTACATAATTGCAAATTGTATCAATTGCATAATAGGCAATACAGATTTTTTTCTAATTATTTCTAAATAAATTTCTAATTTATTTATTTATTTATTTCTAAATAAATCTTTCTCATTTATTTCTATGTGACTGCCTTAAAAGTGAGTGAAAGATTTATACATATTTCCTTTATCCAACTTTTCCGTTCCTCTTCCATGTTCTCATCTGAGATTATAATTCTTCCCTACCCTGAATGGCAGGTACCATATTGCGGAACAAAACATTTCAGGTGATTCTGGCCACTGTTCTAATGGAAAAGTAGAATAAATTCTTATTAATCCTACAATCAAATTATAAGTTTGAGTGCAACTTTGAGATGTTTCTAGGAATTGATTTGAACCAAGTCTTCAGAATCTTTCTAGTTTTATGCAAAGCTTACCTAAATTCTTCTGAGTCGTGAGAACTTTGATATTATCCCTTACGTACATCCTTTGTGACTAAGGTATTCATCCAGGAAAAAAAGTCCTTTCAAGTCCTAGTCATAGGAGGACAGTCGTTTTCTGAGGATTAAAATGGAAATGGAAACTTAAAAGGTTGGTATTTTCTTAGTGGATGCCACATTTAAAAATATGTTTAACATAATAGTCCAATTTAAAGGAAAATGCTATCATTATAGACGTAAGATAGTAGTCTTTTATTCTTAACTATATACTAATCTCCATGAATACAAAGCAAGGTATGTTCAACTACTAAACCTGAATATTGCAATATTTCCATATTAAGCTTTATTTTCTTTAGCTTTCTCATATACTAAAAGGACTCCATAAGGAGTTGAGAATTTTTTAGGATTATAACACACCCTAAGAAACAGTCTGAATACATATACTTTAGTAAATATATAGAATCACAAAATGCAACTACCTCTCAAAATTTATTTTAAATCTATAAATAAATCACCATTTCTATTATAGCCCACTGAAAAGACAAAGAAAAAAAGTTTAGTTTCTCTGCTGAATTTCCTTTTTCATTACAAGGTCAACAGATGTAGGTGGGAAGCTATTTTGGCTTTTCAGTTTCCTGATTGCTCTAGATAGATCAACTATTCACCTTCATGTTAGTGACTTCATTACATTCTGATATAGAAACTAATTTGAAAAAGGCTGACCTTTAAAATACTGAAGGTGACAAGAGGGTAAAGGAAGGAGGTGAAGAAGATACAGCTGAGCAGATCTCAAATCGTATTTGTTTTAAAAGCTACCTTATGAGCTATTCACCTCTCACAATTTAGCTTTTTAATCCAAATTTTAACTTCAAAGTAGCCCCTGCTGACTCAAAAGTGTTATACCACGCAGTGGCCAGGTGGGGGAGAAGTGCAGCCTTATTCCTTTGAAGCTTGGCTGCCCAAGATCAATAGGAGTTCACAGGTGGCCATACTTCAAAGGGGAAGCACTATGTCTCTGTTTCGGTCCAGCCCCTGTAACAGTTATTTTTGCCCCCTCCAGTGGCTTGGAATTGGCTTTCATGTTATATTTTCACTTAAGAAAGTAAATGAAGAGCATTAGAGGCAGATCTTGATTAAAAGAATTTTAAAAGAAGCCAACATCTTGAGAGGACCAGCTACCTTTTAAAAGCACCTATTAATGCAATTGCTGGGTGGAAGGAAAGGTAAGCCTGCAGGGGAGATTTTTAAAAGCAACCCACTTACAGGGTTGCATCTGACATTTTAGCAACTAAGCTAAATCTCTTCAACAAGCTACAATGGTTGTAGGTAAATTTTATTCAACATTTTGTAGCTGGATATCTATTCTACAGTGTAGTTAGAATGAAAAACATGCCCACAGCTGCCAAGTTCAGGTGAAAAGAACTCACTTATATTACTTGAAAAATAGCAATGATTAAGTTACTCGTTAAACATATTTCTACACAATCAATGCACAAGAATGTAATTCCTGAGTACGTTTCCATGTAATGTTTGCTGAAATATATTTTTATTAATTTTTATTTTATTTTATATACTATGTAATATATATTTTACATACTTTTTATAAACAAGAATATGAAATAATGAATCGTGTTTCTGTTATCACAGATAAATAAATCATACAAATCACAATCATTTTTGTAAATAAAAACCAGAGGAATTCCTATAATCAAGAAAAATGGTTCTGCATGTTAGCCACATATTGAAATCACCTGGTATATTTTTAAAACACTACCAGGACCCCATCTGGAGATTTTAATTTAATTGGTTTAGAATGGGCCTGGGCATAGGAATTTGAAAAGTTCCTCAGGTGATTTTCATGTGCACCAAGAGTCAGAAATGCTGACCTAGAGCACAGCTTCTCAAACTCTAATGTGTATATAACCACCTGGGGACCTTGTTAAACTGCAGTTCTAGTTCAGTAGGTCCAGGGTAAGGCCTGAGATTCTGCATTTCTAACAGGCTCCCAGGTGATGCTGAGCTGCTGGTCCCCAGAGCACTCATTGTGGAACAAGAATTTATGATTCTTAGCTCAGGAAAAGGACAGACATTGGGATCATTAAGGCATTTGAGTTGAAACTACCTATAGTCTCCTAACCCCAATCTAAACAGATACCCAGTGCCCCAACTCCGAGTGCCAGTATATTTCACCTTTCAGAGGAAACTTGTTGCTGAAGGTCATTAAATCTGGTTTCTGGCACAATCACTAGAAGGCTGCAATGAGCCTTTAAAATACAGTCACTAATATAAGTTGCATACTGGTATATTTCATAGGAAGAACCTGCTTACAACAGGCATTTTTTTTAAAAAAAGCAGCTCTGCATTGTTAAGCTTCTACCGTATGTATTGAGCTTGATGCCAGCAAGAATGCTAAGTGGGGCCTTTACTCTGATTGGACATATTCATGACATTTGTCCAAAGAAAAGATAAGCTGAGTGAAAGAACCAAAGGAAACACCTGGTTATCCACATTGGCGGAGATAGGCAGTTCTGCATGCACAGGAGGGATATTTTACCCTGAATTGGAGTGTACACATCCTGAGTGACCTCTGTGGGACCCAGGCTGCTAGCTGTGCAGGATGGTCTACCTTGCTATGAAAGTTTTAAGTTCCTGACACTGGGCTTCAAACACACCTTTGAATGTATCTCCCTTTAGCAATAGATCTTTTAAATAAACCAAAGTATGTGTCAAGTACAAGCAAAAATTCTATACATTATCCTTCAAACCTTCTTGTGTTCTATGACAATGTGATGTTTTTAGAAAACTCTTGGATTTTTGAATATGAAAGACATGAAATTGAATGTGGGCTCTGATATAGTTTAAGTATTTGGGCATAAACTTTCTAAGCCTCCCGGTTATCTCTTTATTGAGGATCTTTCTTAACTCTAGTATCTTGGCTACCTGGGAGCCTCAGTCTCGGGTTTTGAAATTGTAGCATTCCTAATTAATGAAGCCACTATTTTTCAAAGCTCAAACAATGCACTGGCTTAACTGAGTCTAGGAAAGCTTTCAACACCCACCACAAATCATGACATCAACACGTAGACCCGTCCATTGAATAAGTCAGTAGATTTGATTTCCTTTAATTTAGGTACCTCTTCTTCCCTGCCATTTAGCCTTGCTTTGGGCAACTCTAATCTTCCCTGACCAGTCATCCTTACTCTGAGTCCTGGAGAAAAGATTTGGATTTTATTCCCTTCCGAGAAACCTGAAGAAATAGGATGCAAATTGACCCAACTGCTCCCTAGATCTGAATGAGAAAAATTAAGAGAGCCACAGCTAACAAACACCAAGAAATATGTTTTATTGTATCTTGCCCCTTGGCAGCATCTTACTTATGGTTCCTTCATCACTTAACTACTTGCTCACCTGCAAAGTGCCAGACAACCTTCCAGAAACTGAGAATTTAGAAGTTAAAAAAAAAAGACAATGCCCTTGTTCTTGAACTGCATATTCCCTAGATTAGGGTGAAAAATAACGTGAGAATGACAACTATATTTTACTTTTATTTTCAGATAAGTTTACTTTTATTTTCAGAGATGCTCATAGCTATGGAGGGGTTATAAGAAGTAGCATGATCTAATTTGTCTTTAAAAAGATTATGTTTTTGGTTGCAACATGGAAAATAGACTACAATAAGGCCAGTCAGGAGACTATTGGAGGAATCTGAATGAAAGATGATGGCACATGGATATGTCAGAGGCATCACGGAAGACCTGCTCAAAGTACATAATGAATGCTAACAGTTATTATCATAGTCCAAGGAAGAACTCTGTGGTCCCTCTATGATGCTCTCATCAGGCTGTGTTGGAGACCATGGCCACCACTGCTCCCTTGTGTCTGACTAGCTTGTTGAGGTTCTTACTTTCCCAAATAACAGGAAGCATTTTCCCAACTAAAACCAGATTTTTAGAATTAAAATATTATTTCTGGAAATGTGTTTTAGGCAATACATTACTCAATCTCATTATTTGATACTAACGGCAACATTTTAAAGACTCTGATATTAACATAAATTAGGAAGTTTAAATACATAAAATCTTCATTTTCCCATTATTTGTCCTTAGATATAAAGTTAATGATATTTGTGAATAAAAGGGGTAATAGACAAATTACACTATCTCCTCAATTCTAAGATAATTTATTTTTTATTTTATTTTATTTCATTTTATTTTTGAGACAAGGCCTCAGTCTTTTCTCCCAGGCTGGAGTGCAGTGGCATGATCTTAGCTTACTATAGCCTCTGTCTCCCAGGTCAAGAAATTCTCTCGCCTCAGCCTCCCAAGTAGCGGAAACTACAGGCACGTGCCACCATGCCTGACTAATTTTTTGTAGTTTTTGTAGAAACGGGTTTCCGCCATGTTGGTCAGGCTGGTCTCGAACTCCTGGACTCAAGTGATCCACCCACCTTGGCCTCCCAGGGGTCTGGGATTGCAGGCATGAGCCACCACACCCAGTCATAAAATCACATCTTAAAGTATTTGGAATTGGAAACCCTCTTAGAATTGATGTGCACAATTAATGGGATAGGGTTCTTTTTTTCTGAAAAATTATTATTAAATAAGCAGTGTACCCTTCAATTAATGCTTTTTTAGGATTGTGCAATAAAAATGTTTTAAAATAATACATAAATAAGAAAAAAATCACTTATAATATCAAAACATAAATGACTAGTAAATGAGACAGCTTTTTCAACAACAGTAAGGCATTATTGAAAATAATTTTTCATTTTGCAACACACAATGAATGTAGAACATAAAAGTTATGTATTATAGAAATTCACAATTTCAAAACATATTGCTATAATGAAAGTTCTCTGATACGGTGAAAAGGCTTATTTCTCATATAATGTAGGGAGAAAAAATTCTGGTATTCAATTTAAACTATGACCCCAATAAAGGAATCACTAAGAGAGAATGTTGTCCCAATTTAGTAAGACAATAAAGAGAATGAGTGCCACAAAATATTGAAATAGTATAATTAATCTCTAAGAAAGAGATTTAGAGGTACTATACCCTCTCATTGCTCAGATTTCTTTTGTCCTATAACTCATGAATACATACTTTATCTAAACTGTTAGCATATTCTTTAAGGTAATCTTTAAGAGCTAAGAGGTAATCCTTAAAAGTTAACAGAATCAAGCAAATTAAAAAGTTTTTATTCTATAAAAAATAGTGTGGTATAATTAAGTTATAGAAGAAACATAAGTTATGGAAACCATGGTAGGGTTTCCAACAATGTCTAAATGGAAGAAGACTGCCAACACACAAATGATTATCATAACAATACTAAATACTTTTCGTAAAATTGTAAAGCATTATGTATTGCTCATTAAATATGTTTCTAAAGGTTTACTTGTGAAACATTGTTTTACCAACTCAAGATGGATTAAAGATTTAAATGTAAAACCCAAAACTATAAAAAACAAAAACCCTGAAAGACAACTTAGGCAATATCATCCTGGACATAGGAACAAGCAAATATTTCATGACAAGGACACCAAAAGCAATTGCAACAAAAGCAAAAATTGACAAATGGGACCTAATTAAACTTAACAGCTTCTGCACACCAAAAGAAGCTATCAATAGAGTAAAGAGATAACCTACAGATGGGAGAAAATATTTGCAAACTCCCTCTGGTAAAGATCCAATATCCACCATCCATAAGAAACTTAAATTTACAAGAGAAAAACAACCTTAATAAAAAATGGTCAAAGGACATGAAGAGACACTTTTCAAAAGGTAGACATATGGCCAACAAGAATATTGAAGAAAGCTCAACATCACTGATCATTAGAGAAATGCAAATTAAAACCATAAAGAGATACCATCTTACACCAGTTAGAATTACAGTTAGTAAAAAGTCTAAAAATAACAAATTCTGGCGAGGTTGTGGAGAAAAGGGAATATTTATACACTGTTGGTGGGAGTGTAAATCAGTTCAACCATTGTGGAAAGCAGTGTGCAGATTCCTCAAAGAGCTAACAGCAGAATTACCATTTAACCTAGCAATCCAATTACTGGGTATTTACCCAGAGAAATATAAATCATTCTACCATAAAGACACATGTACGCAAATGTTCACTGCAGCACTATTCACAATAGCAAAGGCAAGGAATCAACCTAAATGCCTATCAATGACAGATTGGAAAGATAAAGAGAATGTGGTACATATACACCATGGAATACTATGCAGGCATAAAAAAGAAAAAGATGATGTCTTTTGTAGGAACATGGATGTAGCTGGGGGCTATTATCCTTAGCAAACTTTAAATGCAAGAACAGAAAACCAAATACCACATATTCTCACTTATAAGTGGGAGCTAAATGATGAGAACACATGGACACATAGAGGGGACCAACACAAACTGGGGTCTAGTTGAGTGGGGAGGGTGGGAGGACAGAGAGGAGCAGAAAAGATAGTTATTGGGCACTGGGCTTAATACCTGTGTGATGAAATAATATGTGCAACAAACCCCTGTGTTTACCTTTGTAACAAACCTTCATATGTACCCCAAAACTTAAAATAAAAGTTAAAAAAATTATACAACCAAAAAGTAGTAATTGCCTCCTTGACTTCCATTGTAATATCAGATATATCGTTTTTATATCACTTAATTATATTTGGTCACTTCTGTCACTTACTTTCTTTGCTCTCTAGTCTCAATCTTTTAAACAAGTATGTAAATACATAGAATACTTATCACCAATTCTTTTTAAGGCAAATAGGTACCACTAGTTAAATTTATTGAGTAACTTCTAATATTTAAAAACACTTAAATTAGCTAGCAATATATATGATATCTGGAGGCAGAGAGTGCCTTCTAACAAAATGACTTAAATTGTATGTGGTAATAAAGAGCAGTTCTTGCTCCTCACATTCAATGTTTCAGCCATGCACAGGAATAATGAAAATTATTCCACTAGCTTCAGTGGTTGAAAAATAATGATACCTCTTTCTATCTATATGAAGCACTGAATAATATTCAGAAAGTTTGCTTCTATACTCATTCTTTCCACCTGAGAGACTTTGCACATTGTTGCTCTTCATTTCCCTTCTCAATCCTGCAGTATAATGTAAACAATCAATTCATTACATATATTTTGTATTGAGATTTTCATTCTTTATGTCCATAGTGTGTTTTGTAATCCACTGTAGGAAGCAAAAGTAAATGACCTTTCCTGCCATTATTTTTATTCCAGGTTTGAGTTATTTATTTGAGTTTTCCTAGAGATAACTAAAATAGATTCAAGAGGTGTAGACTAGAATGCTGATTCCTAAGATAATGGCCTTCCGGTTTTAACTCAGCCAGTAAAGCCTGTTTTCCCCTCCAAAACAGTGGGCTTCCTTAGAGAAAATAATTGGGCTCATTCCCTATACAGAACTAGGTAAGCACATAGTGGAGAACCTCTTGGCATAGTGTATCCCTGTTAGTAGAGATGCCAACAGAAGCATTAAGGGGTCGAGTACAGAAAGAAAAAGATAATAAGTGAATAAATGAAGTGAGCAAAGTTACAAGCTATAGTGGAAACTGTAGGGGGGAAAAAGCCATTTATAGATAGAATAGAAAATTATATAGCTAAACACAAAATCTTTCTTAGAGTCTTCTTGATCTCACTCCACTCATCCAAGAATTAGAAAGGTATTCATCTTCAGATCATATCCCAAATGCAACTCTTTTCATTTCCTCCAAACCACCTGTGCATAAATCATTATTATCTCCTGTTGTCTAGCAGCCGTTCTTCCACCCTGACTTCCTGGAGAAGCCCCATCCAACACCATCCCCCAACAAATGATCTACACAGGAGCCAGTTGTCTTAAACTAACTGGATCTTCTCACTCTCCCTGCATTAAGCCTTTTCACAACTACCGGTGTTAGTTAGAATAAAATCTACATTTTTTCCCAGTTTTGCAATCTCAGTGTTTATCTGTTCCCATATTCCTCTGTCTTCATCTCACACCCGTCTTCCCTCATTTCTTAAATTCCAGCAATAATGACCTTTCTTCTATTCCTAGAATATGAAAAGCTTGTTCCTGTCCCGAAGTCTTTTCACTCTTTCTTCTCTGAGATACTCTTCCCGTCATCATTTTTGCATTGGCCTGAAAGGCTTTTCCCTCAGCTTCTTCTTATCATTAGAGCTCAGCTTAATCCTCACCTGAAAACTATACTGACCCCTTGATTTTAACTAGCCCTCTCTTTCAATCCAGCACATCACCCTATTCTGTTTTTTTGTGTAACAATCATCATGAAAATATATTTTCTTCTTTGCTTCCTGTATTTTGATTAACTTCAGCCTGCCTCCCTTGTTCCACTAACTAGATAGAAAGCTCCATGAGAGCAGGAACCTTGTCTGCCTTCTGTGCCCTTTCTACGTCCAGTCCTAGAAGAGTGTCTAACATATAAAAAATGCTCAATGACTATTTATTGAATAAATGAATAGTGTACTCGTACCTTATCTTTATCCCATTAAATTAGGTTTGTTTGTGATTTGCCAGAATTTTCTTTAGCTATCTCCTTTGTAACTTCATCTTTCTCCTCATTTCTAGATGGAAATGCTGGGTGGGCTCATAACATATTAATAATTTCTTATTTAACCATTTTTATTTTAATGTATTGCAATTTTCAGTTACTAGATATAGAAATATTAAATATATTATATGAACAAAAAAACCTTAAACTAATATATAACAAAAGTAATTTTTTTTTGAGATGGAGTCTTGCTCCATTGCCCAGGCTGGAGTGCAATGGCACAATCTCGGCTCACTGCAACCTCCACCTCCCAGGTTCAAGTAATTCTCCTGCCTCTGCCTCCCGAGTAGCTGGGATTACAGGCACGTGCCACCACACACAGTTAATTTTTGTATTTTTAGTAGAGGCAGGGTTTCACCATGTTGCCCAGGCTGGTCTCGAACTCCTGACCTCAGGTGATCCACACACCTCGGCCTCCCAAAGTGCTGGGATTACAGGCATGAGCTCCTGGCCATAACAAAAGTAATTCTAACCAAATTATATAAATATTTAGCCCATGTGCTTGGCAATTATGCTGATGTTTGCCAAATATCTTATCTTCTTTTTTCTTTGTTTTACCAATATAGCTTGTCATTGTCTTATACATCTTGGTATATATAATATCTATTGCATGAAACCTGAAACACTGAGTATTTTAATTGTTTGCATACTTACTGTTATAACTATACATTATCAAAAAAACTGTTTCCTTTTATTTGCTTTTCTTGGTAGACGTAGCAGAGAAATCGATTTTGAAATTCTTCCTATATGTTTTAAACACAATTTTGTAATTCTGGCAAGCTACAATTTCATCTCTTTTAGAGGACATAATTAGAGATGGACTGACATAAGTTTTCTTGGTGTTCATTACCCAAATTCAGGAACTGCTCAGTTGCTTGGCTTATAGTATATACTCAATAAATATTTGTTGAGTTACTGTTGAAGATGTATTTTGTCTTTATTCTATGTTGAAATGTATCGATGTCCCTCCAAATGCCCATCAAATATTTATGTGCTACTCTCCATGGTTTTACTAAACATAGCTACAAACAATTCTTTAAAAGGGGGATTTTATATAATTTGAGCAAACCTGACACCTGAAAATTTCAAAAACACACAATATAAATAAGCGTGTCATTATACAGTGAATAGTTCTGAACAGAACTATAGAATTTTTGCTTGGAAAGTTACCTTAAAAATCATCTCATTTAACTATCTCATTACATATTTTGGCAACCAGAATCCCAAAAAGAAAAAGCAGATTGAAATAGATTTGGAAAATAGTAATAGAATAGTACCTAAAAACTAGGTTTCTTGGTGTTCATTCCCTAAATTCAGGAACTATTTGGTTGCTTGAAATATAGTGTATATTCAATAAATATTTGTTGAGTTACAGTTGAAGATGTATTTTGTCTTTATTCTATGATAAAACAAACCACAAGCACATATATATGTAAAGAAATCCTTGAGTGTTTATAGCATTACATGGTTAACATATGCTTTCAAAAAATATTTCTGAGTGAAGCATGCCTAGATTCTAATCTTGATCTGCCAGTGTCACATCTTGAACATGCCAAGAATGTAATTTTGGATTGGGTTCCCAATAGTAACAGTTAACAAATTTTTTTTTTGATCATACATGTGTTTGAGGCTTGACTAAACTGACCAATGGTCCATTCCATGTAGCACAAGGGGAAGTATTATCCTTGGCTTTAGAGCTATAGCTACTCTCTGCACAACCTGGCACAGTTTGCATCTCTGCCTTTTTGAATCATGGTCAATGCTTTTGCTCATAAAGAACCACTCCATTTCCGGTTGCTCAATGCCAGATTGTTCCCGCTGCTATTGTCTCCCAGCAGGCCAAAGCTATGTAGCATCATTTAACACAGAGGGGTTTGTCGACATTGTCAGTCCTCCATATTTATGAAGCATTGCATTCGTGGAGATGAAATATAGCCAAATTCATGTCGTTTCCAGGCTGCCTTTTCCATAACTGTCATTTATTTGGCTTGAAATGGGTAATGCTTGCTTTCCAGGGAGAAAATCTAGCCTTCTTTCAGAGTGACGTTTGGAAAGGGATTTACATTCTCACACTAAGCAGACTTCTTGTTCTAAGAGTAGCAAAAATCAGCAAGAATCACAAGAAAGAAAAAGAGGGGAAAAGATACTGAAAAATCCAGAAACGTTTTTGTATCTTTCAAAACTCAGTGGGATTTAAACCTTTAAACACTAGCAAATATGTATGACATTTTCTGTATTCAAGATCAATTTAAAAAATAATAATACCTGTTTTAGTGCATAAATATATTACCAATTCAGTTCTGCAAAATGTTATGACACTCAGATGCACATATGGTTTATACAACGTGGAATTCAAGAACAACCTGTATGTGATAGAGGGACTGTACAAAATTATAAGAAATACAATAAAAAGATGTAAATTGAGCAGCCTAAAAGAGGAGCATTAAAGGTATTAAAAATCTTTACCAATTAGTAATTCCTGACAGTACATTCTAAGTAAGTTAACTGTCACAGAGAAAATCTGTATCTTCAGATAAGATTCTAAGAATGTTAAATCATAATAAAACCCATGAACAGTTGTAGGGACAAAACACACACTTGACAGCTTTCTGTTTTGGGCTGATCAGGAGTAAAAGTAACAAAAAGCTCACAACCATGACTTTATGAATCAAACTTGATTAACCATTGTTTCAAAATATTCCTTTTTAAATTTTTAATAAAAAAATGCCAATAAGAAGGTGTCTTTGGGCTGGGCACGGTGGCTCACACCTGTAATCCCAGCACTTTGGGAGGCGAAGGCAGGCGGATCAAGAGGTCAAGAGATCCAGGCCATCCTGGACTACATGGTGAAACCCCACCTACTAAAAACACAACAATTAGCTGGGCATGGTGGTGCATGCCTGTAGTCCTAGCTACTCGGGAGGTTGAGGCAGTAGAATCGCTTGAACCCGGGAGGCAGAGGTTGCAATGAGCCGAGATCACGCCACTGCACTCCAGCCTGGAGACAGAGCGAGACTCCATCTCAAAAAGAAGAAGATGTCATTGGCTATTAAGGATATGGTATTATTAATACTTAATGGACTTTTTCATTGACTTCATAAGAAAACATAGTATTGCAGTTTGTGTTTGAAGTACGCCATATCATTTAGGGAAAGAAAATAAAAAGTTGGTTTATGTCATTTTATAAAGAAAATTCCACCATTTCAAACAGCCTTTTAATCTAAATTAAGCTAGAATTAAACTATTTGAGGAGTGATTTGCTTGTTCCATAGATAATACTTGGGTACTATTTTATTGTTCTAGTGTATTTTTTCTTTGAGATATTCTACTTTTTATTTTACAACATCGAGGTTGCTTTGGTCGGGGGAAAAAGGCTAAAAACATACAGATGACGTAGGACAATAAGAATGCAAACATTATAGGAACATTAATCATGTAAATAGTTCAGCAAATATCTGTACCCTCACAGCTCATTTGTTCTTTTTGTTGTGTTTTATATCACTGTATTATGATAACCTATGGTTTCACATCATTCATCTGCAATTGGATTATAGCTGTACTGCAATTTGCTTAATTGGTATCAAAGCAAAAATTATGCTGTACTGGACAGGTTGTTAACAAAATGTAACAAAGGGAGAAAAATGTCGTCTCTAGCAAATCTGAACATCACATTATAATGCTATTCCTATGAAGGCAAGTGGATTGGTTTTAAATGTCATGATGAATAATTAGGAACTGTGAGCATGATCTGTGATCATTCAGAAAGTATTCTATAAAAATGCTATACACTTCTGGCTAGAAACCTTGAATTTTTAAATCACTTATTAAGAAAAAATACTAAAGAAAAGAGATAATATTGTACATCAAAAGTAGAAGTTAAGTTTTCCTGCCTTGGAAGCAAAAGGGCATTTTTTAAAAAACTTAATCACTTAAAATGAATGTACTTACCCCAAGATGAACAAAAGCCACATTTTTCATAATCAAAATTCAAATTTCTATCCATTTCAAAATGTAATTTAAAAAGCTAGCAGCTGATTTGAACATGGCCATATTCTAGTTGGATTCTTGACCCCTTTCTACATCAAACAATTTCAAAAAGAATTATTAAAATGTGCTAATTGGATGAGGATACAGACTTTCAAAGGTATATATTACACGCACACACAAAAATATACATATATTTATGCCTACATCTCTCTACTCATGTTCATGTAAACATAAAGCCTAAAACCAGCTTTCTAAAATCTACGTGAAAATGGAATATCAGATCTGAAAATAAAATAATAGATGTCTCATATGTAAATATAATTATTTATAATAATCGGCTACCAGCAGCCCTTGGGGCTGCTCTGCCTATCAAGTAGCCGTTCTTCTATTCCTTTGCTTTATTTTTTTAATTTTTAAATTTTATTTATTTATTTTTAGACAGAGTTTCACTCTTTTACCCAGACTGGAGTGAAGTGGCACGATCTCTGCTCACTGCAACCTCTGCCCGCTGGGTTCAAGCAATTCTCTTGCCTTAGCCTCCCAAGTAACTGGGATTACAGGTGCCCACCACCTCGCCCAGGTAATTTTTGTATTTTTAGTAGAGATGGGGGTCTCACCATGTTGGCAAGGCTGGTCTCGAACTCCTGACCTCAGGTGACCCACCCACCTCGGCCTCCCAAAGTGCTAGGATTACAGGCGTGAGCCACCGCACTTTCTTAATAAACTTGCTTTGTACTGTAGACTCACCCTGAATTCTTTCTTGTGCGAGATCCAAGAACCCTCTCTTGGGGCCTGGAACTGGACTCCTGTCTGGTAACAATATAATTTTACATAAACATTCTGTTTAGCATATGCCTGCATTCAAGTAGACAAATACAAGTCTGTGGAAACAAATGTAAGCACCCCTGTTTCTTTGATGAGTAATAGCTGAGCTTACGGGGCTTTGTGCTATTTCATTTGACAAATTTAAAAAGAGCATCACGGATTCATTAAATATTATGGCCAAAAGAGAATTTTGAGATCTTTTACCTCAAACTTAACATGCAGTTCAAAATGTCAATCAAAATGTATTTAAATACATTATAGGTGAAGTTTTTATCAAGCTGAAGCTTGTTAAAAGCTCCAAATTAAGCAGGTCTTATGATGATGTACATACACATCCAGGTACGTATTAGTCATTCTCAATCTCAGCTTCATATTAGAATCATCTGAGTTTTTTTAAATGCCCATTCCTGAGCTCCTTACCCCCAGAGAGTTGCTTTAATTTGCTCAGCTGAAGTCTCATCATCAGTATATTCTAAAACTTACCATCAGTGTATTTCTAAAGCATACACTAATTGTCAGACAGGGTTGAGGACCACTGACCCATATGGATCATATAAGTAGTCATTGTTAGAAGGAGATATCAAAATGCAAATGCAAAATGTCAAAAATGAGCAAAGTCTATTTCCAAGTTAAAATAAACTGTTAATACTGCAAACCTGATTCACACATGTAAATTCGTATAAACAGTTCTTTGCATGTTTATTAAATGAATCATTATACATACGTATTTTTAAATTTTAAATTAAGGCTATTTTACATTTCTATGACATTGAGGTTGTTAAAAACTACTTTACAAACATTAATTGTGCTTCACAATATTCTTATAAGCTACATATTATTATTTTTGTTTTACAAATGGGAAAACAGAGGCATGAAGAGGCTAACCTAATTGCCCACAGTAATCCAACTAATAAATGTTAGAGGTGAGAAAACAAGGAAAGGATTCTAGTTCTTAATTTTCTTATCTACTAAAGTTTTCCATAGAGGTGGAGAAGGGACAAACCCTGCAAAAATATTTTAAATTTTGTGCTTTATTTTTAGGAAGACACTCTGTCATAATCCACACACATTTATCATGTGGCTTCTATGCATAGAATACTGTGAAAGGAAAATAAATCTTTGGGGCCCCAAAATCACTAACCTAAAGGGAAAAGTCAGGCTGGGAACTGCTTGGGGCAAACCTGCCTCACATTCTATTCAAAGTCACCCCTCTGCTCACTGAAATAAATGCATATCTGGTTGCCTCATTTGGAGAGGCTAGTCAGAAACTCAAAAGAATGCGACCATTTGTCTCTTACCTACCTATGACCTGGAAGGCCCCTCCTCTCTTGGAGTTGTCCCACTTTCACCTCGAGTTGTCCCACCTTTCCAGTCTGAACCAATGTGCATCTTACACATATTGGTTGATGTCTCATGTCTTCCTAAAATGTATAAAACCAAGCTGTGCCTCTACCCACCTTGGGCACATGTCGACAGGACCTCCTGGGGCTGTGTCACAGGTGCGCAACCTCAACTTTAACAAAATAAACTTTCTAAATTAACTGAGACCTGTCTCAGATTTTCAGAGTTCACATTTTGGTAACCATGGAGGGTTTCTGAGTGAAGATGCCCTGACCCTTGATAAATCTCCTATTGGTGCTTGGTACCAGCATGAGCTAACTTTATGGCTCAAACCAATAGGACACCTGGCTGAGGTCTGGGAGCACCCCCTCGAGAGAATCCCTGGTCTCCCAAAATTTGGTCAAGACCTGAAGTTTATTTTGCTTTATAATTCCTTTTATTTCTTTTGGAGTTTTAGTTGCTTCCAACAAGGAAGGCAAAATTTCCTGTTTCCATGATGATCAAAGGCAGGTAACCCCTTTATGGAGTTTGAGTTCACTCACAGCAAGGAAGATGAGTTTAAGTTTTTTGGTTTTGTTTCTGGTTGTTTTTTCCCTGCTTCTAGGATGGTAGAAAGCAGTCTTCAGCCCAAGACTCATTCCTAGGTAAGTAGCCTAATTGGGGTAGTATTAATTTATTCTTATCATTAGGGTGCTCAGTGATCATATTATTGGGGTTTTGTTGTTGTTGTTGCTGCTGTTGTTTGTTCTAGTCTTTCCCCCATCAGATTTGACCAACTTTATCTGACTTGGTCAAATTGGAATGAGAATTCCAAATTATGGGTATCAAAGCCTCTCTAATTTGGCCAAAATTCCTTGCAGCTGCAAAAGAGGAAACAAAAACAAAAACATGCTGTTGGTTTCTGTCTTTGCTTTCTGTCTTAAAAACAAAACACAACAAAAGTTCTTTCATTTACTTTTCTTCCACCCTATACCTTCTTCCCCCTTTGCCATCTGTAGTACCAAAAAATCTAGAGAAGGCTTCTAGTGATTTGAACCCCTTTAAAGAGTTCAGAACAAAGATGCCACTCACCGCTTTTGGGGTGTTCTGTTTACTGTGTGGATTTTCAAGAGTCATAGGCAGGTTCTTCTTAGGTCTAAAGTTCGGTTTTCCTGTATTGCATGACCTAAACTCTTTGATTTTGAGACTACCAGAGATTACATTGTTCTGTGAGAGGATTTGACCTTGGCATGTGTAATGGTGCATGACAGCTACAAAGTAGGAGTGGCAGAGCACAGTTTACAGGAAGTGGTCTTGGCTGTTGTTATTGTTGTTGTTTTTCTCCTAGGCAATTGTTGTTTAAGGATCCGAATTCTAGTTCGGAGATGCATTCTAAGGGGTTTTCTCCCCTTACTTTTTCTCCCCAAATTAATCTCCATTCAGCTTGTCTGTGCACATTTGCATGAGGAACTGAACTGTTGCTTTCATAGGTAAATGAAAGACTGAGTTTTTTCAGCTCTGAAGACAAAAGGCATTTGCTTCTCCCAGATGAAAGGTGACCCCCAGTGACATGCAGCAGCCCTACAAGGAAATCCCCAACAAAAATTAGTTTTAAACAAAGAGTCATTCAGGAAACACATATATGGGCTAATCACCTGGCATGTTGAGCCCTCTCAGAAGTCATTGACGTCTGGAAAGAGAAACTGAGTCAAGTAAGAGGGTGTAAATGACTCAACGGCAGCACACTGTGGAGTCCTGCACACAAGCAGCACAGGTCAATCCACTACACAAAATTCCTAGGCCACAGCTCAGTTCCTCATTTTAAGAAAAAAAAAGTGGAAAACAAATAATCTAAGAATAAGGAGAAAACAAGGAAAATTACCCCCATTCAAGCACTGCATAGGTTTTATGGCACTTCTACTTGCCAGGGTTTATGTAAAATGGAAGTAATATGGTCTTTGTGCATATTTACATTAAGGAAAAAGCGCTAAGGTCAACCTGCAAACTGTAGAGTTCCTAAGTTCTCTTTTTCTCTATTTTTTTTCTTTTCTACCTGCTTTAACTCTGCTATTTTTCTATTAAAATAAAAACCACTTTTTAAACCCAACAGGTTCTTTTTGCAACCTGGCAAATTTGTATTTATCTCATGGCTAAGGTTCTGAAGTAAAAGCTATAGGATCTTATAGGATCCTATAGGATCTTACAGGATTTTATAGGTGTATGTGTACACTTAAAAGGCCTTTATAAGTTACATAATTTTATGTTCTAGCACACGAGGCTTTTTCTCTCCATATCTTATAATGTATCTACAAAATGTACTTCTACCAGTATACCTAATATGTCTATGTGTTTATATGTTATGGATACAATGTTTCACTACTGAAAATATATAAAAGAGCTCTAATTAATTGGCTTAAGAACATAAAAGTGTTTAAATCATATACTTTATCAGAAAAAAAAGAACTAGTCAAATACTTTTTCAAGTTTATGTAACAAGTAAAATCTTTAATAAATAAATTAGCTTTAAAATTATTGGTAAAGTATATTAGAAATCTCATAAGAACTGTCAGCATACTTTTTTGTTTGCATTTGTTTATGTATTTATTTGTATTCATTTATTTTTTTATTTTTTGAGAGAGTGTCTCACTCTGTCACCCAGGCTGGAGTGCAGTGGCTCAATCTCAGATCACTGCAAGCTCCACCTCTCGGGTTCATGCCGTTCTCCTGCCTCAGCCTCCTGAGTAGCTGGGACGACAGGCACCTGCCACCACACTGGCTATTTTTTTTATTTTTTATTTTTAGTAGAGACAGGGTTTCACCATATTAGCTAGGATGGTCTCGATCTCCTGACCTTGTGATCCACCTGCCTCGGCCTCCCAAAGTGTTGAGATTACAGGCATGAGGCACCATGCCCGGCCTTGTTTGCATTTATCAATCAAGCAATTTTACACTTATCCCTGCCAAATACTATATGACGTCAAAATTTGGCATAGGGGTTACAAAACTATAAACCCGGCCCCAAACAGAATGATCTTTGTCTGTATAATTTTTAATAAAGAAAACATTGACATTGGTTTAATAAAAATACCTATGTCTTGAATTTAGTAAGACTATCATAACTTCTAATCTTGTGGATTTAGGTGGTCTAGTCCACAGGAAGTAAGGTTTGTTTTAGAAAGGGACTGTTACTGACTGTGTTTCAGAGCTAAACTGTAAACTAAGTTCCTCCCAAAGTTAGTTCAGCCTACACTCAGGAATGAACAAAGACAGCTTGGAGGTTAGAAGCAAGATGGAGTCAGTTAGGACAGATCATTCTCACTGTCTCAGTTATACTTTTGCAATGGTGGTTCCATAACTTAAAATGATGACTATTGCAGTTTTCATAAAAAATCTAAATGATTAAAATAAAATACTTAGGTAAATGTAATGGGATAAATACATGTAGACAAACTCATCATAATTTAGAATCTACAGTTATAATGAATTAAATAATAAATACTTTATTATTTGGATATTTCCAATAAAAATATATTTGTAGGAAAACATTCGAAAACATTCTTTACAAAAAAAAGTGTTCCTTTTAAAAAGGCAAATAATTTTTGTCTGATTCAAAATTTATTTAAAGGTTATTTATAAAACAAGGTCAAAGGAACCAGGAAATAAGAGAGATGTAAAGAAAGATTTTTTTTGTAAGAAAGCCTAAAGAGATATAATTTTATATGAGAAAGAATCTAGGATGGTAGTTTTAGTCCTAGAATAAATGACTGGGGATGGGCACAGTAGCTCACATCTATAATCCCAGCATTTTGGGAGGCCAAGGCAGGCAGATCATGAGGTCGAGAGATCAAGACAATCCTGGCCAACATGGTGAAACCCCGTCTTTACTAAAAATACAAAAATTCACTGGGCTTGGTGGTATGCGCCTGTAGTCCCAGCTACTCGGGAGGCTGAGGCAAGAGAATCACTTGAGCCTGGGAGGTGGAGGTTGAAGTGAGCAGAGATCACACCACTGCACTCCAGCCTGGCAACAGAGCGAGACTCCATCTAAAAAAAAAAAAAATAAATAAATAGATAAATAAATAAATAAATAATAAATAAAATAACATAAATGATTGGTTGTTTAAGAAAGAAGGATGCCCTCTGTTAATTCATTTTCAGTTCATGTGAGTTTTTTCCTCGAGTTCTATTTGCTGTGGCCTAATGCTAACAATGTGTTGTCTTGAAGGTCTAAGAGAAAAGTTTTCTTCCAGCATAATTCTGTGCAGTGCAGAAGGTCTTTTCTTTTGTCTTTTGGTAACTGACCTAACAGATTTTACATTTTATCAAAACAATGCCTATACTATTATTATTAAATTTTGGTTTGCTTAGGAAAAAATTGAGATAAAATAATTATAAATTAAGGTTATTATATCAATGTATCTTTCTGTAGGTGCTTTTAAAGTACTTGTTACATTATGTTACAGGGCTTTGACTCCTGGGTCTATAAAGGACACCAAGTCCTGCTAAATCTTAAACACTGAGAGCAATTAAGGCCTCATATTCAGGCCCAGTAGAAGATGCCAATCAAAATAAACTGTATTTCTGAGACAAAGAGCCAGAAGTTAAAGCTATTCAACTCCTCAAACCCAGGACTATTGCAGAACAGGTAGGTGTGTGAGATTGTAAGAGCCAATTTTGAGAGATAAGTAAGTAAAATTTCTCTAAAAATTAATCATTAATGTCAAGGTCACACTGATACAAGACCAGCACATGGGCCCCTATGTCAGGTTAACAAAGTTTTGTCAAAACATTAGCCAAGCCCTTAATAAAGATGATTAAGGTTATAAAGGCTTATGGAAGTCATATCTCATGGTCAAGATTAAAATTTTATGGATTGTTTATATAATTTTGAAAAACTAATTGAATTGAATTAATGTTGTTTTTATAAGGCATTATCGTTTGGAAAATTATGTCTCCTCGCCCAAAGAATGAAGGTTTTCACCTTTTTGTGAAATCCTTGAGTTATCACTTTGGTCAAATGAATAACACATTTTAGAATGACCTATAATATCAAGTGTTTCAAACCTTTAATATTTAACAAACTTTCCAAAATCAAATTATAAGTTATGTCTTTTTCTAACCTAATTAATCCTTTAAGATATTAGGTTCCCTAAATTCCAAAAATGACATAATTTGGCTTATTTGATATAAAAATTATACAGGCGACATTGTCAAATATGAAATGGGGTTTAGGTTTTTTTGGCTGTATTTGTATAAATGTTATTTATATGTGTTCCAAAATTTTGGGAAACTCCTATAATTCTGATATAACTTAGTGTATATTATCATTAATAATTATAATTTTTTTTGATACAGAGTCTCACTCTGTCACCTAGGCTGGAGTGCAGTGGCGTGATCTGGCTCACTGCAACCTCCACCTCCCAGGTTCAAGTGATTCTCCTGCCTCAGCCTCCCGAGTAGCTAGGATTACAGGCGCGCACCACCATGACCAGATAATTTTGTATTTTTAGTAGAGATGGGGTTTCACCATCTTAGCCAGGCTTGTCTCAAACTCCCAACCTCAGGTGATCTGCTTGTGTCAGCCTCCAAAGTGCTGGGATTACAGGCATGAGCCATCATGTCTGGCCAATAATAATAATTTTATGTTAAATTATTGTGTGCCACAGAGGTAACAAATTTCCTTGTCAATTGTGTCCTTGACTATGGCTGCCCTGAAACTTTTTGTCATCCATGGACAATTGTTGTCTTGTTTTGGTCCTCTTTAGAAGATGGTTTTGTAATCAGCTTTTCGACTCTAACAGGTTCTCCTGAATACAAGTTTCTGATAACTTTGGAGATTGTGACATCAGACTAGAATAAAAACTTTTAGGACTCATGGAGAACTGAAATGTTCATGAATGTCAAACAGAACAGGAATAAACTACATGGACTATACCAATAGAAGACTGAAGCAATCTTTTTACTTTTTGCTTAAAATGTTGCTAATCCTTTGTTTTGTTTTTTTTCAGAGTCAAGGAAACTTTTCTTTTGAGCTATCGATAGCTTTCAACAATTTAGTATACTCCTATGAATGAAATTTAGAACATACTTGTTTCTCTCTATCTGATTTCTCCAGAATTTGGAAACTATTTGTCAGTATTCGTAACTTATGGCAATGCAGTTATTTGCATAAGAGCAATAAGAATCTGTTTTCATTTATAACAGGACACAATTGGAGTAACTGGTTATTTTACCAAGGCTTTGACTGGAATGTTGTGCTTTCCTTTAAAGAATCAAACTTGGCTTATGGAGCCAATAAAAGCCCCTTGGGAAAACTGGCCTCATACCTTGTCTACACAGTCCCTGTACAGGGTTCCTGATCTGTAGTAAGTAAAGAATGTCACTTTCTAACAGGCCCAGTAAGCTCCAGTTTATCTTGGAGCCTCAAGAGGAGAGGAAACACACCCAACTCATAGGTATTTGATGGTACAAATCCATGGCTGGGCTCAGCTTTAAAAAAGTCTTATCTGAGATTCCTTGTATGGAACAAAGTTCCATCAAAGCCAATTTAAAAGCCTATTTAAAGAAAAAAATAATTATTATTGCTGCACTGTATACAAATAATCAAGCTAAGTATAATAAAGCAAATCAGCCCTACCATGATTTGTCTTTAGTAAAAATGAGAAACTGGAGAGAGATAAAATTATGTTTCAAAAATTATAGTGCACCTCTTGATAGAGTCTAGTCTTGCCTATTGTTTTTCAATTTTTATTGTTTTCTACAGTTTGGACTGAATTATAATTTTTCTTGGCTACAAGTCTTCAAAACAATGTTTTCAGTTTTTTTCCTTCCTTTTTCCCCCATTTTTGCTAACTTGGAGTCACCAAAAACTAAGCTGTGCTTCCATAAAGCCCTGTGAGCTGAAGCTAGACAACTTAAACTTCAGAAGAAAGTAACAGCAACCTATTTACATACATAAGCCACTTTCATACCTGCCTACTAATGTATGTACTTCAGAATAATGTGGCCTATATCAATTTTCCAGGATTATTCTTCTGTTTGTTGTTGTTTCTCTCCCTTCTTCCCCCTATTTTCTCTTCATAGGACATGAGACTTCACAACCTGGTAAAAATGAACTTTCCTAATAACTCAGGACCTACTCGCCTGGGAATTGATCATCCTAGCCATGAGAGATCAGACAAAACCTGAGACCAGAGACTCATTTTCACCTAAAACACTTGCTCCAAAAGATTTTTTTAAGTGGGGAAATGTGGAAGGAGAATATAACTTTGGGGCCCCAAAATTACTAAGTCAAAGGGAAAAGTCAAGCCGGGAACTTCTTAGGTAAAACGTGCCTCCCATTGTATTCAAAGTCACCCCTCTGCTCACTGAGATAAATACATTTATCTGATTCCCTCATTTGGAGAGGCTAATCAGAAACTCAAAAAAATGCAACCATTTGTCTCTTATCTACCTACAACCTGGAAGCCCCCTCATTGCTTAGAGTTGCCCCACCTTTGCCTCAAATTTTCTCACCTTTTCAGAATGAACAAATGTACATCTTACACATATTGATTGATGTCTTATGTCTCCCTGACATTTATAAAACCAAGCTGTGCCCCTACCACCTTGGGCACTTGTCCTCAGGACCTCCTGAGGCTGTGGCATGGGCATGCATCCTCACCTTGGCAAAATAAACTTTCTAAACCAACTGAGACCTATCTCAGATTTTAGGGGATCACAATACCAAGCCAGGCACATATTACATGGAACAATCCAGGACCAAGAACCTTCGTTCTAAATATAGAGCTAAGAAATTTCGTCTGAGGTGAGCACATTCAAAGCGTAGAACCATACAAATATCACATGTGCTAAAAGCTGAATGTGTGATAAAGAAAGAAAAGAATGAGAATTCAGAGCTGATTTTTGGAAAAGTTTAAAATCAAATTGGTGTAAAGACAAAAAAATTGAGGCGGAAATATGTATAATATGTTTGGAAACAATTGTTTTATTCCTTTCTATCTCAGTATCCATGGAGGAGAGTGTGGATGATGAAGTTTGGAAATGTGGTAAAGATGAAAAGACTGAGTAGCAGTCTTAGAACTTTGGATAGCACTCCATGGGAAAAAGGGAAAACCACTGATAAATTTTAAGTAAAGTGGTTTCAAAGGCAAAGTACTACACAGAAATATTAATCTAAAACATAATTTGCAGGATAGATTCAAATGGGAAAAGCAAGAGGCAAGGAGACCAATTAGGACATGAATTGTTCAGTGAGATGGAGAAGAACCCAGTCAATTACAGCAAATGTGGGAATAGAAAGAAACATGGGAATTAGCAAGACCTCTGAAAGAAACATTAAAAGACTTCATAAATAACTGAATGAAGAAGGCTTTGGAAAAGAACTTAAAGGTGACATACACCTGTCAGCATAAGAATGCTCTTTATATCTAGCTAAGTCTTGAGTGAATTTTGTGATGTAAACCTCCCTGTAACATGTGGTAATAGCCTCAATAGCAGCCTCTTTCCTATTACAATGGCCCTAATTACTAGAAAGCTTATTCTGTTAGGCAAAAATTTCACCCTAATGTAACTTTTATCCATTGGTTCTAGGGTTGTTCTTATATCACTCTAACTCATAGACTGGCAATATTTTTCCCCAATAGAGCCAGATAGTAAATATTGTAGGTTATGCCGGTCATATGTTCACTGTCACAATTACTCAACTCTGCTGGTATTGCATAAAAGCAGCCATACACCATATAGAAGATGAATGGATGTGACTGTATTCCAATAAAACTTTGTTTACGAAATCTGATGGCAGGCTAGTTTTGGCCCAACGGCTACAGTTTGCTGACCCCTACTCTAGAAAATTATGATGTTTAATATATTTTAATTGAAGACACACTTATCCCCTCAAACTTCCTACGAAATATTCTCTACTCCAGCCTATATATGGCCAAGTCCTTCGACTATTCCTGGTGATATAATTTTGAATCATACCTTCATACTTTTCAGCAATGTGTTTATATATTTTTATACGGTGGCACTCACTTTAATAAACCTCTTTTGGAATGGTCAGATAAGCAGAATACGGTTGTTGGCCCCATTTTTGTGAACACTATAGTCTACTAACACATTTCAAGACTGAGTTAATAGCCACACTACCCTTTTGACTCATGCATCTGACTAAGATCCCTCTCTGCACTTTGAGGAGGTGGGCTGCTATGAAAAGTGCCACCTCTGCTCTCTGGGACTCTCATTTTTGCAAATTTTGCTCTGTGGGAACAAGGTGAGTAAAGGTTACCATGTGCTTGGAGCTCTAATAAAGCAGATGAACGGCTCAGTGCCTAATGGATTGGCTCTTTACCCCCAAAAGCCCAGTTTTTATTCTGTTTCAGATCGTTGATGTTTCCTAGTTCTGCTAATTTCCTCATTGTCCTGTAAGCTGGAAAGGTGCTGTGAAGAAGCAGTCAGTGCAACCAGAGCTCAGATTAATCCACATTGGGCTGTGTTTAAACTGGTCTAAGGTAAAGGAGAATTTTTTTGAGACAGGAGGAGTGCCATTCCCATCCCCTGGAAATGATGAACTCCCTGGAGATTTAGCTCAATGATATCTGCTATTGTATATTCAGTCTTTGGTTAAAGAGTGGAACCAATAACTACCAATGATCCTTTGTTATATATGCTTTTTTTTTAACTTTGTGCCTTAGTAAAGACCCTCTGAAGAATTGGTGCTGCTACTAAAATCAGCCACTCTTTACCAAATCACCCTTCATAATTGTATCCATTGCATTTATCGCCAGGTGAACTACCTTATTTGTTCGTTTGTTAAGGTACCTTCCTTCTCTCTCTGCAATGTTCCTGAAACTGTGTTTGAAGCTAGAAGATCAGTGGTAAATAAAACCTAGACTTTGTCCTCCAGGATCTAACCTTTTACTGGAGAAGCAAGAGAAACATGAATACAATTATAATATATAATTATTACTAAGGCTCTTGGTATTAATGTAATGTCCCTATGCTTTTTGGCATGAACTACTATATAATAACTCCTCTATATTTACTAATAAATTGAACTATGTCTATCCCAATTGTCAGTTGCTAGGTTACAAGCATCCTAAAACTTGACTTAAAACCCTCTTTATTTTGCTCCTGAACCTGTAATTTGGGTGAGGCTCTGCCTCTGCTCCTTTTGGTAGCAACTGTGAGAGCTGGAAGGCTGGAATCAAATGAAGGCCTATTCACTCGCGTCTAGGGATTGATGCTGACTATTGACAGGGATCTTGGCTGGAGCTGTTGGCAGGAATGTCTAAATGTGGCTTCTCCATGTGATCTCATCCTACCTCACGACTAATTTCAAAGCAGAATATCCCAAGAGAGATCTTGGCAGAAACAGTGGGGACTTTTTTTAACCTAACCCTATGGTCATGCAGTGAACTGTGCTACCTTCTATTCATTAGTAGAAAGTCACTAAGGTCAGTTCATATTCAAGGGGAGAGGAAATACTTTGTCATTTTTATAGGAAGAGTGTGCACATGATTAAAATCACCGTAGTACTTCCTCTATGTGCCTCAAATTACTTGCATTACTTCGACATAAAAAATATCGTGTCCCCTCAAAAGGCCTCTCAAAAGTCTTTAGAGCATGGGACTCAAGCTTGAGGACCAAGATTTTATCACCTGTATCGGGTCCAGGTTTGGATGAGATTCCTGGGATGCAGTTACTTGAATACAGTACCTCAAGTAGTTTCTCTTAATCTGAAAACTTATGAACTACATACAAAAGTTATCCAACCCCCTCATATACCCAACATACAATGGTAGGACAGGCATAGGATAACCACTATAGACATGCCCACTCAAAGAAATAAAAGAGCAGAAGGCATACAGTAGTCACTGGTCCATAGCAATACTGAATTCCAGCCAGACACATTGCCATTTCTAATTTCTGGGAACAGTTATCAAAAATTATTCATACCGCTCTTTAGGCTCTGGGCTCCATCCCTTGAGTCATGCTTCCTTTTATGTAAAATATGGCCAGTGCTTCCACCTGAGTACTTTTCTTAGTCCTTTTATTGCCCATAATATTTCAAGAGTTCAAGGGACTCATTTTACTTTTTAACATCTCTATCCCTTTTAGTTCAAGCTGATGCACTTTTTTTTTTTTTTTTGAGACAGAGTCTCACTCTGTCACCAGGCTGGAGTGCAGTGGCGTGATCTCAGCTCACTGCAACCTCCGCCTCCCAGGTTCAAGAAATTCCCCTGCCTCAGCCTCGCGATTAGCTGGGACTACAGTTATGCACCACCACGCCCAGCTAATTTTTTTTTCTATTTTAGTAGAGACGGGGTTTCATCATGTTGACCAGGATGGTCTCAATCTCCTGACATCGTGATCCACCCGCCTCAGCCTCCCAAAGTGCTGAGATTACAGGCATAAGCCACCACGCCCAGCTGCCGATACAATTTTTTAAATAAAAATTATTAGACAAAAGCTACCTCTTCGAAAAATCTCAAGATAAGTCTTGTTTCACTTAGGTTTCCTGCAGTACTGCTGTGGGGACAATGCTCTCCAGATTCTTGGAAGACCTTTTTTCTGTTTGAAAGGGTCTACAAGGCACCCCCTTAAATCTTTCAGGGGTCCTAACAAGGAGTTTTACAGTTAGATCCTTGGTTTTATATCTAGACAAGGGGTCCCCAATCCCAGGGCCTCAAACCAGTAGTGATCCATGGCCTGTTATAAAGGGGGCTGCACAGCAGGAGGTGAGCGGTGAGTGAGAGAGCATTACAGCATGAGCTCTGCCTCCCATCAGATCAGCAGCTGCATTAGATTCTCATAGCAGCGCAAACCCTATTGTGAACTGTCTTCACATGCGAGGTTGTGCGCTCCTTATGAGATGAAGCAGTTTCATCCCGACACCATCCTCTCCCACTTTGCCCCCCGTCCATGGTGCCAAAAAGATTGGGGATCACTGATCTAGATCATGTTTCTCTGAGAGTTCCCTTGATTTTATCTTTGCCTGGAAGCAGTTTCTTACTTATGGTATCTTTGCAATTTATAGAGTCTAGAAATAAGAAACCACTTTATTTTTTAGCCCAACAAGCTCAGGCCCCTTTTTACTTAACAGCTCTTTCTTTAGCTTCTTTCTATCCTCTCACATTTTACTATTAAGCAACTAGAAGAAACTGGGCAGCACTTTACACACTCTGCCTGGAAGTCTCAGTTAGATCATCCAATTCCTTAGGTACATTTTCTGTTTTTCACCTTTTGATGGGAGGAGTTACAAAGAAGTTGAAGACATCCACTAAAACCGCCACAGTATCCAAGTGCAAAGATAAACATGGTCTCACTGAGCCAGCAATCTCAAAACACATTCTATCTCCAACTGTATCATTAAGTAGCAATATCACCATATGTAGGTTAAAATTTAGAAAAATGTTTTTTAATAATTGAAGGCATATGTGATTATTTTCATTAAAAAACCAGCCCAAACTATCAGGCAAATAATTTTAATAAATAAAAAAAGAGAATGAGTATTAGTCTCACATATTCGTTCATATTGAAGCAATGATGATGTCTGTTAATGTTTCTATTTTACTAAATATTCCCAAACATCCGGTAATCTCCTTTTCTGAGTATGCCAGAAATTAACACAAAACTCTCCTTTTTAAAATAATTCTGAGCAATTGCCCATTTATAGCTTCTCAATAACCTTTCAGGGTTCCAGTATCTCTCAGAGGGTAGAGATTACAGCTTGATATACTTAGTATAAGCTTCTCAGCATCTAAGATGGAACATTTTACTTATAGTCAGACTAAAGTTATAAAAAATAGCTAAAACTTCAATTACTGTCTCCTTATCAATCCTGATCTTCAATTATATTCCAGGGAAATGAAATTATATTATTTTAGCATTAGAAAGAACTACTGTGGTCATCTAGCCCAGGAATATACCGATATCAAAGACACATGACGTAGAAAGTGGGCTATGATAAAATTAGGAAGATCTATGAAAGTGAAGAGGGGATTTAGACATTATTCTTTAGGCAATGGAAAATCAATGGAGCATAGAATGATAAGAATGGCAAAATATTGTATTTATGAAATATTTAAAAGGGTTCAGTAAAATTTGAAAGTCAGCTTTGTTTATGTAATTTAAGATATTGTCAAGGACAAGCCTATGGTAAAAGCACCAGCATAATTAGTTAATAAACAGTGTAAGAAATTGTATTTTTGGTGAAACTCCTTAGGGATTCTGTATGCCATGTATTGTGCACAATATACATTTCTTACTAGGAGAAAAGTCCCCAACTATACCAAAGAGATGAAATACTTTGAAACATTTTTTCCGAATCTGCCAAAAGATAGGGAATTTTGCTAGAATACATATTAAATTTAATCTAATAATCATTCTTGATTGGGAACACTGACCCAATGACACTGAAGCTGTTAGATTAGTGAAACCAAGCTATGAGATGCACAAGGAGACCAAACAACAGAAGATCCTCCTATGGAGTGCAGGGTCTTTGAAAGGAAATGAAATTCATCTTGAATATATGGTAACACTCTAGAGTTTTAGAATATGATCTGTTGCTTGACATTGTTAGCGAAGGCTCACAAGAAAAGAGATGTAACTGATTATTTTACTTTAAAAATAATTAAAATTTATTGAGTTTTTTCTAAATTGAGACAAAATATGTGTAAAATAGACAACAAAAGTGGCAATCCAAAAATATACAGAATTTAGGACCAGAAAATAAAAACATTTGTGTGACTGTGAGAAAAAAGATTCACATACAAGTAAGTCCACAATTAATTTTCATAGGACTATTTTGTAGTCATTACTGATAGTGTAATTTGACTGAAGAGATATTTGAACTCAATGAGGCATTATATCTACCCAATAAGCCACTAATTTTTGTTTTCTTTATAACATTCAAGCATTAGAACACTGAAAAAAGAAGAGATTAAGAAATAATGTATGGAACTAGATACTATATTAAGAAGTGGTAAATATCTTGCTATACTTGACAACCATGTATATTTTATAATATGTTCTGTATTATGATATGTAAAATTCATGGTTTCATGTCTTAATTCCAGTTGCTACAACATCAGCTGATAGAAAGCTAGTATAGTTTGATGTCACTAATAATAAAATATAAATTATATTTAAAATGATGACACATAATTATCACTGTTGCCAAAAATAATTTTAACTGAATAAATATATATTAATTGATTAAGTACATATATCTTTGTTACACTATTAATTAAAAAGTTGTTAGGCCTTCAAAAGAATACCCAAAAATGTGCAATAATAATGAAATTCAGTGACTTGAGTTATTTTTCCAACTTTCAGTCACCTTTGATATCTCTGATAACTTTTACTAATGTAAAAACTATGGCTTTATATATATAACTTTATAACATAACTTTTATATTTTGTCATTATGAAGGCATATTTGTCAAGGTAGTAGGGGAAAACGTATTCTATTTAGCAGTGTCTTAGTTTAACTTATGCACACAGTATGCAAACCCCCATCATCACCTTTGGCTCTGCAAATTTTCTAGGCAGAACGCTTTCATCTCTCCAGTCTGGACTCGTCTTTGCAACTCCAGACCCTAGCTTCCTACTTGACATCTCTACTTAAAAGTCTCACATATACCTCAAACTTAACATATCTGAAAGAACTCTTTATTTTCTCCCCAATTTGTTACTACTCACTTCATTTACAGTCATGCGACGTATAAGAATGTTTCAGTCAACCATGGGCCACATGTAAGACAGTGATCCGTAAGATAATAATATAGCTAAAAAATTTCCTATTGCCTAGTGACATCATAACCATGGTAATGTAGTGCAATGCATGACTCACATGTTTGTGGTGATCCTGGTGTAAACAAATCAACTGTGATGCCAGTTGAATAAAAGTATGGCACATACTGTACAATTATGTACAATACATATTTGATAATGATAACAAATGACAATGTTATCTGCTTTATGTATCCACTATAGTATACTTTTGATGCTTATTTTAGGGTGTACTCCTTCCAAAGTTAACTGTAAAATAGCCTCTGGCAGTTTTTTCAGAAGGCATTTCAGAAGAAGGCATTGTTATCACAGGAAATGACAGCTCAATGCATGTTATTGCCCCTGAAGGCCTTAAAGTTAGACAAGATGTAGAGGCGGAAGACAATGATGTTGATGATCTTGACCATGTACAGGCCTAGGTTAATATATGTGTTTGTGTCTTAGTTTTTAACAAAAACAAAAGTTTAAAAAGTAATATATATATATTTATATAAAGCTTATAGAATAAGGATATAAAGACAAAATACTTTTGTACAGCTGTACAATGTTTGTGTTTTAAGGTGTATGATTAAAAAAGAGTCAAACAGTGGCCGGGCGCGGTGGCTCACCCCTGTAATCCCAGTAATTTGGGAGGCTGAGGTGGGTGGATCACGAGGCCAGGAGAGTGAGACCATCCTGGCCAACATGGTGAAATCCCATCTCTATTAATATATATATATATATATATATATATTCACCAGGCGTGGTGGCGCACTTCTGTAGTCCCAGCTGCTCAGGAGGCTGAGACAGGAGAATCACTTGAACCCAGGAGGCGGAGGTTGCAGTGAGCCGAGATTGCGCCACTGCACTCTAGCCTGGGAGACAGAGCAAGAGTCCGTCTCAAAAAAAAAAAAAAAAGTCAAAAAGTTTAGAAACATTCAAAAGCATAAATTTTAAAAAGTTACAGTAAGCTAAGGTTAACTTATTGAAGAAAAATTATTTTTTATAAATTTAGGATAGCCTAGGTATACAGCGTTTATAAAGTCTACAGTAGTGGACAGTAATGTCTTAGGCCTTCACATTCACTCACTACACACACACTCACTTAGAGCAAATTCCAGTCCTGTAAGCCCTATTCATGGTGTGTGCCCTATGCAGGTGTACCATTTTTAAATCTTTTATACCATATTTTTTCAGTACCTTTTCTGTGCTTAGAAACACAAATACTTAGCATTGTATTACAATTACCTGGAGCATTCAGTACTGTAACATGATGTACAGGTTCATTGCGTAGGAGGAATAACCTATACCAGATAGCCTAGGTATATAGTGGGCTATACCATCTAGATTTGTATTATATAAAGTATACTCTATAACGTTTGCACAACAAAATCACCCACCGATGCATTTCTCAGAATATATCCCTGTCATTAATCGAGTCATGACAGTGTATCTCAGTATAAAGCACCTCTACTTTCTTGGTTATGAATGCCATCTGGAGGTCAGCCTCAACAACCTAGTCCATTATTCACAAGGATTCTGTATTAAAGATATATTTTTAAATGCTTCATTTCTGCTACTATTACCTTAATCCAAGCAATGATTATATTTTTCACAAAATTGCTTCCTAAATGGGCTTTCTGTCTGCACTCATAACCCTTCAATCTATTTTCCCCCAAACAGTCAAAGAAGTCTTTTTAACTGTCAAGTCAGTGTCTTGAATAAAACCTTTCAGTGTCTTCCCATTGCTGTTAAAATCCTCAAGGCCCTGTGATTATTGAGCCTTGCCCACATTCCCAGGCTCAGCTTGAAATGTTCTGGCTGCCTCAGTCATGGTGAGCCAGCCACACTGTTCCTCAGGCCTACCAAGCTCCTTCCCCTTCAAAGCTTCTGCACCTTATACTTCCTCTACCCGGTACTTTCTGTAGCTAGCGCCTAATGATTCTTCAAGTTCAGTGCCTCCTCCTTAGAGGGGTTTTCCTTGATCTCCATGTAACTTAGATCTCCTTCTTCCACATTTTCCCTATTCCATATGAACATTCTAAACTTCATTCATAAAATAAACATTAACATTACACTGCCGCAGAAGCCAGAATCACTCTGATCACTTACTACAATCTGTCTTTGGATAGTAATTTGTGTGGTTATTTATTTAATTACTGACTTTTCTACCAAAATAACGTTCTATTGATAACTGTTATTTTGGCCTGGGGGTCCCCAAGGCCCTTTTAGGGGATACATAAGGTCAAAAATATTTTCATAATAGTCCTAAAATGTTACTTGACTTTTTCACTCTCACTCTTTCAGAAGTTTATAGGGAACTACATTGGAGGATGCAATATATATGCCTTGTTGGTTTATAAATATAAGCTTATTTCTTTTTTTTTTTTCCATATGCTTCTTGACCTATGATGTCACACTGAACACAGAAGCAGACATGAGAATTTAGCCTCTTCTGTTGCATCAGACATTAAAGAGATTTGTCTAATTGCCACTCTTCCACAAAATTGTTTTATAAAATATAGTTACTTCTTGTAAAATATATATTTTTTCATTTTCATAGATTTATTATTTTAAAATATATTAATAAATAAACATTTTATGTATACATTTTAACTTTTAGTTCAATAAATGTTGTTAAGTACAATCCACATAAACAAAAGCTCCTTGAGATCCTCAATATTTAAAACCCCAACATTTGAAAGGTGGCCCTAGACTATAAGCTTCATGACTGTGGAGATCATGTTTTGCTCACCACTTAGCATAGTATCTGGCACAATATATGTGGTGAATTATTATATACATGGTTGATGAAACTGTTTCAGTGGAGGTTGGGATGAGAAACAGATTTCTATGAGTTAGATAAAGAGTGAGTAAATAGGAAAAGTCTTCAGCATGGGTAAACAACTTATTCCAGAGTTTTCTCAACAGCTAAAAGGAGATAAACAGGAAAGTGCTAAGGAAAGGGGCAAGATATTGTTTCAAGATGTGGGAATTTGGGCCTGTTTAGTTTGCTCATCCCCATAGTTATGTGCACAAGAATGTGATCCTCACATATGCTCTACATGAATTCCTTTTGTCTTGTGTCATGATGAGCGTATACTGTGTTTAGAATCCTTTGATAGTCCTCTTCCTAGATGCCTCCCCTTCCATGCCTCTGATATACAATCACAACATGTGCATTGAAGCATTTTGTAAGTCTGATTGCCTTTGCAAGGACCTCAAAGCACAGAATGTGCTTCGGGCTCCCTGTGTATCATGTCTAGAAGAAAAGATAGCACAGAATGTGCTTCGGGCTCCCTGTGTATCATGTCTAGAAGAAAAGATATACCAGTTAGACAAGTTGACATATCAACCATCATTTTGAGATATAGTCATAAATGAAATGAAATGTTCTTCCTCCAGTTTGCAATGGAAGTGCAATTGTAGTTACTGATATCACAGCCCCAGAAATATCAATGAGGAACAGAACACAGTATGAGACATGAATACCACCAAACGAGTATGTGCAAGGCTAGGAAGGGAGCAATCTGGGTGAGAAGTTTCAAGTGGTGCAGTGCTATTCACTCTCCCCAGTAAACCTGTACATTTAAACATTTGCTTTTCCCTATGATATTCTTTATCTGAGTTTCTCTCTCTGTCTCTCTCTCTCTTTTTAAAACTCTGATTTTGAACTACTTGCTCTTATATTTGTATTTGACTTTGCTGCTGTCTTAATTCTCTTTAAGGTCAGTCCTGCCTGACCATTCAGAACACATGTGCCTATCCCTCTCTAATAGTTCCTATTTGCCTACTTAGAATTAGAAATGGTCCTTCTAGAATCAGAGAAGAAAGAGAAAAGATTTAAAAATGAAACGTAAAATCCATGGTATAAGTTTAATAAGCATGCTGGATGTAAAATAAATAGTGGTTGTAAAAAAATGGCTTTGTGGACATCATTTTAGTGTGAAAAGGACTGCAATTTATAGTCTGGACAACATGCATACCTGCTCCATTACAACAATTTAACTGACGAGACATAGTGGGCTGAATGATGACCCCAAAAAGATATGTCCATGATTTAATCCCTGGAGGCTGTGAATATTGTGGCAAAAGATATTATTAAATTAAGAGAGGAGGAGTTTATCCTGGATTATCCAAGTGAGCTCTAAATGTAATCACATGCCTTTTCATAAGAGAGAGTTTTGAGACACACGCCAAGAGAGAAGAGAGGAGGGGAAAAGGCAAAGTAGCTGTAGCGGCAGGGATCAGGGTGATGTGGTCACAAGCAAAGGAATACCTATAGCCAGAAGAAGCTGAAAAGGCAAGAATGGATTCTTTTGCAGAGTATCTAGAGGCAGCATGGCCTTGACAATATGTTGATTTCAGACTTCTGAACTCCAGAATTGCGAGAGAATAAACGTCTGTTGTGTTGTCACCCAATTTGTGGTAATTTGTTATGACAGCCCCAGAAAACTAATAAACAAGATAAACATTAAAGCCACATTATCACATTATTTTTGTTTTCTTGAGGTTCAATTTGTCTGTGTGTGCATGTGTGTGTGTGTAATTCAATTGAAGAAATGTGAAGCCCAAATTACATGACACATATGAGTAAAGTCTGAGCAGAGAATATGTGTTATATCTCTTTCCTATAGACACACACATTTATAGTATGTGAGATGCTTCAATTAGCAAAAAGTGTTTTTAATGTTGAGAGACCTGTTGATTACACCCATGTAGGCATTAAAACTCCTTTCACAAAATAAATATCCCTTTGAGGCAGAAGGAACCAGCACTCTATGAATGCATAAATTGAACGTGATCATGATCATTGTGCTGTAAACATCTGTTTACATTTCCTAGGATCTTGCCATGATTTCCACATTTTGTCTAATTTGTCATGACACCATCTGTTTGAAGATAGATTGATCACTGGTGGTTGGATTACTGGGTAAGTAGTGCTTATGTTTATTACGATGTACCTAACAATACCTTAAAATTATATTTAATGTGAATTAATTTTTAGGTGACAGTGGTTATCCCAGAGGTCCCATTTGCTTACAGCAGTGGGAACCACAGTAAAACAAAGATACGATTTTATAATCAGTTGACTACAACACATCCCAGAAATAAGATTTCAAAATTCAAGCCTAAACCTGTTTGGATGAAAAAAAGGCTCCATTTTCTACCTTTGATAGGATACACTCCAGAAGCCTTGTGACCTTGATACTTGCCAATGACAGAGTTAAGTTGCTGGTTGAGTAAGTATCCATCTGAACTGTGGCAGAGCCCTGGGCAGCCCCAAGGCTAAGGCTTCTCAAGTCCTGAGTTTGCTGAGGTGCATTTGTTAACAGAGACCAGTCTTAGATCTATAGGCCACGGTGAGTTTTATCTCAATTTGATATGTTTGAGGGGGTCTTTTAATCTTTGGAAGTATATTTCTGAAATGTAAAATTTTAAAATACTCCGTTATCAATCAAAGAGTTGCTTTCGATTCTTATGCTAAAATTTTAGGTTATTTTAATTCAAATATTAAATTTTTATTTCCTGACCAAATTGATTCTAATAAGACTAAAACTTCTATGCTATTGTAAAACTTGCTATTATAATCTGCTTAAATTTTTAAGGATTTGTATCCATCCTTTGATCCTACAGTCTTAAGGCTATATGTCTTCATGGACATAATTAAAAATTTACCAAAAATAAATTAATTTTGAATAATATCTGTTCAATATGACAACACTTGAAGCTAAGATTCAATGTTACTGTACCATATTCTTTATAGAGATATAGAATTCAAACTGACACATATTAAGCTGGAATTAAAAGTTTACACACACACACACTCACACACTTGAGCATTATACCAAATGATTATACTTAGCTATTTATTCGCCTCAGGTTATAATATCTTCATGCTAACCAGTATTAAATTCCCCACCCCTAAATAGTCCACTGAATTTTAAGTGACAGAAATGCTTTACAGGCATAATTACAAAGTAAAAAGAGGTGGTTATGAGCAAACATAGAACTCATTTTTTCAAAACACTGTTGAACTATGAAATTGTAGGTGTTTTTTAACTAGTCAAAATAATTCACCACCATGCCTTAATTCCTACTCTACACTCTCTTTGCCATTGCTGCTGTAACCCAGGGTCCTGGGGTTTTGGGGTGTACACTCTGAAAAAGTACCCACTTGTAACTCTTACTCCTTGAGTTCTTGTTTTTTCAAAAAAGTTCCAGGAAGAAGCTCAGTCCATAGATGCCTGAGTTGGAGATAACCTTTGGCAAGTTCCCCTCATTACCATCACCATACTAAAATCCCCGCCCAGGGAGGTGATTTTTCACCATTTTTTATACATGCAATGTATGTAGAAGCATGATTGGCAACAGTGCCTGAGCTGCCTTTACTTTACCTCTACAATGACTCAACTCAGCAGCCCAATAAAAGCTCTGTTTTCACAGATGTTCTGGGAGATACCACTTTGGAAACTATCCCTGGTGTCCTCCTTACTTGTTGAAAGTAATAAAATCCCCTTGTTAAATCCTCCTTGGTTGTGGTCACCGGATTGCCACACACCAAGTGATTAAACCCAGTCATAGTGTAGATAACACTACCAATAGTAAAATGAGATTCTCCCTGCAAACATTATTACCAAATTTATGGTTTGGAGTGCTCCTCCCCTCATGAATTCAATGAGGATTTGTTCTAACAGCCAGCATTCCACGTATTCCCATAACCTCCCAGAGCTATGGATGGATATGACCTATCCATCCAATCCTTCCTCCTCTATTTAGCCCAGCCAAGGACACCTGTCTCCTTTTAGTTCACAAAGAGTTTTCCATTTGGGGTTGTAAGGTTGAGCTAATCACAATAAAAGAAGATTCTTGTGAAAAAATGAGATTAGGCCTCCCTGAAATAGCAAGGGAAAAGCCATGTATTTTGTCCCCCGTGTGACAGCTGCTGACATAGACTTGTCTTCCTGTGGATATTCGGTAAGGAAGAATCTTCATGACTCTTTTTTTCTCACTAGAGATTAAGATGTGAAGAGGAAAAGGATCACATGTTTGGGATCAAGTTGCTGTTCCTAGACTATGTAAATTGTTCTCAGCCATTCAGTAATAAGGACCAGCCATTCATCTCACTTTAGAGAAAGAATTAGTGAAGTCTAAAGGGAGAGAAAAGCAGGTGTTTCAAGATTTATGTGTGGATGATGCTAGCTTAAAAGGAAGATCTATTAGGTGCATCACAGCATGGAGATATCAATATGGTAGAGAGGAAGCTGGGATTAAGATAATTTTTTTGTTGTTTTTTAATCCAAAGTTCACAAACTGAGCCACCTTGTGAAAGGAGAAACTGGTAGGTAATGTAGAGTGCAACAGAAGTGTTTATTGAGTATGGTCCTTGGATTCTCTGGGAAGAAAACAAATCCTAAAGAATTAATTTTCCAGGGAGCCCTTGACATAGCTGCTTCAGGAAAGTCATTGCAACATCAGGTTATATGAGTAGGAAAGAAGTTCAGGAGCAAGGTATTGCTAATGTTAAGAACATGGATTCAGGAAGCAGGATGTCCAAATTTTCATCCAAGCTTCTACAGTAATTTGCTGAATGTTCACGGGTAAGCTATTTTACCACTGATGACTTCAGTATCCTCAGCAGTAAAACTGGGGCTGGGGAGGGGGCTGTGTGTGGCAGTATTAGAATTTAGGTGTGTGTGGCAGTGTTATAATTTATCTTCTATGTGTTGTAAAGATTTACGAATATTTTATGTGTCAGATATTTAGCACAGTACCGAAATACAGGTAGCTCTCAGTAGTTGTTAAAAATTATTTTTATTTGTATTATTATTTTAGGCTAAAAATGGGAGTTGGGAGTTACTACTCGTTCAATGGTTTGACTAACACTCCTCATGTTGTCACATGGTAAGGGAGGAGACCACCCCTCATATTGTCTTATGCCCAATTTCTGCCTCCAAAGAAAGAAGAAGTAAAAACTAAAAGGCAGAAATGAAATCCACAAGCAGACAGTCTGGCGCCACACCCTGGGCCTGGAAGTTAAAGATGGACACCTGACCTAATCGGTTATTTGCATAAGAAAAGCACTGTAAAGATCCCTGTCCTGTTCTGTTCTGATCTAATTACCGGTGCATGCAGCCCCCAGTCACGTACCCCCTGCTTGCTCAATCGATCAGGACCCTCTCACACGGACCCCCTTAGAGTTGTGAGCCCTTAAAAGGGACAGGAATTGCTCACTCAGGGACCTCGGTTGTTGGAGATGTGAGTCTTGCTGAAGCTCCCAGCCAAATAAAGCCCCTCCTTCTTTAACTCGGTGTCTGAGGGGTTTTGTCTGCAGCTTGTCCTGCTACAATGGAATTATTATTTTGTTGTAGGGTGGAGAGGGTTTTAATTCTATTATATCCTCCATGATTTAGCATGAGCTTAGAAGTTAGACAATGCTTTACATCTGTCCTTGTTCATCTGGGTTCATTACTGAACCAATCTGAGAGTCAGTTACCTCACCAGTTAAATAAGGTAAGTATATAAACTGCCCAACACTTAGTAGGGATTCAGTATTGTTTATTTTCATGCATCCTTCCTCTCAACTTTGTACTTATACTAAGAAAAAGTAACAGCAAGTGACAGAAGCCACAACAATAGAATCTTAGAAATAGAAAAATGTTTGTGCTTGGACCAATCTACATGCTAAATAGCTACAACTTCTTAGGCTGTCAGTAAATTGTGGTTCCTTGGGGAGCAGCCTAGGCTACTTAAGGTTAATCACTGGTGCTTAGAGTTAATTGTTATCAATCTGTTTTTCAAAGGCTGCTCTGCTGGAGTTTCCATACATAGCAATCAGTTCCAACAGCAGCTCCAGGCCTAAATGAGTCCTTCTAATACTTTTCCCATAATCGATTTTCAAAAATATATCAAACACAGTAAAAAATAGACCTCAACGTTAAACTTGTCATCTAGTATGTAGTGTTTCAAACATGAGAGTGCATCAGCATCGCCTAGAGGGCTTGTTAAAACACGTTGCTGGACCTCAACCTCAAAATTTCTGATTCAGCATGTCTGGAGTGGGAGCAAACCCAACTGCTACTGATGCTGCTGCTCCTGGAAAAGGAAAAAAGTTTTTAGGGTTTGTAGAATTTGTAAAGAAGCAAGGGCGATAAGCGCATCTCTTTTGAGGGTTCTAACTTCACTAAAATTGACCAGCTTCTTTGTCATTACCAAGCATTCACTGCCACCCATGCACTGCTACTCACACAGCCCATCTCTTCTACAGCCTTTTCAACTCTTTCTACATGACCTATCAGGTTGCTTCTTTGCTCATGGAAGAATATGAGTCAAAATCATTTCTAAAGCAGAGGTACGTGCCCAGAAGCTCTCTTCTTCTCTGGACTGTCCAATCTCAGAGCTTCATGGTCCCCTTGGCCATCTGCACCTTAAACTTTGGGGTTCATCACCTCTGATCCTGTAGTCTTAAACAGAGATGCATTTTTTTCAGAGAGTGGAGGCATAACCAAGATTGCCTTACTGTTACCCTCCACTTAACTAATTTTTCCCTTTTCTTAGAGCATTTAAAATGGAAAATTTTTCTCTGACTCTTTGAGATGTAAATCTATAAGCCAGAAAGGTCTTTCTTAAGGACCTAGGAGCCATCCCTTTGAAATGCAGTCATTAAGAAAAACAGTGCCCCTATCTCCCTATCTGGGAGAGTAGGAGCCTAACTTTGACAAGCACCAATTAGCAAGCAAAATGGCCGTATCACATTAGCCAACCTCCCTCCTAAGGTCTTCCAGGTACTTTTTCCTTTAGCTCACCCCAGCATTCAAAAGTTCTCTTGCCTTTTGTTTTAGCAGAGTTGAGCTCACTTTCTTTCGTAGATTGCAACAGACTTGACCCCTATTACAATAGTCTTGAATAAAATCTTCCTTGCCTCTTAACTCTGTCCAGTGCAATTTTCCTTTGACAGGAGACTCTCCCTTTCTGACTTGGATGAATTTGTCCCTTCTCTGATTTATTGAACAAGCCTGTTTCTTGCTCTCAACTCTCACCTATATTTCTGTTTAGTTGTTCCTGAATTTGAGCTTGAGATGCTCAAGACTTCATCCCAGCTACTAAGTAAGGAGACAGATTCCATGGCACATTTTAGCATTTGGGGCCACAGCACCAGTCTCCTGATGGCATAATGAGATCACGGCATATTCCATAAATATTGCATGCTTTTCTGGCCGTCAGTGCCAGGCCCTGGTGACACAAAGACAAATAATGTGGCCCCTTCTTCTGGTTGTAAAATATATTTCCCTGGAGTGGTGGAGAATAATACTATACCCAAACACTACGTCCAGGTAGACTAGCTGTTTGTAAGAGGAAGGTGACTACATACTCTGACTTCCCTGATAAACAGAAGGCAAAGAACAACTTGAGAAACTGGCTCAACCACTTATCTGGATGGGAAGAGTGACTAAAGACTGAGAAAGTATCTACCTTCACTGGCAGCCAGTCATTGATTCTGCAAGGCTTTCTGATTATTTCCTAATACTAAGGTGATCTTAAAATTTATAAGCCTACTGTGACACTTTTGAGAAGAATGGCATGCTACTAAACACACTGGGACAACACATATAAACAGAATTATCATGAACAAAATGGGATTTAGGATAATCTTATCTGATACCAACCATGAAGACATTTGTAATAAGTAGTGATGAGGGAGGTGGTTTGTTTCTATCCTCACCAGTGCTCATACACTCACAGACAAACACAGAGCCATGAATAATGTAAACTCAGGTCTCATCTCAGGATAATGTAAACATTAGGAGGACACCCCTTATATATACCCCTGAGGAACCCACAGCTTCAATCCCTGTGTGGCAAAGGTCCTACTGGGCTTTCTTTCTCATGCCTCCATATGTACGTACCTCCTTTAATCTCTTTTGAACACTGAAAGCCCCACCTTCTCTTCAATTGCAGCCCCTCTGACCTATACTTTATTACAGATGGTGAGGAAAGGTAGTCTGGGCCCAGGAAAAATATCTAAAGAAGAATGAAAAGAAAATGGTGGAAGATTGGCCATTTCACATTGTCAGTTTAATTTCCTGCCTGTTTATCTTTGAGCATTACTTAAATGGAGTCTCTTTTTCTAAATCTGAGTCACATTATAAATCTCTCTCTTCTATTAGCTCAGTCTGGAAAAATCCTAACCTGGAGGAGGGAAAGGGGTTATCACCACCACCTACCCTCCCCACCTTAGTCTGAAATTTCCCTTGACTCTCAGAAGAGGTCAAAGCAGCACTGATACAAGCTCTGTGTTCCTCCCAGGGTATGTGCAAATACAAACATTAATTCTGTCCTCATTTTTGTTGAGCTGTAAAAACTACTTAATATATGGCTTTGTTTTCTTATTCAGTGATTCAATTATCTTGCCTAGTGTAGATCACTAGAAGTGGATGTCATTTCATCCATTTTCCCAGCACCGAGTAATGGGCAGAGGGTCCTGAGTATCAGGACCTCTGAATAAATGGCTGATGTTCTTTCCTAAAAAGCTATTGAGACTGGCTCAGACAGTCAGACTTTCACAAATCTGAGACTGGGAGAAAGTGCTTGCTTTGCAGAAGCCACTAGAAGCATGGGACTATATAGTGATCTCAGCAAAGGTGCCAACATCAGTAAGCCAGGACGGGAAGCTGTGTAGAGAGGAGGGCTGGGTAAAGCTCTCAGTACCCAGAGTACCGTGGCAGTTAATCTGAAGGCCACAGAAGTATAATCATGGGTTTAGCGGGCAAGTGAGCCAATAGTTCAGAGCAAATGCCAGAGGCTCGGATTTTCTTATAGTTGGTTACCTAGGGGCTTCTGCCCAAGCCATGAAGATAAGCTCCTGCTTTCAAATGACGAGAGATACAGCAACATTATTGTCTGTTCAAATCATCAAAACTCTTCCCATTTTCAGGATTAAGCCAGCAAACACCATAGCTCAGCACTCAGTTACATCATGTCCTAACCAAATTTTCTAGACTCTTGGTCCTTTCCCGTGCATTCACTCAGTACTCCAAGAATGTTGGTCTACTCAAGTTTTTTTAAATACCCTACTTTTTTTAATTGCCCTATGACTTTGTCTATGCAAAGCCCTAATTAACTTCCACGAATCTGAAAGCTTGCAATAGCTATTGCACTATTTTATTACCAAAATGTGTTGGCGTCTATAAGGTGCTTGATAAGATGAATTCACTAAATCCATGAATGCTGCTGTTGCTTCCTGCACTGTGTATATTCTGAGTCCTGAATGGTCAAATCCATGTATGTTTCATCTTTGATCAGGATTTCTGTTGCAGTTCTATCCCATGACACCATAATTACTATTTGTAGAGCTACTTTTACTCCTGGGCCTGAGAGATTTTGGGTGGAAGAGACAATGATTATTCTGTGTGATGGTTGATTTTGTGTGTCAACTTGACTAGGCCAAATAACTGGTTAAATACTTGTAGGTGTCAAGAGAAAACTTCATCTTCAACCTTTGAAGATTCACTAAAAAATCAACACACAAAAGGCAGATTAATCAGAGAAAAGGCATACAAATTATTTAATGTGTACATGGGGAGAATCACAAAGTGATAATTCCCCCACCCCCAACAGAGGTCAGAAGCTTATATGTCATCCTGGCACCACAGGTTTTTGGGGGAGGAAGGAGAAAAGGAATTCTGTTGAGGGGCTTACTAGGGAGAATGAATGGATCAGGTAACAGAGATGATATCTGGTGAAAGTGTCTCTTCAGGCGTAGTTACAATCTTGGTCTTACAGGGAGGGGAACAAAAAACAATTATTCTCATTGGTTGGTCTGGATCTTAGGCAGATAAAGAAACTTCAGTTTCACAGATGGCAGGAGATGAGGAAGTCAGATAACACTTGAGGTTTTCTCCAGTATGTCAAAGCACCATATTTTGGGGTATCAGCCTATGAGCCCCAACCAATGATTTATGGGTGTGTCTGTGAGAGTGTTTCCAAAAAGATTAGTGTTTGGACTGGTGAACAGAATAAAGCAGATGACCCTCCTCCATGTAGGTGGGCATCATCCATTCCACTGAGGGCCTGATTAGAACAAAAAGATGGTGAAACATTAAATTCACTCTCCTCATGACTGATGGAGCTGAAACATTGGTCTTCTCCTGCCCTTGGCACTGCTGGTTCTCAGGCCTTCAGAATAGGACTGAAATCTATAACACCAGCTCTCCAAATCTTAGACCTTTTAACCACACTACAGCTATCCTGGGTGTCCAGCTTATAGAAGGCAGATAGTGGGACTTCTCGGCCTCCATAATCATGTGAGTGCATTCCTTATAGTAAATATTATGTTATGTATAATATTAATATGAATAATATTTATACCTTACTGGAAGTGTGTGTGTGTGTGTGTGTGTGTGTGTATGTGTGTGTGTGTGTGAGATTCTGTTTCTCTGGAGAACCCTGACTGATATACTCTGTAACCCAGGCACCTAGCACGTTACTGTTGCAAGGAAGGTGTTTTATAAATATTAAATATTCACACCCAAAGCTGATGTGGGTCCATGCTGCCTAAAAGAACTTAAATATAAAGCAAAAATACATTATAATATAAATTAGAATATATAAATATATAAAAAGTTAAAAATATAATCTAAAATAAATATTTAAATATAACATACATTTATTTTTAAATTATTTAAGGAAGTTATAAGTTATAAAAGTATTAATTATTTTCAGATGAGTACCTACTGAAAAAGAAGAGTCCTCTTGGAAAACCACTTCGAGAAATGTAATGGGTTCTAAGACTAGTTAAAGAAATAAAGAACAATACCTATAAAATCAAGGCAAAGGTGAGCAGCAATTTAACAGATGAAATTCCTGGAAGAAAATCTGCTGTATTGAGAATAGTTGTTAGAATTAGGTAGTAGTAGCAGGTTCAAGTTCTGTCTCCTGCATGCATTAGCTGTACTTATGAAAAATTTACTTGAATTTTCTGAGCTTCAATATCTTTGACTGTGGAATGACGTTAACACTATCTGTACTGATAGGTTGTTTTGAGAACTAAATAAGATAAGGACTCTACAAGGTACATAAATGAATGTCCAATAAATTTTAGATCTCATTCTCATATTTGATATTAAAATTAAGATATATATGAAGATTAGGATATCTTTAATAAAAAAATCAAACAGTAAAACGTAATCAATAGATAAAATTGATGTTAGCTAGCAGAGGCAGACAATTACCATGTATTTCTTAAACGAACAGTTTTTATCCCCAAACTCAATGCCAAATAGTTGATTTCTATTCTATTTTTAAAATAAAGATGATAACCTCTTTCTCCTTAATTTATCTCTTGGAAAATCATACTAATCAATATCTATAAGTAAACACTATTCCTAAGTTTTAAATTTACCAACACATTATAAATTATAATTTAAAAGGCTTTAGTTTTTATTTTTACACACTCAAAAAGATGTAATATGAGACTTCGTTAGGAAAAGCAGATCAGGAGTCCTAAGCATTTGGATATCTCACTTTGGTAATTTGGAACCAGCTCCTTCAAAGATGTGCTCTCTTCTCCCCCACTCCACTCCCAAGAGACTTACATTGAATGTAACTCCACCTCTGTTTCCCTTACCTTTGTGCTGTGCATACGCACCCTAAAGAAGTGAACATCAGATGCAACATCGCATCAAGAAAAGGCTGAAAATGTATCATCAATAATTATCTATCTATTAGAGAGATAAATTCTGATGCTTCTTTGAAATCACATGTAAATGACATTTGAGGTTTTATAAATAGAAGCAATGCTTCTGAAACAATGCAAAAATGAAGCATAATAAGAAGAAGCTGGTGTTGGGAAAACAGAAGGGAATTATTGTTGTGATTATTTAGTAAACTAAATTTAGACTAGGAGTGACACTCAAGATACATCCATTACCATATTTTCCATTAGCCACATGTCATCCTAAGCAATATCGCACTGCTATTCCATTGCTAATTTTAGCTTGAATAATATAAATTATTTCTTATGTTCAATTTACTTATTTGATATGACAATTTAAAAGAAAAGTATTCCTCTGAATTTAGTGTAAAAAATGGCATGCAATGTGCCTATTACTGGCAAAAGCAAGGGTCTGTTTCAATTCTCCCTGTCACCTCTGAGGTAGTTGTAACAGTTATTGCTTTCCCAGGTTTTGCATTTTGCTTCTTGTTTAAACCAGTACTGCTTTTTTTCTTTAAACTTGTTCAATTTACTCTGCACATATTTGAAAATCAGTGCAAATTAAGGTTTCTGTTAAGAAAAAAAAATAATTTGAAAAATGCTGACAGTATAAAATATAAAACATATAAAATACCAGCTGTAATTATCTTTTGGTAGTTTAATTCCAGTACTTTGCTGAATACTTTTATTTTTAGGTGAAATAAAAAGAAGAAATGTTCACTTTTTAGATAGGTATTGAGTTCAGAAAAAAAGTATTGGGATTTTAATTTAAATGCTCTATAAGAATAATATGGGTAATGATTGTATTTATTAGAAATATAATTTTGGAGAAAAGACTTCACAATTTTAAATTTACAAAGTGGAGAATAGTTCAACAACCCTGAATATAACCAACTTTCTTTGTTAATAAGCAGTGCATTATGAAAGGGGAAAAGCTGTAGGACCAAATGCATTTCTACTCTGAGGTTAAAAATATTGTCTTAATAATGTTGCTATTTTATTTAAAGATCTAAATTTCCAAAATATTTTATGAAAATAATGTCTTTTCACATAAGTTAACATTTAGGTTCAGCTCTAAAATAGCATGCCTTCAATTAAATTTCATTTACGGGAGAAATATTTATTACTTCTTTTCTTTATAAAAGCAAACCAATTACAGAGGTAGCATATTCCTTTAACATCAGCTCAAAATCAAAACTATTTGTTTGGGGAAAAGTTCATAATATCATAGCAGTTCACATTGTAAGCCACAGTCAGTTATAGTGGATTTTATAGATACTGTAAAATTGCTGTTTGAAAAAATATTGTTGAACTTCAGGTTTCTAAAAGTCTCAATATCTTAAACTGCACCTCATATTTTATAACATTTAATAATGGTTCACTTTTTTCAAGCCTCAGAGGTTTAAAGGCAATTTAGATGTGTTCAAAAGGAAAGCATCAAATACTGTAGATTCCCTGAAACATAAACAAAGATCTTTAAAACTAGTACATAAGAGCAAGTGGTTCAGTGAAAAATTTGCTTCATAATTGAAAGTCCATATACAACTACAAGAAATAAAATTAGAAATTAATTTATTTAAAGCTTTTAATTAAAAGAAAATTTGTTTTAACATTCTCACAGTATACAAGACAAATAAACATTATTCTCTGGGTTTATTTAAAAAAATTGATGTTTAAAATATTAATAACTATTATGTTCATAGCTGAATTAGGAGAATATTAACTAGAATAGATACATTTCAAAGATTTGTCTCATATTTTCTTTAGCTATTTTTTTCCATTATCAGAATCCTAATACCCACTTCACAGTAGCACACATTGTCCATAGGGCTAACACTAGATACTGTCCATAGACCAAGGCTAGGTTCTGAGTATGTTGTCCTGGGGAGCTCATGCTAGATTTCAATACTTTTTAAAATTATAAATATTATAAGTGGTGTCTACTGAGTCTCCAAAGAGAATACCAGAATGACACATTGATGAAGAAAGCATATTTGTTTACCTACTGCATGGGGCAGAACACCATCTTGACTGAGGCTTAGTAGTATCTTAGAAGGGGAGCTTAAGCCTGATACTGTTATGGTTCAGGGATCTCCTTGCAAGTGGTTTAAGGCAATCTTTCAATGTAGGATTTAATTAAGGCTAAGCAAAATTCTTAATAGTTTATTATTGTAAAACAGATGAATGCAAGGAATGACTCTTGGTAAGTAGTTGTTTGATAGGCAAGTATGTTTGACTAGTTGAGTGAACTATTGTCCTGAGAAGGGGCTTGGTCAATGTATTAGTTCATTTTCATGCTGCTTATAGAGACATACCCAAGACTGGGAAGATAAAGAGGTTTAATGGACTTACAGTTCCACATGGCTGGGGAGGCCTCAAAATCATGACAAAAGGTGAAAGGCACATCTCATATGGTGGCAGACAAGAAAAGAGAGCTTGTGCAGGGAAACTCCCCCTTATAGAACCATCAGATCTCGTGATACTTACTCACTATCATGAGAACAGCACAAGAAAGGCCTGCCCTAATGATTCAGTTACCTCCCACTGGGTCCCTCCCACAACATGTGGGAATTCAAGATGAAATTTGGGTGGGGACACAGCCAAACCATATCATTCCAACCCTGGCCCCTCCCAAATCTCATGTCCTTATATTTCAAAACAAATCATGCCTTCCCAACAGTCTCCCAAAGTCTTAACTCATTTCATCCTTAACTCAATAGCCCACAGTCCAAAGTCTCCTTCAAGACAAGGCAAGTCCCTTCTGTGTATAAGCCAGTAAAATCAAAAGCAAGTTAGTTACTTCCTAGATACAATGGGGTACAGGCATTGGGTAAATACAGCCATTTCAAATGGGAGAAATTGGCCAAAATAAAAGGGCTACAGGACCCATGGAAGTTTGAAATTCAGTGGGGCAGTCAAATTTTAAAGCTCCAAAATGACCTCCTTTGACTCCATTACATCCAGGTCACACTGATGCAATAGGTGGGCTCCTATGGCCTTGAAAGCTCTGCCCCTGTGGCTTTGCATAGTATATCCCACCTCCTGACTGCTTTCTTGGGTTGGCATTGAGTGTCTACAGCTTTTCCAGGTGCATGGCACAAGCTGTCAGTGGATCTACTATCCTGGGGTCTGGAGGATGGTGGCCTTCTTCTCACAGCTCCACTAGGTGGTGCCCCAGTAGGGACTCTGTGTGGGGGCTCCAGCCCCATGTTTCCCTTCTCCACTGCCCTAGCAGAAGTTCTCCATGAGGGCCCCGCCCCTGTAGCAAACTTCTGCCTGGGCATACAGGCATTTCCATACACCCTCTGAAATCTAGGTAGAGGTTCCAAAACCTCAATTCTTGACTTTTGTGCACCCACAGGCTCAATACTACATGGAAGCTGCCAAGGCTTGGGGCTTCCACATTCTGAAGCAGCAGCCCAAGCTGTATCTTGGCCCCTTTTAGTCATAGCTGGAGTTACTGGGATGCAGGGCACCAAGTCCCTGGACTGCACACAGCAGAAGGACCCTGAGCCTGGCCCACGAAACCAGTTTTTCTCCTAAACCTCAGGGCCTGTGATGGGAGGGACTGCTGCAAAGTTCTCTGACGTGCCCTGGAGACATTTTTCCCCATTGTCTTGGGGGTTAACATTTGGTTCCTTGTTACTTGGTCAAATTTCTGCAGCCAGCTTGAATTTCTCCTCAGAAAATGAGATTTTCTTTTCTATCACATTGTCAGGGTGCAAATTTCCCAAACTTTTATGCTCTGTTTTCCTTTTAAAACTCAATGCCTTTAACAGCCTCCAAGTCACTTCTTGAACGCTTTGCTGCTTAGAAATTTCTTCCACCAGACACCCTAAATCATCTGTTTCAAGTTCAAAGTTACAGAAATCTCTAGGCCTAGGGCAAAATGCCACTAGTCTCTTCACTAAAACATAACAAGAGTCACCTTTACTCCAGTTCCCAACAAGTTCCTCATCTCCATTTGAGACCACCTCATCCAGGATTTCATTGTCCATATCATTGTCAGCATTTTGGTCAAAGCCATTCAAAAAGTCTCTAGGGAGTTACAAACTTTCCCACATTTTCCTGTCTTCTTCTGAGTCTTCCAAACTCTTCCAACCTCTGCCTGTTATCCAGTTCCAAAGTTGCTTCCACATTTTCAGATATCTTTTCAGCAGCACCTCATTCCTGTTACCAATTTACTGTGTTAGTCAGTTTTCACACTGCTGATAAAGACACACCCAAGACTGGGAAGTTAAAAAGGTTTAATGGACTTATAGTTCCAAATGGCTGGGGAGGCCTCACAACCATAGTGGAAGGTGAAAGGCATGTCTCACATGGCAGCAGACAAGAGAAGAGTTGTTCAGGGAAACTCTCCCTTATAGAACCATCAGATCTTGTGAGACTTATTCACTATCATGAGAACAGCATGGGAAAGACTTGCCCCCATGATTCAATTACCTCCAATAGGGTCCCTCCTACAACATGTGGGAATTCAAGATGAGATTTGGGTGGAGACACACCAAACCATATCAGTCTAAAACTCCATTGGTTGGACAAATGGGTTTGTCTGGAGTTTCAGAAGCAAACAATAAAGTTAGATATTACAGCTTTATTTTCCTGGGTAGAAATTCCCTGGAACAAAATTTAAAGTCATTTAATATAGGCTTAGTCCTCACAGTTAAACTCTGGGACCCCAGGGATATCAATTCTTAGTATTTGGAAATGATAACAATCATCACTAACTCTCCACACCAGAAGCAGAACAGAGAGGGAGACAGAGAGAGAGAGAGAGAGAGAGAGAGAGAGAGAAAGAGTTTCTCTCATATAAATGTAAAAACAGTCATATATGTGTATGCTATAAAAAATATAAAGACACTTGCTAGGTAAGCACATTCACACACAATTGCAAAAGGATTCTACCTAGTAAAATGTATGAGCCACTTGAATAATCTCTGTCAAATATATACTTCACTTTTTTCTTTCTGAATTTTTGAAGAGAGGCATTTTAATGATGAACAATGGCATTTATATCAGGTATTATATCACTGGTTCTCACTTTGTTAAACTGTATACTAGATTAAACTAAAATATATACCTATGAACTCTAAGATATTTCCAAGTATTCAAAAGTGTTCGAATGGAAGATCTGAGCATTAGTGCAACTGAAAGGCCACATGGGGTCTGCATCAAAGAATCAGCTGGGTGTTAAAATAAGTAGCCATGGGGTTGGTGTATTTTTGGAATCCATTGTCTGTTCATACGAAATACAGATTTATGAAATAAAATGCCACTTGGCTTCCCTAGCAATGTATTTGAAATTATTTTCTTCATAATACTTCTTATATTGAAGAAAGGTATTGGCTGCATAAATACTTTCTCTTCTTCATTTTGTTTTTGCTTAATCTTTGGCTTCCTTCTCTTCCTCACTTCTCTTTATCTCTTAATTTTCTTTTCTTTCTATCCTACAAATAGATATGTCCCAAATTTGCACTAGCCACTGTAGAAAGACTATAGAGAAGGATAGGAAGATGAATCAGAACTATGTACATAAACATTTTACTGTCTTTTATAATACACTTAAGTATGTTAAATAGTATTTTATATATAGTAATGAAAGAAATACCTGTCATGGACAGATATTACTTTTCAGGTTTTTGTGACATCTCTCCAATGAGGCCACATGCATTTACTTCTGATGAAAAAATACAGTTTGTTCTATGATTTCTTCAATTTCAAGAGATTTTTGGGATTAGTTCAAGCCTATGTATCTATCTGTGTAAACTCTCTATGCTTCTTGCCATTACAGGTTTCCTTTTGATAAGGAATAGCATTTAAATAATAAGTTAAATCCTCATCAGAACTTTCAGAAATCAGGCCAATCTAATATGTAAATATGTACTTTACATCTGTTGAATAAAATGGTAGCAGTTAATTCAATGATTTTCATATGGGCTTTATTTTATTTATGAGTAGTGATAAAAATTCAATAAAAAATGAAAAGCATATAAAAAGGAAAAGGTAAAATGAATAAATGATTTCAGATAAGTTTATTTAAGTGTGACTTCATATGTAACCTACAAATCACATGAAGTATCTTAATCATTCGCCTTCCTGTTTTGTTTATTCTACAGCTATTATCACTATTATCAAATTAGACGTTAGTTCTTGCCACCTAAACTGCTGTTTGGTAGTTACGTGGCCAGGGGTGAAACTATAATAGTTCAGTAGATGTTAAATGCGAAAACGTTATCAATTAGTGTTCTCTGAAAACACTGAAGTTTTGATGAATACCCATTGTTTTCCTCTCATCTTTTATAATAATTCATAAGGGACAATTATTTACATATTATTTTCTTCCAGAAATGAAAACAATAAAGGCAGATATTAAATTCTAGTGTTCCTATTATTTGCTCATATCTTCCACATGCTGGTTCTTGGATGAAGTGATTGGTTCACCACAATCCTAGGACAGTGCTTTGAACATCAGTGTCATAGCCTAATACATGGGACACATCAATAGCATAGCATCTAATACAACCAAATGGTACTGGTACATGAAGTTGTTTAGAAGAGCAGTTTCAAATGAAAAAATGCAAGACACATTGGAGTCTCACAGGTATAGCCATGTCAGCAGGGACAAATCATAATCAATTTTGAGTAAAAATAAAGTTAATGGTATATTGCCTTTCTTTCCACTTCACAGATGTCAGGAAATATAAAATAAGTGCCTGAGAAAAAGACACTATAAAAAACACAAGCTATCGTTATGTTTTAAAATGATTAAAATCATATTTTCAAAAATATAGTAAATTCTATATATAACTATAAAGTATGTTCAAATTTCCAACATCTGTGATCTACCTACATAATCAAGGAAAGTAATCAGGAAAATGAATATTCCTAGAGTCTCAAGCAAATCACTCCAAAATATGCTACAGATAACAGTATAAAGTGAAATACAGGTCAAGATTCAGGAACCATGGGGAGGCTTACATTTCTTTCTGGTTATCATGAGCATTACAGAAAGATAATATCATTGAAATAAGTAGGAATTACTAACATTGGACAGAATTCCCATTTCACATTCTTAAATTTTATACCATTCATCTGTGTTTTAAAAAGAAAACTAGGATCACCTTTTTGTCTCTAAGACAATAAAATTAAATATAATAACGGGAAAATTATGTTTGAAAATTCTAATCAATTTTAGCAGTTTACTAAAAGTATTTAATTTTGGAAATAGAAAAATCATAATGGGATTTGAAAATGATTTGCATGAAAGAGAAAAACTAAGGCAGTAAATTAATAGGCAGTTCTAGTTCTTAAATGGCTTATCCTTGTGTGTGTGTGTGTGTGTGTGTGTGTGTGTGTGTGTGTGTGTTTGATAAAGTTTTAGAAGATTCAACCTTTTAAAGATAGGATAGTAGGCTTATAAATCCACTATAAAAACAGTAATATCAGCCGGGCACGGTGGCTCACGCCTGTAATCCCAGCACTTTGGGAGGCCGAGGCAGGCGGATCATGAAGGCCAGGAGATCGAGACCATCCTGGCTAACGTGGTGAAACCCCGTCTGTACTAAAAATACAAAAAATTAGTGGGCATTGTGGCGGGCGCCTGTAGTCCCAGCTACTGGGGAAGCTGAGGCAAGAGAATGGGTGAACCCGGGAGGCAGAGCTTGCAGTGAGCCAAGATGGTGCCACTGCACTCCAGCCTGGGCAACAGAGCAAGACTCCGTCTCAAGAAAAAAAAAAAGAAAGAAAAGTAATATCAACTCGGGCAAATTACAATCAATTTAATGCAATAAGCACATTTATTTCTCATTGAGTTAATGAGTAATTAATGCAGAAAGATGGTAAGACCAGAGTCTGAAGCCACATCATGTAAAAAGGAAACACATTTTTATCTTCTTTTTCTATTTTTCCAATAAATATTCAACCTTAAAAATCACAGATCCTTTAATTTGGCCCATATCAGTTAAATTCAAAAAAGGGAAGTCTGAAGTATGTTCCGAACAAAGTCAGTTTGGTAAAAATGTGACTTTAGAATAAGAGAACCTAACTAAAATCAATTTGAGAGAAATATTATGAAAATTTTCTTCTAAGACACATTAGTCTTAGAGGCATTGATATTAGACACTAATACAAAGCTTGAATTATAATTAATAGCATGTATTAAATTTCCATAGCAGAAATTCACAGTACTAAATATACCAGGGAGAATTGGATCATAAACCATTTAATTTTAAGTCCTTTTAAAAAAAAATATGGTCCTCAGACAATGGTCTACACCTTCCTTCAATATATGCTTTCTTTATAAGTTGTTTGGGCACTTTAACATTGGGCAGAGAATTCTTATACAAGAATTGATATGCATTTCAAAAACTATATAAGTATACCTTGACTTGCTCTAACAGAGTTACCCACTATTTAATTAATTTTAAGACCTGTGGTTTACAACTGGGAGATACCTTTTATTCTATTCATCCCTGAAGGCCGTAGACTAATATATCTCATATTAATGAAGTTAAAGTTTTCCAGGAAGCTTAGGAGTATTCTTATATTATGTTATGGGAAGCCAAAGCATCAGCAAAATTAGTTTTCACAGCACATATATTTTCCTGTGACATAATATGGAAAATTGTGTAAATGCATACATTAATTGCATGAAAAACATGAAATGATCTTTCAAACAAATGGGCATATCTTTATATATCCTATTTCTGGGTTTTTAGGCACTGCATAATAATAACTAACAGTTACCGCGTGCTAGACACTATTCTAAATGCTTTATACATAGCATCTCATGTAACCTCGCCTGCAGCTCTACGTGAGAGAGGTACCTTTACTGTCCTCATTTTACAAATGAGGAGCTAAGGCACATGAAAACTTGGAAAACTGGCAAAAGTTACAGAGACATAATTGCCAGAACCAGGATTTAAAGTGAGTCCATGCAACTGTAGGACCTGTGCTTTTAACCACAACTGTTTTTCTTGCCTTGTAAAATATTAAAGGTTCCTTGGCCCACACCGGAATGCTTGAATTATCTAAAGAAGTTTTCAAAAAAGCTATCCATCTCATCTGCGTAAACAGTGTGTGATGTATTTGGATTTTTCTATTGAGTATGCAGAGGCTAGGTTTGCTCTTTAGCCTTGAAGGACCTTAGGCAGAGGAATGATGAGAGTCTGTAAAGCCTGAGAGGTGGCCATATCTCTCCTCCTTGTTTAGCTGCACTCTTTTCTTTCCAGGTATTCAGGCATTCTCCTAAAACCCTAGCTCTGTTCATGTCAGTGTTCCCTTACTTAGTCCATTACCAACTAATGCTTCTAGATAAAACTTCAAAAAAAAAAACATAACATATTCTGTCCTATTTATTTAATTTTCAATATAATTAAATTGTTCAAAAAATCAACCATTTATGAAGCAATCACGTTCTTAAAAAAACAGTTATTACTAATCTTGTTTAAGCCAAAAAATTAGATTAGAAAGCAAAATAAAATGAATTTTATATGATTCCATTCTCCGCCTGATCTACGGGGAATATAGCTCCCTGGGGGAGGGGTAGAAATATCACACTTTTCAAAATTAGATATTAATAACCCCAGGCTACAGTGATGGTCTGTGTGTGAGGGAATGTGAGTCCTAAAAGCCATAGATAAATACAATATACCTTCCAGATGCATGAATTGTAATACATAGTAATAATTTAAAACATATTTTATTTTAAAAAGACAGTGTGAAATCAGATGCAGCATTTACATGATTATTAAGGATAAAACAGAGACTTAAGATAAATTTTATGTTTTTACCTGTTAAAACCTACATATCTAAATCCCTCCCTCCTTTTCCCAAGGCAAAGTATTTAGGACTCCAGGGTGAGAATGACTTAATCAGGAATACATGGAAATTGAGAAATACAGATATTCTAAACTCTGATTTAATGAAATATATTTTGATACTGACAGCCTGACATGTGCCAGTTTCTAGTATCTAAACTTAGTTAATATTGTATTGAATTAGGTAGAAAAGGAGAAAACTATCTTACATCATCAACATTGGCCTTTGCAAGAATGATCCCTTTTGTTAAGAGCTGTGATATTTTAGAGTTAAAAGAAAAACTAACAATCAGTTAGTCAACCTTTTCATTTTTCAAAGGAGGGTAAAGGTGAGGTGAAATGATATGATTCAAATTGTGGTGCACAATATGGATAGCGATGAAGTTAGTACTGGAAACCAGGTCTTCTGGTTCCCCTTTCAATCTCTTTCCATTGTAATATTACGAACTGAATTCTTATAATTGTAAATTGAAAGGCTTATGCACCCAAAGTTGCGTGCTTCATTTTTTCTTTTGAAATCATTAGCTTCCAACTAAGAAAGGAAGTAGCCAGGAAAAGCAACTAGATGAAATTGTTGGAGGGAGGCTACACTAGAATAATCAGAGGAAAGCTTGCACCTCTATCGACTCTTGATGGCCAGACATGATTTACTAGATAAAAGAAACTGCTGGAAATAAGCCTTCAGTAATGTGATGGCGACATGTGCAGGGAGGAGAATGGAAGCATTTGCTTGTCCTGTGATTGGGTTTCTCTCAGCCTTTTAGTGAGTCTATGGCTCTGGACTGTGAACTTTACAAGTGTTTCTAAGTGTTTATCTACCCTGCCTTAGGTGAGACAGGATGGCTGGAGTAAGCTAGGGTTGGGCATTTTCCTTCTCTCTGATAGGTTAATCTCTGATAAAAGCCCCAGCAGGTTAAGCTCTGGTTAAGTAGTTTCTCCTGAGGCCAAACCTCATTAATAATAAAATCTGGTATATTTTGAAATGGTTCTTCTTCCTCTCCCCCTGGCGGAAGCACTAGGAGAATTTTCTTTGTTATTTACTGTGAAAACCTAGGTGAGCTCCTGGAAGTAGAACTCACACACACACAAAGCCTGGGTGCCCCCATATGACTGGGTCCCATGGGAGTTTTTAACTCTCATCCTTTTCCACACTGAGCCTCCAGCATTTCATCAATTACAGCTCAGGTTTCCCCATGGTGACACTGGTTTTGTGGGTTTCTGCTCTGGTATGTTTTGATGCTCTGTATCTGCCTCTCTGTCTCTCTAATTCTGCAGCAGTGATTTGCCCTGCGACCTCACTTCTTTTACAGATCTAAGAAGAGTTTTCAATGTTTCAGTTTGTTCAGCTTTTTATTTGTTGTTTGGACAGAGTGGTGACTTCCAAGCTGCTTACACACAGAACTAGAAACAGGAAGTCCACGCCTCTGTCAACTCTTGATCTAGTTTGTCGAGTTTGGCCTCTGTCTGTGCAGACTTAAAGCAGTAACTTAATCTCTACGTATTTTCATTTCACCATTTGTAAAATAAAGCAGCTGAACTTGATATCACACTAGAACTTGATCAAAAGCCCAAGAAGCAGCAATGTTTTGCCAATCCCTATGTTATCTTCCCTTTTTAAAATTCTGTAATGCTGTGATTACAAATAGCTTCTTAGTTCCTAAAAATTTGATGTTTTAAGTGTCTTACTATTTAAGGGTTTAAGAAAGGACATTTGCACAATAATATACGATATCCAAATTTAAATATAAAATATGCCCAAGAAAAGCAGATAAGGTCTGCAGTACCTCAGTGTCCATATAATGGCATTGAACAAATGGAAACAGATGGTCTGAGAGAATTAGACATATTCTTGTCTATTAACCACTCCTAAGAGATCATCCCTCAAATAAGAGTTTGTCTAATAACAGTTTTAGGTCTATGCATTATAGATGAAGACATTTGAAGACCAAAAGCATTCACATCTGTAGTTTTTAAATTTTAGGCATACTGAGAGTTGTCAGGAAAAATATTTCTGCTAGGGCCCTTTCACACCATATAGGTGATAACCTTATCTGCTTACATCCATGTGATGGTTTGGCCAAAGGCCACAGGTCCTTTTACAAAGCAGGGCCTACTTTTATTGTAACCAGCAAGAGCAGACAAAATATAATTTTCTGATTGGCAACTGTTCTTCTTTGGTTGGAAAAAGACCAGCATGTTCCAGAGGCATCAACTCTATCTTCAATGATCAGGTTAGCTAACATTTCTTTTTGGGATATTCTAGTTGTATCAGATGCAGCCAGAAAGACCAGTCTTTCTATGATTTATATTCCTTCACCCAATTGCCTCCTTTTAACCAGTTTTCATGATATAAATTAAGGATATGCCAGACAATAAATTACTAATTTGATCAATTAATCCATACCAGATAATTTGATTAGCCAAACGAATACTTGTTGAGTTCCTGCAATATCCTAGGTTCTGTGCATGCTAAACACCAGCATAAAAAGACTGTATGACACAATCCTTGTCTGACTGTTGCTCCAAGATTCATAAACACTGTTAGACCAGATAGATCTGTCTTCCCTATAGATCTGTCTTCCCTGTTACACCAGCTGGATTTGGACAACATGAGTTGCTGTGAGACCTAGACTTAGAGTAGAGGCCTAAGGAAGAATCTCTTCTGTTCTTCACTTGCTCCTCTGGTCCTCACCATTCTTCTTACATGGATAAAAGGAAAGAGACATTATTCCTTAAAACTTAAAGCAAAGGTGACCTATGCCACCCCCTATCTTTACATTGTTTTATTCTTCCAATGGAGGGGCACCTCCATGTAGGAAGTAGCTCTAGTTCCATTATACTACTTCATTGTCATGAGACAGAAACAAGTAGAGAAGAAGCAGCTGAGTATAAGAAGGAATATCATTTTTACATTTTATATTTTATATAATTTTCTTTCTTCCACCAAACTTTGACTGCTATTTTTAATGTCTTTAGTTTGTTCCTGGTACATGTCAGGTGTCAGTGGAAGAGGAGAGAGGAGAATAAAATATGAAATAGGGAGAAAGAGCAGAAGGAACTGTGGCCACTCAGAGGCACCTGGAGCCTTCCTCCAGCTAAGACTAGTCTTTGTAGACCACAGTGTAGCATGCTCTGGAGGCAGCCTGAAAAAATCATGTAGCCAGCTTAAGGAAAAATGCCAGAAAAGTGATGAAGTTGATTCCTTCTTCCCCTTATATTCTAGACAGCACATTATTCATGCCGTTTCTGGCACCAAAGGATAAATTAGGCTGTCTGAATATTCTCGGCAGAAAAGAAGCTATAATAGCAAACTGAGTTATACAACATTCTGAACAAAATGCAATAAGGCATGTAATAGGCCAAATCAACTCCAAAGTTAAGCTGAAGAAAAAGTCCTCTGCTCTCAATTCTGTGTTTGTGTGGCATAATCTATTTTCTATTCTGGAATAAAGTCAAAGTGAGAGCAGCTTTGACATTATGAATCACCTGCATCAGAGTGAGCTCTATCACACAAACAATTTATTTTTCATAATAGGGTTTAAAGGAGGAATAAAACAAGCTATCACAGGAGACATGGTTGACTGATGAATTCATCATGATCACTACTTCTTAATTAATATTTATTGAACAAAAAATAATTGTACTGTTGAAATACGTTGTGTCAACTAAGTAGTGTATAGCTGTGGATCAATAGTCACTTAAATAATAAATAAGGTTTTCTTGTTTTCTCACTCTAAGCCAAAATGTGGCTAACACAAAAATTGATCATCAAGATTTCTAAATGGTTACCTCCATTTTTAGTCATACTTTAATTCAAATTCTAGTTGTTACATTTAAAAAAGGATGTGTTACATTTATGTGTGCTTATCTGTTTAGAAAAACTACACTTAAACCCTCACTCATTAAACCTAGACTCTCAATTCATTTTATACATACAGTGGATTTCATGCTTCATAATCAAATCAGCCTCAACACTTTTAATAGTTACTCTCCAAAAAGAAAATACAAAAAAACCTAAAACAAAGTTAAAATACATGTTTTGTGGGCAACCACATTTGGGAATTTAATCTTGCTGTCATCACTAATGAGAATACACCATTAGGATGTAGGTGGCTTTTCATAGCTTCTTTTGGTAGCATGTTGTAAAAACAGGAAAAAGAATAGCAAGGAGAGAAGAGTTGATAGTAAGTTCATTTTTAATGCAGAGTTCACACTTTACTCTTTAATGTTTTGCTTAAGATGATAGAAAAACCCTATAGAATTTCATGGAAATTCTTTTGGAGGGCAATTACCTGAGGTCTGTGTAGGAAGAGCAGATGTGGAACAGCTTGTGATGACCATCAAGTACTTTTTTTCATTATTTTGTCACCACATGACTTGATACTAGAAAGTGGTAGACATTTTGAAAAAAAAGTATAGTTAAAAGCATTTCAAAAAAGGAATCTGTAAAATCAGCAATAGACAGCAATGGAATTGATACTATATAAAACTCAGCTGCAGACTTGCATGTTTAATCGAACAAACAAATATCTCAGACGCACCATATCCCTAAAATGAATGTGTCATATTTCCCAGAAAAAAAAAAAACACAACTGCCTCTTCTCATAAATTGCCTCTCAACTACACTATCTACTCAGCCCAGAACTTTAGACACTACCCTCAGTTCTACCCTCCCTCTCATGCCCTACATCCAAGCAATCACCAAACCTTAGAAAACAAACTACTTCCCCAAAGCTTTGGGCTCTACCCACTTGCCTCAATTTCTACCATGTCTACCCAAATAAAGCCATGATCTCTCTACTGGATTATTAAAGTAATTACTTCACTGGTGCTCCTCTCACTGTTCTAGTTTTATTCCACTAATCCATTCTCCACACTATAATTAGAGTGATCTTTTTGAAACGCAAATTTGATTCTTTCAGTAACCTGCTTAAAACCCTATGCTCTTAGAATGGAATAAAATCTTCCTACTAGATCCTTCCTAACATGGCCCCATCTTCTTCCCCAGGCTCATCTTTCACCACCACCACCACACTCTTTTATTACAACCTACCCATACTATAAAGCTTCTAGGTCATTGAACATGCTGTGAGCTGTATTTCACTACTGAAAATTGGCCAGGATTTTATCTGTATCTCTAATATTTTAACTGCCTATTATTTAAAAATCTTCCTTTTCCTATGCTGTCTGAACCAGGATGAATTGGGTAGAAAAACCCTAATGTAAACATAGGGATAGCATTTTTTTTCTATTATTGGGCCACTTTGCTTAAACATTACATGTAATTTACATATGAGCCAGAGGGAGGTTCCAAGATGGCCAAATAGGAACAGCTCCAGTCTGCAGCTCCTAGGGTAAGTGATGCAGAAGACAAGTGATTTCTGCATTTCCAACTGAGGTAACAGGTTCATCTCACTGGGGCTTGTCAGACAGTAGGTGCAGCCCACAGAGCAGGGCAGGGCATCACCTCACCTGGGAAGTGCAAGGGGTCAGGGAATTCCCTTTCCTAGCAGAGGGAAGCCATGACTGATGATACCTGGAAAATCGGGACACTCCCACCCTAATACTGTTCTTTTCCAATGGTCTTAGCAAATGGCACACCAGGAGATTATATCCCGCGCATGGCTCAGAGGGTCCCAAGCCCACGGAGCCTTGCTCACTGCTAGCACAGCAGTCTGAGATCAAACTGCAAGGCAGCAGTGAGGCTGGGGGAGGGGCATCCACCTTTGTTGAGGATTGAGTAGGTAAACAAAGCGGCCAGGAAGCTCAAATTGGGTGGAGCCCACCACAGCTCAAGGAGGCCTGCCTGTCTCTGTAGACTCCACCTCTGGGGGCAGGGCATAGTTGAACAAAAGGCAGCAGAAACTTCTGCAAACTTAAACGTCCCTGTCTGATAGCTTTGAAGAGAGTAGTGCTTCTCCCAGCACGGAGTTTGAGATCTGAGAACAGACAGACTGCCTCCTCAAGTGGGTCCCAGACCCCTGAGTAGCCTAAGTGGGAGAAAAAATCCCAGTAAGGACAGACTGACACCTCATACATCTGGGTGCCCCTCTGAGACAAAGCTTCCAGAAGAAGGATCAGACAGCAACATTTCCCGTTCTGCAATATTTGCTGTTCTGCAGCCTCCGCTGGTGATACCCAGGCAAACAGGGTCTGGAGTGGACCTCCAGCAAACTCCAACAGACCTGCAGCAGAGGGTCCTGACTGTTAGAAGGAAAACTAACAAACAGAAAGGACATCCACCCAAAACCCCATCTCTACATCACCATCATCAAAGACCAAAGGTAGATAAAACCACAAAGATGAGAATTTTCAGCAGAAAAGCTGAAAATTCTAAAAATCAGAGTGCCTCTTCTCCTCCAAAGGAATGCATCTCCTCGCCAGCAACAGAACAAAGCTGGACGGAGAATGACTTTGACGAGTTGAGAGAAGAAGGCTTCAGACGATCGGTAATAACAAATTTCTCTGAGCTAAAGAGGATGTTCGAACCCTTGGCAAAGAAGCGAAAAACCTTGAAAAAATATTAGATGAATGGTTAACTAGAATAACCAATGTAGAGAAGGCCTTAAATGACCTGATGGAGCTGAAAACCATGGCATAAGAACTATGTGACGCATGCACAAGCTTCAGTAGCCGATTTGATCAACTGGAAGAAAGAGTATCAGTGATTGAAAATCAAATGAATGAAATGAAGTGAAAAGAGAAGTTTAGAGAAAAAAGAGTAAAAAGAAATGAACAAAGCTTCCAAGAAATATGGGACTATGTGAAAGGACCAAATCTCCATCCGATTGGTGTACCTGAAAGTGATGGGGAGAATGGAATCAAGTTGGACAACACACTTCAGGATATTATCCAGGAGAACTTCCCCAACCTAGCAAGGCAGGCAAACATTCAAATTCAGGAAATACAGAGAACACCACAAAGATACTCCTCGAGAAGAGCAACTCCAAGACACATAATCATCAGATTCACCGAAGTTGAAATGAAGGAAAAAATGTTAAGGGCAGCCAGAAAGAAAGGTTGGGTTACCTACAAAGGGAAGCCCATCAGACTAACAGTGGATCTCCTGGCAGAAACTCTACAAGCCAGAAGAGAGTGGGGGCCAATATTCAACATTCTTAAAGAAAAGAATTTTCAACCTGGAATTTCATATCCAGCCAAACAAAGCTTTCTAAGTGAAGGAGAAATAAAATCCCTTACAGACAAGCAAATGCTGAGAGATTTTGTCACCACCAGGCCTGCCTTACAAGAGCACCTGAAGGAAGCACTAAACATGGAAAGGAACAACTGGTACCAGCCACTGCAAAAACATGCCAAATTGTAAAGACCATCAATGCTAGGAAGAAACTGCATCAACTAATGAGCAAAAGAACCATCTAACATCATAATGACAGGATCAAATTCACACATAACAATATTAACCTTAAATGTAAATGGGCTAAATGCTCCAATTAAAAGACACAGACTGGCAAATAGGATAAAGAGTCAAGACCCATCAGTGTGCTGTATTCAGGCGACCCATCTCACGTGCAGAGACACATATAGGCTCAAAATAAAGGGATGGAGGAAGATCTACCAAGCAAATGGAAAACAAAAAAAGGCAGGGGTTGCAATCCTAGTCTCTGATAAAACAGACTTTAGACTAACAAAGATCAAAAGAGACAAAGAAGGCCATTACATATTGGTAAAGGGATCAATTCAACAAGAAGAGCTAACTATCCTAAATATATATGCACCCAATACAGGAGCACCCACATTCATAAAGCAAGTCCTTAGAGACCTACAAAGAGACTTAGATTCCCACACAATAATAATGGGATATTTTAACACCCCACTGTCAACATTAGACAGATCAATGAGACAGAAAATTAACAAGGATATTCAGGCCTTGAACTCCACTCTGGATCAAGTGGACCTAATAGACATCTACAGAAGTCTTCACCCCAAATCAACAGAATATACATTCTTCTCAGCACCACATCACACTTATTCCAAAATTGACCACATTGTTTGAAGTAAAGCACTCCTCAGCAAATGTAAAAGAACAGAAATGATAACAAACTGTCTCTCAGACCACAGTGCAATCAAACTAGAGCTCAGGATTAAGAAACTCACTTGAAATGCTCAACTACATGGAAACTGAACAACCTGCTCCTGAATGACTACTAGGTACATAACAAAATGAAGGCAGAAATAAAGATGTTCTTTGAAACCAATGAGAACAAGGACACAATGTACCAGAATCTCTGGGACACATTTAAAGCAGTGTGTAGAGGGAAACTTATAGCACTAAATGCCCACAAGAGAAAGCAGGAAAGATCTAAAATTTATATATGAGCCAGGAGCTTATTTGAACCAGCCTCACTAATGAGCTGTTAAATTCAAACAATTATAGGGTATGAATCAAAAATAAATGTAATTTTCATCACTGCTGTCTTCTCTCAGGGGGCACTCACAAGAGATTCACTTTATGACCACCAATTCTACTCATTTCCCCAATTCACTCTTCACCAAAAACCTACAGGCAAAACATTTAATATTCTTTTGTTTCCATAGCCCCACTTTCTCTAAGCTCTGAACTGTGTGAGTAAATCTGACCTCTCTGGGCTTCTTTTAAGTTCACTTGCTTCACTCATTGTTCTAATTATCTACAAAATGCATGCTCAAGGATTTAATGGAACAAGAATGTGAATTGGAAATGGGGAAATTCTGAAGATGCACATTAAGAACTTTTCTCCACTGCATATTTATATTTTTGTCTGTTACATACATATCACAGTGTTTCAGTGGTGCAATCACAATGTTTTTGTTGAGGAAAATATCAAAGAGCTGTCTAAAATATCAATGGAATGTCAAGAGAACTGATTTAAACTTTATTTTGCTGAAAAATACACGAACAACAAAATGGAAGAAGGCACTGACAAATACGAAAGAGTGACACTCAACTGAAAAAAAGATTATAAATAAGGTGCAAGATCTCAGTGAGCTGAGATCTGCCTTAATGTTAAGGGAAATAGCAAACATTTCTACTATAAAATTTGTTTCCTTCCCTCAGCTTAAAAATTATGCTTATCTATTACTTTGGAGCCCACATGGTAGATAGACAAACTCAATATCTGTTCTAACAGATATTGACAGTGTTTACCTGTTCCTCCTTGAGTGTTTATCTTTGCTGCAGAAGCTGGAAAGTAGTAACTACATTTCCTAGGTTCCCTTGCAGCTAAACTTCAGAATGATTTAGGTTCTACCAGTCAGATACTCTTTTGTGAAGCTTGAATGTAGAACAGAGGACAAGTATACATATTATAGTATTATTTTTTAAAGCCTAGTCTAGTGATATTTTATGCTGCCAGTCCATTCTACTTTTGCTCCCATTCTTATTTATACTACTTTTCATTTGCATATTTTTGTAAGCCACCTTAAGAACTTTCAAGAACAGTCAATGTTGAGCATGTACTTTTAGATAATTTTGAACACTCTTATGTCCAATAATATTATCAAAAAGTCTTCTCCAAGAGCATTATATAAAAGTTTTTAAACTCTTGGCTAGTCTGATGCTTAGAAAAAGCCATCTCATTGTGTTTTAATTTATATTTACCTAGTTTTTGAAGGTGTTGATTTTTTTAATGTTTTTTAGAAATTTATGGACCTTCTTTGGAAAAATTAAAATTCATGCCTACTGGAGTTTGAATTCATCCCCCAAAGCTTATTTGTTAGAAACTTAATCCCCAATGCATCAGTATTGAGAGATGGGACCTTTAAGTTGGGATTAGGTCATGAAAACTCTGACCTCATGAATAAATTAATGTTCTTATTGCAGAAGTGGATTTGTTATCATTAAAATGGGTTCATTATAAAAGGGAGTTCAGCCCTCTCACAGATAGTTTCTCCCCATTAAATGCCTTCCACCATGGGATAACACAGCACAAAGGTCCTCACAAGATGCCAGCACCTTGATATGAAACTTCCCAGGCGCCCAAATTGTGAGAAATTTTTTTCTTCATGAATTACCCAGTGATATGGTCTGGCTTTGTGTCCCCATCCAGATCTCATCTTGAATTGTACTCCCATAATTCCCACGTGTTGTGGGAGGGACCCATTGGGCGATAATTTGAACTATGGGGGCAGTTTCCCTCATGCTGTCTTCATGGTAGTGAATAAGTCTCATGAGATCTGATGGTTTTATCAGGGGTTTCTACTTTTGCTTCTCCCATTTTCTCTTGTAACCATTATGTAAGAAGGGCCTTTAGCCTCCCGCCATGATTCTGAAGCCTCCCCAGCCATGTGGAACTGTAAGTCCAATTAAACCTCTTTTTCTTCCCAGTCTTGCATATGTCTTCATCAGCAGCATGAAAACGGAGTAACACACCCAGTCTGTGGTATTTTGTTATAGCAACACAAAACAGACTAAGACAATGTCCTTTGTTCATTTATCTATTAAGACTTTATATTAAAACATATGTCATTATTTGGAGGATATTATTTATTACTTTTTCATTGCATGTATCTTTCTAATATATTTGTTAGATTTTAACAGTATCTGGGTTATTGTTCTTGTTTTTTTCTTAACTGTGTTGAAAGTAGTTCATTGGGAGCCAAGGCAACATGGGAAGTCATATGGTTAAATACAACAATGAAAGCACATAAAGCAGAATTGTTCAACACTTAGACATTATTTAGATATTTCATTTTTGAAAGATAGAGTGAACACTGAAAAAAATTAACTCAAGCCTTAAAAGGTGAGGAATAAAACTTAAAACAAGTTGTGAATCAAGTATTACCACATAACTGCATTTAGTAATGTTTTAAAGGCTGTGAAGGAAAAGAGAGACAATAAAAGCCTAGAAATGAGAACATATTGTTTCCATGTCCAGAGAATGAGAAAAAGATAGATGTAAAAACTATACAGTCAGCTTGATATTATATCCTGAAAAAATCCTAGCCCTGCAAACTAAATAGATGATTTGTAAATATTTAAGAAGAGTGATCTGAGAGAACTATGACATTCCTAAATTGGTATATTTTCCTCTCTGCTCAGATAACAAACAGCAGATCAGGAAATTCTACCTTGTTGCATTTCAGCAGAATATTTGATAAATCTCTCATATATCATCCCTGTCAGGAAAAATGAGTATGGACTGCTGGGATAATTTGTAGCTGGCTAAACAATATTTCCCCCCAAATTTGATCATTTGAACTAAGAGAAGTTTCTTTAAGTGGCGTTGTCAAACTTTTTAGGTTGGAACATAAAATAGAACATATGAAACAAATTTGAGTATGCATGCTTTTTATTTATTCATATATAAATTATTTACATACTTGAAATTATTTTAATAAAAATTGCATATATTTATCATGTAAAAATGATATTTTGAAATATGTATACATTGTGGAATGGCTCAGTTGAGAAAAGTAATTGATGTATTACCTAATGTTCTTATTCATTTTTTTTGTGGTGCAAACACTTAAAATGTTTTCTCATTGAGATTTTCAATAAAATATACTGTTGTTAACTACAATCATCATGTGTTATAATTATTCCTCCTATCTAATTATAATTTTGTATAGTTTAACTAACATCTCCCTAACCCCACCCCTCAAAAATGCCCAGGCTTTGGTAACTACCATTCTACTATCTAATTCTATGACATCCATTTGTTTGAATTACACATATAAGTCAGATAATATGATATTTGTCTTTCTGTGCCTGGCTTATGTCACTAAACATAATGTCCATGTTGGTGCAAATGTAGGATTTCCCTTAATTAAGTCTCAGTAGTATTCCATTTTCTTTAACCACTCATCTGTTGCTGGACACTTAGGTTGATTCCATATCTTGGCTATTGTGAATAATGCTGCAGTGAGCATGGGTGTGCAGATATCTCATAGGTATATTGATTTTATTTCCTTTGGACATATACCCAGAAATGGGATTGCTGGATTATATAATAGGTCTATTTTTCTTAAAGGACAGGGACTTGTTCTGTCACCCATGATGGAGTGCAGTAGTGCAATCATAGCTCACTGCCTTCCTGAACTCCTGGGTCCAAGTGATCCTCTCACCTCAGCCTCTAAACTAACTGGGACTGCAGATGCACATCTAATAATTTCTATTTCTATTTTTATTTATTTTATTTTTTGTAGAGGTAGGATCTTGCTCAAATGGGTCTCAGGCTGCTAGGCTCAAATAATGCTCCCAACTCTGCCTCCTAAAGTGCTGGGATTACAGGTATGAGACACCATGCCCAGTCCAATAAAATAATTCTATTTTTTTAATTATTGAGGAACTTTTTACTGTTTTCCATAATAGCTCTATCATCAGATGTGGATCCCTCCAAATTTTATAATTTTTTTATTTCTTTGAAAAATATTGAGTTCAGGCACAGTGGCTCATGCCTGTATCCCAGTGCTTTGGGAGGCTGACGTGGGAGCATCAGTTGAGGCTAGGAGTTTGAAACCAGCCTGGACAACATCACAAGATCCTATTTCCAAAAAAAAAAAAACCAAAAAAACAAAAAAACGTAAATTACCAGCTAGACATGGTGGTGCATATCTGTAGTCCTAGCTACTAGGGATGCTGGGGAGGAAGCATTGCTTGAGCCTGGGATACAGAGCAAGACTTTATGTCAGAAAGAAAGAAAGAAAGCAAGAAAGAGAAAGCAAGCAAACAAGAAAGAAAAAGCACGCAAGCCAGAAAGAAAAATAAAGAAAGAAAGGAAAGGAAGAAAGAAAAAAGGAAAGAAAGAAAGAAAGAAGAAAGAAAGAAAGAAAGGTGGAGAGAGAGGGATGGAGAGAGAGAGGGAGGGAATGAAGGAAAAGAAAGAAAGAGAAGTTATTGGAATTTTGATGTAGTTTTCATGGAATCTGTAGAACTGTTTGGGTAGTATGGACATTTTAACACTATTAATTCTTCCAATCCATGAACATGGGATATCTTTCCATTCATTTGTGTCTTCTTTAACTTCTTTCAGCAATGTTTTATAATTTTGAGTGTACAGATCTTCCACTTTCTTAGTTAAATGTATTTCTGAGTGATTTTTTGTAGATATTGTAAATGGGATTGTTTCTACAATTGCTTTTTCAGATAGTTTATTGGTAGGGTGTAGAAACACTATTGATTTTTGTATGTTAATTTTGTATCTTTCAACTTCACTGAATTTATTTTTTAGTTCTAACAGTTTTTTAGTGGAGTCTTTAGCATTTTCTATATATAAAATCATGTTCTCTCTACAATTTATCTTTTCCTTTTCAATTTGGATGACTTTTATTTATTTCTCTTGCCAAATTGCTGTGGCTAGAATATCCAGTACTATGTTGAATAGAAGCTAGAAAAGTAGTCATCCTTGTCTTATTTCTGATTTTAGAGAAGCACTTTTATCTTTTCACTGTTGCATATGTTAGCTGTGGGTTTGTCTTATATGGCCATTACTGTATTGAGGCACATTCCTCCTATACCCAATTTGTTGAAAGTTTTTATCATTAAATAATATTGAACTTTGTAAAATGCTTTTCCAGCATCAATTGTGATAATTATAGGCTTTTTGTCCTTCATTCTGTTAATGTGATGTATCATATTTAAAGATTTGGATATGTTGAACCATCCCTGCTTCCCTGGGATAAATCTTCCTTTGTCATAATGAATAATCTTTTTAATGTGCTATTGAATTCAGTTTAGTAATCTTTATTGAGGATTTTTGCAATCACGTTAATCAGAGATATTTATCAGTAATTTATTTTTCTTATAGTATCATTGTCTGGTTTTGGTATTATAATAATGCTGTCCTCATAAAATGGGTTCGAAAGCATTCACTCTTCAATATTTTGGAAGAGTTTGAGATGAACTGACATTAGTTCTTTAAATGTTTGGAAAATTCAATAGTGATGCCATCAGATTCTTGGCTCTTCTTGGATGGGAGACTATTTATTACTGATTAAATCTCCTTGCTCATTATTTGTTCAAATTTTGTATTTCTTCATGATTCAGTCTTGGTATGTTGTATATGTCTATAAATTTATATATTTTTTAGATTATCCATTTTTGTCATCTAATTGTTTATAGTGGTCTCTTCATATTTCTGTATCAGTTGTAATGTTTCTCTTTTATTTTTATTTTATTTATTTGTCTTCTCTTTATTAGCCTAGCTGTCATTTTTATCTTTTTGAAAAACTCCGTTTCACGGATCTTTTCTATTGTTTTTCTAGTCTGTATTTTATTTCTGAACTGATATTTTTATTTGTTTCCTTCTACTAACCTTGGGCTTAGTTTGTTCTTCTTTTTCAAGTTTTTTGAGGTAAAATGTCAGGTTGTTTATTTAGGATTTTACTTATTTTTTTATGTAGTCAGGCATTTATTGCAATAAAAGTCCCTCTAAGAACTGCTTTTGCTGCATCCCATAAGTTTTGGCATATTGTGTCACCATTTTTGTTTGTCTCAAGATATTTTTAAATTTCTTTTTTAAATTTCTTCTTATACCCATTGGTTGTTCAGGAGCGTGTTGTCACCCAAGACTGCCTTGTATACAAATTCCCCTGAGTAAATCTTTGACCACTTACAAACCTGGAGCGGTCTGCCTCATTTTTGGTCTGATCTTGTCTTGCACGTATAGAGGGTGATTTTCTATTCCAGAAGGTAGTTTTTCCAACACACGAAGGTAACATAACAGACTAGTTATAACAGACTGTTTTAAGATAACAACAACATAACTTTAATCTTATTAAAAATTCAACATGTTTTACTTCTCCTCACATTTTCCCTTATTTTATTTTATTTCATTTATTTTTAAAGACACTTTTAATAAAAAAGCTCATCAGGAGGGTGAAACACAAATTTACCAGTTAAGTAACGACTTCTACGTAGCACTACATTTAGGATAATTAACAGAAGGGCCATGAGCAAACTTATCATTTATATATTAAGCATTATATTTTACATTCAGCAAACTTCATCAAATGTCCTTTAATTTCATAGACAACAATATGATACATATTGTATAAGAAGCACACAATAGTTTTGCAGTAAAGTTTCAAAGCGTATGCAAATTGGAAAACAGAAGTTAAACACTAGTAAACTGACAGTATTTTTGAACTTCATATAAGCTGCATACAAAATTTACAATTCAAATATTAGCAAACCTGAAAACTTTACTTCTTATAATATAAAAATGATACTTTGACATGCATTTTTAATTAAATAAATTATAAAAACATTTAAAATGATCATTAAAAACAATGTTAGAATTTATAAACACCAGTTATAAAAATATTTTAGTAGTCACTTTTCTTCTAAGGGTACCATGAAGTATAACACAAAATAGTCTCTAACATAAAATTGCCTTAATAAGCGTACTATTTTAGATTCTGATAAATCTTACATTAAATTTATTATAAAATCTTCTTGAGGGGTGGGGCCAAGATGGCCGACTAGAAACAGAGGCGATCTGAGGATCCCATCGAAAAGAACCATAATAAGCGTGTGAATCCTTCACCGGCAACCAAGGTATCTGGGTTGTCTCATCAGAACTGACTAGGAGGCTGGTGTGATCCACAGAGAGGAAGAAAGAGCAGTGTGTTGTGGTGGCCCACCTGAGAGTCACACAGAGCAGGAGAGTCCCCACCCCCCAACCAAGGAAGGGGATGAGTTAACGTGCTACCCAGCCAGGCAAACCCACTCATGAGTAGACACCACCAGCGCCCAGCATCCCAACCACAGAGCTGCGCAGATTCTCAACAGACTCTCAGCTGGAATCTGCTTAAGCCTACCACACTCCCAGAGGGAGAGGCAACCAGCACTACAGCTGCAGCTGTCTGCTGTCTAAACTGTTTTAGCTCCTTGGGGAGGGCAGCAGCCAGCACTGGGACTCAAAGCTGCCTAACACGCTAAGCTCCTCGGGTGGAGGGAGGGCAGCATCCATCTCTATAGCTCCAGGCTGCACTTTTCCCCTGCCGAAGGCAGGGAGGCTGGACCACTTGGTCCCATCGAAGGCCTTTTCTGCATCTATTGAGATACTCATGTGGTTTTTGTCATTGATTCTGTTTATGTGATGGATTTTTGCATTGATGTTTATCAGGGATATTGGCCTGAAATTTTCTTTTTTTGTTGTGTCTCTGCCAGGTTTTGGTATCAGGATGATACTGGCCTCATAAAATGAGTTAGGGAAGAATCCCTCTTTTTCTATTGTTTGGAATAGTTTCAGAAGGAATGGTACCAGCACCTCTTTGTACCTCTCGTAGAATTCGGCTGTGAATCAGTCTGGTCCTGGGCTTTTTTGGTTGGTAGGCTATTAATTACTGCCTCAATTTCAGAGCCTGTTATTGGCCTATTCATGGATTCAACTTCTTCCTGGTTTAGTCTTGGGAGGGTGTATGTGTCCAGGAATTTCTCCATTTCTTCTAGATTTTCTAGTTTATTTGCATAGAGGTGTTTATGGTAGTCTCTGATGGTAGTTTGTATTTCTGTGGGATCAGTGGTGATATCCCCTTTATCAATTTTTTTTGTCTATTTGATTCTTCTCTCTTTTCTTCTTTATTAGTCTGGTTAGCAGTCTATCTATTTTGTTAATCTTTTCAAAAAACCAGCCCCAGGATTCATTGATTTTTTAAAGTGTTTTATTTTTGTGTGTGTGTCTCTATCTCCTTCAGTTCTGCTCTGATCTTAGTTATTTCCTATCTTCGTCCCAAGACATGTCCTCCACAGCCCAACACACTGTCTGTGGCAGACTGTGGCCAGGGTGTCTCTTAAGGCCTGACCCTAACTCATCCTTCCTCACTGGGTGGGGCTTCTCTGCAGGAACTCCAATAACCCCAGCCAGAGGCTCAGGGACAGAACCCTGATCTCCTTGGTCCTGAGTCCCTAAGGTGAGGGGGACCCACAGTCTCCCTTTCCTCCTGGTAGTTCTGAGGAATCTGGGCAGCCCAGATGAATGGGTTTCCCCCAGTGAGGCACACCGCTTCCACCAAGTGGCAAAGTGCTTTGTTAAACGAGTCCTGTTCCACAAGCCACTCAACTGTGTGAGACCCTCTAACAAGGGTTGTCAGACACCCTATACAGGAATGATTCTACTTGCAACAAGTTAGGCCCCATCAAGGTCAGATATCCCAGAAGAAGGAGCAGGCACCCATCTTTGCTGTTCTTCAGCCTCTTTGAGTGACATCTCCAGGTGCGGGAGCAAACCAGATAAACAGGACCTAAAGTGAACCCCTAGCAAACTGAAGCAGCCCCACAGAAGAGGGACCTGAAAATCAAACAAACAGAAAGCAACAACAGCATCAACAACAACAAAAAAGCCCCCACAAAAACTCCATTCAAGGGTCAGCAGCCTCAAAGATCGAAACTAGACAAATTCATGAAGATGAGAAAGAATTAATGAAAAGATATTGACAACCCAAAAGGCCAGAATGACTCTTCTCCTACAAATGATCACAATGTCTCTCTAGCAAGGGTGCAGAACTGGATGGAAGATGAGTTGGATGAATTGACAGAGTAGGCTTCAGAAGATGGGTAATAAAAAACTACAATGATCTAAAGGAGCATGTTCTAACCCAATGCAAGGAAGCTAAGAAACTTGATAAAAGGCTAGAGGGGCTGCTAACTAGAATAACTAGTTTAGAGAGAAACATAAATGACCTGATGGAGCTGAAAAACACAGCACAGGAACTTTGTGAAGCATTCCCAAGTATCAATAGCTGAATCAACCAAGCAGAAAAAAGAATATGTGAGTTTGAAGACCACCTTGCTGAAATAAGGAATGCAGACAAGACTAGAGAAAAAATGATAAAGAGGAATGAACAAACACTCCAAGAAATATGTGACTTATTAAAAAGACCAAACCAACGATTGATTGGGGTACATGAAGGAGATGCCGAGAATGGAAACAAGCTGGAAAACACACTTCAGGATACTATCCAGGAGAACTTTCCCAACTTAGCAAGACAGGCCAACATGCAAATTCAGGAAATACAGAGACCACTAAGATACTCCACGAGAAGATCAACCCCAAGACACATAATCATCAGATTCTCCAAGGTTGAAATGAAGGAAAAAATGTTAAGGGCAGCCAGAGAGAAAGGTCAGGCCACCTTCAAAGGGAAGCCCATCAGACTAACAGCAGAATTCTCAGCAGAAACTCTACAAGCCAGAAGATATTGGCGGCCAATATTTACCATTCTTAAAGAAAATAATTTTCAACCCAGAATTTCATACCCAGCCAAACTAAGCTTCATATGAATGAAGCACTAAGTATGTAAAGGAAAAACTGGTACCAGCTACTACAAAAACACACCAAAATATAAAGACCAATGACACTATAAAGAAACTGCATGAACTAGTGTACAAAATAACCAGATAGCATCATGATAACAGGACCAAATTCACACATAACAATACTAACCTTAAATGTAAATGGGCTAAATGCTTCAATTAAAATACACAGACTGGCAAATTGGTGTGTTGTATTTAAGAGTCCCATCTCATGTGCAAAGACACACATGGCCCAAAATGAAAGGATGGAGGAAAATTTACCAAGAAAATGGAAAATAAAATCCTAGTTGCGATCCTAGTCTCTGACAAAACAGACTTTAAACCAACAAAGATCAAAAAAGACAAAGAAGAGGATTACCTAATGGTAAAGGGAACAATTCAACAAGAAGAGCTAACTATTCTAAATATATATGCATCCAATACAGGAGCACCCCGATTCCTAAAACAAGTTTTTAGAGATGTATAATAGACTCCCACACAATAATATTGGGAGACTTTAACACCCCACTGTCAATATTAGACAGATCAATGAGACAGAAAATTAACAAGGACATTTAGGCCTTGAACTCAGCTCTGGATCGAGTGGACCTAATAGACATCTACAGAACTCTTCACCCCAAATCAACAGAATATACATTTTTCTCAGTGACACATGGCACTTATTCTAAAATTGACCACATAATTGGAAGTAAAACACTCCTCAGCAAATGCAAAAGAACTGAAATAATAAAAACAGTCTCAGACCACAGTGCAATCAAATTAGAATTCTAGATTAAGAAACTCACTCAAAACCACACAATTACATGGAAATTGACCAATGTGCTCCTGAATGTAAATAATGAAATTAAGGTAAAAATCAAGAAGTTCTTTGAAACCAATGAGAACAAAGAAACAATGTACCAGAATCTCTGGGACACAGCTAAAACAGTGTTAAGAGGGAAATTTATGGCACTAAATAGACAGCTATAAAGATCTCAAATTGACACCCTAGTACAGCAATTAAAAGAGCTAGAGGAGCAAGAACAAACTAATTCAAAAGCTAGCAGAAAACAATAAATAACTAAGATTAGAGCAGAATTGAAGGAGATAGAGACAGAGAAAAGCCCTCCAAAAAATCAAGGAATCCAGGAGCTGATTTTTTTTTTTGGAAAATTTAACAAAATAGACTGCTAGCTAGACTAATAAAGAAGAGAGAAGAATCAAATAGACACAATAAAAAAATGATAAAGAGGATATCACCACTGACCTCACAGAAATACAAACTACCATCAGAAAATACTATAAATACCTCTATGCAAATAAGCTAGAAAATTTAGAAGAAATGGATAAATTCCTGGACACATACACCCTCTCAAGACTAAACCAGGAAGACATTGAATCCATGAATAGACTTATAAAAAGTTCTGAAATTAATAGCCTACCAACCAAAAAAAGCACAGGACCAGAGAGATTGACATTCGAATTTTCCTGGAGGTACAAAGAGGGAGCTGGCACCATTCCTTCTGAAACTATTCCAAAAAATTGAAAAGGAGGGACTCCTCCCTAACATTTTATGAAGCCAGCATTATCCTCATACCAAAACCTGGTAGAGACACAACAAAGAAAAGAAAACTTCAGATCAATATTCCTCATGAACATTGATGCAAAAATCCTCAATAAAATATTGGCAAAGTGAATCCAGCAGCACATCAAAAAACTTATCCATCACAATCAAGTCAGCTTCATCCCTGGGATGCAAGGCTGGTTCAACCTGTGCAAATCAATAAACATAATCCATCATATAAACAGAACCAAAGACAAAAACCTTATGATTATGTCAATAGATGCAGAAAAGGCCTTTGATAAAATTCAACATCATTTCATGTTAAAAACTCTCAATAAACTAGTTATTGATGGAAAATATCTCAAAATAATAATACTTATGACAAACCCACAGCCAATATCATATTGAGTGGGCAAAAGCTGGAAGCATTCTCATTGAAAACCAGTAAAAGACCAGGATGACCTCTCTCACTATTCCTATTTAATGTAGTATGGGAAATTCTGGTGAGGGCACTCAGGCAAGAGAAAGACACAAAGGTTATTCAAATAGGAAGAGAGGAAGTCAAATTGTCTCTGTTAGCAGATGACATGATTTTATATTTAGAAAACCCCATCATCTCAACCCAAAAACTCCTTAAACTAATAAGCAACTTCAGCAAAGTCTCAGAATACAAAATCAATGTGCAAAAATGACAAGCATTCCTTTACACCAACAATAGACAAGCAGAGAACCAAATCATGAATAAAACCACATTCACAATTTCCACAAAAAGAATAAAAAACTAGGAATACAGCTAACAAGGGATGTAAAGGACTTCTTCAACAACTACATTCCACTGTTCAAGGAAATAAGAGAGGACACAAACAAATGGCAAAACATGCGATCCTCATGGATAGGAAGAATCAATATCCTGAAAATGGCCATACGGCCCAGAGTAATTTATAGATGCAATGCTATTCCCATTAAACTACCATTGACATTCTTCACAGAATTAGAACAAACCACATTAAATTTTATATGGAATCAAAGAAGACCCCATATAGCTAAGATAATTCTAAGCAAAAAGAACAAAGCTGGAAGCATCGTGCCACCTGACTTCAAACTATACTCCAAGGCTACAGTAACTTAAACATCATGGTACTGGTACAAAAACAGGCATATAGAGCAGTGGAACAGAACAGAGACCTCAGAAATAACACTGCACCCCTACAACCATCTCATCTTAGACAAACCTGACAAAAGCAAGCAATGGGGAAAGGATTCCCTATTCAATAAATGGTGCTGGGAAAACTGGCCAGCCATATGCAGAAAACTGAAACTGGACCCCTTCCTTACACCTTGTACAAAAATTAACTCAAGATGGATTAAAGACTTAAATGTAAAACCCCAAACCCTAAAAATCCTAGAAGAAAACCTAGGCAATACCATTTAGGACACAGGCATGGGCAAAGACTTCACGATGAAAACGCCAAAAGCAAATGCAACAAAAGTCAAAATTGACAAATGAGATCTAATTAAACTAAAGAGCTTCTGCTCAGCAAAATAAACTATCATGTGAATGAACAGGCAACCTAAAAATGGGAGAAAATTTTTACAATCTACCCATCTGACAAAAGTCTACTATCCAGAATTTACAAGGAACTTAAATTTACAAGAAAAAAATAAAAAACCCTGTGAAAAAATGGGCAAAAGATATGAACAGACACTTCTCAAAAGAAGACATTTATGTGGCCAAAAAAAATGAAAGAAGCTCAACATCACTGATCATTAGAGAAATGCAAATCAAAACCGCAATGAAATACCATCCCATGCCAATCAGAATGTCAATTATTAAAAAGCCAAGGAACAATATATGATGGTGAGGCTGTGGAGAAATAAGAACACTTTTACACTGCTGGCGGGAATGTAAATTAGTTCAACCATTGTGGAAGACAGTATGTCTACTCCTCAAGGATCTAGAACCAGAAATACCACTTGACCCAGCAATCCTATTACTGGGTATATAACCAAAGGAATTAAATCATTCTACTATAAAGATACGTGAACACGTATGTTTACTGCAGCACTATTTACAATAACAAAGTCATGAAACCAACCCAAATGCCCATCAATGATAGACTGGATAAAGAAAATGTGGTACATATACACCATGGAATAATATGCAGCCATAAAAAGGAATGAGATTTTGTCCTTTACAGGGACATGAATGAAGCTGGAACCCATCATCCTCAGCAAACTAACACAGGAACAGAAAATCAAACACCACATGATCTCACTCATAAGTGGGAGTTGAACAATGAGAACAGATGGACACAGAGAGGGGAACAACAAATACCAGGGCCTTTTGGGAGGTGGTGGTAGAGGGGAGGGAACTTAGGATGGGTCAACAGGTGCAACAAACCACCATGGCACATGTATACCTATGTAACAATCCTGCACCTTCTGCACATGTATCTTGGAACTTAAGAAAAAAAAAAAACTTCTTGAAAAAACTTTGGTATGAATCTTCAGAAGGCTTTTTTAAAATGGCATTTTAAGAGCCTGTGAACATTCCATTCTATTAAAACATAACAGGCTATGTAATGAATATTTAATGGCATACAGAATATAGAATTAAAACAAAAAATTTATTATGTATTCTTAGAAAACCAACATTACCAGAGTAAGCAAAAACCAACTATTTAAAAGTAAAGCTAATTTTTTAAAACAGTTATTTTTGACTACTTATCAAGTTAGTAAACTTGATAGTAGTAGACTACTTATCAAGGTATTATACAATCAAATATACTTATTGAGGTAGTATTGAGTATTGCCTGAGTATTGCCTGGAGGCAGGTTGGTAGGTAGTCAAAGAAAACTGTGTAAAAATGTTACAAAATCACCATACTTCATTCATGTACCTTAGATGCCTTTTAGAACAAGACCTCAAAAATAATTAACCCAGTCTTGAAAATCTTCTCAAGTCCAACAAACAAACTTTTAAAACCCCATTTTAAAGACTTGACAATAGAACAAGTATATATAATGAAAACACATAATTTATATGTTTACTAATTTAATGGGTTTTCATTTACATTTGTAATTTAGAATTTGTTGGCAGAAATAAAATACACACACACATAACTGAAAACGGTAAATTTCCGGAACTAGAAATGCAATCCTATGGTATAAATTAATTTGTTTTTAAAAATATAATTTACCAAATTTTATCTTCTCTGCCACTTTGGATTGACAGCTATTGTTATTTAGAAAATTCAGATTGCTGAGAGTTTATTTCTAGCTTCTTGAGTATGTTTAATTTTTACAAAGCTTTCATTCATGCCAGTAGCTGCCTTGGGGTCATTTTCTACTTAATCTTCTGTCACCAAATATATTGTATAAGATGTTTATCCTTGAGTTGCAAAAGCTTAAATAAAAAGTTTCACTTTTAAAGTTTTAATTTATAAAATTCCACTAAAAGTTTTATTTAATTTTTATGAAGGTCTGCAAAAATATCTTCTTTCTTAAGAATCAAGCACTTTTATTCAAATAAATATTCTTCAGAGTTTTTAACTCTTCTATTAGAGTTTTATTTTTATTTTTCATAACTACAACTCAATTTTCTAGGCCTTTCACATATTCTTTCTTTCTCCTTTGATATTCTCAAGTGGCTTTTCTTATCTTGTCTGAAATATTTTAGCTGTTCTTTGTTGTTTACTCTTCCATAGATTTTAGAATCAACTTGTCAAGTTCATCGAGCAACCTGTTTTTCATTAACCTTATTTCTCCTTTCAACTGGGGGTCTTCTGTCTTATTTGTTTGATATGTAAGAGTCACAGGAGATGTCATCATCATAGTTTGTGGCAGAGAAGTAGTTGAAGGCAGTTTGGATCTGATATATCTGCATATCACCTGATGCAGTCTGTACAACCAACTGATTGCTGGACGCAAGTATTTGCTGTCCATCAGGGACCTGCATATGCTGGAGAATAGTTGTACCTGGCTGAGTATTGCCTGAATTTGTCATGGTTAATTATGTCTGAAGTCTCTGTACTCCAGCTGTGCCTGAACTGGCCAATGGTGAGTCTCCACTTGAGACAATGGCAATGTACTATTTGCTGCCCTTCTGATAGATAGGAGTGGGAACAGACAGAAGTGACAGCAAAAACTCCAGGGTTTTCTCCATCTCCTTTTCTGCCCCATATATCTTCAGAAGATAGGTCTTTTAAAATTTTTCTGTAAGATGAATGCCGTGCTAGGATCCTGTAGGCTTTCTGTAAAGAGCCTAAGCTGTCAGATAGGTCCTGAGACTCCTCACCTTCTGATAAAGATTATACTATTGGCACATGTGGTGGGTGAATTACAGAAGACTGAGCTGTCTGGATGACACCCTGAACCTGTACTTGCTCTCCAGGAAGAGGTACCATTGTCATTAGTAGAGATCATCTTAGTGCCATCTGTTTAGTAATATGAGAAATATGAGCTCCCTGAACTGCTGAACTAGGTTGAGATGCTGTCTCTGATGTGTTACACTTGTGAGAATCTTCCATAATCAACTCTTGGGGGTCAAGTGGGGTGAAGAGAATTAGTGTCACTTACCAGCCAGCTGTCCTAGACTACCTTTTCCTTACCAGTTAGGACTGCCACTGGCATCCCTCAACCACATTTTATATTTTTGATGTCACAATGTACATTTTTTGCATTGTGTAGTTTTTAAAACTTATTACAACTATTATTGTTTTTAATCATTTTGTATTTTAACCGTCATACTAAATATATGAATGATTTATATACCACCATTAGAGTATTAGAGTATGTGGTATTTGACTGCATATTTACTTTTACCAGTGAGATTTATGTATTCGTATTTTCCTGCTACTAGTTAGCATCCTTTACTTTCAGCTTGACGTGCTTCCTTTAGCATTTTTTTGTGAGACAGGTCTGGTGGTAATAAACTCCCTTAGCTTTTATTTATCTGAAAAAGTCTTTGTTTCTCCTCTATTTCTAAAGGACAGCTTTGCCATTTAAAGTATTCTTGAATGACAGTTTTGTTTTTTTTATTCAGCACTTTGAATATATAATCTCAGTCTCTCCTGCCTTATAAGGTTTATATTGAGAAGTGTGCTCCTGGCATTGTTGGGACTCCTTTATCTGTAATATTATTTTCTCTTGATGCTTTAAGGAGTCTCTCTTTGTTCTTTATTTTATTTTATTTTATTTTATTTTATTATTTTTTAGAGATGGGGTCTTGCTCTGTTCCCCAGGCTGGAGAACAGTAATGTGTTCATGGCTCATTGCAGCCTAAAACTCCTGGTCTCAAGTGATCCTTCCATCTTAGCCTCCCATTAGTTGGGACTACAGGTATGTACCACCATGCTCAGCCAATTATTTTTTGTAGATACAGGGGTCTCTCTTTGTTGCCCAGATTGGCTGTGGATTCAAGCAATCCTCCCACCTTGGCCTCCCAAAGTTCTGGGATTACATGTGTGAGCCACTGTGCCTGGACTGTTCTTGTATTTTATAGTTTAATCATAACATGTCTTGATGTAGCCTTGTTTTTATTGAATTTTACTGGTGATTTTTGACCTATACCTGGATATTTATATCTTTATCCAAATTTGGAAAATTTTCTATGATTTCTTTTAACAAGTTTTCTGGTCCTTTGTTATTTTCTTTATGGAAACTTTCTGTTTTTGAGTATTTGCTCTTGTGATGCTGTCTCACAAGTTGCACAAGCTTTATAAAAGTTCTTATTTATTTATTTTTTTCTTTTTTCTCCTCTGACAGTATATTTTGAAATAACCTGTCTTCCAGTTCACAGATTCTTTCTTCTGCTGGATCAGTTCTGCTATTTAATACTTTCTATTGCATTTTGTTATTTTGTTTATTGTATTTTTTAGCTTCAAATTTAGGTTTCAATTTTTAAAATAATTTTATCCTCTCTGTTCAATTTCTCATTTTGATTGCTTATTGTATTCCTGATTTTGTTGAATTGATTTTATATATTTTCTTTAAGTTCACTTATATATTTTCTTTAAGTTCATTGAGATTCCCTCAAAGAATTGTTTTGAATTCTTTTTCAGGCAGTTTATACATCTGTGTTTCTTTAGAGTTGCTTATTGGTACTTTATTTCGTTCCTTTGATGATGTTCCCCTAATTGTTCTTAATCCTTATGGCTGTACATTGGTGTCAGTACATTTGAAGAAGTAAGGACTCATTCTAGTCTTTGCATATTGGCTTTATCTGGAAAAATTCATCACTACTCAGCCTGTTCAGAGATTTGGGGCCAGACTTCTAGTATTCTTCATGGGCAGGCTTTCTGCTAGAGTCCTTGGGCAGGTTGGCTGGTGCCTGGGTGAGCAGGTGCATAAGCCTGGCATCTGGGTCCGTGGGATTGAGCCTGGAGCCTGGATCTACTGGGATGGACTTGTTGATTGGGTCTATAAGGGCAGGCCTGGAGCCTGTATCCACAGCATGTAGTCTAAAGTTTGTCTCTACAGGGGTTAGCTTGGTGCTGGTGTGGGCTTTGAGCCTGGTTCTGCAGGGGTAGCCCCAAAAATTTAGCCTATTGGGGTTGTTCTGGAACTGGAATCTACTGGGGTAGTCCCGGACCCTAGGCCCACTGGATCCTGGAACCACTGTGACTGGCCTGGATCCTGGAGCTGTCCTGGTGCTAAGGCAAGGCTGAAGCCTAGGGCTATGTGAGCCAACCTGGCTCTACACTGGCCTGGGCCTTGATTGGGCCTGGAGCTTGGGGCCACAGAGACTATCCTAGAGGATGGGTCCATGGATTGTTGACTTGATGTCTAAGGCTACAGGAGCTGGCCTGACACAGGTGAACCTAAAGTCTGGGGCTGCTGGGGTAGGCCTGGACCTGTTGTGGGCTTAGAGACTGAATCTGTGGGGTCAGCCTAAAGCCTGGGGTCAGAAAGGTCAGCCTGGATTGAGAGTATGAAGGAGCTGGGCTGGTGCTGGAGTCAGCCTGAAGCCCAAGGCCACTGGTGCCAGCCCAGTGCTGGGGCCTGTTCAGAGGGTAGCGCCTGCCCAGGGGCTAGAGTAATGCAGACTGTTGGTGGGGTGGGCTCACATAATGAGTCTTCTGGGTAGGCCTGGAGACTAGGGCTGTGTGATCCAACCTTATGCTGGAGTGGGCCTAGAAGTTTACTCTATGGGTGCAAGACTATAGTCTAGGGCCATGGGGACCTACATGCTGCTGGATTTTACTGGGAGAGTCCCAGTGTTGATCAGAGGCAAAGTCCTGTGCTTGCTTCCCTCTCCTTCGCCTGAGCAGAGAGTTATCTCTCTCCATGTTATACTGCCTGGGGTTGGGAGGGAGAAGGATGATGCAGGTAATGTAAAACTCTCCTTCCTACTCTCTTCAGTATATCTTTTCTTATTTCTGTGCTACATTCCTGGGTTGTAATCTCTCACCTGGATTCCTTAGTTTTTTGTGAAGGTGTTTTCAAGCACGTGTACTTATTCAAATTGATGTTTTTGCAGGGGACGAGCACTGCAAAGTCCTATTCCACCACCTTGCTGACATCTGACTTGTAACTTATTTACCTACTTCTGTGTTAAAACTATGTTGATTATAAAATCTATACAAAAAGTGAAATGGAAAATAATGAGATAAAGATTGAGCAAATAACATTTGATTTATGAACATACAAAGTTACTCTAAAAATATATTATTAATAACATTCTAACTGCTTGCTTTTTAAATGTCTTCCTATTTGTGATGCTTTCATTTAATTATTTAGTAATATCCCAAGGCACATCATAAATTTATTGCTGTATTTATTCTCAACAATTGAAGGTATAAAACTGTGTTTGGAATAATCTTCTCAATAATTAAAAAATTGGGGGCTGACTTTTTGCCAATTCTGCTTAGATTCTCATGTGTACGTAATGTGTCTGATTATTGGGCTATACTGGAAGTGTATCAGTTATGCCATTTTTTTCTTTTGCTTACATTTGCAAAACAATATTATTTTCAGTTGTATTTTCTTAGCAGAAAACTTTTAAACTACTTGTTCATGTAAATAGCCAGGGAATATGCTTAGAATATGAAAACTTCAGTATGTAGCAATATGTTAAATATGACAGATCCTTAGGTTATCATCATCCAGCCTTCTGTGTTAAAGAACTCACATTCACTCTGACTTTAAAACCTGGTTGGGTCATAAGTCAATCAATATTATAAATATTAATGAGAGTTAATATATCCTAATTGTATAGATAAAAATGTAAGTCCTCTAATATTTTCTTTTCCATTTCAATGGCTCTAAGCATCTTGTGCAATCCCAGATGAAAACACCTCATTTTATAGACTACCATTTTTTATGTGAATGACTTAGCTGAAGACATATGAAGCGTGATTATTAAATTTTCAGATGACACAAAATAGGACGGACAATTAATATGCTAGATGAAATTTTAATCCAGTCCAAATTCAAGCACAAAATTTCTCAAGATGATTGGGAATGGGAGGGTACAGGTAGAATCTGCCAGTTACCAGTGGTTCAGTTATTAATGATGTTGAATATGGACATGGGGGAAGATAAATCTCAGAAAGGAATTTATTGGGAATGTTGGGTGACAGGTTAAATTAGTAAATACCCGGAATGATAGACATTCCTACTGATATTGAGATACTAAGTATTTAAGAGGTAGATACCACTCTATTGCATATTTAAAGAAGTCTAGTTTGTTTTGCTATGTGAGTAGGAGCCATTCACAATGCTTTTGTACATCTAAGCATATTTATTCAATGATCCTGTAAGCCTTATGATGTAATCAAATTGTCTTGAGCTATATTAGGTCTTACCCATGTAAATGAGCCTCCTCTCTTTAGGTACAACTTTTCTTTCTTCCTAAAGACATGAACAGTAATTTTAAAAAGCTGAAGTTGTTTATGCTGGGAAAGAAATGTGAGAAAACACCATATGGTCTTAAAATATGTGAAAGACTGTAGAGCAGAAAGGGATTATGCATAACATGAAAATTTCCAGAGGGTAGAACTAAAATCAATGAGAGGAAATTATTCTTTAAGCAAACATAAGGGAAAAAAATATTTTTGTAACACTGATGGAACTACCTAAAAAAAAACTGTGCTCTGTCCTGTCTTGTAAGGTAGAGTGTTGAAGCAGAGATAATGGTCACTTGATCACAGACTTTGTGTAATGATTCATGCCATAGTGTGTGGAATAAATTTACTCATCATTACGAGATTTTCCTGCTATAAAATTCTGTGATTCTACAAATCAATTTATACTTGAGAAAAACTTTATTTTTATATTTGCCTTCTGGAAGTCCTCATTAACTTGTTATACGTTTAAAAGAGAAACAAAAAAGAATTCAAGCTATATTACCATATGCATTAAGTAAATCTTTTCTTTAATAGCATGTACATAATTTAAACAAAAATGTTTTATTTTACTGGGTTGAATTCTACATTCTCCCTACCACCTCAAGAAACCCACATGGGCCGGGCGCGGTGGCTCACGCCTGTAATCCCAGCACTTTGGGAGGCCGAGGCGGGCGAATCACGAGGTCAGGAGATCGAGACCATCCTGGCTAACACGGTGAAACCCCGTCTCTACTAAAAATACAAAAAAATTAGCCGGGCGTGGTAGCGGGCGCCTGTAGTCCCAGCTACTCGGGAGGCTGAGGCAGGAGAATGGCGTGAACCCGGGAGGCGGAGCTTGCAGTGAGCCGAGATCGCGCCACTGCACTCCAGCCTGGGCGACAGAGCGAGACTCCGTCTCAAAAAAAAAAAAAAAAAAAAAAAAAAAGAAACCCACATGAATCTCTCTCGGAACACTGAAAAAAATCTACATCACTAAGTACAAACTTTCTGTTTCAGTGAAAATTTACGAAGTGTACTTTAAATTTATAATTGTTTAAGAGGAGGCTTAACATTTGGTTGTTTTCAGACTTTTTTCCTTCTTGGAGTTAATCTTGGGCAATCTGAAGATTTTACTACAACCAAATTCATCAGAATCTGCTTTCCTTAACTCATTAAATGACTTTTAGAAAGTAATTTATCAACTGTGTATATAGTTCAGTGTCTCCCTCCCTGTAAGTTCTATTTTCTGCTAAATATAGGAATGTAGCCTAACTCCTCAAGATATCATTAGAATCAACTGTTAATGACATCACTGAAAAATTACAGCTTCTAGTACATTCACTTCTATTCATTCTGTAAGCAAGCAGCAAGTTTTTCAGTAGCAGAGCTTTGTTCTTGTTCTATGGGAATGTTTATATTCTAGGAACGTTTATGTTCTATTTTAGGTACTGTTTGTTTGGGTACTATCGAGTTTTCTTTCTCAATAACTCTATTGCATATTTGGCCTCAAAGCCTACTTGTTTTGTCCATTTTTTTTTTTCAAATTAGAAAATTTCAAACTCAATAATTAAATTTGACGGCTTCAGTTTACTGGCAATTTTCTATTTAATCAACGTAACAGTTCTGTGTTTATTTTTGTTTTTCATGTCATTAATATCAAATCTATTAAAATACCATGACAGTCATAAATTTGCTAGTCTGTAGTACTTTGGTAAATAACCTGCTGTCATTAGTAAGTTTTATCTGACATAAGAAAAGTCTATTTGGATTTTAATAATTTTTTTGACATTTATCTTCAAGAAGACAAACTAAAGCTTAAAAATCTAGAAAGGTGGACTAAAAAGAAACACCACTTCACATTCAGATTTAAATAAAAAAACAATTGAACCTAGTTTCATCGTGTACCTTCAGCTCTTACTAATTACCTAGACAAACTTTTTTCAAAAATAGAGGAGATAAAATAAAATTATGTTTCTATGGGAAAAAATGAATAAATCTAGGCTTAAAAATTAAAGTCAGTTTCTGCAACACTTTTGCTAGGGACAGTATTACCTCTTTCCTCAGAATGAGAATAAAGGATGCCAAGGTCTGAAGAGTTAGACTGTTTTTATTCAAATACAGGAGAATTGTTGCCTTTTAGGCTGCAACTGACACTTGAATTTTTAGTAAGCCCTAATCAATCATAACTCTTGAAAGCAGCTATTACAATACGATATGAAAGTCAGACTGTGTGACATGAACTTTCCAAAAACCAGTGCTGACAGCTGCTCTCTCTAAGGGCACTCATTTTCTTCCCCTTTGCTTGAAAAAAAAAAAAAAGAAATAGAGGGAGAATGTGAATCTTCCAAGTTCCAAAATGTTATTTTACCTGTAAATTCTTTGGATATATAGAATCAGTGTTTTATAAATAATATTTGCAAACTGACTTAATGTACTCAAAACTGACACAATGTGAAGGCTGGCAAACATTGACAAATCAAAAATAATTAATGACTCTTTCTTTTAAAGAAATCCATCTAGACTAATATTAGCTTTAAATATATGTCAATAAATAAAGTTTTACAGCATCATTTATCATGAGGCTCACAGATATATGACCAATATAAAGTTTATTTTGATTAGAATAGGTACAATGCATGCTTCTTATCCATATTCTATTCCTACTTATTAATCAAGGAAAGTAATCATACTTCTACATAAAAATTGAAGAATGTAGATGGTGTTTAAATGTGACAATAAATAAACAGCTGGAAACGAAAGAAAACAGACTTCTAGCAGGCCATCCTAAATAAACAAATGGCTCAGTAAAATTGTCCGTAAATAGTAAATCTCAAAAACAAGAAATGTTTTTTTTTGGCAATTACATTAAGGAAACAAATAGTTTGTTTTTTGAATTCCTTTATTTTTTCCTCTCTCTTTCTTTATTCTACCGGATCACATACACAACTAGGGTAGGAAGCAGATGAGATAGATTACTATTAAAGGGATTTAGAATATGGCATGGCAAAATATGCTATTTTGGCATGAGGATTATTTTGAACTGAAGGTAGCTGAGGAACAGCAGATACATGAGGAGCTCTCTGCCCTCCCCCATCTGCCTCAAAGCAGAGCATAAATTTCCCTTTGTAATGGTGACATAAATTTTCATTTGTGGAGATGTGCCCTTGCTTGTACCAGGAAGATGAGGACACTTCAAAGACTACTCTTCTCACTGGAGATTTGAGTCTGCATAACAAACCTTACTAAACAACATTTATTTATCATAAGTTTGCTAGTCACCTTCCCACAATTTACCTCACCTAGTAGCCCAAGCACCCCCTTCCTTTGTCATCACTTTTCTATGATGTATTACACTTTTTAAAAATGACATAGAAGCCCCCAAGTCTAACCACTTCTTTGGGTTTTCATTTTTATATGAAGCCCCTGTGTATATCAAAATGTTAATAAATTTATGTGTGTGTCTTTTCACCTGTTAATCTGTCTTTTGTCAGTTTAATTTACAGGCTTCAGGAATAAACCTAAAAAGGGAGAGGAAACATTTATCTTTTCCTCTCCTATAGCATTATTATTTAACCAAGGTTTTACATGATATTAATGTCATAAGATGATGAGAACATGTTCAGATTTCTATAATTTTGAAACATGTACCTAGCATACTTCACGTTAAGTATGAGGCTTTCAGAAATCAGATGAGGAAATGTAAAGGATTATTTTATAAATGTTTAATATTTTTTCCCTGTAGAGAACATGATTTAGCAAGTCTGATATTTTGACTCATAGAACCATTAAATATTTTCCTTTGTTGTTTATTGAAAAAAATTTCTAATTAGCATTGAAGATATAATATCCATAAACATCATAGATTAAACTTGGTTGACATATTTTCAAATGATTTTATCTTCCTGTTGATTCTGTATTATATTCACCTTTTAATGAAATAAATGCTGACAAAAAGGCGACTGCATTATAGAAAGTCAAAGGTTAGTTTTCACATATATAACCGGTTATTTGAAAGAAAATTAAAGTCTTTATAGTAATTTATGTACATAATATATATGATATATATCATTTATGTGTATATAACATGAAATTATATTTACATAAATGTATGCAACACATATAAAGATTTATATTTGAATAATGAGTAATTAAACACAGATACAATCATGTGTCTCATAATCATGTTTTGGTTAATGACAGATTCATATAGGATAATAGTCTCATAAGATTATAATTGAGCTGAAAAATTCCTACCACCTAGCGATGCCCTAGCCTTCTTAATGTGGTAGTACAATGCACTACCTTTTCTATGTTTAGATATGTTTATATAAATACTTACCTTTGTGATACAATTGCCTACAGTATTCAGTACATTAACATGTTGCACATATTTGTAGCCTAGGAACAATATGCCATACCATTTAGACTTGGTGTGTGGTAAGTTATACCATCTAAGTACACTCTATGATGTTTGCACAACAATGAACCTGCCTAACAATGCATTTCTCAGAATGTATCCCATGCACTTATATATGACTGTATATGTACTAGAGATAATATATATTATATGGCTTGATACATATTCCATTGAAACATTGAAATATAATTATTTTTGATTTATTGTTATTTATGTTATATATTACATAGATATGTAATATATACATGTATGTACTTACATATGTATATATGTACATGTGTAATTTGTAGTAACTATAACATGTTTTATCACTAGTTACAGCTTTTATTTCTTTTTTTACTAGTTATAGATTTTCTTGGTGACATATATTTCTCTGAGCATGAACATCAATGACTAAGGGGTAAAAATGTTTTTTGACTTCATAGTGTTTCCAGAGATTACAAGAAAAATAATCTGAAAATTTTTTTTTTAGTTCTACCTCTTCCTTTCTGTCAACATTTTATTCATTGTACAAAATAAGCAAAAGCAACTATATGGATGCCAAATAAATGGTCTGAAATTGAGAAAAACTGATTAAAGCAAATTTTTAATCTGAACAATTTAAAATGCAACCATTTTTATCTGTGAAAGTCTAAAGAAAAAAGATAATATGAGTTAAATGTGGGGTGGGGCTAGGTGAGGGAGTTTTAATCACTGAAAACTCACATTAATAAAATAATAAATTCCTAATTCTGTAGGAAATTTCTTCCTCAGGAATAACTAATAGCATTTTAGCAATGGTGTTTAAACAATGATAATGTAATACTATTGTTTAACTTGGATAATTTATCATTATCCAGTGATAATGGTTTATCCTCAAGAATGCTTTTTAACACCGTTTCTACATTTCTAAAATTTTTAGGAGAGCAACTTTGATATATGGCTAGAGTTAACAACAAAGTGTTCACATCTGAGTTGGAGAATTATTAGGATCTTAAAGACGTATAGGGAGGGTGCACAGAGTTGTCCTGATTTCACTGGACTTGGATTTCTCCTCATGCAAGATACAACCTATTCACTAAGAAATGATACACTGGTTATAATACATTCCTAGGTCTGAAAAAAAAAAAACCAGAAATTTTCCTCGGTGTTTATATATTTGAATTTTTGGCCAGTCTTTGCCTCTCTTTCAAAAACTTATTTTTGCCATCCCAGAATATCTCTTCTTATGGAAGTTGATATTCTTTATAAGACAATTTTATACAGTCAAAATACTATCTCTTTCATTTTTGATAAATGAATATAATTCTAGTGGCATAATTATAGCTCACAGCAGCCTCAAACTCCTGGGCTCAAGGCAATCCTCCCACTTCAGCCTCCCGAGTAGGACTACAGATGCTTGCCACCCATCCAGCTATTTTTTCTTTCTTTCTTTTTTTGTACAGATGGGGGTCTCACTGTATTTCCCAGGCTGGTCCTCAACTCCTGGGCTCAGGAATCCTCTTGCCTCAGCCCCACCAAGGTGCTGGGATTACAGGTATGAACCACTGTATCTGGCTGGAAATATTATTATTTTATAGCTGAATATTAGTTTATGAGACTATCAAAACAAATATCACAGCAAGCTCTTTTATACCATTACGGTTTGGATTATAGTAGCATTGAAGCCTCAAAATTCTTGTATGTATGCAAAATCAAAATCTCATCTTGATTCTTCATAGTCAGTACAAGGAGGCACAATGTAGATATCCCAAAAAAGCAATTTTTTCCATGATTATCTTTGAAATAAATCTTTGTAAATATCTACAGTTAATGAATCCAAGCCTGTTTAGAGGGTTTTTTTCCCCTCCCATTTTTTACTCTAGCCCATCCTCCTCTTGAAATTCAGCCTTCTTAGGAAAGTCAAGTCACCTCACCACAAAACAGGGCTCCAATCCAAATTTTTTTCTTCGGAGGATAGTTAAGCTTATGGCTTTTTAAATGCTGTGCCTGCTGTCAAGCAGTTGTAGGTACACAGGGAACATACCAACATGCCAACAAAAGAGGCCAATCAGTAGAAAATTTGTTTATTTGGAAATAATGTTTGCTTGGTTTGAAGTAGAAAGCCTATATGAGAGCTAGGGCTTGTTTTTGGTTTTTCCTTATTATATTTTGAACATGCTAAGAAAAAGGAGAAATAATATTTTAAAGTCTTAAAATGCAGTTGCACATATTGATAGTTAGGAAGGCAATATATTGTCATAGATGATTCAACAGGGTTCTGAAGACTGGAGACCAATTATTAACTCTGGCTCACTTGCTCTATGCTTTGTTCTGGTCCCAACTGCCTCAAGTCTGAGTTTAGTTATGAAATAAACAGTGTCATCTTCACAATCTCTAAGAGTCTCCCTAACTCTAAAATGTCCTTGATTAATTTACTAAAAGGGTCTTCATTAAAAACAATTAGCATTACTGGGAATGAAAAAACTGAAATTCCAGTTTTTATATTGAGGGGCAACCAAATGATTTAAGGCATCTTTCTGTTTTTTTTTTCTTTTTGAAACATAATTGTAGTCTCTCATTTACTACATAACAGTTTTCATTACACTTACCAAAATTGATTGTTAATGAGAGAATTTCTTCACATTACACAAAGTGTAAAAGTTGACTATTTTAAGTGAGACTCACAAATGGCTGATGTGATTGTAAGAACATCTTATGTGGTAAAAATAAATTATTTTCTCCAAATGCTCATGTGATTAAACTAAATGTTGTAGTAAATGAGCATTATAGAAATAAGACATTCTATTTCTAGAAATAGATTTTTAAAAAAATCTGCAAGAGTCAAACAGCTGTTGCTTATCTGAAGTAATTAATTATAAAGATTTAAGGTAGACTTTCTTTTTTAATAAATAACATACGAAGGCTATAAGAGTTTCCCTATTATGTAGCTATATTTTTGTCCAACAACGTAATATTTTTATACAAAATCTCCCTTGACTGTTCTTTTTGTAATCATAATACTAAAACCTAGTTCCTTTTTCTTTTACTAGCAAATCTTACATATTTACATAGGGATGGTTTGTCCTGGATATACTAAAATTTGACAAATAGGATTCAAATGGATTTTTCTGAACAGAGAAATCCTCACAATCAAAGAAAGAGCAACATAATACGGTTTCTTCAGTAAGGCTCAACTCAGTTCAAGATAATCATATCAATATGTTACAAATTGAATACTCTTCCTGCTTCAGTGAGAAAAACCACAAAATATATAAAGGCCTCAGTGCTGATGACATTTTGGTTTAAATTATTTTCTTTTGTAGACCATGTGTGTTCCTTCTCCTGACAGACTACAGATCCCATGAAGCCTATTATGTCCTTAGATTTGCCTTGTTAAGGGTGAGTGGTATAATTATAAGAGTTTGCACAGCTAAGTTGGTAGGTGGTATATTTATTTAATTGTTTACTACTTGACTGTGAGCCAGCTTTAGCAGAACAAAAGCCTGGTATGAGTGTATATTCAAGTCTATCATAATTTATGGGTGTCTTGATTTGCTGCAGCCATATCAGCTGGCCGAATCATGCCACGGTGACCCAGGAATGCCTAGGTCTTGGCATGTGGCTTATTCATGTCAAGTAATAACCAACAAATCTTACTACTGCACGGGCCTCTCAGTATTTGTTTGTTATATGCATAATTGAGTTACTCTAGTTACCATACGCATGTATAAATCACAGCAATATTATTTAATTATGTAAAATTAAATATCAAGTATATGTGATGTTGCTTCTGAATTAACTGAATTAAATCTGTATGTAAATAGGGCTTCCTTTTAAAAATATTTGAGAGTACAGCAGGCATCACAGATATTGATTTTTTTGTCTTTTTTTCCCTCCTTCTTTGACAGACTTATTCATAAAATCTGTTTTTTTTTTAATCTATTCCGTAGACTCTTAAAATATGTAAACAATTTTTGAGCTCATGATTTGGGCCCAGATTCATAGGAGATGTTTAGGGTGCTATACTAGTGAACTGGTGATAAATAAATAAACCAACAAATATTAGTAATACATTAACAGATAATTATGGTGTCGGTACTCCCAGGATAGGGGATGTGTCATGGCCTCAGTACCTAGCACAGAGTAGGAACAATAACTATTTGCTATTTATTTATTGTAAATCAGTAAGTATTTGTTGAATAAATGATTTCCCTCAATGCAGATGGCTAGTTTTAAATGGTCATAAAATGAATGATTAAAGTAAAACTTTAAGGGTGAATTAAGCACCATAAGCTTCTTAAATGGCAGTTAAAGGAGTACTTATATTAGGTTATTTTGATGCTTAACAAAGCCAGTACTTGAAAATGAGTAAAAGGGATTTACTAGTAAAGAAGCAGGTAGAATCCTGACGTTCGTGTTAAATATCGTTGAACTTGGAAAAGTCTTTTTTTTTTTCTAAGTCCAATTGGAATTTGAAAAGGAGGAAGTTTTGGGAGTGATATTACGGACACATGAACATTTCAGGCCTATAAATAATTGTTCATAATGGAGGATTGAAATTATTGCCTTTGTGGTTTTTAGAAATTGTCTTATTAATGAAGGAGAGTAATGACTGGTTTCCATTAAGAATGTCTTTAACAAAACTGTCAACACTTTTAAATAATAGCTACCCAGCCATTTGCTTAGCTGTTTTTGTGTATTTGGTTCATATAGAAACATGTAAGCATATTTCTGCAGCTAATGAGAGGAAGGATGTGCTATAGAAAACTAGATTAGTTAGAGGCCTACATCATTCTAGAAGAGGAAAACTGAAGAAACAGTCAAATATAACTTATTTCCTGACACTGCCTGATTACGTTGTGGCCCTCATTCACACAGCATATGAAAAATGTTAGCTCCTGGTACTAACATTTAGAAATGACAATCCAGTGGAAATTACAACTTACACAGGAAGAAGATGAAATGCTCATCATTCCTCTACTAAACTGTTTTTTCCTATAGAAAGTTTTCCTTCTCGGAATGTGTTATGCCACAAAGCATCCACCTCCATAGCAAGCAGTCTTGAGTTGATGGATTCCTTATAGGTAATCATGTGGTCTGTGGATACTTCTGGTTGTAATTTCTTACAGAGCTCTCCCACTTCTATTATTTTCTCATAACTGTAATCTAGACCTGGAACCTCTTTCAGCAGAATGACTGAAAGTTCATGAGCCTACTTTCCTATCCAAATGGATTTCCTATAACCAATTTCCAGTTTCAGCTAGAGCCATGCTCTCTGCTTAATTTCTCAATTGTAATTTTTTCTCTAAAATTTATATTGAGGTATAACATATGCATCAAAGTGCACAACTCATAACTCTACGTATTTTTTTTAACTAAGTGAACACCTTAGTGAACATGCCCTATATGGAAATAGAACATTAGTAGCTAAGCAAACATTTTTTTTTTTTTAAATTAACACTCCCTGAGAGCTTGAGAGTTCTAGCTGCTCCATGTCTTTCCTAACACTTGGTGTTGTCAGCATCTCCGCCTCCAGTTTAGCCATTCAGGTGTGTGTATTGGTACCTAATTGGAGTTTTAATTTACATGCTTCTGGTGACTAATGAGATTATGGGCCTTTTCCTATGTGTATTGCCCTCTTCTCATAAGGGTCTCTCCAACTCTTTTGCCTATTTCTTAATGGAAGTCATGACTTTGAATAACTAAATTTTTAGAATTCTTTTATATATTCTGGATAATTGAGCTTTATCATTTATGTGTTGCAAACATCTCCTCCGACTGTGTTGCTTGCTTTTTTCTTCATTTAATGATGTCTTTTGATAAAAAAAATTTTTAATCATTTTTTTTTTGTCCTTTCTGGTTCATCCTTATTGTGCTCTTAACATAAAATTTAGGAAGTTTTGGCCTACTCAAAAATCTAAACAGTATATATATATATATTTTTCTATATTCTACATTACCAATAATGTCATTGGAACATAATGACTGTTTTATTTTTTGTTTCAAATTCTTATGACTTCTTTTTTACTTTTTTTCACTGTCCTCCAACATGCTAAATAGAAGTACAGTGGATATGCTTGCCTCATTGTATATCTCAGAGTAAAATTTTCAGTATCTGATCCGTAAGTGTGAACTTCACTAGCACTTCTTTTTAAAAACTCTGTATGACATAAATTTTTCCCTTTGATTACTTATTTACATTAGTTATTAAATTTTATCAAAAATATTTACGCATATATTGAAATAAACGTGATTTTTCTCCTTTGTGTATTAAATTACATTGATTTGCAAATCTTAATCCAATCTTGCATTCTTGGATGAAAGCCCACTGATTTGTTTCTAATTTCTTCATGAGAAAGATTGACATGAGAATTGTGGAGCTTCTAGATGGCATTTTCTTCAAGGGTTTCCTTTCATTCACTAGCAGACAACTAGAGTAAGAACAGATCACTTTACTCCAATTAATGACAGACAGGAGCCATGTATGGGTTTGAGTTTTTGTGATATTTGACTTATTTTGGCTTGTCTTCCTTCCTGAAATGCAGCTTAGGAGTGCCTCAGAAAAGAGCAAACCTTCCCCACAGCATCTCCAGGGAAGTGATAAAATTCCAAAGAAAAAATTAGGTATGTTCAGACAGGTCCACCAAAGATTTTATGAATAAAATATAGCATAAAATAGCAGAGAATTACAGGCCCCAAGAGTATTCTTTTTCTTTATAAATAATCATTTTAAAGAATATGTGTGTTATTGGAACCTTTGTAATTTGTAAATTGCAAGAGGTTTGCAATTATTACTGTAACCTATATGTTTCTCTGTAGTAAAGGGTATCCTAAAGAAAACCTTTAAAAATGAGGTGAAGGGAAAGCTTCATCTGCTGATGGTTTGGGAAGACAAAGAGTGGGAAGGTGGGAAGGAAGGATCCCCTCACTACAGCCAGTCAGTATCCATGGGACATGGTAGGGGGATTGAATTTATCAGGGGCTTAGAGTTTGCTTGTAGAAATGAGAAGAGTCTTCCCAGGGCTCAGAAGAGTCTTGGGGCTCAGCAGCTCTCCAGACTTGGGACTTGTTCACATAACACAATCCTCAGCAGAGAAGCCACACATTTAAAATAGAGAGTGACATTTCCTCCTGAGAGATTTGTAATAACAACTTTCTTACATAGAACTACACATAATCCAGAAAATTCTGAATGCAATAGATTTTGTTAATTCAAATTGCATAGGAAAGCAATTCTACCTGGGTATCATATTATATATAATATAAATTATTTTTATTTGTATGAATTAGTCTAGCAAAATGTATAAGGAAGGTGTTTGATAAACTATTGACATATTTTAGGGAAATTTTTCTTCCTATAATATCTTGAGGGAGAGCATCAGGAAAAATAGCTAATGAATGCTGGGCTTAACACCTAGGTGATGGGTTGATCTGCGCAGAAAACCATCATAGCACACGTTTACCTATGTAACAAACCCAAACCTGTACATATACCTTGGAGCTTAAAATAAAAGTTGAAGAAAGAAAACTTCTAATTTTACAGTCAGGCTGTATTTTTATGGTCTAATTTATCAGGTGTTCTGGTCCTTTTTGTACTGCTATAGCACAATAATGAGACTGGTTTATTTATAATGAGCAGATATTTATTAGCTCACAGTTCTGGAGGCTGGGAACTCAAATATGAAGACACTGGCAGGTTTGATGTCTGGTAAGGACCTGGTCTTGGCTCTTAAGATGGCACTTGAATATTTTATTCTCCAGAGGAGAGAAACTCTGTTCCTCATACAGCAGAAAAGTAGGGGAGGTAGGAGAGAAAGCCCAATCCCTAAAGCCCTTGTATTAAAGCAATAAATCTACCCATGAGAGTAGAGGCTTTATGGCCTAAATTGCCTCTCAACAGATCCATCCCCCAATACTCAAAATACGCATTGAAATAAATTTCATGTGTGTTTTGGAAGGGACAAACATTCAAACCACAGGATCAGGTTATGAAATTTTCAATGCCATTTTTGTTTCCTTCTTTTTAACACCTACTACTTTAGAATTCTTGCTAGTGAGATTGTCACAGAAAATAGAAAAAGTAAAACTTTTGACTCAGTATCTTGGAAGAAAATACGAAATTGCTTCTTTGGGTTTTATTTGTTACTATGTGAAATCCCGTTAGATGGAAATGCCTCTTCTGTTGGCATCTGCAACTTTCTACCTGTCTGACTACTTCTCAGGGGTCTCCTTCAAGAAGACATCAGTCACTTACTAAAGGCATCTGCTCCCTTGAGAATCTATCATCTTCCTGGGTTGATGCTTTTACTATCTGTACATCTTTGCTCTTGGGGCAGCCTCAAATAGCTAAATGACAACCAGATGCCTTTTTTTCAGAAGTTTTGCAAACATCTCAAAGTTCATATTTCTGAATCAATATTTATCTTGCCTTAAACCTGTCTATCTATCTATCTATCTATCTTCCTACCACCTATCTCCATATCTATCTATGATCTGTCATATCTCTTTCCTCTTCTTCCCCATTGTGAATATCTAAGTTTATAAGTCATTACCTGTCAAGTGGATTATTCTTATAGTTTTCCTAACTGCTTTTTTCGCTGCTTTCATTCTGGACTTCCCTATAACTCATCCTCCAAGCTGCTCCTAGAGTGACCTTTTTAAACATTCAAATCTGACCATATTATCAGATACTTTAAAATCCTTCAGTGATTCCCTATAGCTTTCAGGACAATATTGAAATGCCATTGCTTAACATATTATGTCATTTGTTATTTCGGCAATTGCTCGCTTGCGTACCACTTCTTTGTTTGGGTGTTCAAAAAAGCCCACTCTCCCCAGCCCTTATGTCATTAAATAATACCTACTAATTTCCCCAAATTGAGCATTAGTTTTCCATGGTCACCTATTTAGATTTAGAAGTCTTTCCTCAGAGCAGCTTATCAAAAACTCAATTAGAACAATTACCACAGTTAGTTATACGCAGGGATTTCTTTTTCTCTCAAATTAAGCCTTAACAACATTGAAGACAGTGAATTTTTCCTTATTTGACACTGTAGCCCAGGCAAATAGCATAATAAATACCTACTGTATAATCGATGCCCAATAAACTTGTGCTGCATGCATGGATGAATAAATTAATGTTTGAATGCTACATATTTGACACATACAAAAATAATCCATTCACAATCCAGCAATATAGATATAGAGAAGACAAAATATTTTCAATCCATATAGTACTCACAGTATAAACCATGAAGTGTTGACAAATCAAAAGGAATTGTTTACCAAATGTAACCACAATGTTATCAGTTTTGAAGAAAGGATTTTTTCTTTTAAATGCTGTATTCAATTTTATGATAAAAATGCATAAAGTTATAAAATTTATTATATGCTTTTTAATTTTAATAGCACAAATGCCAACTTTTAAAAGAGGATTTGGTAGAATTGCTTTTATATGAATCCTTTAATTTTGCCTCTTGTGTTAGGTCTTTTAATTGATTCAATAACTTTTGCAAATCAAAAAACAGCCAACGAGAAGTTGAGTTGTCAATTGCCTCTTAATTATAGTTACTTGGAGAAGTCTGGAAGATGACCCTGAGGGCAATTGGAAACACAGATTTTCTTTGCTGCATTTCTGTGGTTTTGTTAATGTGGCTTGTGGTTATTTTGTTAATTAGAAAGACTAGTTTTCTATAAACAACAGGCTTTCTGAATAAAATATTTCCTGTAACTCTAAAGGCAAGGATTTATTGCCTTTGTTTTTAAAGCCATAACTGTACATGGTAATTAAGTTCCTGGTAATAGTGTTCTAAAATTCTAGTAGTCGGGTCAAAATCTTACCTTTAGTCAAACCTGGATATAAAATAGGGAGACCTGATACTTGTTTTCAAATGATTTCCAAGGGATATATTTTTGCGTGTGTGTTTATATGTATACATTCACTTGCAAAGGATCAGAGGAATATGTATTTAATGACAATGTATTCAACATTTTCTTTGTTTTGTTATAACCTTCCTCTGTAAGAGTGTTCAAAATAACATTTTTTCTCTATATTTCTTGCTCCCCACTTAAGTCTATTTAATATGTATAGTACATATGTATAGGACATATTAAAATGTGTGCTTACATATTTCATAGCAGCACTTGTGCAAAAGCCTTCAAATTTAAATATGTCAATGCTATAATTATAGTAGAATGAAGGCAAATGCAAGAATGGCTCTGAGAGGTTTATCCTTTTAAACTGCAAATTTATCTCTTTTACATAGGCAGGTTTAATTTCAAAGATGTTCACAGTGTAGGAACTAATTAATTAGTTAATAATGCATGAAGCCAGTAGAGCATTATCAGTGTTGTATCCCAGATGAAAAACCAGAACAAATGATGAAACTTACATTTAATTTGACCCTTCCAAACATGAAAACTTTCAGTTTTTCTTGTTTTCTTCTTATATTTTTGTCAGTTTATCCTTCATGTCTTTGGTTGCCTTCTACCTCCATAAGATTATAGAATGTTTAAATTCCTGAAGTGGAAAAGGGAGGTAACAACAATTTGACAATGACAAATCATTTAATGGGCTTGATAAAGCTAATTGTAAAACCTAAAGTGATTATTCACTGTGATAGCACTTCATCTTGTATGGGCTGCTAGTGCCCATTTGCTAAACTGACTTCCTTATTATGGCAAGTGGATACCCAGTGGTCTGATGGAGTTAATGCTCCCAACCTAGCAAACCTCCTGCATATATACATTCTAATGACTCCCTGTAATCCGAGTTCCTCCTCCTTTAAGGTTACCCATATTATTCCAATGTGTTACGTAAAAGCTAAATAATAATGTAATTTTAATCAGCAAATGCATTCCTTTCATTCTCATCTATTATCAAACATGATACTGATTTGATAGGTGGCATTTTTTAAAGCTATCATTGCACTACCACTGTTTTTATGATCCTCTTTAATAGTCCAAAATAATCTACACATTAAAATATTTGTTAATCTATTTATTTTTTCTTTGGTTTAGGACAAAATTCAGGCTTCTTCAGTTCTATTTTATTTACCAGTAACAAAGAAGGCAATGTGTTAGTTTCAACTCTGATTGTCTGTATGAAGGGATAGTATTTCTCTGAATATCTAAAACAGAGCAAGTACAAACTTCCATCCTTAGGAATGGAAAGTGAAATTGTGAATCCTTAAGAGTCTCACTCCAAATAATAGAAACAGAAAAAATAATCACATAAGTTATTTCTTAAAGGTGCTCCTGTGTTATCCCATCAGTTGAATGCTGAGAATTGTGAAATCACAGTTTGGAAGCACCATTAAAAAATAATCTAATAAAAATACCTCCCTGTTACAATAAGAAAAGCAGGCAAACTCCTTTCCAAATGAGGAAGACTGGTTCAGAGATGGTACCATCCCTTTGGTTCTATCAAGCCCAAGCTTAGGGGGTGGAGCAGATTGTCATTGTTGTCAAGACAGCCTTTACTTAAGAATATGAGTTCCAAAAAAGAAGCCAACAAAATGAATACCAAAGTATAAATATCATGAAATAATCATAAACATAAGGTGGAGAAAATCCTTACCAAGGAGCCAGGAAATCAAAAGGAGAAGAGCAACAGAGCACGCAACTTAAAAGTCATCCTATGGAATTCTAGGTTCCTCACATTTTCCTTTACCAACAAGCTGGGATAAATGGGAAGATCAGGATATTCTTGAAATTCAGTAACAGTTAAAATAACCTAAATTCCAGTTGGTCCTCTTATGAGTCCAAAAAAGACTTAGTTTTACCTCCCAATTTAATGAATTCAGTGAATAATCCACTTCATACTTAGAAGTTTCCCTAAATTATATGCATTTACTACTTCCTTTAACGGTTTTGTATTTGCCACATTAGTTGCTAGAAATACACAAGTGAATATAATGAGTAAACTTCTGCTCTCACAAAGCTTCCAATTTTGTGTGGGAATCAGTTAATTAAAGAAGCAATTACAATATAGTGTGACAGGCACAATTTACTGTGATAGATCAGAAGGTTCACAAAAACAAGCCAGAGACAGTAAGCCAGGTTTTTGTGTGATTTGTTTGTTTGTGGGAAGAGTGGCAATATTCTTTCAAGGATATGACATCTAAACTATAACCTAAGGAATGAGTAAACAGTTAACTGGGAGGACAAAAGAGAGAAGACTGTGTCAGAAAGAGTTTTGAAAGAGATATTAGTGGTCAAAGAGGAAACAAGTCACATTCAGTGAAGAAACTCATGATGGTAGGATTGAGACACAATGAACCATGGGATGAATGGTGAGAGACGGAGTGGGTATGATGTGTATATTTAAATGTAAATTATTGGACTATTCTTCTGTTTTTTTATTGCTATTTTGTGGTAGTGGCAGAACTATTGTGTGTGTTAATTATAACTCATTCTGAATACCATGAACTCCAGGGCATTGACAAAATCCTAAGGCAGCAAGACTGAGAATCGGGTGTTGAAATATGAGGAAAATGCTAAAGTAATCTCAGTCAGACCTTGAAGAGAGCCTTTTAATTGAAATACAAGGCATTTTTTACTACAAGCCTTCCCTCTACCTCTTTCTGCCTTCTGTCTCTGTCTTTCTGTCTCTCTGTTCATTTAATACTTCTCAATTTGGTGGATTTTCAAAGCATCAGCAGAAGCAATGATAGATTTTGTTTCCTCGACCACCTAACTTACTATAATTTTTTTAATTTCCTTTGCAAATTTGAACGTACTCTAAGCTGTTTCATTTTAAAAGTAAAAACTTTGTTTTTAGATGCCTTTTCTATGTCTAAGCAAATATTTGATTCCTAATGTTATTTCCCACTACTTTAATGACAGTCGGCTCTCCCAGGAGCAACACAACCACAATCCTTCAGGGAAAAAGTTGTAAACTAATACAGTGAGAGCAACAATAGAAATATTTTCTGTACATTCAGCACTTGGCATTTGTAGCATTTTCAAGCAAACCTTATGAAAGAAATGGGACACGATTTGGCAGTAGTTCTAGAAGGAAAATGTGTTTAACTATTTTGTGTGCTGTTTTGTCATTTTCCATCAGAAGTAGGTGCATAATAGTTTAGCAAAGACAGCAGTTTTTAATTGCAAAAACAAACTAAACCTAGATTTTTCACTTTATCCAACATTGTAATCAAGTTCTAGCAAGTGTAAGTTACATCTTTCATGGATCAGGTCTTCCCATAGATATGTGTGTTTAAGTGTAGAAACATCTCATTTCTACTGTAATAGATTTGTGATACTCCAAAAACTGGAATTCATTATATAATTGCTAGTACCACGTGAACAAGTAGGTAGTTGCCGATATCAAATAAAGGAAAGGATGGAGAATGTTTTTTAATTTATTCATTGGGTCAGTGCCTATTTGTCTGTATGTGCTGTTCAGGTAGGAATGTATATTTCATTATATTACCACTTTATTTCTGATATTGTCTTCAGTAAAGTGGAACAAAAATGATAATTTCTTTAGTAGTTGGTAACCATTTCCCTACAAGTGAATAAATATAGTACAAATACAGGCCAGTAGTGTTTTTGGGGGTCACTTAGTTTCTCTTCTCTTAAAATCTGGTCCGTTATAAAATTTGGATATAAATTGTAATTCTTCACTTCACATAGAAATATTATGTGAAATAAAAAACAAAATCATATGCAAATATATAATTACTATCTTGGTCTTGACACAGAAATCATGTAAGGAATGAAAAATACAAAATATTATCTGCATTTGAAAAACATTTAAATTACTCTTCCTCTCATGCATATACAAAATATATCTTAGAATATTTATTATCATATCTGGATTTAATTCAAAAATTCATCTAATGTAACAGCTAACATGAATTTGAGTAGATTTTGCCAACTTGGCATTTATTTGTCCCTTTATTTCTTTTCATTTCATTTCTTTTTATTGTTTTTGTTTTTATTTTGAATTGGTGGTGGGATAGGGAGGATTAGTAACCTGATTTTTTCTTGGAAATTCACCACTCCTTCATCCTAAGTCTATGCAGTTGAGGTAAGCTTGAAGCTACCAAAAAATTTCACAGGTAGGCTTATGCCCAAAACCAGGTTAATGAAAATTCTAAAACTTGGATTGAAAACCACTGGAAAAGAAAAGCCTCTTTCCAGCCAGGCTAGGTGGCTCACATCTGTAATCCCAGCACTTTGGGAGGCCGAGGCGGGCGGATCACGAAGTCAAGACATTGAGACCTTCCTGGCCAACATGGTGAAACCCCGTTTCTACTAAAAATACAAAAAATTAGCTGGGCATGGTGGCGCACACCTGTAGTCCCAGCTACTCAGGAGGCTTAAGGCAGGAGAATCGCTTGAACCTGGGAGGTGGAGTTGCAGTGAGCAGAGATTGCGCTACTGCACTCCAGCCTGGTGACAGAGTGAGACTATGTCTCAAAAAAAAAAAAGAAAAGTGTCTTTGCTCTTTTGATTCTTTTGATGCTCAGCTGTGAGAATAATACCTAAAGCTATTTAGGCCTTCTAGAACAGGAAAACCTGCCTAAGAACCAAGCCAACAAAGAGGAAATAGTCAACAGATGGTAAGAGATGGTTTCCTGACCATATTACTTTAGGACTTTGATCTAGCCATGCCTAGACTTTTCAATCTTCTTGGGTAAAATTTTCTGGTTTTGCTTAATTGGGTAGACTTTTTTGTTATGTGTAACTAAAACAGCCTTAATTACTACACTAGTATCATTTTCATGGAAAGGACCACAAATTCCCCAGAAAAGACTGCCTTCTAACAAATCTACTAAGTCTTTCAAAAGTAGTTCTAGAAGTCAGTAATACAACAATGCATACCTTTTTAAAACTAAAGTTTGAGAAGCATTGCCCTAGAAAACAAGCTCAACTTATATCTTATTTATCTTTGTATCCCTAGAGACTTGTATTTGGTCTAGTATATAATTAATATTCAATGATTATTGAATAAAATGTTCTCAAAATTCTATACATTACTTGGGCAATAGAATACAAAGAGGTACAAAAACAGGTTATTTTCATTTCAGAACATCAAAAATCATGTAATTAAGTATTGATTACATAATAATTAAATGATTGATTACATAATAATTAATAATTCATATTTTCTCACTTGTCCAAGTAATATTAAAATGTGCTCCCAAAAATTAAAAATGGCTACAGGTTTAAGTAAATTAAAGAAATATGCCTATTATTATTTTACTTAAAATTCTCAAATACATAAATACAGTAAATACACCAAGAAGTCCTGCAATTCCAGGAGTCAAGTTCAGTCTCCCAAATTTGCAAATGGAAAACTTTAAAAAAAGGAAACACTAGTTACAATCTCACATGAGTATTCTACATATTACCATTAGAAAACCTGTAGCATAGCATGATAAGGAGAATATATTGAAAGTGGATGAAAGGACTGGGGTGAGGTTGTAAGATAACGATATTTAATATGGCCGTTGAGGTATTTTTGAGTGGTTGTCAGAAAGAAGGAGTATTTAGGTGTATTAGAGACAGAAGGCAGAGTGTGTGCAAAGCCATGGGCTTCTGCCAGCACTGTGAGTACCAAAAGAGGCAAAGATTTTTGACAATTATTCTCAACACAGAATATCCTTGTAGGTGCTAATTATTAACACTTTCTACTTTTTGTTAGCTGTTATTTTATTCAATTTTTACAATTCTATGAAACCTCTTACCTTCCCATCCTTTCTAAAATAGGTATTAGGTGCCACTGCCACCAGTAAGAATAATAATAATAGCAAAAATGAATCCTTAATATATGTCAGGTAAGAGCTTTGCATGTTTAAGTAAACTCTCAAAACAACCCTGCAAAGTAAGAATTATTATTATCTTCATTTAACATCAGAGTATTATTAAGATACTCAGTGTCTCATCAATACTGAGACAGATATGAGATGCCCAAGTTCAGAAGACCAATGGATGGCAGAACCAGAGGCAACTCAGGAGGTCTGGTTCCACCACCTGTGTCCTTTAATGTCATACTCTAACATGTGCAACACTAGTCTGGGTGCCTATATACTGTTGCATAAATAGATTTTCCCCTACTCTAGTCAACTTACAGTCTGTGAAGAATGTAGACCAACCAACCACACACACACATACACATACACAGAGTAACATGCGTGCAAACTAGGGCCTGGGCAGACCCTCAAGGTACAAAACCAGAACAACAGAGTAGGAAGAAGAGGTGAAAAGTCACCTCTTGCTCAAGATTGCCTTGGTTATTCATGGTCTTCTCTTGGATCCATATGAGTTTTAGGATTTTTTTTCTATTTCTGTAAGTAATACTGTTGAAATTTTGATTGGGATTGCAGCGAATCTATAGAACATTTTGAGTAGTATGAACTTTTTTAAAATTTTATTTTTTTCAATCCATGCACATGACTTTCCATTTATTTGTATCTTTAATTTCCTTCATAATGTCTTAAAATTTTTAATGTACAAGTCTTTCACATCTACAATTAAGTTTATTCCTAAGTATTTTATTCTTTTTGTTGCCATGGCTAATAGGATTATTTTCTTAATTTCTTTTTAGGCTGGGTTGTTATTTGAATAGAAATACCAGTAATTTTTGTATATTTATTGTATCCTGCAACTTTACTAAATTTGTTTATTATTTTAAACATTTTTTGTTGAGTCTTTAGAATTTTCCCTTCCTTCCTTTCTTCCTTCCTTTCTTTCCTTTCTTTTCTTTCTTCCTTCCTTCCTTCCTTCCTTCCTTCCCTCCCTCTCTCCCTCCTTCCCTTCTTTCTTTTCTTTCCCTCTTTCTTTGTCTTTCTTTCTTTCTTTCTTTCTTTCTTTCTTTCTTTCTTTCTTTCTTTCTTTCTTTCGTCTTTCTTTCTCTCTCTCTCTCTCTCTCTCCTTTTCTTTTTTGTTTTTTGGTAACAGGGTCTTGATCTGTCACCCAGGCTGGAGTGTAGTGGAGCAATCAGAACTCACTGCAATCTCAAGCCCTTGGGCTCAAATCATTCTCCCACCTCAGCTGCCTGAGAAGCTAGGGCTACAAGCATGTGCCACCACACTTGGCTGATTTTCCTGGTCTCAAGTGTTCCTCTTCCCTTAGCTTCCCGAAATGTTGTGATTACAAACATGAGCCACCCCACCCAGCAAGGCTTTAGAATTTTCTGCATATATGATCATGTCATCTGCAGACAGAGGTAATTTTACATCTCCATTTTCAATTTGCATCCTTTTATTTCTTCTTTTCCTCTGATTGCTCTAGCTTGAACTTTTAGTACTATATTAAATAGAAGTGGCATGAGCAGGCACCTTTACTTTGTACTATATCTTAGAGAAAAAGCCCATCACACTTCCTGATTTCAAAATGTTTACAAAGCTACAGTAATCAAAACATTATAGTATTGGCATTAAATAGATAAATAGAAAAGTGGAACAGAATAGACAGTCCAGAAATAAATCCATTCATCTATGGCCAACTGGTTTTCAACTAAGGAGCCAAGAAGACAAAATGAGGAAAAGATAGTCTCTTCAATAATATGTGGAAAAACTGGATATCTATATGTGGAAGAATGAAATAGGATCTGTATCTCATACCGTATACAAAAATCAGCTCAACATGGACTAAAGGCTTAAATATAAGACCTGAAACTGTAAAACTACTGTAATAAAACATAGGGAAAACCTTCTTCCATTGTACATTGGTCTGAGTAATGACTTCTTGGGTATGACCCCAAAAACATAGACCAGAAACGCAAAAACAAAGTTGGATCACATCACAGTAAAAATCTTCTGCCCAGCAAAGGAAACAATCAACAGAATGAAAAGGCAACCTATGGAATGGGAGAACATATTTGCGAGCCATATATCTGACAAGGGCTTAATATCCAAAATATATATGAAACATATACATATAAATAGCAAAAACAAAATAAAATCCCACAAATAACCCTATTTAAAAATGGGCCAAAATGACCTGAATAAACATTTCTCCAAAGAAGACATACAAATGGCCAATAGGTATGTGAAAAAAGGCTCAACATCACCAGTAATTTGGGAAATGCAAGTTAAAACCACAATGAGCTACCATCTCACACCTCTTAGAATGACTACCATCAAAAACTCAAAAGACAAATGTTGACAAGGTTGTAGAGAAAAGGAAACTCTTGCACACTGTTGGTAGGAATGTAAATTGGTACCACCATTTTTGAAAACAGTATGGATGTTCCTCAAAAGATTAAAGACGAGACTACTATTATCCAGAAATCCATTTTGGATATAAATCCACAGGAAACCAAGTCACTATTGAAAAGAACTCCCTTGTTTATGGCAGTATTATTGATTCATAATAGCCAAGATATGAAACAACCTAAATGTTTGCTGATGAATAAATGAATAAATAAATGTTGGTATGTACTGTACAAAGATACAGTAATCAAAACATTATGGTGCTGGCATAAAACAGACAGACACACACAGCACAATGTCTATTCAGGTACTTTGCTCATTTGAAATATGAATATCATTCAGCCTTAAAAAAGAAAAAAATCCTACCATTTGCAACTATAACACATATGAAACTGGAGCATATTATGATAAATGAGTTTAGGCAGACACAGAAAGAAAAATAGCACATGATCTCACTTATATGTGGAATATAAAATGGAATCACAGAAGCAGAAAGTAGAATGGTGGTGGCCAGTGGCTGGAGGGTGAGATGAAAAGGGGAGACGGTTAAAAGAAAGTTTCAGTTCTGCAAGATGAATAAGTCCTGAAGGTCTATTGTAAAGCAACATGTCTATAGTTAACAATACTGTATTATATACTTGAAATTTGTTAAGATGGTATATTTTAAGTGTTCTCATCATAAAAAAAGGAAAGAAAAAAAGAAAATGGTAACTATGTGAGGTAATCGGTATGTAAATTAGCTTGATTATAGTCATTATTTCACATCTATGTATATCATTACATCAAGTTGTACTTTTTTTTGTTTGTTTGGTCAGTCATACCTCAGTAAAGTAAGGAGAAAACATTCACATCACTGAGTGCTTACATTTTTCTCTCTCCCCACTGCTTGGCCTCTTTTCTCAAGACAGGTAAAGGAAGTAGAGGAGAGAAACCCAAATGACAAGTATTAACCACTAAACTGGCCTCCAAACAATGACCACCCTTAGAAACTATGTTAGTTTTACCTACCTCCTCCCTTTATCCCTCTTCCTGCAAGTTCTTAAATGAGCTTTCTCCTTCTATTCTCAACAAAATTCCCATCCCTTTAGAATGATTAGTGTACCTTACTCTGACTGTGAAATCTTTTTTGTCTAGCTGCCAGTTTTAGTGCTTCTGAATATAGGCTTGGTCATCTTTGCTGTTTCCCTTATTAGAAGGGATCATTGACTCGCCTAGCTTCCTAATTAGCACAACAATCCACTCTCACTGGTCATCTATTTTATTTGTTTCCCAGGGACGAAAAATCACAATAATGATTATTTAATCTCTTGTCCTGACAAGCACAGCTGAGTATAACACAAACGATCAGTTTGTCAGTTAGAGTGCTATAGCTATTGTAGCATTAAGACAGAATGATTGTGACACACAACCTCACCTTGAGAATTACTGTCTGGAAGCTCCAAATTTTAGTTATGTCCCATGATAATGCAAGTTTATCATCCAAGAATAAGTATTTAACACTGTCCATATATGCCCCATCTTTATAATCAGATACAAAGAATAGTCAGTAAAATAAAAACCTAAAATCACAAAAACACTGCTTTATGCATATATGCAGAAACACATGTCTTAACCAAAAGAATCCAATTCCTCCAGCAGAACCACTTATTCAATAGTCTAATGCATTTTAATACCTATGAAATGACAGGCCATGTTCTAGGCCTGAGAATGCATTTTTAAAAAGCTAATTTTTTCCCAACTTAATTGAGGCTATCTGACCAATTTTAAGTTTGCTATCATATTCTCTGTCCCAGAGAGAATATCCTCAATACATTTTTTAAAAACTGAAATTTTAAAGAAGTCCAAAAGAAAACCAAATATGACAGTTATTTAGATTTATAGCCCTACTTCTAAAGAATAATTAATATTAAGTTAGAATTGAAATTTTTTCAGCAAAAGATGATTTTTTTTCTCCCCAAGAGCACTGGAAAACACCTCCTGACTTACATTAAATAGGTTCACAATGAATTAGATCAAATAAAGGGTAAGTAGAGTACCCAAGTAAAAAAAAGCTTATACTCACTTTTTTAAATAATGCAATAAATTATCTAAAATTAAATTTGTTTTGATAGTATCAGAGTATTCAAATCTGATGATTGCTTTCCTCTTCACTGACAGTTTACTTTCTTCAAGTGTCAGTCATTCTTTAGATTTTATGACACAAAAGTAAATTTAACTTGAAAAAATATTTTAAGGCTCTTAAGAAATATAGCATTGAAAAACTGATTTTAAAAAAGTTGATTAAGAGTCAGTCCAACACTTAAGCTCCTGGAAAACACATAAAACCTGGTAAGAGATATTGGTTAATCTCCAGAATGGTGTCAATAGGGTGTATAAACTAAGTGCAGTTTGGCACAAGATACTAGAGGCATTTTTTCATATTATATAATTCAAGCTGACGTTATAGAATTAATACCAAATACTGAAAGAAAGAAAAAAGAAAACTATGACTGAAAGCCTAGGTATTTAGCTACATTTTTAGCATGATTTTTATTTAAAAAAAAGAATATCCAGGCAAGCACACTAAGCACATTGAGTAAGTAAGTTTAAAATAAATGAAGTATGTAAATAATTTATTTTTCTGTGAAATACTGTGCAGTGTTATACAATTTACAGAGTACAGGGCATCACATATAAGTGTTTGGAATCTCATTAAAACATAATATGGGTCTACTGTTAGATCAGCTAAAATCTGAATTCTAGAAAATATCTCTAATTTTGAATAATGAAGAAATAGACATTAACATCTGTTACCTTATGGCTCACCTGTTCCTTGAGGCCCATGAATTTATACTGTATTAGGACCTTCCTACCAAGAGGGAAAATAAAATAGAACCTCCCAAGAGACTTGAAATTTTTCTAGCCTATTCCAGTTTAAATGTTATGTATTGCTTTTATGAACAAACATAAGGAAAATGCATTTTAGAACAAGAAAATAACGAAAATAATCCAGTTCAAGGCTCTCATTTTATAGACAAATAAATTAAGCAACAGACAATCCTCCAACAGAAGTTATAAGAAGCATTATGATTTTCCTTCCCCCATGCTATAATTAAAAGAGTTTGCAACTCTGCGGATCTAGCCACTTGGTATCATAATATCTGGCCATATTATAGCCTTGTGAGTAACCAGAAATTCTAGTTCTTCATAGAGTAATTTTCTGACTCTATTTAGCATCTTGTTTGATTACATAGCAAAGGGAGATGTCATATTCCACTGCCCTGATTTTAATCTGAGCAAAACTGAATTTTTTAAAAAAGAATTGTCAGTCTGGAGACATATTGGATAACAACTACTCCAGACAGCTTAGGTGATGTGTCTGAAAGATATTTGGTTTCTTACCAAAAACATAGCCCAAGACTCTAATTGTAGTTATCTTCTTTTGAGAAATGGATGGTAAATGACAAGATGATACTAAACCCTCATAACACAAAGTCATGAAATTTATTGATTCATCTCAAAACTGCTGGAGTTTTCATATATCAGGGCTTTCAAGTAGTAGTGTACTCTCTGTATATCATGCACGTTAAGGTTTTATTAAAAATTCAATGAAATATTTATATCTCAGTTATAAACCCCTTATGGGTAGATGAATGCAATCAAGACATAGTGATTTTCCAATGTGAGTTTTATACATAGACCAGTTTGTCATGGCAATGGACGTTTTTTGGTTTTTAAAAAGACAACAGTTTTAAAATGTCCTACTTCTTACATGGGAATGACTTACGCGACTACTGTTTCAATACTTCAGCTTCCCCAACCCAGTCTCCAGGCCCCTCCTGAGCTGAAGAATAAAACTGATTTACCAGAGAATTCCCATAGGACTTGTTTCAAATTTCCCTGGGTAATTCAGAAATAATTTCAAATTTCTCTAGGTAATTCAGAAATAATTTCATAATAATGCATAATAAAATTCATGGAGATTTTAAAGTAACAAGGCTTTCTGTTAAAATTCCCAAGATAACATCTCTTACAGTAATTCCATTGTGTAAGTACAAAGACAATTGTCAGTAATTCCAAATGATGTCGATATTTGAAGATAGGAGATATCTATCTCTCTCTCCTGAATTCCACTAACAGGACTGCCATCCTGCTCCTCTTCAGGGAGCAGATTTCACAGAGAATAGAAAGTGAATCATCCCTTAGGAATAGAGACACTGAAATCCTGGCCAAGGGACTCATTAAAGGTTAAAAGTCACATCGGAAAACTCAGTTATAGATTTAAAAATATTTAAATGACTATATCTTCTTAGAAAGTTTCTTAAGAATTTGAGAGGTTTTATGTGCTGCCTTAAGTACCAATAAAATCTGGAATAAACAGGTTTCTTCCCAAACAGCTTTTTTTGTTTACAATAAACATCAGTATTTGATCTGAGAATGTTTTGGCTAGGTCTCCTTTAAGTACTTTAAAACAATATTCAGTGGTATGGATACTGAGACAAAACATAACAAAATCTAAAAGAAGAGCAGTAAACTCAATATTCTTTTCCAAGTTATTGCATCTTGAGTTTCTTCATAAAACACAAGTTTACAACATCATCACTGAAGCCTGCTTTACAAAAGGCAAGTGGATGGGAGTAACCAAACATGATCTCTAACTTATTTCTGTTCCACCTCTGAATATTTCTGCTGATAATCTTTTTTGCTTCTAGTTTTAAAATACTGATAGTAATCTAATAAAATGATACCTTAATTTCTATCTTTTTTGAATAATTTACAGTTCTTCATAGAAATTTTAGAAAGCCACAAATCACACATACACAAATTTAAAATATTGTCATTAGTATTTCCTATCTTTCATTCTTTCATAAAGAAAAGGTAATGTCTTTAAAAATAGTAGGTCAAGACTTAATACCCCAATGTTCTCTTCTATAACAAAGTTCAACTTTTCAAGTTCATTTTAGCAAGGCTTTCTTCATATTTTTGCAAAACATTCACCATAATCCCCATATTATCCATCTGCATTTATACTTTCATAAGGTCAATGCTGAGCAGCTCTTCGAGAAGGTCTAAATCAACAAGTTAGGTTGCTAAGGCAACAATAACTTGACAAACGAACCTGTTTTAAGGAACATATACAATTTTAATTGATGACATTCCCAGATTCTTACAAAGAATATCACCTGTCTATCTATTGTTTTCTTTAGTCCTTGAATTTTCTTCATTTAAGTTTTGGGAGGTAGAGAATAATGAGGAGAAAGATAATTTCATACAACCATTCATCAGTAAAGACAGACAGAGTAAACATATTTGAAGTGGGGGATGGTATTCAACATCCTGGTAAAGAAAATTCAAATCAGATCATCTTTATATCACAATTTGAAAAATCGATTTCTAGAAGTAGGTTAGGACAAGGGGAAACTATAAAATAATTTTTTATAGAGACAGTAAAACTCTTCTACATTCTTTTAATATTTTACCATCTTTTAGTCTTGTATTATTTAAACTTCCAGGGAGTTTGAAGTCTCCGAAAGCAAGGCCAAATACTGTGCATTGACATTGCCCCTTCAGAAGTGTCCTTCGCTTGTCCTACCATTATAGTAGTGTCATTGCAGAACGGCAAAGTCTGACATTGGCTATTTTTTCTGGAGAGCCAAATAATCAACCTCAGTAAATGGTGTTGATGTAACCAGCCTTCCTTGTACTTCTCGCCTTTCCTTCCCAACCTGCATTATAAATTAAATTGATTTCATCTTCAGTCTCGCCTTTCTAAGCTGATTTTTCACAGATTAATTCTAGACACAACAGAGTGGTAGTTGAGACCTTGAAATAAAACTTGAAAGTGGTGAGCGAAATGTACAGGAATTCCAGATTTTGCATTTATCTTTGCCTTTTATTTTTGTCTAAAAAAGAAGGAACTTTCTAACTGCCTTCTTCTAATGCTGGCATTGAGCAAGTCTTTACATTCCTCTGAAAACATGAAATTACAACTTCTAGTATAACTCATATCACCGTTCCTTAAATCGCATTCTCTTTGACACATTTATTATTTTATGGTTGCATTGCTAGATATCTCCATTACTACACTAATTATCTCAAGTCTAGCAGAACTTTTTAATGTAAAGAAAGGTGTGCTTGCTGTCTCACAGATGATTTCATGGAGGCCAGAACAAGGAATTGTATTTACTGGAAGTATGCTAGTTAGTCATTTATTTAGCTTAAAGGATGATGTAGCTTTAGAAATAAAAGCAATTCCTGCACTCATTTCTCAGCATTCACTGGTGCCAGAAAATAGGTGGAAAACTTGGCTGTTAGGATAGCTGGTATTTTCCTGGACAATTTCCAAAATTTGGATGAGTTGTTATTAAAAGCAAAGTCTGTCTGGTTTACATAGACATAAAAGTTGTGGTTATACATCTAGCACAAGAATTCTCAATAATTCTTGATATTTCTGAATATTTTGGCTAGTTTTCCAAATTAGCCCTCTTAGGGGCTAAATGAACTAACCTTAGTTTTTCTTAAGATTTCATCTAATATACATAATTAAAATAAATAGATGTCTAAACATGAATGAAGAACAAAGATTAAATTCATGAAAATTGGTAGTATTACTTAGATAAAATTAACTTTCTGTAAGTTATACCTTTTTTCCCTGTTCTATGTACCTTCAGTAACTATTTTCAAATAATATTAATGTACTAATTCCAAAGCACAATGCTGGACATTGGAAAGACCAGAAAGACATAAAAAGTACAATGCCTGGCTGCAAGTCTCTTACATTCTGTTAAAGGATAACATAGTTGATGAAAAAGTGGTATAAAATGCAATAAATGCCATCTGCACAGTGAAAGCAAATACTATTATTCAAAGAGGGCACAATTCCTTTCACTTAGGAGAGCAAGAGTGATCAATATTTTGTAATTGACTCTTAAGTAATATAAAGACTTTAATAGACAAAAGCCTCAGTGGGTAGCATTTCAGGTGAAGAAAGGAGTATAAAAAAAGGTAAACCAAACAAAAAACAAAACAAAACAAAACCAGGAGAGGATACACATAAATTAATGTGTAGTTTAGCTCAAAATCCAAAGCCTAACATAGGACATTGTTCAGGTAAGCTATTGCTGTGTAATCTGTAGCATATCACCTGAAAACTCAATGGCTCAAAACAGCAGTGATGTTATTGTCTATAATGGTTTCTGTAGGTCAAAAATTGGAGGCAGGCTTGGCTAGACAGAACAGGCTCAGAGTCTCTGCTGAGGTTTCAGTCAGAGAGAGGCTGGAGCTGGAAAGTGGGGGCTGCAGCAGCTGAGGGCTGGCAGGGCATCTGTCTCCCTTCACCTAGTGTCTGGTCCTATCCATGTGGTCACTCCATATGGGCTAGTTTGGGCTTCTTCACAGTATGGTGGTCCCTGGGTGGCCAAATTGCTTATGATGTGACTGAAGGCTCCTAGAGCAACTCTAGGGCACTGTGTGAAAGTTGCATCATCTTTTGTGACTTAGTCTGAGTCCTGCAGAATCCCCGCAGTGTTACTTATGCAACATCCCATCGTTTACCAGCAGGTCACAAATCTGCCTCGACTCAAAGGGAAAGAAATTAGATTCTCTTTCATTGGTGAGGCAGTGGCAAGGTACTATAAGGGTATGTGAGTCAGAAAATAGTGTTTTTGTCTTTGGAAAACGTAATCGGCTACAAACAATTTGTAACCTGGTCCCAGCTAACATTTTCCAGGTTGAATTCTATTTCTTCATGTACAACCATGTATCTCCTGCCACGGAGAACTATTTGAGATTCCAAAATATTGAGATGCTTTTGCATATCCCCTTGCCATTGAGATTATTGTTACTATTGTTACTCTGCATGAATTGTCCTTTTTTTTATGTCTCCCCACCAAAATCCTATTCAGCTTCAGCAAACACCTGTTCTAGACACAGCCTTCCCTGGCTCCTTCATAAAGCCAGTGTATTCCTGTGGTTCAGAGGATTTTTTATTTTTTATTTTTTTTACTTTTTGGATTCATTGGGATAAGATATATATAATATAAAATTTACTATGTTCAACATTTTCAAACTGTACAGTTCAGTGGCATTAAGTATATTCACATTGTTGTATGGCCATTAACCATTGTTCATCTCCAGAAAATGTTTATCATCCCAAACAAAAACTCTGTACCTATTAAAAAAATAGCTCCCCATTACTCCTCCCTCCAAACCCTGGTAAATACTATTCTACTTTACGTCTCTATGAATTTGACCATTTTAAGTAGTTCAGATAGGTGGAATCATACAATACTTGTCCTTCTGTTTCTGCCTTAGCATAATATCACCTACCCTAATATTTTCCAGGAGGCATCCATGTTAGAGCATGTGTCAGAATTTCATTATTTTAAGGCTGAATAATATTTTATTGGATGTATATGTGACATTTTGTTTATGCATTTGTCATTAATGGCCATTTGGATTATTTACTCCTTTTCTAAATCTTACCCATTCTCTCTAACTGTATTTTTTGTATCCATTAATCATTCCTACTTTATCCCCATCTCCCCACTACCCTTTCCAGCTTCTGATAACTTTCCTCCCACTCTCCATCTCCATGAGTTTAGTAGTTTTACATTTCTAACTCCCACATATGAATGAGAACATGCTTAATTGGTCTTTCTGTGCCTGACGTATTTCACTCAGTATAATGTCCTCCAATTCCATCCACGTGATTGCAAATGACAGGATCTCATTATTTCTTATGGCTGAATAATATTCAATAGTGTAAGTTTACCATATTTGCTTTATCCATACATCTGTTGATGGACACAGGTTCATTCCATATCTTGGCTATTATAAATAATGCTGCAATAAACATGGGAGTGCAGATCCCTCTTTGATATACTGATTTTCTTTCTTTTGGTTATACATACACAGCAGTGAGATTGCTGGATTATGTGTATGTGGTAGTTCTATTTGTAGTTTTCTTTTTTTTTTTTTTTTTTTTTTTTTTTTTTTTTTTTTTGAGACGGAGTCTCGCTCTGTCGCCCAGGCTGGAGTGCAGTGGCGCGATCTCGGCTCACTGCAAGCTCCGCCTCCCGGGTTCACGCCATTCTCCTGCCTCAGCCTCCCGAGTAGCTGGGACTACAGGCGCCCGCTACCACGCCCGGCTAATTTTTTGTATTTTTAGTAGAGACGGGGTTTCACCGTGTTAGCCAGGATGGTCTCGATCTCCTGACCTCGTGATCCGCCCGCCTCGGCCTCCCAAAGTGCTGGGATTACAGGCGTGAGCCACCGCGCCCGGCCCCTATTTGTAGTTTTCTGAGGAACCTTCATATCGTTCTCACAAGTGGCTGTACTAATTTACATTTATACTAACAGCCTATGAGAGTTCCCCTTCCTCCTCATCCTTGCCAGCATTTGTTCTTGCCTGACTTTTGGATAAAAGCTATTTTAACTGGAGTGAGACAATATCTCATAGTTTTTATTTGCATTTATCTGATGATTAGTGATATTGAGCTTATTTTTATATAACTATTGGCCATCTCCTCTTTGAGAAATGGCTAATCAGATCTTTTTCTCATTTCTAAATTGGATTATTTGATTTTTCTATTAAGTTATTTGAGTTCTTTATATACTCTGGTTATTAATCCCTTGTCAAATAGATAGTTTGCAAGTATTTTTCACCCATTCTGTGGGGTTTCTGTTCACTTTGTTGATTATTTCCTTTGCCGTGCAGAAGCTGTTTATGATGTAATCCTTGATATGGTTCTTGATTCTTGAGGTGATCCTATTTGTCCGTTTTTACCTTGGTTGTCTATACTTTTGAGGTATTACTCAAGAAATCCTTGCCTAAACCAATGTCTTGGAGTGTTTCCTCAATGTTTACTTCTAACAAAATTGTAGTGTCATGTGTTAGATTTAAGTTTTTAATCTATTTTTATTTGATTTTTACACAGGGCAAGAAATAGGCATCTAGTTTCATTCTTCTGTATACAGATATCTGGTTTTCCCAGGACCAATTATTGAAGAGACTGTCCTTTCCCCAGTGTATGCTCTTGGCACCTTTGTCAAAAGTGAACTCACTATAGTTTCAGGTCTTAGATTTAAGTCCTTAATCCATCTTGAGTTGATTTTTGTATAAGGTGAGAGATGAGGATCCATTTCCTTTCTCCTGCATGTGGCTAGCCAATTATCCCAGCATCATTTGTTGAAAAGGGTGTCTTTTCCCCACTTTATGTTTTTGTTTGTTTTGTCAAAGATCAGTTGGCTGTTAAGTATTTGGGTTTATTTCTGGGTGCTCTATTCTGTTCCATTGGTCTATATGCCTATATTTATACCAGTACCATGGTGTTTTGGTGACTATGGCCTTATAGTACAGTTTGAAATCAGGTAATAAGATGCCTCCAGATTTGTTCTTCTTGCTTATTCTTCCTTTGGTTATATGGGTTCCTTTTTGGTTCCATATGAGTTTTAGAATTGTTTTTTTCTGATTCTGTGAAGAATGATGGTGGTATTTTGATGGGAATTGCATTGAATTTGTAGATTGTTTTTGGCAGTATGGTCATTTTCACAATATTTATTCTACCCATCCATGAGCATGGGATGTGTTTCCATTTCTTTGTGTCGTCCATGATTTCTTTCAGCAGTGTTTTGTAGTTTTCCTTGTAGAGTTATTTTACCTCCTTAGCTAGGTATATTCCTAAGTATTTTATTTTATTTTATTTTTTTGCAACTATGGTAAAAGGGGTCGAGTTATTGATTTGATTCTCAGCTTGGTCACTGTTGGTGTATAGAAGAACTACTAATTTGTGTACAATGATTTTGTATCCAGAAACTTTGCTGAATTCCTTTATCAGTTCTAGGAGCTTTCTGGAGGAGTCTTTAGGGTTTTTTCGGTAAATGGTTATATCATCAGCAAACAGTGACAGTTTGTCTTCCTCCTTACCGATTTAGAAGCCCTTTATTTCTTTCTCTTGCCTGATTGCTCTGGCTAGGACTTCCAGTACTATATTGAAGAGTGGTGAGAGTGGGCATCCTTGTCTTGTTCCAGTTTTCAGAGGAAATGCTTTCAACTTTTCCCCATTCAGTATGATGTCGGCTGTGGGTTTGTCATAGATGGCTTTTATTATATTGAGGTATGTCCCTTTGTATGCTTATTTTGCTGAGAGTTTTAATCATAAAGGGATGCTGGATTTTGTCGAATGTTTTTTCTGCATCTATTGAGATGATCACATGATTTTTGTTTTTGATTCTGTTTATGTGGTGTATTACATTTATTGACTGGCGTATGTTAAACCATCCCTGCATCCCTGGTATGAAACCCACCTGATTATGGTGGATTATCTTTTTGATATGTTGTTGGATTCAGTTAGCTAGTATTTTGTTAAGAACCTAGAACATAATAGAAGTTCAATAAAGATATATTGAGTACTATACAGTAAACAACTGAGAGAATGTTCATAGCATATGACCTGTTTGTGGCCTTCAATCCCTTTTTGTGAAAGGCTTTCTCAATTATTTGATCTGAATTTGAAACCTTCATTCTATAAATAGATCAGAATGTACTAGAGGCTGCAACAAATACAGCTAAAAGAAGGCCTGATTTCCAAGACTTCATCTTTTAAAATTGAGGTTTAATTCTTCAATAAAGTTTGAGAAAAAAAGATTCACAGAAAACAAGTATAGATTTATTTCATGTTTAAAATACTGTGGCTTTCTAGAAATTGGGTTATGATTAAATTCTTAAGCTATACAAATATAGTTTATCTTTTTCCTATAAATATATGTATTACAGTAAGTTGTGCTATGTTTAACTTGATCATTTATCAACTCTTTAGGCTGTAAGAAGTGTCATCAAGCATAGGAGCTTTGAATTTAGAAGTTATATCATAATTGAGTTCCAATATTAATGGATATTCTGTAAGTAAAAGTAAAAAGGAAAATATTAGATTCTAAGAAACTGAGGGGAAGTTATCTTGGTGGCTACCGGATAATCAACATAATATACTGGGACACCAATTAACAACAACAACTGCAAAATGCCACTTTGTAGTTCAGAACTAAAAACTTCAGGATTTTATTCATATATAAAATCTATGTGTAGTGGGGAAAAAAGGAAACATATGCTTTTTATTGAATTTGCTGAACAGGAAGAAGAAAATATTTTCAAGTAAGATTTCCTGATAATAAGTTTATTTTCTTTGGGTTTCTGAGATATGTTGATTAAAATATTCTGGCAATAAATTATATAGAAAATATAAAAATTAAGAGATGGTGGCCCCTAAAACCTTTCTGATACTCACTTACATTAGTTTGCAAAGTGTTGCTATGCATTTTTTGTTTGTTTCCACACTACAGCCAGCCCCTAGAAGACTGCCTGACAAATCAAAAACATTTAATCAACAAATACCAATAAAGTGACTATTGGTTGAATGAGTAAGCCTAAAATTTGGCTTTTAAAATAGACATTTTATTATCTACAGTAGTAAAAAACCAAAACTACATAAATGCCTAACAATGTAAAGTGGCCAGATAAATTAGGGTACATGTACAAGGTAAAATATTTTAGTCATTAAAATTATGCTCTTGAAAAAAATTCAATAATGTCCAAAGTTGCCCAAAAGGTAATATTAACTGAAAAAATACAGATATATACATTTGAATGGTTTTAGCTTTCTTTTACACACACACATACACACACACACGAATACTTTAAACATATGTGGATATATGTACTATATATATATGTCTATACACATATTTTCCACATATGATGTGGTTTGGATGTTTGTCCCTTCCAAATCTCATGCTTAAATGTTATCCCCAGTGTTGGAGGCGTGCCTAATGAGAGGTATTGTATTGTGGGGGCAGAACCCTCATGAATGGCTTAGCATTCATCATCCCCTTGATGATGAGTTCTCACTCAGTTAGTTCATGTGAGAACTGATCATTTAAAAGTGTCTGGGACCTCCCCCTTCTCTCTTTTTCTCCCTCTCACCATGTGATGTTCTTGTTCCCTTTTCACCTGGCACCATGATTATAGGTTTCCTGGGACCCTCACCAGAAGCTGAACAGATGTTGGTGCCACGCTTGTATAGCCTGCAGAACTATGAGCCAAAATAAACCTCTTTTATTTATAAATTACCCAGCCTCAAGTAATCTTTTATAGTAACACAAATGGACTTAAAAAATATATATCTGGTCATGTTTTATCTGTACCATTAAAAAATTAAAGTTCTATGTTTTATAATACCATGTCACATAACCATTTCTGAGATTTAAGAGCAATACATTGTTATCATTATTTTACTTGCCAATAAGAAGAAGAAAAAGGAATGTGTTTATACCAAAACAACTGTATATCCTTGATGTGGTTTGGCTGTGTCCCCCTCAAATCTCATCTTTAAATTGTAGCTCCCATAATTCCCAAGTGCTGTGGGAGGGACCCAGTGGGAGATAATTGAATCATGGGGTTGGTTTCCCCCATACTCTTTTCATGGTAGTGAATAAGTCCCACAAGATCTGATGATTTTATAAGGGGTTTCCCCTTTTGTTTGCCCCCTCATTTTCCTTTTGCCTGCCACCATGTAATATGTGCCATTCACTTTCCTCCATGATTGTGAGGCCTGCCCAGCCATGTGGAACTGTGAGTTCATGAAGTCTCTTTCCTTTATAAATTACCCAGTCTCAAGTATGTCTTTATCAGCAGTGTGAAAACAGATTAATTCAATCCTGTAAGCGAGATATCTGTGAAAAAGTAACTTTCAATGAAACTCTCAAAATTAACTTTGTGGGGATAAAATTGCAGGTAGAATTCTTTCTTTTAATCACTTGAATAAAAAAAAACCTTAAGGACCTTAAAAAGTTACCACTTTATGAGAAAAGGAGAATTAGATGTATCAAAAATAAAATTTGAAATTTAAAACTCAGCCCACTTTACCTGATTTCAAGCAGACTATCAGCATAAATTAGATTTGAATTACTACAAACACATAGTTTTACAATGAAAGCTACAACATTCCTTATTATAAGAGGGTTTTATTTGGGGCTCAAATCTTTTAAATATTTTGTGTGTGGGATTCTCGTTTAGACTGCTCATGAACGTAAAGAATTATAAATCTTGTTTTCTTGTAACAGTAATGAATGAAGCAACTTAGCATAAGTTGTGTACTGGAGCAATGTAACAAAAATGAATATGAGATAACCTAATATTTTATAACATAATGAAACTGATGGGGGCCAAAGAAATCCTGTGACAAGCTGTATCCATAAGCAGTAACAGAGCAAATGCAAATAAAATGGCAATATAGTTTTATTGGACTGTAAACCACTAATATGGTGATGTAAAAAAAAATGGCACTTCTGTGTGTGATTGTGTAGTGGATTATTATACATGGATTGACTTTTGCCACAGAAAACAATTATGCATCCTAGGATCCTAGATAAGAATGTATGTTATATGCACTTATAAAAATAAATATAATTAAATTAAATTTTTAATTAAAGATGTAAATAATGAAAAAATGTCACTAGTATTTATAGATACCTTTGAAAAGTTCTCATAAAAATAGTAATAAGCCAAGCGTGGTGGCTCACAGCTGTAATCCCAACACTTTGGGAATCTGAGGTGGGTGGATCACCTGAGGTCAGGAGTTTGAGATCAGCCTGGCCAACATAGTGAAATATCATCTCTACTAAAAAAATATATAAAAATTAGCCAGTCATGGTAACATGCCTGTAGTCCCAGCTACTCTGGAGGCTGAGGCAGGAGAATTGCTGGAATCCAGAGGCAGAGGTTGCAGTGAGCCAAGATCATGTCACTGCACTGTAGCCTGGGTGACAGAGCAAGACTCTGTCTCAAAAAAAAAAAAAAACAAAACAAAAACAACAATTAATAGTAAATTTAAGAGTCAGTAGAGGGTTCTACATTTATTGCTTAAAAATAATATAATTATGGAACTATTCTCATTGTCTACTACTAAAGTTTCCCATAATGCCATAATAATTTCTTTGTTCTGCTCATTCATTATTACAAAGCTTTTTTTAAACCAATTTTTGAATAAGTGACACTTTTAAAGGAAGATGAAAATTTATGTGATAATTATATTCTCTGTATATAGAATTTTCTGTGTATACCTCTGCTCAAAGTAAAGGTATAAAAAATTGAGGTTTATCAGAATATTTTGATGTATAAGATTATGAAGCTATTTGGGTGTTTATCATCATAATTTTTTATAAATACATTAAACATCCCCAAATAACTATTTTGGTATAGTTTCACATATACATCTTGGATTATTAGACTCTATGCCAAAATTTAAATCATTCTATAGAAAAAGTCACATATTGATTTTTAAAGGGTAATGCACAACAACGACTCAATCCGCTGTACTCACAACAGCAAAGGAAATCAATACCAGCCAAGGTAAAAGGTTCAGGAAAAATTTAAAAAGAACGACACTACTAAGCTAGTCGTCATTTGTTAAGTTTTACAATTTTTATGCAAAAAGAAAGAAGGGGAAAAAGCCAGGGATGTTGATGAATCAGCCTCAAAGCTTTTCACAGTATCACCACCAACAATACTCAAATATGTCAAAGCCTGTGTGAAAAATGAAAACCAGTGACAATGAAAGCATTCAGCTTGAAAGATATATTACCTCTTTCCCATGTCACACTTCAGAAACAATACAAAACACCATTACCAGTCCCAGCGGACGGAAGGACTCCTTACAAGTGATATTACCATTTCAAAATATCTTTGTATAAAGGCAGAGCAAAATAAAGACTCTGAAACATCAGGACTTCTGAGACAGAGTTGGAATTTCTATATAAGAAATATATTCCTGGATAGAATAAAGATGGCAGATGGGAGTGGAAAGGAGTCAGTTTGTATATCACTGGTTCATGCTTAGTTGGGATTCAGTAAGAGGAATAAAAATTTGTAACTATAAAGGCTGTACATATATTATTAGCATGAGTAGTGTGGATTTGATAGAGCATAAAATTTAAATCAAATGTTTGTATGCCACTGTCAGAGGTGCCAGTGCCCCCAAAGGAAGTCCCCATTCAGAGCTTAAAGTGTGAAATGTCTGCAAATCAGTTGAAAATTAACATGCAATCTAGTTGGTGATGAGATTCCATTTCTGGTCTGTGCTGGCCATTTTATGAAACCTCTAGGAGTCTAAACAGGAAAGAAGAATAGTACATTTCAAGTGCTGTGTTCCTTTCCTTTTTTTCTTCAGGCACTATGCAGTATGAACTCATTTCTCTAAAGGTGAAGACTTTCCTAAGAACTAAGGGAAAAAGTTCAACTTTTTAAATGAACTATCTTAGTCTGTGCAAGCTGCCATAACAAAACAATACAGCCCGGGTGGCCTAAACACCAGATATTTACTTTCTTAGAGTTTGAGATGCTGGGGAGTCTAGGATCAAGGTCCCGCATAGTTAGTTTCTAGTGAAGGCTCTTTTCCTGGCTTTAAGAGAGCTGCTTTCTCTCACTGTTCTCTCTTGGTGAAGAGACAGAAAGCTCTTTGGTCTCTTTTTATAAGTACACCAATCGTGTTAGATCAGGGCCCCATCCTTATATGACCTCTTTTAACTTTATTTTCTCCTAAAGACTCTGTCTCCAAATAACAGTCACATTTGGGGTTAGGACTTCAACACCTGGACCTGGGGTGAGGGGGGACAAAATTCAGTCAGTAGCATGAACTATGACAAAATGTTACATAATCTAAACTAATAAAGCTAAGATGGGGGGATCATAACTTCAAAATTACTTAAACTAATTTTAGGGTTTTAAAAACAATTTTACTCTAATGGTTTAGTTCCCTACAAGACATTAAAAATGGTCATGGTAGCTTTTCCCAGTTTGCCTAATCACTAATGTGAGAATCATTCAGGTGTGCCTGCATGCGAATGCATATGTTTTAATTTACATTTAAACAACTATTAGTGCTTAAGAAATACAATCTATTTTTATGTATTGTCACATGTTCAAAAATTGTATTTAGAGTATTTGTTGAAGAAAGAAAACCTGAGATACATTTCAGAACTAAGATACCAGAGTTAGCTTTGCTGAATATCCTCAACCATCTACTTTGAGCCAAGATGCCCGACCAATGTCCATGCTCACAATATATTCTTTTATTCATCCTAATACAACTAAAACAGATTATATCTATCGAGACATAGTAAATACACTTGAAATAAGTAACTGACTAAATGAACATTAAATTAACACAACAGAGTGTGCAGCTAAGGTTGTGTGAATTCTTCCTCCCTAAATTCAAAGCTCATGGCTTAGTGAGGGTGCCACATTTAAAAAATTATTACTTTAAGAAAATTTATGATACATAGATAAATGTCTACATCTGTATATGTACCTCTTGTGTACCTGATCTTTCTCCCAATTTCCCTGTTTCAACAGAAAAGATAACATTCATACAGCTAACTTCATCATTTGCTGAGTAATATTTCTATTAACCCACTTGGCCTAGGTTATGAGGAAGTAGATATGATCTAATATAAATCCTACTTTTTCCTCTTTCACTCCAGTCTCAGGCAGGTTTTGACACAGAAGCACTTCCAAACATTTAGGTTGTTTCAGTGAAACACTTTTGGAGGTGCTGGTGCCACATGGATGTCAGGAGAGGAACGACTGTTGTCTGTACATTCGTCCTCAATAGATGTGCTTTTTGACAGAAAGCATGGAAGGCTTTTGATGGAGGGAATTATTCATAGTCTGGTGTTTCATTAATTCCTTTGCACAAGTTTGTTTATAGTCTGTAAATTCAGCCATTAGTCTTCTATCTATCAGCGGTTATATTTGTAATTAAACCCAGCTTTACAAGCTTCTTTTAAAACTCTTTGGTTATACCTGCTAAATATGTACCTATCCTATGATTCAGAAGACAAGTTCTAGCATGTACCTAGCAACATAATGCTAGTTAGCCCCAAACTGATAGTTTCCAAAATGCTCTTTATTTTTGCCCATCAGCAAAAAATAGAATGGATAATTACACTGTGCCATATTCAGAGAACTGCATACTATACAGCAATGGGAATGAATGAACCCAAATACATAAAAAAAATGATGAATCTCACAGGAATGACATTGATCAGAAAAAAAAACTGAGCTAAGACTTCAGGCTATGATTTCATTCATGAGACGTTCAAAAATTAACAAAACAATTTACAGTTTTAGAAGCCAGAAGAGTGGTTACCTTTGATATGGGATTGTTGAAAAGAAGGGAAATGAGGGAAGCTTCTGGGTGTTGATACTTTTTCATCTTGGTGCTAGTTAAACAATTGCCTTCAGCTGCTGAAAATGCAATGCACTGCAGACATAATTTGTGTGTTTTTCTATATAATATAGTTCAATAAAAAGTAAATACGAAACAAACACACAATACTCTCAAAGACAATTGTGTGGGGGTGGTTAAGGTAGCTTGAAATCTTATAAACTCCATTTAAAGTGTATACACAGTCAAGTTTTTAAGGTTTGATTTATATTTCTTATAGATTTAATGATTAAAAATCTCAAATTTTCACATCCAGTCATTGGGATGTCTTGTACAGATTTAGCTTTATATAACTATCTCACTTGGTAATTTTATGTAACTATCTCACTTGATAATTATATCAGCTAATCCTTATCCTCTCCAAGAATACCATGGTAATATTCTCCATGAAATTACTGATTTTCTTCTCTTCGTGATTTCTGCCTTATATTTATTCACCCTCCCACTCCTATTTCTTTTCTTTCATTTCTGTATTAGTTCATTCTCACACTGCTATTAGGTTATACCTGAGACTGAGTAATTTATAAAGGAAAGAGGTTTAATTGACTCACATTTCAGCATAACTGCGGAGGCCTCAGGAAACTTACAATCATAATGGAAGGGGAAGAAAACATGTCCTACTTCATATGGCAGCAGTAATGAGAAGAATGAGTGCCCAGCAAAGGGGGAAGCCCTTTATAAAACCATCATCTCTCCTGAGAACTGACTCACTATCAGAAGAACAGGATGGGGAAAACTGCCCCCATGATTCACTTATCTCCACTTGTCCTTCCCATGACACATGGGGATTATGGGAACTATAATTAAATATGAGATTTGGGGGGTGGACACAGCCAAGCCACATCAATCCACCCCTGTCCCCTCCAAAATCCCATGTTCTCACAATGTAAAGCACAGTCATGCCCTTCCAACAGTCTCCTAAAGTCTTAACTCATTCCAGCATTAACACAAAGGTCCAAGTCCAAAGTCTCATATGAGACAGGTCCCTTCCACCTATGAGTCTGTCAAATCAAAAGCAAGTTGTTACTTCCTAGTACAAGGGGGGAGCAGGCATTGGGTAAATACACCCAATCCAAATGGGAGAAATTGGCCAAAGCAATGGGGCTACAGGTCCCATACAAGTCCGAAATCTAACAAGGCAGAAATTAAATCTTAAAGCTTCGAAATAATCTGCTTTGACCCCATGTCTCATACCCAGGTCATGCTGATGCAAGAGGTAGTCTCCCACAGTGTTGGGCAGCTTCACCCCTGTGGCTTTGCAGGGCACAGCACCTCTCTGGCTGCCTTCACTGGCTGGCATTGAGTGTCTGCAGCTTTTCCAGGTGCATGGTGCAAGCTGTCAGTGGATCTCCCATTCTTGGGTCTGGAGGATGGTGGCCCTTTTCTCATAGCTCCATTAGGCAGTGCCCCAGTGGGGACTCTGTGTGTGGTGGGGGGACTCCAACCCCAAATTTCCCTTATACATTGCCCTAGCAGAGGTTCTCCATGAGCATCCTGCCCCAGAAGCAAACTTCTGCCTGGGCATCCAGACATTTTCATACATCTTCTGAAATCTAGACAAAGGTTCCCAAACTCCAATTCTTAACTTCTATGCACTCGCAGGTTCAACACCATGTGGAAGCTGCCAAGGCTTGGGGCTTGCACCCTCTGAAGCCATGACCCAAGCTGTACCTTGGCCCTTTTTAGCCATGGCTGGAGCTGAAACAACTGGGACACAGGGCACCATTTCTGGAGCCTGCATATAGCAGAGGGCACTGGGCATTGCCCATCAAACCATTTTTCCCTCCTAGGCCTACAGGCCTGTGATAGGAGGGGCTGCCATGAAGGTCTCTGGCATGCTCTGGAGATATTTTCCCCATTGTCTTGGTTACTAACATTTTGCTCCTCATTACTTATGCAAATTTCTGCAGCCAGTTTGAGTTTCTCCCCAGAAAATGGGGTCTTTTGTATTACATAGTCAGACTGCAAATTTTCCAAACTTCTATGCTCTGTTTCCTCTTGAACACTTTGTCACTTAGAAATTTCTTCTGCCAGATACCCTAAATCATCTCTCTCAAGTTCAAAGTTCCACAAATGTCTAGGGTAGGGGCAAAATGCTGCCAGTCTCTTTGCATAGCGAGAGTGACCTTTACTCCAGTTCCCAACAAGCTCCTTATCTCCATCTAGACTGCCTCAGCCTGGACTTTATTGTCCATATCACTATGAGCATTTTGGTTAAAGTCATTCAACAAGTTTCTAGGAAGTTCCAGCCTTTCCCAGATATTCCTATCTTCTGAGGCCTCCAAGTCTCTGGGAAGTTCCAAACTTTCCCACATTTTCCTGTCTTCCTCTGAGACCTCCAAAAGATTCCCACCTCTGCATGTTACCCAGTTCCAAAGTCACTTCCACATTTTGGGGTATCTTTACAGCAGCACCCTACTCTACCAGTACCAATTTCCTGTATTAGTCTGTTCTCACGCTGCTAATAAAGACATACCTGAGACTGGGTGATTTATAAGGGGAAGAGGTTTAATTGACTCACAGTTCAGCATGGCTGGGGAGGCCTCCAGAAACTTACAATCATAGTGGAAGGGGAAGCAAACACATCCTTCTTCACATGGTGGCAGCAAGGAGAAGAATGAATGCCCAGCAGAGGGGAAAGCCCATTATAAAAACTATCAGATCTCATGACAACTTACTCACTATCACGAGAACAGGATGGAGGAAACCGCCCCCATGATTCAGTTACCTTCACCTGGTCCCTCCCATGACACATGGGGATTATGGGAACTACAATTCAAGATGAGATTTGGATGGGGAAATAGCCAAACCATATAAATTTTCATTTCAGAGTACTAGACATTTATTTCCTTGGTTTTGGCTTCTTTGAAAACTACTTTAAGATATATTTGCTATGGCTGAATATCTGTTTCTCCCTAAATTTCTGTGTTGAAGCCTAATCCCCAGTGTGATGATATTTAGAGGAGGGGACTTTGGGAAGTAACCAGGTCATGAAAGCAGAACCCTGTGAATGGGATTAGTGTCCTTATAAGAAGAGACACATGAGAGCTTGCTTTCTTTCCCTCTTCCTTTCCTCTCACACTCCTCTGTGTGAGGATACAAGAAGGTGTCCATCTGCAAACCATATAGAGCTTCCTCACTAGGAATCCAATCAGCCAGGACATTGATCTTGGACTTCCCACCCTTCAGAACTGTAAGAAATAAATTTCTGTTGTTTAAGCCATCCAGTCTATGGTACTTTTGTTTAGTCACCTAAACTAATTATGACAGTATTCTTAGATCACATACATAGCATATAGTTCACATTTAAAAATCCTAAGAAGAGACCAAAATTAGTGATCACCACTGCTCACCCATTTGCACAACATAGACAAGACATGATCTTCATCCATTAACTTTATTAATCAAATTCATATTTCTAACCCTCAACACAATTAATAGACATTCTAAATATGAAGGGGACATAAACAATTCCTAAATTAAATCAGTGCATTCACTGTGCTGGACTTCTATTAACTTCAATAGGAATAGCACTTTGTTTAAGAGGCTGAATAAGAGACCCAAAGCCAGGGAATGAGATACAGGGTTTTACTGTAGGGGATGAAAAATATATACCCCCTCCAGGGTAGTCTATCTACAGAGGTCTGTGGCCCCCAGGACATGAAAGATTTTGAGGTTGTGTATGTATACCTGGGGCAAAATGACAAAGAGAAAATAAACACAATGTTTGATAGAAGAATAGGGTGGCTATCCTTAGCAGCAAAGGTTGTATATTTCAAAGTGACCAGTGTCATGCTACATTTCTCAGCAGGTCACTCTGAGTGTACCCTTAGCTGTCTCCTTTCCTTTGGCTCACTTGTCTTTCATCCCAGCAGCATGCACCCTTTGCTCACATGGTTTCTCCATTTCCCCTAAGTCAGTGACAACTTGGGTCACCGAGACCTGGCTGTCCTACCAGGGGGCTCAGGATAGACATTAGCATGCCATATCATTGGTTGGGTGCCTACTATAAGATGTTATCTTTCACACTGGCAGTGAAAGACCTGGCTGTCCTACCAGGGGGCTCAGGATAGACATTAGCATGCCATATCATTGGTTGGGTGCCTACTATAAGATGTTATCTTTCACACTGGCAGTGAAAAGCTCATTATGAGACCTCAGTAATGCTCAGCATAGAGAGCATGCTTCATCCCTAATTCCTGGAGGATGTCCTGCAATTCCACAATAGGTTGCCATTACACAAGAGACTTGGGGACATCTGCCTTATTTGGTCAGGCTGCCTTGCAGCCCCCAACCACCCATATAAGGGAGAGTGTGAACATATTCTCATTATTGGTGCCACAGAGGCACTGCCTCAGGGCAGGGTGGTTTGTGATGGATGCCATTTAACTCCCCTTAAATTTGGAGGGTATAATATCCTCTGCCCCCATGTCCCATAGACAGAGAAGTCACCCCACAATCAACTCTTTTCCCTTCTGTAGGAACCTATTCCACAATTCCACAGTGGCACAGCCCTGCATTGTGGTGTGCAGCCCTACAAGACTTGCCCCCTTTCAGATGAAAGCAAGTCGTGCAGTTGGTCTGTCTTTATCTTGGTAGTAACTATGGGACAGGTGGAGAGCATGGGAATTTCTGCGGACTCATAAAGGTCCTCACTCTCCTCCCCACTAGACATCTCCATGGAGTCCCTGGACATAAGATCCAGGACAATTCAGCCATGAAGGCCCCAACTTATTGACATGGCAGCCTTCAAACAGGCTACCCAACAAGCCAGGGTCTCCATTCCATTATCCTGGTCCCACAGGTGGGGCACCAAGGTCTCCGACATTTCAGCCTGAATTAATGTGGCATCTCTTTCTAGTCACAACTCATCCTGTCACTGATGAACTCTTGCCTATGATTGAAGCTCAGCTTCAGTGGCTGCTCAGAGTGCAGTCAGAAGTGGCCAGCCAACCACAGCTGCCAGAACCCAGACATCTTACTTTTACTCAGTTAGATCTGCCTTGTGCAACAACTGTTCCAGACTCTTCAGCATTTACAGGGTGTCCCATTACTCACACACTGGGCCCCATTTCATTAAAGATAGTGGCTACAGGCTCCCACATAGAAGTGGATGGCCAACCCAGGATTTTCCTCTTCACCCATCCCATTGTCTTGGCACTCATGGGGATTTCCTCAACCTCATACTGGGCTTGCCAATTGTCGTACAGACCCCTATTAACTTCAGTAGGGATAGCACCATGTTCAAGAGGCCGAGGAAAAGACCTGGAACCAGCAAAGGACATATGGGTTTTTACTGGGGGTCTTATATCAGGGATGGTCTAGTGCTGGACAAGAGAAACAGTTCCATTTGTAAAAAGCATACAGTTTACATAGATCACGTGTGTCTGCATTCTCAGGGAATGCTTAAGTTATTGCTATCAGGTGCATCTCCCAAAAAGCTATAAATAGAAGGAGGCAGTGTGGTCTGTCAAATAATTCAGGAATGATTTTTTTGGCTAATATAAGCACCACATGAAAACCCTCAGAAGGTTCGATCTGGTTTCCCCAAGTCTCAATGAGTAAGGATGAAGATGGTGAAAATGGATGCAAGTTCTAAAACATGCTATTTGAAAAACTTTAGTAAATTCTTCTATCATAGTACAGCAAAAAGCTCATGGCAGTGCTAATAGAGAGTGAAAAGGACATTTTCTGAATGCATGTGGGACTATTATTCTAGGCTTCATGTACAATAGAGACTGGACCAGGTTATTAGTTTAGATCAGCACTCAAGTCAATATTATTTTCTCTTTCTTTTTCACCTCTGTATTCCTGCAGCCCAGCATAATATATATTGCATATAGCAGGCAATGCAAACATCTTTTGACTACATGCGTGCATAATTTGAAGAATGAATGGAGCAAGAGGGATGTGAGAGTAGGTCATTTGCTCTGGGCCTAATGAGCAGAACTGTGAATGGCCTATAAGAGGTAGAGACATGTGGGTGTGCATTAACAGATACTTAATGAGCAGTTTAATTACCATGCTGAGTCTGGCCTATATCACAATGCATTATTGTAAGGCTATAAATTATTTATGTGGCTTAAACATATGTATCTGCTTTCATCCTCTTTTTTTCTAAATACTTGGTATTAACTAGCATCTTGACAAAAAATACAATTATATGTATTTCCTTAAGAAAAGGAAGAAAATATACCTAGAATGGAAAAATCAATTTGTGAAATCTATATTTTTCATGTTATAAAGTATTTTCACTTTGAGAATTACCAGGATTAATTGACCTCATTTGTTCTCCATGTGGCAGTATTCAGATCTTCCAATAGATGTATTCCCCCTTCCCCCAACAAGTGAACAATAATTTCTTAAAAAGCTCCTTTTGGAAACATTCCCAGATTTAAGTAAATATGTTGAAAATAGAACTGAGAAAATAGTGCTTTTCAAAGGGAAAATCATAAAGGTAACTTTTAGATGGAAACTAATTTTTGTTGAATTAAACAGAAATGTGTTACCAGAGGCCTGTGAAATACCAGCACAATGGTGAGTAGTGAATGAGTACACAGCTCATCAAGACTCCAGCAGGAACTTCAAACATTACTTTAAAGATGGAAGTGGGTATAGCTCCACACAGTTCTCAAAATAAACACACTTGGGTCTATTGTATGGCCTGAGTAGCAGTGCCCTTAGTAAAAACATAGGTGAACTGGGATCCATCAACTTATGGCCACAATTGAAAGAAAACCAATTTTGTTAATGGAGGTAGGTTCCCAGAAAGATTACATGATATTATAATTAACTACTTAAGAAAGACAGCCAGGATATGAGTAAGTGTGCTAGGTTCAATTCTAAAGTTGTGACAGAAGCAATAAGCAGTCAAAATAGCAAATGACTCTGACGTTTTTGTTTTTTAATTTGAGAGTAATGGGGGTTTTTTTGCACTGCAAAAAGTCAAAGAAAAACATTAAGAGAAAGTCTATATTTGTTACAACAAACTTATTGCAATGAAACACAGGGAAAAATGGTCCAGAATGTGTCCGGGAAATTTCTTCTATGCATACTGAATGGCTGCTTCACTCTCTAGCAATTTCATGAATGTACTACACGAAGAAGACAAATGAAGCAATCTAGGTTTGAGCCACTCAGCTTCAGATTGTTACACAGTGACAAATTGAACATCCCTAAATATTTAATAACTGTAACAAAGGATGAGGGATGCATGATAGTAGGGAAACAACTGAAAGTATATGGCTATTGATGGTGAGCCTGCCATAATAGATATAGGTACACACAAATATATGAACTTAATCACTCACCCCACCTCCTTCTGTTGTGCACACCCTATGTAAGGCTTATGAAAAATTTCTAAAATGATTAAAAAAACATGATTGACTCTGCACTCAATGAGCTTGGATATAATATTATAGTAGGGCCATAGACTAGTGACTCAATATTCCGGAAATCATATATGCCTGTGAGAACCAAATGAAAATGATGAGATTCTTCCTTTAGGGGAAAGAAACCACATTTACACAGATATCCATATAATTCTACATGTAATTTTGGTGGTTCACATACCTCTAAAGCCCATTCATGGGCCCAGGAGTTCATGGATTACATGTCCCAACTCTTGCCTAGATGGTCTTCCCATACCTAATTTCCTACCATGATTCCAAATTTTATATTAGTCTGACATATGCAAGAAAGTTTTTACTATCACATTGTACTGGCTATATATTGCTTCATAAATGTTAAATACCCCAAAACTTAGCAGCTAAAAACAAATATATATATATAGTTTCAAGATTAGGTCAGGAATCTCGAAGTACCTTAGCTGAGTGGTCTGGTTCATCACCTCTCAAGAAGTTGCAGGCAAGATGTTTGCTGGCACTGCAGTCATCTTTGAATCTGACTGGGTCAGGAATATCTGCTTCTAAGCTTACTCACATGGTTGATGGCAGGAGGTATCTGTTCTCTGCCAGTTGTCGGTTGCAGTCCTCAGTTTCTCATTATATGGGCCCCTTCATCAGGCTGCTCAGACTTGGCAGCTAGCTTTTCCCAAGAGAACCAAGATGACTGAAGAGAAACCCATAGTGTCTGGTATGACCTAGGCTCAAAAGTGAAATAATAGGTTATAATCTATTGTTTGCACATAACAAGCTTGATACAACATGAAAGAGGACTTCTCAAGGGCATGAACACTAAGTGATGAGGATCACTGGGGGCCACCTTAGAATCTGGCTACCACAACATTCAAACTGAAATAATGAAAATATCATTGAACTAATGGAGTTGGAGTGGTTAAGGAATGTGGTGCATAACCTAGTTTGTGAAATTAATTGTATGATACTGATCAAGTAAATCACACTCATATGCAGAATAAGAGGCTTTGATTAAATAAATTCTCAGATCTCTTCCAGCTTTAATACTGTGTGGTTAGATTACTTTCCCATTGTAAGTCCAATGTATACCAATTATATGGCTATTAGGGAAGAAATCCTAAGATTCACTCAAATCCAGTGTAGAGTCAGTCAACAAATGCTGAAATGTAATAATTATTGATAATAAATCTGCTATCCACAAATATATGCTTTCACTATAAATTTTCTCACCTGGTAATTATTAGTGAACTGACAAAATGTCAGCAATGTCTTTTAAAAATTGAATGCTTTGAATTGTTTTAGGATTTTATTAGCAAAACTTTGGTATATATTAAGACATCTCCAGCTTACAGACAACTCCTAACACAGGCCTACAAAATTTTCTCAAATCCATTTTAGGTCATCTTGGGTATGTTGTCATCAGGAAGGAGTAGTTCATGAACGACTGCCTCAAGGACTTTTGAGGAGGATTGCAAGTTGTTGAAATGGAAAAGCCTTTTAGGGGATCAAAATATATCCTAATATCAACCCTGAGGTCTCCTGTTGCATAGTCAAGCATGGCTGCATAAAATAGATTGAATAAAACTGGAACCATTAGATATCCCTGCTTCCCAGGATTAGTGATGGATGACTCTGGCCAGATGCCATCAACACTAACTTGATCAGTCATTTCATCATGAAACTTTCAAGCTGTTGGTAAACTTCTCTGGCAAATCAACTTTATTGCAGTTGTCAGAGCAGAGATTCTCTGCTGTCAGCAAAAGTTATGGTAGATTAATAATCACAACATTGACAGCTGAAGAGATGTAATAATCCTATTCAATGTAAGATGGTATTACTAGAACTATGTAACATATCCCTAAAAAAACTTAAGGTGAGCCATTCTTGATTTTCCAAAATGATTAAAATGAACGACATATACTTATCATTTAATGTGATTCAGCAAATATTTAACGAGGACACTTCAGGAAACAAGATGAGTAGGAGCTTTATCCTCAGGTAGCTTATAATCTCAACTTTGAAGGAAATAGAATGCAAACAATTATGAGGTTGATGAATAGTAATTGCCATAATTGGTTTTTGCAATTCTTGTAATGAAAGTCATTCCGAGGGTTTATAATTAAAAATTTGACAACTAGAGAGTAAAATACCTGTCTTGGGTTTTTGTCTTTGGTATTTCCAGCTACAACATCATGCATTCTCTCCATTCTCCCTTCCTCTTTCTTTTTCTCTCTCTCTCCCTCAACCACCTCCTTTTCTCCCTCCCTCCCCCTTTCAATAAGCTCCTCTGCCTTCTGGCTTTTATTAGGATCTGGCCAATGGGGAACCACACCACGAAAACAAAGAATAAAGCAGATTGCCTTCAGTATATTTATTCTCCAGCTCCTTACCTGGCTGGATCACCCCCAGTTGACTGAGTCCCTTGACCAATGAGTCACACTATCTCTCCCTTCATCTCTTTGGGCCTAGCATGGTAAAAGCCTGAGAGTTCTGCACTATCCTTGTGGTTTCTTTATACATAGAGACTACCCCCTGTTGAAAAATGAACATTGTGTTAAACTGTTCTTGCATTATTCTAATTAGAGGGCTCTGTTTTCTGTTAGGATACAAAAAATTCGAGCACATTTCTCCCTTCTGCTATGAGAACTCCTGGCCTTTAAGTCTTCTCCTGCCCATATATTAGTTTTGTCTCTGGGTCATTTGTCTTTTCTCTTTCCCAGAGCAGATCATTTTGGAGATAGACAAAGCAAAGTAAAACAAAACAAACCAACAAAAAATTGAGCCCTACACACAAATGTCTGCCTGAGCACATCATTTGGCTCACTAGCCAGTGGTTCTTTTGTATTTGTGCCTCTGCCTCTTTGTTTCTGCTTTAATGAGGACTAGGAGAGGGAACCAGAGGACCAGTGAGAGGGAAGAAAAAAAGGTAAATACAGAGTAAACAAAGTAAGTACTAGACATGTAATTCTGCCGTAAAAATTCATATTTCACTGCTGTGGATTTCTATACTGAGAAAACTCAAAATCAAGCAAGGGGAGGAGAGAAAGAGAACAGACTATGAGGGGACAGGTAAATTCCAAGAATGCAACAGGGTAGGATTGTCCCTCTCCACACTATCCTCCCCTGTTGCATTATTAGAAATAAAAAGATTAGGGCATACTTACATTTAATAAGACAATTAACTGTTGAATTTATTTTGGGAGAGAACTAAAGAATACTTACAACACCCATTTAAAATAATTCATAACATTTCTATTTAAATTCCCCTTCAATAAGACCTTATTGCATAAAGTAGAGAACATTATAATATTAAAGTGCTGAATGATAAATGTTTATAAGACAGAGAGATTTTAAATTCTATTACAGCTACACACAGACATACACACAGGAAGATAATACAATTTCATGTCAGGCTATTTACTCATTGTGCCTAAGTCATTAGTGGCTACTAGTAAATTGAAGTATATATGCATTTCACATGGATGTTAGAATTTCACATCTGGAATGGATCTCTTGGCTAAGACTAAACTTACTCAAAACTTGTTTTTGTATATAAGTTACAGAATCATTCCTAACTAACCAGTAATCACATTTCATTATGAAAACAGAAACAGGCTCTTGTGTAACTCAAAGACACAGATGGTAGTTGGGCAAACCAGTACTTCATGACAGAAAAAAGATAAATACCTCTCTTTTTATTTTTATTATTCTTATTAAAATAATTAATGCTTATTATAAAACATTCATATAGTAGAGTGTGTTGGACTAAATAGGGCCACAATTTGTTGCAACTCCTCCCATTAAGAGATGAAGTCTATTTCCACATTCTTTGAATCTAGCCTAGCTTTGTTACTTGCTTTGGAGAATAAAATACAGCAGAAGTGACCCTGGGTGACAACCAAGTCTGGGCTTCAAGATAGATTGTGTTTTTTGTTTTGTTTTGTTTTGTTTTTGCCCTCTTGGAGCACTGCTGCCCTGTGAACAAACTTAGATAGAAACCATGGAGAAAGAGGTCTAGCTATCTCAAGTCATTACAGCACAGCACAGGCCCCAGACATGTGAGTGAGATTATTCAGGACTAGCTAGTCCCTAACTAACCCACCAACTTTTTTAGACACAAGAGTGAACCTAGACATCACACAGAATAAAGATAAGCCATCCAAATTGAACCTTGCCCAAATTGCCAATTACACAACTGTAAGCAAGTAAATGGATTTTAGTTGATGTCACCAAGCTTTGGGTTGCTTTGTTATGCAGCAATAGACAGATAATATATAAAGGAAAGCATAAAACAATAGGCAAAAGTTTCCCTACCCAGATTCTCCCAACTCCATTCTCCAGAAAGTATAATGCATTATCATGGTTAACTCTTTCATCTTTGCTCATTCTTCCAGACATTTTATGTGCCTAGAGAAATAGATAGAAAGATGAATGAATAAACAAGTAGATGAAAGGAAAAAAGAAAGAAAGAGGAAGGAAGAAAGGAAAGAAGGAAGGAGGAAGGGAAGGATGGAGGAAAGAAGAGAAGGAGAAGGAGAGGAAGGAGGAAAGGGAGGAAGGAAAAAAAGAAATCACAACTGGTATATCATATTTTTTGCAGCTTTTGCTTTAACTAAGAATATAGCATAAAGCATTTTTCATGCCAATACATGAACGCATCCTTCATTCCTTTCAAAAACAACTGTGTAATATTAGTATCGTGAGGCCATACTTTAACATATACTAATTGGTGCACCAGTAGATAGTTGACATTATTTCCCCAATACAAAATGTTACTGCAACTAATTTTATCATGTTTTTTAAAACTTGTACAAGCATGTCTGAATAAAGTAGACTATAAGTGTCATTGCTAGGTAGAAGGTATTTACCTTTTTAATTTTTGACAGGAAGTTCCAAATTGTGATCCTGATAATTGGTACCCATTTAGTGTATTTTTTTCCTGAATTTTTGGGCTGTTTCTGCCTGTTGCTGACCAACTTGTATAGAAATGAACATGCTTGTTTCTACTATATTTAGATTTCAAACAGTGCTTATTACTGTGGGGATGTTGCCTTTGTATGATGCTTTAGTGCAACCCACAAGCAGTAATAGTTTGTATGCTCACTTTTCCTAAGTTTGTAACAACCAGTTTACCCAGTGCATGTGATCTGTTTAAAACTACCTTCAGAGCAAATGCAGTTCATAGAATCTGCTTATGGCCAGGAAAAAGTTCAGTGCTCTGCCAAATCCATTCAGCTTGAAGTCAGGAAGCCTGTAGTCATTTCCAATGAGTTCTAATGAGATAGTACATTACAGAAAATGATAAGAAAGGATGTAGAAATTTGAAGGAATGTCTGAGTAAGACACATAAACAAAGCCCAGGTACAGCACAGAACTATGAAACTTGACACAAATAAAAATCTTAAAGTTTTCAGAGGAAAAAAATCCCCACCCTATTCACATATGTACCGAAATAGAGAATATAAAAAGAAAACACAGTAAACCTTCTGAGATTTATATTGCAGGTGTGTGGTTCCTGCTGTTTCCCTTCCAGATGTGTTATCCATCAAAGAGCTACACTATTAAACCTGGTGGATAAGTCAGCTCTATGAGACATGGAGTAGTCATTTCCTTGGTTATTCAGGGATGCCTGGTAGTCAGGCTAATGCAGAGCTTTGTGCCCTGTCAGTGACCGCATCTGAAATGTTCCACACCCAGGCAAACTGGGCCTCACATGGTTCATGAGCTCACTGGGTCATAAGGCTCAGAAGGCAGCTGCAAAGGGGCGATGACTCTCTCCTTCTGGCTGCAGATGTTCAACCCCTTCCCTGTACTTCCCTTGCCTCCTGCAGCTCCAGAAAGAGCTCACGTAATTCTTGTCCAAATGGTTTTGTGAGCTACCTGCAGCTAGAGAGCAATACCACCATTTAAGGTAAGTTTATATTGTTGGCTCACAAATCCAATTTCAACTACAGGTGCTTCTCAACTTACAATGGAATTACCTTCCAATAAGCCCATTGTAAGTTAAAAATAGTATAAGTGAAAAATGCATTTAGTACCCATAACCCACCAAACATCATAGCTTAACCTGGCCCACCTTAAATGTGCTCTGAACCCTTACATTAGCCTACAGTTGGGCAAAAGTATCTAACACAAAGCCTATTTGATAATAAAGTATTGAGTAACTCATGTAATTTATTGAATACTGTACCAAAAGTGAAAAGCAGAATGGTTGTACAGGTACTCAAAATGCAGTTTCTACTGAATGCTTACTGCTTTCTTACCATGGTGAAGTCTAAAAAATCATACATTGAAGCATCCTAAGTCAGATGCCACCTGTATAATTCTTTTACCTGCCTTTTAGTTTATCTGTTACATTTTCCTGCCGTGGTACGTGCTGCCAGCTTGTGAGAAACCATAACTACCTTAAGTGGTAAGCTATTTTTCTGATACAACTAAAATAAGTAAATAGCTCCTTGATAAAGGTTTTGTTTAGTTTTAATAACCAAAAGTTGGGTTTTGTTTACATTGGAGAACATTAGAGTTATACCAATAAATGAAAATTTAAATTAATCTGAAATCCAAAAGATTATAAAGCCCATCTTCTTTTAAACATTGCTTCATCAGAAGGAGCCAAGGTAGTAGCTAAGATCCTTATTTTTTTCTCCAAAATAAATATATTCTGAAAATGTGTCAAGGAGTCAGCATAGGTTTAAATGAAATTCCTAACTTTTATGAAGAGATTTCATGATTTTATTTATGAACATAAGGACTCATATTTATGAGTACAAAGTTCCAAGTATTTAGGTTTAGTCTAAATATTGTTTTAGTGATAATAATTTTTAAAATAATAACGAAGATAGTAAGTGTTCTATAAAGATAAGTAATGTATTAAACAGTAGTATAAGCACTTTTATTTTACCATTTAATTTTTAGCACAACTCCATGAAATTCAAAATAATGTAATCTTTTATTGAGGGAATTCTAGTACAAAGAGATTAGTAATTTACCTAAGGTCAGAGAGCTAGTGTCAGAGCCAGAATTTAAATGTGTGCAATTGATTAATTTGTAAATAGTGATTTATTTCAGATAATTTTTTTAAACCACACATATTACAGCAGTAACAGTAAACTTTCACATTCATTGTCTACTTTACTCTGCAAATAGTCTTGTAGATTAAGTTCAGAGCTGTTATCTTTACCAGTTTGTAAATGAAATAGATGAGGCTCAGAAGATAGACTTTCTCAAGGTCACCCAGTTAGCATGAGGTACACTGACCCAAATCTAGTTTTTTTGAAATTATTTTTTCCTAGGCATACCAAATGTTAATCTGAGTGATACTTGATAAAAAATAATTTAGAACTAATATTATCAAGGAGATGAATAATTAAAACATTTTGATAAATTAATAGGGGATAAATTTTATTCCAAATGGTGAATGAAGAATGCGTATTATTAGTAGAAAGATTATTTTGTACATGATTTTATTCCTAGGTCCAAGAATATGGCCTAACACATAATGGGTTCTCAAATGCTTGTTCAGGGAAGAAATCAACACATAAATTAATCTACTATGAGACTTCAATGTATTAAGATCTTTCTCTTGTTATTGTTTTATCTAAAACACTAAGAAATTACATATCTGTGATTTTAAATTTTGAATATTTAAAATTTCAGTCCAGTTCTGTTCAAACTTAAGGAAAACATTTTTCTGAAATAATCTAAAATTGATATATGTCCAGATACTATGACTTCTTGTGAAGTAAAGCATAACTCACAGTGTGAGACACATTAGCAGGTGTTAAGAGTTATGCTATTATAAATTGTGAGTACTCATTTGAAACATTTGTGGCTTTTTTCAAAATTAACCAATATGTTCATTTTGACCAAATCTCAAAACAATGCACACACAAATGAATTTTGTCCCACTTAACATGTCATAATTCTGCCCAAATGTTATCATTTAAAAACGTATACAGTAGTTCTCAAACTTCAACATGCACTAGAATCACCTGGAGGGCTTGTTAAAATGTAGATTACTAGACCCTATTAGTAGGTCTAGGGCAGAGCCCGAGAATTCACATTTCTATCAAGTATCCAGGTGGTGCCCATACTGCCCATCTAGAGACCACATTACATGAACCACTGTCATAATGGAAAGCACTAAATATACCTTCAACTTCTGCTTTAAAAATTAAGAACAGAGGATACCAGAGTGTTACAGGTTCACAGCTCTTCTTAACCACCATCTTCCCCAGCCACATTCATTTCCAGATTTGGTTCATCTGATTTATTCATGTGCTATAATACAGTGTGTGTTTGTAAGAATCAATAGATTTCCTAAGCTTATAAGTTTCACCATAGCTGCAGGTTTTTAGATTGACAGTAGAATAAGTTCAGCTTATAATAAAATATCTAATTATTAAAACAATCATTTAAAAAGTTGAAATGCTGAATCATTGCAATTGGTCTTTCTCTCTGGTTGAAAAGTATATATAATTAAGACTGCAATATTTACCACCATCCAGCAAAGGTGCATTAGGTATTGCTAGTCCATCTAACAGAATATATCAGCATTTCAATTTGACTATATCCACAGAGATATCATGTCTAAACATCTACTGCCACTTATAACCCTAACTAGAAGTAATTAACGCGACCTTGAACATTTGACTTAATTTCAAATAGCTTGTTTTTGTTGTAAAAATGATTCTGGCCATAATACTATAGAATCTGTGAAACATACGCTATGTGATTACATGTGACTGCAGAGGGAGGACTGTGTTCAAATCAGAGTTTAAATTATACTTAGTTTTTAAAAATCTGACCAGGGAAAATAGATTATGTAGAACAATGTTAAAATGTCAGGATCAGTAAAAAAAATCATGGGGGTTTCAAAAACCTTTGTTTGGAAAATAAAAAGATTTAAGGGAGGAATTGCTACTTGATTACAAAAGTGTTAAACACATGCCAGAATTAGTGGTAATATTAGTCATCATGATGTATGTGGTTACTGTATTGACATTGATCTTTACAATATCCCAGTTTTCAAAGGAAGAAACTGAGGCCCAAGTATTTGGCTTGTCTAGTCAGCCAGTGTGTCAAATTATCTCTAAATATTTCCAATATAGAGTTAAGCCACATTTATTACAATAACCTGGCTTACTAAACAAGCCTGTGGAATAGAAAAAAAGTTATATATTAGCTCCAAATAAAACCTTTTTAACACCTAAATAGTTGTCCGGGGCTCATATTTTACTGAATTCTTTATTCTTCCCTTGACTATAGATTTGTTTCCCCATAGCAGAAATTTATACTAATGGATTAATGCACATTATAGCAATAACATAAAGCAATGACAACAGGAACTTCTTGGATTAACTCATGTAAAGTCTGTTGCTCTCCTGAAATCCATGCAAAATACATTATTTCAGTGTGTTTTTCCCAGCTGAGCCAAGTTTCTCAAGTGTTTTATACCTGCTTTCGTTAAGTTTTTACTTTTGCAGGACTTGTATTTCATTCTAATTATTGATATTTTTTATTTCTTTTGTTACAATAGTTTAGTATCTCAGTCATTTGAGGTTATCACTGATTTCTCTAATTTCCTACCCCTCCTAATTTATTAGTGAACTTATTTTCTATCTCTTTTTTTACTGATATGATTATAAAACCTCATCTTTTCACCTTAATGCATTTTGCTTTCCTTATCTCAGGCTCCTTTCTGCATCTTATTAACTTTTCTGCAAGACTTATTCAATGAAACATATTATTTCTTGGTTCACATTCTACTTCTCTGACAGTCTTTTAACTCTCTCTTTCTCTCTCTCCCCGTCTCTCTTTCTCTCTGTGTGTGTGTGTGTGTACTCACACATATTTGCCCTTGCAGAAAGGAGAGTTTTAAAATTAATTCAATTCACATGATATTATTACAGAGTCTCACTGTAGTCTACTCTTCTATCTTGAGCTATTTATATTTTATCTATCTTCCTATATTTATTACTATTCTTCATGTCACAATGTTTATTTTATTTTTGCTCACATGCTCCTTTAATATACTATTACATTCCATGTCCTTAAATATTAAACGGTTAAATGGAGTAACTAATTGAACTCTAATTATTTTTGTATATACTTTGGGAAACAACAGTCAGCACTGTAAAAATAATAGGCTATAGCCTGTAAGAAATAATATAAGCTTTATAAATTTAAAAAAATAACGATTTTTAGGGACAGGGTTGAACTTTGAAAGGTCACAAGCAATTGTAATATCTAAGGTTTTTTTTTTTTTTTTTTGACCTGTAAGATTTCATTTTCATCTTACTGGTGACAGTATCATCCCTGTTGAGAATATATAAGCTATGGCTTCAAAACTCACAACCTTGGCAATAAAAACTCAGCCAAACTGCTCACTGGCCATATGACTAGTTCTTAAATACTCCTTCATCATATAGGGTAGAAAGGTAAACCAGTAATTTAAAGCCCGATTACAGATTCATGTCCTGAAGAAAAATGTGGGTAGTAACTGAAAAAATGCTGGAGAGAGAGGCAGATGAGGAGAAACAAAAAAAATAGATAAACTAAAAACGTAAGTCTTATCCAAAAATTACTGACAAACCAAAATAACAAAAAACAAAACTTGGATGCTAAGAAAGACAACCAACAAAATTAACAATCATGCATCCACTTTGAAAAATTAATTTTATGCCAGCCACGATGGCTCACACCTGTAATCCCAGCACTTTGGGAGGCCAAGGCGGGCAGATTGCCTGAGCTCAGGAGTTCAAGACCAGCCTGGGAAACACAGTGAAACCCTGTCTCTACTAAATTGCAAATCTTTACTGTTGATCAGTAAATTACAAAAATTACTAAATTACAAAAATTAGCTGAGCATGGAGTCATGCAGGAGGCTGAGGCAGGAGAATTGCTTGAACCTGGGAGGCGGAGGTTGCAGTGAGCTGAGATCATAATACTGCACTCCAGCCTGGGCAACAGGAAAAAAAAAGAGAAATTAGTTTTATAAAACATCCTGACAAAGACTTTAAATTAGAAACATTGAGCATTTCCAAAACGAGAGACAATACAGCAGAACTTCCCTTAAAAAATATTCAAAATTTTTCAACAAAAACAGGTAAAAATGAAAAAAGAATAGGTGGATATTTAAAAAACAACTAAAAATTTGGTAAAAGAAATTTATTGATTAAATTAAAAAATTATAATAAACTGGATTTTATTGTTTTCCCTGCTAGACTTAGAGAGGGATAGACAGATATATTTCAATAGCTGTTATGAGATATGGAAGATAGAGATATTCTAACATTTTAATAAGTAGAAATTCCAGGAGAAAAAAAATGAAATGAATAATAGGGAGGTAATACTTGAAGAAATTGTCGTGCTGATAATTTTTCAAAATTAAAGAAAACTTATAAATCATCAGATCAGTACAATACAAATACTGAGAGAATAAATACAAATAAAACTAAATGTTGACACACTGAAAAACTATAGAAATCAACAGTAAAGAAACAGTCAAAGAGAGGGAGCCAAGATGGCCGAATAGAAACAGATCCAGTCTACAGCTCCCAGCATGAGCGACACAGAAGATGGGTGATTTGTGCATTTCTAGCTGAGGTACCAGGTTCATCTCACTGGGGAGTGTCAGAAAGTGGATGCAGGACAGTGAGTGCAGCACACTGAGCATGAGCCAAAGCAGGGTGAGGCATTGCCTCACCCAGGAAGCGCAAGGGGTCAGGGAATTCCCTTTCCTAGTAAAACAAAGGGGTGATAGATGGAAAATCAGGTCACTCCCACCCTAATACTGCACTTTTCCAACGGTCTTAGCAAATGGCACCCCAGGAGATGGTATCCCATGCCCGGCTCAGAGGGTCCTACGCCCACTGAGACTCACTCATTGCTAGCACAGCAGTCTGAGATCAAACAGCAAGGCAGCAGCGAGGCTGGGGGAGGGGCGCCTGCCATTGCCAAGGCTTGAGTAGGGAAACAAAGCGGCCAGGAAGCTCAAAATGGATGGAGCCCACCGCAGCTCAAGGAAGCCTGCCTGCCTCTGTGGACTCCAACTCTGGGGGCAGGGCATAGCCAAACAAAAGGCAGCAGAATCCTCTGCAGACTTAAATGTCCCTGTCTGACAGCTTTGAAGAGAGTAGTGGTTCTCCCAGCATGCAGCTGGAGATCTGAGAACGGACAGACTGCTTCCTCAAGTGGGTCCCTGACTCCCGAGTAGTCTAACTGGGAGAAACCGCCCAGTAGGGGCAGACTGACACCGCACATGGCCGAGCACTCCTGTGAGACAAAATTTCCAGAGGAACGATCAGGCAGCAACATTTGCTGTCCACCAATATCTGCTGTTCTGCATCCTCCGCTGCTGATACCCAGGCAAACTGGGTCTGGAGTGCACCTCCAGCAAACTCCAACAGAACTGCAGCTGAGGGTCCTGACTGTTAGAAGGAAAACTAACAAATAGAAAGAACATCCACACCAAAACCCCATCTGTATGTCACCATCATCAAAGAACAAAGGAAGATAAAACCACAAAGATGGGGAAAAAACAGAGCAGAAAAACTGGAAACTCTAAAAAGAAGAGCGCCTCTCCTTCTCCAAAGGAATGCACCTCCTCACCAGCAATGGAACAAAGCTGGATGGAGAATGACTTTGATGAGTTGAGAGAAGAAGGCTTCAGACAATCAAACTACTCTGAGCTAAAGGAGGAAGTTCGAACCCATGACAAAGAAGTTAAAAACCGTGAAAAAAAATTAGACGAATGGCTAACTAGAATAATCAATGCAGAGAAGTCCTTAAAGGACCTGATAGAGCTCAAAACCAAGGCTCAAGAACTATGTGAAAAATGCACAAGCCTCAGTAGCCAATTCGATCAACTGGAAGAAAGGGTATCAGTGATTGAAGATCAAATGAATGAAATGAAGCGAGAAGAGAAGTTTAGAGAAAAAAGAATAAAAAGAAATGAACAAAGCCTCCAAGAAATATGGGACTATGTGAAAATACCAAATCTACGTCTGACTGGTATACCTGAAATTGACGGGGAGAATGGAACCAAGTTGGAAAACACTCTGCAGGATAATATCCAGGAGAATTTCCCCAATCTAGCAAGGCAGGCCAACATTGAATTTCAGGAAATACAGAGAATGCCACAAAGATATTCCTCGAGAAGAGCAACTCCAAGACACATAATTGTCAGATTCACCAAAGTTGAAATGAAGGAAAAATTGTTAAGGGCAGCCAGAGAGAAAGGTCAGGTTACCCAGAAAGGGAAGCCTATCAGACTAACAGCTGATCTCTTGGCAGAAACTCTACAGGCCAGAAGAGAGTAGGGGCCAATATTCAACATTCTTAAAGAAAATAATTTTCAAACCAGAATTTCATATCCAGCCAAACTAAGCTTCCTAAGTGAAGGAGAAATAAAATCCTTTACAGACAAGCAAATGCTGAGAGATTTTGTCACCACCAGGCCTGCCCTAAAAGACCTCCTGAAGGAAGCACTAAACATTGAAAGGAACAACCGGTACTAGCCACTGCAAACACATCCCAAATTGTAAAGACCATCAATGGTAGGAAGAAACTGCATCAACTAACGAGCAAAATAACCAGCTAACATCATAATGACAGGATCAAATTCACACACAACAATCTTAAACTTAAATGTAAATGGGCTAAATGCTCCAATTAAAAGACACAGACTGGCAAATTGGATAAAGAGTCAAGACCCGTTAGTGTGCTGTATTCAGGAAACCCATCTCACGTGCAGAGACACACATAGGCTTAAAATAAAGGGATAGAGGAACATCTACCAAGCAAATGGAAAACAAAAAAAGGCAGAGGTTGCAATCCTAGTCTCTGATAAAACAGACTTTAAACCAGCAAAGATCAGAAGAGACAAAGAAGGCCGTTACATAATGGTGAAGGGATCAATTCAACAACAAGAGCTAACTATCCTAAATATACATGCACCCAATACAGGAGCACCCAGATTCATAAAGCAAGTCCTTAGAAACCTACAAAGAGACTTAGACTGCCACAAAATAATAACGGGAGACTTTAACACCCCACTGTCAACATTACACAGATCAATGAGACAGAAAGTTAACAAGGATATCGAGGAACTGAACTCAGCTCTGCACCAATTGGACCTAACAGACATCTACAGAACTCTCCATCTCAAATTAACAGAATAAACATTCTTCTCAGCAACACAGCGCACTTATTCCAAAATTGACCACATAGTTGGAAGTAAAGCACTCCTCAGCAAATGTAAAAGAACAGAAATTATAACAAACTGTCTCTCAGACCACGGTGCAATCAAACTAGAACTCAGGTTTAAGAAACTCACTCAAAACTACTCAACTACATGGAAACTGAACAACCTGCTCCTGAATGACTGCTGGGTACATAACAAAATGAAGGCAGAAATAAAGATGTTCTTTGAAACCAATGAGAACAAAGACACAACATACCAGAATCTCTGGGACACATTCAAAGCAGTGTGTAGAGGGAAATTTATGGCACTAAATGCCCACAAGAGAAAGCAGGAAAAATCTAAAATTGATACCCTAACATCACAATTAAAAGAACTAGAGAAGCAAGAGCAAACACATTCAAAAGCTAGCAGAAGGCAAGAAATAACTAAGATCAGAATAGAACTGAAGGAAATAGAGACACAAAAAACTCTTCAAAAAATCAATGAATCCAGGACGTGGTTTTTTGAAAAGATCAACAAAATTGATAGATCGCTAGCAAGACTAATAAGAATAAAAGAGAGAAGAATCAAATAGACACAATAAAAAATGATAAAGGGGATATCACCACTGATCCCACAGAAATACAAATTACCATCAGAGAATACTATAAACACCTCTATGCAAATAAACTAGAAAATCTAGAAGAAATGGATAAATTCTTCGACACATACACCCTCCCAAGACTAAACCAGGAAGAAGTTGAATCCCTGAATAAACCAATAACAAGCTCAGAAATTGAGGCAATAATTGATAGCTTACCAACCAAAAAAAGTCCAGGACCAGATGGATTCACAGCCGAATTCTATCAGAGGTACAAGGAGGAGCTGTTACCATTCCTTCTGAAACTATTCCAATCAAAAGAAAAAGAGGGAATCCTCCCTATCTCATTTTATGAGGCCAGCATCATCCTGATACCAAAGCCTGGGAGAGACACAACAACAAAAAAGAGAATTTTAGACCAATATCTCTGATGAACATCAATGCAAAAATCCTCAATAAAATAATGGCAAACCAAATCCAGCAGCACATCAAAAAGCTTATCCACCATGATCAAGTGGGTTTCATCCCTGGGATGCAGGGCTTGTTCAACACATGAAAATCAATAAACATAATCCAGCATATAAACAGAACCAACAACAAAAACCATATGAATATCTCAATAAATGCAGAAAAGGCCTTTGACAAAATTCAACAACCTTCATGCTAAAAACACTCAATAAATTAGGTATTGATGGGATGTATCTCAAAATAACAAGAGCTATCTATGACAAACCCACAGCCAATATCATACGGAATGGGCAAAAACTGGAAGCATACCCTTTGAAAACTGGCACAAGACAGGGATGACCTCTCTCACCACTCCTATTCAACACAGTGTTGAAAGTTCTGGCCAGGGCAATCAGGCAGGAGAAAGAAATAAAGGGAATTCAATTAGGAAAAGTGGAAGTCAAAACGTCCCTGTTTGCAGATGACGTGACTGTATATCTAGAAAACCCCATCGTCTCAGCCCAAAATCTCCTTAAGCTAATAAGCAACTTTGGCAAAGTCTCAGGATACAAAATCAATGTGCAAAAATCACAAGCATTCTTATACACCAATAACAGACAAACAGAGAGCCAAATCATGAGTGAACTCCCATTCACAATTGCTTCAAAGAGAATAAAATACCTAGGAATCCAACTTACAAGGGACGGGAAGGACCTCTTCAAGGAGAACTACAAACCACTGCTCAATGAAATAAAAGAGGATACAAACAAATGGAAGAACATTCCATGCTCATGGGTAGGAAGAATTAATATTGTGAAAATGGCTATACTGCCCAGGTAATTTATAGATTCAATGCCATCCCCATCAATGACTTTCTTCACAGAACTAGAAAAAAACTACTTTAAAGTTCATATGGAACCAAAAAAGAGCCCACATTGTCAAGTCAATCCAAAGCCAAAAGAACAAAGCTGGAGGCATCACGCTACCTGACTTCAAACTATACTACAAGGCTACAGTAACCCAAAACAGCATGGTACTGGTACCAGAACAGAGATATAGACCAATGGAACAGAACAGAGCCCTCAGAAATAATGTCGCATGTCTACAACCATCTGATCTTTGACAAACCTGGCAAAAACAAGAAATGGGGAAAGGATTCCCTATTTAATAAATGGTGTTGGGAAAACTGGCTAGCCATATGTAGAAAGCTGAAACTGCATCTCTTCCTTACACCTTATACAAAAATTAATTCAAGATGGATTAAAGACTTAAATGTTAGACCTAAAACCATAAAAACCCTAGAAGAAAACCTAGGTAATACCATCCAGGACATAGGCATGGGCAAGGACTTCATGTCTGAAACACCAAAAGCAATGGCAACAAAAGACAAAATTGACAAATGGAATCTAATTAAACTAAAGAGCTTCTGCACAGCAAAAGAAACTACCATCAGAGTGAACAGGCAACCTACAGATTGGGAGAAAAGTTTTGCAATCTACTCATCTGACAAAGGGCTAATATCCAGAATCAACAATGAACTCAAACAAATTTACAAGAAAAAAACAAACAATCCCATCAGAAAGTGGGTGAAGGATATGAACAGACACTTCTCAAAAGAAGACATTTATGCAGCCAAAAAACACATGAAAAAATGCTCATTATCACTGGCCATCAGAGAAATGTAAATCAAAACCACAATGAGATACCATCTCACACCAGTTAGAATGACCATCATTAAAAAGTCAGGAAACAACAGGTGCTGGAGAGGATGTGGAGAAATAGGAACACTTTTACACTGTTGGTGGGACTGTAAACTGGTTCAACCATTGTGGAAGTCAGTGTGGCAATTCCTTAGGGATCTAGAACTAGAAATACCATTTGACCCAGCCATCCCATTACTCAGTATATACCCAAAGGATTATAAATCATGCTGCTATAAAGACACATGCACACGTATGTTTATTGAGGTGCTATTCACAACAGCAAAGACTTGGAATCAACCCAAATGTCCAACAATGATAGACTGGATTAAGAAAATGTGGCACATATGCACCATGGAATACTATGCAGCCATAAAAAATGATATGTTCATGTCCTTTGTAAGGACATGGATGAAGCTGGAAACCATCATTCTCAGCAAACTATCGCAAGGACAAATAACCAAACACCGCATGTTCTCACTCATAGGTGGGAATTGAACAATGAGAACACATGGACACAGGAAGGGGAACATCACACACAGGGGACTGTTGTGGGGTGGGGGGAGGGGGGAGGGATAGCATTAGGAGATATACCTAATGTTAAATGATGAGTTAATGGGTGCAGCATACCAACATGGCACATGTATACATATGTAACTAACTAGCACATTGTGCACATGTACCCTCAAACTTAAAGTATAATAATAAAAAAAACTGTCAAAGAGGAAAAGATGACTAATCTAAAACAGAGTAACAATTGTCCTGACAGTAGGTTCCTTGACAGTAAAACTAGATATTCAGAAGTCAATGAAATGTCTTAAAAGTAATGAGAGGTGGTCATCTAAAATGGTAACATAGAGAGAAAATGGGTGTGGAGTACACAAAAAACAAATTCTCCTTGCAACTTTTCTGTAACTAAAATAATTCTATCAGCAAGGAGTACATTCAACATAGACAAAATTGATGGTTTAAAAAAAAGACGAGCCTACAAATTGATAAATTATAATCCATTCTTCCTCCCTCCTTCTCTCTCCCTTCATGAATAATTAAGTCCAAAATTCGTTAGTGAGCAAAGTCGGTTGCATTAGTTTTTTCTCACACTGCTGATAAAGACATACCTGAGACTGGGCAATTTACAAAAGGAAGAGGTTTAATTGGATTTACAATTCCACGTGTCTGGGAAAGCCTCACAATCATGGCAGATGGCAAGAAATTGCAAATCCTGTCTTACATGGATGGCAGCAAGCAAAGAGGGAATGAGAGGCAAAAGCAGAAACCCCTGACAAAACCATCAGATCTCATAAGACTTATTCACTGCCAGGAAAACAGTATGGGGGAAGTGCCACCATTAATCAATTATCTCCTCCTACTTGGTCCCTCCCACAACACATGGGAATTATGGGAGTACAATTCAAGATGAGATTTGTGTGGGGACACAGCCAAAGCATATCATTCTGTCCCTGGCCCCTCCCAAATCTCATATCTTCACATTTCAAAACCAATCATGCCTTCCCAACAGTCCCCCAAAGTCTTAATTCGTTTCAGCATTAACTCAAAAGCCCACAGTCCAAAGTCTTATCTGAGACAAGGTAAGTCCTTTCCACCTATGAGCCTGTAAAATCAAAAGCAAGCTAGTCATTTCCCAAATACATTGGTGGTACAGAAATTGGGCAGATGCAACCATTCCAAAAGGGAGAAATTGGCCAAAACAAAGGGGCTACAGGGCCCATGGAAGTCCAAAATCCATCAGGGCAGTAAAATCTTAAAGCTTTAAAGTGATCTCCTTTGACTCCATGTCTCATATCCAGGTCATGCTGATGCAAGAGATGAGTCCCTATGGTCTTGGGCAATTCCATCCCTGTGGCTTTGCAGGGTACAACATCCCTCCTGGCTGCTTTCATGGGCTGGCATTGAATGTCTGTAGCTTTGAATGTCTGTGGCTTTTACAGGTGCACGGTGCAAGCTGTTGGCTGATCTACCATTCTGGGATCTGGAGGATGGTGGCCCTCTTCTCATAGCTCCACTAGGCTGTGCCCCAAGAGGGAGTCTGTATAGGGATTTTGACCCCACATTTCCCTTCTGCACTGCCCTAGCAAACATTCTCCATGAGGGCCCCACCCCTGCAGCAAACTTCTGCCTGGGTATCCAGGTATTTCCATACATCTTCTGAAACTAGGCAGAGGTTCGCAAACCTCAATTCTTGACTTCTGTGCACCTTCAGGCTCAACACCACATGGAAGCTGCCAAGGCTTGGGGCTTGCACCATCTGAAGCCATCACTTGAGCTCTATGTTGGCCTCTTTCAGCCATGGCTGGAACAGCTAGGACACAGGGCACCAAGTCCCTAGGGTGCACACAGCTCAGGAACCCTGGGCCTGGCCCACAAAACAGCTTTTTCCTCTTAGGCCTCTGGGCTCGTGACAGGAGGGGCTACTGTGACGACTTCTGACATGCCCTGGAGACATTTTCTCCATTGTCTTGGGTATTAACATTCGGCTCCTCATTACTTATGCAAATTTCTGTAGCCAGCTTGAATATCTCCTCAGAAAATGGGATTTTCTTTTCTATCACATTGTCAGGCTGCAAATTTTCCAAACTTTTTTGCTGTGCTTCCCGTAAAAACTGAATGCTTTTAGCAGCACCCAAATCACCTCTTTAATGCTTTGCTGCTTAGAAATTTCTTCCTCCAGACACCCTAAATCATCTCTCTCAAGTTCAAAGTTTCACAAATCTCTAGGGCAGCAGCAAAATGCTGCCAGTCTTTTTCTAAAACATAACAAGAATCACCTTTGCTCCAGTCCCCAATAAGTTCCTCATCTCCATCTGAGACAACCTCAGCCTGGACCTTATTGTCCATATCGCTATCAGGCTTTTGGTCAAAGCCATTCAACAAGTCTCTAGAAAGTTCCAACTTCCCAACATTTTCCTATCTTCTTCTGAGCCCTCTAAACTGTTCCAACCTCTGCCTTTTACCCAGTTCCAAAGTTGCTTCCACATTTTCAGGTATCTTTTCAGCAACGCCCCACTTTACTGGTAGCAATTTACTGTATTAGTCTGTTCCCACGCAGTAAAGACATACCCAGGACTGGGCAATTTACAAAAGAAAGAGGTTTGTTTGGACTTACAGTTCCACATGGCTTGGGAAGCCTCACAATCATGGCAGAAGGCAAGGAGGAGCATGTCCTTTCTTACATGGATGGCAGCAGGCAAAGACAGAATGAAGGAGATGCAAAAGAGGAAATCCCTGACAAAACCATCAGATCGTGTGAGACTTAATTACAACCATGATAGCAGCATGGGGGACACTGTCCCCATGATTCAATTATCTCCTTCCACTGGGTCCCCCCCACACATGGGAATTATGGAAGTACAATTCAATATGAGATTTGGATGGGGACACACCCAAACTGTATCATAGGTTGCTGGGTATTGTGAGGAAGGAAGTAGCGGCAGTTCAGCATGGAGTGTTGAAACTTGAGCAAAATGGGGAGATCTGTGCAGCCATGTATGGGTTGTTCCAGCTGAAGCAAGGAAGGAGAATATCCGCTTGGGAGAGAAGTGGTAATAGCCCAGCACACAGTGTCAGAGCCCAAGGAGAGTGACGAAGTCATTTGTACAGGGGGGAACAGTGATGGTAGAGAAGGATTGGTTATAATAAGTAAATATATTGAGAATAACAAGCCAGGTTTTTCACCATCAGCAAAAAGAATTACAAATAGATTTACAAATAAGAAGAGAAAGCTAGGGTTAAAAAGAATTAATGTAGCATTTAAAATGCCAAACTTTCTCACAGGGAAAAGCTTAAACTCTAGCTTATCATTTTGAAAATGTATATACTTTATCATTAAAAACTCAGATATAAGATTTTTAAAAATAAGTTGATTAAGATATTTTTATCCTCATATAATGTTTCACAAAAGTGTATTTGTCATGACTTGAAGATTTTAGACAATACTTAAAGTCACTTCTGTGGGAGACTTTCCTATTCACTGTGTTAGCTGAGGGGCCGTCACATGTATATCATATGACTGCCACTTCCCTACTTCTGGATAGGGAATTCATGACCCAATAGCAGCCAAATCATAGCTTGTCTAGATATTAGTGGAGTGTTCTGGTTTGAAAGCTCTGCCCTGAGTTAGTTAGGCAATCAATTCTTGTTCTTGAATCTAGAAACACAGAGAAGCAAGCAGTTACTTGTAAAATCTAAAATGCAAAGAATGCAATTCAGAGACAAGGTGCGTCAAAATTAAGAAAAACGATATATAGAAACAAGAACAATGAATTATTAAAAGAGTACACATTATAACAGAGGTTCTAGATGAACATGAGTGTGGGGTATACTTTCTGAGAAAGAAGGTTCTCAGGGCAAGAGTGGAATAAGCTTGAAAATATCTGGCAAGAGATTTAGAGCAGAAAGAGAGAAAGCCCAAGAGATGAAAACACATTGGAAAGTTGTTAAGAAGCAGTAATAGTGAGGCACTAAAGTGAAGATTTGTAATTTTTCCTGCAAACTTGCTAGAGCTGCCTTAGTTAGACCTTCTAGTGTGTCTCTAAGTCCACATGCTAGTATAGTTTGCAGCATATGATTATAATCACATTTATCTTCATAATAAGTTATCACCAACTTGAGCTACCTTCAGTGAGTTCATTTTCCTTATAACCATTAAAGGTCCAGCAAAAAACTTACTCTCATTTCATTCCATAAGTATTTCTTGATCACCTGGAATGTACAATGCCCTGTGGTAAACGACATGGAATACATACATGTATATTTAAAAATGAATTGTTCACAAGTTCTATTCTTAATAAACTTGTCATCTATGGGGGGAAAAGCTTTATACCACTAATTGTGAACTTAATATTAAACAAATCATAAAACATACCTGAAAAAGGAAAGGTCAATGTTCACAATAAGAATTTTGCTTTTTGTTTTCCAGTATTATGTTCTGTTAATTAAGTGACATTATGTCTTTTGTGGGAATGTAGATGGAACTGGAGGCCATTATCCTTAGTAAATTAATGCAGGAACAGAAAATCAAATACCATGTGTTCTCACTTATAAGTGGAAGCTAAATATGATGAGAATTTATGGACACAAAGAAAGGAACAACACACACTGGGGCCTTGAGGGTAGAGCAGGGAGGAGGGAGAGGATCAGAAAAAATAACTATTGGGTACTAGGCTTAGTACCTGGATGATGAAATAATCTGTACACCAAACCCCTGTGACATTTAGTTTACCTACATAACAAACCTGCACATGTACCCCTGAACCAAAAATAAAAGTTAAAAAAGTCTTCTATGTTGTAATCCACATATGATAACTAGAAGTGATGTTTGATCTCAAACACAAAACTTGAGAATATCACATACGTTTTGAAGAAAAATTTGTTTTTTCACTGTTTCCTGTATTGAGAATAATAGGAAACTGACTAGCCTTGTAGCATGATTTTTTTCTAGAAAATAAATGTGATCACTGTTGCAACTCAATTAATGGCAAACATATTCATGTTTTACACGTCAAAATTCTTACCTTTAATTGTTATATCCATATTTTGCAAATATTACTTTAAAAAATCAGTCTTCCCCAAAGCATTTTTTAAAAAATAAGAAGGGAGTCTTTGTTAACAATGACAGTTGTTCAGAGTTTGATATTGTCTGTCTGAGGACACTGCAGAATTATCTAAAGTCATCACAGTCGTGAGTAATTATGAGTGAGGACTATTCTGATTACACTGACAAGACAAGGAGAAGTAGGTTAAGAGAGGAGCAGATGGGACTCAGATTAAAAAATTAGAATGACATTTCAACTCTAACTGAAATATGCTTTTTTGGCATGAAGAAAGAATTCCTCTTCCCAGAAATTTTTGAGGACAATGAAGACTATAGTATAGTGCTTTTCAGAAGCAGAAAGATAGATTTAGTTTTCCATTTTAATTAGATTCTGATTCTGACTCTAAATATATATTTTGTTATAAAAGATACTTATACACCTGAACAAATGGTATCATTAAAGGTAAAATGTTTCTTCTGTAAATTTCTGTAAATTTCACACTTTGCAGCAAAAATATAAATATATGTTTACAGACACCTATACATATGTATTAATAACTACCTAGATAGCTTTTCAAAGGAGCTTTATAATTATTTCCTGAAAGTACAGTATTTGTTTTAACTGTTCACTAATCCATTCATAAAATATTCACTGAATGCCAGTAATGTGCTATATATCAAGATGGTTGCTATGAGGATATAAAGGCAACCTGCACTATATTATATGAAAAGGTTATCAACTAAACTTAATAAACTGGGATACGCTGTCTTTAGGCATCACATCTGGCACTGAATAAGGAGCTAATTTTATTGAAGTAGCTTATCCTTTTTTCTTGTTGTTTTTGAATTATGGCTTTCAAACAAATAGCCCTATTAATGGAAACAGAAGGAAAAAAACCATAATATTCTTTATTGCACAAAAATCTCAGGATGTTTCAGAATGAGAACTCCCTACAAGCAAAACAAATTGATTAAAGCTAAGTTACAATATTGATTATACTCCTTTATTTTTATACAATCAACACTTCTATAACTCTAGAGTCAAGCTAGTAAAATGACTAATTAAAATATTATTAAATTGTGTCAATAATGGAATGGTATATAGATCTAAATTGGCTTTTAATAATCTTGAAATCCTGCTTTATTTCCTTAAGCAATAAAAAGTGAAAAATGTGAAGTAAATTAAGTGTACTCAAACACTGCACAGTGCAGAGAGTTGGGATTAGATAGTTTATGAAAGCAATCTAACTTTATATAAATAAAAACAATGGTGATGATGAGTTCTTTAAAAAGAATGAATGAGACAGATAATCACAATTTAGTATTCAGAAATGTAAGCCATAAAAAGAATCAAGTGGATAAAATAGTCTCCCCACTGAGCATCATATTTTCTATTATCTTGTACAGGATGTGAAATTTACAGAAAAAACATTTTACCTTTAATGAACTCTAATTTTGATAATCGAGTTTCCAATTAACAGGGTAATTGCAAGGGTAGATTAATGTCACAATTCTCATTGAGTTATCTTACAGCTACTCTCTATGTGTGTGGTAAATATTCTGAGTACATTTTTTTCTTAACATTTCTTCAACCCAGATTTTACCTTAACATAATTGACAAATTTGGAGGGCATATTTTACTACAAGAGCCTGAGGACCTGATCCTATCATTAAAAGCACCCCAGGAAGAAAAATCCAAATGCAAATTTCAACTGACCTTTGCGGAAACAACTCATATTATTTTGCATCAGTAGCCACTAGAGATTTGTCTGGCTATATATGGATTTCCACATCTGTCAGCTATAAGGGCACTTCATCTGTCTGCTAAATCAGAGAGACAGAAATAGATGACAGTGATCAAGACTTTGAGCTTCTCTTAAATTAGCCACATTATGAGGTAAAGTTGGTTTCTCCACTGGGCTTTCATTCTAAAGGTTTACTCATAAGAAACTTAGAGAAAAGAACACATTAGAAAAGCAAATGGAGTCTTACCTCTTCCTTTCTGTAATTTTTTTTTCTCCTGGAATGGAGTGCTGACCAGACAGCCTGTCTGGGGGTAGGTCCTACTGGGAGAACTGAGCATAAATTTCTCTTGTTTGTAGCTACCTGTGCTCTGCTACCAAAACACAACACCAGCAAGGGCTATAACAAACTTCACCTGTGCCCAGGTTCCCCTACAGATCCCTGTTACTAAGCCCCTACTGTTTCCTCCCTTTGTGAGCTGATTAAAAAATACTAATAAAACCTTACTCACCCTTGGACATGAGTCCAGAGTGATATATACACCAGCTGCTAGCATGGAAAATGCATTGATTTTTTTCCCCTTAGTCTTTTCCAGCTACACTCTTCATTAAATAAAGGGAAAATGGGATGAGATAGAGAACCACAACCACTTGTTTAGGAGAGCACACTCTACCTAACATTTGGCTTCCCAGTTTGACCATTAGACTTTGGAAAAAATTTTCTAAACTAGGGTTAAAGGAAAGCCAGTCACCTCCGAGTCATACTATGTATTATTTTCCACAGTGTGATCAGGTGGAAAGAAAGAGTTGATAAAAAAAAAAATAGAGAGAGAAATACCTTTCTGTAGAGAGTTCAAGAACAAAAGTTTTTCACTTGGCCTGATAGAGCTCCATCCCTCTCCCCACTTTAGGACTAAAATAGAGGCTGGTTTATTTAGCACAGAAGAGAGCAAATAAGTTTAAAACCTGCATCCATGATTCACGTCCTTACCGATGTGTTCACTGCTTCCTGGGTACAGGAACATTAACCTAATGATAAGACTGTGTCTTCTCTATCATCTGACACTTAGAGGTGCTGAGTGTTAAATATTACTTGGCCAATTACAAACAGGCTACCTTAGCTAGAAGCCCGACATTTTGTTCCATATGAATGGAAGTGAATCATTGAAGTATATAAAGAGCTTGATCATCACTCTCCCAAAGATGTTAAACTTATTCCTAATGCCTTGATTTTATGGAAGGTCTAGGGAGTTTCAAGGAAAAATATGGGTATGTAGTACATAATCAGATCATTATAATTCATTATATGGTGTTAACATTGTACTTCTTGGCAAGCCAAGGAATTCTTGATGCATGCCAAATGTCATTTTCTAGCCAAAAATTCTTAAGGTAATATCATCAATTCCTTCTATGTTAAGTTTAATAATTAAGTAGGGCTTTCAAACTCATGTTAATGTATTTTACATTATTACTCAGGGCAATTTTATATTAACTACAATTCAGTACCTATTGCCCTTACAAAGTTCATATCTACATTAATAATCTTTCTACCCTTTTTCAGCTCTAAAATAAACTAACATTATTATTTTCTGTGCCACAAATAAAAGTCTTCAAACATCTACTTTTTAGGCCAGCTGGAATTTAACCTAGGTAAAATGGAAGAAGAGAAGGAGGAGTAGAAGAAAAAACACTTGATGATATCACAAATACCTTGGTGAAATGCATCTATTTTTACTTATCAAAGGATATTTCTTCTAACGTCTCTTCTTATTCATCTGATGTTTCCTTTCAAAAACAGACTTGAAGTTTCCAAGACAGGGCAGGAGATACTCTTCAGTTTCTCAGAAGTATGTCTTCATCTGGGAAGACTGGCAATAGCTGATTAGTGGTTCTAGAATAATCAAAAAGGACCTGCAATTATATATATTTACTTCAGATACACGAGTCATAAAAGCATGGATATATCCACAACCCCATCTAACACACATTGCCTTTACATTTAAATAATATATGTGCCTTACATCTTTATTATAAATGTAATAAACAATATTTCCAAAATTAAAGTAATGTTACCAAGTAGAAAGGGCTACACCAACTATGGAGGAGCACATAATCTGTTGCTCCAGAACACTAAAGACAGGAAACAAAGGTGCCTCTGTGACCTAAGGCAAATTATTTATACTGTACGTTTCTCACATTTCTCACCTATAGAAGTGAGATACTAATACCCATTTCATAATATTATTGTAAAAATTAAAATAATTTCATTAGTGCATTATAGTCAATTTATATGAAATGTGTCTATCCTTGTTTAGAGCAAGTATGTAAAAACAAAAAGAAAGAAAAAGAAGAAACAAGACAAAAGTCTATCCATTCCTCACTTCTCTTATTTTTAGTTATTATTTTAAATTATTTCCTGGTCTTTAATCACCTCTTATTTCCCAGTCGTTTGTTTTCTTCTTCCTATCTAAAGATTTTTACGGCTCAAATTCTTGAAATATGGCTTCACCATTTCCAATTTGTGTTATTATTGAAACAGGTATACTCTACTTTCTATTGTCACTCACTCTGATTGCCAAAAGTGGGGGAGGGGGTAAGCAGCTTGTAATACCTCTTCCTGCCAACTGATCTATTTCTCTTGTTCCCCACTCTTCTCCCACCCTCCATCATTCTTATGCTCTGAGGCTTCTCTTCATTTTCCTAAGATTATATCTGAATTTCCTTTTAAAGTAGACTTGGACTGTTTTAAATGATATCTCTATAGGAGAGTATAACACAGCATCTCCTAACTCTCCATGAAAAACAAATTAACCCCCTCAAAAAAAAAAAAAACTCAAACTAACAATAAAAAAAACTAAGAGAACACAGAAAAGAAGACAAAACCATACTGTCTATGCTCCGTTAACTTTTATGTTGTGAAGAGATGGATGGGAAACCTAATGTCAGAGTCTGGGACAAGTGTAGATCTGCATGTAAGGCCACCTACATTCATTATGTGCAGGTCTCTGAAAGTAGGAGGCAGTCAAGCGAAGCAAACAGAGCATGCATGGTGAAGCAATGCATTCTGGGAGAAGAGCAAGAGCTGCACACATCAATTCACTTCCAGCTCTTTATCTGAAAACATTTGACAGCCACCCAAGTGGCTTTTTTACCTGTGCTTATTTTATCAAGTACCTGTTTATGCTTTGTATTCATTTTCCTATGGGGTATCTATATTTTTTATTGATTTTTGGAGTTATTTATATAATCTATATAGAAGCCCACTGTCACATGTACACATTGCAAATGTCTTGTTCTGCAGTGTGCTGTTTTACTCTTAATTTTTCTTAAAATATGTTCTTAGTTTTAATATAGTTCAACTTAATAATTTCCTTTAAGATTAGAGTTTTGTGTTCTGTTTTAGGAATATATGCCTGTCCCAAGGTCATGAAAATATTGTGCTGTACTTTCTTCTAGAAATTTTATTGTTTTGCTTTTAGATTTAGATCTACAATACACCAGAAATTACACTTGTATATAATGTAAAAGATAGGCCAAGTTTCATTTTATCTCCACTATGAATATCCAATAGATCTTGTACCATTTATTAAAAAGGCTGTTACACTGATGTGTAATATAACCTTACCCGTAAGTGTCCAAATATGTGTGGGTCTACTTCTGGGTTGTCGATTCTGTTTCTTTCATTGATAAATCTCTTTCCTTGTACCAATTATATCTTAATTATCATAGCTTAATAATCTCTTGATGTTTGGTATTTCTATTGGAACTTCATTGAATCATTAAAGAGAATTGAAATATTTTCAATATTGAGTCTTCTATCCCATGAACATATCTTCCCATTTGTTTTGGTTCTTAAAATTTCTCTCAATAATATTTTATTATTCTCTTCAGAGGATAGACACACCATGTATTTATTTGAAATTTTTTATTCATGGCATTAAAAATAACATTTAAAACATTATTGTTCTTTGTTATAGTAGAGTGTAACAAATTTGTATATGTTGAATATATATGCATTAAACAACCTCCTGTAACCAATTTATTCATTCTTTTATGTATAGATTTGTTTGGATTTTCTACATATACAAATACCATCAGGAGATAATTAATGTTTTAGTACTTATTTTCCAATTCATATGTACATTTTCTTCTTGTTTAATTACACTAGGTAGAACAGTGGTTCTTAGCTAGCGATATTGCCCTTTCTTCCAGGGGATATTGTCAAGGTCTAGAAACATTCTTGTTGGGACAATTGAGAGAGGGCAGAGTGATATTGGCATCCAGAGGCCAGAAATGCTGCTAAACATCCTACAACATACAAGACAGCCCCCCGATAAATAATTTTCCACCCCAAAATAAGGCTAAGGCTGAGAAACTCTGGATGTGAAACTTCATGAAATGTTGAAAAGTTAAAAAGAGCAGAAGTCCTCATTTTATTCCCAATCTCAAAGAAAAGATTAAGTATTTCACCATTAAATAGCGCATTTACATTAAGTTTATGGAGATACCATTTATAAGATGGAAAAAATATCTTCCTATTTCTAGTTTGCAAATAATTTTTATTTTTAATGTATGTTAAGATTTATCAAATGCGATCCCTTGTAAGTTGTTGCAGGGACATGGATGAAGCTGGAAACCATCATTCTCAGCAAACTAACACAGGAAAAGAAAATGAAAACACCACATGTTCTCACTAATAAGTTGGAGTTGAACAATGAGAACATATGGGCACAGGGAGGAGAACATCACACACGAGGGCCTGTCGAAGGGTCGGGGGCTAGGGGAGGGATAGCATTAGGAGAAATAACTATTGTAGATGACGCGTTGATGGGTGCAGCAAACCACCATTACACATGTATACCTATGTAACAAACCTGCACGTTCTGCACATGTATCCCAGAACTTAAAGTATAATAAATAATAATAATTAAGAATTCAAAGGGACCCCATCTCTACAAAAAATAAAAATAAAAATTTTTATCAAATGCTTTTTAGGCATCTATTGAGATGATCATATTATTCTTCTTTATTCTATTAATGTGGCAAATTGAATTGGTTTTTCAAATGTTAAACTAATCTTGTATTTCTGGAAAAAAAATGTAACTTTTTCATGAGGTATTCTGTGTGTGTGTGTGTATAAATTTGCTTTGCTAGAATATTGTTTGCAAATTTTACAGTCTGGTTTGGTATAGAGGTTGTGCAAGCCCATACAAATTTGGTGGGAAGCATTCTCCAGTTTTTCTCTGGAATCTGAAGTTTGGGTAAGCTTGATATTATGTCTTCCTTAAAAATTCTATATAATTCATCTGAGAGCCATCTGGACCTACTTTTTTCACTTTGGGGAAGATTTTTAATAACAGATTTCAATGTATTTAATGTGCATATATACAGTCATAGCTTCGTATCCATGTGGGATTGGTTCCAGGACCCACCACAGAATACCAAAATCTATGGATACTCAAGTCCCTTATGAAAAATGATGTAGTATTTGCATGTAACTTATGTACATCCTCTCCTGTACTTTAAATTATCTCTAGATTACTTATAGTACTTGATACAATGTAAATACTAGGTAAATAATTGTTTTGCTATGTTGTTTAGAAAACCATGACAAGAACAAACAGTCTGTACATGTTGAGTACAGACACAGTCATTCTTTTTCATTTTTAATATTTTCAATCTTCATTTGATTGAATCCATGGATGCAATATCCACAGATATGAAGGGCTGATTATACATATATCTGTGTGTATGTATATATATACACAAAATATATATATATATTTACACATATATGTACATCATACATGTATATGTACATAACATTTTACATATAGAATATATAAATATATAAAGAACCATTCATACTTTCTATTTTTGTGTCAGTTTGGCAAACTGTATTTTTCTAGCTACTTAACCATATAATCTATATTTTTAATTCATCAGTATTCAGTCCTATATGATCTCTCTAACTGACATTTTTTGTCATGATTCCTTTTTCACTGTTTATAAAGGTTATCTGTGATTTCAGTTGTTTTTGATCCAGAACACTTTTTGAATGTATCAAATATTATGTTGTAATTTGAATCTCAAAGTTCAAGAAACAGAAATGAATATACCTCATTCTATAAGTATAATGTTGTACAATTGGAGGTAAATACTAGTATCTAAATACTTGGAAATGTAATTCTTCTATCCTAAAGAATATAAAACCTATTTAGAAAAACAATGGCATAATATATAAACAAGTATAGAATGTTACCACACATCTATTGTGAGGTAAAAGAAAAACATTATATAATAAAATATAAAATGCATGAGTAAGAAAGCTTCAAAAATAAGAAATATAGCTATGGAATTAAAATCTTCCTTAGAAGAAGGAAAGATAATCTATTGTGAAATAATGGAAATAAATCACAAAACAAGGTCAATTAGTAAAGAAATAATAAAACGGAAAACTTACAACAAACTATTAAATAGAGAAACCTTGAAAAATGGTCTTCCACATTAAGACACTAGAAAGAAGCTAGATTATTGAATCCCTCTTTAGTCTTTATATAATTATCTTAATTTAAATAGTAAAAATTCACCACAACAGAAACCAAGCAATGAAAAGGGATACAACCATATGCCACTATTCAAAACATGCTAGCAAAAGTAAGAAAACAACATCCTAGTAATCGCAGTTTCGTGGAGTGCAGCAGCAGGCATGTGTGTATGGGAGAGGCATGGCTGATGAGGCAAAGAATACCTCAATACACTTTCCTTCTGTTGCCCTACACTACAGAAAGTGGCTTCAAAGGAGTACCTGCCCTCCAACATGCACACAAGTACTTTAGTACTCTTCCTAGGTCCCAAGCAAGTGGTGGTAGATGTCAAAGAGAATTCGCATATATTTTTTAAGGAAAATAAAGCAACTGGCATCTCTGCCTATTAAGCAAAAAAGGAATTGAAAAAAATGACATTGCAGCTATGTAATTATATTATAGGGTATATAACAAGAAAAAGTAAATTGGAAAATATAATGTAAATAACAGAAAAATAAGCGTATATAACCTTCATGCTAAGAAGTCTTTAAAAATATGAATTAAATAAAATCTAAAGAATATGCAACAACTAATTTAGATTAAAAACTTAGAATGAAATAATGTGATTACAAAACTAATTAATAATTGGAGACAACAAGGTCTAGAATAGATAGAGATAAAAGTCAAATTACAGGCATAGGTAAAAGGATTAATGTAATCACAATGAATATAGAAGAAAAAACAAATATTAAAATACAGAAGGTTGTTGACAGACACATACATATATATGTAATTTGTGTATATATAAACACTAGCATATATGAACATATGTGTGTATGTGAGTGTGAAGAGAGACAGAGACACAATGATAAAAAATAGAAAACCCAGCACTTTGAACAGAAAATAAACTTAGGGGTATAACAGAGTGGTATTTCCCAAAAATAGAGAAGGAATGAAACATGCCAAATATGAATATTTAAAGAATAACTTGTGTTCAAACATAAAAGAAAAAATGTATTAAAAAAAATAAATGTTTAAAAAACCAATTAATACAGAGCTATATCCTGGTTGTTATTCCAATTTGGGAATGAAGAAAATTATTTAGGGATATAGACAGAAAGAAAAAAGATCTACAAGAAGTGAAAAATAGGATTGGCTTCATACTTAGGCACAACAATTCTCAATGCCAAAGAAAATTGAACAATACCTCCAAGTTTTGAGAACACAATTTGATCCATGAGTATGATGCTTAGTCAAATGGTCATTCTGGGTATAAATCAACAGACAGACATTCTAAAGATGTAATAACTCAGAGAAATACCACTCATGGGTCCCTACTGAAAAACCACTTGGCAATGTAGTCAGTTAAATAAATGAATCAAAATATATAACTTGGGAAAGAAAACTAAGATCCCTTTAAATATAGAACTTAAATAAAACAACAGATGTTGTATTTGCAGAACAAAATCTAGATGGGTACATTTTAACAAATCATTATATATCTGGGGTGGGGAAAGAGCAATGAGAGAAAGTATCCAAAAACTGGAGATCAGTCTAGTGAGCAAGAGGTTAGTTAACAAAAAGGATACGTGCAATGAATAGAAAAACAGAATGTTCTCAAACTCTGTGTGTTCTTAATTTGTTTTTACTTGAGACAAATATTCTAGATAGTAACATATTTTATTATTTAAACACTAGATTTTTGTTTTACATCTTTTTATCTATTAAATGCAAACGAAACCAATGTGATATTTTTATTAAAATCCATATAGAGCATGTACCTATTTTTATATTATTAATTTGACCTTCATGTCTGCCTGTCATGAATCTTACTTTGATGTGTAAGTTTGTGGAGATCAACATCTGAAACAATGCTTACTAAATGTTTTGAGTGGTTAGTATGTATGGTAATACTGGTATTTACTTTTTAAAACTTTTCTGTATTGTTTAATTTTTAATAGTAAACATTTGTCATTTCATAAAAACAGTGTCCTTGGAATATAAACGAAAAGGTTTGGTCACAAAGAAAGAATAATATAAAACTCCTTGCAATATTAAAGTGAAATATTAAACACACACACATACACATACACATCAGAATTTTACTATAAGATAATAGAAAAAAACATGCCATCTTATCAGATGAGAATGTTAATTTTTCCTAAATTGTAATTTAAATATGATCTCGATTTAATCTGCTTGACAGTTGGGACACAATCCTTCCTCTGGAAGAGCAAATAGGTGAGAGAAGCCAATAAGTACTTGAAAAAGGAGACTGGGGGCCAGAACACTAGAGGATCACTTGAGGTCAGGAGTTCGAGACCAGCCTGACCAACATGGTGAAACCCTATCTGTACTAAAAATGCAAAAATTAGCGGGGCATGATGGCGGGTGCCTGTAACCTCAGCCTGCTCAGGAGGCTGAGGGAGGAGAATAGATTGAACCCAGGAGGTGGAGGTTGCAGTGAGCCAAGATCGCGCCACAGCACTCCAGCCTAGGCAACAGAGCATGACTCCATCTCAAAAAAAGAAAAAAGGAAAGAAAAAGAAGACTGTGGAGTGAGAGAAAACACTTGGAATTACTTTTACTAAGAAAACACACACACAAACAAAAACTATTGTAAAGAAACAATATTTAGCAGGGTATCATTGGACAGATTTGTGGACAGTATTTGTACTTAGCATATTTTTAATTGCAATTTTTCTAACCATTAAGAAACATTTATTTAGTCCTCAGATACATGAGGCTTCTGGAAAAATATAATCAAGTTATTTAAAAACATAGAGGCAAGATATACCCAACATAAAGAATTAAAAATGTTTAAATGAAGTCATCAAAGAACTAAAGAAATTTGTTTGACTTGGGTATGATTTCACTGTGGGAAAAAACATTTGCAAACAATAGTAGCAATCATAAAGAAAAATGTAACATTTTTGTTTTCCATGAAATACCAGAGGATTTTGTGCCAGGATGGCTTTGAATTTCTCCCTCAGCTTTAAACATAAGAATCACAAATAATATCGTTTGAACATTTAAAAATAAATATCCTTATTCAAAGAGTGAGGCTAATATTTAAAGAACAGAACAGAAACGTGTGTTACATGGAAGCCCAAGCCAAGAGCATCTAGGACTCTAGGATCATTAACAGAAGCGACTGTAAGTGTGGTCCTATGTAGCAGGAACAGCAGAGGCAGGTTTACTAATTGAAACCTGGGCTGAGGTGTGTCTGTGGAGCCCATGAAAGAAAGCAAAAAGTTACCCTGAATGTTGCTGTGGAGGAAGAAACAAAAAAAATCACCTTGGACAATATCTGTGACAAGCCATCCTCTGATTCTGCCTTCAGAATTCCCAGGTCCAAGGGGAGATAAGCAAAACCACTACTGGAGTGGAAAAAAGTTGGTAAAGAGAAATAAAGAGAGAAATAGTCACCTCAAATGAGCTTACAAATATGTTAAAGCACTAAACCAAAAACTTTATTAATAAGGAAATCCATCAAATTTAACAACCAAAATATAAGGTCATTTTGGATGAAATGTAAACAATAGAAAAATCTTAAAATAATTCTTAAAAATATATTTGAGATCAATATTCATTAGAAAGTTAAGGAAAATAGAAAACATACAAATAGCTAAGAAATATATGAAAAAATTCTCAACCTGACTAATCCTCAGGGGAACGCAAATCAAAACCATAATGAGGTATCATATCACCCCAGTTAAGATGGCTATTATCCAAAAGACAAAAAATAACAAATGCTGATGAGGATGCGGACAAAAGGACTCTTATACACTGTTGGTGGGAATGTAAACTAGTACAACCACAATGGAGAACAGTATGGAAATTCCTCAAAAACTACAAAGAGAAGTACCATATGATCCTGCAATCCAACTATTGGGCATCAATTCGGAGGAAAGGAAATGAGTATATCAAAGAGACATCTGTACTCCCATGTTTACTGCAGTACTGTTACAATAGCCAAGACATGGAAATTCATCTACATGTCCATCAACAGAGGAATAAAGAAAATGTGCTATATATGAACAATGGAATAATCTTCAGCCGTAAACAAGAATAAAACCTAGTCATTTGCAGCAACATGGATGGAGCTAGAGGACATTATGCTAAGTGAAATAAGCCAGGCACAGAAAGTGGATACCTAATGTTCTCCCTCATATGTGGAAGCTAAAAAAAAAAAAAAGTTGATCTCATAAAGTGAAGTAAAGAGTAGAACAGAGAATATTAGAGGCTGGGAAAAGTAGGGGGAAGTGGGGATAGGGAGAAATTCGTTAAAGGATACAAAATTACAGCTAGGTATGAGAAATAAGTTCTACTATTCTACAGCACTGTAGGATGACTATAATTAACAATAATATATTATTTAGTTTCAAATGGCTAGGAGGATATTGAATATTCCCAACACAATGAAATGATAAATGTTTGAGGTGATGGATATACTAATTACCTGATCTGATCACTGTATATTATATGTATCACAACGTCGCTATGTAGCTCATACAATTATTATGTATCCATTTAACTTTTTTTGAGCCAGGGTCTCACACAGTCACCCAAACTGAAGTACAGTGGCATGATGATAGCTCACTGCAACCTCAACCCACTGGATTCAAGCTATTCTCCCACCTCGTCCTCCCAAGTAGCTAGGACTACAGGCCTGCACCACCACACCCAGCACATTTTTTATTTTTTTTTTTATAGAAACAGGGGCTTGCTACATTGCCCAGGCTTGTCTCAAACTCCTGGTCTCAAGTAATCCTCCTGCCTCAGCTTCCCAAAGCACAGGGATTACAGGCATGACCCACCACATCTGGCTTTAAAATTTTTTTAATAAAAAATTACAACACTATAAAAGTTAAAATAAATTTTTAAAAGAATAATTAAAAAGACCTTTGTACTTGAATTTCAATGAATTCCTTTAGTATGAATTTTTGTCCTCAGAAGTAACAAGTGTCTTGCTGTCTGAGTTGCGGAACCATTCTTTCGCTTCAAGTCAGAACCACTGTCCTTACAGCTACTTACATTGTAAACTGGTAATCTCAGATGTTCCAAAAGGAACACTGTAAATTAACTTTCTGGTTCTGGGCTCTCAGCAACATGCTCCACTTTCCTGAACTAAATATTTCATCCTATTTAGCATATTCTAGCTTTTTTCCATTCTTGTTAAGGAACTTCTATTACAAGAAGCCAATTTACAGTTCTGACTCCTCAACTTGACTATCAGGGACTCCCACTCTTGCATTTATGATTTTCACCATCCCACTATGTCCGCCCATCATATAATATTTTCATGATATTCTTTCTCTCAAGCATTAGCGAACCCAATAGCTGCTCTGCACCTTAGTTACAGCACTATTTCTTTAGTCTCATCCAAAATGGATATGTGCCTTCATCTAAAATAACTCTGGGGAAGGAAATTCTTATCTCCTTCAAGTGCACAGTCTCTTGGTTGTTCTCCAGACAAATTAATAGAACTAGGTCAGGATATGCATGCTGCCCTTCTTGATACCAAATGACTTGTATAAACAGCACACACCCTCTGGCTATTTTCTAGCAGCAGTCCTTAGGGTTAAGCCACATTAAAAATTCAGATACTTCCATGTTAACATAAATTGAAAAAAAACAATACATGATGAGAGAAGTAATAGGAAAGCCTCTTTTCCTTTATGTCGATACTATTTCCTGATTTTTTTCCCTTGGAATAGTCTAGCATACAACAGTTCTCTGGAAATAAAATGGTTTAAATCTGAAGATATCCATAGCCAGCTGCCAAGGACATTGAGAAGAATGGAAAGGTCTCACTCCATCAATAATCCTAAACATACATACTCCAGCCTGAAATACCAGTGAAATTCTTTGGAGCTCACAGAGGGAGGTATTCATATTATAAGGCTTCCTTTCCTAATAGAGTCCCCACGAATGTAGAATTGAGATTTCACCTCTGTTCATCAGATCACAATAACTTACTAGCTTTCTAATAACATGTGATTTTCACTTTCTCCAAAAATAATCAGTTTACAATGTTAGCAATTTTCAAAGTTCATTAGGTGCAGAATGATTCTATATCTTTGTTTGCCCAGGATAGTACCAGTTTCAGATTCTTGTTTCTGTGTAATCATTAATGGCACTTCCTTCTACCCTCACAAGGTTGCATGATAAATTTTATGGCCACCGAATTACAAGGCTTTGATGACTAGAACTAAGCGTTCCAAAATAACTTGCATGAATTGTACTCCATGAACCATATATTTAAAACTACAATATTTACCTATCTGAAAGCAGACAATGTGTTTGTCTATTCAAAGAGCACTTTTTCAAAGAGAAAAAAAAATACTCTCTGCAAAGGCCCTGGGTGTGACTATTTAGAATCCATGATTAGATTTCTTTGAAAATGTCACATTAGTTATTACCATTGCACTGTGCAAATTGCATTCATCTCCCTGGTGGTCACGAGACAAGATGAACAATAGTTTATCATCCACTTCACAAATAGATGTGGTTCCCAGATAACAATTTTCTAGGGAATCTTCTCAGGTACTTGGTGTGGAAAGGACTGACCCATGTCAAACCCTGTCACCTCTCTTGTGTTTGAATACAAAATGTGGCAAAACTAAATCTTGGCTTTTCTGGGGACAAATAAATATGACATGGGTGGATTAATGGAAAGACATTTAACTTTCAGTTTGCGAGACGAAAATATATCTGTAAAAAATCCTACCACAACAGTATTCAAACCATATGTTAATGGCTCAAAACATCTGTAGTACTGTAACTTGTCCTGAAAACCCTGCTGGTTTTAAGCACTGACGGGAAACAGTATGCAAGCTGAAGAGAAAACCGCTTCTTGATAAATATCACCTCCTCCTTTAACCAGTTCACCCCCTCCCCATCTCAGGATACCCATATAGTTCGCAAAGTGTTGTTACATAGGAAATTCTAACTCTTCTCAGAGTTTTCCAATCTATAAAGCAGCTAATTTGTACAGGCTACATTCTGAAGTTAAGAAAACATTTTCACACAATAAAGAAAAGTAAAGACTGGAATGATCTCGAGTTGAAAGATCTGGCCGGGTGCGGTTGTTCACGCCTGTAATCCCAGCACTTTGGGAGGCCGAGGTGGGCGGATCAGGAGGTCAGGAGATCGAGACCATCCTGGCTAACACGGTGAAACCCCGTCTCTACTAAAAATACAAAGAGTTAGCTGGGTGTGGTGGCGGGCGCCTGTAGTCCCAGCTACTCGGGAGGCGGAGGCAGGAGAATGGCGTGAACCCGGGAGGCGGAGTTTGCAGTGAGCCGAGATCGCGCCACTGCACTCCAGCCTGGGCGACAGAGTGAGACTCCGTCTCAGAAAAAAAAAAAAAAAAAGAGTTGAAAGGTCTGATAGTCTTTCCTTACATTAGTTTGTGATTTAGTCATCACTTCACAATAAGTTATGTTTTCAAAGCAAGGTCTCCTTTGATGGGAAATGAGTCATACCTAAATAGGTTGGTTTAGGCAGGAAAGTCACAGAAAAACATCGAGCGACTTAGAACATAAAGAGTTGTGACAAGTATGAATAATATACACTATAATTTATATAAGAGAAAAATATTGTTTATTTAGGAAACTGAACATGAATTCTTAACCAAATTGTCTATGTATAAACTAGAAGATAATGTGTGGTTTACACATGTATAATCTGGAGATTAGAACAACATAAAAGAAAAAAAAAGAAAGCAAAACAAGACATACAATGAGACCATAAGAGAGTTGTTTAGATACTTTAAATAATTTCATGGTGCCAATTCTACCCAATTTATTTTCCAGGGATTTTAAGGAATCTGAATAAAAAGCTTATGGAAAGATGACATGCCAGAGGACTAGAAGCATTCATATGTGCTCTGGTCTTTCAATGCCAGCAAAGGATCAGTTCTGTAAATTGCTGAAAAGGGCTTGATTAAAGCTCCTGCCCAAATTCTCCATTGACCTTCACATGTGTACAAGATTAGAAAAACAAAAGTATAATTGTCAAAGATGGCCTGAAGTCCTCTCCTTTACAAGTTCAAAATTGACCTGAAGCCCCACAGAATAAAATGAGGCTACTGAGCAATTTTATGCTTCTATTTATGAGGTGTCTCTCAATTCTACACAGGGTTGAAATTGCATTTTCCTTAACTTCTTGTGATGCAGAGTTGTTTCTGGAGAAAATGGTGTGGAAAAGGAGAAGAGATGCTATAATATGCCAAGCCCAGAACTTTCCCATATTGTATGTGGTTTCAAGTTTGTCTCTCCCCTTGGGTGCATATCCCAGAAAAGAAATAAGAGGCATTTTTCCCACTCCTGCATGGAAAGCCCCCAAGCCCTCCTCCCTGAATGCTAGTTCTCTGAATAAGCAGTCACAGCCTGGCTGTTAGCCAACTGATACACGCTTAATACACTTTCTCCTCCTTCTTACCCAAGGTCAGCTGTATAATTATCAGCAATTCCAACTTGGCTCTTTGGGCCAAACTTCTTCCCTTGTCTTTTTAGTAACAGAGGTTTTGAAGTACATGCTGATGGATTCCTGGTAGGCCTCATCCCCAAATCCCAGCTTTTCTATTGTGTAATATTTTTTGGAGTCCTTGGGTCCTTTCTTTCCTGTGGCTGTCTGGTGCTAGAATTTCCAAAGAAGTCTTCAGATCTTCCCCCTTTCTGTGTTACCCAGTTACACTGGTCCCTTCTATTTTTGAAGTTAGCATAACCCAGATAGACATTTTAGTTTCTTTTCATCTCCCTCTCTCTCTGTCTTTAGTCTATGAAGAAAGAAAATTTCTTCCAAAAGTGTCCTTCATTCAACAGACGGATACTGATCACTTACGTTCCAGATACTGTGCTTTGACCTTGCAGCTACCCTGAACCTGCCCAAAGTGTGAAATGGCCACCGCCAGTGCAGAGGCATAAAGAACTCTGAGGTAAGATATTACCTGGGAAGTCAATGCAGAATTTTCCAGTGATCATTCTTTAGAGTTGAAGCAGCAGGAGAAAGCTTTTGGGCTTAACGATAGTATAAAAATCATGCCATGTCAATATGTAATATTTTCATAAGTTGTAACCGGTAGCAATAGAAAGAGTCAAGAACCAAGAAACTTCATGAGAGGTATGTGAATAATAAGGCTAGAAGTGTTTGCAACTTTCGTGGGTCCTACTCTTAAGGTCTAACATTATTATATTTCTAACTTTTCCTAAATATTAATCATTTGCATGTGTATTCTCAAAACTAAAACTTTGCTGAAACAAGACCTTTCAAAGTTATGAAGCAATCAAAATTAACCATAGAGAAGCTTTGTGCTTTGTTTTAGCCTAAATTTTCAATGTGAAGTAAATATTGTCACTGCCATGTTTTATAGTGAGAAACTGAGGATCAGACTGGTTAAAACTAGTGCAGTGCTCAGACTTTTATTGATATTTTACTGGAGATTAATTTTCTTCTTCTCTTCTATAGTGAGACGATTGCCAGTTCATTTCTGTTTTGGTTAAGACACAAAATTACATTTAAACCTCTGAGAGTAGTTTTCAGAAAAGATATAATATAATATAATAATATAATAACCAAAAGATCTTTTTGTTTTATTTTTGATTCTTTTATTTTTTTAAAAAGAAATTTTCTTATCTCTGAAGTGAATTGACTTTCAGGGAAGCTAAGGGATTCATTTTTTTTTAAATTTTTTTGAGACACAGTCTCACTCTGTTGCCCAGGCTAGGGTGCAGTGCCACTATCTTGGCTCACTGCAGCCTCCGCCTCCCAGGTTCAAGCATTCTCCTGCCTCAGTTTCCTAAGTAGCTGAGATTACAGGCACCCACCTGTACATACATACATCCAGCTAATTTTTGTATTTTTACTAAAGACAAGGTTTCACAATGTTGGCCAGGCTGGTTTTAGACTCCTGGGCTCAAGCTATCTGCCCCTCTTGGCCTCCCAAAGTGCTGGGATTACAGGTGTGAGTCACCGCACCCTGCTGGGATTTGTTTTTTGTTTTTTTTTGTTTTTTGTGTCTTTAAGGTGAAGGTTGCTAGAACTTATCCAAAATTTGCACTCCTATAGCTGGTGAATTCCCTGATATGTAAACTGTATGTGAGGGATTTATAAATACACTGAGGGATTTGTAAGCTTAGCATCGAAATGTTGTCCCTTTTGATCAAATTTAGGCCTGAGAGCATGAGATCGTCATCCTTCCCAGTGAGCTCTGGGAAGGTCTCCAAATTAGCAATGGTGCCTTCAAAATCATGGAACTACCTCACCTACAGGATATTTAAGAAATAAACTTCAAAGGTGATGCTAACACTCAGAAGGTGAGTAGATTCCAGTTCTACGTAAGACTAATGTAGAAAATTCTTTAGACTGCATCCACTTTTGGGAAAGATGGGATGGTGACGCTCAAAGATAGTGTCCCAATAAGAATGTACAGTGAGCTAAATGGTTAGTTAGAAAAACAAAATAAATTTAACAGGATTCTTATCCCTTTCTCCAACTCCAATTTGTATAGTGGTTTATGGTGGTTTCACAAGTAATTTGCCCAAAGTGTAAAGCTAATAAAAATGAAGCTAGAATTTATTTCTACATCACTATGATTCTAAATACAAAATTTACACCATGCTGTGTCATCTCTCACAATTTAAGTGATAAAAATAGTTTTGATACAAATATTTATATAAAATCATAAATTGCTTTCTAATTGGTTTGATGAAATATGTAATTGGTTCATATTGTCTTTTTATATGTATTTTTTCCCTTTATATTTTTCTTAACAAAATGCATGAATCATATTTGCCTTTTTCAAACATATTGAAAATATAAATCTACCTAGTCTTTTTGGGCCTATAAAGTTGATGAAAAAAAGAATAAAACAAATATTAATTTCATTTACTTTTCTAGCTCTTTATTTACTAATGGGATGTTGCATTACTAGTAAATAGATATGACTGTTTTTTTAATATCAAATACACTCACATACAGTATGACACTATATGTCGAACCTATCTTATTGAACAAAGAGAATAGGGTGAAGGATTTTCCCAGAAAGAGAGCATGAAATAAAATGGATGGTGTGGGGAGGACTTTTCGTGATCTTCTAGTCCTGTTATCCCAAATATTTGAAACTGCCTCTTTTGGAATTTCCTCCTGATGAAAGAATATTCATCTCACCCTATTGATGTGGCCAATGAAATATGAGAGAAAGTGGAATGTGCCACTTCCCTTCAGAAACTTTGAGAATGATTGGTTAACCCACTATTCCACTAGCCCATATCAAAGATAAAGGATGCTCCATTACTCTGCACTCTGGAGTAAAGAGCTAAACTGACCCATGGTGGACAAATAGCATGGGTAAGAATTACGTGGTTGTTATTAAGCCACTCAGATTTGGGGTGTCATTTATTACCACAGCCTGATTTAGCTAAGCTGATTATATAGAAAGTAGAACCCAAAAGTGTAATGCTTCCCCAACAAAAAATAAAAAATATTGGCTTTAGGGTGTCAGATAGTGGACAGTGAGAAAACTGTTAATGAAGGTTGGAAATATACTGACCTATGTTTGCAGTAGCAAAACAATTGATGAACCTATCATCTGTTACATCTTAGCAGATAATGTACATTTTGGCTTTGATTGTAGAAGGGGGAAAATAGGATTTTAATAGCAGCATGAGTTGGTTGCATTTGACAAGGTACTACAAAATGAAATGCACACAGAATAAACTTGGGCAGGTTGCAGACATGCTTGGAAGGCAATTGAGAAAGTCCTGAAATTCCAGGATGTGTAAGGCTAGAAGATGCAAATGATATCATTTCCAATAAGTAAAGCGTTTAACTAAGAAGGCCTTTGATAAACTATGGCTGATTATAACTTAGTCTCCCTAAAATTGGAAAACAAATCAAGGTATATTTACAACTCCCTTTTTTAGAAAGGGACAAAAGAAATGTTTTTTTAAAACTCTCTGAATCTAGAAACGAATATTTTTCAGTTGGTTCAAATAACTCCAAAAAGACACTAAAAGTATAACTACTGTGAGAAGATTGATAGACTCAAACCAGCAGAAAATACATCGAGAGAAAGACTGAGAGACTTGTTTTACTAAAAAATGTGGATTTGGATTATTCGAATAGAGAGTTGATTGTAACCAAATAGATAAAAAACTGACTCAAGCTCTTAAGAGAACTGCCTGGTCAAAAAGAACCAACAGACAGGACTAAAAGATACAGTAACTGATTAACTCACAAAATAATTTTTGCATTTCCAGTCTTCTACTGGCAGAAAGCTGGTTGAGAAATCTGCTCAGCCTCCAAGGAAGACATATTCTGTTAAAAACTAACATCCCTTCAGACGTGACCAAGAAGGAAAATGCAAAGAAAAGAACTTTCAAAGAATAGACCTAATAGCCATGGGGAACAATTGATTAGGAGAGCTACTCCCCAGGAGCAGAACTCAAGGCTTAGTCAAGAGGGTCTCTGCTCTTCCCCTTGCCTAAAACTATTACCCCCTCAACCACTAAACTCTAGTTCACAACAACCTTTTGTAGACTACCAGATTGGGTCTGGACTCCCCTGACTTTTCTCACTAGACTATGCACTACTCTATATCTTTTATCTAATTTTCTAATCAGATATTTATTTTTGAGATTATTTTACTAATTCATGTCTTATGAAGTTCTAATTTTTATGAAGGTAGGGATGCTATTTTGGCTCATCATTATAATTCCAGAACTTAGTCCCATGCCTAGCACGTAACTGATAAATATTTATTAAATGAATGTGTTTTCTCGAATTTGTTTCCTTAAGCTGAGAGTGTTTTGAAGATGGACTTCTCAGTATACCCCTGTCACATAGAATCAGAATTATGAGTAGGCTGAACCTCTCTTTTTTTCTTCATACCCATTGTAATCCAGTTTGAAATTCGGCACTATGATTCTTCCCCTACAGGGTCTTAATTATGACTTTAACTCCTGGTTTGCCTGGGATAAACCTGGTTTTCATCAGGTCTCTAAGCATAATTATTAATTATGTCCTCTTTCACTACTGAAAGTGCCCAGGTTAAATTACTTAGTTTCTCTGTTCTTAGAGCTATACCCCTTGAACCTTTGTACACCCCATCTAAAGTGTCAACGTTCCCCAAGTTTAAGATAAAGAAATGAAATTTGCCTCTGTTACAATCTAGAGTGCCAAACAGAGGCAGAAGTCTAATTGTAGACTTTGTCCCATGAGTTACTGTGGTTATATAAACTGGCCTATTAGAAAATAAAAACAGTTGGACACAATTTCCTCAACTGAACCAAAAAGGAGGCCAATATCAATAATACATTGCAATGAGTGCCAAATTGCTCTCCATTTTTAGGACCTGAAGACTCTCAAAAGGTTCCACAAGACAAAAAGATATATGGGAATTCTCTGCCTTGGAGAAACTCCCACACTGAGTTCAATTGTAATGTCTCTGTATTATAGGTCTTTACAGCTAGAGCAAATGAAAATGCAATCTGAGGGGAGTGAAAAACTTGGAAAATCCCACACTGTTAGTAAATTAGGTCTTTTAAAAAAAGAACATCCTAGCAAGCTCCAATAAATCAATGTGACTCTAAGAAACAACACTGAAAGGTAAGTGCACTTTCAGGGTTACATCTTTGTTCTCTTTCTTTCTTAGCTATTTGATTCATGTGGTAAAGTAAATTTCTCTTGATTTTTTTTCTTTCATAATCTACTAGTTACTGAGCCTGTCGGACTTAACTCACCAGAGTTTTAATTACAAAGCAGTACAGTTGCCGCAGAGAATGGTAACACAGTGTTGCTGAACCAACTGGGCCTGAGATGTGTGGCTGGAATCTTATATTTTCTTCACTTTCTAAAGATGAGAGACTGCCCAGATGCCCTAACAGCAGGGCTTCTTTTTGATAAGAGGTAATTAAACCTCACAGACAAATGCAATAATTTGAGTTTTAATAGACCCAAACCAGTTGACAGTAAAAAAAAAATCAGCACAATAGACAAAAAACTGAGTCACTCTGATGAGATTTTCAAATATTTCTCTTCCTTCTCATCATCTCTTCAAAGAGAGTAACCGATTGCCCTATTCTTTTCTTTTTGTCCTAATGAAAAAAATAGCTTAAAATTAGAAATAATGTACTTACTAAGCCATGTGAAGATAATAGGCCACAGAAATTAAAAATGCTCATACCTATTTAGAGTGATGAACCTTCCCAATCTGCCCGTGATGTTACCAGTTTTCACAATAAAATCCTGTGTCCTGAGAAACCCTCCTCAGCCCTGAGCAAGATGAAACAGTTGGTCACCCTACTACTTACTTTCAAGGAGATAGATGGCCGATTCAATTTTATAAATTCAATATTATTAAACCTCTCTACATTCTAATGCATACTATATATATATATGTATATATCATATAGACCTACATACCAAATGTATTTAAATGCTATTTAACTTTCTGTACATTTTGTTTCCTTCCTATTTTTAGTCTTTTATTGTCTTTCTAATAAAAGATAATTTTTTGAAGATCGTTAGATGTATTTGTCAATGCAAGAGTAGTGGATTAATATTACAGACCAGTATGTTGTGTAGGTCTTTATACACGCTTTGCACCTTCAGGGATAATGACCCCAAATAGGCGATGAAAAAAAAAAGGACATGAGGTGAGAGTCAGAGCTCCTTTTCCTTGGTGACTCGAGATTATATGAAGATAAAAGGAAAAGGTTGTGATGCATTTTCTGCAGTTTGTGTAAGGATGGGCTTTATAAATCTAGGAAAATTCCTGGAGGAATCACTTTTTAGTACCAGTGCTGCCATCAACTTTCAACTGTCTAACGGAAGCTAGAGTATAAAGGTGGGAATTTTAATAAAAAAAAGTATTTTTGTTAATACCTATATAATTAGAAATGATGACTGTTAAGGAAGGTTTTTTTCTGTTTTCTTAGATTTAATAAAACACAACTAAATTTGGAAATACACAGGCAATAGAGACAAATCTAAAATTCTTAGCAAAACTATGATTTTCATCTCATTATAATAACATATGAAAGCAGAAATGGCAAATCAAATTTTATAGCAAAAACACTCAATACAGAGAGCTATTAATTCCTGGCACAAAACTCAACTGCAAAAGGTGGATGAAGTGCATGTGATGCATACTCATTATTTTTAACAATGCATGGAGGGGCTCTTTAACTCGGAATTTTATGAGCAACATAAGTGATCTGATCTGTTACTTAAAACACTCAACGAAATTAGAAATGTATATATTATGATACAACTGATTTAGCATAAATATGCCTAACAAAATTTGACTGTTAAATATCCAAGCCCAAACATCCCTATATATTTCCCACTCACTCGCTAAACCTCGAGTAAGCCACTATTGTTAGAAATGTTCTTCCAATTCTTGCTCCAGGACTATTCTTCCACCTCCTCCAGGTTCTTCTGTCTTCTTGCTGTGTCTCAGCCTGCTTTCATGTCTGCTGGTTTGTGCTTTTCTGTTTCTATTTCTGAGGCACATTGCCTTGCTGTGTATATCCTTCCAATGTCTTGTATCCTGTGATTCTGAACAAAGGGAGCTGTGATTTATAATATTTTGGGAAGCAACTAAATTCTTAATTGGTATCCAAATTGAAAACCAATTTTTCCTTTTGGCTAGAATCATGAAAACTATTGTAAGTTCTGTGGAAATTGTATGATAACATTAAGTAGATTTTTTTGGCCACGAAAAAATCTGAATGGGTCTCTTTTTAATGATTTCCCACCTGACATTATGTGTGACAAATATATAGTTTAAGCCTCTAAGTGCATGTTTAAAACCTACAATGTATACATATTCATGTCCTGAGTTTTCCCTTTGTACTAGCTTTTTTGGTATATAGTTAAATGGTTATTCAAAATGTTAGTTAAACTTTATCAATTTTAATTGGTTTCTCTAAAAGTAGCCTTGCTATTTTTCCTTAATAAAAAAGATGAACATTCTACACAATAAAAGTCTTATGTTTTATTATTCTTACAGCATGTGGAGCATTTGTATTTCTTTTTTATCTTCACTTGGTGTCATCAAAATATAATGCCCTGCCAGACACATATCCTCTCATAATCAATATTAAATAATTCTATGGCTATTTTAGAATTAGAATTTTAAAACTTTATTTAATCAAACCATTTTAAATAAAGATTATATCTACCAATCTTTCATTCTATGTTTTGCTAGTTTCTCATAGTAAATATTTGTACTGTGTTAGAATATTTTGAGTTGAGTTTTAAACTATATTTTGGTAAGAATATTAACTTCTTGATAGTAATTTATGCTGGAAAATGGAATATGTTTGAAAGAAAGTTTCAATGGTGAAATTCAGCATAAGGCATAGAAGTTTAAAAATAACTGTAATAGCCTATAAGCTCAATATTCATTTAGAAAAGACATGAAATAAATCAAACTAGCAAAAGTAAAAATAAGCTATCCACCTAACTCCAACATATCATTGTCAAAGTGTATCAAGGCATGGGAATTGATTCAGCGTCTTTGTTTTTGTTTTGTTTTGTTTTGTTTTGTTTTCTGTGTAGTTGGGGAGAGATTTTACTAAATCTGGGAAATCTTCCTTTACAACAAACAAGCAAACAAACAAACTTGTATTGCAAATGTGTTACTCACCAAACAGAAACACAAACCTTGTTCTGTATCAACAAAATATTGACCCATATGTCTTACCCCCACACAGAACATGTGTAGGGTTTGTATCCCTCAGGAAACACTTGTCAGTGGCTCAACATGGAAAAAACCAAAAGGTAAAAAGAGAGTAATTAAATGTTCCAGGATATATTACCGTATTAAAGTCTTACGAATTATTTGGTTTCTGCCTGAAGATTTCTAGACTCCTTTAAAAAGTAGTCAATAGGACATAGAGCTTTTCTGCAAATTGATGTAGCTCAATTTGCCAACTAAAGGAGGGTTACAGGAGCGTATACGACATCAATATATAGTTGTAGCTATGCAGAAAATGACCTGCAGGACACTAATCTTAACCACTAAGACATTAGAAGGCCTTTTAAACCCGGCCAATTAAAATGTGCTTCTCACACCAGCAGCCTCAGCACCACCTGAGAGCTTCTAAAAAAAAAAAAATCCCAGCCCCATCCAGACCTGCTGAATCAGAATTACTGCACATGTTAACAAGTTTCCCAGGTGACTCGAAGGTGCAGAAAAGTTTGACAAACATGTTTCAAAACATTGCTTTCCTTTATGTCTGTAAGGTAAAATCCTACATCTACTTTCTCTTTTGTTGAAAAGTATGATGAAATTTGTGAAGATAATGCTTAAATTCTTCAAATTGTGGTCGGGGGTAACCATCCTCTCAAATGAGTCATTCTGAAGTTGAAACACAAACATTGCACCTAGAAGATAAAGGTTTTTGCCTTTAGAAGTCCTGTCAGTTGTTGCCTCCTAAAAACCATGGACATCTGTGAAAATAATTCTATGTTTATGGCTTTACCTGCAGTCTTCTAATGTTTCAAAATGTATCAACACTATTCCGTGTGGCCATGCAGTTCTTTGTCTTAATTTTTGCCATATTTGTTGCTTTTTGCTCTACTGCCATATATGTCCTATGCCCTGTAATCCTAAGCAACCCAGAGTGCAATTCCAAAAACATCATTCATGACAAATAACTGCTTCAGTTCGATTTGAGAAAAATACCATAAATGTGCTCTTTTATTTCCCAAAAGAGCCACAAGATGGAAAATACCCGTGAAAGTCACCTTCTTCGGGAATCATTTATTCATAGATTTAGGAAGCTTTTTGGCAGAGATAGCTAGTTAAACTATGAATACACCAGGCCCTTCTCTGAAGTGAGTAAGTGGAAAACAAGAAAAGGCAAACACATCTTCTCCTACCCTAGCATCATACCTGCCTGCTTTCTCTTTCTTTCTCTCTCTTTTTTTTTTTTTTTTTTTCTTGAGACAGAGTCTTGCTCTGTCGCCCAGGCTGGAGTGCAGTGGCATGATCTCGGCTCACTGCAACCTCTGCCTCCCAGGTTCAAGTGATTCTCCTGCCTCCCAAGTAGCTGGGATTACAGGCACATGCCACCATGCCCGGCTAATTTTTTGTATTTTTATTAGAGACAGGGTTTCACCATGCTAGCCAGGATGGTCTCGATCTCCTGACCTCATGATCTGCCCGCCTCTGCCTCCCAAAGTGCTGGGATTACAGGCGTGAGCCACCGCGCCCGGCCCATACCTGCCTGCTTCTCAAGTCCTCTGACAGCACTTGAATGTGTGACTGCAGGACAAAATATGACAAAACTGGGTATTAAATCTTAGAAAGTGTAACTTAAAATGAAATCCTGCCACATATCTTTTTAATTCTTTTCTAAATTAAGTGAATCTATTTTTAATATTCTATCTCTTGAGTGATATGAAACAACAAAATGGGGAAGTTCTGAGAACTTATATTTCATCGTTAGTCTGTGATATTCACCACAATTTTGCTTTATGAATAGACTTTTGTTAATCTTTTTCATTTGTTTTAAAGGTCACTATAATTACTACTTAGGGGAGGATTATTCTAATTTTAACCATGTTTTCTAAACTGAAAATTGAACATACAAGAAAGTGATGGTGGTCTTTTTCTAGCTGTCTTTAATGGTGAGGGGAGAGCCAGGAAAGCTAGTGGTTCTGAGGATTGACACCATTGCAAAGGATCCATGTCATGGTTAATCTAGGTGGCTTTGTGAGAGTGTGGTCACTTACTACATTTTCTCATTACTTGGGTAGGTTGAGATATAGCAGGCCCGGATCCCTTTTCTAATTCTCTCAGGCAGCTAGACTGCTGGAAGCTTTACAGTGTAGCCTCATGATCCTCATGCTTCTAGCAATAGAAAACGGCTCTTAGAACATGTTCAGAAAATCAAAAACTGATAATAATTGCATCTGGCTAGGGCAAATCTCTTCCAATGTTAAAATAAGCAGAAAATATAAAATAAAAGTATCCATGTAATTGTAACAATTTAATATCAAAATTTAAGTTGCAAATTTAAAAATATATATTTACATAATTGATTTCAAACAACTAGAATTTTATTAATATTCACTGTTTATTAGTCTTTAGACATTTCATCTAACCCCTTTAAATTGCTAATATGTTCACATTTCAAGTGATGTAAGTCAATGTCAAAGACTGCTAAAGAAAATGTTCTAGAATTAAAGCAGTGACCTCTCTCTCCCCCACTCCAGATGTGACTACTCCAGCTGAGAGCATCATGCATGAACTTTCATCCCTTACAATGTTAAAGGGGCTATATGCATGTAATATCCATGGTGAAAGCTTTCTTGTGTTCTTAATAAAAGAATTCAACTTTGCAGGAAAGTGAAAGGAAAAGTTGCTTTTTAAAAAAATAAAACATCACTGTATAGGTAAAACCTGTAGGGATTCAACAGTACTTGAAAGACGACTTTTAAGTATTCTTGATCTAAATGATCTAAGGGGATTGTGAGAATTAATGAATAGTGGGTTGCAGACTAGGTCAAAACAGAACTTCTCTACTCTATTACCCCCAAAAGTTTTTATTGTAGAAGCTCATTTTTAAACACTATTTGGAGTTTATTCTATTGGATATTTGCATTTCAAATAATCATTTAAATGCTAACTAATTTATGGAACTCTAATAAAATTACAGAAATAAAGTGATTCGCTTTTCAAAATATGTCCAAATTCCATCTTTTAGAAAACTTTATTTGAAATGTAAATGATATCATTGCAACACGTATTAATTGAATTTCTGTTTTGTATAAAGCACAATGTTATGCACTGGAGGCAGGATGACAAAGCTTAAGGCTTAGTCACTGCTCTTTACATGAACGTCACCTAGTCAGGGAGAAATAAGAGTATAAATTATTTTAATTAAAATTACAAACATTTGGCCAGGCATGGTGTCTCATGCCTGTAACCCCAGCACTTTGGGCGGCCGAGGAAGGCAGATCACTTGAGGCCAGGAGCTCAAGACCAGCCTGGCCAACATAGTGAAACCTCGTCTTTACTAAAAATACAAAAATTAGCCTGGTGTGGTGGCTCGCACCTGTAATCCCAGCCACTTGGAGGCTGAGGTGGGAGAATCACTTGAATTTGGGAGGTGGAGGTCGCAGTGAGCCGAGATTGCGCCACTGTACTACAGCCTAGGAGACACAGTGAGACTCAGTCTCAAAAAAAAAAAAATTACAAATATTAAATAATTATAAATCTACACTACTAAATATATCTCAATTGGTGATTAATTGTGAAATGAAAGGAACTAGTAGTATCATGAGTTCACATAATTTTGACAAATGTGGAATTATGCACTACATAAAAAGGGATGCAATATTTTGGATGAGAAAAGCAAGCCGGTCTTCATCCTGCTCATGTAGGACTTCTACACCAGGAATCAGCAAAGTTTCTTTGTCAAAGGCCAAACAGTAAATATTTTTGGCTTTGTGAGTAATTCGGTTTCTGTCAGAACAGGTTGATTTTGTCATTGGAGTGCAATAGTGGGCACAGACAATATGTAAATGAATGATTGTGACTGTGTTCTAATAAAACTTTGTTTACAAAAATAGTTAATGGTGCTGGATTTGACCCTCAGATCATATATGCCCAAACTCTTCTCTACAAATGCTTAAATTACAACTAGAAAAGCAAATTTATACATGACAGTATCTGCTGGTTATGGTATTTGTATATGTGATAAAATAATCAGCTTAAAAGCTGATTCTAAAGACAGGAGATCTGCTATGTCCACATTTTGTGCTGAGTCCCACATGGCAATTACTTAGTATATCTTAAATGGTGGCCATTTAATGGTTTAATATGGGGGAGGATAAAACACTAGAGGATATGTTTCATAGGACAATTTTATTATAGCCTCAGGGGATAGACCAGATTAGTTGCAGAGTTTTCCCCACTTCCATTTTCACTATTTTTAGGATATATTCAAGATGAATTAATGCAATCATTTTTTGCTTTAGAGTCCATGTATTGAAGTTTAATAAGTTACAACTAACAGTCAGAATAAACTATTTGTTTCAAATGACAAAAACATTATTTTCACATTTTCTTAAAGGATAAATATTACACATGCCAAAAAAAAAAAAACACATACAAAAAAAATCAAGCTAAAGGTATTATAACCCATTGCAAATACCAACAGGTACTTAAATTAGAAGATATATTTGGCAACTCCAATTTAATTCAGAGTTTACCACATTGACTACATTTTTTTATTCCCTGGGAAATTGTAAGAATAAAATATTGTAGCTTTTATTCAAAGATGAATGATCATGAAGGGTGAAAGAAAAACTGTATGAAATACTTCCAATAAAGAACTCAATATCTATGCTGTAAGTACTGTAATAAAATTGTGCTTTGCATTGCAAATGATATCTTCTGTGTTTCTTATCAGCTAGTTTTCAAATGTTCAAAAGGCAACATTCTACTTTCAGTCTATAACATCTGATTAGCTAAAAAGTAATTTTTAAGTTGACAACTGTAAATGTTTAGTACACATAAATTTTACAAATAAATAGTAAAAGCTTGTGATTTACTAAGTATAATTTATAAATTGATGAGATGTTAGTCTGCTTAGATTTACTGATTTTGAAGCTTTATAATTTATATGCAGCAGGAAATACACAAAAGAATAAAGCAATTTGAAGCTTTTCATTGAACGATCTGAGAGGTTTTAAAACAAACTTAAGCAAGAAATTGTAAAAACATTTTTACCTATATAAAAGATGTTGTATTTAAAGAAGTTTAACAAAGAGCATAAACAATCTTTAAGAAAATATTTAATGGTTCTTTGCCTCTATGAACGTTCAAGAATGACCTAGCTTTTGTAATTCCATATGAGAGTCTTTCTTCAATATTGGTCTGCTCTGAACATTATACAATGAGGACTCTGGACTTTGTTTCATTTAGAATTGTATCATTAAGATTCTTAACATTCAAACTCCCCCAAACCAGAAACTGAGTAGGAGGTCCTGTTGACTCATTGGAGGTTAGCATTTTGCATTTTTCAGTCTCCAAGTAGCTTTTCCATTTTAAAAACCAAGTAATGGTATCTTATTTAATTGAGGGCTATGTTGTAAACCAACTTCATATACTTTCATTTACAAAGTATCTCAGCCTGATTGATGTAGGTAAAGAATATATGCAGAAGGCAAATAGAAATAAATAGCACCTTGCTTTAGACTTTTTATGCAGAATTGTCTTTCCAAAAGATATGTCCAGTCTCTTATTAGAAACAATTTGGCTACATTGTTCTTTTCTAATTGATTGAATTTTTCTTCCAATATCTGTCAAAGTCTAAGGGAAAATCACTTTCAGATAGGACAGTCACATCTTTTTTTCTGATTTTTAGATATTTCTAACAGTGATTATTGTTTCAGATTAGAAATTGACTAGATTATTTGATATTTAAACCTTATTAAAATGTGTTTTATTCTTAATATATCTTCAGTATTGATATTAATCCTGATTTTGAAAGTAGAATTTTAAAAATTATCACGTTTATATTTTTCTTGTGGATTATTTTTTGGTGGAATATTTAACCCTCAGCTTTTATTTGTTATGAAACCATTCAGCGCAGTTCCAAGATGGCCCAATAGGAACAGCTCCAGTCTACAGCTCCCAGCATGAGCGACACAGAAGACGGGTGATTTCTGCATTTCCAACTGAGGTACTGGGTTCATCTCACTGGGGCTTGACGGACAGTGGGTGCAGGACAGTGGGTGCAGCCCAATGAGCATGAGCCGAAGCAGGGCAGGGCATCGCCTCACCCAGGAAGTGCAAGGGTTCAGGGAATTCCCTTTCCTAGCCAATGGAAGCTGTGACAGACGGCACCTGGAAAATCAGGTCACTCCCACCCTAACACTGCACTTTTCCAATGGTCTTAGGAAACAGCATATCAGGAGATTATATCCTGCGCCTGGCTCGGAGGGTCCCACGCCCACGGAGCCTCACTCATTGCTAGCACAGCAGTCTGAAATCGAACTGCAAGGCAGCAGCAAGACTAGGGGAGGGGCATCTGCCATTGCTGAGGCTTGAGTAGGTAAACAAAGGGGCCGGGAAGGTTGAACAGGGTGGAGCCCACCGCAGCTCAAGGAGACCTGCCTGCCTCTGTAGACTCCACCTCTGGGGCCAGGGCATAGCTGAACAAAAGGTGGCAGAAACCTCTGCAGACTTAAATGTCCCTGTGTGACAACTTTGAAGACAGTAGTGGTTCTCCCAGCGTGGAGGTTGAAATCTGAAAATGGACAGAATGCCTCCTCAAGTGGGTCCCTGACCTCCAAGTAGCCTAACTGGGAGGCACACCCCAGTAGGGGCAGAAGGACACCTCACATGGCCAGGTACCCTTCTGAGATGAAGCTTCCAGAGGAACAATCAGGCAGTCACATTTGCTGTTCAGCAATATTTGCTGTTCTACAGCCTCCGCTGCTAATACCCAGGCAAACCGGGTCTGGAGTGGACCTCCAGCAAACTCCAACAGACCTGCAGCTGAGGGTCCTGACTGTTAGAAGGAAAACGAACAAACAGAAAGGACATCCACACCAAAACTCCATCTGTACGTCACCATCATCAAAGACCAAAGGTAGATAAAACCACAAAGATGGGGAAAAAACAGGGCAGAAAAGCTGAAAATTCTAAAAATCAGAGCACCTCTCCCCCTCCAAAGGAGCGCAGCTCCTCACCAGCAATGGAGCAAAGCTGGACAGAGAATGACTTTGACAAGTTGAGAGAAGAAGGCTTCAGACAATCAAACTTCTCCGAGCTAAAGGAGGAAGTTCAAATCCATCGCAAAGAAGCTAAAAACCTTGAAAAAAGATTAGACGAATGGCTAACTAGAATAACCAGTATAGAGAAGTCCTTAAATAACCTGATGGAGCTGAAAACCATGGCACGGGAACTATGCAACAAATGCACAAGATTCAGCAGCCAATTCAACCAACTGGAAGAAAGGGTATCAGTGATTGAAGATCAAATGAATGAAATGAAGTGAGAGGAGAAGTCTAGAGAAAAAAGAGTATAAAGAAATGAACAAAGCATCCAAGAAATATGGGACTATGTGAAAATACCAAATCTACATCTGATTGGTGTACCTGAAAATGACAGGGAGAATGGAATCAAGTTGGAAAACACTCTGCAGGATATTATCCAGGAGAACTTCCCCAACCTAGCAAGGCAGGCCAACATTCAAATTCAGGAAATACAGAGAACGCCACAAAGATACTCCTCAAGAAGAGCAACTCCAAGACACGTAACTGTCAGATTCACCGAAGTTGAAATGAAGGAAAAAATGTTAAGGGCAGCCAGAGAGAAAGGTCGGGTTACCCACAAAGGGAAACCAATGAAAGTAACAGCAGATCTCTTGGCAGAAACTCTATAAGCCAGAAGAGAGTGGGGGCCAATATTCAACATTCTTAAAGAAAAGAATTTTCAACCCAGAATTTCATATCCACCAACCTAAGCTTCCTAAGTGAAGGAGAAATAAAATCCTTTACAGACAAGCAAATACTGAGAGATTCTGACACAACCAGGCCTGCCCTAAAAGAGCTCCTGAAGGAAGCACTAAACATGGAAAGGAACAACCAGTACCAGCCACTGCAAAAACACGCCAATTTGTAAAGACCATAGATGCTAGGATGAAATTGCATCATCTAACGAGCAAAAGAACCATCTAACATCATAATGACAGGATCAAATTCACACATAACAATATTAACCTTAAATGTAAATGGGCTAAATGCTCCAATTAAAAGACACAGACTGGCAAATTGGATAAAGAGTCAAGAACCATCAGTATGCTGTATTCAGAAAACCCATCTCACGTGCAGAGACAAACAGGGTCAAAACAAAGGGATGGAGGAACATCTACCAAGCAAATGGAAAACAAAAAAAAGGCAGGGGTTGCAATCCTAGTCTCTGATAAAACAGACTTTAAACCAACAAAGATCAAAAGAGATAAAGAAGGCCATTACATAATGGTAAAGGGATCAATTCAACAAGAAGAGCTAACTTTTCCAGATATGTAAGCACCCAATACAGGAGCACCCAGATTCATAAAGCAAGTCCTTAGAGACCTACAAAGAGACTTAGACTCTCACACAATAATAATGGGAGGCTTTAACACCCCACTGTCAACATTAGACAGATCAATGAGACAGAAAGTTAACAAGGATATCCAGGAATTGAACCCAGCTCTGCACCAAGCAGACCTAATAGACAGCTACAGAACTCTCCACCCCAAATCAACAGAATATACATTCTTATCAGCACCACACCACACCTATTCCAAAATTGACCACATAGTTGGAAGTAGAGCACTCCTCAGCAAAGAGGAGAACAGAAAGTATAACAAACTGTCTCTCAGACCACAGTGCAATCAAACTAGAACTCAGGATTAAGAAACTCACTCAAAACTGCTCAACTACGTGGAGACTGAACAACCGGCTCCTGAATGGCTACTGGGTACCTAAGGAAATGAAGGCAGAAATAAAGATGTTCTTTGAAACCAACGAGAACAAAGACACAACATACCAGAATCTCTGGGATACATCTAAAGCAGTATGTAGGGGGAAATTTAGAGCAATAAATGCCCACAAGGGAAAGCAAGAAAAATCTAAAATTGACACACTAACATCACAATTAAAAGAACTCGAGAAGCAAGAGCAAACACATTCAAAAGCTAGTAGAAGGCAAGAAATAACTAAGATCAGAGCAGAACTGAAGGAGATAGAGACACAAAAAACCCTTCAAAAAATCCATCAATCCAGGAGGTGGTTTTTTGAAAAGATCAACAAAATTGATAGGCTGCTAGCAAGACTAAAAAAGAAGAAAAGAGAGAAGAATCAAATAGGTGCAATAAAAATGATAAAGGGGATATCACCACTGATCCCACAGAAATACAAACTACCATCAGAGAATACTATAAACACCTCTATGCAAATAAACTAGAAAATCTAGAAGAAATGGATAAATTCCTGGACACATACACCCTCCCAAGACTAAACCAGGAAGAAGTTGTATCCCTGAATAGGCCAATAACAGGCTCTGAAATTGAGGCAATAATTAATAGCTTACCAACCAAAAAAAGTCCATGACCAGATGGATTCACAGCCAAATTCTACCAGAGGTACAAGGAGGAGCTGGTACCATTCCTTCTGAAACTATTCCAATTAATAGAAAAAGAGGGAATCCTCCCTAACTCATTTTATGAGGCCAGCATCATCCTGATACAAAAGCCTCGCAGAGACACAACAAAAAAAGAGAATTTTAGACCAATATACCTGATGAACACTGATGCAAAAATCCTCAATAAAATACTGGCAAACAATCCAGCAGCACATCAAAAAGCTTATACACCATGATCTCCATAATCAAGTGGGCTTCATCCCAGGGATGCAAGACTGGTTCCAGATACACAAATCAATAAATATAATCCAGCATATAAACAGAACCAAAGACAAAAAACCACATGATATCTCAATAGATGCAGAAGAGGCCTCTGACAAAATTCAACAGCACTTCATGCTAAAAACTGTCAATAAATTAGGTATTGATGGGACATATCTCAAAATAATAATAACTATTTAAGACAAACCCACAGCCAATATCATACAGAATGTGCAAAAACTGGAAGCATTCCCTTTGAAAACTGGCACAAGAGAGGGATGCCCTCTCTCACCACTCCTATTCAACATAGTGTTGGAAGTTCTGGCCAGGGCAAACAGGCAGGACAAAGAAATAAAGGGAATTCAATTAGGAAAAGATGAAGTCAAATTGTCCCTGTTTGCAGATGACATGCTTATATATTTAGAAAACCCCATCGTCTCAGCCCAAAATCTCCTTAAGCTGATAAGCAACTTCAACAAAGTCTCTGGATACAAAATCAATGTGCAAAAATCACATTCTTATACACCAATAACAGACAGAGAGCCAAATTATGAGTGAACTCCTATTCAGAATTGCTTCAAGGAGAATAAAATACCTAGGAATCCATCTTACAAGGGATGTGAAGGACCTCTTCAAGGAGAACTACAAACCACTGCTCAATGAAATAAAAGAGGACACAAACAAATGGAGGAACATTCCATGCTCATGGATACGAAGAATCAATATCATGAAAATGGCCATACTGCCCAAGGTAATTTATAGATTCAATGCCATCCCCATCAAGCTACCAATGACTTTCTTCACAGAATTGGAAAAAACTACTTTAAAGTTCATATGGAACCAAAAAAGAGCTCGCATTGCCAAGTCAATCCTAAGCCAAAAAACAAAGCTGGAGGCATCACCCTACCTGACTTCAAACTATACTACAAGGCTACAGTAACCAAAACAGCATGGAACTGATACCAAAACAGAGATATAGACCAATGGAACAGAACAGAGCCCTCAGAAATAATACTACACATCTACAACCTTCTGATCTTTGACAAACCTCATGAAAACAAGAAATGGGGAAAGGATTCCCTATTTAATAAATGGTGTTGGGAAAACTGGCTAGCCATATGTAGAAAGGTGAAACTGGATCACTTCTTTACACCTTATACAAAAATTAGTTCAAGATGAATTAAAGACTTAAATGTTAGACCTAAAACCATAAAAGCCCTAGAATAAAACCTAGGCAATACCATTCAGGACATAGGCATGGGCAAGGACTTCATGTCTAAAATACCAAAAGCAATGGCAACAAAAGCCAAAATTGACAAATGGGATCTAATTAAACTAAAGAGCTTCTGCACAGCAAAAAAAAACTACCATCAGAGTAAACAGGTAACCTATAGAATGAGAGAAAAATTTTGCAATCTACTCATCTGACAAAGGGCTAATATCCAGAATCTACAAAGAACTCAAACAAACTTATAAGAAAAAAACAACCCCATCAACAAGTGGGCGAAGGATATGAACAGACACTTCTCAAAAGAAGACATTTATGCAGTCAACAGACACAAGAAAAAATGCTCATCATCACTGGTCATCAGAGAAATGCAAATCAAAACCACAATGAGATACCATCTCACACCAGTTAGAATGGCGATCATTAAAAAGTCAGGAAACAACAGGTGCTGGAGAGGATGTGGAGAAATAGGAACAATTTTACACTGTTGGTGGGACTGTAAACCAGTTCAACTATTGTGGAAATCAGTGTGGCGATTCCTCAAGGATCTAGAACTAGAAATACCATTTGACCCAGCCATCCCATTACTTGGTATATACCCAAAGGATTATAAATCATGCTGCTATAAAGACACATGCACACATATGTTTATTGAGGCGCTATTCACAATAACAAAGACTTAGAACCAACCCAAATGTCCAACAATAATAGACTGGATTAAGAAAATGTGGCACATATGCACCATAGAATACTATGCAGCCATAAAAAAGGATGAGTTCATTTCCTTTGTAAGGACATGGATGAAGCTGGAAACCATAATTCTCAGCAAACTATCGCAAGGACAAAAAACCAAACACCATATGTTCTCACTCATAGGTGGGAATTGAACAGTGAAAACACTTGGACACAGGAAGGGGAACATCACATGCCGGGGCCTGTTGTGGGGTGGGGGGAGGGTGGAGGGATAGCATTAGGAGATATACCTAATGTAAATGATGAGTTAATGGGTGCAGAACACCAACATGGCACATGTATACATATGTAACAAACCTGCAAGTTGTGCACATGTACCCTAGAACTTAAAGTATAATAAAAAAAAATAATAATTTCCAATTTAAAAAAAGAAACCATTCAGTAGTCAAACACAGTGCATATGCTTAGAATGTTTGAGTGTGAAGATTTTGTACTGTGAAGAATTTTAGATTGCACTCTTCAAAATGGATCCCACAATCTCAAAATGTACGATAAGTGATGAAAGTGTATCTTCCAGACAGAATTTTGTCACTTCTGAATACCCCCAGAACTAATTACATGAGGAATACATAAAGTGAATCATTGCAATTTTATAATTAGTCATATTGAGCAAATGTTTGAAGAATTTGGAGAGTTCGAACTTAAGTCTCTAATAGTCTTCAATTTGTAGATACATTTCCAGAAGCAGATCTGGATCTCCAGCTGACTAGATAGAGAAACTAGCTGGTTAAATATTGACAATACCATACTCTTTAAGTATTATCAATTCAATATCTGTTTTTTTATTATTTCTTCACATAATGTAAGTAGTTATGCTTTATTTTATGGTTTTTATAACTTAATTTTCTTGCCAGTGACATCTATGTCAGTCAGAACACATTTTTATTGAGTGTTAATAAAACTAATTACTCCTTAAGAAACCAATTATTCCCTATCATATGGGGCCAGAACATTACCAAATTATCATAAGGGGAAACATAGTATAAAGAATAGCAAGAATAGACATTGGACTTATGTAGGCATGGATTTTTGAAATATAATGAAAACCTTGCTTATCTAGATACTGAATATTTAGCTTCAATTTAAATATGCTAAAAGGCTGGACATGGTGGCTCATCCCTTAATCCCAGCACTTTGAGAGGCCGAGGCAGGGGGAATTACTTGAGGACCAAAGATCAAAATCAGCCTGGGCAACATAGTGAGACCCTGTCTCTAAAAATAAATACATAAATAAATAGCTTAGTGTGGTGGCATGCACTTGTAGTGCTAGCTGTTTGGGAGGCTGAGGTAAGAGGATCACTTGAGCCCAGTGGTTTGAGGTTACAGAGATGTATGTTCACCCCACTGCACTCCAGCCTGGTTGACGGAGCAAGATGCTGTCTCTACAAGAAATAAATAAGTAAGCCATAAATAGCTCCAGAGCTAGAGATAATTTACTGGATAAAATGATCATAAAAATTCTGACATCATATTATATGCATAATGGGGAAAAACTATTATATATAGAATGATCTACCACTGCATATGTGAGGGTTAATACTGAGTGTCAACTTGATCGGATTGAAGGATGCAAAGTATTGATCCTGGGTGTGCCTGTGAGGGTGTTGCCAAAGGAGATTAACAGTTGAGTCAGTGGCCTGGGAAGGGCAGACCCACCCTTAATCTGGGTAGGCATAATCTAGTCATCTGCCAGTACAAAAGCAGGCAGGAGAACGTGGAGAGATTAGACTGGCGTAGCCTCCCTGTCTACATCTTTCTCCCATGCTGGACCCTTCCTGCCCCCAAACATCAGACTCCAAGTTCTTCAGTTTTGGAACTCGGACTGGCTCTCCTTGCTCCTTAGATTGTAGACAGCCTATTGTGGAACCTTGTGATCATGTGAGTTAATACTGAATAATATTAAGTATTATACCCAATAATATTAGTCCCCTATTAGTTCAGTCCCTCTAGGGAACCCTAACTAATACAACATATATATTATACATGGTATATAGTATATAATATAAAACATATATAAAATGAAACTATTACATAGAGTGATTATATGCAAGAATAAAGAAAAGCTATTATATACAGAATACACATGCATAATATGTTCTATTTTATGTAAAATGGGGGTAAGTGATTATAGAATAGTGAGGGGAAACTATTATATACAGAATAATTTTTTTATTGAAAATAAAAGAAAAACTTCTGCTCTTATCTAATAAGCTTCAGCTAACAGAGTCTTCTTGGAAAGATAGTTGAAGGGTTGTTTTATACTCACTCATTTACTTAAATCTCTATTAGCATTATATGCTACCTTATAAGAATACTCTGGTAGTTAATTTTAGTTCTAGTCAAGAAAGTTAAGTTTTCTACTCCTAGTTTAAAAGCATACTTTTATTTTTTAATATTATACCCCCTGCATCAGTTGATGCAGTTCTTTAAATGAATTATTCAGAATAGACATTTCACAATTAGTAGATAGATATCTCAGAATGGAAAACAACAATTAAGAAAATCTGTGAAGAAAAAAATGCTTATTATAAAGTCAAAGGAAAGCAGGATCCAAAGTATACAGCCAATATGAGTGTTTTATTTTCAATCATTACTAAATTTGGTGTGTGTACATATATACAGAAAATAATTTATTTTCTAATAGCAAACCACAGTTTTGACTACAACTTGTAATTTGTTATTTGACAGTTTTTCCCATTATTTTTCACACTGGTAAATTTTTATTGAGATAAATGTAAAAATGACTTAACTAATGGGAAAGAGAATCATAAAGATCATAAGAAACCATATATGCCATATCATTGTTTGAATGGTTCACAAGTTTTCATAATTCTTCTTAATCACCCCAGGACAATGAGCATCAATAGCTTCATAATGTAGACTACCTATGCTATGGGGTATGTCTGATGTGTTCCCACAAATCTGATTTCTTTCGAGAGCAAATTATTATAGTTTAAATTTAATTGAAGAAATACAATCTTAAAATATAAAATGTTTAGGTTTTTACAATAAAATTAAAAATCATAAAATCCATTCATAAAGGAGTGATTAGAGGGAGGTTATCCCAATGATAATATAATTGGAAACCACTTCAACAGTCAAGCTGGCCTACTATCCACCTTACGGGAAAGATGTTGTGAAGATGCATGTCATAGAGTCTGAGGGCAACACTCTCCAAGGAGAAACTGGCAGGCATTTGATTCACTCATTTTGGAACTAAAAATGGCATCTGGAAATAACTTACAACATAAATTGTTCTCTTGGTATGGAAAGGCTTTAATTCAAACTGAATTAAAGTTGTAACAATGTAAATGGACAGATAGAAAGCAGTTGTTTGGTTATTATACCACTTCCTATTGATGATGACACTGTCTTACTATGTAAATTCAGAGCACAGATGCAGCATTGTTCTAATAGAGAATTTCCAATATGTTTGCCATTTGTCACATGTAGCACATCTGCTATAGTCAGACTATATCAAATTGAAACTCCCCAGTCCATTAGGGACCCGGGTATGTGGAGGTGATTGGTGTATTATCACGAGCAGCAGTTGCATTATATTTCATGGTTTTCAATCACGAAACACAGAAAATGTTCTCAGAATAACTCCTCTCTCTAACTGATTCCCACACAGTTCAAAACATGAAGGGATTAAAAATTCTGATAGAACGGAGCATAGTTGCTGATCATCCCTGTAATCCCAGCATTCTGGAAGGAAGAGGCAGGCAAATCACTTGAGCTCAGGAGTACCAGACCAGCCTGGGCAACAGCGTGAAACCCCATCTCTACCAAAAATATAAAAAATTAGCCGGGCATGATGGTGCATACCTGTAGTCCCAGCTACTCAAGAGGCTGAGATGGGAGGATCATTTGAATTCAGAAGTCAGAAGTTGCAGGGGGCTGAGATTGCACCACTGCACTCCAGCCTGATTGACAGAGTGAGACCCTGAAAAAAATTAAATAAATAAAAATTAAAAAAAAAAATCCTGATAGACACCAATGGATAGGGTTATGCTATGACATTGCCATTTTTATAGGTCAAATACTGGGAATTTCATGTAATCCAAATTTAAGATGAATCACACTAAATTTCAAATGTGATTCCCTTTTTAAGAATGAATAACTCACATATCATAGCTGAGAACAGGCAGCAGGAGGAACACCACAGTTCACATTTTGAGGATGACCAGTCTTTGCTCAGAGGTGCAAAGACTTCCCTGCCAGGGGGCTAACACTACCACAGCCCACCACACTCCTTGGCCAGCAGAGGTGGGCAGCAGAGGAGAAGTTTGAAGAGCAAAATCACATTTTAAGTAAATGCAGTGTTTTTGAGAAGAGAGTATTCATTCCCCTTACATTCCTCTGAAGAAGGAAAAAATGGCACATCTCCTCTATGTATGTGTCAGGTATGGAGTCCAAAAGAAAATGAAATTGCTCATAAAATTAGGGAGTAAATATAGCAAGAGTTATTGATCTTAGGTGCTTGATTGGATATCTCTGGATTGCCAAACTTGCTAACTGAGGGCCGCTGACAGAGCAAGAGAGCCTTGAGAAGAGATGATAAGAGGTGGGGAGGTGTGGCAAAAAGAGTTTCAGGGCCACTCCCTCAATATTTCAGTTTGCAAGTGACATAGAATAGAGATACTATTTGTGCCCATTCTATGCAAACTTTAGGATCATGGAAAGTGGGTAAGATTGGGGGCTAGTCTTGCTTGGAATTGTAGCAAAAAAAGAGGCCACCAGGAATGATGCCTCAGCTGAGTTTCAGTCAATAAATGTAGTCATAGGACCATCAGTAGTACATCAAGTGTACATCAAATGTAGTCCTTGTCAATACATATGTTTTAGTAAAAACAAAAGGAAACAAAATACTCAAATAGACAATGATTTTGAGTGATGCTAGCACAAGGAAAGGGATGTGTCCAAAAACAGGTGAAGTGCTGCTGCATAGTCAAGCTGTTGAAGGCACAAGTCAGGTGAGAATCAAATATTACAGTGATGATTTTAAAGCAACAAGACTACATATTTGAAATGGAACTATACTGTTCTAAAAAACAACCAAAAAGCAAAAAGTTAGGGAGTGAGACTGATTTATTTATTAATAATGAAGCCTGCTACCCAGAGTGAGATGGTGTGGCCACATGCAGTTATTGGAAATTATTGGGAAAAACAAAATTGCTCCAAATTAATATCTTAACAATTTGAAGCTCTTTTCTAAAGCACTTGCTATTATTTTGGAGCATAATTACATTCTGATACTACAGGTATATATAGGAACATTCATTATTTATTATTCATTTTATGTGTAGTTCTCTGAATTACCATAGGATTGTTTCTCAGGAGATTTATGCTGGACATATGAAAACATCCATGAATGCTTTTACATCAAAATATGTCATTGAGTCAGTCCCTGTGACAACAAACATTAACTGAGTACTTACTGTGAGCTAAAGTTTCCAACAGGAAAAACCATATATTCCCTGAAATTAATAAGCTCAAAGTCTACTAGGAAGGACCAATGATCGTTCAAACAGTGAATTTTAACAATTAAAGTTTTATAATATAACTTTTATTTCTTTGCTGATTAAATACATTTTTGTTTTCATCCAATTAGAATGACACAAAAGACTGCATTGTTATTTAAATTGTTTATGCATGCATGCTAATCATAACACATATTTCAGAAGAGAAATGATATTCCATTTAACTGATTATTTTAGAAGACCAACGCTTTGCACACATATAGCAAAATTTGATTTAATATCTCACTGCAAATAGTTTCTAAATGAAATTACAGGAATCATTAGGCACAGAACCCATGATCGACATCTTCATAATTATTTACTCTCAATTCTATTTGGGCTACTTTTCCTGTTTATTTCACTGCAAATAGTTCGTAAATGATTAATGACAATGCAAAGTTTTTGAGTGACAATTTGTGATATTCATTTATGAGGTGTATGCACTTATTTAATTAGGCCTGTATCTACATACAGGATGATTTGCATAAGTATCCCTAAGTTTCCAAAGGCTTTTAAAAGCACATACATTTGGTTAATAATTTTCCTGTTACCTAGTTCAGTTAATTCATTAATATATACCTAGCCAACACAGCCAGAGATTGTAGAGTTTATTTTTGCTGTCCTGTATCCTATAACTTTAACCAGCCAACATATATTCTATCAATACTTTGAAGCCTTTCAAATTCTTCCTTTCCTATTTCCTTCACATTCCTATTTCTTTTGTTATTGTCTATTGCAAAAGCTTCTTCCAACCTCTGGTTTTTACTTGTTAAACATCACCCCTCATAAATTCAAGATGCCAACTCTCTGCATGAAAAGTGCATAAAATAAATTCGATAGTTTTATGTTGCGTATAAGTCCGTACTCTTGATAGTGATATTCTGGGTTCTTCCTGGGCATTGATAGTTTCATTCCCAATTTTTTACAATTCTCTTTACCTTGTAATCTCTTTACCTTACTTAGTCCTCAAAGATGCCATGAATGAGGTTGTATTGGTAAGGATTGGATAGAATATATTGTGGTAACCAGCAACCTATTAATCTCAGTGGCATAAAACTATAAAGATTTATTTCATAATTATCAAAACTTTTCTAAGGATTCTGTTTTATGTTCTCCTTAGTCAGTGACACAGGCAAACGGTACCTCAAGAAAACGTCTGGAAAAAGTGAACACGGAACATTCTATTCTGGCTCTTGCATGCTTCCATTCAGATACGGTACATGTTCTGCTCAATTTTTTTTTTTTTGGCAAAGCAAGGCATATGCAAAGTCACATGACTCTGCTTAGTCTAGTGTTCCCCACCCTTCTGTCCCAATTTTACCCTTTTTTTGTATAGTAAAATCCTTTTTATCCTACCTGGCTGAGCCTCGTTTACATTCCTAATATTGTGTTACTGTGCTACATGAGCATTTGTCTCACTATATTGTGATAATAATATCAATAAGGGTAACAACAGTAATAACACCAAAACCACAGCTTTTTCAATTACCTTCTATGTATCAAGCTGTGCTAGGTACTTTATAAATATTATCTTATTCAAGCCAGAAAACAACCTTGCTATATAGGTAATACATCCTTTTAGCGGAGAAGCAAGCATTGTGTTATGGAGGCTAAGAGACATGACTGTGTCTACACAGCTGGTAAATGGACTGTTTAAGACTTGAATCCTAGTCTCTCTGGCTACAAAGACTTGTTGCTGTTCAATATTCTACAATCTCTAAGTTGCATAATTGCAGTCTAAATTGTTAAATTAAATTTGGCCAGAGGCTGTCTCTTTGGGTCCCTGCTTAACAAACTGCAACTTAGTATACAAACAAACCAAAATCTAATTTAAGAGCTTTTTTTCCCTCCATAACATATAGCCAGGTCTCAAGCAATCACAAACTGCCTAGTTTCAGCCAATCATAAGCTGCAACTATTAATAGACCATGTTCAAATAAGGTAAATGCCTAGCTATAATCAATCAAGCTAGTTCTCTACTTTTCTGTTCTGTCTACAAACACTCACTGCCCACATTGCAGAGAGGAGCTTTTTGAATCTCTTCTGGTACTGAGTGCTGCCCAATTCACGAATCATTCTTTGTGTACATAAACTCTGCTAAATTTATTTTGTCTAGACTGTTTTAACAGAGTTAAGTTCACAGCTATCTTTATATTCCTTCCACATATGAAGCTCTCAGTAAATAATTGGCAAGTTATTTATTATTGTTAGTGTATTATCTAATGACTCCATAGTCCTCTGTTTTTCCTGGAGGGATTGGTAATTTTAGTGCTATGTTTTTCTTCCTCTATGTTTAGACAGTCCTTTAAACAAATTACTTGGTTCACCTATGGAGAAAGACTCTAGGAAGAACAAATTTATATTAACTTCAGAAATTCTGTTAGGTTTTGCTTGCCATTAAACTATCAATGAAACCATTGGAAGAACAAGTAAGGCCACTGAATCTGAATTTCACTTGGACCATTCTGAATATGCAAAGAAGCAATGGTAATTCAAAATGGATGCTGAAACCTCCATGGAGAGCCATTTTAGAGTTGAATGCATGGTATAATTCTGCCTCTATGAGGCATGTTGACTGCAATGTTTGAAATATATCAAGTTTCACTATATTTTAGCAGCCCATTTACATGTTATGAACTCTGACTACATCAATTATAGCTGCCACTTTCCATAAATAAATATAAGTAGCAAATAAAACTAGTATTCAATATTGTTTTCTACTTCCACAGGCATAGTCTGTCAGTAAATGGGTTAGAGTCTTTGATTGTCATTTTACACAGAGCTCGGTTAGTACCAATATAATTGGTATGAAAGAAATGAAATTACATCATAATTTCAGAAGCAATACAGCTACTATATGCTTGCATCATAATATAACTGTTGGTTTTGTTTGCAGTTTACACATGCTCCAGGCATTTTTTAGAGTCATTTCAATTTATTTAGAGAAACTTCTACATGCAACCCATTGTAAAGGTACTCACTAAAACATTTAAAGAAAAATAATTGCTTAATTACAAAATATAACAATGTTTATTCTTACAGCTAATAATCAGGAAAAGCAAAGTTCCTTAAGGTTTTACAATGAAATTACAGATGGACAAACAAAAAATTCTCAATGTCAAATCTAACCCAACTGACCAAAACAGAAAATATTTTTCCCCCTGTGGTGGTCATTGTATAACAGAAATCAATTTTTAAATTATAGTAATTCAAAATATCATGAGAATGCTCTTTGGATCTTTTCTCTTTATGATGTCAGGCTTCATGTAGAAAGTGTCAGACCGAGATTGAATATGAAGACTGAAATAAAATTAAAATAAGTGAAATTAAGTGTTGATAATCAATGACAAAGAATAATTCTGTGGGTTAATATTTAAATAACCAGATTGTCCTTGTTCCTTGAATCTTTATAGTTACTATACCTTTGAAAGCATCATAACAAATTTTGTGGCATAAAAGGAGAGTAAGATTTTTCTGGTAAATTGGTCAATTTTAAATTGTTTAAGATTGTTATTTTCAAAAACTCAGAATCCATAGCCATAGACTTAAAATGTATTAAGCAGAGTTTATTAAATATTCAATAATTTGGAAGAAAGTATGTGCCTTATTACTTCACATTTAGCTCTGTAGGAGTCATTTATCATGGGCTCAGAGTTAAACATAGACTGTCTTCTAGTGTGATTGCAGAGGCATACTTCCTAGGCTAAACTTAACTATTCAAAAATGTTTGAAATGACTTTACCAGGGGACAAAATCTTTAAGTGCACTAATACTGATAAGGCTTAAAATTTAAATATTCATGGCTGAGAATATATTAGATAAGATTTGTAATAAGGTGATGATGTCTCTTAGCTTTTTTCCCAAGAGTAGGTTTCTATAGTTAAAGAGTGCAGCAGTGGATTCAAGAGTGATGCCAGAAGCACCATGGACCCTCTTCAACCCTGTTGTGATATATTTTACACTAACCCTGGGTGGCGGCTGGTTAATGAAAAGATGAAGCCCTGTGTAACATAACACTACGGAAGCAGAAAGGAATATGGACATTGAAATCTAAAAGCAAACATGCACATAAAAATGTATCTACTTCCTTGGCTTCAATTATCACCTCTATTTTGGTCACTCCCAAATTAGAGTGACCTTCCAGATAATCAGTTATAACTAATCATCTCTTACTACTATTCTACTTCTACTGGACATATGTACCATCATCTCAAACTCAGTAGACTTTAAGGGGCGTTTTGGTCCTAAAATTATTATGAAAAACACAATACATTTCCAACCCTTGGAAAACCACCTTACACCCAAGAGAAAAAAATCCACCCCTTTCATTTAAATTCAGAATTCTCTCCACTAAGCTGTGAACCTTGACAATAAAATTTTGCCCCCACCCATGCCTCAGTCGCTCATAAGTATGGATACAAAGTCTTGCATTTCTTTCTTTAAAATTTTATATTTCATTCTCATTCTCCATATTTACTTCCATCATGTTATCCTAGTCTTTATCACCTCACTTCCAAATCAGCTGGCAGCCTCCTGTTTATCCTTATCTTAAGTATCCTGAGGTCATGTGTCATTAAACTTGTAACTTAGGCAAACTGTCTTAAAACATTCTTTTTATCAGATTGGCAACTTGCTCAAGAATGTGTAATGGCATTATATTTTCCATTTTCTCACATAAATATTATTTATTTATTATTTATCAATATATAGATTATATTCTTACTATGTGCGGTAATGCACTATAAATGTAATGTATTTGTGTATATATAATTTGATTTATTTGACTATAAAGGTAACTTTTTCTCACCCAGTTATCTATCAAAATCTCCCAATTCTTACAAGTCCAGTTTATGCCTTTCTTCTCCCATGATATTCTAGCCCATTTAGATTTTCCTTTTGTAGTTCTACTCTATTTGTGGCCAGTACTACCCACTGTAAGCTAGTTTTTTCTCTAAGGGCTTCCAATGCCATAGCTTCCTTTTGTTTTTCCTAAATACAACAGTGATGTCTATATCATTTTTGTGTAACTTTCAGTACATAGTCAATAATGGCTATGTATCAGGTGCGCATATTCATTATCTTATATATTGATTTCCATTGGGTAAGTTACTGATTTCCATTGGGTAAGTTCCATTGGCTAAGTTATTGGTCTAGATTGAAGTAAATTGTTAAGTGGCTTAATATATTATTTTTATTTATATATCGGTGTTCAATTCAAACAGGTTGACAGGTCTTGTCATTTATGTATAATTTATATGTTTACTTCCCCTCCTCTTCTCCCCAAAACAGTGAGTTTTACCAGATGACCACTAAATTTTATTTCATTCCTAATATTTTATTATTCTGAAACCAGATGACTCACATGAGAAAGCAAAACAGCTTGTATAATGTGATCCATAGAGGAAAATTTCTAAGGCAGGTTGCTGCCATATATATATATATACACACACACACATATATGTTTGTCAAACATATATATATTGTCAAATGTATATTTATGTATATATATAAACATATATGTGTGTATGTATACAAACATATATGTTTGTCAAATGTGTATATGTGTGTATATATATACACACACAAATTTTATATATATATGCACCCAGTTGTATATATAAGTATATGCAATATACATTATATATATGCATTATATATGTAGATGAATATATGTATACATCTGAAATAAAAATAAAATGACATTTTGGCATCATTGCTAACAAGAATTATTATAATAACCTAGATTTATGAAGCTTTGTGAGCATTTGCCTAGTTATCGAAAACCGAGAAAAAAGTTTACTAAAAGCATTTAAACCTATGAATCAAAAATTAAAACATAATTGTTGTTATTGCACATTTGTGCCCTTTCAGAATTGTGTGTGCTATAATCAATGCTATTGCTTTAGAAGTTAAGGGAAGTATATTTGAGTAGGGGTTCAATTCACTGTTAAAGCATATAAATGACAGGGCATGTAATTTATTAAAGTTCTGGGCTACTCTAATCTAGTGTGAACTGTGGGAAAATTTTCCCAGCAATCTTAGAGAGGGTAAGGATAACTAGCAAGACCCCAGTGAAAGTTTTTAGGACCCAACCCTAAAGGAGGCCTGAGTTTGAATATTTATATTTGCAAGCTGCCCTCATTCTGCCCTCATTCCTCATTCTGGGAAGTAGGGGCAGGCTGAATATCCACTCTAGGATGCTTCTCTAATGTTAGGGGTTTTAGGAAACCTATCCCTACCTGGCTGGCCTCATCCTGTATCTGCAAAATTAAGCTAGATAATAGAGATTCGTGGACAATATAATGCCAGAGGATGGAATCTCAATCTGGTCCTTTTCTTCTTAATGTCTCTTTCTCCTTATTTACACTATGGGCCATGCTTTGCCTTCTTCCTCCCCTACCACCCATGTTACCCTGACTCATCTTTCTCATTTCTCACAGGGGAAAAGATGCGTGTAAAGTTATCTGTATAAATCTTAAATCTGTGAGGGAAAGTTAAAACCTTTTAAAGTAATGGTTATTTTCTTATGTAAAATTGATTCAAATTCGTTTGCAGTCAATAGGAGGTGAAAGCAAACAACATGCTTGTATATTTCCATCATGTACATAACTCTTAAAAGTGCTGTTGGGATAATTAACATAGGAAATCCAAGGGAGAGGCTTTAGAGATGGAAGTTCAATGACAAAATTACTATTTGGTGATCAAAGTGCTTAGAAACCCCAAAATGAAAATTGTCTACACAGCACTTTAACAGAGAACAATGGTACAGATAAAGTGTTATTAATTTTTAAGGCCTTGTGATATTTTTTATAATAAGATTCTTTGTATTACTTTCAAGGAGGAATGATGTCATACCAAATTCTGATGTCTCTAGAGCAGTTTGGTTAAAATAAGCATCTGTTTCAGAGAAGAACAGATCCATGCATATGGATGTGGGATTACTTTCTTTGCAGCTGGATTTATCTTTTCCCAGTGATAGGTGTTAGGGAGATTCTCTGTTAACTAGTTTGTAGGCTAGACATGAGACACAGGCAGGTTCTGACTGATATATTTACCATGTAATTACTTACACAGCTAATGAAAAGGCCACCAATGGAGGAATCACTGTATTCTACAGCAGGTGAATCATTTAAAAAAAGGACACAATGAACAGCAGGGTTTTTTTTTTTTTTTTTTTTTTTTTTTTTTTTTTAGATCAAACCTGAAACTAAAGAATGTAAAATATTCAATAAACTTATAAAATACCTAGCTTTTTTCTAGTACCATCTGTCTTTTTCTGCCTGTTACACATTGTCAGGGATTACTTTCAAATTCATAGAGCCATAGGAGCTTCCAACAGAATTTCAGTTTGAAGAAGTTCTGAAATGAAGGCAACTTTATTAGAGTAGATGGAGGTTACTTGTCATAAGTGCTTAGTGTGTTGTTAATGTCCCTTAGTAATGTCTGATGATTTGAAAAGCATGTTAAGAGGTTTTGTGCAGAAACAGCCATGTAGTGATGAACTATAGTAGGTATTATTGCATTCTTATATTAAATTATACTTTACAGTGTATCTGTAGGGTTGCATCTAAGCCAACAATATAACATTTGCTAAGCAAAAGTACTTTAATGTCTTTTCTAGGCAAGTAAATGGCAAAGCAAGTGCGCATTATTCTCAACAGGGAAATTCAAGTACATTTTGCTGCTGCCGACAGAGATTAAATAAAGAAAATCCAATTTAATATATCAATGTTCCAGTACTAACCTGTAGTGAAAACAGAATTCTGAAATGAGATATTTGTCACTGTCTTCAGGAATATGGACTTGCACCATTTAAGGTAGACAAATATCATGTCCTCTTTCGTTTCTTAAAAAAGTTGTTTGCACTAAATTATTTTTCAAACCTCTGCACTATAACCCATGGACAATAGATTTGGAAAGAAAGATGCTTTTGCTTTTCAGTACTGAAATATCATTGAGCATTTACTAGGTATCAGACAGAAGAATAAGTACTTAACAGATATCTAATTACAATCTCTAAGCAGCCTTATAGAAAATGTTATTTTGTTAGAATTTTACAGAAGAGTAAAGTAAAATTCTGAAAATTTGAACAGATAACCCAATGTTGCATGGCTAGTAAATTGCACAGCCAAGATACAAACTTCTGTCCACTCTGCTTCAAGGCTAATCAACACCTTTATCTGGATGCTACACTTAATTGTGCCATAAACTTTTGTTCATCTCATCTAGCACTTTCTATATATTAAATGTTATGATTAATAATATTCCAAGAAAACATGGAAAATAATTCTCTTCTGTGAATTAAAATAAATTGTAATGGTTTTTTTTTTCCCAAGATAGTAGATTAGAGGCTTGTAGCATGCTTCAGGCACTTGGAAATAATAAAATAGTGCATACAGATAAATTCTGTGAGCTTTAATTCAAGATGGAAAATGGGAATACCACTGGAATACCTAAAGACACACTAGGTCCTGGGGAAGAAAAGGTGGGCCCCCATGTCAGCATCTGGCTAATAAAAGTGAGTGAAGGCCCAGTACATGAAAGGGGCAGTGTCTCCCTCTGTGATTCACTTTTCCTCTAGTGATCCATGCAGCCCAGGCCAAGGGAGAGCATCTTGTTTCTCCCAATCCCTGGAGCTAACCTGGGAAGAGACTTAGAGATACTGACAGGGAAAAGCACTGGGAAAAGGAGCATATTTTCCCAGACCTGGGACCAAGAGGAGAGAGCCATTTTTAATCTAGGCTCATACAATGTCAGTCATTCTTTGATGACCCGGCAGCCTCTCAGGCATTTTAGTCTCAGGTCATAGATTGGAGCACTTGCTCTGCAGTAGGGGAAGGACCTCCACCACCAGAATTGAGTGGCAAGTATGAAAAGCACCCCAGCAGTAGGTGCCGGAATTGGGCTTTCCCCCATCACAGGTCTGGAGTGGGAAGATAGTTGCTGCAGCCATGGTTTCTCCTGGGCAGTGAGACTTGCAGCTGAGGCCAGCATGGCAAGCTGGAACCAGTCTTTGTGTGTGCTATTGGTGGGTGCCCCAGCCTGCTTCCCCAAGATCATGGTGCACTGGCACCCTCTCCACTCTGCCCTGAGGCAGATCTTCAGGCATTCAGAGCACCTGCTCACCTGGATTAGCAGCCTGAGCCACCCCACCCTTCCTGAGCAGGGATCTTGGTGCAGCACTGCTCCCTTCACTCCACATCTGGGCATATTTCGAGACACTCACCTGGATTAGCTGCCAAAGCTGCCTCCTGCCTCTTTCATACAAAAACCTTATTCTACCACCAGTTACTCTACTCCCAGCCAGGGCACATATTTCCAAACAATTGGAGCTCCTGCTTGCCTAAGTTAGTAGGTTGAGCTCTCCTTCCCTTCCTCTGTAAAGAGCCTGTTGCAGTGGCAGTTTCTCTACTCCTCAACAGGGCATACTCCAAGTCATTTGGCACACTCACTTACTTAGATAGAAGCCTGAGCTGATCCTGTCTTCCTGTGAAGAGATCATGGTGCAGAAGCATACTCTCTTCTCCATTCTCAGACATATCTCCAGGACTTTGGTGCACCTGGCCCCCTGAAATAGGAGTTTGAACCACCACCCCTTCACATGCAAAGACCTTGGTATGGCAGCACTCCCTTCACTCCACTCCCAGGCATAACTCCAGGCATTTGGCACACCCATTCCAATGGTTAGGAGTTTGAACCAACCCTTCCTTTTCATGCAAAGACCTTGTTGTGGTGGTGGTTTCCCTGCTCCTTCCCTGGGCATATCACCTGGCATGAGGCACATCTGCTCCTACAGAATAAGAGCCTGAGCTCCCATCCTTTGCAAAGACACTGTTGCATCTGCAGTTTCTCCACTTGTTGTTAAGGAATATTTCCAGGCATGTGGTATACCCATTTGTCTGGATTTGAAGTCTGAGCCATCCCTGCTTCAGGTGCACAGATCCTGATGCAGCAGCACTCTCTCCTCTCAAGGCTCAGACATATCTTCAGGCATTTTGAGCACCCACCCACTCTTCTAGATTAGGAATTTTGGCCACCCACCTACACATTCAGAGAACTTAGAGCAGAGGAGGTTTCTCAACTCCATGCCTAAACACACATCTGAGTGTCTGATGGTTGCCCACTGGACTTCTCTACTCTCTGGAGCTGGTGCCTGTGATTGCCATTGGGGACATTTAGCTGAGTGTGCCCCACCCATGTTGGTCCCTCCCCTGGGGCTGAACAGGGAGCTCAGGCCATTATGTATTCCATGCATCAGCCCATTGCCTGAGGCAACACAGAGCTTCTCCCAGTAAAAAAAGGATCAAGTATATGCCCATCCAAGTGGGCCCCAGCCAACTCTTACCCATAGGAGCCACCTATGGACCTGGAGGTTGAATGGTACAACACAATAGGAAGTCTGTGGACACAAGCACATAGGACTGGGAAATGAGATAAGCTTCCTGAGACAGCTGCAAACCCAGAACAACCGGAGGGATTGAGCCTTCTCCCACACCCATTACATTACTACTACAACCAGCATTCGTGAAAGCCACCTTACAAAGGATATCTATAACCAAAGAACTTATACAGACTCTTTGTCACTGAAAACACCCAGAACCAGAGATCTAACTCTCAGTCTGTCCCTAAGGGAGGGGAGAGCGCAGCCCACCAAATGTCCCCTTAAGTCAAAGGAAACATGAACATAGCACCAGCTATTGGAGGCAGCATCACTAAATCGAGAGGGTTATCTCTTGCCACCCTCCCCAACCTCAGTGCACTGTGGCTGACTCATCAGTGGCTCTTCTCAGGAAGTCTTGGGGATCCTAGTCTGAAAGAGATCACTTCTCAAGCTTTTACAGTGGCTCTACCACCACTGAAGGCAAAAGTGCTCTGGGGGTGGTGCTTTTCAGCTTCATCCTGGCCTCTGCCCTTGCTGCTACTGGCCAGCTCTTACTCTTAAGCACCACCAACTGGACTGAAGCCTGAATGACACCAGCAAACAAAATTACATTGCTACAACAAGCAATGTCTCAGAAAGCCACTACACAAACCTATCTGCAACCAAGGAACCCGTACAGATCCCTGGAATCCTGAAATCACCCAGAAACAAAGCCAATAAATCATACACAATATACATCACAGTCATACACCCAAGGTAAAAAAAGAATAAAAAATCAAGATGCCCCATCCAAATAATAGCAAATTTATGAAAGAAAGGAAAGGAAAGGAAGAAAGAGAAAGGAAGGAAGGGAGGGAGGAAGAAGAAGGAGAGAAAGAAAGAAAAAGAAGAAAGAAAAAGAGAGAGGGAGGGAGGGGGGAAGAAGAAGAAGAGAAAAGAAAGAAAGAAACAAGAGAAAGAAAGAAAGAAGAAAAGGAAAGGAAGAGAAAGAAAGAGAGAGAAAGAATTGGCTCTCTGAGATCAGAAGAAACCAGTGCAAGAACTCTGGCAATATAAAAAGCCAGGGCGTTTTGTCACTAAATGATCCCACTATTTCCCAAGCAATGGATCCTAATCAGCATAAAATGTCGGAAAAGACAGACATAGAATTCAGAATATAAAAGGCAAAGAAACTTAGTGAGATCCAAGAGAAAGTTGAAATCCAACACAAAGAAGCCTGAACTATCCAAGATTTGAAAGATGACATAGATATATTATGAAAGGCACAAACAGAACTCCTGGAATTGAAAAATTAACTACAGAAATTTCAAAATACCCTTGGAGGCCTTTACAACAGATTAGATTAAGCAGAAGAAAGAATTTCAAAGCTCAAAGACCAGATCCCTGAATCAACCCAGTCTGAAAAAGAAAAAAGAAAATAATTTTTAAAAAGAACAAATATTTAATGAAATATTGGATGATATAAGTGACTAAATATGTGATTTATTGGCATACCTGAGAGAGAAGAAAAGAAAGTAAGCAACTTGGAAAACATATTTAAGGATATAATTTAGGAAAATTTACCCCATCTTGCTAGAGAGGTCTACATGCAGTGTTATGGTTTGGCTCTGTGTCCCCGCCCAAATCTCACCGCAAATTGTAATCCCCATGTGTCAAGGGAGGGATCTGGTGGGAAGTGATTGGATCATAGGGGTGGTTTCCCCCACGCTGTTCTCATGAGAGTAAGGGAGTTCTCCCAAGATCTAGTTGTTTGATAAGTATCTGGCATTTCCCCTGAGCTCTGTCTCTCTCCTGCCACCAAGTAAGATGTGCCTTGCTTCCCCTTGGCCCTCCGCTATGATTATAAGTTTCCTGAGGGCTTTCCAGCCAATGCGTAACTGTCAGTCAATCAAACCTCTTTTGTTTATAAATTACCCAGTCTTGGGTAGTATCTTAATAGCAGTGTGAGAATGTACAAATACATGCAAACACAAGAAATCTAGAGAACTCTGGCAAGATACTGTACAATATGACCACCCCAAGTTACATACTTATTACACTATACAAAGTCAATGCAAAAGAAAAAATCTTAAAGGCAGCTAGAGAAAAGGGTCATATTACCTATGAAAGGAAACCCATCAGACTAACATTGGACAACTCAGCAGAAAATTTAAAGCCAGAAGAGATTTGGGGCCCATTTTTAGCATTCTTAAATAAAAGAAATACAAGTCACGAATCTCATATCCTGGTAAACAAGTTTCATAAATAAAAGAGAAATGAAGTATTTCCCAGACAAATAATTGCTAAGGGAATTCATCACCACAGACTGGCCCTATTAGAGATGCTTAAGGGAGTTCTAAACATGAAAACAAAGAACAATACTTGCTACCACAAAACCACACGCAAGTATATAACTCACAGACCCAATAAAGCAACTACACAATAGAGACTAAGTAGCAACTAGTTAAGAACACTATGACAGGAATAAAACCTCACATGCCAATATTAACCTTGAATGTAAATGGTCTAAATGCCCCATTAAAAAACATAGGGTGGAAGGCCGTGGTGGGCGGATCAGAAGGTCAGGAGATCGAGACCATCCTGGCTAACAGGGTGAAACCCCGTCTCTACTAAAAATACAAAAAATTAGCCTGGCGTGGTGGCGGGCCCCTGTAGTCCCACGACTTGGGAGACTGAGGCAGGAGAATGGCGTGAACCCGGGAGGCGGAGCTTGCAGAGAGCCGAGATGGTGCCACCGCACTCCAGCCTGGGCAAGAGTGTGAGACTCTGTCTCAAAAAAAAAAAAAAAAAAAAAAAAGTAAAAAGAAAAAAGAAAAAATAGGGTGGCAAATTGCATTTAAACAACAACAAAAAACAACTTAACTTCTGCTGTCTGCAAGAGATCCATCTCACATATATAATAACAATGCCCACACGTTCAAAGTAAGAGGGTGGAGAAAGATCTGACACACAAATGGAAAACTAAAAAGAGCCAAGGTCTTTTTTTTATCTTTCATCAGACAAAATAAGTTTTAAACCAACAACAGTAAAAAAAGGATGAGGAAGGGCGTTACTAAATCACAGAGCTTTCAATTCAACAAGAAGATTTAAGTATTCTACATATATATGCTCCTAATATTGTAGGACCCAGATTCATAAAACAACTACTTTTCACCTAAGAACAGACTCTGACAGCCACAGGATAATACTGAGGTATTTCAATACCCCACTGACAGCATTAGATAGATCAATTAATGCAGAAAGCTAACAAGGAAATTCTGGACTAACATTCAATGCTTGATCAGTTGGATCGAAAAGACATCTACAGAATATTCCACTTGCAATAGCCACACACACAAAAATTAAAATACCCAGGAATACACCTAACCAAGGAGGTGAAAAATCTTTACAAGGAGAACTACAAAACACTGCTGAAAGAAATTATAGATGACAGAAATAAATAGAAAAGCATTCCATGCTCAAGGGTTGGAAGAATCAATATCATTAAAATATCCATACTGCCCAAAGCAATCTACAGATTCAATGTTATTTCTATCAAATTACCAACATCATTTTACAGAATTAGGAAAAAAAAAAAACACCATTCTAAAATTCATATGGAGCAAAAAAAAAAAAAAAAAAAAAACCTAAATAGCCAAAGCAATCCTAAAATCCTAAGCTGAAAGAACAAAGTTTGACTTCAAACTATGCTACCAGGCTACAGTAATCGAAACAGCATGATATTAGTACAAAAATTGACACACAGACCAAGGTAACAAGATAGAGTCCCTTGAAATAAAGACACAAACTTACAACCAAGTGATGCTAAACAAAGCCAATAAACCATAAAAAAAGGACATTCTATTCAATACACGGTACTGAGAAAACTGACTATATCCAGAAGAACAAAACTGGAACAAACCTGCACATGTACTGTCTAAATCTAGAAATCTAAAATAAAAGTTGAAATTAAAAAATGAAAACATTAGGTTCATTCTCAGAATGGCAAGATGTTCCCCTAATATTAAGATACATGCTTGTGAGGTTGAATGGAGTATGATGTGAGCTGAGAATAGGACTAATATTTGCTTTCTTATGTGAATTACATATTACATATGCATGCATATGTAACTGTGTTAAGGTAAGCATAAGTATCACTCTCAAAGAAGGAAGCATTTTCTAATTGATTTTTTAAGAATGTCTTTTCCTCTAAACTACGCTTGGTGGCCATTTTAACACATAAATAGTAACAATAGTTTTTTTTGTTGTCGTTGTTGTTGTTGTTTGAGACAGAGTTTCCCTCTATCACCCAGGCTGGAGTGCAGTGGTGCAATCTCCAACCTCGACCTCCCAGTCTCAAGCTATCCTTCCGCCTCAGCCCCCATGAGTAGCTGGGATTACAGGTGTGCACCACCATGCCCAACTAATATTTTGTATTTATTGTGGAGACAGGGTTTCAGCTAATTTTTGGTATTTATTGTGGAGTATTTCACCATGTTGCCCAGGCTGGTTTCAAGCGCCTGAGCTCAAGTGATCTGCCCACCTCGGCCTCCCAATGTGCTGAGACTACAGGCATGAGCCACCGCGCCCAGCCTAGAGGTTTATTATTTTAGTTCTCCAAGGAGTGCTGCATAAAATGTGTTTTGGCTTTTGTAAATAAAAGATTTGATGAATTAATTTTACTTACATTGTGCTCCAAATTAGGTAAGTCAATTAGATGAAGAAGAAAATAATGGCTAAACTGGTACACACAAAAAATGTGTGAGCTGGAGTGAGGGAGGGTCTGCGGGGGAAGCACTTATCAGATTGTGAACTGTGAGCTGTGAGCTGTTTGGCAGAGGGGAAGCACTTATCACATTGGAGCCATCTGCCTACTCCCTGGTTAGTTCATTCTCACAGTCTTTGAGTGCAGGTCTGTTGGTAACACTCATCAATCAAACTCACATTCGGTGTTTAGATGGAATAAAGTATTTGTTTGTTGTTTGTTTTTTTTCTCTCTGTCCACCCCCTATCCTTCACCCCTACGTAAATGCTAGTTTTAAAATTTCCAATTCAGATTACAATGGCAAAATATAATTTTTTATGTTTTGTTCACTCTTTACCCTCTTTTATTTGTGTTGTGCTTTATTTGTGTCTCTTTGCAAACAAGCTTTCTCCTCATTTATCACAAGTTTCATGGTTTATGGATTTTAATTCAAGCTATTTGGTTAATACCTTGTAGCAAACTGATTTAAATGCAAACAAAAATAGCAACATCAGCCCCAGTCCTTTCATTCCTTAGAATATCTGCTCCAGAATATTGTGGTCCAGAAGAAGCTATGCTATCTGGAGAATGTTTTATCATGTTATATTAAAAAATATAACAAGAAAGGATATAAGGAGGAACAATAAGGAATTTCAAGAAGGGCAGTAGAGCTGGAAGAGGTCTGGCTAGGACATAATGTCTTCGAATCTTTTCAGAAATGTGTTCCAGCTTCTTTATGATAGCAGTTAGCATCCCTGCACATATGTGAGTATATAGAGCTCAAGAAAAATAGCAGGATAGGGAAGACCTATCATTATACTACAGAAAAGGACTTATAAAGAGACTTCTTGTAACTATTCCTTGGGGTTTGATTAATTACTTGCTTATTGCTGAAGACAGAATAGAGCGACCAGTACTGTGATTTTAGTAGTGAAAATGAGATGGCAGTTGGAGAGTTCTTAGTAGGAAGAACTGATACACTAAAAAATTAAGTGTTTCAGATTTAGTCTACCTCCCTTAATTTCCAGTAGGAAGGGGACCTTGAGCTTCCTTTGGCTGCTGAAGATTACTGAGATATTTAGTTCTCCAATGAGAATGCTAATCTCATTCATTAAGTTTCATTTTAGAGATATTTGGGCAGCTAGATTATCAGACAATAATGATGCTCACATTTACCATCATGTTGTCTAAAAACCCAGGCATTTGTGCTTATGGGTTTAGTGTGGATTAGGATGTATATTTGCTAAATATTAATGGATTTAATTAATCCTTTTTAATCCATGCAATTTTTTTCACTTGTAAATGAACATTTAGGCATTGACTGTTTGTTCATTGACACTTTAGTAACAAGTAACTGAGAGGAATAATTTTATTTTATCATAATTGTTATCACTGGCATCATCATATAATCTCATTTAATTATAATAATCATTGATATCCCTACATTGTCCTAAGTACTATGTGAGCAATACTCTGGTAAAATCAGTTTGTTTTTCTTTCCTCTAAATTATGAAGATAAGCCTCACTCACACTTTTGGCCAGGCATCAAATAAAGATGAAATACTGTCATAAAGGAAGAAAACCTGTACTACTATAGAAAGAAAACACAAATATCATATGCTGGTGGAAAGAAAATGCAGATACACATTCACATAGTCATACACATGAGAGATTATACTCAAAATAATTGAACAAAAATTATATAAGAAATGTAGTTTCCTTAGTATTTATTGCCTTGGTCAATTGTATTCAACGAACTTTCAATGAGACATTACTCAGTACCATAGTCCGTGCTAGGATTCAGGGCTAGAAAGAGTACTCAAGCCTGAATTATATCTTTATAGACCTTAAAATCTAATGCTCACTTACAGAATTTGAAACTTGATTTACAACTCAGAAATTGAAGACATTACAGATTATTATTATTGTTCATTGATTTTTCAAACTGGTGATCAGATGAAAGTAAGCAAAATAGAACAGTTTAATGAAGAAAATTGAAACTTTTTTACTTTATTATATACTTAGCAGTGTACAAAGAATATACATTGGCTACTGTCTTAGTTATTTCTCATAAAAGAATTGATAGCTAGCATTATGCAGTGATGCAATAGTCCTAGTCTAATAGGGTATGAGTGAGTGTGTGTGTGTGTATGTGTGTATGCACACACGCACATGTAATCAACATGTCAGCAGAATTGTATTCCTTCTGGAAGCTCTAGGGGAGAATACATTTCTTTTACTTTCCTAGCTTGTAAAGGCAGCCTGCAGCCCGTGGATCATGGTCACTTCCCCCATCTTCAAAACCAATTGTAACATCCTCAGAATTCTGCTTATGTCTCCAATTCTGCTTCTGTTACTACATCCTCTTTCTGACTCTGACCCTTTCTTCTCCCTGTTATGAGGACTCTTGTGATTGCATTGAGCTGACCTGAATAATCCAGGACAACCTCTCAATTTTAATATCCTTAATTTATCTACATCTGCAAAGTCTGCTTTGCCATGCATAGCAACATATTCACAGATTTTAGGAATTAGGATGTGAACATCTTTGAGGACCATAGTTCTGACTACTACAATTACTACTTATCTATGGAAGAAAGACAATCATACTATTTACCCCACAGGAAGATTGTGGGGATTAAATGTGTATGCTATTGAAGTGTGCCAGATAGGGCATTAGAAATATTTATTAACTGCTCTGTAACTGTTGGCTCTTTTTGAGTGCTGGAGGTGGAATGGGTTAAAAAGTACTAGGTATGTTACTGGTTGCTGCCATTGTGTTACTTAAGTCAAATTCTCCTTGTTTTCTTAACTTATTTTCTTAAACTCTACATATATTTTATAGATATAAAGTGAAGATGTTTAACATTTGGTTCCATTGATGAAGAACAGGAAAACAAGCAAATATTTTCTGTATTAGTCCATTTTCACACTGCTATAACTACATCAGACTGAGTAATTTATAAAGAAAATAAGTTTAATCGAGTCACAATTCCGCATGGCTGAGGGGACCTCAGGAAACTTACAATTATGGCAGAAAGCAAAGGGGAAGCAAGGCATGTCTTACATGGGAGCAGGAGAGAGAGAGAGATGGGGAACTGTCAAACAATTTTAAACCATCAGATCTCATGAGAACTCACTCACTATCATGGGAACACCATGGGGGAACTACACCCATAATCCAATTACTAACCACTGTGTCGCTCCCTTGACATGTGGAGATTACATCTGAAGATGAGATTTGGGTGGGGACACAGAACCAAACCATATCATTCTGCCCCTGGCCCTTACCAAATGTTGTCCTTCTCACATTTCCAAACATAATCATTTCTTTCCAACAGTTCCCCAAAGTCTTAAGTCATCCCAGCATTAACCCCAGAGTCCACGTCCAAAGTCTCATCTGAGACAAGAGAAGTCACTTTCACCTATGAGCCTGTAAAATAAAAAACAAGTTACTTACTTCCAAGATACAATGGAAGTGCAGGCACTGAGTAAATGTTCCCATTCCAAAAGGAAGAAATTGGCCAAAGCAAAGGGGCTACAGGCCCCATGAAAATCTGAAAACCAAGAGGGAAGCCATTAAATCTAAAAGCTCCAAAGTAATAACTTTTGACTCCGTGTCTCACATCCAGGGCAAGCTGATGCAAGAGATGGGCTCCCAGGGCCTTCCGCAGCTCTGCGCCTGTGGCTCTGCAGTGTACAGTCTCCATAGCTGCTTTCATAGGGTGGTGCTGGGTGCCTATGGGTTTTTCAGGCAAATGGTGTTAGCTGTTGGTGGATCTACCATTCTCGGGTCTAGAGGATTGTGTCACAGCTCCACTAGGCAGTGCCCCAATGGAGACTCTGTGTGGGTGCTCCAACCCCACATTTTTGCTCTGTACTGCCATACAGAAGTTCTCCATCCCTGAAGTAGACTTCTGCCTGCACATCTAGGCTTTTCTATACATCCTCTGAAATCTAGGTGGATGTTCTCAAACATAAATTCTTGACTTCTGTGCACCTGCAGGCCCTACACCACGTGACAGCCACTAAGTGTTGGGGCTTGCACCCTCTAAAGCAGTGACCCAAGCTGTGCCTTGGTCCCTTTTAGCCACAGCTGGAGCTGGAGTGGCTGGGATGCAGGGCACCATGTCCCAAGACTGCACAGAGCAATAGGGTGCTGGGCCTGGACCATGAAACCATTTTTCACTCCTAAGCCCCTTGGCCTGTGATGGGAGAGGCTGCCATGAAGATCTCTGAAATGCCCTGGAGACATGTTTCACATTTTCTTGGCTATTAACATTTGGCTGTTCATTACTTATGCAAGTTTCTTCAGCCAGCTTGAATTTCTGCTCAGAAAATGCATTTTTCTTTTCTACCACATGGTCAGGGTTCAAATTTTCCAAGCTTTTACACTCTGCTTCCCTTTTACATCCAATTTCAGATTATCTCTTTGTGAATGCATATAACTATATGCTTTGAGAAACAACCACGTCATCTCTTGGATGCTTTGCTGCTTATAAGTTTATTCTGCCAGATACCTTAAATCATCTCTCTCAAGTTCAAAGTTCTACAGATCTCTAGGGCAGGGGAAAAATGTTGCCAGTCTCTTTGCTAAAGTATAGCAAGAGTGACCTTTGCTCCAGTTCTCAGTAAGTTTCTCATCTTCATCTGAGACCACCTCAGCTTGGACTTAACTGTCCATATCACTATCAGCATTTTGGTCAAAACCATTCAACAAGTCTCTAGGGAGTTCCAAACGTTCCCTCATCTTTCTTTCTTCTTCTGAGCCCACCACATATTTTCAACCTCTGTCTGTTTCCAGTTCCAAATTTGCTTCCACATTTTCAAGTATAGCAATTTCTCACTCTCTGCAGGACCCATTTTCTGTATTAGTCAATTTTCACACTGCTATAAAGAGCTACCTAAGACTGGGTAATTTATAAAGAAAATAGGTTTAATTGACACGTACTTGCAAGTGGCTGGGGAGGCCTCAGGAAACTTACAATCATGGCAGAAGGCAAAGAGGAAGCAAGGCATATCTTACATGGTGGCAGGAGAGAGAGAGAGCGAGGGGGAAGTGACACATTTTTAAATCATCAGATATTGTGAGAACTCACTCACTGTCACTAGAACAGCATGGAAGAAATCTGCTCTCATGATCCAGTCACCTCCCACCAGATCCTTCTTCTGACCCCACATGGGGATTACAATTTGAGATGAGATCTGGGTAGGCCCACAGAGCCACCCAACATTGGCAACAACAATAGATATTTTGTGTACACAGGTTGTGAGGGATTTTCTGATGATGTAAAATCTTCTTAACATTAAACTATTGAAATTATTTAAGTATAAATAAATTTCAATAAATACTGTAGATCAATATACATTTGAAAGATAAAAACAAATACAAGAAACTATTTGACGGGAGGTGCCACCTGCTAATTCATTCTACAGGTGAAGAAGGAGAAAGCATTTCTAATTATTCTTTGTAAACACATATAAATGAATGACAGAAGCTAATGGCTCATGCCAAGTAAATCCAACTTGGTAGTAAAATGAGCCAAAGAATTGCCATGGTATAAAAATTTCTTCAACTGTGGTCCCAGCTACTCAGGAAGCTGGGGTAGATTACTTGAGCCTGGGAGATTGAGGCTGCACTGATAATCACACCACTGTACTCTAACCTGGGCAAATGAGTGAGACACTGTCTAAAAAAAGATTTTCTTTACATTTATCAGATTTGGTGAGATCAAAAATGGCAATTATGAAAACTAATAAACAAGTCTTTGTCTTTTGCCATGTTTATGAAATCCAAAGCAAATTATTTAAAAAGATACTTTCTGGCCAGTTGTGGTGGCTTACGCCTGTAATCCCAGCACTTTGGGAGGTCGAGGTGGGTGGATCACTTGAGGTTGGGAGTTCAAGACCAGCTTGACCAACATGGAGAAACTCCATCTCTACTAAAAATACAAAATTAGCTGGGAGGGTGGTGCATGCCTGTAATTCCAGCTACTTGGGAGGCTGAGGCAGGAGAATCACTTGAATCCAGGAGGCAGAGGTTGCAGCGAGCTGAGCTCGTGACATTGCACTCCAGCCCGGGCAACAAGAACGAAACTCTGTCTCAAAAAAAAAAAAAAAAAAAAAAAGATACTTTTGGCTGGTCATGGTGGCTCATCCCTATATTTCCAAAATTTTAGGAGGCCAAAGCAGGAGGACTGCTTAAGCACAGGAGTTTAAGACAAACCTGGGCAACCTAGTGAGACTCCATCTCTACAATAATAAAAAAAATTTATACAGAATAAATTTTCCTAATAATTGTGCACCTGTACAATAATTGGGAATGGTGGTGTGTACCTGTAGTCCCAGCTACTGGGGAGGTTGGGGTAGGATGATCTCTTAAGCCCAGGAGGTTGAGGCTGCACTGAACCAACTTGGAACCACTACATTCCAGCCTGGGTGACAGAGCATGACTCTGTCTCTAAAATAATGAAGAAATAAATAATAAAAATTTTGTTACATTTGGGGGGTCTTGGTTGATCCTATTTAACCAGCTTGTCAGCAATGACATTTCACCTTAAGTTCAATTCATGTCAACAATGAGTTTTAGACACTTTCTGATGTTCAGGCAGTTTATTCTGGCAGTGCTCTTACAAGATACATAGTGGGAGAAGGCTGGATTCATGGGGCTGATACACTCAAGGGTCAGATGACCAACTGATTGGGGTCTCCATTTGAGACATTCTCAGAGTTTGGGGAATTTTCCTCCCTTTCATATACCTGTATTTGGTCTGAGTCAGTTATCAGGCATTTCCTTCATTAAAAGATTTGAAGCTATTCTTGTAAAGGTGAACTTTGTTTTAAGGCTCATGAAAGTTGCATCTGTGCTGAGGTGGCCTTGTTTCTAGAGCATCCAGATGTTTTGGGCTGGTCGTCATAGGAACCTAGTAATCCCTGGGCCAGTTTTGAAAATCACCAGGCCACCTGTTATATCATACTTCTACATGACACATAGTGTAGCCCCTACAAAATGCTAAAATGGACCTCATGTCTATAATTAACCTTATAGCCATATCTCTTATAATATATTACAACCTTAGAGTAATAATCTATTAATATATATTTGGAGTTTTATCAACTGAAAGATCATTATATTAGTCCACTATCACACTGCTATAAAGACATACACAAGACTGAGTAATTTATAAAGGGAAGAGGTTTAACTGACTCACAGCTTCACACAGCTGGTGAGGCCTCAGGAAACTTCAGGGTGGAAGGTGAGAGAGAAGCAAAGGCACATCTTACATGGTGGCAGGTGAGAGAGAGCAAATGAGTGAGGGGAGAGGAGTCTCTTATAAAACCATCAGATCTTGTGAGAACTCACTATCATGGGAAGAGCATGGGGAAAACCGTCCCCACCAAACCAATCACATCCCACCAAGCTCCTCCCTTCATACCTGGGGATTATGGAGATTACAATTTGAGATGAGATTTGGGTGAGGACACAGAGCCAAACCACATCATTCCATCCTTACCCTCCCAAATCTTATGCCTTTTCATGTTTTAAAACCAATCATGCCTTCCCAACAGTCCCCTAAAGTCTTAACTCATTTCAGCATTAACTCAAAAGTCCACAGCCCAAAGACTCATTGGAGACAAGGCAACTCCCATCTGCCTATGAGCCTGTAAAATCAAAAGCAAGTTAGTCACTTCCAAGACACAGCAGGGGGACAGGCATTGGGTAAATATTCTTATTTCAAATGGAAGAAATTGGCCAAAACAAAGGGGCTACAGGCCCCATACAAGTCCAAAATCCAGGGGGACAGTCAAATCTTAAAGCTCTGAAATGATCTTTGACTCCATGTCTCACATCCAGGTCATGCTGATGTAAGAGGTGAATTCCCATGGTATTGAGCAGCTCTGCCTCTGTGGATTTGCAGGGTACACCCCCCACCTCAGGTGCTTTCACAGGGTGGCATTGAGTGTCTTTGGCTTTTCCAGCTGCACAGTGGACTTACCATTCTGGGGTCTGGAGGACAGTGACCACTCCTCACAGCTTCACTAGACAGTGCCCCTAAGAAGACTCTGTGTGAGGGCTCCAACCCCACAGTTCCCTTCCACAGCACCCTATCAGAGGTTCTCCATGAGGGCACCACCCCTGCAGAAAACTTCTGCCTATACATCCAGGCATTTTGATATATCCTCTAAAATCTTGGTGAAGGTTCTCAAACCTCAATTCTTGACTTCTGTGCAACTGCAGGCCCAACACCACCTATAAACTGCCAAGGCTTGGGGCTTGCACCCTCTGAAGCAATGGCCTGAGCTGTACATTGACCCCTTTTTGCTATGCCTGGGATTCAGAGCACCAACTCCCAAGAGTGCACAAAGCAGCAAGGCTCTAAACCTGGCCCAAAATCCATTTGTCCCTCCTAGGCCTCTGGGCCTGTGATAGGAGGGACTGCTGTAAGACCTCTGACATACCCTGGCAACATTTTGCTCATTGTCTTGGCAATTAACATTTAACTCCTCATTATTTAAGCAAATTTCTGTAGCCAGCTTCAATTTCTCCTCAGAAAATGGGTTTTTCTTTTCTATTGCATTATCAGGCTGCAAATTTTCCAGACTTTTCTGCTCTTCTTCTCTTTTAAACATAAGTTCCAATTCTAAACCATCTCATTATTAATACATAAAACTTAATGCTTTTAAGAGTACCTAAGTCACCTCTTGAATGCTTTGCTGCTTAGAAATTTATGCTCTCAGGTACCCTAAATCATCTTTCTCAAGTTCAAAATTCCACAGATCTCTAAGGCAGAAGCAAAATGCCACCAATCTCTTTCTGAAAGCACAGCAAGAGTCACTTTTATTCCAATTCCCAACAAATTCCTCATCACCAACTGAGACCACATTAGCATGGACTTCACTGTCCATACCACTATCAGCATTTGGGCAAAGCCATTCAACAACTCTCTAGGAAGTTTCTAACTGTCCCACATCTTCCTGTCTTCTGGCACTCCAAACTATTCCAACCTCTGCCTGTTACCCATTTCCAAAGTCACTTCCAAATTTTTTGGTATATTTATAGCAGTATCCCACTTTCTGTGGTACCAATTGACTGTATTAGTCCATTTTTATACTGCTATAAAGAACTGTCTGACAGTGGGTCATTTATAAAGGAAAGAGGTTTAACTGACTCACAGTTCAGCATGGGTGGGGAGGCCTCAGGAAACTTACAATCATGGCAGAAGGTGAAGAGGAAGCAAGGCACCTTCTTCACAAGGCAGCAGGAAGGAGAAGTTCTGAGTGAAGGGGGAAAGAGCCCATTTAAAACCATCAAATATTGTGAGAACTCATTCACTATCATGAGAATAGCATAGGGAAAATCAGTCCCTGATTCAGTCACCTCCCACCAATTCCCTCCCTACACACATGGGGATTGTGGTGATTACAATTTGAGATGAGACTTGGGTGAGGACACAGAGCCAAATGATATTGATCATTAGACATCATTATACAATGTATATTTGTGAATGAAAAGTATGGAAGGAAAACAAAGACTATCTTTAAAAATAGATACTGTGTTTTGACAAAAAGCATTTATTTTTCCCCTCTGAAATTCTGAATAGGAGTTCAAAGAACCATATATTCAGGAATTAAATACAGTCATAATTGCCTCTGGCAGGGGTATGAAGAGACTCATACTGTTTCTTGTGTAGTAGAAATCAACCTCCTAGCTTAAGCTTGAGCTTCCAGTTTGTGTAAGAAGTTGGTGAGGAAAACATTTACCATGGCCTCCACAAGGTTTAGGTAGGTTAAGTACTTAATAGTCCAGACATAAATGTTACATAGCTTATGAGAGGAATTGCAGTAAAATATTTATATGAATTTCATTTCTCCTATATTGGATTTTGCATTTACACAAAGTGACTGCATTTGATTTCCTACAAAGTGAGAAAGAGCTATTAAGTTATTAAAATAACAAATTAGTAAACAGATTGTTTGAAATAAGTTTTTGGGTTTTGTTTTTGGCTTTTGGAAGGGTAAGGTGGGTTGCATTCATTTGCCAGGAAATTAATTGTGTAGTTTAATATGTCCTCACTTATCAAAGACAACTAAACAGTTTGCAAAACTAATAGCTGAAGATTAGCAAGTACATATCTAAATCATTTCTAAGTTAGTTTACCTGTATGATATTTAATACAATAAATGGATATAAAATGATTATTTTAGCAATTGTAAGATAATCTAGATTTAAAATTATTTCATTCTAATATGCAGTTTTTAAACTATAATTATTAAAATATTCAGATTAATCTAGTTATTAATTCCAATTTTAAAATGTGTATATATGTATATGCACACATATGTTTATAGAAGAAAACAGTGTTATTAATAACATGAAAAGGGGTGGAGCCAAGATGGCTGAATAGGAACAGCTCCAGTATATGGCTCCCAGTGTGAGCAATGCAGAAGACGGGTGATTTCTGCATTTCCAACTGAGGTACCAGGTTCATCTCACTGGGTAGCGTCGGACAGTGGATGCAGGACAGTGAGTGCAGCACACCGAGCCAGAGCTGAAGCAGGGTGAGGCATCGCCTCACCTGGGAAGTCCAAGGGGTCAGGGAATTCCTTTTCCTAGCCAAGGGAAGCTGTGACAGATGGCACCTGGAAAATCAGGTCACTCCCACCTTAATACTGTGCTTTTCCAATGGTCTTAGCAAATGGCAACCCAGGAAATAATATCCCGTGCCTGGCTCAGAGGGTCCTGCACCCACAGAGACTCGCTCGTTGCTAGCACAGCAGTCTGAGATCAAACTGCAAGGCAGCAGCAAAGCTGGGGGTGGGGCGCCCACTATTGCCAAGGCTTGAGTAGGTAAACAAAGTGGCCAGGAAGCTCGAACTGGGTGGAGCCCACCGCAGCTCAAGGGGGCCTGCCTGCCTCTGTAGACTCCACCTCTGGGGCCAGGGCATAGCCAAACAAAAGGCAGCAGAATCATCTGCAGACTTAAATGTCCCTGTCTGACAGCTTTGAAGAGAGTAGTGGTTCTCCCAGCATGCAGCTGGAGATCTGAGAACAGACAGACTGCTTCCTTAAGTGGGTCCCTGACTCCTGAGTAGTCTAACTGGGAGGAACCACCCAGTAGGGACAGACTGACACCTCACACAGCCAGGTACTCCTCTGAGACAAAACTTCCAGAGGAACGATCAGGCAGCAACATTTGCTGTTCACCAATATCTGCTGTTCTGCATCCTCCGCTGCTGATACCCAGGCAAACAGGGTCTGGAGTGCACCTCCAGCAAACTCCAACAGAACTGCAGCTGAGGGTCCTGACTGTTAGAAGGAAAACTAACAAATAGAAAGAACATCCACACCAAAACCCCATCTGTATGTCACCATCATCAAAGACCAAAGGTAGATAAAACCACAAAGACGGGGAAAAAACAGAGCAGAAAAACTGGAAACTCTAAAAAGCAGAGTGCCTCTCCTCTTCCAAAGGACCGCAGCTCCTCACCAGCAATGGAACAAAGATGGATGGAAAATGACTTTGACGAGTTGAGAGAAGAAGGCTTCAGACAATCAAACTACTCTGAGCTAAAGGAGGAAGTTCAAACCCATGACAAAGAAGTTTAAAATGGTGAAAAAAAAATTAGACAAATGGCTAACTAGAATAACCAATGCAGAGAAGTCCTTAAAGGACCTGATAGAGCTCAAAACCAAGGCTCAAGAACTACGTGACAAATGCACAAGCCTCAGTAGCCAATTCGACCAACTGGAAGAAAGGGTATCAGTGATTGAAGATCAAATGAATGAAATGAAGCGAGAAGAGAAGTTTAGAGAAAAAAGAATAAAAAGAAATGAACAAAGCCTCCAAGAAATATGGGACTATGTGAAAATACCAAATCTACGTCTGATTGGTGTACCTGAAAGTGACAGGGAGAATGGAACCAAGTTGGAAAACACTCTGCAGGATATTATCCAGGAGACCTTCCCCAATCTAGCAAGGCAGGCCAACATTCAAATGCAGGAAATACAGAGAATGTCACAAAGATACTCCTTGAGAAGAGCAACTCCAAGACACATAATTGTCAGATTCACCAAAGTTGAAATGAAGGAAAAAATGTTAAGGGCAGCCAGAGAGAAAGGTCGGGTTACCCAAAAAGTGAAGCCCATCAGACTAACAGCTGATCTCTTGGCAGAAACTTTACAAGCCAGAAGAGAGTGGGGGCCAATATTCAACATTCTTAAAGAAAAGAATTTTCAACCCAGAATTTCATATCCAGCCAAACTAAGCTTCCTAAGTGAAGGAGAAATAAAATCCTTTACAGACAAGCAAATGCTGAGAGATTTTGTCACCACCAGGAGTGCCCTAAAAGAGCTCCTGAAGGAAGCACTAAACATGGAAAGGAACAAACAGTACCAGCCACTGCGAAAACATGCCAAATGGTAAAGACCATTGAGGCTAGGAAGAAACTGCATCAACTAAGGAGCAAAATAACCAGCTAATGTCATAATGACAGGATCAAATTCACACATAACAATATAAACCTTAAATGTAAATGGGCTAAATGCTCCAATTAAAAGACATAGACTAGCAAATTGGATAAAGAGTCAAGACCCATCTGTGTGCTGTATTCAGGAGACCCATCTCATGTACAGAGACACACATAAGCTCAAAGTAAAGGGATGGAGGAAGATCTACCAAGCAAATGGAAAACAAAAAAAGGCAGGGTTGCACTCCTAGTCTCTGATAAAACAGACTTTAAACCAACAAAGATCAAAAGAGACAAAGAAGGCCATTATATGATGGTAAAGGGATCAATTCAACAAGAAGAGCTAACTATCCTAAATATATATGCACCCAATACAGGAGCACCCAGATTCATAAAGCAAGTCCTTAGAAACCTACAAAGAGACTTAGACTCCCACACAATAATAATGGGAGACTTTAACACCCCACTCTTGACATTAGACAGATCAATGAGACAGAAAGTTAACAAGGATATCCAGGAATTGAACTCAGCTCTGCACCAAGTGGACCTAACAGACATCTACAGAACTCTCCACCCCAAAGCAACAGAATATACATTCTTTTCAGCACCACACCACACCTATTCCAAAACTGACCACATAGTTGGAAGTAAAGCACTCCTAAGCAAATGTAAAAGAACAGAAATTATAACAAACTGTCTCTCAGACCACAGTGCAATCAAACTAGAACTCTAGATTAAGAAACTCAATCAAAACCGCTCAACTGCATGGAAACTGAACAACCTGCTCCTGAATGACTACTGGGTACATAATGAAATGAAGGCAGAAATAAAGATGTTCTTTGAAACCAACGAGAACAAAGACACAACATACCAGAATCTCTGGGACACATTGAAAGCAGTGTGTAGAAGGAAATTTATAGCATTAAATGCCCACAAGAGAAAGCCGGAAAGATCTAAAATTGACACCCTAACATCACAATTAAAAGAACTAGAGAAGCAAGAGCAAACACATTCAAAAGCTAGCAGAAGACAAGAAATAACTAAGATCAGAGCAGAATTGAAGGAAATAGAGACACAAAAAACCCTTCAAAAAATCAATGAATCCAGGAGCTGGATTTTTGAAAAGATCAACAAAATTGATAGACTGCTAGCAAGACTAGTAAAGAAGAAAAGAGAGAAGAATCAAATAGATGCAATAAAAAATGAGAAAGGGGATATCAACACCGATCCCACAGAAATATAAACTACCATCAGAGAATACTATAAACACCTCTATGCAAATAAACTAGAAAATCTAGAAGAAATGGATAAATTCCTGGACACATACACCCTTCCAAGACTAAACCAGGAAGAAGTTGAATCCCTGAATAGACCAATAACAGGCTCTGAAATTTAGGCAATAATTAATAGCTTACCAACCAAAAAAAGTCTAGGACCAGATGGATTCACAGCCAAATTCTACCAGAAGTACAAGGAGGAGCTGGTACCATTCCTTCTGAAACTATTCCAATCAATAGAAAAAGAGGGAATCCTCCCTAACTCATTTTATGAGGCCAGCATCATCCTGATACCAAAGCCTGGCAGACACAAAACAAAAAAAGAGAATTTTAGACCAATATCCCTGATGAACATTGATGCAAAAATGCTCAATAAAATACTGGCAAACCAAATCCAGCAGCACATCAAAAAGCTTATCCTCCATGATCAAGTGGGCTTCATCCCTGGGATCAAGGCTGGTTCAACATATGCAAATCAATAAACGTAATGCAGCATGTAAACAGAACCAATAACAAAAACCATGTTATTATCTCAATAGATGCAGAAAAGGTCTTTGACAAAATTCAACAACCCTTCATGCTAAAAACTCTCAATAAATTAAGTATTGATGGGACGTATCTCAAAATAATAAGAGCTATCTATGACAAACCCACAGCCAATATCATATTGAATGGGCAAAAACTGGAAGCATTCCCTTTGAAATCTGGCACAAGACAGGGATGCCCTCTCTCACCACTCCTATTCAACATAGTGTTGGAAGTTCTGGCCAGGGCAATTAGGCAGGAGAAGGAAATAAAGGGTATTCAATTAGGAAAAGAGGAAGTCAAATTGTCCCTGTTTGCAGATGACATGATTGTATATCTAGAAAACCCCATCATCTCAGCCCTAAATCTCCTTAAGCTGATAGGCAACTTCAGTAAAGTCTCAGGATACAAAATCGATGTGCAAAAATCACAAGCATTTTTATACACCAATAACAGACAAACAGAGAGTCAAATCATGAGTGAACTCCTATTCACAATTGCTTCAAAGAGAATAAAATACCTAGGAATCCAACTTACAAGTGATGTGAAGGACCTCTTCAAGGAGAACTACAAACCACTGCTCAATGAAATAAAAGAGGATACAAACAAATGGAAGAACATTCCATGCTCATGGGTAGGAAGAATCAATATCGTGAAAATGGCCATACTGCCCAAGGTAATTTATAGATTCAATGCCATCCCCATCAATCTACAAATAACTTTCTTCACAGAACTGGAAAAAAATACTTCAAAGTTCATATGGTACCAAAAAAGAGCCTGCATTGCCAAGTCAATCCAAAGCCAAAAGAACAAAGCTGGAGGCATCACGTCACCTGACTTCAAACTATACTACAAGGCTACTGTAACCAAAACAGCATGGTACTGGTACCAAAACAGAGATATAGACCAATGGAACAGAACAGAGCCCTCAGAAATAATGCTGCATATCTACAACTATCTGATCTTTGACAAACCTGACAAAAATAATAAATGGAGAAAGGATACCCTATTTAATAAATGGTGCTGGGAAAACTGGCTAGCCATATGGAGAAAGCTGAAACTGGATCCCTTCTTTACACCTTATACAAAAATTAATTCAAGATGGATTAAAGACTTAAATGTTAGACCTAAAACCATAAAAACCCTAGAAGAAAACCTAGGCAATACCATTCAGGAAATAGGCATGGGCAAGGACTTCATGTCTAAAATACCAAAAGCAATGGCAACAAAAGCCAAAATTGACAAATGGGATCTAATTAAACTAAAGAGCTTCTGCACAGCAAAAGTAACTACCCTCAGAGTTAACAGGCAACCTACAGAATGGGAGAAAAATTTTGCAATCTACTCATCTGACAAAGGGCTAATATCCAGAATCTACAATGAACTCAAACAAATTTACAAGAAAAAAACAAATAACCCCATCAAAAAGTGGACGAAGGGGATGAACAGACACTTCTCAAAGAAGACATTTATGCAGCTAAAAGACACATGAAAAAATGCTCATCATCACTGACCATCAGAGAAATGCAAATCAAAACCACAATGAGATACCATCTCACACCACTTAGAATGGCCATCATTAAAAAGTCAGGAAACAACAGGTGCTGGAGAGGATGTGGAGAAATAGCAACACTTTTCCTCTGTTGGTGGGACTGTAAACTAGTTCAACCATTGTGGAAGTTAGTGTGGTGATTCCTCAGGGATGTAGAACTAGAAATACCATTTGACCCAGCCATCCCATTACTGGGTATATACCCAAAGGATTATAAATCATGCTGCTATAAAGACACATGCACACGTATGTTTATTGCCGCACTATTCACAATAGCAAAGAGTTGGAACCAACCCAAATGTCCAACAACGATAGACTGGATTAAGAAAATGTGGCACATATACACCATGGAGTACTATGCAGCCATAAAAAAGGATGAATTCATGTCCTTTGTAGGGACATGGATGAAGCTGGAAACCATCATTCTCAGCAAACTATCGCAAGGACAAAAAACCAGCACCGCATGTTCTCACTCATAGGTGGGAATTGAACAACGAGAACACATGGACACAGGAAGGGGAACATCACACACCGGGAACTGTTGTGGGGTGGGGGGAGAGGGGAGGGATAACATTAGGAGATATACCTAATGTTAAATGACGAGTTAATGGGTGCAGCACACCAACATGGCACATGTATACATATGTAACAAACCTGCACATTGTGCACATGTACCCTAAAACTTAAAGTATAATAGTAATAATAACCTGAAAAGGTAAAATGGAAATTAGCTATATTTCTTTCTTTACTTCTGTCCTGTCTCTTGTCTTATAGTCACAAAAACATCTGTTAGATCAATAGTAAAATTTTAAATGGAATTTCCTAAATTAGGAAGACTACATTTTGGCTACTGCAATTTATTTTTAAATTTACTTTATCATTATTATTTTTATTTTTTAATTTCTATTTTTATTTTAGATTAAAAGGGAACATGTGCAGGTTTGTTACAATGGTATATTGCATTATGCTGAGGTTTGGGGCTTCTATTGATCCCCTCATTCACATAGTGAACATGAGATGCAAAAGAAAGTTTCTCAGCTCTTGTCTGCCTCCCTCCATTCCTCCTTTTGGACTTCCCACTGTCTATTGTTACCATCTTTATGTCTGAGTGAACCCAAAATTTAGCTCCCCCTTATAAGTAAGAACATGCAGTATTTGTTTTTTTTCATTCCTACATTAATTTCTACATTACTATATTTCCTACACTAATTCACTTAGGATAATGGCCTCTAGTTGCATCATTAATTCACTTAGGATAATGGCCTACAGCTGCATCCAGGTTGTTGCAAAGGACATGGTGTTGTTCTTTTTATGGCTGCATAGTATTCCATGGTCTACGTGTACCACATTTTCTTTTTTTTTTTTTTTTTCTTTTTTTTTTTTTTTTTTTATTATACTTTAAGTTTTAGGGTACATGTGCACATTGTGCAGGTTAGTTACATATGTATACATGTGCCATGCTGGTGCGCTGCACCCACCAACTCGTCATCTAGCATTAGGTATATCTCCCAATGCTATCCCTCCCCCCTCCCCCCTCCCCACCACAGTCCCCAGAGTATGATATTCCCCTTCCTGTGTCCATGTGATCTCATTGTTCAATTCCCACCTATGAGTGAGAATATGCGGTGTTTGGTTTTTTGTTCTTGCGATAGTTTACTGAGAATGATGGTTTCCAATTTCATCCATGTCCCTACAAAGGATATGAACTCATCATTTTTTATGGCTGCATAGTATTCCATGGTGTATATGTGCCACATTTTCTTAATCCAGTCTATCATTGTTGGACATTTGGGTTGGTTCCAAGTCTTTGCTATTGTGAATAATGCCGCAATAAACATACGTGTGCATGTGTCTTTATAGCAGCATGATTTATAGTCATTTGGGTATATACCCAGTAATGGGATGGCTGGGTCAAATGGTATTTCTAGTTCTACATCCCTGAGGAATCGCCACACTGACTTCCACAATGGTTGAACTAGTTTACAGTCCCACCAACAGTGTAAAAGTGTTCCTATTTCTCCACATCCTCTCCAGCACCTGTTGTTTCCTGACTTTTTAATGATTGCCATTCTAACTGGTGTGAGATGATATCTCATAGTGGTTTTGATTTGCATTTCTCTGATGGCCAGTGATGATGAGCATTTTTTCATGTGTTTTTTGGCTGCGTAAATGTCTTCTTTTGAGAAGTGCCTGTTCATGTCCTTCGCCCACTTTTTGATGGGGTTGTTTGCTTTTTTCTTGTAAATTTGTTTGAGTTCACTGTAGATTCTGGATATTAGCCCTTTGTCAGATGAGTAGGTTGCGAAAATTTTCTCCCATTTTGTAGGTTGCCTATTCACTCTGATGGTAGTTTCTTTTGCTGTGCAGAAGCTCTTTAGTTTAATTAGATCCCATTTGTCAATTTTGGCTTTTGTTGCCATTGCTTTTGGTGTTTTGGACATGAAGTCCTTGCCCACGCCTATGTCCTGAATGGTAATGCCTAGGTTTTCTTCTAGGGTTTTTATGGTTTTAGGTCTAACGTTTAAATCTTTAATCCATCTTGAATTGATTTTTGTATAAGGTGTAAGGAAGGGATCCAGTTTCAGCTTTCTACATATGGCTAGCCAGTTTTCCCAGCACCATTTATTAAATAGGGAATCCTTTCCCCATTGCTTGTTTTTCTCAGGTTTGTCAAAGATCAGATAGCTGTAGGTAAGCGGCGTTATTTCTGAGGGCTCTGTTCTGTTCCATTGATCTATATTTCTGTTTTGGTACCAGTACCATGCTGTTTTGGTTACTGTAGCCTTGTAGTATAGTTTGAAGTCAGGTAGTGTGATGCCTCCAGCTTTGTTCTTTTGGCTTAGGATTGACTTGGCGATGCGGGCTCTCTTTTGGTTCCATATGAACTTTGAAGTAGTTTTTTCCAATTCTGTGAAGAAAGTCATTGGTAGCTTGATGGGGATGGCATTGAATCTGTAAATTACCTTGGGCAGTATGGCCATTTTCACGATATTGATTCTTCCTACCCATGAGCATGGAATGTTCTTCCATTTGTTTGTATCCTCTTTTATTTCCTTGAGCAGTGGTTTGTAGTTCTCCTTGAAGAGGTGCTTCACATCCCTTGTAAGTTGGATTCCTAGGTATTTTATTCTCTTTGAAGCAATTGTGAATGGGAGTTCACTCATGATTTGGCTCTCTGTTTGTCTGTTGTTGGTGTATAAGAATGCTTGTGATTTTTGTACATTGATTTTGTATCCTGAGACTTTGCTGAAGTTGCTTATCAGCTTAAGGAGATTTTGGGCTGAGACAATGGGGTTTTCTAGATAAACAATCATGTCGTCTGCAAACAGGGACAATTTGACTTCCTCTTTCCTAATTGAATACCCTTTATTTCCTTCTCCTGCCTGATTGCCCTGGCCAGAACTTCCAACACTATGTTGAATAGGAGCGGTGAGAGAGGGCATCCCTGTCTTGTGCCAGTTTTCAAAGGGAATGCTTCCAGTTTTTGCCCATTCAGTATGATATTGGCTGTGGGTTTGTCATAGATAGCTCTTATTATTTTGAAATACGTCCCATCAATACCTAATTTATTGAGAGTTTTTAGCATGAAGGGTTGTTGAATTTTGTCAAAGGCTTTTTCTGCATCTATTGAGATAATCATGTGGTTTTTGTCTTTGGCTCTGTTTATATGCTGGATTACATTTATTGATTTGCGTATGTTGAACCAGCCTTGCATCCCAGGGATGAAGCCCACTTGATCATGGTGGATAAGCTTTTTGATGTGCTGCTGGATTCGGTTTGCCAGTATTTTATTGAGGATTTTTGCATCAATGTTCATCAAGGATATTGGTCTAAAATTCTCTTTTTTGGTTGTGTCTCTGCCAGGCTTTGGTATCAGAATGATGCTGGCCTCATAAAATGAGTTAGGGAGGATTCCCTCTTTTTCTATTGATTGGAATAGTTTCAGAAGGAATGGTACCAGTTCCTCCTTGTACCTCTGGTAGAATTCGGCTGTGAATCCATCTGGTCCTGGACTCTTTTTGGTTGGTAAACTATTGATTATTGCCACAATTTCAGCTCCTGTTATTGGTCTATTCAGAGATTCAACTTCTTCCTGGTTTAGTCTTGGGAGAGTGTATGTGTCGAGGAATGTATCCATTTCTTCTAGATTTTCTAGTTTATTTGCGTAGAGGTGTTTGTAGTATTCTCTGATGGTAGTTTGTATTTCTGTGGGATCGGTGGTGATATCCCCTTTATCATTTTTTATTGCGTCTATTTGATTCTTCCCTCTTTTTTTCTTTATTAGTCTTGCTAGCGGTCTATCAATTTTGTTGATCCTTTCAAACAACCAGCTCCTGGATTCATTAATTTTTTGAAGGGTTTTTTGTGTCTCTATTTCCTTCAGTTCTGCTCTGATTTTAGTTATTTCTTGCCTTCTGCTAGCTTTTGAATGTGTTTGCTCTTGCTTTTCTAGTTCTTTTAATTGTGATGTTAGGGTGTCAATTTTGGATCTTTCCTGCTTTCTCTTGTGGGCATTTAGTGCTATAAATTTCCCTCTGCACACTGCTTTGAATGCGTCCCAGAGATTCTGGTATGTTGTGTCTTTGTTCTCGTTGGTTTCAAAGAACATCTTTATTTCTGCCTTCATTTCGTTATGTACCCAGCAGTCATTCAGGAGCAGGTTGTTCAGTTTCCATGTAGTTGAGCGGCTTTGAGTGAGATTCTTAATCCTGAGTTCTATTTTGATTGCACTGTGGTCTGAGAGATAGTTTGTTATAATTTCTGTTCTTTTACATTTGCTGAGGAGAGCTTTACTTCCAACTATGTGGTCAATTTTGGAATAGGTGTGGTGTGGTGCTGAAAAGAATGTATATTCTGTTGATTTGGGGTGGAGAGTTCTGTAGATGTCTATTAGGTCCGCTTGGTGCAGAGCTGAGTTCAATTCCTGGGTATCCTTGTTGACTTTCTGTCTCGTTGATCTGTCTAATGTTGACAGTGGGGTGTTAAAGTCTCCCATTATTAATGTGTGGGAGTCTAAGTCTCTTTGTAGGTCACTCAGGACTTGCTTTATGAATCTGGGTGCTCCTGTATTGGGTGCATAAATATTTAGGATAGTTAGCTCCTCTTGTTGAATTGATCCCTTTACCATTATGTAATGGCCTTCTTTGTCTCTTTTGATCTTTGTTGGTTTAAAGTCTGTTTTATCAGAGACTAGGATTGCAACCCCTGCCTTTTTTTGTTTTCCACTGGCTTGGTAGATCTTCCTCCATCCTTTTATTTTGAGCCTATGTGTGTCTCTGCACGTGAGATGGGTTTCCTGAATACAGCACACTGATGGGTCTTGACTCTTTATCCAACTTGCCAGTCTGTGTCTTTTAATTGGAGAATTTAGTCCATTTACATTTAAAGTTAATATTGTTATGTGTGAATTTGATCCTGTCATTATGAAGTTAGCTGGTGATTTTGCTCGTTAGTTGATGCAGTTTCTTCCTAGTCTTGATGGTCTTTACATTTTGGCATGATTTTGCAGCGGCTGGTACCGGTTGTTCCTTTCCATATTTAGCTCTTCCTTCAGGAGCTCTTTTAGGGCAGGCCTGGTGGTGACAAAATCGGTCAGCATTTGCTTGTCTGTAAAGTATTTTATTTCTCCTTCACTTATGAAGCTTAGTTTGGCTGGATATGAAATTCTGGGTTGAAAATTCTTTTCTTTAAGAATGTTGAATATTGGCCCCCACTCTCTTCTGGCTTGTAGGGTTTCTGCCGAGAGATCCGCTGTTAGTCTGATGGGCTTCCCTTTGAGGGTAACCCGACCTTTCTGTCTGGCTGCCCTTAACATTTTTTCCTTCATTTCAACTTTGGTGAATCTGACAATTATGTGTCTTGGAGTTGCTCTTCTCGAGGAGTATCTTTGTGGCATTCTCTGTATTTCCTGAATCTGAACGTTGGCCTGCCTTGCTAGATTGGGGAAGTTCTCCTGGATAATATCCTGCAGAGTGTTTTCCAACTTGGTTTCATTCTCCGCATCACTTTCAGGTACACCAATCAGACGTAGATTTGGTCTTTTCACATAGTCCCATATTTCTTGGAGGCTTTGCTCATTTCTTTTTATTCTTTTTTCTCTAGACTTCCCTTCTCGCTTCGTTTCATTCATTTCATCTTCCATTGCTGATACCCTTTCTTCCAGTTGATTGCATCGGCTCCTGAGGCTTCTGCATTCTTCACGTAGTTCTCGAGCCTTGGTTTTCAGCTCCATCAGCTCCTTTAAGCACTTCTCTGTATTGGTTATTCTAGTTATACATTCTTCTAAATTTTTTTCAAAGTTTTCAACTTCTTTGCCTTTGGTTTGAATGTCCTCCCGTAGCTCAGAGTAATTTGATCGTCTGAAGCCTTCTTCTCTCAGCTCGTCAAAATCATTCTCCATCCAGCTTTGTTCCGTTGCTGGTGAGGAACTGCGTTCCTTTGGAGGAGGAGAGGCGCTCTGCATTTTAGAGTTTCCTGTTTTTCTGTTCTGTTTTCTCCCCATCTTTGTGGTTTTATCTACTTTTGGTCTTTGATGATGGTGATGTACAGATGGGTTTTTGGTGTGGATGTCCTTTCTGTTTGTTAGTTTTCCTTCTAACAGACAGGACCCTCAGCTGCAGGTCTGTTGGAATACCCTGCCCTGTGAGGTGTCAGTGTGCCCCTGCTGGGGGGTGCCTCCCAGTTAGGCTGCTCGGGGGTCAGGGGTTAGGGACCCACTTGAGGAGGCAGTCTGCCCGTTCTCAGATCTCCAGCTGCGTGCTGGGAGAACCACTGCTCTCTTCAAAGCTGTCAGACAGGGACATTTAAGTCTGCAGAGGTTACTGCTGTCTTTTTGTTTGTCTGTGCCCTGCCCCCAGAGGTGGAGCCTACAGAGGCAGGCTGGCCTCCTTGAGCTGTGGTGGGCTCCACCCAGTTCGAGCTTCCTGGCTGCTTTGTTTACCTAAGCAAGCCTGGGCAATGGCGGGTGCCCCTCCCCCAGCCTCCCTGCCGCCTTGCAGTTTGATCTCAGACTGCTGTGCTAGCAATCAGCGAGATTCCGAGGGCGTAGGACCCTCCGAGCCAGGTGTGGGATATAGTCTCGTGGTGCGCCGTTTTTTAAGCCGGTCTGAAACGCGCAATATTCGGGTGGGAGTGACCCGAGTTTTCCAGGTGCGTCCGTCACCCCTTTCTTTGACTCGGAAAGGGAACTCCCTGACCCGTTGCGCTTCCCTGGTGAGGCGATGCCTCGCCCTGCTTCGGCTCGCGCACGGTACGCGCACCCACTGTCCTGCACCCACTGTCTGGCACTCCCTAGTGAGATGAACCCGGTACCTCAGATGGAAATGCAGAAATCACCCGTCTTCTGCGTCGCTCACGCTGGGAGCTGTAGACGGGAGCTGTTCCTATTCGGCCATCTTGGCTCCTCCCCCCCCACATTTTCTTAATCCAATCCACCACTGCTGGGCACCTAGGTTTATTCCATGTCTTTGATATTGTGAATAGTGCTGCAATGAACATATAAGTACATGTGTCTTTTTGGTAGAACATTTTATTTGCTTTTCGATATATGCTTAGTGATGAGATTGCTGGGTTGAATAGTAGTTGTGTTTGAAGTTTTCTGAGAGATCTCCAAACTGCTTTCCACAGTGACTGAACTAAGTTATATTTCCACCAAAATTGTGTAAGTGTTCCCCTTTCTCTGCAGCCTCACCAGCATCTATTGTTTTTTTACTTTTTAGTAATTGCCATTCTGAGTGGTGTGAGACGGTATACGGTTGTGCTTTTGATTTGCACTTTTCTGATATATGATGATTTGTGATTATTATATATTTCTTCACCACTTGTATGTCTTTTTTTTTTGAGAAATGTCTGCTCATGTTATTTGCCAACTTTTAAATGGGGTTATTTCTTTTTTGCTTGTTGAATAGTTTAAGTTTCCTGTGGATTGTGGATATTAGACCTTTGTCAGGTACATATTTTGTGAATATTTTCTCTCATTCCATAGGTTGTCTGTTTACTCTGTTGACAATCTTTTTTGCTGCACCAAAGTTCTTTAGTTTAATCAGTGTTCCCACTTGTTAATTTGTTGTTGTTGCTGTTTTTGTTGTTGCAATTGCTTTTCAGGGCTTAGTTCATAAGCTATTTCCAATGTCCAGAATGGCATTTCCTAGATTTCTCTCTGGAATTATTATAGTTAGAGGTCTTACATTTAAATCTTTCATCCATTTTGAGTTAATTTTTGTATATGGTGAAAGATAGGAGCCCACTTTCATTCTTCCGCATATGACTAGGCTGCCATCCCAGCACCATTTATTGAATAGAGAGTCCTTTCCCCATTGCTTATTTTTCTCAACTTTGTTGAAAATCAGATGGCTGTAGGTGTATGACATTATTTCTATGTTCTCTATTCTGTTCCTTTTGTCTATGAGTCTGATTTTTGTTGTTGTTGTTGTTGTTGTTTTGTTTTGTTTTGTTTTTTTGCCAGGACCATGCTATCTTAGTTACTATACCCTTATAGTATAAAGTGAGATAATGTGATGCTTCCAGCTTTGTTCTTTTTGCTTAGGGTTGCTTAGCCTATTCATGCTCTTTTTGGTTCCATGTGAATTTCAGAATAGATTTTTCTAATTGTGTGAGAAATGACATTAGTGGTTTGATAGAAGTAACATTGAATCTGTAGATTGATTTGGGCAGTATGGCCATTTTAATAATACTGATTATTTCAATCCATAAGCATGGACTGTTTTTCCATTTTATTATGTCATCTCTTATTTCATCCAGCAGTGTTTTGTAGTTTTCCTTATAGAGATGTTTCACTTGCTTGATTAGATGTATTCCTAGGTATTTTGTTTTTTTGTATGGCTATTTTAAATGGGATTGTGTCCTATTTGACTCTCAGCTTCAATGGTATTGATAAATAGAAATACTACTGATTTTTGTACTTAATTTTGTTTTCTGAAACTTTACTGAAGTTGTTTATCAGTACCAAGAGCTTTTAGGAAGAGTCTTTAGTGTTTTCTAGGTATAGAATCATATTGTCAGTACAGATATTTGGACTTTTTTTCCTCCTATTTGGATGCCTTTTATTTTCTTTCTTGCCTCACTCCTCTGGCTAGAACTTCCACTACTGTGTTGAATAGGAGTAGTGAGACTGGACATTCTTGTCTTATTTCAGTTCATAAGAGGAATGCTTCCAGCTTTTGCCCATTCAGTATGATGTTGGCTGTGGGTTTGTGATAGATGGCTCTTATTATTTTGAGATATGTTCCGTCTATGCCTAGTTCACTGAGGGGTTTTTATCACAAAGGAATTTTGGATTTTATCAAATGCTTTTTCCATATTTATTAAGACGGTCAAATTTTTTTTAAGTATTGTGTTTATGTGATGAATCACATTTATTTATTTGTATATGTTGAACCAATCTTGCATCCCAGAAATGAAACCTGCTTGGTCATGATGAATTAACTTTTTGGTGTGTGGCTGGATTCAGTTTGCTAGTATTTTGTTGGGGATTTTTGTGTCTGTGTTCATCAGCGATATTGGCCCGTAGTTTTTTTGTGTGTGCTGTTTCCATGCCAGATTTTGGTATTAGGGTGATTATGGCTTCATAGAATGAGTTAGGGAAGAGTTCCTACTTCTCAATTTTTTGGAAAAGTTACAGTAGAATTGATACCAGCTCTTGTTTGTACATCTAGTAGAATTTTGTTGTGAATCCATCCTGTTTGGGGCTTCTTTTGGTTGTTAGGTACTTTACTACTGATTCAATCTCATTACTCATTATTGGTCTGTTTCTGATTGCATCCTTATTCTGTTTTGGGAATGTGTGTGTTTCCAGAAATTTATCCATTTTCTCTAGATTTTCTGTATTGTGTGCATAGAAGTATTCATAATATTCTTTGAAGACCTATCTCTTGTCTTTCTGTGGTATCATTTGTAATATCATCTTTGTTATTTTTAAGTGTGCTTATTTTGAATCTTCTCTCTTTTTTTCATTGTTAATCTAACTAGTTGTCTATTAATCTTGTTTATCCTTTCAAAAAACAAACTTTTGGTTTTGGTGATTCTCTGTAAAAATTTTTGGTCTTAATTTCATTTAGTTCTGTTCTGATTTTAGTTATTTCTCTTCTGGCTTTAGGGTTAGTTTGTTCTTGTTTTTCTTTGGATGTGATGTTGGAACATTAATTTGACATATTTCTAATTTTTAAGGTTTGCATCAAGCACTCTACACTTTCCTCTTAACACCACTTTTGCTACATCCCAGAGATTTTGGTATGTCGTGTATCTGTTTTCATTTATTTCAAATAATTTTTTCATTTGTGCCTTAATTTTGTTGTTTACCCCAGAGTCATACAGGAGCAAGTTGTTTAGTTTCCATGTAAACGTGTGGTTTGTGTATATCTTTGTATTGATTTTCTATTTTTATTCCTTTATGGTCCCAGAGTATGGTTGGTATAATTTTTATTTATTTTTTTGTTTATAGAGACTAGCTTTGCTGCTGAGCATTTGCTTGATCTTGGATCATGTTTTATGTACAGATGAGAAGAATATATATTCTGAGGTTGATGGGTAGAGTATTCTGCAGGTTGATCAAGTGTTGAATTCATGTCCTGAATTTTTTATTAGTTTTCTGCCTTGATGATCTGTCTAATGCTATGAAAAAAAGTGTTGAAGTCCCCCATTATTATTGTGAGATTGTCTAATTTTTTTGTAGGTGTAGATGTGGTTATTTTATGAATCTGGGTGCTCCAGTGTTATGTGTATATATGTATTTAGAATCGTTAAGTCTTCTTGTTGAATTGATCCCTTTATCATTAATTAATGCCCTTCTTTGTCTTTTTTTTTTTTTTTTACTGTTGGTGTAAAGTCTGTTGTCTGATATAAGAATAGTGAACCCTGCTCATTTTGTTTTCCACTTGTATGGTAGATCTTTCTCCAAACTTTTACTTTGAGCCTATTGGTGTCATTATGTGTGAGATGAGTCTCTTGAAGACAGCAGATGTGTTAGTCTTTTTTTTAAATACAACTTGCAACTCTATGCCATTTAAATAGGGCTTTTAGACTGTTTAAGTTCAAGGTTAATTTGATATGTGAAGTTTTGATTCTATCACTATATCATTAGCTGGTCACTTCGTAGTTTCTATTTGCTTTGTAGTTTCTGGTTGCTTTTTTAGAGTCTGTGGGCTATGTAATTGACGTGTTTTTGTGGTAACAAGTTTTGTTCCTTTGTGTTCATGTCTAGAACTCCCTAAATGAGCCTTATAAAGCAGGTCTAGTGGTAACAAATTCCCTTAGCACTTGCTTGTCTGGAAAACATTTTATTTCTTCTTCACTTATGAAGGCAGGGTATAAAATTGTTGGTTGGAATTTCTTTTCTTTAATAATGCTGAAAATAGGCCACCAATCTCCGCTGTCTTGTAAGGTTTCTGTTGAGAAGTTCGCTGTTAACCTGAAGAGGTTCCTATTGTATGTGATCTGACCTTTTTCCCTAGCTGTCTTTAAGTTTTTTTTATTAGCATTGACCTTGGATAGTCTGGTGACTATATGCCTTGGTGATATTCATTTTGTAAAGTATCTTGCGGGTCTTCTCTGGATTTCTTGTATCTGGATGTTCCCTCTTTAGCAAGACTAGGGAAATTTAATTGAATTATTTTCTCAACTATGTCTTTTTGGTTGTTTATTTTTTCTCCTCTCTCAACAAGGCCAATAATTTGTAGGTTTGATTGCTTTATATAATCTTATACTCCTTGAAGATTTTTAATAATTATTTTCTCTTTATTTTTGTCTGACTGGGTTAGTTCAAAAGATTGTTCTTTAAACTTGAAATTCTCTCTTCTGCTTAATCCAGTCTATTGTTAAAAATCTCAATTGTATTTTGGCAGTTTTAAGTGAGTTTTTCAATATCAGAAGCTTGGTTGACTTATTTTTTAAGATGTTTATCTGTTCCTTCATTTCCTGGATTGATTTAGAAGTTTCTTTGTGTTGATTTTCAACTTTGTACTGGATCTCATTGAGCTTCCTTGCAATTCATGCTTTGAATTATTTATCTGTCATTTCTGAATTTCCATTTTGATTATGGACCATTGGTGGAGAGATAATGAGAGGCTTTGGTAGTGTCACTACATTCAGTTTTTTCAAGAAAATCTTGTGTAGGTTCCTTCTCATCTGGAGACACTGGCATTTCTACTTTCTATTATTTTTGTATGAGTAGGACTATTTTATTTTCCTATGATATTATTGGGTTTTTTTTCCCCTTTCCCACCTCCCTTGTGAATGTGACTGTAGAGAATGCTTCTATAGACATACACAATTTTTTCAGCAGGTTTCATAATGGGCTGTGTTATTCAACCTACAAGCCAGTAGATGGCACTTACGGGTAAGAGTCAGCTATGGCCAACATGACTGTTACTGGGTGTGTATTAATACTTAATCCTTGTTTACCAGGAGATACTCTCTGTTGCCTCAGACATTGGGCTGATCTATGGAGTACACAGTGGCCTGAGTACCCTGCTCAGCCCAGAATGTACAGGGGCAAGATGGGCAGGGTCATACCAGGCAGGACCACTACAAGTATTCTGGTTGCGGGCACATGCACCAGCACTGGGGGAGAATCCAGTGGGTAACTAACAAGTGTTCAGAGATGTGCCTAGGTGTGGAACTAGGAAACCTCCTTAGCCTCAAGCTCTCTGCAAGGGGATGGGTGCTGCCTAAACTACTGATTCAGAAGAGTGGGTGCCTGAAGATCTGCCTGGGCGTGGAGTGTAGAGGGTCCCACTGAACAATCTCTTCACAGAAATGCAGTGGTGGCTCAGGGTGCTAATTCAGGCAAACAAATGTTCCTATTGCCTGGAGACCTGCCTGGGCATGGGGCAGAGAGAGCCCCACTGCACCACAGTCTCTACATAGAAAGGGTGGACTGGCTTAGGGTACTGGTGCAGATATGTGGGTGCTCTGAGTGCCTGGAGATCTGACTGGGTCGAAAGTAAAGAGGGCCCCCATGCACCCAGATCACTGCACAAGACGGGTAGGGTAACAGAAGCTGCCAATCTGGGCAACTCGGTGCTCTGAATGCCTGAGCATAGAGTGGAGAGGGCCCCACTGCACCACAGTCTCTGCACAGGAAGGGTAGGGTGGTTCAGGTTGCTGATCCAGGTGAGTGTGTGCTCCAAATGCCTGGAGATCTGCCTTTATCAAGCAGATGTATTTGCAGGGGCTGTTTCCCCACATTCTTCTCCCTTTAATCTGGAATGTCGTTCATGGTTCCAGTGGATTCTGTTTTCTTTGTTGAACTAAAGCTCACAGAGTTGATCTTCATGCACTATCTTGCTATTTCCAAATGGCTAAGGTAAACTAAAAGCCTCTTATACACCATCTTAGGGGGGAAAATAACCTAATGCTCAAAAATACCTATTTTTTATAAAGTTTGGCCCTTACATACTATTCAGCTACTTCTTTTGGTGCTCAGATAATAAATCAGTGATGAATTTTCCAGCAGGATTTTCAGAAGAATTGTCAGGCAAGGTGGTGCCTAGCATAGCTCAGGTTCCCCTAACATTTAGTGGACTCATGTGACAAGGCTCCTGCACAAACTCTCTCCCTAGAGTTGCCCAAGTTTCCCTCATGTTCCCATGGAGCCGCTTAAAACAATATCTGACAAGGCTAAGAATCACTGGAAAGAAGTTGGTGCTACAAGTGTGAAAAGCAAACTGAACTGCCTGGCCAGGCTGCAACAGCTTCCCATTTCACGTTGCAGTCTAACTTTGAGCAGTTAAGAAATCCCTCTCTCATGCTGTAAGACACTAGCTAAGGGATAGTTTCTCAAAGACCAAGGATGGTTTGATAGCTTTTCTCTGTAGTGCTTCCATTTTTTCAGTCTTTCTACTCCATTTATCAGGAAAACTATTCTGTGGACGTGACATCATGAAATTTTTTTCTAATCCTTAGTTATTTCTTTAAAAAGCCTGCATAAAGGCCAATAAAAAAAGACTTATGGGGCCACCTGTTTATTATGTGGCAGCACATTCAGATGAAGAATAAACATGTTATCTATAATGATATTAATATTTCTCTAGGTTAGCTTTACAGGTCAGATGTAACCTACCATAGCTGCTGCACCTGTCAGGTAAAGAAGTTGGGATAACAAATACAGCTGATTTTTGGTAAGTACCTTCATAGTCTTGTGTGAAACTACTGAACCTCCAAGGACCAGATTGAGAAAGAAAATTCTAGCTTTCCTTCTGGAAAAAGTTCAATGTTAAAATCTAAGGAGCCTACAGGGCAGATGAAAATGACTTTATGAACTGAACTAGCAGTTTGGTAGAAAGATGAAAACTGCATGAATCAGAAAGAGACAGTACAGAGAGGGAAAACACTGAACTTAAAGAAGTTTTATAGGAGTTTTTGTCCTGAGAAAGTAGTGTCCAAGTTCAGAGCTCAGTTCCAGAAGAGGTAACAGTAACATGGCTTCTTAATCTGAGATGTGTGGTTTCTCAGCAGCATCTCAGGCAAAGAAATTTGAATGTACTGGTTTCAACATTTCTGGAAATATACAAGTAGACAAGCCCTCAGTGAAAGAAGGGTGAGGGAACAGGGCAGATCCCGCAGAAGTATTGCAACTAATATAGTAATTCTTGGCAGAAGAGTTTGATTTTTTCCAAGTTTGATGAAGTTATTCTTGGCTATCAACCATAAAAGAGAACTTCCTGGAGAGGCTTCATGGGAATTCAAGAATCCCTAGGACTATAGAGACCATAGAGGTACTGGAAAGATGTGAAGGGGCCAGTTGTGAGATAATAAAGAGTGGTAAGGACTATGGGGAACTGGAAAGTTTATGTCGATCTAGAGGTGACAGCCTCTTTTCCAATCCAACAGATTGTTGTCCTGAGGGGATGTGTGGGTCTAGTATTTGCAGATTTTCTAATTTTTTTCAAAAAAGAAATCTAAATCTGATGTGAAAGATTTTATTTTGTGTCTTTGTTGTACAGTGCCTTCTGCTGAGACCCCATATTGTGAATTTGCCATTTTTGTGTATATCCTTATTCCCTTTGGGTAAATGCTTAGTCTATATTATTTTTATAGAATCTTGGTGGGAGAATAAATCAAGCAATTTTAACCTCATCCCATGAAAAGAGGGAAAGTTTCTTCTACCAGATGCTGTCATTCGCCTTCTCGTTGCCCTTGTATGAAACGTGTTTCCTAAATCAGGCTAATTGGACCTTCTCTCCTAAGATTTTGACTGAAGTAATGTAAGGACAAAAAAAATGGCATTCATTTTTTCCAGCAGTGGAGTTCAGGTGAAACTGTCAAGTGATTTCTTCTGTGAAGACTTTTGGTAACTGCCTGGTAGTTATTTCTTCCAAGCCTGGTTTTTCAGCCTTCTTTTCCAACCATACCCTTAAAAAATGTTGCATTTGCTTAAATTTACTAGTTCCCCAGAGTTTATTTCAGTTACTTACAACAAAAGAGCCCAAGCCACTATACTCCCAGTGTTATCAACAGAACAACAAAGAAAAGAAGGGCGCTACACCAGGAATTCTATTGATACATCGGTAGGCATGTTTTTCTCTATAACCATGGTCTGTAGCACCTTCCCAAAGGATGCTGCTGTGAAATTTCTGCCTGGTATTTTCTGCAGGGATGATCTCCTAAACATAGTCAAACTAGTCTCAGGGTGAACACTGTGGCTTTATAATCCCAGCACTTTGGGAAACCAAGGCAGGATGATTGCTTGAGGACAGGAGATAGAGACCCGCCTTGGTAACATAGCAAGACACTGTCTCTACAAAAAAATAAAATAAAAAATAAATTTTGGAGAAAACTTGCCTCTACTGAAGCACTTCACATAGAACAGCCTCCCTAGCCAGGGCTTGTAAAATTAAGCAATTAAAGAAACGCAGGGGGATCAGGATGGTAACATGCGGCAGGAAGAAATCCTGGCCATTTCTGCATTTCCCTCTGCATGGGTCCCTGTGGTCTTTGTATGACTCAGCATCAACTAGTCCCTTCATGGGGAGTATGCACAACAAAGGTTAAAATCATGGCTTTTCAAAAAGATTCACTTGAGTTCAAATTCTGGATTTGCCACTTACTAGCTTTGAATGACAAGGTGGATTTTCATGTCTGAAGCCATTCTTCTCAACTGTAGAGGAAGCAAATAATCACTAGCTTACCGAGCTTTGTTGAGAACTAGATAACAAGATGCCCATAAAGTGCTTAGCACATAGTCTAGAACATGTTAAGGATTCATAGATTAATTTGCAGTGGTGTAAAAGTTTCAGGATATTGATAGCCAGTAGATACCAGGATAACAGCTGAAGATTAATGAAAATTACAGTCCTTTTTATAAACTCAGTCTAGTAGGAGCATCCCAACATTCATTTAGGTGATAGAGGAAGAGGATATGCTAATAGAGATAATTTTTTTGGAGCAATAGCAGAGCCTACTTGGTATTTAAGTATTAATTTCTCACAGTCTATTCACTGTGTATTATTTTATATTGATCTCACGATCATTTTTTAAATGAAGCACATTAATAATTAAAATGCTTAACTTTCATTGATGAATTTAACTAAAAAGAATATACTAGTGTTTCTAAAATTTAGCTGCATATTATTATCACCTGAAGACCTCTTAGAACTAGGCATCATCCCAAATCAAACAAATCAAAATCTCTGGCAAGTGAACCCAGGCATTAGGATGTTTTAAAAGCTCCCTAGATGATTCCAATATACATGTTAAATTGAGAACGTCTATAGTAAGATGAGAAAAATAAAAACATTTCCCAAACGTCACATAGGAAGTGGGAAACTTCAAAAATGAATGAGAAATAAGAGTAATTTTTTAAAACCTTAATTCTGAATGTCAAACTTTAGATGGTTCTGAAAACAATAGGAAAAGCCAGAGAAAAGCTGTTTAAAATGGAAAGCACTATTGTCATGTGACAATCATGGTTGTTCTGTAAACATCTGTGCAGTACAGGTTTTAATGATAAAAGACAATGCTGAAATTTCATAAAAATTTGTTTACAAAACATAAATATGACTTTTATTCAGTAAGTTATATTTCTGTCTCTACTTGAAAATCAAATCTGCCTAAATAGTCCTAATAGCGTCTCTTCTACTCAGTTAAATAAAGATTTCTTAACTCCAGCACTGTGGACATGTTGGGCCAGCTCATTTTCTGTGGAGTGGGAGTGAGAGTGAGGTGGTATCCTGTGCATTGTAGGATGTTTAGCAACATCTCTGACCCCTACCAATTAGATGCCAACACAACCACCACTCCTAGCTGTGACAACCAAAAATGTCTCCAAACATGACTATATGTCCCCCAGGGGCAAAATAGCCTGGCTAAGAACCACTGTGTTAAATGGACTACACACTTCCACCGCATGCAACGTCTATCAGTGTTTACCCTGTCTCCATTTAAACACATTTCCTAGACTCAAAGCAAGAAATAAGGAAACAAAGACTGATTTTAATTTAAACAATGTTGACTTTAAGAAAAAAATGTATATAAAGAAATTTTAAGAAAATGCTAGAACGAGACTGTTCCCAGGAACAAGTTTGCAGACTGCATTAAATGCTTGGCATTGAGAATCTATAAAAGAAACGTGGATTCGAGGGAAAAAAAATACTGTAGTACATGTGTATACATGTCATATATACACATACATATGCATATAGACACACATGCACACATATTAGAAATCATGAGCCCACACCAATACCTTTAATCCATTTCGTCCTCACAGAATTCTTTTTTCCTTCCCCATTCCTTATTTAAATGCCACTTCTTTCATAGTGAGAACTCTGACTCTCAATAATATCAATATATTTACTTATTTGCTTAGTCCTATAATACATCTTAGTTTCAGAATTGCTTTGCCCACATAACAAAAAAGATTTTGCTGTTTTCCCCAACAACATGCTCCTAAAGATTGAAATGTATTCATGAACTACTTGGATTAGATTTTCTCTTCTTTTCCCTTCAGTTTGATTAAGATTTATTTGAAATACAATTGTGTTTGTTTTTTCTTTTAGTTTTCATTTTTTTTTTCTGAAAACAGAAACACACAGTAACATGTAATATAAAATTGCTTTTATTATAAATAACCCCTTACAATGTAAACAAATATATTGATATTATAAAACCACTGGTCCTCATTTGTTTTAATATGGCAAAATTAAATAACCTTTCACATTAAAAATATACTCTTTAGTTTTAGAAATGAGAAATGACTTTCCTTCTTGCCATTAAATGTTTTGACTGCATGGATCAGGAGGACATTTAATTGACTAAACATTCAATTAAATAAGGTCTTTTGAGGCCCCCTCTCTCTGAATGAAAGTATTTTACACAAATTGTGGTTTTAATCAGGACACATGGGTGTCTGACCTGGGAATGTTTGCTGACAAGCTCAGGGTCTCATTGGCCCCACTGGTTCTCCTAATTCAGAAACTATTAATAGTGCAAAGTTAATTAAACTGGTAGCATATTATAAATGCAGCTGTTGTAATTTCTGAGTCAATCTGATATGTCAGTGTGGTATATTGTATAAAGTCTCAGATTTGGTATCTGACAACCTTGGATTAAATTTTTATCTCTAGATTTTAGGAATTGTCATTTCCTAATCTATATAATTAGAATTATTATAAATATAAGAGAAAAAAGTGTATCTTTTAAATTTTCTTATTAATATGAGTATAGATATATCTATTAGACATTTACTGGTACCCTTGTCTCCCTTCTCGTTATTATTCTCACAACAAGTTTAATCTCTCTTGGCCAAGTTTCTAGGCAAAAAAATCATATGCCTTTGGGCCCAACCTTGGTAAATCTGTCTCTATGTATAAGTAGTTACCTCTGTTACATCTTGTAGTTGTACAACATGGACAGACCTTTCATTATCATTACAATATTTAATTTCTAGAACTCATATAATTAGGACTAAGGAAAACTCACTTAGTTTTCTCTTTCCAAATCCCATGATGATTAATTGTAGAGACACCATTTTCCTTCAAGTCCAATTGCCATATTCTTATTTCTGCAAGATAAAAAAAAAATGTTAAGCCCCGTTAGTTAACTGTAGAGCAAATACTTACTCATTTTTCCTATCATTGAGAATTTGTCTGATTCCCCAGATGCTGCCTAAAATTAATATAATAATTCTCAAAACTGGTATTATTTTCTCTCCTGGCACTGACCTGATAAACCCTGCATGGGCCACTCAAGTCTGCTGATACTTGGGCCAACCTAACTGGAAACATAATCCCAACACCAGCACGTCACACACAAAGCAGAGTCAGCAAGTTCCAGAATCCTCAGATGGGGGCCTTAGGTACAAAAGAGAAGCCCCTGGACAGTATTATCTCAAATGAAGCACAGCACATACACAGCAGATCATCTTCAGCTAACTCAGAGCTTAAATAACAAACAAACTCAGATACCGTCAGCTCCTCAGAAAGATTCAGAGATTTTCCTTTCCTGATGTGGGTCCTTTTGACACTACTGTTTCAAACATGTTTACAGATAAGGATTAAAATGAACCCATCTTTATTCTTCTAGCATGTTGCAGGCCCTGGTCTGTTCAAGAAATGTTTACGTATAATCAAATTGAATTGAAACAGCTTCTCTAGAAAGTCTTTCGGGTTTAAGTCCCACTACTGTCTTCTACCCAATTTCCTCACTCCAGGAGCCTTCCTAAACTCTGTGTTAGATTGAGGTGCCTGCTTGGCAGTAAAAACAAAATTCTTTCCCACTCAGCATTCAATCCTTGGTCTCTTGAGTCTTCGTGTTTTCTTTAATATACATCTATATCTAAAGCTGCTTGCTGTGTATACTGTGATCCTCTTGGTCTGAAGCCTTTTTTTTTTTCTTGCTCTTCTTATTTGACTCCTACAGAGGTTATACCAGAAGTGCCAAGAATTAATATTTCCTAAATCTGCCCTCAACAAATAAGGGACTCAATGTTAAGGATAAACATCTCAGCTTCTCTTTCCGAGAGTACCTCTAAGGTATCTTCTAGTTTGCCAACAGGATTGAGCTCCAGTTGCCCTCTTTGGTAACTGGCTCCAATATGCACCCTCTTGTTTTTTTCCCTTCCATGTCCCATGTCTTTATCTCCTTCTGGTGTTTCTCAGACTTAGCTTGGTTTCCCAAATAAACTATGTACTTGCATTCAAAACTTTTTCTCAGCATCTTTTTCAAAGGGAACCCAAACCAAGACAATTGTCTTTTCTTCGGTTTCTGTAAAGGATGAGATAAAAGAAGTTTGACCCTCACTGATATGATTGGTCTTAGCTTCCGATCATTGTAACAACTGATGACAAAAAGTTAAAAGTATGTACAAAGAATAATTAGTTATCTTCAGGCTTTGAGGCGGGGGGAGGTTCTAATGACGAATGTAAGAAAGGAAAATTATTAGAAACTTCTGAAGCACCCAATCCTCCCCATGAAATTGAATATATAACTTATTTCTCACCATCTGCACTGGGGAAGAACCTTAGGAAAAATGAGTAGGTGTTTGTTTTACACCTAGATGAATAAAAGGGCTTGATGATTTTGTTTATCTTGCAGAAAGGGCTTTGACTCAAAGTTAAAGCCCAGTCTTCACTTCCAGAGGCAGAAAACAGCTGCACTTTTTAACAGTCCTCCAGCATCATACTTTCCTTTTGACAGTACTGTTTCAAACATGTTTACAGATAAGGATGAAAACAGACCCATCTTTATTCTTTTAGCAGCTTGCAGGCCCTGGTCTGTTCAAGAAATGTTTGTTAAGTATAAACAAACTGAATTAAAATGGCTTCTCTAGAAAGCTTGTAGTTATTATAATTTGCTCCACTAGCCGGTGCAACTCTGGGTCCTTAAGGTAAAATAATAGCTGGGTTTCGTTTGGCTAATTTTGAAGCCAGTCAACAATTAATGGAATAATAGATTTTAAATTTAAAATCAAATAGATTTAAAATCAAATATATAAAGGTTAATAATGCAATTGAACAGTGCTGTGATTTGTAAAATAATGTAAATAGGAGTTACATTTGCTGTAGTTTCAAAAATCAGATTCTAAAGCTATGCAAGGATGATTTTTCCAGATCTCATTTTAGTTGAATTAGTTGGTTAGTAGAGTTAATTATGTAGTGCTAAAAGTGGCTCCAATAAACGAAAACTTAGTAATGAGTTTTGCATAAATACACAACTAATACATACTTGCAAATCATTATTATGTACATTATTGCTGTATTTATAAAACCTGAATGAACTTGTTATAAGTTATAGTAGGCATACACACACACACATGCACACACACCACATTCACCTATTTTGGAGAGAAAAATCTTGTGATATCATTTCTATATTTATTATAAATATTATTCATAATGAGAGTTCAAGTTCTGTAGGGTATTACTATATGACACACCATGCTATTTAAAACTATAAATGTATTTTACCTAATTACATCTAAGTTTTTCTTTAGCTACTCTTCCAGAAACACATTTTGTTGTTTATACCTAGACTTTCACAGTGTTTACGCTTTAACTCCATTAATTTAGCTGGTTTATTAATTTTATCAGATAGGAATATGTTTGATTAGATAGCTAGGATTTGTTGATCTAATACTATGGCTACAATCTGGCATATTTCATTTCAGTTGGCATTACAAATATTACTAATGTTTATAAATACTTTCAAGAACTTATGGAAATTAAGGACAGATTAGTTTCCTATCAAAGCATAAGAGCTACCTACGTACATGTCTAATTATGCATTTTAGAAAGACCCATCATCTCAAACATTATCACTGGTATATTCAAAGAGTATTTGACCTTTAAAAAATAAATATAAAGGAGAGGTTATGATGGGTGTTTTTGTTTGTTTGTTTATGGATTCTTGCTCTGTCGCCCAGGCTAGAGTACGGTGGTGCAATCTCGGCTCATTGCAACCTCAGAGTCCCAGGTTCAAGAGATTCTCCTGCCTCAGCCTCCTGAGTAGCTAGGACTACAGGCGTATGCCACTACGTCTGGCTAATTTTTTGTATTTTTAGTAGAGATGGGGTTTCACCTTGTTAGCCAGGATGGTCTCGATCTCCTGACCTCGTGGTCCGCCTGCCTCGGCCTCCCAAAGTGTTGGGATTATGGGCGTGAGCCACCACGCCCGACCAGGATACTATGTTTTTGAAAATATAAATTGGGATCAAATTAGAGTGCATTCATATGTGTCAATACTGTAAGACTGTTCCGTTAAAATAGCTTTACACTGGACTTCTGTCAAGAATGAAATTATAAACTTTCTAATAAAAAATTATGAATCAGTGGTAATTTATTAGAATGTAATAAATATAGATATTGAAATTAACATATTTTCATGTACATAGTTCATTGTTAGAAGGTTAGGAAAAGGGTAGAACACATTGTGAGGACATTCAGAGCTGTGCTTTCAGCAAAGACAGACATCCGAAGACAAGTGCCCCTCCTTTATCCATTGCTCCCCCACCACCCATAGGTCTTGCTGGACCCATACCTTTATTTGCCCTGGAGAAGAGCCTTCTCACTATACTGTCGGCCTCTGGTGGCAGCACAGAAACAATCATCTCTGCATCCCCAGTCCTGGGAGCATAAGCTGTGCTCAGGCTTTCTTGGGGACTGAAAGCTGAGTTGAAATTATTTTTCCCAGGACTTTTAAAATGCATGCTGTTATAATTCTCAATGTGCACTCTAACATTAGTATATCACAAAATGTATGCACATTTATCCTGATAGCATAAGAAAAAACTCACTAAAATCAATTTTGAAAAGAAAACTGCAATAATTTTAATATTTGCAAACAATAATGTACTAAAATTTACTAATAACATTGCCTTAAATTTTGTTTTTTCTTTTTAATTTTGGAATAACATACAAATCTACTTTGTGCTATGCTCTTTTCTTTTCTTCCTTTGAAGTCCATTCAGTGGCACAAGAAAAGGAGAGAATAAAGAAGGGAAGAAAATGCATTCCTATATATTGGAGCTTATATTGGTAGTATAAAACTTTCAGCTTCTCTTCAGTAAATATATTTGGTTCTACTTTCGACTTATGAGGTCTAAATGAACCAGAGGCAAAAGAACTATTTCTTGCTTGGTTCCTATGAGAAAGGCCTCATTGTTTGTTAACCAACAAGAAAACCCGACATTCTTGTTTTTGTTCCCCTTATTGCTTTCCTTTTCTTAACTGTCATTTCCAAGAAATTTTAACCCCACATTTTTTATTACTTATTCAAGTAAATGCAAGTAAACTTATTATAATGACCATACCCCCTTGAAATCTAGCTCTTTTGCAAAAGAAGGAAATACAGATCTATACTATGAATTTGATTTCTTGACCTCAACTAAAGTCACAGCATAAAATAAATATGAATTAATACGAATCATAATTATTATTCCAATTTTTATCTTTGAGACTATGTAAGTACAGAACAAATTTAGAAGGTTGATGTATCCAACAGACATTTTTGTCCTTCGATGCCATTTGGACTTGCCATTGGATAATTTAGCACTGGTGATTTAATATAAAAAATAGTTTTATACATGTTGACTGAATTTCCCATTTTCAGTACTGAAGAGCCACATCAATCTTTCCATTAGTGAAAGGGGGTTATATTTTAAAATCAAATTTGTTTTGAGGACACTATAAACAGAATTAAGTGTATTGTTAAGTATTCTTTCTTTCATATAAGTGTAAATTGTTGACACATGGAGAGAGGAGATGCCAGACTACAGATCATTCTTGTTGGATGAAGCATGTACTGAAGTATCACTTTCTAACAATTAAGAAATTAGCACTAACAATTATGTGTCATCTTGTCTCTAGAGCTCACAGCATGATTAGTTTATGCCTAATTAAGGGCCTAAATCAGCAAAGAATGTCTGGCTTCAGCCTTAGGGGGAATTCCTGTAGGCTACTTTCTAAGCTTTCTCTATTTAAATGAGAATGTAATTCAATTTTAAATGACAATCTAAAAGGATCTTTACTATTTCCCATCTCCTGATTTCAAAAAAAAATCTGATTTTCATCTCTATTTCCATGTTGTCCTTTCAATTTGTAAAAAAGAAAGAAGAAAAATAAAAGAAAAAGTCTACACAAACTTGAAGGTTTTAGTTCTCTACAAAAGAACTAGATTTTCTTTTCTATTCAAACAGATCACAATTCGTTATAATTTCAAATTCCTAGAAAAATCTTTTAAAACTGAAATCCCCAATTCAGCACCAACAGTCATGCTCCTTCTCTCAATAAAGGGGAAGTAGACATTTAGTCTGACATATTTGGAGCATTTTATTAATGATTTAATTAAAACACTTATTAATCATAGTAATTAAAAGATTGGAGACAAGACTATGAGAAAAATAAGTGAATTATAATGACACTATATATGCACACAAATACACACCATTTGTGTGTGTGCATACATATATATATACACCTATATTCATATACACACATATATATACTATATGCATGCCTATATATTGGAGCTTATATGACCTCATATTGGTAGTATAAAACTTTCAGCTTTTCTTCAGTAAGTATATTTGGTTCCACTTTTGACTTACGAGGTCTAAATGAACAAGAGGCATATATATATATATATATATATATACACACACATACTATATATATATAATGTGTATATATATACTATATATACATGTGCGTTTATATGTATGCATATATACATATATGCACATATATGCATGATATGCATTTATATGTATATACATATACACATATGGAATTTACACATATGGAATTTATCATGTTGCACATACACATATGGAATTTATCATGCTTATATTCCTACATGCATGATATCATAATTTTATCTCTTTTTTACAGCTGAGGAAACTGGAAACTGAAGCTTAGAAGTGTTTATTAACTTTCACATGGTCATAGAGCTAGTAAAATGACTGAGGCACAAAGTCAAGAAAACAGAACCGACTAATATAAAGTAAAGGTCAAAGGAGTGCAAATAAAATTCCTAATTGCAGGTTGCCTTTATGATTAGACACGCCCTTTCAAAGCTAATTTAAGCCTAAAGGAATGTCTTACACAAAAATGTAAAACAAATGGCTCAAACAGTTTAACAAAAATAAGAAAAAGGTTCTTAATGCAACTTTTATTTTTCTTTTGACATTTCTTTGCATGACAAATTTAGAAAATATGACTAAAAAGAAAGCTGCTTTCTCTAAAAGACATAATTGTTTTTTAAAACTCTTATAATATCAATATGGTAAAATAAAGAAACCAAGAAACCTCGATCTTATGGATATATAAACAGAAATGCCTATATATTAGAAGTTACCTACAAAACAATTTTCCATGTTTAACTAAAACCAGTTTTATTCTTCCCCAGTTTCCAAAGTGGAAATCAACAACTTCAAAGGAACAAAAACAAAAGAAAACTAAAACAGGAATAAAAAAGAAACAAATTATATTTCTTAATTACAGGGCAAACTTTGAAAGGGAAAAATGTCTTTATATATACCACACTTTAATCCTAGAGTCTCTCCTTCACTTAAGTTTATGTATTTGGTTTGCCAGAGTACACTTGGATTAGGCATTCCTCTACTCATATGCACCACAAAGCAAGAAATTACTTCATTAATATTTTTCTCTGAAAAAGTTGAAATCTAAAATGGACCAGGTTAAAATCTGAAGATAAACTTGTATCTTCCAGTTGCACAATTTACCTTCAAATAATTTTCAAAAACATTTGAAAGATCGGCTACTGCTGCTGGACTGGACTCACACGGACACAGGATTATTGATGACAGCTGATGAATTTTTTTAATTTGCTCAGTACTTGAAATACATTTGTTATGGGGGAATGTTGTTAGAAATTGTTTTACTATTTTTGGAAGACTGATGTGTTGAGACACATGAAAGTATATGAACATATATATTTATATATGATATTTATACGCATACATATATACATATACATATATATATATATATATAACATCTAAAATATATGCACTGCTGGTATTCAGATTTTCTCATAGGCAATGCTTTTATCCTGAGATCCCCAAAAGTCCAAATGGAGTACAGTACAAAACACACTCATATGAAGCCATTAACAAATATTCAAATAACCAAAGTAAAAAAAACAAAAAAAAAAAAACAGAATGGGCCTAAGGAAATCAGATATTTGACCTGAAAACAATTTATATACTATTATATCGCATTGCTTATCTTCCCTTCAAATGGAATTTTACATGGAGAATATAAAGCTGGATCAGTTTTTTGTAGGTGTCACTCCATAAATGCAGAAAATACAAGCAGCAAAGATGTATTGCAATATATATTTTATCAACCTCCAACTATCTCCTGCCAAGGAAAATACAGGTTCTCCCTTCCAACTTAACATGCGATAGATTGACATAATAGAATGTTTATTCCATTACATTTTTAAATGATTTGTTTGGTAATGATACTCAAAAATGCTGGTTTCTTGGTATTCATTTTAAAGGACTTGCAGGGCAATTTCTATTTTATATTGATAACCATAAAATAAATGATTCTTATATCTGAGGAACAGATAAAAAATCACATATCAGCTTATTTCATACTCACCAGTTATATGGTTAGAAAATATTTCTACAACGTTTTGCCATTTTTATATCTTCAAAAAAAAATTCCTGTTTTTTTAAACCAGTGCAACAAAGCTTATCTTTGTTCCTCACAAAGGCTATAATTTTAACCTTCTTTGTTTCCCCTTCCCCAACACCTGTATTTCCATCAAGTTTTGAGAAAGGCGAATGGAGGGACAATGGCTTATTTATTTTACTCAGTCTTTTACCTATTAAAAAAATTCCCATAGAATTGGCCCTGAGGATTAGGTTAGAGAGAAACTCCAATGAACTTATTTTTTTAAGCACGAGTTTTAAAATACAAATGCTCACTAAAACTATTATTTGTCTTTTGACTGAAATACACTACTTCAGTCACAATACTATTGAAATAAAGGGAAAAAGAAAAGAAAGGAAAAACACTTACTTGGGACATAAGGCATTAAAATGCACTGTAAATAACTACCTTTGTTGGCATTTTTAATGTGATTTTTGTCCTACTTTTTCTCAATCTGACTTAAAAAGCAGTTTATAATAAGGCATTCTTCATTGTCTATATCCAAATAGAAGGCCTATCAATGACAAGTTTCTGTTCTGTAGTGATATTCAATATTCATTTGATTTAAGAGCATTATCTAGTAAACACAACTACTTTTTAATGGATGAATCAATGATTTATGTTGGATCAAAATATTCATCAATTAATAATAAAGAATAGTGTCTGTTCTTCCTGAAACTAAATGAACAACAAATAAACATACACACACACACAAACATAAACCATCAAAATCTGGTTCTTCTCATTTGTTTCTGACAGTGGCCCACTTCTAAGATATTAAAGGGGCCTATTAATCCTTAATGAGGAGAATAACATGTTTGCAAAATATGAAAATAGAGGAAATAGTCCTTAGCCTGAGCTACTGATCTGTTCATGTTATTGGAAAAACTGATGGCCTCTTCAAATATTATCCTAAATAAAATTATAATTATCCAAATAAATGGCTAATGACTTTTCTCAAATTGCTTATTAACAATTTACTGAACAAGTGTTAATAGAAACAGAAAAGAAAGTTTCCCATAGTCACCATCAATCATTAGAATTTGAGGAGATATTTGGATAAAGTATTTTACGGGCAATACATATTTTTAGGAAAAATGACTAAAAAACGTAGGTAAAATAGAAAATCCTATAATATACACAAAAACATAATTTAATTAACTACATATAAATGAACATATTCTATGAAGTGAGTTATGGTTGCTTAAAGGGCCACATCCTAGGAGTCAGAGGCTATAACTCAGGTTTGTTAGTGAACAAAGTAACTGAGTAACACAAGAATTTTCCTGTCTGATTTTGGGTAGAAGAAATTGGGTTGAGTAAAAGTGTAATGATCTTTACAAATTGAAGCTCCGTGAGATTGGGAAACTTTTTTTTCCAGTATGTCCATTCTTTCTCAGCTTTTTTTTTTAAGTTATTTTTTATTTTTATATATCTAGTGAGTAAAAGTGCAGATTTCTTACACACATATATTGCATCATGGTGAAGCCTGGGCTTTTAGTGTCCCCATCACCCGAGTAGTGAACATTGTATCCAATAGGTAATTTTTCAGCCCTCAAGACCCTCCCACTCTCCCACATTTTGTAGTCTCCAATGTCTATTATTCCATTCTGTACGTCCATGTGTACCCATTGTTTAGCTCCCCTGTATACGTGAGAACGCTCAGCATTGAACTTTCAGTTTCTGAGTTATTTCTCTTAAAACAATGGCCTCCAGTTTCATCCATGTTGCTGCAAAAGACATGATTTTATTCTTTTCTATGGCTGAGTAGTATTTCATGGTATATATACACCATATTTTCTTTATGCAGCCCTCTGTTGATGGACACAGATTAATTCTATAACTTTGCTATTGTGACTAGTGCTCTGATGAACAGGTAAGTGTAGTTACCTGTTCTTTGTGGAATCTCCATACCGTTTCCTATAAAGGTTGTACTAATTTACATTCCTACCAACAGTGTGCAGCGTTCCCTTTACTCGATATTCTGGCCAATATGGGATATTTTTAGACTTTTTAATAATAGCCATTCTGACTTGTTTAAGATGGTATCTCATTGTGGTTTTAATTTGCATTTTTTTTTTTTTTTGAGACAGAGTCTTGCTCTGTCACCCAGGCTGGAATGCAGTGGTGCCATCTCAGCTCACTGCAACCTCCGCCTCCCAGGTTCAAGTAATGATCCTGCCTCAGCCTCCCAAGAAGCTGGGAATTACAGGCACCTGACACCATGCCCGGCTAATTTTTGTATTTTCAGTAGAGACAGGGTTTCGCCATGTTGGCCTGGTTGGTCTCGAATTCCTGACCTCAAGTGATCCACTCACCTCAGCCTCTCAAAGTGCTGGGATTACAGGCGTGAGCCACAGCGCCTGGCCTGCATTTCTCTGATGATTAGTGATATTGAGCATTTTTTCATATGTTTCTTGACTGCTTGTATATCTTCTTTTGAAAAACATCTGCTCTTGTCCTTTGTCCACTTTTTAATGTGTTTGTTTGAGGGTTTTTTGTTGTTATTTGAGTTCCTTATAGATTCTGAATATTGAGTCTTTGCTGAATGCATTGTTGGCAAATATTTTTTCCCATTCTATAGGTTTTCTGTTTACTCTGTTGATTGTTTCTTTTGCTATGCAGAAGCTTTTTAGTTTAATTAAGTCCCGTTTTTCTATTTTTGTTTTTGTTGCATTTGGTTTTGAGAACTTGGTCATGAATTCTTGCCTAGGCCATTGTCCAGGAGTGTTTTTCCTAGGCTTTCTTCTAGTATTTTTATAGTTTCAGGTCTTACGTTTAGGTTTTTAATCCATCTTGAGTTAATTTTTGTGTATGGTGAGAGGTATGGGTCCAATGGGATAGCCTTCTGCATGTGGCTATCCCATTTTCCCTGAAGCATTTATTGAATAGAGTGTCATTTCATCAGTGCACATTTTTGTTGACTTTCTCAAAAATCAGTTGGTTGTAGGTATGTGGCTTTATTTCTGCATTCTCTGTTCTGTTCCATTGATCTATGTGTCTATTTTTTTTTTTTATCCATACAATGCTGTTTTGCTTACTATAGCATTGCAGTATAGTTCAAAGTCAAGTAATATGATGCCTCCAGCTTTGTTCTTTTTGCTTATGATTGCCTTGGCTATTTGGGCTCTTTCTTCACGCCATATAAATTTCAGGATGTTTATTCTAATTCCTTGAAAAATGGCATTGCTAATTTGATGGGAGTTAAGTAGAATCTGTAGATTGCTTTGGGTAGGCAATATGATCATTTTAATGACATTGATTCTTCAAATCCATGAGCATGTGATGGTTTTCTACTTGTTTGTGTCATCTATGATTTCTTTTATCGGTGTTTTGTAGTTCTCCTTTAACTGTCTTGGTTAAATATATTCCTAGGTTGTTTTTGTTTTGTTTTGTTTTGTTTTGTTTTTTGTAGCTATCGGAAATGTGATTGCCTTCTTGATTTGGCTCTGGCTAGATCCATATTGGTGTATAGAAACATTATTGATTCTTCTGCATGTTAATTCTGTATTCTGAAAGTTTATTGAATTTATTTATCAAATCTAAGAGGTTTTTAGTGGAATTGCTATAATTTTCCAGATATAAAATCATATCATCTGTGAACAGGGATAATTTGATTTCCTCTTTTTCAATTTGGATGCCTTTCTCTTGCTCGATTGTTCCGGCAAAAACTTCCAGTACTAGACTGAATAAGAGTGGTGAAAGTGGACATCCTTCTCTTGTTCCGGTTGTCAGGAGGAATGCTTTCAACTTTCCCCCATTGAGTATGATGTTGACTGTGGGTTTGTCATATGTGGCCTTTATTATGTTGAAGTATGTTTCTTCTATGCCTATTTTGTTTAGGATTTTCATTTGAAGGGATGCTGAATTTTATTGTGTGCTTTTTCTGCTTTTATTGAGATGATCATATGGTTTTTGTCCTTAATTCTGTTTATGTGATACATCACGTTTATTGATTTGCATATGTTGAACCATCCTTGAACCCTGAGATAAATTCTACCTGATCATGGCTTATCATCTTTTTGATGTGTTATTGGATTTGATTTGCTAATATTTTGTTAAGGATTTTTGCATCTATGTTCGTCAGAGATATTGATTTGTAGTTTTTTCTTTTGGTTGTGTTCTTGTCTGGTTTTGGTATCAGGGTAATACTTGTTTCACGGAATGAGTTAGGGAGAATTTCTTCTTTCTTGTTTTTTTCGGGGGATAGTTTCAGGAGGATTGATATTAGTTCTTTGTATGTTTGGTACAATTTGGCTGTGAATTTATCTGGTCCTGTGCTTTTTTTATCGGGAGGTTTTTTTTTTGTTGCTGATTCAATCTCGCTACCCATTATTGGTCTGTTCGGGAGTTCTATTTTTCCTGGTTCAACCTTTGTAGGTTGTGTGTTTCCAACAATTTATCAGTTTCCTCTAGATTTTTTCATTTGTGGCCATGTAATTGTTCACAATAGTTTCTGATGATCTTCTGTATTTCTGTGGTATGAGTTGTAATATCTCCTTTTTCATTTTAAATTGTGTTTATTTGGATTATCTCTTTTCTTTCACATTTCTTGTTTTCCTGGTACCTAGCACAGTGTCTAGCATTAGAATGACAGAATCAAAGTTGTCTGTGATCATTAATAAGAACCTTAAATTAAGAATTAAACATCCAGTGCACATTAGACTTTGTAAGAGCTCACATAGTCTATGTGAGGTAAGAGCTCGCATAGTCTAATGACATAAGGAGGTTCAAGAGGAAAATCTTATAAATGGTCTCAGAGACCCTCTAAATATTTTCAGTTCTGGAACCTATTGGTTTGCAGCATCAAACAGATATCAAAATTCAATGTCAACTATTTAGACTTGGATGGATATAAATGTGTAGGTAATGCAAATATATATTATCTTTTAAATTATGGCATCAGACAGTAATTCCTAATAAGTTCTCTTTCCTTTGCCAGAAAGTCTAGAGGTAAGGGAACCCTTAGGCATTATTATTGATGAAGGTAGGTCTATCCAAGGAGAAATATCAAACTTTGTGTCTTTGGGTAATTTACATTTATGATACTCAATTTCCTTATCAGTAAAATGTGCGAGTACAGAACTTGTTTGTAGTGTTATGAGCATTAAATGCATTAATGACTTAAGGCTTCATTTGATAACAATGATTACCACACATCAAATGACAACATATGTTAGATATCTACTATCTAAAAATTAAATCATAAGACTAGAGTTCTAGAGATAGCTCAAGAGGGGCCATATAGATTTAAGATTCCATGACAGTTGCTGAGTCCGTGAAAATAAATAAGAGCCAAGAATGGTAGCTTGCTCCTGTAATCCCAGCTACTTGGAAGGCTGAGGCAGGAGGATGTTTGCATCCAGGAGTTCAAGGCTGCAATGGGCTATGATTGCACCACTGAACTCCAGCCTGGGTGACAGAGTGAGACACAGTCTCTTAAAAAGAGAGAGAGAATAAATTGGTTATGGGAGAAAAACAATAGGATGAGAGAAGTAGGTCAAGGCTCAGCTCTGAGATACATAATATTTAATAAGCAAGAAGGAAGCTGTGTGGAGAAGAGTGTGGAAATGGACAGAATACTGATAATAAAGTTGGAGAGTGTGTTAGGCTGTTCTTGCACTGCTGTAAAGGAATACTTAAGACTAGGTAATTTGTAAGAAAAGAGGTTTAATTGGTTCATGGTTCTGCAGGCTGTACAGAAAGCATAGCAGCACCTGTTTCTGGGGAGCCCTCCAATCGCAGCAGAAGACAAAGAGGAACAGACATATCACATGGAAAAAGTAGGAACAAGAGAAAGAGTAAAAGTGCCACACACTTTTAAACAAGCAGGTCTCATGAGAACTCACTATGGTGAGGACGGCATCAAGAGAATGGTGCTAAACCATTCACGAGAAATCCACCCCCATGATTCAGTGACCTCCCACCAAACCCCACCTCCAATACTGGGGATTAAAATTTAACATGACATTTGGGTGGGGACACATATTCAAACTATAAAAGAGAGAAGATGAATTCAAATTCTTATTCATATTTACTAGCTTAACTTTGGTAAGTTATTTATTCTCTCTGATTCTCATCTCCCTAACCTATAAGCTGTGGGTGATATAAAAATGTCAGACTTTCTAGGAAGATAAAATTGCAGTAAAATTTCACATAGCAAAACAAATTAAATATTTATATATGGTAGTTATGTTTACAGTTTGTAAAAGTGGACAAAGAGTGAATAAAGTAAAAAGAGAAAAAGAAGGAAAGGAAGGAAGTGAGGAAGGAAGGAAGGACAAATGAAGAAAAAGAAGAAATAAGAGAAGGGGAGAAATTAACAAATGGAGGGAGAAAAAAAGAAGGAAGCAAAGAAGAAGGAAGGAAGGAAAAGAGGGACGGGAAGGGAAGGGAAATAGAGAAAGGAAGAAAACAGAAAAAAATAGGAATAGAGAGAAGAGAAAAAAAGAAAGAAAGGATAGAATGAAGAGCAGAGAAAAAAACAAAGAGAATGCAGAAAGAGAAAAAAAAAGAAGAAAGAAGTTAATGAAAAAAGGGACATAGCTGGGAAATTTTGGTTTTGAAAAAACCATGGCGGAGTGCTTCAAAAATGTGGTCAATATTCCTGCAGGGTTGTGAGGGATTGGGAGGTGTGAAATAGTTCTGAAGATTTATATTGACCCTTGTTTCCTCTTTTATCTTCAGCATAACTAAGAAAATGGGTTTTGGAAAAAGTTTGTTATATCTTTACAGAAATAAACACATATACAGATAGGCAGCAAGTTCTGTGAGAAGTACTGTTTTATTTTTTGCTGTTTGCTTACCACAGTGATGTTTTTCATGGAAAAAAAGTACTTACATAGAATATCATATCCCAGAGATAAAAAGTTACTATTTTCTACAAATCCTGTTTATATCTTTCTATGTGCTTTTTCACGGCCTCCCATGATACACATTTTATGTGCATTATTATTATTATTATTTTTTATTTATTTATTTATTTTTTTTTGAGACGGAGTCTCGCTCTGTCGCCCAGGCTGGAGTGCAGTGGCGCGATCTCGGCTCACTGCAAGCTCCGCCTCCCGGGTTCACGCCATTCTCCTGCCTCAGCCTCCCGAGTAGCTGGGACTACAGGCGCCCGCTACCACGCCCGGCTAATTTTTTGTATTTTTAGTAGAGACGGGGTTTCACCGTGTTAGCCAGGATGGTCTCGATCTCCTGACCTCGTGATCCGCCCGCCTCGGCCTGCCAAAGTGCTGGGATTACAGGCGTGAGCCACCGCGCCCGGCCTATGTGCACTATTTTTTATTTAGCATTACACTGATATACTTACCTATATTATTCTAAATTATTGTATAGTCTGTGCCATGCTTCCTAAACTAAGTTATTATTGTTGGATAATTAGGATATTTACCTTATTTTGCTACTGAAAATAAAGTTACAATAAGGAATCCAGCACATAAATCACTTTCATAGGATATGTTTTTGGACATGAAATAGTTGCATCAAAGAATTTTTAAAGTCTTGTTAATTAATAAGTACCCATTCAAATTGATTAAACTTAGAGTGAATTGTATGGAAAATGAACACTGATCAAGTAATCAGTGTCAATATAAAACACAGTCATGTGTTGCTTAATAATGGAAATACATTCTAAGAAATGCATCATTAGGCAATTTTGTTGTTGTGCCAACATCAAAGTATACCTATACAAAATCAGATGATATAGCCTACTGCATACCTAGGCTATACGGTATAGCCTGTTGCTCATAGGCTACAAGCCTACGAGTACTATACTGAATACTGTAGATGATTGTAACACAATGGTAACTATTTGCATATCTAATTTGTGTATCTAGGCATAGGACAGTACACTACTGTAGACTTTGAGCACTGTACACTTAGGCACTAAACTTATAATAAATATTTTTCTTTCTTCAATAGTAAATTAAACTTAGCTTGCTGTAACTTTTTTACTTTGTAAACTTTTAAATTGTTTTAACTTTTTGGCTTTCATAATAATACTTAACATAAATTACAAATACATTGTACAGCTGTAGAAAATATATTCTTTCTTTATATCCTTATTCTATAAGTTTTTTTTTACTTTTAAACTTTTAAATATTATTTTACTTTTTTAAACTTTAGTGTTAAAAATGAAGAAACAAGCATACATATTAGCTTAGGCCCACATGGGGTCAAGATCATCAATATCAGTGTTGTCTACCTTCACATCTTATGTTACTGTAAGGTCTTCAGGATCAATAATATGCATGGAGCTATCATCTCCTATAACAATGCCTTCTTCTGGAATGCCTCCTGAAGGACCCGCCTGAGGCTGCTTTACAGTTAGCTTTTTTTTTAAAAGTAGAAGGAGTACACTCTAAAGTAACCATTAAAAGTATAGTATAGTAAATATATGAACCGTTGAGAGAATTTTTTGTTATCATGATCAAGTATTATTTACTGTATATAATATATGTGTCACACTTTTGTGTGACTGGCCATGCAACAGATTTGTTTACACCAGCATCACCACAAACATGTGAGTAATGCATTGCACCACGATGTTAAGTTGGATACAACATCACTAGGTGATAGGAATGTTTCAGCTCCTTTATAATCTTATGAGACCACCATCGTGTATGCAGTCTGTCATTGACTGAAATATCCTTATGTGACACACGACTGCACTAGAAACTAGGGAAAAATAGTTTGAAGATCATCATTTAATGAACAGTTCAACATAGAGACTTAATGATTAAAGAACAATGGATTTTGCTTTCTACAAAAGAATTTCAGGATGGCAAAGAAACAGGAAACACAACATCATTTGTCAATTTTGTTTCTGATTGTTTTACCATATTCCTTCTGGGAAGAGATAAAAAAGAAATAATGTAATTGGCTCCAGACAGTGATGCTGTTCCCCTCTTGCCCCACTCTACTGTGAGGTCTGGCAGGTGGAGATAACGTGAATTGTGAAAGATGGAAGAAGAAATGTGACAGGTGAGCAAACAAGAGGAGAATCCAAAACGAGGGCAGGGCAGGAAGCTGAGAAAGAAAACATGAAGTGGCTTGCACCTGCTTGGAAGTGAAGAGCAGAGCTAAGGCTGCCAAGAGCTCCACTTCTGAAGGCATTCACAGGAGTGTTTCAAAAGGCTGGCCATGTTCCCTCCCTTATACACTTTGATCCTTCTTGATTACAGGGAGAGAAACATATTTACAAGTTTGAAAATACTTTTTAGAGAATCTCACATTCTTTTGCCATATCAGCACTAAAGTTTCAAGGAGACAGCTTCTTTGCTGGCTCAAAAATATTGGTAAAAATAGACAACATTTTAGTTTAAATGCATTTCATACATTTTTCTAATTTGCATTTATAAGCAGTTTAATTCCATATATTATATAAATATAAAATGGGAGGATAAAAATATATTTCATATGTAGAAGATGTGTAATGAGAAAATATAATCCAAGATAGTGGCTGCTCTGTCAGTTGGGTTCCAGCATGAGGACAAGACCAACAAGGAGCAGAGCTCCGGTCAACCCACAAGGACATGTAGCAGGAATGTAAATAGAAAGCAGAACAAAAACCTTTGTCATTGAAATCTACTTCAGTAAAACCTAACTTGGCCTACATGATGCACTTCTCCAGGAAAAAAAAAAAAGAACCAGGAAATTCACACAAAAGTGTAAGCAAAATCTAGGTGAAATATATACAGATGAAAGAGCTTTAATGACACAAATAATAAAAAAATCAATGATTGTATATGTGTGATATATATATATATATATATACATTTAAAACAGGAATCAACCCAGTGCTGGTAAGGATATGGTAAGCTAGTAATGACATATCTTTCTAAAAAGTGATCCTGGGCCTTAAAGAAATAAACAGAACTACTTTCAACTGTTTCTATGCAAAGATTTCTTCAAGATGTTATTTAATGCTGTGAAAACACACACAAACACAGGTACAAATATTTGCTTCACTCTTCTCTACAATAAGAGGATGACTTAATATATTTTTATATATTCCTATTTTCATTATTATACAGACATTAAAACCATATGTTTGAAGATGAGAAGGTAGAAATTGGATTTTTATAAGAATCATAAACATTTGTATAATTTCTCCTACTTTGTGAGCCTCTAGTGTATGTGTCACATGCGTGGGGGCGAGTGTGTCTATGAATACATTTTGTGGGCAATAGTTTGTGACCCCAGGCTTTAGATATTAAGACAGAAATGGGATGGGAAGAGCGACTTGGGAAGAAGGTGTCTACTGCGAATGTACTGGGTGAAATGCTATATCTTACGCAGTGTGATCCATTCCTGCAAGTCCATTATCTTCAGTTATGTTATAAAGATGTTCATGGAGAAGTTTCTGCAAATTTTCTAAAGGTTTTCATTGTAAACATATGCTCCTTGAGTTTTAAGTTGGGGGATGTTTTTGAAAGTACTGAATTTACATCGAGATCGGAAGTACACTAAAAAATCTGTCATGAGAATAATGAAAATCCCAGATAATGTAGCTGTTCATGGAGCTATGACCTAGAAAAAAGAAATGACAGGAAGTGAATACATGTAAATATTCACAGTGATAGCTCTGGGTGGTATGATTTTAGGGGATATTTTCTTTCCTTATTCTCTATCACAGTTTTCAAATATTCTATAGAGGGCCTACATTATTTTATAATCAGAAAATGAATGTACCTTTTTAAAGGACTTTTTTTTAAAAAGCCTTCCTATTGAGAAGTTTTTAGCATCATCTAAAAGTTTTCATTATAGACATTGGTCATTATGTCAAACAACTACAAATAAAGATTTTTCATAATTTCTTTGAGTTTGGTATTGGTGAAATGCTAGACTCTCCTAATAAATTAATTAATTGTATTATGTTAAAGAAACAGCATCTCTTTTTCTTCTTTTGATATTATTATTTTATTTTTAATTTTTACTTCCTGAAAACTCAGGACTAAGTTTTATGTTTATTTGAAGCAAATTCCTTTTTTCCTGGATTTTCTGCTCATCTCTTACTTAAATTATATTTTAACATTTTTCTTTTTATGTGGATAGTTTTATTGTACATTTATCATGCTGTAAGCTGCCTCTACTTACTATGAAAGTACACGTTTCTGCCATGCTTCTTTTTGTATTGCAATGACCGAGCAGACAGCTCTATAAAGGGGAAGTGCCTTCATGCCTATACATATATTGTTCTTTCTACCTAACATCTACTTTTTTATGGCTGGACTGATGAAATCCTTCTGATTCTTCATATTCAGATGGATTATTAGCTCCAGAGGGTCTAACAATAATCTGTATATTACACCCACAGTAGTTTGTATATCAAATTGCAATGAATTTTCCTCTTTCACCAGGCTTTGAGTTTCTTGTACACTGGAGTTACCCTATTAAGCTCTTCAGCATCACTACACACGACTTGGCAGATGCTTAAGAAACACTTAAATGAATAAGATTAAAATATAAGACACATAAGTGAAACTAAGCTCAATCTACTACTGCAAGAATTCCATTAAACCTCCTATTATAGGAATTTATTTACAATTTCTTTGGAATTGCAGATAATAATCAAAACCATATTGTCTTTTGTGAAAATCTGGTTTCTATTTCTGTGGTCTGGTAGCCATGTTGTGTTCCATTAATCATTTTTTAATTTATCAAGTGCCTAGCATTGAGCTAGGAACCAGAGAATAGGAGAAAAATACCATAAACATGATCAACCCTCGTGAGGTTTCATTAGAGCAGCAGAGGCAAGTATTAAACAATTCATTACAAATTTCCTTTTTTAAAATTCATAACTATAAAAAAGCCAGGAGAATACAGTATATTTTATACATTTATAATGGAGATTGAGGATGCTGGATTCTGAATAATGAGTAGGGAATAGTTTATAAGGATAATGAAGGTTGGTCTGTGGGAAAATAGCTGATGGGGCTGAGGGAACATTGGTGTGAGTTCCCAACTATTTCAAAATCTTGAAATAAAGTAGTAGCCAAGAGATAAATGATACACTTTAACCATATGACTATGAAAACAGATAAATCTAATACCTAATCTATGCAGAAGGATTAGTTTCACAGTAGAATTCCTCTCCATTGGACACCTAGGAAATAAATGTTTATTCATCTCTATGTGCTTAATACCTTGCACAGTGCTGGGCAAACTGCAGACACAAGTATTTCTTGAACTAGTTAATTAATTATTAATGAGAAATTGACTTTTTCTGGAGTAAACTAGAGACTTTTTATTCTATTTTTGAAGGAAGTGTTAATATAGAACTCTTTAATATAACACTATGACAAAGAGTTAGAAATAATCACTTAAAAGCAAATATCTAACCCAACAAATGTGCAGTAACAGTTATTTAAGAAATAAAAGAACAAAACCATATTAATGACATAGGAGAAGAAAATGAAGTTTTAATGTAACATGCATTTTCTTATAAATATATATTAAAAATTACTTATGTTTGTATGTGGTTCCTATCAGAAGCTCCTTAGCATAAATTATGTCTTTTGATGGTTACAGTAATCCTTCCTATAAAATATTTTCAAGTGCCTCTTATAAACTCCTAGTCGAATATGATTTACAGCATTCAGGTTTGTCACCGCTAAACTGGGATCACATATATTTTATTACATTACAACATGATTATGTTTGGTGATTTCTATTTTGACTCCAGTTCTAGAAATTGTATCTACTAGTGAGTCAACAATACTCCACTGCATGGAATTGTCAATCAATAAAAAATTGCTGATTGATTCATTGATCTTGGTTATATTCTATTTCTGTTGCTGTCTTGATCTAATACAACTCGATTGGTATATTTTCCATTTTAAATTCATTTTACCAGAAAGTTTTTTTTCTTCCCACGTCTTTCCACAAACCTATATAACCTGTTGATGAGGTCAAGTTTCAATAAATATATTAACATTTACCAAATTGAGGAGGATTAAAGTATATTACTAGCAATTCAGATTCATGTGATTTTCCATATTGTTTCTATTTTTAAATGCATTAATTATTCAGTGGACCATAACAACTTCAAAGTCACTACAGTCTATCATCTAAATATATATGCTTATATAAGAACTAATTTTGACAACAGATTATTTATCCATTAGCCCAAAAAAGCTCAACTACAGCTGTGACTCTCTAATTGTGGAGTCCCATATTTTGGCACATTTTATAAAAAGGTTTTTGACCCAAAACACTGCAATGGCTTTTCTTTGTCATTTAGATAGGGAAATATTGACATAATTCTTCCATGAGTAGTGTGCAGGCTTACAGTATGTTAGCTAATAACAACAATAAACAGTCTGCTTTCTGCTGGAAAGCAGTGGAAAAATATTCTCTGGAGAAGAAAAAGCCTGATCCAAAGGAAAAAAAGTCTCTTAGGAAGTAAAATTTCTAATGTAACTCAGTAAAAGATTAGATTTCATTGGGAAAAAAATGTAAACTTTAAGTTTTACATACACATGCACAATCCCTATTTAGAAGTTTAAAAATAACTGCCAATAAATGGAAATTACTGGTAACTTCATTAAAAGTTATTTGGTGTTATACAATATTGAGTTTGCACCAGCAGTCAAGCCTTTTATTCTGAAAATTCTGTTGCAATTAACACCAATTTAACATTCTCCCTCCTATGAAGGAATTTGTGAGCCAATGCTTTCTGCATTGTACGTGAGAATTTCTAGCAGATTGTTCATATCACTTTACAGCATTTTTAACAATAATAAGAATAAAATTAATAATCACTAAGTAAGGGAGAAAGCATTAAGCAGATTGTGCACTAGATCTCAGCTTTAGTATGCCATGGCATGGTGTGAAAATCACTCATTAACAAGGTTGATTTTCAAAGCCTCATTTGAATGTCTCTATTACCAGTCAAATAACCCCCACATTCTTCTCCATATTCTCACCTGCTAATTTCCATTTTCCATACTGCATACATGGTGATCTTTTCAAAATACAAACATTGTTACATCACATTTCCTTTCAAGATCCATCACTTTCAAATATTCTTGGACAAATTACCAAAATAATTACCTTTTCTTTCTCAAAGTAATTACTTTTTCTTTCTCAAATGTCTTATTTTCTCCCACTCTTAGCCTATTATCAATGTTTACTTAAACATTTCTTCCTCTGCACTCTGCAATTGCCACCTTTGGGTCCAGTCCCTTGCCTATATCACGAGGCAACATATACCTTTTCTTCATTACACTTATCACTTTTATGTTTTTTATTTTATTTTTACTCTCTACTTCTCCTACCAGATTCATGAGGGTTGGAATAAAATCTGGTTTTGCTTCGCATTATAGGCTGGTATCTAGCCTGGTTCCTGGTGTATAGTTGCTTGCTGCTCATTAATCCATGCTACATGGAATGAGGACCAAACCAGAAATTAAATCTAAATTTAAATCTCTTCCCTCCATTTATACTGAACTACTTACTAGCACTATGAACTTGGACTAGTGTGTGTGTCTTATGGTCAGAACTTTTAGGCTTATAGATAACTGTACCTGAATAATACATTCCCTACATTTGTTGGCATGTGTAATTTTCATAACTTTTCTTACCTTAATTAGAATCAAATCTTTATTCAAGTGGTATTAGTTCCTAGTCATATGGAGTCTATCAAAGCTCAGTTTGGAACCATATAATAAGGCAAATATACGAGGATGCCAAAGTCTTTGAGAAATAGCCATCAAGAGAAAGCTGAGAAAGAAACTGAGTAAGAGAGATGTAGCCCGAGAGAGAGAAAAAAAAAGAGAGGGGGAGATTCAGAAGGACAGAGAGTGTGTAATTAGCTATCTTGTGACTTTCCATTTATCCCTGAATCCTGCCTCTATTTCTAGTTGCTCTTTTCCTTGAAATTTCTTTGTATCCCCAGAAAAACTTCTACTTTTGTCTAAGCTAAATTGGGTGAATTGCTATTCATTGCAACCAACAATTTCTGACTAAGACATTGACTTTCTTAAACTCTTTGACTCTCAGTTGTCTCATTTGCTAAATGGGATCAATAGCAGGTCTGCTGTCTATGTTATAATGTTCCTATTAGAGTAAAATAAAATAATGCATTTATGAAATTTTAAATTTATTTGTTCATGTATTCATTTAATAAACATTAATTACATGCCAACTATGGGACAGATAGGGGTTTATTCAGAAATTCAAAAATCAGTAAGTCTCTAAACACCATTGAAAAGCTTATCATCTAATAAAGAGCTCTAAATACAATTGTTTTGTGATTTAAAACTATCAGGAATCTTTTGCTTTCCACTTTTTTGTAGCAAATTATATAAAACTTCTTGTGTCATTTACTACTTAATCAGTCAAAAACAAGAAATGAATTATTATACTTCATTAACATCTATTTTGTTCAAACTCTGAAACTTTTTGTCATTGCTATATGGAATTTTGTATGTTACTTAAAGTAAATATATCTATACCCAAACTTTTGGGTATATTTTGGGTATATTACCCAAAAACATCCACTGAATCACTAATACAGCAAGCTGGCTGAAATTTGTTTTTCCAACATGAAGTACATGTGGCAAACACTACCTTTATTCAGAAACAATGCAGACTTAATTATTCAGAAAGCAATATGGTTATGTTCACTGTCTGAGTGTTGTAACACAGCGCACACTTTGAGATTCAATTCACTTTTGCTAAAATCCTATTATTAAGACTTAATATTTCTGAAATATTTTAGTAGGCATTATGTGAAAAATTGTTCTAGGTAACCAACTAGACCTCATCCTCTTCTCTCTCTCCTATTTCCTGCTGTGTGTGTGTGTGTGTGTGTGTGTGTGTGTGTGTGTGTGTGAATATCATATCTCCAGACCAAATTTTGGAAAATGCTATTCTAGAGGGTATCTAGCACTTTTCTCATTCGCTGTTATCACAACAGGGTGCCAGCAAATAGCATAGTAAGATGACCATTCTTTCAATAATTTATGCCCTGTGCTAGGCATTGGGGAAAAATATCCCGGTAAAGATAACAATGATTCTGCCATGTTCTTCAAAAGGCAAACAGACAGATAGTAAATGAGAAACATATGGGTAAATAAGTAGTAAATAAGAAAAACAAATATTTAGAAATAAAGTATGAAAAGATCTATAAATAAAAACTATAGGGTACTATGCGAGAATATTTCTATGAGGAAGGCTGGAGTCTGTGCTAAAATGGAGACTAGGAAAGTGCTCTCATAATAACATCTAAGCTGAGACTTAAATAATGAGATCAAGTAAATGCCACCGAATGCTTTCTCTGAAAAGCAGACTTTGGGATGGAGATTAGCCTCTGGACAGTCAACATCTGTACAAAGGAAGGAAGGGAGCCGGATTGTCAGAGGGAGAAGTTGGCCTGATATTGTTTCAATGAATGCTTCTGCTGTCTCCTCAGAGACCTCTGAATGTGGAGCAGTCCTATAGAATTGCCCACTGTTGGAAGAAAAGGTGAAGATGAGTAAGGCGGTAAGGAAAAATGTCTATTAGATTTTTAGTGACATGGAGTTTATTTAGATGTTCAGAAGAGAAATGAAAAGCACAACTTCTGAGTGCAGTGTTAAAGTCCATAAGAGATTAGAGATTATGAAATGGTATCCATATGTATATTTTCTCTAGTAAAGCTAATGGTATCCATAGTAGATAGATGTTGAGGGGATGAGGAGCTGAGATTTTTTTCCAAGAAAGTATAATAGAGGAAAAAGAGAGTAAGGGAGATAAGTGTATTTTACATAGAATAGTTATAATGATGAACTGTGAAATCTAACAGTGGTGAAAAGATAATTAAATACAGGAAGAGGCTGAAGACTAGAGTAGTAGTAGAATATATCGATTAAAATACTCAATGATGAGGCCTTAGAATATAACAGTCAGTATCTGAACTGAAAAGTTAGGAAGATGTGATTGGAGAGTCAGATATTTAAAAGAATTTTATTCCCACATGTAGGATAATCCTGTTGTTCAGGCATATGATTAGTGATTTATTCCCTGGGAGCTACCTTCCTAAAATCTAGTCTTCAAAATAAATGTTTAGATGTTCTTTGTGGTGATCATCTTTCATCTCTATTATTTGACAGCATATATTTCATCTTATGTAGTAGAATCATATGGATGAGGGTTTTTTTCTAAATTATCTAATTACTAATTATTACTAGTGGTGATCGGCTTCTTTAAACTGAATGAAAAGTTACTGCCTATTATCCTTTTTCAAATGAACAATAAAAATATGAACATGGAATAATGACTTAAAGATATAGTAAATGACAGGGAGAAAGGAAAGAGAAAAATCTTGCCCAAGTACAGTAGAGGCATTGACTTTTTTTTTTTTTTTTTTTTTTTTTTGAGATGGAGTCTCCCTCTGTTGCCCATGCTGGAGTGCTGTGGTACAATCTCGGCTCACTGCAAGCTCCTCCTTCTGGGTTCACGCCATTCTCCTGCCTCAGCCTCCCCAGTAGCTGGGACTACAGGCACCCGCCACCATGCTCGGCTAATTTTTTGTATTTTTAGTAGAGACGGGGTTTCATCATGTTAGCCAGGATGGTCTTGATCTCCTGACCTCGTGATCCGCCCGCCTCTGCCTCCCAAAGTGCTGGGATTGCAGGCGTGAGCCACTTCACTTCGCCCCGCCCGAGTGGAGGCATTTACTTTTTTTTTTTTTTTTTTTTTTTTTTTTTGAGACGGAGTCTCGCTCTGTCTCCAGGCAAGAGTGCCTGGCCTCCTTGAAGTGTCACTCACCGGTTTCTGCCACACTGCTGTCCTGGCCCTGCCATCACTTCACACAAAATTCCTGGGAAGGGCAATCAGAGGGCTCAGTGGACAGGTGACATGCAGACCTAATGCAGGAGTAATCTCGGCTCACTGCAAGCTCTGCTTCCCGGGTTCACGCCATTCTACTGCCTCAGCCTCCCAAGTAGCTGGGTCCACAGGTGCCTGCCACCACGCCTGGCTAATTTTTTGTATTTTTAGTAGAGATGGGGTTTCACCGTGTTAGCCAGGATGGTCTCGATCTCCTGACCTCGTGATCCGCCCGCCTCTGCCTCCCAAAGTGCTGGGATTACAGGCGTGAGCCACTGCGCCCGGCCCGAGTAGAGGCATTTACTATTTACCTAATTTATCTACATGCTGCCACATTTTCCCACTCCTTTCAGTTAGGTAGAGTTATGGGATCTTTTCTATGTCCAAAAATCGTGGGCATCATTTATGAATCAAGGCATTTAAAAGAAGACATGGGTTCCATACTCACCCTTTTCTCCTGATATGATGACCTGGAAGGCACATGTTGAGATCCTGGAGCAGAGCGGAAGATGGAAATAACCTGGATTCCTGAATCATCACTGAGAGCCACCTGGAGAAGCCTTTGGACACACAGTAGAACCAAAGATACAGATAATCTGGATCCCTGAGTCATCAACTGGGAGCTACCCTGAGACGCCTTTGGACACAGCAGAGTTTGCATGAGCTCCTGTGTGCTAATTCAGTGAGATTTCAGTTTTGCAGGATAACATAACCTATTGTGACTAATATAACAAGAGACTAATATTTTTATATAAAAATAAAAGAATGTAGCAAACAAGGAAAATGAGTTATGGTTCCCATAAATAGTTATTTAAAATCTGTGATTACTATGGCATATTTTAGAACATTCAAACCAAAACTAAATCATATGAAAGGAAAAGTGTTTAAGGAGTTTGGGCTAACAGATATCTATCACTAGGCTCTTAACATCACTTCTCTTTAGAAAGGAAACATTCTGATACATGATTCTTTCTAGACAAGGACAGTTGGTGAACCACGCACCTGAAGTAGCCCAATAGGCGCCTTTTAAATATTTATAAAAAAAAACTCTGATTTTTTTTTCAAAACATTCCTTACACTACCTCCTCCTGTCCTTTACCAAATAAGTCTGCCTTTGTATACAGAGAAATGTCCTGGTTTTAGTCTGAAGAGATTATGAAAACAGTGATGTATTGTTCTCCTGGAACTTTTGTTCCTTGGATAAATTGTTCAATCTCAGCTTCCTAGTACCTCCTTATATTCTGAATCCTATTTGAGAAGTTGCTGCTTGCCTGGAAGGCAACTGACCACAGACTCCTTATTTTACCAAAGTATAGAAAATAATAGTCTTTTTTGCCCTAATTCTCACAAATTATTCATTTGAAGAATGCAATGCATACCTAGAGAAGCAAGTGACAGTGGTGGGGAAGGGGGAAGGGAAAGGAATAGGAGAAGGACAATTTTGATTTGGAGATTCCAAAGATATTGTGTTGGGATTGCCAGAATCATGAATTAGGTCTGCATGTCACCTGTCCACTGAGCCCTCTGATTGCCCTTTCCAGGAATTTTGTGTGAAGTGATAGTGGAGCCAGGACAGCAGTGTGGCAGAAACCAGTGAGTGACACTTCAAGGAGGCCAGATGGCCAAGCAGCATCTGGAATCGCTTTGCCTGCAGTTAACCGCATATTTTATCTCTGCTACAAGGTACCCTTTCTTAAAAAATCTAATAAATCTCTTGTTTTAAGGCAATAAATCTAATAAATCCCTTGATTATGGGTGACTGTTACTTTTGTTTTGGCAAACTTTAAACGGGTAACTACAACCACATACTTTGAAAGGGGATAAAAGGTAAAATATCAGTATGGGAAATCCTAACCTCTGAGAGGTTAGGCAGGAATAAGGAAACAAGGCCCTTGTTTGGACAGAGGCTTATGTATATGCCCTAAACAGACTCAGCATAGGTTAGTTGTGACTTAGGCTAAGTCCTTTATTTAATATAGCCTTTGAAACCATCATAGGTCTATGCTATATCATCTGTATTCATTTCATTCTATATTTTCAGCTTTTTTATTTTCAAAAATTTAATGCCTTTAGGCTTCAGTAGGTCCCTACTGACAAAAAGAAAGATAATTAATGACAAATCAATTAGCATTCACCTATGATTACTAAATGACTCAGCATTTCATTAAATATTTACATTTTATAAAGAAGACTGTGTGCATGCAATGAAAAGGCGTAACATACTGATTTGAGCCTACCATCATGGATTATAAGAAATGTAGAATAATGTGATAGGAAATGGGGCAGTCCAGTGTCTTACCTATCTTACCTGATGCTGGATTGCTGATTACATACCGTTTATAGGAATAATGACAGACTGAGAGATGAAATCTACTTTGTAACTTTTGCAAATAAGATCATAACTACCATCAATGAGAATACATATTCAATAATACTCCACCCTTCCAGAATTTAGAACCGTGCCTAAAATATTTAGACATTCACTAAGTATTGTCTGAATGACTCTAATATTCAGACTAGTTTTTGTCAATTGACATCCATGCTTTTATCAGTACTTACATAGCTATCCTTTGTTCTTTTTAATAGTCCAGTCATAAATATTAAGAAAAAACTTAGACAGCTTTTTCCATATAACAACACACATATCTGGGAGTTTAATAAGTCTCAAATTCATAATGGGAGAGCTGGTTCTATTTAACAATCTGACCACGACCCACTTTCTTATACTAGACAATGCCAGTGTCATCCATGTAAATGTGCACTAAAGAGGTGACTAACATCAATTGAGCACCAAATACAGTCTATGCATTTCTCCAACTGTAATATTTGTTATGTCTTTTCATATTTACACAAAATATTAACTAATTACTATTATAACCACATTTCACTGGTAAGAAAACAGATGCAGAAAAGTTAAGTAACTTGTTCTAATTCTTATCACTAGAAACATAGAAAAAGTTAAGATTTAGGATTCAGACTTAGGTTTTCTCAATTTTAAGGACTGGACATTGTCTACTTACTATGATGTATAATAAATTTTGCTTTAACCCTTTATGATATTATAAAACTATAACTTAAATTATGTTTATATTCTGATCTAAATTATCTCCAATCGAAATTTTTACTGAATATATAAAAATAAAGCAAACTTTTTATTATAAAGATAGAATTTTTAAATAAACATGTTCAGGTAGCCATGAACCCTCCAAGAGTTACAAAAACTCAGAAAATCCACTATTGGTTTCTGCCACCACAAATATTCCTGTGTTTGCTCCCAACCCACAAGGTAAGCTTCCATATACTGATCTGTAAAGACAGGAAAAAATTATTTTGCAGACATAATACTAGCCTAGAAACATCACAAAGCACTTGAGGAAAACCAGCATTGTGATAAAGAGGCATAAAACTTACAAAAACTTTTGAGGAGATAAATTTATAAAGGGGAAAAAGGGAATAACTGTAATACTTAGAGTCATTCAAAGAGATACTGCATTCATAAAATAAGACAGATATGCTATCAAAGAAATAATTAGTGATAATGAAATTAAATTATTTGATTAGCAAAATAAGTAAGAAAAAAGGAATGGTTTAAGAATAGAATGGGCACAATGAAAAGGCAATTAGAGGTAGAAGGTAATCCTCCACAATCAATGGTAAAAAGATAAAGCATTGAAAAGTATGAGAAAATTCAAGATATTCAGAGTACAAATCCAGAATATTTAATATCTATATAGTGGGATTTCAAAAAGGAGACTATAGAGAAAAAGCAGAAAAGAAAGAAAAAATGAATAAATAGAAGAAATAAATAAACACTATACTGTCAAAAATATACTAAAGAAATATTAAAGATCCAAAGGGTCTACCAATTTCCATGCAAAATAAAAGTGGCCAAAATAGAAATATATGAGTGCGATTTAAAAACATTAATAATAAAAATAATGTACTAAAAATGTAGCATAGAGATAAAAAATTTAAAGCTATCTACAAAAGATTAATAATCAGACTAATATTAGGTTTCTCATTGATGGGAGGCTAAAAGACAAAGGAAAAACGGCTACTGGTAAAAATGCTTTTGAATATCAAATCCTGTAGTGGGAAGTCAGGGACCCCGAATGGAGGGACCAGCTGAAGCCATGGCAGAAGAACATAAATTGTGAAGATTTCATGGACATTTATTAGTTCCCCAAATTAATACTTTTATAATTTCTTACACCTGTCTTTACTGCAATCTCTGAACATAAATTGTGAAGATTTCATGGACACTTATCACTTCCCCAATCAATACCCTTGTGATTTCCTATGCCTGTCTTTACTTTAATCTCTTAATCCCGTCATCTTCGTAAGCTAAGGATGAATGTCGCCTCAGGCCCCTGTGATGATTGCATTAACTGCACAAATTGTTTAAACAATATGAAATCTGGGCACCTTGAAAAAAGAACAGGATAACAGCGATGTTCAGGAAACAAGGGAGATAACCTTAAAGTCCAGCTGCCTGCAGGCCAGGCAGAACAGAGCCATATTTCTCTTCTTTCAAAAGCAAATAGGAGAAATATTGCTGAATTCTTTTCCTCAGCAAGGAACAGCCCTGAGAAAGAGAATGCATGCCTAGGGATAGGCCTCTAAAATGGCCACTCTGGGGACGTCTGTCTTTTATGGTTATAGATAATGGATGAAATAAGCCCCAGTCTCCCATAGTGCTCCCAGGCTTATTAAGACAAGGAAATTCCTGCCTAATAAATTTTGGTCAGACCGGTTGTCTGCTCTCAAACCCTGTCTCCTGATAAAATGTTATCAATGACAATGCATGCCCAAAACTTCATTAGCAATTTTAATTTCACCCCAGTCCTGTGATCTCACCCTGCCTCCATTTGCCTTGTGATATTTTATTACCTTGTGAAGCATGTGATCTCTGTGACCCACACCCTATTTATACACTCCCTCCCCTTTTGAAAATCACTAATAAAAACTTGCTGGTTTTGTGGCTTGAGTGGCATCACGGAACCTGCCAACATGTGATGTCTGCCCTGGACACACAGCTTTAAAATTTCACTCTTCTGTACTCTTTCCCTTTATTTCTCAGACCGGCTGACATGTAGGGAAAATAGAAAAGCACCCACATGAAATATCGGGGGCTGAATTTCCCTGATAAAATCCCATATAAGGTCAAGTCAGCATTTAAGTGTGAAGATAAATTGTAAACATTTATTGAAATGAAAGAACTTATTGCAGAACATACGAATAAGCAATTCTGAAAGATTAACAAATTTAAATTAAAATATGAATTCAAAGAAAAGGAAAGCATGGATTACAAGAAACGATGGTGAGGGAAATATAGCCAAATAAAAGCAACAAAAATATATTAACACTTATAGTTAAGTATAAAGTTTGTTCATTCACCATGTAAAAATTTTCACATAAATCAGAATTAAAATTCCAGATAATCCAACCATAGGATCCACTGATGGAACATTAGGAAATTAATATATTACATTCATATTAGTAAACAAGAGAGATAAAAAGTAATAACCTAAGGGTATAATCCAATAAACTAGGAGAAAGCCTCAAATTGGTTAGATTAAATTAATTAAAAATAAAAATTAATAAAATAAAAAACAACAAAAAAGCTGATTTTTTTTTGCACTTCTTGTCAGGTAATGAAAAAAATGAATAGATAAAAACAACATTATGAAAAAGAATTGGGACAAAACTTGAGACAAATAAAATATATTAAAAATTTTATGACTAATTACAATACTTTTATTTCAATATATTTGAAAAAAACATGAATTGGAAGAGATTTGAAAATAGAAATCACCAAACTTGGTTCAAGAAAAAGAAAAATAGAAAATCTGAATAGACAATAACCAGGAGAGAACTGTAAAATTTAGTCAAATATGTGTTACAAAAAGCATCAGACCAAGATAGGTTTATAGATGAGGTCTAGCAAAACTTCATGTAATGGTTGATTACTGCCACCTCAGTTATACACAGCATAGAAAAATGTTCAATGTTTCAACTCATTTTTAACACAACTCTGCTGTGAAAAGCTGGCAAAGGTAGTGAACACAAGTGTACACAAACACACACACACACGTACACACCCCTTTAGCCTAAACTTACATGTCAGAGGGAAATAAATAGACAAAGAACAAAAAATGCTAAATAAAATATTAGCAGTTCAAATCCAGAAAAATACTAAAGGATTAATATGTCATGACTAGGGTTGGTTCACTCCAGAAATAGAATAACATTTCAATATCACTATTTGCTATATTATAAGATGTAAGGTGAAAATTTATCTTATGTAGATGCCTATTATATATTAGATAAGATTGGACACTCACCTCTAGTTTTAAAGAGAGGAGAAAGAAAGAAAGAAAGATGCTCTCTTAAGAAACTAGAAATAAAAATTAGAAACAGATTAAGGAAATGTACCATCTCCATTCTTAGCATTGCTCTGGAAGGTCTAACTGATGTTATATGAAAACAACAGCAACAATCTAAATTATAGAAATAATAAGACAAAGAAGACAAAAATGTTATTATTTGTAAATGAAGAGGATCAAAATACACTATCCCAAAATGTGCCACTTTGGCATATTCATTATTTTGAGCTGAAAGCAATTAAGAAACAACAGATACAGGAAGAATTCTCTGACTGCTCCTTCTTACCTAAAACCAAAGCATAAATTTTATTTGTGAAAGGAACTGTTCTTAGAGCAGGGAGAGGGGAATATTCTTATCACTGGAAATGAAGAGTTAACACTGAGATGAATCTGTACAGACTTACTGAAATAACCATTATCTTCTATTCCTTTTCCTTTTATATTTACTAATTACTTTCCCACAATTTACTGTCCCTAGTCCAAACCTCTTTTTCCTCTATTTTAGTATATCTCCACAATTTACTGTGCATTGTTAAAATGGTATATATGCTCTCATTATGTAATTCTTAGAGCAAACTTGTCCTACCTGTGGCCTACAAGCTGCATGCAGGCCAGGATGGCTTCGAACAGAAATTTGCAAAATTTCTTAAACGGTATGAGATTTTTTTTAGGATTACTTTTTTTTTTTTTTTTAAGCTCATCAGCTATTGTTAGCATTAGTGTACTTTATGTGTGGCCCTAGACAATTCTTCTTCCATTGTGGCCCAGGGAAGCCAAAAGATTAGACATCCCTGACTTGGCACTTATAAGGTATATAAGACCTATTCACTTCTTGAGTCTTCATTTCTTATATATGAAAGCTTCCACATACATGTAAAAATATTAAAATCAAATAAAAGTTTTAGGCTTTTCTCCTGCAAATCTGCCTTTTCTCAGTTTAATTCTCAGGCCCAGCCATAGAACCTAATAGGGTAGAGGAAAAGGCTTTCCTCCTCTATACAGACATTGTGACACACATAAATACTAAGATAATCCCCTGTATTGATATAACTATTTTTTCATGAGAACATATGGACAGTTTGTGTATTTTTTTCATTTAAAACTGAAAACAAAAGTAGGTCCAGAGTTCTCATAAAACAACCAGAACTCTAGCATTGACTTTATAACTGAATTGGTGTGTTTTCCTTTAAGAAGAAAGCAATTAATAAAGAAAAAGAAAACTCATGGATAATGATAAGGTAAATGTTTTCATACCTACAGTACAGCCCTATAGAATCAAGGGAATTGAAAAACGGGTCATCATTCTTTATCTTGAAGAGATTTAGTTCACTGACTTTAGGGGTATGTAGAAATTTATACATACAGAAATTCTGAGAGACTAAATTGTAGCCTGAGAAAATGGCTTAATTATTGTGATACTAAATAACTCTACACTCATAAAAGGCCTAAAGCAGTTGCCATATTGTTCTTGCCCATTTCTCTGCAAGCTTAAGCTTTACATGATTTCAGTCTGAAGACAAAACTGATTAAATGTTTATCTTGTTATTCTCAAGCTTCTTAATCTTTAATCTCATCTAGATTTAAGTCCTTAAGCCAGTTTAGTAGTTACAAGGATTCTGGAGATAGAACTGAAAGACTATTAGGCTGAAAAAGAAATTATACTTAAGGAAAAACCTCATAAGAATTGAAATTCTATGATAAAAAAAATGAAGGCTATACCAACCGTACACTACCAAGAAAAGGTTGATAAGATACATTTCTTAGCATGTTGGGAAGTAAAATAGACTTGTAAATAAAAACATACACTGCTGTGCTTGGTTTGCACCCCTTGAACCCTCTCGGATGCTAACTAGCAATGTGACATTGCCCATTTTATGTAACCTCTCTGAGTTGAAAGCTTTATTTTCTATGAATTAGGATAAATAATACATAGCTCAAAGTATTGCTGGGAATATTTAATGGCACCTGGTTTCTGATTTATGATAAGCAATGGAGGTAATAAATGGCAGAATTTCCTCCACCCAAACACTGCACAAAATGAAATACGTGTCAGATATGTATTACAACATATAAGATAATTTTTAAAAATTTTCTTTGATTCAAAATAAAAATGTTATGTGTCCTCCATAAGGTGATAAACCTAAATCAAAATGAACTGTACACACTTAGTGTAGGCCTCTAGCTTAAATTATGTATGCTGGACTGTATCATTAAAGGAAAATATTTTTAAGAACATAAAGCATTTAGTGGTATTCCATAATACGTTACAAACTGCATTTTTCATGCAAACCATTAGTCTGCATATGATAAGCAAATGCATTTTCAAGAAAGACTAAAACTTGTGAAGTTAAATTTTTAATGTAACCCTGGTCTTCTATTAAAATTTGTTTATGGAATAAATGGGAGAGCTCCCAAGTTATCTGTGTCATGCTGGTTTTGCCTGATTTTATTCTACTTCTTTTATAGTAACTTTAGAAAACTTTGTTTTATATAATTATTTTTCTTTTTTGCAGAAGATGTTTTTATATAATAATTTTACACAATTACATCCTTGTGAACAGATCTTGTGTCACACTACTCGATTGTCTTTGATTTATTCTGGAAAAGAGATAGGGAATGTATAAACTCCTGCAGACTGCCACTTTGCTTTCCTATAGCTTAAAAAAATCACATCCATAAAGTAGTATTCATGAAATGTTCACCCTTCATAAGGCAAGAAAAAATAAGAATTGGAATATTATGTGGATATCTATGCTTTTATCAAAAGGGGCTGACCTTCCTCTGCAGTAACATATTATGCAAATGAAAAGAATTATTAGAAAATAACATAACAAGTAGCGCAAGAAATCTCAGCTGCACTCATGGCACATGTTAATTTCATTGGCAATATAATCCAAAAATCAGATGGTTTAGGGCTTCACTGTCTAGGCTTTGGACTCAGACCAACCTTGGTTTGAATCCCGGATCTGCTCATCACTACATTTGGGACTACAGACTACTTATTTAACCTTTCTAAGCGTCAGGTGCCTCATCTGAAAAATGAATGGTCCCTATTTGAAGAATTGTGATAACTACAATTCTTAGCATATTGTATTCTACAAACTTAGCATATTGCTATTCTACAAACTTAGCATATTGTATTCTACAAACTTAGCATATTGTATTCTACAAACTTAGCATATGCTATTCTACAAACTTAGCATATTGTTCTGGACATGTTGAAAACTTGATAAACATTAGGTAACATTATATTATATGTGTGATGGGAGATGGGGGAAAAGAGAAAGGGTAGGAGATAGGGTGGGGTAGTAGTGGTGCTAGAATATTCTATTATGTTTTTCTGTTTTTCAGTCTTGCTTTAAAAAATTAATTATAGGGAATCAACTTTTTCATAATATGCCTTTTTCAGGTATTGAAAAGAAAGCCATTAAATGAAATATGGCTTATTTTGGCTTATCTTGACGCCCATAATTTTGCCATTTTATTACCAAGTAGTCTCCTTCTCTCCTAATAGATACATTTCTAAATTTGGCACTAATTCACTTAGTAGATTTGGCAGGAGAAATTATTTGTTAATGTCAAATTTAAGAAACAGGCTTCCTCTCTTAGCTTTGTACTGACCATAAGTGCAAGATTGGTAACATCTTCAATATTATATATATAATATTGGAGGTTTGGGAGTCCCCAAAATAATATTCTTTTTCTCCACCTGGACTTGAAGCAAATTGGGAAAGAAAGTAAACAAGGTGGCAAAACAAAACAAACTTTCCATCGATGCTAAAGCTGAGATTAGAGTTAGAGTTTATATATGCAGCATTATTGAGCTTCCTAACTGCATTGGAGTTAGTCTTGCTTCTCCTATCTCTGAATACCACCTCCTTCCCCAAACCACAAAATAGCACTGTGAGCCTGGAACCCATTGCCACTGAAGGGGCTGAGTGTGTCTTATAGCACAGCATGTGTTCTTTAGACAGCTCACTCCTAATAAAAAAGAGAGGAGGGACCTGGCCACTTTCTCTTAGATTCCTGTTAGGTCTGGTAGGTCTCTCTTCCACCCCAGAGAAGGGATGATGGAGTGGCTGGGGAGAAACCAGTAGTGTTATGCTAATGTATGTCTCTCTAAATGTTAAAGAACTGTTAGGAAAAAAGAATTAAATGTGTCTCACTAGAATACCTCACTTTAACCCTTGATTATGCTATTATCCCATTTAGACTGTTATCTCCCAACGAGTGCCTATTGCCCTCAGGGATGGGATGTAGAACAACAAGCTAAACGGACAGCTACTCTCATGTTTCCTCGTTTATGCTCCTAATGCCAACTACTACTCTTCTGGGTGTTCTCTTAGGGGAACATATAATGGAAAATACTTGGCCACCCAAAAATGATTTAAATCATTACGTGATTGATCTACATTAGATCAACTGCAAGATCACTCTGTACCTAAAGCTAAAGTACACTGTCTGCTCTATTTCCTATCCCAACTGATGTCTATTCACATTTTCCATTATATCTTATATGGAATGTAACATCACAGTGATATTCCAATAATTATATAAATCAGCATATTGTAATAATATGTCAGAAAAAAAGAAGCCTCACATTTCAATAAAATACCTTTCTTTATCACATTCCCAAAGAGATCTAGTTTTAAAACCAACTTCAAAGATCAAGGGAATCTTAGGTAAGAAGTAAAATATTTCTCTCTTCTGAGCTGAAAGTCCAAGATAACACATCCGTCACCCTATCTCACCTTTACCTCATCCTATTCTGTTTTAACTTTGGAGATTATTGTTGTCTAGGTGAAACTGAAGTTTCTTCAGCCTACTGCTCCATGTCCTACAGGAATATGGATGCTTCCTTAAGGATTTCAGAAGCTGAATTAGCTCAATGTCAAATCTCAAATATCCCAAATTTTTGGAGACTACAATAAGTTGATAAGATTTGCAAAATGATGATAGCCCTGGCTTCAAAGCAAGCCATTCCCAGTCTTCACAGTAATTTTCCACAATGCAATCCTATTTCTAGAAAACAGCACATATGTTCCTAAAGATGAAGCAAAGGCTCAGAAGTGTTTGAATGAAGTAGGACAGCTATAACTCTTCCTTGTTATAGCCTCACAAGGATGCCAGTCGTCTGTGCTAATTGCCTATCAATTTATTTTACTGAAAGAATTATCCTGAGCAGATTTTTGTGCTATTATTGTGACCCTCTATAAAGAATATTCTACCTAAGCATGTTTCCTCTTGGAGTATTTGAGATATTAATGATATCTTGCAATATTTACAAATTTGTAATGATGACACGACTTATTTTAGGTACACTTTTTTCCCCCACTCATATTGAGAAGCTCTTGACTTATATTCCCACTGTGCACTGCTTACTTATGCCTGACACTAACAATTTAATTCTAGAACCTCATCTGTGTTGTGTATCGCACATTGAACTCAACATTTCTATAGTTTGTTTGGGCTACTGTAACAAAATACCATAGATTGATATTCCATGGACATTTATTTCTCACAATTATGCTGAGAAGTCCAAGATTAAGGTGGCATCAGATTCGGTTCCTAGCAAGGGCTCTCTTTGGTGTGCATAGGGCCATCTTCTCACATTGTCCTCAAACGACAGAGAAAGGGAGATCTCTGGTCTCTCTTTCTTTTCTTATAAGGACACTAATGCCATCATGGGGGCCCCATGCTCATAACCTAATCTAAATCTAATTATCCCCCAAACACTATACCTTCAAATACCATTGTGTTAGGGTTTAGGTCTTCAACATATATATTTTGGAAGGATAAAAAACGTTCTGTCCCAAACAGCATTTTTGCAATTTAAAAATCAGTAGATTTTATATTCCACCTACCAATGCCTAAAGATCTGTTCAGAGAAAAAGGCTATTTTTTCTAGGAAATATTTGCCTCTACAATTTATCGAGGCCCTTATAGTAAGCCTGGGTCTACAAATTTTCCTGAGGAGCCTGAGCACATGTGTTAGGAGGCCAACATTCATGAAGTTCAAGATCAAGCTATAGAAACCTGTATAATAAAGTCCCATTGAGGGCATCAGCTCTTTGGGTATCACCAATGTAGCCCATCCCAGTTTACTAAGTTCCACAATACCCTGCCTATCCCTCGCAGGTGAGAGGGAGGTGAGACAGTATGAGTGTTTCACTAACAAGTCTCCCACTTCACAGAATAAATTATCAGAACCAGGGAAGAATCACTCCCTTTTCCTTCCTTATAATGTATATAATTTTTAAAATATAGAAATCACTTCAATTGTAAGTTGACTAATGGGTCTACTCACATAATTATTCAAAACCCTTAATTTAGAAATTAAATTAGGTCATACCTTCATTATCATGAAAAATTTTATTACATTTCACTATCAGAATGGTGACTTTTAAAACTAGCTTGAGTTTTAAGTTTATTTTGCTAAACAGCCAATTTAAAATGAAAAAAATTTAACCTTGTTATTTTGAGAGTTTTATTCATTTACTTGGACTTTAACTTGTCATATTTGAACCTAATGATAATACAATTTCTTTTAATATACTTGATAAATGTTTCAATTCTGTAGCAATGTTGCAATGGACCGTCTCTTACCAGTGGTAAGTTAGTAGTAACCCTGGAAGATAAACATGCAACAGAAGGTTGTATACAACTAAAATTAATACATGATTTTTAAATGCCACCTTTTTTCAATTACAACGTGAGACTCATTTATATGAAGAAATTCATGTTCTGCTACAGCAAAATATGATGAATGTTTTCTTCATTCCTTCTGACTTTGATGGAGGAAGTAGGACTTTTGGTAATGTGTTTACCTTTTACCTGGTGTTGGCCATGCTTATCTTACCTCTTTGAAGCTGAACATTAAGGGTCCTTAAGACTGACTTGGGCACCAACTAATGATTTAAGCATATACAATTTTTCTTCTTCAGCCAATGTGGCACTTTTTTTTTCTCAATCAAAACCTCTCTATCCTACAACCCAAAAATGTTGTGGAGGAAGTAGCTAACTAAATGTTGAAGGGTGTGTTATTATGTTATCATCATCATTATTAACACTCATTAGAGGCTTTTATCTTCAAAGTGCTTTGTATGCATGAGTAACCCCCTCTTTCTCCACTCCTGTCCACCTTTCCATTCTTTTTTAAGAACTGTGATGGATCTTTAACTCCACATGACCTTTGAATTTTTAGAAAGTGCAGTCATTGATGACAACTAGCCTTTTGGGGTCAGTCTTATCTCGTGGTAAGGAGGAACATGTACCTTGATGTTCAGTACTAATAAGAAATAAAATGCTTTCCAAGTGCAATTCAAAAACTCCTTTGAAACACATTTTGCTTTACTCACCTCTCCATTCACCCTCACTTCAGATCTTTAAAGTAACGCAAACAAGCCCACACTGCTCCACCACGTGGGATTGTGCAGAGATAAGTGAGCTACTATGCTTGATCCTCAAGATTTATTACCAGGAGATAACTGAAAAGCCAATGTAATTTTTTAAGACTAGGAGGAAAACAATTCAGCCAAACATTCAACAGGATGTAGAATATTTTAATGCCAGAAAATATTATTTGTGAAGACAATGTGTTTAAAAGAAATGGGGCATAAACTCAATCTGCAGAAAGGATTGCTGGCTGCTTTTCATCAATGTCTTCCTCTAAAGGGTTATTCATAAAGGAGAATTAATTATATTAAGCACACAGGAAAAATCAGCCTTGAACATATACACATAATTGACTAACTAGCTGAACATGTAGAAGCAGAAAACAGGCAAGGATACAAGGAAATGCTGAAGAAGCATTCCTGAAACACAGGTTTTGTTTTTGTTATGAAAAGTCACCAGTACAGATTCCCACCTGTTAATCAGTAAAGCAGGGCAGCGACCTTGTCAACAAAGCAAAGGATTCAAAAAGAAAGGTATGACATATATTTTTTTAAATATATGGAATGTTTTAACATAAATGATGACTCCAGATTTAGACTGAAGGGTACTGCTATTTATGGGTATGATTGATGCTCTTTTAGTATTTGGAATGGTAACTATAATTGCAGGGACCTGAAGAAAGAAAAATTCTGAAAGTGTCATCTGAAGTTACCTGTTTGTGCATTTTCTTGGCCCTCTTTCCTTAATTCTGAAAGGATCACTCTACAGTAATGAAAGAATGTGGTTTTCCTTTTTGAAAAAGAGGGATAGGCCTTATGTTTTCTTTTTTAACTGTTTTAATCTGGGATAGGTTAGCCAGGGATGTAAAGTGTTTGCCTTGGGCAAAAAAATCCAAATATTCAACATTCACATTGTTTGTAAAACTCTTCAGCAATGATTTAATGCTTAGCAAATGGCAGCTCTAACTAAAAGTTAACTTGTGATGAAGTACTATAGTGTTTCACAGAACACTCACAATAATAGATTTTTGATTCCTTTGTTTTGTTTCCAATGTCTTTTTTTTCTTCAATTTTCCCTCCAAGAGAAAATACTGTGCCTTTGTTAAAATCCCTTTGATAAAAACCTATTTCTGGTTAATCAGTTCCACATTTTTAATTGTTTTCTTAAAGAAGCTGAGGATTATTCATTTGGTGAAAGTTGTAAATGTTTGGCACTGGAGTTTCTGGGGGAATACTTTGGTATGATTTGTTGAAACTATGTGTTATAAACTACGCTCTACACCCTACACTGAGAGAATAACAAGATCCAATATTTTAAAGCCTAATTGCTCTTTAGGGATCAAAGTCATGTTACTTACTCATCTTACACAAGGTTTTGGATGAGAAAGAAAAGTAGTTTGATCCCCTCAAAAAGCTACTATGAGGCAAATTGAGTGCAATAACCCATATTTGAGCCAGGAAAAAGCAGTGAGAATAGATTTTTAGTCAGTTTTATGCAATGGATGATATAGGAAATATATAATAAGGAAAAAATGCTTATAACACATAGTTAACTTTATCATTATAATCAATAGGTATTTAATGACATGTTAAAAGATATTTAAATGATACATGTAGTAACTGAGTTTTAGATTAACATTCTTTTTCCAGACCTGACCATTAAATTAAAAAATGCTTTTATCTGTATTAAGGTTTTGCACAGATCTGGACTTCTAAAATTACTCTTTTTTTTATTTTCTAATATTTAAAGAGTGAAAGTTTAAAGAATCAAATAACACCTTGATGAAAACCATCATGTGAAAGGAGTTTTTGAAATATTGAGAGGAATGAAATAATTTATTTCCTAAAACTTAATAAATGAAGTAACAGGATTTAGTTCCTTATGTTTAATTTGAGAAGTCATACCCTCTATTCCTATATATTTGAAAAACACGTCCAGAACTTTCCACTGATTCCCCCAACTAACATCTTCCCTCTTTTCCAATATATGCCCTAGAAGAGTCATAATTTTCAACCTTAAAATGAGAATTTTTTATGGTGTGTTTGGACCAAGGCAATCTAGATAATCACAATAGCTAACATTTATTGAGCAATTGGTAAATGCCAGGCACTGGCTTAAAAATTTCACATACATAATATTTTATCCTCAGTATAAGTCAAGGAGGTAGAATGACAATTATCTTTACATTACAGATGAGGAAACCATGTCACAGAGAATTTAAATGACTTGCTCAAGGTCGGCCAAGCAGTCAGACTTCAGGCTCTTGACGACACCCCTTATCTATGTAAAAGTAGAGGTGCCATTTCTTGCATTTGTATCAATTAAGGGTCACGTGGATTCAACTTCACCTAAATTGTTTCTTCTTTCAGTTAATTTCCTCATTTGCATGTCTGATCTTTCTCCCTGACTCTACCTTTACACCTATAAAGCATCATTTAATATCTTGGTACCCTCATAGAATACAAAGTATTTCTTAGGTCAAATCAAATATTGTATGTAAAAATTACTTTGAATGTGGAAATACTGTAGAAACCATTCTATTAAAAAGACTATCTTATATTCTAGCTAATAGGTTAACTAAAACGCCTTCAACTTGTAAGTGTTTGTTCTTTTCTTAGTCTTCAAACTGAACAACTTTGCAACTTCCACGGTTTTCTTCTTCTTTACATCTACCACTAAATTCATTTGCTACCTGATATTATTAAAAGCAGTAATAGTCCAACTTTATGACAATTTAGAGCTAGACTGGGCTTACCTACAGATTAAGTTAACAGAAAAAAATCACTTAGGATATAAAATTAATATTACACTGAAAAATGCTTAACATACTGAAAGAAAAAATAGTTTGTCAATAGCCGGGCGTGGTGGTGCGCGCCTATAGTCCCAGCTACTTGGCAGGTTGAGGCAGGAGAATCGCTTGAATGCAGGAGGCGGAGGCTGCAGTGAGCTGAGATCACACCACTGCACTCCAGCCCAGGCAACACAGCGAGACTCCATCTAAAAAAAAAGAAAAAATAGTTTGTCTAACCCACACATTTACACATAAACATAGAGACAAAGCGTAATTTAAAAGTAACCAAGCTAAAGCAGATTCCAACAGAGTATTACCACATATTTGTTAACAGAGTTTGAGTTTTGATTTGTGTTTGAAACAAAACCCATTTCCAGTAAAAATTCAGAATCTTTATGAATTCTGTCAATTTGACCTGGTATCATTAGGCTGCCTTGGTTGCGTTTTCACTATCCTGTGGGTAATTTTCTTTAGCAAATTTCCATTTCTCTTTATGCCCTTTGTATATTTAGTGAAACAATTTAACATCTGTTAAATTGTAAATATTCAGGACAGGGACTTCCCCTTTAATTTGTTAGAGTTGCATCAGGTATGCCTAAATGTTTAACAAAATGCTTTTGATGATGATTATAAGGATAACAAAAATGACAATGATAATCTAAGTTTAAAGTTTTTAGTCTCTGGGTTTATATTATAAATTTAGAAGATGCTGAAGATTTAAATGCACAACAGAATGTAAAAAAGAAATTCTCAATAGTCATTTTTACCTTTCCAATTTAGTAAGAATTTGTATTTGAAATATTCTGCTTATATATTTAGTCAGATATTTTAAAATCCCCTCTTCCCCAGTTTTTTAGCTTAAAATTACTCTCTTTCCATGGTTTAAAAATAGAGTACACATTTTGTAAGCCTACTTCGGATAGGAACCACTTCACAACAACTGTATGGCCATTGGAACTATCCCTATTCAAGTCTTGAGACTTCTATAACAATATCTACCCTACATCCACATCATTGCCAATAGGCAGCATGTATTTGGGAAGCATTAATGATTTTAAAAGGCTCTGTCTCTTAGGATTTTTCTTAAGATCCTTTGCATTTTACTTTTCAAAGGGCTTCAATATGGGGACCTGATAAAGAAGGATTAATGTAGTTTAACAAAGTGAAAAACTAATTGAATCATTAACTCACTATTCAGATTCAAATATCTTCATTCCAAACCACATTCACTATTTACACTTCTGCTTTGCTCCTCTGCCTGACTCTTTTCTTCTCCCTTATTGGTAAAACTTCTTAGTCTTAGCCCTAACCCTGAAAAGGTCATGTGAAAATTCACATCAAGCATGTCAGAGAAAATCATGGGTGCTGGAGCAAAAGCTTAGAAGGTTTTTGCTCTAGAAGTTTAAAATCTTACATTTCAATGTTTCTTTGAATATCTTAGAACTCTGTTAAAGTTACTTAAATGGACACAAAAACATGACTAGCTGTCGCTACTTTTAAAAATTAGTATTTGGTACTTATAAGTTGCTTTATATGCCCTGTTGAACCATCTTCTTCCTACTTAATAACACAGAATCTGAATGCAAAATTATAATTGAATATCTCTGAAATTTTGTATTTGACAGTAATTTTTTCATATAAAAACACTACTACAGATTTTTAAATTGTAGAATAATTAAAAATGCATACATGGTACAATGTGGACAGGCAATCATTTAATACATAGAGAGACATAAATTTTGTAAGGGAAGGGTGTGCTTGCAGGAGGCTATTTAACAGACCCACGACTAATGAGACCTTCCTAGTAATTATTTTTTTTTATATTTCACCCTCCTCCCTTCAAATGGTATTGGACTGCAGGCAAATTTTAATCTTAAATACTAAACCAGTGATAACAGCATAACCATCTTAAGTGGTACATTCAATACCTTGCAAAAATTATTACACTTCTGTTGGTCTGATTTATTTTAGGTTCACTGATTCCTCTAGACTTAGACACATACACCATCACTAATTTATGTTGATGACACAATACAACATTTAGTTGACATGAAATAATTTATTAACTAAGAAAATAGTTCATGAGCTTTTGCACATTAGCAGTTTTCTCCTTGATCACTGGTAGACTCAAGTCCATTCTAGTTAATTCATCTTCATAATAGGTAGTTACAAAACAAACATTATGAGCAATTACTCAGGTTTAATTCCCTAGATAGAAATGTTAAGTCCTGAACTTAGGCTTAAAATAAAATTCACTCTAAGCAATGTTTAATCATTTAAAGAAAAAAAAGTCTGCTTCCTTAAATAAGATCATGCCAGGTAGAAAACCTAAGTCCTAATTAAATGCATTCTGTTTATGGAAAGCAGCTAACACGGTACCTGGCATACAGTGGGTGCTCATTTGGTGATAATTATAGTTATTAGCAGAATCGAAACTATGCCAAATGCTTCAGAACTCCCAGTCTCTTTTCTCCATATTCTATTTCCTCCTAAATACCTCTAGTACCTTATCCTATGCAATTTAGGATCTTTGCACTAATCACACTCAAACTGCAGTTTCCTAGAGTAGGACAGGGATGAACAAATCAGGAAGGCTTGTGTGCGGTATTTTCAGAGTCAAGGCTTTCCTGAAAAAGATCTGGTTTCAAATTATCAACATATCAACTACAAAGAGCGAGTATTTTCTTCATTCGCTGACTAATCTCCAGAAGCCAAATTTATAGCTGAAAATCAGCATCAAAATAACAATTTTAAAAGATTATTTTGAAAAATTAAAGTTTTTTTTTTTTGTGTTTGATGAAGTATAGTTCTGAATCAGCCTAGATTTTTGGGAATCTATTATCACCAAAGATAATGAAATGCATTGCCCTTTTGCATAATTGAAAGGAAAAGACAAATGTTCCAGACTTAGACTCAACTTCTTTTTGATACACCTCAAAACCAAAGGGAAGACAGAGAAGAGATAAGAATAAGGTTAAAAAAATAATAATAAGGATAGAACTCAATGATAAAACATGAGTTTTCCTCCTGTTTTTAAAACAACGTAGTACTTTTTTCCTTTAAACTTTTGTTCCTAATTTGGTATACTTCACTAAATAAAAATCAAAGAAACTTCTGCATAGCAGCAAAACCTCTGAGGAGAGTTTTCCTGCATCCTTTATACTGCCTTGTCTTACTCCAAGCCCAGAGCTGGTGCTAAAATCAGTGACATGAGGCCGGGCCAGAGAAGGGCCCCAAGAAAGACCCCATGTGTTTTACGTAAAGTTTTACAACTTTCTTTTCTCCACAACCGGATTATCCCTTCTAAGGGTGTGTATCTGAGGCATATGCTTCATACCGACGCCACACGAAGGAAATGGAATAAACCACTCCCCGTGCTTTCTTGAGCTTGGCTTCCTGTTCTATACAAAAGGAGGACGCAATTTGGATTTACCTCAATTCTCGCCTTCCTTGCCGAGGCAGATGTCTTAAGCACTCTATTTTAAGGATTCAAAGCCCATAATATTACTAATAACTCCACATACTTGTTTGCATTTCCCATGGTACATATAAATGTCAGAAGCAATGACTTGCAGCCCCCTTTAATCTCGTGACAGCTTTATTATCATTGGTTGGCTGAATTTCAAGAAAAGTTATGACAGTGGCGAAGTTCTGCAAACTGCAGCACATATTTCGGTAATTAGGTAAAAGAGGGAAAGCTACGTTTAGAATGCACAGCTGAAATTATTTGCTAAACACATAAGATGCTGAGGTATATCACATTCCTCCCAGGACAGCTTTTGAAGGGTGATTTACAAAGCATTTCTTTTTACTGTTTTGCCATTTCTTCCCCCTCCAGTTAGGCTGTTTTAGCAGCAGCTCTGACTTGAAAATGGATCTTCTGATAATGGAAATATTGTATTTGCAATATGAGAAGGTGGAAGGAGGGAGTGGTCTGAGAGGCTGTGGTTTTCATTTTGTTCTATGTTGAACTCAGCTTTCTGAATGACTGCATCTCTCTCATGAATGCTTTAGCGTTGAATATTGAAGCCGATTTTTTTCATAGTTTTGGAATCAGGCCAAGGTTTTCTAATCTTGGAAACTATCATATAAACTGCTTGAAATACATTTTTGATCCCACAAAAACAAAACCATTTGTCTTTTTACAAATTTAACTATCAGTAAAGTTCACACTAACAATTACCAGTAATCTAGTTGCTGTTTTATTGTATCTCGTTAAAAGGTCATATACTTCAAGAATTACTTTAAGAGATTTTCCAGTAAGATAATAGATTTCAATGACAAACTTCTTATTCAGTTTCCCTTAGAACCAAAATCATGGACAGTTTGAGAGAATAAACTTTGTGATGGAAAATAATCCAGATTTTGCTTAAGTGCATACTTTTAGAATTGATATAATTAATACCCAATTTTAATTCCCCAAACTAGCCTGTCCAGGCTAATAGTTAAATAAACTATCAAACTACCTACTAAAAACCTATGATAAGCTGGGTGCAGGGGCTCACACCTGTAATCTCAGCACTTTGGGAGGCCAGGGTGAGAGGATCTCTTGAGGCCAGGAGTTTAAGACCAGCCTGGACAACATAGTGAGCCCACGTATCTACAAAAAAAATTTTTTTGAACCAAAAAAAGTAAGATAAAAACCTATTTATTGACTTCTGAAAACCTCCAATTTTTGTTTTGATTTGAAATTCATCTATTTTGATCCAATCCAACAGCTTTCTTTAAAGTCAATCTGAATATCATTTAACAAATTTACATAAATTTCTTACATTTTCAAAATAACGTTGTTGTAAATAACGCTATTTGTAAAAAAAATAACATTGTTGTATACCAAAGGAGAAATCACTAATTCTATTTCTACGATCCCCTTTGTTGTAAGAGCCTATAACTTATGATAGGAGAAATACAAAACAGAATTCTCTCATTCTCCCTTTTCTTCCTTTCCCTTCCCTTCTTTTCTTTCTTCTTCTCTCTCTCATTCTGCCTCAAACTATGTATCTTGGGCATGATCCAAAATAGTTTAAAAGAAAGTTAAAATATATACAACATAAAGCAAAATAAAATAAGTTATAATAAAAAGATTAATCCAAGAAAAAAAGTTAAAAATGAGAACCTTACAAAATATCATAGAATGAGAAATAAATTTCCTCAAGGATACCCATTAAGAGGACATTGTATAATATCATGCATTAAACGGTATCATCTATTAATACCACACCCTTATAATAAGCGGTACAAAGGACTTCAGAAATTTGTCATAGTATCTTCTCCTTAGTCCCATATTTCTTACCATCCCCACTTGGGCAAATGCCATCCTACAAGTGGGCTATCATGATTTTGGATGCCCTGGCTAAATTCAGGAGTATACTCTTTCTTATCTAAAATAATAGATGCAGTGTATATCTTCCAAATGATCTTGCATCAACATTATTTCTTTCTGTTTAGCTTTTGTTAGAAACACTGAATACAAGATTATTCTTCTGAAAAGAATATAGACTATAACTAGTCTATGTTGCAACACAGTACAGATTCTTATGATTTAACATTCAGAAGAATTCCAAGAGATTTGATCCAACCCTTGTTTTCCCCTAATTGGATCCTTCTAGAAAACTAAGGGCTTCCCAACTGCCCATATTCAAGTTTACCATTTACAAGATTACCAGTAAGTAAAAAGAGAGAAAGAGAGAGAGAATGCCAAAATCTGAGATGCTTTTCATAGAAAAATCAACAGAGGTGCACAAATGTCAATTTTACTTCAACAATTACATGGATATCAATCAAGTATTAGGATAAAATTTGTACTAATATTTAAATGTTTCAGATAAAATTTTTCTTATACATTTATACATAAAAAATTATAATTTTTCATTCTATTTTCTGAAAGATGTTTAAAACCATTTTATACTTACCACACTTTCTTTAAGTAAAATGAGCTTTTGTTGGCTATTTTTATTTTTGATTTGGCTTTCAAAATAAAGATTAGCTAAACCTAAATGCAATAAATATTGATTTAAATTTTATATCAAAAGCAAATATGATACAAGCTCTACACAGATAAGTATTTGATTTCTATGAAATCCATTTATCTAAAGCTTAATCCAGTATTTGTTTTGTTATTAAAACTCATTAGCTATCCAATATTTTAAAATTAGAAGTCAGGACTAATATACAAACCCTCCTCAAAAGTTATAGGGTCCTGAAAAATTATGAGAATAAGTGTGGTCAGTAATTTCAATGCTCGGATATAACCTTGACGAAAGAGTACTTGATAATGAAGTCTTGTTTCTCTAGTCTTTCAAAAAAGGGAGAGAAATTAGAGGGAAAAAAAACCTAAGAAAAACGGTGGTTAATGTAGACCAATGAATTTGTGCAAAAAAAGAGAAGCCCAAATAAAAGCCCTTTTAAAAAAAATTTTAAGAGTTTTATTACAGGATGTTAGTATTCAAGACAAGTCAGAGCACCTTATACTTTTAATCAGATTTTGGGTAATTAGTTTTAAAGTGTTACTTGAGTATTTTTCTCATATTGTTTTTTGGGCAAAAGTGCTTCTCAGTGACTGTTTAAGAGATGTTACTCTGATCAAACAGTTTATCCTTAATAACTCGAGACATCAATCCATGGATAGCTTCTATTGTAGTTTTACTCCTGTCTCTGTTGGCTTTGGCAAGTTTGTCTTCTGATTTTCGATCATGTGTTTCTAAACCCAACAATGAAACTCAGTGTACCCGCCCAATATTTATTCCACAGAAGCTCAAGCAATTTGCAACCCAAAGAGAATTTGAAATACAAGACTTCTAAGGCATAATATTGTTTGCATTGTACAAAAACATCTTCTATTTTATTAAGCGGGATAGTCTGGTACTCAGAAGGTCCTTCATCAGGAGGTTTGTAGCCCTTTGGGTATGTCCTAAAGGCATCAAGATTCACCTTCCCTGCAGATATTGTTCTTGTTGGATCAATCACCACTGCTGTAAATGGTTCCCGGAACCGCTTATTGAGCAGCTGAGTACTAACATGATGCCAGAAAGCCAGCAGCCATGGCCAGGGTGCCTATAATACCATCCGATTGCATTTTTAAGGCGGCCAACCTTTTTGGCATTTTCTGTGTATGTGGCCATGTACTCATATACAGCAGCCTCAGCATTTTCTCGGGTTTCAGTGCCCTCCACAGGCAAAGTAAAACTGCCCATAATAATCATGGTTTCACCATCTACCTTTCCTGGCATCAAACCCATCACTTCCAAGTTGCCCCCTGACCTGGCATGCATCATCATCTTCAGTAGAGCTAATGCTGAGATTTTGCAGTACTTTAAAGTAATGGTGATTGTTAACCCAGGGCTTTGTTGCCAGGATTTCATGCTGCTGCTTCTTGTCTATTTGTAGATTTCATGGATACTCTGAGTTTCTTGCATGTTGTTGGCCAGTTCCCAGGTTTTTCGGACCATACCGCTCCTGGATGTCACCATCGCTGAGGAATCAAAATTGTTGCCTCTATAACCAAGATGCAACTTTAGCTCCCTAGACCTCTGTGTGTGGGCTTCGGACCCTATGCACCACAGGAGAAAACTCTTTTTTAAAATTTTTATTTGTTTTATTTATTTATTTATTTATTGAGATGGACTCTCCCTCCGTCACCCAAGCTGGAGTGCCATAGGATGATCTCAGCTCACTGCAGCCTCCATCTCCTGGTTTCAAGTGGTTCTCCTGCCTCAGCCTCCCAAGTAGCTGGGATTACAGGTGCACACCACCATGCCCGGCTACTTTTTTGTATTTTTAGTAGAGATGGGTTTCACCATGTTGGCCAGGCTGGTCTCAAACTCCTGACCTCAGGTGAGCCGCCCGCCCTGGCCTCCCAAAATGCTCAGATTACAGGTGTGAGCCACCACATCTGGCCAGGAGCAAACTCTTAACTAGATTCTCGAGACAGCCATTCACCTTTAATTTTTTTTTGTAACGAGTCTTTCACTTAAGTCATTTGGAGCAAGTAAATTTTGGCAGCATCACTTTAATTTCAAAATCAGTAACTGTATATTTTTAAAATGTTATCTATTTTACAAAAGACACTATTTTATTATGTGTGATATGATGATCTTTTAATTGAATACTAGAAATTTAGCTATGTGACTTGCAACTGATTTTTATAGCATTATTTCTATAGTTAAAAACATCTAAAGGCCAATTTTCCCGCTGTATTCAACTGATGAGTCAATCACCCAGCCATGCATAACCTCATAAAGAATCTAATGAAACAATTTCACATTTACCTCCCTGCATTTTTGTAGTACACACTGGTGAGAAATCTCCCAAACACCTGAGGATAGCTTTGTTTCACAGTAAGTCAAAGAAAAGGTATGTAGCAAGTGTTGAGTGTTATATAAACTAAGGTTCATTTGCGTTGTATTCAAGCGTTAAATGCATGGGATATATAAATAATATATATTTAGTATATTAATCCTCTTTAGTAGGAAAGGCAGCCATTCAGGCAAACCATCTTTAGTAGAGTAGATAAAATGAAGGCTGGGTGGATAATGTTGGTTGCCTGCTCCATAGCCATTGCTTCTTATTATAGCCTTGTTTCTTACTTATGCACCCTGCTATTGTTTAGTTATTAGGCAGCCATCTGTCTCATTGGTCCCTCCTCAACTCCAGGGGCAAAATGTTGATAAGCTTAAGCCAATCAGAATAGTCCCATTCCATTGACAATATTAGTGTAGAGTGATACGTGATTAAAAACCAGGCCAATAAGAAGATAGAGGCATGTGCTAGAAAATTTTTTCTTCTAAAAATATGCAAACTGGGCATTCATTCTTTTCTGAGTATTCTCACATGAGTTTGAGATGCCTGAATCTGCCGCAGCTATATATTCGGCTAAGATTTGCCTCCTGAGAACACCTCATGTCAAAGATACCCCCAGTCTCATCTACCTCACATGACAAATGAATGTAATAAAAATAAATTGCTCTTATTGACATCATTCAAAGACAAATTTGCATGTATAGACTCACAAAATCTATGAAATTATTCTTACAGGGGAAAATTCAGAAATTGTAGCAGGCAATGGAGGAGATAGTTAAGTCATTTTATAATACAAGCATCCTGGCCTTTTCATAAACTTGAGTCTATATATCTCTTTGTTTGCATGTTTTATTTTTAAAAATATTTTTCCCTAAGTCTTCTTTATTTCCTTTCTTGCATAGGCTTTTCTCATAACTTGGATTGATTCTTTCCATGCCTTTCTCCATGCTCATACAGGGATATTATTTGCACACATAAAGGGATTATGGTTGGAAGAGTTTGTTGTTCTTAAATCTCATTGTGCTTATCAAAATGGGATCATATATTTGATTTCATGCCATTTGCTTTTCTAACGAATTGTACATACCTACAAATAATCAGATGGCAATATAATGGCCTGAAAAATTATTCCAAAATGGATATTAACAGTAATTTCCCTGTTTAAGAATGTTGAGAATGTTTCCTTTTCCCCACACTTATAAATACAGCTACAGTAAAATTTTTTGTTCACATGTACTTATGTTCACAGGCACTTCTATCAAGGATAAATTTCTATAGGTGGAATGACTGGGTAAAAAGTACAGGACACACACACACACACACACACACATTTAGTTGACTATAGAATACATCTTATGAGATTGCTTACCAAAGGGACTACTATCTCTCCCAGATTACCCTTTTGGATTTCATTTGCAGAGCCAAATAAAAAAATAGAAAGAAAAACTGAGTTTACAATACCATGCTTCGGGTTCCTCAATTCTGGAATTGCATCATGTTAGGTATCTCAGGACTAGATTATTTTGCAACCACTACTTTGCTACAGTGATACCACAACTCATCACAGCTTTTTATTGTTATTTTATTTAAAAACAAGCCGACCTCAAAGTTTTTTGGTATTTATTAATTTCTTCTCATTTACAAAAGAGGCTAAATACAGTACTCACGGATGACAAGTAGTTCAGTTTCTATTCTCATCTCTTCAATTTAAAAGTCAGCACTCAGAATTGACACTGCGCTCTTAGGAGGTATCTATTTTTCTGAAGAGGCAGGTGTGTAACATCAGTGGGCAGACCTGAAGTGGAATTGGCAGTATTTCTTATCTTTTTCTTTTTTTTTTTTCTTTTTTTTTTTTAGATGGAGTCTCGCCCTGTCTCCAGGCTGGAGTGCAGTGGCCGGATCTCGGCTCACTGCAAGCTCCGCCACGCCGGTTCAAGGGATTCTCCTGCCTCAGCCTCCTGAGTAGCTGGGATTACAGGCGCGTGCACGCCCAGCTAGTTATTGTATTTTTAGTATAGACGGGTTTTCCCGTGTTAGCCAGGATGGTCTCAATCTCCTGACCTCGTGATCCGCCCGCCTTGGCCTCCCAAAGTGCTGGGATTATAGGCGTGAGCCACCGCACCTGGCCGGAATTGGCATAATAGGTTGCTTTCGTAAAGCAGGAGGACATAAAGATAGTTAGACTGGAGTCCAAGGAAGCTCTTTACTAGTTTTTTCCTTCACTCTGGAACTTGAGACTAGCAGACACATAATCACAGTTGGCATTCACCCAGGTACTACTGGCAAAGAGGCTTCAGATGGAGCATCTCTCTTCCCTCGTGAGAAGCAGCCATGTTGGCAGGCTACCACATAGAGGCTTGTTGCCTCCCTCTTCTATCCACTCCTTAGACATATCAGTTTCATCTATCAGGCTGGCAACTTTAATATGCACAGAAATCCACATGAAAATCAGAGATTGAGAAGGATCTTCATTAGCAAGTGACCCCAGGGATAGGAAACTTCTAGAAGACACAGGACATAGCATAGGGTGGAAAATGGAAGCGATATGGTTGTTGAAAGTGCTCATTACTATTGTTGAAGCGACTTATGCTACATTAAATGAAATACAAGACCAAGGTATATGAACAAAGTTAGGGAAAATGGAATTAGCACTTCACTCATAATACTGTTCAGTCCAGTCCGTGGTTATCTTTCCAGCAGATTCATCTTAATGAAATTATGGCTAAAATTGAATCTGCCTGATGTCAGAATATCTTGGAGTATGAAAGAGAATCATTCACTGCATAATGCCCTGTTGAGCATAACAGGCAAAGGAATATTAACCCTAACAGTTTTCAATATTGACTTAGCTGTCAGAGAGCCCTGAATTATAGGAGAAACTTTGCCATTATCTACTCAAAACCCAGGGAACTGACACCCTTTGTCTCTTTCTTTCTCAACTAGTATAATTCAAATATTCCTTAAAATTACAAAGATAAAATGCAATGATTCAGGTAATCTCCAGGAGGTATTTATAGATGATCTAAATTCATTCTGACATCTCTATGCAATGAATTACACAGAATATTAAAAGCCACAGTTTTTAACAGGGGGTCTAGGTCAAGGCAAAATTGTATGTTATATGCAGGAGACAATAGGGAGCAGCAGTTCAGATTTCAGAGTCGGGAGCAAGTCAATCTCAGTTAAAATTCCAGTTTCATCATTTATTTGCCATGAAACTTTAAACGAATACCCTTTCTGTGTCATGATTTCTGTATCTGCAGAATGTGGTTGAGAATAATTATAACACCTACATTAGAGACTGCTGTGAAGCTATAAGACAATGTTACAGGTACCCAGTAAATCTTAGCAAGTATCATTTGACTATTTGTCTTCCATCCTCCATTGCTTAAATACTTGATTACTTGTATCACCATCAACAGCTGTAAGAAGAAAGGTCAAGAAAGTCCCCATTTTTCTCTTAGAATTTAAGTCAATGTGTTACCTCTCTTAGTGCTATTTAACTCTTGAGGATTTTCTTTTATTCTTTCTTTCTCTAATTGTACAGTTAAGGGCTTTACCATCTGCCACAGATATAGCAGTAGCTATACATGAATTGGGAAGGTATTTCAGGCCCAGAAATATGATTTTTCTATCATGGGGTAGATAGCCATGGTCTACCAATTTCACCTAAACATGTAGCCTGCATTCTACAGATACTCAAATAAACTAAAACAGATATCAAAGCAATAAAAATTAAAGACTGGTATGTGTTTTGTTGTCTGAAAAAAAACTTCTGAAATGTTTGCCAGTAGAAGATTTTTATTTATGCTCCTTTATCTAAACTTTTCATATTCTTTTAATTCTATATAAATAGAAGTTATCAATCAGTTCTACCTTCCCTTTTCTCCAGGTCCCAAAAAGATCTAGAAAAAATAAAACACAAAAAAATTAATTAACAGAAATATCACCAAAAGTAACAACTTTTCTTTTTCAAAATATACTTAAGCTACATTTTCTTCACATTTTTATTAAATTTACCTCTTTTTTTGCTATCTACATCTGCATATTCAGATGCAGTAGCCACTTAACTTCACATAACTACCCCCTGCTTAAAATATGGCTAGTTCAAGTTGAGATCTAATTGAGTGTAAGTTGCACACCAGGTTTCACAAACAATTTGAAAAAAAGGATGTAAAATGTATGGTTAATTTTTATACTGATAATATATTGAATGATGATATTTGAGATAGTTTGAGTTAAATAAAATATATTACAAAATTAATTTCACATTTACTTTTTAAAATTGTGGTTACTGGAAAATTGAACAGCATATGGGTTTATTTCTATTGAATGATGCTGCTGAAGACTTATAGAAGGCAAACATTCCAGGTGCCAAAAAAATTAACTAAAAGTTTAGAAATAAAAATTTACTTTAGAAATTTAAATACAGAATTTCACTTCTAAATGTAATGGAGTATTGCACTTGCTAAGGACAACTAGGGAAAACAGATTTATTATGGGTAATAAAACCCAAAATTAAAACCAAAAAAAGTCTGTTTGAAGGTATCAGAGAGCTACTGAGACAACCAGCACTTGAAAGAGGAGAATCTTAGTAGGAAGGCCAATGCAGAGATGTGAGCTGAAATTCAAGAGTTAGAGACCCCTGTGGCCTCTGCTAGGAAGGAAGGCAAGGAAGCCAACAGAGCTTCTGGTAATCTTAAAAAGATGAACAGACAAGAGTTGGAGTACAGGATTGCCAAACATCTAGGACTTGAGATCCACGATCTTGGAGATGTGGGAATGAAAAGGAACTAAACCCAATAGTAGTGGATTTCCACTTTAGATGTCGGTCAAATTATTAAACTGTTCAAGGGCAAAGGACTATTAGGTTGGTGCAAAAGTAATTCCGGTTTTTGCCATTAAAAGTAATAGCAAAAAAACACAATTACTTTTGCACCAACATAACACAATGTAAATCACAGTCTCTAAAATGTAGTATAATAAAGACTACAGGTTCCCTATTGGAATCCTTGGAGGACCATGCCATATTGGGAAGAACCAGAGTTTGTTGGAATATTGGTAGATAGAGCCCCCACTATATGTATCTGCCAGAGGAGAATGAACTTTCTATAAATATAGCACCATTTAGAGTCTCTAAATTGTTTTAGATACAATGTTAGTTACTAAATTAAAAATTACTAAACATTTTAAGAGACAGGACCCAAGGGACAAAAAGTATACATAATCAACAGATGTATAGATGACCCGGTTAGTGAAGTTATCAGGTATGAAATTTGATTTATATGTTTAAAACATAAATGACAGATACAGAAATAATCAAATGGAAACTCTATAACTAAAAACGCAATTACAGAATTTAGAATCTCAATAGATGGGTTTAATAGCAGGAGATAGGATTATGAACTCTAAAATAGGTCAGTGGGAAATACTGGGATTACTCAGAGAGCAAAAATGATGGAAAGTGTGCAAAAGAGGCTAAGATACATATGGGCCACAGTAAAATATTCCAATAAGAAATATCATCAGATTCCTGGAAGGGGAGGAGAGAGACAACAGGCAGTAATCACATTCGAACAGACACTGGCTGAGAATTTTCCAAAACTGTCAAAAGATATCAACCTCAGAAGCCAAGAAGCCCTACAAAACTGACTAGGATAAATACGAAGAAATCACATTAGGTACATCATAGAAAAACTTTGGACAAACAAAGACTGACGGATAATCTTAAATGCATGGGGGTTCAGAGTTGGGGGGCAAGAACTAGCAGACAGCTCATTTGCTAGAAGAAGAAAAAAATACAACTTGGCAAATTGTGAAGCTGGATGAAATTAGGCATCAAAAGAGTCTTGCAAAACTCATAATTCAACATCTTTGGAAAGTTTGCTGCAGATTAACATATGCCACATGCAACCCTCAAACTAATCCACAAAGAGAAATGGTCAGTTAGCTGTAACAAATTATGGTAATTACAAGGGTGCCTAAGGTTGTTAGTTCTCTGCTAACTATGGGGGCAACATCTATCAGAACAAAAGAGCAATAATAAGTGGAAATTTTTAAAGATGGTTCATTTTAAAACTGTTTTATTAGACCTTAACATTGTTCATAATTTTAGCTTAAGTTACCAATAGATAATGTTGAAAAATTATTTTGAGAGTTGTAAGAGTAGAGCTGCTATTGTAATGATACAACCCTACTTCCTGTTTATATAAAGGCAATAAACTGAATAGATCAGCGTTATAAACAATATCATCACCTAAATAATTTATAAACTACAAAACTGTGCCAGTTACTTCTTCTATTTATGTTTGTTCACATCTTCCTCTACTTCTCCTTTATCACCAGTAATAAAGGTGAGAAGAGTGACTATTTACTGCAGTATATACATACAAACTAAAACAGATCACAGCAGGAAGATGCCTCTATCAAATATCACTGAGAAACTCCAATAATAGAGAATAAGTAGAAAGGGCAAGATGCTCATAGCCATATGTGTATATGCCAATCATTGTATACTGTAACTGTATTGGTTCCATCACTGCCTGATGTACTTTGAGACCTAGACCATGTGGTCTATTGTGAACTGAATTCACTTTTCTGTGGACTAACCTCTTACGATGTCAACAATCTTCAACACTTCTTCCTCAGCCATTTTTTCACTCATTCATTCATTTATTCTGCAGATATTTATTGAATACCCACTATGTGACAGGTACTATTCTTTTTTTTTTTTTTTTTTGAAACAGAGTCTCACTCTGTCGCCCAGGCTGGAGTGTGGTGGTGTGATCTTGGCTCACTGCAACCTCTGCCTCCCAGGTTCAAGAGATTCTCCTGCCTCAGCCTCCTGAGTAGCTGGGACTACAGGTG